>NC_069386.1:39782500-42182500 GCF_027475565.1 Acinonyx jubatus
GGGACTTCCCAGATGACTGCCACCAGGGGGTTGGGGGGAGGACAACAAAAAACAAACTTGTAGAAGTCCATACTAAATCTATTTCCACCCACCTCTCATGACTACTCTCTCCCCCTCACTTTAAACTATCCCATCATTCCACAAATATTTAGCCAGAGCCTGCTATATGCTAATGCTGTTGTAGGTACTAAGGATACATATAGGTCTATCATATCAATTATGCCTTGTGTAAGGGCTCCTAACTGAAGAAGGAGGAAGAGGCTGCAATCCAGATCATGTTTTGCTAGCTAAGCTGCATGTCCTAGCATGGGGCTGCAATCTCTTGGGAAGGAGACTTGTTTGTAATTTGCTGAAAGAAGGACCACAGCCTGAGAGAGGCTTAGGTATGGTGACAAACAAATCAGGTAAAAATCTGTCTTCATTGAGCTTATTTCCCATTTTGTAAGGAAACAGAGGAATCAAAAAAAAAAAATCATATAGTATGTAAGACAGTGGTAAGCATTAAGGAGAAAATAAAAGAGACGAGGGAAAAGTGTGTAGGTGTGTAATTTTAGAGTATTCCGGGAAGAATTCAATGAGAAAGTGACACACCTCTGTTGAGAACCTTATCAAACCCATTCTTCCTGTCAGGCCTTTGCACCTGCCTTACTCTCTCTACCCAGATAGCCTGGCACACTGCTCCTCCCCCATTTTTGTATGGTTACCTTTTTATCTTTCCATTTCAGCCTAAACATCATCTCCTCAAAGGGGCCTTCCCTGGCTACTCTAAGTAAACAGCTACCCAATGTACCTAGGCATTCTTTTTATTTTTTAATGTTTATTTTTGAGAGAGAGGTGGGGGGGCAGAGTGTGAGTGGTGGAGGGGCAGAGAGTGAGAGACATAGAATCGGAAGCAGGCTCCAGGCTCTGAGCTGTCAGCACAGAGCGCAATGCAGGGCTAGAAATCACCGACCTGGAATCACGACCTGAGCCAAAGTCAGACTGATTGAGCCACCCAGGCGTTCCTGTACCTAGGCATTCTTAACCAAATGAAGACTCAACCCCACAGACTAGAGATTTGAATTCTATTCTATTTCCTGGTTTAACCTCTGGCATTTAGCTTCCCCATCTGCAAAATGGATTAAAAAAAAAAACCAGTAACTATCTTAAAGGGCTGCTGTGAAGATTAATTACAACCATCACTACAAAATAATAATAAAAATGATAACAGCAGCTATTACTTACAAAGTTACACTATGTACCAGGCACTATTCTATGTGTTCTACATTTATCCACCTACTTAATCCATTCAATTAATACATTTAATGTTTGCTGTCATTTTCATTATCAGTATCATCAATGACAACATTTTGGGCTATTCAACTAAAGTATTTATCTAAGCCCTCTGCCTTTCTGCCCCACTGAAGGATCTATGACCAAAAGTTTCTTATATTCCCTTCAAGGATTAACAGTCTATGGAATTTATTTATCAACTTCAGCACTCACTCCATGCAAAATGATCTTTCATTCCTGGCAATGGCATGGACTTTCAAAAAGAAAAAGACATAAAATTGTCTTTATGGATCACAGGCTACAAAAGTCTCGGGCGGTGGGGGGGGGGGGGGGGCAAGTAGTAAGGTAGTATGGAATTGCAAGTCAAAATCCTTGGATTCAATGACTCACAGAATGTTAGAGGTTATCCAAATTAATCTCTTACTTTACATATGAACAAAATGAAGTTCAGAGAAAGTAAGTCATTTGCGAACTTGCTTAGTTACTTATTTCTAGTTCATTACAGACCTGGAACCAGAATCTAAGTCTTTCATGTCCCAATCCAACACTTTTCCTATTACTCTACAGAACCGCCAGTTCAAAGTGACCACTTGTGAAGTAAGGGAAATGAACTTATTCATCATAGAAGTCTCTTCTCAATCTGTTCAATGCTGTAAAATTCTAATAGGAATGCCATCAAGAAAGAGATAAATAGAGCTCCAAACAAACTTTCAATTTTGGGAAATCTTGGGCTTTTAACGCTACATCAAAATTTAGAAGGCAATAGGGTTGAAATCCAGAGGATTTACACGGCATCAAGTCTGTGGCAAGGCAATAAAGGAAACTAAGGCCCTGGGAGGAGCAGTATTATTGGAATAAGAAGAAACAAAGTTAAATAAAATATCTTGTTACACATGGATAAGAGATGATATTAAAGAATTACTGTGTAGTGTAACAGTGGTATATTGGTTATATAAGCAAAGGTCCTCATTTTTTGGAATGCATGTTTAAGTGTTGAGGAGAGAAACATCATAATGTTTCAAGCTTCTAAATTGTTCAGTAAAACAATAAAATACACATATATAAACAAAGCAAATATGGCATAACTTTAACAATTATTGAATCTAGGTGGTGGGTGATCAATTTACTTAACTTTTTTTGTGTATTTAAAATTATTATTAAAAAAAAAGGTTGAGGGAGGGAAAATATCTTGCTACAACACAGTCAATTATATTTTAAAAGCTGTCTTGGGAATTTTTTTTTTTTTTTGATGGAATACCAGGCTCTTTAAAGGAGATCCCCCACAAAAAAGTATGTGCCAGTTCATGCTAGCCCAGTTGAAAATATAAAACAAAAGCCTGCTTCTGAAACATTTTTTTAAATATTTAAAGTTTGTTTACATTTTCTCTCAACACTACTTATTAGCAAGATCCCTTGTAGCTCTTTATTACCTTATAACTGTATAATAGGTGAAACTCACATCCTCTCCAGAGATTATGATGTTTTACTCCTGGGAATCAGATTTTCCAAAGCTGACCATTAAAGGCCTCTGTGCTATCAGCAGCTTCAGGCTGTCTGCCATGAAATAGTCCTCATCTCTGAATGACACTAAGAGATATGACCCATAGTACCTGGAAGAGGATGGTGACCTCCAGCAAAACTGAGTTACATACTAGTAGGCTGTGATACAATCTCCACTAGCCTCAAAAGAAGGTTAGAATTATTGAACTATAATTAGGGCCAACCAAGGTGAAACTGGGAAGGAGACAAAATTGTCTCTACCATTCCCTCCACTGGCAGTTTAAGACCCCTCCAAATCTAAACCTTTCCCCATCTCTTCCATATCTGTGTCCTTAGTCACATTTAATTAAAAAAAATTTTTAATGTTTGTTTATTTTTGAGAAAGAGAAAGAATGTGAGCCAGGGAGGGAGACAGAGAATTCCAAGCAGGCTCCAGGCTCTAAGCTGTCAGCACAGAGCCTGATGAAGGCTTGAACTCATGAACTGTAAGATCATGACCTGAGCTGAAGTCGGACACTTAACCGACTGAGCCACCCAGGAGCCCCTACTCACATTTAATTTTAAACTGTGTGTCAACTAAGTAAATTAATCCTAATTAATTAAATACACTGAGCTAAGTGGCCTTTTAAGAAAATGGTTAGAATTTGGGGCACCTGGGTGGCTCAGTTGGTTAAGTGTCCGATTTCAGCTCAGGTCATGATCCCACAGTTCCTGAGTTTGAGCCCTGCATTGGGCTCTGTGCTCATAGCTCAGAGCCTGGAGCCTGCTTCAGATTCTGTGTCTCCCTCTCTCTCTGCTGCTCCCCCACTCATGCTCTGCCTCTCTGTCTCTCTCAAAAATAAAAATAAATCTTAAAAAAAAAAGAAATGGTTATGATTTCTGGCTCCTAACTGTCTCTTCAAATCACATCATGGCCACTTATTCTGATCAACATTACATACACACATATTCTGAAGTACCTACCTATAGAGTCTCATTTGAAGTTCCCATTTTAAAACCAAGTCTACTTTTCAGGCAGTTCAAAAGTGGACCAGTAACTGGTCACGCTTACATTCTTTCTCCATGGTTACTCATGGCTACTTACTTAAATTAGAAAAGTCTCTGACTGAATGGAGAGGTCAGTGTTAAGTGGGTACTTCTTGCCCTCCTTACTTTAACCAAAACTCATGGTGAATTTTAAGAAGCCCCAAAAAGGAACTGAGCTCAATATGAAGGGCACTTATTTCAGTATCATTCCTATCTTGATTCTCTTAAAAGATGATCAGAATCACCACAGCGATAACTTCAAATGCCCTTGCCATTTTGCTCGTTTTCCATTCTGTATTCAGTACTTCTAAAATTAAAGACATGAAATGCATTTGGTACAATGTTTATGGTATGTAACTTGGTGGGCATTCCTAGTAGCTGAAGCAAAAATTAAGGGTAAATATGAAGTAGTTTTATAAATTATCAATAAAGAACTTCATTCTAGTAAAGAGACAAACACAAAATTAAGAAACTATTAGTGGATAAAAAGCTATGTTTAGTGAGCAGTATGCACAGCAATGAATACTGTTATTCACTACAATCTAAATGTACTGAAGGAAAGTGGTTGAGTTTCCCATGCTCTTTTATATAGCCAGTTTAATTAAACTCAGTAGATCAAACAGATTGAAGTCACACTGAAATGGGTACACAATTCTTCACTTGCTCTACAACAAAACATAAAGACCCTGGTTTCCCTTGTGAATATGACAAAATACCATGGAGAATCAATTCTCATTAAGGGATGGTATCCTTATGCCTGAAAACAAAACAAAACAAAAACAAGAGTGTTTTTTAGTCCAAGTATAAAAAGCAAAAATAAAGTAAAAATGAACCTTCACTGTTTGCTCTCAGCCTCTTAACGTTAACCTCTTCCTTACATCACCCCACAATTTAAACATGACCAGAGAAGCAATAATAGAACACTCAGCGTGCTTATAGCTCCTCTTATGTGATTATCTAGTCCTATAGTGGATTTCATAACAAGCAGCTTCCCTGACCACAACAGCTCTCCCTTCTCTGAGCCACTGAGGAATTATTGTGACTATTACTCATCTGGCTTGCATATTGTTTGGTATACACAGTTATTTTAATCCTTTTTATAAGTATAGGTCACTCCTTTCCCTCAACTGGATAATTAGTAATTGCTCTCTTTCTAGGCAAACACAACACAACACAACACACACACACACACACACACACACACACACACACAGCTGCTACTAATATTAACATTAAATTTTTGCTGGCTTCAGCTTCTGAACTATTAACTCAGTTATTTTTTAATTATGACAATCATGAGATTACTGCAAATAAACCAAGACTGCAAAACCTCTTCCTATTTGTCTAGCACCATTAGTTAAATTTGAGAAATGTAACAGAATTACTTAGAGTAATCTCAGCCAGGAACTCAAAGAATGTGTGTGGCTGTGATACAGAGGGATTATTAGTAACGTATGAGCCTAATGTGGGTGTCATATTAGTGCCTCCATCAAATTAAATGATACAGGCAGCCAAGCATTGTAGTAAAATGACCAGCTTTGAAGTCACACACACAGACCTAGGTGATAAATCAACTTCTATTCATTTCTAGTTGTGTGATCTTGGGGAAGTAAATGTGTCTAAGCCACAGTTTGTCCAAATGTAAAATGAGAATAGTTACCACCTTCTTGTCAAGGTTGTGAGATTATCAAAATAAACTGTTGCCTAGCACAGTCCCCTTTGAAGGCACTCAAAATAAATGATTGCTATCATTACTAATTACAATGACTTTCAGTGAACATAACTTTTATACTTTTTGGGAACCAACATTTACCAATACCCTTGGTATTATGCCAAACTAAGTATGATGAGTGGATCTTGGAGAACGAAATTATTAGGCTTCATAGTACGATCTGAGATTTATTCTCAGGAGTTGCAAGGAGTTTGGAAATTTGTAAAACTCAAAAGGATAATTCAGGTGTCTGATGGCACATTATTCAACATAGTATCAAATTTTTCACAGGCAGCAGGATGTACACCACATCTCACTGAAACTTGAATTTGAAATCCAGTTCTTAAGGTAACTTAACAAAATAGCATGCACCAAGCCTCCTCTGAAAAATAATTGAATGACTTTGATCTTCACAATACCCAAGCACAATAATGTTTAGTTCCTGGTTCTCAGCAGATAGGAAACACAATGTTAACACTTGATCAGTTGACTGGGATAGGTTTTTGGCTACAAGGCCTTGGTAGATCTTAGTCTATCAGTAGGTATCAGTGCAGAAAGAGGAATGACAACTATTATGAGAGAATCTATTTTGCATTATAAAAAGGGAGTTAGAATATAGAAACCTTAGGTCCTAAGCAATCTTAATAAGTAACATTATTATTTTTTTGAAGTTAAGATCTATCCTATTTTGATTTACTATGTTAAGACATACAATTATGAGGTTGGGCAATGGTACTTACTCTGCAATCAGTGGACTAGGAACAAGCCTCACAAAGATTTCTCTACAAGAGAAAGACTGGCTAACAAGCAAAGAAGACAGTTTTAGAAAGTGCTATTACAAAAATAAAATGAGGCAATGGATTAGACCATGAATAACTGGGAGATAGTCCCATTAGATAAGTGAATCTGGAAGAACTGATGGCTAAGCGATGAGTAAGCCAGGTACTAGGGAGGAACAATCAGGTTGAGGAGCCATTAAGTGAAGAAGTTTAACACTTAAAATACACATTCTATGGATTTCAGTCATCTTTGACCTGTTTCTATTCTTTACTTTCTAAAATCAGTCAGTTAGGAAGTCCTGCCAATTTCTCCTTCATAATACTCATTTATTCCTTTTACCCAACATCTTTTCCACCTCAACAACAACAACAACAAAAAATGGGGCACCTGGGTGGTTCAGTCAGTTAAGTGTCTGACACTCAGTTTCGGCGTAGGTCATGATCTCACGGTTCATGAAGTTCAAGACCCGCGCTGGACTCTGCTGACAGAACAGAGCCTGCTTGGGATTCTCTCTCTCTCCTCTCTCTCTGGCCCTCTCCTGTTTGTGCCCTCTCTCTCTCTCAAAATAAATAAATTAAAAAAAATTTTTTAAATAAATAAAATCTTTTCCATCTCTTGTTCTTTTCCTGATTGTCTCTCAAATATGTGTACGTTTGCATAGAGAGTAGCAAAAAACTTAAGAGATAAGCCTGTCAGAAAGAAGAGGTCCCAAGTTTCCTATGTTAGAATCTAAATAATGAGTGTGAAGGAAAATTTCACTTTCAGAAATAGAATATAAGGGATTCCCTGGGTAAGAGAGGAATATGAACAAGGAATAAATGAATTCTATCGAGATGGAATACCATCTGATGCGTTGTAGAAAGCCAAAGGACCCTTTGCTGAAAAAAATGAAACCAAAGCAAAAAATAGGGAAAGAGGAAAAGTGTTAAAAGTATGTGGCTACTCTAGATCCAGGACAGAGGTATAAAAACTCATCTGGTGTAAGATATGGCTACATAAGCTTCTAGTTTGCTCTACTCTGTTTATCAAGACCTTATCTCCTAAAATGGCCTGGTTAAAAGAGCATATGTTGAAAGAGGCTTTCTGTGACCTTACTAAGCCACAACTAATTTTTTCTCCTTTATAGTCTTATATTTGAAATTCCATTTAATTCAATCTATTCTGTCTTATGTCACACAATTATTCTTCTGGATACTTATATTAACTATCTTGCTTTTATCACAGAGGGGATGAACAGGAGAGAAAAACAGAATACTAAATGAGCTATCTGTGAAGGCACTTAGTAAACTGAGAAATGTTAAACAAATTCATCTATTCAGTTAATATTTACTAAACAGCTACTATGTGCCAGACATAAAACTGGACACGGTCTGTGTTCTCATGGGGGTTTATACCCTTGGAGGCACTGAGGAACATTAGCAACTATTAATGTAATTATTCATTTAGGTCCATCTTTCCTATTAGATGGCGAAATTCTCTAAAGGGCTAGATCATTTTTAAAAATTCCCCCTAACAATGACCACCGTACCTAGTACACGGCAGGTGACAAATAAATGCCAGTACTGGAAATACTTTACACAAAGGCTCTTCTAGTGCTCAGTCACAAGGCCCCTTCTAAAGGTCTTGATGTGGCCACCAGTATTCTCCTTGCTACAGACCCCAAGCCCTCAGCCAGTCGTCCTTTCCCCTGAACTGCTACCCACCATTTTTATCTTTGAGGTTCTCCCACACTCCATCCCTGGCTGACTAAGCTCTCTGCTTTTTCATCTCCAGGACCTGGGTCTCACTAGCATCACCTTTGGTTCCATTTTAAAGCCAAACTATTTTGTGTTTCCAAACAGGTGCTGTGATTAAGGTAGAATAACAGTACTTCCTTGATCTAAAGTGAAAAAATTTACATCTTTAAGCTCAACATTAATAGAGTTCATAAGGTTAGAGTCCAGCCTGGGAATTATCCTCTCTGGGAATTTCTTCATAGCCAAAGCTAAAGGGGCGAATTTAATTGCAAATGTATAAATTCCCTCAAACACTAAAAAGGTCACTTAGTACAACAGCTTGATTTCAAACTGATGGACAAAAATAGGATGAAATAGAAAAATATTAAATTCTAGGGTGAAGGTCCAGATGAAAGACTTGCTAATTAAAAGGGAATGGTGAGTGACAGAAAAAAAAAGAAAAAAGACATCCAAAATTTCAAATGAATGCATCTCAGCTATCCCCAAGAGCCAGAATTTCATTCTTTTTAAAAATTTTTTTAAAAATATTTTTTAATGTTTATTTATTTTTGAGAGAGACAGAGAGAGAGTGTGAGCAGGGCAGGGGCAGACAGAATCTAAAGCAGGCTCCAGGCTCTGAGCTGTCAGCACAAAGCCTGATGCAGGGCTTGAACTCACCAACTGTGAAATCATGGCCTGAGCCAAAGTCAGATGCTTAATGCACTAAGCCACCCAGGCATCCCCAGAATTTCATTCTTACCAAAAACATCAGCAAGAACTACATTTAATACTAAATTATGTTTACTGAATGTGTCTAGATGTTAGGTATAATTATCCTATTTCCTCTTTATGGTTTTTGTATCTTTAATGCTTAAAAGTCCTCCTGTAGGTCTTATTTATTATAAATTGCATGAAATCCTTTTTCTAAGCAGATAGGATATAAATAATAATTTAAAATTCTCGTAATTGGTGAATAAATTTAAATACATATTAAATCTAGTCAGTAGAAAATAATTTTAATAGCCCTCAGTAATGTTACTGCCATTAAACACACTGTATATAACATCTGAATGCTCGTCAACATTATGGCATGAGGCTACAAATGCATTAAGTACCCAAGTATGCAAAGACTAGTAGTATTCAGTATCAGTGGCTAGGAGGGAAGGATAAAAAACAGTTATCTGAGAGTTAAATGAGTTAATGTATAGGAAGTATTTAGAGTAATACCTGACATTTAATAAGTACTGACAGAATAGTAGTCGTAATAAAGGGCTCATACAAATAGTTAAAACAGAGATCCACAAAGTCCCAAAATTAAAATGAAAAGAAAAAATCCAAACAGAACTTGCAAAAAATATATATGAACAAGTATAAGACATTTGAAAAATTATTGAACACTGTTATTTCACTTTTAAGAATCAACTCAAGAGGGGCGCCTTGGTGGCTCAGTTGGTTAGGCAACTGACTTCAGCTCAGGTCATGATCTCACAGTCTGTGAGCTGGAGCCCCACGTCAGGCTCTGTGCTGACAGCTCAGAGCCTGGAGCCTACTTCAGATTCTGTGTCTGCCCCCCCCAACGCTCCCCTGTTCAAACTCTGTGTCTGTCTCTCAATAATAAATAAACATTTAAAAATTTTTTTAAAAGAAAAGAATCAACTCAAGAAAGAAAATAAATGCCAACAGATATGTGCATCAAGGGGGCCACTGTAACATTATTTATATCTAAGAATGTATCCACAACAAATAAATGTAGATTAGAGAATTTAATCTATTTGAAGAATCTGGAAATTTTATTTATAAAGAAAAAAGTTTCAAAAAGCCCTAAAAGTTTAATGGTAGGGGATTAAGGAAACAGGTAATTTATGACACATCCTGACTCTGGAATATTTAGCATTAGCCAAAGATATTTACAGGGAATTTTTAATGAAACAAAAAGGCAAGTTAAGAAAGCAGCAGGAGGTCAATGGCTCAAAGCAAAATGCATATAAGGGACAGGTACCCAATGTTAAAAGTGGTTATTACAACATGTTGAATTATGAATTTTTGTTCTCTACACTTCTCTGTGTCTAACAAGTTATCCATAAGTACAGGTCAGTTTCACAATAAAAAATTAAACATTTTTAAAGTGGGGGGAAAAATATCTGAGGGTTCCACTCTGCAGAGATTTGGAGACACAGAATTCCTACTGAATAATTCCTGTAATTCCTATTACAGTTATTATTACGAAGTTGTGTGGTGTCACATCTTTAAATTAAAAAAAAAAAAGTTATACCAAAGTCAATGGCAATAAATTATATGGCTGGCAGTAAGCTGATGTGATAGATTTTACTTGTTTTCCAAACCACATGTACCACACCTCCAATAAAAACATCTTTTTAAGGAAGAACAAGCAGGTAGGAAGGACGAGATGACAGTGGAGGGAAAACAATACTTTATCCTAAATTTAGATTTGCACAGAAAGTCAGGAGGGAAAGAGATCTTTTTTTTCGTTTTTCTTGTTTTAGATATGTACTAAACATATTTGGTCCAGTCCCAACAGTCCATAGCCCTCATCAAATAAAGAAAAAATTACCAAGACATATAACAGAATTTTCACCATGCCTTTTATCTCCATGAACATTGCTACACTATAGATTCTGCCATCATTCTGAAATGACTCACCTCTAGGATATTAAATGACAAAATCTCCCTAATTGTAACTCCTATCCCCTTCTCTCTAGACTCTTGGTCCTGCAGGTTCCTGTGATCCCTTGCTTGGAGTCATTGAAGGACTCCAGGACTTTGATCTCTCATCATATTCCAGGTTCACCCTGGTTATCACAATATCACCTGCCACTCAGCCTGATTTCAAGACCAACCATTTAAATCAGGATCTCACCAGGGCACTTGTGTGGCTCAGTCAGTTAAGGGTCCGACTTTGCTCAAGTCATGATCTAATGGCTCATGAGTTCAAGCCCCGTGTTGGGCTCTGTGCTGACAGCTGAGAGTGTGTAGCCTGCTACAGATTCTGTCTCCCTCTCTCTCTGCCCCTCCCCTGCTCACGCTCTGTCTCTCTCTCTCTCTCTCCTTCAAAATAAATAAACAGTAAAAAATTTGGGGGGGGGGGCGCCTGGGTGGCTCAGTAGGTTGAGTGTCCGACTTCGGCTCAGGTCATGATCTTGCAGTCTGTGAGTTCGAGCCCCGCATCGGGCTCAGTGCTGACAGCTCAGAGCCTGGCGCCTGTTTCAGATTCTGTGTCCCCCTCTCTCTCTGTCCCTCCCCCACTCATGCTCTGTCTCTGTCTCATAAATAAATAAACATAAAAAAATTAAAAAAAAATTTTTTTTTAAATCAGGATCTCACTATGGTGGATTTCAGACCACAAACTAGCTGTGAAAAAATAAAAAATAAAATAAAATAAAAGTAAAATAAAATAAGGAGACTAATATAAGGTTAACAACTTTTTTATTCGGTCAAAAAAAGGATAGTAAAAAAAAAAAATCAAAAGCTATCATCTACCATGATTTCATAAAAGGGCATTTAAATACCAAAAGTAGGAAAGTCACTCTCAAAGGACAGTGCCTTCTGAAGAAGAAAGGAGAAAAAGAGAAACAAAACAAACAAAAGTTAATTTTTTTCAATGTAAAATATTTTCATTTTCAAATTTAAAAGGTTTCCTTTATAATATCTTTTTTGTGTAATTACTTTCTTTACCTAAGGAAATCCATTTGTAAAGCTATATTCAGTAGTGCCACCAGAGTTGAAGTTCGAATGTCAATTCAGAATTTTCAGGGTGAACAGACCCAGTTAAAGCCATTAATTAGTCTCTGTCCTCCAACAGTACTTAGGACTTTTCCCTTAAGAGCTGGGATGGCAAACCAGGTCTGGAAAAGGTGCAAGGCTATCTTCCATCACTCAACATGAAGATAACAAAAACAAAAAATCAAATGACAAAAATTATCTCTCTGAAAGAGACTTTAAAGACCACTAAAAACAGACATAAGTCCCTTGTTTTAGAATACATCTTCTGGAACTTCTTCTTAGAAGATATTTTCCCCACTTTTGAATGGTTCTTCCTTTCCCCTTTGAAGAAATCTGCCCCTATCCACACCAACCTCCTCCAAGGCCACCTACAATAAATGAATGAACTGTGCAGGAGTAGGCAGATGGGAGGCATTAAAGAGAACCGTTAAGGGAATGGAGTTACACAAACATTTAAAAATGTGAAACAAGAGATGTAGAGTGAGTGAGATCAATGGTTCTCAATTCTTTGACCATAATATACAGTGAAAATTACATTTCATTTCATCATCTCTCACTTGATTATATTTCTCTCCCAAATGGGTCTCCCTGCTTCCACCCTTGACAAACTTCAGTCTGTTCTCAATACAGCAGCAGCTCGAGGGATCCTGTTAAACACTGAATGATGAGTTGGGGCGCCTGGGTGGCTCAGTCAGTTAAGTGCCGACTTCAGCTGAGGTCATGATCTCACAGTTTGTGGGGTTGAGCCCCACATCAGCCTCTGTGCTGACAGCTCAGACCTGAAGCCTGCTTCAGATTTTCTCTCTCCCTCTCTCTGTCCCTCCCCAAATCATTCTCTGTCTCTCTCAAAAATAAATAAAGTTTTCTAAAAAAAAAAAAAAAAAAAAAAACAACCCAAAAACAAAAAACAGCACACTAAATGGTGAGACTTTCACCTTCAGCCAAGACTGGATAATAGAGATCAGATTTACCATCCTACCTGAAACAAAGAAAAAGACAATAAAAATATATGAAATGCTTTTCAAGACACTGGATATCAGGAAATGAAAACAGTGATCCCTAAAAGATGAGAAACAAATGAAGTAAGCTCTACAATCACCCCAGCTTACTGCCTGCTGCTACCTGAGGAGGAAGAACCCAAACAAAACCCAGGATTCTCCTAGAGTTGAGGAGTTAGAGCTGGAAGTTCAAAGAGAGTGAAAACAGCTAGAGTTTACAGGGCAAAGTACAACAGAGGAAAGCACTACAAAAATTCTCGAGATCTGCAGAGGGTCCCCTTCAAGTTATCAGCTGAGTACTGGTCAGCAAATGTATATGAGAAAACAACCTAAGGCTGAGAAGAGAACCAGTCAAGAGTATTATAAAGGGAAAATACTCTAAGCTCACACAGGACAGGGAATAGTGCCTGCCCCCACCACCAATAGGAAAACCTCACCACACAGCATATGCAGGTACTCTCTGACTTTGGTACCTTTGCACTTGCTCTTTTTAACCCCCAACCCCTCCTCAAACGTTTTTCCTCCAGATATCCTCTTAGCTCGCTTCCTCGTCTCCCTTGGGTCATTTATCAAAAGTCACCTTCTCCTTCCACTCCCTCACAAATCACCCACGCCACCTCCTCTGCTTTTTCTCCATAGCACTCATTACCATCTAACATACTATATACAGTATTTCTTTTGCTTATTGTCTATATCTGTCTACTAGATTATCAATTCCATCAAGGCAGGAATTCTTCCTCTAGATCCTTGAATCAGTTATAATTTTATAGTTATAGTTTTGTCAGCTGGACAATCTCTAGGTCTGGTAGTATTTGCATTGCCGTTTTGTGTATCTCTTAACATTTTTATTGAACTAAATACTGTGTCTAAAAAAGGAGAAACTGAGGTAAACAATATTTATGCCCAGAAATAAGCACACCTGTTTCTGTCAGGCCATTAGGGTGGGGATTTGAATCAATTCAGTGTATAGGTGAGATGGGTTTGGGTTTTAGTGTTACTTTTGGTAGCTTCAGTGCATCACAGTCTTCAAATTCTTCCAGTGCTAAATTGATAGTACCTTGTGTTTTAGTGTGAAAAGTGGATTCATGGAGAATATTCCTTAGAGTTCTTGCTTCATCCTCAGTTTTCAGTAAGTCTTACATACCTGTGCCATAGAGTAGTTGTCTCTCCATGTTCTTGCCCCTTCCCCAAGTGGTAGATTTATGTTGCTTTTTACTTGGTAAAAGCCTAGGGGGTAGGAACAAGATTGTCTTGTTCTAGGTTTGGCCTTAGGCAAGCCCCGTACACCTGAACCTCAGGGTTAGAGCTTACCCCAGGGGCACACAACCTCTTTCTACTAGTGCAAGATCTATGTAGCTCAGGCAGGTTTCCTACAACCTTTCTATCTCTACCCCTTGCACTGCCCCCTTTTCCTCCCCACAGGGCAACTGAACTCTGTTTACACAAGAGTGCCTTGTACTTTTTTTTTTAACATTTATTTATTTTTGAGAGAGAGAGAGAGAGAGAGAGAGAGAGAGAGAGAGAGAGAGAGAGAGAGAACGCTTGTGCACAGGCACACAAGCAGGGCAGGGACAGAGATAAGAAGACTAGAGGATCCGAAGCAGACTGTCAGTGCTGTCAATGCAGAGCCTAGAGCCTGACTCAGGGCTCAAACCCAGGAACCCTGAGATCATGACCCAAACCAAAGTCGGTCTCTTAACTGACTGAGCCACCCAGGCGCCCCTACTCTGCCTTGTATTCTAAGAGGTTCTTGGGCAGGAGGAAGCAAAGGGTAAGGATTTTGGTTTGTTTAGTAATGTATCCCTGTTTGGCACAGAGTAGGCACTCAACAAATGTGATTAATTAATTTTATGTTCAATAAGTATGCATTCAAACACACACACACGCTTGAAATAACCTTACTGTATTGAATTGCTTTAAAAAAATGCTGGTTGCAACCAATTGATTTTATAACCCACTAATGATTCAAATCTGCAATTCATGAGGAGGGTGGGGACTTAGGCAAGCAAAGTGTTGTGTCAGTCACATATAGCCACGTGCAGGTGCAGAGTAGGGCACTCAAGAAACAGTCACAGAGATGAACACACTGAAGAGATGTCTAACTGTGCTTTTTGACTTTGGCTGCCCTTATGATGGTTTCCTGAAACCTTACAATAACTCCCCAACTGACTTTTGTTGGAGTGGATTTCTCTTCCTTACAACCCAACTATTTCTAATACAACCTTAATACCACCACTATTCAATTTTTCGCTTTTGTTTTTATTTTTTTATTTTTCTCCTGGCTTTGCAATTCTTGCAAATTCACATAGCTGTGGTATCCTGCCCAACAACAAATTCCTGACAACCATCCTTTGGTACCCCCCATTTTTTTAATGTAATTTAAAGAAATTTTTTAATATTTATTTTTTTTTTTGAGAGAGAAAGCGCAAATAGGGGAGGGCCAGAGAGAGAGGGAGACACGAATCTGAAGCAGGCTCCAGGCTCCAAGCTGTCAGCACAGAGCCCGACACGGGGCTCGAACGCACGAACTGTGAGATCATGACCTGAGCCGAAGTCGGATGCTCATCCGACTGAGCCACCCAGGCACCCCCTTTATAGCCCTTTAATGCTATTCAGCAATCAACCTATTTGTTTCTGCACAACTCCCTATCCTAAATTTGTCAAACTTTTCTAAACAACTTGGAACTCCCCAAACCATCCCCAGTATTCCCAATCCATGCTCAGCAAATGACTTTGCCACCAAAATGAGACTAAGATTTATCCATCTTAGGCTCCCCTAAATTTGTTTTAATTCAAAAGTCCTTTATAAAATTTTTTTGTTCATGGGAGTGCCTGGGTGGCTCTGTCGGTTAAGCATCTGACTTCTGCTCAGGTCATGATCTCACAGTTCACGAGTTCAAGTCCCACGTAGGGCTCTGTGCTGACAGTTCAGAGCCTGGAGCCTGCCTCGGATTCTCTGTCTCCCTGTCTCTCTGCCCCTCCCCCACAAGTGCTCTGTCTCTTTCTCTCTCTCAAAAAAAAAAAAAAAAATTAAAAAAAATTTAAAAACAAAAATTTTTTTCACCTATTTTCTCTGCTCCTTTCCTGTCTCAAAGGAAGATTTAAACCTTCCCCTGATGTGGCTAAGCTTTCTAAGCTTTATTCTTTTGTGTTCTGTTTATTTTTTAAATTTTAAGTTATTTCTATTATACTTCAAACAGGTAAGAATAAAGATCAGAAATACCTTGGTACCCATCAACCAACTTATTGAATCCTAGTATTATGTCATATTATTTCAGTCCCCTCCTTTTTAAAAATTAAAACATCATAGATTCAGGCCTCCTATGTATCCTTTCCTCATCCTAATCTCCTCCTCCTGTTCCCAAGGGAAACCATAATGAATTCATGATTTATCGTTGCCAAGCATAAATTTCAAGCATTTACTATATATTTATGTAATCCATAAACATTATACATTATTGTTTTCCAAGTTGTTTACCTTTTTTTGCTTAATACTTTTTTGACCTCTCTAAATTTTCTCCAATCAACATGTCATTAAAGAAAAATATTCTCTTGGGGTGCCTGGGTGGCTCAGTTGGTGAAATGTCTGAATTTTGATTTTGACTCAGGTCATAATCTCATGGTTCATGGGTTCAAGCCCCATGTCAGGATCTGCACTGGTACTGTGGGTCCTGCTTGAGATTCTCTCTCTCTCTCTCTCTCTCTCTCTCTCTCTCTCTCTCTCTCTGCCTGCCCTTCCCCTACTTGCACACTCTCTCTCTAAGTAAATAAACTTAGAAAAAAAAATTTTTTTTTAATTTTTTTAACGTTTATTTATTATTGAGAGACAGAGAGAGAGAGCATGAGCAGGGGAGGGGCAGCACAGAGCCCAATGCGGGGCTCGAGCTTACAAACTGCGAGATCATAACCTGAGCCGAAGTCCGACGTTCAACCGACTGAGCCACCCAGGTGCCCCAGAAAAAATTTTTTACAAAGAAAAATATTCTCTACTTAACAACAGCAATCTTTTTCTTTTCCTCCCCCATCTAACTACTGAGATTTCTAAATGAGTAATCAATCTATACTTCCTACTGCCACTTTTTACTATTTACTTTCTCTATATCCGTTATGCCAACTCTTTAAATTGAGGGTGGGAGGTAAAGACAATAGGCCAGAAATTAAGCCATAGGATAAAAGTTGGATCTTTATCTTATACCATATATAAAAACTAATTCAAAACAGATCAAAGACCTAAACTTAAGAGCTAAAACTATTAATACTCTTTGAAAAAAACATAAGGGACATTGGATTGGCAAGGATTTCTTGGCTGACAACAAAAACGCAGCCAACAAAAGATAAAATAGATAAATTGGACTTCATGAAAATTAGAAACTTTTACACATCAAAAGGTGAAAAGACAACATATAAAATGGGAGAAAATACTTGCACATCACAGATCTAATAAGGGATTAACATACAGATTATGTAAAGAACTATAACTCAACAAAAAACCCAATGCAATTCAAAAATGGGCAAAAGATTTGAGTATCTTTCCAAAGAAGATATATTGTATGTACAATAAGGACATGAAAAGATGCTCAACATCATTAGTCATTAGGAAAATGTAGATCAAAACCACAGTTAGGTACCACTTCATACTTATGAGGATCTGGGATTGCTATTATAAAACAAAACAAAACAAAACAAAACAAAAACAGACAATAACAAATATTGGTGATGATGTGGAGAAATTAGATCCTTTGTGTCTTGGTAGGAATACAAAAGATAGCGCAGCTCCTATGGAAAACAATATGGCAATTCCTTAAAAAATTAAACATTGAATTATTATATGAGTCAATAATTCCTCTTCTGGGTATATACTCCAAAGGATGTAAAGCAGGGACTTAAGCAAATATTTGCACACATATGTTCATAGCAGCATTATTTACAGCAGCCAAAAGGTGGAAGCAATCTAAGTGTTCACCTAAAGATGAATGGATAAACAAAATGTGGTATATACATATAATGAAATATTAAACAGCCTTAAAAAGGAAGTAAATTCTGACACAGGCTGTGACCTGACTGAACTCTGAGGACATTATGCTGAGTAAAATAAGCCAGTTACAAAAAGACAAATATTGTATGATTCCACTTATAAAAGGTAACCTAGGCTGGTCAAATTCACAGAGACAGAAAGTAGAATGGTAGTTGTCAGGGGCAGGGGAAGAAGGGATTGGGAAATTGTTTAATGGATATATTAGTTTCAGTTTTGCATGACGAGAACAGTTCTGGAGACTGGTTGCACACCAATGTGAATGTACTTATTAACACCACTGATTTGTATACTTAAAAATAATTAAGATCAGGGGCACCTGAGTCAGTTAAGCATCTGACTCTTAATCTCAACTCCGGTCATGATCTCATGGTTTGTAAGATGGCAAAGAGCCTGCTTGGGTTTCTCTCTCTGCCCACCCCCCAACCCCCACCTCTGCTCATGCTCATGTTCTCTCTTTCTCTCTCTCTCAAAATACATAAATAAACTTAAAAAAATGGTTCAGATGATGAAATTTATGCTATGTATGTTTTACCACAATTTTTTTTTAACTAAAAAAAAAAAAGAAAAAGAAAAGTAAACTCTGGAACCAGGTTACATGGCTTTGAATCTTGGCTTTGCTGCTTCCTAGCTTTGTGACCTTGGGTAAATTACCTAACTACCCTTTGCCTCATTTCCTCAGCTATAGATGGGGACGTTAACAGTACGCACACCACTAATTTACTGTGATGATTAAATTAGTAAATACATATAAACTTACAAATAAACTTCTCACAACAGTCCTAGCATAGAGTACTATTTTTAAATGATTCTTATTATTATTAGAGTTACCATTTTGAAAATATAATTTAATGTGGAATTCAGACCTATGGGCAAAATTGAGTTTCTTCTATGCACAACTGAATAAAACAATTCATATGTTCTTTTCAGGTGAACTCCTCATATAAGGCAGCACTACCACTTGCATACACTGAGGAAAGATTTCCATAATATCTTATTTTTTCAAAGGTTTCATTTATGATTTGGATATTTCATCACAAATGGTTTTAGCAGATGTGCAGAATGTTCTAAGACTTTCTCTTCAGAGATTCTAACCAGTGCTATTTACTGGGCACATTTATTAATGTCTACTGATTTCATCAATCTGTAATGAGAAGCATGGATTTAATAGCCATCTGGTGTAGTGTTGTTTCTATGGCATCTGATGTTTTACAATGTCCAAAGTAGAATTATTCAAAAGTGGCACCTCTTCTGTTTCTTCCCTGATCTCAAATATAGTATTGACCATTTCTAAGCAAGATAGCAAAATAAACAATTCTACAATTCTGTAAGGCTACAACCTTTCTTTCCTATTTTGTATTTATAGATGCTGAAAAAATTCAAACTTTTTTTCCTGCGAAAATGAGATATTTTGTGGTTACAGATCAGTGTAGTCTGTTTGGAATGGTTTCTTCTGCAAACTCGTCCTTGCAAATAAGACAATTAGGTTAGAGAAGAAAATCACTGCGGAATACCTATCTAAATTTAAGATAATCCTCATCAGAGGATCATCATTGACTGAATAATTATTAATTAACTTTTTTTCCTACTACTTGGCTTGTGAGGTGAATCTGATGACTTTCCAGCTTTAATTAAGTAGTCTATAGGGGTCTTAAAAATGGCATACTTCCTACATACCCAACCCTACTCCTTCTCTACTCATTTTTCTCCAAAGCCCTGTTCATTGTAAACAGCTAGACAGATTTTTATGCTTAATATTTATTGTGTATTTCTCCCACTAGAATATAATCAAAACAGACTTTCGACTGTTTGTTCACTGGTATATCCCCAGTACCAAAACAGTGCCCAGTACCCAGTCGGCACTCACTCACTGAATATTGTCCAATGAATGAATCGGTAAGCGGCTTTACAAATGGCTGGAGGAAATGCCATTATCCTCTGATGTATCTTGGTTTCACGAAACGCTTTTTTTGGGCTAGAGCCAAATTTCATTGTTCCTTAGAGCTCAAGACCTTCCTTCTAAATTTTTAAAAGCCCAGAAGGCAAAACAGCCTTGTTTACCATCTGCCATGCCAGTTCTACATATGATTATTATTGCGACTGTGTTCACCCACTTCATATTCACGGTTCACACTTCGATTGTGTCATCCTTAAGTACAGAGGCCTATAAAGATAAGGCTTTCAAATATCCAGAAAATTACAGAAGCCCAAAGTCCAGATTATGTGGATTCTATGCTTACTGCCTAAAGTTGAAAGAGTGAAGTGCAATATCTACACACAGTATGTAGAAAACACTAGTTAATCTAAAACAAAACAAAACAAAATGCTAGAGAAAAGAACTGAATGACTTTGATAAAAGGTCACATACAATATTCAGCTGCATTTCTATACACAACAACAAAAAAATGAAAACTGAGGGGTGCCTGGGTGGCTCCGTCGGTTAAGCGTCCAACTTCAGCTTAGGTTATGATCTCATGGTCCATGGGTTTGAGCCCTGCGTCAGGCTCTGTGCTGATAGCTCAGAGCCTGGAGCCTGCTTCGGATTCTGTGTCTCCCTCTCTCAATCTCTGCCTCTCCCCCACTCACACTCTGTCTCTCTCTCTCTCTCAAAAATGAATAAATGTTAAAACAATGAAAACTGCAATTTTAAAAAACATCATTTGCAATATCAAAAAAACATAAAGAATTAGGGGCACCTGGCTTGCTCAATCAGTAGAGCATGTGACTCTTGATCTCAGGGTCGTGAGTTCAAGCCCCATGCGGGGTGTGGAGCCTACTTAAAAAATAAGTAAGATAGGGGTGCCTGGGTGGCTCAGTCGATTGAGCATCCAACTTCAGCTCAGGTCATAATCTCACCATTTGTGGGTTCGAGCTCCACGTCCGGCTCTGTGCTGACAGCTCAGAGCCTGGAGCCTGCTTCAGATTCTGTGTCTCCTTCTCTCTCTGCCCTTCCCCTGCTTGCACTCTCAAAAATAAACATTAAAAAATTTTTTAAATATGATACCTTTACAAAAGAATTAAAAAACATAAAAAATTAAAATCACAATGAGATACTACCTCACGTCCACTAGGATGCTATAAGGAGAAAGACAGACAATATCAAGCTTTGGCAAAAGTTTGAGGTAACTAAAACTCCCATACATTGCCAGTGGGAGTGTAAACCGGTACAACTAACTCCTTAGGAAAATAGTTAGCCAGTTTCTTACAGAGTTATACTTTTATAACCCAGCAATTCCACTCTTAGGTATATATTCAAGAAAAATGAAACTCTATGACCATGAAAAGCAATGTACAGATATTCATAGTTTTATTTATAAAAGCCCAATACTAAAAATAACCCAAATTTCCTTCAACTTGTAAATAAATTGTGGTACATCCATACAATAAAATACTCAACAATAAAAAGAAAGAAATTGCTAATACATGCAACAACATGGACAATTTTCAAAGGTGTTCTATTGAGAAAAAGAAGCTGGAAACAAAAGAATACACTGTATGACTCTTTTTATACAAAATCCTAGAAGAGGTAAAACTAATCTATAGTGCCAAAAATGAGATTAGTGGTTGGTTGCAATGGGGTGGGGAGAGGAGGCCAAATGCAAAGGGACACAAAGGAACTTTCTGGGGGAATTAAAATATTTTACTTTTTGGTTTGGGCAGTGGTTAAACAGGTGCATCAATCTGTACATTTAAAATATGTAATTTTCATTGTATGGATATTATACTCAATATAGTGATTTTTAAAACTCCTGATTATCTGGATCCTCTTCTCACCATACAAGCCCTTTCCTCGCCTGCTTTTATCAAACTAATCTAGTTGCAAAATAAAGGGCTGAACCCAAGAGACTCAAACGCTTCAAGAAAGACGTAGGTTTCTACTCTCACTTAATCCTTCTAAGTAGCCAGTTTTAGTCTCTTTTACCTGTTAATCAGAATGGCAGAAACCACAAGTACACACTTGTCTCAGAACAGGAAAATCATAGCTTTCTGTAACTGTTCAACAATTGGGGGCCACCTGAAAGTACGCAGCATAACACCTACAACTTGATGCACCAACAGCAGAGGACAGAGCACTGACTGGCAATCTGGAGACTGAAAACCAAATGCCCTTTAACAACCAGTGTGTCTGCCCTGTATTCCTAGCTCATGGCTTTCATGCTAGACTGGTGAGAAGGGGTTTGTTTGCTGACAGCTTAGAGGATTTATGAGGAGGGATTAGTCCTGGAATTGCTGTTCAGAAAACTCTGGGCAAAGTCTGACAGTAACCCATGGCCTTGGAAAGAGGTTTCAGATGAAGCCGTAGAAGAAACAAGGTCTTCATCATACAAACAAAAAGAACGCTGCCTGCTGTTTCAACACAAAGTAAGCAAAACCAGCCTGAACGGAGAACTGCCAACTGCAGCATCATCTGTTTGGGTGACAAGAATTACCTCAATCAACATTCTGCATGAATCTGGATACCAAAAACCAGTGAATATATAAAAGACATCAAACTATATTCCAAAGGGCCCCAAAGTCCTTCCAAATTCTTTGATTTTGTTGGTCTTTGGGTCTAATGAATGTTACTTGCAATAAATGTGTCCAGAGCTCAAGCTGAAAAAGCTTTCTGTTCCACTGAAATTACTTTCTTTTTTAACATGAATGGGATTCAGTCAATGTGTATTTATGGAGAGCAGCTACTTGGAACCAGGTGCTGTGTTAAGTAATATGAAGCCTAAGATGACACAACACTTGCCCTCTAGAAGATCTTAGAATCTGAGTGGAAAAGAGTAGCATGGTGTGATAAATGCTATGACACAAATACATATGAGGTCTTTGGAAACAAAGCTTCCCAGAGAAAAACTACTGATTCCTAAGTAGAACTAGAAGTTAACTGGTCAAAGATGGCAGAGAAAGGTTCTAGGGGCACCTGCGTGGCTCAGTCAGTTAAGTGGCTGACTCTTGATTCTGCCTCAGGTCATGATCTCAAGATTTGTGAAATCGAGCCCTATGTCAGGCTCTGCAGTGCAGAGCCTGCTTGGGATTCTCTCTCCCTCACTCTCTGCCCCTCTCCAGCTCTCTCTCAAAATAAATAAACATTAAAAAACAAAACAAAACAAAAAAAAAACCTAGGGAAAAAACAACCCAAAAAGGTGTTCTAGGCAGTGAAAAAAGTATATACAAAGGTACAATGACATGAAACAACAGGAGGTATGAAACCCCATGGCTTGTGTAGGGAACTGTGAGTACATTATATGGTTGAAATAAGGAGTGGTAGAAGATAAAGCGAGGAAAAAGACTGGAATGGGTTTCTGGACTTTGGGTCTTAAATTTAGGGAAATGAAATTTAATCTAGAACATTATGGGAAAAAATTTATACTTAAAAGTGAAATTTTTTGAATGTTTATTTTTGAGAGAGAGAGACAGAGTGTGAGCGGGGGAGGGGCAGAGAGAGAAGGAGACACAGAATCCGAAGCAGGCTCCAGGCTCTGAGCTGTCAGCACAGAGCCCAACAGACCGTGAGATCATGACCTGAGCGGAAGTTGGATGCTTAACCGACTGAGCCACCCAGGCACCCCAAAAGTTTAAATTTTTTTTAATGTTTATTTTATTTTTGAGACAGAGAGAGAAAGAGCATGAGTGGGGGAGGGGCAGAGAGAGAGAGAGAGAAAGACAGACAGACAGAATCAGAAGCAGGCTCCAGGCTCTGAGCTCTCAGCACAGAGCCCGATGTGGGGCTCAAACTTGTCAACCGTGAGATCATGACCTGAGCTGAAGTCAGATGCTCAACCGACTGAGCCACCCAGGTGCCCCATAATTTTATTTAAAAAAAATTTTTTTTTAATGTTTATTTATTTTTTGAGGCAGGGAAGCAGAGAGACAGAGGGAGACACAGAATCTGAAGCAGGCTCCAGGCTCTGAGCTGCTGTCAGCACAGAGCCTGACGTGGGGCTCAAACCCACAAGGTGTGAGATCATGACCTGAGCCATAGTCAGACGCTTAAGTGACTGGGCCACACAGGCGCCCCATAATTTAAAAAAAAATTTAGACAGAGAGAGTGCGTGAGCTGCGGAAAGGGATAGAGAGAGAATCCTAAGCAGGCTCCATGCACAGTGTGGAGCCCAACATGTGGCTCAATTCCATGACTCTGGAATCATGACCTGAATTGAAATCAAGAATCAGATGCTCAACAGACTGAGGCACACAGGCATTCCATAATTAAAATATTTTATGTAGGAGTCTGATGTCATGCTGTCATTTTAGAGAGATATCCTGGCAGCAAAGTGAGAATGGTCTGGAGAGGTAATACTAAACCAGAAGCAAGGAGACCAATTGGGAAGTAACTGGAATGATGTAGGTAGTAAGTGATGAGTTCCAACTTAAGGCAAAGAAGTGGAGATGGAGAGAAGGAGAAAAGATATTTTTAAGAGGAATCATTCACAGAGCTTGTGACATGTGCAGAAGTGAAAAAGAGAGTGTAGGACAATTCTGTTTCACCTTCAGCAATTGAGTGGATGGTCCATTAAACATCATCAAGCCATGGACTATCAATAGACAGGATGAGGTAGAAAAGATAAGGACTATTTTAGACATGCTGATTAAAATAGGAGTATTCGTCTGTAGTGCACAGAACCTTGAAAGGTGACAGTATTTAAATCTTATTTTAGTATTACACAGCCGAAAACCCATTTGATGATGGAGAAAATAACACAGAAATCTTTAGTCAGAAAGGAAATCACAGGACAAAAAAGTTTAAATCTCATAGTTGAACTGGGAAGAAGTTATCATTTCTGTCTCCCTCTCTCACAATAAATATTTCCAATACAATTCTAATAAATTCAGGCAAGTTGTATTTTAATTTTTGCCCAAGAGGTCTACAAATACTGTAAGGCAAATTCAAAGTCTGAGAAAGAGGGGCACCTGGCTGGCTCAGTCAGTAGAGCATATGACTCTTGATCTTGGGGTTGTGAGTTTGAGCTTCACAATTTTGGATGTAGAAATGGCTTTTTTTTTTTAATAAGCTTCCTAAAAAATATTTTTAATAGTTTATTTATTTTGGAGAGAGAGAGAGAACGCAAACATGACTGGGGGGAGGGCAGGGTGGGGGGGGGGAGGAGAGAGACAGAGACACAGAGAGAGAGAGAGGGAATATGAATGAATGAATCCCAAGCAGGCTCATACTGTCAGCACAGAGCCTGATGTGGGGCTTGAACTCACAAAGAGAAGATCCTCACCTGAGCCAAAGTCAGACACTTAACCTACTGAGCCATCCAGGTGCCCCGGACGTAGAAATTACTTAAAAAAAAAAAAAAAAAAAATCAAAGTTGAACAAAGACTGATTTTAGACCATTTTTTAAGCTTCCCTACTCTCCACACAGCATACAAAACATACACTGAGGAGCAGGTTCTGGGCTCACCCTTCTCAGAAGGACCCACGTAAAATGAACAGAAGACAAGTCTCAGTTCACTAAATAATAAGACCCGAAAGGCAAGGGCAAAAGGAGAGATTCCATCTGGATAACAATTCCCTTTCCATAAAATCATTTACAGTCCCAGTGCAACACATTTGCAATGTTCCACTCTGCCACTTTTTCTCCTTCTAGGGAAATGCAACTTTTTTCCATTTTTCCATATACAGGTATTCTATCTGGTAGAAAAGAGGAAGGGGACAAAAATGGATTTTGTTTTGCTGTGAGACTTGAGTTTTTCATTTACTTTTAAACCTATATGTTTTCATAAAGATTAATGGCCTATTCTGTATTACTAATCACACAATCATCAACAACTGACACAAAGAAAAGAGGTATCAGTGCCCCAATGCTTTATTATTTTTTTTTTAATGTTTACTTATTTTTGAGAGAAAGAGAGGGAGCACACATGCAGGGGAGGGGCAGAGTAAGAGGGAGACAGAGAATCCCAAGCAGGTTCCACACAATGTTAGCACAGAGCCCGATGTGGGGCTCAAACCCACAAATTCTGAGATCATGACCTGAGCCAAAATAAAAAGATCAATGCTCAACCGACTCAACTGAGTTAACTAGATGCCCCAGATCCTCAATACTTTGAATTAGAGTCTCTTCTTTTGACCAGCCCTTCTCTCTAGCCTTTAAATCCTCACAAAGCCCTGCCTACTCCCTACTTTTCTAGGAGTACATGTTTTAAGAAAAAAGAGAAGATGAGGATGGGGATAGATGGGTGGAAAGAACCTAGTCTCTACTGAATTATAGGGCAAAGGAGATCCCCAGAAAGCTAACATCATAAACCAGCTGGTAATAAAAATCCTCACTTTACAAACAAAATTAAGAAAATTAAACTCTGATTTCTGCCTATAGTTAAATTTACTAATAAACTGTATATTAGAAAAATTTTTTTAACGTTGTTATTTATTTTTGAGAGAGACAGAGACAGAGACCGAGTAGGCGAGGGGCAGAGAGAGGGAGAGGGAGATACAGAATCCAAAGCAGGCTCCAGGCTCCAAGCTATCAGCACAGAGCGTGACGCAGGGCTCGAACTCACGAACTGCAGGAACAGGACCTGAGCTGAAGTCAGATGCTTAACTGACTGAGCCACCCAGGCGCCCCTATATCTTATTTTAATTTTTTAAATTATTAATTTTTTAATGTTCATTTTTGAGAGAGAGAGAGAGAGCACAAGTGGGGAGGGGCAGAAAGTGAGAGGGAGACCCAGAATCTGAAGCAGGATCCAGGCGCTCACCTGTCAGCAAAGAGCCCAACATGGGGCTTGAACTCACCAACTATGAGATCATGACCTAGGCTGAAGTTGAACACTTAACCAAATGAGCCACCCGGGCACCCCTTAAATTTATTTTTTGAAGTTTATTTATTTGAGAGAAGAAATGCCAACAGGGGAGGGGCAGACAGAGAGGGGCAGAGAGAGAAGTCTCTGCACAATCAGCACGGAGCCATTCAGGGCCCAAACTCAAGAACCCAGAAGATCATGACCTGAGCCAAAATCATGAGTTGGACACTCAATGGACTGAGCCACCAAGGCGTCCCACAATAAACTATATTTTAAATGAGTAAGCCTCAACTAATTTGGTGAAAAATCACCAAAATTTCAAAATGCTCAGATGGTAATATATGACATGTTGACAGTCAAGTCTCTTAGCTTAGAGGTCTAACAGTGGATCCCAACATACTATTTGAACACCTCAAAGCTAGAAATATTTAAGGAAATCTAACCCATTGGAAAATTTCTTTACCCTCCTAATGTAACAAAGGAAGGCAATTTACCTGACCAGAACACTATTCTAGAGCATGCATTTTCAATGAGAACAACATTGTGCCTAAGGGGGGGGGGGAGAGGGGGTGTCAAAGAAAAAAAAAAGATACTGTCATTGTTTGTGTTCCACCAAAGGGCAACAGTATACAAACAAATATAAGGTATACTCTGGTATTAAAATTTCATGGGAGGAGCACCTAGGTGGCTCAGTCGGTTGAGCACTGGACTCTTGATTTTGGCCCAGGCCTTGATCCCAGATTAGTTGGGTCGAGCCCCACTTCAGGCTCCACACTGAGCATGGAGACTGCTTGAGATTCATTCACATTCTCTATCTCCCCCTCCGCCCCTCTCATGCAGGCTCTTTCAATAAATAAACAAACAAACAACTTTAATAAAATGTGTTCTTGATATTTAAAAAAATTTCATGGGAGGAAGACATATTGGGGAAAAAAAGTCTAAAAAAAAAAAACTCCTTAGGAAACAGTAATGAAGAAAAAGTTTGAGAGAAACTGCTCAAGATCAGGGGTTGGCAAATCTTTTCTGCAAAAGGCCTAAGAGTAAATATTTTAGCCTATGAATAGTATATAGCCAGTCACCATTCAATTCTGCAATTGTAGTAGGAAAATAGCCACAGATGATATATAAAGACCAGTGTGGCTATGTTTCAATACAACTTTATTTATGGACAATAAAATCTGAATTTCACAGAATTTTCACATCATAAAATATTGCTCTTTTGATATTTTCAATCATTTGAAAAAGTAAAAACCAACCTAAATGTCCATCAAATGACAGATAAATAAAATGTATACTCATATCATGGAATATTATTTGGCAATAAGAAGGAATGAAGTATTATTGAATCATGCTATATAACACAAATGACCCTTGAAAACATTATGCTAAGTGGAAGAAGCTAGCCACAAAAGACCACATATTTATTGTATAATTCTATTTAGATAAAGTGTGTTCAGAATAGGAAAGTAGATTAGTGGTTAGCTTGGGCTGAGGGGTGGGGAGAGAAGTGGGAGCTGACAAGGTTTCTTTTTGGGGTGATGCAAAATGTTCTAAAATTAGTGGTAAACCATTTAACTCTATGAATATACTGAAAACCACTGAATTGTATGCTTTAAATGGGTGAAACTTATGGTATGTGAATTGTGTTTCAATGAAGCAGCTTTGGAAAAAGGTTAAAACCATTCTTAGCTCACAGACTGTACAAAAACAGAAGTGACCCTGATTTGGCCTGCAATCTGTGATCTGACAACCTGTGTTCTACATACATCAGTTCAGCAACTATGATCTTAAAGGAAGAGAACATGAACTAACATCTTAGGAGTCAGACATTGATTAAAAGAGAAAAGATTTTTCACAGCCCTGTAGGAAAAGCAAATGTTACTTATAGCCAATATGCCACGAGAATTGCTATCTAGGCTACCATGGCACACTCAATAAACCAAACCAGATACTCAAACTTTAGACTGTATCAGAATCATCACTGGTGGAGAGCAGGGGGAGTGCGGGGGGGGGGGTGGGGTGGGGAGGGAGGGGGTGGTGTTAAGACACACTGATTGTTGGGCCTCATAACTAGAGTTGTCAGATGGTTAGGTCTGAGACAGAGGTAGAAACTTGGCATTTCTAACAAACTTCCTATATGATACTGATGCAGCTTATCTGGGATCACATTCTGATAATCACTGATCTAAACCAAAGACTGTAGGGGCGCCTGGATGGCTCAGTCACTTAAGCATCTGACTCATGATTTCAGCTTGGGTCATAATCTCAACAGTTTGTGAGTTCAAGCCCCGCACCGGGCTCTGTGCTAAACCATGAGATCATGATCTGAGCCGAAGTTCGAAGCTTTAATTGACTGAGATTCTGTCTCCTTCTCTCTCTGCTCCTCGCCCACTTGCTCTCTGTATCATCCTCAAAATAAATAAACTTAAAAAAATAAATAAATAAACTCTGGGTGCCTGGGGTGGCTCAGTCGGCTAAGCTTCTGACTTCAGCTCAGGTCATGATCTCATGGTTCGTGGGTTTCGAGCCTGGTGATGGGCTCTGTGCTGATAGCCTGGAGCCTAGAACCTGCTTCTGATTTTGTGTCTCCCCCTCTCTGTCCCTCCTCTGCTCGTGCTCTCTCTCTCAGAAATAAACATTAAAAAAAAATTTTTTTTAAATAAACCAATGACTGTAACTAGTGATACACACACACACACACACACACACACACACACACAGACACACACACACAGAGTAGTCATATTTGAATCATATTTCAGATTATTTGAGAAAAAGTGAAGATATACCATGTCGTATTCACTCCAGTGGGCCTTGGTCTTTGGCTCCTAAAGCAGTATGACAAATATTCTTTCAATGTGCAACATAGCTATATGTAGTCATAAAACCTCTTCCTCCTTTTTTAAAAAGGAAGTTGGCTATTCAGAAACCATCAGAGCCCTAGGTACATATTTTTGGACACAGGTACATAGACAAAGCTCTCAGTGTTTTTCAGAGGCTCACTAAAATCATTTTCAGAGAAAGTCTAGACAGCAAAAGGAGATGAAACAAAAACAACCTAGACCAATGAATCACAACCCAACAGTTTACTGAGAGCACCTGACATGACTTTACAGAAATGAGAACCTAGAGTCAGACCCTTGGAGTTGGGGAATTCTGTGGAATACCTCACAGCTTTCCACCTTTGTCCACCATCATCAACTGAGTTATTTAAAAGCGTAACAGAACCACTCATGCAGAAGAATTCCAAATAATTTCTACCTGTCCTCAAGAAGAAAGAACACTTGATTGTCTCCACTAAGTATAGACTAAGCAGGAGGAAGACTACAGATTTCCTCCAAAGAGCAGAGAATAGAAAATGTGGAGGGAGAGTAGCTTTATGGTAGATAAACCTGACAAACACTTTCTTAAGTGAACAAAGTCACCCTCAACAATGATAAATCACATAAACAGTATGTACCTTTAATGTAATGGGATAAAAACGTTACTTTATCTTTATGGTGCTTCCTCCCTAAACCCATAACTTCGGTCTAATCAAAAACAAAACATCTCAGGGTCGTGAGTTTGAGCCCCACGTTGGGCGTAGAGATTACTTAAAAAAAAAAAATTTTTTTTTAAAGAGCAAATCATCACTTAAATATCAAATGAGAGGCATTCTACAAAATATCTGACCACTAAGGGGTGCCTGGGCAGCTCAGTTGGTCGAGCATCTGACTCTTGGTTTCGGCTCAGGTCGTGGGTTCAAGCCCTGTGTCGGGCTCTGCATTGACAGTGTGGAGCCTGCCTGGGATTTGCTCTCTCCCTCTCTCTCTGCCCCTCCCCCTGCTCTTTCTCTCTCAAAATAAATAAACTTAAAAAAATAAAATTTAAGGGGCGCCTGGGTGGCTCAGTCGGTTAGGCGTCCGACTTTGGCTCAGATCATGATCTCATGGTCTGTGGGTTCGAGCCCCGCATCGGGCTCTGTGCTGAGAGCTAAGAGCCTGGAGCCTGCTTCAGATTCTGTGTCTCCCTCTCTCTCTGACCCTCCTCTGTTCATGCTCTGTCTCTGTCTCAAAAATAAATTAACATTAAAAAAATTAAAAAAAATTAAATTTAAAAACATCTGACCACTATGCCTTGGAACTGTCAAGGTCTACAATTTCAAGTCTGATTCCAAATACATATTCCAACAAATTACTTATTCTGAGAAAAAAAAAAAAAAACAAACAAGAAAAATCTGAGAAACTGTCATGTCCAAAAGGAGTGTCAGGAGACATGATAACTAAACATAAGGTCTCCTGGATGGGATTTTGAAACAGACATCTGGCAAAAGACATCTGGCAAAAACAAAGGAAATCTGAATAAAGTATGGAATTAGTTAATAATAATGTCTTAATGTTGGTTCAGTAATAATAACAAATGTATCACACTAACTAGTAAGATATTAGTAAAAGGAGAATCTGGGTGTGGGTATATATGGGAACTCTGTAATATTGTCTCGATTTTTCTGTAAATCTACAATTGTTCTAAAAGATAAAGTCTACCCCTGCCCCCCAAAAAGTAAAACAGCATAATTCCAAGCTAAAGCTAGTGAACTGTTGGAAATCACTAGGCGCCCAAACAAAACTCATGTGACCAAGGTATCTTAAATCTTTTCAAACAAACAAAAAAGCCTAAACATACAGGCCAGCTACACAATATTTAACTCTGAACTAAAGTTCATGGTAACTCTGAACTAAAGAATATCTTAATTCTTTCCATTCCTTCCAAAGAGCACTTAAAGGAAATAATTAATTAAATCTTTAAAAAAAAAAAAGGTATTACATGTCAGACACTGAAGATGCAGAGATGAAGGAGTCCTTATCAAATGGCTCATAGATGGGGATTGGAGAGGTTGGGGGGGGGGGGGAGGAGGACATCAGACCTAAAAACAGAAATTACAATAGAGTAAGGCAAATCAGTCCTATAATAAAATCTGCAAAATAATCATGGGAGCAAAGAAAAAGGATACTCATTTGCATCAACTTGCTGGAGAAGAACAGGCCTCAATTAAGTTTTACTTTTATCTGGACAAAGTAAATTATGGAACTATATTTACAAAAAAAAAAAAGTGAGAGAAAGCTCCCAGAGGCCTAGGATGCCTGATGGACAAACGGATTATTGGTTATCCAGACATTTTAGGGAGTATGATTCTCAAAGTATAATCACAAATCAAACAGTTTTTAAAAGTTAAAATGAAAGAGAATAGCTCTCTCTGCCCCTTAATAACTGAAGGTTGATAGCCTTCAGTGATTTTGAAAAAGAACTGCAAAAAGAAATGTCTACATATTCTTCCACAGGCTGACTTGTAACACTCCCAGTTATACACAGTCATGAGAATCACAAATAGTGGAAGAACACACTTCTCTGGCCTACTTTAAATATATAATCCTAACATCCTCCCTCCTTTTTTTTTCCTTCCTGATTTTGGTCAGTATGAAGCAGAGCTATCTAAATATTATTAAAAATTTTCAGTGAAAACAATTAACAATTACATTTTCCTGACTGACTTGTATCTTTCTAAATATTTCTTCTTTCTATCCAAATACTATACTATTTGACTCCTACTTTCTCTATAAACCTGTTACCAAATACTCTTCCAGACTTTTCCTTCTTTTATATAACTTATAATCTGTTTTATATAAGCCATCACATTTTTGTGTAATACAGATGTAGTATTTCATGAGCTGTGTCTCACTAAGATGTACACTTCTTCAATATGTAATGTGGTTTGTACTCTAAAAATTCAACTACTTACTGTATCAGATGGTTCATGGTTGTATTTACAGAAACTAACTCTGGATGACTTAAGCAAAAGATGAAAGGTTGGTTTTTCTTTAAGCTTTTAAAAGTAATCTCTACATCCAACATGGGGCTCGAACTCACAACCCTGAGATCAAGAGTTGCATGCTATACTGACTGAACCAGTCAGGAACGCCGTAAGAGATAAAAGCTTAATAGGTGACTCACAGAACTACCTAAAAGTCTGAAGAATTAGTCTCAGAAAACAAGCAAGCACAGGAAGAAGCTATACAACCAGAACCACTTACAAAATCATGCTACAGTATCTGCTTAGTAAGGACACTGCTGCCTCTGAAATGCTGAACCACTGATGCCTCTGGAGATTGGATAGTGATGTCACCACCACCAGAAACCATTTTCCATTGTCCTTTGGCATCAGAGACATGAAAATATCAGGGATGATACATGTGGTTAGTGAAGCTTGGGTCAAAGTCTCAAACTCATTGCTAAGAAACATAGTAAAGTAAGCATCTGGCATTTTCTGATTTTATAGTAAACAGTGGACTCATAAAAAGATCCACCAAAAGGCAGAGGCTCAGATAATTGGTAGGAAAAAAGAAAAAGGCATTATATGTTCATTATACATATTGAATTATTCCATTTTCAAACATATCAAAGGCATTATCTATGTAAAAGACCACATTCTAAATAAAAGCATAGTATATTAGAGGAAAATAAAAATTATATTTAATCAAAATAAGTAGTACAAAGTGAAGTAAGAGTAATTATTATTATATACGAGTGGTGATATTGACCTTTCTCAATGACTTAAATCTAAATACTGTCAGGACACCTGGCTGGTTCAATTGGTAGAGCATGCAACTCTTGATATCGGGGTTATAAATTCAAGTCCCACATTCAGTGGAGAGATTATTTAAAAATAAAATCTTTTTTTAAAATTTATTTATTTTGAGGGAGAAAAAGTATGAGCAGCGGAGAGGCAGAGAGACAAGAAGAGAGAGAGAAAATCCCAAGCAGAGTCTACACTGCCAGTGTAGAGCCCCACATGGGGCTTGAACCCACGAACCTTTTTTTTTTCAATATATTAAATTTATTGTCAAATTGGTTTCCATACAACACCCAGTGCTCATCCCAAAAGGTGCCCTCCTCAATACCCAGCACCCACCCTCCCCTCCCTCCCACCCCCCATCAACCCTCAGTTTGTTCTCAGTTTTTTTAATTTTTTTTTTAAACATTTTTTATTTTTGAGACAGAGAGAGACAGAGCATGAACGGGGGAGGGGCAGAGAGAGAGGGAGACACAGAATCGGAAGTAGGCTCCAGGCCCTGAGCCATCAGCCCAGAGCCTGACCCAGGGCTCAAACTCACGGACCGCGAGATCGTGACCTGAGCCGAAGTCGGATGTTCAACCGACTGAGCCACCCAGGCGCCCCTGTTCTCAGTTTTTAAGAGTCTCTTATGCTTTGGCTCTCTCCTACTCTAACCTCTTTTTTTTTTTTTTCCTTCCCCTCCCCCATGGGTTTCTGTTAAGTTTCTCAGGATCCACATAAGAGTGAAACCATATGGTATCTGTCTTTCTCTGTATGGCTTATTTCACTTAGCATCACACTCTCCAGTTCCATCCACGTTGCTACAAAGGGCCATGTTTCATTCTTTCTCATTGCCATGTAGTACTCCATTGTGTATATAAACCACAATTTCTTTATCCATTCATTAGTTGATGGACATTTAGGCTCTTTCCATAATTTGGCTATTGTTGAGTGTGCTGCTATAAACATTGGGGTACAAGTGCCCCTATGCATCAGTACTCCTGTATCCCTTGGGTAAATTCCTAGCAGTGCTCTTGCTGGGTCATAAGGGTAGGTCTGTTTTTAATTTTTAGAGGAACCTCCACACTGTTTTCCAGAGCGGCTGCACCAATTTGCATTCCCACCAACAGTGCAAGAGGTGAACCCACAAACCTTGAGATCATGGCCTGAGCTGAAGTTCAGAGTCAGACGCTTAACTGACTGAGACACCCAGGCGCCCCAAAAATAAAATCTTTAAAAAATAATCTAAATACTGTCATCTAGTCAAAGCAGCAGCAATTACATTCGAAAGGAAGCACAGGGATAAACAATTCTGTACTAAAATGGAGAAGACAGATTTGGTAAAGACAAAACTCTAGCAGCTCTCTCACAATTTCATCCATCATTTAAAAAGATTTGCATATCAGACACTGGGGATACATGCAGAAGCTTAGAGTCTAATAACAGAGAACAGACATGACAACAACCGAATGTAATAAAACGTTACTGGATGCTATACACGGCCATGAGAGGTTCAAAGGAAAGATGCCAGGGTGGGGGTGGGGTAGAATGACACAAAGTTAAAAAGCCTTTGTTGAAGAGGTGTTCTTGAATGGTAAGACTAATAGCACAGAAAAAAAGGCAGGGGGAGGGAGAAGAACAAGTAAAATTAAAATATCACCCTAATACAAGATAGCCCTATTTCCATTTATCACTCCAAACACTTTTAAAATAGAAGTGAAAATAATAACAGTTTATATGAATACATAACAAAAACAAGTCAGGAGATGTCACTCAAATTGGATCACTGGGATTTATTTTCCTAAAAACAAATGCAAAATATGGCTATGGTAGTTTGAAAGAAAAAAAAAAGTCATAAATTCTTCCTTTCCCTGAACCCACCCACACTTTGCAATTCTCTCATCAAGAAACAGAATTCAACTTATTTACCACTTGATTCTGTGCTGGCTTGGTGACTTGCTTTGACCAACAGAAAGTGGAGGAAGCAAAACAGTGCCAACTTTCTGCCTCAGCTTCAAGAAGGCTGGCACACATCCCACACTTCCTCTTGGGGAGGGAGACCACCATGTGAATAATCCTTATATAGTCTGCGAGGGAATGCAAAACCACATGGAGAAGGTGGCTCAGCAGTCCCAACAAAGCCAAGCCAAATCTGGTGCAGATCACCAGAACCACGTAGTACAATCCAGCCTAAACGGCTAATCCTCAGAATAAATAAAAAGCTAAATAAATAGTGGTGGTTTTAATCCATTAAGTTGGAGTGTTTGTATGTATCAACAGGTAACTGAGGTAATGTTTGGTTAAGTTCCTAATTAAAAGGTGTATATTCACCATTATTAAATTTCTGAAGTAGAGATAAGTATTAATTGTCAGATTTCCTCATCAGTATATTTCAGAAAAAGTCCACAGCCCCTGCAATATTAAGAAAAAATGGCTGAGAAGTGCTCTGCAAAGAATAAATGCTCAAATACTCATCACCAGCAGAATGTTTAAATAAACTGTGACATATTCTCTCACAATGGACTAGTACAGAGAGCAAGGATAGTGAACAAACCACAACTGCATACAATTATGTATATGACACTCAAAGACTCAAAAGGGTAGGACTCTCCATTTGAATAAAAATTTAAAATAAGCAAAAAACTCACGTGTGCTATTAGAAGTCAGCATAGTGGTTAGCCTCAGCAGGCTTATGACTAGAAGGCAGCACAATCGAAGTTTCCAGAGTCTACTGATGTTCTGTTTCTTGATCTGGGTGCTGGTTACACGGGTGTATTCAGATTGTGAAAATTCTCTGAGTTGTAAGCTTTTAACTAGTACACTTATGTATGTATAATAAAACCTCTTTTTTTTAAATGTTTATTCATTTTTGAAGGAGAGAGAGCATGAGTAGGGGAGGGGAAGAGAGAGAGGGAGACAGAATGTGAAGCTGGCTCCAGGCTCTGAGCTGTCAGCACAGAGCCCCACTCGGGGCTCAAACCCACAAAGTGTGAGATCATGACCTCAGCTGAAGTTGGACATTTAACCGACTGAGCCAATCAGGTGCCCCATAATAAAACCTTTTTAAAGGGGTGTCTGGCTGGCTCAGTCAGAGGAGCATGTAACTCTTGATCCCGGAGTTGTGAGTTGGAGCCTTACATTGGGTATAGAGATTACAAAAAAAAAAATAAGTTAAAAAAAAAGTACATAAATTTCTCTATATAGTTTGTAGTTATCTTTATTTACATATATATGTAACATATACAACTATATATATACATATACACACATACACACAACTATATATATATATATATATATATATATATATAGTTTCAGTCCCAAAATGTTATTAAAAACTTCAAACATAAAACAAAAATAGAATAGTATATACTGCTGTACTTTGATAGAAATTCTACTGATGTTTTAGCTCAACACTTCTTTTTTTATTTTAGAGAGAGTGTGCACGTGAGGGGGGTGGGCAGAAGGGGGAGGGAAGGAAAAGGAGTGGGGGGGAGGGAGGGGAAAGGGGAGAGGGAGAAGGAGGAGAGGGAGAGAGAATGAATGAATGAATATCTCATGCAGGTTCCATGCTCAGTGCAGAGCCCAACATGGGGCTCAATCCCATGACCCTGGGATCATGACCTGAGCCGAAACGAAGAATCAGATAGATGCTCAACAGACTGAGCCACCCAGGTGCCCCTAGATACACTTCTTAGTCAAAATATACAGCTGTTATGTTTTTTACTCGTAACCCACTCCTTCCTAGGAAAAACACAACCACTTATCAAACCTAAATAATTCTGGGAGAAAAATCAGGAAAACAAACAAAAAGCATGGTTTAGGGGCATGTGTATATGACATCTCCTGTAGCTCTCACTTGCTGTATGCCCTAACTTGCTATTTCCTTGAATCCATTAACTGCTATATGCAAGCTGGGGATTTAGTTTGGGGCAGCTCACTTACACATGATCAAAAGTAGTTTTTCCTTTAAAATTGAACAATCTAAAATGCAAAGCATTCAGCTAGAGTTTGCAGGAAGACATTAAGAAAAACTGAGGAAAGAGGACAGTGATCCTAAAAACTGAGTATACAGGCATCTTTCCCAGAGCAAAGAGCTGGGGGACTTGCCCTTAGAAAAATCTCAATACCCAAATTCAAAACTGCATTTGCATATTTCCTTTACATATATTCACTCAATATTCACGTATATATTCACATTTACTATGAATTTCATTATTACTGTTCCAAAGGCTATCACTCCTTGAGTTTTTCTTTTTTAATTCATTCAAACATTCGTGCACTTTAGGATGAAAAAGTGAGACAGCACTTAGAAGACCAGCTTAAATAACCAATGTAGATGAAAACACCTATACAGCATCTAATGATGTAGCCTACGGCATCATTTTTTTTTTTTTAAGAGAAAGAGAGTGAGAGCACAAGTAGGGGAGAGGGGGAGAGGGAGAGAAAGAGAGGAGAGAGAGAGAGAGATAGAGAGTGTCACTGAGAGACAATCTTAAGCAGGCTCCACACTCAGCACTGAGCCCGACACAGGGCTCAATCCCACAACCCTGGGATCACGACCTGGGCCAAAATCAACAGTTGGATGCTCAAATGACTGATCCATCCGGGAGCTCTCATCATGTTTTTATGCCACTGTTAATTCTAGGGAAAATGTGAGCCAATAATGTCATACTCGTAAAGTTTACATAGGTCCCAATATTCCTTTCTTTTTGTGTTTTAGATTAGATGAGAACAGAAAACAATCCCTTGGCATGCCTGGGTGGCTCAGCCGATTAAGTGTTGGACTCCTGATTTTGGCTCAGGTCATGATTTCATGGTTTTTGAGTTCAAAACCCACATCAGGCTCTGTGTTGACAGTGTGTAGCCCTCTTGTGATTCTCTCTTCCTCCTCTCTATGCCCCAACCTACTTGTGTGCTCTCTCTCTCAAAATAAATAAACTTAAAAAATTTTTAAAAAGAAAAAAGAAAGAAAACAATCTATTTATTAAACCCAGAACTGACATAAGACCCTACACTTGAGTAACTGAAGAAATATACCATGTTTTTAGGTAGTAAAGCCAATATCATATAATGACAATGCAGCAGTTTATTACATTATTATAAAGACCATTTCTTTTTTTTTTCATTTTTTTTCTATTTATTTTGAGAGAGAGAACATGCCAACATGTGGAGGGGCAGAGAGAGAGAGAATGCCAAGCAAGCTCCACCCTGTCAGTTCAGACCCCCAACGTGGGGTTTGATCTCATGAACCATAAGATCATGACCTGAGCAGAGATCAAGAGTTAGATGCCCAACTGACTGAGCCACCCAGGTGCCCCATAAAGGCCATTTCTCCCTCAAATCTATAAAGTCAACATAATCCACTCAGCACTTCTATTCTTAGAAGAAAACGTTTTTAAAACTAGTCTAGAAAGAAGAAATATGAGAACTCTGTCCTGTTGCAATAGCCTAACTCTTACATGGCATTTACTGTGTTACAGAGCATTAAAAGAGCTTTACATAGGAGCACCTAGGTGGCTCAGTTGGTTGAGCGACCAACTTCAGCTCAGGTCATGATCTCGCAGTTTGTGAGTTCGAGCCCCGCGTTGCGCTCTGTGCTGATAGCTCAGAGCCTCAAGCCTACTTCAGATTCCATGTCTCTCCCTCTCTCTATCCCTCCCCTGCTCACGCTCTATTATCTCTCAATAATAAACGTTAAAAAAAATAAAAGACCTTTACATATATTAATGCATTAATCCGCACAATAACCCTAAAATGTGTATTATAATCTTATTTTGCAGAAGACATTGAAGTCTAGAGAATTTAAGTAACTCACACTAAATCATCTAAGTTGGTAAATGGTGGAGCTAGCATTCAACTAGGCAACTAGAACTAAACTCTTTAACTATCATGCTATGTCTCCTCCTAGACACTACAATGTCTCACAGATCCACAATCAATCATTAAAAATAACAGATAACTGGACAAACAGTCCAGAAACAGACCCAAATATATGTAACAATTTAGACTATGATAAAGATGGTATCTCAAATCAATGAAAAACTATAAATAACATTCAGTAACTCAGTACATGATGAGAAGACAACTGACTCTCCAACTGGGTTAAAAAAAAAAATTAGATTCTGATAGCACACCAAGTAAGTATCAGATGGTTTAAAAAACTAAATTTAAGGGGCCCTGGGTGGCTCAGCTGGCTAAGCCTCTAACTTCTGATTTCGGATCAGGTCATAATCTCACAGTTCATGGGATGGAGCCCCACGTTAGGCTCTGCGCTGACAGCATGGAGCCCGCTTGGGATTCTCTCTCTTTCTCTGCCCCTCCCCTGCTTGAGCTTGTGCTTGCTTTCACTCTCTTTTTCAAAGATAGATAAATAAACTTAAAAAAAAAAAAATCCTAGCAGGGTTTTTTGTAGCTATAGATAACCTAATTCTAAAATTTATTTGGAAAAGCATTAGTGTAAGAATAACTAAAACAATCTTGACAAAGCAAAATAAAGCGAGAAAAATCACAGCATCCAACATTAAGCTTATTAAATAGCTACAATAATCAAGGCAGTGTGGTATTGGCAGAGGGAAAGACACATAGATCAATGCAACAGAGCAGAGAGCACAGAAATAGACATGTGTAAGTTTGCTCAAATGATTTTTTGACGAAGTTCTAAAAGCAACTCAAGGGAGGAAGGTTAGCCTTATCAACAAATAGCCCCCTGAACAACTGGATATCCACAGGCACACACACAAAAAGTGAACAACCTCAAACTAAACTTCATACCTTCTATAAAAACTAACTCAAAATGGATCATGGACTTAAGTGTAAAACAAAGTTATAAAAGTTTTAGAAGAAAGAGGAGAAAAGCTTCAGGATCTAGGACTAAGCAAAGAGTTCTTAGGACTTGACACCAAAGACATAATGTATAAAAGGAAAAACTGGTAACTGGACCTCATCAAAATTAAAAACATTTGCACTGTGAAAACTCATGTAAAAAAGATAAAAGGATAAGCTATGAACTGGGAGAAAATATTTGCAACCATATATTTCACAAAGTACTAGATCTAGAATATATAAAAAACCTAAAAAAACAGTGAATAATTAGAAAATGGGCAAAAGACATTCAGAGACATTTCACGGAAGAGGATATACAGATAACAAACAAGTACAAGAAAAGATCTTGACACTGTTAGTCATTAGGGAAATGCAAGTTAAAACCATAATGAAATATCACTACACTCCTGACAGAATGGCGAATTTAAAAAACAGTAGTAACACTAAATACTGGTAAGAATGCAAAGAAAATGGATTTCTCATGCACTGTAAGTAGGACAAGTAAAATGGCACAGCCACTCTAGAGAATAATTTAGAAGTTTCTTAAAACAATGAACGTACAATTACCATGACCCAGCAAATGTACTCTTGGGCATTTATCCCAAGAGTAATGAAAACTTAGGTTTGCACAAAACCTGTATATAAATGTTTACAGCAATTTTTCCTAATGCCCAAAACTGTAAATAGCCCAAATGTCCTCCAACAGGTGATTGGTTAAATAAACTCTGGAATGTACATATCCATACCACAGAAACTCAGCAATAAAAAGGAATGAACTACTGAAAAATGCAACAACCTGGATTAATCTCCAGAGAATTATATGCTGACTGAAAAAAAGCCAATTCCAACAGGTCACATTTTGTATGATTCCATTTATGTAACACTTTTGATGTGACAAAATTTTAGAAATGGAGAACAGATTAGTGGTTGCCAGGGATTCTCTAGGTGGGGGATGCATATAGAGAGGGAGGCGGCTATGGTATTCAAGGACAATATCAAGGATCCCTGTAGTGATGTAACTGTTTAGAATTTTGACAGTGGTGGTAAAAAGACAAACCTCCACATCTGGTAAGATTGTATAAAACCACACACACACACACACACACACACACACACACACACACACACGAACAAGTAAAACTGGTCAAATCTGAATAAGATTGGTGGATTTTAATACACTTCAATATCCTAGTTTTGATATTATACTATAGTTTTGCAAAATATTACCACTGGGGGAAACTGGGTAAAGTATTCTCTGTACTATTTCCTACCACTACATGTGACTCTACAATTATCTCAAAAATGCCAATTAAAAACAAAAAGGCAAATGACACACAAGAAAACAGCTGCCATAAATATAGTTGACAAAACCACAATAAAGGATTTTCCAAAAAAAAATTAAAAACACACGAAGAAGAAAAGGAGACAACTGTAACATTTTGGAATTTAGAAGCAAATGAAAGAATGGCAATTGATCAAGCACATACAAGAACGCTGCAGTAGGGACAACTTCCAACTCTACCAATCAACCCTGCCAGCCAAGAGCTTAGGAACTCAAGAGCAGGTAACTCAGGCTTGGGTGGGGGTGGGGGACTGGTGTGATTAAGAGTGAGAATGACTAAAAATTGTTTAAGCAAGCTATAAACTTAATCCCTGTTCTCATTAGGAAACTCTACCCCTCCCCTGCTCAATGCAGGAGACTAGAGGTTTGTTGTCTGGAGAGGGTTAAACAGAAGATTTTAGGACTAGGGCGCTCCAGGCATAGAGAAGGACATGAGGACCACACCTAAAATAAGGGGACTAAACGTGGATTTAAACATACTGAATGCACAAGGCTGAAGCCCCAGCTCTCTTATCATGTGGTAAAAAGAAAGCTGGCAGTTAGTCCTCACCTTGAGGAAGACTACAAGAGGCTTTTCTAAGGAGTCTGGTAAACCCGTGGGGAAAAACCTAAAGATACCGACATCTAGGGTTTGCCAATTTAACAGCCATCGCACTGTGAAGCTCACCATAAATATACCGCGCTAATGGCACCTCAGAGCTTCCAATCAATGTTTCAGCGCCTCAAACCTGCTCATGGTTTAAGCCATGAGCAGACAACAACTACTAGATATGGAGGAAAACCTCTAACATACGAGATCTAAACCAGTATTTTGTAAATGTGTTAAATGAGGCTTATATCAGCTGAAAATGATACGAAAATTAGTATTCACCACAATGGACAGCTCATCCATATATTTAACAAATATTTAATGGGTAGGGTAATATTAAACGTGCTTGGAAAACAAGAGTAAAGAAGCTAAAAGAAGCAAACAAGGAAAATCTCTTCCCTAGCAGAGTTTACATTGTAGCAGAGAGAATTGGATAATAAACATATGGGGTGCCTGAGTGGCTCAGTTGGTTAAGCCTCCAACTCTTGGTTTCAACTCAGGTCATGATGTTATGGTTCATGGGATAGAGCCCCACATCGGGCTCTGCACTAACAGTGTGGAGTCTGCTTGGGATCCTCTTTCTCCCTTTCTCTCTCTCCTGTACCACCCACCCCCTTTCTGCTCATGTGCATGCACGTGCTCTAAATAAATAAACATGAAATAAACATAATAATTAAGTTCTCATTTAATAAATTAGTAGATTAGTGCTTTGAGAAAAAATAATGGGACAAGTTAAGGGGGGGGCAGTGTAGAGGCAGTTGCAAATTTAAAATACGGTGACGGTTGTAAAACTTGAAGGAGATGAGGGAGTTGACAAGTCTATGAAAAGAGAATTCCAGAAGTCGGAATTTTCAATGTAGGAACCCTAAAGCAAGAGGAGCATGCCTGAAATATTCAAGGAAGAGCAGAGTCCAGTATGGCTGGAGAAGAGTGGGGGGGGGAGGGACAGAAGATAAAGCCATAGAGGTACAGCAGGGAGAAGTACAGATCATGTATACAAGGGCCTTAAAGACCACTGGCTTTTTCTCTGAACTAAATATAGGGCTGATGGAGGGTTCTGAGGAAAAAGACATGATACTGATTGGACAAGTTTTCAAAGAATAACTATGGCTGGTGTGTTAGGACAGCATGAAAGCAAGAAATACCAGTTAGAAGGACAAACAGGATGGAGTCTCTCAAAATTTTATTTTTTTTAAAGATTTTACTTTTAACTAATCTCTATAACAAACACGGGCTCAAACTGACAACCCCGAGGTCAAGAGTCCCATGCTCTACCAACTAAGCCAGCCAAGGCACCCTGAGTCTTTCAAAATTTTAGAACTGACAGGGGCCTTGGAAGTAGTTTTTTCCAAGTCTTTCATTTTAGAGATAAGGAAACTGAGTCCCAGGAAGCTAAGTGAGTTTTCCAAAGTCACATGTTCAAGTCTGGAATAATCCACCTTGCATTTGTGTAGCCTTTTCAGCACTTTCAGGTTCATTATCTCATTAGTGCTCAACAATCTTCTGGCAGTTCATAGGGTAGCTGATAGCTGATATTCATTTATCAGATAGGTGGTCAAAATTAGGGACCAAGTCAAGAATATTCTCTCAATACTCAATGTAAAACTATTAATGGTCTTTACAGGGAGTGATTCTGCAGTCTGGCTTCTAATATCACAGAGCATTAAATAACCTAACTAATTTAGACTAATTTTTAAGTAATTTTAACTAATTCTTTAAGTAACAGAAATGACACACTCTTACAAGATCTAATCCCTTATTTGGTAGCCTTGGCTGTTGCTACCAAATGTTGCCGTGGTGTATTACGTAGCATGATGTCCATTACAAATTAGTAAAAAGAGTAATTCTGAGGCAAATAGGAAATAGTGATTTTGTTTCCCATGGTGCTGTGTGCTTAGGTCTCTTCTCCCCTTTCTTCCCACCCAGTCTCATTCTGCAAGGACTTTTCTTAGATTAGAGAGCAGCTGATAAACTAATTCCCATATGATAATTCTTGATAATAGCACAAGGTGTTATCACTCCAAGGGAATGTGTAACCTTAATAGGAAACCCAAAACCTTCAAATCCCAAAGGAATTGCAGTCAAGTTAACAGAGAATACAGTATTATTATGAAGACCAGCTAGCATTTTGTCAAATCACACTAAATAAATTCAAATCCAACAACTGTTTATTGATGGACATGGTTCCTGCCGTTAAGATATTCAGTCCAGTGAAAGAAGACAACATAGAAAATACTAGCTTTAGTTGACTGAACGTCTGCTGTACATTAGGCACTAAGCTAACAACTACTTCTCATAAGCAGTATGTATCAAGTATTATATTCAGCTCACTTTTTAGCAAATAATAAATGTTAATAAGTACATTGTGGCCACGATGACTATAATCATTACCTTCATAACTGCATTCAATCTTCACTTCTGCTCTATGAAGGACTTATTAGCTTTACTTTAAGATAAGGAAATTGAGGCTCAGAGAGGCTGAATAATGTGTTCAAGGTCATACAGCTATTAAGTGCCAGAATTCAAACTCAAGTCTGTATAATGCTACAGCTTATGGTATTAATACTGTACAATATTTAAAATTTCCACAACATTAATAGAAAGATATTTAATTTCACTTGAAAGTTTGAAGAGTTGGCTAATAAGAATATGCTATAAAGAGGAAGTGACATTTAAGCTGGGTCCTGAATGACAGTTTACCAACTGGGAAACTAAGGGGGTGAATAGAGTTTGGTCCAGGTAAAAAATGATGACAGTCTGAACAAAGAAAACAGGGAGTACAAAGAGGGAAGTAACAAGAGATATGTAGGAAATAATAGTCTTTCAAACAGCCTTTGTGATACTAGATATGAGCAGTGAGAAAAAAGTATTAAGGATGACATGAAGTTTCTGGTCTGGGTGAATGGAAGGAAAAAAATTTCACTACTGAAATTAAGAAAGTATGGAGAAAAGTGGGCTTTAGGGACACATTATGATTTTGTTTTGGATATTATGAATTTGAAGAATATTTGGGACAACCAAGCAAGGAAATATGCTAGGCAGTTGGAAACCATGGTCAAACGTAGAAAAGAGGTCAGGGCAGAAGACAGATTTGCGAGTTACTGTTGTGACCTCAGTAGTTTGAAAAATGAGCATATAAGAGATCGACATATATGTAGTACTTGTGCTATGTACATATAAAGCCATTCTTGATGCTGATACCATACTGAACTCTGAAAACAAGCAGGGCCTAAACACATGCCCCACACATCAACAAATACCCAACATCTCCATCTTCACAGATGAAAAAACTAACATTACTGAGATAGAGTGTAAAGTAGGGGTACGGTGATATCCAAGGACAAAGACCTCAGCCTATTTTTACTTTAGTGTCCTCAAAAACATATCTAGTAAACTAGATGTTCAATAAATACCCAATGAACAGAAAGCAAAAATGAAGAAGGCATAGAGAATAAAAGAGAATGCCTATAGTTAAATAGTTTATGGGGTAGAATGGACTGTAGGATCCAGATGCTCTCAATCTTGTATGCTTTAAATTCCACAGGTGTTTCTAACCCCCCCCTCCTTGACACGTGCGTGCACGCGCGTGCGCACACACACACACACACACACACACACACACACACACACAATGTCCCTACCTCAACGTCATGAAAAAAATGCTCTTAAATCTCCAACAAGAGCATAAATGTTCCCTTCAAAATTCCTTATTACCAGACGGCACCTCTGAAAAACCCACGGTTAACATTATACTTAACAGTGAAAGACTAAAGGTTTTCCCCTGATATCAGGAAGAAGCCAAGGATGTCTGCTCCTTCTTCTATTTAACATTGTACTGGAGTTATAGCCAAGGCAATTAGGCAAGAAAAAAGAAATCCATATTGGAAAGGAAGTAAAAATATCTCTATTTGCAGATTACATGATCTTTGTATACAAAGTCCTAAAGAATGCACACACACAAAAACCTGTTAAAACTAATAAGTTCAGAAAGGATGCAAGATACAAGATTGAGAAGTACAAATTAACTGTGTATCTATAGAGCAATATGAAATTGAAAAAACAATTCCATTTACAATAGCATCTAAAAGAACAAAATACTTAGAATAAATTTAACAAAAGAAGTACAAGCCCTGTATTTTTGAAAACTGCAAAATATCACTGAAAGAAATTAAAGAGGACCTAAATAAATGCAGAGATCCCATGATCATGGATTGGAAAACTTAAAACTGTTAAGACTGAAACTCTCTGTGCCACAGATTCAACACAATCTCTGTCAAAACCCTAGGTAGCTTTTTTGTAGAAACTGACAAGTTGATCCTAAAGTTCATATGGAAATGCAAGGGACTCACAACAGCCAAAACAATCTTGGAAAATACAAAGCTGGAAAATTCAATTCCTGATTTCAAAATATACTACATAACTATATTAATCATGATGGTAATACTGGCATTATGACAGACCTCTAGATCAGGGGAACTAAACTGAGAGCCCAGAGAAAAACCCATACATATACAATCAAATGACTTGTCATAAATGACAAATCTATGAGAGTGTCAAGACAATCCACGAGGAGGAAAGAACAACTTTTTCAATTAGTAGTGCTGGGAAAACTGGATATCCACATGCAAAAGAATGAAGTTGGACTCCTACCTCATACCTTGTACAAAAATCAACTCAAAATGGATCAAAGGTCTAAATCTAAGAGTGAAAACTATAAGACTCATAGAAAAAAGCATAGAAGTAAATCTTATGACCCTGGATTAGACCATTGTTTTTTTTAGGACACCAAAAGCACAAAAAACTAAAGGAAAAATAGATGAATTGGATTTCATTTAAATTTCAAAATTTAAAACTTTTGTACTTCAAAGAAGTACACTATCAAGAAAGTGAAGACAATCTACAGAAATGGGAGAAATTACTTGTCAATCATATATCTGTTAAGAGACTAGTATCCAGAATATATAAACTCTTAACAATTCAACAAAAAGACAAATAACCCAGTTAAAATATGAGCCAAGAATCTAAATAGACCTATTTTCAAAGAAAATATATAAATAGCCAGTTAGCAAATGACAAGATGCTCATAATCAATAGTTATTAGAAAAATGCAAATCAAAATCACAATGAGATACAATTTCACACTCATTAGGATGGCAATAACCAAAAAAAAAGGACAATAACAAGTGTTGCTGAGGATTAGGAGAAATCAGAATCCTTGTATATTTGCTGGTGGGAATGTAAAATGGTGCAGCTACTCTAGGAAAAGTCTGGCAGTTCCATTAAATGTTAAACATACAGCTATCGTATGACCCAGCAATTCCCATCATGGGTATATACCCAAGAGCAGTGAATACATGTCTACACAGAAACATTTAAGTGAATGTTCATAGCAACATTATTCACACAGCCAAAAAGTGAAAACAATCCAATGTCTATCAGTAATGCAAAGGTAAACAAATCTAGTGTATCTATATAATGGAATATTATTCAGTCATAAAAAAAAAGAATGGTGTACGTGTATGAACCTTGAAAACATTATGCTAAGTGAAAAGAGCCAGACATAAAAAGTCACATATTTTATGATTCCATTTATACGGAATATCCAGAACTGGCAAAGCTATAGAGATATAAAGTAGATTAGTGATTGGCAGGGGCTGAGGGAAAAAGAAAATCGTGTGTGTGTGTGTGTGACAGAGAGAGAGAGAGAGAGAGAGAGAGACAGACGTAGAAAGACAGGGAGGGAGGGAGGGAGGGAGGTGGAGAGGGAGGGAGGTGGAGAGGGAGGGAGGGAGAGAGAGAGAGAGACAGACAGACAGACACACAGACAGATTGCTGATAGGTACAAAGCCTTCTTTTAGAAGTGATTAAAGAATTGTGGAATTGAATAATGATGATAAGTTACCTGTAAAGCACACTCATCCCAAAAATTTTTTCCAATTTTATGGAAAAAGATTATTTTCTATTTTTTGGCAATATCAAAGCCATCTGATAAACATGCAAAAAGCAAAAATTCTGTCCACAGGTTAGGCCACCAGACATCATTTCTCAACCTTCTATTTAAGTTATTCACATGGAAGATTTTCAAATTTTCCTAGATTTCCTTAAAGTCTTAAGTCAGGCTGTTGGCAAAGCTTACCATTAGATAGTCAATCATGATTAATTTCTTCAAACCAAAGTGCTGATGATAGTTCCAAAAGTTAGTCTCAGAGTTGCTAGAGTAACTGTTTTGATTGGAAACTCCCTCTCCCTTTTATATGGAGAATCCATGTTAAATGAAAAGAAAATCTATAATAACAACCCATCAGTATAGAATGCATACGTTCAGAGAATATAAATTACAATATACCCAGCTAGCATCTCTCCTCATTTCTGTCCTGTTCCTATTATAAGGGTATATTAATGAATGTCCCCTTTGGGAATGGCTACACCTGATGTTGCAAATGCCAAAGAGTACTTTTAAACATCAGTCTCTTATAGTCCCATCTCATTTCAACATTAAGGAGGAATAATAAATATGTCCAAAATACATTTCCCTATTAGGCTAGGATTTCCACTTTCTTTACCACAAACCTCTAAGAGCTAAAAATCTAAATATCTAATAAGCAGAAGCTCCAGCCTAGACAATATAACAAATCCAGATGGAAAAATTATACAGAAAAAGAAGTGGATTTGTTTCCATGTAGTTGCCTTAACTAAAACGTTACTCTAGGGTAAAAGAATCCCTGTAGCTTGGTTTGTCTCAAAATTCCACAAAAGATAGCCCTTTTCTATTTACACAATAAAAAAATCTCATGAGACTTTCTTGACCAAGTTCATCAATGAAAGCAAATTATTATGTTAACTGACACCACAGATACCTTTTTCCCAAAAGGAGAAAGTGGGTTAACATTCAGCCTTTAAAAATAACAAAACCTTTCCCCCTATATATTCATTAAAGATACCAGTTCAGGTTGTGATCTCACGGTTGTGAGATGGAGCTCCAAGTTGGGTTCTGCACTGACAGTGTGGAGCTTACTTCGGATTCTCTCTCTCCCTCTCCCCTGCTCTCTCCTCTTTATCTCTAAATAAATAAACAAAACTTAAAAAAAAAAAAGACAATCATAGATAAAGATAAAAATTTGGCTTGAGACAAGTTATAAAAAATTTAAATATGGATGACAGAGTTTCATACTCCAGGGTGAGATTTCATCAAATGTAATAAAACCTAGCCAAGCAAGGCCAGACCAGGTCAGTTCCCTAGTGGGAAAATTAAATAAGCTTAAGGGAACAGAGTTGAGATTCATGAGGTATAGATGATGTCCAAGCCAATTCTGAACCAATAATCTAGCCAGATTCACAACATTAAAGAAATTATTCTAAGAAAATGATAGAACTAAATATGATTTTTCTGTTTTTCCTTTTAACTTTCTGCATTTTCCACATTTTTAATAAAACACTTATTACTTTTATGATATTTAAAACTTTTAAAAGATTAATAGTTTTTTTCAAGAGTAGCATTTAACACCTAAATGCTCAAACTTCACTGACAGAAAATAATCTCAAAGAAACATAAAACCAAGTGGAAATGTTGCTGTAATTCACAAGGTCAAGACAGTCTCACTTGCCAAGTAGACAGTTTACCCTGAGGGCATCAGAGATAACAATGCTTGTACTTTGCCCCAATCTTTTCTCTGACAAAATAGGCTTTTGTCTATAGTCACCAGATGCCTCAGCAAGTGCCTTAGCCAAGTGCCAGAGGCTCAGAGCATAGATAACGCAGCTGAATCTTGGTACTCTCGTACAGGGATTAAGAAACAATCCCCAGCCCACAACCCTATTGAGCAAGCTTTGGCAGTTGCCAGGGTCAGTAAAGAATAATGAGGGGACAGGGGTCCAGAGGCATAGTTGTACCTCTTTCCCATACCAATGCTCTCTCTTTTGTTCTCAGCTGTTTCACTCGGCTGCCAACTTCAGATCTTACTGATCTCCTTGGTTTAGCCACCATGGCTGTCTATCTTCTTTAAAAAACCATGCTGGCAATGATTGGATTTTAGTAAAACTTAAAACACTTCCAAATAAACTGAGGGTTCCTTGTTTAGGGCACTTTCATAAAAGTTACGAGCCCTGATTCTACCTAGTGAAATCCCTTCTGGCTTTCGTTTTAGCAGACCAGAATACTAACAGCCTGTTCTAGAAGAGTTGTAAAACACTCAATATCCAACTATTTCCTGTACCTTGAAATGTTAATACTAAGAAAGAAGGAGGGAAAAAAATAAAACAAAACAAGAAAAGGAAGGGGGAAAAAACTCTTCCTCTCAGGGCAATGCCCAGACCTCAGAGACCAGGTCCAAGCTCCCTCCCTGCTCTATTTCCAGTCAACCTACGGCCAAAGCCAAGAACAATCCTTCCACTTACAGAGCCTTCCACACTTTTCTCTCCTCAGCCAACTTTGGAGCCAGGATGAGTGACTCTGTTGGCACATGCCAGTTCTTGTTTATGAGCTCAGTTGGTTTTTACCACCTCAAAGGCTGTCTGGCCCAAGGCCTGCCCTCTCTTTACAGGATCTTTCAAACTTCAAAACAGTATCTTTTCTTGGACTCCTCGCAAGACAATGAGGTGTGTTACTTAACCTATTGCTTTCAGCTTGGGTCCTATCCAAAGACTTCTCTGGAGACTATATTCTCAGGGAGCAATGTCACCTAATACAGAAGGACATTCTACCCTTCCATACAAAGAAGATAAAAACTGAAAGATTATATATATATTTTTTTAAGGGGGGGTGCAAGTGAGCAGGAGGCAGAGAGAGAGAGGGAGACAGAGGAGAGGGAGGGGGAGGGGAGAGATGAAGGGGAGAGGGAGGGAGACGAGAGAGAAGAGGGGCTCACCCAAAGCAAAGCTCATGTTTACCTGAAGTGGGGCTCATGCTCACCCAAAGCCGGCCTCAAGCTCACCCAATGTGGGACTCAAACTCACAAACTGTGAGATCATGCATGACCCGAGCCAAAGCCAGAGGCTTAATGACTTAGCCACCCAGGAACCCCTGAAAGACTTTATATTAAAGGTAAAAGCAAACACTTTGAGAAGTAACTTCAGTGACCATCAAGAAAGGGGTCATAAGAGTTGAAGTGACAAAAATAAAGCAATCCTCTTCCTTTGCTGTCACAGAATAGCAGAGTGGGTGGGAGGGAAAATACCTGTTTTGCTGATATTTCAACTCTGTCCTGTGTCCAGAACTTATTTCTGAAAATCTTGTAAAAGAGATTTTCCTAGATTTAATTCCACACCCTATTGGCTAGACTATGAGTGAAAATCTAGATAGATATCATTATGGGTTCAGCCTGGTTCTCTATTGCCTTTAGTGAAAACACTTTGTTTTGTGGAAACATAACATTCACAACAGAAAACTGTATATTTTATATATACAACTCCCTCCATTTTCATGAACGTACACTGCTGTGTAAGTAACGCAACAGGAAACAGCGTTTTAGCAAATGGTTCTCTAATGGAGATTTTTGCTCTCTAGAGGACATATGACAACGTCTGTAGACATTTCTGGTTGCCTCGATTTAGGGAAAATGCTACTGGCATCAAGTGTGTAAAGGCAAGGATGCTGCTAAACATCCTACTATACACAAGACTGCCCCTCACAACAAATTACCTAGTCTCAAATGCCAACGGTGCTCTTACTAAAATCTGTAGATTACAACAATGCAGAAACTCTCTTGTGTTTCCTCTCTAGAAAGGACTTTGAAATGCAAAACTCCTTTACTTTAGTAGAAAAGCTGCTATTACATGATGCTATAAGGAGGTAAGACAGAGCCTCAGTGATCACAGATGAAAAAACTCACCTGCCTAGAAATGCAGGAGAGGTTCCAAGGAAGAGAAAAGAAAATGGTACACACATTTGTTGCTGGCCTACAACTACTAGATAATCATATACTGTAAATGCATAGTATATGAAAAGTGACATTCAGAGGTAATTTTGCAAGATTCCACATCTATTAAGTGCTGAGATGCAAATACAAATCTAATTGCAAAGTCTATGCTTTATAATTATGTAAAATTTATGGAAGTTGAGACTGATTTGGAAGAGACAGCAAAAAGCAGAAAAAATATGGGAAGTGGTTAAAGTAAGAAAAACAAAGATTACCTTCACTGTTTACAAGTAGCACAAACAAGAAAGGAACTTTCCCTTAAAGCATGACTCAAGCCAGTAAACCAAATCTGACTATAGAACCAAGCAAGTTCTAGACTACCTTTCAGGGGATTTTTAAATGTTTTTGTAGACATGTGTTCCTGTTGTAGTTTTGTATGCTCTCCATTTCACAGCGAAGCACTTCTTAACATGCCATTTAAGTTAGTACCTTCTTGGTGTTCCTCAAGGACCTATCCTGGGCCCTCTTCTTTTCATCTCATTCAACAGACATGTTCTCCCTGGGTAAGCTCATCCAGTTGTATGGCATCAGTTACAATTTACTGGTTCATATTAATAACTCCTAAATCTTTATATTTCCAATTCTTTCTCATGACCTCCAGACCTTAAGGAACTTTTCTACTTAGTTGTTCATCATTTAACTCTCTCCTCCAAATTAGCTACTATTCATCCTTCAGATATTTACTCAAACCTTTTCATGGATATTTTCTCTGCACCTACCCTGATATGCATGTGATTATTTGCTTCCATTCTATCTCTCCTACTAGACTGTATGCCCCATTGGACTTATTGTTCAGTAGCATGCAAAATGAACTTTGGAAAAAAAAATTTTTTTTTTAAGTATTCTCTACACCCAACATGGGGCTTCAACTCACAACCCTGACATCAGGAGTCACACACTTCTCCGACTGAGCCAGCCAGGTTCCCTGAACTTTGGAAATGGTTTTGAAAGATACAGAACACATAAGCAGTAGAAATGTGGGAAGGAACCATCCCTAAGATAAGATCAGTAAAAGAATATTTAAGAAAAGATCATTTTTAAGGATGCCTGGCTGGCTCAGTCAGTAGAATATGTGACCCTTGATCTTGGGGTTATAAATTCAAATCTCATGGCAGGTGTCGAGATTACTTAAAAATAAAATATTTTTTTTTAAAAAAGATAATTTTTACTAAGTGAGCACCACACTAAAATCTAAGTGTCCTTTATAAGTACTGTTTTTGGAGGGCACCCGGTGGATGGCTCAGTCAAGTTAAGCGTCTGACTCTTGGTTTTGGCTCAGGTCACAATCTCACAGTTTGGGAGTTCGAGCCCTGCATCGGGCTCTGCACTGGCAGTGAGGAGACTGTTTGGAATTCTCTGCCTCTCTCTCTCTCAAAAATAGACAAACATTTTTTTTTTTTTATAAGTACTGTGTTTTCGTTTCTCGGGAGGTATGTAGGCCCAAGACACCATCACTTCCTATCAACTCCTAATCTATCCTAATCTCAAATCTATCCTAATTTCAAATCCCTAGTCATAACCATTTCTAAAGATAAACCAGTCATTTGCCATTGTCTTACTAAGAGCAAGTAAATGCTTGGTAAGGAAAGTACAAATATTTGTTTGTTGTTGTTAAAAATAAAAACAAACCACCAAAGTTTACTTTCAAGCACTCATTCCCCACATCACAGAGCCCAACCCCACTATCTCTTCACTGCCACTAACTTCCAGACATACCTCTCACGCTGTCACCAGTTTTTTTCGACAAGCTTTCACCAGTATCAAAGCTTTATGGGGGCAAGGGAATGGGAAGGATTAAAGTGGATGTGCTGGCCCTTTTCTCCTGACTTGGGTTATTAGATACGAAATAGTGGGTGAAATGTGACTAGGGAATAAAAACAAATGAAAAACCTGAAAATTTTGGACAAATATGAAAATGTCATTGTATTGTTTTCCACCTATCTTCCCAGACTTTTCTCTGCTCTGAATGCCACTTCAGGTCACTATCTAGCAGATAGCAGATGCCAGGGACAGCCCTACCTAACTTGGGTCCTAAGTAACAATTAATCTTTGCCTCTGTGTGACATCTGGACACTTACCTGTTTAGTTCTAAGGGAGTGTTTAGAGGGTGGGGAAGTGGCATTATTTTAAGACTTTAAGTCTGTTCCACATCTATTACCCGTTCTGAAAAGAAGCTCCATTTCACAAAGGCTAAGGGGCAAAACCCAGAACTTCCCAAGTCAGTAAGTTTAGAATGTCCATTTCTGGGAGCTTTGCCCTGCCCAAACTGCTTCCTAGGTAGAGGCAAACGGTACTTCTCTTCTTTCTCAGCGATGTATTGGCCTACACCCAGAATCATTTTTATTTAGCTCTTTAACATGAAAACTTCTGTTTAACCTGTCCTCTTGGGCATTTTATAAACTATGTTCTGTCCAAGAGCTGCCACTAGTGTACAGCTAAAAGCATAGCATGGGCATCAAGCCTTCAAATAAGGTATACCACATCTCTAAGCAGTGCCATCTCTAAGCAGGAGCTAAGCAGTAGCTTAATAGCAATTTCAAAGTATGGGTAAAACCTCATTGTCAATAGTATAATGGTTTTCTTGATACAACCAATGCTGTGCCCAGACCAAGATGGATGCCCATGTAGAACATAAAAAATGGTCCTTTTTTTTTTTTTTTAAAGGATTTTATTTTTAAGTAATCTCTACACCTACTGTGGGGGCTTGAACCCACAACTCCAAGATCAAGAGTCCCATGCTCCACAGATTGAGCCAGCCAGGTACCCCCCCAAATGGTTATATTTTCCTGGTTACTTATTTTCAACGGGGGAGGAGGAAGAAAAGACCTCTCTAAATCTGCCTAACTAAATATAATCCCACTTCGTTAAGACAGGATTCTCAGAAATAACAAAAAATAATTAAAACAACATGCTGTTTTAAAAAGCATAGTTTAGATTCTAGCTCAAAGTCAGAAAAGGACAGAAAGCAGAGTACCTCAAAGACGTCACCAAAGACACTAAGCTTAAGAGAGACTAGGCTCAGGGATATTTATGTTGGTAAGAAGAGAATAGCTTTGTTCTTCAGTTTGCCTATAAAGTAATTCTTGTTTAATTCAAGGCTAAGACTTGAGGCTACCATATAGAAATGGACTATTTCTTCACTGATCAAAGGAACTTAAAGAGAAAGAATTTGTGGGTATGAAGAACATTAAAGTTAGACTTGAAAAGTAAATGCTACAAGAGAATAATCATATGAAGCCGGATTCAATCCAAGGACCTATGAATCTCCACTACATAGAGAAATCTAGACCCCAAGATTTCCTCTGCCATAAAATAATTTGGTACACTAAATAGATAACTGGATATATACATTTACCACAATCAAAAAACTTTATGTGGCTGGCAATTAAAAGAAAAGAAAGAACAATTTCAAAGGTATAGGCCTCTTGGTTATTCCAGTCATTGAGTATACACTCTGGAGCGAGCCAGAGATGGTAGACTTGAACAGCCGTTCACTTATCTGGTTTCCAATCCCATGTGCTTCTCATAGTGTAAGTACTTAGCCAGGATTAGGGTAACTCTAGTTACAAACACACTTCATCAATACAGTCCATAAACACAAGCCAGGTTTTACACGAGACCTCAACAAAAAAATAATGGTTTGTTTCAATGATGGAAAAAAAACTGGGTTGAATTTATGAAGCCAGTATGTCAATCTCCCAACATGGTGTCATATTAAGTGATTTTACGAGTATTTTCTGACCAAGTACTTCATACCCTGACTTTAGAACCTGATCCTTGTAAGAGATGGGAAAGGATAGGACAGATATCAGACATAAACAAAAATTAAAAATTTTCTCAACCTCTTTCTGAAATTGTTATAAGCAATCAGCTTGTTTGATTTCAAGTCTCCACATTCTCAATCTAAGCACATATGTATAAGCAAAATGAAAAATGCCTTATGGCATATTTTATCTCAAACAGACACTCTACCAGATGTTTAGGAATCTGCATACTGACGGATTTAAGATCTAGTCTAATATGGTGTATATAAATGTGTAGTCACATCGTATGATGACTTCTTCCCACATTTGCCATTTTTTCTCTTCCTATTCAGTGGTATATGTATTTGAAATACTCCAAGACCTAAAAGGATCCATCTAAAGTAGAGATTAATGTAAATTCAGAAAGCATAGGTAATACATGTGCTAGTACTCAAAACCACGTTTTAAATTTTATTATATGAGAATTTAAGGTCACATAATTATAATTCTGGCCAAAATATGGCATTCCATAATGTTCTGAACTGAATTTGCAGCATATTCAAATATGTGTTCATCTCTGAAAGCAACTGTAGCACTCTAATTATTCTTCCTCAGAGACTTAAAATCCCAGCAGGGAAATACCTTATACGCAAAAACACTTAATTCTCTTCTTGATTTCAAATAAGTAGTATGCAGTATAAAGAAAAAAAAAAGGAAATAACTTAGATGAGACTTCTATTTATGTGAGGTGATGCTCGGTCTTCTAAAAACAGCATGTTTAAAATCAGTGTGTCCAGAAACATGCTCAGGAATAAGGTCTTAATTGGATAGCTGCATTATTTGGGGGTCATGAATTTCCAGAAAATTAGGGACACCTATCGTCTAATTAATAAGCACAGAAATACATTCAGAAACAGATTAGAAAATAAACTGGAGCACTTAGTTGGCAAGCATCTGACTCTTATTTTCGGCTCTGGTCATGATCTCACGGGTTGCTATCAAGCCTTGAGTTGGGCTATGAGATGGGCTTGGAGCATGCTTCAGATTGTCTCTCTCCCTTTGCCCCTCCCCAGCTTATGCTCTTTCTCAAAGGAAAGAAAGGGGAGGGGGGAGAGGAAGAAGGAAGGAATGAAGGAAATAAACTGCTTTTATATTAGCAATAAGTTTAGATTATCTAAACCTGTCTTCTGCTCCCTTCTAATTTATGTTTTTTAAAATATCACAAAGAGTCAAATGCCAAATGTAGTCTTAAGAATTTTGCTCAAATTTGCCTTAAAAATTCTGGAATAATTTAAAATTGAATCAGTAACAATGATACGGATGTTCTCACTTAAAATCTATAACTATGAGAAACTCAGTAATTAGTTCTCCTAATTAAGGGGGTAACAAGAAGTTAGAGTCATTCTAACTGTATTCCTAACTGATTGAACCCAACACAATGACTGAGAAATGAAAAAGGAGAGTTGGAGGAGAATCTTGAGCATGATGAAAAACACTTGAGAATCATATATCTAAAGTGCAGTGCATAGCTCCATCTGGAAATGGCAAAAAACCAGGGTCAACTTCTACAATGACAGTGGCTTTTAACCAAGAGGTACAATAAAATCACCTGTTAAAGTTAAAAAAAAAAAGAAAGTACATGTTTGGGGTTCCGCCCTAAAGGTTTTACTTCAGCAGGGGACTTTTACTTTTTTAGTCACTCTAAAGTGACTCTGATATGCACCGCCAGTTGAGAAGCTTCCACACTAAAAGACTCTGCAGCCTGAATGTTAATTTCTCTAACCTCATATTATTTTGCTTGGTGTATGATGAGTACATACACCTCCTTTCTACTTCACTCTCTGTACCTTTCACTAAGCTTTCATTCAGATACAGGGGTAAGTGCTTTACTTCTGAAGAAACATATCTAACAGGAAATATCAACTCTGAGTTGAGTGAGTTGGGTACCAGTTTACAAAAAACTTTAATGGAAAGAACCCATTACTAAACAAAAACAGAGGCCAAGAGAAGACATACAGATGGCCAACAGGTACATGAAAAGATCTTCAATGTCACTAATAATCAGGGAAATGCAAATCAAAACCATATTAAATCATGACCTCACACCTGTTAGAATAGCTATTATTAAAAAGGCAGGGGCTCCTGGGTGGCTCAGTCAGTTAAGCATCTCACTTCGGCTCAGGTCCTGATCTCACGGTTTGTGAGTCTGAGACTTGCATCAGGCTCTCTGCTGTCTGCACAGAGCCTGCTTTGGATCCTCTGCCTCCCTCTCTCTCTGCCTCTCTCAAACAAACAAACAACAACAACAAAAATTGTAAAAAACCAAACCAAACCAAACCATGGGGCGCCTGTGTGGTTCAGTCAGTTGAGCACTGACTCTTATTTCAGCTCAGGTCATAATCTCGCAGTTCATGAGTTTGAGCCCTGGGTCAGTTGACACTCTTAGCGCAGAGCCTACTTGGGATTCTTTCTCTTCCTTTCTCTCTGCCCCTCCCCTGCTCTCATTCTCAGCCTCTCTCAAAATAAATAAGCTTAAAAAATAATAATTTAAAAAAAGGCAAGAAATAACAAGTGTTATATATATATATATATATATAACAAGTTTGTTATAGAAAACAAAATCACTAATTTGAAAAGATACATGTACCCCCATGTTCACTGCAGCATTATTTACAATCACCAAGACATGGAAACAACCTAATGTCCACCAATGGATGATTAAAGAAAATGTGGTATATGTATATATAAATAAAATGGAGTATCTTTCATTCATAAAAAAGAATGAAATCTAACTATCTGCAGCTACATGGAGGGACCTTGAGGGCACTATGCTAAGTGAAATAAGTCAGAAAAATACAGGGGTGCCTGGATGGCTCAGTCAGTTGAGTGTCTGACTCTTGATCTCAGCTTAGCTCATGAACTCATGGTTTGTGGGATCAAGTCCCAAGTTGGGCTCTGCAGTGACAGTGCAGAGCCAGCATGGGATTCTCTCTCCCCCTCTCTCTCTGCTCCTCCCCTGCTTGTGTGTGCTCATTCTCTCTTTCTCTCTCTCTGGCTCTCAAAATAAATAAGTTAAAAAAAAAAAAGATAAATACTGTATGATTTCACTTATATGTGGAATCTAAACAAAACAAATAAACACTCAAACTCATAGATACGGAGAAAAGACTGATGGTTGCCTGATGTAAGGGGTGAGGAGAGGGTGAAAAGGAGTTGAAATGAATAAGCTATGGAGATATAATTAATGTATGGCATGGTGACCATAGCTAGTAATATTGTACTGCAGGGGTGCCTGGGTGGCTCAGTCAGTTAAACCTCTGATTTCGGTTCAGGTCGTGATCTCACAATTCATGGGTTTGAGCCCTGCATCTGGCTCTGTGCTGATAGCTCAGAGCCTGGAGCCTGCTTTAGATCATGTGTCTCCCTCTCTCTCTCTCTCTCAAAAATAAACACACAAAAAAATTAATAAGATAATACTGTATTGCATATGCAAAAGTAGTTAGTAGCATATATCTTGAAAGTTCTCATTGCAAGAAAAAATTTTGTAAATATATGTAGTTATGGATGTTAACTAGACTTACTGTGGTGATCATTTTGCATCATATACAAATACTGAATATGTCATACACCTGAAATAGTGTTACATCATTATTTACATACAATGTTACATCATTTATAGCTTATAACGTTACATCATTTATAGCTTAAACTAAAAAGACCAAGAAAAAATTTAATGACCAGGTCTGGCTCATCTAAACACAATCTAGTATTGGCTACTATGGCTAAAATCCAATAATCTAAAATTAAAAAATACTCCATTAGTGTATTTTTCAGGCACAGTCAAATTATACTCTCCCAATGGACAACATTTCAGGTTAAAAACTGACCTCTACCAAAAATCTAGGAACTGCCTTTTTATTTCCTGCAGCTAGTGACAAGTCTACAAAAAGAAGTATCTTAATCCTTATTCTTCTCCTGCCTGTTCAGACTACCTATAGTTCTAATTCCTTCAAAAGGCTGAAATCTGCACTTCTTATGGATTAAAAGAAGGAAAAAAACTTTCTAAACTAAAGCAATGTTCCATTCATTTCAATCCTGAAAAAATGGTTCAGAAGGCCTGAGTATATATTAAAACAAAACAAAACAAAAACACAACTCTGATTTTAATGGGAAACAGCTAAGAGCCATGGTTCTACAACCTGAGATCAGCCCTGTACCAAAAGGAGTTCAACAAATGCTTCTAAACTAATCAAACAGTGTAACTCCAAACCTCAATGGCTCCAAATGCTCTTAATCAATCTCTCCTCAAGCCTTCCTCGAAATCAGGAGTTAGAATACAAGCGATCATCAACTCATTCCTTTCTAAAACCACCAGGGAGTTAATTCTTTAAAGTCACTAAAGATATCCTTGCATCTTAATTTCACAATGACCTTGCACCTCATACCTAGTAACAGTATCAGCAATAGTTAACATTTATTGAGTAGTTACTCTACGCTAGGCACTGTGCTGATTGCTTTTGTGCTTTATCTGATCTAATCTTCACAATAAGATCAGTACTATTATTCACTTCTATATTACAGAAGAGAAAAGCTTGGAAAAGTTAAATATTTTAAATACCTCCACTGCTCTCAAAGTCCCAAACCCTTAGGTACTCCTTCCAATTTGCTCCTCACTATTAAGAGGGGGGAAGGTGCTCTACAACAGCAGATCTCAAACTTTAGTATCATAGTCAAAGAAAGAGCTAATGTTGAAATACAAATTGCTGGGCCTCAACCCCAGGGTTTTTGATTTGGGAGATTGGAATGGGCTCTGATATTTGCATTTCTAACAAGTTGCCGGCTGCGCTGCAGCTGCTGGTACAGGGGACTACTGCTTTAGAAAGTAAAAGGAAGCAATCCCCTCTCACCTAAGCTGTCACTTTCTCATGTGAAAACACTTCTCTACAGAGTACTTCTAACAAGAGAGACACTTAGGATTTAAAAAAACCTCCAAGGTCTGAAAGCTGAAATACTTCTTTCTTCCCCCCACTTCACAAAGGTTCTAATATCACCAATGACATTAAGGCAGTGGATATCCAGAAAAAGGAAAATTAAGAACAGAATGATTGTAAATTCTGCTCAAGAGCCTCTTACCATCCCCATTTTACTTCTTCTGCCTAAAAGTATTTCCTTTGGGTATCCTAGGGCAAGAGAAACGCCAAAAGAAAAAGGAGGTGGACTGTTTTATAATACTAAAAAATCGAGGACAGCTTCTAAAAATGTAATAGAATTTTGCCCTATAAACAGAAAATCTCTAAATGCTATAAATTTCTTCTCTTTTTTGTCATACTATCCTTCATCTCAAAAGAGCTATTCCCCTTACCCAAGACTAACCCAAAGTCTATCCTTTCTTAGGGAGCTTCAACATTGATTATGTCAATGTCATCTAGGATGAATGACTTCAGGCATAGGATTTGTTAAAAATGTCTCCTCAGCCAGCCAGGGAAGCTTCTTACTTGGGTGGGTGCTGTCAACCATGACTAAACTGTACCAAGAGAAATATATTTTAAAACATTAATATGGCCTGGCACCTTCCTGATGTTAATCCTTCCAGGCCCATCCCAATGGCACAACTGGGAAATTAACTGAAGAGAAAAGCAATCTTCCCTTTGCTCTCTACTTTCAGATGCTCCTCTTCTACAGCTTTGCCATGCACAGCCTCATTCTATACATATACACAGAGATAGAACATGCGCGCACACACACAAATAACTCTCGGCAGGAACCAAAAATCAAAGCCTAACCCCACGGTTTTGAAGTGAGCAAGTCCAATTTCCTTCTTTGTAGCCCTTGACACATGCTGGCTGGGAGCCGTCTGGATTTTTTTCTGCCTTGTTCCTGCACCAGAAGGCTCTGCACTGCAGGTCAGGGGATGATAAGGAAATGAACAGTGTAATTTCCAAGGCCTCTGAACACGGCCCTGTCAGCAGCTCTGGAGGCGGGTTACTCAAGCATGGCTTGAAGAGTGAAAACCACAGAGAGGAGGGCTCAGACAGCCAGCAGTGGCAGGATCTCAGCTGTGTATGTTACTGCCACCTCCAGCCTGAAAGCCCAAGCCCTGCTGCCTCCCTGGATGAGCTCTGCTGGTAAAAGCTCTTATACCCAAATGGCAAAAATACAAGTTCACACTAGGGGAGGAAGATTAAGAACTAGGACTTAGATTTTCCATGCACTCTTGTGTAGAAACAAAAAGCATTTAGTGTTCTTCCAGCATACACAAGATCGCGCGTGCTGGCAAACCCACAATAACATCTATCCAAAAAACCCAATCCCACATCAGGGAGATGGCCAGAAAGGAAACTCAATTTATATGAAATAATGAAATTCAACAGGCTACTTCAAGATCTTTTGAAGCCAATTTTTGGTCTCCCCCCTTCTGCAACCCCTACTATAAACACCAGGGGCTTTAGAAAACATCACCAGCATGAAAATTCCCTAACCTAGGCTTGGAACTTCTGAGCACAGTGCTCAAAATCTTAGCCAATATGTTTATCTATTTATACTGGGTTTCCTATACAGGTGGAATGTTATTGTATTTCAGCCCATTATTGCCTAGGGCATACTGAGACATATTTTAACTTAAATCATGTTTTTTTCTTTTTCTAACATTTACGGAATGCTTCCTACGAATTCAGTATTTATTTCAGGGCTTCCTACTGAATGCTAATCACTGTTCAAAGTGTTTTATATGAATTAAGTAGTTTAATCTCACAACAACCCTATGAACTATTGTTTTCCTCATTTTGCAGAAGAAAAAAATGGAGGTAGAACAGTTAACTTGATTAAGAACACTCAGTTAATAAGAGGCAGAGCTGGGATACACACCAGGTAGTCTGGCTCCAGTTTATGTGAAATTTAAATTTAGAAAGAAGGCTGGTGTTTTAACTCAAAAGTGGTGTCCAATACCCCCCTTATAAAGAAAATTCACAATGGTTCTCAAATGTTTAAGTATGTAACAATTATCTGGAGAGACCCTAAAACTTACTTAGCAGAACTGGGGTTGGGTCCACGAATCTGCATTTTTGACACTCAGGTGATGTGATACACATGGTTTTATGGGCCATATATTTAGGAACTCTACTGTAGATGGTAAACTGTAAGGTTCAAAGAGCAGGAATCTTCTGTTTATTCACTATATGTACCCAGCACTAAGCACAATACCTGGAATCTAAAATGCACTCAAAGTGTCAACTATTCTTCAATTAAAAATCTTTCAAATAAATAAAAATAAAATGCACTCGATTAATGTACCAAATGAATAATGGTATCCAACAGTATATCATGTCTTTTCAAAACAGTTAATATCTACAATACATTTAAGGTCTCCCTATTAGTGATAGGTCCAAGAAGCACCAGGTTTTTTTTCTTTCTCACAATTGCAAATAATGAGGGAGCTGGCAATGCCTCAATGATTACAATGGAAATTTGAATGCAATATTCCAGAACATAACACACACACACACACACACACACACACACACACACACAACCAAGCTCAAAGTAGCAGCTTAAAAGTAACTTTCCCTCTTTATATAGGATAGGTTCAACACCAGCTAAAATAGTTCTCTGCAAACATCATTATCATACCAAAGAAACTCACACTCAAGGATCCTTTGTTTACTGAGCCTCTACAATGTTAAAATCAGTAGGAAAAACAATGAAAACAATTTCAAGAGTATCTGGAAATTCACACCCAATGTTTCTAAGGTAGTCTTTAGAGTAGGCAAACAGAGAAGCCCTCCTGACAGTTGAAAACTTTTAACAAACCCCTGAGTAACAATATGCTATAAGAACCTGGGCACCAAAAACCTGGTCTCTAGGCCTGGCTTTGTCACTGACTACCTGTGAGAGCCTAGGCATGTCATATGACCTCCCTGGTCTTAGGTTCTTCCATAAAATGAGGAGACTGGACAAGATAATTTCCCTGTGGGCCCTCCTTGAATTACAACACCCAGATGGAAAACAGAGCTACTGAAGAAAAAATAAATTAAGCTCAGGCTTTGTTGCATCTCTGTCCCACATAAATATCAACTTGTTTTTAATTTTTTCCATGAAGAAAAATGCTGGAGGGCATTTGGCTTCAGGAGGAAAGGCTGACTGCTATGCCATCAATAGCTGAGATTGAACAGCTAGCTGAAGGAGGAAGGCGTTAAGAGCAAAAGCCTTGGATCAGAAGGAATAAAAGAGACCTGACCTTGGTTGGGCAATGAGAGATTGCAACAGGAGAGAACTGAGCTGGAAGGCATAAACTAGGGCAGGAAAAACAAAACCAAGGGCAAAGGAAGATGCTCTTAGAACACAGGATGCGATAGCAAGCATGATCAGAGGGGGAAAGAGCAAAGAGCACACACTTAATGGTTTTTTGGGTTTTTTTGTATCCTAAACTAATGGGGGTGGGGGGAGAGTGGTAATACATGTAACTTTCTGAGAGTAGCAGAAGCTGAGACCCCAAACAAGGGGAAAGCACAGTGCAGACTGTTCCTACCTTGCAAGATCAAAAACAGCAGCCAAAGAGCCCAGGGGAGCTTCTGGTTGCAAACCTATAGATCCCTTAGCCATTAGAGCCTACTGGTTACTTCATATGATTTGAAAAAAATAAGGAGTCTCACCTTAAATTCCTGGTTTAAGCCCAGACTCTTTCACAAGAGTCTGTACGGCAGGACAGACTCAGCACAGATACATCACTGCCTTCTGTGGTTTATAAATTCTTTTCTTCTTGCCTGTCAGACTGGCAATGCAAGCACTAAGCTCTAAGCTTGGAACATTCAGGCAGGCACGCTTCCTCCTCCCTACCTCCCCTTCCATCCCTAACTTAACAATCTATCAATCAAACCAAAGGCAAGGGAACAGGCAAGAGCTGAAAGGCTCTTGTTTATTCCTCAACATTCCCTCCCCCATCTCTTCAGCTGGCAGGAAGTAGGAGCAGCAGTATTCAATAACAATTTAGGGCAGCAGCAGTCGCTAAGAGCCATTTCTAGTCTCTCCTAGAACTCTGGGAAACATCACAGAAAGCCCTGCCAGAGAAAGGTGTGGTGGAGCTGAAGTGGGATGCCATGAAGGGAAATCCACATCCTTGGCTGACAGGTAATTCCCTCAGCCATAGCCTGAGATACCTACCTAGATGAGAAAGAAGGTCCTGAGGCAGATATTTTGAATACTCAAAGCTCCCTCATTAGCCAATGGGAGACATGTGACAATTCTATCCTATACCACAAACTCTATTTGTCTTCTGACACCAGTCAAGACACTTCCCAAATTTTATGAGTTTTCTTTCTTCATGATAGTTCCCAGTTCAGAGTATATAATTCCTAGATTATGTCAAAACATCTGTTTTGCTGTTTTAGTTCTGTTGGTTGTCCCCACATAGAAGGAACATTCCAAACCAATGAAGCCATAGGCAAGCCAGTATCTCAGACAGAAAATCCTAAAAGAAGTTTTCACAGATTCAACTTACAAGCTATAGGAGTAATCATCAAACAATGAGCCCCTATTATGCCCTAAACCCTGGAGTCCTTGTTTCTCAAAAGCTTTTCTGCTTTAAGACTCCTAGCCTTCTTTCCCCTTCAGTCTTTCCCTCCTCCCATTCCAGAAACACTCTCTCTCTGCACAGTGTTTTTATCTCCTAGCAACTTCCAAACATTTATTTAAATAATTATTTCAACAATCAAAAGGCTTTGGAAAGGCACCCCCCAGAACCAAACTGCTCAGAAGGGTTGAAGAACAGGGAAAGGAATTGAGAAACCAGGGTTTGGCTTACAGTAACATCAAACTGCACAGCAACTTTCTGCTTCTAAAAGTACTTCCCAGCAATTTTATCTTTCTTCCAAAAACCGAACCACAGTCTCTCTCCCTTTTCTCTCTCATTCCATTGCCCCATTTTCAGTCTCCTTGGGAGACAAGCCTTATATAGCACAGTTATATTATTAAAGGGCAAACCTCTCTGGCACCAAGTTGTTTTCTTTGCTGAATACATTGCATCTTTCAGCCCAATTATAATGTGAAGGGCAGCCACCCAACCGGTCCCTGGACATCTAAGAGAAAATAAGTTCCATTTGCTACTCTGTTGGAGACTACCATGGACATTTAGACTTAAAACTAACACGAAGCTCAGCATCATTAATCCTTTTACCTGTAGAGGACTACTGGGCCTACATGATTGTGACATGACTCAAAAGTTCTAAACCGAAAGGAAAATGAAGACCATTCTCAGAAGTGGCCACTTGTCAGCACAAGAAGAGCAATGATTATGAACATGGATATATGGCAAGAGTTTACTGCAGCCAGATGTAGGGAACAGTCTAATGGGCCTGGAACAGAAGCAAGAACTCCTGGTACTCCTAGGCCTCTTTAAAACAGTATTATCCATCTGCCCCCCAGAGAAAATGGTAAATCACAGCCCGCACAGGACGAGCCATGCCAGTAGCCAGCTGGAACTTGACGCTTCTGAGGTGGACTATAGCATCTGTCACCTAAAAACAGGCAGCTTCTCTGGCAGCTGCCTCTGGTGAAATGGAATGAACCATTGTGTTATTAGTGGAAGAAAATTCACAGCCCTGTTACTAGGGAAGCCCAGATGTTACTAAGAGCTACAGATGTGCCAGAGGCAAAGACCAAAATACCTAAGGCAAAGAAAGCAAAAGCTACCACTGGAATCCAGGCACTGAGAGGACACCACCACACAAACATACACATCCAGCCTCTATTTATTAACACTTACATATGGAAATAGGTATTCCCTGTTGCAGCTGATGTAATTACAGAGAAACCAATTTATGCCACATCTGCTGGGTTCAGCTGAAAGCACAGGGTGAGCAAACACAAAGCAGAAAAATCAAGAGCCAGTGAAGAGTTCATCACCAAGCCAGCCGCTTTGCAGGAAATTGTAAGCTGCTGAAGTTTAAAGCAGCCTGAGCTGACCCCAGACTCACACCGACTCTGCTCCAGCCCCGCAAGCTCTATTTCCTTAGACATGAACTAAGATCATCTTCCCAGAGGAGGAAAGCCCCTCCTGGGGCTGTAAGCACCTGTCCTTCCAACTCAAGCAGAAGGTAAGGTATCATTACACTGTTTGGCAGCTATTAAACCACCTGGACACTTTGATTACCAATAGTTGAGGGAGATTCTTGGCCAAGAACCATACTCTTAGTGGCCAAAGAATCTCTTTCAAGGCCAAACATGCATAGCCACAACACCAACTCATAAGGCCTGATTAAGTACCTCTTAGTACAGTCAGTACTTCCTGCTCCCTTATTTACCTTCCGCTTTGCTCTTTGGTAGACACCAATAGAACACCTGATAGATATCATGCCATGAAACTTATTTAACCTTTTTTCTTCCAGAAACCCAGCAGCACCATCTATCCCATTAAGAACAGCTCTCCACTGAAAGCCTATCATCCGCTTAGTAAGTTCATCAATAATTCTAAAGATGAAATACCAGTCAAGATGAGAAAACCACATACAGGCTGATGCTGGTCTCCAGCAACAAGTGTCTGAGGGTGATGGGACTAGGACAAGGTGGGAGTTTCTCCACTTGACTTAGAAGTCATACCAAGTAGCTGCCCCCAGCAATAGATATTCTCCAAAATGCCCAGGCCCGCTGTTAATGAATCTGTAGAGAATCCCCTAATTTGGAACAAAACCACATTATCATTACCAGCTGCTCTGACCTTGTAATTGGTCATTACCCACAAACTAATGAGCCTCCCACAGAGTGCACAAAGCATTTGGTGATTAGTCCAGGGCAGTTCTGACTGGCAGTAGGCAGCCAGATCTGGCCACCTCTTACCTTTTCAGACTTGACTTTCTTTAGCGGGCGACACTCATTCTCCCCTTCCTCTGGCTCCGGTTTAGCTCCCAAAGGATTGAGCGCTGCCCCAGGCTCAATAGCTATACTCCCAAGTGGCTCCACAGCTCCTGTATCCACCCCTGCACTTCCATCATACTGACCACCCCGTCCTCCCAAGGGAACTGGCTGGAGGACCCCAGGATCCTTTTCTGAACAAGTCCCCACTCCTTCGCTTCTCTCCTTCTTGCTCTTAGATGAGCTGTTCTCCTTCTCCTTTTTGGAGCCGGCTACACTGCGGGATGCCTTAGCCGCCTTCTCTGAGCCCTTGGGAGCAATAGCAGCAACCAGGCTTCCTGCATTGGCACCATCTCCTGAGCGTCCCTGCACCTCTTTCTTGCTAGCTGCCCCCTCACTTGGAGTGAACAGGGAAGTCCCTGGAGTGGGCTTGCTAGTGTCTTTGCCACTCTTATTCCTTTTGGATTTTGATTTGCCTTCCTTCCCTTGAGGACCTGGCACTGGGGTCACAAACTTGATGTTGTCTGGCAGTGTGGCCACAGCATTGGGAGCCGGTATCCCCACCTCCTTTGAGCCTGACATTTCCAGTTTCTGCTGGTCCTTTTCCAGATCGGCGTCCAGGTCAATGATGAGATTCCCTACTCCAATGTCCCATTCATCCCCACTGTCGTATGTCTCAACCGGGTTTGCATCCACTCCTTTCCCTCCGGAGGCTCCACTGCTCAAGGACATCTTAGAGTCAACGTCCCACCTCAAGATTCAAGGCTCTTCCTTGCCCCCAGCTTTCCTATTTTCAGCTTCAGCTATGTTCTCAGACCTGCCACATTGGTCAGTACATGCCCAGTGGACAACATCATTGCTGGAAAAAGAAAATTTAAAGAGCTGTTAAAGGAAACAATACAGGCAAGGAGACAGCCTGAAATAAACTCCCACACAAAACAGACTGTTCCTAGGGGGCTATCACATCACAATGGACAAGACAAACAGGTTCAATTGTATTTCTAACCAAGTCACATTGGACCAGGGGAAAAGTTAATTCCCGCTCCATCTCCCTAGGGGAGAGTACAATATTTCCAATTGCCCAGAGATTCCGTGTTAAGTCTTAACTAGGAAACCTCTAGAGTTAGTTTCCCATTCCCCAGAGACTTCTTTCTACCACCACTGCCAGCTGGCAATCCTCCCTCAATCAACTCAGGCCCTGGCACATAACAGATTCAAACTCTAGCACAACTTTACTCACACCCCCTTGGTCTTTGCTTCTTCTTGAATTATCAGAGACTCAACATGGACTTGCAAAGGCTGAATAAGCCCTCTATTAACAGGACCTGTCCTTACTAAACATAATATGGATTCTTTGTCATTTGACGTTTGGGGGGAAAACGTCTTATTATGATTAGGAGTGAAAGAAAAAAGCAAGCAGAACTAGGAAAAATACATTAGGATAGAAGACAAATATTGCAACTAGAGGAGACAATCCTCAGAGAGATGACTCAGTCAACCCGCTTAATTTCAGTTAAATAAGCCTTACTGAACTCGAAATAGCATAATTCAGTGTGGCCTTTCCCACTTTTCACTAAAATGTCTATGAAGACACACACGAAAAAATTTTACCCTGACTCAACACTACTAAAACCCCTAACAGCAGAACGTGAAGTAACTCTTCACATTTTTATATAAGACTGGTGGCACTGTATTGATAAATACCAAAGGCTTACCACATGAAACAGGGATTGGCTAAAAAAAAAGGCGGGGAGGGTAGAGAAGTCAATTTATAACTCTCCAATCTCCTGACTCATGAGACCTGGAAAGTGTACCAGCTAGAAAATCTAGAAGCCAACAGATACCATCCAGGTATTACTATGACAAAGAGTAAGAGTTCTGTTCTTGAAGGCAAAGCAAAATCCAACGGATAGCTTTCTACATCCATTTACAGAAGAAAGCTCCTAAGATGACAAAGAGCAAACCAGTGGTGGCACAATGAATCCTACAATGTGGATTTCCAACAGGTAAATGCTACAGATATGACAGAGAGACAAGACAAATTGTACTTTTTAACCTACTCTCTCAAGACAGTATCAAAGAACCAGGGTGCAGTTACAAGAGAAGACGTCATCCCAGGAAAGCAGAGCTGTACCAAGTAAATGCCTCCTAGCAACTCGGGTTGAAAAGAGAAAGGTATGCACATTAATCTGTCATTTAGCTGTAGATCTGAGAAGAAAATACATCCTTTACCCAAGTAGAGAGAGAGTTTAGTACCAACAGGAACAACCATTGCTGGCATCAAGTCTACACAGATCTTACTTCATAACAGGAAGAGCAAAATGAGGGTGGGAGTGGGAGGTGGGGTGGGGGAAGGCATGATGTAGGAACTATGAAAACATGACACCCACAAGGTAAAGGAAACATAATCCCTGAAGAGTAAGAAAAATGGTACCTCTGAAAACGTCTAGAATTCTAAATTTTTGTTAAAATGTTTGGAATTCTCAATACTATCTAAGAAATCTTGGCCTACAGTAAATACTAGTGTAGCACATCTTTGTTCATTCATTCAAAAAACTTGTATTTATTACCTTCTCTGTGCTAGTCTCTAAGCTAGGTACTGGGGATACAACAGTGAATAAGTGAGTAAGGCAGTGGAACATGGTACTGAAAATAATTCTATTATGAGGGGCAGCAAGGATTTCTAGAAAAGGGAATGCCAACTGAATCTGCACTATAGTGGATTATTAAAGCATAGTTCTTTCCAGCATCATAATTTATTACCTCTGCAATCTTTGCAATTGTGGCTAGGCTTAGAGCATAACACATTCACATTTACTTATGGCTTACCCACTTTCCTCCAGAGCTCTACTATCATCAGTCTGTAATTCAGCCATTAAAACAACCCCATGTTTGTTTAACCCTGGAAAAACAAAACTTTCAGAAGACTTTCCTTTAAAAAAAACACAAAACACAACCTTCTTCTAGAAAACAGGACTGTGATGAAAGAGAGACTCTAGGTAAAAGAATATAAAGTACATAAAAATGATAGTGCTCAAAGAGCTTGACAGTTCTCACTTTACTATACTGGCTGAGCTATCATATGGAGCAAGATAAATGAAGTATGTCAGTAAGGAAGAGATAGCATTAAGAAGAAAACAGGCAAAAATAAAAGGATATGAACTTAGACAAAAGGATACGACATTTTTTTAAAAAGATGCAAAAAACAAAAAATGAACTTCCTATTAAAATTCATACAGAAATCAAAAAAGCACAGACCTGAAACTGGGAAATGATTCAATAAACTACAAGAAAACCTGAGATATTTTTCTAGAACACAAAGGAAAAGGCAGCAAAAAGTAAATGAGAAAAATTGAGAGAGATACACCATTTAATAACACTGAAAAGAAAACTGAGGAGATTAGAACTGGGAGGAAAACCACCCATCAAGACATAATAAATGAATAGTGTTTTGAGCTGAAAAAGATCCTGCATGCAGATTGAAAAGATTTACTACTTTCTCAGCAAAATCAATTTAAAAAGCCAAACTTGCACCCATTCTGGCCAAATTCTCCCAATTATAAAGGACAAAAATTGGGCCAAATTCAGACTGCTCTGCAATATTAAACGTTATAAAAGAATGAAAAAATCTACAGAATTTTGAAGAAAAAAGGTTGTTGGTCAAGTCTTGCATGGAGTCAAGGTGTTTGTCATGTATAAATGTAATAGATTTTCAGTCATGTAAGAACACATGTACATGTATATCTATCTTGTTAAAAAAAAAAAAAAACTATCTAAAGTCCTAAAGTCAGTTCAGTAACATAAATGTGAATAATTCTTGGAAACACAAATACCAATTAAATTTTGTAATCTGAAGAGTAAACTTGATATTAAAGATACTAAAAATTATTCCTGAGAAATATGAGGTAAAATCAATGCCTATAATAACGCAGAACCTAAAGTTCAGCCTTAACACTAGTAAGGGAAGACACTTCCTCAAATTCCTCTTGCCCCAATTCCATATGTCCTGGCAAACTGTTTTGTTTTTTCTAGTAAGCAAGATATATTGCAATTTTTTTTTAATGTGCTTCTTCTCAAAAAAGAGCTGGAGATGAAAATTTGAACATCTGGTGGCCTGTGCTCATTTCCAGGTTCTATATCTTAAGTGATATTCATTAAATAGAAGGGTGTCCAGAAGAGTATAATGAAAGACCAAGAAACCATTTCTTGTAAGAACAAAGTCTTATAAATTGGTATTCCTTAGTCTGGAAAGGAGAAAACGAGCGAGACAAGTTGGTAAGCTTCAAACTTACGATGGTTGCAATGCAGAAGAGAGAAACTTATCCTCTGATGCTGACAGTAGAAACAGGACCAGTGAGTAGAAGTTACAGAATGACAGATGTTTAACTGACGAAGAAATTCAATAACCTGAGATTTCCAACACTGGCCCACAATGCCATAATGAAGCCATATCTTTATCTCTGAAAGTACTGAGCAGAAAAAGCTTAATCCTCTGTCAACGAAATTACATAAAGAATTCCTCTATGTGTAGTAGAAAGTAGTCTGGACATGCCTAGAGCCTTTTTCAAATCTACAGTTCTATTAATATATCTATCAAAAAGTGCTTTCCCTACTACAAAATTACCCAGAATTTCTGAATAAAGAGGATGCAAACAAAATATATCCTAAGGACTGATTTTAGTAGTTTTAATGTTGTTTGGAGAGCCACTGTCCTATTTTTGAGAGTGTTGAGTTTTCTTAAGTACTACTTTTACTCAGGTGACTTTTCAGAAAATCCAGTTTTCCAAACCCAGCAGGCTTCACAGTAACTTTGGTGGTACCTTTCCAAAGATACACTGTAAAATTGCCAAGGATTCTTTAATCAGCCTGGCTGCAACAGCCAAACCACTTCCCATCTGCTCCCTACAGCATCCCTGGCTTTAGACTGCTAATAATCAATTCTCTGACAGGTCACTGCAGAGATGTTTAACCCCAGGAGGCAGGGCAACTAACATGCTTGCTAGAAATGAAAAGCACTGACCTCTTGCTTCCATGGCAGTTAAAGTGAAGAATCAGGAGAACCAATACCTTACAGAGACCACAAGGCACTTTGAACTTGCAAGAGCTTCTGCACATATTTTCCTCTCTCTCTCCTCCTTCTGCCTAATTGTACTCCACTTCCTTATTTAGGACCACAGTTCACCAGACTCTGGAACTACTTGACAGTACCATTTATTCTTTGTTCCTGCACCTGATTGCCAACAACTCCTCTCTGTGCGAATATAGCTAAGGGACCAAGATAGGCCAGGACAATCACTCCCCATATCCTGTACCTATAACAACAGAAATTCAAATCCCACTTTCCTCTCTGGAATCCAATTCCTCTCTCAGACTCCCAGCCCACAGACTGGTTTGTAATCACATATTTCGGGTCATTAATTACTTTTTATTTATTTATTTTTCAGAGAGACAGCGAGAGAGACAAGGGGAGGAAGACAGGGAATCTAAAGCGGGCTCTGTGCTGTCAGTGCAAAGCCTTATGTGGGGCTCAAACCCACGAACAGTGAGATCATGACCTAAGCTGAAGCTGGACGCTCAACCAACTGAGCCATCCAGGTGCCACTGTTAGTTACTTTTGAAATACACATGCCACGGATCACACCACTCTCCTACCTCAGGAATGAACAAGGCCTCTCTTCAAGATGGCTAAGAATGAAAAAGAGTCTTCATGGGAGGTCTGTGTCCCTCCCCAGAGGACATAAGCAGCAAGTGACCCTAATGATGTCCAAACATAATAAGGACAATACTTCTCTTTCCACCCACAGAGAGCTCTGTATCCACCCTAGAGGACTATATGAAGACAGCATCTCTTTAACTGCCAACTACCCACAGATAATCTGGTTTAAGTAGCAAATCGTCCAATGATGTTCCACTGTAAATTTATCTGTCCTCTCCTCTTCTTATGGGTTTTAGATCAATCTTCTTATAGTCTTCGGCCTAAGTGACAGTTGTATATGAGTATATATAATCTGCTTGGGACCACAGAGGTCATACACATTTAAATGTGAGGGTGACCTGACTAGGTAGTTCCCTCCAAAAGCTGTCAGGACAAAGGGAAAACAAAAACAAAAACAAAACGCTACATTCAATTTTACCAAGATAGCATGATGTAGAAAAAAGAGCTCTGAATTTAGAATCAAGATATGATTTCTGGGTCACCTGGCTCAGTCAGAAGAGCATGAGACTCTTGATCTCCAGGTTGTGAGTTCAAGCCCCAGGTTGGGGGTAGAGATTACTAAAAAATAAACTTAAAAAAAAGAGAGATGTGATTTCTAGACTCAAATTTCCAATGATCCTAGCCAAGTTGCTTCATTAAATAATAATTTTTTTTCATTTATAAAATGGAGGAAGTATCCATCATGGTTCTAAGCATATTATGAGCATACAAATTTGAAAAATATAAGACAACTCATATTTAAAAAAAAAAAACTCAAAACTATAAAATGACCCACATACTCTTTTTTGTTTAGAAGAATTTTTCACAAGTTTATTTTGAGAGAGAGAAAGAGAGAGTGAGCACATACACACACACAGGGAAGGGACAGAGAGAGAAGGAGAGAGAATCCCAAGCAGGCTCCACACTGTCAGTGCAGAGCCTGACACGGGGCTCAAACCCACGAACTGCAAGATCATGAACTAAGCCAAAATCAAGAGTCAGATGCTCAAATGACTAAGCCACCCAGGTGCTCCCACCCACATACTCTTATCTGGTTCTAGGAACTGAAAGAGGTCTGTTTTACAATTATACCTTGTACAGAGTATCAGGTATTTTTACAAATTAAGTTGCAGGTAGCACTGATCTCAATCTAAGTTCTGTGAAAGAAAATGGCAATCCTTTTTTCTTCCATGAACTCAGCAGTCCCAACTTTTTTTAGGATACTCCTACCTTCAGGTGTAGTTCAAATCTCTACACTATAGTGACAGACAGACTCACTCTATCTTCCTTAAAAAATCCCTCAAGGCCTGGGGCACCTGGGTGGCTCAGTCGGTTGAGCATTTGACTTCAGCTCAGGTCATGATCTCACGGTTCGGGGGTTGAAGCCCCGCATGGGGCTCTGTGCTGAACACTTGCTCAGAGCCTGGAGCCTGCTTCAGATTCTGTGTCTTGTTCTCTCTCTCTCTGTCCACCCCCCCCCGCCCCGACCCCTGGTTCATGCTCTGTCTCACTTTGTCTCTCAAAAATCAGTAAATGTAAAATTAAAAAAAATTTTTTTTAATCCCTCAGGGCCAAGGTACCCATCTTAAAGCTCAGTTTTAACATCCGGGCTATCTCTTTTACCACCTGTTCCAATCCACTAGGTTGTTGACCCCACTGATAGGACAGGACTTCAAATCTAGATTGTGTGAGATTCATGGGTTTGATGTCCCAGGGAAGGGTCAATAAGCCAATGGGATACAAAAATGCTGCTAGAAGAAAACCATATTATACCATCTTCCCTGAATTCCACACGCTACCCTGAAATCACTTTGGGCTTAGCCAGCCTCAGATGAGGCTAATACAACATGTAAACCATCCTCAGTGACTCTGAGCTTACCCAGCTGGAAGAAGAGGCATCTCCCTCTCCACCTGCTACACTTCATAGGCACTCACTAATCAACTGAATTTCCACCTAGGGCTCTAACGAGAAACAATCAACTTTCCTTTGGGTCTCTCCCTTAATTTATTACATTAATTACTGTAACAAAGGAACTGTGTCATCTCCTCAAGTACCGTAGCTCTCAGCTTGTATCTCCAATGGGGGATCAGATAAAGAACAGACTAACAGTGCCAATTTGAGAAGATGGATCCAATTCAACAGGGCTCATCTGACCATGTGTCACCTAAGGACAGAAGAGTAAAAGGTATAGCATCTCAGTCCCTGAGTGTTTTTATGCTGCATCTCATGAATGGTTTTATGGTCTTCACAGGCTGCTATTCTCAGACAAAGATTATGAGGCTTGACCTGTTTCATCTCACATAAGCAAATGACACTTCCACCAAGACACAGCTATTCAACAGGGCTCAGGCTTAGAGCCTTGGTGTTTGTTGATACTGCTCTGTGCTAGCATACATCTCATAATAGGCTAAACTGTATACTGAACATGTAAATAATTCCATCATAACACTACAGGGATTCATTTAGTGGAACCAGTCCACAGAGAAAACCCTTACCAAGTGCTACGTGTAAGTAGACCAAGAAGCAAAGACCATTTAAAAAATAAAGCCCGACCATTCCCCTAATAATTGGAGGACTATATAGCCCTTTATAATTTAGTTCTAATCGCCAGAAATAAACTTTCTGTGCTAAAGAGAAAGAGGTCAAATTCTCAGGGGAAAAAGTGAATCGTGGAGATAGCTAGGAATCAGATCTAAGAAATCAGCCCTCCACACAGAACTGCTGTGTGAAAACTTTTCTGTATCCCAATCATCTCATCTCTAAAATAGGTCATAATATGGGATGAGTTCATAGGCATGAGGGAAAGGAAATAACCCCAGTATTTTTCAGGAAATACAAGGAATTACCTTCACTTCTTATAGACCTCACCTCCCTTCCTAAATCTTACACAAGAACTACTATGCTATACTAACTCTAAAGAGCAAAGAAAACCTATCAAAAGGTAGCATCTACACTGTTAGCCATTTGGGGGGGGGGGGGGGAAGTGGTGGAATCCACATGCACACCCTCAAGGCTATCTAAGCCAGGTCTATTCTACTTCTCCAGCCCTATCTCATAGTCACACTCTGTCTTCTGTAACACTCTCACCTTAGTGCCTTATAGCTTTTACCTGAAAGGCACTCCCTGTGCACGTCCTACCTCCCAATGTGTGTGATGATTTAATAATTGTTTTATCTACTAGACTGCAAGCACCCCAAGGGCAGGGGCTGTCTCTTGCTCACCATTGTATCCTAACAGCATTTGGTTCACAGTTGACCCTCAATTAAATATTTTGGTCAATAAATGAGGGAATGAACACTGCTTCCTCCTCAACAGGTGAGGTCCCCAGGCTGCCATTTCTCCTCTATTCTTCCTTCAGTTTCATTTGTCACTAGTTATAAACTGTCTCAATTATCTGACAGTCTTCAAATGTACTTGTACAGAGTATGGATTCCTCTCTCTAGGATAAAGGATGCAGGTTCATTAAGAGTCCAGAGGGGTTATCAACAGTCAAACTATTCAAAGAGCCCAAGTGTCCATCAACTGATGAATAAAGATGTGGTATATATATACAATGGAATATTATTCACTCATCAAAAAGGATGAAATCTTGCTATTTTGTGATGTGGATGGAGCTAGAACGTATTATGCTAATAAGCAAAATAAGTCAATCAGAGAAAGACAAATACCATATGATTTCATTCATATGTGGAATTTAAGAACAAAATAGATGGGGTACCTGAGTTGCTTAGTCAGTTGAGCATCTGACTCTTGGTTTCAGCTCATGATCTCATGGTTCATGGGAATGAACCCCACATTGGGCTCTGAGCTGACAGCACACAGCCTACTTGGGATTCTCTCTCTCCCTCCTTCTCTCAAAATAAATAAAATTTTAGGGGCACATGGGTGGCTCATTAGGTTGAGTTCAAGCCCTGCATCAGGCTCTGTACTGACAGTGTTCAGCCTGCTTGGGATTCTTCCTCTCCCCTCTCTCTCTGCCCCTACCCTGCTTGCTGTCTCTCTCTCAAATAAAAAAATAAACTTAAAAAATTAAAAAAAAAAAAAAAAACCTTAACAAAACCCATGAACATACGGGCCAGAGCAAGGGAGGGTGGAGAACAGAGGGAAACAAACCACAAGAGACTCTTAATGATAGAGAACAAACTTGCTTGACGGAATAAGATAGGTAGGAGATGGGCTAGATGGGTGATGGGTACTAAGGAAGGCACTTGTGATGAGCACTGAGTGTTGTATATAAGTCATGAATCACTGAATTCTACTCCAGAACCAATTTTGCACTGTATGTTAACTAAAATTTAAATTAAAAAAAGAGAGAGAGAGAGAGAGAGAAAGAGAGTCTAGGGGGATGGCTAGAAAACAAAAGTCTCCACATTTCTTAAAATACCTATGTGCTCCTGAGTATTCTCTTAACCTTCAAATAGTCTCATCCATACACAACACAGCTGCTTCCCAAAATAGGGCTGGTACACAGATCAGGTGTTCTGGACATAAACAACTCCTGAGAGTCCTCATTTATAAACTTAAATGTATGGTAAAATCTATCAGACTTAAACCACGAAGTTTTTACATTTTAAGCACTTATAAATCAAAGATGACAGAAGTCATGACAGATGACATGTCTGTGGGGGTGGTGGTTAATGGCTGGGAAGAAGCATGAAGGAATCTTGTGGGGCTGGAAATGTTCTCTATCTTGAACTAGATGGTGGTTATATGGCTGTACAAATATGTAAAAACTGAGTTGTACACTTAAGATTAGTGTACTTGATGTACTTTATTACATGCACATTATATTTTTTAAAAAAAGTAAAATAGTAAATATCCATGAACAAGAGAGCTGCATTACTGGATCATGTTCTTGGTCCTAAAGCAGCATTTCATGCAATCATGGTAAAAAAGAACCATGGCATTGGGGTGCCTGAGTGGTTCAACTGGTTAAACGTCTGATTCTTGATTTCAGCTCAGGTCATCAGCTCTCGGTTGGTGGGATAAAGCCCTGCTCAGGCTAAGTGCTGACCACATGAAGACTGCTTGGGATTCTCTCTCCTTCTTTCTCTGCCCCTTCCCTACTCCCTCTCTCTCTCAAAAATAAATAAATAAACATTAAAAAACAAAAGGAATCATGGTATCAATCTTCATAGGCTAGGACATTTAAGGGGAACAGTAAAGAAAAAAGAAAAAGGAAAAGAAAGGAAGAAGCTAATTAAGCACTATCCTATGTTTCACTATGTCTCACTATTGTGAGATTTACAGATCTGGTAAAGAATCTGAAAAAAAATAGTGATACAAACCAAAATAAATAAGGTAGTTAATGATACTGAGATCCTAGAAAAGACAAAAATTATACAAAAAAAAACATAACAGTAGTATACTAAATGGCTCAATAGTAAACAATATGTACACAACACAATGAATAATGAATACTGATTTAACCAAAAATTGTGACCCAACTATACTAAGAGGATTTGAAGGAGAGAACAGTTGGAAAGTATATTATTATTTAGATACAGGAGTAAACCTAAGATAAAGACTAAAAAGTGTAAAGCTGTTGCCTGCTGGGAGTAAGACTTGGTGGTAGAAAGGTATAAAAAGTGGATTACTGATTTTCATTAAAAGACATAGTACTACTTGATTTTCAATATATAGTTCATGGAAAGGCAAAAACAAAAAAGTATATTATTAATCTGATTAAAAAACACATCCTGAAATTTTATAAAAAGGATATACTCCCCTAAAATCCCTGGGTTCACTTAATAGGTTATCATAAATGTATTAATCCAATAATTTATCAAAAATCTTATGGTAGGGGAGCCTGGGTAGCCCAGTCGGTTAAGTGTCTGACTCTTGATTTCGGCTCAGGTCATGACGTCACAGTTCATGAGTTCTGTCTCCCCCAATCTCTCTGCCCCTCTTCTCCTCACAAGCTCTCTCTCAACATAAATAAATGAATGGATGAATATTTTTAAAAATCTTGTAGGAGACAGGAGGAGGGGCAGCAGAAGTGAGGCAGGTGTGGTTATAAAAGGGCAAAGTGAGGGACCTTTGGGTTGACGGAACTGTTTTGTATCTTGACTGTGGTAATAATAAAACTGCACAGAACTAAATATATACACTCATAAATGGGTACAAGTAAAAGTGAAGAAATTTGAAGTGGGTGGATTGTATCAATGTCAATACCTGGTTGTGATATTGTACTATATAGTTTTGCAAAATACGAGCATTGGGTAAACTCGGTAAAAGGGTACGAGGGATCCCTCTGTATTATTCTTATAACTGAAGTAGACTCTACAATTATCTCAAAATAAAAAGTTTAATTAAGAAATCATTGAAACAAAAAAATCAAACACAAAAACTTTCTTGACCTTGTTTTTATTTTTAATTTCTACTTTTAAGTATTTTATTTATTTACTGTTGATAAGAATACCCATAATTAAGCTAAATTTATTTCTGATTTGAAAGAGTGCTCTCTATCCAATACAGGATCTTAAGAACTGGTAAGTAAGTCTGTATGTTCTTCTCATCACTTGATAGGATTTGGTAATCTAGTGTTTTTAAAAGACGAAGTTTCTTTTGATATGTCTTGATTAAAGCTTTTACCACTTTTGGTCAACAGCTCTGGATATATTTCTTAGGGATAAGCAGAACAGACAGTTATCACAAACATAAACAAACCTTGGTTTTACTGAGGGAAATTTATTTTTACTTTACTGAGTTCTGATTTTCTTCCTAAAGATGCCCACCATTTCCCTGGCAGCACACTGAGCTAGTTTTTCTAGGAACAGCTGACCAAGATTCCTAGTCTTCTTTGGGGCTACAAGTGCTAGCTTGAAGTTATTAACTCATGCTAAGAAAGTGGTCCAGACTTTCTACCTGTTCTTAAATGTAACACTTGTCTACATTAAAACTCATCTTCTATTTTTCATCCCCCCAACACACCCAAGATATTCCTGATGTTTATAATCTATACAATTTGGGAGCCCATCTGAAAGAGCTTAATGTCATGGGAAAATTTGAGTATGTCACTTATGTAAAACATTCATTAAAAGGTCAAATAAGATGAGTGTTACTGCTTCAACTCTTCTACCTAGAAGAACTCATCAGTATGGTTCCTGGATGTAATGTTATGAGGAACCAGCACAGTACAATGGAAAAAACAAAGCAAAACAAAACTAGGAAAGAGGCAGAAAAGCTCAATCCTACTCCTTACTCTCCCTTAGATGTGTAAACATCTCAGGCAAGTCACTGCACTTATTTGAGCCTCAGTTGTTTCACCTGTAAAAAGCTGAGATAATCAATATACCATACAAAGTGTAATACTCTCAGTAGAAACTGGGACTGCCCCCTAACAGTAAACTCCTTGATATTCCATAGCAAGATGAATCTTTACTTGAAACAGAACCAAAAAAACAACAACAAAAAACAAAAGACTAAAAGTTGCCTCTTAATTAATAGTTGAAGTCAGGTTTGTGCCTACCTTACGAAAGCCCAGTTTTTAGAGCTTTTGAGGTTTAGAACTGCAGAGAAGGAACCATGGACCTATAAAAGTATTCACTGTCAGAAAGTCAGTTTGCTAATGCACAACAAAACATTTTCTCCCATTCCATAACTAAAGTTTTTAAATAGCCTTGGCCTAACTTTAACTAAAGTCTTTTCAAAGTAAACAACGTCCACTGGTAACAACTCTGTCCCCACACAACTGTTAATGATTTGTCATATGCGACTTATGTAAACTAACCTATTACCTTAGCCCCGATAAGTTATATGAATAGTACCAAGTCAACTCAATCTTTAATTTATATTTTATCAATTTCCCAATATAGTTTTTAGTCTCTCCACCTCCAAAGCCTTCTTATGGACAAAATTACATTTGAACAATCTACACCAGTCCCTTAGCGTAGTAACCATGACACTTATAAATTGAAGTAATATATTTTCACTAAGAGATTCATATTTTATCCTTGAATTCTTTCTAAAATCTTGGGTAGATGCACTTGATCTAATCAAGTATATTGATTTGGTCAAGAAAAGCCTAGGGAGCTGGAAAAAAATGTGTTGGGAATACTAAATAAATGTTCACATTTTCTTAATATTTTTCTATACTTTTCATGCTTTGAAAAAGATTAATTCATGTTCTAATCAGAAAAAAAAAAAAGTTAAGCATCTATCATCATCTGACCTAGAAACTTTAATCTGCTTGGGTGGAGGAGAAAAATAGAGTGGAAATTCTCTAATGTTTTCATCCCTGAATGGATCCTTCACACCATAATCAAGTACTCTTACCACTTTTCTAGCAGCCTTTCCATTTTTAACATGTCCTCTTAAAAAAATAAACAAACAGGAAACTTACCATTAGCTGTGCAAAGAGGCTTACTGAATTCATCTTTTTTTTTTCTTTTACCTAATTTCTAAGTGGCATTCACCCATTATCACTTTGTGGGATTCTTTGGCCTTGATTGAAAATGTTTCTTATTTCTTCTCTCCACAGCCTCTAAGACTATGCCAAATCACCATCTGTTTTGTATGGTCCTTTTGATCCCTAGCTTTCTTTTAACGTGGACTTCTAATATAATGATTTTTAAGAATTTAAGCTGCCAGTGGGTTATTTGCTTTCTAAAATCTTTTTTTCTGGGGCGCCTGGGTGGCTCAGTCAGTTAAGCATCCAACTCTTGATTTTAGCTCAGGTCACGATCTCATGGTTCAGGAGTTCCAGCCTCACATTGGGCTCTGCGCAGTGTTGGAGCCTGCTTGGGATTTTCTCTCTCCCTCTCTCTGTCCCTTCCCTGCCCACGCACTCTCTCTCAAAATAAACAAATAAACATTTAAAAATTTCAAAAAAAGAGAAAGCTTTAAGGGGCACCTGGGTGGCTCAGTTAAGTATCCAACTTCGGCTCAGGTCATGGTCTTGTGGTTTGTGAGTTGGAGCCCCGTGTCTGACAGCTGCTGACAGCTCAGAACCTGGAACCCGCTTCAGAGGCTGTGTCTCCCCCTCTCCCTGCCCCTCCCCCACTTGTACTCTGTGTCTCTCTCTTTCAAAAATAAAAAATAAATTTTAAAAATAAATAAAATCTTTCTACTTTTCTTAATGTACATACTTGATCATAGCTCAATTTAACACTGAATCCCCATGTGATAGATTTTGTTCTCCTCTCCCTGAAGAATGCTGAGCTTAATCAATATATGATTACTATTTTTTGTTTGGTTGAGAATTAGATGAGCCAACTTAATTTCCTGGCCTGGTAAAATGAGTGCACACAGTCCATCACAGGAGTGGTGCTCGGTACGCAAGGGCTAGTACAGTTAATTCTTGAGGCTTCTCAGTTGGCTGGGAGGAAAAGAGCCAAGATATGATTACTGTTAAATAGTGTTGACCTACAGAAACCTTTACCAATTCTTGTTTGTTCCTCAAAGTAACACGCAGTTTCTTTCTTCGCTTTGTAGGTTCTAAAACTGCCAACTGAAGAAGTAGTTTCTCTACCTCAAAACCACATTTTGCATTTGCTCCCAATGAGGTATTTAATCAATCTATGTATAAATAAACTCCATTATTTTTATTATCTGGTCTAATTTTACAGCTTCTTTAATCTCCTTTAATAGTTTCAATTCAGTCATATTAAGAATATGACATTTTTATTTAAGCAAGGATTTCAATCCTTATAAAAACGTAAATACCTTGCTGTTCCTATCGCTGCCATCAAATGCAGAGCCTAGCAGCACATTTCAACGATTAGTCTCCTTCTCTCAAGTACCTGAGATATGAATTAAATTATTGTATCATTATTTTGCCTACCAAGAAAGAAGGAAAAAAATTTATATAGGGATGACAGAAATGGCACTAATCGTGTTTAAGTCAGTAACACTTTTAAATAAATCTAATGCTTCAGATCACATATTCAGGTAAAACATATTACACATCTGTGGCTGGAAGAAAATGTCACTCCACCATTGTGTCACCTACCCCAACTTGACCTTGTTAAAACTGAATTTCTTTCTTATAGAAAGGCTCAAGAGAAACAATATTGCCAAACACTGCCCTGCACTTCTCCCTCTGTCAGATAGTGTTATGGAAAGCATCTGAAATTCACACTGCCAGGATTTCTAACTCTGCTAGGATTGGAAGGGCCAACTAATACAAACCACAGAAACATTACTACTAAAAAAAAACAGTTTTCACCAGCAACCTAAGCTATGTTAAGGTATTTTTAACTAACAAAGCAATACAACTTGGTCAATTAAATGGAGATCCTTTCAACCACTAAAGAAAAAAACAACATACACTTGAATTAACAACTGCCAGCCTTTAAGTTCACAGTATCAGTATTGTATTATTGTATGATTTAATACATGTAGTGAAAAATCTATGATTTCAAGTTTGATATACAGCAAATTCAGAGAAAAGCTATGTGAAATGTGCTTAGGAGTCCACCTAACATTAGAACCATCTGCCCAAAGGTAACAGATTCTTCTTAGCATGGCCCTGAGTTCATTAAGAACCTTTATTCTAAAATTATTTATCAAAGAGAGCACATTTTATGGCATAGCAAACAGGTCTCCATGTGCACTGCAACTGCACAAGCTTATGTATAAATAACTAAAAATAGCGTTCAGGTACCATGCACCTCAGCTATCTCAAATAGCAATATAGTATAACCAGCTGAGAGCTTGATGTCCACAAGCTGCGTTCTATATAACCCAAGGATAGAAATAAGACATTCCATTTCTTGTATATTAGGTAGGAATTCTAGCTTCCAGCCAATTATCAAAGTGGCAGTCTGACCTAAGGCATTTCTGTTTCCTATCAGCTTTGTGTAAGCAAAGGAAAGACGTAACAGGAAAAATAATAAAATAGAAGGGGTAAGAAAGGACAAGAAAGGGAATTATAAGAAAATTTACAATACACAAGTCAAACAAGAGAGCATCTTCATCCTCAGGCTAATGCATTAGGTATTGAGACAGAACACAGTTAACAATGTGGTGAGAGGAAGTCAAAATACCACAAACCTGAAAATTCAATTTTTAAGCTGGGAGCAGAGTGCACGCTCCTTGAAAGCTTATTTTGCTGAGGCCTCACAAGAAAGGTCATGATATTGGGCTTTTTCCCTTGAGAAAGGAGATGACTCAGAGGCCTACCTCACCCAGTACTCTAGGCATCCAAGACCCAGTCGGCAGAAGGGTAAATCCCACCCCTCAGGGAAGTGGCTACAGGGCTCCAGTTCTACCCCTGGTGTCTTCGAGACATGACTGACTGCAATTTTCACCATGATTAACTTCCAGGAATGCCAGCCAGAGGAGCAGCCAGGAGAAAAGAACATAAAGAGTAGCTATTTCCCCCTCTACGTCAGCTGGACTCTTTGGAACAATTGCAGACACTGCCTCTCTCTTTCTGCGGGTCAGAACAGCATTCAACAACCTCACTGAAGTGCCTAACAACCAGTAACACACCAGCACCACACTTCTCAAAGACCATCTTACTTAAAGCTATAGCACTCCCAACCTCTCTCACCTTACACTAGGAATCCAATAAATATTTATGGAATGAGAGAAATAAATAAGAAAAACTAAAAAAGACCTCCCAGAGGTCAACAACAGCCAGAGGGCCCAACAGTACCTATATTCCCTCTACCAGAACCAATCTGGTTCCCATGTCTGACCTACACTGCTTCCACCTGCATGTACTACTCCTTCCCCTCCCCAAAGTCTTCCATCAGGTAGGACGTATGGAGCCACAGTATTGCTGCAGGAAGTAAAAGCAACAAATGCTTGTCCTTGAGTCTGAAGGATTTCTGAAAGCTTTCATAGTCTGCCTTGTTCCTAGGTTATTCAGTTTAGGATAAAATGCGTTGAATGAAAGTCACCTTAGCGTAAAAGGAGGCCTGAAAAAAAAAAAAACTACAAGAAGTTTCTGTTTTCAAAAATCAAATTCCAATTCAATTCAGCAAGCATTAATTAAGCATGAAGTTATATTCAAAGCATTGGGCTAGATAGAATCCATGAGGAACAGAGGAGACAGAGGTGTTTTAGGCAGCTAAAAAGGAGGGAGGAAAAAATATATTCACAAATAACTATAATTAAAGACAATGTGTGATAAAGTACTGTAACAAAAATCCTAGCAAAGAGTTTGGGAGATACAGAGGAAGATGAAATCAATTCTGGAGATAATTGGGTGGGAAGAAAAGCATTAAGAAAGGCTTCAGGACAGAGATGAAATTTTGGGGCAGGTTGAAGAAGGGTCTGATTTGGAGTTGAATGCTTTGGACCTGGGAAGGTCATTCCAACAGAAAAGAAAAGAAAAAAAGAAACAGGGTGTTGAGAATGAAAAACACAAAGTAAGCTGAAAGAATAGCTGTGAACAGAGTAAGAAATAAATGAAATAAGGGTGAGAAAGGCCAAGGTTCGTCAGATTATAAAGGATGTGGAGTTCTGGCCTATGCAGGCAACAAGGAGCCACTAAAGGTTTTTCAGCAAGAAGTGAAATGATAAAGACTATATAGGGGCACCTGGGTGGCTCAGTCGGTTGAGCGTCCGACTTCGACTCACGTCACAATCTCGCGGTCCGTGAGTTCGAGCCCCGCGTCGGGCTCTGGGCTGATGGCTCGGAGGCTGGAGCCTGCTTCCGATTCTGTGTCTCCCTCTCTCTCTGCCCCTCCCCCGTTCATGCTCTGTCTCTCTCTGTCTCAAAAATAAATAAAAGTTAAAAAAAAAAATTTTTTTTAATTTAAAAAAATTAAAAAATTAAAAAAAAAAGATTATATAAATCTATACTGGGGGGATGCCTGGCTGGCTCAGTTGGTAAAGCATGTGACTCTTGATCTCAGGGTTGTGAGCTGGAGCACCATGCTGGGTACAGAGTTTATTTAAAAATAAAATCTAAAAAAACAAACAAACCAAACAACTGGGACACCTGGCTGGCTCAGTTGGAGAAGCATGTGACTCTTGATTTTGGGGTTGTAAATTGGAGCCCCACATTGGGTGCAGAGATTACTAAAAATATACATATTAAACTGGAAAAAAAAACCCAACTACACTGGGGTTCCTTATTATATACTCTTCTAGAACCAAAATCTTTCCATTCAGAGCACTTTAGTTCATAATCATACTTTTATCAGTTGATTGTTGGTCAGAGACCATGTCTGGCTTGACAGTTAAGTGAATAAATAAAAAATTATAATAATCTTGCAGCAGTCTGTACTACAGAATACAGAAAGAGGCAATAACCATGAGGTTACTGCAATAACATACAGATGAAGGCCTGAACTAGGTCGGGTGAAAAAGCAAAGCTAAATAAATGGCAAGATAGCTAGAATAATCCAAATTTAGTGAATGATTAGATGAGACAGCCAGGAAGAAAAAGAACTAAATAGGAGTTCAAAATTTTGTGTCATGGCAACTGGAAGAAGTGTAATGCTTAGGAGAAAAAAGGGTAGGCAGAAATCAAAGACTGGAGGTACTTTTAAAAGCAGATGTCACATAGAAAAAGCTTTCCTTCTTCCTTATATACTTTTCAGATTTATATACTCTATAAGCTGCACAATTTCATTTCTCTTCCTATAGTTCCATTTCTGACATCACTCTTTAAGACTGCTCTAGGAGCATCAGTTCCAAAACAAAGATAAATGCTGAGTTTGACATCAACACTCAGAATTTATAACTGAAATTTACAAAGTACATTCTTAAACATCCACTTCTGCTCGCATAAATGAAAGTTCATCCCAACAAAACCCAGTCTCCTCCACCTAGGAGTGTTGCTACAAACATTGCTGATAACATGCCAAAAGCCCACTAGCTGTACTTTGTACACAGAATAGAACAAACACCGCTGTCATCCCCTACAAAGACTGAACTACAGCCTAAGAAACTACAGGTACAAGTATGCAATGCAGTACCAATCATGCAATGTTGCCTAACTGCCAGGATCTGGATTTCATTCATGGTATAGTTTCATTTCCAAGGGTTGCATGGTGTATACTTTGGCCACTTTCCAATTCAATAACCTATGTGTCACCTGACACTTAAAAAACAAAACAAAACAAAACCCATCTACAAAAACCACTTATATTTCTAATATTAATCTTTCTAAAATCTCATATTCAAGTGGAGCACTTCCGAAAATAACCTTTACATTACCTAAAAATTAGTAATATGCTAAAGATGGCAGGTAACAAAGCAAAGCACTCCCAAGACTTTTTGTGAGTCCAAAACAAATAACAGTTCCACCCACCAAATTTTTCTATTACAGACTGATGGATGTTTTAAGTGCAAATTTAAAAACAGTGAATGCTTCTTCCAATGTTCAAAGGTAGATTAAACATGTAATGTTGTTATATTAATAAAGAAAAAGAAAGAAAAGACTAAAAGACCACCATCTTCTTAACTCTCAATAGCTGCTATTGTCCCAAATCCATGAATTAACTAGGAAATGCTGATAAAAATCCTAACTTGGAGAATTAACTTGGTATGCAATTTTATTCCTTTACACTGCTTGAAAGCAAAGATTTCTTAATATTACTGTCAATTCCAAAGTTCCCACAATCACCTACCAGCTTTCAATCCCTCAGTCCCTCAGTGTATTTCAGGGATCTTCCTTGTTAGTCATAGTTCAACAAATGTCATTAATTTAGCATTTCTGGCATGAAAAATCAAATCATTTTATTTTCCAAACAAAACACAGTGCGTAACCATATTTAATCCCAAGAAGTTAATTCAAAGCAAGTTTTCTAGTGACTGGTCAAAAATGGAAAAGTACCCAACCCACCTCCACAATCAGTCTCATTTGGCTCAAACGAGCCAATCTGGCTCTTTGGCTCAAAGATTTCAGATATAAGAGATTTAAAAATCTTAGATTGCTGACTTAACGCATAAAATTACTTTCTTGATATCTAGGCAAATCCTATGAGGTGCAATTTCCTTCTCACAAGCTGAGGTTCTTTTTCTACAGCTTTCTGATTCCTACATCTATGGCTTGAGCAGACTAGAAAAAAATACATTTGACAAGCTGGTGAACCTGCAGAATTAAAGTATAAGACACTCTAAAAGAAGATGGCCTATTAAAAAACGCACACCATATGCTTTACAAACATATCAAAGAAGAGTGAGGGTCAAGCCCCAGGGAACTAAGGCTGTACTCATTAGCCTTTCTGTATACTGACTATATTTTTGACACAGTAAAAGAACTGCTCACTTATGTCAAGCAATTTGTCCTGTTCTTCCATCACAATCTTAGTACCATAAAATTCTACAGCTAAATGGAACCTTAAGAGATGATCTTGTTTAATTTACTCATTTCACAAATAAAGACCGTGAAAACAGTGGAGTGACTAGCACAAGGTCACACAGCTAGTCAGAAGCAAAATAGTGATGAGAACCGGGGTTGTATGACACCATACCCTATGCTTTGAAAAGCTATATTAGCAAAGAAAACGTAACACTCTTAAATCAGACAATAACTCCGCTGTAACTATAACTAACCCACAAAAAATAAAATTCACCCATGTAAGGAGAAAAAGGGTTAGAACAGAAAGTATCCTGAATTAAACAGAAAGCAGCAGTTATTTGTTGATACAGTACAGGGGTTTCTTATTAAGGGCATACACAACCTTGCACATATTTTCTAAACCATTTTATTAATTACTACTTGCTAGCATGTATGTCCCATGCTTCTGTTTAATGTACCTCCTTAAGACAACGCCACATGGTCCTAGTGGCAACGGTTTGAAAAATGAGAACTTCTGGTACAGATAACTGGTGGCACGAAAGGAACCCATAAGTGTGGTACCAACAATCAAAAAGGACAGAAGTTGGAGGGGGTAGAGATATTGCTGGGAGCAAGTAATCCTGAAAACGGTGTAAGAATAAAAATCCGAGAGAGCAAAGTCTGGCCATAATGACCAGAGAGCACAATAAAAAGAAGGCAGTTTCAGAGCCTGCCTGGCATCAGACAGCTCTCACCTGCAAAAGAAAGAAGGAAAAAATTCTCACAGAGACAAGAGAAAGATCGGAGGTTTGCTCCTGAGTGATGGACTAGATATGACCTAATAGGTATTTGCCATCTCTTATTTCTGGGACTCTGATCCAAGAACAAACAGCAAGAGGACCATGAAAAATCAGCCCTGTTGGATCTGGAGTTCTGCCTTGACAAGATATAAAGCTCATTCATAGATCTGACTGTGCTCATGAGACTGCAGTTCAACTCCCGCTGCTAGAGCAAGGGGAGGGGGAAGGAAGATAGAAAGGGGTGAGTGGGAAGGAGGTGGAAGATCTGGGTTGTGACTATAATAGCTACAGTAATTAGAGTGTTTCCAAGCTGCTGGAGAAGTCTTCAGAGCAGGGAACTAGGATGAGAGATGGGGGAAGGGAAAAAGCATGAGGAAGCAAACTACTGAAAATGCTAGGAAAGTATATGGTGGTTTATGAACAGTTTAAAACAAACAACTGTGACGGCTTCATATAGGCAAATAGAGAAGTTTAAGTTCTTTCCCAGAAGAGAATACTATACAATAACTGTTAGGCTCCCACTTAAAGCTAGGTTACAAACTAGGTTTAAGCAGATTATTGCAAATGTCACTGTCTTTCAGTGGTCCACTGGCCCTGTCTCAGGGTCATAATGTTGCCTCCCTTTCCTCTAAATCAATCAATTGATCTATGTATCTAAATCTTTCTGGCAAATAGGTCATAGCCTTCACTCCACTTGGAAAAGGGATTTCTGAACTTCAAAAACAGTTAGCATCACATATTTTCCTTCAATCAACTGTTAATTAATACCTGGTGAATTCAATGAGAGGGAGAAAGAAAAAGATGGAGATTCAGTATGAGTACACAGCCTGTTGACCTAACACAGAAAATGACTGGAAGGCATTAAAAAGTCAGAACATAAATACCCAAGTTACTACTTGCTTATACATTTTAGGTTGTATGGCACTGCCTACTAGAGTGGCATGAAGATGTGAAAGAAAACTATTAATGGAAGATGATGATAATAACCTAGAAGAAAAACCAGGGAATATGCAAAAAGCCTAAAAATAGAAAGTCCTCTTCCAAGTTAGAGGAAATGCTATACTTGTTTTTAAGATAAATATGTAGCTGAGGTATTTCCTTAACGTGATTTGGCCCTGGGTGATTTGATCCTAACAAGTGATGTTAATCTCAATGCCAGAGGAAAGAATTATAAAGGTACTGGGAAAAACTAAAATGGAACAGGACAACTGAAGAGATGCAAACTTCATGGGGAGATTTACATTCACAAAATAAAAACACATGCAAATTTCTTGAGTGAGGCATGTCAGGTGGACCCACACAAAGTCAATTATATCCTTTGCATAAAACCTGCTGGGTATCCTCCCAGTGGACTAAATCTTTTTCACCACACTGAAAGCAAAGAATTTTCTCCTTCCCATTTCCCTCTAATAAACAAGCACTAGAAAACTGAATTACCACTATTTCCTTCCCATTCATAGGGCATAAAGCCAGAAATCACAGAAATACAATAGGGCCGGCTAGGACCATGTCTAAGGCATGCTATTCAGTAATCTAAAAAGAAACACAGAGAAAGAAGAATCTCTTCTCTTTTCCATTATCATCTCACTAACAAACCTGTATCAGGCATTAAGAAATGTGAAACAAAGAGCAATTTCACACATACGAACTGAACCTAAACCACGGAAGACCCAGTATTTTCTTGTCACTGTGGCATGTGATTCTTTAACCACCTGCTCAATAATCCCTCTTCAGCTGCACAGCTGCTGCCAATTCCACAAGCCCAGCTAGGCAGGTGCTTCAGTGAATTACCTGTTCCCTAGTGAAAAGAGTCCTTCACTGACACTTAGTGGGCCCAGAACCTGCCAATCAGAATCACCGATCTTCATTTTTGTCTGCCACAGCCAACTTTTATGAGAGATATCATGAAGGCATATTTAGCACACTATGTGATTTTGTATTTGGTGGGGTTTTATTCTTGTTGTTGTCCTTTGTTTTATAAGGAAACGGATTTTTCAAAATCAAGCAGAAGTGAGAACTCAGCTGCTGAAAAGAAAACTTGCCACACAACATAAGGCTGCCTCATCTCAGAGTGGCCCCATCTGTCTGGCAGTATTCCCACCCATGACTAGTTTTCCACAAGGGAAATAACAATTGCTCAGCTACCTTTGTAGCAGAAGAAAGTGGCAGTAGAAAGTGCTATGGTACCTGGCAGTAATGAGAGGGAAAACTTCTGGAGCTCACACATCATCCCTGTACTTCTTAAGTCTCCACGGCTAAGCCCAGGCAGTAGCTTTCCGAGTCAAATAAATAAGGAGTGGCACTTCTACTCGACAGAGCAATCACTAAACCCCTCAACAAATTATCCTGTTCCAGTCGTTTAGTTGCTATATGCTAATTGCAACATAATTACTACCAGGAGCCAAAATTATGCTCCTATGTCCTCACACAAAATAAGCACTAATCTGCCCAGCCATCTAGATCTCTCACAAGAAAAACATTTTCTACGAAGAAAACCAAAGTGCTCTCTGCAAGATGGTCACAACCAGAAGACTCATAAAGACCCCTTGTGCCAAGGGCCCAACTCTGAAACCACTACATCTAATCAGGGCAAATTTAACATGAGGCTTCTGCCTTCACTGTCACCTGACAGGATTCAAAATGAAGGTCCACAACCCACGAGCAAAATGCTTGGGACTCTGTTTAGCTGAGACTTCAGACGCTGAGGACAGATTGTTGGAAATAGCCTAAAGACAGACAACACCTCTAGCTAAGACTTTAATAAGAGTTTTGACATCAAGAACATGTTCCCTCCCAACAAAGCCCAACACCTAAGTGGCAAGTCATCATTTTCAGAAACTCACTGAAATAAAGGAATGAGGGAGACAACACAGTCACACTCAACACCTCAGAAAGACCTCTCCCAAAACCAAAGGCTAAAATTCCTATTCAAGAATACCTACAGGATATAGGTGGCTATTGTGTACACAGTGCATTGTGTATAACTGCCCTCTCACAACGAATCTGCTTTCCAATCTCTTCTTAAAGCAAAGTTTTCTTTAATATTCTAAAAGGAAACCTCCTTTCTAATCCCAAATGATTTCTTACCCAACTAATAGTACCTAAATACTACCTGGGCATTTCTAGGAGATATTTACAAGGCTGGGGTTTCTTCTAGCTCATTCTCATCCTTCTCTCATTAATTACCCCCAAGACCTCAAACGATTTTTATGTTCATCACTTTGACCAATTTCTCCCTAATGCAAAGGCAGATATGGCGTTTCTGCATAATGAGCACATCACCTCTTTTCATCAGAATTAAAATAAAGATTAAAAGGAAAGTTTTGTTTCCACAGCCCCTGCCCAAATAGGCAAATTCTGTGGCTTTTGTGTTGTGCAATTATTACTGACCAGGAAGTCACCATTAAACAGGTACTTGGTCCTTGACTTCCTGTCTTAACCTTGCAAAGGTTTTTAGTGGTGTTCCTAAACAAACAAAAATCATTGTTGAGTGTCCCATCTCTATAAAAAGAATTAAATATGATGGTTCAAACAAGAGTGAAAACCTCCACTTGGAGTCTTCTTCCTTAAAGGTCTGACACAAACATGGGGATTAAGTCTCCCAGACACTATTCCTTCACAACTTAGTACAGGCTAGCCAAAGAGGCAGGCACAACATGGCTGGCATCCCCTATTCTTCTGAAAAATGTGTGCCAATGAGCTCTGCATTGTTCCTCACTCAAAAAGAAGAGCCTTTCTGTCTGGCCTCCTCCAATGGCAAGCCCCAGTCTGGAAAAGGAAGAAAATGGCACTGAGAAGCCTGGGAGATGGAGCATATCCAAAGCTCTCAGACAAGACTTGAACCTATGACCTTCACTGTGTACACAATAGGCGGGTGAGAGGGACCGGTTTATCTCTGCAGCAGCAGTTCCCAGCCCTGGGGTAGCACTCCCGATAAAATGACACAGACTATTGTGTGTGGCAGCAGAACAGTCATCTCCTCACAACAGCCTAAACCAGCACTCCCTCCCCCAAGACAAAGCAGCAGGGGTGAAATTAACTCAAGGCTGCAGAGCAAAGCCTAGTACAGAAAAGAGAGGCTTGTGGGGGATTGGGGACTCTCCTCAACCCCTGGGGCTCTGGACACATGGCTGGAAACGGACAGGCTTTCTCCCCCATCTTTCCCACTCTCATTTAGGTAGGAAGCTGTTTCTTAGAGAATTTAATCATTTGTGATTTGTTCAGAAATATTCCCCCTGAAGGGCTCTGATCTCTCCACCCTGTGTGAGCCTAATTCCTAGAAGCTGAAATGACTGTTTGCTGCTGCCTGTTTCACAAACACACATTAATTGGTCAGATGTGTCTCCTCCTCCTCAACCCCGGAGGGAGGAAGAAGAATCTGAGCAAAGCACAGAGATGATCCAACCGTAATTACACATAAAGGGAAAAGAGGGCAGCATGGGTTTTTCCAAACAGGACAGGGTCACAAATCCTCCCGGGGGTACATAGAGAGCAGTTAAGGGCCAGGCCCAGGGATCCCTCCATCTTGAAGAAAAGGACAGGAGTAAATGTGACCTGAGACTGGAAGGAGCACACACCCACAACCTACTTACTGCACACTCCCAGCCACCTTGCTCCCCCCCCTCTCAGGGCCGCGCACACGTCTAGCTTCCAACCCTTCGCCCTGAACCCCCCTAACTCTGACTAGCCCCAGCCGCCCTGCGCCCCCTCGAGATACCCAGACTCGCCTCTGAAACTCTCTGGCCTGTCCCCACAACCTGGTCAGACCCTAATCCCCTCTTGGGCACCCCTACCCTCAGGCTGAACCGACCCCGGCCACGCTTTGAACTTCACCCCGCGCCCCTCGACGCCCCCTCCCCCACCCACGCAACGACCCCCCCCCAACACACCTTCCCCTCGCTCCGCCCCAGCCCCCCAACCCCCACTTCCTCCGTCAGGCGCCGCTGCCCCCGGCCCCCTCAGCCCCGGCCCCCCTCAGCGCCGCGGCCTCTCTCCTCCCCCAGCCCCGGCTCCACACAAAGCTCCGGACTCACCGCGCGGCCGGTCCCGGGAGCCGCCACCTCCGCCCGCCCGGGGCCCCGGGCCGTAGAGCCGCCGCAGCTACGGGGCCCAGGCCGCCATCCGTTCCCGCGGCCCCTCCCCCCCACCCCACCCCGCCTTGGCTCCGGCTCTCCGCCCCCTCCCCGCGCCGCTCCGCCCCGCCCGGCCGGTGCCGCTGTGTCCGGGGCCGCGGGTCCCTCAGCCGCCACCGCCGCCGCCGCCGCCGCCGCGATCCGGGACAACCAGGGCCGCCCCGAAGACCCGGACACTGGACTACCGGGCCCTCGGATCCGGATTCCGGGCTGCTGTGGAGTCTGGAGCGGGAGAGCGCCGGGGAAACCCGGAACCTGGATGAAAGAGCCAAATCCTGGGTCTCGGAATGCGCGGTCACACGGAGCCCGGATTATAGAGTCGTAGCTCTGGGAATGTTGGAAAACCCGGCGAGCCGGTTAAAACATAGAGAAACTCGAAGAAACCTGGATTGGAGAGCTCGAACCTAACGCTCTCTCCTCCTGGAAAGAACTCTCACTGGACCTGACTTCCCCGCAGAGAGGTCTCTGGAGGAAGTATCATATTTTAAATACAGAAGACACCAGTTCCGTATGTATCTTTCAACCATGAGGTGAGGAAAAGGCCGTGAGGGATCTGAACGTGAACATCCACAAAGAACAGAAGAGCTAGGACAGCTCATAATGGTTTCATCCATTTTATCCCTTGGTTCAGCAAAGTATCACCCCCCCCCCCCTAATTTTTTATCCTTTGTTCTCCAGTTTTTTTTTTCTTTTCTTTTTTTTTTTTTTTTTTTTTAGGATTAACGCTTGTTTTCCTCTCCAAAGTACCCATTTATCTTTCTAGATCTCATCTCACCATCGGATATTACCAAATCTTGCTTTTTATTATCTAAAAGTCCTATTTTGTACTTCTTCAACCCACCATTCTTTTTTCTAACGACTGTAACTTCTGTCTTTCCTTATCTGTCATTCATCTGTTATTGCCCAGCGCACTACTACATAGTAGACATTCAGGCAATGTTTACCCGAACCCTCCCACCCACCTCTTGCTTGTGAAACAAACACTTCATGACCTCTTCCCTAAAATTTCCACCTCTTTCCACAGCAAACAGAAATTTAATTCTCAAAGCTCCCCATTCTTAGCCCCTCTTACGTCCTTCTTGTGTCCTTGACCATCTTAGCTCTGCAGTTTTATCTTTCCTTTCTTCCCTTATCCTGAGGCATCCTTCAACAGTGCCATTCAAGATAAGTGTGTGACTTGGGGATAGAGCCAAGTCATAAAACCCCTTTACTCTTCATCTACACACACACACAGCTGAGGAAGAAGAATCTCCCTTTGGTCCACCAAAATTCAACTTGTTCCAGTATAGTGCAGGACATAATTGATCCCTGGGGATAAGACATTTCCAGTCTTTACTGGACGACGTTACAAATGAGGAATCAACTACTTAGCAGGCAGAGAAAGAGTATGGTTCGGTGTTTTAGACTTGGAAGTGACTTAATTAAGGGTTAACATTCAAGTAGTCATCATTTACTGAAGAACGTGACTCTATCATTGGAGATGACAGGACTGCAAAAATAGGGAACAAAGGAAAATAAACACTCCTACAGCGAACCTCAATTTTTAGCCGAAGTTATCAAGCCTGGAAGAATCACCAAAAATTTTCAAGTGACTGATATCCTGTACACTCAAAGATTCTTAAGTTTTGACTTCCTATTCCTCTAGACCAGGGATTGGAAAATTATGGGTCACACACTCACTGCCTGTTTTGGTATGTCCCATGAGCTAAGAGTATTTTTTTTTTTTTTTTACATTTTTAAATGGGTGAAAAACAATCAAAAGAATATTTTGTGTTGTGAGAATTAATATGAAATTCAAATTTCAGTGTCCACAAATAGAGTTTTAAGGGCTCATAGCCAGTCATCATTTATGTATTACCTATGGATCCATCTGCACTGTAACAGCAGAGCTGAATAGATGTTAACAGAGACTGTAGGACCAGGAAAGCCTAAAATATTTGCTATCTGGCCCTTTACAGAAAAAGTGTGCTTGATCTGTGCTCCAAACTGTCCAGTAGAACTTTCTGCAATGATGGAAATGTTCTATATTTATGCCCTCCAGTTTAGAAGCCACTAGCCCCATGTGACTGTTTGGGCCCTTGAAATATGGTTAATGTGACTGAAGAACTCAATTCTTAATTTTATTTAATTTAAATAACCACATGTGACTAATGGCTACCATATTAAACAGTACAGCTCTAGACTCTTGTCAAATCTTATGTACTGACATTTTTTTTGCCCCTTGTGCCAACATCTTATTCCCTTCCTATGTCACAACTTCATATGGATTCTCAGTCCCTCCCATCCACCCCCCCATCGCCCTATTTATCTGACTCCAAACTAGGATGCCACACTTACTAGGTTTTCTTTCTGGGCTCTCCATTGTCACAACTGAAATCTGAAATCTGATCAGTTTACCAAGTTTCACCCCATGAATTAATCTACATTATGTGCACACATATAAATGGACAGACATTTACACAAGTTTCTTTGTGTCAGATGGAACTGTGGCTATGGTCTTTCTTCTCTGCATGAGAGAAGTAGAAAAGCCTTCCACATGCTGGATCCCTTGCTGCTGGTGTCTGTGATATGGATCACCTCCCTCCAAACACATTCACAGAAGCTGAGAACAGCAGATGTGTACTTGCTATTTGAATCTCAAGGAAAAAAAAATCCTTCATCACAGGCCTTTCTTTCCTCCCCCTAGGCCTAATAAACTGAAGTTAGTTGATTTCTCTAGTTTAATAGATGCTTGCTTTTTTTACTGGTCTTTTCTAGCTGGGCAAGAGAACAACCCCAACACTGTCTCAATCTTGGCTAGGAGTTCTAGCAAAAGCATTAAAAAAAATTTACCAAATAAATGAAATCCATATAAATGGGCTTTAGTATAGACAGCAGTTAAAATCGAAAGAGATTAAGGGTTATAACTCATAAAAACCCTAACTTTGTAATTTTTGTAAAAATAATCTTCAAAGTCTAAGTTTTTCACAGCTACTCCCTAGGAAAAAATGGGTTTCTGTACACTTCCAGATTGAAAAAAGGGGACACCTAGTTCTTTCTCTAGATTAGCTATACCAAGCAAAAAAAACCCCCTTACTCCAATCCAAACATCTGACTGGAAAGTCAAAGCCTCCTAAGTCCTGACAGAGAAAGTATCTTGTTTCATGTATCTCCCACTCTGAGCTTACATAATTGAGACAGGACCCTGTCTAGAAAAGCAAAAACAAAAAACACTAAACCCTTCAGGTACTATACACATTGAGAGCCACTGAACCCAACCATCCAAAAGGGGGCGTAGATATTTAGGCTGCAAAAGAAAACCAGCTCAGAAATGTGAAACTTCCCTCAGGCCAAGCTGTCCCAGAGTTAACAGGGTCAGTGCAAAGTGTTGTAAAGCACTGAAAGGCAATTCCTGGGCGAGTTTGTACTCAGGATGCTAAGAATTTCCACTAGGCTTTAAATTATGCTATTCATCACTGAGCAACTGACGGCCATCTACCCCCAAGTCTCTCCCACACTTCCTCCCGAGTGTCCCACAAATAAAAGAGAGACTTTACACCACCAACCACCACGTGAACTAAAAGGCTTTCACAGTCTAACCATGAAAAGAAGTTTCCAAGTTACTCTGCCATTTACTCATGTGGCACCAGCTGCATATTTTGGATGCTGAGGTGGGTTCTTGTAAATCTGTAATGTTCTTGTAAACTTTCTTATCACAGCACACAAAATGGTTGCATAACCTGAACTCTTGCAGCTCCTGATGTTTTTCTTTAGGTGTACACACACAATCTACCCAGGTGAAAAAAAATCAATCCAGACTCCTCTGTGCTTGAGCTGTCATTCACATAAAAAGGCAGGTAACTTTTTGTGGTTGTTGTTTCCTGGGTCCTTCACCTCCTGCCTTTTGGTTTTATTTTGGTACTCAGAAAACGAGACAATTCCAGTGCAGAATTCAAGATATTACTGCTTGGTAAACTATTAACACAGTGTGGCTTCATTAATAATACTAGGGTCTTCAGGAGACCAGAATGAGACTTTTTTTTTCCCTCTAAAGAAGTACCATTAGCTGTCCTTTCCATTTTCTCTACAGAAGTTGAGCAGGAAAAGAAAGAGAATACTGCATATTTGCATTACCAGAACAAGAATCGGGTAGGTTTTCCCTGGGAATCCAAAGTGATCAGGCCCCCACAAAACCAGTGCCTAGAGCTATGCAACAAGCAGAGTTCACAGTTGAGTGAACATCAATGCATATGAGTGGAGGCATTTCAATGCAAATACATGCTGAATATGAAGGATTAAAGAAAGGGGAAATTAATCTTTTTCATAACACAGGGCACTTTTTTTTTTCTCTCCTGCGTGCTCTCTTTTTTAAGTCATGCACACAACTGCTGGAGGGAATCCAACTTCCCTAGTGTGGTGGTGGTGCTTTATAAAAAGCAGAACATACACATTTAAGACCATGAATTTCCTGAGGATGCCAGCAACTGAGATTCTGACAGCTCTGCTGAACAGACTCAGAAAAAAAGTGTTTCACTAAGTAGGGCCAGACTGATGAGTAAAAAATCTCATTTCAAATCAACCTATTTTTTCAAAGCTCATAGCTTCCTGAGGTGTGATGGTTTAAAAGGTTGGGTTTCAGCATTTGGGGGTATATGAATACATTTACTGAAGGGACTTTATTTTTTAGTTTGCTTCTAACTGTCCCATCTAAGTGATGCTTTTGCAATACCCACAAAATAAATAGGGCAGTTTCATGTTGCCTGAGCAAGTAGCTCTATCTTCTCCCAGTCTGATCTTCTTATGTCCTAACACCTCAAACCAAAGAACAAAGTGGCAGCACCTTTTCAGGTTATCCCTTAAAAAAAAAAAATCTGCCAATGAAGGTTATTCAGCTGTTGAAGACTGTTCACTTCAAGACATGTTGGACTAGAGCAAAAAACTTGTTAAAACCCTTTCTGTCCCATCACAGGTATGCATTAAACATAGGATTCCTCAAACACCTTAATACTCTAACCAGGCTATTACTCTGAAAAGAAACTTTAAAATTCAAGTGGTCTCTCAAAAAATTGTTAACCTTTGCTAAGAAGTTCCCAATCTCAAATCCAAGCTTCAGAAAGGAATTTCCAACTTGTTCTTTTCTGATACCATTTTGAGAAAAATGTCAAAGACCTAGAATTTTTAAAATAGCATTTTATAAATAATGTATTCAAAGATTTTGACCTACTACATAAAGTAAGAATCCCACTCTTTAAGAAAAATATACAGATTTAGGTAAGAGTCTAAATTCTCAAAGATTCAAGCCTGATGCCAAGCCTTTAGATTTCTAATGCTTCAATTCCAAAGGACCAGTGGATAGCAATTTTAGTACACAAAACTCCACTATGCTGTATAGCTCCTTTTCTCCTGGGTCAGACAGCTTTATTCTGCTTCATTAACCCCTTCTTTGCTCCTTGATGGATCTTGGAATCCAGTTTCCCTGTAAAGGAGAAAAAGAAGCCTCATTATTTATTTTTTATATTTGCAATGCAAATCTTTCCTGGCCTCCCAGGTCTTCTGGTTCCTGTTTTCCTGTCACATTCAATTATCTTGCTTCAGGACTTAGACACTTTCAAACTTCAGAGTTTCATTCTGTAAGAATGAGGAAGCAGTGGGAACACTGTTTAAAGACACACAAATGTGGAGACACACACACACACACACACACACACACACACACACGATGAGTATTCATTCGCCTAAAGAATCTAAATCGTTAATATTTCTAATTTTGTAGCTAGAAGAAAAGAAACAACACGTTTTTCAGGAGGTCTCATGCTAAGGCAAGTTTGAAAAGAATACACATATATAATAAAGGAAGGCATTTCACACAGTGGGAAACTCATTCCTCTGACCTGTTAACTGGCTGAGCATAATGCATGAACCTCCCTCGCAGTGAGAAAAGCAGTTCAGTTCACCCCTTTGCTGCCTCAGACTTAATAGGGGGAGTGACCTGAAACAGTGGAGTAGAATCCACATGAATGGTTTACTGACAAAGGGCCCCTATCAACAGCTAAGAAGGGCAAAGGTCATAGGCTGTATGACTCTTCTAAGTGTTAAAGTTAGAAAACAAGCAACCTTCCTGTCCCAGGTGACCCTAATGAGAGGTACTTTACTGATGTGGTCCCTGACCTCTGACTCCTCAGATCTACCAGGACGGTTTGGTTCAGTGGTAGCAGCCTTAGGAGCCATCCATCTCATGCATGAAAACAATCTTAACAAAGTTCCTGTCTGTCTTACACATTGATTTCTCCCACAAAGAGTCTCACTTAAGTCAATAGTGATACTGGCACTGAACTGAAACAGAAACAGGTCAGTTTAGCCTCAGCATTACAAAAAAAAAAAAAAAAAAAAAAAAAGATTAACAAACAAGGAGCTTCCCTTTAAGGCAAGCCAGGTGTACTGCAGCCCACACCCATAACTGCCCCCCCCCCCCACATGCTGTCATTTTCATTTGTTATAGCAATCAGGTGTACAAGAAAGAGCAATGGAATAGAAGTCAGGAGACTTGGGTGCTAGTCCATCCCTCTGTGTTATTAACTAGCTGTAAAACCTGGGGCAAGTCATTTAGTTTCTCTAGACTTTAATACTCTCACTTGTCCAACTAAGAATACATGTCTTGACTACTGCAAAAGATTGTGAGAAAATAACCTCAGGGCGCCTGGGTGACTTAATTTCAGCTCAGGTCATGATCCCAGGGTCGTGGAATTGAGCCTCTTATTGAGCACCACCTACACGGAGCATGGAACCTGCTTAACACTCTCATTCTCTCTCTCTCTCTCTCTCCCCCTCTGCCCATCTCCCCCCACTCATGCTCTCTCTCTCTCAAATAAAATTAAAAAAAAAATTAAAAATAACGTCATCCTAGTTTCCCTTTTTAAGTTTTCTTAAGTTTTGTTTTCTTTTTCTCCTCATCTCTCTACGGGTATACCTGTCTCTGGAATAACATTACTTCTTTTTCTGGGCTTCCTCAGAAACCATCAGTAAGCAATACCCTGAATGCTATCCACTAGCATTGTCACAATGCTGCTGATTTTAATTTGGGCTTTACAGCACAGAGTATTCCCAGGGATTTAGGAGTCTTTCATCCCCCAGGCTGCCCAGCTGGAAATCCGAAAATGTGCCAGCAATCTGGCAAAAAGCCCTACTACAAGGCAAGTTTGCCTTTATATTCCTAACGCTACCATAGTGAGCATCAAATGGTAGGTGCTTGGTAAATGTGTTCATCAAATGAATTAAAGAAAGATGGCAAGGCAGACATTACAAATTTGAAAACCTTTGCACTGTAGGGACTAAGTAACCAAAATTAGCAGATATCAGATAAACACTAAGAGTATCCATTGAAAAGGTGGTGGTACCAGAAGCATAAGGAAGTACTGCATCTCACTCAACTTTTTAGGACAAGCTAGGACAGAATTCAGAATCCCACTTAGGACTTCACACTTCTAGTTCTCTAGTCCCTGAGACTACCTAGCTGTATGTGAGGAAGTCACCTAGTCACTCTTGTTCTCAGCTTTTTCTATGCCAAGAGGAAATTGGACTATGTTGTACAGGAGGATTCTTCCAGCTCTATGATATTGTGCCCTAAAAATGAAATGTGATTAGAATAATTTGTTTCTGAGGCAATCTGATAAAGTGCAAAGAGCAGGAAAATCAGAGACAGAAAGATGTGAGCAAAATACAACTTCTATAAACCTATTTACTCAACTGAAAAGTGAAAGGAGTAAAAAATTCCTAACTTACAAAGTTATTGAGAGAATTACAGCTAACATTAAGTGCTTTCTAAATACCAAGCACTATGCTGTTTTTTAATATACATTAAGTCATTTAATCCAATAACTAATTGAAATACTATATGTTAAAATGCTTCATAAACTCAAAATTCTCTGAAAAAGGGTAGTCATATTTATGCTGAGGCTTGGGAGTATGTTTCTTACTTATGGTCCCAGTTTACCTTACAACTCTAAGCAAGTCTATTAACTATATGTATTTCAGATTCCTCTTGTAAAAAAAAGAGCCATTACCTTCTTGACACCCTCAAAGCTTTACTGTCTAAGAACATTCCAAGTATAATCTTTGGAAAACTCCAATCTGATTGTGAAAGCCCTCAAGTGAGACCAGCTCAGGTAAGATCAACCCTATGAAGCAAAGCCCTCAATGGATAGGCAAACTAATCCCTGGCTTCAGGGATGATGTCATAAAATGGAAAATAGGAGGAAGGAGATATAAAGGAAGTAGGACTTCTGGAGCATTCCCAGGGATTCAGAAATTCTTTCATCGCCTAGACTGCCTAAGAAAACTATACATGTGCCAGCAATCTGTAAGCTCCTTATAAGTAAGGACTTCTTTACATCCCTAACATCTACCACAGTGACTGCCAACAGTGGCCAGCTTAGGCCAGTTGCAGGTAATAAAGGCAAGGGACTAGGGCCTCTTGCACGAAGAAGCAGTCATCACAGTTCCCCTAAGATGGCAGGAATTCTGAACTAGTTCTAGTTCAGCCTCATCTTTCAAGACTTGGGATCTGGACAGTTAACTACAGTTACATACAGTACACTCTTTTAAAAGCAGAGTGGTAATGCTTAATTTCTGTATTTCTCCAATATTTTTACATTTAATACCTACAGCATCTCAGTGTTAACCACATCCTCAATCATGGTGCCTAAGGAAAATCAAATGCATGTGCAGCAAATGGACAAGAAGTTAAAAGGGGAAAGAGTATTTGTCATCAATTGATATAACTCTCCTAGGGATTTCCACATGCTTTGCATAACATACAAGGCAGTACTTAAATGCATTTATAGAGCAAGTAGTTCATTTAATGTAAAAAGATTTCCTTTGTCTCTTTGAGCATTTAACCTACTCTATTATACTGTTTTGCATTTCCTAATTTGAGCAGACACACAGCCAAATGATATCATATTACACACTGTACTTTTCTGAATGATTTCAAGAAACGGAATTATCCCTAGGTCAAGCAAGCTCAAGTTTATGTGTCCAAAAGCATAAACCAAAATATATGCCTTTACTTCCAGTTATGGAGTGAATAAGTCATGGGAATAAAAGGTACAGCATAGAGAACATAGTCAATGATATCATATTAGTATTATATGGTGACAGATGGTAGCCACACTTGTGATGAGCAGAGCATAATGTATAGGGATGTTGAATCACTATGTTGTAAACTTGAAACTAATGTAACATTGTTGGTCAACTATAGTCAAAAAACTAAAAAATGTATACATACCTTTAAATTTAAGGCATACACACACACACACACACACACAGGGTACAGCAGGTAAATAGGTTGTATTCTAAAAGCTTATTTGCAAGTCAGAGTTTGGAACTTGGAACATTCTCATAGAACTAATCTATAAAAGATTCCTAAGCCATCCTACAAAACAAAAACAAGAACAAAAACATTTAAGCCAAAGCACTATACTTGAAGGAGAGTATTATTAATATTATGGACCTTTACCATTTAGTGGAACAATATAGCTAGAAGAAAATGTGAAGCATTACAGATTAACAGCCAACTATGTATTTTCCCCTGTGGCAGTGAGAGTAAAGACTTTTTCCAGCTGTAAGCTACTGAAGGTGGCTCCTTTGGACTACAAGAAGAAAGTTCTGGCAGAGTCTAAGATTTTAAGAGATGGTAAAGAGGAATGAAGGATGAAGGAATGAAGAGTTACAGGGAATAGAAACTTCACACCCAACTATATCCTCAGGTAGGATGGTTCCCTTTCAATAGAATTTTTTTTTCCAGGGTGCCTGCCTGGCTCAGTCGGTAGTACATATGACCCTTAATGTCACGGTCACGAGTTCAAGCCCCACGTTGGGTGTGGAACCTAAAGAATTTTTTTTTTTTCTGATGCACAAAGGGATTGGTCACCCATTCTTTCATTTTTTCTCTTTAAATTTCGCTTATTTCTGACTGATGTTTCACTTTGGCCTAACAAGAAAGAAGCTGCGGTCTCACAATTTCTACCTGAAACAAGCAGACAGCCCATTTGGCTTTTTAAAGCTTTTAACTACAATCGGGAAAGGACAGAGGGTTACTAAAGCTTTCCTCTAAGAGCATCATTCCTCCCCACCCCTCTACCCCCCACCCCCATTAAACCTTATTGAGAAAAACAGAGGCCATATATGTAGTGAAAGTAGGTCTCTGGGTAGAGAAAGTACTGGAGTAAAACATTTCACAGAAATATCTAAACTGTTTACAGAGAACATTTTCTCACAGGAGATTAAGCAGCAGGTAAAAACCAAGATAGGGGAGGAAGCTAAGAAAAGGTTATGGGGACTAAAGATCAAGTAGCACTGGGTATGGGAGAAAAGACCTAAAATGTTTTCCTGCTACCACCAGTGCTGATATCAGTGCCTAGAATAAGGTGAGAATGGAACAGGGAGGGATAGAATGCCACAACCAAAAAAGAGGGACAAGAGAGAGATTTAAATACTAAATAGCGGAAGAGTGCCTGGCTGGCTCAGTAGGTAGAGCATGTGACTCTTGATCTTGGGGTTGTGAGTTCAAGCCCCACTTTGAGTCTACAGATTACTTAAAAATAAAGTCTTGGGGCACCTGGGTGGCTCAGAATGTTAAACATCCGACTCTTGATTTCAGCTGATGTCATGATCTCACAGTTTGTGGGATCAAGCTCCAAGTTGGCCTCTGTGCTGACAGTGCTGAGCCTGCTTGGGAGTCTCTCTTTCCCTCTCTCTCTGTCCCTCCCCAGCTTGCACTGGCTCATGCTCATTCTCTCTCTCTCTCTCTCTCTCTCTCTCTCAAAATAAACTTTATGGGGCGCCTGGGTGGCTCAGTCGGTTGAGCATTTGACTTCAGCTCAGGTCATGATCTCACGGTTCGTGAGTTCAAGCCCCACGTCGGGCTCTGTGCTGACAGCTCAGAGATTGAAGCCTGCTTCAGATTCTGTTTCTCCCTCTCTCTGCCACTCCCCTGCTCACTCTCTATCAAAAATAAACATTAAAAAAAATTAAAAATAAACTTTAAAAAAATAAATAAAATCTTTAGAAAATAATGATGAGATCGATCAATCAATCAATCCTAAATAGTGGAGAGGAAGAAAAAAGTTTCCAGGGCCACTTGGCAACCAGCTGGGATAGTCTGAGTTGAATAATATGTAGAAGTCAAGGGCAACTTATGTTCAGATTTTCTGATATATAGGAATCTAAGGAACATATGTCTCATAAATCATAAGAGTTGCCTGAATTTTGTGATGAATATACATTAATCTAAATTCACAGTCCAAGCATCTTATTTTGTGATCGTAAGCAGTATTACTCAAAGTGTAGTCAGCTGAGCAACAGCATCAGTATCACTTGGAAGAAGGCCCAGGAACCTATGTTTTAACAGCTCTCTAGGTGATTTTTATTTGCAGTACAGTTTGAGAAGTTCTTCTCTATAGAACAGATTTATCAAATGGCTAGTTGGTCCCCCAGGTACAGTGTGAGGTAGAATTGTGCACAACCTAAGACAATGCATGTCCCCAAATTATCCAGTTCACAGAACGGGAAAGCAGTGTCACAGAGGCACAAAATAGTAACTGATGTGAGCAAATGGGACAGTTTCTGAGGTTGTTTTTATTTATTTTATTTTATTTTATTTTTTAATGTTTGAGAGAGCGTGCATGAAAGTAGGGGAGGGGCAAACAGAGTGGGGAGGGAGAGAATCTGAAGCAGGGTCATCACTGTCAGCACAGAGCCTTACTCGGGGCTACATGCCATGAACTGCATTTGCGTTATGAGATCATGACCTGAGCTGAAATTAAGAGTCAAGACACTTAACCAACTGAGCCACCCAGGCGCCCCAAGGTTGTTTTTAAAAATAAGTTAGGCAGAAAGACTACCACTATGTATTTCCTGAGATAGCTTTGAAACAGAAGAGGCTGAGGTAGGACTAGACAGAGGAAGAGAAGTTAGTAGTAGTAGAAGAGTTAGAGATTGAAAAAGTAAAGTCAACAAAAAGTGATTAAGAAGTGAATATGCAAGGGTGCCTGGGTGGCTCAGTTGGTTGAGCGTCCAACTCTTGGTTTCAGCTCAGGTCACCATCTCAAGTTTTGTGAGTTTAAGCCCCACATCGGGCTCTATGCTGGCAGTGTGGAGCCTGCTTGGGATTCTCTGTCTCCCTCTCTCTATGCCCCTCCCTCACTCTCGCTGTCTCTGCCTCTCTCAGGATAAATAAACTTCTAAAAATAAAATAAAAAGAAGTGAATATGCAGGAATTCAAAGAGGGTACTATAATCATAAATACATAAAGCAAAAGTTACAGAAAAAATAAATCATCGAGAGGTTTCAAAAAGAGGGCTAGGTTAGAGCTTTAGGAACCAGCAATCAAGGGCAAATTGGGAAGTGGAGCCTCCAAAACACTCAAAAAATAGACACACAAACTTCAGTCTTATTCTTGGATTGAAGACTGAAGAACAATGAATAAAGGTCATTATTGCCATTGGCATTGGCTTACTACTTCCTTTAATGAGCAGTGCAGCAGAGCAGAGCATACTCTTTTGGCTGACAAATGAGGATTTTAAATGTAATGGGATCTTAAATGCAAGCTTAGAGTGATTCACTAGCATACCATTAACTGTGGATCAACGTACACTTTGGAAAGGCTATATTGTAGTTAATTTAACATTAAAGTTATCACTAAATATAATCATATTAACCCTCCAATACTTGACATGCCATAAAACAGAGGAAGAAGAGATTTTTAAAAAGTTGAGCAAGTGAGACACAAGACACAAAGAAAAGAAAATTAGACCATCAAAGTTTGTGACTTACAGATTTTTGGATTTCCTTTAATAGGAAACTTCACAATCATTTCCTGGGGATTTGTGCAGATGAAAACAAATGGAGAATCAGATTCTTGACTCATGTCTGGATACTGTGAAATATAAAAATAACAAGTTCAGACTAGTTGGGACAAATTTTGAATTTCAAGGAGATTAAAGGATGTCCCAGATTTCACCTCAACATTCTGATGATAGCACTCTCCATTTCAGTCAGGTAAAGAGGATTATGCTTAGCAAGCAAGAACAAACCTTCACCTTTCCCCAGGCCTTAGCACAGTGGTCTTATGCAATCTATTGCCTGCCATTTCTGACTTCCTCTAATGGGAACTTCTTTAAAAAAGAATACCTGATATCTTCCCAGAAGAAACAAAACTGACTGTTCTTTTTCTTTTTTTAAGTTTATTTATTTAAGTAATCTCTACATACAACGTGGGGCTCGAACCCACAAACCTGAGATCAAGAAAAAACTGACTGTTCTTTTAACATAAGTGACTGAGAGTTGGGAGAGTCACAGGTCTCCTTCTGGAACATCGGGCACCCCCTAGGTTAACTCAAGTAAAACACTGGAAGATTTAAGAAAAATAGAACATTTGTGGAAATTCTGCAAGAAATAATCAACAGAGCCCTTCTTTCACTAAAAGGAAGGAAGATGATTCATTCTGAAAGGTATGAACATGCAAAAGCTGTTTTGCTGGATGCATTCCAGACTTACTTAGGGTGAAAAGGTAACTGGTAGAGCAATTCTGAAAATTATTTAGAAGCCTCCTTTGGATCTCTCATCACAAATCTGTGTGAATACTTAGGACTTGTATTCCTTCTGCAAAGACAGACACAGAACCTGGAGTAAGACTATGCTGGCCACATAATTACAATTTAAGGAACAACTGAGGGTTGGCAGAAAGTGCTCTCTAGCAATGCCCAACTGATTTGTTGTTTCATTATTTCCTACCTTGGGATGTCTTGTATTTAGCATGTTTGACAAATATGACTCATAGGCTGACTACAACTATGGGTCAGACTTCATTCCCAGAGGAGCCTTTCTCCTAGTAGCTACCATCCTAGGTACGCACTTATTTTCCTCTCTTAGTCACCTGCTAAGATATACCCTCTAAAGACCTAAGGCTCTAAAGTAGAAATGGAGGTTTCAGTAAAATAAGAAAATTCTAATTTCTCTGTAACTAGTGGAAGCATAAACAGTTAAAACTTCTTTACTGACCACTTGACCACTCTGTCTTAGGTGGCAGGTAACGCTATGGAGAAAACAGAGGAATTTTAGCAGCTTTTGGTCCTGCCCACATACCATGGCTTTCAGTGTGGGACAGGTGTGGCATGTACTTTGATAAAACATAGCTTAATATCAAGCATCAGACACAATTATATTCTGAGGCAGGATCAAAATGTTCATGGCAGAAAAGAAAGACTGAAGATGAGAAGGAAAATCCTCTTCTTTCCTTATCCCCTGGATCTTTAGAACTCAAAGAAAAGCAGGTTCCAGCTGTTACTGCTGAGGTGCTTTGGCACGAATAAAACCAGAGGCTGCCATCAAGATCTTTCAACCTAATTCTACAGAGGGCAAAACAGCAGCAGTCACAATTTCCATCTCCAATTTTCTTCCTCTCCCCTCTGTGTCTTAGAGTATTGAGGCAGAGGACAGGCTGCCAGGACCTCATGGCTCTGCTTTTCTGGAACGACAAGCTATTTCAGTCATCCTCTCCTCTTTTTCCTGCATCAATAAATGTTCCCTCTCTACTGAACCAATCCCATTAACAAACATAACTTCTGTAATGTCTGCCATAAAGCAAAAACTCTCCAGATCTCGCATTCTCAAGCTACTGCTCCATTTCTGATTCTCTTTACAACAAAATTCATTAAGAGATTGTCTGTGCTCTCTGCTTCAAATTCGTCTGTTTTTTTCTTGAATTCACTATAAACAGACTTTCACTCCCATCACTCCACAAAAATCATTCTTCATCAACTAAAGGTCATTGTTCACTTCCATGTTACTAAATCAAATGGTCACTTTTTCAGTTCTCATCTTAATTGATCTATTTGTAGAATCTGACAGAATTCTTCTCTCCCCCCTTCTTGAACACATTTCTCACTTGGCTTCCAGGATATCATTCTCTTCCTGGTTTTGCTATTTTACTGATTGCTCATTTCCCCATCCTTTAAATGTTGGGAGTGCTTCAGGGGTCAGGCCTCAGACCTCTTCTCTCTCTACATTCACAACCTTGGGGATTTCCTTCAATCTCAAGAGTTAAAAAATAAGGTCCTGAATTTCTAACTAAGAGAGGTGATGGATGTTAATTAAATTTATTGTGGTAATCATTTTGCAACATATATATGTATCAAATCCTTCTGCTGTACACCCTACACTAATACAATGTTATGTGTCAATTATATCTCAATAAAACTGGGGAAAAAATGAGGTCCTGAAAGTAAAAACCTAAACCACAATGAGATACTAGTTCATGCTCAAGAAATGACTACAATAAAACAAAATAAAAAACAAAAAACATGGAAAATAACAAGTGCTACTAAGGATGTGAAAGAATTAGAACCCTCATGCATTGCTGGTGTGAATGTAAAATGGTGCAGCTGGAGTGGGAAACAGTGTGGTGGTTCTTCAAAGAATTAAAGCAATTCCACTTACGTGTATATACCCAAAAGAATTCAAAGTAGGGACTCACATACTTGTGTACCAACATTCATAGCACCATGATTCACAATACCCAATAGTATCCACAATCCAAATGTTCATCAGCAGATGAACAAAATATCGTACATATGTACAGTGGAATATTATTCAGTCTTAAAAAAGAATCGAATTCTGATATATGCTACAACATGGATGAATCTTGAAATATTATCCTAAGCGAAATAAATCATGCAAAAGGACAAATATTGCATGATTCTACCTATATTAGGTACTTAGGATAAGCAAATTCATAGAGAAAAAAAAGAGGTTACCAGGGGGTGAGGGGAGGAGGAACAAGGAGTTATTATTTAATAAGTACAGAGTTTCTGTTTGAGATGATGAAAAAATTCTGGTGGATAATGGTGATGGGTTGTACAACACTGTAAAAGTACTTAATGCCACTGAATTGTATACCTAAAAATGGTTAAAATGGTAAGTTGCAGGTTATATATTTTATCACAATACAAACAAAATTTTAAAAAAATCAAGATCCTGAATTCTTTTCTAAACCTGCTCCTGTCTTACCCATACCCCCTTTAAAATGAGTGAATGATCCCATCTTTCCAGTGGTTCAGGCCAAAACCCCCACAATCAACCCACTGAGAAATCCTGTTAACTCTACCTTCAAAGGATGTCCAATACCTCACCATTTCCTAAGACCTCTATAGCTACTCCCTGATCCAAGCCATCATAATGTTTCCTTGGATTACTACAATAATCTAATTGGTCTGTTTCTGCCCTTAACCTCTTTCTTTTCTATTTTTAACACAGCAGTCAGAACTATTTAAAAAAATATACCAGATCATGTCACTCCTCTGCTTAAAACTCTCCAGTGGCTTTTCATCTCATTCAGAATAAAAGCCTAAATCCTCACCGTGACCTTCAGGTCCCTAGACAATCTGGCCCCCCATTTTCTTTCTTTCTTTCTTTTTTTTTTTTTTTAATTTTTAATGTTTATTTATTTCTGAGAGAGACAGAGTGTGAGCAGGGGAGGGGCAGAGAGAGAGGGAGACAGAATCCAAAGCACACTCCAGGCTCCGAGCTGTCAGCACAGAGCCAGACGTGAGGCTTGAACTCACAGACCGCAAGATGCTGACCTGACCTGAGCTGAAGCTGGACGCTTAACCGACTAAGCCACCCAGGTGCCTGTGGCCCATTTTCTGACACCTTTTTCTACTACTTTCACCCCCACTTTCACTCCACTGTAGCCACAATGGCTTGTTGTTCCTGTCTCTGGGTCTTTCCACTTGCCTAGTCCCTCTTCCTGGAATGCTCTACCCCCTAGCCCAGATATCCACCTGGCTTCTTCTTTCTTCAGAACTTTATTTAAATGTCAACTTTGCAGTAAGTTTTCCCTCATCATTCTATTTAAAATCGGAGCACCAAACTCCTCACAAACTTGACACTCTCAACCCCTCTCTTTTTTTTTTTTCTTACAGCACTTACCATCATCTGATACTACATAACTTTACTTAAACTTTTAAAAGATTTTATTTTTAAGTCATCTCTACACCCAACATGGGCCTTAAATTCATAACCTATAAGCTTCCAACTTCGGCTCAGGTCATGATCTCACAACTTGCGTGTTCAAGCCCTGCGCCAAGCTCTGTGCTGCCAGGTCAGAGCTTGGAGCTTGCTTTGGATTCTGCTTTCCTCTCTCTCTGCCCCTCACCCACTTGTACTCTCTCGCTCTCAAAAATAAACATTAAAAAAAATTTTTTTTTTTAGTTCACAACCTAGAGATTAAGAGTTGCGTGTTCTACCAACTGAGCCAGTCAGGTGCCCCTAAAAATTTAAATATGGCTTCCCTTTACTAGGATGACAGCTCCATGAAGGCAAGGATTTTTGTCTGTTTTGTTTATTCCTAAGCACTTTGAATCATGCCTGACACACAGTAGGCAACCAATAATTATTTGTTGAATTTGGGGCATTTGGGTGGCTCAGTTGGTTAAGTGTCCAACTCTTGATCTCAGCTCAGGTCGTGATCTCAGGGTCATGGGTTCAAGCCCCATGTTGGGTTCTGTGCTGACAGCTCAGAGCCTGGAGCCTGCTTCAGATTCTGTGTCTCCCTCTCTCTCTGCCTCTCCCCCACTCACACTCTGTCTCTCAAAAATTAATAAATGTTAAAAAAAATTAAATTTTTTGTTGTTATTGAATTAAAGAACAATGAATTTATCAACTTGTGCATTAAGGTTATCTTTTTTTAATTTTTTTTTTTAACATTTATTTATTTTTGAGACAGAGAGAGACAGAGCATGAACAGGGGGAGGGTCAGAGAGAGAGGGAGACACAGAATCTGAAACAGGCTCCAGGCTCTGAGCTGTCAGCACAGAGCCTGACACTGGGCTCGAACCCACGGACCACCGGATCATGACCTGAGCCGAAGTCGGACGCTTAACCGACTGAGCCACCCAGGCGCCCCTAAGGTTATCTTAATCATGCTAAATACACACAGGCTGGGAACTAGACACTCTTAGGATGACAGCCCTGGGTAAAAGCAGGTGCTATCCTATAATCTGTTACCACCCCCCCCCCAAGATAAATTAGAACTCTTGGCAAGTGGGCCAATAAGGCCTTATGTTTAATATAAACTACCCTGACATATATTAATAGAGTAAGCAAATGTCAAATAACGGGGAAAATGATGGACAAATGAAATTATAGAACAAGAGGTTTATGGGACTCATTCTTGCTTCACAATAAAGATAAACATCAAAATCAACTTTCCAAACTTAATCTAAATCCAAGTTTTATGTGAATATCTCTTTTCCCAAACTATTACTGAACTTCAGGAGGCTTACAAGAAACAGAGCTGACGAGCAAAGCAGCCTGCAAAAAAATAAAGCAAAGGCCTATGTGTTGGGAAAAGGGGTAGAATACATTAAAGCAAAGTCAGTTTGGCACAGCCTCAGTACCTCCAGAAAAGCATAATCACTGCAACTGGGGTCTGGACACTATGGACCACATTAAACACTGACAAGTCAGTGACTTACAAGAAAGGGATTTTGGTCTGAGAGTAAAAAGACAAAAATGCACCTGATGGAGAGAAAAGTAAATTAGGGGCACCTGGCTGGCTCAGTCAGTAGAGCACATGACTCTTGATCCTTGCGGTAGTGAGTTCAAGCCCCACATTGAGTGCAGAGCTTGTTTTAAAAAAGAGAAAAGTAAATTAAGAGAAGGTTCATATTTAGAAACAGTGTGAATAAATTCCGGACGCTACAATAAGGGTCAATGAGAGCACATCAGACAGGTTAGGGAATGTGGATTTTAAGATCAGGCAACTCAAAGCAACCATTCAAATTCAGTAACAGATTCCTCAGGAAGTTGCTGCTGTTCTTGGCTATGAAAACATGACTCCTATCACCTGGTTTCCAGCCTGATGAGTGGGGGAGGTGGGCCTACTCTTCTTTCATGCCTCATAAATTTCATAGCTGTCTAACATAACAGGTAATTAACTACTAAACAGCCATTTTCTTCTCTTCTCCAGAGGGAAATTGTTCACCAGTCATTTAGAAAACATTTCTTTTGCCATTTTCATAACAGAAAAAAAAAGGTTAGTAGTTTTTGGCAATCACTACTAATTCAGTCAAGTGGCCATTTTCACCAACTCTGCAAGCCTCCATTTAGTCCTTGTACTGAAATGATCAGTAACTCCTAAATGATGCCACTCTTGACAACAAATCCCCAGATGACCTATAAATCTTATACCTGTCTCCAGAGGACTAACAGCTACCGCAAACAGTTAAGAAAGAACTCACTGACAAAGAACATATATTTGCTGTAGGTTTTCTTGGTTTAAACTTTGGGGAACTAGACAGGACATGAAATCAGGCTCTGAAATCTAGTTAGCTGAAAACCAACTCCACGAAGATTGAGGTGATAATACTCAGAAAGAGAGAAGGAAATAAGTCTGATAAAAAGGCTACAAGTAAGACAGATCCAAAGAAGCATATCCTGAAAGCAATTCTCTAATAGTTCTCTAATAGTTCTTGTTTACCTTTTCTGTTAAAGCAATTCAACAAGTCTACAGGACACACAACTAGTACCTTAGGCCCCACTATACTGGAGGATAAAACTTTTCTCACATCAGAATAACATAGGAGTAGTGATGCTCTGACAAGATGACAACTGTATATTTGACTGGAGTTGGATAGAGACCAAGCCAGCTGGCCCAATATGGGATCACTGAATTCCCACGTACAAGTACCCAAATCAAATCATGTGCTCAGTATAGGGGCGCTTGAGTGGCTTAATCAGTTAAGCATCAGACTCTTGCTTTCGTTTCAGGTCGTGATCTCAAGGTTTTTGAGTTTGAGCCCTGCAATGGGCTCTGAGCTGATAGGGCAGAGTCTGCTTGGGATTCTCTCTTTCCCTCTCTCTCTGCCCCTCCCCTGCTTTCTCTCTCTCTCTCTCTCAAAACTAAACATTTTTTTTTTAATAATCATGTGCTCAGTATCAAAGATGGAGGGATTGCAGCTCAATGCTACAGAGTTCATATTTGCTCCAGGTGAAAAGAATAATATGCAGCTTAAGGGTCTTACAGCCATTTGTGGAAGATGACCTAGTTGAAGCCACACAGCATTGGTTTCCTGGTCCCATCCTACTCAGTTAAGTTTCCACTGTGGCTTTCTGTGCCCTTTGGAATTCTATGCTAGAACCTCCATACACAAGAGAACCTAAGCAAGTGTTTTTCTCTAAAATTAACTGCATAGCTTTTCTGCCTTCTTTAAGACCTAAATGGGAATCACCCACTCAAAACAGTTATTTTTGGTCTTAAATTTCCTATAGCAGGTTTTCACTCCAACTTAAACTAGTGAGAACCAAAAGAAAATTACTCTTAATTAAAGATACTATGTTGTAAGGTCCTTTAACCATTGAAGTCTACGTTTGGGACTAATAACTCAGAATGCTAAAACTCCTCTTAAGGGATAGGACTATTTTAGAATTTATCTCCCAATGGGAGATAACTTAACTGAGAACAACTGTTTTGAGGCACAGTTCAGAACATCCTTTGACATCAGTTAACATACCAAGGTAAGATAACTGTCAGGCAAACTGGTGCTATTAACAGTAACAATATGCCTTTACTGAATGATATTTGTCTTTGAGAACAAAACAGATTAAAACATTTTAAACTATCCAAATAAAAAATCATAACACTGTATGTTAACTATACCGGAATTAAATGTTTTTTTTTTAATTTTATTTTTAAGCGATCTCTACATCCAACATGGAACTGAAACTCACAACCCCAAAAATGAGAGTCACATGCTCTCCCAACTGAGCCAGTCAGGCACCCCTGGAATTAAAATTCTTCTTTTTTATCATAAAAAAATTGATTTTTGTATGGTGATTACATATTATAGTACTTCTTTCCTTTACTGCTATAATATAGGTTTTCTTTACCACAGGTCATTTATTTCAAAGTTATTTATCTTAAAAGAATATTTTCTCTCTTTTCCTTAAAGTTTAGTTATTTATTTTGAGAGAGAGAGAGGCAGAAAGAGAGGGAGAGAATCCCAAGCAGGCTCTGAGCCATCAGTGCAGAGCCCAATGTGGGGTTCGAACCCAGAAACCATGAGATCATGGTCTGAGCTGAAATCAAAAGATGGACATTTAACTGAGCTATGCAGGTGCCTCAAGAAAATTCTTTTTTTGTACACTCCATGTGGACTAATGATACTACCATTCACCCAATTGCCAGAGCCCAAAACCCAAGTTTATCTTAGATTTCTTTCTCTTATCTTTCATATCCAATCAAATCACCAAGTCCTATAGACTTTACCTCCTAAACATTTCAATCATCTGTTCCTTTCTGCCCAACTCATCTGCCAGAGCAATAATAGAAATATGAACACAGTAGCCCAGGGAAGGAAGTGATTAGTCTTGTTAGGGAGGAGGAAATAGACTGAGGTCTAGGAAGACACTACAGAGAGTGACATCTGAGTTGTTTAAAAGGATGAATATGAACTATCCTGGTGGAGAAGAGCATGGTGACCTGATAAATGATGGCATACTGAGGAAGACAAATCCTTTCTTCAGGACTCACCTTTTTTAGAAGCTTCCTTAACCTTCTCCACCCCGCCCCCAGTCAAGCTGCGTTAGGAGTTAGGGCCTCTCACACATTCCTTTTTCATATGATAATTAGTATGGTTGGGTTTTCTTGTCTCAGTCTCTTCTAGTAGACTGAAAGATCCACAAAGATGAAGTATCTGTTAAAACTCTGGATCCTTAGTCTTTTTTTTTTTTTTTTAATGTTTACTTATCCTTGACAGAGAGAGTGAGACAGAGCGTGAGTGGGGGAGGGCCAGAGAGAGGAAGACACAGAATGGGAAGCAGGCTCCAGGCTCTGAGCTGTCAGCACAGAGCCCAACGCGGGGCTTGAATCATGAACATGAGAACATGACCTGAGCCGAAGTTGGACGCTCAACCAACTGAGCCACCCAGGCGCCCCTGGATCCTTAGTCTTTAGCGCAGTTCCTGGCACATGACAGATGGTCAGTCAATACTTACTGAATGTATGATTGTATAACATTCCAAGCAATAAAATCTTAGATAATTTGCTACCTGGTTCATACAGTAGACTAGGTGAAAAATTAAGAAGACTTGAACAGATTGCAAGAAGATACCAAGGCTACAGCAGATTCCTTCTAGATCAAGCAGACCACTTTCTCTCTAAGCCTCAGTTTACTTACAGGTAACATGAAGGTGTCACATTAAGTGATTGATTCTACTTACATAAAACCTCTTACATCTATTCCCCTCTTGTCTAATTTCACTGGCATTATCCTAGAACAGACCTTTGAAAATATCTCGACCCTGGAATGACAACTGCCATCTCATTAGTCTCCCCACCTTCAGGCTCTTCACTGCAATTAATCTTCCACCTTGCAGTCAGATCCATTTTCCTAAATGGAGGCCCTGATCACGTTCCAAACACCCCAGCTCCATTCCACAACTGACTACAGATCAAAGTCTTACCTCTGAAGCCTATCATTCAAAGCTATCTACCATCTGACCGCAACATACCTTTCCATTCTTGTTTGCTGCTTCTTCCTCTTCTTCTCCCATACTCGTCTCTCAACAAACTGGTTTGCTATTATTCTCTGGACAGGTCCCTAACTTCCCACCTCACACTACTCCTCCTCCTTGGAATATGCTTTTCTTATCAACTAAGTAGGAAGACCTGAACAGCAATCCCAATTCTACCATTTACTGACTGACACTATGCAAATTACTTTAACTCTCTGTCTTGAATTCTCTTCTCTTTAAAAGAGGGATAACGATACTTAGCTTGAAGTGGTTGTGAGGATAAGAAAATAACATACATAATAGGCCTTGTATATAATAGCTGATCAAAAAGTGATAGATTTTATTATTATTACCTTTCAAGGCTAATTCAAAAGCCATATTCTTTTTTTTTTTTAAGTTTATTTATTTATGTTGAGAAAGTGTGATAGAGTATGAGGAAGGGGCAGAAAGAGAGGGAGAGAGAATTCCAAGCAGGCTCTGAGCTGACAAAGAAGGCTTAAACTCAGATCATGACAGAGTTAATCATCATTAACAGAGATCATGACCTGACCCAAAATCTAGAGTCAGATACTTAACTGATTGAGCCACCCAGGCAGCCCAAAAAGCCATATTCTTAATAAAGTCTTTTGGGGTCCCTTCTAGCTAGAAGCAACCTTTCTGTCCTTTAAATTCCTCAGAGACACTCTACTTTTCAAGACAGTTATCCTTGCTTTTTATTTTGTTTTTCTTTGTTTACATACATATTTTACCTATCTAGTAGTCTTTTAAACACCCTGAGGACAGACCCCATGGCTAATTCATCTTTTTGTTTCTTGTAGTGTCTAAAACAATGTCTGATTTATGGTAGGCACTCAAACATTTACTGATAAATACTTAAGAAAACCTTAAGAGTTATAGGTTTGTTTTCAGATGAAAAGGTAAAAACATTAAAGAATTTACATTAAATGTATAGACAAGTGTTAACGTTCCCCTCCTCTTTTCAGGATAAGTACAAAGGAAAGCAAAATGCTTTCTGGAATATAAAAAAATATACATGGTTGTGCTCAACTCAGCAAGTAGGCATTTGACACCCAGATTACAAAACAACTTTAAAGATAGTCTGCTCTGACCTAGAAATTCCAGTAAATATTCTAGTCTTCATGAGAATTCTGAAATTTGTTCCCTGTTTCACTCAAGTAAGCTGTACTTTTAAAGAACAGCCTAGGGTAAGGCTAGTTGTGGCAGACACACAGTTCCCCTCTTTGTTGGGTCTCTGACACAGCCCTCATGATCCCTTAGAAATCCACATTTTAGGTCTATAAATATGCAGGTTTTCTCAGTATGACAGAGGACACTTTCACATATTTTAAAAGAAAGTAGGGGCACCTGGGTGGCTCACTCGGTTGGGTGTCCAACTTCGGCTCAGGTCATGATCTTGCCATTTGTGAGTTCGAGCCCCGCATCGAGCTCTGTGCTGGCAGCTCAGAGCCTGGAGCCTGCTTTGGATTCTTTGTCTCCCCTTCTCTGTGCCCCTCCCATGCTCGAGCTCTGTGTCTGTCTCTCAATAATGAATAAACATACATACATACATACATACAAAGAAAGAAAGAAAGAAAGAAAGAAAGAAAGAAAGAAAGAAAGAGTTTGTGGGGGTGCCTGGCTGGCTCAGCCAGTAAAGAATGTGACTTTTGATCTTGGGGTTGTGAGTTCAAGCCCCATGCTGGGCACAGAACTTACTTTAAAAAAAAAAAAGAAAAAGAAAAAGAAAATTTGGGGATACTGCATTTTTCAAGGCTGTTATCTGGGTTGAATACTAACTATTACTTCCTTCATTCTCTAATTTCTCACCTCTCTCAGACCTACAGACAATCCATTGATTGATGATAGAAGCTGATGATTTCCACACATGATTTTTGCAAACCTTCCTGATGATCTGTATTGCTTGGATACCCTTATAGGAGAAGGACAAAATAATACTCTCTACCCCAATGAAGACTTCAATTCTATTGCTAATGTCAGTTATATAGGCACCCAGCAGAACTGCTTCAGCATAACTCTTTAAAGATAGGGTCTTGGCTATTATAAAAGCCATAAGATCAAACAGACTGAAGGGTCAGTAAACTGGCAGGAGAGGAATGGATTTAGTCAGAAGAAATGGAATAATCAATGACCTTGGATATTTCAGACAAATCAGATTTTCTATTGAAGGCAGAGATATAAATAGCCCAAACACAACACAGACAAGTAGAAACAAAAGCCACCAACTCAACTTTCTGTTTGAAAACTTGTTAGGTCTAGAGAACTGTTCAAACCACAGCTGCTAATGGTTATGGATTTGGCAATCAAAATGTCTTTGTTAAAAAAAAAAAGTTTTAACTGCCTTGCTATTGAGGTTACAAACCACAGCCTTGATGCATTGTTGCAGTCAACATCCTCCCTGCTGTTTTTGAGAGCTTACATCTGCTGCTGGCAGATAAAGTGCTGGCAAACTGCATGGGCTCCTTCCAGGGGAATACAGGAGAAGCTGTAACTAGATGGCTCTCATCTACCTTTCTCTCCTGAGTTGAGTCCACAGCCTTTGCTGCATCATTCTTGTCTTGTCTAGGTTGATTCCCTGCCATTACTCAGAGGGCTGAGGGTCTAGTGGGATTTTCTTCTGGCACAAATTGGCCATGCCAGCCATACTACTCTTAGAAGATAAAAGGAGGACGAGTTCTTAGCTCAGGGCAAAGCATTTTAAGCACATATTTTAAAAAATCACTTAGAGTATAGTGTACCTGATTTTAAACAACCTCTAATAAAACTTTTTTTTAAAGAGACTAAATGATCACATTATGCCAAAAATAGTGAGGGCTTATTATATTTTAACTTATCAAAGAAAGGCCAAGAATGTGAGGTCAGGAAGTAAGTTACTGAGTTTCTTTGGGGAAGGAAAAAGGAACAAGATGGAGAAGTAAAATGTGGTCCAAGTCACACATGAGATTAGTTTCAGTTGAAATAAAAACTACTAGATCTACATTGGTTTTCAAAGAAAATGTCATTCAGCTGGGTAATGAAAAATGAGTATAAAGGTGCAGAAAGAAGGCATAGGTCAAGAAATTGTTTCCTGTATGATTCTCCCTCAGTGAGATGACCTATGACAATAAAAGAAAACCAAACATACTTAGGCTAGCACTTTCTTAGCTGTATATACAAGATACCAGTTCTGCAGTATGAAAGTAGGTAGTATGTATGAGGTAGGGGGAGGGGATTTATGGTTGAAAAGTTTAACACTGTATGTTGTATCCATTAGACGTAACAGACAGTTGTATCAGAGAGTCATAATGCACACTAGCGTATTAAGGTCTCTGAGAAGGTGTACAGTAAACAAACACATTTGTCTGATACAAATACATTTTCCAAATGTATGTGTCCATTCAGAACCACCTCCCCCTGTTTTTATTTCCCCAGAGAACACCTATACATGGAAGAGTTTGGGAAATGCTAGTCTAGGGCTATTATTCCTAAACTTTCAACTCATTCTTACAGTAATGAGAGTAAGGTTTGTAAAACAGACTAGGCAATCACATTACTAACATCACAGAACCACAGCTCAAACAAAGACAGGTAGATTACCAAAGACGCTTGAGACATTTTCCGAAAGGCAGCCAAATACCAAAGCTACAACTTTTAAAAGATCTTTATCTAATAAATAATCCCCAAATAAGACTAATATCAATTCTGCATACATTCATGAGCTACCCCCAAAGAAAAGAAACAGTGGGGAAAAGCCCCAAAAAAGCTGACCATAGGGAAAATGAGTAAGGGATTCCTATTTGATGAAGCCTACTGGCTTCTGGCATTTGGAGATATTCTAATGACATATACCAGAGAAATTCATAAGGAGAGTTGCCAGGACCTCCAGCTGGGAACATATGGAAGGATTCCTACATTTCTATGTGCTGCCCTCAGCATCCTCAGGATAAAAGACAGAATCTAAGCTCAAGGAGGAGTATCACGCTGACCTGAAAGAGAAGTATCCATGAGAAACCAAAAAAGATTTCTAACTCCCATAAGCTTGCTGTACTCCACAGACTAGGATTACTGTTTCCTACCCTTCTCTACACATTTTGTGGAAGGAAGAAGACTGGCTGTCTAGTGATTGAAATCATTTGACCTTGTATCAGATGGTGGTTTGCTTGATGGACAAATAAAAAAATAAAGGAAGGCCCTTTGCCAAACCCCACCACCCACATACCAGATGCTCCAGATTCCCCTTTTTAAATTTTTTTTAACTTTTAAAAATAGGTTTATTTATTTTAAGAGAAAGACAGAGAGAGCAAGCATGTGTGCACACGTGCAAGCAAGGGAGCAGCAGAGAGAGAATCCCAACGTGGGGCCTGAACCCATGAACCAGGAAATCATGGCCTGAGCTCAAACCAAGAGCTGGACGCTCAACCAACTGAGCCACCAGATAGCCTGATTTCCCTTTAAGAATGCAGATATCCTATGAAGAAAATATACTGATAATATATTAATTCATCCTAAGCTATTAATGCCTGTGACAGTCTTTAAAACTATAAGGCCTACACCAATGTAAGCAATTTTTATAACTGTTACTTCTAGACTGAAAAAAAAAAGGGGAGAGAAAGAGAGGAAAGAAGATACTGGGGAAATGGGCAAAAGGCCCATGGAAGCACAGGTACAACGGTGTGGAAAAAAGGGTCTCCACATGTCCATGGTTTTGCCTAGGTCTGAATTAGGTAGTAAGGTTCAGAACAAAAGGCTAGGGGTCAAATCCATGCCAAAATGCATGCATTGTACTCCGATACATAAAGTAATCAGAGAAGAGCTAAGGAGGCAATCCACAAGAAAATGAAAGAAAACTAGAGGGATAATTACTGGCTAAAATCTGTGAGGAAAGGGTAGAGAGGGTAAGATAGATAGGATCAGGTTGGTTTTTTAAGTTATTTATTTATTTACTTATTTAGAAAGAGAGAGAGAGAGAGAGAGAGAGAGAGAGAGCGTGTGCGCTTGCATGAGCTCACAAGCAGGAGAGGGGCAGAGACAGGAAAGAAATCCCAAGCAGGATCCACACTGCCAGCGCAGAACCCCGTCAGAGCAGAGCCTGATGCGGGGCTCAAGCCCACAAACTGCAAGATCATGACCTAAGCCAAAATCAAGAGTCAGACGCTCAACTGAGTGAACCACCCAGGCTCCCTAATAGGAGTTTTTACAACAGTAATAATGTTATCAAAAGGCAAATAGATCTGGAAAAGAAAGAGTTTACTGAGAAAAATTAAGCTGAAAAACATTTTCCTAAGTACAGTGGTTGCCTAAGGCAATTGTTGAAAGTACAGGAAAACCATACTGTTAGGTAAGACTCTACAGGCTTCAAGGATAGACTTTGCCATTTTGGATTCTGCTAGTCTGAGTCTAAACATACAGCTCTAAAATTTCAGGCGTTCTCCAATGAAGCTAAAGTCTTTAGGCTCCCTCTGCTGTTCAAAATTGAAATCTAGTTATGTCAGTCCAACCTTCAATGATCAAAAGAAATAAAAATACATACCTACACATGTGTGCACATACTCCCTCGCATATACACTCCCCAAATATGGCACAGTCCAGGCAATCAGAAATCAGAATTCAAACTTACTTGCCTATCATGAATTCTCTGGCTTGAACCAAATCTTCTACAATAATAACAAATCCTATCATCCTCACCACCTAATTGAAATAATTCAAAGGATAATGGAGGGTATCTTTACCAAAAGCAGCAAAGTTTTATGAAAGGTGAGGACCCTTTATTTGTTAGCTTGACTGGGGAAATAGCTTTTTATGCAGAAATGTACATGTATTAGAAACCAGAACAATCACTAGTTTTTCTGTTTCTGCACTGGTCTTGTATCTGTCCAGTATTTCCCTATGAAAAGATTATCCTCACATGTCTAAATTCAGTTGCTATCACCTTACTATCAGCACGATATTTTGTATTGAAGGATTTACAAGTCAACTATGGTGGCAAACTAAGCATGTATCCAAGAGAAGTATACTTTACCCACCTGTTCCTTAAACTGCTTCTGGGACAAGCAGTCAATGAGGTCCACACAGCCCAGAAGACAACCTGATGGATAGTCGTTGGGAAATTCCACATCTGAATCAAGAATAAGAGAAGCATCAGCTATATCTCCTTTTTGTTCCCCTGAAACTCACAAATCTGTCTCCAATTCTGAACAAATCACTATCTCTATTACCTACTGTAGACACAGAAAAACAACGAGGTTTTTATTTAGCACAAGTGTTTGCATTTTAGCAACAAATTTAGTGAGTGTCTGGCATAGTCCACTATCTACATTCTAAGCTATAAAAAAAATTACCCTTACACCATCAAAGTTCAAGGACCCTACAACTTCACTCCAAAAAAAGTTCAAGGACCCTACAACTTCACTCCAAAAAAATCATTCCACCTATACTCAATTGGATTAACCTGGAGTTTGGTGGTGATGGGTTTTGGAAACAAGCTACAGCTGTGAAGAGAAAAACCAAAAAGTGTAGTAAAACATTTAAGAACGACAGAACACAGGGGGAGAGAGAGAGAGAAAAAAAAAAAAGAATGACAGAACATAAATTTAAAACAAGCTAGTCATATCAGTCAAAACATTGTGCTTTTAAGGAAACAAGCACCTTTGATTCCTCAAGTTTTGGTTTCCTTAAAACTTTTAAAGGTAGTTCTATAATCATCCTCTCATTCTACCTTCAAAACAAGTGTATGAGTTAGATAAGAGGAAGGAAAACAAGACATCTAAGAGTCAGAAACAGTTTTTTTGGATCCAAATATGATGTGCTTGGGGGTAATTCCCAAAATATAATGGTTAAGTCAACCAACTCTGACCTGTCCAAATCCCATAGCAGATGTTTATTTGGGTCAGTCCCCTCAAAAAATTCTTATTGTGGTTGTTCTTCCCAATCTAAAGATCCCAGAGTTTATAAAAGTCATTATACTCTCACAGTTAAAAATTTTTAAAAAAGAAAATTTTCTTATATTAAGTTAAAACAGGTTGGTTGATTTCTGGTCTTGGGAACTGATAAGCATATTTTTTAATGTTTATTTATTTATTTTGAAAGAGAGGAGACAGCAGGTGTGAGCAAGGGAGGGCAGAGAGAAAGGGAGAGACAGAAAGAATGCCGAGCAGGCTAGTCGCTGCCAGAGCAGAGCCCAACGTGGGGGCTGAACCCACGAACGGTGAGATCATGACCTGAGCTGAAATCAAGAGTCAGATGCTTAACTGACTGAGCCAGTCATACGCCCTGGGAACTGATATTTTTATTTGCACTGTTTGATGAATGAATGCTTTGAACATCTGCCCAGGTTTGCCGCTAAACAAACAAACGTACACAAAGATTAAAGTCCCTCTCATCTACTTCCCTCTCCCCCCCCGCCAAAAAAAAAAAGTCAGAGGAGGAAGGGGGTGAAAGAAGATGAACTTCTTTCCTTCCCATTAAGTAATACTGAATGGAGAATATATGTCTGTCACCTTTCCCACGAAGAAGACGATATGTAGTCTGGAGTTCTGAGACTTCTTGAGGGGAGGGTCTTTTGGCTGTGGCTGCTATCCAAAGACGTCCTCTGTGAGGAGTGTACCAACTTCTGCCCTCCACCCTTAAAAAAATTACAAATTTAGTAGAAAGGATCTAAATTCTAGTGTCCCACAGGATCTCATCTAATATAGCAAATCACCCAGCTAAACCAAGAGATCTATAGAAGATATCTCACAAAGAGGGGTATTTTGTGTGAAAAACATAATTATAACACAATACCCTTAAATGGAGTATGAACCCTGTTCTCTAGCTTTTCCTATCATCAGAATAAAGACAATGATCTCTTTCAGGTCCTATTTTTAACTCCTTCTCTGTAAGTCAGACTTGTATCTTTCAGTAGCCTTGTGACTTCCACCATTTAAATCTTACACTTTTAAGGCATCCAAACTGTTCCACACAAAGGAAATCCTTGATATTCTTTGAGTCACGGGCTAACTTTTTCTTGGAAGATTTGTTAATCGTTTTCTAACCTAACAGGAAAATCTTCACCAACACACAAGTCTCTAAGAATAGTACTTTTATAGTTGTCACTTTATAGAATTTAAATAAATAAAAATGTTTATCATCTTCACTCTTTAAATTGCAACCATATTCATTTATATTTTCTAAGTATTTTATAAAGGATTATGTTCTTTGTAAATAATTAAACAACTTGACTAGTTTGAAAGAATTTTTAGGTGGAATAACAATGCATCCAAGAGAACTTAATTACTCTCCAAGGATTACAAAAAGATATTCCTGGGGGATGGGATGTTGGGCAAAATGAGTGAAGGAGAAAAGGAGATACAGGACTCCAGTTATAGAATGAGTTAAGTCACGGTAATAAAAAGCACAGCATAACGAATAAAATGATATTATAATAGCAATGTAATGGGACAGATGGTAGCTATACTTATGGTGAACACAGCATAATGTATATAAACTTGTCAAATCACTAAGCTGTCTACCTGCAACTAATGTAACATTGTGTGTCCACTATACTCAAAAAATAAATAAGTGAAAAGAAGAAAAAAAAGGATGTTTCTCTTTTAGTTCCAATCAAATAAAATACCTTGATAATATACTCCTATTACACTATTCTTACAATGGGAAATAGGGAATTTCTCATATCCTTCATTTTCCAATATAGATGAACTGAAATAGTGCCAGGCACATACATAGCAGATGATCAAAAAATGAAGAACTAATCAGTATCGTTCTTCCCTCCACACCAAATAATCTGAAGGGTTATTGGGAAAATGGTCTCACAAATGTGGCAGAATCATTCATTTTATTTGTGGGATTAGTGATTGTGAGCTGGATGTTTCTCATCTGTTCTTTTCAGTAACAAAATCTGAAGAACATAGATCCAAAATAGGAGAGAAATGTAAACATTCTGATTCTCTCAGCAGAAAGTGAGCTGTTTAGTTTTCTGCTTTGGAAGAGGGAAAAGACACCCAAATTGTAGAAAACTGAGTAAGAACAGATACCTGAGGGTCTAGTTGCCCTGGAGCAGAAGCAGATTCACATGCATTTGTTCTAATGGCATTACACACATGAACTAAAAAGCAATTACAAACCAAAGCAAGAAGACCTAACCTTCAAGAAGGGAGAAAAATGACAATGCACCGTAATGAAAGAAGGAAATCACAGCTAATAATGAATACACCAAAGTAGAAATGATTGATACTAAATGCCAATAAAAAATTTTCTTTCAGAAGACAAATGACTGAAACTTACACAGTAAGACTGGAAAAAACCACTAAAAACTTGAACTCAAGTTCCATCTCTGCCACTAACTAGCTTTTAATTCGGAGAAAGCTACTTTATCTATAAAGTGTCCTTACGTAAGTGTCCTCATTTGTGCAAGACTGTAATAATACTGGCCTTATCTATTTTATAGAGCTACTGCTGCTTTTAGAACTGTAAAAATTTATTTAAGTATATTACTACTGTTATGAGTTAGGACACTGTCAGGCATAGTAAATTCTAATAGATAAAATAAAAAGGAACAAAAAGATATCTGCACCCTCAAATTCACTGCAATATTATTTATAATAGCCAAGATATGGAAACAACCAAATGCCCACTGATGGATGAATGGATCAAGAAAATGTGGTATATATACATAATGGAATATTATTCAGCCATAAAAATAAAGGAAATCCTGCCATTGTATTTACAACAGACCTTGATGGCATTGTGCCAAATCAGACAAAAAAGACAAATACTGTATGATCTCACTTATATGCAGAATCTGATAGAAAAAAGTGGTGGTTGCCAGAGGTAAATGGGTAAAAATACTCAAAACTTTGAGGTATTAGATAAGTAAGTCCTGGGGAAGTAATGTACAGCATGGTGACTATAGTTAACAATACTGTGCTGTATATTTGAAAGCTGCTAAGAGAATAGATCTTAAAAGTTCTCACAACAAGAAACAAAAAATTTGTGACTATGTGAGGTAAAGGATATTAACTAAACTTACTGAGGCAGCCATTTAAAAATATATACATATATCAAATCATTATGTTGTATAACTTAAACTAATACAATGTTATTTGTTAATCAAAGCGTAATAAAACTGGAAAAAAAGGGAAAGCGAGTATGTTGTAATGATAAGTGAAAGAAGTAAAATACTAAATATATTTTATTACCTTACTATATAACAGCACAGGAAAATAAATATAAATAAGCCCTCTAAAATTCTAAAAGTAGGTGTTTCTAAGTGGTGGGATTATAGGCGATCTTTCTCTTTCTAGCTACTTCACCGTATTTTCCAATTTTCTATTTATATCTATAAAAGCAAACTATTTTTTTATTTTTTTTAAAGATTTTATTTTTAAGTAACTTTATACCCAACATGGGGCTCTAACTTACAACCCCAACATCAAGAGTCACATGCTCTACCAACTGAGCCAGCCAGATGCACTGAAAAAAATATTTTTTAAAATTGAATTGAGAAGCGGGGCACCTGGGCGGCTTAGTTGGTTGAACGTCCAACTTTAGCTCAGGTCATGATCTCATGGTTCGTGAGTTCAAGCCCCACATCCAGCTTGCTGTTGTCAGTGCGGAGCCTGCTTCAGATCCTCTGTCCTTCTCTCTGCCCCTCCCCCACTTGAGCTCTCTCAAAAATAAATAAAAAACTTAAAATAAAATAGGGGCACCTGGGTGGCTCAGTCAGTTAAGTGTCTGACTTCAGCTCAGGTTATGATCTCACAGTTTGTGGGATAGGGTCCTACACTGAAGCTCAGAGGCTGGAGCCTGCTTCAGATTCTGTGTGTCCCTCTCTCTCTCTCTGTCCCTCCCTGGTTCACACTCTGTATTTCTCAAAAACAAACAAACCTTAAAAAAAAATTTTAATAAAAAAATTAAAAAATAAAATAAAATTGAATTGAGAAGAAACATGAAACCATAGAACATTAAGTTCTAACCATCATGAATAGGTACAACCACTCAACCTTGTAATAAAGCAACTTAACTCTTAAATCCCCCATTTTTCTAGACAAGTAGTTTTTCATGTGATTAGTCAGATTAGTACATAGATATATGAAAGAAAAAAACACAGTTGGGCTGTTGTCTTAAAAAAATTAATAAATAGCCATAAAAACTGCATTTCAAATAAGATCAAACCATTAATGTTGCTGAATACTATATTCCAAAGGCAAAGCCAAGAGAAATTTTGTCAAGAGACTTCCTTCTGAAGATGGAAAAACTGGTATTTTATTCTTTTTTTATGACTAGGATCCTTAGCCTTTCTAACCTCAGGGTTTTTTTAAGCTATTCAGTAAAAACACTACTACCAAATCAGTAACATGAATATACTGCTTAAAGTTCTATGTGCTGAAGAGTATTATAAATCATCACTATATTGGGGAAAATGAATTCTAATCCATAATTCTAAATCAAGTTTATGTCACTGTAAAATCTTCCACTGGCAAGATTCATTTCCGTCCTTACCTTTTGATCCCTCTGACAAGCAGAGAAGCCCAGGGCTGATGCATAGAGAGGCACCAGCCACCATCAAAGCCTTCCTGAAATTCTTGGTCCTGGATTCGCAACTGGTGCCGATAGGAGTTCAATTCTAGTTCCGATCCTCCTGAATGGAAAGCCTTCTTCTGTGAGGCTGCACCTGTCTGGTCTATCCACTACACAAAAAAGAAACCAAACATACAGTTCTGTTTGACAAGGGAAGAACCTGGGGTAGGTATACAAAATGAGATGACTGCTAACAATGAGGAAATCATACTGGGCACATTTTCTTAAAGTTTATCCCACCTTTGTTTGAAACAAGGACATAAAAGGTGTAGGTATAAATTCAGAAGGAGTTGTAGATATGCTAACAAGGTCCTATCTTAAAAGATAATTAGAATGCTGAAATCTCCATATGTAGATTCCTAATTCCAGCAAAAATACAACAAGCAGACCAGGTATAAGGTCTGTAATTACTTCTACTGTAAACTTATTAATGATCCACTGTAAACTTATTAATGATCCATAATGGATTCTGGACAATTTCCCAACATAATTGCATTAAATGAAGGTTCCAAATTTTGGTCCACACACCTTTCATGTGCTTAAAGGCAGAGTCACATGCTGGGACCGTGAAAAAGCCAATCAGATGCTATCAGGGGCAGTAGTTATGATTGTTGGATGCAAGACATACTCTCTTACCCTGAAAGGAACAACCTGTCTTTTACAGAAAGGATGGAGAATTACTGAAACAAGCCCCCCATTACATGAAAAGAAGAGAAAATTATAGGACAGTGGTAATATAGAAAACTGATGTGTCCTGGCAGTTCTGTCACAGAATGACAAAGATTCGTGTTTGTTCCAGAACAAGAAGACTGAAAGTCTTCAAAATTAAAAAAAAAAAAAAAAAGGTCTTTATTAAGATGAAGTTTTTGGTTAGTTGTCTTAATTTTTTGACTTGTTTGATAATTTATAGGGGGAAAAACTAGAATGGTAGTTTAGAGACTCTAAGCAATCATTTAACCTCTAAAGGTTTCAGTTTTCTCAATTATAAAATGATGGGGTTGGACTAAATTGATCTTTAAGAATCTTAATGTAATATAATTTTATGACTCTAATCAACTGCTTCATATCTTAAAAAAAACACAAACACTTATTCAGTACTTGATCATGTGAAAAGCACATCAAGTATAAAAAGGATACAGTTCTTTCTTTCAAGGCACTTATGATTCTAGTAGAAGAAAAACACATAAATAGCTAACCAAAATATAAAGCAGAATTAAGTAAATACTACCTGGGGATAGAAGCCCTTAACTGGGAATATAGAGGAAGGACTCATCCATTACAGGGGAAATAAGTGATTTCATAAACATGTTGGTACTTGAACAATTCTGAGGTCCACATTCACTGTTTTATCTCTACTACAGTTATAGTTTATATTACCTGTTTCTCTATTCCCACATCCACTTTCTCAAATTAACCTCTTATCTCTCACTAATATTATTACAGAGCCTGCTAACTGGTCTCATCTACATTTTTAGCCTTTAAGTAACTCTCTACTGTCCTACTAGTGTTACTACACTAACCTGGGCCCTCATCAGCTCCCCACTATACTACTGCAATAACCTTCTTAGCAAATTCCCTGCTTTAGTCTTACTCCTCCCTCGAATCTCTATACAGGCATGGAAGTCATGCAATCTTCTACTAAAATTCTTTAAGGACTTCTCTTTGCCTACTTTGAAATAAAACCAAACTCCTTAGCATGAGACATAAGGCCTTTCATGGTAAGATGTTGCCTACTGTACTGGGTTGAGTAGTATCCCCCCCTAAAATTTACATCTACCCAGAACCCGTGAAAGTGACCTTATGTGGAAATAGTTTTGCAGATGTAATCAAATTAAGATTAGGTCATACTGGGTTAGGGTGGACCCCAAACCCAATGACTGCTGTCCTTATGAAAAAAAAAGAACACATAGAGAGACAAAAACAGGGAAGAAGACCATGTGAAGACAAAGGCAGACATTTCAATGAACCCCCTATAAACCAAGGGATGCCTGGGGCCAGGAGAAGCTCAAATAGGCAAGGAAGCATTCTCCTATAGAGCCTTTGCGGGGAATGTGTGGGCCTGCCAACGTCTTGATTTTGGTGTTAAGGAACTGTGAGAGAATAAATTCCTGTTGTCTTAAGCCAACTAGTTGTGATACTTTGTTATGGTTGCCCTAGGAAACTAATACACCCACTAGTCCATCTCAACTTTTTTTTTCATCTTAGCTTCTAACAATACTTAATTACCTCTGGTTCTACCAAACCTACAATACTCCTAAACTGCTGAACCTTTGTACATGAATTTCCTGGAATTTCCTCCCTAGATTTGTCTCATTGGAAATTGTTATTCATCCTGTAAGTCTTCTCTCAAACACTATTTCTTTTGTGACTCCTACAGTGTTTATGAACACTTTCCTAAAGTCCTACTCTATGCACAACATGTGTCTATCATTGCACTTTTTTTTAATTGAAGTAGAATTAACATATAGTATTATATGAAACTATCTTAAGGAATTCAAATTATTTGTATTCAAACATGTTTCCCCACTAAGTCTTTAAGGATAGGAGCTGGGCCTTTACCTTTTAATTTTCTAGCACCTGGCAAAGAAGCTGGCATGTGTAAAGTGCTGAACAAGTACCTACAGTTAGGCTGTTTAAAGCACTGCTCTGACTGCATCTCTTTGCGGAAGAACTTTCTATGGCACACATTTATATACAAAATAAAAATATGAAAAATTGCTAGACATTTAAACATTTTAGTGATTTGGTTCTACCTACCTAACCGTAGTCTGTTTCTCAGGATAATCCCTTTGATAACCATTATCTATGCAGCCTACATTCATTTTTCCATAAATATACAGGCCATGCTTTCATGTACCCATGCTTTATTCCTACAGTTCAGTCTGCTTGGAATGTTTTTTTCCCCACCATCCCCAAACACCCATTTTCTTGGATATTTCCTTATAATGAATGTAGCTTCCCTATTAAAGCTTCTTTTATTCTCAACTGGAAGTGGTACTTCCCTTCTCTGGGTTTCCACCATACTTTATTTATATCTCTATTTGTATTAGAACTGCTTATGTGATTTTTTTCTTCCTACTAGTCTATGAGTTCTTTGAGGATAGAAGCAACATACAGTTTGTCACTTACTATTATGAATGCACATAATAGATGCTCAACGATATGATGGAAAAATGAATGACAACAATGAACGTATTAATTTAAAACACCACTCTATGGGACTACCCATATTCTATAAAAGGTAGAGAAAACATCAACAAAAGAACCATGGGATTATTGTCTCAATCTCTTATTTAACAAAACCCTCTCTTGGGAAATACTCAGAAGATAATGCAGGCCAACTTGTAAGAAGTATTGCAAAAAAATGGAAAAAACTGGGGACAGAAAATAAGGTCGGTGGGTGTGTGAAAGAGCACACTGATATCTAAAGCCTATGAAAGAGGCACACTTGAAAGGAGAAATATCGGGGCCCAAACTCCTCTCATTACCAGTTACAGCAAAGGTCCACTAACCTGGGGAGGGGACTGGTACAGGTTGGGATTCACCAGAACTCCCAAAGGCTCGTCAGAAGATCTATCCAATTTGGTGAGTGGTTGGTTCAAGGTTCCATTGGCAATTGCCTGTATTGTCTCATCTAGTCTGTGATGACAAACCAAAGAATGAAATAATTGGTAATGTTCTATGCTCAGAATATCCTTACTTACCACAACATAAAATCCTTCAACAATGAGAAAATGTGAAATTCAAAGAGGGGTCCATGGATGAACTTTCCTACTCCCCACCACCAACTTCCTTCTCTTCACTCCAAGAACCCTAAGGAATATGAATTAGTAAAAGTTCCAGAACACTAAGAAAATAGGTAGGGCACACTACAATCATTCATCTGTTTAACAGGATTACTAAAAATGCCAAGATTAGAACAGCTGCCTAGAAATAGTCTGACCTACAGCAGATTATTTATCCTATAGCAGCCTATTTACTCAACACATTCCATTACTCCTCTGCACACTCAGGAGGCCCTCTCCACTCCTCCAGGCTGACCTAGATTCTATCCTTGTTTCAAGGTCCAGAAGTTGTAGTAAGGTCCTCTACTGGCCCAGCACAAAAGTGCTTACTCCTTTCTCTGAAGTCCTATAACACCTACTATTTAAATAGTTATCAGGGTGCCTGGGTGGCTCAGTCGGTTAAGAGTCGAACTTCAGGTTGAGATCAGGTCATGATCTCACGGTTTGTGGGTTTGATACCCACATTGGGCTCTATGCTGACAGCTCAGAGCCTGGAGCCTGCTTTGGATTCTTTGTCTCCCTCTCTGTCCCTCCCCACTCATGCTCTGTCTCTCTATCTCTCAAAGATGAATACATATTGAAAAATATTTTAAAAATCAAACAGCACATACATCCCATGTTATCCTGTGCCCATGGTTTGCTATTTATTTTGGCTCTAAATTTACAAAACAATGTGATGATTTCCATTTAAAGACTGTAGAACTAATCCTAGGGTGGTAGGAGATCACAGATCTTAGAGGAACTGTATCTTATTCTACCCAGTACCTCTACATTACCTACTGCTATACTCCATGTCCCTGTCAGATGCTTGACAAATGTTTGTGGATAACGATAATTCTGAGGCACAACATAATGAAAGGATTTTACCAGTAGAAAAGACCAAAGATATTTTTTAGGAACCTTTTATACGCAAGGCGACTTAAATAAGGTATGGAAAACATGGTTCTTGCCTTCAAGAAGCTTTGAATCTAAATGGCAGGTTTAAGATAGCTATGAAGATGATGAACAAAACATGGAAGGATGTAGTGCTCCTATGACAGAGTTATTACAATGATTATTATTATAATCCCATGCGTTGTACCAAGTAGGTAGACATTTCAAAGGCAAAGATTGTGGGAGAGATTTCCAAACCAAGGAAAAAGCAGAAACACAACAGGCATAAAGCTAAAAAAGAAAAAGAGAGAGAAAGAAAGAAGAAAAAAACCAAGAATTTTGAGGGAAGAGGGGAGTCTAAATAAAATAGGGTGGGGACAGTGGGATCTGAAGAAGGAAATAATTTTGAAATATAATAAATGGTAAATGTACCTACAACTCTAGAACCTATACAAGAAGCAATACAAATAGCTAATCAGTACATTTTTAGAATGTTTAGACTTACCAGCATACAACCAAAACAAAGAAATATAAATAAAAATTTTCACAAAATAAATACAATTTTTCGTATGTGAAAAGAGCAAATGTTTTTTTTAAATGTTGAGAAGGGGATGAAGAAACTAGTATCTTACTACCTGATTATAGCTGGTAAGTCAAAAAGTATGCATAATTTAAGATACAATTTGAGATACTGTCCAATTTAACTTCTAAAGGGCTGTATGTACTTTTTATTGAACATAAAAATAACTTATTATAAAGGCAATTTATAACTGGAAAATACAAATTAATGGGAAAAAAAAAGAAAAATTCCTAAACCCATCACCAAAAAATAATTTTACTTTTTTTTCTTTATGTTTACATATCACATACGTAATAGGTAAGAACAAATAATTATTTTGAAGCTAGTGGTAGAATTTCTTTTATGGAGAGAACAACCTTTGTTTAGGAAAATTCTACAATGGATTTGACAGATCCGAAAGAGAAGGCCAAAACTGAACCTTGTGGAAAGCATTACTATGTTTACCAATATCCAATTGTGGGGGGGGAGGGGGGAGAGAAAGAGAGAGAAAGAGGGGTGGGGAGAGGATGAGAAGAGAAAAGAGGGATGGGGAGGGAGGGAGACAAAGAGGGAAGGAGGAAGAGAGAGGGAGAGAGAATGAGGGGAAGGGAGAGAATGAAAGAGAAGGGGAAGGGGATGGGGATGGAGGGGGAGACAGAGAGGGAGAGAGAGAGAGAGAAAGGGGGTGGAGAGGGAAAGGGAGAGAGGAAGAGAGAGAAAGAAATAGAAAGAGGGGTGGAGAGGGAGGGAGGAAGAGAGAAAGAGAGAGACAGACATACAGACAGACAGACACCATTTCCAAAACAAAAAACAGGAAAATCCTGTGCTTTCTTTTCAGTGCTATGCTGGAGCCAATACACATGTCTCTGAACTCTTATGTTCAGTGACTTCATGTTGGTAACTTGAAATTGGCCATGATGGGAATTTTTCATGAGACTTTATTTCTTAGAGCAGTTTTAGGTTCACAGCAAAACTGAACAGAAGGTTCACACATTTCTCATATGCTCCCTGACTCCACACATCCATACCTTCCCATTATCAGCCATTCCTCACTTGAGTAGTCCATTTGTTAAAATTAATCAACCTACACTGACACATTGTCACCCCAAATCCATAATTTACATTAGGATTTACTCTTGGCATTGAGGCTGTACCATTTTAATAGTCCCATCCACAGTAAGAGAACATATTCATTTTCCTATACTCACAGACTATGCATGTAGTATTTTGTATATATGTATTTTTTATTTCAGCCAATTTAATGATACACTGTTTTAAAATCTCCATTTCCCTTATAACTAATTGAACATTTTATTTATTTATTTATTGCTTAAAGTTTTATTTAAGTAATCTGTACACCCAAGATGGGACTTGAGCCCAGAACCCCAAGATCAAGAGTCACATGCTCTTCTGACTGAGCCAGCCATATGCCTCTAGTTGAACTTTTAAAAAAAAATTTTTTTTAATGTTTATTTATTTTTGAGAGAGAGACAGAATGCGAGTGGGGAGGGGCAGAGAGAGAGGGAGACACAGAATCCGAAGCAGGCTCCAGGCTCCGAGGTGTCAGCACAGAGCCTGACACATGGCTCGAACTCACAAGCTGTGAGATCATGACCTGAGCTGAAGTCAGACACTCAACCGACTGAGCCACCCAGGCGCCCCAGTAATTGAACATTTTTTTAAAAATTTCTATTGGCTGGGAGGCCTGGGTGGCTCAGTTGGTTAAGTGTCCGACTTCAGCTCAGGTCATGATCTCATGGTCTGTGAGCTCAAGCCCTGCATCAGGCTCTGGGCTGACAGCTTGGAGCCTCCTTTGGATTCTGTGTCTTCCTCTCTCTCTGTCCCTCCCCTGCTTATACTATGTCTCTCTCTCTCTCTCAAAAATAAAGAAACATTAAAAAAAAAATTTTTTTTTAATTTCTATTGGTCATTTGTGTTTCTTCACCTGTAAATGGTCCTTGGGCTTCGCTCGTCTTTCTACTGGATTGTTTGGTATGTTTCTTTTAATTTGCAGGTCTTTACATACTATAGATCTTCCTCTTTTGACTTAAAAATGTTTAAAATATTCTCTCAGCTTGGTAGCATTTTTTTACTTTAAAATATCTCGTCTTAGGGGTACCTGGGTGGCTAAATTGGTTGAGCTTCCGACTTCAGCTTAGGTCATGATCTCACAGTTGTGCAGTAGAGCCTCACATAGGGCTCTGTGGTGGCAGCTCGGACCCTGGAGCCTGCTTCGGATTCTGTGTCTCCCTCTCTCTCTGCCCCTCCCCCACGCACACTCTTTATCTCTCAAAAAAAATAAGTAACATTAAAACATTTTTTTGACATCTCGTCTTTTTGTCTTCTGGGTTGTGTATTTTGCTTAGAAAGAGCTATGGGACACCTGGGTGGCTCACACAGCTAAGTGTTGGACTCTTGATCTCAGGTCAGGTTATGGTCTCATGGTTCATGGGATGGAGCCCTGACTCCCTGAGTCAGGCTCTGTGCTGACAGCACAGGGCCTGCTTGGGATTCTCTGTCTCTCCCTTTCTTTGCCATTTCCCTGTGCCCACACACGCACGCATGCTCTCTCTAAAAATAAACAAACGTAAAAAAAAAAAAATACTTTATTACACCAAGACTGTATCTATATTCTCCTGCACTTCTTTATTTATTTCTGATCCTTTTACCTCTTTTACATTTAACCATTTAGCCAAACTTATTATCACAGTATGGTTTGAAATAGAGATCGAATGTCAATTTTTTCCAAGCTGGTGGCCAATCATCCCAGCATGTATTTAACTCTTTCCTTATTATTTACAAATGCTACCTGCTTTAATTACTAATTTACACATGTATACACACAAACACATACAATGCAGGTTTTGTTCTGGATTCCTTTACATTCCCATGCCCAAATGGCACCTCATTGTTTAAAAAGTTTTTTATCAAACTATAGTAATTATCTGGAAAAGTTACCCTCACTGTTCATTTTCAAAATTTTCTTAGCCACTCTTACATTTTTCTATTCCAAATGAATGTATTATTTTTAAAATCAACAAAAATAACAGATCCATGAGAGAGGGCAAATCCTTTTTAGACAAAATGCCCCCTCCCAGACCCTTTCTGGTGCTGCACACTTACTTGCTGTGATACTCTGCTAGAGGATTTTCATCTTCCATGATCTTCCTGCCTGCAAAGTCAATGGTGATTTTCTTAGAGAGCCGAGACATATGTCGAAATTCTCTCAGCTCCTCCTCTCGTTTTTGCAGGGTCTCCCGCTCAATTTTAGACAACCACTGGTTAGAATCACTGGCAAAGTAATCTGACTCATCATCAATGACTTGCGTCCTTCGAATGCTAAGGAAATAAAGAGAACACATGTCAATTGGGTTACCTGTTGACAAAACAGGGACTTGATTACTGGAAAACTGTTTTAAGGCAGTTTACTCTTTGCTATCCTAAAAAGTATCTCAAACACAGATGCCCAAAAAAGTTCCATAATAAGGTCAAGCTCTGCTTGGTCCCCAGCTTCGGCATGTACCTTATCCCCACAGCAGGCCTAGCTCAGCTCATAAAACTAATCTCACCTTCAGGCAGAAAAAGACACAGCCTCACAACCCATTGTTCTTCTAACTCTTTCTCACTAGTCCAGCCATAACTGGGTTATCACCTGGTTTTGCTGCATCTGAGTTCATGTCTTGGCTGCTTACTCACTATCCTAGTCCCTCAACAACTGGGGTCCAGTCGATTCCTGCTAGTCCCAACTGCTGCATTTCCCTTAGAAACTTAAAGAGTTCTATTCTGGACAGTTTAAGGCCCATGGCTTACTCTTAGGACATCCTACTACCCTACTACTACTATATGTCAGTTTCTACCCCTTGCCCCCCCAATCTTATCACTTGTCCCTCACTAAAACACTGGATCAAATTCTAAGATATGTCAATCAGACCTATTTCTAAGATCATATCAACAAAGAAACTGAGAACTAGAAGGAATTTTAATGACCCAATTCTCTCATTCTACAGATAATGAACTTGGGGTGGGGCTCACAGAAGTTAACTGACTACTCCAAATGCGCAAATCCAGTCACAATTGACTCTGTGCCTAATTATTACAAATTAGTGATATACAAAGGCATAGGGAAATACTGAAATCAGATTCATATACTGATTTCAGTTTTTCAGGACATGGCTGGAATTACACAAGTTTTAAAGTAGACTGAGAGTGGGAAGTTTCAGAGAGCTCAGGAGAAACCTGCTCCTATATGTGAACCTAAATAATGAAACTAGTATCCTGGAACACACAAGAAAAGGAGCAATATCTGTGGAGAGAGACCCTTTTCTAGTTTCTATTTACCAAGAAACGTACTCCATTGCTAATTCTATTTCTAATGACAGTTTTATTGAGTAGGGCTAGAAGTGATACTTAAAAGATTAAGAGTAGGGGTGCTTGGGTGGCTCAGTCGATTAAGCATCCAACTTTGGCTCAGGTCATGATCTCAGTTTGTGAGTTCGAGCCCCACACTGGGCTCTCTGCTGTCAACGTGGAGCCCATTTCAGGTCCTCTGGCTCCCCTTTCTGCTCCTCCTCAACTCACACACACGTGGTCTCTCTCTCAAAAATAAACATTAAAATAATAATAATAATAATAAATATTGAGTGAATAGGAGTTACAAACCTTGTGATGGGCTTACTTCAGAAATAGCTTTCATTAGTCAGAGAAAGACAAGTATCATATGACTTCATTCATATGAGGACTTTAAGAGACAAAACAGATGAACATAAGGGAAGGGAAACAAAAATAATATAAAAACAGAGAGGGGAACAAAACATAAGAGACTCTTAACTATGGAGAACAAACAGAGGGTTACTGGAGGGGTTGTGGGGGGGGGATGGGCTAAATAGGTAAGGGGCATTAAGGAATCTACTCCTGAAATCATTGTCGTACTATATGGTAACTAATTTGGGTGTAAATTAAAAAAAAAAAAAAAATTAAAAAGAAAAATAGCTTTCAAGGCGCCAGGGTGGCTCAGTCAATTCAGTGTCTGACTGGATTTTGGCTTATGTCATGAGCTCACGGTTCTTGAGTTCGAGCCCAGTGTCACGCTCTGCGCTGACAACACGGAGCCTTCTTGGGATTCTCTCCCTCCTCCTCTCTCTGCCCCTCCCCTGCTCTATCTCAAAAATAAATAAACTTAAAAAAAAAAAGCTTTATGGGGCGCCTGGGTGGCTCAGTCGGTTAGGCGTCCGACTTTGGTTCAGGTCACGATCTCACTGTCCGTGAGTTCGAGCCCCACGTCAGGCTCTGTGCAGACTGCTCAGAGCCCGGAGCCTGTTTCAGATTCTGTGTCTCCCTCTCTCTCTGACCCTCCCCCGTTCATGCTCTGTCTCTCTCTGTCTCAAAATAAATAAACGTTTAAAAAACAAAAAAAAAAAAGCTTTCAAAGTTGTATCTCAGATTTACAGCAAAGGGTTTGGAAGGAGGAAGTATGTCTAACCAAAAACTTATAATGCCAGAAATAGACTCCTAGGTCAGTTACAATACATAGGAAATTAAGGGTTCTCCAAGGACCCTCACAGATTCCCACATGGCCATTTGAGAAATGAATGTATAAGTCCTATTTAAACATTTTTTACCACTAACTGGCTTTCAATACATATTTTGTCTAAAAGAAGAAAAAGGTGAAAGAGAAAGAAAAAATGAACTAACAAATTGATAAAATTGTCTCCTACAGAGAAGTCAATGGGCTAAATGACAAAAGTGTAGGAGTGTAAAAGCCTATTTAGGAACTTTTTTTTTTTTTTAAGTAGGCTCCACGTCTGGCAGAGCCCAACACAGGGCTCGAACTCATGACCCTGAGATCAAGACCTGAGACGACATCAAGAGTTAGACACTCAACTGACTGAGCCACCTTATCCGCCCTAAATTTAGGGACATTTTAATACACTGATCATTAAATCAGAAAACAAATTTAGTGTTAACGGGAAGGGGAAGGGTAAACCAGGCCTTCCCAGGATATGCCACTACCTATGCTCTTTCAGAAGCAATTTCTTATAGATCCTCCAGAGCCCAGCACAGTCGTTTGCACATGGTAGGTACTCTAACATATGGCAACTGATGGAATGAATGGCTGCAAGGAAAACAACTGGGGAATTCTGTCAACCCAAATCAACTTTCTGGCGGTATACTAGTACTAGCATCTGGCAAAAATTTAATAATGTTGCAGGGTAAGATGCTCTTTATGGGAACCTATCTTACTCAAACATGAATTCAAAAACAAGATGTAGGCCTCCTATGTAGCAGAGCTCTTCTTTTGCTGTGAATCTTTCATACTTCACTGTAAAAAGGTATCAAGTTCCAGAATATTGTTTTAATGGCCAGGATATGTAGACCACTCTATTTCTTACCATTTGTTATTCTAACCACATACCTAGTTCTGTCATATTCTAACAGTTTGTCCTTATGCTTAATAGCCTTCTCCAGACCAGACTTAATTCGCAATTCTTGATTAGGAAGAAGGTCCTTGGTAGAGATGTCCACCTTTCCAGAACTCTCCGTCCCTGAAATTCAATAAGGAAACCAAATGGTATCAGACTGTAATATAAATTAGTTGTATCACTGTGCAGCAAAGAACAAAATATCAGAAGATCTGGCTCTGTTTTAAATGGCTGACAGCCTTCATTTCAATGAAAAACAAATAACACGTGCTAGGCTTTACTTATTAAGCACCAAGCAGGGTTTCACACAAGATTGGTTTTCAGGAAACATTAGGATCCACTTCTTCCCATGTGGAAATTTGGATCACTAAGGGTACCAAACTGTTAAACAATATAAAAATGCCATGTGAAGGAAAAGATTTATTAAGTAGGGGTGACTACAACCTTTAAACATACTTTCAGGGGTGCCTTGGCATCTCAGTCGGTTAACCATCTGACCCTCGATTTGGGCTCAAGTCATGATTTCATGGTTTATGAGTGTGAGACCCATGTGGGGATCTGTGCTGACAGTGCAGAGCCTGCTTGGGATTCTCTCTCTCCCTCTCTCTGCCTTTTCCCCATTCGCAATCTCTCTCAAAATAAATAAACTTAAAAAAAATAAACATACTTAGACATAGCAAAATTAAAAAAGACAATGGAAGAAAAAAAGAGTAGAAATTGCAGGAAAGGGACAGAAATGAATACTGAAGGGCGCCTGGGTGGCTCAGTCAGTTAAGCGTCCAACTTTGGCTCAGATCATGACCTCACATTTCGTGGGTTTGAGCCCTGCATTGGGCTCTGTGCTGACAGCTCAAAACCTGGAGAATGCTTCAGACTTTGTGTCTCCCTTTCTCTGCCCCTCCCCCGGTTGTGCTTGATCTCTCTCTCTCTCAAAAATAAGTATAAAAAAAAATTTTTTTTAATACTGAAAACTTATTAGATGCTAAGGCACTTAATATATATTATTTAATTCTCCCAATAACTGTGTAAGACAGTTTATATTATCTTTGTTTTATAAAAAAAGAAACTAAAGTTTAGAGACGATAATATACTTACTGAGTCACTCAGAAATTAAAACGTGGAAACAACATTTAAACTTAGGTCTAACTCTAAAGCCCACATTCATTCCTCAGCCCATGTGTCATCTCCTACATGACAGCAAACCATAAACCTATATATCACAGAAAAGAGAGCCATGAATTATGATAAAGCCAAGATCTAAGATGCATTAGGAAAACAACGAGGCTATAATTAAGGCTGACCTTATGCTTATTTTAAACTCCAGGCCTGTTCAAATTCCTATCAAAACTCTCTCTTAAGATTAAAACGAAAGGGGAGCATGAGGGACTCAGTTGGTTAACCATCAAACTTGGCTCAGGTCATGATCTCACAGTTTGTGGGTTCGAGCCCCATTTGGCTCTGTGCTGACAGCTCAGAGCCTGCTTCGGATCCTCTGTATCCCTCTCTCTACCCCTTCCCTGTTAGCACATGTACATGCTTTCTAACAAACAAATAAACATTTTAAAAAAAGACTAAAGAGAGAGAGAAACAGAGATTCTTGTGTTCTGAACATAAGAAAAACACTTAGGGGGCACCTGGGTGGCTCAGTTGGTTAGGCTTCTGACTCTGGCTCTGGTCACGATCTTGTGATTCATGAGTTCAAGCCCTGCATCAGGCTCTGTGCTGACAGCTTGAAGCCTGGAACCTGCTTTGGATTCTGTCTCCTTCTCTCTCTGCCCCACCCCCACTCGCACTCCGTCTCTCTCTCTCTCAAAAATAAACATTTTAAAATATTTTTAAAAAAAAGGCATTTATAACTACCTTTTCTCATAATAATGACCTTAAAGAAATTCTAACTGAAAAAATATGGAGATAATGTTCAACCTCTTCAATAAAATAATTAACTACAAAAATAAAAATATTTGAAATGTCAAAATTCAATAGTGACAGATTTTAGCCATTATGCTGTTGTAGACTGATACAATATTTTGGTAAAGTAATGTGGCAAATACATTTTAAGTGTCAAAAATGATCATATTAAAGACAAATACCATATGATTTCACTTATATGTGAAATCTAAAAAAAAAAACAAAAAGCAGAAACAGACCCCTAAATGCAGAGAACTGGTGGCTGCCAGAGGGGAGATGGATTGAGAGACAGGCAAAAAGGTATGAATGGGAGTGGGAGGTACAGGCTTCTGGTCACAGACTGATTAAGGAAGAAAAGTACAGCATACAGAATCTACTCAATGGTATTTTCATAGCATCATATGGTGACAGATGGTAGCTACATGTGTGGTGGTGAGCATAGTATAACATGTACAATCTAAGTTATGTATACCTGAAACTAATATAACATTGTGTATCAACTATACTTCACTTTTAAAAAAAATAATAATATTCTTTAAAAAAATAAAAAGTAAATAAATAAAACTCATCTTCTTTGGGGTGCCTAGTTGGCTCACTTGGTGGAACATGCAACCCTTGATCTCAGGGTTATGAATTCAAGCCCCACGTTGGGTGTAGAGATTAATTAAAAAAAAAAAAAAAAAAAACCCAAAATAATCTTTGACTCAGTAATCCCATTCTTGGGAATTTATCCCAAAGCGATAAATTGAAAGATATATTAACAAAGGTGACTGTAATATTTATAATTTTTGAAGAGTCAAAATTTTCAGTAACTGGAAGTAGGTGATCAAATTACAATAAATCAAGTTAATAGACTATTTTGGGCCACTAAAATCAATAAATGTGAAGAATATATAGCAACATAGAAATTATAAAATACTAATAGAGAAAAATGAAAACAAAAGAAAAAAAGGAAAACAAAATCCTATACACACTATGATCACTAATACTAACCAATTTTTATTTTTTATTATTTTTTTTAAACATTGATTTATTTTTGAGACAGAGAGAGCATGAACAGGGGAGGGTCAGAGAAAGAGGGAGACACAGAATCTGAAACAGGCTCCAGGCTCTGAGCTGTCAGCAGAGAGCCCGACGCGGGGCTCGAACCCAGGGACCGTGAGATCATGACCTGAGCTGAAGTCGGACGCTTAACCGACTGAGCTACCCAGGCGCCCCCCCCAACCAATTTTTAATGGAAAAAAAAAAAAAAGAAAACAAAACTATGAACTAAAGCAAAAACAAAAATTTGCATAAGTGGAAAGTAATGGATACATTGTTTTTCCTTTTAAAAATGTCCTGGGGCGCCTGGGTGGCTCAGGCAGCTAAGCAACCAACTCTTGATTTCAGCTTGGATCACCATTTCATGGTTCATGAGATCAAACCCTGAATTGCGCTCACGTTGTTGGTGCAAAGCCTGCTTTGGATTCTGTGTCTCCCTCTCTCTCTGCCCCTCCCCCACTCATGCTCTGTCTTTCTTTCTCAAAAATAAACATTAAAAAAAATTTGTTTTTTGATTCTTAATGCCCTTAAATATTTTTAAGATCTTTGTAATGTTTGTTTGTTTAATGTTTTATTTATTTTTGAGAGACAGAACGTGAGCAGGGGAGGGGCAGAGAGAGAGGGAGACACAGAACCCCAAGAAGGATCCAGGCTCTGAGCTGTCAGCACAGAGCCTGATGTGGGGCTCGAACCCATGGGCAGATCACAACCTGAGCCAAAGTTGGATGCTTAACTAACTGAGCCACCCAGGAGCCCCAAATGTCTATGTATTCTTGAGAGAGAAATAGAGTGTGTGCAAGAGTGGGGGAGGGGCACAGACAGAGGGAGACAGATGATCCCAAGCAGGCTCTGCACTGACAAGAGAGAGCCCAATTTGGGGTTCCAAGTCACAAACTGTGAGATCATGACCTGAGCTGAAGTTGGACGCTTAACCAACTGTGCTACCCTAAGCTGAAGTTGGACGCTTAACCAACTGAGCCACCCAGGTGCCGCCCCCCAAAATTTTATTCTTTTAAAATGTTCATTTATTTTTGAGAGAGAAAATGTGAACGGGGGGGGGGGAGGCAGAGAGAGAAGGGGACAGAGGATCTGAGTCAGGCTCTGTGCTAAGAGCAAAGAGCTCAGGGCAGGGCTAGAGCTATGAGATCATGACCTGAGCCAAAATCGAAAGCTGGACTTTTAACTGACTGACTCACTCAGGTGCCCAGAATGGGGCTCGAACTCACAACCCTAAGATCAAGAGTTGCATGCTTCACTGCCTGAGCCAGCCAGGCACCCGTGTCCTTAACAATTTTTATTAAGTGTTTTTCAACTATAAGAGACAAAGAAAAGGGCATCTGGGTAGCTCAGTTGGTTGAGTGTCTGACTCTTGGTTTCAGCTCAGGTCATGATCTCACAGGTTTTGAGTTTGAGCCCTGCATCAGGCTCTGCAATGACAGTGGGGTGCCTGCTCAGGATTCTCTCTCTGCCCCTTCCCTGTGCTCTCTCAAAACATAGGCTAACTAAAAAAAATAATAATAAATTATTAAAAAAAGACTTAGAAAAGAGTTGCAAAAAAAAAAAAAAGAAAGAAAAGTTCTATATAACTTTCTGTCAGTTTCCCTTAATGCTAATACCTTATCTCACATAACCATAGTACAATTATCAAAAGAAATTAACAATCGTATCCTTTTTTTTAATTTAAATTTTAGTTAGTTAACATACCGTGCAATATTGGTTTCAGGAGAATTCAGTGATTCATCACTTACATACAAACCCAGTGCTCATCACAATTAAGTGCCCTCCTTAGTATCCATCACCCATCTAGCCCATCTCCCACCCACCTTTCCCCATCAACCCAGAGTTTGTTCCCAACAGTTAAGAATCTCTTGTGGTTTGTTTCCCTATCACCTCTTTCCCCCTCCTTCCCATATATTCATCTGTTTTGTTTCTTAAATTCCACATGAGTGAAATCATAGAGTACTTGTCTTTCTCTCATTGACTTATCTCCCTTAACATCTGCGTTGTTGCAAATGGCAAGATTTCATTCTTTTTTGATGGCTGAGTAATATTCCATTGTATATGTATACCACATCATCTTTATCCATTCATCAGTCGATGAACATCTGGGTGGCTGCACCAGTTGCATTCCCACCAACAGTGCAAGAGGGTTCCCCTTTCTCTGCATCCTTGTCAACAGCTGTTGTTTCTTGTGTTGTTAATTTTAGCCATTCTGACAGGTGTGCGGTGGTATCTCACTGTGGTTTTGATTTGTATTTCCCTGATGATGAATGATGTTGAGCATCTTTTCATGTCTCTATTAGCCATCTGGATGTCTTCTTTGAAAAAGTGTCTATTCGTGTCTTCTGCCCATTTCTTCACTGGGTGATGTTTTTTGAGTGCTGGGCTTTAGAAGTTCTGTAGAGATTTTGGATACTAACCTTTTATCAGAGAAGTCATTTGCAAGTATCTTCTCCCATTCCGTGGGTTGCCTTTTAGTTCTGTTGTTTCCTTCACTGTGCAGAAGCTTTTTATCTTGATGAAGTCCCTGTAGTTCATGTTTGCTTTTATTTCCCTTGCCTTTGGTGAGGTGTGTAGTAAGAAGTCACTCTGGCAGAGGTCAAAGAGGTTGTTGCCTGTGTTCTTCTGTAGGATTTTGATGGTTTCCTGTCTCACATTTAGGAATTTCATTCATTTTGAATTTATTTTTGTGTATAGTGTAAGAAAGTGGTCCAATTTCATTCATTTGCAGGTCGCCATCCAGTTTTCACAACACCATTTGTTAAAGAGATTGTCTTTGTTCCACAGGATATTCTTTCCTGCTTTGTCAAAGATTAGTTGACCATATAGTTGTGGGTCCATTTCTGCGTTTTCTATCTATGTGTCTGTTTTTGTGCCAGTATCATACTGTCTTGATGACTACAGCTTTGTAATATAGCTTACTATAATATTATCAACTAAATTACAGTCTTCATTTGGATTCCAACATTTTTTCCATTAATGTTATTTTCCTGTTCTGGGATCCAATTCAGGATCCTACATTACAGTTACTTGTCATGTCTCCTCAGTTATCGTCTAATCTGTGACAATCTTCAGTCTTTCCTGGTTTTTCATGACTTTGCAAATCTGCTATTCTTTAACTTTTCATCCAACAGTTTTAGCATCCATTGGTGGATCTTGCCTGTAGCAATTACTACTGCTGTGGTATTCTAAATGGCAATTTTCTACAACCCTCATTCCTTCACATTATTAATTGGAATTTTTCTATAAGAAAAAGCTGACCCTTCTCCCCTATTTATTAACTTATTCATTTAATTCAGGACATTAATTTTATTATCTCAGTTATAATCCAATATTATTATTAGTTTTTTACTCAATGTTATGTGGCTTTAACACTTAAAAAAATTTTTTAACATTTATTCATTTTTGAGAGTGAGAGAGACAGAGCATGAGTGGGGGAGGGGCAGAGAGAGAGGGAGACACAGAATCCAAAGCAGGCTCCAGGCTCTGAGCTGTCAGCACAGGGCCCGACGCGGGGCTCGAACTCACAAACCGCGAGATCATGACCTGAGCCAAAGTCGGTCGCTTAACCAAGTGAGCCACCCAGGTGCCCCAACACTTTTTAAATAAATAAAAGCTTGTAGGGGTGCCTGGGTGGCTTAGCTGGTTAAGCCTCTGACTCTTGCTTTCAGCTCAGGTCATAATCACACGTTTCAAGAGACTGAGCCCCGCATTGAGCTCTGTGCTGACAGTATGGAGCCTGCTTGGGTTCTTTTTCTCCCTTTCTCTGCCCCTCCCTTGTTCATGTGCACTCTTTCTCTCTTGCACAAAATAAATAAATAAACATTTTTTAAAAATATAAAATAAATGCTGAGAGAAGCACCTGGGTGCTTCAGTCAATTAAGCATCCTTCTCTTGATTTTGGCTCAGGTCATGATCTCGTAGATCCTAGGATCGAGCCCCACATCAGGCTCTACTCTGACAGCATGGGGACTGCTTGTGATTCTTTCTTTCCCTCTTTCTCTGCCCTTTATCCACTTCTCTCTCTCAAAAGAAAAAATAATATAAAAAAAAATTTTTTTAAACACCTGTAGGATAAATGAGTAAATAAACTGCATCTTGCATACCAGTATACAAGAAAAACAATCACAGACACAACAATATGTATTAATCACCATGGTAATCCAATCAGAACATTGTTGCCTACCTGACATTAGCTTCTTCAGCAATTTCTGGCTTTTGTTTGAGTCACGCTGTAAAATATCCTGTTCTTCACGAGTACATACCTATAAAGTAACAAGAACAAGACACATGATCCAATAGTTACATTAATTTTGTCTTAATATATCTAAAAAGTAACCTCAAATTACACGAGATATGGCAATAAAATGAGACCATTGGTGCTTTTTGTTATCCAAACCTAACAAAAATATACAAATCCAAATGAGTTTGCCCTGGTCTCTTTCGATTTTTCCCTTCTTACGTGAACCATAGAAAAAATTGATCTCATTGGAAGTGTCCCTAAATGATTTGATAGCTAAAAAAAAAAAAAAAAAAAGAAAAACATCTAACTTACTTTCAAAGGACAAAGATTTGCCATCATTGAATATTGGGGAAAAAAATATAATACTTTTTTTTTTAAAAAAGACTTCCAGTTCTAATCATTTAATCCAAGTCTTACAAAAGAAATTATAAACAGATGTCTTATTAGAAAGAACCAGAAAAAGCAAATTACAGTGCCACCAGTGAAAACTAGTCTTTTATACTATACATATTTCATTTGTCTTTGAATACTACCTACTTATAAAATAATGAATATATTAAGCAAAGAAAAAGTTCTATTTATTACAAAATGACTGCAATTATAAGGGAGGCAAAAAAGGAGTTTTTCAAACCAATTTCATACTGAGTTTATAAAACTACAAGACTTCAAAGGCCAATCTGCTTTACGTTACTCTTTCTTGAATTTAAGGATTCAAAAGACTTATCAGAAAACATGGAAATTGCCTAGAGGTTGCTGCAGTGGCACAAAGTTCCCACTAGCAGCTATAGGGTGTTTTTCTACAGAAAGCCCCATATCAGAGGATATTTACTGATTTAAGAATGTATTTTTTCATTTTATATTTTTTATTGTAGATACTATATTTTTCAGGTCATCCACTACTAGCTTATTTTTTTTTTCAGCTTAGTTTTTGAGTGTACTGTAAAAAGGCACCAGAGAAGGGAAAACAAGGCAATATATAAAATGGATGCCTTTACCAACATCAAACACCATTGCTTCTGCCAACCAGCTCAACTGGCAGAATAAGCTTTGCAGACAACTCATTAGGGTGTTTGTAAGACAGTCATTACTACCACACTCTTGAGATCATTCTCTCAGACAACGAAGATGGAGATGAGTTGTCCTGGAAATAGAAGCTATAATAACCTCAGGATTATGTTATAGTACAAGACTTGGAGCCTTCAACAATATATATACTCAAAACTCTTCTCACTAACAGTCCTCAGTACTAAGATATAACCTTGGTTTCTTGATTAATCGAATTCCTGCTACTGGAGTTTACTGGACATTTGAGGGAAGAAATTTCCTAAGAAAAAAGAAATTACTAAGGATGTGAATGTCCCTATGTACTCAACCAAAAGATAGTAAAATAAAATATAAAAGAAACAATTTACCAGAGTGCCACAGAAAAAGCAGGGGCCAGAACCTTCTTGTTCACAGACAATGCGCCCACAGATCAGACAGTTATTGATCAGCTTGTGCTTCTGGCCCAGGCAATCACAAGGATGGCGACCAGGAATCAGGACTGCAAGCCTGTCCTGTCCCTCTTTTGTGTATAAACTGACAAACTTTGTCTTCTTCTTTAAGGAGCTGCTGTTCTCCTGTGCCTAATTGTACAAAGATATCAGAAATAACATTAAAAAAATTAATGACAATGAAAATAGTCAAGAAAAGAAAAACCTCAGTTCTGTTCAATGACAACTTATATACTACCTAGGAACCATGACAGAAGGTAGTGAGAGAAACACAAATTAAGGGTTATAATCAAGGGTCTGAAGAAAGGTTATATTCTAGAAAAGCTACCTGATATACCTTGCCTTTTTTGCTAGTAGCTTTCAGTCCCCTATTATAGCTGGTAGAAGGTAAATCTAGCAGTAAAAGCTGTTTACGGGACATATATAAGCATGCTTAAAGTGGAGATCATAAAAACAAGAATGTCTCTAAAAGCAGATGATACAGGTTTAAAATAAGAAAAATTAAAAAAAAATGACTCAATAAGAAAAAGACAGATGACACAATAGAAAAATGGGCAAACTATCTAAACAGGAACTTCATTCAAGAAGATATCCAACTGGCCACCAGACACAGGAAAAGGTACTTAAGCTACCCTTCATTACTCATCAAGGTAATGCAAAAGAAAACCAAAATTCAATACCAACCAGAATGGCTAAACTGAAAAAGAAAATACAGAAGAGTGCTGGTAAGGATACAAGAACAATTAAAGCTTTCATACACTGTCAGTGGGAGTGTAAACTGGTATCTACCAAAGTTGAACATATGCATATCTTGTGACTCAGCAATTCAGTTCTTGGATATATACTCAACAGAAATGTGTAAATATGTTCACCAGAAGACATGTACAAGAATGTCACTGCAGCAATGGAACTGGAAACTATCCAAATGTTCAACAGATTGACGTATTCACTTAATAGAATTGTCGGTAGCTATGAGAATGAAAAAGTATAGCTACACAAAACAATATTGCTAATTCCCATAAACCATGTTGATTGAAAGAAACCACAAACAAAAGAATACACACTATATAGCTCCATTTACACAAAATTCATAAGCAGGCAAAACTAATCTATGGTGTTAGAAGTCAGGAAGGTGTTTTCGCCGGGGAGGGACGTCATTTTTTTGGGGGACAAAATGGGGGTCTTTTAGAGGAAGGGTGATGTTTTGTTTCTGGCTATAAACATATGGTCAGTTTGTGAAAATACATCTGTTCACTTCTGTCTATATGTTGTAAAATTAAAAGTTTAAATAGAAAACTTTATTTATCAGCCTCTTAGTCCATTCAAGCTGCTATAACAAAACATAACAGACTGGGTAGCTTATAAACAACAGAAATTTATTTCTCACAGTTCTAGAGGCTGGAAGTCCAAGATCAGAGTGTCAGCATGGTTGGGTGAGGGCCCTCTTCCAGGTCACAGAAATGATTTCTTCTAGATCACTGTATCCTAACACAGCAAAAGGGGCAAGGAAGCTCTGTGGGATCTGTTTTACAAGAACACTAATTCTATTCATGAGGGTTCTACCTTCATGACATAAGAACCTCCCAAAGGCCCTACTTCCTAATATAATCGCACTAGCATTTCAACATATAAATTTGGGTGGGGGGGACATAAACATTCAAACACTTATTTATATAGATGCCTCTCGCTTTCCCTTTTCAGGGAAGAAACATCTTCAAGAGTTTTAGCGGATGGGAAAATTACTACAAGGAAAAGAACAATTCTTTGCTATGACATGCTAGAAGTTGAGATACCCAAAGCCAGAAGTTGAGATATAGAGACAATACCATAGAAGTCAACTTAGGTGAATATTAAAATCTGAGAGAGTGCTAAAGATTTTATCTAATCTAGCAGGTGGCCATTTTTCAAACTAGTCAATTATATTTTTGGCTGTCAGTGATCATGGTGAGAAGATTAAAATCTCTAAGCAGAAACTTGTATTTGACTCCCATTAAATTATCCAGTAACATTAACATAAGGTATTTGAGGGCTGTGCTTTGATGAGTTCCCATATACATAATGGGCAATGAGTACATATTGAGAAATACAGGAGAAAAAGGAAGAACAGGACAAGTAAGAAAATTCATAGCCTATCACTGCACTGCTTAAAACTATTCACTGCCTTCCCATTGTGCTTAGAATAAAATCCAAGCTACTTATAATGCCCTATAAAACTTTACATATGGCCTCCAGGTGCTCTCCAATCTCTTCTACATATCACTCTTCCCCTGTTCACTATGCTCCAGCCACACAGGCTTCTGATAATTGCTAAACACCTGTCTCCATCTCTCCTTTACACTTGTCATTCTCTCGATCTGAATGGTTCCTAGCCCATCTCTTTATATGCTGCCTCCTTTTCTTTTTTTTTTTTTCTAATTTTTTTTTTAACGTTTTATTTATTTTTGAGACAGGGAGAGACAGAGCATGAACAGGGGAGGGTCAGAAAGAGGGAGACACAGAATCTGAAACAGGCTCCAGGCTCTGAGCTGTCAGCACAGAGCCCGACGCAGGGCTCGAACTCACGGACCGCGAGATCATGACCTGAGCTGAAGTCGGGCGCTTAACCGACTGAGCCACCCAGGTGTCCCAGGGCTCCTTTTCATTGTTCAGTTCTGAGCTATAATTTCACTCCCTCTGAAAGGCTTTCCCTGAATACTCTACCTAAACTAGCTCCCTTCCTACCAACTACTGCCTATCACATTGCCCTTTTTATTTCTTTCATGGCAGTTTTTATAATCTATAATTAATTATTTTTTTCCAACTGTCTTTTCTATGTTTCCTTTGAACCACTAAGATGTAACCTCTAGGAGAGCATAGAAACCTAGAGTGTTTTATTTACTGCTATAATGTGTAATGCCTAAATCAGTTCTTGACATACAGTAGACATGCAATACAATTTTCTGAATTTTCTAAATAACCAAATGAACTGCATATAGAACATGGAGACAGATTTACCTACAGGACCAAAAGTGGAACTGTCAGTACACAGCTTGATCATTACTCATGATTCCAGGTCTATGAATTTGCCTACTAACTAAAATCTATTTGTAACCCCCAAATCAACACTCCAGGTGCTTTTACAACCATTTGTGGACATGAGCAGGGTGGCAAAAAATCTGAGCCTCTAAATGTATAGATTTCCCGCTAAGGCCGAGCGAAGGAATGATCTGCCTTCTTGTTTCAGCTGTCACGCTGTAAACAAGTGTCTTATTTTCAGTCTATTTACTATCACTTTTTTTGCATTTTTGTGCTTTTTCTTGGTGATCCTAGTATTTAAAATGGTCCCATGCATAGTGCTTACATGTTGTCTAGTATTCCTAAGCACAAGGCTGTACCTTATATAATAGATGTGTTAGATAAGCTTTCTTCAGGCATAAGTTATAGTGCTGTTGGCTCTGAGTTCAATGTTAATAAATCAACAAGATATATTAAAGTGTCTTTAAACAGAAACACACATAAAATAAGGTTATGTATTGAATGTTTGATAAAATTGTGACCAGATGCTCACAGAAACCTAATCCTGTATTTCTCCTATGTGTAATGGTTCAGAACTCACTAATTCAGTATACACTGCAGCTCTAACAAGAAATTCCTGTATAAGAGATAAAACATTTTTTCAAAATCATTTTCCAAGTTTGCTTAATGAGTAGAAAATACTTAAGAATTAAATACAGACTCAGAAACAGGTTGTTGAGGGATAAACTGCTCTTAAAGCATTAAGAGATATGAAATCAAAAGTTAAGTCATTATTAATTTGAAGATCTTTCCCTACCCAAGCCTGGGAAGTTATGAGTGAACCATGGTTTTTATTTTACCTTTTGAAACCTATATAACAACAAGCATCAAGGTACCTTATTCATTAAGATCCATTAGTAAAAACAGTGAAATACTTTGTTAAACTAAGATTGGCATCTACTTAACTAAAAAGCTAGGTTGTAGCTGTAGAAACATTGCACAGTCAAAGCAAGCTTCTTTAATGTGGATTGGTAAATGAGTAAGTTGACCAAACAGACTAAAGCAACATAGGACTAAATGGATTAAAAGATCAAATGATTATAAAAAAGAAACACTTAAAAAGATTGCAATATAAAATGTTAAAATATTTAATGGGGTGCCTCAGTTGGTTGAGCATCCGACTTTGGTTCGGGTCATGATCTTGTGGGTCATGATTCCTGAGTTCAAGCCCCATGTTGGGTTCTGTACTGACAGCTTGGAACCTGGAGCCTGCTTCAGATTCTGTGTCTCCCTCTCCCTCTGCCCCACCCCTGTTCACGCTCTGTCTCTCTCTTTCAAAAATAAACATTAAAAAATGTTTTAAAAAATATTTATCAACAACTTCAAAATTTTTAAAAACTGAACTGGAATTTGTGAAAAAGCATCCAGAGGAAACTGACTCAAAGGAGAAAACATAGATAGTGGTTTTCATGTTGTTTTCAACAACTTTCTCTCCTGGATGTTAAAAATTAATTTATTAAAAGTTCATTAATGTATTGTATGCTATTATTTCATAGCTATTTTTAAAAGAACAAAATAAGACTTTAAAATTTTTATCCATTGTGTGGGGCACCTGTTTGGCTCAACATGTGACTTTTGGTCTTGGGGTTGTGAGTTCAAGCAGCACATTAGGCACAGAGCTTACTTAGAAGAAAAAAAATTATTATCCATTATTTGATAACTCTGACCAGAAAATATTCTCTTTATGGTATGAATTTTACTTTTACATTAAGATTCTATACACTTGCAGTCACCACTTATAAAATATATTTACACACGTCTATGTAATACTTCTACTTTATTTTTTTTTAATTTTTTTTTTTAACATTTATTTATTTTTGAGACAGAGAGAGAGACAGCATGAACAGGGAGGGTCAGAGAAAGAGGGAGACACAGAATCCAAAACAGGCTCCAGGTTCTGAGCTGTCAGCACAGAGCCCAACGCGGGGCTCGAACTCACGGACCGTGAGATCATGACCTGAGCCGAAGTCAGACACTTAACTGACTGAGCCACCCAGGCAACCCAATACTTCTACTTTAAAAACAAGTATTTTACTGATAAGAGTAATACAAAAAATTACTCAAAATAATGTTCAGATGGATTACAAACCTAAATGTGAAAATTTTAACTTCTAAACTATTAGAGGAAAATTTAGGAGAATATATTTTTCACTTCAGGGTGGGAAAATGCCTTAAAGCTTAAATAAGCTATAAAAAGCATAAAACAAAGAAAAAGATCAATATATTTGACTACATTAAATTTAAAAATTCCTGTGAGTCAAAAGATACCACAAACGAAAAACACAGACCAGCAGATATCTACAACACATATAATAAAAAAAATAGTACATAAGGGGCATCTTGGTGACTCAGTTGGTTAAGTGCCTGATTCTTGATCTCAGCTCAGGTCATGATCTCACAGTTGGTGAGATCAAGCCCCGAGTCGGGCTCTGTGCTGACAGTGAGGAGCCTGCTTGAGATTCATTCATTCTCTCTCTCTCTCAAAATAAATAAACAAATTAAAAAAAAAAATCTATGTATTAAAGTATTATATAGAATAAAGAACTCCCATAAAACAATTTGAAAAAGACCATCAACTCAACAGAAAAGCAGATCAAGAATATGAATAAGTAGTTCATGACAATCCAAAAGGCCAAAAAAAATGGAAATCAAAAACAAATCAACAAACTATTCAAATGACAGAGCCTCTATTTAGAATTCATGTGTGTGGAAAGCAAAATTAAATACTATTTCTTATACTTAAAATGGGCAAAACTTGGGGCACCTGGCTAGTCAACACCTCAGTCAATAGAGTATGTGACTCATGATCTCGGAGTTTTAAGATCAAGCCTCACTTTGGGTATACCGATTACTTAAAAAATAAATAAATAAAAACAAGAATTTAAAAAAGGGCAAAACTTTAAAGGCCTCACAATATTAAACACTGGCAAAGAAGGAGAAAAGAGAAATTGCTTACCTTGATAGTAGGAGGATGAAATTGTTACAACTACTTTAGAAATTGACTGGGAGCACCTGGGTGGCTCAGTCAGTTAAGCATCCGACTTCAGCTCAGGTCATGATCTCATCATTCAGAGTTCAAGACCCACATTGGGCTCTGTGCTGACAGCTCAGAGCCTGGAGCCTATTTCAGATTCTGTGTCTTGCTCTCTCTCTCTCTCTCTCTGCTCTCCCCAACTCATGGTACCTTTTTCTCCCTCTCTCCCTCTTTCTCTCTCTCTCTCTCTCTCTCTCAAAAATAAACACTAGGGGCGCCTGGGTGGCTGAGTTGGTTAAGCGTCTGACTTCAGCTCAGGTCATGATCTGTTGGTTCGTGAGTTTGAGCCCTGCATCCGGCTCTGTGTTGATAGCTCAGAGCCTGGAGCCTGCTTCAGATTCTGTGTCTCCCTTTCTCTCTGTCCCTCCCCTGCTCTCTCTCTCAAGAATAAACAAACATTAAAAAAATTCAAAATAAATAATTAAGTATTTTTAAAAAACTTTTAAAAATAATTTAAAAAATTGGTAGTTTCAATAAAAGAAAAATTAACAAAGCCTATACCCTGTAATTCTAGTAACAGATAAATACTAACAATTCTCAAATGTACCTGAAGGAAATACATACAAGAATGTTCACTGCAGTTTTCACAACAGCAAACTATTATAAACAAGATAAAAGTGCATTTATGACTTAATGGAGAAATTGAATCAGTGGAATCTTGAGTTAAGAGAAACAAACCAAATTTATGTATACCACAGATTGCTCTCAAAAAGTTCTAAAAAGCATCTGCAAAATGACATTATGTTATTAGCCTACCTTTTTTTTTTTTTTTAATATTCCATAGTGCAGCCATCCAGGTATGGACTATGGTTATCTTTTTTTAATGTTTATTTATTTATTTTGAGAGAGACAGAGAGAGCATAAGCAGGGGAGGGGCAGAGAGAGAGGGAGAGAGAAAATCCCAAGCAGGCTCTGGGCTTTCAGCACAGAGCCCAAAGCGGGGCTTGATCTCACGAACCCAAGATCATGACCTGAGCCAAAATCAGGTCGGAGGCTTAGCCAACTGAGCCATGCAGGTGCCCCGTCTATTTACTTACATTTTAAAAATGTACTATACTATACTATACTATAGTATATTATACTATATGCTGTTAATATATTCCTATATATGAAAAAATAGACTACTGATTTTAAGATTCACACCAAATTCAAGATAGTAATCATCTGTAGGGCAGAAGGAAACAGAACTGTGTATTAGTTTCTCAACCTAAGCACTACTGTTTCTTTTTTGTGGAGGATGCCCTATGGTAAGTAGGGTGTTTAACAGTATCGTTGGCTTCTACTCACTAGATGGCAGTAGTACCCCTTTGCCCCATGCTGTGCCAGCCAAAATGCTGCCAGACACATTTCCTGGGGGGGCAAAATCAAGAACCACTGGGTAGAAAGAACAAAGAGAATTTCAACATTCTTAGTAAGGGTCCATTTATTTTATTTATTTTATGTAATCTCTATGCCCAACATGGGGCTTGAACTCACAACCCTGAGATCAAGAGCTGCATGCTCTACTGACTGAGCAAGCCAGGAACCCCTCATTCATTCATTCATTCATTCATTCATTCATTCATTCATTTTTAAAGAAAAGACCTGGGGCCCCTGGGTGGCCCAGTTGGTTAAGCATTTGATCCTTGATTTCAGCCCAGTCATATCTCATGGATTTTGAGTTCAAGCTCCTAGTTGGGCTCTGCACTGACAGCACGGAGCCTGCTTGGGATTCTCTTTCCTTCTCTATCTGCCCCTCCCCTGCACACATGCTCACTTGCTCTCTCTCTCTCTCTCTCAAATAAATAAACTTTAAAAAAAAAGGAAAAAGAAAAGACCCGAAGCAAATATAAAAAATGTTATGAATTGGGGTACCTGGGTGGCACAGTCAGTTAAGCACCCGACTTTGGCTCAGATCATGATCTCACAGTTCACAAGTTCGAGCCCCATGTCAGGCTCTCTGCTGACAGCATGGAGCCTGTTTTGTATTCTCTGTATCCCTCTTTCTGCTCCTCCCCTGCTCACACACTCTCTCTCTCAAAACTAAATAAACATTAAAAAAATTAAAAAAAAAAAAAAAGGAAATTCTGTCATATGCTACAACATAAATGAGCCTTGAGAACATTATGTTAAATGAAATAAGCCAGGCACAAAAAGACAAATACTGCTTGATTCCATTTAGATGTAAAGCAAATTCACAGAAACAGGAAGTAGAATGGTAGTTGACAGGGACTGGCAGCAAGAGAAATGGAGAGCTATTTAACTGGTACAGAGTTTCAGCTTTACAAGATGAAAAAGTTCTGGAGATCTATTGCACAATATGAAAATACTTTTAGCACTACTAAAGTATACATTTAAAAAACTAAGATGGTTAAAAAACTTATCAAATTGCATATCTTAAATATGTACAATTACATATGTATTTAATTACACCTCAGTGAAGCTGGTTTTTAGGAAGGCTATCCTTGTTCATTGTAAAAAAGTAAAAAAAAAATAGAAAATATAGTATAAAGAGGAAAATAGAGTATAAAGAGGAAAAATTAAAACATTTATTGTCATAACACCTGAAGAAACACCTTTTTTAACACTTGCCTTCAGTCTTTCTATGTGTGTGCATGTGAAAATGTTTGTGTGTGTATAGAGTAAGGTTTTTTTTGTTTTTTGTGAGAGAGAGCACATGCATGAGCAGGAAAGGTGAAGAGGGAGACAGAAAGAGAGAATCCCAAGCAGGCTCCACCCTCAGCTTGCAGCTGGACTCAGAGCTTGATCCCACCAACTGTGAGATCACGACCTAAGCTGAAATCAAGAGTTGACTACTCTACTAAGCCACCCAGGCGCTCCAAGTATTTTTTAAAGGCAAAAAATCAATTAAAAAAAAACTTAAAAAGACCTTTTTTTAATGTTTTATTTATTTTTGAGAGAGAGAGCAGGAGCAGGAGAGGGTCAGAGAGAGAGGGAGACACAGAATTTGAAGCAGGCTTCAGGCTCCAAGCTGTCAGCACAGAACCCAATGTGGGGCTCAAACCCACTAACCATGAGGTCACGACCTGAGCCGAATGAAGCCTGGAGCCTGCTTCAGATTCTCCCTCTGTCTCTCTGCCCTTCTGCCACTCATGCTGGCTCTCTCTGTCTCTCTCTCTAAAATAAGTAAACATTAAAAAAAAAAAATTTTAAACACAAAAAAATCAAACCTACGTATTTCATTCACACATTTGTCACTCAATATTTTATGACAAATGTTTTCCCAAATGATATATTCTGGTGAACAATTTTATTAGTTGAATGATATTCCATCAAATGAGGGAAGTATAATTTTAGTCTTTCTCTTACTGCTAAACAGATCAGTTCACATTTTCAATAGTTCTTTTGTGTGCAATTCTGATTACTTTCTTATGTTAAATTTCTGAGTCATATTAACAAGTCAAAAAGATAGGAACATTTCTGGTTCTTGATGTATGCTACCAAACTGTTCCCCAAAGAGTTTAAACCAATTAACATTGCCACCAGTAGTGTACAGGGGCTCTTGTTTTAATACAACTTCATCATCACTGAGTATTCTATTTTTAAAATCTTTAGCAATTTAAAATTATAGGCGGGGTGCCTGGGTAGCTCACTGGGTTGAGTATATGACTTGGGCTCGGGTCATGATCTTATGGTTCCTAAGTCTGATCCTCACAATGGGCTCTGTGCTAATAGCTCAGAGCCTGGATTGGATTCTGTGTCTCCCTTTCTCTCTGCCCCTCCCCCACTTGTGCTCTCTTTCAAAAAATAAACATTAAAAAAATTTTTTTTAATTATAGGCAATACCTCAGGGATTTAATATGTGTTTATTGATTACTAGTGATCAATACAATCAATACACATTAATACACAAACTACCATGGTTTGCTTAGGACTTAGGAAAATCCCAGAATACTGGACTTACAGTGCTAAAACTGATAAAGTCCCAGGCAATTAGGGTGACAAACTGGTAAAGTTAAACATCTTTTAATGTTTATCGGTCATTTGTGTTTTTCTTTTGCTTACAAGGCTTCTTTGCTCATTTGATTCCACTTGGGAAAAGGCTTAAGTCTCTCTTTTTTTTTTCCCCTTGAACTTAACATTATTTTGCAAACACTTTTCCATGTTTTATTGCATGGTCATCACACTCAGAATTTTTTGATCACCTACCTGCCATCTCAGCATAATTAACTATTCCCTTATGTTGGGAAATTTAGTTTCTCAAATTTCCCTGATTATAAATATTTCTGCTTACCTCACAGGGCTATTTTGAGAGCCATGAGAGAATATGAAAAAAACTCTAAACACTAAATGATGATGACGATGGTGCAAGGGCAGATGGCTCAAAGTAGGAACACTCTTCTAATAACAGCTATAATTGTGCATTTTTTTATTAAAAACCCACACACACAAAATGCTGAAAATGAAGCCCTGGTGCACTTCATCAAATATTTTCCATTATGTATATTATATATATATGTGTAAGATATATATATATATATATATAAGTATATATATGTAAGATATATATATATATGTATATATGTATATCTTTCTCAATCTCATTTCTAACCAAGATGTCCTTATAATAATTATTTAATCAGGATGCCAGGGGCACCTGGGTGGCTCAGTCGGGTAGGCATCCAGCTTCAGCCCAGGTCATGATCCTGCACTTCATGGGTTCAAGCCCCACGTCAGGCTCTGTGCTGACAGCTTGGAGCCTGGAGCCTGCTTCAGATTCTCTGTCTCCCTCTCTCTCTGCCTCTTCCCCGCATGCACTCTGTCTCTCTGTCTCCCAAAAATAAATAAATATTTTAAAAAAATTTTTTTTAAAATCAGGCTGCCAAAAAAATCTACCATATAGAAAGTAATGTATCATCATTATCACTTTTTCTCCATAAAATTCATGCATTTGTTGAATAATTGCCACTCTAGAACAATTTGCACACTTTGCTCTCTGAAATGTATCAGTCACTTCCTCTTTTTCATACAGCTAGGAAATGATTCATTCTATAAGCACTCACCTTGGCCAAATCAAAAGGTGTTTTGACCTCCGTGGTTGTGTCAGGTTCAGCAAATGCAGGAACTTCCTGTCTATTTCTGCCTTTCCTCCTACTCCTCTTTAGCTGGTCTCCTGATCTCTGCCCATCCAACATTTCTTTAAAAGAAAAAAAAAATTATACATATACGTATATAGATTGATAATAATGGGATTCATTGGTGAACTGATAGGTAATAAACAGAAGGTGATGCTGAATATTTAGAGTGAAGATATGCAGTCAGGAAGGTTTTTACATTAGCTTTTCCTCTCAAACCAGAATTAAATATAAACCATAATTTTCAAGATAGTCAGTGGTAAAGACTACCGGCTGGGATTAAGAAAGTAAATTAAAATCTGCTACTTTATTTTATTTTTAAAGTTTATTTATTTATTTGAGAGAGAAGAGAGGGAGGGAGGGACGGCAGAGAGAGAGAAAGGGAGGGGGGGAGGGGGAGGGAGGGAAGAAGAGATAAAATTCCAAGCAGGCTCCATGCTGTCAGTGCAGAGCCTAACATGGGGCTCAATCTCACAAACCATGAGATCGTGACCTGAGCCAAAGCCAAGAGTCAGATATTTAACTGGCTGAGCCACCCAGGTGACCCTAAAATCTGATACAGTTTAGATTATATAATAATGACAACTTAGATTATTTAGTTTGGTGTTTATCTTTCATATCTTTTAACTAGTTACTTCTAAATGCTATTCATACTAAAGTTGGTCAACATTTACTTTCATCCAGGTATACAGATAACTAAAATCTTTAAAAAATTTTTTCCCAATGTTTATTTGTTTTGAGAGAGACACAGAGAGTGAGTGGGGGAGGGGCAGACAGAGAGGAGACAGAATCCAAAGCAGGTTCCAGACTCTGAGCTGTCAGCACAGAGCCTGATGCAGGGTTCGAACTCAGGAACTGTGAGATCATGACCTGAATGGAAGTCGGATGCTTAACTGACTGAGACACCCAGGTACTCCTGAAAATTGTTTTTTTAAAACATAGATAAATTTTTCAAACTATTCTGAAACCACATTTTTATCTGCAAACAGGTATTCTTGTGATATTTTCTAAGTTGAAAAAGTCTCAACAAAACAGTATTGATTCCAGTTTGAGTAGAACTGAAAAATACGGATACATATGATTCTGCTTAAGTTAGCTGTGAGGAAATAGCAGTTACAGAAAATATGAGGTTCTATAAACCAGCCCATTACTTAATTATATTAACTTACCACCTTTTTCTCTAAATTTTTTTTTTAATGTTTGTTTATTTTTGAGAGAGAGACAGACAGACTGAAAGCAGGGGAGGGGCAGAGAGAGAGGGAGACACAGAATCTGAAGCAGCTCCAGGCTCTGAGCTGTCACCACAGAACCCAATGCAGGGCTTGAACTCAGGAACCATGAGATCATGCCCGAGCTGAAGTCAGACGTTCAACCAACTGAGCCACCCAGGCGCCCCACTTACCATCTTTTTTGAAGGACTTCTGCAGAGCATCAGAACTCAACTCCTGATCATTCTTTTGCCATTTGGCTATAAGCTCCTCTATGAATTGACCTTTTTTGTCCTCATTTCCCTGAAGGAGGTCAGTGACATATTCTCGTATCTCTTCAGCACTCTCAATTGACAAAACATACCTCAGGAAGCAAAAATAGAAGTTGTTTAAACAAGACTGCTTATACTATGTCTTTCAATAATCACAATATAAACTGACGTAGTACAAACTATTCATTAATCCATTAAAGTGTTTACGATTTTTTTTAAATGTTTTATTTATTTTGCGGGGGGGAGACACACACACACACACACACACACACACACACACACAGTAAGTGGGGGAGGGAGAGAGAGAGGGAGACACAGAATCCCCAAAGCAGGCTCTAGGCTGTCATCACAGAGCCCGACACAGAGCTCAAACCCATGAACTGTGAGATCACGACCTGAGCCGAAGTCAGATGCTCAACCAACTGAGCTACTGAAGTGTTTACTTTAAGCCAAATTCTATGCTAGGTGCTAGGGATATAAGTTTGATTAGACAAAGATCCTGACCACAGCTTGTTCATAATAAAACTTTTATGTAACCCTCTTGTTGGAAGAATTAAATTACTGTTTTGAAGATAGGCTTGTGGAGCTATCCTTAACATAGGAATACTTCCTATAACTACATATCTGCAGTCATATTTTCCGAGGAATACAAATCACTTAATCTCTATATTATAAAACCTAAAATTTCTTTTGCTAAAAATATGAGTACATAGAACAATCTAAACAGTTGTTGATTTAATATTCTCAAAAATTATATATCAAGATTGGTATCACATCGTAATGAGCAGATCTATTTTAAGGAAATGTTATAAAGGTTCATAAAAGTGAAATGGGGTAACAGTTCAAGTCAGTACAACTTGTTTAAAAATTGACAGGCCAATATATTTGAAGTGCCTTAAAAATAATCCGGTAATTCCATTTATAAGACTTTATAAGACATAAGAGACAGGAAATTTTATGCAAAAGTTAACTGCCTCACTGTTTGAATTAATGAAAAACTAGAATCTATTTAAAACATCTATTGATGGAAAAGGGACTAATGAATTCAACTTTTTGGACTTTCAAAAATGTAATATGCTACCACTAAATGTGAAAGTTTTGAATAATTATTATTCTGAGAAAATGCCCTCCTATAATGGTAAATGAAATAATAGGATAGAGTGCAGAGCATATGATTCCATTTGCTATAAAAGCAATGTGTATACACATACACATGTGTAGAAAAAAGGCCAGAGCTTATACCCCCAAATAATTACCACTATGGTCAATTAACAAGAGTTTATTTTTCTTTTCTTTTTTCCCCTAGGTTTTGAAAATGTATTACAATATGCATAAGAAAAAAACACGAAGAGTGAAACAATGATAATCTCTGGATTGTGGTATTATGGTTAATTTTGGTTTCCTTCTTTATCTTTTTTCTGATTTTTTAAGATTTCTACAGTGAATATATTACACCATTAGAAAAGAATTTTTAAAAATAACTTGTAAATTAAGATATCAGACCATGAAAGCATTATAAGATCTGAATAAATTGTAATTCAGATATACTGGTATGGGATATAAGAAAAATTGTAATAATGCTGTATCATTAAAAAAAAATGAGATTTTGCCATCACCAGTAGCATATGTACTAGGTTATTTTCTTAATGTGGTGGATGCATTTGCAGTGCTATGATCTATAGGTGAATAAACCTGTGCCATTGGGCATCAAGAGCATCTTCTAATCCATCACAGATTAAAAAAGAAAAGACCACTGTTTTTCAGGACTTTTACAGTTTAATCAACTTGATCCCCAAAGTTAGCATCCCATCAAAAGATTAATTGCTATTGAGTTCTCACAAAAGGACGGCAAGAAACCTCAGGGGATCATTTAACTCTGGTATTCAAATTACCAGGGAAGGATTTATGGAGTTCCAGTAACATTTGAATAAATGTCATTTTAACTATTTAACAAAGTCAAATAAGGAACATACATCTAAATGTGTTATATAACAAATCTTTCAAAACAGAATCATCCAAAACATGAGCTAATGCAGATTGTAGAACAGTTTATTTTGCTAAACCTGTGTACAAATCTTAATGTTCCATAAGTGAATCACTGATTAGGAAGTTAACAGTTCTGTGCTGTCTGTAAAAATTCAGGCCATTCATGCCAAATTGTTCAAGTTAGCACACTAGTATAGTACACCTGAGTAATTCTCAGTAAAATGCCAGGCAAGACACAGCAAATATACACAAAAATGCTTTCAACATGGCATCATAGCCTGTTGTGCAATAACTATAAAAACCTAGTAAGTGAAATGAGTTCAAATAGTATTATATTATTGGTAGCCAAGAAGTGGCTGTGCTGACAGCACGGAGCCAGCACAAATTGTCTCTCTCCCTCTCTTTGTGCTCCTCCTTCCCTCTCTCTCAAAATAAATAAACTTAAAAAAAAAAAACTTTCAGGTTCCTTGATCAAGCCCAACTATTAAAGAAGTTTCCCCCTCTGCCTGAACACTGCACTTCCACCTACCCACCCTTTAGTTTTCAGGTGAAAGTGATTCCTTGAAGTAAACCTTTCAAGTTTCTCAAATCTTAGTGGGAATCCTTTACTCCGTGCTCCCACAACACCCTACATTTCCCCCAGTCAGCACTCCTCAACCACGCGGAACCCAATGGTCTCAAGAGCCTTTATGGCCACAGCATGTTATGCAGCAGAGCAACAAATATGTTAAATCAATTGAAAGAAAAAATACTAAATTATGTCACGATCTCCATTTTATAGGTATCAAAGTATTAAAGATAAACTCTGCTCAGTATTCAGTTTACACATGAGGAAATTAAGGTACAGAGAGGAAAATTAGGTAGCCCAATATTTAAAAAGAAAAAAAAAAGTTGCCCAAGATCCCGAAAGTGGTAAATGACAACAGAAAATAGAACCTGGGACTCCTCAGTCAGGAGCTATTTGCACCTTACTTCAGCCGCCTCCATTTAAAGTCCAGGTCCTATTTAATATTAAACACCACGCAGATCCGGCAAACTCAAATGCTCAGAGTAAGGAATTTTTGCAAAGATAATTTGGCTTGGCCCTTCTCTGCAGAATCTATCAGGAAATTGGCTCCAGGGACAGTCTTACAGGTTTAGTTATCAGAGATCTGAAGTTTTCCTAAGAAAAAAGGCCCCACCGACCGATTGTGGAGCCTGACACCCTGTCCCAGAAGCTGCAGTGTAAAGCCGGAGGTCAAATTCGGCGCCTAGAGTCCCAGAGCAGCCCTTCTATATTTCTTCACTCTCATCAACTTTTTAGTCTTCCCCTCTTCCCCTTTCAGCCAGTGCACATCCCAGAGGTCCTTCCCGCCTTAGACCCCAACCAGTCTCACTGCATGATCTCCTCGCTGACATCCAGGCCGAAAGTTTTCCTTAACTGCTGGGTACACCAGCCCACCAGCTGCTCCCGGGACGCCGCCCCAGCCACCGCCATTTTTCCCAGCCGGAACCAGCTGGGCTCCAACAGCCCTAAGTCCTGCACTGGACTAGTCCCCTTCGCAACACCAACCTCGTTCGCGCGGGTTCCGCCAGCCTGCACCGCCCCTCGCGGTTGTACCGCCCCAGCACAGATCCCTCCCACCTGTGCCGCCTCCTCCTTCCCACTTCCTGGTGTGTTTATGCTGGAACCAGAGCTAATCTGCGCCTGATTTTTCTGCGTGGTAAGATGTAGGACTCGAGAATCAGGAATTCGGTTGAGAAGACAGTGTAATTACCTATAAAAACTATAGTCGAGGTAAAGATAAATCAAAACTGTAATCTGAGAGGCCAGCTTTTAACTTGTTCTGGTTTTGAGGCCCCTGGGTAAGATTTACTGGGTTAAGCATGGGACTCTTGATTCCTTCTCAAATCATGATCTCCCAGTTCCTGCGATTCAGCCGGCTCTAGGGCTCTTCTCTGGCAGGTCGGGACCTGCTTGGGATTCTCTCTCTGACTCTCCCCTGCTTGCATGCACTCTTGCTCACTCACGCCCTCTCTCTCTGTCTCTCAAAATAAACTAACTTAAAAAAAAATTGCTCTAGTTTATGTAAAACATTTAAAATAGCACTTGCAAGCTAGAATAACTGCTTCAGGGATTTGCTTTGGTGGTCGTGGTTTTATTAATACTCTGTATGGTCTAATACTAGGTTCATGCTGCAAGAACCTTTTTCTATTTAATTTTTGAGCCAGGTCTTTTCCAGGAGGGCCAAAACAAGTCAGGAAGCTCCAGGAGGAAAAACTTGTAATATAACAGGTGTTATGATTTGTCTTTAAAGAACTTTGACATAAATTCTGAGTGATTTTTTTTTTAATTTATGTAATACTTTTTTTTGGCCAACAATGACTTCTCTTTTTAAGTTTTGTGTTTAATTACAGTTAACATACAGTTATATTAGTTTCTGATGTACAATATAGTGATTTAACACTCCCGTCTAACACCTGGTGCTCATCACAAGTGCATTCCTTTTTTTAAATTTATTTAATATGAAATTTGTTGTCAAATTAGTTTCTATACAACACCCAGTGCTCATCCCAACAGGTGACCTCCTCAGTGCCCACCACCCACTTTCCCCTCCCTCCACCCCTTATCAGCCCTCAGTTTATTCCCAGTTTTTAAGAGTCTTTTATGGTCTGGCTCCCTCCCTAACTTTTTTTTCTCCCTTCCCCTCCCCCATGGTCTTCTGTTAAATTTTTCAGGACAAATGCATTCCTTAATCCCCATCACCTATTTAACCTATTTGCCCACGCTGCAGTGATTTTTAAAGAGTCAAAGGTATTTCAACCCAAGAAGACCAAACTTGCATGTGTGTCAGTACTCTCTACTCCACTGGGACGATGGACTGATGAAAATTTAGCCAGACTATACTGGAGAGCTTTAACGTCCTCTGATATATTTTTTAAAATATTTTATTTTGTAAGTAATCTCTACACCCAATGTGGGGCTGTAACTCAAAACCCTGATATCAAGAGTTGTGCTCCACTGACTGAGCCCATCAGACGCCCCCATTAATAAATTTAATGGCTGACTTCGTTTTACATTGATAGGTTCTTCATTCCCATTAGGCCATCTAGACTGAGCAATTACATTAATTGGTTCCTGCTTCAACTTTTTGTGCTAATGTTTCCATTGATATAAATGATCGAAATCATATAAGTGTATTGATGTACATTGGGTATAGATTGTCTTTGTTATTAATGGAAAATATATGATTTTCTAGCTTAAAAAAACCCAAATTCTCTGTGAATATTTATTAACAGTGGATACAAATTTTGTTTCTTCATAAAAATCTTCTACATTTTCTATATCTGTTCAGTTCCCATAATTTAAATGTTAACCTCTTGGGGTGCCTAGTGGCTCAGTCAGGTCCGACTCTTGATTTCTGCTCAGGTCATGATCTCAGGGTTCCTGAGGTCAAGCACCACATCCGACTCTGCACTGACAGCAAGAAGCCTGCTTAGAATTCTTTTTCCCTCTCTGTCTGCCCCTTCCCTGCTTGCACTTGCACGCATGCTCTCTAAATTAGTTGATTAATTAACAAACATTTTAAATGTTAATTTCTTGAAGACAGAGACTATGACAGGATTTTTTTTTTACAATAGGGCTTAGCACATCATATAAATTATGATGAAATTTTTAGGTCCTCAAGAATAAAGGTATTCTGGAGGCGCCTGGGTGACTCAATTGGTTGAGTGTCCAACTTCAGCTCAGGTCGTGATCTCCCGCTTTGTGAGTTCAAGCCCTGCCTTGGGGTTGCTGATGTCAGCATGTCAGCACAGAGCCCTCTTTGGATCCTCTGTCCTCCTCTCTCTCTGTGCCCCTCCCCTGCTCATGCTCTCTCTTTCAAAAAATAAATAAAACGTTGAAAATTTTTTAAAGAATATGGGGCAGCTAAGTGGGTCACTCAGTTGGTGAAGCATCTGACTTTGGCTCAGGTCATGAGTTCCAGCCCTGCGTCCGGCTCTGTGCTGACAACCCAGAACCTGGAGCCTGCTTTGGATTCTGTCTCTCCCTCTCTCTCTGCTCCATCCCACTCATGCTCTGTCCCTCTCTCTCAAAAATAAATAAACATTAAAAAAAAATTTTTTTTAAGAATAAAGGTATTCTTTTTATTTAAAGGATATGTTAATTATTGCAATCTCTGGTTTGTAATATATGTCATATAATGCAATGCTATTTACAGTGATTATCATTTATGTAAAAAAATTTTTTAATGTTTATTTATTTTTGAGAGAGACAGAGCACAAGTGGGAAAGGGGTAGAGAGAGAGAGAGAGAGAGAGAGAGAGGGAGAAAGAGAGAATCCAAAGTAGGCTCCAGGCTTAGAGCTGTCAGCACAGAGCCCAAAGAGGGGCTTGAACTCACAAACACTGAGATCATGACCTGAATTGAAGTTAGATACTTAACCAACTGAGCCACCCAGGTGCCTCCATTCTGCCTGAGCAAAGCAAGCACACCTATTTTACATGACTTAAAAGGGTTTTTTTTTGTATAAGTTTAGGCAGATATTTCATACAAATGTACTACAACTTTTCTTAATGCCCTAGGCCTTTGACATTTTAAAGTTCACACCACGCAGTTCTCTGTATTTTATTTAAATAAAGGAAAAGCAAACCTCAAAGGAGAAGCTTTCCTCAAAGTAAACATTTAAATTAAAAACTTCTGCGGGGGGGCCTGTGTGGCTCAATATGTTAAGCTTCCAAGTTCAGCTCAGGTCATGATCTCGCAGTTGGTGAGTTTGAACCCTGCCTTGGGCTCTGTGCTGACAGCTCAGAGCCTGGGGCCTGCTTTGGATTCTGTCTGTGTCTCCCTCTCTCTGCCCCTCCCCTGATCACACTCTGTGTGTGTCTCTTTCAAAAATAAATGTTAAAAATATTTTTTAAAAGAATATCTGCTAGAGATCACTGCTTGTTTCCTAATTTTTTACCTTAATACGTTTTCTTCCCTATTATTAAAAGACAAACATAAACATAGCTATGGTAATAAACTGCTCATGTGTGCAAAGGTATATTTGCAATTATTTCTGGCCACTTACTTGGCATCTGAACTATGAGAAAGACCAGCAGATTCTCTATGCTGTTCTAATCTCTGCAGGGACCTAGGAAATGAGTTTGAATTAAGTAATTCAGGCCTTTGTAGAAGCCACTTTAACTGAAAAAGAAATAATGTGCATTCAAGAACGATTATGTATTGAGAGGTGTGTGATGACAAAGAAGAAAGTAATACCCTGAGGCTTGTTGATTTTTCTGGTAGGAATTCTAATGTAGTCTTAGACTCCAAGGTTTTTAGACAAAGCTACAGGTTATTTCCAATACATTTCCTGCTATTATAATATAATTAGTTAATTAATTGAAATATAATGTAATTAATGTAATTGTAATATAATATATAATTTCACCTGTTGTCTAGATCTTTTAAGATTCTTTAATTCTAAAACACAAAGTGGTTGTTGATTCTGTTGAAGTACTGACTAGCCTATTTTCTGAAAGTTCAAGCATAATTTATTGGAGAGAATTAATGCCGTGCATACACTTTTAGGATTGCCTTTCAAGTGAGCATTTAACAAAATACATCCCAAGGCAAGCTCATCTGATCATGTTTTATGCATGGTTTTCAGAGAGTGAAAATCACTCCCCAGGGGTATTGTAATTAGAAGATAGGCATAGGGATAGAAAATAGTGTTGAGTTCCTATTCTAGATTTATAATCACTGTATGCCAGGGATGTACCCTTGGCACATTTGGCATATTTTTAAGGAACTCTGAGACCATTTGGATCTTGGGAAGACGTTTCATTAATTTGTTCTTTTTTATGTGTGTATATATACACAATTTACTCAGTTTTTTTTTTCTTTAGTTACAAGTTACCATACGGACTAAAAACGTAGAAAAGCCTCATAAATACCTTCCTTTTCTAAAATTCCATAGAATTGTTTTGTTATGGACCCGGCAGAAAGAGTTCGTCTGAGGGTTTTTTTGTTTTTTTTTAAGTTCTTTATTTTGATTTTCATGAAAAAATCCGCTTCATTTCAAGTTTCTCTTCCTGGAGTCAATTACATGGATTTCACCCTGTGGTAACTTTTGAAGAAATGGAATTCGCTGTCTTTCCTGGGTCTTCTTTTCTAAGCAGGTCCATTTCCCTTACTCAGAATCTTAGCACTCACTCTTGGGGCGCCCCGAAAAAGCACCTTGGCACCTCCCACTTGGGGCGGGAACGAATCACAAGCTTCTGCAAAGTTGATGGACGGGACGGTACTGAGCCAAGCCTCGTTGCTGTCATCGCTGGACACTGGCGATTGGTTGCGGGCGTACGGCGCGGAACCAATGGGAGCGGCTTCCCGGGAGACTCCGTGGAGCGCGCGGGAAAGAGACCAATATAAACTGTGGCGGGAGATTCGTTTTCGGGTCCTTGTCCAGTTAAACACCCTCGGTTGGGAAGCCATTGATTGCTCCCCTCTCCTCGCGTTTGAATATGGTGCGGACTAAAGCGGACAGTGTCCCAGGCACCTACAGAAAAGGTGAGGAGGTTGAGCAAGGCAGTGGGGGGCAGGGGGTTCTCCCGGCAGCCCCTCTGCGAGCGGGAGAGGCCAGGGCTCCCCACCGCCCTTTGAGCCAAATGGTCCAGCCGTTCAGGAAGCAGCGGCCTGGCCCCTTTACCAAGAGGGAGGAGCGCACGGCCAGGGGATGGTTGGCCTGCTGTACTGCATCGCGGGGCTCTCCTCACCAGGTGGCGGGGTCGGGGACCGTGGTGAGAACGTGGCACTGAGACTCGGTGTCGGAACCTTACAGCTCTGTTTTGAATACCTCCTTTCCTCTCCACAGTGGTGGCTTCTCGAGCCCCCAGGAAGGTGCTTGGTTCCTCCACTTCTGCCAGTAATTCCGCATCGCTTTCGTCGAGGAAAGGTAAAAAGCGCCCCTGCAACCCCTGGAGGAACCTTCTCCAAAGAGGATCAGGCCGGGCACCGCAGTTCTGACCTGCAAGCCCCTTGACCCACCTTGGAATTTATTTTCCTGAGATTCTCACACTCGAGTTTCTTTCTTGCCCTCTGATATAGTGAGGGGGCTTTGGCTGCCTGACAGGTTGGGGTAAAGGTGGGGGTCACAAGGAAAAGAATCTCAGGCCTCAGGGTTAGGGATGGACACGATTTATCTTCAAACCTGTTTTTCTTTTCTAGTTTAGCGTTTTTATTTTTAATACTGACAGATGTCCTTTTCTTGTAGGAGGCTATTTAAGCTCTCTTTTACTAGATTAAGAATTAATCTAGTAGTTGACCGTGGTAATCAAGTTGTCTGCTTAGCATAAACGTTTTTGTTTTCATTTCTGCATGTTTTTTTTGTTTTTTGGCATGATGTCTGTGTGTGTGTGTTTTCCAACTGTGCAGCTCCTGATACCGCCTTTGGGACATTAGGAGGGAAAACTTGGCCCGATGAAATAGCTTCACACTACTCCTTCTGTGCAAGGAGAGGTTGAGAAAATACTGTGCCATCTGGTGCCTCATTCCTTTCCTAGGAAGTTGAGCAGTTAGGAAGATTAATTCCACAAGGCCTAGTTAAGAACATACAAGAAAGCACTGTGAAGAACTTCATGGGTTCTTAAGTTAACTTAAACTTCCCCCTGTTCCAAATTAGAAACAACTTACCAAAAAATATATGCATGTGTGTACTAATTTGCTCTCTTTAGATATAAAGGAGCTGTAGGTCAAAAGTATAAAGGTGATGAATTTATTGAGAATATTCCATACCCTGTACCATTAAATTCCAGTTAGGGCTACATCCCATTGTCTGGTCCACTGTTGTATCGCCAGAGTCAACTGAATAGGCCCTTAATGAACTTATGTTAGCCAAATGCACCCCTTAAGGCATTTTAAAGATCTCTATTTTTTTTTTAAGTTTATTTATTTATTTTTGAGGGAGAGAAAGCAGAGGAGGGGCAGAGAGAGAGGGAGAGGGAGAATCCCAAGCAGGCTCCAAACCGTCAGCACAGAGCCAGACCCAGGGATCAGACTCAAACCTGGAGATCATGACCTGAGCTGTAATCAAGAGTCAGACTCTTAATCAACTGAGCCACCCAGTTTCCCTTTTTGTTTTCTTTAACAGGTAGAGTTTGTGACAAATGTGTTTAAAGCAAAAGATCTATGTAGTGACTCAGTAATTTGCTCATCTTGCTATTCTAACCATTACTTCATTAGGAGGCAGAAATTTTTCCTCTATATTACTGTTTTAAAATAATCAGGAATCGGGGCATCTGGTTGGCTCAGTTGGTAGAGCATGTGACTATATCACGGTCATGAGTTCAAGCCCTAGATTGGACGTAGAACTTACTTTTAAAAAATCAGGACTTGGATTTACCTTATGAACTGAAAAGGAGCCAATAGCTTTGAAAAGTGAAACCTAATTTTGTGGAAACTTTCACACTGCGGTCTATTTGTTTTGCCTTTCACAGGTGCTTTAACTAAATGACTTTGTTAAGTAAAATTTTGGTGGTTTACACTACACTGTGCTACCTCATATTAGGAAAAAATGTGTCATGTTTTAATATGACAATGGGTAAGACTATTTGAATAGTTATTTGTCATCGCACATTTTCTAATTATTTTAAGATGAATGTAATACCATATACTCTTTAGATTTGATGTTAAAGAATTGTTTCCCTTTAAGGAATGGCAGTTGTATCCTTAGTTCTTACTTACTTCCATCTGTTTATATTTTATAGTTGAAAATAAGTATGCCGGAGGGAATCCAGTTTGTGTGCGCCCAACTCCCAAGTGGCAAAAAGGAATCGGAGAATTCTTTGGGCTGTCCCCTAAAGATTCTGACAAAGAGAATCGAATTCCTGAAGAGGCAGGAAGCAGTGGCTTAGGAAAAGCAAAAAGAAAGTAAGTTTCACATTCTGGAATATAAAGAAAATACTTATATTGTTTAAAAAATTTTTTTCATGTTTTATTTATTTTTGAGAGAGAGAGAGAGAGACACAGAGTGCGAGTGGGGGAGGGGCAGGGAGCGAGGGAGACAACGGAAACTGAAACAGGCTCCAGGCTCTGAGCTGTTAGCACAGAGCCGAACTCAGGGCTCAAACCCATAAACTGTGAGATCATGACCTGAGCAGAAGTTGGATGCTTAACCGACTGAGTCACCCACATGCCTGAAAATACTTATATTCTTGAAAATAAAAGACAAGTGGAAATTGAGTAACTTTGAAGTTTCTCCCTGAACAGATAAGAAAACACAAACCAGAGGTTTTTTCAAACTTGTACTATCTTATTCTAAGTCACTCCCGAATTTCAAACATCAGTGAAAGGTATTATTTTTACTCCTTTCAGTCATCCAAAGAGGATCAGTTCCCAATCAGATGATAAGTGCTATATTATTAACCATGAACTTCCTGTCTTTATTCTTTAATTTTTACTGTCTATTTTTTATAATCTTTTTTTCAAAAAAGAAATTTCTATGTTGGTTTATCTAGCATCAATTCTATTATGTCCACACCTCAAAAAACTACTAGTTCAGCCTCTACAAGAAATAAATAACCAATGTAGAAAGGTTAGAAAATCCAGAAATTTTCATCACTTAGAAAATCACAACTAACACCATGGTGTATTTTCTTTCCAACTTCTCTAAAAATACATAAAAATACTTTAAAAATAAAACAAGGTGGGAATAAAACTGCATGCATACAAAGTTGAGTGTACACGCTTTTTAAAGAAGATTATTAAATCATGCTTTTTAAGCCTTTAATGTCAGGAATATGCTCATTACCGAGGTTAAGCAAAAATTCAGCACTCAAAAGTACAATTTTTATGCTGTAAAAACATACCAAGTATCAATAGCAATTATTTCTGGGTAAAAACCTCTCCTCCTACTCATTCAGTGCTACCAACTTTCAACAACAAACATACTTCTAAGAATTGGGACAAAAATAATGCTACTTGAAAAAAAAAAGGCCAAGGAAAGCTGCTTTGTAAAAAATAGACTTATAAATAATAGGATCCAGGCTCTTTAAGCAATTTGGAAAAGTTGTGGTTCAAAGACAAATTATTTGACTGGAGGTATGGGGAATGGTGAGCATGGGTGGCCACATGGTGCCATATCACTGTCATTATGCCCCTCAATTTACGACCCTGCTAGCTCTCTCTCCTGTACCAGCCAGGAGCCTGTGATCCTCCAGCATACCAAGCAGCAAGTCTGACCCAGGGCCCAGTGACCAACGTGGGCAAGAGAATGGTGGCCATGCTCAGTCTGGGACTGCTGCTTCTGGCACTGTTCTATTGACACAGATTTATTCACGCATTCCTTTAACTAGTATACCAGGTCCTCTGTCTGAGCCCACAATGTCCACCTGTGCCCTGCAGTTAGCAGCCATTTTCCTTGTGGTCTTGCTTGCTTTTCTATATTTCTACTCTTAGACCCAGGCCAAAGAACTCTATTGTTCACCATTGCATATTCTAAAGCCCAATCCATATGGCGACTAGAAGTCCAATGTGACAAGGAAAACACAGGTCTTCATCAGATCTACTAATTCCACTCTTTATTATGTGAGTCCCCAATTGGACTGACTTACAGAGCATCTGAAGGATTTCACCAGATAACAAATGCTAATATTAAATCTGCTGGGAGTTTCACGTACAAGACTGAAGAGAGACAAACATTGAAAATTAATGATGTGACCAGGGGCACCTGGCTGGCTTCGACTTCAACTCAGGTCATGATCTCACGGTTCGTGAGTTTGAGCCCCATGTCTGGCTCTGTGCTGACAGCTCAGAGGCTGTAGCCTGCTTTGGATTCTGTGTCTTCCTCTCTCTGCTCCTCCCTTGCTCAAGCTCTGTCTTTGTCTCTCAAAAATGAATAAACATTAAAAAACATTTTTTTTTAAAAAATAGACACTCCATGAAATTTTTGGTTCACGTTTTCACACACTGATGCTTAAATGTTACAGTATCCAATATGGCCATAATAGGCTTAAGAAGTGTTAAATCGGGGCGCCTGGGTGGCTCAGTGGTTGAGCGACCGACTTTGGCTCAGGTCATGATCTCACAGTTTGTCAGTTCGAGCCCTGCATTGGGCTCTGTGCTGACAGCTCAGAGCCTGGAGCCTGCTTCTGATTCTGTCTCCCTCTCTCTGTCCCTCCCCCACTCATGCTCTGTCTGTCTCTCTCTGTCTCAGAAATAAATAAACATTAAAAAAAAAAAAAAAGAAAGAAGTGTTAAATCAAGTTAAACCATCTCTCTTTATTTATTTATTTATTTATTTATTTATTTATTTATTTATTTATTTATTTATTTAGTACAAGTGGGAAAGGGGCAGAGAGAGAGAGAGGAAAAGAGAAAAATCCCAAGTAGGCTCCATGGGGCTCAATGCAGGGCTTATCATGAACCATGATATCCTTACCTGAGTTGAGATCAAGAGTTGAATGCTTAACTGACTAATCCTCCAGGCACCCTAGATTTTTTTTTTTTAAGTAATCTCTACACTCAATGTGGGGCTCAAACCTATAATCCTGAGATCGAGAGTCACGGGCTGACTCATCAATGCTCCATGGACTGAACCAACCAGGCACACCTTTTTGGCAATCTTTACACCCAACATGGGGTTCAAACTTAACAACCCTGAAGTCATGAGTTGTATGCTCTTCTGACTGAGCCAGCCAGGCTCCCCTGTTATGAGATATTTAAAAGGAATGTCAAACTCTAGATCAGTAACTAAATTTTGGATTTTAATAGACTTACTTTCATGATCCTGTAAGTTTATTCCAGTTCCCTGTCACTGTTTGGTACCTTGTTCTTTCTCATTCTGATATGACAGGTTAATAGTCAATATTAGGTCCAGAATATATTACAACCCTCTTGAATTATTTGTGACTTCTACTAAGGAAACAAAATATTTGGCAATGTAGCCAAATATGACTACATTGATCATCATAACAATAAAACCTATATTATAGGCTTTCAATTATATGGAGAAAAATTACACATATATTCTCATAAAGAATTTTGATCCATGGTGTAATAAAATTTGTGACATAAAACTAAGTAATAGAGGTTTATATTATTCCTTTAGGCCCCTTGCTTAGATTTGTTTGTTGAAGAAAGTTGTATCTCTTTATTGATAGTAAATCAATAGATTTACTTTTGATAGTAAATAATAAATTATCAGTTTATCAGAAGGAATTCTGCTATAAACTCCCTAATTTATAATCTGAAACATGGCTACTCCTACGGCTTTATTTTTCTCACAGAGGCAGGGTAAAACTCCTTTCAGTTGCATGGGGGGGAATTCAGAATCAAGAAAAACTATCTACTTAACACCTTGAATAGAAAGAACTATGATACATAAAGTACAGCAGGTCCTTGCCAAAAGTATGCTTGGCTTATGATCGTATTCATTTGTTAACATGATTTACTTCCAGGAAAACACAATGAAGACCTCTTGGTAATCTAATAGTAGGTAAGTCAAAGATAGTCTCATACCAAGTTAGAATACCTTTGTTTTAGCTTCCTTCTTTCACTACCTAGCTCTATGACCATTTAGGCTTATGGGATCTAATGTGAAAACTGCTTATTTCAGAATAGATCTCACAGATCTTCATCAGCTCTTAAAAAATTCTGAATTATGGTTAAGTTTTTAATTGACTTTCCTCTATAAAAAGTGTAATGAGTACAAAATGGCTTTGGGGTAATGTAAATTATTTTTCAAAAGCTGCAACTACCATATGCAAACTTAACCAATTTTGAGATTTTTTCCAATTAGGTAATATGTTTATATGGTTCAAAAGGACATACAGTTAAATATGACAACTTGGTATGTTTTCTCTGCTCAAATGGATTGGTTAATTTTTTTGCTTTTTTATTATCACACAGTCCTTACTGTATGAAGGATTGATATACTGTTTATTAATCCACTTAACCTGTTGAAAGAAGATGCTATAGAATTAGAGATTCCATTTTTAATAAAAATAGCAATGTATCCTAAAGGAGAAACACTCATCTGACAAATTAACAAGTAAAATAAAGATTTTGTTGCTCTGGTACTTGGAATTTTTAGGTGTTGGTCAACTAATGGAGTTTAATTTTCTCTCATTTCTATTCACTTGATGAGACCCATTGCACTATTAAGCTTCATGATTTATATAGGTTGATAACTTTTTTTTTTTCAGCAGTTGATATTCAGGTGACTGAGTTCTCTATTCTTTTCACAGAGCACGTCCTTTGCCACCTGATCACACAGATGATGAAAAAGAATAGAACTCTCTTAATTCATCCTTGACTAATGTCTCCTGTTTATTATTCTAGGATGTAAATTTGGATAAATGTATTTGTTCCAATTAGCTTTGTTGAATAGGCATTTAATTTAAAAAATGAGGCTTATATAGAGTTACTCAAAAGCAAGTAATTATGATATTGGAGAATTTGTAAGATTCGTTATTGGTTACTTACCTTGGTATTCAATATAACGCAGTATTTGGTTTCTTTTACCTGTTATTAAGCTTCTTGTTCTTGCTAAAAATTAATCATTGAATGGTGTTCTAATTACAAATCTGCTGTATTTGAGATTTTCTTAGATCTTTGTACTGCTGCCATTTTTATTGGCGTTTGATTATTAGAATGGTGCCGTATTTTTGTTCCTTTTATTTGCTTTAAGAAGCAGAGTTAGATTTTTGCACATTAAAAAAATTCAGTATTAATTAAACTGAACCTAACCCTTTTTAAGAAAGAGGGCCAAAGATGCAATGTTGAAGAAATTTGGATGGCTATGTATCTTCTCCTTAAGAGCAATATGGCCTGAGAATTTAAACAGTTGATAAAGTTTCTAACAACAACAAAGCAGATAAAAGAAGAATTTTATAATTAGACAGGAAGATTTCATAGACTACATTAAAAGAGAGAAATTTTCCTAGAAATGCATTTGATTCAGTATCATAAAATACAACCTTTTGGGCCTGTACTTTTCAAATTGGAAATCAATAAAACATAAAAGGCAAATCATGCCATAAATCCAGAGATATGTCTAGAGTCCTTAGAGCTACCATTATATATTTTAAGATAACCAGGGGTATAATTAAAGAGGTGGGTATAATATAACTTAGTAACTGATATTCTTGCTTCCTTATCACACTTTTTGCTTCCTGATATTCTGTTGTCTAAGTTTACCATGTTTTAACAAGTATGTTCTTCTGAAGTTTGTTTTTAATAAATGAATACTTATTTTCACAATAGATTATCCATTTGTGTGCTTCCTAAGATTACCTCCTACTAGATAGTTCTTTGTTTTTCCTTCCAAATACAAATCAGTGCATTGATCTGATTTTTATCAACTTCCGAACTAAGTTTTGATGATTGTAGATTATATTTTTTTGCTTTGTCTTTTAGAGATGGATATTAAACAGAATGTTACCAAATTGAGAACCAAGTTTTTATCCTTAGTACTTCCTTGATAATTAGTTTTCTTATTAAGGAGTAGCTCAAACCAACTCTATCAAAGTCAAGTTTTGATGGATCTGAAATCTGATTTGCTAGTTTTCACTGATGGAGAGAGAAACTTCATGGTGCTGTATGCAATGAAGTCTAATACTGGTATGTAATTGTTTCTAAAAAAATTTGACCTAAAGTACCTGGTCTTTCCAAATATACAACATATGATGATGTCTCACTTTAATTAGGCAAAGATTCCATGTAATCTGTTTCATTGTCAAAACTTTTGTGAAATATTGGCAACTTAGCCTCTTCTAAACATAAGGGAAGTACAGACTCCCTGTTTCCATTGAAAATTGAATCAAAAAATAAAATTTATACATTAAAAAAATAATTAAACTTAAGTTTGTAATTTCATACCCTTCACAAAGTTAATCTGGTTTTCCTCTGGTTTGTTAAAATTATGTTATATTATTTATTTATTTATTTATTTATTTACTGTTAAAAAATTTTTTTTATTGTTTATTATTCTTGAGAGAGAGAGAGAGACAGACAGAGAACAAGCAGGGAAGAGGCAGAGAAAGAGGGAGACACAGAATCTGAAGCAGGCTCCAGGCTCTGAGCACTCAGGACAGAGCCGGATGCAGGGCTCGAACTCACAGACCGTGAGATCATGACCTGAGCTGTAGTCAGCTGCCCAACTGACTGAGCCACCCAGGCGCCCCATGGTTTGTTAAAATTATTAATACTAGTGTAAATATCTTTGCCAAACAGTGATTAAAACTACTTTTCTGGGATTTTTGAACATTGTGAGGATCATATGTATTTTGTGTTTATCTAATTTCACAAAGGAAGAGCAATACTGTAGTGAGAGTTGTACAGTGTGCTCAAAGAGTTATTTATGGACAAATGCTTATTTTTTTAAAAAGCAGAAAATAAAGCCTAAATTAACTGAACTTTTCCATATATATATATACACTGCTTACAGATTTCACTGTACTTAGAATATGTCATGCTAATTCACTTTTGGAAAAATCGAATGTTCAGCTGGGCCTTGGTCCAACCAAAATTGTTGTAATGGTTCTTTTTACCTTTGAGGATAGCATATGGAGGTGGAAGAGATCCTTACTGAATCAAAACTTCACTGAACAAGAACTCATCTTGTTCACCTAAAGCCAGTTACAGCTGTTCATTAGGTGAACTGTTTTATTAGTTGGAAACTCTAATTATGAAAAATGTTATGAGTTAAAACTTAGAATTTCTCTAATTCCCCTCCTCTTATACTTGGTTCTGTCCTTGAAATAACTCATAACAACTTACTCCTTCCACATTACAACCTTTAGGTATTTCAAGATAGCTATTACATCTTTAGCCTTTAGCCTTCTCTTCCTAAGGCTAAACATTCTATTGTTTATATCACATGTATCTTAAGTGAGTCCTTGTGTTAGGAGCTATGTCTTTTGTGTTATATATTGCTTAGACATTTAAGTAGTAAATTGGGCTACATTTCTTCCAGCTGATCCCAAGTATTCACTAACTGTTACACTCTAGTTTTGGTATCATTTATATTTGGAGATGCCAGTGAACTCTAGAATATTTAAATATTAATTTACTTTAGGAATACTTAAATATTAATTATTGAGTAACAGTGTTAGTGGGGTTTTTTTTAATGTTTTATTTGTTTTTGAGAGAGAGAGAGAGAGAGAGAGAGAGAGAGAGAGAGAGAGAGAGAGAGAGAATGAGCCGGGAAAGGTCAGAGAGAGGGGGAGACACAGAATCTGAAGCAGGCTCCAGGCTCTGAGCTATCAGCACAGAGCCCAATGTGGGGCTTGAACTCACCAGCTGTGAGATCATGGCCTGAGCCGAAGTTGGCCGCTTAACCAACTGAACCATCCAGGCACCCCTGAGTGTTAGGGTTTTTTTTAATCATTTAAAAAAATTCTTTACTTATTTTTAAAATAATCTCTATACTAATGTGGAGCTCAAACTCATGACCCGGAGATTAAGAGTTGCATGCTCTTCTGACAGCCAGCGAGTCTCCCCAGGTTTTTAAAAAATAAATGTTAGAGATCCTAATTTTTTTAAGTTAATTTATTTTTGAGAGAGAGAAAGAGAGAGAGAGAATCCCAAGCAGGGTCCACACTGTCAGCATGGAGCCCGATGTGGGGCTCAAACTCAAAAAGTTAAATCATGACCTGAGCCAAAACCAAGAGCCCAACGCTTAATCAACTGCACCACCAAGGAGCCCATGATACCCTAATTTTCTTAAACGATTACAAGGGACAATTAAAAAAAACTGAAAAAAGCTTTCAAGAGATTGGGGGAAAAGACCAGAGGTCCCATATTGATCTACAGGATGAAAGAACTGTTCTGACTTTGAAGGCTATTTGACATCTAGTCCAGATCTGAGAGAACTGTCTTAGTTATGGTTCATATTAAGAAAACTCCTCCAGTACTGCTCACAAAATCCTAAAAATGTAGTTAAACCCACATAGCTAGTTTTAGGTGTGGATTTTGCTGCACAACTTTAGAGGTCTCCAAGCAATGACTATGCTGAAAATGATAGAATTATAGAAGTCATATGACCAGTTAGTAGTTAGAGTTATTCATACACCTATACAAAAGCAGCTGAATTGTAAAACAGAACTGTAGGAAGAGAGGATTTAAATGAATGCTTTAATAACTCATTTCCTCAGGCAGTGGGAAAAATGAATGATGCACAAGAACCTGCATTTCTATACTACCATGTTTAATCTTAACTACCCAATAAAGTAATTCTTTCTATAGAGCACATTTACCATAATCATGTTTTAAGGTTTAGAGACATCTAAGTCCACCATAGTTTTAGATAAATCATTGCTCATTGGGCTCAATAGTTTTATTTGTTTTTCTAATTAAATTTTTTATTCTGTTGGCAATTGAAATACTATTATCTATTTTGTCATGGTAACAGGTTTAAAACTTGTCACCCACCTACAGCCAGGTTTGTTTTTGTTTTTTGATTTTTTAATTTTTATTTTTTTAAGTAATCTCCATACCCAACGTGGGACTTGAACTTGCATGTTCTACTGACTGAGCCAGCCAGGCACTCCTTCAAAAGCAACTATTAGTTACTGGGTGTATTCAGATTCCACTTGAAAATTTTGTGTGTGTATACTCTCACATATTTGCATGCCCATGGCAAGGGTAAACCACCTACTACTGACTTTTGATTCTCAAGTGATTTCCTAAAGCTTTTGCTGAACTGTCTAGGGTAAATCATTTTAATGCCGTCTCATGTGTACAGGAAACCAACAGACCTGCTCTCTTTTAAGTTACCAAAGCTCATTTCCTCTGCCTCAGATGAGGTGAACAACAGTTTAATATTGGTGACTAAGAGGCTATCATGACCAATAAAATGAGGCCAGCAGTTGCAAGCACATTCACGGCCATGGAATAGAGAACAGATTCAGGAGCTACTCAAGCTTCACTGCCTTTTTTTTGTTTTTTTAAGTTTATTTATTTATTTTGAGAGCGAGAGAGAGCAGGGGAGGGCCAGAGAGAGGGAGAGACAGAATCCCAAGTAGGCTCTGCGCCGTGCGAGGCTTGAACTCACCAACCCTGAGATCATGACCTGAACCGATATCAAGAGTCGGATGCCTAACCAACTGAGCCACCCAGGTGCCCCCAAGCTTTACTGTTTTAAGCAGACATATTCAAGATAAGAAAGTCCATCCAAGATTTGTACTAATTTTTTTCTGAATGCTCAACTACATTCCTCTGAATATTTAACTACCACTGATATGGGTCATTTTTCTTTCTTATTTTTTTTTTAATGTTTATTTTACTTTTGAGAGAGAGAGAAAGAGACAGAGTGCAGGCGGTGGAGATGCAGAGGGAGAGGGAGACACAGAATCTGAAGCAGGCTCCAGGATCTGAGCTGTCAGCACAGAGCTCTACATGGGTCTGGAACTCAAACTGTGAGGTCACAATCTGAGCGGAAGTCAGATGCTTAACCCACTAAACCACCTCGACACACCCGTTACGGGTCAATTTTCTAAAGATATGATTAATGATATTGGGTTTCATGATAGCCCATAGTTTCCTCAAATACTTTCAAAACCCAGATCACCCTGACAGAAGAATAAATGAGGTCTCCTAACATTTTCCTTCTCCACAGTGTAGGTATGAAAGTTTATTTTGAGTGGAGGATTAAACGTCTTCCTCCTTTCCCAGTTTGATTACTGGCTTCTTTTGACCTTTTCTCATTTTTAAGGATCAGAATTATTCTACTCGATTGATAGCCAATCGTTGTTTTTCCTCCATTTAAGCGAGGTTATTTCCAGATCGTACACAAACGTGTGCAATCCTCACGGAAGAGAGGTGAAGACAAAACTTTTCTCACCATTCGGTTTCAGGCTGTCACAGGAGAACCAAGTGCCTGAAAAAGCTTTCGTAGCATTGAAGACTTTTTAAAACCAGTTGAAACATAACTGAAAATCCACAAGAGGGAGATGCTTGCTAAATCGCCAGAAAATAACTCCTACAAGGGACCAGACAGAGCCTTAGGAAGAGCCAATAGGTCGGCCTGGGACTCAGGGAGGGAGGGAGCAGGTGTATACAGTGGCTGGAGATTGGCGGGGGGTGCCGCAGCTGAAGGGAAAAGCAAGTTGGGCTGCGTGTCTCTGGTAGCTAAGAGTGTGTCTCGTCTAAGACCAGGAGCAAAAGGTAAATGGGTGTCGCCAAAGATGAGCACCCGCTCCTAGCTACCTTCTGGTAGTCCCAAAAGAAATGGGGGTGGTTATCTTTGAAGGTACTTCCGCTTAGCAACCCCACGCGGTTGCTAGGGAGGGGCCGTAGCCTGGATAACCCGGAAGTGATGGTGTCCATTTCTCACTGCCTGCTTTAAGTCCGTCCTATCGGGAGCGCCAGGGTACTCTGCGCCCGGCCGAGGGTGGGGCCAGCACTAGTGGTTCCGGCTCGGCTTCAATAGCCCCTCGGCTCCTCGCTTTCCCCCTCCCCTCCCGCACCTCTCCTCCCTCCCGCTCCTGGGAAAGAGAGGAGCCACCGCTGCGGGTGGGTAGAGAAGCACTCGGAGCCTCCGGGAGGGGACCGCGCCCGCCCCTTCTGCGCCTCTGAGTACCGCCGGACCAGGTACTCACTCCGGCTTCGATGGGGTCCGGGAGGCAGGAGCCTGAGGGTGTGCGTGTCTGTAGGGGCTGGTAGGGGGCCCTTCTCCGGGTTGGGGAGGGGGCCGGCGGAGATCCTGGGTGGGGCGCAGGCCGGCGTGTGTGTGGCGGCTAGCGGGGGTGGAATGGAGGGTTTGGGGGACCCCGCTGGCAGAGAGTGTCGGGTGGCCAGCTCGAGGTTGTGGAGGAGGCGCCCCCTCGGATGCAGAGTTCGGCCGGAGTGGACCGGGAGTTTGCCCCCTGGAGGATTCGCTCTGAAAGGGGGAGCATCCTCGGGCCAAAAGGGGAGCATGGACCTCGTCAGAGTGGTTAGGGCAATTCCTTGCTTCCCTTGCCTACCCTCCTGAAACGGAGCACGGCTTTCAGGGTTGTGGGGGGTTGTTAGTCGGCTGGGCACCGCGGGGAGCCGCCCTTGGCTGAGCTAGGGCAGAAGAGTGGGTAAGGAGACCTCTCTCCACCCAACTTCCGTGTGCTTCCTCCACTTCTTCCTTTACTGCTCTCTCGCCCCAGAGTCCTTATCGGAGCGGTACCCCCAAGTGGGCAAACATCACAGCCTATATGAGAGGTTGGAACTGGGTTCGTTGCCCCTAAATGATACTTCAAATGTTTGGAAAGTGCCAGAATGGCATATTTAACCAGGTATCCCAGCTCGATATTGAATCTGGTATAAATTGTCTTAGAAAAGTGCAGTACGGAAAAGCACCAAACTACAGGCTGGTCGGGTATAGCCTTGTTTGGTAGATATGCATGTTTGTAAAAAATAGGTTGGGGGAACTGTATAGATATAGAGGTCTAGGCGAGACATGTTGAGGCAAGCCTCTTTTTCCAATCTGTTTATCTGCCTGTAAGCCTGTTCTAGTTTAAATGAAGCAGAAAGACCCTCTTCATTTATATTTCAATTAGCGACTGAATTGTAGGTACTATGGTAATAGATGTCCCAGAATAGATAGGTAAACGTTCAGAGACTAGATCCTCTGCTTTTGAGCCTGTCTCTTAATCTTTTAAGGAGATAATTGTGGTCAAGTGGAAGTATTGGCTTTGAGATAGGTAAATCTGGGATTGAACCCAGACTATGCCACTGGCTAGTTGTTGACCTTGGGCAAGTCATGGGACCTACCAGAGATTTAGTTTCTTCGTAAGCAGAATGAGTAAAAAATTTTACCAGTATTTTAAGAGCGTGTGTGTGTGTGTGTGTGTGTGTGTGTGTGTGTGTTGTATTTAAAGAACAGTTCACTTCAAATGGAAGCACCTTCTAACTGAAAGATCGGTTATTATCATTAATCTCACACAGTCTAGGTAGCACAATTTTGTGGAATGAGGTTTGAGACAGGAAGTGAATGGATAATATTGCAAAAGCCTATGTATACAACAGGGCTTTCAATGGCTTCTAGAAATTGATCATAAGTAGCAGGAAAATCAATGATCAGATGTTTCTTTAAACTCTAAATAAAGGACAGTATATGCACTTACTGAAGTGAGCAATATTGTTTCTCTCAGATTTTTCTCAGATTTGTAATGTGTCTAGTGTAGATTGATAGAAAGATATTTAAAGAGTAATGTACAGGGGAGGCTGGGTGGCTCAGTCGGTTAAGCTGCCCTCTTCGGCTCAGGTCATGATCTCTTGGTTCATGAGTTAGAGCCTTGTGTCGGACTCTGTGCTGACAGTTCAGAGCCTGGAGCCTGCTTCAGATTCTGTGTCTCCCTCTTTCTCTGCCCTCCCACTGCTCGCTCACTCTCTCTCTGAAACAAATAAACATTAAGAAAAAATAATGTATATAAATGTTTTTAAAGTTTTTAATTCCAGTTAGTTAACATACAGTATTATATTAGTTTCAGGTAAACAATATAGTAATTCATCACTTCCATACGTACAACATATAGATATTTTGATTAAGTTCATATGTCTCTGCAGAGAATTAAAATTGGGGCATAAACTAGAAAATAGTTGTGATTTTAAGATTAACATCAACATCAGTAGCATGACTCATCTTAATTAGACTTAAACTATTAGCAGTACTTATAGAATTCTTATGTGTAATTCTGTAAAACAAGTGAAAATGGAATGAATTTCTGCCTTTAAAGCCTTCATGATGAGAATATAGAACTAAATCCCAGAAACTGTCTTTATATTGATCACTTTATAGATTTAAAATGATACAGTTACACGTAACCCATTATATCAGATTACCAAATAATATATTTCGCTTTGTAATGTCAGCTGTAGTTAATAATTTTTAAATGTACTTTATACTCAGTATAAGTCAAATCATTTGCTTTAATAAGATTGTTTATGTGTGGAAAGTGGGTATAAAGTTTGTAATTCATTATCACTTTTTAGAGTGGTTTATAGGTTTTACATATTTTAAGAGAAATTTTCAAATAAATTTCTTTCCCGTGTCTCTGCTCACAGAGTTCAACTTTTTTTTTTTTTTAAATAAAACTCTGAACTCTGTGGAGCATTGGGTGACTTAGTTGGTTAAGCGCCCATCTCTTGATTTCGGCTCAGGTCATGATCTCAAAAATAAATAAACATTAAAAAAAAAAAACTCTCTAACTATATTGCATGCTCTTTGAAGTAGAAATACTATCTTAAGTTTTGTCTGCCATTGCAGCTACATAACAGGCACCAAATAAATGTTGGTCAAATTGAAAAATGGCTGGATATATACAGACCGTTAGGACACTTCTCAGTGAGCTTTTCTACTCAAAGTATGTGGCCATTCCAAGGATCTTTGCAGTTGTCCTTTAGGAAATTTGCTTGTCAGGAAATCTAAAAATGACTAAACCCTTTTCAGTATACATCTCTTGGATGATCTCAAAAAGTTTGAGGAAAGATTGGGAAGGTTTATATACCACATACGAGAATCACGTAAGGAACAAAGTACAGTTAATTTTATCAGTGCTGCCAAATTAGTAGTGAAAGAGTTACCGTGGAAATGTTTTAAAAATGCCAAGCAGTGCTTTACTCAAACCAAATGAATATTCTTCCAGAGCTTGTTCCTATTTTAAAGTATATTACTTTCTGCAGATATGATTTGGTCTCTAATAAGGATAAATAATCACTGTATAAAGAAAAAAACAGCTGATATCGTAGACAAACTTTAATATTGCCAGTCTTGGTAGAAACTGCTTCAATGGCTTTAGATAAGTGGAAGTAGATTTTCATGAAAGAACTGTAGAATTTGTGGAATGATAGTTTTTCTCTTTTTAACATCTTTCTTATTTCTACTCATTTCTGCCTAAGATAGAAACTTTGAGACGCTGGGAGGGGGAAAAAGTGAATTTACTTCAGAATTACCATTTTAAGTATGTGGATTAGTTATTTGGAGAGCTAAATTGGATTTTGACATTATTGGGATTATGTTCAAGATGGACTCAGGAAAAAAAAAATCAGATGCCATCTGTTTCAGATTCCTTATTCCCTCACCCCTTCGTGTTTTATGGCTTTGAATTCAACAGATTATTTTTCAAAACTAAAAATCCTCAGTAGATTTAGGTTATATAATTTCAGCTATATCAATGAACATATAACTAATAGAACTTGCATGTTTATATTGAGTTACACAAAAAGATCACAGACAATGGTTAAAAGTAATTTAAACTACCTGACTATTAAGTAGCTTCTTGTATCTTGGTCATCATTGACTTAATAAACCATTTTTGTCAGAAATACTTGTTGGTGGAAGTTGCTTTAAAAAAATTGGGTAACGGAGATACAGAATAAATATTTTTTAGTCCTTGATGTTGCCACTTACAGAAGAGAAGTTTCTGCTGAGGATTTTTTCATTTTAGTGATAAGTCTGTTTAAACTTAGGCTTTCAGCAGGGAGTTTGGCCTTACCATATACCAGCTGCTATTGTTTTCATCTGAATGGCACCATATACTTCATAGGGCGCATACTTGCCATTTTTCAGTTTGGATCTTAATAAATCCTGAGGATAGGCTTTTGGGTTTACTGAGCTGGAAAAGACCATAACTTGTTTAGGTTATAGTACTTGGCACCTGGCATGGACCAGAAATACCCAAGCATCTTTGAGAAACTATAAAGTAGTATCTTAGAAATGGCCTGAAGAGAGACCAATCTGGATAGAAGAGAGCCATGTTTTATCTGCAGCAGGAATATTCTGGTATTGTAGGAGCACTGATGGACTGCCCCTGTATCGTTTAGTCTGTTCCTCACCAGAAGCTCCAAGTGTGCAATGTAGTTATGGCAAGGGCTGGGGTGTCAGGGATGGGAATTGTTCTTCAATAATTGCTAACCCATCACAATGGAGGCATAGACATATTGGGGAAAGGGATATTCTCTTGGATTTTGCCTTGGCCAGAGAAGCTGAGTGAACAGAGGTAGCCATTGCCTTTGCCATCCAAGAGGACTTGGTACTATCAACACCTCTAGGTGCTGGGTAAGCAAAACAACGTGGTTTGATGCCTTCATCAAAATAACAGGTAAATTTTCCAAGGAACAATAGCATTGGACCCACATTGATTTCTATAAATTACACTTTTTTTTTTTTTTAAGTTTACTTATATTGAGAGTGAGAGAGAACAGGAGCAAGGGAGAGACAGAGAGAGAGGGAGAGAGAAAATCCCAAGCTCCGTACTGAGCATGGAGCCAGATGTGGGGCTTAATCCTGTGACCCACAAGATCATGACCTGAGCCATTATCAAGAATCAGATGCTTAACTGACTGCCACCCAGGTGCCCCTTTGGCTTACATTTTCTAACCTAGAAAAAGGGGTGTTGAGGACTACGGGCCTCTGAATAAATACCATGCATTTATGTTCCTCTTAATAAGCTTATAAATACGTTTTGTCTTCTGGTATTAATGAGTCACATGAAAATGTGTGTGCATGTGCACGTGTGCACCCATGATAATCACTGGATCTCATTTTAATTCTTCATCCCAAATTGCTAACCATACCTGTGGTGAAGCAGCTTCCTAGCTGGATTTTTTTCTCCATTTCCTAGAGGTCACTCTCTCATGTAAGTGATAGTGAGCAGGGATATAACCAATGCCAGGAAAAAGGCAAGGAGATTGAAATTAATTTTTTTAAATTTATATGAATTGATTTAAATTAGATTTTATTTCACGTTAATTTCTTTAATTTTTCTCAAATTTCAGTAGTGATGTCTACTGTTTGAGATGTGGATGCCCAGTTTTTTTTATTCAAATTTTTTTTTCACAGTTTTAGATTTACGGAATAATTGAGCAGATAGAGTTCCATATCTCTCCTTATCCACAAAACTGCACTCCCTCCATTTCCTCTATTATTAACATCTCTTGTTAGTGTGGTACATTAGTTACAATTAATGTACCAATATTGATAACATTAACTGTAGTTTCGTTAAGGTTTACTCTTTGTGTCATATAGTTCTGTGGGTTTTAACAACCTCATAATAATATGTATCCACAGTTTTATATAGAAGAGTTTTTACCACCCTAAAAATCTGTTGTTGTTTTTTTTTTATATTTATTTTGAGAAAGCACATACACACACGTATCGGGTGGGGGGAAGGACAGAGAACTAAGAGAGAATCCCAAGCAGACCCTACTCTGTCAGTGCAGAGTCCAATGCAGGGTTCAATCTCATGAACTGTGAGGTCATGACCTGAGTTGAAGTCTGACGCTTAACTGACTGACCCACCCAGGCACCTGTTTTTTGCTTTTTGTTTTTTTAATGTTTATTTATTTTGAGAGAGAGTGAGAGCGAGAGAGAGCTAGCTAGCAAGTGACCATGTGTGTGAACGGGAGACTGGCAGAGAGAATCCCAAGCAGGCTCCTTGCTGTCAGCCCAGAACTTGACATGGGACTCAATCTCACAAATCCTGAGATCATGACCTGAGCCAAAATCAAGAGTCAGATGCTTAACTGGCTGAGCCACCCAAGTGCCCACTAAGTTGTATTTGTTAACTAGAATTCGCTTTCAGTTCGCTTTATTAACTATCCTTTCCTGGACTTAGAGGACACCTTACATTATCCAAAGCATCTTAATCTTAATTGGTATTTTGACCTTCAGATATTCTGGTTATCTGAGGTATGATGCAAAAACTGTTTAAAAACTCCATATTTGGTAGGTTTTAATTTGCTTTTTCACCTAGTTAATTAATAATAGACCCAAGGGACAATCTGTGTAAAGCACTTACACTTTGTAGAGATAGATGCTCTCCAAATCAATCAGGGTGTAAGCTCACTTTGTTTTTAATGGGATCCATCTGGTTAATGCTTGTGTTTCTTGACTTTCATTGATTATGGGATCATAAAGCTAAAAGAAAACATAGAGATGGTCTAGTTAGACCCTTTCACTTTTTAGTGGAGATTACTGAAGTGCAGGGAGACTAAGTGACTCACTCAAGATGATCTAGCTATAAAGAGTCAGACTGGAACACGTATCTCCAGACTCCCAGTCCAGTCATCTTTTTTTATAATACACAAGTTCATTCATTTTAGTGAATGAAGAAATTATGATTTTGTAAGAAGTACATTTTCTAGAAATTCTATACTACAGTAGTGAATTCAAGATTTTGGTTGAATTCCTAGTTAATTTCTGAAACGTTGAGTGTGTATTTCTTAAAGTACCGGGTGTCACTGGATCTTTAGTTAAGAGCAAATTTGTCGTTTTTCACATTTTAGATAGAAATCGGCCAATTAAAAAATAACAAAGATATTATAGCTTGTATTTAGTAAGCACACGTTCGGCTGCATTAAAATGAATCTTACTGTATTTTTTTTTGCACAGTGGAGATAATTTGTTAATATTTAATGTCATAAAGCAACAGTGGAATTCTGCCGTATGTGGTACTGTATAAAGCTAGAGTGGAGTGTTATGTAAAACTAAAAGTATGGATTAATTTAATATGCATCTGGTAAATTCAGGGCTTGAAGGATGCACATCTGTTGAGAAAACAAATCATAGAACTATTCAGAGCTTCAGCATCTTTAAATATGTGTGCTTTGATTCTCTTTAACTGTTTTGAAACAGTCTTTAATGAATTCAAAAAAGGCTATTTGCTGTAAGGAAGCACTTGTGAAGCCATTTATGATGCTATTAATCATTTTATTCTCCACAGCATTTGATACATTAGTATTTTTCTTTCCAATTTAGTTATTGGGGAAAGAAAGAGTTAAATGATCACCATAACAAAATAAGCTTATTGCAAAATGGTGTTTAAAAAAAAAGAAAAGAGGTGGGTGCCTGGGTGGCTCAGTTGGTTCAGAGTCCGACTCTTGGTCCGATTCAGGTCATGATCTCAGACAGAGTTTTGTGAGTTCGGGCCCCATGTTGGGCTTAGTGCTGGCAGCACAGAGCCTGTTTGGGATCATCTCTCTCTCCGTCTCTCTGCCCCTCCCCCACTCACGCTGTCTCTGTCTCTCTCAAAATAAATAAAGTTAAAAAAATTAAAGTGTTACTCTTCTTTCTCCCTCCCCTTAAAGAGAGAAAGAGAGAGAGCATAGTTTCCTAATTGGGATAAATTAGAAATCGTTTAAAGCTCTGACTTCTAATTTGAATCCATAATCAATGAAGAAGTAACCACAGAGTTCCTACTGTGTATTCACCATACTTGTGCTTTAGGAATATAGAAATTGAAGATAATATTTATTTGGAAAAACAAGACTTAAAATGGAAGGTTGAGAGTAATACAACGTGATAAGTAATTAGGTGCAAACCTGGTATAATCTGGGAATACTGTAGGACTTAGGAGGGAAGAACATTCAGTTCATAATTCTAATGGAAATCAGATTGAAGGTAAAGTAGTGGATCTTGGCTCTGGCAGCTGTTTAGAATCACTTGGGGAAATTTTTCCCAGAATCAGTTGAATCAGAATCTCAGGGGTGGTGAGTCCATAGTTTGTGAAAAAGCTTTCCCAGGTGATTATAATGTGCAGGCAGTGCTGGGAACCACAGGTTTAAAAGATAGATACGATTTGGGTAAGCAGGAAAGTGTTTTCAGGCAGTAGAGCTAAGCAGGGAGGGGGAATTGGGTGCAGCCTGTGAAAAGACTAATCCAAAGCTGTGTGGGCCAGTTAGGGAGTAGGAAAAAATAAGCTTAAGGAGGCAGAATGGGGTCATATGTAAGAGCAGGACTTCTCAAAGTGTGGTTCCCCAACCAGCACCATTAGCATCACCTGAACATTTATTATGAATGCAAATTTTGTGGCCTGCTCTAGACTTACTGAATTGGAAACTGTAGGGGTGGGGTCTACCAATCTATTTTAACAAACATTCCAGATGTACACAAAAGTTTGAGAACAGTTGTTAATAGAGGGTAATGAAAGGCAGGCAGAGGAAGTTAGATTTGATGTTGGCAATAAGTAGGGACCCAGTGAAGGTTTTTTAGGCTGGGGGAGTAACAGCATGCGTTTGTATGTCTGAAGGCAAATCTGATGGTGATGTGCAGAATCCTTTGGGATACTAAAAGATATGAATGAAGAAAGCCAGCTGAAGAGGTACAGACATAATCTAATGATACAATCAGGCAGGGCCTGTTCTAGCGAATTTTTGGTGAGAACACAGAATAGTCATAACAGTGATGACAGTTTGACTGTTTATGTAATGGGCAGTATGCTAACTGCTTTGGACACATTGTCTCCTTTTTCTCACAACAAACCACTGCTGTGTGGCTATTACTACAATTTTACAGATTGGGCAATGAGGCCAAGAAAGTAGCTAGCCCCGAAATTCACATTGTTGGTAAGTGGTAGACACAGGATGCCAAGTTCAAGTATCTCTAACCTCTAAAGCCTCTTTTGAAGAAACAACTAGTAATATCTGGAGACCAAGAAATAAAGGAGAAGATTGACTCAGAAAAGTTTTAATCCTAAATGTCAGATAGGAAAGGGAAGTCCCTGTTAGAAGGGAAATAGTGCTTACACTGGGTAACACGGCAAGTCAGAAAACTTGAAACTATTTTGTAAAAGTGATTGTGAAAAATAACTAAAGGAAATTTTTGTATTGTGCTTTATAGGTATAAAATTTGAAGTAATTTGGGATAGCTGAGTTTTCAGGTTTTGTTTGAACTTTTTGCTCATGGTGTCTAAATTAGCCACTTCATCCAGCTTTTAAAAAATAGCTTTTAGGGGCACCTGGGTGGCTCAGTCGGTTAAGCTTCTGACTTTGGCTCAGATCATGATCTCATGGTTCGTGGGTTCAAGCCCTGCCTAGGGAGGGCTCTGTGCTGACAGCTTGGAGCCTGGAGCCTGCTTCGTATTCTGTGTCTCCCTCTCTCCCTACCCCTCCCCTGCTTGTTCTCTTTCTCTCTTGAAAATAAACATTAAAAAAAATTTTTTTTAATCTTTTAGATTTTATAGTAAATAAGTCTGTGAATAAATTATGTTTGAGAAGCTTTCTATAATACTCTTTAAAAAAATTTTTTTTAATCCTTATTTATTTTTGAGAGAGAGAGACCGAGTGTGAGCAGGGGAGGAGCAGAGAGGGGGACACAGAATCCAAAGCAGGCTCCAGGCCTCAAGCTGTCAGCACAGAGCCCAACGCGGGGCTCGAACTCACGGAACTGTGAGATCATGACCTGAGCCGAAGTCGGATGCTCAACTGACTGAGCCACCCAGGCACCACCTATATATAATACTACTCTTGTCTCCAGAGAAATATTGTGATTTAGAAAAAAGTCAGGAGCATCTTTTTTTTTTTAAGTTTATTTATTTATTTTAAGAGAACGGAGTGAGTGGGGGAGGGACAGAGAGAGAGAGAACCACAAGCAGGCATGAACCTCGAATTCATGACCTGACCTGAAGTTGGATGTTTAACCAACTGAGCCACCTACGCGCCCCTCACTCAGGTTTTAATCTCAGGGTCGTGAGTTGAAGCCCTTTTTGGGCCCCATGCTGGGTGTGAAGTATACTTTAAAAAAAAAAAAAAAAAGAAATATCTTAGTGTTGGGGTGCCTGGCTGGTTCATTTGGAAGAGTGTGCAGCTCTTGATCTTGGGCTCGTGAGTTTGAGCCCCACGGTAGAGATTATGGAAAAAAAAAACAACTTAAAAAAAAAGACATAGGGGCACCTGGGTGGCTCAGTTGGTTGAGCGTCTGATTTAAGCTCAGGTCATGATCTTACAGCTCACGAGTTTGAGCCCACGTCGGGCTCTGTGCTGACAGCTCAGAGCCTGGAGCCTGCTTCGGATTCTGTGTCTCCCTGTCTCTCTGCTCCTAACCCACTCACATTTTGTCTCTGTCTCTCTCAAAAATAAATAAACATTAAAAAAATTTTTTTAAAAAAGAAATATTTCAGTTTTATTTTTAGTTGATAAGTAAGAAATAGTACAAAAACTTGACATGTTTGGGTAATTGTTTTCATAAGATGTTATTAGTTTCAGTACCCTCTTACTTTACTTATTGAGGTAAAATTGATGTGATGTAAAAGTAGTCATTTTATTTATTTATTTTTAATTTATTTTTTTAATTTACATCCAAGTTAGTTAGCATATAGTGCAATAATGATTTCAGGATTAGATTACTTAATGCTCCTTACCCATTTAGCCCATCCCCTCTCCCACAACCCTTCCAGTAACCCTCTGTTTGTTCTCCATAGGTAAGTCTCTTATGTTTTGTTCCCCTCCCTGCTTTGATATTTGCTTCCCTTCCCTTATGTTCATCTGTTTTGTCTCTTAAAGTCCTCATATGAGTGAAGTCATATATTTGTCTTTCTCTAATTTTGCTTAGCATAATACCCTCTAGTTCCATCCATGTAGTTGCAAATGGCAAGATTTCATTCTTTTTGATTGCCGAGTAATACTCCATTGTATATATACACCACATCTTATTTATCTGTTCAACCATCGATGGACATTTGGACTCTTTCCATACTTTGGCTGTTGTTGATAGTGCTGCTAACATGGGGGTGCATGTGTCCCTTTGAAACAGCACACCTGTATCCCATGGATAAATGCCTAGTAGTGCAATTGCTGGATCTTAGGGTAGTTCTATTTTTAGTTTTTTGAGGAACCTCCATCCTGTCTTCCAGAGTGGCTGCACCAGCTTGCATTCCCACCAACACTGCAAAAGAGATCCTCTTTCTCCGCATCCTCGCCAACATCTGTTGTTGCCTGAGTTGTTAATGTTAGCCATTCTGACGGGTGTGAGGTGGTATCTCCTTTTGGTTTTGATTTGTATTTCCCTGATGATGAGTGATGTTGGGCATTTTTTCATGTGTTGGTTGACATCTGGATATCTTCTTTGGAGAAGTGTCTATTCATGTCTTTTGCCCATTTCTTCACTGAATTATTTGTTTTTTGGGTGTTTGATAAGTTCTTTATAGATTTTGGATACTAACCCTTTATCTGATATGTTGTTTGCAAAAATCTTCTTCCATTCCTTCGGTTGTCTTTTAGTTTTGCTGATTGTTTCCTTTGCTGTGCAGAAGCTTTTTATTTTGATGAGGTCCCAGTAGTTCATTTTTGTAAAAGTAACCATTTTAAAGTGTATAGTTTGGTGGCATTTGGTACATTCATGGTGTTTTGCAACCATAACCTTTATCTAGTTCCAACACATTTTCATCATCCCCAAAGGAAAACCCCAAACCTATTAAGCAGTTCCTCCCTGTTCCTCTTTCTCCATACCCCCTGGAAAACACTAATCTGCTTTCTTTCTCTTTGGATTTACCTATTGTGGTTATTTTGTAACATGAAATCATATAAAATGTTTCTGCTTCTTTCACTTAGCTTAACGATTTCTAAGTCCATCCATGTTGTAGTATGTATCAGTACTTCATTTTTTTTTTATGGCTGAAAAATATTCTGTATGGATATACCCCATTTGTTTGTCCATTCATCAATTCATAGATGTTTTTAGTTGTTTCCATCTTTTAATTATTGTCAGTAGTGTTCGTATGAACATTCATGTAGAAGTTTTAGTTTGAGTATTGGTTTTCAATTCTTTTGGTTATGTAACTAGGAATGGAATTGCTGGGTCATGTGGTAATTTTACATTTAACTTTTTTTTAAAAACCTTTTTTTTTTTTTAAGCTTATTTACTTACTTATTTTTGTAATCTCTGCACCCATCATGAGGCTTGAACTCACTACCTTGAGATCAAGATGCTTTACTGACTGAGCCAGCCACGGGCCCCTACATTTTGCTTTTGAGGAACTGCCAACTGTTGTTCACAGTGGCTGCACCATTTTAGATTCTCACCAGCAATGTTCAAGGGTTTTTAATTTGGAGAGGGGGAGGGAGGAATGGAGAGGGACAGAATCTTAAGCATGGAGCCTAGCATGCCCAGCATGTAGCCCAGTGCAGAGCCCCACATGGAACCTGACTGGGGTCTCAATCTCACGACCATGACATCATGACCTGACCTGAGCTGAAATCAGCTTAACTGACTGAGATACCCGGGTGCCCCTAGGGTTTTCATTTTTCTATGTTATCACCAAATCTGTTACTTTGTACCTTTTTAAACATTTTTTATTATTTTTTTTATTTTATTGTTTTTATTTATTTATTTTTAACTTTATTTTTTTAAATTTACGTCCAATTTAGTTAGCATATAGTGCAACAATGACTTCAGGAGTAGATTCCTTAATGCCCCTTACCCATTTAGCCCATCCCCCCTCCCACAACCCCTCCAGTAACCCTCAGTTTGTTCTCCATATTTATGAGTCTCTTCTGTTTTGTCCCCCTCCATGTTTTTATATTATTTTTGTTTCCCTTCCCTTATGTTCATCTGTTTTGTCTCTTAAAGTCCTCATATGTGTGAATTTATATGATTTTTGTTTTTCTCTAATTTCACTTAACATAATACCCTCCAGTTCCATCCACGTAGTTGCAAATGGCAAGATTTCATTCTTTTTGATTGCCGAGTAATACTCCATTGTATATATATATACCGCATCTTCTTTATCCATTCATCCATCGATGGACATTTGGGCTCTTTCCATACTTTGGCTATTGTTGGTAGTGCTGCTATAAACATGGGAGTGCATGTGTCCCTTCGAAACAGCACATCTGTATCCCATGGATAAATGCCTGGTAGTGCAATTGCTGGGTTGTAGGGTAGTTCTGTTTTTAGTTTTTTGAGGAAACTCCATACTGTTTTCCAGAGTGGCTGCACCAGTTTTCATTCCCATTTTTTTTTTTTAAATTTTAGAGAAGAGAGAGAGTATGAGTGGGGGAGAGGGGCAGAGGGAGAGAAGAATTTTAAGCAGGCTCCACACTCAGCTCGAAGCCTGTATTGGGCTTTATCCCCATAACTGGGATCATGACCTGAGCTGAAATCAAGAATTACTTGCTCAACTGACTGAGCCATCCAGGTGCCCCACTTTTTTTTTAATGAATTTTCTTTTTTTTTTTCTTTTTCTTTTTCTTTATTTTAGAGAGGGGGGAGCCAGTGGGGGAAAGGCAGAGAGAAAAGGGGACAGAGGATGCGAAGCGGGTTCTGTGCTGACAGCAGAGAGCCTGATGCAGAGCTCAGTCTATAATATCATGAACTGAACTGAAGTCAGATGCTTAACTGACTGAGCCACTCAGGCACCTCCATTTGTCTATCTTCTAAGAGTGTGATACTTTTAGCTCATATAGTTAGATCTTTGATCTATTTCGAGTTTTACAGTATGAGGTTAAGGTTCAGCTTTATTCTTTTGCATGTGGGTATCCAGTTGTCCTAGTACTGTTTGATCTTTCCCCAGTGAATGCCCTTGGCATATTCTTCTTGAAAATCTGTTGGTCATAGATGAATAGGCTTGTTTCTGGACTCTTATTTTGTTGATCTATATATGTGTCTTAGTGCCACTTACCACACTGGTTTAATTATTGTAGTTTTGTGGTGACTTTAAAATAATTTCAGAAAGTAGAAGTCTGATTTTGTTTTTCAAGATTTTCCAAGATTGTGTTTGGCTATTTGTTGTTCCTTGCAATTGCATATGAATTTTTAAATGTTTTTAGTGGTTGCCTTATAGTTTGCCTTATACATTTATAACTAATCTAAGTCTACTTCCAAATAACACTATATTGCTTTATGGTTTGTGTTGGTGTCTTATAACAGTTGTCCCAATTCTTCCTTCCTGTCTCTCATAACATTTTTGTGATTACTTATCCAAGCTGTAGTCACCTAGTAAATTGTTGCTATTGGTATTTTGAACCAATACTTAGCTGTTAGATCTATTAAGAAAAAGAAAAAAAATTTACTTTCATTTATTCCTTCTCTAATGGTCTTTTCGTAGATCTAAGTTTTGTTACTTGTTTTTGATTTTGAGAGGGAAAGTGCTAGTGGAGGAGAGGGGTGGGGGAGGGGAGAGAATCTTAAACCTGCTCCATGTGCAGTCCAGAGCCTGTTGCAGAGCTCGATCCACAACCCTGGTATCATGACCTGAGCTGAAATCAAGAGTCAGACTTTTAGGGGTGCCTGGGTGGCTCAGTTGGTTAAGCATTCAACATCAGCTCAGGTCGTGATCTCATGGTTCAGGAGTTCAAGCCCCTTGTCGGCTCTGTGCTGATAGCTCAGTGCCTGGAACCTGCTTCAGATTCTGTGTCTCCTTCTCTCTCTGCCCCTCCTCAGCTCTCGCTCTGTCTCTCTCAAAAAAAAAAAAAAAAAACTAAATAAAAAAAATAAAATAAACATTTTTTTAAAAATTAAAAAAAAGAGAGACATTTAATCACCTGAACCACCCAGATGCTCCTAGATCCAAGTTTTTTATCTATGTCATTTTCTTTCTGAAGAACTTTTTTTGATATTTCTTGCAAGGCAGGTCTGCTGGTGACACATTCCCTCTGTTGTTGTTTGAGAAAGCCTTTATTTCTCCTCTACTGTTGAAGGATAATTTCACTGATAGAGAATTCTAGGTTGGTGGTTTTTTGCCTTGACCAGTTTAGATATTCATCCTATTTTGTCTTTGTATGTATGGTTTGTGAAAAGAAATAATATCTCCAGCATGGGTTTCTGCTCCTAGGTTTTGTTTCTCCCTGTACTCCTTTCTCTCCAGTTTTCAGGACAGTGATTTATCCTGTGACCTCATTTCTCTGGTGGATCTAAGAAGAGGTCTTGTCTTTCAGTTTTCTTGTTGTAAGGAAGAGAACCACGGCTCCATGATCTTCACATGTCAGCAGAAACGGGCAAGCTTTATATGAATTTTAGAAACAGCTCTTCTATTTCTGAAAAAAAGGCCATTGAGATTTTGGCAGGGATTGCATTGACTCTGTCCATTGTTTGAGTTGTATTGCCATAACAATATTAAGTCTTCCAATGTCTGGACAAGGTATCTTTCCATTTATGTTGGTCTTCTTTCATTTCCTTCAGTTTTTTCCAGTTTTCAGTGTACAATGCTTATACCTTCTTAGACATTTATTCCTAGGTATGTATTTTTTTGATGCCACAATAAATGGAATTATTTTATTTTTTAAAATAAATGTTTATTTATTTATTTATTTTGAGAGAGAGTGCAAGTAGTGGAGGGGCAGAGAGAGAGGGAGAGAATTCCAAGCTCGGGACTCAATCTCCCGAACCAGGAGGCCATGACTGGAGCCGAAATCAAGAGCTGGACGCTTAACTGACTGAGCCACCCACATGTCCCAGAATTGTTTTCTTTATTTCATTTTCAAGTTTTTCATTTTTTATTTCATTACTAGTATACAGAAATAGAACTGACTTTTGTGCTGAATTTGTTTATTACCTCTAATAATTTTTGTGTATATGTTCTTTAGGTTTTCTTATATAGGACTTGTCATCTGTAATAGATAGTTTTACTCTTTCCAAATTGAATGGCTTTTTCCTTCCTTTAAAAAAATTTTTTTAATGATATTATTATTTTTTTTGCCTAACTGCTCTGGCTAGAACTTCCATTCCAACATTGAATAGGAGTGGCAAATGAGAGCATTCTGCTCTTGTTCCTTATCTCAGGGGCAAAGCTTTCAGTCTTTCACCATTGAGTATGCTAACTCTGTGGTTTTCATAACATTTTTTTCTTATGTTGAAGAAGTTTTTTTCTATTCCTAGTTTGAGTGTTTTTATCATGGTAGGATTTTGTGAAATGCATTTTTTTTTTTTTTTGCATCAACAGAGATGATCATATGGTTTTTCTCCTTAATGGGTGTATTATATTGATTGATTTTTCTAGTTGACCCACCTGGAATAAAGCTGTTTGTCATATGTGTAATCCTCTTAATATGCTGTTGGATTATGTTTGCTAGTATTTTGTTGAGCATTTTTACATTGTATTTGTCTGTAATTTTCTTGGAATGTTTTTACCTGGTTTTGGTATCAAGGTAATCCTGGCTTCACAGAATGAGTTAGGAAATAATTCTATTCTGGATTTTGAGAGAGTTTTAGAAGGATTGTTAATTATTTTTTTAATGTTTGGTAGAATTTACCAGTGAAGTCATGTAGTCCTAGACTCTTCTGGGTGGGAAGTTTTGACTGGTGATTCAGTCTTTACTTGTCGCAGGTCGTTCAAATATTCTATTTCTTCTGGAATGTTTTGGTACTTTGTATGTTTATAGGACCATATCCATTTCATCTAGGTTATCTGACTTATTGGTGTACAATTTTTCATAGTTTTCTTTTATAACCCTTTCCATTTTTAAGGTCTGTAGAATGGTCCCCATTTTCATCTCTGAAGTTAGTAATTGAAGTCGTTTTTCTTGGTCACGTTAACTAAAAATTTGTCAAGTTGCTGATCTTTTCAAAGAATTAGCTTTTGATTATGTTGATTTTATTGTTTCATTTTCTGTTTTATCTCCCCTCTAACCTTTTGATGTCTTTTCTACTGTTAGCTTTGGAGTTAGCTTGTTCTTTTTCTAGTTCTTTGAGGTATAAACTTAGGATGTCAGTTTGGGATCTTCTTGTTTAATGCAGGCATTTAAAAAAATTTTTTTAATGTTTATTCATTATTGAGAGACAGACACAGCGTGAGCAGGGAAGGGGTAGAGAGAGGGGGAGACACAGAATCTGAAGCAGGCTCCAGGCTCTGAGCTGTCAGCACAAAGCCCAGTGCGGGGCTCAAACTCACAAACTGCAAGATCATGACCTGATATGAAGTAGGTCGCCTAACTAACTGAGCCACCCAGGCGTCCCTAATGCAGGCATTTATATCTATAACCTAGGCTCTTAACACTGCTTTCACTATATTTCATAAGTTTTGGTGTGTTGTGTTTTGTTTTAATTTGTGTATTTTCTACTTTTCCTTGTGATTTCTTCTTTGAACCATTTGTTGTTTAAGATGATGTTATTCAGTTTTTACTATTTGTGAATTTTCCAGTTTTTCTTTTGTTAATTGATACCTAGTTTCATTCTTTTATCATAAATGATATTTTGTATGCTTTCAGTCTTTTAAAATGTATTGAAACTTGTTTTGTATCCTAACATATTATCTCTCCTGGAGAATGTTCCATGTATATTTGAGAAAAATATGTATTCTGCTTTATCAAATGGAATGTTCTGTATATGTTAGGGCTAATTGGTTTATAGTATTGTACAAATACTCTATGTCCTTATTTATCTTCTGTCTGATTGTTCTATCGTTGATAATGGAGTGGAAGTCTCTTAATTGTTAAGGCAGTATTGTCAATTTCTCCCTTTAATTCTGTCAGTTTTTGCTTCATATATTTTGTAACTATTGTTTGGTGTGTTTATGTTTATAATTGATAGGTCTATCTGTTTTCATCCTTTTACTTTTAAACTATTTTGTCTTTTGATATAAACCGGTGACTTGTAAACAGCATTTAGTTGGATTGATCTTAATCCATTAGACTAATCTTTCTTTTAAATGAAGAATTTAATCCATTTACTTTTAAAGGAACTTAAAGGAGAGGGTTTTTGCTATATTGAACTTATTTCTGCTATTTAGCTATTTTCTGTTTTATATATATATATATTTTTTTGTTTCTCAGGTCCTTTATCACTGCTTTCATTTGCAATTATTTACTGTTTTGTCTAGTGTACTGCTTTATTCTCTCCTCCTCCTCCTCCTCCTCCTTCTTCTTCTTCTTTTGTATATTTAAAAGTTGTTTTCTTGATGTTACTCTAAGGATTACAACTAGCATCTCAGTCTTATGATGTCAGGTTTGAATTTACATCTCAGCTTAGTTTTAGCAGTACGCAAAAACTCCTATTTAGCTCTGCCCACCCCCCCCCCCATTTTGTTAGTGTTAGAATTACATCTTTATACACTGTGTTTCCATTAAATAGATGTTTAGTTATAAAAACATATTACTTCAGGCATTTTTCTTTCAAATCATGTAAGCCAAAAAAGAGTTAAAAACCAGTGATGCAATAATAGTTTGTATATGAACTTGTGTAGCTATCCTTATTTTTGTTCTTTATTTCTTTGTATGATTGTTACTATCTAGTACTTTTTCATTTCAGCCTTAAAGAACCCTCTTTTAAATTTCTTATAGAGCGCTCTCACCCTCTCTGCCCCTCACTCACTTGTGCCCTCTCTCTCTCAAAAAGGAAGGGGGGGGCGCCTGAGTGGCTCAGTTAGTTAAGCATCTGATTGGTTCAGGTCATGATCTCATAGTTCGTGAATTCAAGCCCCACTTCAGATGACCTTGAGCCCCAATTTGGGTGAGCATGAGCTCTGCTTTCTCCCTCTCTCCCTCCCTCCCTCCCTCTCCTTCCCCTTGTGGGATTCTTTCTCTCTCTCCCTCTCTCTCTGCTCCTTGCTCACTTGTGCCCTCTCTCTCAAAATTTTTTTTTCATGTAGAGTAGATCTGCTAGTGATGATTACTCTTAGCTTTTATTTTTCTGGGAATGTTATTAATTTTTCTTTCATTTTTGAAGAAGTTTTGCTGGATATAGAATTTTTGGCTGACTATTTCTTTGAACACTTGAAATGAGTTATCTCACTGATTTCTGGCTGCTATAATTTCTGATGAGAAATTGGCTATTAATCTTATGGAGAGTCCCTTGTATGTAATGAGTTTCTTCTCTCCTCCTGTTTTCAAGGTTCTTTGTATTTTCACAATTTGAGTATAATGTGTCTTGGTGTTGATCCTTTTGAGTTCATGCTGCTTGGAATTGGTTGATTAGATGTATAGATTCAGGTTTTTTATCAAATTCTGGAAATATACAGCCTTTAGTTCTTCAAATACTCTTTCTACCCATTTCCTCCTGCTCTGGGGTTCCTAGCATGTGTTATGGTGGTACACTGGACGGGGTCCAACAGGTTTGTTAGGTTCTATTCATTGTCTTCATTATTTCCTCTTCCTTTGACTGGGTAATCTTAATTGACCTGTCTGCAAGTTTGTTGATTTTTTTTTTCTCTTTCCTGCACAGATCTGCTGTTGAACCATTCAGTTAATTTTTATTTCACTTACTATACTGTTGAGCTCCAGAATTTCAATCTGATTGTTTTCTTTTTGACCCTCCCCTTCAATTTGATTCTTTTTTATAATTTCTGTTTCTTTATTGATATTTTCTACTTGGTAAGATCCTGTTTTCTTGGCTTCCTTTAGTTCTTTGTGGTTTCCTTTGCCCAGGCTTCCTTGGCGACATTTTCTATATTTCTTTTTTCCTGCAAATGAGCCCGATTTTTTTGTTTGTATGCCTCATAATTTTTTTTTTGAAAACTAGACATTTTGATTATTATTATGGATCAACTCTAGACATCAGATTTCCTCTCCTCTCCGGGGGTTTTTGTTGCAGCTTGTTGTGTGTTAACTGTTTTGTTGTTGTTTCGTGTATTTTCTATTTTTGTAAAGTATGTATTCTTGGTCATGTGTGGCTCTTGAAGTCTATGTTTCATTAGCTTAATAGTCAACTAATGTTTTGACCAAATTTCCTTAAATACCTATAACCCAAAAAAGAAAATAATACTCTCAATTTTGACTAAATGGTTCCGTGTTTGGGTATTCCTTCAACACTAGACCAAGCTGTTTACAACCCTCCCTTACCCTTTACTCCCTGTTTGTGTGGAGCCTGAAGGTAAGCTATAAGTGAAAGCTTAGGGTCTTCTTAGGCCTTTTCTGTGCACATGTCTAGCCTTGGGCGTAGGTATATCCTTCTAGATTCCTTTTTACATCTCATAGCTTACACAGACCATTTCTCCCCACATACCTCCTTTCTCAGTCTCTTCCTTCCCTATTTTCCTTAACCCCACCCAGGCTGCTTGCTCTGGGAATGCTCCAAGTCAGGCAAAGCAAAGGCAAAGTCCTTGTGCCAGTCCTCCAGGAAGCTGGCTGCCAGTCAGGTCATAACATTCAATCACAGTTCTGGGAGACTAAGGTTTGTATTTCTCCCTTGGGACTATCAACCTGCACCAGGAACGCAGCTGCTATCCACACTGCCCTGCTGAACTGGGGAGTAGAGGATGAGAGGCAGGTGATTTAAAACCCTGACACTCTTTTATTACAATGTAGCAGCTTCTTTCTTTACAAAGCCTTCCCTTGTTGTTTTAAGTTTTTGATTAGATTCCAAAGTTCTGCAAAAGTTGATTCTGATAGCCTTTGCCAGCTTATTTGTTGCTTTTTTTTTTTTTTTTTTTTTTGTGGAGGGGTGAAGCCCTGGAGTTCCTTACTCTGCCATTTTTGGTGATGTTCTTCCCTGTTCCCCTCCTTTTTTTTTTTTTTTAAATCTTTATTTATTTTTGAGAGAGAGACAGAGTGTGAACAGGGGAGAAGCAGAGAGAGGAGACACAGAATCCGAAGCAGGCTCCAGGCCCTGAGCTGTCAGCACAGAGCCCGATGCGGGGCTGGAACCCACGAACCGTGAGATCACGACCTGAGCCAAAGTCGGACACTCAACCGACTGAGCCACCCAGGTACCCCCCTGTTCCCCTCCTTTTTTAGATTTCCTACTGAATCTCTTCAAAGTAACCAGCTTTATTTTTACGATATGTTTTCAAGAACTACAACGTACATACATATAAAGGGTCATGTATAAAGACTAAAGTTAACACTGCATTCCCATCACTCATGTAAAGAAACAGAGCATTACAGTACCTTAGGAGACTCTAGGTACCCCTTCCTTTTTCTGACCTTCTAGGAAACAATATCCTGAATATTATTAAATATCCTAATAGCTAATTAGATATGCACAGAGGCAGGAAAGTATAATCTATAACTAGAACAAAAGTCAGGCAATAGAAACAGACCTAGAAATGCTGAGATGATAGAGTTAGTACTCAAGGACTTTAAAAACATTTATTAAAAAGTTGAAGGATTTATTTTTTTTAGGATTTTTAAATGTTTATTCTTTTTTGATTTTAGAAAATATTTATTTTTGAGAGAAAGCAAGCATGGGAGGGGCAGCATGAGGGGACAGAGGATCGAAAGTGGGCTCTGCATCAAGAGGCTGACAGCAGCAAGCCCCAGATGGGGCTTGAACTCATGAACTGTGAGATCATGACCTTAGCCAAAGTCAGATTTATCGACTGAGCCATCCAGGTGCCCCAAAAAGTTGAAGGATTTAAAGGCAAATGTGAAAATACTGAGGAGAGAAACGGATACAAGATACAAGAAAGAACCAAATAAAACTCTTCAAGCTAAAACATACCCAAATTGTTGCTTTTAAATTCAGCATTTTCAGTATAACTTACTGAATGAAGAATGTCATAATAGTCCTTTTTGAGCTCATAAAAGATAAAAACGTTAAGATCTAAAAAATGGGCATGTGATCAAGATGATTGTTGAATGAGGGAGGTAAGGACTAATATGGTTAAAGTAGGATCTAAGTATTTACTGTAGAAATATCTGAGGGGTACCTGGGTGGCTCAGTCAGTTAAGCGTCCAGCTCTTTTTTTTTTTTTTTTTAATGTTCATTAATTTTTTGAGAGAGACAGGGTGTGAGCGGGGAGTGGCAGAGAGAGAGGGAGACACAGAATCTGAAACAGGCTCCAGGCTTTGAGCTGTCAGCAAAGGGCCTGACACAGGGTTCAAACTCACAAACTGGGAGATCATGACCCCACCCGAAGTCGGATGCTTAACCGACTGAGCCACCCAGGCATCCCAAGCGTCCAATTCTTGATTTCAGCTCAGCTCATGCATGGTCTCACGGTTTGTGAGTTCAAGCCCCACATCGGGCTCTGCACTAACAGGGCAGAGCCTGCTTGGAATTCTCTTCTCTCCTGTCTCTGTCTTTCCATCCATGTGCATACTCTCTCAGAATAAATAAATAAGCTTAAAAAAATTGAGAATGATTAAACACAAGTATTTCATGAAATATATCTACATTATTATTATATTTGTATATTTAATATAAATTAAATAAATCGACTTAACATTTTACTTAATGTATGATAAATAGTAAATAAAAACATTTTATATTTTTAGTGTATAAATAGTTATGTATTAGTGTTTTTTTCTTAAACTGAACATTTTTAATCATTTGGTATGTAAGGCTGTCCTGTGTCCTTCTTGCTAGGACAGTACTGACAGCATAAACCTCTTTATGCACTCAGCTATGATTAAACTAAGGTTTACATCCTTGGTATTAAAATACTGCTGCCCATTTACTAAACATACTTTAAATCTTTCTAAGTTGCCAAACTTACCAGTACTGATTTCAGGGCCGTTGAGATTTGTTTTTATGTGGGCCAAGTTAGGACAATGAATTCTTTTTCTTTCTCTTTTCTTTTTTTCTTTTTCCTCCTTTTTTTTTTTTTTGTAAGTTTATTTTGAGAGGCAGAGAGAGTGGAGGAGGGACAGAGAGACAGAGGGAGAGAGAATCTCAGGCAGGCTGTGTGCTGTCAGTGCAGAGCCCAACGTGGGGCTCAAATTCATGAATGTGGGATCATGACCTGAGCTGAAACCAAGAGTTGGACACTCAGCCAACTGAGCCACCCAGGTGCCCTGAATTCTTTTTCTTTGGTTAAAAAATTTAAGTTTTGGGGCGCCTGGGTGGCGCAGTTGGTTAAGCGTCAGACTTCAGCCAGGTCACGATCTCACGGTCCGTGAGTTCAAGCCCCGCGTCAGGCTCTGGGCTGATGGCTCAGAGCCTGGAGCCTGTTTCTGATTCTGTGTCTCCCTCTCTCTCTGCCCCTCCGCCGTTCATGCTCTGTCTCTCTCTGTCCCAAAAATAAATAAATGTTGGAAAAAAAAATTTAAGTTTTAATTCTTTTTTCCCCCCAACATTTTATGACTTATTTTATTTATTTATTTATTTATTTATTTATTTATTTATTTATTGTTTATAAATTTATTGTTGGGAGGTTGAGTTATGAAGTATCAACTTGGGGGGCACCTGGGTGGCTCAATTAGTTGAGTGTTGGACTCTTGATTTTTGCTCAGGCTCAAACTCGCAACCCCAAGATCAAGAGTCAAATGCTCCACCAACTGAATCAGCCAGGTGCTCCTATCCAATCACAGTTTTATACCCATACGAACTCTTGTAGTTTTATTTCTCTAGGAGTATCATATATTCTCATTGATAGTGGAGAACTTGAGTGAGGGCTAGGAAGAATGTATTTTAAAAGCATGAATCCTAAAACTCATGCTCTTTTCTTCAGAGTATACTTTTGAAGCTTACAGGAGCATGTTCCTCTGACTTCACTAAGTCACCTAACTTTACTAACAGGTTTGCTCATAGCAAATTAAAGGTGCTTCTAGAGCTGAATGCACCAACAGCTGGGAGAAGTGACTTTTGATTCAAGAAGAAAAACATTTAGTCTTAAAACTTAGTAGGGGCGCCTGGGTGGCTCAGTCGTCAGTTAAGTGACTTTGGCTCGGGTCATAATTTCGTGGTTCATGAGTTCAGGCCCTGCATCGGGCTCTTTGCTGATGGCCGGAGCCTACTTTGGATTCTGTGTTTCCCTCTTTTTCTCTGTCCCTCCCCCGCTCACACTCTTTGTCTTCCTCTCTCAAAAATAAACATTAAAATTTTTTTTAAAAAACACAAAACTTAGTAGCATGGGGCCATTTAGTATAGTAACACCATTTGGCCATACAGACTTCATTAGGGCTGGATGACATAATTTTTCATAGAAGAATATAGTGGTTGTTCTCAGTCATCAAAAAGGTTAAATTCACATAATGTCATGGTTTGGCTGCCTAAGAGCCCATGTGTGAGCGTATGCTCTAAAATTATTGTCTCTTCTCTTTTTTTTCTCTTCCTTTCCAATATTTGTATCATATTTCTTTTTGAATTGTCTAGGACTCTTAGTTAAGTTACTTTTGTAGTAGCTCGTATTTTAGTATTAAGTATGTAAGTCTAAACTTTTCGGGTTTAAAAGGATAAACTTAGTGTTCAGGACATAATTTCCTAATGATTAGACTAATGACGGATTCTTATACTTAAAGATAATTATATCTGTGCACATAGTTTGACACATACACACACACACACATATATGTATATATGAAGTACTTGATTAGACAGAATTGTGATTGATAGAGACATGAATAGATTAGAAGGTGGGATAAGGTCTGCCAATTATGGGAAAGAGTAAAAAGATTAGATAGGTGTGTGAGTGATAGGTGGGGAAGATAAAATCTCAAGATTAATATGTTACTACTTTAATCTTGTAATAACTCATTAAAGGAAGTTTTTCATTTTCTGTTTAAATTTCACTTTTACCCTAGGAATTTTGTGAATAATCAGATACTGTCCTTTAGTTTTTTGAGACTAAAGATTTTATGTAACTGATTAAAATGATTTATGATCATTAACAGGTGGTAGAAAAGGAAAAGGGGACAAGTGAAACTGAGTTATCTTTGGAGTAACAGGATTTTATTCTGCTCTAGTATTATAAAACATTGGTTTAGACATGGACTTTGATGCAGCCAAATGTACAAAATTTTGTTTCGCTACACTGTCTTGATAATTGAATTTGGCCCAGAATCATGGGAATCCTGTGGGTGTGTGTATGTTTGAGTTCTGAGCAAGCTACTAAAGAAGGGTTGAACTAATGGCTCCCAAAGAAATGTTAAAATAAGGATTTTTAGGTGTTTTTGTTTGCTTCTTCATAGTGAGCCTGCCAGTTGTTTCTTTTCCCATTTTGCTTTTCTTGGCTTTAAAGAAACATTCTTCTTGACCGTTGCTTTTACTGTTTCAAAGTGAAACTGATATGCATGTCCCTTACTTTAGTGTAATGATACTGAATACAGAGTTAGCAGCACTTTTTTCTCCTCTGAGGTGTTGGGGAAGCATTTCCTCATCTGCTTCTCTCAAACGTTATCTTTTAGTATTTTCACTGGGTTTTCAACTGAGGGTTTATTTCCCAGTCAGAGACTCTTACTGCAGATGGACGTCTCAGAAGTCTTAATGGATTCTTGTGAATTCAGTATGGAGGCACAGGAAAGAAAGGAGAAATTTCTGGGTCTTTCTGCAGTAGCAATAAATATAAACTGTCAAGCCATAACAAATTCAAGTCCTTTTCAGAATTTTGTTGTTTGGTATGCAGGCACAAGAACAGGAGAAACTTCTTGGCCCTCTGTGAGGATATGAGGAGAGGTTATGGTTGTCTTTTGTCTGCTTATTTTTCTTACCTACTTACCTCCACCTGCTTTGAACGTGTTGACAGGAAGAACAGAATGAAGGGGGAAGAGCCCTCTTGGTGGATTGCCCCACCTCTCTGATAAGTTTGTGTGTGTGTGTTTTTAAAGTAGGCTCTATGCCCAACATGGGGCTTGAAGTCAAGACCCTAAGACCCAAAGTAGTATGCTGTACTGAGCCAGCTAATCACCCCGATTTCTGATCAGTTTTGCTGTTTTTCTGTGGTTATCATTGTTGTTTTAGCAATAAAGAAATTGAGGCCTTATCAAAGGTTACTGTTTCCCTAGATTTTCTGTCCATTGTTTACGATGGAACCCTTTTGTGAGTCTGGTGCTTTCCCCCACCTTTGAGCTATGAAGCCATCCTAACTTCTTCTTTACAGAGGAGGTGCATTGAAGTAGTCATTTACCACTTTGTGATTTCAGCCTGATTGGCAGATTGTGATGTTGGAGCTACATTGGTTTTGCCCATGAAATACACTTGTGGCTGATCTGACAGCCACAGAGAGTGAGTTGTCTTTCTATAGCTTTGAAATTAAAATGCAGCTTGACAAACTTTATATGGTAACTGTTGCTTACATTTGGCTGCCTACAGAAATTTACTACATTCTAAAACAGTTACATGAGAGAATGGCTGATAGGGTTGAGTTAAGTAGCATATTTGTATGAATAATTTTTCAACCTAGTATAGAAAAGGAGAGCTAGTTAGTTTAAAATGGTGGTAGTATTCATTTTGTTGCATAAGTAATGTAATGAAAATACTTAAAAATGAAAAGAAAATGAGAATTTTACAATTCTAGCACAGAGATCATTTTTATTTTCCATTCTTACTTGCACTGTGTGTAAGTATACCATACTTAATTTTTATTATTTTGTAATATCATAAATACATATGTATAATCTGTAGAGCCATGTTTAAAAAATTTTTTAAGTTTTATTTAAGTAATATCTACACCCAGCATGGGGCTCAAGCTCACAACCCCAAGATCAAGACTTGCATGCTTTTCTGAATGAGCCAGCTGAGTGCCCCTATAAAGCCCTGTTTTAAAAGTTAGAGATATGGGGAAAGTTTTAGGGGTCTTAGAAATGGATGGTAAAGACTATGAAGTAATACTTCCTTATAATTATTTGATAAAGGACACCCCTTAGAAAGGAACTTCGAAGGAGTGAAAAAGAATAAGGAAATGAAATAACACAAGAAAGCTATAATTTCAGAACCACTGGTGTAACATAATCTTACATTATCAGTTTAGAATAGAGGTATACATTTACTTTATTTCCAATGATAAAGGAGACTATTTTTTTCCCAAGGGATACTATCTTTAAAAGCAAATAAAATCTTCCTACTATTAAACACCTAAAAATGATAGATTTATTTTTTAAGCTTTTTTTTTTTTGATGTTTTTATTTATTTTTGAAAGACAGAGACAGAGCACAAGTGGGGGAGGGCAGAGAGAAAGGGAGACACAGAATCTGAAGCAGGCTCCAGCCTCCAAGATATCAGCACAGAGCCCGACACAGGGCTCAAACCTACGAACGGTGAGATCATGACCTGAGCTGAAGTCGGACACCTAACCAACTGAGCCATCCAGGCGCCCCCTTAAAAACTTTAAAAAGTCATGGTTGAACTAGCAAAAAGTAAAATGAAAAAACAAAACACAGAGAGCCCAAATTCAGAGAGGTATAGAAGCATCTGATGACTGCTGTGCTGAAGGCATCTACTAGTTCCAGATGACTTGTGTTTTCAGTTTTTAAGAGGTACACATGGGACTCAGGAGACAATAGAAGCCATGCATTACAGGAAGTCAGGCCAGAGATCCACCTTCCTAAAATGAGAATCCACAAAAAGCTATATGCCCACTAGGAAAGGGAGAAGCAGAAAAAAACTCACCCTAGCAAAGAGAGACAGAAACTTATCCTTCTTTGCCTTGAATATAAACCGAGGGTGAAAAAAGTTTTCCCTGAATGTTTATCATTAGAAACATGTCCTCATAGAGATTTGAGACTCCACTACCTCTGTGACTTCAAAAAATCTCTAAGATGAGACTTGTTTTGAGTGATTATGGCTTGGTATTGTGCCCTGGCAAAGACAGAAATGAATCCAAATGCTTTCTGGAGGAATAACCTCTCAGAGTCTTCAAAGAATTACCAAAGATATATTCCAGAGAATATGAGCTGTCTTACACAAAGCACATGAGGAAACAGGTTACCATGAGCAAAACAAAATATCTAAATCAGACCCACAGGGAGTTCAAGTATTGTCATTACTGGATACTAAATACAGAAATAAATGTGCTTAATGTATCTGATAAAGCAAATGGGAGAAGTGAAATTATGACAAAGGATTATCCAAAATAATTAGAATCCAGAAACAAAAATATAATAATTAAAGTGATAACTTCAAGGGCAGGTTTAATAGCCTATTGGATTGAAAAGAGAATTGGTGAAGTAGAAGACAGATTTGAAGAAGTAATTAGGAATGTTATGCAGGGAGATATCCTAACTCCTAGAACCTGTGAATACATTGCCTTAAATGGCAGGGGAACTCTGCAAATGTGATTAAATTAAGGATTTTGAGATGGGGAGATTATCCTAGATTATCTGGTGAGCCCATTGTAATCACAAAGGTCCTTGTAAGGAAAAACAGTAGGCGGGAGAGCCAGAGAAATTTGAAGATGCTACATTCTTTGCTTTGAAAATGGAAGAAGGAGCTGTGAGCCAAGGAATACAGGTGGTTTCTAGAGGTTGAAAAAGACAATGGATTCTTCCTTGGAGCCTCCACAAAGAATGCAGCCCTGTCAACTTGAGTTTAGCCTGGTGAGATCCAATTTGGACTTCTGACCTCCAAAACTGTGAGATAAAAAAAATCTGTGGGTTTTTTTTTTTTTTTTTGGCCACAAAGTTTGTGATAATTTGTTACAGCAGCAATAAAAAATGAATTCAACATCTAAACAAAATTCTACGTGTAGACAAATGAGAAAAGGGTAAGAGACATATAGCTTGAAACTTTATATGTGCATTTAAAAATTTCCAGAGTAGTCCCTGAAAGAGTAAAAGTTGACTAGAAGGCAAGTGGAATAGGAGAGGGGAATTTCAAATAATATGGAAAAAAAAGGAGAAAGAAACAAGAGTGGGACAAAGATATGGTAAAAATAAGGCCAAATAGATCACTAATCATAATGAATGTAAATGGATCAAATGCTCTAGGTAGAAGACAAAGATCGTCAGACTCTATGTAAAACATAAGCTAAAACTAACTTGTGTGTTTTTTAAAAATATACAGTATTTTTAAAGTTTGTTTGTTTGTTTTGAGAGAGGGAGAGAGAATACCCAGCAGCCTCTGTACCATCAACATGGAGCCGACTTGGGCCTCAAACCCCTCAACTGTGAGGTCATGACCTGAGCAGAAATCAAGAGTCAGATGCTTAACCGACTGAGTCACCCAGGTGCCCCAACAACATAAGGTTTTTAAGAGATTAAAATATTACAACAGAGGAAAGTTGAAGATAAAAAGGATGCACATGTTATACCTGGCAAAATAGGAACCAAAAGAAATTGGTAGTTACATTAATATAATAAGATTACTTCAGGGAAAGGAGCACTATTAAACCGAATCCGTGTTTCAGATGTGAATTGATTTTTGCTGCTAGTTAGATGCAGAAACTAACAGTGACTTAAAGAAGGTAGGTGTATATTACCCCTTCCTCCTGCCCTTGAAAGAGTCTAGAGATTTAAAATCTAGGGCTGATTATGGAGGTTTCATTTTTATCATCAAAGTCTCAGGATACTTCGCTGAGTGTTTTCAGTGCTGCCATCTTTTGTGGCTAACCTTATGGTAAGATGGCTGCTTTCGGCACCAACTCTCACAGACTCCATGTAGGAGGAAGGATGAGGGATGGGTGTGGAGCCTATGCAAGCTATTAGGCCATCTCTAAATGTGGTTCATTGAAGTTCCACTTAGCAAGACCATTATGAAATGTATTTTAGGCAAGCATATTGCTGCCTAGAGCAAAATGGGATTTTATTTACTGAGGAAAGAAGAGAGATTGACTATTGGAACAGATCACCAGCAGTCTCTGCCACTTTATATAATAAAGGCTTTGTTTACCAGAAGATACTAGGATTACAACTTTATTTGTACCCTATAACACACATTCAACATACATAAACTAAAAATAACAATTACAAGGATAAATGTACAAATGTACCACCAATACAGATTAAAAAAAATTTTTTTAATGTTTACTTTTGAGGGAGAGAGAGAGATGGAGACACAAAATCCAGAGCAGGCTCCAGGCTCTGAGCTTGTTGCACAGAGCCTAACACGGACTCAAACTCACGAGCCATGAGATCATGACCTGAGCCAAAGTCAGACACTTAACTGATGGAGCCACCCAGGCGTGCCCCCCCACCCCATCATAATAGATTTTAATAAAACCAAAAAAGTTACTAAGGAGATAAAAGACTTGAACAACACAATAAACAAGCTTGAACTACTGGGTGAATATAGAATATTGTATTCAAAAACTTTTTTGAAATGTTTGTTTATTCTGAAAGAGTGTGTGCAAGCGGGGGAGGAGCAGAGAGGGAGAGAGAATCCTAAGTAGGCTCAGCACTGAGCGTAGAACCCAACGTGGAGCTTGACACGGAACTTGATCTCACAAACCATGAAATCATGACCTAAGCCAAAATCAAGAGCAGAGTACCCGACTGAGCCAGCCAGGTGCCCCACGCTGAATTCAAATTTTAAATAATCAGTACCATAGAATTGCTACTGTGTGGAATCCAAAATTTCAGATAGTGCAATAGATAATCACTTAACCTTAAAAAGTGCCCCTGAAAATCTCAACAAATTTCAAAGAATATATGATATTCAGATCACTTTCTCTGATGACAATGCAAACTAAATTGGGCCTCTGTTTTTTAAAAGGTAACCTTAAAAGTCTGAAAAAAAATATATATATACTTGTAAATAACTGGGGTTACAGAAGAATTTATGATGGAGTTTTAAGAATATTTAAAACTTGGGGTGCCTGGGTGGCTCAGTTGAGCATCCAGCTTCAGCCCAGGTCATGATCTCACAGTTCGTGAGTTTGAGCCCCAGGTCAGGTTGTGTGGTCACAGAGCCTGGAGCCTGCTTCATATTCTGTGTCTCCCTCTCTCTTTGCCCCTTCCCCACGCATGCTCTGTCTCACTCTCTCTCAAAAATAAAAAACATTAAAAAAATTTTTTTAAAAAGAACACTTAAAATTCAATAATAATGAAAATGCAACATCAAAATTTGGATAAATCTTAGTCGTTCTTGGCCATAGCACAAAGCTAACTTTCATAAATATCCCATGAAAGTTTGAAAAGAATGTCTATTTTGTAGTTGTTTCTGGCAGTGTTAATTAAGAGAGACCCAAACTTTTCAGGGCTTAATGTTAACATACACTGCCTTGTGCAGTTTGACCTCTGACAGTTGTCTGCTTTCTTTGCTTTAATATTAATTACAGTTCCTTGATCAGATTAGATCAGTAGTTCTGAGAGTTTAGTGTATATCAGAGTCATTTGGGGGATTTGTGGGGGGGGTTTTAAGTTTATTTATTTATTCTGAGAGAGAGAGAGAGCATGTGCACAAGTGAGGAAGGGGCATAGAGGGAGAGAGGGAGAATCCCAAGCAGGCTCCACACTGTCAGTGCAAAGCCCAGTGCAAGGCTCAAACTCACAAACTGTGAGTGGGGTCATGATCCCAGCTGAAATCAGATGTTTAACTGATTGAGCCACCCAGGTTCCCCTAGAGGAACCAACTGAGCCACGCAGATGATTTGTTAAAGCACAGATTGCTGGGCCCCACCTCCAGAGTTTATGATGTAATGGATCTGGGGTGGGCCCCAAAATTTCCATTTCTTCCTTCCTTCCTTCCTTCCTTCCTTCCTTCCTTCCTTCCTTCCTTCCTTCCTTCCTTCCTTCCTTCCTTCCTTCCTTTCCTCTCTCTCTCTCTCTCTCTCTCCCTTCCTTCCTTCCTTCCTTCCTTCCTTCCTTCCTTCCTTCCTCTTTTTCTTTTTCTTTTTCTTTTTCTTTTTCTTTTTTTTAAATTTAGATTCAAGTTAGTTAACATCGAGTGTAGTATTGGTTTCAGGAGTAGAATTTAGTGATATGTCCACTTATGTATAACACCCAGTGCTCATCCCAACCCCAAAATTTCCATTTTTAACATATTCCTGAGTGATGTTGATGCTCCTCACCTAGGGACCCTGCTGTGAGAACAGCTGTATTAGAGACTACATTCTGTTGACTCCATTCCCTTGTACGTATTTTTTTTCCTCTGCTGCCTTTTCTCTCAAACTTTTTTTCAGGAACCCTTACACCACTCCTCCCACCACACACACACAATTTAAATCTCATTCTTCTTAGAACTATTTTTACCCACTAAATTGTTAGGTGTTCCTTGTCTATACTTCCCTTATACTGCCAATATCTCTTGCACATCTGTAAGAAGCCCTTTCATATTTCTTAAAGCCATTAAAATTTTTTTAGTGTTTATTTTTAAGAGAGAGAGACAGAGACATAGAGCAGGAGTTGGGGAAGGGCAGAGAGAGAGAGAGAGAGAGAGAGGGAGATAAAGAATCCAGAGTAGGCTCCAGGATCTGATCTGTCAGCACAGAGGCCCACACAGGGCTGGAACTCATGAACTGTGAGGTCATGACCGGAGCCAAAGTCAGACACTCAGCTGACTGAGTCACCCAGGCTCCCCTCTTAAAGCTGTTGAAAGCTATGTATTTTGTGTTTTTAGCCAGTGTATATCTTAATACCTGGTACATAGAAAGCAGTCAATTAATACTTGTTAATAAATAAATGGGCTTTTGCCATTCATATTTTGATTGTGTTTTGTAGGAAGAAACAATTATGGAAATTTATCCAGTACTATGTATATAGCACAGTGTTAAAATTCTGTGTTGTATATTCAGAAATACATGATTAAAATATACTTTAGGAAGGTCACCTGAGTTTGGAAAGCTTCCTTTTGTCTTCCTGCTATTTCATGTCTGGCTGGAACAAAAAGATACGGGAATAAAGATGGTGAAATGAGAAATGAACTGCTTGCAATGGATTGAATGAGGATAAAATAACTAGGCCCGTGGTTCTTCCTTGATTCATTGTATCAGAGTTGAATCTAAAAGAAAGATCAGGGGCACCTGGGTGGTTCAGTCAGTTAAGTGTCTGACTCAATTTCAGTTCAGGTCATGATCTCACAATTCATGAGATTGAGCCCCGTGTCGCGCTCTGGGATTCTCTCTCTCCCTCTCTCTCTGCCCCTTCCCCATTCTGGTATATGTGCCCCCTCTCTCTCTCTCTCTCTCTCTCAAAATAAATATTTAAGAAAACACCAATTAACCATATAACATTGTTTAAAATGTACTGTTTTAAAGTAAAAAAAAAAAAAAAAGAAACGGGATAATACAGAAATCTAAAGTTTTAGAGTTTACTTTTGGGGGGGAGGAGAAATTAATACATCTTGGACTTGTTTCCTGTCAATATACTTCACTTCATTTTTTAAAATAGTTGTAGAATTTCTATGGATATGCCTAAGAAATTTCCTATAATGTTGAATACAATTCTGAAAATTATTATCTGAAATTTTAGGTATGAATCTATAAATTTCTGGGCAGGCTGACTAACCTTATTTTCCCCTTTTCACTTGTACTGCTATTAAAATCAGACCTGTTAGTTAAGGGTAAGCCTACAAACTTGAAGCTGGAACTTCTCATTAGATCTGAATGCTGGTCTTCGTTATCATAGAGGGAGGAAAAAGAACACTGAAGCTGGCCTCCCAGTGCTTATAGTCTGGTATATAGGTTGTGGGCTAGTTTCAAACAAGGTAAAATAAATAAATAAAAATAAAATTTTCGGGGCGCCTGGGTGGTGCAGTCTGTTAAGTGTCTGACTCTTGATTTCAGCTAGGGTTATAATCTTGCGGTTTGTGGGATCAAGCCCTGTGTCAGGCTCTGTGCGGACAGCGCAGGGCCTCCTTGGGATCCTCTCTCCCTCTCTCTCTCTCCCTCAAAGTAAATAAGTAAATATTTAAAAAAAAAATAAAACTTGACTGAATACTGAAAAGCTGAAATATCAGTAGCAGATGGTCATTTTGTGTCAGAAAAATTTTGACATATTTTCTTAGTTTTAAAAGAATAGGCTTGGGGCGCCTGGGTGGCTCAGTCGGTTAAGCGGCCGACTTCAGATCAGGTCATGATCTTGCAGTTTGTGAGTTCGAGGCCCGTGTCGGGCTCTGTGCTGACAGCTCAGAGCCTGGAGCCTGCTTTGGATTCTGTGTCTCCCTCTCTCTCTGCCCCTAACCCACTCAAATTCTGTCTCTGTCTCTCTCAAAAATAAATAAACATTAAAAAAAAATTTTTTTTTTAAAGAATGATTACAGGGAAAAGTGGCCATGGTTCCAGATATCACAGAAATTGAAATGACCAAAAGAATTCTGTATTAAATTTTGTATTAATCAACTTCTAATGGTTAAGACACTTTTATGTGTTCAGAATTTACTCTACCTAACATGTTATGAAGCATTGGACTCCATAGTAATAAATTTTACCTTACATGTTCAACATCATCTTCTTGACAAAACTTGAATATACTTATACATGCAGATGTACTCATATTTCCTAAAAGAATACATTTTCTTGTGATAATCTCTGTGTTTGTTGTGCTAGTCAGAGATGAATCTTAACCATTAAGAAGTTGGATGGGGTTCATTTAAACCTCTGGCTACAGGAGTATGCTATCATAGGGCACCCATATGCTTCTCTTCCTGTAGGTTTTAGTTATCAGTATAGTGTTCATAAAAGACTCTTGAGTCAGGCTCCCAAGTATACTGGCTCCATTGCTTCCCAGTTTTGTGAATCTCAGGCACACCTTACTTGGTTTCCTCCAGCATGAAATGAGGATGATAGTAAAACTTTCACTATCTTCTAGGGTTGTAGAAGGATTTAATGAATTAATATATTTAAGGCACTTAAAAAGTGCCTGGCACAAAAGGGCCCAATAAATTTTAGATGTTATAGTTGTCACTGTTCTACAGTCTGACAGATGTGAACTATCTCAGGTTTTCATTATGTCCTATAAAGTATATGCAGAGATTAATAAAATCTACTGAGAAAGAGTGGTTTTATATTAAGAATACTAGAAGGAAACTACTCCTTTTGTACTACCATGTAAGCTGTAAAATGAGAGAATAAGCAGATGATGGCCTTTTGAAGGAAAGAGGGGGATAAATACAACTTAAAACATTCTAATCAGATAGGTGAAATTGCTTTTATGTTTAGCCAGTGATTAACAAATAATTATTTGACACTGGACAAAAGTTAAATAAAAATTGATTAATATTTGTATTAATATTACAGCAGATTTTCAACAGCAGCTCTTCAAGTTACCAATAAAAACAGTGGAAAATGGAGACTCATTCATGACAAAAGCAAGTGGAAGATAATAGTGTAGTGCCTTTCATACTGCTATGATTAAAGTGCAGCCCTGTCTTAAACTTCAGGGTAACTGAGTTTTAAAACTTAGCTTGCGGGGCGCCTAGGTGGCTTAGTTGGTTAAGCGTCCAACTTCAGCTCAGGTCATGATCTCACGGTTTGCGAGTTCTAGCCCCATTTTGGGCTCTATGCTGACAGCTCAGAGCCTGGAGCCTGCTTCAGATTTTGTGTCTCCCTCTCTATCTGTCCTTCCCCTGCTCGGGCTCTGTTTCTCTCTCTCTCTCTCTCTCTCTCTCAAAAATAAATAAACATTAAAACAATTTTTTAATTAAAAAAAAAAAAAAGCTTAGTTTGCAGGTACCAAGTGAGAGCATAGTATGTACCTGAGATGAAAACAGCTTAGCTGTTGGCACCTTTGGGAGAAAGAACCAGATTTTTTGTAACTAGTTTATGCATAAAACTGAGAAAGAGAAAGCTGAATGTGGGAACATTTCTGTTATAAGCCTTTATGCTCCATGAGGTGAGAAAAACATGTTATAGAATAAGGATTTCAGAAAGTGAAAGACAGTTACTATTTAGGGTAATTGTTAAGTCTTTGACTAGATGCTTTAAAAAAAATTTTTTTTTTAAAATTTTTAGAGAGAGAGCATGAGCAGGGGAGAGGGACAGAGGGAGAGAGAGAAAATCAAGCAGAGTGCAAGGCTGGATCTCACAACCTGGGATCATGACCTGAGCCGATACGAGAGTCGAACACTTAACAGACTGAGCCACACAGGGGCCCCAGACCAGATGCTTTTAACTGAAATTTGTGATGTCTGGCCATAAGCTAGCTCAGTATCAGAAGCAGCTTGTGGGCTTATAATTTTGTATGATATAACATAGCCTTTTTCCTTTATAAACCCTCTGTCATATAAATGCTTGCGTTATCTGATGTGGAATAAACTTTTGTTTTGAATGCTGCTCATTTCCTTTGAATTCTACCTTAAATTGTTATCATTTGGATTTGAAATTTAGAAATGGGAATATTCCTTGAATAAGAAATAAATTTATATAGTTAATAGTACTAGTCATGATATTCTGAACTTCTTGGTAGAAAACATCATTATTTCAGACTTCTGCTTTTCATGAGGAGACTTTTGGGAGGGGGTTGGAGTGAACAGGTACTTTTTAGTTTAAACATGGTACTATTTTTGTGGGTTCCCATCCTTGTTTTTGTCAATGGAGATTATTTATGCTAAAGACTTTAAAAGCTGTATTTCACTTGAACAACTTTAGATCAGAGGTTGTAAACAGATGTCTTGGAGAGTATTTAAAATCTAAAATAATTAATTGCCAGCATATAAAAATGAGATTTTATTGAAATTTCAGTGACTAACAACTCCTGTAAAATCAGTGCTGGTAACATTGGCTCTGTATTCTTACATGGTAGAAGTCAGCAGGAGCTGAGAGATATCTGTGCTATAGTTGGGATATCCACTATTCACTTTACCACCACATACCTTTGAAATGATCATGACTAATCATATTGATATCTGGTCCTTCTCAGCATTATAATTTCTGCATCAGTGAGTTTTGTTTTGTTTTTTAATTTTTTAAATTTTATTTCAGGGGTGCCTGGGTGTCTCAGTTGGTTAAGCGTGCAACTTCGGCCTAGGTCATGATCTCATGGCTCCTGAGTTTGAGCCCCACATGGGGCTCTATGCTGACAGCTCAGAGCCTGGACCTGCTTCAGATTCTGCGTCCTTCTCTCTTGCTCTGCCCCTCCCCTGTTCTGCCTCTCCCCCACTCATGCCCTCTCTATCTCAAGAATAAAGAAACATTAAAACACACACATACACACACACACACACACACACACACACACACACACACACACACACAAATGAGATCCCTTGGAGAAATTCTGCTACAAAAAGGGGGCATAAATATCATGTTCAAGTGATGAAGAACATAGTGTGGGAAATAGAAGAAATTTTAATTCATTCAAGGGAGACGGAGACTTAGGCTGGCTTCCTAGTTAAAAAAAAATTGTGGACATATTTAAAAATCACTACACGTTTTTGGGGTTTTTTTATAGTTTCAGGAGGATAGTTGTGAACCAGTAAGCTTTTGATTCATTGGGGCTCAATGGGTGAGTGAGTGCAGGCAGGGTCCTTTGGTAAGTGTGGCAGATGGGAGAGAGCTCAGATTTTGGACTCCTGGCTGGGTTTGACTGTGTGACGTAGTCAGTGACTATAACCTCTCTGAGCTTCAAGTTCCTCATCTATGGCAAGGAATAATTGGCTTTTACCACAGCAGTAAGTCCAGGTTCATTTCACTGAATAGGTCACATAGCACTCAGAGTTAATCATTTTGAAAATGTAAATGTCCTTTATAAATCTAAATCCCTTTATGTATAAATGTCACTCCATGGCTTTAAATGCTTAAATGGTTTCTTGCAGTATCAATGATCTATAAAAATCCTGAATGATGGACTCCTGCTGTATCTTCACCTTGAGAACTGTAATCCCCAGCCTTGTTGGTCTTCTTCCACCAAGTCTGTTTTTATAGGCTGTTTCTCTGTCTGGAGACTCTGTTCGTAGCTCTTGATAAGACTGGCTCCTTCTCATCCTTAAGGACAGTGTTGAATTGTGGCTTCTACTAAAGGTCTTAATCCCCTTCTGTCTAAAACTCTCCCTTTTGACTTCCTCATAAACTTTATTTCAGCAGGTCTTTTTTTCTTTGTAGCATGGCCCAAATTTGTATTTCTTTTATTCCTGTTATTGTGATGCCACCTCTAAACTGTAAGCTTTATGAGAACAAGAACTACATATATGTTGACTTCACCATTTTATCCCTGGTGACTATCCTAGTTTCAGGCACATAGGAGACACTCATTAAATGTTTGTTGATTGAATTAAGAACTCCACTTTGAATAGATATAAGTGCTTGTACTTTTCCTTGTCAACAGCTGAAAATTATGCAGACTCCTTTAGTTAATTGCTGTTAATTCCTTAAAGCTCTTTTATGTGGATACAATATTTTAAAGAGTGTATATCTTCTTTTAAGACTTCATTTTTTAGAGAAATTTTAGGTTCACAGTAAAATAGGAAGGTAAAGAGATTTACCCCTCATACACCTCTCCCCCCAACACACATACATAGCACTGCCATTGTCAACATCCCCCACCACAGTGATAAATTTGTTATAATTGATGAACATACCTTGACAAATCATAATTACTCAAAGCCTGTAGTTTACATTAGGGTTCACTCTTGGTGTTGTACGTTCTGTGGTTTGGACAAATGTATAATGACATATATCCACCATTATAGTATCATACGGAATACTTTCACTGCCTTAACAAATCCCCTGCTAGAAGAGTACATACGAGGTACACGTTACATGGAATTGAGGAGTCAGGAAAAGTTTTCCAGAGAAAGGGACATTTAAGGTAAAGGCTAAAGAGGAGCCTAAGTTAATTTAAGGGATCCAGGCTGAGCGTCTTTGGGAAGGAATGAAGTAAGTTTGGTGTTAATGTAAGGAAAGAATTGAAGCTGGGGAGGTAAGCAAGTGCCAGATCAGGAAGGACTTTAAGCCACTTAAAAGATCGTACCTTTTTTCTGAGGTCATTGGAAAGCCATTGAAAGCCTTTGAGTTGGAGGATAACGTGACCAGACTTGCATTTTAGAAAGTTTCCTCACGCTACAGTGGTGAACAAATTACTATGGAGAGGTAAGATTTGAGAGGAGAAACCTGGAGCAAGGAGATCAGTTAAGAGATTCTGTTCCATCCCTCTGGGAGGCTGGTTTCTTTGCCAGGCTATATTAATCAAGATGGAGAAAGCTTATGGATGTGAATGTTATTTAAGAGCTAAAATTGACAGTTCTTTTGTCTCTTGTTTAAGTCACAGGGTAAATGGTTATTAGTATTGTGCTTTGAGATAAGATCCCAAGAAAATAAAGTAGGTTTGAAATTTTCTTAGGGAGGAGGGAAGTGTTGGGAGAAATGGAAGCCAAGAGATGAATTCACTTGGTGGTGTTCAGTTTGAAGTGTCTGAATTTTTTTCATTTAGGTAGAAAACTTGTGTATGCCCCTGACTATATAAATCTCAACCTCAGGAGAAGGGTGATAGAGCTGGAAGTGTAAATTAGGATGCATCAGTGCGTAAATGAATGTATGATATTGGTGCTTAGAATAATGTAGCAGTGCCTGGGAATGATGTCTTTTACATAATAAATGCTTAACAAATTTGTGATGCGTGAATGCATGTCTAGGAGCCATGAAGTGGTCTTGAATGAGAAGAGAGACTTGGGCCAGTATTCAGAAGAAATGAAACAATTTAGGGACAGGCTGAGTAAGAAGGAGCAGACACAGAGATAGGAGGAAAGTCAGAAGAGAATGATAGCATGAACTCAAAGGGGAAATAATTTTTTTTCTTAGACTATTTAAATGTTTATTTATTTTGAGAGAGAGACAGAGCATGCATGTGCGCACATGAGCGGGGAAGGGGCAGAGAGAGGGGGTACAAAGGATCTAAAAGGGGCTCTGCACTGACAGCAGCAAGCCCAATGTGCGGCTCAAACTCACAAACTGTGAGATCATGACCTGAGCCGAAGTCGGACGCTCAACCGACTGGGCCACCCAGGCGCCCCTGTACTATTCTTAAAGTAAGCTAGAGAAAAAAATATTGAAATCATGAGGAAGAGAAAATACATTTACAACATTGTACTATATTTATTGAAAAAAAAGTCCTTGTATAAGTAGACCCATGCAGTTTGAACCCTGTTGTTCAAGGATTGACTGTATTATTATTAACTGAAGTCCATAGTTTACATTAGAATCCAGTCATTGTGTTACTTATTTTATGGGTTTTCTAACACATAATATGTATCTACCATTACAGTATTCTTAGAATAGTTTCACTTCTCTAAAAATCCCTTCTACCTTTTCATCCTTTTCTCCCTTTGTCTCCCTGAAGCCCTAGCAACCACTGATCTTTTTACTGTGTCCATAATTTTTCCTTTTCCAGAATGTCAAATAGTTGGAATCATATATATAGTATTTTCAGATTAGTTTCCTTCACTTAGCAATATTCTTTTAAGTTTCCTCTGTTTCTTTTCATGGCTTGATACCTTATTTGTTTTTATCATTGAATAATATTCCTTTACATGGCCATATCATAGTTTATCCGTTTACCTATTGAAAGACATCCTGATTGCTTCCAATTTTTGGTGATTTCACATATAAACATTTACTATGTTTAGCTGCTCTAAACATTATGTGAAGGTTTTTGTATGGGCTTAAGTTGTCTGTTCTTTTGAATAAGTACCAAGGATTGTTGGATCATATATTAAGAATATGTTTAATTTTGTAAGAGACTGCCAAACTGTCTTCCAATGCGGTTGTACCATTTTGCATTCCAAGCAGCAGTGAATGAGAGTTCCTGTTGCTCCACATCCTCACCAGCATTGGGATTGTCAGTGTTTTGGGTTTTCATCATTGTAATAGTATAGTGGTACCTCATTTGAATTTGCAGTTCCCTAATGGCATATGATGTTGAGCATCTTTTCATATGCTTAATTGTGACCTGTATATCTTTGTGAGGTGTCTATTCAGATCATGTGCCCATTTTTTTAAAAAAAGTTTACTTTTGAGAGGGTAGGAGGGGAAGAGAGTCAGAGACAGAAGATACTAAGCAGGCTCTATGCTAAGAGTGGAGAGCCCAATGTGGGGCTTCAACTCGTGAACTGTGAGATCATGATCTGAGCTAAAATCAGATGCTTAACTGATGAAGCCACCCAGGCACCCCTCCTTTGCCCATTTTTAAAGCAGGTTTGTTTTCTTGTTTAGTTTCAAGGTTTTTGTATCTTTTGGATAACAGTCTTTTCTCAGATATTTGTTTTGTGAATATTTCTCCCAGTCTGTAGCTTGTCTTTTCATTCTTTTAACAGTGACTTTTGCAGAGCAAAAGTTTTTAATTTTAATTAAATCGAACTTACCAATTTTTTCTTTCATGGATTGCAGTTTGGTGATGTGTATGAGAAATCATTGCCAGACCCTAAGGTCACTTAGATTTTCTCTATAATATCTTCTAATAGTTTTATAGTTTTGTGTTTTACATTTAGATCTGTGATTCATTTAGAGTTAATTTTTGTGATAGGTATGAGGTCTGTGTCTAGATTCACTTTTTTTGCATGTAGTGGCCATTTTTTCCAGCACCATTTTTGGAAGAGACAATCCTCTGCTGAATTGCCTTTGCTCCTTTGTCAAAGATCAGTTTGATTACATTTGTGTGGGTCTATTTCTGGGCTTTTTGTTCTGTTCCATTGATCGGTTTGTCTATTCTTTTGCCTGTACCGCACTGTCTTGATTACTGTAGCTTTGTAGTGAGTCTTGAAGTTGAGTAGTGTTGGTTGTCTTTCTTCTTCTCTTTGAAATATGTGTTAGCTATTCTGGGTCTTTTGCCTTTTCATACAGACTTTAGAGTTACTTTGTCAGTACTCAAAAGATAACTGGCTAAGAATATTTTTTTTTTAACAGTAAAAGTTTTTTCTAAATGGGGAGATGTGGGGAAAATGTAAGGTACAGAAGCACTGAAAATGTTCAAATGGGCTTGGCCTTCATTCCAGTCTAAGTAATGACATAGGAAGCTCCTGAACTTGCTTCCTCCCATGGACACATCAAATCTATAGCTACACACAGAAGAATTCCCTCTGAAAGGAATTCAGAAACTAGTTGAACAACTCCAATACATTGAGTGAATGAGGAAAAAATCCCACATCGAAATGGATAGGAAAGACTGAGACACATTCTTTCTATAAACCCCACCCCTGGCACAGCAACATACAATTTAGGAGGGAACTCACAATTCCCAGCTTCTCCCTGAGGAGTAAAGGGTTTGCAGTCAAAATCTAGTGCCTCAAAATTTAAGGCTTCTGTCTGACAAATGGGACCCCAACACACCTAGCTCTGAAAGCCAGTGGAGCTTGTGTCCATAGGACCCAAAGACTGTAGCAAACAAACAGTGCCTAAGAGCCCACTGAGGAATCTGCTATGGCTATCCGCACCATGGCTCAGTGCAGAGGCAAAAGACAGAAATGCCCATCTCCTGGTCTTTACCTGAAAGAGGACTGTTTGTTTACTTGAAAAAGCTGCTGCCTGAGAGTCATGCTTCTAATTTAACACACATCTAGGGACAGACCACAATCCTCCATGCAGACCTGGGAGGCTGGCAGGTGCCGCTTCTACATTCTCCCTCCGACCCACTCCCTGTTACCAGTGTCTCTTTAGGATGAGTTTCTGTAATCATCTGGTGCCCTGGCCTTTGTGACTACTGCCTGAGGGTGTGCACCCCTTGATTTCCTGAGTCTGGTGGCCAGCAGGACTTGTGTTTGTGAGTCCCACAAGACTATAACAGTTTTTAGCTATCGCCCCCAGGAGTGAGTGCATAGGAAGTGTACTGAAAATCCCAGCTCTCAGTCTCCCTGAAAGAGATCTACTTTCATACTTTAAAAGCTGTTACTTGAAGGTCTGGCTTCTAGTTAGGTCCGGCTTCTAGTTAGCCTTCATCGAAATGCTGACTAAGAGCTTCTCCTTTGAGACACTGACAGGTCTTGGCACATCCTCAACTACTGAGAACCATTAAGAACAAACAAGGTAGCTTGGACAATCACAAAGATTTCAGAAAAAACTAAGAGCTAGGGCCTGGCTGAGTAATGAGGTTCATCTCCTGCAGGAGACTACTCTGTCAAGATTGGGAGGGGTAGGTGTTTATCCATTACACAGAAACCAGTGAAGTCAAGGAAAATGAAGAAACAGGAGTATTTTATGAACAAAAGAACAAGATAAAACTCGAGAAACCGATAAATGATTTACCTGATAAAGATTTCAAAATAATGGTCATAAAGATGGTCACTGAAGTCAGAAATCCTTTGGAATTGAAGGAGTGATAGTTTCTAGACAAGCAGAAATTGAAGGATTGATTGAAGGAGTTCAGGGCACCTGGGTGGCTCAGCCATTCAGTGTCTGACTCATGAGTTCAGCTCAGGTCATGAGCTCAGGGTCATGGGATCAAGCCTCACATCAGGCACCATGCTGAGCTTGGAGCCTGCTTAGAGTTCTCTCTTTTCATCTTTTCTGCCCCAACCTCCCTCCCTCCCTCCCTCTCTCTCTCTCTCTCTCTCTCTGAAAATAAATAAATAAACTAACAGGAAGCCGTATGAATGTATAAATCTCATTGGTAAAGGTAAATATATAGTTAAATCCAGAATACTGTAATGTTGTAATGGTATAGGTAAATCACATATATCTAGTGTGAAGGTTAAAAGAGAAAAGTAGCTGGGGTGTCTGAGTGGCTCAGTCATTTAAGCATCCGGCTCTTGATTTTGGCTCGGGTTATGATTTCATAGTCTGTGAGTTTGAGCCCTGCATCAGGCTCTGTGCTGACCGTGTGGAACCTGTTAGGAATTCTCTCTCTCCCTTTCTCTCTGCCCCTCCCCCACTTAGGCACACGTTCTCTGTCTCTTTCTCAAAATAAATTTAAAAAACTGAACATTTAAAAGAAATCACTTACATTTAAAGAAAAAGAAATGTAGTAAAAATAACAAGCTACAATTTCTTTTTTTTAATGTTTGTTTATTTTAAATAATAAGTTATTATAGCCCCAAGCTACAGTAATTTCTTAATGGATACACAAAGTAAAAAGATGTAAATTGTGGAATCAAAAACATGGAAGGGGGGTGCCTGGGTGGTTGGGTTGGTTATACATCTGACTCTTGATTTCAGCTCAGGTCATGATCTCACAGTTTGTGAATTCAAGCCCTGCCTTGGGCTCTGCGCTGTTGGGTCTGCTTGGGATTCTCTCTCTCTCCTCTTTGCCTGTGCTCTCTCTTGCATTCTCTCTCTCTCTCTCAAAATAAATAAACTTAAAAAAATAAAAGGGGGGTGAGTAGAAATATAAAGCTTTAGTGTACATTTTACGTTATCAGCTTAAAATAGACTATTATATAGAATATATAAGTCTCATTGCAACTATAAAGCTGAAACCTATAATAGATACTTGAAAGAGGAAGTAAAAGGAATCTAAGCATGCACTAAAGAAAATCGTCAAGTCACAAAGGAAGAGACAAAGAATAAGAAAGGAACAAAGGAAAAAAAACAAAAACAAAACAAAAACAAAAAAACAAAAGAAAGGAACAAAGGAATTGCAAAACAGCCAGATAACAGTTAAAATGATAATAGTAAGTCCATATATATCAATAGTGACTTTAAATATAAACGGACTAAACTCCCCAATCAAAAGACATGTAGTGGGTTAATGGATAAAAAGATAAGACCCAATTATATGCTGCCTATAGGAGACACATCTGGTTTAAGGACACACACAAATGGAAAGTGAAGAGATGTTAAAAGATAATCCGTACGAATGGAAAACAAAAGAAAGCAGTGGTAGCTATACTTATGGTCAGGCAAAACAGACATTAAGACAAATACTGTAATAAGAGATGAGGTCATTATGTAATGGTAATGTTTAGTCCAACAAGATTATAGAACTTCTGTAAATATTTATGCACCCAACATCGGAGCTCTTGAATATATATCAATATTAATAGACCTGAAGGGAGAAATAGGAACACAATAATAGTACGGGACTTCAGTACCCCACTTGCAATAATGGATGGATCATCCAGACAGATATTCAGTAAGTAAACATTGGACTTGAAGTATATGCTAGACCAGATAGACTTAATAGCATTTACACAACAGCATAGCATTTATTCAACAGCAGCAGGATATGCTTCTTGTCAACCACACACAGATATTCTCTAGGATAATATGTTAGGTCACAGAACAAATTTTAATGAGCTTAAGAAGACTGAAAGCATATCGAGCATCTTTGCAGACCACAATGGCATGAAACTAGATATCAATTACAAGGAAAAATGGAAAATTCAGAAATATGTGGAGATTAAACAACATGCTACTGAAAAATCAATGAGTCAAAGAAGAAATCAGCGTAGTACTGGAAGACCTAGCCAGAGCAATTAGTCAAGGAAAAGAAATCAAAAGGCATCTAAATTGGAAAGGAAGAAGTAAAATTGTCACTGTTTGCAGTTGACCTGATACTATGTGTAGAAAACCCTAAAGTCTCTATGAAAAAAACTTTAGAACTAATCAACAAATAGTTTCAGGATGCAAAAATGAATGTACAAAAATCCGCACCTCTCTGCAGTAATGAACTGTCAGAAAGAGGAATTTTTAGGGGTGCCTGGGTGGCACAATCAGTTAAGCGTCTGACTCTTGATTTCAGTTCAGGTCATGATCTCATGGTTCATGAGATGGAGCCCTGCGTCAGGCTCAGAGCTGAGCACAGAGCCTGCTTGGGATTCTCTCTCTCCCTTTCTCTGTTCCCCTCCCCTGCTGTCTCTCTTGCTCTCAAAATAAGTAAGTAAGTAAGTAAATAAATAAGAGGGATTTTTAAAAGTCCCATTTATAACTGTATGAAAAAGAATAAAATACCTGGTATAAATTTAATCAGGAAGGTGAAACTGAAAACTGTGAGACATTTAAAGAAAGAAATTGAAGAAGACACAAATAAATGGAAAGATATTCCATTCTCATGGATTGGAAGAATTAATATTGTTAAAATGTGCATACTACCCAAAGTGATCTACAGATTCAATGCAATCTGTATCAAAATTCCAATGGCAGTTTTCACAGAAATAGAAAAAGTAATCTTAAAAATTTGTATAGAACCATGAAAGACCCAAAATAGTCTAAACAATCTTGACAAAGAACAAAACCGGAAACATCATACTTTTGGATTCCAAACTGTAATACAGAGTTATAGTAATCAAAGCAATAGGGTATTGGGCTAAAAACAGACACATAGATCAGCAGAACAGAATAGAGATCCCTGAAATAAGCCCATGCATATATGGTCAACTAATTTGTAAGAAAGGAGCCAAGAATGTACAATAGAGAAATGATAGTTTCTTCAGTAAATGGTGATAGAAAAACTGGACCCCTGTCTTACATCACAGAAAACAACTCAAAATTGATGATAGTCTTGAATGTAAGACCTGAAACTGCAAAACTCCTAGAAGAAAACATAGGGGTAAGCATCTTGACATTGGTCCTGACAATGTTTTTTTTTTTTTTTTTTATTAGTTGACAGACTAAGCAAAGGCAACGAAAAGCAAAAATAAACAAGTGGGATTACATCAAACTAAAAAGCTTCTGCACAGTAAAGGGAGCCATCAATAAAAGGAAAAGGTAACCTACTGAATGGAGAAAATATTTGCAAATCATATATCTGATAAGTGGTCAATATCTAAAGTATATTAAAAAATCAAGTCAGTCAAAAAAATCTGATTAAAAATGGGCAGAGAAACTGAAAAGACATTTTTCCAAAGAAAACATACAGGTGGCCAACAGGTATATGGAAAGATGTCATCAAAATGATAAATAAAAAGTTGGTAAGGATGTGGAGAAAAGGGAACCCTTGTGCACTGTTGGTGGAAATGTAAATTGGTACACCTGCTGTAGGAAACAGTAAGAAAGTTCCTCAAGAAATTAAGAGATAACTTTACCCCCATGTTTGTTGCAGCATTATGTGCAATAGCCAAGACATAGAAACAGGCTAAGTGCCCATCAACAGATAAGTGAACAAACAAGATGAAGTGTATGTGTGTAATACACACATACACACATATGCACACACATGATACTATTAAGCCATAAAAATAAATAAATACTGCCATTCAGGGCAATGTGAATGGACCTTGAGGGCATTATCCTAATGAAATAAGACATGAATCCTAATGAAATGCCTTAATGAAATAAGACAGAGTAAAACAAATACTGTATGATCTCACATGTATGGAATGTAAAAAACCTGAACTCAGAACAACAGATTGGTGTTGCCTGAGGCAGGGGGCAGGAGGTAGGAGTGGGTGTGGGAAGGGTTGTGAAGGTGGTTAAAAGGTATAGTGGTCCCCCACCTTATCTGCAAGGGATAAGTTCCAAGACCCCCAGTAGATGCCTGAAATCATGGATAGTACTGTGCCCTATATATGCTGTATTTTTTCCTATACATACATACCTCCGATAAAGTTTATCAGTTAGGCACAGTAAGAGATTAGCAACAATAGCTGACAGTAATAGAGGTTACGTGAATATGGTTCCTCCTGCCAATCTTACTGTACTGTGTTCACTCTTTTTATTCTTGTGATGATGTGAGATGATCAGGTGCTTACATGATGAGATGAAGTGAATGACATAGGCATTATGACGTAGCCTTAGGCTTCTATTGACCTTCTGATGATATGGCAGAAGGAAGATTATCCCCGCCTAGATGGAAGTTGACCGTTGGTAACCGAAACTATGGTTAAGGGGGACACAGGGAGACTCCTGTACAAACTTCCAATGATAAGATAAATAAGTTTTGGGAATGTAATGTACTGCATGGTGACTATAGTTAACACTGTATTTTATATTTGAGATTGCTAAGAGGGTGATCTTAAAACTGAAAAAATAGGGGCACCTGAGTGTCTCAGTCAGTTAAACGTCTAGCTTCAGCTCAGGTCATGATCTCACGGTTCATGGGTTCGGGCCCCACGTTGGGCTCTGTGCTGACAGCTCAGAGCCTGGAGCCTGCTTCGGATTTTGTGTCTCCCTCTCTCTCTCTGCCCCTCCCCTGCTCACGCTCTGTCTCTCTCTCTCTCTCTCTCTCTCTCTCTCTCAAAACTAAATAAACATTAAAATAAATTAAAAAACTGAAAAAATAATCATTAGGTGAAAATAGACCGAGCAGTGAGGGATAGGGTGGTAAGAATGGGAAACATTTGGGAGACATTAATAATTGGAATTTGTGGAAAAGAGAAACAGTAATACTATTAGGATCTGTAAACACTGTTCTTCCCTTTAATAATAGCACTCCAGTAATGTGGCTAAAAAGTAAATCAATTCTGGTCATTTGTTAGGTTAATTAAAGTGATGTTCTTACTGTGCCTTTTTTTTTTTTAAGCTAAAATGACTTATAAGACTTTCATTTGTCCTTAAATTGTCTTTTAATTTTTTTTTATTGTGTAATTTTTGACATTCTTTTGGCACACACACACATACAAGCACATGCACATATACAGATAGCATTTTTACTGAGTAGTTACTCAATACCTTCTGTAGGTGTGATGCTGCTCTTGAAATTTATTCTGTGTTCTAAATGTGAGGTCAAGCCTGGTCTCATTCTTTGAGGAGCTTACAGTGAGAATTTCAATACCGTTGCATGCGCTCTTGGCCACGTGACACAAAGGGAATTTTGCTCTCGGCTCTGAGAAGAATTTTCATCCTTACCAAGAAAAAGATACATGACAAGAAAGTCTTTTGCTTTGCACTTTCTTTTCTGTTTTGGATACTGGTGTGAGAAGTGATATCTGAAGCTGAAACTTGTGACTGAGAGGCCACAAGCCTTAGTACCAAAGCTAGTAGATGATAGAACAGCAGAAGGGTTTGGTCACTTCAGAGACTCTTTAAGTAAACATACAGTTACCATACGATCCAGCAGTCCTTCACCTCCAAGCAATTTCATCCTAAATTATCTCAGAAAAGAGGGATTGAGATGCCTGTCTCTTGTCTTGACTAACAACAAAGACCATGTGTGTTTGGCTTTAAAGTTTAAGTATGTTACAAGCCTCATTTTGACAGTGCCAATGTATGAGAATCTGAAATAACAACCAGTAATTCAGTGACTTATTTTCTCTTAACAGATTCACAGCTGTAATTCTTTAAACATTGTCTTGTGGTTTTATAGTATGGTTCCAGTTTTTTAGACTTCATGCAGCTTCTCAAAATACTGTTACATAAATCAGTAAATTCACTTTAGGCATTTGATTCATGATAGAAGACCATACCTATCTCTTCCACAAAGCATCTGTTACTGCCTTACAAAAGAGTGACTTTGAGCCAGATGAACTCTTGGTTTGGGATGATTTCTTTTGTATGTTGGCACAGGACAGTTGTTGCTAGAAACGTAAGTTTCTCTCATTTCAGTGTGATAGAATGCTTTAAGATATCTTCTAGAGAAATCTGTGAAGGAAAACTTTTCACTGACCACAGCTGAGGATAGCCATATTCTTCAACTCTTATCATAAACCAGCAGATATAGCCTCAGTTCCCTACCTACAATTTGATGAATTGGATTTTTTGATTTTACTATTAGCAATAATTCTTTAATCTACTAGAGAGCTCTTAAAATTTCCCAGTCAGGAAAGCCATGTGTATAAATCTGTTTGTATTCACTAAATGAGGCTTAATTGGTGGGGTGATGCCTTCTGGGAAGGGTTAAACCAGTTCCTGAAATGAATACTTTTGATTACAAAGAATACATGGAGTGTTAAAGTTTTGTTTTTTTTAAGTTTATTTATTTATTTTGAGAGAAAGCACAAATCGGGGAGGGTCAGAGAGAGAGAGAGGGAGAGAATCCCAGGTAGGCTCCGCACTGTCAGCCCAGAGCCTGTGCGGACTCAGACTCAGGAAACCGTGAGATCATGACCTCAGCTGAAACCAAGAGTCCAGCACTTAACCAACTGAGCCCTCCAGGTACCCTTGGAGTGTTATACTTTAAAAAATACCTTTCCTCTTAAATTAGGCATGCTTAAATTCAGAGAAACGATAAGAATTAAGCTTCCAAAGGAACTTGCTGGTATGACTCTAAAAATTTGTCATAACATTTACATGTCTAATAAATAAATTGCTAAGTGGTTTATTTACCAGAAAAAGAAACATCTGCTTATTACGTGTATATAATTTCTCTTCCCCCTTTTTTATTTACATATAGTTGACATACAATAAATACTACATTTATTTCAAGTGTATGACGTGGCAGTTTAGCAATTATATACATTATGAAATGCTTACCACAATAAGTGTAGTTACCATCTATCACCATATAAACTTACTACAATATTAGTGTCTACATTCCTTATATTGCACTTTTTATCCTTGTGACTTATTTACCCTATAACTGGAATTTTGTACCTCTTAATCTCCTTCCCCTATTTTGCTAATCCCTCTCCCCTGTGGTAACCACCAATTTGTTCTCTGTATTTATGAGTCTTTTTTTGTTGTTCATTTGTTCATTTGTTTTGTTTTTTAGATTCCACATATAAGTGAAATCATATGGTATTGTCTTTGATTTATTTCACGTAGCATAATAGCTTCTCAGTCCATACATGTCACAAAATGGCAAGATTCCATTCTTTTTAATGGCTGAGTAGTATTTGATTTGCATACACACACACACACACACACACACACACACACACACACACATCTTCATTCATCTATCGATGGACACTAAGGTTGCTTCCATATCTTGGCTATTGTAAGTAATGCTACAGTAAACATAAGAGTGCATATATCTTTTCTTTTTTTGTTTTTGTTTTTTTTTTTTTTTTGAGAGAGAGAGGGAGGGAAGATCCAAAGAGGGCTCTGTGCTGACATTAGCAAGCCCGGTGGGGGGCTTGAACTCATGAACTGTGAGGTCATGACCTGAGCTGAAGTCAGATGCTCAACCCACTGAGCCACCCAGGTGCCCCATATATCTTTTTGAATTAGTGTTTTTGTTTTCTTTAGGTAAACAGCCAGTAGTGGAATTACTGGGTTATATGGTATTTCTGGTTTTTTTTTTTTAGGAATCTCCATTCTGTTTTTCAGAGTTGCTACGTCCATTTACATTCTCACCAACAGTGCAGAGGGGTTTCTTTTTCTCCACGTTGTTGCCAATACTTCTTTCTTTTTTTTTTTTTAAGATTTTATTTTTAAGTAATCTCTACACCCAACATGGGACTTGAACTCAGAGCCCCAGTATCAAGAGTTGCATGCTTTACTGACAGAGCCATCCAGACGTCCCATTTCTTGTCTTTTTTTTTTTTTCTAAGTTTATTTATTTTTGAAACAGAGGGAGACAGAGCACAAGCAGGGAAGGGGCAGAGGGAGAGGGAGAGAGAGAGAATCCCAAGCAGGCTCTGCAGTTTCAGTGCAGAGCCCAAAGCAGGGCTTGATCCCAAGAACTGCAAGATCATGACCTGAGCTGAAATCAAGAGTCAGAAACTTAACTGAGCCACCCAGGGTGCCCCTCTTGTCTTTTTGGTACTAGGTATTCTGACTGGTGTGAGGTTGATATCTCATTGTGGTTTTGATTTGCATTTCCCTGATGATTAGTGATTTGAGCATCTTTTCATATGTCTTTGTCTTTGGAAAAATGTCTATTTAGGCCTTCTGTCCATTTTTTAATCAGGTTATATGGGTTTTTGGTGTTGATTTGTGTGAGTTCCTTATATATTTTGGATATTAACCTTTACCAGATATATTATTTGTAAATATCTTCTCTTATTCAGTAAATTGCCTTTTTGTTCTTTTGATGGTTTCATTTGCTGTGCAGAAGCTTTTTAGTTTAGTCCCAATAGTTTATTTTTACTTTGTTTCCTTTGCTTAAGGAGACAGATCCAAAAAAATACTGCTAAGGCTGATATCCAAAAGTTTACTGCCTGTGGTTCTTTTTTAGGAGTTCTAACTAAGGTTTCAGGTCTTACATTTAGATCTTTAATCTGATTTGAGTTGATTTTGTATATGGTGCAAGAAAGTGGAATTCCCCTCCCCGCTTTTTATACTGTTAAAAAAAAAAAAAAGAGGACAAATCATATAGTTTGTCTTTTACTGCTATCTTTGGAAGTCATTTTTTATTTTTATTTAAAAAAAATTTTTTTTTAACATTTATTTATTTTTGAGAGACAGAGAGAGACAGAGCGTGAGTGGGGGAGGGGCAGAGAGAGAGGGAGACACAGAATCCGAAGCAGGCTCCAGGCTCCAAGCTGCCAGCACAGAGCCCGATGCGGGACTCGAACTCACAAACCGTGAGGTCGTGACCTGAGCCAAAGTCAGATGCTCCACCGACTGAGCCACCCAGGCACCCCTGGAAGTCATTTTTTAAAAATAAGGTTAAGGTATGGGGCGCCTGGGTGGCTCAGTCAGTTGGGAATCTGATTATTGATTTCACCTCAAGTCATGATCTTGCGGTTCGTGGGATCAAGCCCCACATTGGGCTCTATGCTGACAGCATGGAGCCTGCTTCAGATTCTCTCTCTCCCTCTCTCTCTCTGGCCCTCCCCAACTTGCACTTGCTCTCTAACTCTCTCAAAATAAATAAGCATGAAAAAAAATTTTAAATAAAAACAAACTTAAGGTATAATTTTTATTTTCATGTTTACTTATTTTTGAAAAAGAGAGAGGGAAGGTCAGAAAGAGGGAGACAGGATATCCAAAGCAGGCTCGGCGCTGACAGCAGAGAGCCTGATGTGGGGCTTGAACATGCAAACTGTGAGATTATGACCTGTGCCAAAGTTGGATGCTTAACCAACTGAGCCACCCAGGCACCCTGGTTAAAGTATAATTTAATGTTTACCTTGGATGTTCTGTTTGACCTGGTTCTTGAGCTCTTTTTCATATGTTATCTGCTAGTAACTAAAAATAAATGATTTAATAATATCTTTGTGAAATGGAAATCCTAACTAGCCTGTCTTAACACTAATGATTGAAATGAAAGAATACTAGCTTCTTTTCTAGATGAATTCTAAACGTATGGTTAATCAGGATTCTATTTACATGTATTATTTTGTGTAAATATTTGGTTATATTGTTGAAAATCTGTTTTTTGTTGAGCAAGACCATCATAATTGTTAGTATTTATTAAGTACCAATTACATATAAGAAACTAAAGAAGATAGGACAAGAGCCCTAATTTCAAAGGCTTATAATCAAATTGAATACTAGAGTATATCAATATAATCTGTTGCATACTGAGTGGCAAATATATACACTGTATACACAGGGGTGCTCCAAGTGTTAATGATGAATTGGTTATGAAAGATTTCGCAGTGGGCATAGGATGTGAGTCAGGCCTAAAATAAGAAGAGTTATGAAGCCATTCTAGTGTAAGGGCCAACAATGGATACACCTTGTGTTTATGCAGTAACTTTTTTTTTTCTAATTAAAAAAACATTTGTTTCTTTTAAGAAGCCTCCACTCCCAGTGCAGAGCCCAAAGCAGGGCTTGAACTCACAATCCTGAGATCAAGACCTAAGATGAGATCAAGAGTTGAAGAGTTGGGTGTTTAACTGACTGAGCCATCTAAGTGGCCCTGTAATAACCTTTTAATACAAGAATTTAATTAAGGAGTTTATATTTAAGGGATTAGAGAGAAGATATTTACAAGTGATATATCTGGTAAGGATTAATATCCAAAATACATAGGAACTCACACAAATCAACACCAAAAAACCAATAACCTGATTAAAAAATGACAAGCTAAAGAGTTTGTATTTGGGAAGTAGAATATAGTTTTGAACAGTGGGTAGTGATAAATAAACAGGATTTTTAAAAATTTAATTGTTCAGTTAGTTTGGTTTCTTAAATGAGAGATGCCATATAACAGTAGTATTAAATATTATTCATCTTTCATAATTATAGATTAGACCATGCTCATGTTCCATGATAGATTAGAAAATTGATATCTTAAATGTAAGTTTTTTTCCATGTTTGTGGGAGGTAAAGTGATTCTTCTGGGGTACAGGCAGGTGTTAAAAACATCCTTTTCCCAGCTGAACACGAATCTTTACTTTGTGCAGGTTTCTAACCTGGGAAGTGCTGTATGTTTTTCTAATACATACATGCAAGTATACATGGTTACTGAGGGCTATATGTGATTACTCCACCTAATGTTTCATGAGTTTAAGTGCAATGGAGAAAGTTAATGACAAGCATTATAAAAATAACCTCCATCTGTTAGAGTGAACACATATGAAAAATAAGAGCAGTAGATAAGGTGGTAGTACAGTTTTCCAAATCTTATAAATGAAGCTATTATAGTAGTAATAATTTATAAAAATGTGGGAGTTAGTCGAATGCTCAAAATTGCCTGGATAGGCTAAGACACATCTTTTTCCTGCCTTCAAAGAAATTTATAACATAAGGAAAGAAAGAATAGCTTGACAGTTTCTCATACATAGACACATGCTCGCACCAGTTAAGATAGGGCTATCTAAAACATCTTAAGTTTTATTTCCCTTCTCTTACTAATATTGTTGGAGGGACTTTTGGTAAACAACAAAGATAATTGGAAGATATTGGATACAATTGCAAAAAAGAGAAAAATGAGAGAAATATGAACTCAAAATGTTGTTCAAGTAAGAAACCCAGTAATTGCTGACCTTCTCATTACCCTGATTTTGTCTTAAACAGAATATACATTATGAATGTGGATGTGTTGTTTCCCGAATTCAGAGAAACGTATCTTATTGATGATTAGCTTTGTTGAAGCCTAAAGTCATAATACACTTTTAGTAATACAAGGAAAACAGACAAAAAAGATGAACATAAACAGTTTATTTTAATTGTTTGAAGTAAATAGATTTTATCTTGGATAATATGCGCATTTGTACCATCAGCTCACAGGTTTGTCCCTGTGCCTGTACTCAGAAATTAAAGATGTCCATGAGAAGCTTGCAGTATAGACATTTTGCTTTATTGTATATATGCAGTAACAACCAAGCAGTTGTCCTAATTCTCTTTTTCCTTAAAATTTCAAGGAAAATATTTAATGAAAGTAAAACATAAGCATGTGTTTTGTATGTGATTGGTGATAACAGAATTTTGTTGTTGTTGTTAAAGATTACCTGTTTTATGAAAAACAGCATCAGAATTATCTCATTTTAAACTTTTGTCTTGGGCTTAGTCTTGAATTGTAACAAAGGAGAATTCTGATAGGGATTGATTCTACTTAAGATTTTTTTGTTTCTCAGCTTTATTTTTATTTTGGAGTTGTGCTTCATGACTCTGTCACTGTATACTCAGTCTGCAGTGAAAAGTAAACCAAGAGTTGAGTTTTACAAAGCTTTAGTCTAGAACTGCTTAGTACCACCAGGGTTTTGGAAAGTCTTTTACACAAGTAGTCTGTGTCAATCAATAACTTGTTTTGGGTTATTTTGTTGCCCTCAGTGCTTGATAAATGGTGGAGATGGAGGAGGGGGACAGTAAGTAGCTTCATTTCTGACAGGTTCTGTCCAAAGTTAAAGGAAGAGCTTTTAATTGTCTTCAGTTTATTTAACTAGGCTTAATCTATCTTTCTGTTACCCAGTGATGAAAAACGGAGCAGACAGCTTCCTTTTGGGTCATATGTACAGTACTAGAAGACAGCATTTTCTATTAACGACTTGTGTGTTCCCTTAGCTGCCATGGTCTGCAGCCTACTGAGCTTATGTTATCAGATAAATAACTAGTCCAGATGGCTAAACTGTTGGAGGATATAAAATCAAGACCCATTTCAGGAAGCTATCCACTTTGTTCATTTTTGGATAGGATCCATTCTAATTAGTGGTAACTTTCTGGATTTGTTTTAAAATTTAACTTATAACTGTATATTTTCTTGATTTTTACCCAGGTTACAAAATACCCTCCTATGCTTGAGATCCACAGACTACGTGTCCTACGAGAACGAATCAGTTGTTCATCTCCTGGAAATACATTAGAAACATAAATATGGTGCCAAAAGATTTCCTTACCTTTCTCTGACTACAGTTTATTTGGACATACTTTTGTATTGAAGAGAGGTACACAGACTGAGGCTACTTGTGCAGAGACTCTGTCGTGTAGGATCATGGACCATCCTAGTAGAGAGAAGGATGAAAGACAACGGACAACTAAACCCATGGCACAAAGGAGTGCACACTGTACCCGACCGTCTGGCTCCTCAACATCCTCTGGGGTTCTTATGGTGGGACCCAACTTCAGGGTTGGCAAGAAGATAGGGTGTGGGAACTTCGGAGAGCTCAGATTAGGTAAGAACTTGTTTATATCGGCCGCTTCCACAACCACCAACAGCTATAATTAGCTTTTGTGTGTTTCAAGACAAGAAGTTTATGATTTTATGAGAAATTCTCCTAAGGAGGACCTGTTCATATAAGCAATAAAGAATTTGTGAAGGGGACTGGTCATTATCAGTTAGAGTTGTATCCAAGGTTCCTCTCTGTTTGTGTGTGATAGGTTCTTAAATTTACCACCAGTTCTGAGATTTTATGATGTAGGGAGATCTGCGTACAGATATCAGTAAAAATAAAAATTATGATTTAGCTGTTCTGAGAGGTAGAGCCCTAAATTCTGTTTAACAAATTTCCAGGTCACCTAGATATTGCTGGTCCTTGGGCCACACTCTGAGAAGGGAGTAAGGCCTTGCTTCAATTCAGACTGATAAGGGAAGAGTAGAGTAGATTCTTAGTAACATGCAGACTCAGTCTGTAAGGACATACATCCTGTTGAGAGAGGCTTTCCAACTGATGCTATGTTTGCATTTCTTCCTGGAAATCCTGACATCAGGATTGAGCTAGAACTCCAGGGAGAAATTATGCAATTTTATTTCCCAACCCAGGAAATGGATTTTTAAATTTCAAGTGTGAATATGTGAGTGAGATAATGAAAAACAACAGAATAAAGCAGAAATTGAGAAGAAGATACAGTAGGTACATAGAAACTTTTCTATGGCTCTCCCTGAGCGAATTGGGAAGAGAAAATGAAAGATATAAATACATGAAGTTGGACATCAGTGTGGAGAATGTGAAGAGGTCGCCTTTTAGGCTAAAGTATTTGCTTTTTCTCCATAGCCGTTTTGGGTATGGATTAATATGAAGACCTGTTGTAAGGGACTGTAGCCCTTGGGGGAACAGAAGTGTGGGAGCATAAGATAATTATTGTTTGCTATCTCTAATACTAATCTGCAAAAGAAGAAGGAAAAATAATCTTGTGTCTAATCCCCCATAGATTCAGGAAAGAGTCAGTACACTAGCCACAGATCACTGGGTACACAATTGAATTTAAGGATGCTGACAGTGAATTTATTTTTACCAGTGGAAGGCCAGCAGCCTGGAATTTTAAGACCTGACTAGTGTAATGGAAGGCTCTTTATATTTAGTGATGGTCGGGTTAGCAAAGCCAGCAGATGCTGCTGAGAATAGGAGTAAGATGTGTAATTTCACACTGTTTGAATTCCTAGCAACTACTGAGTTGTTTTAGAACCTAGTTTCTTGAATATTCATTTATGTAATGGATTGACTTTGCTCTAACATCACAGTAGTAAGTTGGAATTAAATAGGTTGTGACATGAACATCCACGGAATTACTGCTGAGAGGCAGTTTATGATGCATATAAATTCTTGCATTCTCAAAAGGTCACACAATTGTTTTATTTCTCTAAAGGTGAAGAAAAACTGTAGTCAATGAAAACTAGAAATCTGTCTAATTACTTAAGTCTGGATTTGTATTATACGATCTTTAAGTTTACATGGGATTAGAAACACTTACTGAACTAAAAGGATAAATTTGTAGCCCATGTGTATTTCGGAGTAGTAGAGTGTTCTGTTTTATTTCCTCCCATGAATTTAGGATAATTTTGGTAGTTCTCATTTTGGCTTGCCTTGTAGTCAGTGGAAAGGCTTTTCTTTCTTTTGAAGTGATTTTAGTCTTATGTGCTTACCAGGTTTTCATTAGCTCTGGGGCCATATTGTCAGGACATTGTATCTAGGAATATTTTAATCAATAGAAATGAGAAAAGGTACTTCCAGAATCGTTTGACATCTTCCTAACAACAGGATGGGTATGCTATATACTCCCTTCCATTGCGCTTTTGCTGTGACATTAGTAAGTAGGAGGTTGTGTGACCAACAGGAGATGTAAACTAGGAAATTCCAAATTCAAGGCAGGTGCAGATGGGCCTTCACCAAGGCTTCCACCTACAAGGCCATGCTTTCTTCTCCAAATTCATTTCTTTCTCTAGCCACTGTCTCTGGCCCCTCAAGCAGCCAAATGCATTTCTGCTTCAGAGCTTTTCACTTAGAGTTCCTTCTACTACAGAATTCTGCCCCCAAATTTTGCTTAGGTGGTTGCTTCTTATCCTTTAGGCTTCAACTTCTGTTACCTTCTCAGAGAAACCTTCAGTGATTTCTCCCTAGCCTCCATTTAAAATGGCATATTTCTCTCCTAGCCGTATTCTATCCTATCAAACTATTTTATTCATCACATGGATGAATACCTGATATGATTTATTTGTATTTGTTTACCTGTTAATTGTCTCTCCTTAGTTGAATATAAGCCCCTTGTAGGGTGGGGATTCTTTATGTATTACTGTTGTTAATTTGTGGGATGGATAGATAGCCAGATGAGTAGGAAGAGAGGAAAAAACATGACCTTCTTCAGGCTCCTGGTATGTGGGGGTGATGGTAGGTAGTAGCCTTAGTACCACTGGATTTAGGTAGAACTCTGGATTCTAGATAGAGAAAAAAAATAATGTAATGATTAGTACATTTTTGTTCTCTGCATATCTGTTTCCACCCATCATCTATTTAACAAACATTGCTTGAGTAATTACTGTCTTTCTAGACTTTGGGTAAGGTAGCATAACAAAATTAGTTTCTGTCCTTAAGAATCTCAGTTTCATAGGGTGCCTGGATGGCTCAGTTGGTTGAGCGTGTAACTCTTGATTTTGCCTGAGGTCATGATCTCAAGATTTGTGAGTTTGAGCCCAGCCTTGGGCTCTGCACTGACAGTGTGGAGCCTACTTGTGATTCTCTCTCTCCTCCTCTTTCTTTCTGCCCCTTCCCTTCTCTCTCTCTCTCTCTCTCTCTCTCTCTCTCTCTCTCAAAAATAAATAGGGGCACCTGGGTGGCTCAGTTGGTTAAGTGTCTGACTTCAGCTCAGGTCATGATCTCACGGTTCGTGGGTTCAAGCTCCACATCCAGCTCTGTGCAGACCACTTGGAGCCTGGAGCCTGCTTCGGATTCTGTGTCTCCCTCTCTGCCCCTCCCCTGCTCACGCTCTGTCTCTCTCTCTCTCAAAAATAAATAAACATTAAAAAAATAATAAAATAAATAAGCTTAAAAAACACTTTCAAAAAAATCTGTCTCACAGTTTAGCAGTAGAAAGAAAAACAAATATGAAGTGATAAGTATTTCAATAGATTGTATAAAAACTACATTGGCAGAGGTTAATAAAGGTTTCAGAGAGGAAGTATTATTTGATAGTAGGATAGGATTTCCGCTGGTGGGCACAAGGAAGCAGGGCTCTCCAATATTAGGAGCACAAAATATTATCAGCAGCAGCTAGTTGTACATGACTGAGTTATTGGATGTGAAGTAAAAGAGAAGTAATAAGTACCATTAAGTGGGTTGGGACCAGACTGTGAAGTGTTTGGATGGTATTAAAACATTTGGACTTTATCCTGTAGGCAGTGGAGTAGACTCACCAAGGACTTTACCACAGAAGAGTGACAGATCTGGTTTGTATTCTAGAAAGATAATTCAGGTAGTTTTAAGATTAGATCAGATAAGAAAGAGATTGACATCTTGTGGATTTTGCTCTATTGTAGTACTTGTCACATTGTATTATCTTGCTGCATCTCTCTGCCTCCGGATGAGCTTGATGGTAGTACTTTGCTTCATTAATCTTTATATTCTTAGCTCCTTTTTACTGTTTATGGCATATAATGTGTACTTAAGAAATGTTTAATGGGTACTTAAGAAATGTTTGTTTGCCTTTAGAGTCTAAGTCAGAAATGGGTGGGACTGCCTTAGCTCTTAGCTCTGCAAATGACAGTGAGATTGAGAGGAAGAGATGAATGAGGGAAAAATTTCAGAAGTAGGCTGTAGGCCAGATTTGACCAACCAGTTATTTGAGGGGAAGGTTTCCAATACCGCTGAGTTTGCCAGCTTGGAGAGACCAAGTAAATGTGAAAGCTGTGATCTCACAAGCTGTGAGATCATGACCTGAACCAAAGTCGGACACTCAACCAACTGAGCCCCCAGGTGCCCCAAAAAAAATTTTTAAAGGAAAATTTTTAAAGAGAAAATAACATGTCTCTTGCCAAAGTTTTCTAATTTTTCTTGACACGTTTCTCAAAGATAACCACTAATTTCATTTAATTAATTTAATTTTTTAGAATTTAAAAATGTATATCAGGACATATTTTAGAAATGCAGTCAAGAGGTGCCTGGGGTGGCTCAGTCGTTGAAGCATCCGACTTCAGCTCAGGTCATGATCTCAGGGTTCGTGGGCTCAAGCCCCACGTCTGGCTCTTTGCTGATGGCTTGGAGCCTGGGACCTGCCTCCGATTCTGTGTCTCGCACTCTCTCTGCCCCTTCCCCGCTTGCACTCTATCTCTCAAAAATAAACATTAAAAAAAAATTTTTTTTAAAAAGGAAATACAGTCAAACTGTACTATAAACCTGCTTTTATCACTTAATATAGCAGGAACTTCTAATTTAAAAAATAGATCATTCATTTTTAATGTCTAGTTAATTCAGTAATTTATTTAGTCAATATATATATGTATAAATTGTGTTTTTTCATATTATAAATAATACTATACTGAACATCCTTGTAGATGCTTGTAGTACATCCCATCTTCATAGTACAAACTTGGCTGATTATTTTCTTAGGATAAATCCTGGAAGTGTACACTCTGAGTCAAGGGATATACATACTTTCAATTTTATTACATATTATAAATTTGCCTCCTAGAAAGGTGGTTTCTCTTTACTTTCTGCCTCTCTGTGCATGTGTGTGCTTAAATGGTTCTTTCTCTACCCCTTCAAAAACCTTGAACTAAATTATTGAAAATATTTTCATCTATGGTAGTCTGATAAGGGAAAATGGTATCTTGTTAAATGTGTATAGGTTCATGGGTAAAATTAAATATCTTTTTTAAGTAAACTCCATCCCTAACATGGGACTCCAACTCACAACCCCAAGATCAAGAGTTGCATGCTCTACCAACTGAGCCAACCACATGCCCCAAGTTAAACATCTTCACACGTTGATTTATATTTCTTCTTTTAAGAGTTACTTCTTTGTGGCCTTTGTCTGCTTCTCAATGGAAAGATTATTTCTATGGAGTCTTATATGTGTACATTGATTGCCTTAGTAGATAAGGGAATTTTGAAGATTCAAGAAAGGAAGATTGATGAAGAATGATTGTGAATAAAAGCTAGGAGGACATGATGGAGTAGACACAGATCTGCAAGTTGTTTTTTATTAAATGAGAAACATGGAGGCTAATTTGAGGACTTTTTTTTTTTTTTTTTTTTTTTTTGGAAGTTTTGAGTATTCTGCTGAACCTGGTCTGGAAAGAATCATGTAAACATTAAGATGTAAATGATTCTGTTCCTCCACAATTAAGAAAATGTTGTCTACATTTAATGTAGTCTAGTAATAATGGCTTGTTTTTCTTTAGTTGCAAGAATAAGGAGATGATATTTCTTTTACATTCTAATGGGTATGTACTTATATTTATGGCAGACCCCTGAGACTCTACAATCTTGCATATAATTTTAATAATCTTCATATTACCCTTGTGAAATAGAACATTGTTAGAAAATCTTTTTACTTGCAAATAAAAAAATGGAAGCATAAAGAATTGATTTTTTTTTGCTCTTTTTCGTCTTTGTTATCTGATGAAATCGCTAAAGTATGTTAGCACAGAAGGTAAATTGGCTAAGGGTAGCAGCTTATCCTTTGACACACTCCTCCCTGACTTCTAAAATAAGATACTTACTTCTGTGTCTAAAGTAGGGTGTACATGACAACTTCTCTGCATATTGTTGTTTTCTTACCTGTCACTAATGAACTTAAATTGGAATTTGTAACTTCAGCTTTTACCAGCAAGTTCTGTTTTTGGCAGTTGTGATCATTAACAGTTTACAGATTCTAAAGCACTTGGTTTCATTTTGTGTCCCACAAAGTCTCAGAGCCTTTATTTTGCACTGTGAGGGAATGAGAAAGGAAGAGTGAGGAGACAGGATTCTGTCACCTATATATTAAGTTTTCAGTAAGATTTTATTTACAAGATACTATTCTCCGTTAAAATTTTTTGAATATCATTCATCTGAAAGAATATAGGCTTAAGATAAAATTTAAGTGTTTATTCTCTAGATGAAAGTGAAGGCATTGTATAATCAAATGTTACTTTTTTATTCATAGTTTCTAGTAAATCTTATCATTTGAACAAATAGAACAAAGTCTGTATCAGCCAAAAACCATGCCAAGCAGTGAAACATTAACACTGATTATAAGGTGCTTTTACAACATTGTTAAGGTTTTCCTATATATTTGCAAATTTATAGGGTCTTTGGATGGAACAAACTAAAACAAGTTTAGAAGTCGTGTCATTACTTTCTTTCTTAAAAGTAAGAGTCCTGAAGTCATATTGCCTTTCCAGGTTTTATTTTTTTCCTCTATAAGATGAGAGTAGAAATAATACCTAATTTAGCAGATGTGTTGTGAAGATAAAATCCAGGTAATGCATATAATCATTTAAGACAGTGGTTGGTACATAGTGAGCATTTAATTTGTACACATAATACAGATATTCTTGATTTAAAAAAATTTTTTTAAGTTAATTTGAGAGACACAGAACGCAAGTGGGGGAGGGGCAGAGAGAGAATCCCAAGCAGGCTCCCTCTGTCAGTGCACAGAGCCCATCTCAGGGGTTGAACCCACGAAACTGCGAGATCATGACCTGAGCTGAAACTGAGTAGGATGCTTAACTGACTGAGCCCCCCGGGTGCCCTATAATACACATATTGTTTAAACTTTTGTTTTAATTTTTCCCAACTTTGTATGAAGAAGATTTTCAAAATTTTACTAAAAAGTAAAAAAAACCAGGTTGGCAATTATCCATAATACACTGTTACCTCAATTTCCCAGTTAATGTTTTTTCCAGATGCTTTATATCTTTGGAGGTATGTTTGTGAACATTGGTGTGAGAGTGTGTGTGTGTGAGAGAGAGTGTGTGTGAGAGAGAGAGTGTGTGTTTGAACCATTTAAAAGTAAGTTGTAAAACTGACAAAATACTTCGCTAAGGGATGTTTATGTTCCCACTTAACAGTTGTATAATAGAATATATTCTTTGTTTTGCTTCTACAGTATGTTGTGGAGGGACTTAATTTAAAATTGTGATTCCAGGGGTGCTTGGGTGGCTCAGTCGGTTAAATGTCTGGCTCTTCGTTTTGTCTCAGGTCGTGATCTCTAGGTTGGTGAGTTCGAGCCCTGAGTAGGGCTTCTGCTGAAGGTGTGGAGCCTACTTGGGATTCTCTCTCTCTCTCCCTCTCTCTGTCCCTCCTCCACTCTTTCTCTCTCAAAAATAAATAAATATTTAAAAACATTAAAATTCTGATTCCAGAAATAATGTGTTTTAACTTTCTTGAAAAATCACAAATAAGTATAAAATTCTTGTTCCTAGTAGTATCATAGCTTAAATTTCTTTTAGAATTACATTCTGTTGGTTTTAACTCCAGGAGTTTGTTAAAGCACTTTAACAGAGCTTAAGGAAGATTTTTTTTTTTTTTCCTCAGCACGGTCTATCAAAAACTGGTAGGAATCAACCACTTTATTTATTTTTAAGTTTTATTTATTTTTATTTTTTCATTTTTTAAAGTTTGTATTTAAATTTAGTTAACATATAGTTGTAGTATTGGTTTCCTGAGTAGAATTTAATGATTCATTGCATATATTATACCCAGAGCTCATCAAGCAAGTGCCCTCCTTAGTACCCATCACCCATTTAGCCCTTTAACCACATTCGCTGACACACAGTCCGTATCACATTAATATGGTAATTTTAGAGTGTCACAGATAAGATTCTTGCAGGATTATGCATTGGTATCTTGGCTAGTTTATCAGGAGAATTTAATGGTGAAATTGCCAGGATTGCTAAAAGCCATCTGGAATTGTGTGAGCAGTACTATGAAGCAAAGATGATTTGGGATTTATTATGAGGAGAGTTTAGAATCGATATTTACATGATGTCATCATGCATCCTAAGGAGAAAACTGCCTGAACTTGTACTTTTCCAAAAAGTCTAGGTTAATCCAGTTTTTTCCTGAATTGGGGTTACTAGGGCAAGAGAATGCTTATAGATACTTACTTACTTACTTACTTACTTACTTATTTATTTAGTGTTTTATTTATTTTTGAGAGAGTACAAGCAGGGGAGGGGCAGAGAGAGAGGGACAGGATCTGAAGTGGACTCTGAAGTAGACTCTGTGCTGATGGCAGTGAGCCTGATGTGGGGCTTGAACTCATGAACTGTGAGATGATGACCTGAGCTGAAGTCAGATGCTCAACCCAACTGAGCTGCACAGGTGCCCCTAGATAATCTATTTTTTATAATTTAATTTTTTATTTTAACTTTATTTTTTAAGTAATCTCTATACCCAGTGTGGGGCTTGAACTCACAACTCTGAGATCAAGAGTCGCATGCTTTACTGACAGTCAGCCAACACCCTTTTATAATTTAATTTTTTTAATGTTTGTCTGTTTTTGAGATAGTGTGAGAGAGGGGTAGAGGTAGAGGGGGACAGAGGATCTGATGTGGGTCTTGAACTCACCAACTGTGAGATCATGTCCGGAGCTGAAGTCAGATGCTTAAACGACTGAGCCACCCAGGTGCCCTATAATAATTTTAATGAAAATAACCATATGGCATAGGTAGTAAAGTCCTGATCTCTACAGACAAGCATTTCCACTCTTTTAACCATGTCCTCTAGATGCTTCCTTTTTTTAAGTGTTATTGAATATTGGTTTTCATTTTTCTTGTGTACACCATCCCAGTCACTCCCCCATGTTCTCCCTGTATACTTACATCATATACTTTGTTAAACCATTTTTCTACACAGTTACTTCTTGGTCTCTTGGCTAAGATCAAGTATAGTATCTGTTCTTATTAGTTTAATATCTGATATGTCCTGTATCCGAGGACAGTAAGTTAAATGTTTTTTAGAGCAGGGAGATGGAATAGGTGCTTGCCCCATTCACTCTGTGCATCAACGTGGTATTACAGTACCTCCAAGAATGGTGCACCCCCTCTGGGGCTAAAGCACACACACACAGACACAGACACACACACACACCAGGTTTTTTTTACATTTATAGTTGTATGGTTGTGAAAATATTGTTCACAACTGAGCTATGAGAGCACTTTTATGTACATCCCCATGCCCCTTCGGTCAGAATTAAAAATTACTGATACTTGGGGTGCCTGGGTGGCTCAGTCTTTTCTAATTAAAAGACATAATATCCTTCTGGGAATGGATCATGAGAGAAGAGGTCCAAATTGTTATTAAACAAAAGCATCTATATTTAACCTGAAAACAAAGTTAAGAAAACAATTCTGTTTACAATACTATCAAAATAGAATAAATTTAACAAAATGAGTTTAAAATTTATACTCTGAAAACTATAAAATGTTAAAAGAAATTAAAGACCTAAATACATGGAAAGACCTTCATATTTAGGGATCAAACTTAATATTGTTAAGATGGTAGTACTCCCCAAACTGATCTACAGATTTAACATAATCCCTGTCAGAATTCTAGCTGGGCTTCTTTGTAGAAATTGACAGGCTGATCGTAAAATTCATATGTAGTTGCAAGATGCCCAGAAGAGCCAAAACATTATTGAAAAACAAGAATAAAGTTGAATGACTCACACTTTTTTATTTCAAAACTTACTACAAAGCAACAGTGATCTAATGCCAGTGGTACTGGCATTATAATAGACATAATAGATTGAAGAATCATCTGTGATCCATTGCTTTTTGACCAGTATGCCAAGACCATTCAATGGAGAACTATATTTTTTCAATAAATACTCTTAGGACAACTGAATACTCACATGCAAAGGATTTGATTTGAACCTAGACCTCATACCATATTCAAAAATTAATCCAAAGTGGATCAAAGAACTAAATGTAAGAGCCCAAACTATAAATCTCTTAGACGATAAGTCTAAATCTTCACACCCTCAGATTTGGCAGTGGATTCCTAGTTAAGAACAAAAGCACAAACAACAAAAGAACAAATATTAATAACATATTAGACTGTTTTAGCTGATGATCAAATTCAAATAATTGACAATCCATGGTTTTAGTTTTTTTAGAATCACTTGCTTCTAGAACCACTTTGAACTCTTTTCATAGTTGTATTTTTTCACTTTCAATCCTTTTACTGTTGAAAGGACCAAGTAGACTTTTCTTCCTGAGTGGCTTGAATGTCTGACTGGTATAGCCTTCTCCTTGTCCATGGATCTCCATTTGGTCTTCTGATTTGCCACATTTATATTGCAGAAGTCTTCAAATACCAAGTCATCTGCCTGTTCTGAAAAAGTACTTCACATCTATTAGAGATTCATAATGAAATTTTTTTAATAAAAAAGTTTTTTTAATGTTTATTTTTGAGAGAGAGACAGAGCATGAGTGGGGGAGGGGCAGAGAGAGAGACAGACAGACACAGGATCTGAAGCAGGCTCCAGGCACTGAGGTTTCAGCACAGATCCTGACCCAGGGCTTGAACTCACGAACCATGAGATCATGACATGAGCTGAAGTCGGATGCTTAACTGACTGAGCCACCCAGGCGCCTCTTTAATGAAATATTTTTTAGGAAAATATAATACCTGGGATTTGCTTCAAAATAATTTAGTTATTGAAATTGGGTGAGGTTACATGGGGTAATAATTATAAAACTTTAAAACTTTACATAATAATTAAATTCAAAAAATAAAGTACTTTAGTATTTTTCTGCTGCAGAATATCATGCTTTCTGGAGTGATTCATTCCAATTTTTTTTTCTCACCACTCTGATATAGAAAGTTTTACGCATTTGCTTAGTAAAGCAGAGGCCTCTGTAAGTACTTCATAGGCTCCCCTTCTTGAAACGGGATATATGGGTCTTTCTTTGATCCCATTTATAAATACCGTCCCACCCTTTTATCTCACCCTACTAAGCCTTATTCCAGATTTTGAGCCATTAGAGAACCCCTCATTTTTCTTACTATCAAAAGTCAATGAAGTTAGGCCAATCACTGACTCAAATTGAGATCATTGAAACTGCTTTCCAGAAGGTTTTGATTAAAAATTTTTTTCATGTGCATGTTTTTTTAAAGTTTTTACTTAAATTCCAGTTTGTTAGCATACAGTGCATTATTAGTTTCAGGTTACAATATAGTGATTTAAACACTTCCATAAAATACCCAGTGCTCATCACAGCAAGTGCTCTCCTTAATCCTCATCACCTATTTTACCCATCCCTACCCACCCACCTCCCCTCTGGTAACCAACAATTTGTTCTCTAGTTAAGAGTCTTTCCAAAAAAAAAGTGAGGGGGGGGACACTTGGGTGGCTCTGTCAGTTGAATGTCCAACTCTTGATTTCGGCTTAGGTCATGATCTCAGGGTCATGGGATTGAGCCCTGTGTCAAGCCCCTATTCCACAATGGGTGTGGAGCTTGCTTGAAATTCTCATTCCTTTTCTTTCTCTCCCCCTCTTGTCCTCTTCCCCAGTCATGCTCACTCTCTCTCACTGTCTCTCTAAAATTAAAAAAAAAAGTTTGATTCTTGGTTTGCCTCCCTCTTTTTTACCCCATTTGTTCATTTGTTTCTTAAATCCCACATATGAATGAAGTAATATGGTACTTCTTTCTCTGACTGATTTATTTCACTTAGCATAATACTCTCTAGCTCCGTCTGTGTCATTGCAAATGACAAGATTTCATTCTTTTTTAATGGCTGAGTAATAATCCATTGTGTGTGTGTACGAATGCGTGTGCACACACACATACCACATCTTTATCCATTCATCAGTCAGTGGACACTTGGGCTGTTTACATAATTTGGCTGTGGTAGATAATGCTGCTGTAAACATCAGGGTACATATATCTCTTTGAATTAGTATTTTTGTATTGTTTGGATTAAGAACCTAGTAGTGCAATTGCTGGATTGTAAGGTAGTTCTATTTTTAACTTTTTTTTTTTTTTTTTTTGGAGAGAGAGAGAGTGTGCATGGGAGCACAGGATGGGCAGAAGGAGAGAGAGAATCTTACCAGGCTCCATACTGAGTGTGGTGTGGAGCCCAATATGGGTTCTACAATTGTGAGATCATGACCTGAACTGAAATCAAGAGTCAGATGCTTAACTCGCTAAGCCATCCAGGCACCCCTGTTTTTAACTTTTTGAGGAACCTCCATACTGTTCTCCAGCGTGGATGCACCAGTTTGCGTTCCCACCAACAGTGCAAGAGGGTTTCCCTTTCTCCCTATCCTCACCAGCACCGGTTGTTTCTTGTATTGTTGATTTAAGCCATTCTGACAGGTGTGAGGTACCACCTCATTGGAGTTTTGCTTTGCGTTTACCTGATGGTGTGCAATGTTGAGCATGTATGTCTTCTTTGGAAAAATGTCTATTCGTATCTTCTGCCCATTTCTTTTTCTTTTTTTTTTTTTTTAAGTCTATTTATTAGAGAACCCCCGAGAGTAAGCACAAGCAGGGGAGGGTCACAGATGGAGAGGAGAGAGAAAGAGAGATAGAATCCCAAGCAGGCACCACACTGTCTGGGAGAAGCTCAACATGGGACTCGAACTCACGAACTGTGAGATCATGGCCTGAGTTGAGATCAAGAATCAGATGCTTAACCACTTGAGCCACCCAGGGACCCCATCTTCTGCACATTTCTTAACTGAGTTTTTGTGTTTTTTGGGTGTTGAGTTTGATAAGTTCTTTATAGATTTTGGATATTAAACCTTTATCAGATAAGTCATTTGCAGATATCTTCTCCCGTCCCATAGGTTGCCTTTTAGTTTTATTGATTGTTTCCTTCACTGTGCAGAAGCAGTTTATTTTGATGAAGATCCCAGTAGTTTGTTCTTGCCTCCCAAGACACATCTAGAATTTGCTATGACCCATGTCAAAGAGGTTACTGCCTATATGTTCTCCTCTAGGATTTTTATGGTTACAAGTCTCACGTTTAGGTCTTTCATCCATTTTGAATTTATTTATGTGTATGGTATAAGAAAGTGGTCCAGGAGCACCTGGGTGGCTCAGTTGGTTGGACGTCCGACTTCGGCTCAGGTCATGATCTCACAGGTTCGTGAGTTTGAGTCCCATGTAGGGCTCTGTGCTGGCAGCTCAGAGCCTGGAGCCTGCTTCTGATTCTGTGTCTCCTGCTCTCTCTGCCCCTCCGCCACTCATGCTCTGTCTCTCTCACTCTCAAATATGAATAAATGTTAAAAAAAATTTTTTTAAGTAATAGAAAAGAAAGTGGTCCAATTTCATTCTTCTGCATATAGCTGTCCAGTTTTCCCAGCACCATTTGTTGAAGAGACTGTTTTTTTCCCATTGGGTATTCTTTCCAGCTTTGTTGAAGATTAATTGACCAGATAGTTGTGTCCCCTTTATGGGTTTTCTGTTCTGTTTCTTTGATCTGTGTGTCTATTTTTGTGCTAGTAACATACTGTTTGATAACTATAGCTTTGTAATGTAACTTGAAATCCAGAATTGTGATGCATCTTTGCTTTTCTTTTTCAAAGTTGTTTCGGCTATTTGGGATCTCTTGTGGTTCCATACAAATTTTGTGATTGATTGTTCTAGTTCTCCAAAAAATGCTCCAAAAAAAAAAATGATAGGGATTGCATTAAACGTGTAGATTGCTTTGGGGAGTATAGACACTTTAACAGCATTTGTTCTTCTAGTTCTTGAGCATGGAATGTCTTTCCAATTCTTTGTGTCATCAATTTTTTTCGTAAGTGTTTTACCCTTTTCAGAATACAAGTCTTTTACCTCTTTGGTTAGGTTTCTCCCATGGTATCTTATTACTGTTTTGGGTTGAATTCACTCCACCAATTAAGCCACCCAGGTACCCCCAGGTTTTTATTAGTGGCTTTTGTTTTTTGACCATGACACACTAAAACGAATACGCTATGATCCACTGCATACACAATTTAATATGTATATATATCTGAAGCAGACATTTAATGAAATAATACCCATGCTAAGAGTGGTATACTGTATTTTTTATTTTACACTATTTTTTTTTTTTAAACATGTTGGTCAGGACCCCTTGTATTTATTTATTTCACACTTCACTAGTGGATCACGTCATGCACTTTAGAAAACATTTTAACAAACATTGCCTAAAATAGACATGTTTATAAATAAATAAGTAAGACCTGTTTTTGCATATTAACAGTAAACATGTTCTATAACATTACCGGTGTTGTTGAGCAAGATTTAATTTTTTAATAATATACTACTAATAGTGATAAGTAATCCCTTCAAGAAGCATAGCACAAGGAGAAATTACTCTTGTTAACTGCTAACCATTTGGGAAACATTTCTGCACAGTGTACGAGTTCACTAGTAGAATTAAGTAAAAATGGAAAACATTTGTGGCTCTTTTCTTTAAAGCTATAGTTCTATTTGTTATCTTCTTACCTCTAATCATAATACCTACTTAAAAAGATGTTCTCTGGGTAGTAGAGGCGCTAGGCCAGTCTGCCCTGTTTGCCCTGAATAGACATGGTAACCAATGAAAGTTACAAAAAAACCAGTTTCTTCTTTTAACACAAAATACCTCAAGTTCATTTGGCTGGATTTTTTGTTTGTTTATTTGTTTTTACAAGTTCTAGGTAGTGATTTATAAATGTACTACTTTCACTTTAGGACCAGAAAATGTGACAGCTGGAGATCTAACTAAACTGGGAACCCGAGGCTGTATGTTCCTTTATCAGTGTGACTCTTGAGAACTGAGGCTTGCTGGTTCTTTGAAATAATGCTGTGTCTGATGAAGCTTACAGTAAATGTTGTCTCTGTAGGTGACTTACTAAAATAGGAAGTCTTCGTGCAGTGGGTTTTATGGGCAGCATCACATCCAGGGCTGCTGTTTCAAAAGGCTGAGTTTAGACATAAAGCTCCAAAAACTACTATGTAATGCAGTTTCATTTCCATTAACAATAAAAGAACTCATAGCCAGGAAGTGAGCGTGGGAAGCATTGTGGATTTTGTGCAACAGATACTAAAAGCTTTGAGTGCTTGGGATCATGCCATCTCATCGGTGGCATTTTGCTGTCCATTAAAGTGCCTTTCTCACAGTTATTGATATGTTTTAAATATATATATATATTTAAGAAATCTATTTTAGCTGAAGCAGTCATTCATTTTAAATGGGCAGGATTTTAACCCTCTGTCTTTGTAACTAAATTCTTCCAGAGCAAAATTTTTGAGTAAGTATATCACTGAGGAGGATGGTGGCTGAGTGATTATCTAGACTTTTACATGGCTGCACTTTGTGTTGGCCTGTTCAGTCCTCCTGATGCCACTGGCAAAGGAATTCATTTGAGTGATGCATAGCACAAGAGAATTATTTCATCACCTCCAGTGCCTCTTAGGATTAAGGATAATTGCTTTGGAAGAGGGTGACATGTGTTCAGTTCTTTTGGTGCCCCCAGAGAAAGTAAGCAAACACAAGTCAGCATTCTGTGATGTATCAGCTATCACATTTGGTGTTAACATAGGCTTCCTTATTCCTTGTGTTTCTGTGATTATATTTTTAAAATTCTTTATTCATCTATTTTAAGAGAGAGAACGTGAGTGGGGGAGGGGTGGAGAGAGAGAGAATTCCAAGCAGACTTCCTGCTGTTAGTGCAGAGCCAGACCTGGGGCTGGAACTCACAAACTGCGAGATCATGCCCTGAGCCGAAAGCAAGAGTCGAACACTTAGCCAACTGAGCCACCCAGGGGCTCCAACTGTTTATATAGATACGAAAGTTGAAGCTGAGAAACATTTCATAATTATAGATTACTTTTTGGTTTAGTGGGAACTTGGAGGGAGGCATCGTAATGGTAGAGTGGCAGAGTGCCTCGTCTTGTGGTTCTTTCTGTTCTCAACTGATGAAGACTTTTTTGACCCTTCTCTTTTCCTTCTCCTTCACATTTACAGGTACTCCAAAGGTTATTAGTTTTGTCTCATTGAAATGCCTTGATTATAAATCATATTTTTAAGTTGTTTTCTTCCAGCAATTATTGGGTAATACCCTGCAATAATAAGAGAAGTAGATAAAAATTAGATTTATCTAGCATTTTGCAGTTTAGAAAGTACTTTCACATATTCTAACTCATGGAATGCTCATAACCACATAAAGAACATTTATTCTTTAAATGTTCTGCTATCAAAGCTTCCCCTTCATCTTCTTTCTAGGTATTCTCCTCTCCTCTTTCTAGGTATTCTCCTCTCTTTTATTTTATACTTTGGGGCCAGATTAATATTTTTAAAATAAAATTTTTACCATTATGCTTTTACTCGTGGCACGAGACCTTTGTTGGTTTCACAGCAAGCTGAATAAGGAAACCAGAACTCCTATATATGCATTTAGGATTATCCATATCTGATTATAACCTAGGCTTCTTTTTTTATTATCCTAGAACTTTGTCAGAACCTTCTGAATGTTAAATGAATTTGTTTTCACTGCAGCAAGCATCTGTTACCCATTACATATCAGATACTGTATATGTTGCCAGGGCTAAAGAGATGAGTTGAACATTCTTCTTGACCTCTTTAAGGCATAAATACACACACACACACACACACACACACACACACACACACACACACACACACACACACCAAGTGAGAGAGAAGAGGAAAACAAGTGAGAAATGTTAATAAAATTTTTGAAGCTGGAGAGTAGATAGTTAAGTGGTAATTGACTTAGCAGTCCAGAGCAGGCTGATGATTGAAAGGGTAGGGGGGTTTGTAACATAAATTACACTATTTAAACTAAAGAATTGGAGACACTAGGAGCTCAGAAAGCAGGGATGAAGTAGGGAGAAGGAGTAAAAACAGAGAGCTTAGCTGCAAGTCTATATGTGAGGCAGTCAGATGGCTAAATCATCTCCCTCCCTGGCATCCCCTGGCAGATACCCTGTACCACCCTCACGGGAGATGGCAGGTTCACACTGTAGAAAGTGAAACACACTGTGAAACCTGGGCTGCCCAATGGGGAAAATGAGAAAAAGCTTACCCACTGATTGGTGAGACCTCCCCCCCCGGCCCCCAATCCCCGCCCTGGACTCTGGAAGAAGCAGATCTGTAAGTGCCTGGGATTTCTTTAAACTCTTACCTTTTTTTTTTCTTCAAAAGAAATCTGTGCAATTTCTATAATATAAAAAGTTTGTTTTACTATAAAAAAGATTTTTCCCAAATCTTCAAAGGAAAGTGAGGATCTAGTAAAAGCATGCCTTATTTGTATAGCTTATGCCCTGGCACATCTCCACATACGTTTGGTTGTGCATACCCTAGGGTAAGAAGCTAGCATTCAAGGTGATTCACACTCTGTCCCTATTGGATCTTTCTGACTTGACTTCTCACCGTTTTTCTCCATTTATTTTGTGTTCCATTCATGTCGGTCCACATGCAGTATATCAGATTCTGTGCATTTTCTATCATGTTTCCATCTCACTATTCACATTAGTATTTTTTATATACTATGAAATACCCTTTATTCTCTCCTCTGTCCTTCTGAGACTTACTGTGAGTGCCGCTTGTGGCCAGATGCTTTATACTCCCTCCATCCAGGCTCCTCTATTGACTTGTTCATATTTCTCTTTTAACTCTCATCACATTATGTGATTAATTCAATAAACTTGTGTGCCATCTGTACAAGGCCCTGTGTGAGGAGCTAGATTATAGTCTCTGCAGGGTGAGAACTGAGTGTTACTCATCTTAGATGTCTGATATCTGCATATGATGGGTAATAAATGTTCAAATGCTTACCCCTACCTCTGGTCTTTTATTTTTTTAATTGGTCATTTATGTTTCCTCACAAGTGGTTATTCAAAACACAGGTTTGATCATGTCACTACCCTACTCAAAAACTTTGTTTTAAACTTTAAGTGGCATTGAGGACTTTTCTCATGTATACTGACTCTTACTTTTCTAGCCCTGTTTCTACCGTAACCCCTCTTTGTCTGTCCCTACCACTTCCTGATCCTCACAATGCAACTTACGGTCCGTCTACTCCCAGACCACCTAACATTCTTAGACTGTGCCATCTACTTTGTCACTTTTTTGTTTGTTCATTCATCTTCTTCGCTTTGGGATGCCTTTTCCGCTTATTCAACTATTTAATTTTTTTTTTTTAACATTTATTCATTATTGAAAGACAGAGACACAGCATGAGCAGGGGAGGGGCATAGAGAGGGGGAGACACAGAATCCAAAGCAGGCTCCAGGCCCCAAGCTGTCAGCACAGAGCCCGACGCGGGGCTCGAACTCAGAAACTGTGAGATCATGACCTGAGCCGAAGTCAGACGTCAGACGCCCAACTGACTAAGCCACCCAGGCGCCCCTCCCCTTCTTCAGCTATTTAAAGTCCTACTCATTTTTTAAGACTCTTGGGGGAAGGACATAGAGGGAAGATAAAAAGAAAAGAATTTATTTCCTGAGAACTCCTGAATTGCCTTCTCTCTTTTCTTGCTCACAGATCAGAATCTAGGTTGGTTACTCTATTACATTTCTACCACTACCATACTTCACTTTAAATGTTGTATCTATGGAATTAAAGATCTGTTACTTCACACATATACTTCAAAGATTAAGTTATCTCCGACACTAATGGCATGTTATACTTTAAATGAGTGAGGGATGAATTTTGGTACCCCTGACTCCCATAGGAATTCTCACTGTAAAAACTGGCGGGAGGGTGTGTCCAATTCAGAAAGACTCCTAAACATACTTACAATTTGAAATTGACTGCTTGTCTCTAAATAATACTAAGTTCTTAGGGTCAGCCTTGTGCCAGAATTGACTTGGGGTCACAATAATAATGCTTATACTGTGCCAGGAAGGGCTATCCTGAAAAATCTTTATGCAGAATTGTACCTGGTGTGAGATAAGTCTGTGGCTAAGCTGAAGTTTTTTGTTTCTGTTTATTTAAACAGAAAATAAAATTTAATTTTGTACATGCAGGGAACTTTAATTTCCCTCCATTGGCTGTTTCTGCCTCATCTATTCCTCTCCCAGTTATTAGTTTCCTTTTCACAATTTCATCAGATACATTTTTAAAAATGTTTTTGGTGGGAAGATTAATCAGAAACACAAATTGACTTTTAGAAGCTGAATGCAATTAATATATAGGAAAAAATACCTGTTTTCTACTTTGGTTTCTTTAAAAAAGAAGTTGTTCATCTTTAATGGTATCTTAGGTATTTCTCTGGCAGTCAGCAAGTCCTCTTTATTATGTTACTTGCACACAAAAGTTATTCCTAAATTAGTGTACTCTTTGACACATAAAGGTGCTCAGCAACCTGATAGCCTTATTAAAAGTATAATGGTATAGTTTGCAAAGGGCTGCCTGTTGTTTAGATCTTCGTTAAAATAGTATTGTAAGCAGCCTTTTGTTTCCAAGATAAAGTATGTGTGTGTGTGTGTGTGTGTGTGTGTGTGTGTGTTTAAGAAATAGTCATTTTAATACCTTAATGTATATCTTTTTATATTTGCTTTTTTATATATGAAATTTATTGTCAAATTGGTTTCCATACAACACCCAGTGCTCATCCCAAAAGATGCCCTCTTCAATACCCATCACCTACCCTCCCCTCCCTCCCACCCCCCATCAACCCTCAGTTCTTAGTTTTTAAGTCTCTTATGCTTTGGCTCTCTCTCCCACTCTAACCTCTCTCTCTCTTTTTTTTTTTTTCCTGCCCCTCCCCCATGGGTTCCTGTTAAGTTTCTCAGGATCCACATAAGATTGAAAACATATGGTATCTGTCTTTAATGTACATCTTTGTATATCCTTCTCCATGCCTTTATATTTAGCCATGTACGTTATGTGTGTGTGTGTATGTGTGTGTAAATACATTTACTTCTATGTGTTATTTAAAAAGTAATTATACGTGCTGATACCTTTTCATCAGTCAGTGTTTGTTTTGAGTGTCTGTGATGTGCAGAACAGTCAATGAGGCATTGAGAGAACTGCTGGATAAATATTTCCTACCCTCAAGATATTTATAGTCTAGCTGATTAAGATAGGACAAATGTATAAGAAGAAATGTGAAGTCCAGTGCAGTGGCTAAATCACATGGTATACACTAAACACTCTGGAGGAATTTAAATTCGCCTTTAAGAATGAGTAGAGGTGGGGAGGTTAAGATAGCTACATAGCCAGCATGTAGTATGAGCTCACAAAGTGGATAATTGCTGCCTTCATCCTCATCCTCATCCTCACTCCAGGCACTTCCTCTAGATGTCTAGGAGAGTATTGATTCCACTTATTGAAGTAGAGAAGTTGAGAGGAAATAATCCTTACTATTTCAGGAAGAACTTGAGATGTTTAAATTATGCAGGTAGAGAGCCGTTTTCTGCATATAAAGAGCTAGAGTTGTGGTGCAAAAGCCAAACAGCTTTGAGAATCATCTACTTACAGACAGTAGGTAAGTTTTAGGGCAGTGACAAATAATCTATAATTCCCATTTGTTAGTTTAAAAAGTGAGGGTGTGTGTTTATTGTGCCAAGAGTTAAAATTTCTGCATCTTTGACATTCTGGCACTTCTTGGTTTGCTTCATGGCTTAGTTGTCGGGAAATAATAAATAACAAAACGTGTGTGAGAGAGAGGAGACTTGTTTTCTTTTTTCTAAGTTCTCACGTCTAACTTAAATTTCCAAATTCTCAAGTGGTTTCTATTCTTGTCTTACTGGGTCTCATTATTTCTTTAGCTTTTCGCTTATAAATCATGTTTCATATATGTGAATAGCGTTGGGAACGTGACCTTTCTCATGACCCTGTAAGCTAAGATTTTGCTTTGCATTTCCCAAAATAAATGTCACTAAAACATATACATTCTGCTTTTCCCCTAGGTAAAAATCTCTACACCAATGAATATGTAGCTATCAAACTGGTGAGTAGAATCTATGTTTGTAGTAATTATATTTTGGTGCCCTCACCCTTCACATATCTTTTCACAGGAAATAGTTGTAAGCATTCACAAAAATAGTAATGTTTTTTTCTTTTGCATATGGTCCCACATAGTCATTTTCCTTTAACCATATATAGTGCTATAGTGATGAATCACTGCACACTGTATAACACTCTATAGTTAGATGATGCCAACTATACTTGTAGCAACAGTTGCATCAAAAAATAGTTATTAAAAATAGCTTGAAGAAAAAAAAATTACTGGAAGACTAGTAATTTCTGTGCGGTTTGTACCTTTCATAGTGCTATTTTAAAAGATAAAAGCATTGGAAATGTTATATTTTCTTTTGCTTGACTGATCCATTTTTAAAATGTAAGGTATTTATTTATTAATATACTTAGTAGAAGCCCAAATCTGATCATCAATTCATTGCCTTAAATATCCGTCAAATGTGAAAAACACATCTTGTCAAATTCAAAGCAAAAAGTTCACTTAGTTTTGTCAGCACTAATGAATAACTAACCTAGTCATTAAAGATAGCATCCTCTTAAAAAATGTGTATTATTTTTGAGGAATAGTAATTTTAGGAGAAAATTATTTTATATTTAAGGTCGATACATAATCATTTCTAGTCATATGAAATATGTCATATGACTGGTTTCTATGAAACTGTGTAAATGTTTGTCCTGGTAAGTTTCCCAGGATTTGCAGCCAGTTTGGGCCTTTACTAATTGGAAGATAGGAGTTAATGGTTGAAGGAAGTATCTTGTGATAATTGTAGTAGTGCTGTTCTCTTCTAACGAATTGCACTTAACCACATCCACACCTGCTGTGTGTGTGGATTGAGCTTGTCATTTTGTGGAGGAGTCAGAGGTGTTTTGTGAAGACAACTATCAGACGTTATCAGATTGGTTTCTTTGCAAAGATGTAGACCAGAAGCAGGGCTTAGAGCAGGTAGCTGCTAGGGAACCAAGGGTTTTGTTTGTTGACTTGGAACTCTTTTTAGAGAAATGGGAGCAGGAAGACAGTTAATACTGTAACAATGCAGGCCAACCATTGTCTCAGATTGAATATCAAAGAATTAACCATAGTTTTTATTTTTATTTTATTTATTTATTTTTAATGTTTATTTATTTTTGAGGCAGAGACAGAGCATGAATGGGGGAGGGCCAGAGAGAGAGGGAGACACAGAATCTGAAATAGGCTCCAGACTCTGAACTGTCAGTACAGAGCCCGACACGGGGCTCAAACTCACAGAGCTCGAGATCATGACCTGAGCCGAAGTCGGACACTTAACCGACTGAGCCACCCAGGCGCCCCACCATAGTTTTTATTTATAGGAATTTGGTTCTGTAAAAGCGTTCTCTAGCTCATCTGCTTTTTTACTTTTTCTGTTTTACGACTTTGGTAAGTTGGACTAGCAACCAGGAGTAGCTCCTGAAACACTTGAAATACTGTCTCAATTCTGTATATTTGTTACTGTCCCTTTATTTATCCAGACCTCTCTAGAGCCTTTTTGTTAGGGGCAATTTTTTCTATCTATATTTCTTCTTCCAAGTTCATACTAGTCAACCTAGTTAGATAAGCTTATATAATGTATTGTTGACATGACGGATCACTGCATTTCACTTACAGTTTATTAAACTTTATTCTACTTTGTATGGCCTAGAATAACGGCTAAAAGTAGATCTCATGTCATCTAGTATGGTGTGTCTCAGGAGCTCATTTCTCTTTGAAATAAATCTTAAATAAAGACTTTTTGTAGGATAGCAATCTTGTCTGTGGGTCTCCTCTTTTGCTGTTGGGCTGTGTTCTCCATGGGAGATAAGAGGGCAGTAACTGAGCTCTTTTCATTGTAACAGCAAAATTTGCCTTAAGCATTATTGTCCTGCAAGGTAGCCGTCTGCTGTCGGTTTAGGATTTCAGGCAGACATGTGTGTTCCAGAATAACTGTGATTCTGGCAAATAGCCAGCCCTCTGTGGAAATGTAATCAGCATCTGGCACAGAAATACAAGGAAGCCCTGCTGGTACTGTTTTCCTTCCACTTTGTTTAGATCTTCATTTTGGGCTCTTGTTTATTAGATTTGGAGGAACCTTTTTAAAAAACCATACACAACATAAAATAATATAATGAGCCCTTCCTTTACCCCCATCACCAAGATTTCCCAGGTTCTTTTTAACAGAAGTTTTCTTTCTTTTACATATATATATATATATATATATTTTTTTTTTAATGTTTTATTTATTTTTAAAACAGAGAGAGACAGAGCATGAGTGGGGGTGGGGCAGAGAGAGAGGAGAGACACAGAATCTGAAGCAGACTCCAGGCTCTGAGCTGTCAGCACAGAGCCTGACGCGGGGCTCGAACTCACGAACTGTGACATCATGACCTGAGCTGAAGTCGGACTCTCAACCAACTGAGCCACCTGGGTGCCCCTTAACAGTTTTCTAACAATTGTTAAAAAGAAAAAAAAAGAAAAAAAAATCTCTTTATGCTGTTAATCTTGCTGCCTGCCACAAGATGTAGATTTAGTGTTTACAATGTCCTGTATTCATAGTCCTTCCAGGAGAGCACCTTGAAGCTTCAGTTGTCTGAGCAGTCTTCAACTATATGCTAAAGGGGTTGGCTTGAAGGGAGTAACACTTTCATCTATGATGAAAAGCTCCTGCTGTCCGAATATATGTGATATGCATGCCCACGTTCAGCCTTGTAACTCTAAAGAGTTTTTGCTTTTTCACTCTGCTAGCTTAGTTACCCAACATCAGGTCAAATATTTCCTATCTCAGCATCTACTGTGAAGTTTTAGAGTATTATGTTTGAAGAAGGATCTGTGGCTTTTTCATTCATTGCTCCATTTTTCTCCAGAAAAACCATACAGAATGATCAACCTCTGCTTCTATATTAATTTGTTGTCACTGTTTCTGTTGGGGTTCTTGTGAATTATTAGCAATTGTTCTGAAGGACAAATTCTGTAATTGGCTGCTTTAGTGGTGCTCCAGTGGAAGATCTAAAACCAGATGGAGACTCTCCAGAGTGATCCTTTCCTATTTGAAGAGAGAGATGAATAAAGAAGTGATTATTTAGAGTGTACTTAGCTTTATGTACTTTTTCTTTTGACTACAAGAATCTTGAGAAGCTTGAACTCCCAACTCTGATGATTGCTGATTTTATAATCAAAGAAGGATATGTGTTCTTTCATAGAGCTCATTAGGGGTATGAACTATTTTAGCCTGCCTGAATTTATTTAGAAAAACCTTCCTAGAAGCAAATGGATAGACTAGATAACTTCAAGGAACTTCTGAATTCTGTGATTTATGGATTCTATTTCTTAAGAAAAATGCAAAAACTTCAAGTGGGTGCAGGAAGAACTTTCAAAGATGATCAAAGAACTCAAACAATAGGACCAATGAGGAAAGGTTAAAGGAATTGAAATTACTATGCCTCAATAAGAGATGTCTAAGAAATGATTGAATAGTTTTATAATTTGAGGATAGTTGTTACAGTATTCACAGGTTATTGAAGAGCTATTTTATCTTGTTGAGGACAAAAGAGAAATAGACTTAAGTTTTGGTAGTAGAGATTTAAACTACTTAAAATACCTTTGAAATCATGAAATGTGTTAAACGTCAGCATAAATTGTCAAGGGAAGCTGTGGGATCTCCTTTCTTTGAGCCTGTCTTAAAAAGAGGACAAGTAACCATTCACCTGAGAAAGGACAGTTTTTTCAACAAATGTTTTTGGGAATATCAGATATCCACATGCATTGAAGTTGAACCATTACCTTGCATCCTATGTAAAAAATTAACTCAAAATGTATCAGAGACCTAAATGTAAGAGCCAAAACTGTAAATCTCTTAGAAGAAAACTTGGAGGAAAAGCTTCATGACATTAGATTTGGCAGTGATTTTTTTTGATATGATACAAAAAGCACAAGGAAGAAAAGAAAAAAGATAAATTAGACTTCATAAAAATTAAAAACTTTTATATTTCAAAGGACTCTGAACATTGTGAGAAGGCAACCCATGGAATGGGAGAGAATATTTAAAACTCACATATCTGATAGAGAATTGTATCTAGAATTTATCATTTTTTTTCAGAGTTTTTATTTGTGAGAGTGTGAGCACAAGCATGGGAGGGGCAGAGAGAGAGAGAGAGAGAGGATCCCAAGCAGTGGCTTAGACCCTGGAACTCTGAGGTCATGACCTGAGCAGTAATCAAGAGTCGGATGCTTAACCAACTGAGTTAACCAGGTGCCCCTAGAATTTACCATTTTAATAATTTTTAAGTGTACAGCTCAGTGACATTAAGTACATTCATATTGTTGTGCAGCCATTGCCACCATCTCCAGAACTTTTTCATCTTCTTCAACTACAATTCTGTACCCATTAAACACTGACTCTCCATCCCCACCCTCATAGCCTCTGGCAACCACAATTGAATTTTCTCTCTGTGAATTTGACTACTTTAGCTACCTCATATAAGTGAAATCATGCAGTATTTGTCCTTTTGTGTCTGGCAGATTCCTTTCCTTTTCCTTTTCCTTTTCCTTTTCCTTTTCCTTTTCCTTTTCCTTTTCCGTTCTCCGTTCTCCTTTCTCCTTTCTCCTTTCTCCTTTCTTTCCTTTCACCTTTCCCTTCCAAGTTTATTTATTCTGAAGTAATCTCTATACCCAACATGGGGCTCAAACTCACGACACTGAGAAAAAGAGTTGCATGCTCTTCTGACTGAGCCAGGCAGGCGCCCTGTGTCTGGCTTATTTCATTTAGCACAATGTCTTCAAGTTTTATCCATGTTGTAATATATGTCCGAATGTCTTTCTTTTTTATGGCCAAATGATATTCTGTGTATGTGTAGAACTAAAGGTAATCATATTTTGTTTACTCATTTGTTGATAGATACTTGGGTTGCTTCTACTTTTTGATTATTGTGAATAATGCCGCTATGAACACAGGTGTACAAATATCAATTTGAGTCTCCACTTTCAGTGTTTTCAGGTATATATCCAGAAATGGAATTGCTAGATCATGTGGTAATTCTGCTTAATTTTTTGAGAAGTTACCATACTGTTTTCCATAATAACTATACCATTTCACATTGCCACCAGCAATGCGCAAGAGTTCCAATTTCTACGCATCTTCACCTACACTTACTTTCTGCGTTTTTGATAATAGCTATCCTAAAGGGTACGTAGATCAGTCTTCTAGGGTAATGTTTGATTTTCTTGCTAAGTAGTCTACTATACAGTCAGTTGAGAATAATTAACCAGCCAGTTCTTGAAGTTCAATGTAGAACAAAATGACCTGGTAATTTGGCTGTTTTATCTCCAAGGGCTTTAGAAAACTCTGTTTTTGTAAACTTGAACATCATATTGATTAAAGATACATAGTTTAATTGCAATTACAATCTTTAACTCTCTTAAGTGTAAAAATAAATATGCATATAATGTTCCAACAGCTTTATTTGTAATAATGAAAACTTAAAACAGTCCAAGATGTCTGAAAATTATGGTATGTGCATGTATGCATGTGCACGTGCACACACACGCATACACAAAAATACTACAGCCATTAAAATTTATATAAAGCTTTATGGGGCACCTGGATGCCTCAGTTGGTAGAGCATGTGACTCTTGATCTCAGGATTGTGAGTTCAAGCCTCACACTGGGTGCAGAGCCTACTTAAAAAATTATATAAAGCTATGTATGGCCACGGATAGACGTCATTATTACATTGTTGAACTTAAAGATACATTACAGAAGAGCAAATATACTATGATCTCATTTATTTTAAATATATTTTTGAGTATATATTACATATAAATATGTGTATGAATAAATACTTGGAAGTACATTCACCAAAACATTAATAGTGCTTTTCTTTAAAATGATAGAATCTCAGATTATTTTTACTCTCTTCGTAATTTTTGTGTATTTGAAATTGTTTTCTGAGCATATGTCATTTTTCTAAGAATAATAAACCTATTTATCACCCAAAATTCATAATAAAACAAGCAGGGAATACATGCTGGTATTTAATTAAAAGGTTTGGCATCTGGTTTCCTAGGAGAATGTATTTCAGAAGAATACTTCTTGGTGAGGGAACTGTTGTTGAATGATGGCTCATACAAGAGTATGTGTATTTAAATATCCATGGAAGGGATTGTATATACTTCACCTTCATCCTTCCCTAGCTGTGCTTTCAAAGAGAAATTGTGGTAAGAAAATGCTATCATATATGGATATCATCTCTAAGATACTAAGTGGTCTTGGCCCTGGTTTACTTTGAAAAACCTAGGAATGGAAAATTTTTTTATTTGTCTAAATCTGATCACAATTTCTCTTCTTGGGTTTCAGGAACCAATAAAATCACGTGCTCCACAGCTTCATTTAGAATACAGGTTTTATAAACAGCTCGGCAGTGCAGGTAAGTCAAGTCTGTTTTCTCCATGTACTTAGTCTATAGCTTAGCTGAAAGACCAAAAGTATGCACATTTTCTTGTCTACTGGACCTTTTTTTTTTTACTAGACCATGTATCTCCCCTGCTGGCTGGATAGGTAATTAAACACAGTCAACTAAAGCTACTTGCTCTCTGACTCCTGGAGGGCCATTTGATTGGGGATTTATGATGCCATGACTGTGACCACAAACCACCTGAAACACACTGGTTTGAAGTGTTGCTTTATGGTAATTTCATTCTCTTCTCATTTCTTTACACCAAAAGAAAAGAGGAGGGGTTGGTAATTTGCAAACAATATTTTATCATAGTGAGACTACGTATCTATTTTGAGGATCTACTAAAATACGTGTTCTGAAATACCATAACATTGTCATTTTATCCATTTGAAAGACCTTGCTTATGTTATTGTAATAACCTAAGACCTTTGAGGAGTTTTTAAAATTAAGTTTATATATATTTTTTAAACGTGCCTATTTTTTATCTAAAAAATCTAATTTCTGAAATATCTTAGTGGCTTCCAGGAAAATATCTTGAGTAAGCAAATGTTACCAACCCTAAGGAGGTTGTACCTATGGGATATTGCTTGCAGAAGATGAAATTGTTCAGCACTAGTTTCATTGTTTGACATTAGTTAGACATTCCTCTACTTTTTGCTTTCTACAGTGTGATGGTTTTTCCTGAATGACTGAAGCATGTTTTTATTTCAAGTACCACTTATTGAAGGTACTATTGAAGGAATTTGAGTTTCACTTCCTAGAATATATAGAATTATATAATAGCCACACAATGTTATTCAAGTTGTCTTACACACTGACTGTGACAGTAATCAGCCATAGTCCTAACCTAGCAAGGCCACGATAGGCATTTGCCTTTCATTGAACCTAAAATGAGTTCTTACTCACAATAGCTTCTTACTATATGTTTGTTCATTTAGTTTGCAGGACATATGTATAACTTGAGGCTTGTCTTTCCAGAACTAAACTTTCTTTTTAAGTTTATGTATTTATTTTGGGAGAGAGAGCATGCACAATGTGGGGGGGGGGTGGGGAGAGAGAGAGAGAGACAGAGTATTCCAAACAGGTTCTTTGCTGTCAGAGCAGAGCCCAATGTAGGACTCGATCCCATGAACCATGGGATCATGATCCAAGCCAAAATCAAGAGTGAGATGCTCAACCAAAATCAAGAGTGAGATGCTCAACCAACTCAGCCACCCAGGTGCCCCCCAGAACTGAACTTACTTAAAGTTAGCTGTTATGTTGTTCGTGTTTTTATAAATTTCAGGGTGACAATTATTACAACTCATTTATGATATTTCTATTAATTTAGATGAGCTATTTTAACAGCCATTTCACTAGTTGACCTTTTTGTTTTTATGGAGTTTTACTCAACTGGAACCTTTACCTCTTTTATATATATATATATAAGTTGGCGTCAACCCAGGCTTTCTGAATTTTGTGGTAATATAATTGATTTTGAGCACTTAAACATCTTTAATGCCATATTGGGATATTTTTCAGTCTTGATTCTGTTACTGGTGATTACATATCGAATGCTCTTTAATTGTAATTACACATTCCATCCCCCAGCCCTGCAATAAGACCATAAGCTCCCGAGAACAAGGCTTGTCTCTTCTGCACCCTTGTGTCTCAAGTTTATCTCAAGTCCTAACATAGTTCTTTCACATAGTAGGTAGTTAGGAAGAATTTTTGTGACAGAAAAAAGTTAGGAAGATTTGATAAGTTTTTGCCTTTTTAGATTTTTGCCAAGTTATTAATAAAAATATTTCCTGAGGATGGCCAAAAAAGGAAATTTATTTTGCAGGTAAATCAGTTGACAAGAAAGTAGACAGGATTTGACCATGTCTTATTATAAATGTAAGCATGGGGGCCCCTGGGTGGCTCATTCAGTTGGGCGTCCAACTTCAGCTCAGGTCATGATCTCACAGTTCATGGGTTCAAGCCCCACATCGGTCTCTGTGCTGATAGCTCAGAGCCTGGAGCCTGCTTTGAATTCTATGTCTCCCTCTCTCTCTCTCTCTCTGACAGCCCGGAGCCTGCTTCGGATTCTGTGTCTCCCTCCCTCCCTCTCTCTGTCCGTCCCCCACTCGTGCTCTGCCTCTCTCTCTCAAAAATAAAGAATGAATGAATGAATAAATAAATAAAGGCATGAACTCCTAGTTCTAACTTACAAGCACAAACATTTCTCTCCCTGTTTTTCTAGAGTGAGTTCCAGCTGCAAATGTGACTCATCACTAGTTAATGTTTAACCAGCCAGAGCTTATATGCCACTCTCTTCAGAACCAAGGTGATGTGGCATTGTAAATAAACAACCTTCCATGCCAAAGGCACACAGTGACCAAAATAATCTAATTGTTGTTTTTATGCACTAGTGTTTGTCTGTCATTATTCATCATATGCCAGTGATTTGCAAAATATTTGGGTATCATGACAAGCAATAGTTTAAAAAAAAATGCATTGTGACTTAGATTTGTTCAAGGAATTAATCAGTCCTTTAAAATGGATGAATTTTGGGGGGAGGAATTAATGCTTTTAAATTAAAAAATGCTATTCTGACCATGTTGTGAGACTTTACATTTCTTTTTTTTTTTTCTAATATTTACTTATTTTGGGAGGGGGAGGGGCAGACAGAGAGGGAGAGAGAATCCCAGTCAAGCTCCACACTGTCAGTGCAGAGCCCGACACTGGGCTCAAACTCATGAACTGTGAGATCATGACCTGAGCCGAAATCAAGAGTCGGACGCTTAACCAACTGAGCCATCTAGGCTTCCTGAGACTTTAAATTTCTGAAATAGGAACTTTTATATTGGCTTGGGAGTGTGACCATTCCTTCCTTCTTAATATCCAGGTCTTAATCATTACCTTGGGTTTTTGACCCCATTGCCCTGACCATATGATATGATCTGGAAATTCATAATCAGTTCCCTATTCATACAAAGATAGAATGGTGGCGCTAGATGATTGTGAACACAATTTAAGCTGGAGCTCTTCCTGACTGTCCCTTCTTTGATCTCTACCATCTTCCCTTCCATTCCATTCTTTTCTCTTGTGGGCAGTCACACCTCATGCTTTGTTGGGTGATTGTAACTTTGCCATCAAGAAATTTCAAGACCTGATTATTTACTATGACGATTGGTATCTCCAAGATAATCAGGGAAGAAAGTAAAGAGGACCTTGAAACTGAGAATGATCATCTTGATCATCGTAATAGCTATCATTTTTTTTTCATTCATGGTAGAAATTAAATTATAAAATATGAAAAGATATTTTGAAAAGAAATGATGATCCATGCTCTTACTACCCTAACTCCGCTACGTTTCATTTGACTATCTCTTCACTTGCAGACATGTTTCATGGTTAATCTAAGTTACCTGTAACTACATCTTCTTTCATTTAGCATTACAGCATTTATTGTAATGCTGCAGAGTCTTTATGTTTCTAATAATTGTGTAATAGCCCATCTTCTTCATAGGCCATAATGTAGGCACCCACCGACTATTTTGTGTTGTCATTTAGATTGTTTTTATTTGAGGAAATCCTTTCCCCTATTGATTTCTGATATTAGAGCTCAACACTTATATTTAGTTTCCCATTTCCCCCATATGATGGCGATTTTCAAATGTTTAAAGAGCTATTAAATGGTAGGTTAGGTTTATTCCAAATGATTTAAAAGAAATTATCGAAAGAAATTTTAGGAAGGATAAATTCTGGCTTTGTATAACTAGAATAGTATGGAAGTAATCTAAATGTCATCACTATGGATCTGGATAAATAAATGGTATATTTATACCTGTGAAATTAGCTATTAAAAAGAAGATAGAGCCCTATGTACTGATATGGAAAGATGCCCCAATATATTTTTAAGTGAAAAGGTTTACAAAACAGTCTAGTGTCATGGTTGTATAGTATAATAAGAAATACGTATATAGTACAGCTATGTCCACATGAGCATAGAAGATATCTGATTGGATATACAAAAATTTAATAATGATTACCTTTGAAGAGTATGATTAGAAATGGAAAGTGGTGGCACTCTTAAGTTTTTAAATTAATCCTTTTTTATTTTTGCATTTTACCCCTGATTATGTATCATCATCATCATCATCATCATCATTATTATTATAACATCTAGTTTTTTAAAAGACTACAGCAGTGCATTTATGGTCTCCCTCCTTCCTCTTCTATCACCAAGTAACCCATTTCTGTCCCCATTTATCCTGGGCCACATGTTAACAGTTTCAGGCATAAGTTCAACAAATGATAATAAAGTGCTACAATGTCTTATTTCCTTTCTTTCCAAACACTTTCTTGTAGGAAGAAAAACAAATTGTGAACTGGAATAAGCTGTTTTATGCAGTAGGATTTCTCGTCTCATAGGGGAAAGGCAGTTTTCAGGCAGAAGTTGAACGGTTATGCATTCTGGATATTGTGAGGGAGATTTGTGCATTGGGTAGAAGGTTAGAATACGTGACTTTTTAAAAAAACTATTTGAACCTAAGATTGAATAAAATTTTTTTTAAAAAATCACATGTTACTCTACAAGAAACATCCTGGTGCAGATATTTATGCTTGGTAACTTCCTTGGTTTCAAAAGATAGAAAACAATTTTTAAGTTAATTACATTATAAATAGAACCCTGCCAAAGTGAATTTCCAATGGCCAAGTGAATCAAAATGGGAACATTACCTAGTGTTTTCACATAATGAGATGGCTGGGGATGGGGTAGATTTTTATTTGCATATTGTGGTTGTACTCATTGAGTCCGAGATTACTGGAGGATTTCCAAAGTTACTACAAAGAAAAACAGTATTTTTTAAGTGTGAAACTGCAATGGTATGTAAGGATTAACTATGAAAAAGTATTATATTCTTCACTGTTGGAAAATAATTTCTTCAGTTTTGTCTTATTTTTGTTTCATTCCTTCTTAAATCACTGTGTTCTGATTTTTCAAAGCAGAGGGCTTTGGCAGTGAGCACATGTATGCTTTTCTTTTCATATTTAGCTTCTGTAGATTGTTCTGAATATATAAGAGTAGGAGTCATGGCTTAAAAATCGACTCTGGATTCCCTGGAACTTGCTTGCCCTCCTAGTTGCTTTAGTATTTGTTTGATACAATGGGCCGGCTTCTTAAGAGAGAACAGTAGTATTTAATCATGATAATTAAAGGCTGCAACCTTTGCAGTCAGCAGGTGAAAGTAACCATCTTGTTTTCTTTTCATTTTTTTAAATCATCGACGTTGTGGTAATTGTGTTATAGTCATTATGGGTAAGTCCCAAACTCATGTTCATGTTATGAGATTGTTTTTAGGTTTCCCTGTGCTCTCAGGGTCCTTTTACTTAGGAGAGTATATATATACATATATATATACATCATCAATTTTAAGATTTCCCAGCCCACTAATCCTTTATCCAGTACAGCACTTTTCCTGGTATCCTAACACAAAGGAATAGACTTGGTGGATGACACATTTGAGGCCAAGATGGGCAAAACCAGAGGCCTAAACAGATAGGAGGCCTAAACATGAGAGAGGGGACAGTATGAGCCTGAAGATTCATAGCTACATATGGACTGGTCATATGGTAAAGGCCTAGTGTATGTTTGCTAAATTAATAAAAGATGAATAAACCAGAACCAAGCATGCAGCTAAAGTGACAGGAGAGAAAGGGAGGGAGAGAGAAGGCGTGAGCAAGGGCAGGAACAAATGAAAAAGGATGGGGAAGGGAGGAGTAGGCAAATGGCAAGAAAAGAGGACTTCAGATAGAGAAATGAGAATGCAAATAAATAAAATAGGGTGGAGACCTTTGACTTCACCAGAAGGAGCTATAAAATTGCCATCTATTAATGTTCTCAGAGTTAACTATTTCTTAGGAACAGTGGTTTTGAATAATAACTTTGGCCTTTTTAGAGTAAAAGTACTAGAGTAGGGTATGGTAAATTCTCATCACTTCACTTGACATTTTGAAAGGCATAAATGTAATACAGACAGACACTACAATGGTCTCTTTGCTTCTGCACCCTTCTTAATTGTATTGAGAGATCCTGAAGGTAGTGGAGGAACTCCCTTTGCTCTGCTTAAACAGTTAATTCCATTTCCACCCAGCAGCCTGCCTAGGAAAAATCTTAGGGACTCTGAGGATAAATGTCATGTCATAGTTGATCTAAGTCTGAGCTGACATGTACTGGATTTTCAGCAGCTATTCTAATCTGCTAATGAGCATTCTGCTTTGGCTGTCTTGTAAAGGAGATGTTAATCCTCAAATTTAAAAAGACAACAAGATACTTACTGCAGTTTCACAGTGTAACAAAGTCCAGCCAAAATCTTATTGGGCGAGAAAATAAGTCAACTTAAGTATCCAGTAGGTACTTCATATGGTTGGTTATGTTTCATTTTTCCCGTTTTTGAGCACAGGGGAGTTTGGTAACTTACTTACCCAGTCACAGGGTAGGCACACCTGAACTAGGAATGTTTTTACACAGACTTTTTTCTTGTGTGTATACATACACATATCCCTAGTAGATTCCTGGGGACTTCCACCCATTATCCCTTACCTAATTATAATAGAGTGGTAGAAGATAGTCGTGAGAGTGTTTTTAACTGAAGCAAAGGCCCAGAACTATCCCCCCCTCCCATGAAAGAGTAGGATTTCCTGTTTCACATTGTGCCCTCAAATTTTATGCTTTAGAAGGCTGCCTTTGTTACTTCCAAAGCCTTTTATGGTCTTGGGCAATCTAGGTTTTGAAGCATTTCTTTCCAAAGTAAATTAATCACTTACATTGAATGTATATGCTGTGTGTACAACAGAGAAGCTCAGTGCTACCCTATGCAAGCCATTTCACCCACTGAAACCTTTATACTGTGATTAAAGACCATGTTCATAGAGCTTATCAGACTTTACAATTTTGAGATTTCTAGGAGAGAATGGTTTTATATGTCATCAAGAAAAGGTAGGAGGTTTTTCTGGTCCCAGAAAAAGAGCTTTGAATCTAGACAACTGTTAAATTAACAGGAACATGGTTCTCCTTCAACAGAAGAATAAAGCACAGATCTGAAGAAAATCATCAGAAAGTGTGAGATTGACAAAACCTTCCTGTAATGTTGTGAACTTCCTTAGGAGTATATTGTAAATAAGCTGGTTTAAACAGGAAAATTAAAAATAAGAAAAGCTGAAAAAAAAATAAGAAAAGCTGCAGGGATATTGCAAAGATTGGAATTTTACTTAAAATAGAAGTGAATCATGTAACAAGAGTAGTTGTGAACAAGTAACATACCTCAACGTTGATGTCCAGTATATAGGAGCCCTTAAGGAATTTAGAAGAAACTTTTTGGTCTCCAGTTGGGTAGAAACTTTTCATAACAAGAGAAGAAAGGATGAAATAATGAACTGGATAAAAGAAAGTGAAACCTGGACCTTTCTTTCCACGTGTAAGTTTTTCAGAAGTCTGTCTGCTAGAGGTATTGTAGGGGGAGGAGACATATACTACTAAATTCAGGGAAAACTGATCTTAATGAGTATAAATGGGCAACTTTGAAATTACATTTTAAGGACTGGAGATTTAGACATTTAACATCTCTGATTATAGGCAATGTGAATAAGTGGAGACAGCTAAGAATTGGAGCAAGGAGCAAAGGTTGGCTCAGTTTTTCCCACTGATTCTTTGACTCAGCGTTAACCATGTGCCCTGCTGTGCCTCAGTTTCTTTCTGATACAATAGGAAAAACTGCTTTGTATAGTTTTTAGGCCTGCTAGGGTTTAATGAGGTAATGTCTACAAAGGCCTTGCATTCTTAAGGCAGTTACTGTTTTACATTGAAAACTGAAGATCTTACTTTTCTGTAGAAATGGAAATATACGTGTATTTCTCATAGCCTTTTTTTTTTTTTAATGTTTATTTATTTATTTTGACACAGAGAGGGCATGCAAGCGGGAAGACACAGAGAGAAAGGGAGAGAGAGAATCCCAGCGCGGGGCTCAGTCTCACAATCCCTCAAGATCATGACCTGAACCAAAATCAAGAGTCAGATGCTTAACTTACTGAGCCACCCAGGCCACCCCATTTCTCATAGCTTTAAAAAAAATCTCAGAATGGGGGCCCCTGGGTGGCTCAGCTGGTTGTGTCTGACTTTTGATCTCAGCTCATGTCATGATCTCACGGTTCATGGTTTCAAGCTCTGCATCAGGCTCTGTGCTGCTGGCACAGAGTCTGCTCGGTATTCCGTCTATCCCTCTCTCTCCATTCCTCCCCCACATGTGCACTCTCTCTCTCAAAATGAATAAACTTTTTTAAAAAATCTCAGAATGAAGAGGTAACAGTTTCGTCTTTGAAGGCTTTTTGATGGATTCTCAAGCAGTAGTGACTTAATATTTCCTAATCCTGACTCAAAAGAGCAGAATACAGCTACAGTGAACCCATCACATTTGTGATTTTGACGGTAGTGTGTTTCTTTCAGAGGAGCTGCATGTGGTCATGTTGGAATACACTTATGCTCACTTAGGCCTCCTTGGTGAGAACGAATACTTCTACTTGCACAACTCCCCCGCTTTTCCTGTCAGTTTGGAGGGGACACTTGGCCACAGTGGTCTTTATAATACCTGGGAAAAGAACCCCAGGCAAAAAAGATCACATTGCCATACCTGTTTTTGTTCCATAAAACCAAATTCAAACTATTATGCAAGACCCAGGCCAGCTGGTTCAGTTAATGTTTGGTCTTTATATAACTAGATTTGTTTATGAATTTGCAAAGAAAGTGGTGTTACTAGTGTTGAACTACTGAAACATTGTAAGTCAGGTTTATTACAGAGTCTATGGACTGTTAGTGAATATCAGTGCCCCCAGAAAAGGAAGGATGTATATAATTGGGCTATCCCCCTACTTCCAGTGTGGAAGATGAGATTTCTTATGAATCCAGATAGTATAAAGGAACAGATAGTAAATACTTTAGGCTTTGTGGGCTATCAGTCTCTGTGTAACTATTCATCTCTGTTCCTGTAGCACAGAAGCAGCCATAAACAGTAAGTAAATGAATGAGCTATATTCCAATGAAACTCTATTCATGGGCACCAAAATTAGAATTTTATGCAATTTTTGTGTATTATAAAATATTAGTCTTTAAATTTTTTCAAATATTTAAATATATAGAACCCATTCTTAGTTCTCTAATCATACAAAAGTACCTGGGCCAGATTATGGGCTTAGTTTGGCTGATCTGTGCTCTAGCATGGCAGTGACCAAAACTTTTCTTTTTTTTAAAGATTTTTTTTTAATGGTTATTTTTATTTTTGAAAGAGACACAGCATGAATGGGGGGGGGGGGAGGGGTGGAGGAAACAGAGAGAGAGGGAGATGCAGAATCCAAAGCAGGCTCCAGGCTCTGAGCTGTCAGCACAGAGCCCGACGTGGGGCTCGAACTCACAAACTGTGAGATCATGACCTGAGCCGAAGTCAGACACTCAACTGACTGAGCCATCCAGGAGCTCCAGTGACCAAAACTTCTTACTCCTTTTTATCACTCCATTCAGTTTGCAGAATATGGAAATTACCTCAAAGAACTCTGTGCCACTCTCGAGGCACTGTAATGAGGGGACTTAGCCACATCTCTATCACTGTGGATTTTTCACAGTGTAATATGCTGCTGGATTGTGAGCTTTTTAAGGGCAAGAAACATCTTGTATTCATTAAAGTATTGCTTGCATATTACTTGATCCAAAGAAAAGACTCAACAAATGTCTGTTAAATTGATGAAATCCCAGTATATAAGTTCTTTGGACAGTATTTGACTGGCAGTGCAATCACCAACTTAAGTTGAAGCTTCTTTCTTTCATGCATACTGTCCTCTCCAAACTCAGGCTCTTCTTTATTTGCTTGTGATAGTAATTATTAACTGTATTAAGCAAGCAGAATAGAGATATGAATGAATAACTGAAGATATTAGAATGAAGTCCCCAAAATTATTTCCACAAGGATTTGCTATACAATCAGAGACATTTATATTCATTACTACCTACAAACAGAGTATCCAAGAACTAACTCCATGGTGAAAGTTTTAGAATTGAAGCCCATGAAAGGTAGGAATTGTGTGTGGTTTTCTCATCAGTATAGTGGCTATAGCATTGCAAGTCTGAAGACCACAATAGCCCATTAGCAGCTAGAGAATGATTTGGATACAATCACATTGAACTGGTAGTCATACCTCATCAACGTTTTGCTTGGCTTCCACTCTTAACAGTTATAGTTCAGAAAACACAGCCTAGATCTCTTAACTCTGCTACCTAAAAAGGAGAGTAGCGTTAGAGGATAAATTTGCAATTATCTATGTGCAGTTTGCCCAAAGGTAACGAGAAGTTTTTCACTTAAAAAATTATTTTTGTAAATTCTGGAGAAAACTAATATCACTGAAGGTTTAGAAAAATATATAAAAGAAAGATTGAAGTTTTGGTCACCACCGTGGTGAGTCTCTATTCACAGCTATTATTTTGTATATTTCCTTGTTTTTTTTAATGTATATATTTTTCATTAAAATGTTTCTGATTTATAGATGATTCTGTTTATCAAATGGAAAGGAATAAATTTCAAACAGTGCTGTTTCTTTTAGGCTTTTTTTTTTTTTTTTTTAATTCCAGGATAGTTAGCCTACAGTGTTATATTATTTTCAAGGGTACAATGTAGTGACTCAACAATTCTATACATTACTCAATGCTCATCATGGTAAGTGTACTCTTAATCTCCTTCACCTGTTTCACCCATCTTCTTCCCCACCCCCAACCTCTCCTCTGGTAACCGTTCCTCTGGTAACCTTATGTTCTCTCGAGTTAAGAATCTGTTTTTTTGGTTTGTCCCCTTTTCTACTCTGTTCATTTGTTTTGTTCCTTAAATTCCACATTTGAGTGAAATCGTGTGGCATTTGTCTTTCTCTGACTTATTTCATTTATTAGCTTTATTATTTAATACAGATTTAAGAGATGAGGTACCAAAAGGGTGAAATGAGTTCAACATCAAGTTGAATATTGTGATTGAAAAATAATGGCAGGGTGTCTGGTGGGGTCTGTTGGTAGAGCATGAGACTCTTGACCTCAGGGTTGTGATTTCCAGCCCTATGTTGGTGTAGAGATTACTTAATAATAAATTAATTTAAATTTTTTTTTTTTAATTTTAGATAGTGCAAGCAGGGGAGGGGGCAGAAGGAGAGAGAGAATCTTAAGCAGGCTCCATGCTCAGCAGAGCCTGATATGGGACTCTGTCCCACAACCCTTGGGATCATGACCTGAGCTGAAATCAAGAATTGGCCACTCTACCAACTGAGCCACCCAGGTGCCCTGAAATTTTTTAAAAAATAAAATTTATTAAAAAATTTTTTTAAAATAAATGCATTACTGAAAGTATTGAAAATAGTTCTAGAAAGATAATAAAACATGTTAGAAAATAGATTGGCGAGGGCTCATTTTTGTGCTAGTTTATTTTTAATTTCCTGTATGGAGGCACTGTCATAATGGGGACTTGGTACCTAATTTGAGGCTATAGGCTTTGTTCAAAATTCTAAGTTATTTCTTAGAACACCATAGTTCAGTTCACTTGGCTGCTAGGATTGCCCAATAGTCAAATAACTAGATTGCCACCAGCTGTCACAGATCACATCTAACTACCAGTTTCTAGGTATCTTATTTAAAATGCTAGGATTTCTAGGGTGATTGTTTTTCTATGGAAGCCAACTGTTAAATACAAAGTCACATGTAAGGTTAGGAGCTAAAGATAGCACACAAGTGAAAATCACATACGATCAAAGTTAGCCTTGAAAAATCCCTTATATTGCCCATAGAATAATAGTCCAACTGGATTTGTATATATGATCATAGTCAGTAAATATGTATTGCAGAGTATGGTTATATAATATATACAATGGTACATAGTTTATCTAGTAAAGTATACATCTGCAAAAGATTTTATGGTAGTTTTTAATTCCTCAAACTTTGACCAAATATATATATCGTTAAGTTTGAGTCAGTAAATTTGGTTCTTAGGCCATTCCACATCTACTCTTTCTTCATTATACTAATTTTTATGAAAGGCTTGATCTGGTACCTATGCTAGCAGTTTACGTCTCTGTTTTCTACCTGTAAGTTCCCTAAGGGCAGAGTCTGTGTCTTTTTTATTTCTTCGCTCCCTAAAGCAAAGTGTAGCGTCATCTACACACACATAACTGCTCATCTTCCTCCTCTTTAACCATCATAAGGAAAATGAACAGTTATGTGTGTGTATTGGTCAACACTGTTTTGATTACCATTAACAGAATCTATTCTGAATAGCTTAGATCCAAAAGGAAATCTTACTGGAAGATCACAGGGATGTGTCTTGGAATAGGAAGGAAATATTATACAGATCTCACTAGGGATTGGTACAAAGCACTGGAAAGCCTCTAGAAACCAAGACAAACTACTCTGTCTCTGGCTTTCTGTTCACCTTTTCCAGACTCTTAATGCTTTATTTGACTCTTCTGCTTAGGGTCATAAACTGTCTTGCCTCATTGTTTATTAGCCCTCTTCTTTTCTCCACATTACCAGCTTTCTCTGCTTCTCCTTACATGTGGTGGAAAAAGGCCTTTCACATAGCCCCTGTTGATTTAAGCGCCAGCAGAGATGGACTGCAGACCTGTGTCCCAATTGCGAGTTCCTGGGAAAGAGACCGGCTGACTCAGCTTGGAAAGGCTTTCCAGTTCGGGCCTAGGTACCTTATTCAGTGGGTACGGAATCATGTAGAATTCACCATTCCACAGAGAGCAGGTTCTCTAAGAATGTGGCTTAAGAACTGGGAAAAAAAACAGTTGATCGTGTGATAAGAGAAGGATGAGTTTACTGACCATATTTTTCTTTCTCTTCATTTAACACTTGCTTAAAATGCAAAACATTTTGCCTTAGGACATTTCAGCATCTTGAGATTCTCAAAGTAGAGTGCGAACACAGCAACTGTGTATCGTCCTGGCATAGGGTAATGCATATTCCAAAAAGAGAACTGCCTCTTTCCCAGTTCATTGTGCCTGTGTTTATTGTACTTACCATACTCTTACTGAAAAAGTAATGCTAGGAGGGAAACCTGCTTTGGGCCTTTATTATCAGAGGCAGACCTTCTTATACTCTGAGGAAGTCTGGGATGATAAATTGAAATATAAAGCCACATCTGCCAAACTTAAGGACTTGCTCTTTTCAACACGAGTGGCTCCTTTCAGCATGAGCATTTCACTTATTGAAATAAGTTAACATTAGGACAGTAGCGGAGCCTCTTATTAAAAACAAACAAAAAAAGGTAAAGTCCTATGCATTGAGTAAAAGGTGAGGGGGATGTTTGAAAATATCTAAACCTCTGAATATACTTTGCAGAAGGAGCGACCCCAGTGCCACTCTTGTTCTCTGAGGGAGCAGAACCTAAATATAAAAATGTCCTTAAGTTGGTGACTCAGCAGCAAGAACCTGAGATGGGTACATGGAAAGCATCTTCATTTTACAGTATATGGAATGATCTTTAGACAAGGAAACGTGTGGTGTGGTCTTCATCTTTTCCTTTAAAAGTGTGTATGTGTATGTGCATGAGTGTGTGTTTCCAAATCTATGCACACTGTCTAGAAAATTTAAAAGGACATTTAAATACTTTCATTGATGTTACAGTATAAGTCCAATCTGTGGCTAATGCTTAATTTTATGAAGAAAAAATAGAAAGGGTTGTTTTCATGTACTGGGCTATGAAGGGTGTAATTCACATCCTTAGTACTAATAATTGCTAGTCTTTAATGGAGCTAATTTAGTAGTGATAGTTCTATGAATGTTCATTCATTCTCCTAAGGATCCTAACCTAAACCTGTATTAACTAACCTCACTAGTTAGCTGAACAAAGGGAACTGTTATTTCTAAAGCACAGCATTTGGTACACTTCTGGACTAGGATAAATTCAATCATTGTATATCCTTTGTGTGTGTTTTTCATAGTTTAGAGAATTGGGATGTTTCTCATATTATGGCTAACAGTGTGCCCTGTGGTATAGTGAAATAAAAGCAGAAAAGTTTATATGTAATGCTGTAAGACACTTGCTTATCTGTTAGAGTCAAACCCCACGTAGCCCTTCTTTGCCCCCTTAAAACTCTAAAATAGCTCTAAATCACATGAAGCATTTTGAGTAATTACCTTTAATTACGTATATAAAATTTGTCCCACTCCCTCCTGGTTGAGGGTGGGGGGGCTTTGATTTTAAACATTTTACTGGTGAAGACTTGTGCCAGTAATCTCTTTAATTGCAAACAGAATGTTATGAGTTTATTATAGAAATTGGCCTGCACACACCTCACAGTAACACAAAGTACTAACACCTTTTGGTGCATTGTTTTACAAAATGCAAAACTGCTAGAGATACTTGTTCAGTCTGAAGACAGAACTTGTTACTTAGATTTTGTCTTCTTTTAAGGAACTTGATGAAAAAATAGAAGGAACTTGATGAAAAAATAGAAGGCAAGTTTCCAAAAATAGACCCAAGTAACTTATATGTAAGTGGAATGATCTGGAGAATTGTGATTAGCTGCAGAAAATTGATACAGTGCTATATGGGTGAAGGTTGGGGAAAAGTTGATCAGTCAGTAGAAGCTTGCTTATAAATCGACCCAGAACCTGAAGTTTCTGATGCCATTTTCTCCTTCAGTTCTAGCTCATACTTTACTTTTCTATCTTGATTCACACCTCTTTTGCTATGTACCTGAATGTTTCTCTTCCTTCAGTATCCTCACAACCATTCTTCAGTCATTAAGAATGGCTTAGTGATTGCCCATAGAGAATGCTTTTTTAAGGAGGACACAGGCAGGAGAAGTTTCAGCCCAAACTAAGGGCTAGAGTATGCTTGGTGACCATCACAGGACTGGCCACAGCCCTCAGGCACCATCCCCTCCTAATTCACAATTTGTCAAGTTTAACAATTAAGAAGAAAAGTAACATTTCATAACATCCTCAAAGCTGTGGAATTCTATGGAATGAAAGAGATGAATCACTGACCTGAATTATTCCTTTGAGTTACAAGAAGGTGGAAGCATGTATTTACTGTCTTGGATTAAAACTTAACAAATTCTGGGGTCACTTGGGTGACAGTCAGTTAAGCTTCCAACTTTGGCATAGGCCATGACCTTGGGGTACATGAGTTCGAGCCCTGCATTGGGCTCTGAGCTGTCAGCACAGAGCCCGGAGCCTGCTTCGGATTCTGTGTCTCCCTCTCTCTCTGCCCCTCCCCTGCTCACTCTCTCACTCTCTTTCAAAAATAAGTGAACTTGAAAATTTTTTTTAAGAAACCTTAAATTCCTTTCCAGTGTCTGTCAGTGTCATTGGTGAAAGAGAATATTTTCTTTAAGTTCCAATAATAGGCTACAAAAGATAGATAAGTCCTTGTATCTCCTTTCAAAATAGTAATCCAATTGCTAACTAAGCCCGTTAGTATTTGTAGAATATAACTTACCTATAAAACATGCTTAAGACAAAAACCAACACAAAAATTTTTTTAACGTTTGTGACCAATTGTATTTGTCATCTTTGAACAACTCATAAGCAAGTAATCTATATTCTTCCCATTTAAAAGAAGATTTGTCAGCTCTGTACTCTTTTGTGCTTTCAACAGTCTGACACAGTTTTAATTTTTCCCTACATTTTCCTCTTTATACTTTATTTGGTTTAATTCATCATTCTTACCAGCCTATAGCAATCTTGTACTAATAATTACTGTAGTCATAATGCAAGGAGATGAAGCTGAGCATCAGCTGTGTCCAGAGCACTATACTGAGAGATTTGAGGGCCATAGAGTTCTGGGTCGTACGGTCTCTGCCCTTCAAGAAACTAGAGGAAAAGAATATGTAATGTTTGTTGAGCTTCCAGTATGTTTATCATGAGGTATTGTTGTGTAACTGTCAAGGAGCTCACCAATGTATATGAATAATTATAATGCAAACAAAAACAGTGGAATGTTAGGGTTTTTTTAAGGGACTACAGATAAAATGATACAGAAATTCTGAAGGGAGAAATGGCTACTAATTATGGGAAACAGGGAAGGCTGTATAGAAAGGGTGGTAGCTAGGGGCTGAACTTTCAAAAAGAGGTATGATTTACTTGGACATGTTCAAATACAAGAGTAAGGAAAGGCTTCCAAGTACAAAATAAGCTAAAGCCCAGAGGCAGCTATGTGTCTGTTCGTGCATTTATTAAAGAAGTATTCAGTGAGCATCCCACTTGGGATAAGTACTATTCTAAGCTAAGCCCTGGGGATACAGTGGTGAACAAGAGTAGGCACTGCCCTTAACTATTTTCTAAAAGTGAGAACACTCGAGCAGAAACAGCTATTCTGAAGAGTTGAGAGAAAGGAGAGAGTTGTAGGCTTCAGAAGTAAAGAAGCCTCCTTGTTTGGGGTGATGCAGGTTTCTAAGTATCGAACCTCTTTTCTGCACCATTTCTTCTGTACCTAAACCAACCTCACTTACATCTCTCAAAACTCCTTACAGAGCTGAGCCACTAGCCACATGTGCCTATGAAGCACCTGAATTAGCACTTATAGGTAATCGAATATGCTGGAAGTATAAAATGTACACTGAATTTCAAAGATTTAGTCCCCCCCCTTCCCCCGCCAAGAATGTAAAATACCACAGTGATTTTTAAATTGATTATATGTTGAAGTGTTGATATTTTGGATGTGACTTAAATAAAATATGTTATTAAACTTAATAACACCTAATTCTTTTTTTCCACCTCTTTAAAAATGTGGCTTCTAGAAAATTTAAAATCAAATTCATGTTTCTCATTCATGGCTTGCATTGTATTTCTGTTCGTGCTCTATAATGCAATGGTATGTTCCTGTGTATACTTAAAATTCTTCCTGTGAAACTATTATTAAAGATGCACTAAGGTAATATAGGTATATAATATTTAGATAAAATCCTTATTTTTCCTTTATTCCTATGATCTTTTTATTTACTCAGCTATCTCTGCCTTTTCAACTTTATAAATGACCTCTGCCATAATTTTTAAGGACATTTGTTAAACCAACTGGTGGTTCAGAATTTAAAAAAACTGTGGGGGTGCCTGAGTGGCTCAATTGGTTGAGCGTCAGACTTTGGCTCAGGTCATGATCTCACAGTCTGTGAGTGTGAGCCCCGTGTCAGGCTCTGTGCTGGCAGCTCAGAGCCTGGAGTCTGCTTCGGATTCTGTCTCCCTCTGTCTCCCTCTCTCTCAAAAGTAAATATTTAAAAAGAAAAATAAGCTATGGGAGAGAGAAAAATAGTCTTAGTTTTTCTCATTTCAGAGAGCTTTTGCCTCTTTGCTTTTAGCTACCTATATGCTCCCTTAGCCTGTACGATTCATTCTCTCCACTCCAGCCTAATCGGCTCTTAACCATCAAGACTCAGCCCACGGCCCCTGCTCTGTGAAGCCTTTCCCATCCCGTTCAGTCAAGGTTAGATGCCCCTCTTTACTGTTCCCCTCGCACTCTGTTCTCACGTGTAGTATTTGATGAATGCACAGACTGACCACCAGACTCTTTGAACTTAATTGAATTTGAAACTAGAAGGAACATTATGGCACTTATTCCTCAGACTAGCTGAAAATCAGCAAGAAAAATGAGTTCACTTTTCTTCCTTGTAAGTCTGCATGCCTCCTCAGTGACCAGAATTATAAGGTCATCTTGAATGTTCCATCAGGTCACATCTGTTCTTACTGGAGACATATTTGGGTGAAGGCTCAAATGAAAAAAGAATGGCAGGCTGTAGCATCTGTTCCATTGACTGGTTGTTCTGTGGCAAGCCACTTAAGCTCTATGCTTCCATTCAGAAAGTGAGGGTAACACTTGGTTCTTTACTCTCCCAGGGCTATTTTGATACTTAAGGAATGGTATTACAATATTAAGAGAGTTCAGTAGTAGGGGGCACTCTGCTTCTGTGCTATGATTAGACTGTGTGCCTTAGTGTGTTTTGTTTTTTTAATCAGAGAACTTCTGGGAACAATTTGTTACATGGGCCCAAGGTTAATGAAAACAAATGCTTATCTGTTTTTTATACTTTCTGTGTTATTCTAAGTGTATGCCAACCTGCCTTCTGAATTCCTAAATGATGTATTAAATTATTAATAGGCTTCTTTTAAAGATTGACTCCTTAGTTGTTTTATTAGGAAAAGACCATGCACTTAAAAAATATTTTTTTTAATCTTTATTTTTGAGAGAGAGAGAGAAAGAGTGTGTGTGAGCAGGAGAGGAACAGAGAGGGAAACACAGAATCCGAAGCAAGCTCCAGGCTCTGAGCTGTCAGCACAGAACCCGACGCAGGGCTCAAACTCATGAACTGTGAGATCATAATCTGAGCCAAAGTCGGAGGTTTAACCAACTGAGCCACCCAGACACCCCTGCATTTATGCTCTCTTAATGTAACCTTACCTGGGCTTTTATAAGGGAAACATTACTCTTTCTTTATTACTTGAATTCATAAGGTATCAACACCATTAGTATTTTGTGATTGTCCATTAGGTTCATATATAGGCAATCTTTTATTGAATCTTTACAAAATGGGTTAATTTCCTTTCCAAGAAATGCGACTGGGTAGAAGTTACTGCCACTTTAGATGTCTGTGAACTTAGAGCACAGATGCGTACCTGTAGTAGAGTAAAAGAGCCTAAGACTTAGAGGCAGAAGTTGGGGGTTTAGGTTTGGCTGCACCACTCATTACATGACCTGAGCAAGTCATTTCAGATCAGTTACCTTACCTATAAAATGGGAATAGTAATACCTATATGTACTAATTGTTAGGATTAAATGGGAGAACCTATATAAAAACACTTCATAAACTTGTGATAGAGGTATGCTTTGAGGGAAATTTTATAATGGTAGCATGGAACATAATGGGGTAGGAAAGTCTCTTGACTTGGAAATATCAGTAGTAATTTGGATACAAAGCTTAAAGTTGCTTTCAGACACATTATGGCTAAATATAAGAGAGAGGATAGCCTCGAGCTGGGGCTTTGGAAATAATAGATCAAGGCAGGTTCTGAAAGCATTTTTAAATTCTCCATGGGCCTAGATTTTTAAGTAATATGACTTACATTGAAAGTAGGTCCAGGACTAGAGACACACGAGGGACCAACGAGGATTCAGACCTCTGGCAATTTGGCAATATATAATGAAATGTAAAATACACATGTCTCTTGACTCAGCATATTCTCTTGAAGGAATTTACCCTCAAGATACGTTTGCAGTCATGCCCAAAAATGTAGGCACAAAGCTTTTTGCCATATTATCTGCATATTTGTGTAGACTCTTTCATTTTCAGATGATAGAGTTCAGGCTTACTTGGGAGGGCGAGGAGAGGGGAAGAATTTCTTGGCTCACAGATCCAGCAATATTCTCACTGCAGGCCAGCCAGATTTAGGACCAACACTGTCCTTGGCTTCAGCTTATGTGACATATTTATCTGTCTCCATTTCTCTCAGCTCTGCTTTTTCTGTGTTTGAGTTTCAGATAGGTAGTCCCTATTTTCATTTGGTAGTCTCTGGCAGCTTCATTCAGGCTAAGCTCCTTCCAGTTTAGCAGTGAGGGAGGGGGTGAGGAGGAATTGTTCCTCCTTCTCTATAGTTCCACGAAAGTCCTAGAGTTGACTCTGTACTGACATGGGTCAACCACACATCCTTTTTTTTATTATTATTTAATTTTTTTTTAGTGTTTATTTATTTTTGAGAGAGAGAGAAACAGAGTGCAAGTGGGGGGTGGGCAGAGAGAGAGAGGGAGACACAGAATCCCAAGCAGGCTCCAGGCTCTGAGCTGTCAGCACAGAGCCCAAAATGGGGCTCGAAATCATAAACTGAGGTCGTGTCCTGAGCCGGTCGGACACTTAACCGACTGAGCCACCCAGGTGCCAGCAAGCACACATCCTTGACCCAATTCCTCCTGGCAGGGGAATAGAATACTCTGATTAACTTGGCTTGAGTCATATCCTTGGGGTGGCAATGGGAAAGGACTTGACCCTGCTTTAACCACATGAAATAACATCAAAGAAATGGTGCTTTCCCACCAGAACAGTAAAATGTTATTAGAGGAAGAGGATGCAGGCCAGGCAAAAGCAATAGCTGTTCACTATCATATCTATTTCTAATAACAAATAATATACAACCGAAATGTCCATCTGCAGGAAAACTTAAGCAAATATGATATATCATAGGGTCAGATACTATGTAGCTATTAAAATAAATGAGGTATAGGGGCGCCTGGGTGGCTCAGTCGGTTAAGCGTCCGACTTCAGCCCAGGTCATGATCTCACGGTTTGTGAGTTCGAGCCCCGCATCAGGCTCTGTGCTGACAGCCTGGAGCCTGCTTCGGATTCTGTGTCTCCCTCTCTCTCTCTGCCCCTCCCCAGCTCATGCTCGCTCTCTGTCTCTGTCAAAAATAAACTTAAAAATAAATAAAAATAAATAAATAAATGAGGTATATCCATGAGGTGACAAGAAAAAATGTCTACTATATAAGATTAAATTAAAAGTGAAGTCGCAGAAAAGTATTTTTAATTATGTGTCTGTTATGTATGTGAATACTTTTTCTTCATATATTTCTGTACTGCTTTTGGTTTGTTATTATATTTGATTTTTTTAATGTGTATATATTAACTTTTATAATTTAAGAAATAATGCCCCAAGTGACCCTTATTCTGGACTGGTGACTGGAATTGACAAGGCTCAAGAACTGTGGAGAGATGGACATATGATAGGAAAGCTGAAAAGATAGTATTCATGGAGCTGATATAAAAATAATGGGAACCCAGGGAATGAAAAGGACAGATGAAGCTGCTTGTGTAATACAGCAGGGGATTTATATCCTAGAAGAGTGACAGAGAATTGCTAGAAAAACTAAATGTTAACCAAAAAGGCATGTGGTTTGGAAGAGATAGGATAGGAAATACAGAAAATATCTTCGGCCACCACATGAATGAAAGGGAAGAAGAACAGAGGCAGAGAATATAGTCAGCTTAATGGAAGAAGAGAGTGGTGAATCTGGAGTTGAGAGATCTGGTTGTATTACTTGGGTACCCTCGTATGTAGGACAGATCATACAGCATCTCTCAGGGTGTCTATCTCATATGTAAAATGGAGTTTATTAGTATTTTCTTGTTTTCTTCACAGGACGACTGTGAGGTCCAAGTGAAATGGAAAAGGGCTACTTATGTAAAGAAAAGACCATGGAATTCCAGGTTAGCCTGGAACAAAGTTAAGAATTTGTCTCTATATATAAATGGAGAGAGAAGAAAAGGGTAGGAAGATGTCCTCAGACTGCCTTTGCACATTAGACGACTCAGATGACTAATTTTGTTGGTCATTTGGTCTATTTGGATGGGCAGTTGCTTTTTTGAGAGAGGGGAAGAAATTTACATTTGTTTGTGTGTAGCTTTTGGTACTGTTAACTAAAATGAATAGTTCCACATAGTTCACCTGCATGTGGAACAGCAAGGTAAAACTACAGATGACTGTGTAGAACCATCATGGAAAAATAGACACAGAAGAAAGTCAATGTAGAAATATTACAACTCTGAGTTACGTGGAATCTTCATAGTAGCGACTTGCCCAACAGAACATTTTTTTAAATATCATTCCTGTGAAATTCAAACAAGAACTACTCATTAGTATCACCTGTGTTAGCATGTACCGCACATTTAAAATCTGATTAAGTTATTTTGCTTTACATATGTGTGTTTTAGCATTTTGAAGTAGGTATTGTGCATTCCAGATTCTCAGTGACATTTCATTAAATTGTTACTTATTTATTTAGTACTTATCCTGACCTTATCTACCAGGCGCTTGGACCCATGCTAGACACTGACATACAAACATAATTAACACATAATAGTCACTGCCTTCAGTCTTCTGTTAGTAGGGAAGACAGACACATGGACAAAGAAAGTATAATGGGAGTGGGGCAGGATTGTCAAGGAGTTCACTGTTCTTTGAGTGACCTCATTTTTTTTCTTTCATTCCTTTTAAGTGCTTGCTAGAACTTTCTTGACATTTTATTATTGTTGTTCAGGTGTGTGTTAAGAATTGTGTATCTCTTTTTAGCTTTTGAAACTCAATAGATATTCAATCTCTATAACTAAAGCACAGAAACTGTGAATGCATGCAGTACTAAAGAGAGCAGAGATTTTTCAGGGACTAGGTTTTTATCCCGTAAATTAAAAAAAAAAATTTTTTTTTTTATGTTTATATACTTATTTTTGAAAGAGAGACAGAGACAGCACACAAGCGAGGGAAAGGCAGAGAGAGACACAGAATCCGGAGCAGGCTTCAGGCACCAAGCTGTCAGCACAGAGCCTAACGCAGGACTCGAACCCATGAACCACAGGATCATGACCGGAGCCGAAGTCAGATGCTTAACTGAGCCACCCAGTCATAAATTTTTACCAGTTCTGAGCTGAATTAGTCTTTTTGGAAGGAGAAGAGATCTCCCACCCCTACCTAACACATTTTTAAATTGTTTTTATCTCAGATACTAATAGAGAAGAAATCTTTTCTCCTACCTTAGGCTTTCTTTCCTGGCTCTTTTGGATAAATAAAACTCTGAATATGCTTTGTGGCTCAAGGCCTTGGTAATTGTGTGTATATGGTAGAAAAACTCTAAAAGTTCAATTTTTTGTGGCTCAGAAATGTGAGACTATTCGTCTGCTCTTGCCTTTCCTCACTTTCTCTTCCCCAACATACAAACTGATCTCATGTTAGCAGCAAATATCCAGCAATAGTCAAGTTCCCAAGAGGCCTGTGAACAAGATGATTGTAAAACATTTTTCATTATAGGACAAAGTAATTCTGATTCCTTAATTCTGGGTCTAGCTGGGTTTGTCTGTTTTTTTATTAAGCCAGCATTTTGAGTAGATGTCATATGTGTACTGGTTCATATTATAAAGAGGCATTTTTCAGAGTCTGAGAAATGGAATAAAAAAGAAATACATATATTGTTTCATATCTTTGTAATGCATTGCTTTTCTAGGGTTATTTTCTCAGTTTTAAAGGCTATGCTTTTATTTTCCCTGTTCACTTCTAACTATGGAATATCATCCTGTTTATCTGCCTATTCTTTCTGCTTTCTTGTTAAGTGGACTTGTTTAATATTATCATTAATCCTGATGATCGTTCCCCATATGCAGTAATTCCCTGTATGAATAGTAATTCCTTGATGGCTCAGAGACACTAAGGAACATTCAGTAGTTGTGCTGGAAGGCACTACCATGGGACAGTTAAGTTTTGAAGAAGAGCTGTCCTATTTTCTTTAAATATTAAAAATAAAACTGTATAAACAAAAGACGGGAATTGCCAAAGTCATTATGTCCTTAAAGGTTTTCACTGGCCCTAACTTCAGAAGACAGTCATCCCCAACATATACTTATCTTTTAAAGAAATATTAAGGTGTTATTTTTTACATCCAGATATTAATGTAGGTATGAGATTTATTTGAACTTGCTTCATAGCTAGGTAATTTAGTTTTTCAAAAAGAATCAAAGGCTAATTATTAAGCAATAATGTGATCAAATTACCAAAAGCTTCTGGGTGGTTCTATTTCAGTTCTCAGCCTGAGGTGCATTTAAAAATATCTCTACTTAGAGTAGTTACTGTTCATAATGTTTTATGGAATATTTTTAGGTAACAGCTTGGATGATAAAGAAGCCATTATCCTTGATTTGGTATGTTTAACCCAAGTTAAATTTATGACAGACTGAAAATTAGCTGTAGTGTCCACCCCACTTCCTGTTCTGTACCACTTGATATATGTATGAGCCTCATGTCTGGCAGGATTTATAAGAATATGTTATTGATGGATGGGAAAGCTGTTTCATAGTACCCTGCGAAAATACACAAGATAACAAGTGCAGGGTATATATAACCTTGCAGTTTGGGTTTATAAGAGACGTAACCTGGGGGAACACCTGGGGGCTCAGTTGGTTAAGCATCCGACTTTGGCTCAGGTCATGATCTCACGGTTTGTGAGTTTGAGCCCCACATCAGACTCTGTGCTGTCAGCACAGAGCCTGCTTCAGAACCTCTGTCTGCCCCCTCTCTGCCCCTGCCCCACTTGTGCAGGCACATGCGCTCTCTCTCAAAAATGAATACACATTTAAAAAAGAGAGAGAGGTGTAACCTGTGGCTAAAGGACATATAATGAAACCTATTAGAAATTTCTCAGAAGAAGGGTATTCAGGATTTACTTCTTTAATTCCTGGGCTTTTATGTAGTTGACCAATTTAGGAAGGAGATCTTATTAGTGATTTATTTCCAGAGCAGATGAGAAGTTATAAAACTACCTTAGTTTCTGAAATACCATGAATCAAAGAATTCAGTGCATAGCTGCCTTGCCCACCTCTCTCACTTCATTCCCATTACCTCATCATTACTTCTAGTAAGTACCGTTTTACCACACATATAGCTTTTGTTGCATTTAAGGCTGTGTCCTCATCCCCTATCTTATTAAAGGACTTCACAGTATAATGTTGATTGATTAAAAATTTCATAAGCAGTGGATTCGACATGGCTCTGCAGAAGAGTGAAATAGAATATATAGAATTTCTTATTTAAATGCAGCCCAGGAGGGGTGCCTGGCTGGCTCAGTTGGTGAGTGTCTAACTCTAGATTTCAGTTCAGGTTATGATACCAGAATTGTGGGATCAAGCCCCATGTCAGGCTCCATGCTGAGCATGGAACTTGCTTAAGATTCTCTCCCTCTCCTTCAGCTTCGCCCCTGCTCACATTCTGTCTCACATAATTTTAGTTATATAGATAGATAGATAGATAGATAGATAGATAGATAGATAGATAGATAGATAGGTTTATTTAAATGCAGCCCAGGATAAGTCATTACTGTGTGCTAATCTTTGACCAAAGACACAGACTTTTCAAAGTGGGCTTATGTCTGTATCTTTTACCACCAACATTGGCCACTTTATGGGCAGTCATGTGAAAAACTAGGAACAGAATGGAACTTGCGTGGGCATCTTTCTGTACAGATAGTTCTAATAAATTATGGCTATGTCTCCCAAAGAGACTTTTCTATTTGGCACATTTTCTGTAATACCTAAGAAACTAAACAGGCAAGTCTTTTAAATAGCCTTAAAATGATTCCAGTCAAAAGATACTGAGTCCAGATGTTCTGATGTGAAAGAACTTCTGAAAGAGACTGTCTGTTTTCTGAGTCCTCATAATATATTGATCATAACACATAGCAATGCTTTTTTTTTTTTTTTTTTAGTTTATATCCAAATTAGTTAGCATATAGTGCAACAATGATTTCAGGAGTAGATTCCTTAATTCCCCTTACCAGTTAAGCCCATCCCCCCTCCCATAACCCCTCCAGTAACCCTTTTTCCAGCTGAGGTGGCACTTCAGAATCATTTGCGGAACTGTGCTTTACATTTGCTACCAAAAGTTCTGGTTTAGTAGTTTTGAAGTGATGTCACTGCATCTGTTTTTAAAAATTTTGGTGCTGTTTCTAATAGACACACTTCTGGTTGACTACCACTCCCAACTTACTTTGTAATTTGAACCACACATATTCTTTATAACCTGGAGCCACGCTTTCATTCATATAGGTTCTGTGGCTTTACAAAGAGAAACCTGGAAGGTAGCTAGAAGGAAACCCTAGCTATTGTCAGAATTTTAGTTTTAAGAGGAAACTAGTCCAAACCTCTCCTCTTTACAGATGAAAAAGCAGAGACATGTAGGAATTTTCAGGGTTGGTAGCAGAACCAAATACTAGATCGAAGACTGATTTGAGCCTTTTCTCCAGTAGCATCTTGGATTAGTCCCGTCTTTGAGAAAACTTCAAAGCTACTTAATAATCTAAAATTGTCCTGAGCATTCAAAGCCTGCCCCAAGATAGGGTGAGGTCTCAGGGTATTTCATACAAGGAGCAATAATGCAGCCAACAGGAATGCCTCACATCTTTGTAGGAGTAGGAGTAAATTCCTTATGGGTGGAGTTATGAGTGATAGAACTCATAGGTAGAAATTACAGACATCACCCAGAATGCTTTTGTGACTTCTTTGTAAACATGGAAATTTCTGACAGATGCTTGGATTTATTACTAAAGATTGTCAAGAACAAGATGATCATTTGTCTCATTTAAACTGATCTTTAAGTATCAGAAGCAAGCCTAGGGAATTATGTCAGTATTATATATCTAAGCAGACCTTACTTTTAGTTTACTTATACTTCAGAAGGAGGATTTTGTGCCCAGATTTGCAATTTATCCAACTAAAAGAATAATATGTTTATTAATTACGATTAGATTTGACCATGAAAAAAGGTCCAAATAACAGTTTACCGAAGATAGAGATTGATTTTTCTTTTGGATTAAAAAAGGGCAGGGAAGTCCAACATTGGTTACTTCACAGCCATTAGGGACTCACTTTTTTTTTTTTTTTCTTTTTTGTTCCACTCATTCTTGCCACTGTCTGATATCCACAAGGTGTCTGATGGTTCTAGATGGCTTCTGGAGCCTAAGCCATCATCAAAGCGGGGCATACCTCCAACTTGAGTCAGCTCCCATGGAAGAGCTTTTCTAGAACTACCTCATCCAACAATTTCTGATTCTCTCTCACTAGTCATAGTTGTTATCAAAGGAAGCTAGAAAGTTACAACCAGGCAGGTGGCTATTTGCAGTAATTAGAAGTTTTGTTATGAAGAAGAAGAGAATGGATACTAGACAGGTAACTAACAGATCTGCCACAGCTGTTTTGAAGAATGTACTACTTTTTTAAAAAAGAATATAATATTTATATTAGGAAAATCAAATTTTAGTGACATCAGAAACTATTATATAGCATTTAAATTTGAAAGATCCCCAAACTACCATCTACCATATGTCTGATTAGTAAAAGCAGTAATTCTCTACGATGGTGTTCTGCTTTGGATTTTTCAGCAGGACTCATTAGGAACAGCTGTTAGGTTTTGTATATTTTAAAGAAAGTGAAGAATGAGTTCAGAACAACAGGGAGATAAAAGACACTTTAAATTAAATCTGATTTCTTTTGGAGATAGAATCAAAACAACCACAAGGACAATTCAGTGGATATTTATGGAGCTGACAGGAGCAGAGTATGCTGTATTAGGTGATACAAGCTGGGGATGAGCATCCTAAAACACTCAAGTTTCTTAGTACCTAGAGGAACAAGGTAGACTCCAGTAGCACATGAAACAGTTAAACACATATCATAGCAACGAAACACACCAACTCCAGATAGACAAGATTTTTCCTGGGGACAAGGATGGGCATCTTGGGTTAAAGCTTTAAATAGTAGATATTGTCTTAGTCTATTTGGGCTGCTGTAACAAAATGCCAGTAGACTGAGTGGCTTATAAACTCAGAAATTTATTTCTCACAGTTCCAGAGACTAGAAGTCCAAGATCAGGTTGCCATCATGGTCAGGTTTTGGCAGAGACCCTCTTCAGACTTTGTGCTGTGTCCTCACATGGTGGAAGGGGCTAGGGAACTCTCTACAATCTCTTTTACAAGGGCACTAATCTCATTCATAAGAGTTCTGCCCTCATGATCTAATCACTTCCCAAAGGCCCACCTCTTAAAACCATCACATTGGGCATTAGGTTTTCAACATATGAATTTAAGGATGATGAGGAGACACAAACATTCAGATTATAGCAGGTAGAATCACCTCTGCTTATCTCTTATCTATACATATAAAAAGAATGAGGAGAAGGAGAGATTTTGTTGTCTAAAGAACTTGTAGGGGCGCTTGGGTGGCCCAGTTGGTTAAGCGTCCGACTCTTGATCTCAGCTTAGGTCATGATCTCACACTTTGTGAGTTCGAGCCCCGCATCGGGGTGGCATGGAGTCTGCTTGGGATTCTGTCTCTCCTTCTTTCTGCCCCTTCCTTGCTTCTGCTCTCTCTCTCAAAATAAATAAATAAACTAAAAAAAAAAAAAAAAAAAAGAACTTGTAGGCAGAAGCAAGTAGTAATCTGTAGCATATATAGCTGCAGAACATGGTATACATAAATGTGTGAGATGGAAGTGTTTCTGCTCTATGAGACCAGATTTTTAAAAAATGTTCTGTAGTCTCATTCATATCCACTGTTCACATGGTGCCATTTAACACATGTTTACTGAATGCCTCATATTTACAATACGCTCTAAGGGAGAAATTCATTCACAAGTTGACACTTAGGTGAGAAAGTGTCTAGATTTTAGCATCTTAGAGCTATGAATTTCAAATCTAGGGAAAGCCCAGCCTTGTCATTTATTTTTCCTTTTCCTTTCAGAATTACTTACCAGTAACCAAATGCTGTCTGTTGACTTTGCCCCAGCTGATAGAAAACAGGAAACTACAGAGACTCCCTGTGAGAAGAGAGCCAGGCTGTACCCTCTGTGACCTCAACCTTTCAGTCTGAGATCTCCTTGGGGCAGCAGTTGCAAACAGCTCCACGTGGCTTTTGGCAGTTAGCATAGGGAGCGCAGATGAAAACAGCTAATGCAACAAGGCCCGTTAGGCTGGCCTGTGAGCTCAGTGAACTGTCTTTTAACCTTCTGTGCTACTGTACTTTTGGGCCTCCTTGGGGAAGAATAGTTTATGCTCTGATCCAGTAATGGATCAGGGACCGTTCGCTGTCTTCCGTAGCAGTGGGAATACCTTTGTCACTCTGGTATTAAATAGCTGCTTGTTTGAGGCTATTAGGTGATGACTCACCTTTCCTACGTGTTACTAGTTCGCTTTGAAGCTGCTGTGCTCAGTTTAGGTTCTCCAGGAGTGACTATGAGAGAAAATGGTAATCTCACAAATTGTACTTTCTTTGTATCTACCCAGTGCTGATGCAGCTATCTCACATTTTGGGTTTTGTGTCCCCCACTCTACACCCTATTTCTCCTCTGCTTGCAGGTGAAGGTCTTCCACAGGTGTATTACTTTGGACCGTGTGGAAAATACAACGCCATGGTGCTGGAGCTCCTTGGCCCTAGCTTGGAGGACTTGTTTGACCTCTGTGACCGAACTTTTACTTTGAAGACTGTGTTAATGATAGCCATCCAGTTGGTAAGTTGGCATTGCTGTTCTGCAAAAGGATAGGTGGGTCCCCCAGCTGCATTCCTGTGTCCCCTTTAGGGCTCTCCCAGATGTCGTGACACATATTGAGTGCACACTCAGAGGTTTGATGGCATTCTAGGAAGCAGGCTGGGCCAAAAGGGTTAACCTAGAGAAGACATACTGCATCTTCTGTTCGCTCTATTTTAAGAATTTGCACCTTGGAGCAACACCGTGCCCTCAACTGAAGTGGAAGCATATAATTTAGTTTGGGGATAAAGAGGATGATTAGGTGAAATTGTACAAATGCAAGTAATTTCCTTGATGTTTTATTTATAGGTTTTAAACATATGGCTGTAAAGTTTTGTCCTCTCCCCTCACCCTTGCAACCAGGAAGGGATTGGCCACGTAACCCACTGCCCTAACAATCAGATTCCAAAATCGCGTGACCAAGAACCTGCCTTAGCTCTCTGGCCTCCGGTTCTTACAGAGACTGGCAGAGCTGAAGAGACAGCTCCCTCAGCTCCAGCCAAATTACACAGCAGTGCCAGTTCAAGAAGCAGTTAAGACAGTTCCCTTGAGAAGTCTGTCAGCCTCTCAGAGGAAGGATGCTCATGCATCTTTTATTGGTCTCAAATGGTGGTGGTCTCGCCCACTTTACAGTAAAAGCTTGGAAATGTTAGAAAATTGACCTTGGCTTTTGAGTCCAAACTTAAGATGCCTCGGCTTCCCTTTGTGTGCTGTAGATAGAAATAAAACAATGAAATTTGAAATAATTTTATGGTTATTATTTGGGGCTATATTTAATTTCACATAAAAACTGCTCTTCTACCTCTGCTGCTGATTAGCTCTGTAAAATCAATGCAATCTTTACTTCTCTGGACCTCACTTCCCATATTTTTGCAGCAGAAAGTACTAGGTTGGGGAGGCCTGCCTGACTGAAGATATAAAGGTGTGGGCAGAAGGTGAATGTGACAGTGGCACCTGTCTTCAGAGGTTGCCAACGTATTGTGATAATCCTGGCTGGGGATACTTCGAGCCTCTCAAATGTATGCTTTCTGATGTAGCATAAAAACACCTAATTCTATTCATCATTTACAAATTGTAACATTATGAGCTGAACTGGCTGTCTCACTTTCATTTAACTTGATACTTGTTATGTATGTATTTGTATCCGAATTTTTTCTGGTTTACAAGCGTGAAGTGACTGGGTGGTGAAGAAGAAATGAGTTTTACTTTCATTTCAGTAGTTAAAACCTTTGGGCTGATAAAAGAAAATGTTTGGATGTTTGTTTGGTTTTTTCCCAGTAAACTTCTTTAGAGTATTTTCATCATTGTGTATTCTCTTTTAGCTTTCTCGAATGGAATATGTGCACTCAAAGAATCTCATTTACCGAGATGTGAAGCCAGAGAATTTCCTGATTGGCCGACAAGGCAACAAGAAAGAGCATGTTATACACATTATAGACTTTGGACTGGCCAAGGAATACATTGACCCTGAAACCAAAAAACACATACCTTATAGGGAGCACAAAAGTTTAACTGGAACTGCAAGATACATGTCTATCAACACGCATCTTGGCAAAGGTGTGTTTATTTTCTGCTCAGTGAAAAGGGGCGGGTCCTTAAAATAACTTTTTATTCCAATAATACTTTTGTCCCCTTTGTGCATTACAACTTGTGGTTCTTCTTGCTTCACAAGGCAAGTGATTTTTATACTTGAGAAACTAAGATGGTGAGTTAGTAACTTTCCTAAGTATCCTGTTGACAACTTAAAGATTTTTCTTTAAGTAAAATTCTTTACTTTTTTAATGTTTATTTATTTTGAGACAGAGCAAGCGAGAGAGCATGCACAAGCAGGGGAGGGGCAGAGAGAGAGGGAGGGAGAGAGAATCCCAAGCAGGATCCATGCTGTGTGCACAGGGCCCTATGCAGGGTTCAATCTCATAACCATAAGATCATGACCTGAGCTGAAACCAAGAGATAGAAGCTTAACCAACTGAGCTACTCAGATACCCCTATTTAATTCTTTATACTATGTTTCCAAATGCTTAGTTTTTTAGCAGTGTGGGCACTTGAATTGTTGTATTAAAATGATAGCATTTGAGTAAGTCTAGTGATGAATTTGGTGTTTACATATGAATGAATGACTCCATGTATGACAGTCCTGAAAAGGACATCAGATTGGTTGGTATCTGAACTGGGGAAGAGTGTGTTACTAAAACATGTGCTAGGCTTCTGTTCACTGTACATAATTCCATGAATAATTCTTTGAGGAAGAGCCTATGTCTTACTCAATGAAAATAGAGGAGTTGTACACTGTATTCAGGATAGGCAATTTGTGAAAGCTCAATCAAGGCAGAAGGCCTTACTTGTTAGAGGAACTAGTTCAGGGGAGAATATTTGTAAGAGAAGCCTAAGGAACAGTGGGAAAGCCAAATAAGCCCTGGGCCCCTCACTAGCTTCTCCAGAAAAGCTTCCGTTTTTATCTATTTTATATATTGGGCTTCTGTGGAAGATTCTATATGAAGAAAACATTCTAAAGTGATTGTAAAACTATGTTTGAAATTCATCACTCTTGGGGCGCCTGGGTGGCTCAGCTGGTTACATCTGACTTCGTCTCAGGTAATGATCTCACAGTTCATGAGTTCAAGCCTTGCATCAGGCTCCATGCTGACACCTTGGAGCCTGCCTCACATTCTGTGTCTCCCTCTCTCTCTTCCTCTCTTTCTCTTTCTCTCTCTCAAAAATAAATATTTTTTTAAAAAATACATCACTCTTGAGAATAGACATGTAAACAGAATATTATCAGGTTCCATACTCCTAGACATAGCTAATTATATTGGGTGTTTAAATATTAATGAATTGTTGTGCACTAACAAGTATTTTAAAGACTAAATGACTACAAAGTTGCCTTATTGACAAAACTGCCTAGGTTTTCAAATGAGGATTCTAGTGTTAGTGAAGAGTAACTATCATATTGCAAAGTGATACAACTGGAACAGAAATCCTGAATGCTATCAGGATTTTTTCAGTAAACGTATGAAAATCCTCACTTAACTAAATGTAATACTTTAAAATTAGACTAGAAGGGCTTCTGCCACTTATTATCTATGTCATTTTGGACAGGTTACTTAATCTTCCTGAAACTTATCTGTAAAATAGAGTAATATTTCACAAGGATGTGTTTGTGGGTTGAATGGGTAGTATGTGTAACATAGTTCTCTTGCATAGTGTTCAATATCCCCTCTTTCTTCCTTTTTACTTAGATAGACTGTGTTGTAAATAGTAAAGTCATGATTATTTGGTTTAACTGACAGACTCTAGAAGTTGTTCTAATTCCTGCTTCCTAGGCACAGCAGTCCATGTTCTGATTTTATTATTCTTGTCAGGAAAGGCAAGAAGAGACAGAGATGGGTCTCTTTGTTATGTACAGATAATGGTTTATAGAATATGTACAGATAAGGTACAGATAATGGTTAAGAAAAAGGTTTGCAAACCCTGGCTCTTGCGCTTAAATCTATATGATTTTGGTCCAGTAAACTTTCCTCAGCCTCAGTTATCTCATCTATGGAATGGGTATGATAATAATACATTATACTATAGGATACTGAGAGATAATACATATAAAGTATTTAGCACAGTGCCTCATAGTAGCAAAGACTGTAAATGGTAGTTATTTATTCATTCAACAAAATACATTTTAAGTGTGTAAGATCGTCAGACTGGTACTTTCATCTCCTGGTATAGCCATTCCTGCTGGAACTTTGAGTTTATCTCCAAACTTGAAATTCCTGAGTTCTAGAGTTTTTTGGGTCACATTGAACCTATCACCATATTTTTGCCCTCTCCAGATTACAGAGAATACATATAGATGGTTATTATATGCCCTTTAAATTCTGGCCAGGGTCTCAAAGCAGAGAGGTATTCCATAGGACCTTGAATCATACTGTTTTGTTTTGTTTTGTTTTGTCTATTTATTTATTTTGAGAGAGAGCGAGCAAGCAAGCAGGGGAGAGGCAGAGAAAGGGAGAGAGAGAATTCCAAGCAGTCTCCGCACTGTCCGTGCAGAGCCCTGTTTGGGGCTCGAACTCAGAAACAGTGAGATCATGACCTAAACTGAAATCAAGAATGGAACACTATTTTTTTTTTAATTTTTTAAATGTTTGTTTATTTTTGAGAAAGAGAGAGAGTGCAAGCAGGGGAGGGGCAGAGAGAGGGAGACACAGAATCTGAAGCAGGCTCCAGGCTCTGAGCTGTCAGCATGGAGCCTGACATGGGGCTCGAAATCATGAACTGTGAGGTCATGACTTGAGCTGAAGTCAGACACTTAACCAACTGAGTCACCTAGGTGCCCCAAGAGTGGAACATTTAACCGACCATGCCACCCAGATGTCCCCATATTGGTTTTTAAATGTGTAGCATTCTGTATGTTGTAATGAGGAAAAAGGGAAGTGCATCTTCAAATGACTTGGGGAGAATTGCCTGTTTTGTAAGGGAGAACAAGGGAAGAAGCCTCCTAAACCTGACCATATCAGATTAGCCACTTTGTATTCTTAACGACTGAAGTTAGGGTAAGAACACTGGGTCATCTAGACCCTTTCCTCCAGCAAAATATATTTGACCTAAAATCAGAGGTGTGATACATGTAAACCAAGCATGTCTTTCTGAATGGTTGAAAGCAGGCCTTTATGGTGTGAAAGAATTCTATGTCCTACTTTGTCCCACTTGTATTGAAACCTTTCTTCTTTGAAAAGGAAAATACCCTTCATGAAAAAAATGAGAGCATGTGGAAATTCTGAACTAAATGAATACAGTTTTCAGAGAAGTACACAAATAAAGCATGACTCTGGTTTTCACTTTTTTGAAAGGATTAAGTTATCATAGATTAATTACTAATGGGTTAAATTATCATAGATTAATTACTTTAGAATCTTAGAACTGGAAAGTGACTTTTCAAATTATCTACATCAGCCAACTTTCTTTTCTTGTTTATTTTGAGAGAGAGGAAAGAGAGTGCGCGTGCGTGAGCTAGCAGGAGAGGAGCAGAGAGGGAGGGGAGAGAATCCCATAGGTTTCCCACTCCACACTGGGCTTGACACAAACCCAGACATCATTACCTGAGCCGAAATCAGGAGTCTGATGCTTAACCAACTGAGCCACCCAGTCACCCCAACCACTTTATTTTCAGGTGAGAGGACTGTGGACCAAAATCGGTGACTTGGCCATGCTGAATTTCACATGGATCGAATGAATGGAAAGAATGGGCCAAGAGCTAGATAACCTAATTCGGGAGCCATTGTTTTTCCTATTATGCCATATTCCACAACTATTTTTCATGGTGCTCAGTAGTTGGAAAATCACTTTATTAGTTATTCTAGTGGGTTTACATGTGTTTTTGGGGTGTGTGTGTGTGTGTTTATTTAAAAAGCACTCATTTAATAATGGGCTTTGCTGTGGAGAGAAGTTGGGCGTTTTTCAGGATTGATCAGTATTGAAAATGTGGAGAGGTTTGCCCTCTAGTGCTCAACCAACAAAAGTGCAACTGTCCAGTGAATTTTTATTACCAAGGGGCCTCTTCTTACAGGAAGTGGATATAAAAATGGAAAGGCAATGTGTAGGTGTGATACAGTGTGAGAAACTGCAGGGTGTGGTTTCTTTGTCTGCCCTGCTTTATGAGGTGCCTCAACTCACCCTGCTTGTTCTTTCTTTTTTATTTGTGTGTATTTAGGTCCTATTAACAAACTCTTCCAGTCTAATGCCTTTATGTTTTCAATTATATATAAAATTTGGTGGCAAACCCCAGGCAAGCTGTGTAGACAAAAGCTTCTGTTGGTCTTGCCGTTTTACTTCATTCTTTTTAAGATTATTTCAATTGATGTGCATCCACTCAATTTTATGTTACTTATCTCTTGTCAGGGTGCCTCTTTTTCGCATTAGTGACCACCTTGCCAAAAACCGTTTTCAAACTGCAACTTACCAAGTTGCCTTTTCTTTCCTGATCCACCCTGTAGAGTTCTATTCACTCTTTGTTGTGCACATTTTCCCATAAGTGAAGGCAGCCATTAAACATGTTGTACTTCTGCATTTTGAGCTGAGTAGCTCTCCTCCCTGCTTCCCTCGTAGGTTTTACTTTCTGCACAAAGAAAGTACAATCAAGTTTAGAGTAGCCCCTTAGTCTTGTCTTTTTAACTTCTCTTGATAAAGCCCTCAACCTGATTCTGAGAAATAAACACATAAGATATCTGGGATGAGCCATACTTGGCAAATTAGGAATAGAGGCATGTACTACTTACATTCAGTCTGACAACCCAAGAATATATAAGGACGTTTTTTGAGATGAAGTTACAATATTTTTTATTATCTATTCTTTAGTTTTTTACTATCTTAGTCTTCCCAAATGAAAGAAACTAAAACCTAGCAATTTGTTTTGCCTGATAAGCTCCCAGAATGCGGGGATCCTGTTTTATTTTTCCATATAGGGCACCTTAGTGATAAATTACAGGGGAGGGGCGTGCACACACACACACAGAAATACACACACAGAATCTGAAGCAGGCTCCAGGCTGTGAGCTGTCAGCACAGAGTTTGATGCGAGGCTCAAACCCACAAACTGTGAAATCATGACCTGAGCCAAAGTCGGATGCCTAACTCACTGACCCAACCAGGTGCCCCAAATTTTAAATGTTTCTTAAGGTAGCTATGGAACATGGTACAAATGGCATGGAGCTGAGAGATGATACATTGATGTTTGTTTATGTCAAACTATATTTTAAGTGTTAATTTTTATGATGAATTAAAAGCACTAGACATGTATGCTAGGCATTCCACAGCTTGTGTCTTTGCAGACCTGGCCATTAGGATGGACCATTTAAAAGTTTTAGCTGCCTTATCTTCTCACTTTCCCTCATGGTAACCCAAAGGGTAACTGTAGCCCATATACCGGAAATAACATTTCATTTAAATTATCTCACTTTCAGGAAGGTGACAGCAGTGACCAAGGGGTGGCTACTCACCATTTAGTGATTTAGATTTGGTTTTAGTTTAGGATTTGCTCTTTTCACTTGATATTTACTTGCCAGTGACAGCTCTAGGCAAAGGAAGCACACAGTATTTTTTGGTTTTGATCTGAAATACTATCCCTGGTTTAGATATACAAAGAATTAGTAAGCAGCGCCTTTCCAGAGCAGAAGGGTTTCTGAAGGGATTACTTGGTTTTGAACCCCTTTCTGCTTTAATAACTGCAAACATAATGTGTGATCTGTCTTCCCTTTTAGAGCAAAGCCGGCGGGATGATTTGGAAGCCCTGGGCCATATGTTCATGTATTTCCTTCGAGGCAGCCTACCCTGGCAAGGACTCAAGGTATCCTTGAAAGTGCTCAGTGGAGGGCTTTGTTTCAATACTCAGTTGTTAATGAAGGGGTTGCTGACTTGACGTCTGCAAGAAGCACAATTGGGAAGATTGGCTGGCTGCAGAGATGAAAAGCAGGGGCTGGTTATATTGTCTATACTGTAGATGCTTCCCTGGGCTTTGGGAGCTCTGTTTTGCTCACATTTGTCTTCTTCCCCTTGTGAATCCTTCTTCCTTGTTTTAGGGTTTTCCACAGTCTCTTCCCTTGTTCCCTCCCAGCCTTGGCACTGCTGCTTTTCTCTGTGTCACTTTCCTCCTCCACTACCATTATGTAGCAAGAAGAGTGTTCCCAGTGTACTGGGGAATTTCTGGAACAAATTGATGACAGCAGCTGCTACACATTTTACCAGCAAGGCCAACAGAGCTGGGTGTGCCCCTAAGGAGAACTGGAAAATATTTATTCATCCTATCAAGGCTAAGGATCCACCTGAACTAAAATAAAAATCCAGGTTTAACATTGCTGTTCATGTGTCTTATTCAATAAATGCCTTTGCAGACAATAGCCATTCCTCGTGAAACATGTAGTTTAAATAGCCTACCTTAGGTATCAGTACAGTGTATTTGTGTCAGAGTTAACTACTGATAATAATTTTAACCACTGTAATTATTCTGTGCCTCTGGCTGGTTAGACTAGGAAATGGTGAGCTTCTAACCCATTTTAAGTCCCATTTTAGATAGTTAAATGTGAGGTATATTTTTGAGTTGTGATTTATTTCAACATGTTAGTATGGAAAGAAACTTAATCAATAGATTTAGGTACTTACACACCCCTTGGCCCCCTCCCTTTCTCCCTCCAGAAGGGCAGAATGATTCATTTGCTGTGCTTTCTAGACCGTTGTCCTGAAAAGTAAAGCTTCTGCCTCTTCCCTTTGGGAAGATTTTATTTCTTTCCCCTTAAATTCTTCTCCTAACACTTCCTAGTCTTCTCCTAGTCACATGTATCTTTTCATTGGTATAGATAGCTGTCAGATAGAGTTTCATATTCTATTTACTCATTACATAGCCAAGCAATACATTTGTGTATTAATTGAAACTCACTCACAGTCTATGAATCATTTTAGTGTCAGTTGTAGATCTAAAATTTCTCCAACTTTATTTTATTTTATTTTATTTTATTTTATTTTATTTTATTTTATTTTTATGTTTTTATTTTAGAGGGAATGCAGGCATGCAAGCATGGGAGAGAGGCAGAGGGAGAGAGAGAGAGAGAACCAAGGCTCAATCTCACGACCTTGGAATCATGACCTGAGCTGAAATCAAGAGTCAGACTCTCAACCGACTGAGCCACCCAGGCAGCCCTCTCCAACTTACTATAGAACACTATTGCTTAAAACTGGGTGCAGCCAGCTAGGGAGAGCCTCACAAGAATCCCTTCAGGCTACACTGTTGGTCCAAGCTCCAGGAGCCTTCTGTCTATAATCCTGAACAAACTTAGTTTGCTTTGAGCTTCTGACATATATGAAACCTACCTGTTAGCCTGTTAGCCATGCCTCTATCATAGGTAACACTTTTCCCTCTGGAAGCACATTGTGGAAAGGCATTTTCTTCTACTACTTATTCTTTTTTTTTTTTCCCTATTCAGATTCACAGTAAATATTCTGTGGAGCCATCTGTCTGCCCCACACTTAGATTAGCAATATTTTTAATCTTATAATAGAACTGATCTAAGAAGGAGAAGGCTGAATTTTTGAACCCCAGTGGTCATGGGAGATTACTAAGCTTCTGCAGTTTTGAAAATAACTGCTATATGATATTTTTATTTCCTTTTCCTAACCACTCATCTCATTACATTTGATGGTGTTTATCTGAGACTACTAAATATATTTGCAAATAAAACCTTCCAGAACAGAGCAGACGTTAAATACATCATCTCTGTTACATTGCTTATGTATTAGAAGATGGAGCCTAGCAATTCCTGCCAGTTTGAGTGAAGCAACCATTGCATCCCCAGACATATTGGACCTCCCATACGTGGCACCTGTTTCCAAATAACTTTCTCCCTTTGCTCTACAGGCTGATACATTAAAAGAGAGATATCAGAAAATTGGTGACACCAAAAGGAATACTCCCATTGAAGCTCTCTGTGAAAACTTTCCAGGTAGGATGCTAGAAGGACATTCCAGCCATCGTGACTAAAACTTTGAAGTAGGTAGAGACAATGACTTGGTGTCTCTAGATAAGGGCGCTCTCTAGAAAATTCACATTTCCTTTTATTGTCATTTAGACCAAGACAGGTTTTATCACTTTCATTTGGGTCATAAGGAAAACACAAATATTCCTGACTTGGCTCAGAGCTTCTCACCATAGGAAGCATTCAGCTCATGAGCATGGCCTTTCACCTCTTTCCTACAGAAGAGATGGCAACGTACCTGCGCTATGTCAGGCGATTAGACTTCTTTGAAAAACCTGACTATGAGTATTTACGGACCCTCTTCACAGACCTCTTTGAAAGGAAAGGCTACACCTTTGACTATGCCTACGATTGGGTCGGGAGACCTATTGTAAGTATCCTGTTTTACCTCATCACTTCAGACCAGCACTACCTCGCTTGCCAGACTTTCTGCTTAAATCTATGGAAAAAACATTCCTTTGACTGTGGACTTTACGTATGCCAGCCTTTTCAGGGTGATGCCATAGGTTACAATTACCAGAGTTAGAAAGCAGGAGCAACTCCTTTATACGTTTTTAAGATTATGACCAGTATGGCCTAAGATACCAGAACTTAAGCCAGTTTTTAAGAAGAACTTTTGCTTGAATGATCCAGAAGCTGGTGCTACGTAAGCTGGTCCTGCTTCTGTAGAAGTGGAACCCATCACCATAAGAAATTTTTTTTTATTATTCATTTTATTAAAAAAATTTTTGTTAAATTTTATTTATTTTTGAGCATGAGCGAGGGATGGGGAGAGAGAGAGGGAGACACAGAATCTGAAACAGGCTCCAGGCTCTGAGCTGTCAGCACAGAACCTGACATGGGACTCGAGCTCATGAACTGCCAGATCATGACCTGAGCCGAAGTTGGATGCTTAACCGACTGAGCCACCCAGGCGCGCCTGTTTATTTTTTTTTTAATTTATTTGTGTGAGAGAGAGATGGAGTATGAGCAGGGGAAGGGCTGAGAGAGAAGGAGAGAAAATCCAAAGCAGGCCCTGCACTGTCTGTGTGGAACCCAACTCGGGGCTTAAACTCACAAACCATGAGATCATAACCTGCGTCAAAACCAAGAATTGGATGCCTAATGGATTGACCCACCCAGGCACCCATCATGAAAAACTTTTGAATTAGTTCTTCTGGCCAGGAGTTCACAGTACCTGAGAGCAAGCTAACACATCACTGTAGGATGTTTTCTTATTTTCCAAGGTAAGCTGCTCTCTAATGAGCTATTGAGGACCAGGTGGCCTCCCTTTTGCAGATAAGCAAAGTGAGAAGACTTGAAACTGCCCATGATGACTGAAAACAACAATTAACCACTGTTTTATTAGAATTGGAATGATGCTCTCCTTTGCAGAGTCATTAAGTCGGGCCCATCTTCCATTTGACTTTTTGTTATATTTTTCCAGCCTACTCCAGTAGGGTCAGTTCATGTAGATTCTGGTGCATCTGCAATAACTCGAGAAAGCCACACACACAGGGATCGGCCGTCACAGCAACAGCCTCTGCGAAATCAGGTATGTGCTGGACCTTCCTTGTTTCAGACATTCTCCTTCTTACTAAAACCAAAATTTTTCGGCTTCTCTGCTTAAGTGTATATACTGAAATTGAATACAAAGGACTTGCCTTTTCTCAGGCATGTGGGGTGGCATTCCAGCATCCCTGGGTGCTATAACGGTACTGAGGTGTGGTCAGGCACCTGATACGAAGTATCCAGTCAAGAGAATTAGGACTTGTCCAAGTCTGTTGGCTGAAAGGGGCCGTCTGCCACAGGCCCGAAAGACCTGCTGAACCACACAGGATCAACAGGGTAGCCCATTTGGGGTCTCATCTGTAGTCCAGTGTGGGGTACTCTCACTGGTGCTGGGGTGGCTTTTGGTCGTCTCTATTTTATTTATTTGTTTAAAAAAATTTTTTTTAATGTTTATTTATTTTTGAGAGAGACAGAGACAGAATGCGAGTGGGTTAGGGGCAGAGAGAGAGGGAGACACAGAATCAGAAGCAGGCTCCAGGCTCTGAGCTGTCAGCACAGAGCCCGACGTGGGGCTCGAACTCACGAGCCGTGAGATCATGACCTGAGCCGAAGTTGGTCACTCAACCAACTGAGCCACCCAGGCGCCCGATCGTCTTTATTTAGTTTTGTTTTTGTTTTTGTTTTCTGATTAAGAAGAGTGGGTAATTTGGACTTCTAGCTGACCTGGGCATAAACTGGCACCTCTGTTCCACCTCTGCTCCTGTCCCCATGTGAATTCTAGAGCTGGCCAAGTAAAGTGAAGATTCACCTTTGCTTTAGGCCACTGCAGAGGAGACCATGCCATCCATCCTTCAGTGTTCATGGTTTGAGAAACTAATGGTCTATGTGAGAGAGGCTTCTCTCAGCCTAAAGACAGAGGAGGCAAACACACAAAAATCAGCAAATTTGACAATATTTGAAGAAAGACGTCACTGATTGGGAAGGAAATATGACAACTTTCATCTTTATATCATATACAATTGACCCTTGAACAGCACAGGTTTGAACTGTGTGGGTCTACTTATATACAAATTTTTAAATAAATATAGTATAGTATTGTAAATGTAATTGTAAATATAGTATTGTAAATTTTCTCATGATTTTTTAATAACATTTTCTTTTCTCAATCCTTATTTTAAGAAAACAATATAATGAGTATAACATACAAAGTATGTGTTTATCAAATGTTTATGTTGTTGGGAAGGCTTCTGGTCAACAGTCAGCTATTAGTAGTTAAGTTTTGGGGGAGTCAGAAGTTATATGGGGATTTTCAACTTCACAGTGGTTAGTGCCCCTAACCCCCACGTTGTGTTGTTCAAGGGCCAGCTGTACGTTGCTAAGAGAAAACTGAAGACCCCAGTAGATAAATAAGCAAAGGATAATAAACAGATACACAACATGTTCAGTCATTATCAACTCTCAAATTAGCTCGTAACCCTGACCTCACGTTTTAATATTCACAGACATATTTATAATAAAATGCAAAAATGCTTATTTCAGATGCACATATGAGAAAGTACATAGGTTAACAATAGCGTATAGAAGTACATACACACAGGGAACATCTGACTGGCTTAGTCAGAAAAGCATGTGATTCTTGGTTTCACGGTCGTGAGTTTGAGCCTCACGTTGGGTGTAAAGATTACTTAAATAAATAAAACTTAAAAATTTTTTTCTAAAAAGAAAACATATACATGTACAGTGAAGTACATGCACAAATATGGATAGACTCACCAATAAGCACATATTCTTGGCAAAATGTATGTCTTGGTAAAAAAAAGTATAAAGGAGGGAAATCTGTGTATTTAGTAGCTAAGAGAGAGTAGACAGGCAAAAAGGTGGGGTTTAGCAAATCACATACACTAACTGGATCCATCGTTACATGCTTTAATCAAAGTAGTTGGCTAAGAATTACAATTTGACTGGCTTCTGATTGACACAGAATACTGTTGATTCTGTGGTTGTTCTCTTCTACCTCTCTTATTAAAAGTGTAGCTGAGTGCACACTTAAACTGACACTCTGAGACGTGGCTCTGGACTTTGAAAATCCAGAATCAATTATTGGAATCCATTTTAAGAAAACAACCCACGATATAGATTAAGTTATGTGCATAAAATTGTCACAGTGTCACTTGAAACAAACGTTTTAGAAATGATCCACTTATTATAAGGGAATGGTTATGGATCCAGCTGAAATCTTTTAGCAAAAAAACTAGGTTATAATAAGGTAAATTGTAGTGGGCTTATTCAGTAGAATATTATGTAGCCACTTAAAATAATATTTAGGAAAACTTGTAGCAACCTGAAAATGTTTATGGTTTGTAGGGTGAAGAAATCAGAGTACAAAATTAGAATGACAGCATGATTTCCCCTCAGGGAAAGGGAAAATGAAAAAAATCAGTGGAAGGAGATAATGCCAACATATTAGAAGAAACAGATAATGTTGTAGGTAATATTTTTCCAGACTATTCTATGAAGAAGTTACATTATCCTATAATGAAAAATGCACTTAAATAGAAAAGGTATGGAAAGAAAAAAAATCAGTAGTCAGTAGTGAAGTCCACATAATCAGCATATCTGCCCGAGTACTCATGTTTTCAGAAAAATTAAAAATAAAATAGGTGTTTCCTATAGTTTTCCATGTCTTTTCTGCTTCAATGAATTCTTAATGCTGCTGTTTTGATTGGATTTTTAAAGTATGGGAAAAAGAGATGTTGAAAACCTGGATTGCCAGGGTGAAAAAATTAGTCAAAGCTAGTATCTGAGTAAAAGTACGCTGATTTTCAGTGTACTTTTTAAAAAATTATTTATTTATTTATTTATTTATTTATTTATTTATTTAGAGAGAAGAGCAAGCAGGAGAGGGGCTGAGGGAGGGTGGAAGGGAGAGAGAGAGGGGGAGGGAGGGAATCCCAAGCAGGCTGTATGCCCAACATGGGGCCCTATGTGGAACTCAGTCCCACAGCCCTGGAATCATGACCTGAGCTGAAATCAAGAGGCAAACGGTTAAACTGAGTGAGCTACCCAGGTGCCCCTCAGTGTACATTTAAGTGAAGGGTCTTTAAACTAGTGTGTATAATTAGGAAATCTTACTGCAGTGCAATAATAAGCTTCTTTCTGAAGAATTGAATCTTGAAATTCCCTCTGATTTCTTTTTTCTTTTTAGGGTTCTTAGTATCCCTTGGCTGCTAAGGGATTGAAATTCCCCACATTAATGCAAATTTTATACCTCTCTCCCAGCAGATTCTGAATCCTTGCTGGGTTGAATTCTTTCTGCACTCTGCCCTGTGGGTAAATGTATTTCTAGTATCTGTTCTACCTTTACACTGTGTCTTAGTCTGGTCTCTTTGCTTTTATTCCATCTTTAGGGTTGTTTTCTTATGTTTTTCGGGTTTTGTGCTTGTTTTTTCAGAAAAATTGCAGCCAAGTATGTCCTTTACATTACTCCAAGAATTGAAAGAAGTATGTTATTTTTTGGATTGGTACTTTTCAAGTTTTGAAATCAGCAAAAGAAGAAAGTAAAATCTCTCTTTGAGAGATCCTGACAAGTATTAACCTCACTTTAGGGGCAGCTAACTTTTTCTCAGCAACTTTGACTAAATAAGTCTAGCTGGAGACCTGCTCTGTGAAAGTATGTCCTGGGGATACCAAGATAAGTAGGGAGTCATTGTCCTCAAAGAATTGCCAGGTAGATCAGCCAGGTAGCCAGATAACCATAACACAAGGCAGAACAGAGAAGTTCCCCAAGTTTCAAATTATCATCATCAGAGATTGGAAGAAGAAGACATTTCATCTAGTTTGAGTGTGACAGTTTCATGAAAGAAGGTGCATTTGAAGTGCTCTTGGAAGAGTAACGTGGACATGAAAGAGGCATTCCATGCAAAAAGGAATTATGAGCAACAAGAAGTTATCTAGTTCATTTTCCTAAAATATATGGTGTGAATAAAGGAGACAAGGCTAGGAAAATTATCTTGGAGCCATTTGATGAAGTTCCTGGAATGATGGGCTGGAGAGTTGATACTTAGTTTCACTAGGGAATAGGTAGGTACTAAAGGTTTATGAACAGAGAGGAGTGATGTGATCAAAACTTGGCTTTAGAAATTTTTTGGCATAGAACATAATAATGGCTTGACAGCCAGCAGTTGTATTCGTTCTCTTCCATTACAATGAGAATTTTCAGAGAAAATAGGCTTTGCTATTCTAAATTGTAGGTATATTGAATTGAGTACTATTTGGTTCCTAGCTGCAGTGATAGGTCTCAAATATGGTTCCCAAAGAACTGCATTTAAACTCACCTACATAGGGGCATCTGGATGGCTCAGTCGGTTAAGCATCCGACTTCAGCTCAGGTCATGATCTCATGGTTTGTGGGTTCTAGCCCTGCGTCATGCTCTGTGCTGACAGCTCAGAGTCTGGAGCCTGTTTCAGATTCTGTGTCTCCCTCTCTCTCTGTCCCCCTCCTGCTTGCCCTCTGTCTCTCAAAAATAAATAAACGTTAAAAAAAATTTTTTTAATAAAAAAAATATTAAACTCATCTACATATACTAAATCTGTTTTTTACAACTATGTTAATATCAGATGTTTAAGAACATTTTTTTAAATGTAAATTTTACCCAGCTAGAGAACTATAACCAAATCATGAGTTTGGATAGAACAAATACTGATAAAAGCTAGATCAATTTAGAAAATTACCAATGGATTTGTCTTTTCTGTTATTTTCCCCTTGGTATTTGTCCTTTCCCAGGTCCAAAGATGGTAAATCTTACCATGGCTGTGGTTCCTCTGTAAAGAACCATCCATTAGGAAGGGGTTGAAAAATAGTTCTGCCTCTTTCTACCTGGCAAGCTTCCCTTTGCATTCTCCGATCGAATGTGATCAGGAAGTAAGTCCTGGCAGTATCCAGAGATCTAATTTGGAGTGCAGTGTATTGCACTGTTGAAGGTTTTATTCATTGTGTTTGCTCAGTGTGCTGGATATAGAATCTAGCATTGACTAGGATGTGCGTGCAGGAGTATGATTCCTGCTCTTTCTGAATCTAAGCCTGTGGCAGTCCTTACTCAAGTAAATGCTATACACATGCTACCATGGTTCAGCAATTTTGATAGTTACATAGGTTTCTGTGGGCCTATGAAGAAGGGGTACTTGACCTAGGAGGTTAGGAAGAACAGATCTGTTTTGAGGTTGGAAAGAGTCACATTGGTCATCAAGAGCTGTTAAACTCTATCAGACATGGTATCCTAACATCATAATATTGAATAGCACTTACTCATTTTTATATGTACAATATGTGTTCAGGGGAAATAATTTTATTTTTGTAATTTTCTACTCGGTGAACTGTTTATTTACAAATTATCAAGTTTGGCTGGGCAGGAAAATATGAATCAAATGTCAGAAAAGCCGATCTCTCATCCATCTAAAAGAACCATGTTTAAACTAACTCAGTACCTTATAAACACACAAGAAATGAGCAATAAAACTTGAAAGTGTCGAGTCATGTTGAGTTTTGAAGGTGTTCCCCCAGTAAAAGTGTTTCAAGGGCACCTGGCTGGCTCAGTGTGTGGAACATGCACCTCTTGATGTTGAGGTTGTGAGTTAAAGCCCCACATTGGATTTAGAGATTACTTAAAAGTAAAATCCTTTAAAAAAAAAATTAGTTCAGATTTGTTTGTATCTTGACTCCCAAGAGATGAGATTAAAGGTATGTAAAGCCTTAGAAAAGTATGTTGTGGTTTAGTGCTGTGGTGCTTACTGGAAGAAGCTTGTTATAAACATAGCTTTTCCAAAGGAGAGATTAAGCCAGGTTGCTAAGTAGCCAAGATGGCCAAAGATCTTGCTAAAATGAATATCTTTATAGATTCTTTTGAAAGTCCACTGGCTTTGGAAAAAACAAAAGTTGATTAATTCTCCATTCACTTCTTTTGACATAATACTACTTCGTTTTCAGCAAGGTTCATAGTTTGTTAGTTGAAGAGGCAGGTGAGTGTGCTCAGAGAAAGTTTACGTCCCTTTGACCTGTGTGTAATTTCCTAACTTGCTGCCTGCTGTCTAGCAGGAACTTGGGTATAGAGATTGTACTTTCATCCTGTCACCCTCCAGCATAGAGCCCTGTGCAGAATGGGGCTGCACTCCTCATTTCTGGGACCTTTATCCAAAGGGAGACATCAAAACAAGGAAGTGTAAAGAAAACTGAAATTCAGTCATTTTCTTACCTTCTCCCATTTGTCACCTATTTGCTGCTACTCACCTCTGCTCTAATCCTATATTCCATATTAAAAGTTCTCTTTGTGCAGTGGTCCCTGGCTAGCTTAGTGAAGCACGTGACTCTTGATCTGAGGGTCACAAGTTCAAACTCCATGTTGGACGTGGAGCCTACTTAAAAATTATAAAAGTTTTGTGTAGTCTTCAATATTTTGTATTTCAGCAGACATCTTGTGTTGTAGGAGGGCGAATCTGGAGTAGTCCTACCTAGATAAGTCATCCTTCTCTAGTTGTGGCAGGATGGGGATTGAAGGGTGGCTTCTACCCTTTTGAATAAGAATAAGCAGGGGCACCAGGGTGGCTCAGTCGGTTGAGCTTCTGACTTCGGCTCAGGTCATAATCTCACAGTTCATGGGTTCAAGCCCTGCATCGGGCTCTGTGCTGACAGCTCAGTCTCGAGCCTGCTTCAGATTCTGTGTCTCCTTCTCTCTCTGCCCCTCCCCTGCTCACACTCTGTCTCTTGAAAATAAATAAATGTTAAAAAAATTTTTTTTAATAAGAATAACCAGGGTTTGAGTAGAGTGTTTCAGACCTCTGGAATGGTTCCATGATTTTTCTCAGAGCTTCGCAGAATTGACACTACTGTCTCTGTGGACCTGCATTTATTGAATTTGGGAATAATCCCTCCCAGGTTATCAGTGATTTTCCAACATCTCTGATCTTCACTATCAAGGTTGTAGAATACAAGAAGGCGTTGTTTACACACACAGCAGGTTGCATGGAATCATCCTTGACTGGCACAGAAATTTGGTTCTATTTCATGAACTTAACAGAAGAAAATTTTTTAATTTTGTTGAAGTATACACTTCAGTAACCTTGCCACCTTTTAAAAATTTCATACCTAAGGTCAAATATGCTCCAGAAAAATTTCTTGAGGTATTTCTTGCCCCATTTTTTTCTCCTTACATCTTACCCCTATTACATTAAAAAAAAGGTTTTTTTTAGTGTATGTGCTGCCAAAGCAAGCACAACAAAATTGTTTTTCATCTTGGAAGTGTGGTAAGACAATGTAATCTAGTGTATTCATTGCTAACTTTTTGGTACTACTCAGTCTCTATTTTTGTTAATTATAGCTTAAGACTGTAATTATATAATGAGGCCTAGAAGACCAGCATGTGAAACCAAAATGTTCTGTTTAGGTGGCACCTTATAGAGTACTTTGGGAGCCATAAAGTGAAATGGAGAAAGTTCTTTATAAATATAATCAAAATTAACTTTTCAGAATAACTATATAACTTTATATAATGAATGGAATTCAATGATTTATGTGCTGCAACAGGAGAAAAATGTTTGCCTGCCTTTTGTTTCAGAACAGGAGCTTTATCTCTGATAAGTATTGGAAAGAATTTTCAAGCCATAGATGGTATCTGAGATGTTTTCAGAGAGTATTTTCCTGCCCTCTTGTGTCATTGTCCCCAATGTCTGTCCGTTAATCCCTGCTAGATGACTGCTGGGAGAGATTCATTTCCTCTGCCCTAAATCACGGGTGGTGGTTTTGACTCTTTACACCAGGCTCCTCGGTGTTTCCCCTTAAGTAACTTTTGTTAGCTTTGTCTTTGATTTATGTTAAGCTGGATCGCCACTTTCTTATTTCCATGTTCATCTACTGGATAGTAAACCAAGCATTTCCACACAGGTAATGCAATCCCAACAGAAGATTTTAAAGCGTTCCCCCCAAGGAATTCCTACTGCTTGAGATTCCTGCTCCTGCCTTTGGGAATTTACACACTCCATGTGGACCTTTGCCTTTCAAGTAATGCAGAGAAATTGATATTGCTGAGTGACTCTTCTGTCCATCAAAGCTCCTGACTGCCTTTTAGATAGACACGTGTGCATGAGTGGTCTTTGAGAGTGAAAAGTTCACATGCCGATCTCCTCTACTGGTTTGCTTAGTAGGACTATATCCTGTGCTGATTCTGCCCAGTCCTAATCCCCTGTACACAGCATTGCCTAGAATACCTGTCAGGTACACGAGCAGAACACTGTACTTGTCAAGATTCCTCAGTTTCATCTAGTTCCTGGGCACTCAGTTGCTTTCTAAAACTGGCAAATGACCCTTTCTCCTTTATCAACTTATATATACCAGTCTAAGCTCTTAAATTCTAGAAGGGAATAGACACAGAGTTTAGTATTATGATGAAAAGTAATTCCCAAAGTTATGAACCGACAACCGCAGGTTCACATCTGTCTCTTGGTTTTGTTGCTTTCAGTGGATATAGAAGTCACTGGAGGGCAGTAGTCTGGTGCAGTGTGCTCTTCATTCATCACAGTGGAAGCATTTAGGAAGCAGCCTGGAATTGTTAACATTGTTTTTCTCTTTCTAAAAGATAAATAACACATTGCTTTAATGATGCAGATGGAGTATGACTTTAGGCCTTTGGAAAATGTCTTGCTATTTTTGAAATCCAGACATAAATGTTCATTCTTTGAATAAATTATGTATTTAGCTAGAATGAATACAAATAACTACATAGTCCTGTGAATCAGACAGTAGCATCAAACCAGACTTCTGATATGTGTTTCAGTAAAAAATGGAAATAGTAGTTGATCAGCTGTCCAGGTTTTGTTAAAAGCATATGAGTTTTATACGTACATTTCTTGCCATTTTCATTCAGTTTTATCTGCCTTAAAAACAAGCGCAAAACAGAGCATTCATGAAAAAAGTAATCACATTAAATATTTTATCATGGAACTCAAAACAACACCGAATGGCTTATAAATGTGTGGATATTGTTTAAACATTTAAAGTTTTTGAGAACTGACAGTTGTTCATAGTAGTTTAGGAGCTTAAATAAAGTCCTAGAGAGAACTAAAGAAGCTATCACTAATACAAAATAGTTATTGATATTACTTATAGTATTAGATTTATTCTCGGGGCACCTGGCTGGCTCAGTTGGTAGAGTGTGCAACTCTTGATCTTTGGGTTGTGAGTTCGAGCCCCACATTGAGTGTAGGGATTATATAAAAAAATAAAAGATTCAAAAAAAAACCTGATTTATTCTCAAATCTCTAGTAATAAGAAGATATGAGATTAAGTGCTCTGAGAATATGGATACTGTCAATAAATTTATAAAAACTAAGAGTATGTTATAAACCACAGTCTTATTTGAAAAGTGAAACATCTGAACCTCTGTTGGCAGAAATAGTTGGAGGGACAGATATTTTGGGTACTTTTGATTCTCAAATGTGACTAGAGGTATAGAGAGCCAAACCCCTCTTTGGTTAGAGAATATAGCAAGCAAATTAATACAAGCTGCCTCCTTACAGAATATGCTCATTCCATGAGGAATATCAGAAAACATGGCCAAGATCCTTTACAGTGCTGTTACCCATGTGGCTTCATATTACATTAATAAAGATGAGTAAGTTTTAGCTGGTATATGAGGCTTGGGTTTGTTGTTGTTCTTTTAATGTAAAAAGCTTTTTTAGTGACTTACCCTTGAGCTTTACATAACTCTTGTCAATGAGATACAGAAGAGGGAGACTGAGTATGAGTCTCAAACCACCACTTCTTTCTTTTTCTTTTTTATAAAATGCACCATTGATAGCTGTGAACATCTCTAAGATTTATTGCATCCTTGCTGGTTTTCGTGCAGAGCAGCAATATCACATCCCAACCCCTGCTGCTGTTTATATCAGCAGCAATTAAAATTTGATTTACCAATCCCTCATTGCTGCCTCTCCAACTCCTCATTTTTCATTTTGTAGAGCCTTAGGACTGTTACAGCTGAGCATCATGATGTTAACACCTCCTCAGCCATCTGGTACAGGGGAAGAGGCACCTAAACAGATTCTTCAGAACAAAAATCACAAATGAGCAAGATCAGAATAGTATGAGATCTAAAAAACAGGTAAAGAAGGAATGAAGAGAGCCTGAATGACAGCAGAACTGAAAGCAGAACTCAAAAAGGTTTTGGATTTAAAGCCCTCCTTTTTCTGGGGGAAAGATCTGCCTTTTGATATCTCGAGGAAAATAATTCATAGTAGTCCTATCTAAAACTATTTGTAATTCCAGACTAGAGGCCATTAGCTAGAGGAAGCAGGAAAACATTGTAGCCTTACCCACCGCCACCCCACCTCCCCGGCCCCGCCATCTTTTCATGTTCTTGACCTGTGAACCTGTTTTGAAGAGATACTTTTTTCATTCTCTTAGATAAGAAAGTATATTCCAGCCACTGCCACTGCTCATTTTATTGTATTTGAAAGTCTTGTGGAGGTTTATGTTGAGAGTGGTAAACTCCCTAAAAGCCATATTATCTTGATTTCTAATGCTAGGAATTTTCTGTATTGACTACTGTCTATTTAGGTAGATCTTTAATCAGTGAAATGATTTGTAAGTATGATTGTTCCTTTGTCCAATAGTCTTAACATTCTGAATTTGGTCTGCTTAGTGGCTACTGAAATTTTACTAATATGGAAGCTAAAATTGATTCCAGCTTTTTGGTGGTTCCCTGGTGGTCCCCCCACCCTTTTGGTGATTATTGTTTTTCTGTGTCTGGGTGAGGATGGTGTGCTGTAGAGTGTCATGTGTTGGCTCATTGGGCTGCAGTGAATGTAGCCAAGCTAACTTTTTTCCAGTGCTTTGCAGCGGTTGTTAGTTTAAAATCCAAAACGAAAACAAAACCCTCAGGGACACTAATGTACTTGATTTTGTTATTGCTTGCTGTTGCTTCACCTTTCCTTCCATATCTTGCTCTCATGCTTCCTAATGCCTGAGCAGACTGCATCGTCAGAGCGCCGAGGAGAGTGGGAAATCCAGCCCAGCCGGCAGACCAATACCTCGTACCTGACGTCTCACTTGGCTGCAGACCGCCATGGGGGATCAGTGCAGGTACTTACTGCCTTTATTGCCTTTTCTTGGCCTTCTCAGCTTGGCTGGTGGAATGTTGACTTGCTTCTGAAACTTTGGTTCCTTTAAAAAGGAAACTTACTGCAAGGTTGAGCTGTTTCTATAGTTAACTGAATATCTGTGTGCTAATTTTCTGCCTAAGTAGCCTTGGAAGAATCACTGGATGGGATGATTGTTGGTTGTCATTGACTAAGAAACATCTCTGTGGTTTCTGATACTGATTTCTGGTTAAACTTGTCCTACAACCTTGATACAACTCATGATAAACTGTAAAAATAACGTCAAGGTACAAGTATGTTAGTGTCAAGTATGTGAATTTTAAAGACTTGAAATGTATAAAGTAAGTATTTTTTGGATAGAGGACTGCATAATGTAGCTCATTTCATGATGATATGTGCCTTAGCACGTAACGTGAGAATGCTAATTGGTCCAAGCCAACCATTTTTGAATGCGTACCCAAGAAGTTGGGCTGTTTCTTTTTTCTTTCTGGAAAAAGTGTGGTCTTGGGGAATTATTTCTGATTTCATTTGGACTATTTTGAAGCTCTGTTGTCTCTAGTACATAAGAATATCTTGTGTCTCTTTACTTTTCTTATATGTCACTGTTTTAATAATCTTAACTCAAATACATCTTTCATACTATTAAGTGACACCACCAGTTGGGGCACACAGGTGAACTCAGAGCTACCAAATCATATAAAGGGATAGACAAACCTTTTACATGTAGAAATGTATTTTGATAGGCTTGATTGTCTAGCATATGCTTTTTTATATGAAGTGATGCACTGAAGATCGTGTTATTCACAGGAAGTCAGGAGACAGCTGTGGTTCTGTAGAAAAAAAAAATCAGAAAAACAGGAACATCTAGGTAAAAAAAGTCTGTGTTCTAGGAAGCCACAGAACCCTAGATGCTCTCTCCCACCCTAGCAAAGACCAAAGACTTATTCTTTGCTAAGGGCAAAATAGAGGGGCTGTGGATAAGAGGAAATGAGGCACATTTTGAGGGAGGGGTGCTATCCTGAAGAAAAGGTACAGACACTAAATGAATGTGTGATCCATACTTAAATACTTAAGACTTTAGTCTTTGCAGTCTCCCACTTGTGTAATTATTTTTAAGTTTATTTTTTTAACTTTGAGAGAGAGCGAACAAAAGAGGGACAGAGAGTGAGAGAGATTGAATCCCAAGCAGGCTCCACACTGCTAGCATGGCACCTGATGCAGAGCTTGAACTCACCGACCATGAGATCAGGACCTGAGCCAAAATCAAGAGAGAGATGCTTAACCAACTGAGCCACCCATGTACCCTTGCAGTCTCTCACTTTTAAGTATAGGCGGCAGATGGAGGATTATCAGATTTCTGAGGAAAGCCTTTAATAAAAAAGGGACCGAAGCAAACAACAACAGTAACAACAACAACAAAAACTTCATTATTAATATCCCCACAGACAGAAGATATTGCAACTATGAAGTAAGGATAGGATGCTATTTTAAAAAGGAACATTGTAAGAACAAATTAAAAAGAAAAAGAAAAAACAGAGCTCTTGGAAACTAAAAACATAATAAAAACTTTAAAACTGAAGAGTTTGGAAGATAGAGTTATAAGGAAGGCTCCCAGAAAAAAGATGGAGGTTAAAATAGTAGACAACATTTCTCAAAAAAAAAAAAAGAACTACCATGCAACCTAGTAATTCCACTTCTGGATATTTGTCCCAAGAAGATGAAAACACTTACTGAAAAAGGTATGTGCACCTCTATGTTTATTGAAGCATTATTTATATTACCCAAGGTATGGAAGCAACCCCAAGAGTCTATCGATAGATGAATGGATAAAGAAGATGTGGTACACATGTGTGCATGCATACACACACACATACACATGCATTACACTATTAGTCGTCCATAAAAAAGAATGAAATCTTGCCATTTATGACAACACGGGTGGACCTAGAGGCTTTTGTGATAAATGCAATATGTCACACAGAGAAAGACAAATATCATATGATTTCACTCATCTGCGGAATCAAAAAAAAAAACACACAAACCAGAAGCAGACTTATAAATATGAGAACAAATTGATAGTTGCCAGAGGGGAGGCAAAAAGGTGAAGAGGATTAAGAGGTATAAACTTCCAAACTCAACACCCAAAAAACAATTCAGTGAAGAAATGGGCAAAGACATGAATAGACACTTTCCCAAAGAAGACATCCAGCAGACACATGGAAAGATGCTCAACATCACTCATCATCAGGGAAATAGAACTCAAAACCACAATGAGATACCACTTTACACCTGTCAGAATGGCTGAAATTAACAATTTAGGCAACAACAGATGTTGGCAAGGATGCAGAGAAAGAGGAACCCTTTTGCACTGCTGGTGGGAATGCAACCTGGTGCAGCCACCCTGGAAGACAGTATGGAGGTTCCTCAAAAAATTAAAAACAGAATTACCCTGCAACCCAGCAATTGCACTACTAGGTATTTATCCAAAGGATACAAAAATGCTGATTTGAAGGGGCACTGTCAACAATAGCCAAAGTATGGAAAGAGCTCAAATGTCCATCGACTGATGAATGGATAAAGAAGATGTGGTATTATAATGAATATTACTTGGCAATCTAAAAGAATGAAATCTTGCCATTTGCAACAATGTGGATGGAACTAGAGTGTATTATGCTAAGCAAAAGACAAATACATGATTTCGCTCATGTGGTATTTAAGAAAGAAACATGAGCATAGGGGAAAGGAAGCAAAAATAAGATAAAAACAGAGAGGGAGACAAACCATAAGAGACTTTTTTTTTAATTTTATTTAATTTTATTTTTTTTCCAATTTATGAAATTTATTGTCAAATTAGTTTCCATACAACACCCAGTGCTCATCCCAAAAGGTGCCCTCCTCAATACCCATCACCCACCCTCCCCTCCCTCCCACTCCCCATCAACCCTCAGTTTGTTATAAGAGACTCTTAAGTACAGAGAACCAACTGAGGGTTGCTGGTGGGATGTTGGGCAGGGGGATGGGCTAAATGGGCAATGGGCATTAAGGAGGGCCCTTGTTGGAATGAGCACTGGGTATTATATGTAAGCGATGAATCACTAAATCCTATTCATGAAATCATTATTATGTTATTATTATATATGTTAACTGACATTGATTTAAATAAAAAATAAATAAAAAGGTACAAACTTCCCATTAGAAAATAAGTAAGTCAAAGGGATGAAAAACACAGCACAGGGAATATAGCCAATAATGTAATAACTTTGAGGGCACCTGGTTGGCTGTCAGTAGAGCATGCGGCTCTTGATATCAGGGTCATAAGTTTGAGTCCCACATGGGGCACAGAGATTTAAAAAAAAATTTTTTTAATCATATAATAACTGTATGGTGACAGAGGGCAATATACTTATTGTGGTGAGCATTTTGTAATGTAGATCATTGTTAAATCACTACGCTATACACCTGAAACTAATATATGTCAACTGTACTTCAATTAAAAAAATTTAAAATGATTTTAAAAATGAAATAATACAAACAATGTAAGATTTAAAGTTCAGGAGGTCTAATTTCTTAATAATGGGAATTCCAGAGAGAGAACAGAGAAAGTGGGGTAGAGGAAATCATTAACAAAATAATTCCCCAGAACTCATAAAGACTTGTTTCCAGGTCAGAAAAGCCTACTGAGTGCCCAGCATAATGGATGATAGAACCACACCAAGGTACATCATTGTGAAATTTCAGAACATGGAGGGCAAAGAGAAGATCTTTTGAGCTTCCAGAAAGAGAAACAGTCAACATGCAAAGAAAGGATCAGGAATTAGTGTAGCTTCAAATTTCTGAATAAGCAGTTCTGGAAGCTAGAAGGCAATGAACAATGCTTTCAAAATTCTAAGAGAAAATTATTTCCAGTGTGGAATTCTATACTCAGCCAAACTGTCAGTCTGGTTGGAATATAGAAAAAAGCTGTTTTCAAAAATTTGTGCTCTTAAAAATTTTACTTCTCATGTACCCTTGTGCACTGTGAAAATGAGTGAATAAACCCAACGAAGAGGAATATATGCGATCCAGGAAATAAGATCTGACGCATGAAAGAAGTGCAGGGACTCCCCAGTGCAATGGTAAAGTTAGGAGATCCCAGAAAGACAGCAGTGCACCAGTAGAAGAGGATAGCCTGTCCCAAACATAGGTGTTCAGGGGGCCTTGAGAACAATTTTACCAAGATGATGAAATGACTAGGATACCAATTTGTCAGAATATCTTGAAAGCAGCTGGGTAGATAAATGACAGAGTTTGGTTAGAATTAATGATTACAACTAATACATAAAAACCTAAGTAAAAATAAATTTTAGTGGCCGTTTGGTAGCTCAGCCGGTTAAGCTTCCAACTCCAGCTCGGGTCATGATCTTGCAGTCTGTGAGTTCCAGCCCCACACTGGGTTCTGTGCTGACAGTTTCAGATTCTATGTCTCTCTCACTCTCTGCGCCTCCTCCACTTGCACTCTTCTCTCTCTCAAAAATAAACAAACATTAAATAAGTAAATAAAATTTAAAAGATAATTAACTCCAAGGAAAAAAGGAAATGATACAGGGAAGTAAAGAACCATGGTATATACTTCATGGTACAGCTATAGTTTTTAATAGTCATAATGTAAAACTAAGAATTGATCTAGTTAAAATTACAGTATAAAGTGTAATGAAAGGGGCACCTGGCCACCTCAGTCAGAAGAGCATGCAGATTCTTAATCTCAGGGTCATGAGTTCAAGTCCCATGTTGGGTATAGAGATTACTTTAAATAAATAAAGTTTTTAAAAAACTATAATGGAACTAGAAGGATGAAAAAGGTGAATATATGCCTAAAAATGAAGAATCAAGATGCATGCAATTCAGAGATGTGGAGGTAAAATAAAAGAATCAGTTGTAAAGGAGGTGAAATGGTGGAATAGGGGAAAGAGACTGCTGTTTTTCCTAATGATCCTTGTAGAAATATGTGCTTCTTTATGCAATGTGTTCATAGAAGTCTGATTTAAACAAAACCTAACAACTTAAAAAATACATAGACAGATACACACACGCACACACACATACATATCAGTTTTCATCTATCACATTTGTAGTAAATTATAAATTTAAGAGCCTATCCATCTACTATTGTTGAAATGTGAATTACAGCTATTTTAGAGAGTTCTTCGGCACTATCTTTTCAAATCAAATATCTACACTTTTTGATTCAGTGAATCCAGTTTCAGATAAATATTCCTCAGAAATGCACAGATACTGAAGATACATATTCTAGAACAGTGCTGCTAAACAGGACATCAATCGTTTGTGATTTCAGATTTTCTAGTAATCACATTGAAAAGGTAAACATAATCAGGTGATAGTAATTTTAATAATATATTTTAACCCAGTTTAAAATAATTCAATGTATAGTCAGTATTAAAAATATTTATGGGGGGTGCCTGGCTGGCTCAGTTGGTAGAGCATGAGACTTGATCTCAGGGTTGTAAATTCGAACCTCGAGTTGGGTGTAGAGATTACTTAAAAATAAAATCTTAAAGGTCATCTGGATGGCTCAGTCAGTTGAGCATCAGCTCAGGTCATGATCTTGGGGTTTGTGAGTTTGAGACCCATATTGGGCTTGCTGCTGTCAGCCTGTCCATGTGGAGCCTGCTTCGGATCCTCTGTCCCCTCTTTCTGCCCCTATCCCGCTTGCACTCTCCCCAAAATAAATATTTTTAAAAGTAGTAAAAAAAATAAAATCTTCAAAAAGATTCTAAGATATTTTTACTTTTTTTATGGAGTGTTAGAAATCTAGTGTGGGGGCGCCTGGGTGGCTTAGTCGGTTAAGCATCCAACTTTGGCCCAGGTCATGATCTCGCAGTCTGAGTTCGAGCCCTGTGTCAGGCTCTGTGCTGACAGCTCAGAGCCTGGAGCCTGCTTCAGATTCTGTGTCTCTGTCTCTCTCTGCTCCTCACCTAATCATGCTCTATTTCTCTCTCTCTCTCAAAAATAAATGTTAAAAGGAAGGAAAGGAAAGGAAAGGAAAGGGAAGGGAAGGGAAGGGAAGGGAAGGGAAGGGAAGGGAAGGGAAGGGAAGGGAAGGGAAGGGAAGGGAAGGGAAGGGAAGGGAAGGGAAGGGAAGGGAAGGGAAGGGAAGGGAAGGGAAGGGAAGGGAAGGGAAGGGAAGGGAAGGGAAGGGAAGGGAAGGGAAGGGAAGGGAAGGGAAGGGAAGGGAAGGGAAGGGAAGGGAAGGGAAGGGAAGGGAAGGGAAGGGAAGGGAAGGGAAGGGAAGGGAAGGGAAGGGAAGGGAAGGGAAGGGAAGGGAAGGGAAGGGAAGGGAAGGGAAGGGAAGGGAAGGGAAGGGGAAGGGAAGGGAAGGGAAGGGAAGGGAAGGGAAGGGAAGCAGAAAAGAAAAGAAAAGAAAAGAAAAGAAAAGAAAAGAAAAGAAAAGAAAAGAAATCTAGTGTGTATTTTACCCTTACAGAACATCTCTGTTTGGACTAGCTACATTTTTAGTGCTCAGTAGCCACATGTGGCATGTAGCTATTGTATTCGATGCTGCAGTTTAGAATGTTGCCACTTGTTTCTTTTTTTTAAAACATTTTTTTAATGTTTATTTATTTTTGAGAGAGAGAGACAGAGTGTAAGTGGGGGAAGGGCAGAGAGGGAGGGAGACACAGAATCTGAAGCAGGCTCCAAGCTCGAAACTGTTGGCACAGAGCCCGATGTGGGGCTGGAACCCATGAACTGTGAGATCATGACCTGAGCTGAAGTCCCACACTAAACCAACGGAGCCACCCAGGCGCCCCATGTTGCCACTTGTTTCTAATACCAGAAAATCTGAGGCAACTAAATGTTCATTAATTAGGCATTAACTAACATAATACTTCCATACAGTGAATAGAGATCTCTGGTATTATGGGAAATGTCCAAGATGTGTTGTGGAAAAAGCAAGCTGTAAAATGATATATGAAATTTGGCCCCATTTTTACTTATTTTCACATACATATGCAAATATATATATATAAGAGGAATAGCATACATATATGTTAGTTTATGCAGAATGAGAAAAAAAAAGCAATGTAGAGTAGGGGAGGCAAACACAGCCAGTGGGCTAAATCCCACCCTCTGCCTATTTTTATAAAGTTTTATTAGAACATAAACACATTCATTTGTTTATATGTTGTATATGTCCACCTTTATGTCCAGTGGCAGAGTTGAGTAGTTTCCACACAGACTGTATAGTCCAAAAAACCTAAAATATTTACTAGGTATCTTTTTATGTAAATGATTTGCATGCCCTTGTTCTCAAGGAAGATATACTGAATTTCCCACTAGCCATGTCCATGTGATTTCATCATGGGAAACCTGCACTTTCTTATGTAGTCTTTTTTAATACTCTTTTTTTTTTTTTAAACAATAAACATGCTTACTTTGTAACTAGGGGAAAATACAAAGATTAAATAATTTTTAAAAGGAAAATACCTCATAATCAGGCATATCTAGACAGTTTAGTTAACTAGATTTGTGTTCCCAGAACACAGAGGTACCCATTTGGACAGTGTTTCCTACTGTCCACTGTAAGGGGGTCTCTTTAGAATTGAGTCACGTAGAGTCTCTGACAGCACTTTTGGAAAATGCAACCTGCCTGTACTCCCTGTAAACTAAGTTCTGCCAGCTTCCCCCACTTGGATAGGGGACAGGCAAGTGTGCTGTTTCCCTAATATTACATTAAGCTCTGCTGCTCCTCACTGCATCTGCCTCTTTAATTGTAGCCCCAGTTTTTGTAAACTCAGAAAGGCTATGCTTTTTGCAAACCAAATCAGTCCTACTTTTTTCTGGCGCAGCAGATGCCCACGTATTTTCGAGTTGTCTCACTTTCCAAAGGTAATGTGTTCAAACCATGCTTAGCCTATCTGGATGACCTGTAGACACCACAAACCTGGTAGGGAGTACAGAGGACCAAGATGAGAAGAGTTTGCTCTGAGAAGGCACATGGACAGTCCCGTTCTAACCTATTTCATTTGCAGACCCCACCCCCCCTCACCGTGCTTCCCATCCTTCCACTGTTTCCACAGGTCTTCCACATGTGGAAGATCTAAATTCAATTAAGGCAGTATGTTTTTCTCTTTCAAAAAGATGACTCCAGAATTGTTTAAATGAAAATGTATATGAAATATCTAGAAACCTCCAGGGCCAAGCAAAGGCATGAGACTTAAGGATGACATTTAACTTTTAACTAATATTTACTTTGCTCAAATCATTATAATTTTAAATTATTTACAATTCTTGTTGAGGTCAGTATTATTCCCATTTTATATATAGGGAAGCTGAAGTACAGAATTACCAAATATGTTAGGTGTAAGAAGAAGGATTGAAATGTTGACTGTCAGCTAAAGTACTGTTCCTTTGGTATATAGCTCTCACTTTTCTTCATAGTAATGTTTTGAAAAATGGGACTTACTAAATCAAATTTTTTTTCAAATTTTTTATTTAAAATATTAACTTATTAAAAGAGATGTTACCAATATTAAGGACTAAAGTTCAAAATAGCACTTCACCTTAGTTCCTTCCATGGGTAGTTCCTTATGATATTAACTACTTTGGTCTTATGTGAGATAGCCAGAAGAATGTGGGATTAATTTTGATAGTGATTACAACAAGTTAACTTTCAGTATTCCAGGTACACAAATAAGCTTATTTTTTAATGAAGTTATACTAAAAATTCAGTAGGAAAGGTATAAAAATGATACTGCTTAAAATACTAATAATTTATTGCATTCATAAGGGTGTTTTGATTTGGGGATTTGGTCTTTTTGTTTTTTACAAATTGTCAAATTGCTTTCTTCAACATCATTATTTTTAACTTGCCATAGTAATTATGAAGTAGGTGGGACCAAGGTTGTTGGCTTGGTCTTACAGAATTAGAAACCAGAGGAGGCTGACGGTAGAGCAAGGCCTGGAATCCGGCTCTTTGGTCACCTACACTAGCATTTGTTCCATTGCACATCTAGGTAGCTGTTCAGTGGTTTGACAGACTACCTCCAGCCTAAAGTGAATGCTTTAAAGACCTAAATAAGTAGCCACTGATTCGCAAGCATATTTTAGTTATAGTTAGAAGTTAGTGACCAGGTACTCACTGATAACAGATAAGACGTCTAGTGTATAAAATGTAGATCACCTCTTCTTTCTTAGATTGCCCAAGGATATTGCTTATAGGCCAAGTGACAATTTGTAGCAAGGAGAAGTTAGAGAGCATGAGACACTTGAAATACTGTGGACAGGCACCATGACCCAAAGTCACCAAGTAGTCAGCAGTGGTGATGCTTGCTGACTCCTGCTTTATTTGTACCCATTGAGGCCAAGACATTTTCTTTAACATCTTACCTAGCTCCGGAATTGTTCTTTAAGAAACTTACGATGCTTTCTTCTCTAGCCCTTGTGCTCGCAGAATACATTTACCAGCGTGACCACCAACCAGTGTTCAGCCAGAACATGCCCCAAGAAATAAATGTAGCCTGAAGAGGTTAACAGGACAGCACTAGCATGAGGAGCTGTGCTTCTCTAATCTGTAAACCTTCACTCCTCAAATTTTGTTTTTGCTGGTATTTTTCCTTCTCATTTTGAAATTTTCAAATTTATAGAGAAGTTGGTGGTGGCGGTGGTCCAATGAACCCATGTATATCCCTGACCTCAATTAATGATTATTAAGATTTTGTCATATTTAATTCTGTGGTGGTATTATGGGGGTGGCAGAGGGAGAGTGTGTGCGAAAGTGTTTGAAAGTAAATTGTAAACATCATTGTATTTTATCTCAAAATGCTTTAGTTGGCATGTCCTAAGAACAAAGACATTCTCTCATGTCACCAACAACACCATTGTCATACCTAAAAAATAGAATAATTCTGTAATATCTAATACACAATTCATATCGCATTTCCAGTTGTCCTCAAGATTAATTTTATAGGCTCTGCGATCTAATGAAGGTTTGCATTTAGTTGTTATGCCCCTTTAGTCTCTTTCAGTCTCTTAGTTGTTTAATCTACTCATCTGTAACAGTCACCCCTGTATTTAAAGGGAAAAAGTAAAGTTTTTTAAGAGTCCAGGCTTGCTTCCTATAGAATGTCCCACATTTTAGGTTTGTCAGTTTTTTTCCATCATACCAAAAGTTCAGATAAAACTTGTTTTGGGCAAGAATATTACATAATGTTATATAGTATTTTTTTATGTCAGGAGAAAAATAAGGTTGAGTGGTTCCATTAATCAAAGGTGCTAAATTTGATCACTAGCAGATTCCTAGGGTAAGTCCACATGTAATGTTGTAGGTTTCTTTGACTAACCATACAGCATTGTTTTAATTTTTTTTAAGCGTGTATTCTTAATAAGAACAATACATATTTCTGGTTTAGAAATAATGGTAAGGAGAGACTGCTAGTAAGTAGTGTTTACCTTGTGTGCCCTTTATTCTTTGAGTAAATACCCCCAAAGATCCCTTATACTAAACATACCCTCCTGCCTTCCTCTTTATGACTGCACAGGAAATTTTTTTTTTCTTCAGATTAGCTGCTGGTGAGGACCCCAGATCTAAAGGGGGGTAAGAATAAACATTAATGGAGGGAGAGTAACAGTAGTATGAACACTTGCTGGGCCATTACCATGTACCATGGCACTGGGCTAAGCACTTTCTGTGGATTGTCTGCACGGTAACCCTATTAGGTAAGCAGCACTGGTTCCCCATTTTGTGGATTAGGAAGCTCAGGCACAGAAAGACTGAGGATCTTGCCCAAGGACCCACAGCAAGTAAGTGGTGGAGCTAGGGTTCAGACTCAGGGTTGCCTAAATCTAGAGCCCGTTCCTTACTTGCTGTGCTGCCTCCACTATTGTGTGCCAGGTATTGTACCAGATACTGTCTCATACATTTGCTTCTATAATTTTCACATCCACCTGTAAGAAACAGTCTCAAATAGCTGAAGTTACTTATCCAAGAGCATATGATATCCGAACCATTCATCCTATTTTGTGGTTCTCTCTCATGTTTCAGCCAAGGTCTTTAACAGCAGAGAGGTTTGTCCAGCGGGGTCCCTTTTCCCACTCCCCAGCACCCACATAAACAGGAATCATGTGCTGGAAATGAAACCAGGTGACAGAAGCAGCTGCACAAGCAAGAGAAGCCTGATCGGGTCTATATTAACCAGATGACAGGAGTGTGAGCCTTCAGTGAGAAATGGGATGACACTGAACCTGAAATAAAGGTTGTTGAAATAAGACTGGTCTTCCAAGGAAGAGTGTTTCCTTACCGTTTGTCCTCTCACCAGAGAGGATGTGGCAGTCTTGTTATTTGAGTGACTTCAAACCAGTGATCAAAGCCATGAAGAAATTTCTGAAGGGAAGTGTGATTGCTTATAATCTCTAATGCCCATTCTTGATTTCCTTTTTAGAACTTTTTTTCAGCATCATCCCTGAGTCTATTTATAATTATAGCATAATAAACTGAGAGAAGTAGAATTAAAGAGAGTGATATGACCTATTCCATAGGCTTTTTGGGAAGATTAAATTTACACACAGTGTAGCCGAGCACTGACACAGAGTAGGCATTCGGTGTGGAAGTTCTTACAGGATTACATCATTGCATTTTGTGTTCTCACATGACGTGGGGCTGGGAACCTTACCTAAATTAGGACATTTGGACCCTCAGCCCAGGAAAACCAGCATTCCAGACACTGCCTGGTCAGTACCTAAACTGCAGACTAAAACTCCCTTAGAGACCCTCTCTGGTGCTGTCAGGAAGCCCCTATTGCCATGGTGTCTATCACACTCCGTCTTTCTGTTTCAGGTGGTTAGCTCAACCAATGGAGAGCTGAATGTTGATGACCCCACAGGAGCCCACTCCAATGCACCAATCACAGCTCACGCTGAGGTGGAGGTAGTCGAGGAAGCTAAGTACGTTCATCTTCCGAGGGGGCTCTTGAGTTCTAGGTTGAAAGATCTTCTTTGTCTCTTCTTCTCCATGTGCTGCTCATCTCAGACTGGATTCCTCATGCTTGTGTCCTCAGCTTTCTTCCTTTGACCATTTTATTTTTTGCATGGTACCCTAAGGCTGCTTCTGCCCTTCTTTAGCTGTGATTTCTGGGAAGACCATCACATTGTTCTAGTCCACATCAGGCAAAAGGCCTAGTGAACCAAAAGAATCATGGTATAAGAGCTAGAACAGATAGTAGTCATGAGCCTCTTGGGTCCCTCCAGGATACAGAAAACAATCTGCTTATGTAAATCACGGGCCACACTGAACAGCATTTGATTTCTGGTTCTTGGCTAACAACTCTGCATGTTCAGCCCTAGAGCGAGGGCTTCAGGGCCATTTTGTTCTCACTTAAAATGATTCTGGATTCCGAGAGACTCCAATAAGTCAGGCAAGATAGTCTCTACACCTGTGAGTAAAAGAGTCTTGGGAGGAGAGGAAATCACAATGTTTCCAAGATGGGGAAGAGGTGACTCTACTTCCTTTTCTGCCTCTCTTGCCTATGAACGTGTTGCCCTGCCTGTACCACCAGCCCCCAGGTGCTTTCTGCATAGCGTGTGGTTAAACTCTTACATATGGAGTATAGCAGGAAATGAATGCCATTTCTGCTGCAGAAGCAGCGTTTCTATCACTTCTTCCCCTTTTTGCCCCATCCCAAATTCCGATCCAGATTTAAACTCCCAAGAAGACATGAGGTAGGGAGAGAGAAGTCCTTTACAAATCAGTAACTGCTGCCAAGCCTGATACAGATGACCTTTCCTGTAATGAGAATATTCAGGCTATCCCGGTCCTGTCAGAGGCAGACAACATATTAATAGTGATACCCGTGTCCTAGGTGCTCTCTTGAGCCCCCAGATGGCCTCAATACAAGCCAGAACATGCTTACATCTCTGGGAGTAAGTGGTGGGAAGCCAGTCAAGACCTGCATTCTTCCCTCCAGTTATACTTTCTATGGTTGTCCCCCCACCCCCACCCACCCCTCTGCTGTCCTGCCCATCTATATGATGAGTTCACTTTGCTTCCAAGAGGTCCTTTCCTTGGAAAGGACAGGAATCCTTTGAGGATTCCTACCCAGTAGATAAAAAGCACCCAAGGACGACTTGGATGATCTCTCACAGGCACGAGTCACTCAGTCCCTGATGACTATAGGCAGCTTTAGGTGCTCCTCTCCTGGTTTATATAGGGCTCTGGTAAGTAAGAAAGGCAGGAAGAGTTTTTAATCCTGGGAGGAAAGCATTTTTAGTAAGGAAACATGCTCCCTATTCTCAGGGACCTTGGAGATTTTAATGGTACTCACAGTGTTTCTTCAGCTTCCATGACAAAACTTCATTCTCCAAAGTAAACAGTATGGTACTTCTTATCCACAGTGTTCTCAACCTTGGCTGCACATTGGAAACACCTGGGTATGTTAGAAAATGCAAATGCCTGAATCCTGTCCCCAGAGATTCTGGTTTATATAGGATTATGGCTTGAGCATCAGGAAATTTTAAAAGTCAGGTGATTCAAATGTGTGGCCAAGGTCAGGAAACAGGGCACTAGGCACGTTCTGATTCATACATTGTCTGGGCTTGAAAGATGGCTGTACCCATTCCCACCTACCTCACTCCCAATTCATGTTGTGGCTATTACTTTGAAGGCTAGAAGTTTAGCTCTGGATTTAATAGTGTACTGTGAATACCAAGATTCAAAGAGTTTTGTTCTTATCGTTTGCCTTATACAGGTTTATCTTTTGAACCCATTTCTCTCATTTGACTTCGGTAAATGTGTACACTGATTGTGTATGTGAGTGTGGTGTTTGTGTCCTGTGTGTAAAATAGGGGGCTGTTCACACAAAGAGATTTCAATGTGGTGACTTCTATTCTGGTATGATCCAAACTCTAGGATAAAGAGAGTTCAGAGTCTCCCCATTCAGTAAAAAGGACTACTGTGACTGCCACCAGTTCTAGGTTTGGGCCTTCTGAAATGTATGGACCAGAAGGGAGCAAGTGTATTTGACCAGATGTCCTCCAGAAGCTCAAAGCTTAGGGCATTTTGTGTGCTGATTCCCCTAGTGATTTCATGAGCTACCAATCCATCTTGCCCAGGGAACTGTCTGGCAGGGCCATGTGTTTTTTTTCTTGGCCTTCTATGTGTTTTGGAGGAAAGGAGGGGGTAGCCATCAATCCACCTGCTCATTTTCATGGGAAGAAGTCACAGCTAGAGAAGCACGAGACGTCCCAAACAACCCCTCATTGCACGCAGCTGTGATGCCATTTGTCCATGCAGCCTGCTTGTGGGAAAAAGAGAGCTGTTGCCTATATTAAGATTCAACCAGAGACTGAGGAGATAAGTGAAACCTTCATTTCCAAGCATTTGATTCACCCAGCTTGTTTTATATAAAGGAGGAGAGAAATAACAGGGTCTTGGTTTTTGTTCTTTCTACAAAGTGAACATCTAACTGCCCTTTTCTTCTGGCTGTGGGACACATGTCCTTGTTTAAATATAATTGGTAAGGCAAGGCAGCTTTTTGGTTGATTTTTGTTATGGAGTTTTTGCTTACTCACTGACTTTAGCTATAACTTAGAAAATGTGGACCTCATTTCTCCTGAGAATTAACAAGAATGGGATTCTTGGCCCTTCTCTGGCTGTTATACCTTAGTCCAGAGCAGTGACCCTCCTTGCTCTGATTCATCTCCTACTAAAATAAAGTGTTGCTGAAGCCTTTTCCCTCCTCTAGAGGAAGAGCTAACTGCCAGCCAGCTGCTTTGGTTAGGCATGTTGGACTTATAGAAAGGCTAGAGACTTGTCTTTCCCTCAGAATAGTTGGAAGGTCAGCTTAACATTGCACAGTAAGACTTTGTGTGGGAACCAAAATGGCTCACTTGGTGCTTGATTGAATTCTTACAGGCAGAATCATTTCCTCTTTCTTGTGCTATCTTCCCGGAAATTGCCCAGGAAAACCCGCTGTGGGGCTCCCACCAACTCTTTCTGTTCTACCTTACCCCTCACTGAGATCCAGTTCCCTCCTCAATGCTTCTATCAGGCACCTGCCCCTTCCATCTTAGGGTGGGGGCCAAGTGACCTGGGCCTACTCACCCTACCTCGACAGAGGAAGAAACGAAACACCAACACATACTGCATGTTTGCATGGCTCACAGGGAGTCGCTTCCATCTCACCTCTGTGGACTAATATCTCTCTCTTTCTCTCTCTTCCTTTCTGTGTTTTTCTCTTTACACACTCTATAGCTGCCTGAAAATGCTCAACCTGTGGTGAGTCCCTCTCTCCAGTCCACATGCTAGGGGAGCGGACCAGACTAGGCTGGGATTGGCAAAGCCAAACAAAATGCCTTAGGAACACTGAATGGCTTCCATACGCCGCCTTGTGCCATAACCACCCAGACTGGGGAACTAGATCCACAAGGTGGGGATGGGGCAGGCCTACACCCAGGAATTAATCTGTTCCTTCTTTCCTTTCAAACCCATCTCATTGCTGTCTCCTCCTGTCAAAACAATATCCCCAGTATCCAAAATTATCTTTCTATTTTGAGCCGAGTGAATTGTCTCCCAAATTAATAGACCAGATATTATCAGACAGAGAGGGACAGAGGCAGGAGGACAAGGTTACTCTATCAGTTGTTTAGATTATTCTTCACAACCCCAAGGGCAGTTATCACCAGATGATCTCCCATTCTGTGGTTTGGTCTCTAACTGGCTGCTTCAGAAAAATCTGTGACTTTTCTTTTGATTCAACTGGTTCTTCCTTCTGTAGAATGAGTCTCCAAAAGAGCTCCTTCTTGGGGGGAGAAATGGACATTTTGTTGTTGTTTTGGGGGTTTCTGTTTGTTTTTCGTTTATTGTCTTGTCTTTTCTTTTCTCTTCTTTTCTTTTCTTTGCCCTGTAAGAGTACATTTAGTGGGCCAAGGGCTGACCTGGCTAATGAGATATTGGAGCCCTTCTCTTCCACTCCTGGAAAAGGTTCCTTGAGTGGAAGGGGGAGCCCTAAAGAATCTGCGTTCAGTCAAGTACACTCTTGATACAAGAAAGAGCCCTCTCCCCAGCTTTCTTCTTAGATGTTGCCTGTGACCTTCCAGGTGCTCCTGAACTGGTTGGTCTGTTGCAGTCTGGAATTATAATTTCCCCACAGTGTCTGCATGCATGGGGTCATATTCTATGTGGTGATAACAGCCTCCTGGACTCTGTGTTTACCTTGTTTCTATTTGTCTTCAGTGACTAGGTTGGACACCAGTTTCTGAGCCCCATTGGTCTAAGCCAAGTTGCCTATGGGGCTTCCCCAGGAATAGGGATATATGGAAGATAAGTCAGGTTTTATGGAAATAGAATTTGTAGTCTTATGGTACTGGGGAGTACCTTTGACCTATTTATCTAGCAAACATGTCTGTGTAATCTGACATTGTCATAGTCTATTTTTTTCCTGTGAGATGTCACTCACATAATCCTGACTGCAAATACAGGGTCCACTGTGTGCTCCTCCAACTTTGCTTGGGACTCTAGGGGGTTCACCAAAAGCGTAGGTTACCCAAGAGCTTAGATACCATCTAGCTTAGGTACTCCGTAAAGTTTAGATGCTGTCTAGCTGTAGAGATAAGACATATATACTGGAAAAGACAAGTAGGTCTCCAGGAGACTTGTTATTGTCCCTCAAGAGGTCACTATGGACAGGAATGGTCAAGAAAGACTTCATGGATACTGTGGGGCTTGAGCCAGGTATTAGAGCAAGGGAAGAATGTAAAAGTACACCAAAGAAGAGAAGCCTGGCAATGAAAAAGCAAAAGGGGAGAGAGCCAGGACATAGCAAGAGAGCAGTGTGGGAATGGTAATGGCTCAGAGGTCTAGAGAAAGAGCACTTGGTGGCTTGTGGGTAGGGAGACTGGATTGATTCTGACTCCAGCATGCTAAGAATTTCTGGTCATCCAATCAAAGAATCAACTAGAAGAATATTTACGACACAAGAAAGGTTCATCACTCACCTTCCTTCTCTTTGGAGAGTTAGACATTTGTGTGGAGTTAGTAGGTGGGCTTGGTCTGGGGTCTGACCCAGCTTAATAGGTCCTATTGCTGGTAGTCACCACAGAAACCAAAGAATCGAAAAGCAGATTGTGGGGCCTGTTTCCTTTTGGGTAGAACTGTGAAAAGCTGCCGAAGCTTTAACTACAGTAACTAGCAAAAATTAATCCGGGGCTCTAAACCGTAGCGCACATTGCCCTCCAGTCAGGCAGATTCAGCATGTTGTGCCTCAGCAGTCAGGTTATGATGTGCTTGTGAGCAGACACTAGTTCTTAGGACTTGCCTCGAAGGAGGTAAAAGAGAAGTGAATAGTGTAGTTTGACAGGGACCAAAACAGTATTTCAGACTTCTTTGTGATTGCTCTTACCTACTAAAAATACAAAATCCTCATTTTAGCATCCTCCAAAAAAAAAAAAAAAAAAAATAGAAATTGACTTAAATATTAATGATGTCTCTGAAAATCGTGGTTAACAGGGAATAGGGAACTCTGGTATAATACTGGTGCTCCCATGAGTTTTAATTTGCCTTGTTTAATATTAATATCAGGACTTTCAACTTGGAAAATGTTCATTTTCTAAAGCATATATAATAGAAAAAGATCATTTTTTTTTCTTGAAATCTTCTCTGGGGAGAGGACTGTCTTAAACAATCAGGAGCATTGGTCATTTTTATTTCAAAGAATTTATTCAGTCTCCAGATTCATATGCCAGTTTGTTTAGTGACTATATTCATACCCATTTAGTATTTTACAGGACTCATGGCTGGCTCAGTCAGAAGAGCATGCGGTTCTTGACCTCGGGGTCCTGAGTTCAAGCCCTATGTTGAGGGGAAAGAGTACATAAATAAACTTGAAAAAAATAGTGTTTCATAAATGTCATTGATACCTTTGGAAAGTCTTTTTTTTTTTTTTTTAAATGTTATTTATTTTTGAGAGACAGAGACAGAGTGCTAGTGGGGGAGGGGCAGAGAGAGAGGGAGACACAGAATCCGAAGCAGGCTCCAGGCTCTGAGCTGTCAGCACGGAGCCTGATGTGGGGCTCGAACTCACAGACTGTGAGATCATGACCTGAACTGAAGTCGGATGCTTAACCAACTGAGCCACCCAGGCACCCCATCTTCAGAAAGTCTTTTTTTTTTTTTTTTTTTTTTTAAATTTTTTAACGTTTATTTATTTTTGAGACAGAGACAGAGCATGAACAGGGGAGGGGCAGAGAGAGAGGGAGACACAGAATCGGAAACAGGCTCCAGGCTCTGAGCCATCAGCCCAGAGCCTGACGCGGGGCTCGAACTCACGGACCGCGAGATCGTGACCTGGCTGAAGTCGGACGCTTAACCGACTGCGCCACCCAGGCGCCCCCAGAAAGTCTTTTTAAAGACCCTCTTAAGAAGGTCCTATTTCCAAAATTTTCATGTTTGATTCATTCAGATATGGGTAAAGGCTATCATTACTTGTATAAATGTCTATTTCCACATTCTAAGAAACCTTCTCCAGATTTTTAACAACTTGTCCATTGGGTGTTGAAATACCAAGGAGCCTGGCTGGAAAAGGAGAGAATCTTAGCTACAGTGGAGAACTTAGGAGAATGGGAAGTAAGCACCAGTTCTTTATGTTCATATGAACAGCCCTGGCATTAAACCCAGAGATTTAGGCAAGAGAACCAGACAGAGTTTTCTCCGAAAAGCTTTCCTTTCAAGGGTCCAACAAGTTTGCAGCTTGACTCCCCTCCACCATCTGGCATCTTTGACTCATCCACACCTTCTGGCCCTCACATTCTCATTTCCCATGTGTCAGCTTCCTGGAAAGGACATGTCTTATGCACCAGCTATGCCACAGCCCTCATCACCCCCTTCTGGACTTAGTCATGCCTCAGCAAGAGCTGCTTCCTATTCCAGAGACAGGAGTAAGGAGGGGATGCTTGGGCCTAGGGCTGTGCTGGAGCTGTGGCTATTGTCCAGGGGCAATGCGTGGAGGGCGGATGAAAGGAGCAGACCCCAACCTCCGCTGTACACAGGGCTAGTCCTCTAACCTTGTTTGGCACGGCAGCAGCGGTCTCAGTAGCTAAGCCGAGGACCCTGCAGCCATATGCTTGCCAATGGTCAACTCCTGGGCTGTGGCGCTGGTCCCCTCAGAATGAAATGTGGGCTGTGTTGATAACAGTCAGGGGATCTAGGCTCACAGTACTTGTTAAGAGTCAGGGCTCCTTCTGCTTGCTCCGGGTAGCTGGGTGGGGATGGAGGTATGGGATGGAGAGAATCCTTAATCCTTCATTGGCAGCATCATGAGATCCTGCTAAAATTGCAATCATATTTTGTGGGGGATTCATCTGTCTCAGTTTAGCTCCATATCCACTGGCCATTGAAGCTGCATTAAATTATTGTGCCCTCTGTATCAAGGGGCAGACGATGCAGGCTAGTCTTAGGCAGCCCTGAGGAGCCCCCAGCCTTGGTTCCAGATAAAGATGAAATATCTGGATTCAATGATAAACCTTCATCCTTCCAAAAAACACCTGTTTGGACCCTGCCTAGCCTGCATCATTTTGATGATTGAGTTTGGTAGCAGATTGAAATGAAGTAGCTATTTCCTTGGGCTTTCCTGGCAGACACTGCCCACTGCTTCCAGTGTGTGCACTGTAGGTGGTGGGTGTGGGTGGCCCTGTGGGTGGGTGCCAGGGGGGAACTGCCCCCCACCCGCTGGGCAGTAAGCAGAAGCAGGCAGAAGTCTGAAGCTGTAAGCTTTCCACACTGACTTGCAATGTTCCTTGTACTCCAGGTGCTGCTGTTTCTTTAAGAGGAAAAGGAAGAAGACTGCCCAGCGCCACAAGTGACCAGTGCCTCCCAGGAGTCCTCAGGCCCTGGGGACTCTAACTCAATTGCACCCGCAGCTCCTGCCATTTTTCATTGGAAGGGACTCCTCTATGGGGGAGGGTGGAGGTCCAAACCAAAAAGAAGAAAACAGATGCCCCCAGAAGGAGCCAGTGCAGGCAGCCAGGGCCCAGTGGGTGGGTCAGTGGCCATCCTGCCTGCCTACAGCTCTGAGCAGGTCCCAGAGCTGCGGCTCCTCCACTGCTTGCCCTCGGGGCTGCCTGGTTGACTCTCCTTCCTATTGTTTACAGTGAAGGTGTCATTCACAAAAACTCAAGGACTACTATTCTCTTCCCTCCCGTAGTTTACTCCCGGTTCTTGCCCCACCCTCAACCCTCTCCAGCATAAAAGCTAGTGAGTTAAAGGCTTTGTCTGCTGAAGGAGCTCAAGAGGCTGGGGGTGCGGTCAAGAAGGCAGGGGGAAGATGGCAGGCCTGGCAGGAGAAGAACGTTCTCCACCTACCAGGTGTGCCTGGCAGTATGGCTCCGTCCTCTGTGCCTCTGCAGCCTCCATCCCCAGCTGGCCACGGGGTGCAGGTTCTTGCCACCCTCCCTCCTGTCAAGTTACACTGTCGGACACAAGCTGTGAGAAATCTGCAGTCTACTGTCCCTGCGCGTTGGCATTCTTCGCTCTCTTGACAAGCGAGCTCTGTTCTCCAGACGGTAGTAGGACAATGCAAATTGTCCTGAGCAAAGGAAAAAACTGACTTTATTGCACTTTTAGTTTTTTTTTTTTTTTTTTAAACAAAAAACATGGCAGATGCATATTGTGTCTGGTTATATTGGGAGTTTTACTTTTTTCTGTTTTGAGGGGGATGGGGCCAGCCAAGCCATTCAGAGAGAACATGGGTCCAGAGGACATTCTCAATGGAAAAAGTTGGGTCTGCAGCACCCAGAAGAGAAGAAGCCAAACTCTTGTCATTCTGAGTAAACACTCAGGTTGGCAAAAAAACATACTTGAATTTTCATTCATCTTCTCAGCTGCTGAAGAATGTCCCTACCAGAGCCTCTTGACCTCATCAGCCTACAGTTTGGACCGCCTAGCTCTCCAGCACATGGGATGAGCCAGCCAAGCCAGACTGACCAGGAGAAGGAGATGCTTGACAAAAAAATTGGAAATACCAGTTTCCTCCACTGCCAGGGACTTCCAACTAAATAGCCATGTGACTTTCTTAGTGACTTGGGGGACAAAATTAGTGATGAAATGGCCACCGCCATATTGCCGCTAGTGGACAAGAAGAGGAGGACTAAGTGAACCCGCCTTCCAACTGCCAGAAGAACCTCAGGATTTGGCATCATAGGGCCAGGAAATAAAATCATTGTGTACTGTCTGCCCCGATAGCTGAGTGATAGCATTTGGGCTGGCCTGCCTTACCAGGCACCAGGCACCTGCAGATCTCCCAGCAGGTCCACAGCAGCATGCTTAGGACTGAGCACGTGGGGCTGTATGAACAGGAAGATAAGATTGGCTGGTGCTGGAAAATTCCAAGGGAAAGGATACTGAAATGAAAGGTCTGAAATTATCTTCTCATTTGGATATAGACTCCTTCCAAATAAGATGGCCATGTACCTAGAGCATGTTTGCCCCAGTCCACTGTCTGCCACCCCATGTGGGTTAGCCACCTGATCTACTACCATGAAGAGTCTTGGTTCTTCGTTCACTGCTTGGAAAGTAATGTATGGAGTTAATCTTACTGTGCTCAGTTTTCATTTGAGTTCAGTGGCTTATGTAAACAGTGACCTCTTTCCAGATGTGATAGAGGAGAAAGAACCACTTACATCAGGGAACAAGGCCTTGTATCTGGGAGTAGAGAGAGCTAACTCACCAAGGAGGACAGTGGCTGGTGACTTAGTCTGGTGGTTTTGGGAACTCCGAAATCATTGCCTCTGGCTTGAGATGGAGGGCCGTGTTTTGGACCGGAGGATGTGGGGATACTTTCTGGTAGTTGGCATTTCCTGACAAGTCCCTTGATGTATCTTACATGGAGCAGAGATAGCAACAGTGGCATGAATCGGTTACTGGGCTTTACCTGTTCCATCGGGCCTTGGCTAGGAAATACCATTTTACTGGCTTCAAACCTGCTCAGCTCATGTAAGGATTGTAATCTTTCATTTCTTTAAAAGAAATTTTCCTGTATACAAAACAGAGTGGCTGGGAGACACAGTGTCACATCCCTTTTCCACAAGGATTTTGAATATTGAGGTTTGCTTCCTTGATAATACCTAGTGGTTAAGGCACCATCACAGAAATGTACAGTTTCTCAGTTGGCATTTGGGCAACTCTAACTTCCTGTATAGAAACTTTAACTTCCTTTTCCCTGTGTAGAAGAAAACCTTGCCTCTCAAGGGATGGCAAGGGGAGGTAGTGACAAAGCCTGTAGCATCCTGGCACTCCACACCCCCACTAAGTGCCTCCCACCTCTGCTTCCACAAAAAAGCAAAGGCATTGACCAGCTTGGCTCAGGGCAAGCCCCCCTGCAGCTGAGTTTGTGACTTTTTTTGGTCTTAAATGTTTTAAAGGCTAGCTCTTGAAGGGTTAAACCTAAGCAGTTATGGGGGGTCCTTCCTAATGCACTGTTCTCATTCTCTGCACCACCCCCCCCCCTCCAAAATCTCTTACTAGGTATCTGCTTTTCATAACAAAGGCGAAGAGCCCCACGTCCCTCTGGCATGTAGGGTAATGGTGATTCTTCCAAGGCCATTAGCACTCCAAGGTGGTCCCAGGCCTCTGAGAGATTGTATTGTGATCTTCCTGAAAATTAAAAAGTAAATAAAAAGACTACCTAAGGAATAATTTGGCCATCAGTTCCATCCCCACCAGCACATCAGGGATCACTCTTCAACCCTGTTGCTATAGTTGCTTAGTTCTGTGCCTCAGCCGGGTCCCTGAGGTTGGGCACTCCCTCCACCCACCACCCACCCAAATCCACTCACTATAGTTTTGGAACTTTCTCCATTTCACAGCATGGTGCCTAAGGATCTTTTTCTTTGGGATTGATGCAGTTGCTTCTGAGTTAGCAGTAAGTACTAGCAGCGTTCACTCAAAATATTCTTAATAGTATGCCATTAGGAGGACATCTCCCAAGCCCTACGGTCCTTCAGGTATTGCTTCCTGAGCAGATTAAGGCACGCAGGCCAGGAATCCACCAAGGCATAAGCGGTCCTTCTCATATGACCAGAGGATGACCTATGTCTGTGCAATGAAGCAGCTAAAGGTTGATCACTTACACACACCTTGGCATTTCCCAGTGGTCTCACTCTGGACTCTGCAAGGGTGGGCAGTGTGCCAGCAGCGAGTGTGCTTTCCTGACAGCCTTAGTGAACATTCTGCTATATTGGGTCTGTCTAGAAGTAAACAGGGTCTAAGAAGGTACAAGTCAAGTGACTAGGCTAACCTCCAGTTAAAGCTCCATTTCACTCTGGAACGCAGAGGCAACAGGGGACAGCAGAATCCTGGGCTTTTCAGTAGAAATGTTGATTTGCCTGTTTTATCTGCATGAATTCCAGGTACAAAGAAACCACCTCTGCCGTTAGCCAGAAGAGGGTCCATCACCTCTATATCCCAGCTTAGTTAGTGCACTGGAAATGGACACTGATAGTGCATATTCATTGTTGATTCTCCGTGTTAGTAACCTCCTTTAATGTCAGAAATATGCAGTGATGGTAAATGTATGTCACATTGGTTACTAAAGATCATAGCCTTAACTTTTTTGTATGCAAAAGATAGAATTAATTGCCCCTGTCGACAAGCATGGCTGATGTTTCTCAAAAATAAGTACTTCCATGACAGCATAGAAAGCATCTCAAAGGAACTTGATCTTTTGATGCATCTCTCCCAATTCCACATGCCTCCTGTGTGTCCCAGTCACCTCCATTTTCATACTGAAACCAGTTTTCCATTCCCAGTGAATTGTCCTGACAGTGTCGTCTCCAGCATCAGCCACATTAGGGCTCGAATTACTCAGATTGGGAGCTTACAGCGCCATACAGCCAACATTGCCTTTGCCAGTCCACTGCCACTGTCCCCGCCATTGCCCCAATGTGGGCAGATGAATTCCAGCAACCCTTATGGAGCCAGGATAACCAGGCACCCCATCTGGATTGGCCATATATAAGCACCAGGCACTTGTTTTGGGGGCTCTTGTTTTGGCAACTCCGGGCCTCCAGGAAAGCCCTGTCTAGAAATTGATGGCCAGTGATTCCCAGTCTTCCCTATGACGGGTTGGCAGGAATCAAAATGGGATTCCTATGGTTTTATTGTTTTGGGGGTGGGGGGAGGGAGGCAGCAGAGGGGTGGCTTTGTTTCTGAATAAAGAAGAGAAGAAACTATGGCCCTTCTGAGGGTTTGCAGAGTTTGAGCAGTGTTTTAGCCACAAATAAATCTTGGAAGTCTTTGATCAATTAAGCAGTCTTAAAAACATGTTTTTCATAACTCCTTTTGCAGGTGACTGAGTGCAAAAGAATAGGTTTCTCCACTGTATTCAAAAATAGTAAGTAGGTTCCCTGGATATAGACTGTAGTAGTTGACAAATTTCCTCAAAAAGCAACCAGGAAGTCCACTCCAGTATTTGTAGATCAGCTTACAAAGGAAAAAGTGAACATGTACTCCATATATTTCTAGTTTTGTTACCAAACTTGATGTTATAAAGAAACCTCAGTTCTGTGGACAGAATTTCTTTTGTCGCTTTTCTTTTACTCCTCGCAATCTTATTTCCGGTGCCATCACCACCTTCAGAGTCTCAGAGCAGAGGGTTATCCTTGGTAATAAATGGGGGTGCAGTGCAGTCATCCCAACAACACACACAGGAAAACAGCTGTTCTGACTGCCTCTTCCCTGCAAACCCCCTCTTTCAGGGCAGGTGAGACATTTTCAGTGTTCCTCTTCATGAGCTCCAGACCAAATCCCAGGCCAGCCCTTGCACTGAAAGCTTTTGTAAGAGGTTTATCAATCTGTTAGGAATGTCTCAGGAGTGATGAGCCATTTCTTTGGGGGGAAATCTATTTACAGATGGGTGTGTGGTTGCGCTTGTATGCCTGTGTGTGTGTATATGTGCGTGCATGCGCACGTGGTCTCATCTGTGCATTTCACTTCCATAAAGACTCACAGGCCAGGCTGCTGGGACCATGTGTTTAGGAATATCCTCGGAAGTAAACAAGTAACAAGTGAGCTTCTCAAACTAGTGTCACAGCAGGCTGGCTCTGGGAATGAGCCCCATTTATCAAGCAGAAAAGTAAACAGCAGAAAAGATAGAGATGAAACCAAAAATATTATAACCCCCCCCAATGGAAAATAATGTTGATTCATCAATTCCCATTGGATATATTACATGCTCTAATTTATTATATTATTATTTTGTCTGTTTCTTTAATCTTTGCCCATTGTACTTTTAAAAAGATGTTGGGATGTTGATTGCAATTTTTTAAGACTAGATAATGTATAAATCAGCTGTGGAAATCAGTTTTAAATGCTGTGTGGATGTGTCTGATTTATTGTTAAATGCCTTTTTTTTTTTTTAACTTTTTGTTTTATTTTAGATATGTGTTGTTGTTTCATAAACCCTGGCACTGGTCGCAAAGCTCAGCTGTGAAAATGAAATTTGTAGTATTTTTTAACATGAATGTTTATTTCAAGTGTATTTGAAATGGTTCCTCTGGGAGAGAGATTTGTACACCATTAGGAAAAACTCCTCTGCAGAGGAAGTAAGCCGCCTTTGGAGAAAACGGAAAATGGGTCTTGATGTGTTATCTCAGAGTAGCCCATTTCCTAGGGCACCATGGAAAAACACAAATGTGATCTTTAAGTATACCTCTTCCCTAATTTGGGGAGGAAAGGACTCAGTTTGCACCCTTTTTGTATGTAAAATAAAATGTCTTACCTTTCTTGACTAATTTTGTTTGGTTAGTTGGTTGGTTTGTCTAGTTTTAAATTCCCCTGGCTCGTTTGTAACTAAGAATCCAGCTAGGATTCCTTTGATAGGATTCAGGGCTCTAGTGAATGAAAATAATGCTTGATACCTTGGCATTCTTGCTTCATTCCTTTGGGTTGAACATTGCTCTCTCCTGCTGGTCACTTTATTTCTGTTTATTTATTTCTAAGTTTATTTGTTGATTTGAGAACCAGAGTATGAGCAGGGGAGGGGCAAAGAAAGAGAGAGAATCTCAAGCAGGCTCTGCCCTGTCAGCATGGAGCCCCATGCAGGGCTCAAACCCAACAAGCTTTCAAAACCCAAGAGTTGGATGCTTAACCAACTGGGCCACCCAGGTGCCCCCATTTTTTTTTTTTTAACTTTAGAGCATGAGCTGGGGCAGATGGGGAAAGAATCTTTTTTGAATGCTTATTTTTGAGAGAGAGAATGAGCAGGGGAGGGGCAGAGAGACAGACACAGAATCTGAAACAGGCTCCAGGCTGAGCTGTCAGCACAGAGCCCAATGCCAGGCTTGAACTCACCAGCCGCAAGATCATGACCTGAGCGGAAGTCGGATGCTCAACCAACTAAGCCACCCACCCAGGTCCCCCCCCCCCCGCGAGAGAAAGAGAATCTTAGGCTCCACACTGAGTGTAGAGCCCGATGCTGGGCTTTAATCCCCTGACCCTGGGATCAGGACCTGAGCCGACTGAGTCACCCAGGCGCCCCCTGTTGGTCACTTTAAATATTCCTGGCAGAACGTGGACATTCATCCCTCACATACTGGTTCCTGTATCCCTGTGGTTCTTAGGTGGTAGAACATCAGGAAGTTAGGATGTACTCTGTGGAACAGCTTTGGAATAGCTTTATAATGCTCTACTAATGAACATCTGCACAGGGGATAAAACTATGATGTGCAATTAAAATCAAATAGAGAGAGAGAGCGCGCGCGCCACAAAGTAACTGTCAATCGGCATGATTGGTTCCAGCTTTTTTGTTACTACTCAATTACTACTTGATTTGTTTTTTCACTGGGTAGGCAAGTAAGCAGAAGACACTTAAGATCATCATGAGAGAAAAACTTCACACCGAGAGCATTTTATCCATCAAGCTTTTTTTTCTTTCAAAAGTTGGGGGGAGGTGTGGAGGAGGCAGGTTTTATGTGTTTTAGCATTAGCTCCTCAGATGGAGGCTACTTTGAAAAAACATAGTTTGGTAAACATTTTTTCTCAATGGCTATGGAGGGCATGAGACCAGTGAGTGGGGAAAGAGGCCTGACCAAAAAAATGGTTGGAGGATCAGAAGATCAACTTTGTCAGTGCAACAGTTTTACCTAGGAGAACCTTTACCGGATTGAGGTGTGAGGATTAGAAACAGCAAACATCACTTGTGTTTACATGAGAGAACTGTGGAAACTTTGCAGCCTGACTGCAGTGACCTCAGTGTAAGCAAGGACAAATTAATGCCAGTGGCCATGCATAACCTCAAACTTAGGTCAGCACCTCATAAAGACAACAAATTGCAGGGCTCAACTAATTGAAAGGGAGCTGTGCCTACCTAGAATTTGGGCTGTGAAGACCAAGACTTTTTATATTAAGCTTTGAAAAGTGATTTAAGGGCACTTGGGTGGCTCAATCACTGAAGTAACCAACTTCAGTTCAGGTCATGATCTGGGGGTCGGGCCTTGTGCCCTGACAGCGAGCAGCCTGCTCAGGATCTTCTGCCTCCTTCTCTCTGTCCCTCCCCGCCACACGCACGCATGTTCTATCAAAAATAAACATTAAAAAACAAAAACAAAAAAACAGCATTGAGTGGGGCACCTGAACCCAGGCCGTTTCACAGGTATTATTTCCCACCTCGGTACTAAGTATGACGTTACTGCAACCAAAATTTGTTGAACACTTAGCCCTGCAGCAGTGTTGGCGGAGTTATATACAAAATCAGTGCAACACAATCTGTTGCTCACGCGCACACAAAACGGTTACTTGGAAAAATAGGCAAAGAAAGGAAGTTAAGAACCAGAGTATACAATATTAAAGTGTGCACTGACTCATACATACAGCAGTAAGCACGGTAAAAACCAGAGAACAGGTAGTATAGTGACATGGACTAAATCAAAAAGGGGTTCGAAGCAAGTTTTACAAGACAAGTAGAAGGAGCAGTATAAGGTCATGTTCTGGGTAAGCACAAACATGCCCCGAGTTTGGGGAAGCTACCATATTTAAACCCAAACTGATGGTGGCTAATGCTTAACTGGCCCAATTCGGAAAATAACAAGTGCCTTCTCTCCCGCTATCCACCGACTTCCTAACATAAACTGACCCTCCAAAAGACTTCCACTCCCACAAAGGCAGAGCCGGCCAAGGGACCCATCGCTCTACATGCTGGGGCTTGTAGTCTCCTCAGAGACCCAATCCGCGCGCTCTTCAGGGCCGGGCGGTGCCGCCTTCAGGGATCCTCTCCCCGTGGGTGGGCGTTGGCTTGCGGGGGAGCCAATGAGGCCATAGTAACGTGGCAGCCACCCACGAGCCCGCGTCTCAGCCAGCAGGGTCCGCGAGGCGGGCTCCGCCCCCCACGGGGACCTACTACACGGCGCCGACCTAGAGGGGGGAAACAGGCCTCGCCTCCTGCCAGGAGGCCTGTAGGAGCCCCGGTTCCCCCCCGCGGCCGCGCTCGGTGGAGGCGCCGGTGCCCACGTTGACGCGTCCCCACCCTCTTCCGGCCCTCGGCTGCCCGGGCCGCGCTCGCTTCGCCCGGTGGATGCTGCGCCTCTCCGAGCGGAACATGAAGTTGCTCTTCGCCGCCGCCCTCATCGTGGGCTCCGTCTTCTTCCTGCTGTTGCCAGGTCCTTCCACGGCCGACGAGAAGAAGAAGGGGCCCAAAGTCACCGTCAAGGTCCGTCTTCCCCTATCCCAACCTTCCTGGCAAGGCCCACCCTCCGTCCCCCGGGTTCCGGCTTCGGCGCCGCTGGTTAGCGGTGTCCGAGGCATTTAGGCTCCCGGAGCTCAGGCCCAGGCGTCCTCAACTTTGGCTCAGCCTCTCCCTAGGTTCTCGGCTGTGGCCTCGTGGCGTCCGTGCAGTCCTGCTCGTTGAGACCGGAGAATGCTCGGCTCCTCCCCAACACCCCAGCCCTTGCCGTGATTCAGGAGCCGACGCCGGGCATGTCCAGCTGGGGCTGCCACTGTCAGCCTCAGAGCAGTCTTTTTGCAAATACTGTCCAGCGCTGGGGAAATGGTGAACGATCACGTCTGCCGAACAGAATCCTTTCTTTACTTGGGCCAGGTTTTACCCACTTCCAATTACAAAACACAACAATCTAGTTTAAACGTGCGTGGCAAGCTTAGGCTCTTCTCTTTATGGTTTTTTGATGTTCATTTCTAGAATCTGTGCTCATTATTTATTTAGACTAAAGGTGGTTTGGCACGCTATAATCTTAGGGAGAGCGCATTTTCTAGGAGAAGGGTCTGGAGTCTTCATTAGATTCCCATGGTAGAGTTTTTGTCACTACCAAAATCAGGTTCGGAATCACTGTTTTCAAAATACCGCTCTGTTCTCTCCTACCTTCATGGTAGCTTCTTGGCCCTTCCCTTCCCTAACAAGGCCCCTTTAAAAAGGCTGACTTTGAAGTGGTGTTCTTCCTCAGGTGTATTTCGACCTGCGAATTGGAGATGAAGATATAGGCCGGGTGGTCATCGGTCTCTTTGGAAAGACTGTTCCAAAAACAGTGGACAATTTTGTGGCCTTAGCCACGGGAGAGGTAAGTGACCAGAGCAGAGGTAGTCAAACTCAAATGAAGTGAAATTGGCAAGTAGGGCTGGCAGGAAACTGAAGTGCAGAGCGTGGCCCAACTATACCAGGAGTACTGCTCCTGTGAGTACCCTCACAGAGTACTGCCGACCCATAGTACTGGGAACCACTATTATCACATCTTGCGGGTTTTATAAACTGAATTCAGAAGTAGATTTTTTTTTTTTGAGAAAATTGTTTATTATTTTTGTTTATAATTTTTTTTTAACGTTTATTTTTGGGACGGAGAGAGACCGAGTATGAACGGGGGAGGGGCAGAGAGAGAGGGAGACACAGAATCAGAAGCAGGCTCCAGGCTCTGAGCCATCAGCCCAGAGCCCGATGCGGGGCTCGAACTCACGGACCACGAGATCGTGACCTGAGCTGAAGTCGGACACCTAACCGACTGAGCCACCCAGGTGCCCAAGAAAATTGTTTATTTTTAAGACATTTCAGTAGTCAAGGAAAAGCAACCAGAACTTTCTTTTAAGGGTGAAGGGCCCAGAGCTTCCCAGGTTTTAAAGAAACAGTAGTGCCCCATTTAAGAAAGTTTGTATTCCTCTTAACTCTAGAGAACAAACTGGTGGTTACCAGAGGGGCTGGGGTTGAGGGACGGGTGAAATAGGCAAAGGGGATTAAGAGTACACTTAACCATAATGGGTGCTGAATACTGTATAGAATTGTTGAATCACTATATTGTATACCTGAAACTAATATAACATTGTATGTTTTTATACTGGAATTAAAAAATTATCAAGGAAAAAAGTTCCTATTATAACTTTCCATTGAATTAGGTAACTTTTTGATGTGATTTGATCAGTTTTCATGCATCTGTTTCTATGATTAGAAAAAAAAAGAGGGGAAAGGTGGAAACATTATGTGAAGTAGAATTGTGTAAAGTCTGGGAATTATATAAAGGCAGAGGAATGTGCAGTCTTAGCCCCTCTCCTGGATCTGTGTGTTCCATGCCTCGCCTGTGGGAACTGTTCACTCAGTGGCACATGGAATGATGAATCTGGTCAGCAGTGGTATCTCTTCCATGATGAGTTGTGGGCTAGGCTGTGCCTGTGCCTCATGCCACCTCTCACCTTTTCATTCCCTTTCTAGAAAGGATTTGGCTACAAAGACAGCAAATTCCATCGTGTGATCAAGGACTTCATGATCCAGGGTGGAGACTTTACCCGAGGAGATGGCACTGGAGGTAACCTCAGGTCGTCTGGGCTATAGGATCTGTTAATGCAACTTCCCACAGGGGAGAGCTGGGCTGTGTTGGGTAGACAAGGCCTCATTTTCGCCCAGGTCCAGAGACAGGACTGGCACCTGCATTGAGACCAGCTGCAGCCTTCTTTGTACAGGGAACCCAGTACGAGAGGAGAAATGAGGGGTCATGTGGATCTTACCCCGCTGACAGACCTGGCAATCAAGGCCTGCAGCGTTGATGACTTTTCTCTAAATACCCCCTGGGGGGAAGGGAAGCAAAGTGTACCATGTGGGTGATTCTGGGTCATGCATGCAAAGCCTGAGTGGGCAACCTTGGAAGCCCCAGCGGGGGTGGGAGCAGCTGCTCCCCTTGGCAGTCTTCCACCAGAGACCACTTGGCAAGAGCCAACTGAATCTCCCCTTTGCATTACTTGTACACATAAGGACAGAGAGACAAATAGCCTGGACTTACCTAACCCATGGGAGGGCTCACCGTACTTGGGTGCCCAGCATACTCTTCCCTCAAGACTAAGGCTGACCCTCACCCCATCAACAGATATCTGTCGGGACAGGCTTTATGGTAGGTGCTGGGTGCAAAAATCAGGGGGACAGCAACTTGCTTTCACTGCTAAAGAATGGGATGAGTTGGGGGTTCTGCGTAGTAGGTGCCCGGCCTATGGTAAATCAATCCGGCCATTTTCAAAGTGCCAACAAGCAGAGGAATCACTTCCTGGCCAAGCTGATCAGGAAGTGGCCTTGTGAATATGAGGGAAGATTTGAACTGGGGTCCTGGCTGGGGAGAATTTGGACAAAGAGGCAGGGCTAAGGTGAACCCAGCTATGTTATGCCACAGGAGCTTGGCTGAATAATGGGGTCGGGGGATGGAAGTAGAGCACATGCCACACTGGGGTCCCGGAGTGGTGGGCCAGGGCAGACCTGGCAACCTGGGCTTTGTCCTGCATGAAGTTCCATAGAGGACTTGAATGGAAGACCCAGTCGCAGAGGAGTTTTAGGGAGGGTGATGTGGCAGTTTATACACTTAAGATATTCACAAGGGTTCTCCAGCATACTCCGTTACCGCTCTGAGCATTAGCCGTACCTGCAGTGGGGCTAGCAGGAGTTCAGAGGAAGAATGCACAGCTAACGGGGGTGAGAACCATATGGACAATGTGCAAAGGAAAAGGTGTCAAAAGAGTAACTGAAGTCTGGAGGGGAAGACAGTATGTTGAACTTTAATTCGAGCTATTCATCTGAGTTTGGGAGTCCATGTGTGTTGGGAAAGTGACTGAAGTACAGATGTGGGGAAATCCTGCAGTTGATCGAGATTTACAAAGAGGACTCTGATCTTAGCCAGCACTTGAGCCAGGAGTCACTGCAGAGGGCAGGGTTCCTCCCTAGCCTGGGTGTGAGATGTCCCTGTCAGCATCTAGTGACTCTCAGGTTCAGACTTCCCCACCTACTACAGTCAGAAATACCTCCTGAAGAGCAGCTGTCCAGAACCACTTCCCAAGTGGGGTCCATCCTCTGGAACCACAGGGTGAAAATAAGGTGTACTGAGGAAGGAAAAGGAGTTTTGTAGGGGAGTCTGAAAGGTGTTGGGTAGGGGCGCCTGGGTGGCTCAGTTAAGCCTTTGAGTCTTGATTTCGGTTCAGGTCATGATCTCATGATTTGTGAGATGCATGCTAACAGCATGGAGCCTGCTTGGGATTCTCTCTTTCCCTCTCAAAAACAAACATTAAAAAAAAAAGGTGTTGGGTAAAACAAGACAGGATTTCTCCTGGAAGCATCTCTGAGAACTTGAGGGAGGATTTCTGAAATGACGTAGGGGTCTGCCCAGCTCCCTTTGTCATTTACCCTCTGGCCTCGGACCCCTCGTGGAAAGACACACCACACACATCAACAGGCAGCTTTTATTTTGTGTTCATTAATAAGAGGTTCTTGATTTTCCAGAACCCAAATGGCAGCCCCTCCCGCCTCCTCTCAGTATCTTTTGTGCCATTAGGAACAAAAGCTGTCCTCTTCTTCTGGAGAGCTCTTACCGTCCCATGTCCCCTGCACAGCACCTCTCTCCACCAAAGTCCCTCAAAGTTCCTATGGCAGACCTCTCAGGCCATAGCTAAGGGTAGCTGTTGATCTGTGCCTTATTTAAAAGCCACTAAAGTCTATTCTCAAAGTAATCGATCAGGTGAGCTGTTCACTAAATCAGCCTGGCATCGTGCCCCACTTGGTCTGTCAGCATGATTTGGCTCCAAGACCAGAGGGTAGGAAGAGCACAGCTTTTATGTCCTTATAATCCATTTGAGCCTGGCCTGGCACAGAGGTCAGGTTGAGTCCCTGGCATCCTCACCCCAAAGATCTGCTTGGTTTGGGCCTACCCAGCTCCCTGACCTACTCTTTCTTCCCAGGTAAAAGCATCTATGGTGAACGCTTCCCTGATGAGAACTTCAAGCTAAAACACTACGGGCCTGGCTGGGTGAGCATGGCCAATGCAGGCAAAGATACCAACGGCTCCCAGTTCTTCATCACTACGGTTAAGACAGCCTGGCTAGATGGCAAGCACGTAGTGTTTGGCAAAGTTCTGGAAGGCATGGTGAGTTTCAGGGGCTAAACTTGGACAGCTCTCATCAGGAAAGCACCGTATATTTTATCGTTTTCCCAAAAGGGGACCCAGATTCACACCACTGTTCATGTTTACAAACTTGGGGGGAATTAAGAACTACCCTACTACTCTATGCCCCCAAGTTCTCAGTTCTTCCAGCTCCAGGCACAGGCTCGGGAGGAGGCCTGTTGAGGCTGTACAGGTGCAGGTGCCTCCATTTCACCTAGTGATGTGCAGGCACCACCCTGACTTGTACAGGACATGGCTTAACATGATGTCCCTGAGAAGCCACTTGGTGCCCACTCCCCAGCCACCTTTTTCTTCCTCCTTGCCCTTAGCTCAGCCTGGCTCGTACTTCAGGGATCAAAACTATTGCATTTTCTGGGTTCTCCCTGCCCTGTCACCTGGCTATGGTTCTATTAGGATTTTGGTGCCTGGAGCTTGGCATGCTATTCATGGGGGCATCTCATCCCTCCCTGGCCATATTGTGAGGCCTGTCTCCCTTGATAGGGGGACCTCCTGACCTCTCTGCTTTACTGCTTCTGCCTTCCTTTCTAGGAGGTAGTGCGGAAGGTGGAGAGCACCAAGACAGACAGTCGGGACAAGCCCCTGAAGGATGTGACAATCGCAGACTGTGGCAAGATTGAGGTGGAGAAGCCCTTTGCCATCGCCAAGGAGTAGGCCCCCAGGGACTTCTTCCCTTTGAGCCACCATCTGTGCGGCCCTGTTGCCCTCCAGGGAGGGGGTGGGGTGGGTGGGTAAAGATGGCCCGCCACACGGCTCCATGCTGCACTGGCCCTAGTGCTGGCATCTGACGGAGTGGACTCCTCACCTCACATTCCATAGGCCTCCAGGCCCGGTTTTGTAACAAACTCCTATCCATGCTGACCAATAAAAAAAAGAGGTGGTTTGTTTTTTTTTAAACCAGTGTGGGCTGAGTTCTTGGGCCTCCAACACCTGCTCAAGTCTCTGTCCCAGCATGTCTGGGACTCTTGGGGCAGGGGGTGCCTGTCCCCATCTGAGGCTCTGGTCTGACCCCTTTCTCTAGACACTGCCTATAAAGTTGCAAGCAGGAGCTTTTACTCCTCGTTTCTAACCTTTGCCACTACTGTGCCTCAACCTTTGCTTGTCTCCTGCCCCTTTCTGGGGTAGGTGAAGAAATACACCAGTCTCTTTTCAAAGCCTACCTCTAAATTGGACTTCTCCCTTTATTCCTTATCCCCTGTTGTCCCTGCCCTGGCATCTGGGGTGGTTAAATCCTGGGTCCGGGCCAAGGGGGACCCAGCCTCTGAGAAGGGGGCTCATACACTGAGGCACATGCCTGTCCTGGCAGGTGGCCCACAGACCTCTGGGCTGGTCAGGGCATCGGTGGCAAAGGAGCAGGGTGACAGGGAGCCTCGGAATGGGCTTTAGCTGAGCTGGTGCTGAAGCCATAGAGGCCCTGGAGCACGCCATTCACCACCATGTTGGACAGAGGCTCTGTGGGACAGAAGGAAAAAGGGAGGGAGGGGTAGGAGACCACAGAGAAATTGATGTAGAACAGGCCCAGCCTCAGGCCTGCAGCTCCTAGAGCCCCTGCGCCCATAGGCTCAGCCCCTTCCTCAGGAGCAGGAGTCCCCGCCGAGGCCAGAAGTAACAACAGTTGGCCACCCCAAATGGGGCCTTGGGTTTCCTGGCTCATATCCTGTTCACAAGAGCTTGGTAAAGCCAAGCAGGTGAAGAATGGAGACCAGGAGAGCCAAGTTTATTTCACCATGTCTGCCTCCTGAAGGAGAACAGAAAGCAGGCTATAGGAGCAGCAGGATAGGTGTCACCCCAAAGGAGGGCATTAGGAGGGAGATAGTGCCTGGGGGTCCTGAGCTGAAAAATGCCATGTTCACCCCTGACTCCCACCCTGCTACCTAGGCCCTAAATATAGATTATAGGTCAGAGCCCATCCCCCCACCCCTCACCTGGGGATGGAATGCAAACGTAGGGATCCATGCAGAAGCTCATGACAGGCCGGTGGTGGAGCTGGGAGCTGGGGGTGGGTAGGGGAGGAGAGTCATAACAGTGGAAGGAGAGGCAAGGCAGGGGCAGGGTCTCCTATCAGGTGGAGACTAGGGATTAAGATCACCAAGCACCCAAAAAGGGAAGGTGACTGAGAAGTGGTCTCAGGAGGCACCAACAGAGATACCTGGACTGCTGGGAGAGGCCAGACACCAGCAGGCACAAGGCCACTAGGGGGCAGCCTGAGTCGGGCGGGGAATTGGGGGCGGGGGGGTGGGGCTTCCACTTGCCTGCTGTTCTTGGGCAGGAACTCCCCCAAGGCGCTGAAAAGAGGAGACCCGCTGTGAGCGGCTGTCGGGCTCGGAGTTGGGGGGAGGCACGCGCGCGTGAGGAAGGGGTGGAGACACGCAAGCCCAGCACCACACCTCCCAGGGGACCACTGCTTCTATTTGTAACAAGCTCAGTTCCGGAGGTAGCTGGGGTAAACCAAGACGGTCCAGAAAACAGTCCCTCTGCCCAGAGCAAGAAAGCTAATGAGGGAGGCCATATCTCAAGGAACAATCAGGCCTTTGCCTCCAAAACCTTGCCTCACCTGCTTACTTCAGGGAGCCCCTGTCCCAACACTAGGGCCCCTCTCTCTTGCCTGGCCATGGCCCCTAGAGGTGCTCACCCCCAGTTGCTGGCCTTAGGGTCTGTGGAGAAGTGCCGAAGGCTCAGGAATTCCAGTAATTCCTTGGGCACATCCTGGTTCAGGTACAGGACACCCTGGGGAGGAGAACAGAGGAAACCTATAATCAGACCCAGCTATTTAACATAGAGCCCAGTGCAAAATGGAAACTATGGGGGCCTTCCCAAATGACTAAGCCAGAGCAGAGCATTAAACCAAGTTTGGGCCCTTCTGAGCCCTGGGCCCTGAGTAACTACATGGGTCGTATGCCCAGCAAGCCAACCTGGCCTATAATCTGGCATCACTGTGTGGGGAAGGGGGGGGGGGTCTCCACCCAAATCCTCATCACTGAGGGTAGCACAAGCTCTCACCCTGGAGGGAAGAGAGCTAGCTTTCAGTGAACTGAAACCACCTGCCTCCGCGTTACCTCATTCCCTTCTATCAGTACTGAAAGGGCTGTTTGGACCCATTACTGTTCAGAAAATTGAGGCTTGGGGTAGTAAATAACATGCTTAAGATGTGGGTCTCCTTCATTCCATGCCCCCGCACCTCTCCCTCTGGGTCGCACCTCTGCTCCAGCAGGCTGGGGGCAGCAGAGTGAACCCCATGCACACCTGGATATAGGCCTCCAAGCCCTGCCGCCGCTGCTCCAGTCCTCTGGTCCTCCAGTTGGGCAGGCGTTTTGAGGGGAAGTCGGGCACTTTGTACAGTTTCTTGATCTGCCAGGAGGTTACCGCGGTGCCATCAAAGCATCCTGATTGAGCCCTCAAGCTCACTTCGGCCTAGCCAAGAGTCTCTCCCCAGGCCTCCCCGCCCCCACCTCCAAGACCCTAATGAGTGATGGTTGGGACAGGGTGGAGAGAGGCCCCAGCACCCTCCTCCCCCAAAAGCCCGAGGTCTGGCCGGCCACACATTGGCACCCATAGTACAGGCTGCACCCTGCCCCTTTGCGCCCACCCCGCAGCCCGCAGGGAGGTCTGTGCCCAGGACAGGAACTGGAGCGGTAACGGGGGTGGCAGAGACTGGGGCCGCAGTTCGTCTCCCAGGAGGTGGGCAGGAACCAGGCCGAGGTCGGTGAGTCGGCGGCTGAGCCTCACCCTCTTGTGCAGCGCGTGGAACTCGCTGTAGCGCCTCTGCACGATGTGCCTGCGCCCGCGGCACAATACTTCCACTCGGAACACCTGGCGGGCGCGGGCGAGCGGCCAGGTGCGCGTGAGGCCCCGCAGGAGGGCTCAGCAGGACCCGCGCCCGCAACACGCCCACCCTCCCGCACCAAGCGGCCTAGGAACCCCGCCACTCTCCGGAGACCCTCCCACGCTCCTCACACGTTTAGGAAAGGGGGAGGACAGAGCCTCCCCTCAGTTCCCTGCAGTCCCTTGTGAACCTGGACCGCCGTCCACGGAGCTGGCACATCCCAGCGGCCCGAGACCCTCGGCAGGCCGTCTTCTGACGGCCTGACCTGCCGCGCTCAGACGCCCCAGCCCAGGCGCGGGGTCCCCACTACATTCGGCGCGGGGGAGTCCGGCGGGTCCCCGCGTACCTTCCCATCCACTGCCCCCCGCTCACCATGTGGCCTTTCTCTGGGCTTTGCCTGGGATCCTCGGCCTCAGGTCCCACAGACGGGATGTGAACTTCCAGCATCCGCGCCACGGCTCGAGCCCCTCCGAGCGCAACGCTCGGAGCGCGAACTCTCCGGGTGTAGATCACCGACCCCAGCGGGCCCGGCCCCTCCTCCTCGGGCTCGCAGGCCCCGCCCCAAGCTGGCCCCGCCCCGGGCGTTCCCTCGCGCCGCCGAGTCCTGCGAGGGGCTGATTAGGCAGCGCGGGGGGAGGTGGGATAGGATACCGCCCCTCGAGTCTAGTGGGCCGCAGGTGGGGACCCTTCAGCGGCGGAGAGCCAGCTGTTTGTCAACATTTTCTGAGTGCCCGCTAACAGCCGTAGACGAGCCAAAATTTCACCTACTTTTTATTGAGCGCCTAGTAAGGACTAGAGCCTGTGGGCGCTCGGCAGGAAGGGACGCGGGGCCCAGACCTAGGCGCCGACCTTGGGGGCCAATCAAGGATGTTCTTTGAGATCCTCACACCCTTCCCCTAGACCAGGCTGCCGCCCATCTCCTTTCCTCCACCTTTCACCTGGACCCTGGGAGCGCGGCCACGCCTGGGGAGGGCTTGGGCCAATTTCTCTTTGATGTCCACCTCTCCCACCATCCACAAGCCCCTTCATTTCATTCATTCATGCATGCATGCATTCATTCATTCATTCATCTTTCAGCCCCAACCTTCTTCAGATCCAGTTTGCCTGGATGAAGCAGTTTAGGGACCTGAGCTCTGCTTTGAGGGTCAGATAGCTTGGATTTCCTGAACTGTTTAGACCTGTTCTCATCTGCAAAATTGAATACTATGCCTAAGCAGGGTGTATGGAAATGGAGATGATCCCTGTTAAGCCCTCAGCATAGCAGGTGCTGAGAAACTGGCAGCTTGAGGGCTTGTCCTGGAGGCAGAGGTAGGTGGTGTGTGTACAGGGCAATAAACGGGGAAGAGGGACTGTGGGAGATGGCACTAGGCTGCTACTGCCCACCCCTCTGGGCAGGGCCTTCCTGGGTATGTGGCAGGATTTAATCCAGAACTCTCTGACCCCTTGGGCTAGAAAGGGCCTCTGCTCCCCTACTAAGCCCCCCTACACTTCAGCCATAAGAGATCTGTCCCATTCAACAGAGTCCTCAACTCCCCTGACTTCCCCCAACAAAGGCCCAAGCAGACAGTGGAGGGAGGGAGGGCTGGAGGCCTCAAGGTGGGAAGGAGGAAACAGAGCACCTGCCTTAGGGGTAGAGGCTGGCAGTTGGGGGATCACTGACTCCCTCCCTCCCCTGCTAGTGCAGAGGTGCTTCTGAGCTGGAGCAGAATCTCTCCCCACCCCCCACCCAGTTCTGCCCCTAGAGAGAAGGTGAGAGGGTGACCCCAAAGAAGGCAAGCAGGTCTCACCAATATTATGCCCCACGCTTTCTTCCCCCAAGTTCCATCTCACAAAAGCCCCAGAATCAGGAAGGTGAAACTTCCCGGAAGGGAAACCACCCACTGTGAACAGAAGTGCTGAGATTTCATTTCCTTGTACTTTGGAGCCCCCACACTCAAAGACCCTGTTCTCCTTGTCTACTGACCAGTGGGTCCTCTCCCAGGACCTCAGACCTCTAAGCTTCTCGGTCACCTGTCCTAATGACTGCCCTACCATCTAGAAAACTGCTACATCTCTTAATCGATCTCCCTGTTTTTCCTTGCCTCCCTCTCTCACACAAGGTCCATTGTCTACCTAGCAGCACAAACCACCATCAAAGCAACTGCTTCAAACCTTATGAAGGCTTCTTTCGTGTTGTACTTTGAAGAAAACATCCCCTCCCTACCACAATCTACAGAGCTCTAAGTGACCTAGCCCAGCCTCCACCTCTCATCTCATTTCCTCTCCTTCCCCTTCGTGTACCAGGCCCCAGCCAGTGACCTTCCAGTTCTTCAAACCCAACTCGCTCTTTCCTGCCTTAGGGCCTTTGTGCCTGCTGTGACTCCTCACCTGGTGGGTTTAGCCTAGAACTTCCAGCTCTTGGCCTAAAACTCACCTCTTCAAAGAGACCTTCCTTCCTGTCCACTTACCCTATCATATCACCCTGTCTCTGCACTTAGTTACGTAGTTACTGTTTGTTTATTGTGGGTCTCCCTGGTTTTCCCGACTCTGCCCCAGGCTCTGAGGGCCATCAGGCCAGTGTCTTGTCAGTGGTTGCTGCCCTGGCACCAAGAATGTAAGAGACACTCAAACATTTGTTGGTTGAAAGCCTTTCTGACTGAATCGGGGGAGGAGATGTTGGGGAGAGGAGGGAAGGCCTGGGAGAGAGGCAGGAAGGGAGGAGTTAGAGGAATAACAACAGGAATCCTCTGCCCACCTTCAGATCCGGACACCTCTCATCGTTGCTCCGTCGCAGACTGTTGAACACACCTCGTTTATCTGCTTAGTTTTCAGGTGTTCCTGAGACGCCTCAAATTAATGGATTCCCAGCACCAGTTATACAGGGAGATTTGATGCACCTGACTTATAAAACATCTGGTAGGAAACCTGCAGCTCCTGATTCTTCAGTGTTCCGTGGCCATGAGTGAAGATCCAAATGAAGAAAAACAAGATCCTTGGCTTGCAGACATTTTGGGATGTCTTTGGGGAGATAAAACAAGCTATGGAGAATATTTTCCTGTAAAGGGGAATACGTGACATAATGTAAACTCCAAAGCACTTGTTGTAATCGAAGGAAAACTTATTTTCTGTATGCTGTAAGCACTGGCCCACTCAGTCTATGAACACTGAGCTGAGTCCCACCCACTATGTAGACCCTCAAAGTGACTTGTTTTTAGAATGAGTTTTAGTGTGCAAGCCTCTGTCTTTTCTCCATCACTCTCTAACACATGACTTTAATTTCCAAGTTTCTAAGGGAAGGGGGCTTAAAAGTACTGGTCGGTCACACACCAACTTGGCCAAAGTATTTCCACATCAGATTATAGAGCGGTGGTTCTCCAACCTCCGCAGGCATCATCATCACCTACAAGTCCTGTTAAATCTCAAATAGGGCTCTGAGCCCAGTTTCCTGAGTGCTTGGGCCTGGCGTGGAGCCTCATCGTGTGCGGGTTTTCACAACTTCCCCTGTACCAGTGCTGCTCCGGGTTGGGGACCACGTTGTAGACACCAGTCTCTTGACTCCCACGCCAGCTCTTGGAGATGAGGATGGTGGCCAAGCAGAGGGCAGCAAGGGCTGGGGGCAAAGGTGTTCCCCTCTTGGGCTCGATCTGGTGAGCCTCTCTGGGTGGGGGCGGGGCAGGTGGGACGGACCACAGCTCCCGCGGTGGCTGGGCCCTGGCCCTCGGGGGCCCTCCGCACAGGCACGCAAAGCCGCGTTCACTAGGCAGGCTGGACGCTGCTCAGGAGGTGGTTAACCCGTTTAAGAAACAAACAGCTCCTGGGCTTGTGGGCGCCGCCGAGGCACAGAAGCTGGATTCTTCCTGCGGGACTCGACCTGGCCTGGCCGGCAGCGGTGGGAGGAGGCAGACTAGACCGAGGGGGGCCCAACAACCTAGCACTGCCAGAGCAAGGTCGCCAGGATGGCGTCACCCAGAGGCTAAGGTCACCCAGGCAAGCTCAGACAGCTCCCCTCGCTCAGGGTCCTTATCAGCAGAGCAGAGCGCTGTGTGTGGATTGAAAGATCATGCTTCCAAAGTGCATGGGCCTGGCACACAGTAAATAAATGTCAGCTATTATTATTTACTGAATTAAAAGAATTTGCCCTAAGTCAAAACGGCGGGTTGTTGGCAATTATATATGGTCCAACCTAATATATTGCTGCTGATTCAACTTTAAAATAACACAACTTTACTATTCCTCTTTCAGTATCCTGAGATTGCAGGCTTAGCTTAATAAATGAACTATTTTAACTACTAACTCTGTGATCATAATTTTCCTGATCTTGTCCATATTGTGCAACCCCAAAAAAGGTAGAATCAACTGGAAGCAGAGTTTGGTGTAAATTAGCAACTATCCTGTTCATCCTAACAGCCTCTGACTTCTTACTGATTGCCTTTTTAATGAGTACATCTTACCAATTTTGAATAATAAAATAAGACGAAATACCGGGGCACCTAGGTGGCTCAGTCGGTTAAGCATTCCCCTCTTGATTTCAGTGCAGGTCATGATCTCATGGTTCATGAGTTTGAGCCCCACGTGGTCGGGTTCTGCACTGACACTGCTTGGAATTCTCTCTGTCTCTGTGCCTCTCCCTAACTCATGCTCACTCTCTCTCAAAATTAAATAAATAAATAATAAATAAATAAATAAATAAATGTTAAAAAAACACAACACAGTACCTTTATGTTGAATACTGAACTTTGGTGTAGATGTCTGAGAAAATAGTTCTTCTCAAACATCTTTTGAGAAGTCTAAACTCTTCATTTTATAGATGAGGAAACTGAGGTGTGAGGAAGGAGAAGTGAGCCTCCAGGGGAAGGTTGTGTTAGGAAGGCACCTTTGACAAACAGGTCCCGCCAGAGCCCCAAAAGCAAAGTTTGGCTCAGGGTAGGCTGGTAACCAGCTTCTCAGGGGACATACAGGCTCTAGCCCTGGGGCTCCAGCCAGCAGTGTCCCCCCTTCCAGATGACAAGGACAGCTCAGTTGCTTCAGACATGACCCAGGGATGGAGCAAAGGGAGCTGGCAGAGGCCACCCCAGCCACCTGCCATCCAAGGCTGCACAGCTTCCCAAGGAGATTTTTTTCTGGCGCTACAGCGACTCCCAACACCCCTAGAATGACTATGTCAGGGAACCAACCACTCGGCCCCCCTCATGTGCCCAGCACTGAGGTTCAAGGAACAAAGATGTGCTCAGGAACCCTCAGGTCACGGGGGTTTACTGTGAAGAGTTGTGAGACCAAGAACTGAGGCCAAGTGGAAAGCCAGGCCAGAGGCCGGGAGGGGCCGCAACCCCAGGCCCTGAGGTCTGGAACTGAGATGCTCCCACCTCCCATTCTAGCTCTGGGTTCTGTCTCAGGTCTCTCAGCAAGTGGAGGTTTTAGTCTCTGCCGCAAAAGGTCCCCAGGTACTCACCCAAGCTGCTCCTGTCTTCCAGATTCTGCTCCTGCTCCCCAACTGGGCCACACACTGTGCCTGTCTGGGGAGAGAGGATCTCACAGGGGTCAGAGAAGCTCACAAGCCTATGAGGCCAGGTGGGTGACATGTCCTTAACAGGTCTCTTGTGTGAATTTATTCAAGTCTTTAAGAAAACAACTTAGTGGGTTAATATCTAGGTTCCTCTTGTCCATCCCTGTCTAGAATGTGTGAGACATGGTGTGGCAGACAAGCTGAGTCAAGCAGATTGGGTTCAAGTTTTAACCTCAGAGCTCTCCCGGGGGGGGGGGGGGTGCGGGGGGTGACCTTGGGCAAATTGCTTAATTTCTCAAAGCCTCAGTCTTTTACTACCTGGAAGTTCTCTGGTGCCAGATATGTTTCAGAGCCCAGAGGCACAGAGTAGGTGTTTAACACATGACAGCCCTTATCCTTAGGCCCCTCGTGGGAAGGGGTTATCCTGCCCCCACACTTGTTCCACCTGCCAGGTGCCTTATTATTTCTGGTGAGGCTGTGCGGAGACCTGCTGGTTGGGCCCCTATGGTCATCACTGCTGCCACTCAAAATGGAAGAGGAAGCTGAGACCTCTGAAGCTAGGAGCGGGGCAGTGATTTGGAAACAATGGTCACATGCCTTTAGGGAAAGGTCCTAACTCAGATTGAATGGTTTTTCTGTGATTTTTCTGGACCCAAAATGCATCCTATGGAGGCTGTGCACCTGGCTCCCTGGGACCAGCCTTGGGGGTGAGTGGTGTTTTCTGCCCCAGAGGTTTGGCCATCATAGCCAGAGGGGCATTTCCACAACCGAGGAGGGCAAAGGGGAGGAATCTTGGCTGAGGCAAGCCTTGGGGCAGGTGGCTATCACCTCCCAGCCTGCAGGCCTCCCCTGGAAGATGGAGCACCATTCCTGCCAACCACAGCACGGCCTACCAAACCCCAGATCAAGCCTGATTTCTGAATGTCTTCAAAACCCCCAAGATCTGGGCCCACAGACTCCTAAAACAATAATCACCAGAGCTGAATGGCAGCCATTGCCCCCTTAGGCTGCCTTTGTGGGTGGAAGGGAGCATGGAGATAGGTAGGAACAATACAGTCCATGATCTGAAGGAGTTCAGAACCCCAGAGGCTAATGAGATCATCTCAGAGATAACAATGCACACAGGGTGAGAAAGACCAGAGGTTTAAGAGGATGACAGAGCGACAGAGGAGGTGGTCTCCCGTTCCAGTCTGGGGGTAGAATGGAAAGTGCATCAAAGAAAGCTTCCCAGAGAAGGTACATAGAGAGTAGGCCTCAAAGGATGCACTGCATTTTTTTTCCCATAATGAAAACACTTTATTTAATTTTTATGATCATAAAAATACATAGAAATTCCAAGCAACATAAAATACTGTGAAAATTTTAAATAATGCAGAATTCCATCCTGCTAGGGCAACCATAGTTAACAATTCAATCAACATTCGTTCCATATATATAGTTTTATATAAACTTACACCACACTATACATGTAATTCTATAGCCTACTTTTTTCACTTAAAAACGTTTTCCTTGTCAATGAATATAGCTATGTATCATCTCCAATGACTGCACACCCAATCGTATTATGTACCATAATTCATTTAATCCCTTCCTGCTGTACAGAGATTGATTTCAATTTTTACAACCATACACCTTGCTAAGATGGGCCCCTTTGCAGAGGCTTCTTCATGGACTTGGTTTCTAGACGTGTCTACAGGAATCCCCTGTGAATGTTCTGACACGTTTACCAGTGCCTTCCATCTCCATCTACTTCCACTCCCATTCAGACAGGTGTAATTCTGAGACTGAAGAGAGGAATGGGAACCGAGACAGGGCATGTCAGGTACAAAGCCCACCATTAACAAAAGGCTCCTTAGGCCTGGGCCGCACAGAACTGAGGAAGCAAAGAGCATTGAGCATGTTTGCGGGCAGTTTCTGTCAGGGGTCGGGCGTTGTTGTGAAGTGCTAGGACATAAACAGGAAAGCGAGCGGGAATCCTCTCAGAGAACACTGGGAGTGCCAGGTGGCAGAACCTGCAGTTGGAGATCATTCAACCTTGATCTATCTGGTGCCTATTTTGAGCCCAAATCTTTGCTGGAGATCATGGAGTGACAAAGACGTACCACTTCGGAGAGTTGACCGTTTGGCAGGGAGCGCCAAAATCAACCACACATCTGGTGCCACAAGACGTTGGCAGATGACGCACACACCCTTCCCATGGCCAGTAGACACGGATGAGTGGTTCTCACCCATTTCTAACTCTCAGCTCGGGCCCGACTCTCCCCAGTCATGGAGCGTCTCTCCCCAAGACACTTAGCCAGTGTCTCCAAAGACAGGGCATTCAGTTCAGGTGCATGACAATTGCAGCAAAGGTCTGTTCTTCTTTGCTCCAGGAGGGATCACCATCATCTTCCCCTTTCCTCCTGCTCCCCTAGGCTGCTGTGGAGAAAATTGCACCACTTTGGGACCTGATGTCCGTCAAAATCCATGGTTTCCACTCCCATTTGGGCCAGAACCATGCTCAGCAACGGACACTCCTCCATCACCATGCTCTCTCTTCAATCACTTCCTGGTCCCATCCTTAGCAGATTTCATTATCATCTCTTGGTTTTTAAACTTTAAGCTGCAAAGGTATTCTTTATTTTCTTTATGGTTCCCAGCTATAGGTGCACTCAGAATGAAAGTCTTCTGGAAAGAGTTCAAAGTTACAAATACCTATGCGTGACACTTTCTATCATTCCCACTTCTCATTTAATCTGTCACTCAGTACTCATATTGAATGCTGGGGTCCCTCCAGCTCAAAGTTTCATGCTCTAGACTCTGAAGCCCAGAGATTCTTTGGGGAAATAATGCATGGGGAAGTAGGGAAGTACAGACTCGTCTCCACACCTCTTCTCTAAACCACTTGACTCAAAATAGGAAAACCAGATATCTCTATTTGAGAACACTTTAATTACCAAGCAGGAGACCTATATTCTCTGCCCCACCCTGTCTTCCTTCCCCACGCCTCCTTGCTTGGCAGTGAGGCTCCCTGCTCTGTGCATTTGTCCCCAGACACAGCTCTGATGGCGATTCCCTTTCTCTCCTCTGAATTTTATTAAGATGCCAAGTCTGACCCACCTTTAAATAAAACAAAGCCTCCTTTCACTAGGTTTCTCTCCCACCTCTCAGCACGGGCCTCCCTTCCCATTCAGAGGAGCCTCTTATGCTACATGACACAGGCAGCACTGACGGCTTCTGCTCCCATCTGCTCCAAACCTACTTGGCCTTGTGTTGCCTGTGTCATTAAGGGCTCCCTTCACTGTCTATCCTTCCCCCACCGCCCCCTCCTAGGGGGAAGCATGAACGCAGTCCCCCACTACCATAAAGTATGCAGTCGAGTTCCCCACTTTTGGGGAAATCGCAGGGGTCAGCACATCCAGAGTGCAATGGATAAGCCTTGCCCTGGGGGAAACCACCTTCATGATCATGGTATCTTCCCTGCTAAGTATTCTTCACTGTCTATCCCGAAATTCCAGCCAGAAACCTGCAAGTCAGGCTAGCTCATCCCTCAGGCCTCTCATCAGATCAGTGACCAGGTGTCCGGTGGTTCCACGTCCACCTTCTGAGCCTCTCCAAGAGACCATCCCTTCTGTCCTCCTCAGCAATCTGGCTGGCTGGGATGAACATGGCTGCTCTCCTTGCCTCCAGTCTGATGCATCTAAATCACAAATGTAAACATGTTATTCCCTGCTTGAGTCCCTTCAGTGGGTCCCCACCCTTCTGGATAATTGTGCCAAGTGCTTCACAAGTTGTATCAAGCAGTGTGATCTGGTTCCTATTTGTCACTCTCTGTGGGCTGCCCAATGACTTGACCCACACCATACCAAGCCACCTACATTTCCCTAGATGCCTACCTCCCACTGTCAAGAGACAGGGAGGTAGAATGGGCTCAGCAGAAGGGGCAAACGCCTCTTCACCTTTAAGCCACAGTTCAAGCATCCTCTTCTCTACAAACGTCTTCTTCCTGAGGCCCCAGGTAGAATGACTCTATCTTTTGTACCACTGTGCAGGCCTTGGGCTCAGTACCCTTAACCTGTTTGCTTTCTCAGTTTCCATGTGTGCAAGCTCTGTACAGAAATGCACAGGCCTGTCAGCCTCCAGTGCCAGATGCTAAGGAGGAAGTTCTGAAACCACAGTCCATCCCAAGGAAATAATAGACTTGCATCAAGATGATCACAGGATGGAATATAACAAAGCAAGGATAAAGTTTTACAATTAAGTTTCTTTGGAGAAGAGTTACAAGTATGGAAAAGGGAGAAGACTTAGATAAACCCAATGGGGTTAGACTGTAAGGATCTGTGTGAATTCATGCTTTCTAATATCTAATTCTTTATGTCATCTCTCTCTCTTGCTACTGCTATATATCTTTGTCTTTCATTACTTTCCTGCTCTGCCAAAAGCCTAGAAGCAATGACACTGCAGAAGCAACAAGCACACTCAGCACGCAGATCTTGGTTTCTATATATATTTAATTCTCCATTAAAAGAAATCAGGACTCTGTGGAGAAATGGCTGATTCCAGAGCTGGGGCAAGGAAGATATAGGAGAAGCCTGAAACATTTTATTATGCCAGAAAGTAAGAAAAGTGTTAAAAAAAAAAAAAAAATGAAGGGGACAGGTTAAAAAAATCATCTGGGATGATTTGAGAATCAAAGTAAATCAAAGCAAGGGCTTGCAATGCACTTTGAGTAAAATAGGAATCCATTCATGCATACTGATAAACAAGTAGATTATTAAGTAGAGAGAAAGGATGTTTTTCTTTAGTAGAATGCCAACCAGTAAATGCAGATTATGGAGCCAGAAAAGCACACTGGAGAAGGAACAAAGTATTTAGATGATCTCAAAGTACCTCCCCACAAATTTCTTGTCAATTACAAAGGGGAAAATAGTAATCAAGTGATCAGAGTTAACTTCAGCATTAACGGGACCGACATCATGTGCCAACTTAAAATGCTCTGAGGACGCATCACTTCTGTGATGTTCCTGCCTAATTGCAAAACCCTAATATAGTCACACGGAACCATGAGGCCAATCCAAGTCAAGAGATATTCTACAGAATACCTGGCCTATATTCTTCAAAAATGCCAAGGTAATGAAAGGCAAAGAAAGGCTGAGAAACTCTTCTGGATTAAGAGAGACACAAGTGATCGCACGTTACAACTAAAGGTAACACATGATCCTGAACCAGGAAAAAGGGAATAGCTATAAAGGACACTACTACTGGGATAACTGACAACATTTAAATACGGACCATGGGTTATGTAACAGTATTAGTTTACTGTCAAACTTCCTGATTTTGATAAACATACTTATGGTTGTAAATTATGAGAGATGTCCTTGTTCTTAAGGAAATGTATACTAAAGATCTGGGGGTAAAGGGGCACAATGTCTGCAATTTACTCTCAAATGCTTCAGAAAATACAATATGTAAATATAGATAATAAATCACAAAGCAAATAAGGTAAAATGCAAACACCTGGTAAATCTGGGTAGAGGCTAGATGGGAATTCTTCGTGATACCCTGTAACTTTTCTAGAAGATTTAAATTATACTAAAATTTAAAATTTACCACACAACCAAGAATCCAACAACAAGGGATGAGTCAGAATTATGGTACAAGCACTCTGTGGAAGCCTTAAAATTACATAGCCTTCTAAATAAAGTTTGTGAAGATACGTAACAATAAAGAAGAAATGCTTACAAAATATACAGTGCTGAATGATAAAAGGATACAAAATATTTCACGTGGGTATTATTACAACTGTGCAAAAGCAAACGCAAGACTGGAAGGAAAAAAATCAAGAGTGTTAATAAAGATATTGGGGGATAGGGAGAGACTGAGTGACTTTTTCTAAAACAAAACAAAACAAAACACCCAACTGTTGAAAAAAATACTTGCCAGCACTGCACCCCCACCCTGGATCCCTGCCCCCACCAGGCTGGTGCACTGGAAATCAGTGCTGTTTACTGCATTCTCTTGCCTCAGGCTGTCCCTCCCCAAACCTTAACCACCCACCCAAGAGAACTAACAGAGCAGGCCTGGAATGCCCACAGAAAGGGGCGTCTCTGGGGCTGGGGGGTGGCGGACAGGAGTGGCGAGGTTCCATGGCAGGCAATCTGCCAACCCTGCCCCACAGAGCAGCTTCACAGACCACTCTGATCAGCCAGCTTAAGCAGCTGTGGACACAGCTGAGGGGAAGCCCAGCAACAGCGCATGTGAGACTCCAGTCTCCCTGGCCAGGCCAGGACAGAGACCCCTTTGAACGCCCTTGGCCTAAGCTGACAACACTCGGGCCCTGTTGTTGGCATGCTACCTCCTGGGCACAGAGAGTAAAACTTCTTGGAACCTCAAAAAGTTTAGGAACTCTTGGATGACCTGATCTAGAGGCAAAGTGCTGGCTCTGTTCTCAACGGAGATAAAGTGTTAAGTCCTTATCAGCTCTTTACACTTTTAGCAGGAATCGGTCTACTGGGGACTTGGCAGAAAGAAGTTCAGAACAGAAGTCTGCTATCAGAGGGCAAGACTGAGAGAACCCTGGGCAGCTAAGGGAAACAGGGTAGGAATAAAAGAAAGTCTGCCTCCTTCGCAGGAGAATCCATTGTCCCTCTTACTATAAGAGATGTCTTTACAACTCCTTCCCTAAAAAAGTAGGAATAAGAATTAAACAGGTTAAGAGACCCTCAGAGTACGTAGCAGAGGTACATAGAAAAAAAGAAATTCTAGTCCCATAGGGAAGTAGCAGCAAAAGCTTAAACTCCTGTGGAGAGAAACTTACTATACCTGGGCAACTTCTTTGTTCGGAGTATTCTGGACCTGTTTCCCAACTGCTCCCCAGCCTAAAGCAAAAAGCACCACCATTCCGAGTCACGTGACCTGATTTTAAAATATTTTATTACATAATCTTTTCATGGCACCATCAGGAGTAACAGAAAACGTTATTCCCAGTTCCTAACCACATCCTGAAAAATATACATTTGTATTTATATATTTATATCAATACTCCACCCCTATCCCCTAACTCCACCACCTAGTGTAGGTCTTTTGCTTAAAGCAAGAAACTATTCTCTCAGGTAAGAAAATATATATGGAAGCTAAATGAAGTAATGGTTAGAATGGGCACAGGTTGGTCGTGGGGGCAGGGAAGAAGGGATAAAGTCCAGGCTAGGCAGGATGCATCACTGGAGTCCGGCGGAGGTGGAGAACAGTGTATAAAAAGGCAGCGTCAGGCAGGTGGGCTCTGGTGTCCTTGGTCCATTAGGAGATGGCCTTTGCCTCAGGAAGGAAGGCTTCCCAGTACTTTGCCAGCTGCAAAGAAGTGGGGACAATAAGCAAGTGCCCCCACCTAGTGGCAGAGACTGAGCCTGGGAGGGGAGCTAGCACAGTGCCACGCACTCCCCCGTGGTCTCAGCCACCCAAAGGGAGGCCAGAGCTGAGGCCAAGCTGAGGAAATGGCTAGGCTGAGAGTGGACCCTGGGACAGATTGGCCAGGCAGCCAATCTTACCCCTCTTCAGAGGAAGCATCAAGTACAAGGGAAATCTCTAAAGACAGTCCTGCTTCTGCCCTGGAGGAAGTATCCCTGTGGGGGCTACAGCTTTGCCCAGCTCAGTTAGCTCCTCACAATGGGATCCACTGTTCAATACAATGATTGGGTCTCAGCCTTAAGAGGGTTAGGTGGTACCATGGGGGGTTACAGGGAGAGGTAGGGTTTGTCCTTAAAAACTAACTTATTGTAGGATTAGGGCTACAATATCCTGCTTGGCAAAAGACCCTATTAGATTCTCCATGTTAGAGCAATACAGCCAGCCCAGCCCATCCCATCACCAAAGCCCCAGGTAGGCAGCTGGCCTCTGGAGGAGGCATAGAGAATGAAAGTCATGCATAACTTACATACCTGCTGCTGTGAATACAGGAGTGTCTCAAGGTACTTGATCACGTGGTTTTTAAAGTCCTTGGATTTTTCTTTCTATAGGAGACAGGATTCTAGACTGATCATCCAGACAGTTGCTCCTACCCCTCTTGATGGGATGGAGTTTATTGCTGACCAAGGCCAAACACAGCCCCAGAAACTATAGCTAGCAGCTGGAATAGCTATAATTTCTAGCCAAATGGCTTCTGCCAAGGACTTGCAAGGCTTTCTTGCATGGTGGGCAGGGGATGGGAGGTGGAGGAAGACAGGAGAAAGAAAAGGGAACCAGAGGACACAGGAAAGTTGCAAGCTTTAACTTCTCTGGTCCAGCAACAAGTGTAGGACAGCCACTCTGCCTCAGAACATAAATGTGAACACACACACACACACGGCCACGTCTGTTCACAACTACCAGGTCACTGGCACTTTCATCGGTCTCCCTACTCAATAGACTTGAACAAAACCAACACCACCACTAAACAAGGCACTGCACACTTGTGAGAAGTAGGATATTCTATCTCACCTCAAACCGTATCACTTCTTTTCGGACCACAGTTGAAATCCTTTCAAAGTCCCTTTCATACTGAGTCACCCGAGACTCCCACTGGGAAGAAAGGGAACAGAAAGGATCACTTAATATTATGGTATCATTACTGAGTCTTTACCTTTGGACAGCAATTCTACATGTGAGACCTCAGTTGGTCATTATGTCTGTTTGCTCCTCTGGGTAAGATTAGAAACCATATGGACATTCAGTGTGTAAGTCTAAGTCTAGGTGAAGGCCATCTGGCTGGAAAAGAGATGCTGTGTACTCCAGGCCAGGCCTGGTCTCAAAGTTCTGGCACCCCAAAGCCCCTGGTTCAGGTACCCACCACAAAGGCTGGGAGTTCCAGAGAACTGAATTCAGTTGTTGCCATACTGAATCGCCTTGGGAGTTTTTCACAGACCCACCCACGACCCCTCCTGCAGAGAATCTGATTTGTTAAGTCTGGGTGGAATGGGAAGAGAGGAAAAGGGCCAGGCCTCAAAGCAAGCCTGGACTCATTCTCAGAGGCTTCCCCAGCAGCCACAGTCCTTTAGACTCAATTGGCTCTCTCGCCTGCTGTGGGGTTTCAAGCATCTGGGTGGGATGGGACCCGGGCTCATTCAGGAGCCAGTCTGCCCTGTGTGCCTCACCTCTAAGATCTCGTCCTTGGCCTGCTGCAATTTGTCAGGCTTGTTGGCCCAAAGCAGCCGAGCCTCAGCCTCCCGCTTCTTCTGCAGCGTCGCCTGAGCATCCTGCCAGCGCTGCCACGTCTTCATACGCTGGTCGAAGGCAGCCTGTGGGGGTGGGGGTTGGGGAAGAGCACAACCAGCCCTTCAGGAGCTCCCTTGGCTCTGCCTGGGGTAGGGCTTGGGGGGAGGGGGACTCTCTCCCAGCAGCTGTGCTAGAGAAGGACTGACCAAGGGCAGGTTCTGCAGCCGTGTGTTAGTGCCCAGCTGGAAGCTTCACATCAAAAAGCACAAGCTTGGGTAAGACTCCTCTCCAAGCCTCCAGTGGGGCGGTGCCATGCTGCTTCATGCTACTTCCAAGGTTGGATGGCTGGGAGCACAGCAGGTGGCCTGATGCCAGTGCCCAGTTCTATGGCTTCTGAACTGCCTCCCTCAGATTAGTCTCTGGGTCTACATACTTTTCCTGATCTCCTGCCTGCCATGTGCCAGGAACTAAGAATACAGTGGGGAATGAAACACGTGGTTCTACTTTTATGGAGCTTGTTAGAGGTTGACATATATTAATAATTGCAAATAAATAATTACAAGTATGCAGAGTACAGAGTAAACAAGCAGAAGATCTATCTCAAAATATCAAACTTGGAGACCTAGCTTAGTCTGGGAGATATACCAGGGAAGCCAATCTAAGGAAGCAACCTTAAAATTAACACATCCAAATAGTATACAGGATTAGCTTAACAAGTCTTTAACTAAATACTTGAAGCTACCATGGGGACACACACGGCTTCCATCCCATCCATACATTCAACTGATAAATCAAGGCCCCCAAGAAGCTCCCCAACGTCCACGTGCTGGTTTTCCCAGTTTCCAGTTCTTTTCTCTTTTTTAAGATTTTTATTTTTATTTACTTCATTTTTAATTTTATTATCATTTTTAAGTAGGCTCCACCTCCAGCGTGGAGCCCAATGTGAGGCTTGAACTCATGACCCTGAGATCAAGACCTGAGCTGAGATAAAAAATCAGGTGCTTAACTGACTGAACCACCCAGGCACCCCTAAAGATTTTTATTTTAAGTAATCTCTATACCCGTCGTGGGGCTCGAACCCACAGCCCTGAAATCAAGAGTTGCATGCTCTACCGACTAAGCCAGCCAGGCAACCCATCCCCTCACCGTTTCCAGTCCCTCGATCACATTTCCAGAGGACAGTGATTGGCGTAACCAAGCCATCCACCACCCCCACTGGCTTAGTAGCTTCAAGAGGCAGCCTGGATGAGAGATCTGTACCTGGGGTCAGCCTCCCAGCCCTGCTCCAATTTGCTCTCTGCAGAAGTTTTCTGGATGTTTTCTAGGTCTCCTTAGGGCAGGCCTTTGCCAAAGTTTGAACCTTAGGGAGTGAAATGCCACCAAATTCACCTTCCCCAGCGTTGACTGTCACTGCTGTTCACTTGCAATTTCTAAGCAGCTCTCAATGTCAAAGTATAGGTAAAGGGTAACCTCGTAAGACTCAAGCCTAACCCTCTGGGCTAAGGGTGGTACAGTTCCAGGTTCAGGGAAGAGCATAAAACAAATATCTGCTCATCTCCCCAGCCCATCACCCTCTCACGATTATGAAGAGGGCAGGTTAAGGGTCTCTAAGAAAAGCCCAGCTTGCAGTTCTGCACTCAAGCATGTTGCCTCAGTCCCTACATGGAGCTCTAGGCTGGGGCTCTCTCATGCCTGGGGGGTCACATCCAAGAGCTATGCTCTCCTGAGGCTGCAAACGATGCCCCTCTCTGAAACTTTCCCAGAGAGGGCCCTTCCCTAAGGTAGTGCTCCAGCCTTCATAGTCTGACCAGTTCTACAAATTCCAAAGCAGGTTATTTTTCCAGCCTCTTATCACTCTGGAGTTAGCAGCAAACCAAACAGCTGAGGGAGACAATGAGCGACCTCACAGGCTTTATTGAGCAACTCTGCCACAGAGGAAATGAGAGCCCTGGGAGCAGCTTGGTTCTTGACAACACAGGGGCTCCCTGGTCGGGGAGATGCTGGGGATGGGGAGTGAGTGTGGCTCTGTTCCAACTCAGAGGCTCATCCTGGTCCCAAGCTGGAGAAGGGGCAGATTCAGTCCCTTATAAGGCAGGCACCAGGATCCCTCTTGGCTCTTTCCTCTGTCTCAGGGAGACCATGCGAGAGCTAGTATCACTGCCCAATGAAGCTGCCTCGGCTGCTCTAAAAATGGGAAACCAGACTCTCCCAGTTACCAGGAGAAGAGGTGAGGTGCTTGATCTGAGAGGTAGGCTGCAGTGTTGTTATCAGTGTGGTCAGCACAGCACACAAAGGACTCTGGTGACAAGCTCTCTCAGCCCTGTGGCCACACTCCTCCATGCAATGCCAAGATGATTCCGTGTAGTTACCTGACTGCCCACATTAGAGGGACAAGTGGAAGCCACTAAGAGCTCTTACGAAAGGCAAAGCCGCCGCTTACTGTTAAGGAGGCAAAGACCAAAGAACTGAGGAGTCATTGCTCCAGGGGGCCAAGACAGCAGGTCTGTAATAAGCCTCATTTGAAGAAAGGAGCATAGAGGACTGTGTGCAGCTGTAGCAATAAGGAGGGGCCTACCTGAAAATTCAAGAGTAGTCTTTTCTCCAAATGCATTTTAAAAACTGGCTATAAGGCCTCAAAAATGACATAGTGATAACTAGCTAAAAGTTAAAATGGATTTTTTGGTTCACAAGATACCTTCTCTCTTGAGAGTAGAAAAAAGTTACACCTACTTTCAGCTATAATGGATGAAAATTTCTTGGGAAGGGGAAAAGGAAAACAAAGGCAAATTAAATAAAGGGGAGGAAAAAGAGGAAAGCAAACAGAAGCTTACACGGACTATGGCCAGGAGACGAATGTAGTCACTCAGGAGCTCAGCAAGAAGGAAGAAGTCATTGTTGGCCTGTTCCTGGTGAAGCTGCTCAATTTTTTCTTCCACCTCAGCCAGCTGGGAGAGTGCCCGTGACAGTGCTGTGTTGTCCTCAGAGCTCCCAAGCATGGCTAGACTCTTTGCAAACTGGGCTGTGTTCAGTGCGAGCTCTGGAAGGAGGAAGACAGCAGAGGCCTCTTATCTCAAAACGAAAAGGGACAAGTCAGCTGGCATTGCATGGCATGCCTTAGAAATGCTGCCTTCTGCATATCTAACAACTGTGGGCTCTGCAACCCAGTCACTTACACCACAGCCAACTGTACTTAGAAAAGTGAGGGGAGTGCAGTGTGGTCACACGAGCAGGGAGAGACATCTGCTGTTCTAAGTTTCACCAAGTTAAGGCCTAGCCTACTTGGAAGCAGCAGCTTCAATATTCCTGGAGAACTAGGGGCCAGTTAATACAAACAGGCCAAAGGAATGATTCTAATTTTTATGTTAAAGCTCATTGTTAGTCTATTTGCACGAGAGTGAATGTACGTGCACACTGCATAGTCTTACATGTCCTAAAGCAGGACAAACTTTTTTTCTAGGAAGGGCTAGATGATTTAAGCCTATGGATCACATATCGGCCTCACTTTCTTTTTTCACTCATCCCTTTAAAAATGTAAAAGTCATTCCTAGCTCACAGCAACAGGCCTAGGGCTAGGTGTGGCCCATGGGCTGGGCCATATTTTGCCAATGCTCACAATGGCTTCATTTTAACAGTTTTCTGCTTGTTTTGATTTCTGTTTATTACCATGTTTGTTTGTTTATTTAAGTAAGATGCATGCCCAGTGTGGAGCTCAATATCGGGCTTGAACTTATCACCCTGAGATCAAGACCTGAGCTGAAATCAAGAGTTGGATGCTTAACTGACTGAGCCACCTAGGTACCCCTGATTATTACCATGTTTAAGGCAGAGAAGGAAAGCATTCAAACTTGGCAAATTTTACTAGCTCTTAGACAAATCTCACCAAAGAAAGGTGAAGAAAGGTTAGGAGACATATATAGTTTCCCTGAATTTACATATTGTCCATTTGACCATGTAGCTAAAGTATGTGACATCACTTTGGATATAAGCCACCAATTCAAATCATACCAACTGAAGTCCATGTCCCACGTGAAGCTGTATGTGAGGCAGTTCCCCTGCACCCCTCCCAACTAGAAGGCACAATGCTCACAGTGGCTGAGTCATGTTTCCTGCCAGCAGGTGCAGGGCGTATCTTTTTGATGAGAACATCAAGGACCAGGTGGGCTGAGAATTTCAACTTGAATGGCTGACAGGGTTGGGAACAGCATGCCCTCCCACCTATAGCTCACTGGAGACATCTCCAGCTCCGAGTGCATTTCCGAGGTTGTTACCTTTTCTATGGTTCACCAGAGTTTCTACAACAGCATGCAGCTTCCGTAAGCGCTGCTCTTCACACTCTACTTCCTGGAGCTTCTCCTCAAACCACTGAAACACACAAGTCCAGATCTTTAATAGAGGGGAATCCTATAGGCATACAGCACAGGGTTTCCTTAAGGGACTGAATTACCTTAAAAGATAAGTCTCTAATCTGAGAAATGTCAGGATTTCTCAGGGCTTCTGACCCATAAGACTGAGGGGGCAGGGGAAGCCGAGAGGCACAGGGCTACTCACAATGTCTGATTCATTCATCTTGATGGTCATTTTGCTGACTGCGTCCGTGGCTTTGTTGAACATCTTGAGGAGACCAGCGCCACTCAATGTCTGGGTACCCACGGCGCGTGGCAGCTACAAGACCAAGAAGGCGGGGATGGCAAGTTATCTTCTGCCCCTATTTTAGGTTCAGAAGAATTAGTATCCATCAGATGGCATGCCCAAAACTTGCCAAACAATTATTTGAAATGTAGACTGTTGTTTTCAAAGGCAGTTAGACACATCTGTAACTAGCACATATAGAAATAAAAAAAAATCAAAGGACTATGTTTAACATAATAACAAAATTTTCATTTTGAGATAGGGTACAGAAAGAAAATACAGTAAGATTGTTATGTAGCCAGGTGATCTCATGTTGAGATGGTCTGCTATCCCACGCATGAACTGCTTAAATACCAAACATGCTTTTGTTAAAAGTTACGAGATCCTTTGGACAAGCATACTCTACACACAGCTGGACTTAAGGTCTTGAGAGGCTCTAAAGTTGTGCTGTGATTCCATTTGAACAAAGGTCTAAGGACAGGAGCATTATTTACTCAGATTGGGGTTACTTTTAGGGATGATCTTGTTAAGCCAACCATGCCAAACATTTAGAAACAATTTGGTTGGTTCAGTCTTACAACTTCTTTCCTAAAGTATGAAAAGAATGCTAAAGAATCTACAGTAAATATATCATACGACAGTGAAAAATTAGATTTTAGTGCTCAGGACGGTTAGTCAAGTAATTCTCAACTTGGGGCCATTTTGATACGTAGGGGACATTTGGCCGTGTCTGTAGATAATTCTGGTTGTTAAAACTGGGGTGGAGATGCTACTGGCATCTGTTGGATAGAGGCCAGGGATGCTACTAAACTTATAACACACAAGGCAGCTCTCTACAACAAAGAATGATCCAGCCCAAAGTGTCAATAGTGCTGTTGTCAATAAACCCTGTTTTAGGGGTATGAGGGAGGGATGAGGGGGTAAAAGGGAAAAATGGATACAGGAACCCCAGAGGAGGAATGAAAAGATTTAATCACTAAGTAAAGAAATTTTAATTAAAAAATTTCATTTGGGGGGGAAAAACCACATATAGCTAGTACCATTTTCTTCATTAACATAATTCACACTGTATGCAAATTAAGTAAAAATTAACAAGTAAAAACACGGGGGCACCTGGGTGGCTCAGTCAGTTAAGTACCTGACTCTTGGTTTCGACTCAGGTCATGACCTCATGGTTCCTAAGTTCAAGCCCTGCATAGGGCTTTACATTGATGGTGTGAAGCCTGCTTGGGATTGTCTCTCTCCCTCTCTCTGCCCTTCTCTGGCTTGCTCTGTCTCTCTCTCAAAATAAATAAATAAAAACTTAAAAAAATAGTTAAAAAAATAAATAAAAGTAAAAACAAAATGAAAAAATAAATACAAAATGATAGTCCTATCCTGTCACTTATTTCCTTCTACTTTTCTTTCATATGGGATACAACATCGTTTGATTCCAGTGTTGTTTTTGATCTTTACTGACTAACATGTTCCTATAGCTCTATATACCTGCTGTTTCAAGTTTCACATTTTATTTCATTTTTTAAGTTTATTTATTTTCAGAGAGAGAGAGGGAGGGAGGGGCAGAGAGAGAGGGAGAATCCTAAGTAGGCTCCATGATGTCAGCGCGGAGCCCCATGTGGGGCTTGATCCCACCAACCATGAGATCGTGACCTAAGCCAATATCAAGAGTTGGATGCTTAACCAACTGAGCTACCCAGGTGCACCAAGTTTCACTTACTATTATTATTATTTTTTTTAAGTAAGCTCTACACCTGACATGGGGCTCAAACTCACGACCCCTCAGATCAAGAGTCACGTGATCCACCAAGTGAGCCAGCCAGGAGTCCCATGTAATTCTTATAATATAGATTTCCAATGAATATATATGAACGCTTCTGTATACTTTTGTTTTATGATGAGAATAAAGTATTTGCTGTATTGATATATAATACTTAATTCTTCAATTATTAGCAATTGGGCCATCTCCAGTTTTTCACAATCATGAATAGCCTATGCATAGCCTGCAAAACAGACGGTCTACTTGAATCAACACTTTTGCTATATGGCAGTTCTGTGGTCGGTGGTAATTGGTTTTGACTTAATGCCCCCCAGCTCCTTGCACAAAATAAGCATTCAATTTGAGCCAAGTCATAACCTATGAAAGACATACAAAGGACTTGCCAAACAGATCACTGTGTTGTTCCAGTAAAACACCAGGGTGCAGTCTGACTCCTGAAACCAGTTGCTTTTAGGGTGCCTAGGTGGCTGTCAGTTAAGTGATCAACTTCGGCTCAGGTCATGATCTCACAGTTCGTGAATTCGAGCCCCACGTCAGGCTCTGTGCTGACAACTCAGAGCCTGGCGCCTACTTCGGATTCTGTGCCTCCCTCTCTTTCTGCCCTTCTCCTGCTTGCACTCTGTCTCTCTCTCTCAAAAATAAATAAACATTAAAAAAATTAAAAATAAAATAAAATAAAATAAAATAAAATAAAATAAAACCCGTTGCTTTTGACTACAGGCAGAACTTCTTTTATTTCAAAGGCTGAAAACTACCTGTCATTCTTGAGGGCTTACAAATTAAGACACAGTCTTATACTAGGTTAAATGCATATTGAATGAACTAGTTTCATTTCACTAGAGGCAGGTATAAATTATGAAATTCAGTTTGTACAATACTAACCTCTTCTTTTTCTAAGAACTCCCTGACATCAGGATCCTGTAACATGGTAGGATGATTCACAATCCTCTGAAGGTACCTACAGGGTATAAGCAGTTATCTGGTTAGTCAACCTGGCCTCACAAGGTTTTGGGTGTCAAGCGTATGTCTTTCACTACTTTAAAATGTGCTCAGATAAGGCACTTAAGTATGACTCTGCTAATAAGCACAAATTCATGTTTTTCACATTTCCAAAGAGAGAAGAAAAGTAACTGCTCGGAAAGAGACCTCAGAGCCAATTATATCTGACTGCAAAAGAGAATACCATTGTCTGCTCACTTAGGGTGAGGAAAGAAAAGAAGATGGTCTGTTCCTAAGGTGGGAAGGTCAGAGACAAAGGAAAGGTTAGAGAGCTAAGAGAGGTGTGAATCTTTAATTCAGTCAAGTCTCATCTCTACTAACTCAAGTGAATGTTTCATAATTAAGTCTGTTTCAGCTTTTCACTTGTTCTTATGTTACTCAGGAAAATGGATGTATGGCATTTACCTTTCTAGAGCGGCCCTCCGTTTTTCAAGAAATTCTGCAGAAGAGGAATCTTCCTTCCCAACTTTTACTTTTGTCATTCCTGGAATGGAATTTAAAAAGTAAAAATAACTGTAAATCATCATGAATTAAAAAACAAAACAAAACAAACACCTGTGAGAAAGCCCACAAAAGGAAAGGCAATGAGAACAGCATTACCAAAAACAACCAGAGGCCACTTCTACACCCCTACGTTGCGAGGAGACATGAACAAAAGATTCTTTACATGAGAATCATTTTTTGAACTAGTCTCAAAGTGCTGAAAGTTCTCAACTCTGGGACTTGCAGAATATTATATGTTTTCTAAAAGGGCCACAGGACTCTAAGTCTAGATGAACAAACATCAACTGATGGCAATGGGAAGGTTCCTCAGCTCCCCCAAACCTCCATCCAATTTAGTACATTTCAATCTGGAGGAATTAGGAATCATTTAAGACTTCTGATACCAATACAAACTCAAACACCACACGTGCATGCACACACGCGCGCACACACACACACAGAGCTGTGAAAGCTCAAAGCATAGCCTCCTACTGCACCCAAGGAAAGAGTACATGTCAAAACATGCTATTTCTCTAGGCCTCATGTGATTTACAGGAAAACACTGGAAATATTTCTTTCCTAACCATAAGATTCCACAGTTAAGAGAAGTATTCTCATATACTAAGTAGAAAGTATACTGCAGAAAGAACACAAAGGAAAAAATCCAGGCAGAATTAAAGACCACATGCTTACCTATTAGGCTTTTCTCGGGTGGAGGAGGGACAATAAAGCCATTCTGAGAATGTTTCTCCGAAAGCTTCTCGTAAAGACCCAGAAAGTCACTAAATCTTCTTTTCACTGCAAACTGTTTACTCCTGAACATTGGTAGGCTCGTCTTGGGGACAGAAAAAACACAAGGCGATATCATTTCAAATAGAAGATGAGTATCTGTAAAGTCATCTGGTTGATGTGAAAGGAGTTTACTTCCCAGATCCCTGTCCTTTAGCCACCTGGCAAATAACTTTCTCCAAGGCTGAGATTCTTAAACCTTCTGAACTACAGTCTCCTCTGCCAGGAAGTCTACAGAGCCCTTCTCAGGATAAGAATATTAAATGCATAAAACAAAATGTATAGCGTTACAAAGGCAACTAATTAAATTCAAATCCAGTTCTACTTCCAGGTTGAGAACACTTGTTCTAAAAGGAAACAGAGGGGGGCGCCTGGGTGGCTCAGTCGGCTAAGCGTCCGACTTCAGCTCAGGTCATGATCTCACGGTCCGTGAGTTCGAGCCCCGCGTCGGGCTCTGTGCTGACAGCTTAGAGCCTGGAGCCTGTTTCGGATTCTGTGTCTCCCTCTCTCTCTGACCCTCCCCTGTTCATGCTCTGTCTCTGTCTCAAAAATAAATAAACGCTAAAAAAAATTTAAAAATAAAATAAAATAAAATAAAAGGAAACAGAGGTTGAAGTCTAGTTTAAAGAGGAAATCTATGGTCACCTACAACCCATTCATCTTGCACTGCCTTATTAAGGGTATTTGCCGCTGGAAACAAAGCAGTGAAACAAAAGACAGACTAGAGGGGGGAGGATCAGGTGAAATATCTACACTGTAGACACTTTAAACTCTAAAGTGTCACAGGATCTAGAACTCACAGGGCGCAGGCCAACAAGTAGTAGTAAGACAATATAAAGGAAACTTCTAGCAAAAAAGACGAGGCCTATATCATAATGACAGATCATTATAATACTCACCAGGTAGGCAAAATCTAAGGAGGCTGTCCTTGCCAGTTGTTAGCAGGGGAGTATATCAATGGGAACTTTTACACACATGCCAGTGGGAGTATAAATTGGTACAAAGACTTTTTTAAAAGTTTATATTTAAAAAAAAGCAGAAACAAAAACAAAAGTTTATATTCCTTTTCCTCAATATCTGCTCTATCTAGTACCCTGGGGGACTCCTCCTGTTTTTATACACTCTAGAGAAACTCTTCTACGTGTGCACTAGGAGACATGTGCAAGAAAGGTCGTGGTTCATAATTACAGAAACTGGAAACATGCCAAATATTCACAACAGGAAAACAGATAAATATATTATGCTATAATCACACAATGGACTAACTACAGCTACACACAACACAGATGGGTCTGAGAAACAATGCTAGTAAAGAAAGCGCTATTTTCAGCATGATGCCGTTTTTATGAAACTTAAGGACAAAGCAAAACAGCATATTGTTTAGAGATACATATGTGAACAATTTTTATAAAGGAAATGAGAGACAACTCAGGAGAGTGGTTGTCCTTAAGGTGTGAGGCAGGGGATATGACAGGGAGAAACACGCAGGCAGATTGAATGGTACTCATCTTAAGACTGGTGGTAGGTTCGGGGCTTCATTTTTTATGCTTCATAACCTGCATACAACATTGTGTAAGTTTTGTATGCATTAATGTTATATAAAAAAGGAAGACCAGACCTGAGGGGTAAAAGGGCAGGGAAAGTATTAAAAGAAGTTCCACACAGGAAACCTCATAAGAACTGACAATTTTTAAACAGATGACATAGTTTGGGGCAATCCACCAAACTAGTTCTAAGCCACAAAATTCCTACAAAGGACGGGAAAAATGTCAGAGATACCACATGTCTTAATAAAACTTACAAAGTTTCACACTGAAGTGTTAGCTCTCTGGAAGAAAAGTGGAAAGGCTCAGATGAGATTACCAAAGGGATGCAGGCTTGCTCCATCTTGAGTAAACTTGAAGGAGGATGTTGGCAAAGAAACTAAGGAAATACCCAGAAATAATCTGAATGATGACCTTCTTGGTATAAACACCCAAGTCTATTAAGTTGGTTACCAGCTGGGTCGCTTGGACTCACCTGTGTTGTAACTTTGTAGGCTACATAGGCATTCATACCATCCCCTGTGGGAAAACAAGAAAGCGTGAGAGGAGTATTCTGCAAACTAAAGCAGTGCTGATCTTGCTAATATCTAACCAGGAATCATAGACCACAGGGGCCCTGTATAAGAAGAGACACTTGTTTCATCTCCAAGCTTTATAAACTATCCTACAATCTCCTACTTTGCCTTAAGGTCTTTGCGGCACATATCATGCCCCCACGGATGCTGGCGGGGTCCCAGGTTGAGTTAAACAAGAGAGTCAGCCCCCTGTTCCAAGGCCAGGCTCCATTTATACCCTTCACAAAGCAGCACTGGATACTGACAATCCATCGGTTGTTACCATGCCAATATTTGGGCTGGTTATACACATCTGTCTAAAATCAAACAATTCTCTTGCTGTATAAAGCAGGAGGAGAAGGAAGCAACTGATGTAAAAGGAAACAAGCAGTTCTACCCTAAGCTAGCTCTGGGCTTGGTTTGCTCTTTCAGAAATACTGTCACGGACCCCTCCATTGGTGCTGGGGGACACTGACCTCTCTCATCTAGCATGTTCATCCAGAGCAAAGGACCTGGCAGGAAGACGCTTCGGCTGCCTGATGTCACACAAATCTCTTTCCTGGAGGAATTATTTTTCTGAAAAAGCCTTTGACTGTTAAATAATTTGGGATTCAAGCAATTGTTTTTCTCTGTGGTAGTGTTCTGACCTAGACCACTTAGGGACATAAAGGCACCATTGACTCCCTGAGCAGTGAAAAGACATACAGTGGACTCTGACAAAGCTCCAGGGCTAGAATGTGGTGTTTTGGGTTGGTTTTGTTCCCTTCTTCCCCCACTCAATTCTTCCTCACACCAAACAGAAAAACCTAGGTCAACAATTACTAGGTGCTTATGATTCTGAACTGGTCCTGGGAGAGGGCCCAGGGGAAGAAGGTACAGTACTGGATCGGCAGGGCACATACAGCAGGGAACCTGGTTTCAATGAGACGGCTAGGAATGCCTGTTTTTAAAAAGTACATAGAGAAGTTGGAGATTATACAGGAAGGAAGGGCTTGTCTTCTCTACCTTTCTAATACTACCAAAAGGGTGTACGTGAAACAGAAATCATACGCTAACCCTTAGAAATTACTGCGTATCAATTACCACTGTTAGTTCTCTTCTAACCACTACATTGCCTAACACTACCAAGAACATTTACCACTGTTAAAAGGAAAAAAAATCTAAATTTACTTTATAGAAAAAGTATTCAAAATTTCATTCAGAGGTCATAGTCAAATTTCCAAGTGGTCAACCCCGTAATTTAGTGCCTGCAAAAAAGGAAGCCTAAGTGCAAACATACGTAACACCTAACAGCAAAGCAAGATCATCAGTTTGCCAGCCTATCAGCTGCTTTTACTGAGGCAATGAGTGAGGGAAAACATACCTGCATGTACACACAGAGTTCATAAAATATGGAAATGGGCTAGTAATACAGCAGTTTTAAATTTACATTAACTTCCTAAATAATTTCAGAGAGTTGGAGATGGCATATGCAAATTACCATGGCTCTAAAAAGCACATCCTGGTAGAAGTGGGATCCTATTTATTTATTTGTTTGGTTTTATTTTTTGTTTTCACTTTTTAAAACGTTTATTTATTTTGAGAGAGAGAGAGAGAGAGAGAGAGAGAGAGAAAGAGAGAGACAGAGACAGAGAATGAGAACACGTGCGCAGGGGAGGGGCAGAGAGAGAGGGAGAGACAAAATCCTAAATAGGCTGCACTCAAAGCATGGGACTCCATCTTATGAACTGTGAAATCATGACCTGAGCCAAAATCAAGAGTCAGATGCCCAACCGACTGAGCCACCCAGGTGCCCCAAGGTTTTAAGTAATCTCAGTGTGGGGCTTTAACTCATGACCCTGAAATCAAGAGTAGCATGCTCTACCAACTGAGCCAGCCAGGCACCCTGGTTTCTAATTATTTAGATGTGGGAAGGAGAAGCACACGTTGAATAAACAGCCCACACAAATAGAAGGTGTGGTTGTAAAAATCAGGTTTTTTTGTTTTTTGTTAATGTAATCTCTACATGCAACATGGGCTCAAACTTACAACCCTGACATCAAGAGTCACATGCTCCAATAACTGAGCCAGATAGGGTGCCCCAAGATCAGGTCCTGAATATGAACATGCTCTAAGCAGCTGGTTTCTTGGCATCAACGTGACTAAGAATCTAGACTATGATACAGGGAATGAAAGCTTATCATCAAAGGGATCTGTGTTTAAATAAATCTGATCCACAGGATGTTTAAATTACTGTTATGGAATGAATTCTGTACTCCTAAAAAGATATGTTGAAAGTCCTAACTGCCAGCATCTCAGAGTATGACCTTATTTGGAAACAGGGTCTTATAGAAATCAAGTAAAAATGAGGTCAGTAGTAGTGGGCCCTAATTCAGTATGCCTTCTGTCCTTATAAAGAGAAATGTGGACACAGAGATAGACATATATAGAGGGAAGACAATGTGAAGACGCCCAGGTAGAATGTCATGTGACAATGAAGGCAGAAATTGGGGCGATGCAGCTACAAGCCAAGGAATGCCTGAGGCTCCCAGAAGCTAGAGGAGAGACACAGAAAACCTTCCCTAGTGCCTTCAGAGGGAGGATGGCCTTGCTGACACCATGATTTCAGAATTGTGAGCAAATATATTACTGTTGTTTTAAGCACTCTATTTGTAGTACTTTGTTACAGAAGCCATAGGAAACTAATATACTCCCTCCCTCTTCTCGTCTATTAAACTTCATGACTTTTATTTAATTATTTTTTCAAAACATCACGACTTTTATTTATTTTTGAATGTTTATTTATTTTTGAGAGACAGAGAGAGAGAGAGACAGAGTATGAGCAGGGGAGGGGCAGAGAGAGGGAAACACAGAATCCGAAGCAGCTCCAGGCTCTGAGCTGTCAGAACAGATCCCGACATGGGGGCTCAAACTCATGAACTGTGATATCATGACTTGAGCTGAAGTCGGACACTTAACCAACTGAGCTACCCAGGCGTCCCTAAAACATTATGACTTTTAAATATTAAAACAATTAGTATTATTCAATTATTCTTATTCTACTAAGGATTTAAAGCAGGTAAAGTTTGGGGCGCCTGGGTGGCTCAGTTGGTTAAGCGGCCGACTTCGGCTCAGGTCATGATCTCGCAGTCTGTGAGTTCGAGCCCCGCGTCAGGCTCTGTGCTGACAGCTCAGAGCCTGGAGCCTGTTTCAGATTCTGTGTCTCCCTCTCTCTGACCCTCCCCTGTTCATGCTCTGTCTCTCCCTGTCTCAAAAATAAATAAAATGTTAAAAAAAAAAAAAATTAAAAAAAAAATAAAGCAGGTAAAGTTTAACTAACTTAAAATCAATGTGCTTACAAAATACTTATAAATATTGGAGAGGCAAAAAATAACCCCACACATGTAATCCAAAGTACTGGCCCAGGCTCTACCACGAACCATACTGTGACCTGACAGGAAAGCTGCATTTCACCTAGTAGTCCTCAGTTTCCTCTACTACTGGATGGGGAAACTGTATAACATGCTCATAAACATCTTATCAGTGCAACAATCTAGGAAAAGTCAAACTCAACAAACCATTTTGGCATAAAGTCTAATTACAGTTTATAAATTCCTGTTTCTAGGGGTGCCTGGTTGGCTCAGTTGGTTAAGCATCCGACTTCAGCTCAAGTCATCATCTCACGGTTCGTGGGTTTGAGACCCATGTCAGGCTCTCTGCTGACAGCTCAGAGCCTGGAGCCTGCTTCAGATTCTGTGTCTCCTTCTCTCTCTGCCCCTCCTCCACTTGCACCTGGTCTCTGTCTCTCAAAATTGCATAAATGTTAAAAAAAATTTTTTTTTAATTTCCTGTTTCTAGTTCAGAACAAAGGGTTGGAAATTACATTTTCCTCTTGACCATATAAACAGCACCCATGTTTACGAGGAAAGGTTCTGTAAAGCCTCTTTTCTCAGGGACTGTACCTAGAACAAGGAAAGTTGAGGCCTGTTGCTCTCTGCTCGATAATAGCTTTCACAAATTTGCGACATGGGAAGGCCATCCAGAAAACCCAAGTTCTGGCCAAAATTATGTATTGTGCTTTTTGAAAACCCAACTTCCCCCAAACTTGACCAAAATTCAACCAGGTCCTTTAGTCATTACCTATCAAAGAGAGATAGAAACTTAGGTACTTCTTTAGGCTATCAAGAATGCATGATAAATAATATGTGACAAGAATTCCAAACTTTTTAGGGGAAAAACAAATTTAGTACCCTCAAATTTTAGAACATGTTTTAGGATGCTTAAATAGAATTTATGATTTCAAAGAAAAGTAAAATGGTCTTATCAACTCTGTGGGAAAAGCAATTTTTGGTTGTTTTTTTTTTTAATGTTTATTTTTGAGAGACAGAGAGTGCAAGTAGGGGAGGGGCAGAAAGAGGGGGACAGAGGATCCAAACAGGGGCTCAAACTCAGAAACTGTGAGATCATGACCCGAGCCAAAGTCGGATGCTCAATTGACTAAGCTCAGGTGTCCCACAATGTTTGGGTTTTTAAGAAAGGATTCTGGGGCACCTGGCTGGCTCAGTCAGCGGAGCATGCAACTCTTGATTTTGGGGTTGTAGGTTTACGCCCCATGTTGGGTGTAGAGATTACTTAAAATCTTTAAGAAAGAATTCTAATAGTATTTAAAGTCTCTGATTTTTTTTTCCCAAAAGCAAAAAAAAAAAAAAAGCCTAATTAAGTACTAGGTAACTACTATTTCTAGCGTTAGAAGCATAGCAAGGGGAATAATCTTACAGGAGAGAGAATGATGAAGCACTTCACATTTGCTAATTCAGCTCTAGAGGTAACCATGCAGAAACTGGCTAGCCATGTTTTCCTTGGCCACATCCTAACATCAGAAGGATGTTCGAGTACACTTACCTATCTTCTCAGGATCAGTTATACCAACTGTCAAATCAAATTGGTCTTCCTGTTCTTCTTCCTCTAGCTTTTAAAGAGAAGACAAACCATGAGAGTTAATACACAAAAAAGGGTGTTAATTTTGCCCTGTACTTACCTTGTTTCAATTTAACAACATTAATTTATATCCTTCTACACATCAGTGTTAAGTTCTGTCCATTTCCAATAATTCCAATGAATAAACCTCCACAATTTTAAGGTGAAGATTGCTCAAAGGACTTTGTTACATCTATTCACCTAAAACCTTATTGTGATCATAATAAATAATTACTAGATTTTGGAAGACTTGTGTTTGTTGGGCTAAAGAGAGAATGAGGAAAGACTACACTCTTGAATATGGGAGCTTCAGACATTAAGTATCATTAGTGTTCACTGAAAGCCTCTGTGTTATCCTCTGGGTAATAGATACTCTGACCAGGAAAGAGTTCTTTATTGGATTTTGGCTGTCCATTAACCATAAAAGTCTTCTTCAAGAGTCATAAATATTTTTTCAAGGTTCATAGTCAACTGAACTTTAGACTGGCAACACAGTCCTAAAAATCCAAAAGAAACAAGACCAAAGCACAAAGTCTCACCTCCTCATAGCTTGTCTGGGGCTTAGAAGAATTTGTGGCTTCCTGTGGAGGAAGAGAAATCAGCATTTTGGCTGGCACCTTCTTCTGATTATTTTGTGTACTGTCCAGGGAGAGCTCCACTGTGGCATCTAAAAATAGTTGATATTTTACAATGCAGATCCATAATGGGTCTCTGATGGCTAAACTTCAGTTCTATAGGCTAAGACAAAAAACAACAGCAACCACTCACAATACTTACACGTTTTCAAACTAAAAGAGTGAGAGTAGAGAAATTTGACCTAGGTGAACAGAACAAGGGAAGAAGTTTTTACATAGATAAAAGGGGAGTATGGTAAGAGAAGTGCTCTTTTGGCACTAGTTTGGCAGAACAATCTCTCCCATTTCCAAATACAACTGCTTAGCTATCCTCTCCTACATAAAATTTAGGCAAGAATCAGGTATTAAGCAAAAAGACTACATAGCCAAAGTCAGATTTTACTTTACTAATTAGGAATTTACTTTACTATTTTACTTTACTATTTACTTTACTATTACCAATTTACTATTAGGAATATTCCCTTAAAACCCTATATAAACTCTATTTATTCCTGTTATAACTATTTGTAAAAGAAGAGTGAGTTCAGCTAGAGTTAGATGTACTGACAGCAAAAAAATGACATCAAAGGAAATCAGGAAAACCGTTAAGCTAGAAAAAACAGACCCAAAATACAAACACCGTAACACTTGGGAAAAGACACTATTCGTCACACCTGAGATTGGCAATGTTGTTTTAGCACAGTTTTTGTTTGTTTTTTTGTTTTGTTTTTTTTGTTTTATAATGTTTATTTATTCTTGAGACAGAGACAGAGCGCGAACAGGGGAGGGGCAGGGAGAGAGGGAGACACAGAATCTGAAACAGGCTCCAGGCTCTGAGCCGTCAGCACAGAGCCCGACGCGGGGCTCGAACCCACGAAGTGTGAAATCATGACCTGAACCGAAGTCGGACGCTTAACCGACTGAGCCACCCAGGTGTCCCCCCCACCTTTTTTTTTAATGTTTAGCACAGTTTAAGAATTGTTTACAGGGGCACCTGGGTGGCTCAGTCCGTTAAGCGTCCGACTTCGGTTCAGGTCATGATGTCAGAAGTTCGTGGGTTCAAGCTCCTCCTCGGGTTCTGTGCTGACAGCTCAGAGCCTGGAGCCTGCTTCAGATTCTGTGTCTCCCTCTCTCTCTGCCCCCTCCCTGCTCACACTCTGTCTCACTCTCAAAAATAAACATTAAAAAATTGTTTACAATTATACTTTTAGATCATCTTGCAAAGATTATGTTTAACACACGCTATCCAAGGGGGATAAAAAGATGTTGTAACATCTGAAAATCTTTCTAATAAAAACCGTTAAAAAAAATAGTGCTTAAAATTGCTTTTGTCTATCTGGGAAAATCTCAGTTGAGCACAACAACTCATTCCGTAAGTGTTCTAGAAAGGGGATTTTAAAAGAGCATTATGTACCATTTTTAGACATTAAATTTTTTTTGACAAATAAAAAGAATGCACTTTCAACTTGGAGCAATACAACTAGAAGTTCAAAACCTAAACAGCTAAGATTTTTTTTCCTTTTTAATAAAGAAAAACATAAATAACTACTTGGGTTTAGCCTGATCAGTAGGCATTCAATTTTACTCTTAGAAAATTCAAAGAAAGCTATTTGTTTTTCTTTTCTAGACTTTCCTTGGAGCTAAAATGAAACAAGAGATGGGGATCTATAAGGTATAACTAAGTCCTAGATCAATGTTCTAACCATTAAATATGAATCATGTCTACAAACATGGATGTCACACTGTTGGAACTGGTAGCTACCAGGAAAAGGTGGCTATGTAATCTGACCCTGGTGTGGGTGTACAAAACAAAAAAAAAAGTACACATGATAAACGTCTCAGGGTGGTAGGGCTCTTTGGAGCAAGCAACCAACTGAAGTATGTTAAAGTTACACCATGTAGGCCCCAAGTAAATAATTAAGTTAACAAATGTGTTTGGAAATGAAACAGGAGGCACTTTTTTGAGAGAATGTGCACATGCAAATCGAAGACGGGTAGAGAGAGAGAGAAAAAGAGATAGAGAGAGAGAGACACTACCAAGCAGGCTCTGCACAGTCAGCGTGGAGCCTGATGCAGGGCTCAAACCCACAAACTGCAACATCATGACCTGAGCAGGAAGTTAGATGCTTAACTGACTGAGCCATCCAGGCACCCTGGAGGTACTTTTTATTTTAAACCTTTCACTTATTAAGTGCTACTGAAAGCCTTTTGAAGAGCTATGTATCTTTTACTGATATTCATGTGACAAAGATGCCTAATCTTATGTTAGAAAGTGGTTTTTTTGTTTGTTTGTTTGTTTTTTCAGGGTGCCTGGGTAGCTCAGTTGGCTGAGCATCTCACTTGATTTCAGCTTAGGTCATGATCCCAGGATCATGAGATTGAGCCCTGTGTTGGGTTCCTCACTGAGTGTGGAGCCTGCTTGAGATTTTCTCTCTCTCTCTCTCTCTCTCTCTCTCTCTCTCTCCCCACCCCCCCCCACCCTTCTCCCCTGCTTCTTTCTCTCTCTCACTAAAATAAAAAAATAAAAATTAAAAATTTTAAAGGGGTTTTCTCTGCACTCTTGACAAGAGTAATGGAAAAGCCTTTGTGCTCCATCACAGAGACTCAGATTGTCACTGAACTAATCATGTGGAAAATAAACTCAGAACATTTAAATCTCCACAATCCATATCTAAGACACCTGAGAAGCTACTCAAGTCCTAAATTAAATGTCTCATTACAGGTATTCCTTTCATGTTCCTTTCTTAGTAGTGAGGCAGGTACTGGCTGCTTATGAAAACAGTAGGGGATCAAAGTAAATCAGAATCTTCATTACTCATGAATATGTCCATGATAAAGATTTCCTACATGTTCATGTACATAAAATCCAGCCATAGGGGTAACTCAGTCACACTAAGATTTCAAGTCTTCTTATAAGGAAAGATAATATGAATGTTAAGGACCCAGAGAGAACCCCCCTTTTTTTTTAAATTTTTTAATGTTTATTCATTTTTGAGAGACAGGGAGAGACAGCATGAGTGGGAAGGGGCAGAGAGAGAGGGAGACACAGAATCCGAAGCAGGCTCCAGGCTCCAAGCTGCCGCATAGAGCCCTCAACACGGAGCCTGACGGGGGGCTTGAACTCACGAACTGCGAGATCATGACCTGAGCCTAAGTCGGACACTCAACCTACTGAGCCACCCAGGCGCCCTGAGAAAAAACCCTTTTTAACCTGCCATATAACTAAAGATAATTCATTAGATAATTGCATTTCTCCTCCAGTAACTTTATCCAAAACAATTACTACCAGAATGAACAGTGTGCACTTTTAAGTTTCAGAGATAAAAGGTATTGGAAAATCTTCTAATAAATGATTAAAGTCATTCTAACTTCTCTTTCACGTCTTTAAAAACAATTTTTTTTTTAATGTTTATTTATTTTGAGGGAGAGAGAGAGACAAGAGTGCAAGCGGGGGAAAGGCAGAGAGAGAGAGACTGACACAGAATCCGAAGAAGGCTCCAGTCTCCAAGCTGTCAGCACAGAGCCCAACGCGGGGCTCAAATTCACTAACTGCAAGATCATGACCCGAGCCAAAGTACAACGCTTAACCGACTGAGCCACCCAGGCACCCCACTTTCACGTCTTTTAAATTTCCTACCAGAGTTCTAATGAGAGGACCTTCCCAAGATGTTATCCTCTGCCCTCCCATGTCTCCCTTTGCTCACCACTCTTCTCTGAGTTGCTCACTCTAGGAAAACAACTCCTGTGTGTTCCGTTCCTCCCTCTCTCCCCAGGTAGAGTACCACAATTCAAATCACCTCCTGGGCATTTTCCTTTGCATTTCAAATTTAAAATATCTCAAACCCAAACTCACTTTTCCCTCAAAGCCAGTTTCTTCTTTCAGAATGTAGTTCTCAAAATGCTCATTTTCTTCTTAATCCTTGGATTTGAAACCTTTGACTCCATCTTCAATTCCCATTTTTGGATGTCCATTACATCCAATCACTAACAACAACAACCAAATTTTGTTGATTTCTCTTTTGAAAAGTTTTCACCTTTCCCTTCCTATTTATATCCTCTTATTTTTGGTCATTGCCATATCATTCTTTTTCTTTCTTCTTTCTTTCTTTCTTTCTTTCTTTCTTTCTTTCTTTCTTTCTTTCTTTCTTTCTTTCCTTCCTTCCTTCCTTCCTTCCTTCCTTCCTTCCTTCCTTCTTTCTTCTCCTTCTTTTCTTTTTTTGAGAGAGAGAGGGTGCAAGTGAGCGAGGGGCAGAAAGACAGAATGAAGCAGGGCTTACCAGAAGTGGGGCTTGAAATCACCTGATGTGGGACTCGAACTCACTAATCATGAAATCATAACCTAAGCCGAAGTCAGATGCTTAATGATTGAACCACCCAGGTGCCCTGCCATTTCATTCTTAAGCAAATCTGTAACTGCCTTCTGAAGTATCTAGTTTTTCTCTACTGCAATCCATTTTATATAGTAATTCCACTAGATCAGTCTTCTCAAAACATTACTTTACCCGTATCACTCTATTTTTTTCTTAAAATTTATTTATGTATTTATTTAGAGAGAAAGTGCATGTGCAAGCAGGGGAGGAGCAAACAGAGAAAATCCCAATCAGGTTCTGCACTGTCAGCACTGAGCCTGACATGTGGCTTGAACCCATGAACCAGGAGATGAAGACCAAAGCCCAAATCAAGAGTCAGATACTTAACCTACTGAGCCACCCAGGAGCCCCTGATATCACTTTCTTTATTCAAAATGGCCAGTGGCTCTTAGTTGACAGTAGGATGAAAATTCAAACTGTAATTATTACTGATGTCTAAAAGCCTCCCAAACTACATTTCAAGCCTTTTCTTCCAGGGCTTCTCTAAGAACTCCCTGCTCTGGTTCAAGTTTATTGACTGGCTTTCAAACTTACCTGCCCAACCATTAGTACTGTTTCTCCTTTTTCTCCTACATAAATTCTGCTTCTTCCAGGAAGTCTTCCAAAGTCACTCTTAGCCAGAGTTTCTCAATGTGGGCACTACTGACATTTTGAGCTAAATAATTTTTTTGTGAGGGCTTGTCTTGTGTATTACAAGGTTTTTAGCAGCATTTACATCCTCTATCCACCAGATACTAATAGCACTACCAGCTGTGACAACCAAAAATGGCTGTCACCATTGCCAAGTGTCTTCTGGGGGGCAAAATCACCCCCTGCTGAAAACAGGGAGGCCCTCTCAACAAATAATCATTAGGCCCAAAATGTTACTAGTGCCAAGGTTAAGAAACCCCACACCATACTAATGTTTTTCAAACTGCAGGCTGTGGCTCTTTGGTGAACTATGAAATCAACTCAACGGGTTGTAAATAGCAGTTAAAAAAAAAAAGGAGAAACAATAGAAAATTTCAGATTGTATTGTAAAAGCAAGTCACTTAATAAAACTTTGTTTCAGTTTTATATAAATATGTATATATTTTGGATTATGACACAAAATGTAATTCTTACTATGAGTCTTGGTCTTAAAAGTCTAAAGCTACTACTTTAGTCTGATCTCAAAGATCTGAGACTTAGTATTTCTAGCATTCTTGCCACATTTATATTGTTTAGTAGCTTGTCTAACTCGATCTGTATGTTTATGTCTTACTCCCTAAACCTGTCAGAATCTTGATAGCAGGGACTATATTCTACATGATTTGGAATCCTCCATAACCATATCCTTATGTGGAGTTATGTTTCCAATATACATCTTGCTTATTAACTCAGCAACTTAGAAGACTTCTAGTGTAAGTTATGAGTCCATACTTGCCTGCAAAGAGATCCTGTGGTTCTTGGTCTTGTTCCTCATGGATCCCATTTTCTTTGGAGCCATTGTTGATGGGAAAGGAAGCAACTCTCTTTGGAGACTGGGGCTTATTCTGAAAATGAAGAGACACTCAGAATAAAACAGTACCATTAAAAACAAACCTAAAAAGTGACTTAATGCATCCCTCAATTGCACCCCCAGGTGTTTAGGGAAGACGGGCCCACGATTCAGTCAGTTCAATAAGCAGCAAATCATCATTAGTGATGTAAGTACTGCCCAATCACAGAGCTAAAATAAACTCACAGATTTCAGGGTTAATTTCTAACACCATAACCTTGCTGAAATGCCCTATTCCAAAGCATATGATACTGACATGGGTATGTGTACACAAGATAATTTTCAAAAGAACCTATCCAAATGCATTTCTCCTTCTCACTTGATGACCTTTATTCTTTCAAATGCTGATGGGGCACATTCTAGTGACCAGTAAACCACATTGGAGTGCAGAATTAAAGCTCTGATCCTACCTTATGGTGTGGCCGTGACTAAACTGTTCACAGAAACCCAGTTGGGTAGATAATCCTGACCCCATGACAGGCAAAGGAAGGTATGACATTTTATATCTAATGCTGTTCATAAATACAACTTATCTGATAAAAAGATAATTTTATCCCTAAATTACACAGACACAATTTTCAACCACACCCATGCCAGGCTAGCAGAATAAAAACCAGTCACAGCCTCCTGGGCACATGGTAAAAATACAGTCAGTTGATGGCCTTTATCAAAAGCTCAGTGATCACCCACAAAAAAGGGTTGGGTGGGGCCCCAGACCGGTACCAGAGCGAACAAAGCCGGATTGTGCAGAACATGAACAGAACGCTGGGAATCTGGCTTCAAAAGCCATGGTGTGGTATTGCAGCGTTTTGAAGTCAGACCCCAAGGCCAAATCAGTTAAAAGACCTGATTTAAGGAATCTTTTATGAAACATTTCCTTAACAAATCTGAGGGAGTTTGTTCCTCAGAAACAGGCCTTTTCTGACCCAAAAGAAAATGTAAAATGACAGATCTATTGGGTACTCTGAATTTGCCATGCAAACAGCTCAGTCTCAATACTGGAGCCACCCTCAGGCAAAAAACTGCTACCAATATGTAGATTTATGTTAACAAACAATGCTCCTACTGGAACTTTTCTATGCTAATAAAAGTTTAATGAATACTTAGTTGCATATGCTTAAATGTTATACCAACTCAAGGACAGTGATCCTGTTTTCTAGGTGCTTAAAACAACAAAAAAATTACTGCCGAGACAAAGACAACAAATAATAGGGCAAAGCAAAATCCACGGTTCCCTTTTGCCTCATACTTTGCCAACTACTTTCCTACATACGTATTTCCTTTCTATACATACTCTAGTGCTCTTGTACAGTATGGGGATCTCACAAAAAGCCATCTGATTTTTTTTTTAATGTTTATTTATTTCCCAGAGAGAGAGGGAGAGAAACAGAGTGCAAGCGGGGGAGGGGCAGAGAGAGAGGGAGACACAGAATCCGGAGCAGGCTCCAGGCTCTGAGCTGTCAGCACAGAGCCCTACGCGGGGCTCGAACTCCTGAACTGTGAGATCATGACCTGAGCCGAAGTCAGTCGCTTAACGGACTGAGCCACCCAGGCGCCACAGCCATCTGATTTCTTTTAATTCAATTCTCACAGATACCAGTCATCTCCAAATGGAGATCTAGGAGATATTAAAGCTTGTGGCACATTAAGGGTGTGTGTGTATGTGTGTGCGCGCGTGCATATATACATATATATGTATATACACACACATGTATATATATACATATACATACATAATATATACACATACGTATCCAAATGTAATTTACTAGTTCACCAGGAAGACTAAAGCAACAGGAAAGGCAGAGGTTAGAATTTAGCCATTTTTTAAAAAAAAAAACACCTAGATTAACACATTCTTGTGATATGGAGATGAATAAAACAAGCTCTCCATTTCTGATTCATCTAAAGTCGGAAGTTTAAACACTAAGAACAGTTTCTGAAGCAATGTTAGAACACCAGCCTGCCTTTCCTTATAATAATCAAAAAAGACAGACCCAGAACATTCCAAAGACAACCAGAGCATGGCTGCCTGCCTCTCTTCCTCCCCCAGATCCCCTTTTAAGCCCAAACCATAAGTCACTTGACTAGAACTGTGACATGAGCTAAAAACAAAGACATGTGACATGTGCTAAAAACAAAGACATGTGCTCCAAGTATGCTAGGTATGCTAGGTAACAACTACCTGTGAGAATAGAAAACTCCTCAGATATACTCTGGGATTCCATCCCCCAAATCAAACTACTTCCGGCTGAGTTCAAAGAAAGCTGAAGATAGACTGATTACTGTATTTGCTACCCTATTCTTTCCTCTGCAGTTCTTTTATAAAATTAATCTTCTATGTGTGTAAAGCTTTGTATTCTAACCCCCCCCCCCCCGCCCCACACCATTTGAGCATTTTTTCACGTCATCAAGAGTTGAACAAAAATCGCACTTTTAGTGATTTAACTCTCTATTGTATGGGTATACCACAACATAGTCATCTCCCTAAGGAGGGACACTTACAGTTTACAGGTTTTTATCATCACAAGTAATGCTACAATACTCATCCCTATACATAAGTCCACATTTGATTATTTCTTTGGGATATATTGTTTTTAATGTTTATTTTTGAGAGAGAGTGAGCATGAGCAGGGGAGGTGCAGAGAGAGAGGAACAATGGATCGGAAGTGGGGTCTTTGCTGTCAGTGTGGGCTTTAACACACAGCCATGAGTTCATTATCTGAGCTGAAGTTGGACACTCAACCAACGAGCCACCCAGGTGCCCATCCTTGGGACAGATTCTTAGGTAGAATTATTGAACATAACATTTACAAAGGCTCTGCTAACCTGCCTTCCACAAAGACCACCAATTTATATTCCCTCCCCTACAACGTGTAAGTGTCATACCCCCAGCAACATTTAGCACTCTCTATTTTTCTTCAAGATTTTATTTTTAAGTAATCTCTACACCCAACATGCCACTTGAATTTACAACCCCAAGATCAAGAATCACATGTTCTACAGACTGAGCCAGGCAGGCGCTCCAAATTCTTTCTCTTTTAAAAACTGTTTGCCAGGCTGACCGGTGAAAATTATTTAAAAAAACTTTTTTTAATGTTTATTTTTGAAAGAGAGCGTGAGTGCGGGAGGGACGGAGAGACAGGGAGACACAGAATCAGAAGCAGACTCCAGGCTCTGTCAGCACAGAGCCCGACGCAGGGCTTGAACCCACAAACCAGATGCTCATGACCTGAGCTGAAGTCATATGCTTAAGACTGAGCCACCCAGGTGCTCTCTGGTGAAAACCCTTGTTTCCATGTGTTTACTGGCCATTTGAACCCCTCTACTTGTTGTCTTGATGTTCTTTGCCCATTTTTCTATGCTAAGTCAACATTAGTCAGATGTACACTTTTCTTACATAAGTATACGTTAAGTTTATTTAAGTTTCTTACATAACCCTCACTCGGGTATATCATATAGCACGCAAGTTTGTCTCTTTTTGTATCTGTTTTATTTTTGGCTTTACCAAATTTATTTCAGTTGAATGATCTGGATTGGCATTGGACAAACTAAGCTTATTTCTTTAGGCTGGGGAGTACCAGTACCCAGGTGGCCTTTGAGGCATAATATTCTCAAATTGTACTTAAAATCAGATTCAGTAAAAGTGAGACCTATTTTTAAGGATAAGAAATGGACATAATATCCCACATTCACAAAGAATTGTTAACAGAAAACAAGTCTTCCATGAGACTAGGGTCTGTAATAACAGCTTGTCATCAAAATAAATACCCACCTGGACCTAATAACACATTTCATATGTTATGCCCAAGGTTAAAAGTCTAATATTTTTTTCAATAAATTTTTAAAAAGTTTTTATTATTTTTGAGAGAGAGAGAGAGAGAGAGAGAGACAGAGACAGAGAGAGAGAGAATGTGAACGGACGAGGGGCAGAGAGGAAGGGAGATAGAGAACCAAAGCAGTTTCCAGGTTCTGAGCTGTCCGCACACAGCCCAATGTAGGGCAAGATCATGACCTGAGCAAAAGTTGGATGCTCAACCAACTAAGCCACTCAGGCACCCCAAAAGTCTAATCTTTAATCAGTATTATTAAGGTATAATTTACATTAAGAAGCTAATTTTGGGGGTGCCTAGGTGGCTCAGTTGGTTAAGGGTCTGACTTGATTTCAGCTCAGGTCATGATCTCAGCTTGTGGGCTTAAACGCTGCATCAGGCTCTGCACTAACAGCGTGGAGCCTGCTTGGGATTCTCTCCCTCTTCCTCCCTCTCAATAAATAAATAAATTAAAAAAAAAAAGCTAGTTTTGAATCAAGAGTTATAATTTCAGAAAGGACTCATTTTGAGGGAGGCGAGAGGCACACTGATTATGCTGAGCTGCAAAATGAATACTAAAAATAAGCTTTGCTTTATAATTCATATTTTAAAAACCTCTTGTCAGTAAATCACAAAACATTCCATTTTTTTTTTTTTTACTCTTTATTTTTGAGAGAGAGACAGAGTGCGAGTTGGGGAGGAACAGAGAGAGAATGAGACACAGAATCCGAAGCAGGGTCCAGGCTCTGAGCTATCAGCACAGAACCCCACGCAGAGCTTGAACTCACAAACTCCAAGTTCATGACCTGGGCCGAAGTCGGACGCTTAGCCAACTGAGACACCCAGGCGCCACTTCATCTTTTTGAAGGGGGTTAAATTTCTAGGCAATAGATACAACTATTTTCTGTGATGAAAACAGTATGGTTGTGATATAGTTAGTAAAGTAAGACAACAGCCTTGCCTACCTCCCCATCCCCCCAACCTTCTCCTTTTTCTGAAATAAAGGAGGCATTCTTTCTTTAGTGACAGAATCCTAGGCTAGGCTATCCAACACCTGCTGCCTCCTTTAGGCTGTTAATTCTATCGGGTCATTCCAGTGATACTCCTGTTAAAAAGTTTAAGTACTTCTGTTTATAATTACAAGACACACAGACAGCCTAATCTAACTCTCACAGAGGCACTAGAAAGATCTGCAGTGAGAGCACTTGTGCTAAGAGCAAACAGGTATTCCTCACCAATTACCATCCTCAAACCATGAGGCCAGGCCACAATGTTCTCAGCTCAGGGAAGGACAGACCTGGGTTTGCTGTCCCCCACAGTTGACATAGTCATTCAATCCTGAAAGGTACTACTGTGATTCTGGGTAACTTCCCTTTAGGTTAACCAGTTGTGATTCTTCCTTATACTGCTCAACTGCTCTTTGCTCCATGCAGAAGCCTTGCATTATTCAAGAGACCCCAAAAGGGTAGTACTGTTACAACCCTCAAATGCATTTAGAGGTCGAATCTAAATTAAAAGCTAAGGTAACTGTGCTTCTGGAACTACAGTACTGATTTTCTGGCAAAAAAAAAATTTAATAATTTAGTAAGGCAAGGTAGAGCTACAGAATCGTGTGATCATACTAATGTAACAAGGCAAGGATGATTAGGAAAAACCCATGCCCAGAAGTTACACCCACATAACAGGGCAATCATGAAGTCTTTAAAAGTCACCCCTGAAGACCTTGGCATGAAATACTGATCCATTTACCACCTCTACATCCATGGAAAAACAAGCTAAGTGGCACGGCGCATTCACTTTCTATCCCTACTGCAACACAAATTTAACAGTTTAAACAATGCAAATTTATTAACTTACAGTTTTGTACAAGTTAATATAGGTTTCACTGGGCTAAAATCAAGGTGTTACCATGGCTGTATTCCTTTGTGGAGATTCTAGGGGGTGAAACTGTGGCCTTGATCTTTCTAGATTCTAAAAGCTACCCACATTTCTTCACTGATGGCCTACTTCCTCCAACTTCAAAGCCAACAATGGTTGCATCTCTCTGTACCTCTCTTCTGTAGGTACTCTTTTTCCATAGTCACTTTCTGACACTTTCATTTTAAAGGATCCTTGTCATTACACTGGGCTCACTCAGATAACCCAGACTAATTTCCCTACCTAACGGTCAGCTGACTAGCAACCTTAATTCCATCTTCAACCTTAATCACCCTTTGCTCTGTAACCTAATACATTCACAGCTTCTGGGATTAGGATGTGGACATCTTAGGGAGGCAGCAATTATTTTACTTACCATACCCACTTCCACATGTTTCAAAAATGGCACAGATGCTGTAAAAGCTTCTGTACTTGGGAGAATGGAATTTACTATCCATTGGATTTGGGAATAGAGTGCATCTTACTTTACAAGCTGATTAAATATTTGATTAACCCAAATGATACCACAATATTACCCCCTTTACAGTTGAAGGAGTTAAAGTAGGGGAATTCAGGAGATATCTGTGAACTTAGATGGGGATAAAATTACAATTTCCTTTTCACTAACCTCTACCTGAAATTGAGCATTATCTTCAATTACAAAGATAGCCAACAAACCATAATAGTAATAGCAATACTTGAGAATATAACTAATAGAAATCAGATAATTTTATTTGACATTACAGTTATTAAAGTTCTCAAAATATCATTTATGCTCATCTCTATTTACAAATTAATTATGGTGGGGCATGTGGGTGGCTCAGTTGGTTGAGTATCCACCTTCGGCTCAGATCATGATCTTGTGGTTCATGACTTTGAGCCCGCTTTGGGCTCCCTGCTGTCAGTACCAAGCCTGCTTGGGATCCTTTGCCCACCCTCTCTTTCTCTTTGCCCCTTCTCTGCTCTCTCTCAAAAATAAATATTAAAAAAATTATGGTAGTTATTATACCTATCCTTAGATCTTACTACATAAAGCATTAAAAATCACATTACTAATATAAAATTGTTTTAAGCTTTTGCTAACTGCATTTCTGTGTAATTGGTTTCCTTTGTAATCTTATGTATTTTATACACTTAAAAACATTCTGAGAATGGATCCACAGACTTCACTGGACTGCTAATGGGTCCATGACACAAAAAAGGTAAAGAACCTCTGAGCTAGTCCCTCTAAGACTATGAAAATAAAAAGGGGAAGCCGGAAGGGTGGGGAAAATGAGAGACATCAAAGTGAAAGGGCATACCATGGTCTGTCAAAATTTAGCTACAGACAATCAACTGAATTTTCTGGTGTAATTTCCCTACTAAACTTTTTGCGTTTCAAGCTAATATAACTTAGAAGGGCCCAGAAAACTGCAGTAGGATCAGAGTTCTAATGAGTGCATTAACTTCCATTTTGAAAAAGCAAACTCAGTTCAAATGTGCTCTGAAAGCAGAATGAAGTTCCAGCTGTCCATCTGACTAAGCAAGAGAATAAGCCAGAAAAAGTTGAGCAACAGGCTTTTCCTGGAGATGAGATACTTATGGCTACTTGCTCTAGTAACTGTCAACTACTCATTTATTTATGCCAACAGTTACTCAAGAGTACCGAGAAGCTTTGAGTACCAAGAGAAACTGGAGTTTCTTTTTCCTCTCTCCCCTCCCAACCAAAAAAAAAAAACAAAAAAACAAAAAAAAAAAACACAAATGGCTATGCCATAAGAACTACCCTAACACCTGAATAAGCAAAGGAGCAGCAGCTCCCTACAGAAACCAGAAGTCTGACTGCAACCTTTATTGCTTCTCTCATAAGCCCCAAACTTGAATTTTAAATACATTTTAAGTTATTAATCATCTTTAAAAGTCTTCTCTCGTCCCTCTATCTCCAAAACTGCTTTGTAAATACTTTTGTTAGCTTTTCCTGCATCACCTTGAAAACTAGGTTAACTGCTAGTACAATTCTATGATCAAGAAATCAATGACTCTATGTACTTCAAGAAAATCTAAACTTAGTAGTCGTAAAACTTGCTTACAATTTGAGCTGAGCATTAAAAAAGAATATCTGGATATAACACCAGTTGCTGACTTTTTCAAGAACATATGTATCAGATCAGTGTCAAAAATGTGGAATTTCAACTACTGATCTTTCAATGCCAAATATGACCACCTAACGTGATGTTAGCTCCAAAAAACAAGTGTTTGAGACAACATGCCTATAGAAAATACTATACACTAGAGGAACACTTATCCATGACTGTTATAACTACACCATCAACTAAAGAAACTAAGCAATAAACTGTTGTTTATGGGGAGCCTGGGTGGCTCAGTCAGTTAAGCATCTGACTTCAGCTCAGGTCATGATCTCAAAGTCTGTGAGTTTGAGCCCCGCTTAAGGCTCTGTGCTGACAGCTCAGAGCTGGGAGCCTGCTTCGGATTCTGTGTCTCCCTCTCTCTCTGCCTCTCCCCTGACCATGCTCTGTCTCTCTCTGTCTCAAAAATAAATAAAAACATTAAGAAAAAATTTAAAAATACTGTTACATAGGGGCAGCCTGAGTGGCTCAGTCGGTTAAGCATCTGACTTTGGCTCAGGTCACGATCTCACAGTTCGTGGGTTCGAGCCCTACATCGGGCTCTGTGCTGACAGCTCAGAGCCTGGAGCTTGCTTCAGATTCTGTGTCTCCCTCTCTCTCTGCCCCTCCCCTGCTTGCACTCTGTCTCTTTCTCTCTCAAAAATAAACATTAAAAAAATATTAAAAAACAGTTTTTTAAAATACTGTTACATACATTAAGTCTGATTAATAATAGAGAAAAGATATTATCAAGAAATTTACTGAGGACATGTTACATCCTTGGGAACAGCCACCATGTATTTTGTAGAACAGAATTAAAATATTAGCCAGCTAAACGACCAATCTCCTTAGAGCTTTTAGTTAAAACTACCAAATTCTGTCCAGATCTAAAGAAGTTATCCTATAAGCACACAAAAGGAAATAGACTAGTTTGGGGATTGTAAAACAGTGATGTTATGGAAAATAGTAGGGAGGTTCCTCAAAAAATTAAGAATGGGGGTGCCTCAGTCAGTTGAGTGTGTGACTCTTTACTTCGGCTTGGATCATAGTCTCAAGGTTGTGGGATTGAGCCCTGCGTCGGGCTCCATGCTGAACTGGAAACTGCTTGGGATTCTCTTTCCCTCTGCCCTTCTCCCCTGCTTGCTCTCTAAAGTAAAAAAAAAAAAAAAAAAAAATTAAAAATAGAACTACAATATGATCCAGTAATCCCACTTCTGGGTATATATCTAAAAGAACTGAAAGCAGGGTCTTGAAAAGATATTTACATACCCATGTTCTGGCAGCAGTATTCACAAGAGCCAAGAGGTAGAAGCAACCCAAATGTCCACTGAGGAATGAATGGATAAACAAAATGTGGTATATACATACATATGATAGAATATTATTCAGCCTTAAAAAGGAAATTCTGATGAATGTTAGAACATGGATGAACCTTGAGGACATTACGCTAAGTGAAATAAGCCAGATACAAAAGGACAAATACTGCATGACTCCACTTATATGAGATTATTCAAAGTAGTCAAATTAATAGAAACAGAAAATAGAATGGTGGTTTCCTGGGGTTTGGGGGAGGGGAAAAAGGGGGGTTTTTATTTAATGGGTAGTGAGTTTCAGAACTGCAAGATGAAAAAGGTCTAGAGATCTGTTCCATAAAAATGTGAGTATAGTTAATACTATTGAATAGTATAATTAAAAAGGTTATGATGGTAAATTTTGTGTATGTTTTACATACAGTAAAAAAAACCCTGATTTATTCTCCCTCAGGATACATATTGATCACAGATGTAGGGCTGGATTCTAAAAATAACATGTCCTTTCCTGTCTAAATGTTAATATACAACTTACAGTTCTGTAATTCACTATAGTCTATGAAACATGGTCAATCAGAAACCACTTGCTATCCATGACTTTTGAATACCAATAAGAGTTATAATGTTCTTTAGTCTTAAATACCAGAGAGAATATGTAAGTAAGTCTTGATTAATCAAAGACTAGTTCTTCAATAAATGACTTTTCAAGCCTCCTGCTATTCCTTCATTCTGTTTTATTCTTCCTAGCCATTTCTGTAATTACTAGGGTTTCAATGCAAGAATATGAGTATTGGGAAAAAATTCTAATTGGTCTGATGGATCACTGTAAGAAGTAGTTACCAGATTTGGCCACAATGTGAAATGAAGTTTTTATCTATGTTTTCTTTCTTCCTCTTAACATGAGAAAAACCTCCACAGTTCTCTTCATTTACAAGGCAGATCTAATTGTGGCCCCGGCATACTGCTAAAAAGAGATGGGCATATGAGAACTCCTGGGAAGGTAAATAAAAAACTTGCTTCAATTCTATCCTTCAGTTTTAGAAGTATAGAAGTAAGACCAATGAGGTTAAATGAGGCATAACAATATGTATGCCATTTAGTCTTTTTTAACATAGTATTAAGATTTAGGAGGGCTAAAAATTGCTGTCTCCTTTTGGTAAGAGGAAAAATTAATCTTATCCCAGAGCTAAGAAAGTTTTAACTAAAAAGATACATATTTAGGTTCAGGTCCGATCAAACATTCAGATAATATATTTAGAATTTTAGATCTTTTTATTTATAGGCCCGCAAAGTAAGGAGCAGAAAGAAGGAAGATAAGATCTTAGGTATTCTTTTTCAATTTATTTTATTAAAAATTTTTTATTTATTTTTTGGGGGGGAGGGGCAGAGAGAGAGGGAGAGGGAGAATCCCAACCAGCTGTCAGTACAGAGCCCAACATGGGGCTCGAACTCACGAACTCTAAGAGGACGACCTGAGCTGAAACCAGGAGTTGGACACTTAACTGACTGAACCAACCAGGCGCCTTAGGTCTTAGGTATTCTTAAGAACCATTTTAAGATATTTCCCAGCTGGTTTTCAGTCTTAAGACAATGATTTCAGATTTGTGTTAATAATCCTTTTTACTCCAGTCTATCCCATTAGTAACTGGTTTGCAGATTCTGAAATGCATATCATGGGCTACTCTTTTGATCGTAAATCATACGTTTATTACTGTATTAACAAAACCTCTTGGGCTCTAAAAAGGAACAGATGGGATGATTAACAACAGCAGCTGTTACATCACTGTCCAGGATATTACATGCCTACCATAAATTATTTTAAATTTTATATGCCTCACCTTCCCAATTTTTTAATACTCCTCCTTTGCCTCCAATACACAACAAAACACACCACGAAGGTAAATTTAATAAGATGCTACTGATGTCATTAAGTGCCTTCTTTGATGACTTTTAGCTAATCAAATCAATCTTATTACTGGTTTGATTTTGATAAACTATATATGTAACTTTTCTAATACATTATTAGATTCTGTTGGTTTTTTGATTCTTAGAGTAATTACCGTTTCCAATGTTCAACTGTTTCATGAGTTATTTCACAGGTATTCTAATTTAATCCTCACAATGGTGGACATAAATACTACTATTACTCACATTTTACAGGTTAGGAAACCATACAAAGTAATTAAGTACTCTGCCCAAGTAATAATCTAGATGGATTTTTTTAATGTTTATTTTTGAGAGAGAGACAGAGGGAGAGAACTTGAGCACGGGAGGGGCAGAGAGAGAGGGAGACAGAGAATCCTAGGCAGGTTCTACACTGACAGTAGAAAGCCCCATGCAGGGCTCAAACTCCCTAACTGTGAGATCATCACCTGAGCTGAAGTTGGACACTTAACCGATTGAGCCACCCAGGTATCCCATGGATGGATTTTAATCAGCCTTCAAAGCCCTTGTTCTTATTTTATTCTTCCCCTATCTTCTCACACTGGCTCAAAACTAAAACATTTACTGGAATATAATTTGTATTTAATGACTATTTAACAAAAAAGTCACAGTTTAAACAGTGAGGAATCTTGGGAGTCTTGGCTTTCTGAAGATTAACATCAGAACAGGCAGCTCAAGAAATGGCTTACAAGTAGCATTTTAGTTTCCTCAGCAACTCAATTTTCCTGGATCAAAATCTAAAAATAATTATGCTCTCTGTGGTAGAACAAATTCATTCTGACTCCCTCCTCCTCTCTTTGGTTGGAAATTAGGCAAAGTACTTTAACAGTCTTACAAGAGAGAAGTATTTATGCCTCTGTAAAGTAATCCGGTATCAATTACGTCCTAACCTCTTCAACATTTTAGAAAATAACTATCACCCTTCCAGGGTCCTTTTTGCAAAATAAATCATCATTTGCCTATGTGACCACTTTCAATATCAGAGTTTCTATTTTCAGATATTCGGTTGGATTGTCTACCATCCCAGCAGTTATTAACGAGCTGTTCTCGATACCTTATGGGAGAATTACTAAAGGAAAAGACCAAAAATTTATTTTAAATGAGATACAGAAAGACTAAAATAGTAGAAAGCGTTATCTCTTAGAATAACAAAGACTTCATTAGACAGTTTAAGTGGTTATATTAGCATCAACAAGTACTTTTTGAGCTGGGATTATGAATTTAATTCCTGAATATAAAGGGAAAATTCTAAAGATGTCACCAAAGATATTTCCTAGAAACATAACCTTTCTGACATAAATGAAACAAACTTCAAACTTTTTCAGACACGTGCTGCATAAAGAACTTAACACTGTTTTATTTAGTCGCTCATATACTGAATAGCTACTATGAAGAGAAGTATTATCCAAGATAGAATAATACATAAATTCACAAACCTAGTACTGAAATTTTCAACTAGAACGAACTGTACCAAGTGGTATGAGTCAGTATTCTTATAAAACAGCCCCAAACATCTCCAATGGTTCCAGAACAGATTACTGATTTCCACATTCCACATACAAAGGTTAGTTTTTCCCAACACCTCTTACGAGAAACCTGGATATTACGAAGGGAGATACCATTTCCTCCTCACATTTACAAATCTGATCCCACAAAGGTACGTAGGCACTTTAATAATACATCCCTTTAAAAGAGACAAAGCTTGCGGTCTATGTAGTTCTGGTAGGATTTTCCTTAGAGATCAGGAGTCAAATTAACTCTTATAAACTAGACTCAGAACGGGCCTTTGGTAATTATCGGTTTGCTCTGAAGTAATGAAAGGATTTGTGGGCGGGTCGCCATCCTGAACCACTCCAGATAACACTATTCATCCTAGGAGCAGTAAGGTTAGGGAGAGCAAAGTCTGCACTCCATCCCCTTATGCTGACCTATTAAATCAAGCCGACAGGAAACCACCACAAAACAGCTCCGTGGGTCTTTGGGGTCACCACACAGCAGGGCTAAATGCCGGCCTGGGCAGCTCTTAGCTGTCAGGGACCTCGGCGAAGCCACCACACCCCTCTCACCGTCCGCCCCAGGGGCCTGGAAGTCAGGCCCCTACATCTTGGCACTCATTAATGGCCCCCAAACCACGACCATCGTCACCAACGCAAGGTCTCGCCGGGCCCACTCTGCCCAGCCTCCTCGACCCTCGCTTAGCCTCTCTTCCCTTTTGGGGCGCCCGCCCGCCCGTCCGCCCGCCGGTTGCCCCGAAGGGTGCGAACTCACGACCGCAGCAGCGCCGGTGAAAATATCCTCCCCCTCGGTGTCGCTGTCCCCAGCCTCGGGTTCTGACCCCCCGGCCGCCCCCTCGGACTCCGGCTCCAAGCCAGGAAAAGGTGGAGGGAATCTCTCCGAAGCGCTACAGCCACCACCACCCGACGCCATCTTCCTCCACCCGCGGCGGAAGCCGCAACAACAACTTTATAGAGAGATAGCGCCGCGAGCAAAACGTTCCAGAGGAACGAGGAGTGGGATCATCGTGATCAACCCCGTGGGACGCACAGGGCGGGGGCTCAGGGGCGGAGCCTAGCCGCTCGGGGCACGGCAGGCCTGTTCACCACTGGTGCCCAACAAATCCGAGCCCTGCATCGCCACGCTGAGATCTTAACCAGGGGGGCGAATGGGCCAGAAAAGGAGGAGCTAGGTATGGGCTGCTCACATTCCTAGGGTTCTTTGTGTTCTGGATAGCCTTATCTAACAGGCTTCTTAAGATGTCGTTCGAATAAAGGAGCTTGAAAACTCTTCTACATGCCACGTACCTATGGCAAGCACAGTGCTGTCACTGAGATTCAATAAATATTTTTGACTGAGGGCTCTCAACAGGCTGCAGTAAAGTTTCGCCATTTATTCTTTGTTCATTTAGTTAATTCATTCAAGAAATACATATTGAACATCTACTGTATGCCTGGCATCCTACTATGCGTTGGAGATACAGAAATAAACGGACTCAACAGGCACTTGAGAGACAGGCATGCAAATGAACAATTCAACGTGTTCAGTGCTACAGTGTGCTCTGGGAGCCGTGTGAATGAGTATCAGTCATGCTTGGAGACGCTGGGAGGCCCTACAGAAGGTGAGACCTCAGAGCCCTAAATTTGGTTACAAGGAAGTGAGGATTATCCTCTTAATTGCTGTGGAGTGAAGTGGAACAGATGGCAAAGAAATTCTTAAACTCTGAACAGAATTTTCCTGGGGCCTAAGCTATTCACTTGTTGTCTGGTGAGACTAAAGTCTAAATCAGTCAGACAATACTTTAAACAAAAGTTTGAAGATAAATGGGATATGTTAGCATAGGATAATTGTGCAAAGTAATCCTTTCTTCTCAATAGAGATGAAATTTGCCATCAAATGTGACAAAAGATTTGTTTCTAATTGCAAATTCCTCAACATCAGGGATTGGCTCCTTCCCAGGTCTATGTATGAACTGTTTGAATGCAGGGGCCGCCTCCTAATCTTGGTATTCTCAGCGTCTGTAGACCAAGTTTGGCAAAGTAAGTGCCCAACAAATGTTTGAAACTTGACTGGAGAGATGGATGGATAAAAATAACATCATCAACCTTGATACTGGCATTCATCACAGCCACGAACACCAGAGGACTTAAACCATTCTTTTTGGGATAACGATCTCCAATGTGTCACTACTGGATGCCCTGGGCCCAGCGCAAGCGCTGTCGTTCTAAGTTGTCTTTGAAGGCAACTAACAGAAATAGCTCGCAGTGGGGAGTTGTGCCGGCCGAGTCCCTCTGAGACGAGAAAATCAAAAAGCCCTCTCCGCCTCCGCGACATCTAACGAACCTCACTGGGCTCCCAAGGTGTTCCGTTTCACCCCAACGGAAACTCACTTCCGGCGTGACTAGGAAGTAAGAAAACTGGCTGGAAGCAGCTCCCTCAGAAAAATAACAGTAAAGTCTCCTTGCACACGCTCCTCCAGCGCTAGAAATCAAGATCTCCTTTCCCCCTACCTCTTCAGGATTCATCTTTAGCTTATTGAAGGCGCTGAGTGAGGCAAACAGTGGCAAGTAACAGACCGTTACCTAACCCCCTTCCCCGACAGAGACTACAAATCCCAGAATACAGCTCTCTGTCTTCCGAAGAAAACGCCCCATACGTCCCAGCACGCAATGCGCCTCACGTGCTGGGAGGAATTTTTTTTTTTTCCCCCCTGTCCCGCCGAAACCGAGGAAAGCATGCTGGGGCTTGTAGTCATTGCGGGGCCCTTCCCTAGGTCCTCCGCGCTACTCCGTCGGGTCCCGCCTATTTTCTTCTCCCCTGGAGCTTTAGGCTCGTCTTGGCCCATTTGAAGACCAGGAAGTTGATAAATCGCGAGGCCCACTGCTGAGAGACGGTGGCTCGGGTGGGACAATCGCCAGGGATGGCGGAGCGTAAGGATGGAGCGGGTGTCCGGGCTGCTTTCCTGGACGCGGAGCAGAGTCCTGTGGCTCTCCGGCCTCTTTGAGCGGGGAACTGCCCGGCAGCCCCGGATCATGGAAGAGAAAGCGCTAGAGGTTTATGGTAATTAATTTTACCCAGGGCAGCGTGTGGCTTTGTATGTGGAGACGGGGGTAACAGGGGCTTCACCTGAGGGCTGGGGGTGGAAACTCCGGTTTTTTCTGGGTCTCGGCGGAAAGCTTGGGAAGCCTTTTCTCCGGAGTGGGGAAATGTGGGTCTTTCTAGGACTGGGGCTCTTCCCAAACTTGGGGCTAAGCCGAGCCTGGAGGTCTTAAACACCTCATTTCCCTCTCATGCCCTAGTGCCCTTCTCAAGACTTCTGGGCAGAGCAGGCGTCTAGGGTGCTTGGTTAGGAAGGAACGCTGGCGTGATTGCACTACTGGTCTCCTTCCTTGCGTTCCCTAACCCCTGGATACACATTCCTCCTCCTGCCACCACCGAGAGCACTGCTGGGTGACTAACGAGTTGGGGACTGGCCCAAGGTTACAGCCGCTCTCATGTGCAAAAGAAAATGCAGAGATTCCCCCGAGAGAAGAGGAGGACAAGACTGGTTCCCTGTACCTGGGCCTCGAAATTAGAGTTTCTTATCACAGCCAAGCCTGGAGTGCAAAAAACGAATACACAGAAACACACATATAGTCACATGTGTTTGTTTTGTTTTTAATCCCTTGGGACCATGAGAAAACAAAGGTTTAGAATGGTTAACTACCCAGAGGTCACGCTGCCACTAAACCAACGGCAAAAACCAAACCCCGGATCTTCTGATTTCAAACTTCGTGCACTTTACACCATTTCACAATTGTCTTACGGCTGTTTTTGGACTTAGGTAGTATTGTTTTTGAAAACTAAAAAGACTGGGACTAACTAATGTTCAGAGATTCCTGCTGACTGAGGGAGAAAGATTTAACCCTAAGAATACAAATAAAATGTGGGCAAGGATTATGGGCCAGTAGAAGGAGGTCACAGTTGGAAGGGACCTTTGGAGCCAATCTAATTTACCCCTCTCTTACTAGAGGCAGGACTTAATCAACCCTAGCTATATGATTATTGTGAGTGGAATGATCCCCACAACACGGACACATTCCTGTCCTATCAGACTTATGTCTACAGCATCTCAGGACGGACGGGCACTTGGGGATACAACCTTGGAAGAGAGATGATTCTTGTCCTCAAGTTTATATTGAGGGAGACCTATGTACGCAAAAACAGACTTTTTCATTATATGCAGTACCAACCAATAGACTTGAATAAGAGATACAATAGGAGGAAGGAGAGATCCTAATCTCTGATTGGGGAATCTGGAAAGAGTTTAAGGAGGAATCACTTGAGTTAGGCATTGAAGTAGAAGTAGGTTCTGGATATATGGTGGGTAGAAGGCATACTAAACAGAAAAACGAGCAAAAGAATGGAGGTGAGAAAATAATATGTTAGGGAATGGCAGATAGGTGGGTCTACAGGTTAGGGTTTGTGGTTTAAAGGTGAAAGTGCTGTCAAAAATTGTTTTAGGGGCACCTGGGTGGCTCAGTCGGTTAACTGTTTGCCTCTTGATTTCATCTCAGGTCATGGTCTCATAGTTTGTGGGATGGAGTCCTGTATGAGGTTGATGGCTTGGAGCCTGCTTGAGATTCTCTCCCTCTCTCTCTCTCTCCCTCTCTCTCTCTCTCTCACTACCCCTTCCCCTGCTTGTGCCATCTCTCTTTTTCTCTTTGTGTCAAAATAAATCAATAAACATTTAAAAAATTGTTTTATATACCAGGTTGGAATTGGATACTGAAGGTTTAAATGTAAATAAAGAATATCTGTGCAGAGCCATAGAAGAATTTTTATCAGGGGAGTAATGTGAGAAGAGCAACATTTCTTTCTAAAGAAATAAATCCAGAGCTCTCAAATCATTAGAAAACCAGAGAAGTTTAATGCAGGATGAAATTTAATATCAGGCTTAAGTAACATATAAAGAAAATAATGTGGCCTGTATAAATGAGCCTTACAGGGAACATGCCTAGGATGAGGGGAAGCAAATTTCTTTTTAAAAAGCAGTGTTTCCCTGAGTCCCACGATGATAGAGCCTTGTGAAGAAGAAGCTTTTGTCTTTATTTTTCCTGCCTCCATTTTGAAATTCTGTGGCTGATCAAGTGATAAGCCCAGGAGTTGCTGGGGAAAAGTTGCAATTTGATTGGTTTAGTTTTCCCAGTAGCATTTCTGATTATAAGGGTGCTATAAATAATACAACAAAACCTCAGGCCTGAGAACGTTGTCCCATCCTACGTGAACTCCCTCTACTCTCCTTTCTGCCTCACCATTTTTGTCTCATTCTCCTTTTCCATCTTTTTCTACAACCTCAGAGTAGGAAGGAAATCTTGTCCTCTCCAAGGCCAACCCAGGCTCCCACATCCTTGGTCTCATTCCCTTCTGTTTATTTTGCCAGTCGTGCCCCGCCCCCCCCATATTTTCAGTCTCTCTTCTTCTATTTGGTTCTTCCCCTTGGGCTATATATAAAACACTCAAGTTTCTCTTACCCTTGTGATTGTTCTAGCTTTGTCCAAACCCGCAATTCTTTTCTTTTCCCTTCCCCTTCCCTGCTGAAGCCCTAGGACTACATTTTTAGTTCCCACTCAGTTCCCCTTTTGCAAGCTGGCTTCTACCTTCATCCCTCTACTGAAACTGCTTTTTTACAGGTGATCTCCTGAGTGATAGATCCAAAGACCTATTTCAGCTCTCGTCCACCTGAATTTTTCTGCAGCGTTTAATATTGTTAACCACCCCCCTTTCCATCTCTGCTTCTTGCTTTTATTTCTCCTTCTGATCCCTGAATTAGGTACTTCCCACAGATCTATTCTTGGGTCTCTCCCTTCACATTAGTGGTTCTCAAATTGTACTAAGAGGAACCTGAGGAATTTTTTAGAAGTCACAATGCCCAAGCCATGCTACCCATCAGTTAAACCAGGATCTTTAGGGGTAGGGCTTTAACATCAGTTTTTGTTTTGTTTTGTTTTTAAAGCAGTTCTGATAATTCCATTGTTCAGCCAAGCTTGAAAATTACTGTTAAACTCATTCTTCGTGAATCTGTGGGTTCAACAACCACTGTAGCTTTGGTGTTCTCTCTCTCCCCTTTTTTAATTAAGTTTTTAATTTTAATTCCAGTATAGTTAACTTAGTGTTATGTTAGTTTCAGGTGAACAATATAATGACTCGACAGTTCTATACATTACTCAGTGCTCCTCATAAATGTACTCTTAATTCCCTTCACCTGTTTCACCCATCCCTCAACCCACTCTGGTAACTGTCAGCTCTCCATAGTTAAAAGTCTGTTCCTTGGTTTGTCTGTCTTTTTTTCCCCTTTGTTTGGTTGTTTTGTTTCTTAAATTCTGCATAAAAGTGAAATCATACAATATTTGTCTTTCTCTGACTTATTTCACTTAGCATTATATACTCTCTACCTCCATCCATGTCCTTGCAAATGTCAGTATTTCATTTTTTTTAATGGATGAATAATATTCCATTACATATACAATGCAATATCATTCTGTCTGTCTCACATCTTCTTTAATCATCTATCAGTGGATGCACTTGGGCTGCTTCCATAGTTTGGCTTTTATAAATAATGCTGCAATAAACATCAGGGTGCATGTATCCCTTTGAATTAGTGTTTTTGTATTTTGGGGGTAAATACTCAGTAGTATGATTACTGGATTGTAGGGTAGTTCTATTTTTAATCTTTTGAGGAACCTCCATCCTGTTTTCCAGAGTGGCTACGCCACTTTGCATTCCCACCAAGAGTGCCCAAGGGTTCCTTTTTTCTCCACATCCTTGCCATTGCTCATTTCTTGTGTTGTTGATTTTAGCCATTCTGACAGGTGTGAGGTGGTATCTCATTGTAGTTTGATTTGCATTTCCCTGATGATGAGTGTTGTTGAGCATTTTTGTAAAGTTTATTTATTTGGAGAGGGGAGTGGGCAGGGGCAGAGGCAGAGAGAGAGAGAAAGTATCCCAAGCAGGCTCTGCACTATCAGCATGGAGCTTGACTTGGGGCTCAAACCCACGAACTGTGAGATCATGACCTGAACCAAAGCCAAGAGTCGGTTGCTTAACCGACTGAGCCACACAGCACCCTGAGCATCTTTTTATGGGTCTCTTTAGCTTTGGTGGTCTCTTAAGCCTTATGTACCATTCACTGTTTGCTGGAATGTTCCTTTGGGTTGCCCCTTAAGCACTTCAAAATCATTATGTATAAAATTGAACCCAGTTGCCCCAGCCCCACCCAACTTTCTTCCTGTGTTCTCCAGCTTTTTTTTTTCTTCATTCTATCAGTGTTCTCCCAGACAGACTTAAAACCTGAGTCGGCTTCCATTTTCCCTTTCCTTGTCTTCTACATCCAAACGCTTGTCAAATTCTTTTGATTCTGCTTCTGAAATGACTTCTCCATCTCTCACCTCCTCTCCATTACTATTGTCATGTGCCTGTTTTGGGCCCAGCATTTTCAGCTGGTATCCCTGGGCTCTACTCTTAGTTCTGATTCTACCAGCTGGTGGATGAGTTACCAGCTGACAGTATAGTGCTGTCCACGTTTACTCCCTTGTTCAGAACCTCTTGATTCCTTATTACCTGTGGCTGGCTGTAAAAACAATCCTTGATGGTCTGGATGAATCTCTTATATCCTCACTTATGCTGAGTTCTAGGCAGACTAAACTTTTTTTTAATTAAAAAAAAATTTAAGTAATCTCCTACACCCAACATGGGGATCAAACTCACAACCCCAAGATCAAGAGTCTCATGCATTAGCAACTGAGCCAACCAGGCACCCCTCAATTTCTGGTCCTTTAGTTTCCTTCAACCTTAAATGTCAGATATTGAAATGTCACCCATATTTAAAGGCTTGATTCAGATTCTGCTTTCATAAATCCTGATACCACATTCTCCGACACTTCTTTCTCCACATTTCTTTCTGACACTTTTCTCATTCTTATATTCTCTCTGCAATGTTGGATCCAAGAAATGGGTGTGATCTAATAGTAATCCAAGAAAACTGTCTTCTCAAAAGGAAACTGGTAGTGAAATTTTCCGTCAGAAATCTGGGGAGTTACTGTGATATTTGGTTTTAAAAAAATCAGTGTTTGGATTAGAGCTGGCAAAGTCATCCTTATTTAGAATACTCATGGGTCTTTCTGTTTTTGTTTTTGTTTTTATTTAAAAAAATTTTTTTTAACGTTTTTATTTATTTTTGAGACAGAGAGAAATAGGGCATGAATAGGGGAGGGACAGAGAGAGAAGGAGACACAGAATCGGAAGCAGGCTCCAGGCTCTGAGCTATCAGCCCAGAGCCTGACGCGGGGCTCGAACTCACGGACCGTGAGATCGTGACCTGAGCTGAAGTCGGATGCTTAACGGACTGAGCCACCCAGGCGCCCCATGTGTTTTTTTTTTTTAATGTTCGTTTATTTTTGAGAGAGAGAGGGAGACACAGGATCCAAAGCAGGCTCTGCACTGGCAGCAAGAGACTGATGTGGGGCTCCAACTCAGGAACTGTGAGATCATGACCTGAGCCGAAGTCAGACGCTCAACTGACTGAGCCACCCAGGTGCCCCTAGAATATTCATGTTTTAACATAATACCTTGTCTCTGATGATTCTATAGATTTGATTCGAACCATCCGGGACCCAGAGAAGCCCAATACCTTAGAAGAACTGGAAGTGGTAACCGAAAGTAGTGTGGAGGTTCAGGAGGTAAACGAAGAAGACTATTTGGTTATAATCAGGTTCACGCCAACAGTACCTCACTGCTCTTTGGCAACCCTTATTGGTAAGGTTTTATATGTAAATATATTTTTAATCCTAAGTTATTTTACTGATAGTGACCCCGAATAACAATTAGCATCATGTATCACACTTTACAGTTCGCACAGTATTTTCAGATGTGTATCTTCTGTAGTCCTCACAGGCTATGAGAGACTTTTCAGATGAGGAACCTAAGACTCCGAGAGTCTAAGTGACTTGCTCAGAATCACATAGCCAGGAAACGACGAAGCTGAAGCTCAAACCCAGGTCTCCTGACTCCAAACATGATACCTCCTTTAGTTACACCATGCTGCTTCTCTTTGGTATACACACCTACAACGGCTGGAGAGTGGGTGTGAGCCAGTCCTCCCCTCAGTTTTGGAGATTGGAGTGGGTGCTCTCAGACTGGCACTGCTACCATCACCTTCTTCTCTAGCTGCTCTGTTGGCTTCAGTGAAGTATAGGCAGAAGTCCTAGTGGGAGAGGTGTTGTTTTTGTTTTTTGTTTTTTGTTTGTTTTTGTTTTTTTCTTTGGGGGTTTATTTTGAAGGCTGTTTTCTATTTGAGAGGCTGCATCCAGTATTTTGGAATAGTTAGCAGTAAGATACATAAGAGGTGCCTTTGAATACATACTTTGTTATAAAGAAGAGAAAGGACATTTATTTCAAACCAAAATGTTCATCGGTAGGGGATGGTTTAAATAATCAGTGCTGGTATGTATTAACAATGGAATACTATGTAGCTCTTAAAGAGAATGAAGAAACTGTCCATGTGCTGATATGGAAAGATCTTTATTACATAGTGTTAAGAAATAAAAGCAAGTGTAATATTGCTACGGTTGTGTAAAAAAAGGCAAAAGTAGACATTTGTATTTGATGGCCTATGCATGAAGAATACATAAGAAATGAATAGCTGTGATGGGGGTGGGTAGTAGTGGTGGTAGGAACGGGGCAGGTTGGAGGCAGGATGGGAGGGAGACTTTACTATGTACTTTTTCATATTTTTAAGTTTGTGAGCTATGGGACTATATTATCTATTTAAAAATAGATGTTTATAAAAAGGATCGAAAAGGTAAGCATTTTATTATTGCTTCCATGCTTGTGATTTCTGTCTTTTCTCGCTTATTGATCTGGGATCCCTATTAGTGGTTTCTAGTATACGGGCCACATCTTGAGGGACTATAGGGTTTGTGAATCCATAGGTAATATTGTAGTTATTAATATTCCATACTAGAAAAAGCATTTTGGGGTGTTTGTCTGTTTGTGAAGATTTTATTTTTAAGTTACCTCTGTACCTAATGTGGGGCGGGAGCTCACAACCTCGAGATCAAGAGTCGCATGCTCTGCTGACTGATCTGGCCAGGCACCCCGGAAAAAGTGTTTTTGAATGCATACTTATCTTTTTTGTCATTGGACAGTTTCTGAATTGCCAGATTCCAGAAGTGCTGCTGCTCTTTTGATGTGAAGGGGGTGTCTTAAAATATTTTGGTATATAAGGGTTCTTAAACAGAGGGTCTATTACTCCAAGAGTCTTCAGCAAATTGATTTTTCAAAAAGTAATGTTTATTTTGTGTTTTTTAAATTGCAAAAGTAATATCTTGGCAATAATTTGGAAACCCCACGAAAGCATAAACAACAAAATAAAAACCAGCTGTCATAAAAGAATGTGTGTTTGGGTTTAAAACTCCAGCTCCGTCAGGTCTGCCATTTTGTGGTCTTAGGCAAGTTACTTAACCTTTCTGGGCCTCAGTTTCCTAATCTGTAAAGGAGAGATAGTAAGAATAGCAACGGCATCACAAGGGTTAGATAATAGAAAGCTTGAAATAGATAAGCATAGGCAATTTTTTATTCATCATTAAATATTAGTTTTTAATTATATAGTCATGTAGGTCTGTGTTACTAGCACAATATATTATGTTTTATACCATTTAGACCACTTCTAGGCTTTCACAATTATAAATTATACTATGATGAACAACTTTATATGTAAATATTTTTATATGTCTCTAGTTATTGCCTCAGGATAAATTCCTTTAATTGGAATTATTGGGTCATGTGGTATAAGTATTTTCAAGCTTCTGGGTACATATTAGGAAATCCTTCTTAAAAAGTTTCTACTCTTTGAGGAATTAAGGAAATAATTCCATAGAAGAAAACAGCATGTACAAAACATTTATCATAAACTTATAATAAAGAAATCTGGAAGAAATTATAGTATCTATTAAGGAAATGGCATCCAATATAATGGGATTTCTTATTGCTATTGAAAATGATAAATATAATCAAGGAATCAAAGTATCTGAGCAATGTATGAAAAAACTTAAATGCTAAGTTGAATTTGCATAATGATTGTAATTATTGAAAAAACTGTGTTTATGAAAGTCCATGAAATAAAAGTAAATGTAAAGACACCAAGATCTGATTATGGTAGATATTTCAGATCTATACACTTCAGGTGTTGTTTTTGTTTTTCTGTTTTTGAGAGAGAGAGAGAGGGAGGGTGCAAGTGAGCGTGGGGCAGAGAAAGAGGAGGGAGGGAGAGAGAGAGAGAAAGAAACGGGACTCACCTGAAGCAGGGCTCGAGCTCACGAACCATGAGATTAAGACCTGAGCTGAAGTCAGATGCTTAACCGGCTGAGCCACCTAGGCACCCCCAGATCTGTACACTTCTTGAGCAAAGTTTTGTCGGGTTTTTGTTTTTGTTTTTTTTTTGGCTCTTTCAATATGAGTTTCAGTTAGGACCTTTGCCTTTTTAGAGGTTAGTAGAGTAGTGTAGTAACCATGTTCAATCGATATGATCGGAAAACTTAATAAAAAGAGCTCTCTTTCTGACATTTGGGAGGCATTTCCTGTGAGCAGATAGTACTAAACAGGGAAAGGCACCTGGGTGCATTCCCCTGGGATTGCTGATGTTGTCACCTACTCAGAATTATCCTGGTAGATAATTGCAGAGACAAAGGAAACTCAAAGGGGCTGAGCCGGGTAAGGCAGAGAAACCAGTTGTTAACTATTTGTGTAGACTTAGTCTAGACAAGACTAGCTGGAGGCAGGTGTGATCCAATATGAAGGGCATAGGATTTGGAGTCAGAAGGTCTATATTTAGCTCCCAGCTGTCCACCTGTTAACTATATGATGTCAAACAAATCACTTATCTTGGTTCCTGGCTGTAAAATGAAAATGATAACAATAGTAATGGCTAATATTATTGGATACTTTTTATGTACCAAGTACTATTTTAGGCACATTGTGTAACTATTTATTACTTATAACACCCCTATATAGAGTGGTACTGTTATAATACTTACTTTATGGATAAGCAAACTGAAGTTCAGAAGAATTCAGTAGCTTGCCCAGGGTCACATAGCTAGTATGTTCTGGAGCCACTCTTGAACCCAAAGAATCTATCTCAATAATGCTGTACTGCTTCTCTTGAGGATTTTGATGCTCAAGAAAGTGCTTTGTGAGTTGTGAAACAGTTATTATTTACTTTATGGATAAAACACCTACCAACGGTGAGTAGAACACATGAGAATGTTCAGATGGTGTACAGGTAACAGATAAAAGAGACAGCGTGGGGAGAAGAACTCTCCAGATAGGCTTTAAGGAAATGGTTTAAAGGGAAAACCCCTTAAAGAAATGATATATTGTGTTTAGAGTTCTTTAATATGTATTATGAAATTCCTGTGTTCTAGACTCGAAGCACTCCGGAACACTTTCTGTGCATAATAAGAACAATTTGACTTTTGTGTCTTGGGATGTTGATTTAATTAAAAATTCATTACTTATTTTGAAGTGGGGGAAGAAGTAGAGCATGGGCACAAAAGAGTCTGTTCCAAGCCCAGTTTTAATTTCTCTTACAAGTCTCAACAAGGGGAAAAAAAATCATTGAACTGTGACTTGGTGTTGGGGTGGCTAACTGAACTTCAGAGGAACTTGTTTCAGGGCAACAGCTCTATTTGTACATTGCGGCATAGAGGATTCCAAACTTGGGAAGTTTCTTGTGGTCCTTTTTAAGTGGATCTTACTTGGTTTTATTTTATCTTATTTTTAAATTTTTTTAATTATTTATATTTGAGAGAGAGAAAGAGAGACACAGTGCTTGAGTGGGAGAGGGGCAGAGAGACAGAAGCCCAGAATCTGAAGCAGGCTCCAGGACCCAAGCTGTCAGCACAGAGCCCGACATGGGGCTGAAACTCATGAACCACGAGGTCATGACCTGAGCCAAAGTTGGATGCCCAACTGACTGAGCCACCCAGGCTCCCCTAAGTGACTCTTACTTGGTTTTAAATATTTGGGTGATCTGGTCTGTTAGTGTTCAATAAAGTGTAATGAGTGAATTGACCTTTGCTTGAAGGCAAATCGATGCAGTAGAAAGGACGTAGGCTTTGCAGTGGTCTTGGGTTTTAGTCCCAACTGCCACTTTACTAGCTCAGTGATGTTGGGCAAGTTACATTGTGACCTTGGTTTCATAATTTATAGAATGGGTTTGGTAATATTTGGCTCACTGGAGTGTTATGAGGAGTATGTAAGACTATATAAAAGTTGCTAGCATGGTGCATGGCTCAGAGGAAACCTCCACTGGGTTGAGCCAAAGCTTTTCCAGCTACTGTACTGTATGGAGATATCTACACACAGCTGTATGCTTTTTCAAGAACTAATAAAAGAATAGATAATTGGGGCCGTTTTTTTTTTTTTTTCCCCTCTACAGGGCTGTGCTTAAGAGTAAAACTTCAGCGGTGTTTACCGTTTAAACATAAGGTAAGGAAGATTTTCTTGTTTTATAACTGCTTTATTGAGATTTAATTCACCTTTCACACAGTTCCATCTGTTGAAAGTGTACAACTTAATTGTTTTTAGTATATTCACTGAGTTTTGCAACCATCACTACTATCAGTTTTAAAACATTTTTATCACCTCAGTAAGAAACCCCACACCTATTTCCCCAAACCTTCCCCTATCCCCAGCTAACCACTGATCTACTTTTGGTCTCTGTATATTTGTTTATTCTGGATGTTTAATTCAAATGGAATCATACATTTGTCATCTTTTTTCACTTAAAATATTATTTTCAGAATTCATCCATGTTGTAGTATGTGTCAGTATTTCAGTCCTTTTTATTGCCTTACACTATTCCCGTTGTATGAATATGCCGTAGTTTATCTTTTGATTAGTTGACGGACACTTGGGTTGTTTACGCTTTTTGTCTATTATAAATTTGTTTGGGCATATGTTTTCATTTTCCTCTACTAGGAGGGGAATTGCTGGATCTTTTGCTAACTGTATTTAACCTTTTGAGGAACTGCTAGACTGTTTCCCAGAGCTACTTCACCGTTTTACATTCAGTAAAATGTACATACTGCTACTTCACCAGCAGTATGAGGGTTCTGATTTCTCCACATCTTTACTTACACTTCTGTTTGATCTGTATTATTACTATCTTTTTCATTATAGCCATCCTGGTGGGTTGGAAGTGATAACTCATGGTTTTGATTTCCATTTCTCTGGTGGCTAATAATGTTAAGCATATTTTCATGTGCAAAAATTTTAAACCAAGTAAGAACCACTTAGAAAGGGCCGCAAGTAACCTCTCGAATTCAGAATCTTCTATGCCTACCCGGTACCAAACCAACTGTGTGGTTTCGCTGAGGTATTGTTAGTTCATATAGGAATCACAGGGTAAGTGCTTGACTTTTCCCCTTTATTTACCATTTTCCAGAGTAATAAGTCGTGCATAATTTAAACCAAAGTAAATGAGTATAAAGTGATTTTATACCTGTTGCTTTATTGTCTGGAAGAAGAGTTAGTGTCATGCCACTAGGGGAATTTATATGGTGTTTTGTTTTTAAAAAAAGACTGTTCTAGATGATCTCTGGGGTCTCTTTTAACCATAATAAGGTATGATTTTTTTTTCACTCTTGAAAAACGTTTATCTCAGTAGTAAAATAACTTTATAAGAATTAGTTAATACACTCCACTGTTCTCTGGAAAGTAGACACGAGTTTATCATATAGCATGCTTTATTTGCCATGGGATTTGCAGTAATTTTGTGGGTTTATCTCAGAAGCTCCAGTTCTTGGAGGTTAGCTAATCTGAGGGAGTGCAGGAGGCCAGGAGGGATACCTTAACTGATATTATACTTGAGAGGAAATTTAGCAAGATAACAGTGTATGAGAAAAAGGAGGATACTGACAACTGTATATTGTGATCCTATTTTTGTAAAATAAGCAAAGAAAAGAAACTTCCAACCTTGGTGTGTGTTTGTGTGTGTGTGTGTGTGTGTGTGTGTGTGTGTATAAAATCTATATTCCATTATTAGGTATGGAGAAAAAATATGGAAGAAACTACACGAGATTATTAGTATAGCTTGTTTGGGGCTTGGGGCAGGGAGTAAGTTTAGATACTTTAGGTACTAATCTGGGAGGAAGAGGTAGAGAGATCCATGAGTGAAATATGTTTGAGATCTCATTTGTGTAAACTTTTATTTGTATGTATGCATTTTAAAAAGTAATTAATGGGAATAACCCTGCAAGCCTTCCCACAGGTGACCAAAATTTAAAATCCTGCTAATTTCAGTCCTTGTTTTAGAGGGATCTGTCACTGATGTTAGAAAAAGGAATTGGGCTTTCATCCTTAGGCTCTTGAGTCCTCTGTGCATTGCACTTCACTCATTATCATAGAGTACTCTAAATGTTTTGCTTTTAATATTTTTTTCTTCCTAGTTGGAAATCTACATTTCAGAAGGAACCCACTCAACGGAGGAAGACAGTAAGTCAATCCTGACTCATTATTAGAAAGAAACAACTTTAGATAGTACTTCATCTTGGATACCAAGTTATTCTGCCATCCAACTATCTACGGGGTCAAAAAAGTGCAGAATTAGTTGTTAGCTCTTGCTTGAGGTGGGGGAATCTAGACTTTTCAAGAAGTAGTTTTTCTGTAGGACTCTAGGTGAACTAGAGGTAAGACCTATGGATATTGGCTGGTTTAGGCTAGGAGCTGCACATCTCTGAAGAATATCCAGCTTTAGGGACCTTGACTTATAAACTCTAAGGAGGGCTTGATATTTTTCTTTGATGCAGGATAGAGAGCTATGTACTTAAAATTTAAATTCAAGGTCCAGAAAAGAATATGGACATTTCTTTTGAACTCTTACATCAAGAGTGCTTTTAGCAAATTATAGACAACAGATATGGGCCAGTACCTTAATTATATGAAGATCCATGCAGACTCATTAAAAAAAAGACCTAGTAGATGAAGGAAAATTCACAGAACTAAGAGATAAACATGGGGTAATGTTCGCACTCATCATTAATCAAGGGATTATAAATTACAACAAAAATATGGAGCCATTTTTCACTTCCTCTTTTATGTGTGTGTTTATTTGTTTTTATTTATACTGTCAGATATTTTTTGCAAAGTGATAATTCATGTATTGTTGTTGACAATATAATTAGTTAAAAAATGTTGGGAAGTAATTCAGTGATGAGAATCAAAACCATGAAAATATTCATATCCCTTGATCTAACAATGCCACTTTTAAGAACCTTTCCAAAAAGAAGGGTGTATGTATAAAGGTGCTCAATGTAGCGTAGTCTTTATAATTAATTTAGAAGACATATAATTTTTGATGTGTTAAATTACCCTGTAATAAAAAAAAAATAGGTTAAAGGGGGAAAAATAGAAAATTTTAAAATTTCATTTACTCTTTACTCTGTATGGAAATATGTATATGGACAAAGACTAGAAAGAAAGAAATGAAAATAGTTGTGGAAGAGTAGTAGGATTATAGGGTGTAATTTTCTCTGTAAGTCTCCCTTCTAGAACTTAGGAATCATTAGCCAAAATAAGCTTTAATTTACAAAGGAGTTAAATTCTGTTTTAACAGGCTAAAAAAATTTGTTACTATATATTGACACAGTTCCTTTGCTAACTTCGTCTGTATTTTGCAGTCAACAAGCAGATAAATGACAAAGAGCGAGTGGCAGCTGCAATGGAAAACCCCAATTTACGGGAAATCGTGGAACAGTGTGTCCTTGAACCTGACTGATTGCTGTTTTGAGAGCCACTTAACTTTAATTGTTTGGTATATTTGTTTAAATTCTTTGTAAAATGTAAAGACTCGTGTTTAATACGTAGGTGATTTGTACCTCGAAGCATTTTTTTAATGGATGATTTGCAAGCAAGATTTAATTATATGTAGTACCTAGTTTGCTCAGTGTATAACATTCTCAGGATTTGTAACACTTAAATGATCAGACAGAAGAATATTTTCTAGTTATTATGTGTCAGACAAGTTGCTATTTTTCTGACGCCTCTTCTGGTACAACTACTTTTCATGTCAAATATTTACTGTGCCCAAATGCGTTCAATTTAAATCATTACTCTGTAGAATAAATAAAACAGAGATGATTCTTGTAATGACATACTTTAGAATGTTTTTATTGAATTATAAATTTTAGTGTAAATGTCAACTCAAAAGAAATTTAAAAGCTTTATTTTCTTATTAGAATGTAGAATCAGAAATCAGAGAACAAGAAAGAACCCTTAAAATCAAGCCTAGGCCCTGCTTTCCTTCAAGGACAGTCTGGGACCCATTTGTAGATGAGGAAGAAACATGGAGAGGGTCAGATATCGTACATAATTTTGAAGATCAAGAAGTCCCCAAAGAAGTTTTGATTAAACCAGTCTGAATTTACGGTCTCTTCTTTACTTGAACTTTGTTTAGTTTGTTTTAGGGGCTAATGATACTTGAAGTGTAACAGGGTGTGGAAGGCAGCCGCCGAGATGTTCCCCAGTGATCCTTGATTTCTGATGTTCATGCCCTGTAGAGTTGCCTTCCATATTGAATCAGAGCTAGTAGGTGTAGCTAATCAAGAATCAGAGGTGATAGTGTGTGACTTATGAGGCTAGATCATAATAGGCGTTGTTGCATTCATCTTGATTTCTTGAATTGCTCACTCCTCGGGAATCCAGCCACCCTGTCATGAGAACAGTCAAGCAGCCCTGTGGAGAATTCCACAAAGAGAGGAACTGAGGCATTCTACCAACAACCAGCACCAAATTGCACGCCATAGGAGTGAGCCATGTTAGAAGTGATCCTCCAGCCTCAGTCAAGCTGATATTTTGATTGGAACCTCAAGAGACCCTGAGCCAGAACTGCCTAGCTAGGGCGCCCAAATTCCTGACCCAGAGAAGCTGTGAGCAATAATGAATGTTTATTGTTTATACCACAAGTTTTGGGGTAATTTGTTGTATAGCAATAAGTAACTAATGCACAAGTTCCTAGAATGGAACTCTTCTGCCTTAAATTTAATTGAGGACACAAAGGGGAAAACAGGAGAACTTATTCCAAGGCTCTTGATAACCCTTTATCCACTTTGGGAATACAAGTTTTGAAAGAACAGAGAGGATTTTGTAAGAAGTTTAATGAGATTTTTCGGATAAAGTTGTTGCTGTGTTGAGTTCCAACCCCCATTTTGGAGGAAGGGTAGGGAAGTGATATCTACCACTATCTTCAGAGGGAAGTTCTCAGGGGACAACTCAGAGTTTGGGAATGTGTTCCCTGCAGTTGGGAGATGCAGCAAACTGGTACCTGACTCAGGCCTGAGAAAGAAGGTGGAAGTGGGCTGGAGGCCGGGCTGTAGGTGAAGGCTGACTCCTGCCTAGGAAACCTAGAGGAAAGATAAGGCCAGTGACTTTGGTGACAGAGCCCTCCTGGCAAGGAACACATGAATACCTCTCATGGACTGTGCTGTGGGTTCATATTTGACAGTGTCCAATAGGCCATCAGCAGAGCCAAGGAGACCTCCACAGAAAGGGTCTGGACATGTCCTGCCTGGTGCCCAGGGACTGAGGAGAGAGGACAGCAAATGAGCAACAAGGGGGGAGATGCATCTGCCGGGGTCAAGGGTGCAGCAGGAAGCTCTGGAAGGCTCATGAAAGTACCAACCCGAGAGAGAGACCCAGCTGTAATCACCAGGCAGGCCCAGAGAGCACGGAGTCCAACAGCTAAGTCAGAACCGTTCAGTCTCCAGTGTTCCTTCCTCCTCAGCCTCCAAAGCAGTGGTAGAATAACTAGCAAGCAGGGGAGTTGAAGAGGAGGAAAGAAAAGAGAGCAAAGGACTGCATCCCATTGCCCTGCTGTAGGTTTTTAGCCTGAAGCAGACTCAAAAGACTTAATGCCAAGTTTGTAGTTTTGACTATTAGATGTGACTAGATTCTCTCTTTTTTTTTAAACTAATTTATTTATTTTGAGAAAGAGCTGGGAAGGGGCAGAGAGGGAGAGAGAGAACTCCAAGCAGGCTCTGTGCTGTCAGTGCAGAGCCCGACGCGGGGCTCAGTCCCACAAACTGTGACATCATGACCTGAGCCGAAACCAAGCTGGACCCTCAACCGACTGAGCCACCCTGGCGCCCCTAGATGTGACTAGATATTTGGTGATTAAAACTGATAGGAAGACAATCTGACAGAAAATCATGTGTCTGCCCAAATCTTCCCTGTTGGGCAGAGGAAAATCATGTCTTCTCAACAAAGTGTCAAAGGATAGTGGGGGACAAAAATAAAACTAATTATTTTTTTATTTTTTTTTATTTTAAAAAAAAATTTTTTTTAACGTTTATTTATTTTTGGGACAGAGAGAGACAGAGCATGAATGGGGGAGGGGCAGAGAGAGAGGGAGACACAGAATCTGAAGCAGGCTCCAGGCTCTGAGCCATCAGCCCAGAGCCCGACGCGGGGCTCGAACCCACGGACCGCGAGATCGTGACCTGAGCCCAAGTCGGAGGCCCAACCGACTGAGCCACCCAGGCGCCCCTAAAACTAATTCTTATATAACCTACTGATTATAGACATGCTTTTGAAACTGTCTTGGCTTCTGCTAAGGCTCTGTGCTGCCTCAGCACAGCTTCATCCCCATGTTCTCTCTCTCTCTCTCTCTCTCTCGTAATTACTAATGGTGCTGCTGTCAGAAAAATCAGACATTGTGACATTGGAGCACTAGCCTTGTAGAAATGTCACTACGAGTTGCTGATCTGCTAAGAAAGTTCTCATTGGCTCCTTTTTTCTGGGGCATTAAGAATCTGTCCCCCAGCATCTATACATAGATCCACAAGTCATAAAATGTTGCTGTTTTTTAGTCATCACTGTAATCACTTCTTTCTAAAGTACAAATGCACCCAAGAAGGTCCTTGGCACCAACACTGAGTTCCTTGTTTCATGGCAACTTGCAATCAGGGCCAGGGCAAGAGCTGTGTCCCTAGTGTGTATACCCGGTTTCATGTTCTCCCAGCCAGTGTACACATGTGCATACAAGTACTTTTTAACTGGCTGTCTGCCTTTTAAAAAAATGTTTTTTATTTCATTTATTTTTTAGAGGGAGACAGAATCCCAAGCATGCTCCACGATATCAGCACAGAGCCTGACGTGAGACTCGAACCCACAAACTGTGAGATCATGACCTGAGCCGAAGTCGGACACTTAACTGTTGGAACCACCTAGGCACTCCTGGCTATCTGCTTCTAAAAGATATGGCTGGTGTCATCAGAGGGGCTCTGAGACTAACAGCCTAGGATCAAATTCACATCCCCAAATTCTGACCATTTCTCATCACTGGGATGTCATGGTTAGGGGTTAAGGAACAAGGGCTGTCTTTATGTTCCCTTCTTATGAGACCCTGATGTATGAAATGTTCTTTGCTGGTTTCAGGTGGCTGGAGTCTGATGAAGTCAGAGATCCCTAGTGTATACTCTCACCAACGCACACACTTACTCCTCGGTGCTCTCATCCACAGATATTTTAGTGAGCACTCTGAGTACCAGGCACTGTCAGGTGCCGAGGATACAAGGACAGATAGGCCACTCTCTGTCCCCTTGGAGTTCATACTTAACCAACCTCTGCCTTCAGTCCCTCTGCTGCAGGCAATGAATGACGCAGCCCATCTCTTTATGTGCCTGAGTTTGGCTTGGCTGGGTGACACAGAGGCTAGACAGCTAGAAGCAAAGACAAAATCATACCTCAGGGACTGTTGAGTGACGCACAACCAGAAATGGGTCACTGCTGCAGCACTCCCATCCTGCTGGCCCCAATGGTCTTAGAAGTTAGATGGGACTGTTATGTCTCCACATTGCCAGGATGATCTCTCCTCTCCCTGCCGTTTTGTGTGATTCACTCCAGCTTCAGAGCCCTAGATGGGGTCTCTAATCCCAAGTCCCACGTCCTTGCCCTGGCTGCCACAGAGGCGGGAGAAAGGAGAGTCTGGCCTTCTGTATGGGACACGAACTCTGTCTCTGCAAGAGTCACGTGGTAGGAACTCCCCAAATGCAGTATGATGGTTCCAATGACTAATGTCCCCTACGTTAATAACATACTTAGATGAGTTTGTACTTAATCACAACAACACCAACACACAAGAGAAGAGAAGAGGCACCCATATTTACAAGATGTATTATCTAGTCCCATCTCTGGCAGGGTCCGCAAAATTTTTTGGAAAAGGGCCAGATAGTAAATGTTTAGGCTTTGTGTCTCTGTTGTAGCTATTCGGCTCTGCTCTTGTAGCACAAAAGCAGCTGTGGCAATATGTAAACGAATGAATGTGGCTGTGTTCCAATAAAACATTTTTTATGGACACAACTTTGAATGTCATTTAATTTTATGTGTCGTGAAATAATTCTTTTGATTTTTTTTTCAGCCATTTAAAAATATACAAACCATTCTCAAAACACAAAAACAAACATTCTCAGCTTTGAGGGTTGTATGAAAGCCAGTATTAGGCAGGATTTGGCCTGTGGGCCATTTGCCGACCCCTGATCTGTAGGAATGATTCATGACCTTTTCGGAAGTTCTCAGACCTCTTTGAGAATCTGATAAAAGATAAGGAATGGATCCTTTTCCTTTTTCTTTTGGAAAAAAAGCACTCGCATGACACTTTGCATGGGACTCCAGGATTTTCATGGATTTGCTGAGGAGTCAGTGGAAGCCAAGTTTGTAACTCTGGTCTGCAAATCATGCTGCCTGAGCATTTGGGCTTCCTATTCTTTTGATATCTCCTCAGAGCCCTGGGCTTCACAGCTTTGATTAGGAAGCCACTACCTTCTCAGACTGTAATAAATAATCAAGAAGCTTTCTCACCTCTACTGTGAAACAACAGCTTTGTTACCCAAACTGCAGATGTCTCCTGCAGGACACAATTAACTGTAACCGGGGGAGGACTTTTTTAGGAAGAAGAGAGATTGCTCTAAAAGCCACATTGCATTCATAGGCCATTTGGTATTCCTTGTGCATTAATACAATGGCAGAAAACAAGCCAGTGAACTAACAGCTGAAACTCCTCACTGATGCATCATCACTGGAAATGCTATTTTTTTAAAGCTGCTGGTGGGTACTGAGTATTTGTTATGTTATTCCTTATATATTTTTCGTATATATGGAATATTTTACAAACAATTAAAAAAATTTTAACGTTTATTTTTGAGAGAGAGAGAGAGAGAGAGACAGTGTGAGCGGGGGAGGGGTAGAGAGAGAGGGAGACACAGAATCCGGAGCAGGCTCCAGGCTCCGAGCTGTCAGCACAGAGCCTAACGCGGGGCTCGAACCCGTGAACTGTGAGATCATGCCCTGAGCCAAAGTTGGACCCTCAACCGACAGAGTCACCCAGGCGCCCCATACAAATTTTTTTTTTTAATTTTTTTTTTAATGTTCATTTATTTTTGAGACAGAGACAGAGCATGAACAGGGGAGGGGCAGAGAGAGAGGGAGACACAGAATCGGAAGCAGACTCCAGGCTCTGAGCCATCAGCCCAGAGCCCGACATGGGGCTCGAACTCATGGACCGCAAGATCGTGCCCTGAGCTGAAGCCAGACACTTAACCGACTGAGCCACCCAGGTGCCTCCAAATGTTCTTTTTTTAAACCCACTGGATTTAGCCTGGACCAGAAGTTGTCCCTTAATCAGGTTAGAATGCCCATACGGTAGAGGCAAACTCAGTCTCTGTGTGAACTTATTTAGGACAGATGTACTTGGGGAAGGGGTAGGTAGCAGTTTGCTATGTGGGCTATAAGGTTCTCTCTGTGTACTGTTATTATCACACAGATCTTTGCCCCTCACAAAGGAGGTGGTTCAGAGCACAGACCCTGGTGCCAACATGCCACCTTGTTCTAATTCTAGACTTAGCCACTTGGGTAGCTGTGTGACCTTGGGCAAGTTACTGAACCTCTCTGTACCTTAATATCCTCATCTGTAAAGTGAGGTATTTGATAGGGCTGTTAAGAGGATTAAGAGAGAATGCTTGTAAGTACTGAGCACAATGCCTGGAACATAGTAAATGCTTCATTTTAGTGTATGTTAAGTAAAAATAGACGAGAGGGCCCTTTGGTACCAAGTTGCTTGATGGAGAGGACAGTTTTCCTTCCCGGCTGGGTGCAATTACCTGGGGAGCACTAGATGGCAGCAAAGCATGATTCCTTAGTGCTGGCTTTCAGGTTTCCGGCCAGCCTGCCAGGAACAAGACAGAGAGCACTGATTGCTTAGTGTCAGCTGTCCAGGGTATTCTCAGCACCTTCCCAGGGACCTGCAGAGGGACCCTCCAGGGCACCCTCGCCACCACTCTTACCCGGCTGCACTAAATGCCAGACCACACTGAGCGCATTGCCTTTGTTCTGACTGAGGTGATTATCACAGAAGACTTTCTTAGATGTGGAATTACTTTGCTAAAGGTTATGAATAATTTTGAGGCTTTTGATATATATTGCTGAATTTCCCTCGGAAAAAAATTGTGCTGATTGACATCCTACCAAGAATGGGGGTTTGTGAGGGGCACCTGGGTAGCTCAGTCCGTTGGGCGTCTGATTTTGGCTCAGGTCATGATCTCACAGCTTGTGAGGTCAAACCCCACGTTGGGCTCTGTGCTGACAGCTCAGAGCCTGGAGCCTGCTTCAGATTCTGTGTCTCCCTCTCTCTCTGCCCCTCCCCAGCTAGGGCTCTGTGTCTCTCTCTCAAAAATAAATAAACGTTAAAAAATTTTTTTAAACAAAGCATGGGGGTTTGTGTTTCTGCCCCACACTACTACAGGGTATTGTTATTTTGTTTTTGGGAGGCAGGTATTGTTATTTTTAAAAAATCCCTGCCCTAGATGGAAGATTTTTAAATGCAATCTTTTTTTTCATTCACATTTGATAAGATTAAACATTGGAAAATAGTTTTCTATTGCGATTTTAAAACATCACCTGTTGATATCCTTTGCCCACTTTTCTATTGAGATGTTCACTTAAAAAAAAACTATACAGTATGAGTTTTAGAGTTTTTTGTCATATATACAGCAAATATGTTTCCCAGTGTTTTGGTTGCATAGGCATGTTTAATTAATGTCTACTAACTAATGTAAACTAAATTAACATGTTAATAAATAACATGAATTATTTATTCAGTTTTAAAAATTTATTTTATTTTTAATGTTTATTTTTGAGAGAGAGACAGAGTATGAGCGGGGGAGGGGCAGAGAGAGAGGAAGACACAGAATCCGAAGCAGGCTCCAGGCTCTGAGCTGTCAGCACAGCGCCTAATGCAGGGCTTGAACCCATGAACTGTGAGATCACGCCCTGAGCCGAAGTCAGATGCTTAACCAACTGAGCCACCCAGGTGCTCCTATTTAGTTTTTGAATGAATAATACCTTCAGGTGGTTTGAACATCAAAAAGCATAGTATAGGGACACCTGGGTGGCTCAGTCAGTTAAGCATCTGACTTCAGTTCAGGTCATGATCTCTTGGTTTGTGGGTTCGAGCCCTGCATAGGGCTCTGTGTTGATGGTGAGGAGCCTGCCTGGGATTCTCTCTCTCTCTCTCTCTCTCTCTCTCTCTCTCTCTCTCTCTTTCTCTGCCTGTCCTTCACTCTCTCTCTCTCAAAATAAATAAATAAACAAAAATATTTTTTTAAAAGCATAGTATAAGGCCTATGGTGAAAAGATTCCTTCCCATCCTGTTCCACCCAGTTTTCACCCTTCCCCAACAGGTTTCATGATTAATAATTTCTTACTGCTCCAGAGAGTTTTATGCCTGTAAAAGCCAATACAAATATATATACCCTTGTTGGCACAACTTTTTGCATACATTGTGCCAGACCACACTGTTCTATGCCTTGCTTTTTTTCTATTTAACAATATATCTTTGAGATATTCCTATATCAAATCTACAAAGAACTTACCCATCATTATTTACAGTGTTATAGTGTTTCATTTTATTTAATTTTTTTTTAATGTTTATTTATTTTTGAGACAGAGAGAGACAGAGCATGAACGGGGGAGGGTCAGAGAGAGAGGGAGACACAGAATCTGAAGCAGGCTCCAGGCTCTGAGCTGTCAGCACAGAGCCCGACGCGGGGCTCAAACTCACGGACCGTGAGATCATGACCTGAGCCGAAGTCGGCCGCTTAACCGACTGAGCCACCCAGGCGCCCCTATGTTTCATTTTAAATAACAAGGCTCCTGTTGGTAGTCATTTAGATTAATTCCATTATTTTGCTATTACTAACCAGGCTACAATGAGCAAGCATACCTCATATCATACGTTTACAAGTGGATCTCTAGGATAAATTTTTGAAAACAGGATTGTTATAAAGTATCTATACATTTACATTATATAGCTACTGATGGATTGCCCCTCGTAGCGATTATGCCAATATACACTTGTACCATCAATGGATGAAAGCGCCCATTTCACTGCAGCCAAATAAGGCATCATCAAACTTTTAGATTTTTGTTAAACTAATACGGGAAAAATTTTATCTCAGTGGAATTTTAGTATTTTTCCCATCATGAATGAGGTTAACATCATTTTTACATAAGTGAGAGGCATTTATATTTTCTTTTTTTAATGTTTATTTATTTATATTTTGAGAGAGAAAGAAAGAGAGAGGGTGGGGCAGAGAGAGAGAGGGAGACAAAGAATCCCAAGCAGGATCCGAGATGTCAGCGTGGAGCCTGACTCAGGGCTTGATCCCACAAACATGAGATCATGATCTGAGCCGAAATCAAGAGTCAGACGCTTAACCATCTAAGCCACCCAGGTGCCCCTATATTTTCTTAATGTGAAACGCTCATATCATTTGTCCATTTTTCTGGTTAGTCTTGTTCTTAGTGATTTCTAGGAGATCTGTACATATTAGAGAGTAGTGATATGTGTTGCAAGTTTTTTTTTTAGTTTTTCACTCGTTTTTTAATTTTTCTCATTTTTTATTATCATGGGAGGAGCAGAGAGAGAGGGAGAGAGAGAATCCTAAGCAGGCTCTGTACTCCCAAACCATGAGATCATGACCTGAGCCGAAATCAAGAGTCAGTTGCTTAACTGACTGAGCCATCCAGGCGTCCCACATGACCACTATTTTCAAATCTTACTTTATGAACCATTTGGTCACATTATTTTTTATAAAGAAAAGTGTAAAACTTCATGTCTAACAATAGGTAAAGTGCTAAATAATTAATACTATATTCATTTAATGGACTCAATGTTTTCAAAGACTTGTTAATTCCATGAGAGAATTCTCAAGATAAATTAAGCAAGAAAAGCAAAATATAAAACAATTTATTCCAAATGATCCCAATTAAAAATGAAAGAGTGCATTTACATGTAAAAATGGCTAGAAGGAGGGTGCCTGGGTGGCTCAGTTGGTTAAATGTCTCACCTCGGCTCTGGTCATGATCTCACGGTTCGTGAGTTCCAGCCCCACATTGGGCTCTCTGTTGTGCTCGTGGAGCCTGCTTCAGATCATCTGTCCCCCTCTCTCTCTTTGCCCCTCCCCTGCTTGCACTCTCTTTCTCTCTCAAAAAAACAAACAAACAAACAAACAAGCACCTTTAGAAAAAACTAAAAAAAAAAGTGGCTAGAAGGAAATCTATTAAAACTTTAAAAGTAGTTATCTCTGCCTTAAAAAAAGTTTATTTGCAAAGAATATGTTTTCTTTTAATAATATGATAACCCCTAACAAATGTTACTAAACACACACACACACACACACACACACACACACACACACACCTTATGGTGTATGTCTCCTTCGTAAAGCCATTTTAAAACATATATTTTTAAGGTGGGAGATAAATCAGTAAAATGTTATTTTACCCTTTGGGTAAGTTTCCTTTGATCCTATCAAAGTACTACTATCACACTGCTCATATTCTTGGTTATCTTCAGTGTGTTTTATTTCCTATCTTCTTAGGTGCCCCCTGTATCTCCCACAGCTCATGATACATCGTTTTCTTGTTGAATGACTTTAGGCTCACCTTGGTCATAATGAAGGGATTCAGCTTTACAAGGGCTTGAGCCTTTGGCATTTCATATAAGGAATGTCCACTGCATGATGGGTCAGACCTGACCTTTAATCCTGGCTCTGCCCAGACAAGTATGAACTTGGATAAAAGTCACTTCCCTTGTTTTTGGGCTTTCTTCTTCCTTCTATAAAGTGAAGGTGTTAGATAATCTCTCAGGCTCTGTCCGATTTAAATTTCTACCTGTTAGAAGCCACAGTGGATTCTGGCTTTCTTGGGCTTCCAAGAATGCATTAACATCATTAACAACGACAGGAATGATTAATATTGAGATTGGCCCACAGTTGTTAATATGTTGATTTATGGAGAATTTAAAATGATAAGCAAAGCTTATCAGGTTTTTTTTTTTTTTTATGGAATGTATGCTTCTTTGGTGATGGTTGTTGTTGATGATGTTATTGTTGTTTTGATTAAGCTATCTAAAGTAAACTGGGTCACATCAGCTGAGTTTCCTTGTTACTGGATTCCTGAGGCTGTTATATCAGTGTTCCGTGGCTACATTAAGGTGAGGTCTGTTCAGATGAGTCAGAATATAAAATGAATACATATGTTGAGCTCAAGATTGCCTTGCAGGGTAAAATTTACCAAGTTGCAGAATCTTGCTGGACCTTTATTTCCCCAAGTGAAATACATGGCTACCATCAGGGACTGTGGGGGCTGATCTTATGTTAATCTAATCCTACTACTTGATTTTATAGGTAAGAAAGAAAATGGTGGGCAGGAGTTGTTGAGTGACCTGTCCACATTCACACAGCATGGAAAAATCAGATCCAAGACTATGGGGTTAGGATATATGGAAAAAGGTCTGGATTCCAAGTGAGCGTTTGCCAATAATCAAGCAGTATGATTTGGGCAAGTCATTTCTCTGCCCAGATTAAAGTGAATCAAAAGAATAAAATGCAAAATTTTCTAGATTATTTAATTATTTTGTAGACTAAAATAGGGGTTTAAGTAGATTGACAAAGAATCCTCTGGTAAAAAAAATAGGACGTAATAGTACGTAAAAATCATGATATGATTCTGTCATTTTCATTAATTTCTCAAGGATATTTACATCTTAATATGTCTTCACATTAGTGATACTTAATGTTCTTTAGCAATATGTTTTCCTCTTAGCAAGTCTTAGTAAAAAAATGCAACACCTTTTAATAGGTGCTGTTGTTGAGCAGAAACGGGGGTAAGGAAGCCAGGCAGAGCTCTAAGAACCTCAATATGCGTAGAGAGGTCCATAAACTTAATGAGCATTAATAGGCACCACACACGATATTTATTAATTCTTTTCTGGAATGAAGAGCCCTCCGCGGATACAAGCTTACATCCTCAGGGCAACCTCTGTTGTATGTATTTTGTCGTATTAATTAATTACTAGGTTTCTTTTTTTAAGTTTTTTTTAAAGCTTTTTTAACGAGTGCAACCCACTCAGGGCTCGATCTCATGAACTATGAGATCATGACCTGAGCCAAAACCAAGGGTTGGATGCTTAACCGACTGAGTCACCCAGGTGCCACAATTGCTCGTTTTCTTTCATCACAAAAGTAATATAGATGCATAGCAAAACCAAAAAAAGCTCAAAAAATATAAAATGAAAACTGGTGGTGTCCCTTTCTGCCCATCTGTGTTACTCCCCAAAGACAATCAGTTTCAACAATTTTTAGTTTTAGTTTATCTGCCAATTACCATAATAGATGTTGTTTTACTCTCCCCAACTTTTGATTTTGAAAAACTTCAAACTTCCAGAGAAGTTGCAAGAAGAATTCATCTAGATCTATAGACCGTTAATAGTTTGCCATCGTTAGCTTTCTTTTACTGCACGTATATACATGTTCTCCTTTTTCCTGAAACATTTGAGGAACCACTGTAGACATAATGCCATTTCTTCTCAAAATACTTCAACATGCATACATCCAAGAATAAGGACATTGTCCTCCAGAACCACAATATAATTCTCCCACTCAGAACACATAGTATTGATATCATTACATAGTAAAGTTTCCATATTCAAATTTCCATAATCGTCCAACAATGTCTCTTTTAACTTCTTTTTACAATCCAGGATCCACTCACTCATCACACATTGCACAGAGTTGTTATCTTTTCGCTCTCCTTTAATGTAGATCAGTTATGTTTTCTTTCGTGACGCTGATATTTTTGTTTATTTTTTAAGTTTTTTCTTTTTTTTTCTTTTTTCTTTCTTTCTTTTTTTTTTTTTTTTTAATAATCTCTACACCCAGTGTAGACCTGGAACTGACAACCCTGAGATCAAGAGTCACATGCTCTACTGACTAAGCCAGCCAGGCACCCTCCTGGCACTGATATTTTTAAAGAGTATAGGTCAGTTGTTCGGCAGAATGTCTCTCAATCTGGGTTTGTCTGATTGTTTCCTCATGACCAGTTTCAATGTCCACATTTTTGGCAGGAATACTACACCAATGATGTTATCTTTCCCAGTGCAAATAACGTCCATTTGTCCCATTATTACTAATGCTCAGTTTGGACATTTTATTAAGGTGGGATCTGCCAGATTTCTCCATTGTAAAAGTACCTTTTCCTCTTTGTCATTAATGAATAGTCTGTGACATGGTGGTTAGAAACCAGCTGAGTATCTTGTTCTCCAACCATCTCTCACTCAGTGGTTTTGATATCCAGTGATTGATATCAAATATTGATATCAGTGATTGCCTGAACACCCATTGCTATATGGTGGTAAAGTGGTGATTTTCCTAATTCCATAATGTCCACTTATGTGTTGGCATTTTTCTTTAAAAAATTGCTTTCTTTTCTTTTCCTCTCTTTGTTTTAATTTTAATGTTAATTTTAATTTTAAAAATAATTTTTATAAATCTCTGAAGTAAACAGGGTTAACTTTTTTAAAGCTTTTGTTTGTTTGTTTGTTTATTTATTTATTTTTAAGTAAGCTTTATCCCCAGTATGGGGCTTGAATCTGTTACTCTGAGATCAAGAGTCACACACTCTATTGACTGTGCCAGCCAGGCACCCCTTAATTTTTTTTTAAATATCAGATTAGAACATATCGATTCTTTTTAAAATTTTCAACATATTATAACCTATTCCTATCATTATTTATTTCAATACTCAAATTATTGCAAATCTAGTCAGTGGGAGCCCCTTCAAGCTGGCTCCCTTGTCGCCAACACATTCGTTACCATCCATTTTTAGTACTTCCTTACTTTCTGGCACAAGATGTTCTAGGTCGTGGAACATCTTGTACTCTCCCTGCCCCAGCCCTGGTATCAGCCATTTTCTTTAGGAGCCTTCCATTATAATTAAAAATAATATAAACTGGAGCAAACTCCTTTCCTTCTACCTCTTCTTTTCTTTCTACTTCCCAAATTTGTCGTGTGTGTGTGTGTGTGTGTGTGTGTGTGTGTGTTGTCAAGATCTATAGCATCACATATTAATCTGTACCCACCATTAAACTAGCTCATTCTTAGCTTCAGGATTGTTTCTAAAAATTAAAAACCAATAAATGAGATGCATTTTATGATCGTATATAATCCTCTTTAGAAACAAATATGCTGGAGCACCTCAGTAGCTCAGTCGGTTAAGTGTCTGACTTCAGCTCAGGTCATGATCTTGTGATTTGTGGGTTCGAGCCCTGCACCGGGCTCTGTGTTGACAGCTCAGAGCCTGGAGCCTGCTTCAAATTCTGTGTCTCCCTCTCTCTCTCTGCTCCTCTCCACCTTACACTCTGTCTCTCGTTCTCTCTCTCAAAAGTAAATAAACATTAAAAAAATGTTTAAAAAAAGAAACAAATATGCATTGGGTGTCAAATTTTAGTGTAGATATGAATCTCCTAAAAGGCCTGTTAAAAATTCACATTCCTCAGCCCCACCTCCCAGAAGCTCTGAATCCATTCATTTAAGGGGTCTGGTGATTCTAAGACATTGTGAAGTAGTACTGGGTGCATAAAGAAAGAAATAAAATCCCATGTCATGAAAGTTTGTCAGCTTGATTGAGAAACCTTCAACTGTCAGCCCCTAAAGAATGCTTTTGTTTTCTTTCTAGCTGTGTTCCATTCTTCTGGGTCCCAAGCTATTTCTTGTATCTTGTATCATCCACTCTCTTGGATTCTTTACACATTTTCTGCATTTTCCAGAGTAATTCTTTTTTCATCTTGGATGTGTGTGCTAAAATTTCTGAACCATTTTGAAAAAAAAAAAAAGAGACTTCATTTTGCTCTCATGTTTAGGGGACAGTTTGGTTTGATAAAAGAGAAGTCTGTTGTTCATCTGATTTGTATTCTTGAGGCAAGATGCTTTTCCCCTCTGAATTCTTTTAGGATTTTTTTCTTTATTCTTAGGGTTCTAAAATATCATCATGATGTGCCTTGGTATAGATATGTTTTTCATTAACCCTTCTTGGCCCTTGATGGGTTCCTTTAAATCTGAAGATTTTTATCTTTTTTTTTAATTTTTTGCCAAAGATAATTTTCTTTTAGTATATCTTCTATTATTTTTCCTTCTCCTTGAATACTCATTTTAGACTAATGTTGGACTCCCTAGATATATTCTCTATGCTTCTGAACATCTCTTCATATTACACATCTTTTTGTTTTGCTCTTGGAGACTTCTTTATTTTCCAGTTTACAAACTGTGTAAGTGGGTTGGGTGTGTTGTTAGTCTAGCTTTCCTATTAAGGACTGGGTAGGGACCAGAAGGTTGGGGACAAACTGCCAAGATAAGTAGACTTTTACTCTGAGCATGATACACTGTGGTGTATTTCACTGCTAGATGAAGCTATCCTTTTCTGCCCTCTGCCCCTCATGGAGGGCCAGGCTTACCTCTGCTCTGCTTCTGCCAAGGGTCCCCACCACCCTGTCAGGAAGGTAGGTTGTTCTCTTTTTTGCATAGAATTATTCTCACTCAGGCTTTCTCTCAAATTCAAAGCTGTATACTCTAGCCAGTGGATAGGTGGAAGAATAAGGGAGGGGCCTATCGGCCCCACTGTGCTTGGTGTGGTATTTTGTGATTGATCCTGTCACACCATACACTGCTCCCCAACTCCTGCTCTCCCTACTGTTCAATGCAGAACTTGGAGATTTGGGGTATGGCATAATTGGGGCTCTGGAGTCAGACTGCCTGAGTGTAAACCCTCTCTCTGCTTCATGTTAACTGTGTGAGTCTCACTAAGCCTCATTTATAGAATGGAGATTATAATAATAAGTGATTGGTGCACAGTAAGTGTTCAGTTATTGTTAGTGACTATGAAGACTATGAACTCTGATACCATGGGCTATGTTTTTAAAAAATATTTAAAAATATATTTTCTTTTTTAGAGAGAGAGAGAAAGAGAATACTAAGCAGGCTCCATGTTCAATGCAGAGCCTGATGTGAGGCTCCATCCCACCTTTTGTTATTTAGCACCATATAACCAAAAAACATATTTATAATCCTATTTAATAACTTTTCAATTTAATATATCTATTGATTTCCTACGATGAAAGATGAGGGCTTAATGCTCATAGTTTTCCCCATCCTGCAACCTTCTCTCTATTGAGAGAAGATAAAAATTTATAATTCACATTTTACAACATGTAAATATTTATTCAGAGCTCAGAGCTGAGCTGTGGTGTATTGCGATGAACACTTCGTTACTTACATACTTTTTTGTTATTTTCTGGAATTAATAGTCACTTTGTCATTTTTATTCATTTAATTTTTTTGTGTGTACCTATAATAGATGCATCCCCAAATTTTCCTCTCAAAGAGCACCACTCAACAGGTTAAAACACATTGCCCAATGTATCAATTTCACTTCTCTCTTGGAGCCACCACTCTTGAAGCCCTCTGTTCCCTCTGCTCTAATCTCAAATGGTTGCCTTCGAGGCCTGCTGCACACTGTCAACCTTGGGATCCCCTTCACGGTCATCCTGGGAGCTCCATCCACTTCTCTCTTGTGTTGGAAACTCCGTGACAAGATAGAAAACTCCAGGTGTGAAGGAAAATGTCTTCATTTGGTTCCTGGCTCTTCACCATTGAGCACGTTCCTGTCTCTTCCAGTTGTGCTGGTTGTTGCCAACTTAGCACAAAAGGATTCCCTGTAAGGCTAGAGGGACTCAGAATCAAAGAGACGCTGGAATAGGAGGAACCAAAGAGGCTCTAGAGGTTGGAACCATCTGTCCAGCATGTCTCCACTGCTGCTGCTGCCCAATGAACATCTTGGCAGTACTCACCTGAGATCCAAAGTGCTGGGCAGAAGTATGTGATTGGCCAAGCCTAGTCTCATGAAGACTGGGTTGGAAGAAGGAGGATTTTCTCCCTACAGTTTTGGTGGGAGATGGTTCATCATCTCTGCGTATACCCTAGTACTGCCACCATAGTTGTTCCCTCCCAAATGGGAGGAAGGCATTGGACATTGGACAGTCAAAACAAATCAAATGCCTACTACATTCTTTGAGTTTCAGTTTATATAATATAATAAAATATAATAAATATATATAATAAAAATACTATCAGTCTATACAAATATTCAACTTGGGGATTAAATGAAATAACAGGAAAACTCAGTACAGTGCCTGACTCAGGGCAGATTCTCTGTAAATGTTGGTTTGATTTGAGTAGAAAGATGAACATATTCTATGTGGATGGAGTAACAGAAACCAAGGCTGAGAGGCTAGAAAACCTCAGAGGAAAGAGCTGAGGAGGTCTGGGGTCCCTTACACTGGAGAACAGTTCTGGTGAGGAAGGAGGCCCAGTTCTGTTTGGGACAGAGGCCACTGTGGACAGCTGGTTTTGGCCTTTTTGCCTTTGTTTTCCCGGATGCAGCTGCTTATAACTGGGTCAGGACCTGGGCTCAGCTGGGATGGAGTCAGCATACAGACCAGGGAGGGCAGGTCAGGAGCTTTGAGTTGGAGGGTCAGCCCATATGGAGGTCAGGGATCAGCCATGGGTGTGGCAGGAGCCACTGCAGAATGACCAGGTCTGGCCCTGGAGTTTCTTTTCAGAGGGGGTTGGGGGAGGAAATGTTGTCTTCCTCATCCTTCCCTCATGGATCCATGAAAGGCCTCTGATGGGTCTAAGCACATCACCAGCAAAGTGTGGGAAGGATGGCGGGAGAGACTCAAAGGACCCATTAACAAACATGGGAAGGTGAAATCTTATCTTCAGCTCAGCAGATATAATTGTGACATTGAGGAAGAGCTCTCTCTTAAGAGGAACCTTCCTGCCCCAGCCCCCAGCACTCAGGGACCCTCCCTCCCACCCCTGGGCTCCTCTGGGTCCCTGCCTGGGCTCTGGCCTGGCCCCAGAGCATAGGGGGTTCTGGAACTTTGTTTCCAGGACAGCTTCTCTTCTTGGCTTTGAGCTCCTGAAGAGCAGGGCCTGTGTCTCACTTCTCTCAGGGTCCAACCCAGGGCCTGGCCCATGATGGGCACCAGCAAATTTTGAAAAATGAATGAGGCTGGAATTGGGCTGAGTCTTAGATAAAGGAAGGTCAAACGAAGAAAGTATTTCATAGAGTTGCAGGAACAACATGGCCTGAGAGATATGGCACAAGTGACAGACTGTTTTGAGAGAGGGACGCACCCGTTTGGGGAGGGAAGGTGACATTTGTACCAGTGCTTTCTCAAATATTTTGTCTGGTCCTCACATCAACCCTGAGGGAAAAGGTGTAATTATTCCTATTTTATAGATGAGGCAACTGAAGCTCAGAGAGGGAAAGTGATTTCCCTAGAAAGTGGCTGGACAGGAATATAAATAGGGCTACTTGATCCCCGAGCCTAGAGTAGTAAGTAGGTGAAATTTGTAGCCCTAAAGGTAGGCATAATTTGGGGGCCTTCTCCAAGAACTCAGTGTGCATGCCAGCAACCTCTGCCCCAGACTGAAGGTGGTGGCAAATGCCTGGGTCATGATCCTACAGTGTGACCCCTATGCTGGCTCAGGTGGGGGTTGGGGCAGTAAATGGCAGGTGGTTCCATACACCCAGCCCTTTGTCCACACAACTACTCCCACCTAATGTGCTCCCTTTCCCTCTACCTCCTACTCACTTGGTCCTCTTCTTTCAAGTTTGAATCAAGCCTCTCCTTCCCCTCAAGCCCCTCATGATGCCTGCTAGACTACTCTAGCCTCCTGACACTTCTGAGCACTGAGTCTATACTTGCCCCTAACAGCATCCAGCCCCAGGAGGCGCCCTTGAATGTTTGCAGAGTGAATGAGCATGTACACGTGCCCAGGAAATCCCCATCCTCTGGGTTTCCAGGAAAAGACAAGGCTTCCCACACCCCAGCCCCTTCATTGGTGGGGTCAAGGCCTCGCTGAGTCCAGTAAGGCTAGATGTTGAAGCAGCCACCTTTGGCTTCAGGATCCCGTGGGCCTCCTGAGGGAGGAAACAGGAATGGCTTCCAGGCCTGCTCCACACCCTCGACATTGCCTGGCTGGGTGTGGGAGAGCAGAGGGCACAGGGCAGGGTGGGCAGGGCTGGGAAGGGCTGAGAAGCCAGGCTACCAGGCCACCTTTGGGAGGAGGAGGCTTCCTGCCTGCCTCCTACCCAAGAGGCAAGCCAGCCAGCCAGGGAGGAACCACCTGTGCCCTCCCCTGGCCTGCTCCAATAGCCTAAGAAAGGAGTCAGTGCTGGGCCCATTGTCAAGAAGCCTGCATTCCAGACTTCATGTGACCCTTGCTAAGAACCTCCTCTGGGCCAGGCTGGTGCTGGGTCGGGTGCAAAGATGGCTAAGATCCATTTCCTCCTCTAGGGAAGCTCACACCAGACATTAAAGGAAAAATTAAAACAGCTAATACTCATTGAGCACTCTGCCACATGCTAGACCCTGATCTAAGTCCTTCACATATATCTCTAATGAATATATGTTGTTGAACATCCACAACGCTATTCTTAGCTCCACTTGGCCGTTGGGGATAATGAGACACAGAGGGATCAAGAAGCTTGCCCTAGATCACACAGTAAGTGAATTACATGCTGGGATCCGCACTCAGGCTTGTGGCATCATTTAATCCTCAAACTCTGCACTCTCTGTATAGATTCCAGCGCCAGCTGCCCCAGCCGACTTGTGCAGCAGCTTAATCCCTGCCCTGTCTCCTTGCCAGCAGGTTGTTAGGCTCTGTAAACTTGCCAGGCACCAAAGTGTGCTTTAGGATATCGCCATGTTCATTGCCCTCTGCTGCTTGCTACGGTTACCTCTTTCCCTGTGGGCTTATTCCCTGTGGAAGCTTCAAGCTCCTGTGACTCACCCATCTCACAGTCCCTTGGAGAATCTTGCACAAAGCAGGTGCTCAGATGTGTTTGCAGTTTGGTGGGCTGATGGAGGATGCTTTCATTTCCCCAGATCTCTGTGACATGAACAAAGTGGTTCTCAACCTGTACACTGGAATCACTTGGGGACTTTTAACCACTACTGATGCCCAGATTCTACTTCTAGAGGTTCCAATGTAATTGGTGAGGGGTATAGTCTGAGCATGAGGATTATTAAATACTCTCAGGCAATTCTGGTGGGCAGCCATGGATGAGAACCCCTGTATTGACACGGTTTTAGAATACTTTCAAGTTTCCGTGGAGAGCAGTGTGTGGAAGGGGCAGAGGAGCAGAAAGATCCTGGATTTTGGAGATGGACAGGCCAGATTCACCGCACACTCAGCCTCTTACAAGTTGGGTGAGCTTGGTGGGCAAGTCAACTTCCCCAAACCTCAGTTACTACATCTGTAAAAAGGGATAATTGCATCTACCTTGAAGTAAAGTTCTTGGCACTGAGATGGCACATGTTGGAAGAAATGAACCGTACATCTCTCCATCCAACATATGATCACTAAGTGCCAGGTACTTCGGTATCCTTGGGGGACAACAGAAACAAGACAGTTGTGGTCTTGCGACATTCACATTCTAGCAATCCAATTTAACAAACTTTATTGGGTTGGAGATATCAGACATTGCCTCGGTACAGAGATGAGCAAGCCATTGTCCTTGCCCTAAAGGCAAAGAGAAGTGGGCACTAATGATAACTAAAACAGGGGAAGGGGAATGCCAATTAGGTGCAAACCAAGAGCGGTGGGGTTCAGGGGAGAAAACCAGCTGGAGGTAGATCAGGAAGGTTTCCATGGAAGATATGATACCTGAGAGGGCCCTTGAAGGAGGGGTATGATTTTGTAGGATGGGATGGGGGTGGGTGAGTGGAGTGGCTTAAACAAAAACATGGATGTAGGAACAGCCAATAATCCAACCTGGCAAAGAGCTGGATGTGCATCCACAGGACGGAAGAGGATGTATGTGTAGGCCTGGAAAATGTAGGCTGGAGCTTTAACTGCCAAAGTGAGGCATTTGTACTATTTTCTCAGCTGTTGGAACCATGCAGGAGCTGGAGTGGAATTGCTTGATTCTTACCTGGCCCTTCCTCTGGTTTCATTATGGAATACGTGCACTGTCGCTCCCACACTTGGGACCTTTCCTTCTCTACCCACTGCCACTCTGGTCCTATGTTCAGTGCTCAATGTCCTGTCGCTGCTGTCAGACGAAGGTCTGATAAGCTCACTCAATCTTAAGCAAAAAATGCATTTCCAGATGGTATCTCCTTAGGCACTTGCATTTGACAAGTACAGTGGAAAGCACACCAAACAGAATCTGGCAGAGGCCTGGTTCTAATCCTGGCTCTGCCTCTTACCAGCTGTGTGACCTTGGGCAAGTCACTTTTTCTTTTCTGAGCCTCAGTTTCCTCAGCTGAAAAATGACAGGCTGGTTGGGGTGATTGATAATGACTCTTCCAGCTGCAATGTTCTTTGACTAATTTGCCAAGTATCAAATCTAAGAATTACTTCATGCAAGGGGAATGCTGTTGTTGCACATTAGGTGTTAAGCATGAGGCTCAGAGGGGAAGTGATGGAGAGGCTACATGTAGGTGTTCTGGCAGTGTTGGCCGAGTCCAGCTTGGATGCATCATAGCCCAGGCTATGATGTGAATGAAGAAGCCTCCAGAATATTCCATCTCCCAGCCATTCAAGTCATTCCCAACTACTCAAGTCTTCCCAGTTGAAGCCCCAGACACTGTGGAGCAGAGATAAGCCAAATTGTGCAATGTCTGAATTCCTGACCCTCAGAATTTGTGAGCCTGACAAGATTGCTGTTTCAAGCCACCAAGGCTGAGGTGGTTTGTTACATAGCAGTAGATAACTGGAAATGGGTGGGGTGTGTGTGTGTGTGTGTGTGTGTTTTGAGGGTACTGTGAGGATGAAGGGTCGCCCTACGCTGATGAAAGCTCAGTGGGTATCCTTCTCTGTCACTGACATTGGAAGCCACCTCTGGTCTTGGGTATTACTCCAGGCAGCATGGTGTTCTTGGGACAGGAGACTCAGGGCCTGCACTGTCCTGGGATGTGAAAGTTTATAAACAAGGAAGTTCTGCGGTCTTTTTCTGGGCTGTCTCAGGCACTGGTCAGCTGGGGGGCGGGGCTCATCTGTACTTGTCAGTACCCCCAGTATGTGGGGGAGAGGTTGCCCACACTGGTGGAGGTCCTGTAGATGCAACTTGCACATGCTTTCGTTTCAGCCCCATGTAAGCTCCATTAGACACTCTAAGAAGGGTTGTTTGCCCCACTTAACTGATGAAGGAAAAGCTCGGGTGCCATGCCTAAGACAATACATGGGGAAAGACAGAGCGGGGCTTTGAACCAAAGGGCAGAGCTCTGAATCTAACACCTTCTCCTCTAGGACTGTCTTGAGGAGCCCTGTGGGTGACTTAGGGATGGAAACTCTGGGAAGGGGCCTCCATTTCCTTTTGCTAAACGGTCTCTTGTCTTGAAGTAAGTTCTGTCTTGGCTGTGATTCTGTTTCCGCTTCCTTCTTCCCATCACCCTCTCCACTCTCACTCTTCTTTTCCCCTCCTGGGATTCTTGGCAGAAGGACGAGAGGAGGAATCCACTGCCAAGTCCTTTATTAAGGAAGGCTTGATGGTGATGCGGGGCTTCACTTACCAACCTTGCAGAGGCTGGGGGTACGGAGGGCGAAGGAGGTTAGGCTGCTTCCAAGCTGGGGCTTGGTGGTGAGGAGGGGAGTGTCCCTCACCATCTCAGCCCCCACCCAGCTATGAAACGTGGGTGGTGAGGTTCCCAGAAGAATATGTCAGGGAGCCTTCTGGCTGGGAGGGAGGAAACGGCCTATTCCCTAGTGGGACTTCCTCTCTCACAGTGTGCGTGTTGGGGGCGGGCGGTGTGGAGGTTAGGGGTGGAGGGACAAGGAAATAACATTGTCTGAGCGATTGTGCCAGGCTACGTCACATTATCAGCAGCTCATTTAAATCATTTTCCAGATAAAGCTTGGAGAGGTTCGTTGACTTGCCCAAGGCCACACAGCTTGTGAACCTCAGAGCCAGTAAGGACGCCTGGACGGTCTTGCCCCTGGCTCTCTCCCTTGACTCCTGGAAGCGTCGCCGGACCTGGTGGAAGGCTGTCGGCCCTCACCTCGGGGCTGTCCGGAGGGGGCTCCCAGCAGGGGGCGCCCCGAGCCCCGTCCCGGGGAGGCCGGGAGCGCCTCCAGCCGGCGCCTGGGACCGGGCAGGCCGCTCCGCCCCCTCGGCTCCTCAGCGGCTCCGCGGGCGGGCGGCCGGAGAGCAGAGACGAGCGCCGCGCACCCGGTCGCGCCTGCCGTGCTCGCCGTGCCCGCCCAGCGCAGCCTCCCGCCGTGAGTAGCGCCCGTGTGCGGGCTCGACGGGCGGGACGGGGCGCGCGGGGCTGAGGCTGGCGGGGACAGATTGGTCCCGGGATCTGTCTCGGGTTCCCCAAGCCCGCCGCCCCGGTCCCTGACGCCACCCCCCCGGGTATGGCCGGCCTTGCCCTTGGCGCTGTGGCCGGCCCTGGACCTGCCCGCTGCGCCCCAGAGGGCCGCGCTCCGAAGCCTGGCACTTTGACCCGAGGGACCGGGTGGGGGCAGCGGGCCGAGGCCTGGCACCCAGGCGAGAGATAGAGACAGACTTTCATCAACGTAGGGCGCCTTAATGGAGAGAGCACTACAGATTCCCGGGAGGAGAGGGGCCAGTCTTCTCAGCAACGGCCACCTCGCACACCTCCTCTCCCCATTTGCACAAGGACTCGTTTCAAGAAGGCTGCTCTGTACATAGTCAGCTTGCTTGTGGCAGAATGAAGCTGTGGTCCCCATCGTCAGGGGCCCAGACTGAGGCCAGAGCTACGGTGGGCATGGGGGTAGTCAGTGGGTCTGGGGTGGAAGGGCAAAGGAAGGAAGGCATTGTCAGTTGTTGACCCTGATTCTGGACCAGGCAATGTGGATGCCTCATGGCATGTGTGGGTCTGGCTAGCCCTCACTGTGACTTTGCCATGTGGAAATAAGTATTCTCACTTTGGGAAGGAGGAAAGAGGTGAACACTGAGGACATGAAGGTAGTGGTACGTTAGGGGTACACCCTGGAAGAGAGGAAGTCATAGCTGGTTGCCTCAGAAGCAGGTGGGAAGAAGGTCCCTGGGGGCATGTGGAGAGAACACAGCCCCTGACACCTTGTTCTCTAGAATCCAGCCGAGGGCAGCTGGGGGCTGCTGCTATGGTTTCTGACTCTGATTCCCAGCTGCGTCCATGTAAGGTATTTCTGGGAGAGTCCTGGTGATTAAGGGGAGCTGGTGCCTTGGCCTCTTCACAAATACTTTCAGAGCCCTGTTCTTCCCCAAACTGCCCATCTCCTAAGATGTGTTTTTAACACCTAAAGTGGCCCCACTGATAATTCAGCTGCTTTGGGAGAGGCTTGGGCAGAGGGTGCAGGGGTGTGGATGAGGGTGGGTGGGTGCTGGTCTGGAGCAAGTTTCCAGCTGGCAGGAATGAGACCTGAACTGTCCTGACCACCTCCCTCAGATTTGCCTCCTTATTAGACATGAGAGTGAACAAGCAGGCTGCACATGGACTGGACCTTCACTAGAAAAATGAGGTTTTCTCTTGTCAATTTAGGCAAATGGCTGATGTCTGAGCCCAAGTTTCTTTATCAGGGGTTGGAGTTCATCAAAGCCTTGAATGCCTGGAGGGGGTCTGTGATGCTGGAGTCCCTTTGCTTTTTTTTTTTTTTTTTTTTTTTTTTTTTTTCAGATTTTTTTTTTTAATGTTTTATTTATTTTTGAGACAGAGCGAGACAGAGCATGAGCAGGGGAGGGGCAGAGAGAGAATGAGACACAGAATAGGAAGCAGGCTCCAGGCTCTGAGCCGTCAGCACAGAGCCCGATGCAGGGCTCGAACTCACAAACTGTGAGATCATGACCTGAGCCGAGACCTCAACCGACTGAGCCACCCAGGCGCCCCTAGGGTCCCTTTCCTTCTGTGGATGGCCTCCTCAGAGCCTGGGTGATGATTCCTAGTGTGGGGAGGGGTATAAGAGGACCATCATGCCTGCTCCCTTGCAGTGGTCCCATGTCACTGACTTATATTGGGTGAGGTGGTGTGATGGTCTCTGAATGTTCAGCAGTATGAGCAGGGTTGAGGGTGCTGTCATCGACGCCCAGGGCAGAACAGCTGGAGCGGACTAGCTGTGTGACTCAATACGTCCCTTCCCCTGTCTGGTCCTTAGTTTCCTTCTTTTGTAAAACAAGTGGGTTAGGCCAGACACCAGTGGTTTTCAACCACCCCGCCCCCCCCCCCCGACCGCCATGAATTCTTACACAGAGCCCTAACTTAAAATATAAAGTAGAACTGCTGTGCCTCCCCTTCCTCATGCCGGTGGCTCCTGAAGCAGAGTTTAAAAATCCCCTAAATGATCTTTGAGGTCCCTTTTTGTGAGGTTCTAGGAAATCTGTGTTAACCCTCAGAAGTGTTGCTTATTATTAGGGTTGGGGGCAGGAGTATGATTTCTAGCGATTCCATTAAGAGAAATGTGGGCATTAAGATGGGCTTCATCCTTGGAATGTCTAGAGCTGATGGCCTGTGCCTCTGACCAAAAGCTGTAGCTGTGTCCCTCCCCTCTGACGTGTGCTTTCATCTTTTCAGGGCCCGAAAGGTTCCTGTGCCCTGGGGCCTTTTCTGGGTCCTAACTGGTGATTATAATTCCACCTCAGAGTTTCTCCCCTTTAGTTCATGTTCCTACATTGAGAAAATTGATAAAACACAAATTCATCTTGGGGAGAGATATCAGGAAGAGGCTTTAAGTTGTTATTGGTTATTTTAACTTGAAGCATCTGAGCAGTGGCTTTGAGAATGGAGACTGGGCCACTACCTTTAAATCAACCAACATTTATGGAGCACCTGCTGTCTACCAGCTGCTACAAGGGGACAGAGGTGAGAATGTCACCACCACTGCCCTCATGGGGCTCCAAGACAGTAGGCAGGAGGGAAGGAATTCATATTTGTTGGAACCATCTAGACACTACTTAAAACATTTTACGTATGATATCTCATTTTGTCCGAAAGTAGATATTAGTCTCATATTTTATTATGTAAAATTTTGATTGTATGCAAAGTAAGTGTACATACCACATAGCCATGTAACCACTGCCCAGATCAAGAAACAGCATTGCCTGTACCCTGAAACCCCCCTTGAGTCCTAGACATCACCTCCCACCCAGGGGTAACCACTATTCTGACTTTTAGCACCACAGGTGAGTTTTGCCTAAGTGGAATCACACAGTATGTAATCTTTTCTGTCTGGCTTCTTTCATTCAACATTATTAGGCTTGTGAGTTTCATCTATGTTGTTGCAGGTAGCCGTAGTTTATTTATTCTCATTGTTGTGTAATAATTCTATTGCATGGGTATAACTCTATTTACGTATCTATTCTTCTATTGATGGCCATTTGGTTGTTTCCAATTTTTAGTTATTACTAATAATGCTGCCGTGAACATTCTGACATGGGCCATTTTGGAAGGCATCTACATGCATTTCCCTTACGGATGTCCATAGAAACTGCCCAACAGATTTCCAAAGTGGTTGTCCCAGAGTGTGCTTCTCCTGGCAGTGTTTGAGAGTTCTGATTTCTCCACATAGTCACCAACAGTAGGCATTGTCCAGATTCATTTTCCATGTAAGTAATTTGAAGCTTAGAAAAGTTGTCCTGTGCTCAATGTGTGCAGAGGTTGTAGAGCTGGGGTTTAAACCCAGGTGTGACTATGGAATCTGTGAATTCTCCTTCTGGGTTAGACATAGACAGTTATGAGCCAAAATACGAAAGCTCTAACCCTAAAAATGTATGATGAGACGTCTCTGGGAACTGAAAGGGAGAAGGGGGTTTTAATTTGTTTTGATGAGTAAAAGGGTCATGGAGCCTCAGAGTTGGTAGCATTTGAGCTAGGTCTTGTGGAAAGAGAGCTGTTTTCCTAGGGAGGCTCTCCAGGTGGGCCTTCCATGGAAAGGGGCCAGGTTGAGCTGAGGCATGGCAAGGGTGGAAGTTTTGGGGGAAAGGGAAAGGTCTACTTTAGCTATACTATAGGTATGTGGGGGGAGGGAGATAAGGCCAAAACGTTAGTTGGAGCCAAACTGGTGGTCCTAGTTTGTCCTTAGGGGGCTCCCTTGCCCCCGAGCCCCTGGCTACCCCTGGAGCCCAAGGCAGGGGCTCATGATTTTGTTGGGGAGCTGGGGTTGCTTCGAACCCCTCTCAGCTCCTGATAGCAAATGGAGCTGGCCTATTGCCAAATGGAGGATCTTAGCTGTTCCAGGGGCTGCTCTCAGTGTATCTATCAACAGAACTTCTTGGAGTTTTCTGCTTTTCTTTAGTTGTGTGAACTCAGTAACCCCACCCCTCAGGACTGTGTGAAGTAGGTGATATGGATGTTATCAGCCCCTTTTACAGATGAGGGGACTGAGGCCCAAAGATGGTGCCAGCCTGTGTGGGTTACACAGCTAATACACACCCAGGCTAGTCTACAACTGGGGCTCCTGGGAGCCTGCCCTTTTTTGTATTCCATGCTTGCTGGGCTCAGGCCAAGCACAAGGTGAAGACCAAAGAGGGAGGAGGATGCCCGATGGACCACGTGCACTGACAGGGCAGGAGGTCGGCAGGTGACCAGGAGAGTCAGGCTGGGGAGCCAGGCCAGCTCTGCCTGGGGGTCTTCAGGGATGTGTGCTCCATGGAAGGGAGGGAGGCAGGCTGCATCTCAGTAATAGAGCTGTGGTTTGCAGGGGGCAGCACTGGAGGAAAGAGGGTGAAATGTATACATTTTCTGAGAGTTGGAACAGCTCCAGCCACTTGGCACTGATGAGACTCACCCTTATGTAATGGTGCCTCCACCCAGCTTGGTGAAAACAGTCTTTTGGGGCTCATGGGGCCCTGGGCGTGGTTGGTATCTGATTGGCAGGCAGAAGAAAAGCTGCCAACTCTAGCCAAAATGAGCTCTGAGAGGCCTTTGCTAATGACTCTCGAAAGACACATCCACAGGCAGCTGGTTTTATCTTTGTCATTTGCAGGCTGTGTCCTGGGCCCTGCCCTTGGGGTGCTGTCCAGGATGGCATATGGAACTCCAAGAATGGGTGGGGCTTCTTGGGGCAGGGGGATCCCAGGGTAGGATGCATACAGTCTCTTCTGGTGTAGTGGTGAACACTCCCCATGGCTCAGAGTTGTCTTCTGGCTCTTACTGAGGTGATCTGGGTGGGCAGGTGGCTCCATTTTATAGATGAGGAATCTGAGGCTCCTCTGACAAGAGATGAGGTCACAGAGCTAGTTGTGGGCAGAATTGGAACTAGAACCTGTAGCTCCTGACTCCTGGTGCTTATTGTGATTTGTCACACCACTCCCGTCCATCTTTCCCTTGGGGGTGATGAGTGAGAGAGTTTATAAATCAGTTCAGACTCGCAGTTGGGTGGCACAGCCCCTGAGGGAACTGAGGTGATGATAATCCCTTACCTTTTTACAGCATTTTATAGTTTACAAAATAATTTCATGATTTGCATTAAATAGTATTAACCCATCTCACAGATGAGGAAACTGAGTCTCTGGCAGTTTACATGACTTACCCAGGCAATTGGGACTTGAATCCAGAACTTCTGACTCAAAGATGAGGGCTTTCTCTCCTGTCTTATGGTTGCTTCTTTTCTCAGTAGACCTGGATTTCATGAGTACAAATTGCTGAAGCTGGCCATGGTGTTGTTTCTCTGAATTTGTTCAGAGCAGATCTGAAGAAGTGAGGAGGGCTCTTTTTCTATCTCCTTAACAAATTTGAATTGGTATACATCAAATAAGAACCGTATAGGGGCACCTGGGTGGCTCAGTCCATTAAGCGTCTGACTTCAGCTCAGGTCATGATCTCATGGTTCATGAGCTGGAGCCCTGCGTCAGACTCTGTGCCAACAGCTCAGAGCCTGGAGCCTGCTTCTCCCTCTTGCCCCTCCCTCACTTGTGCTCTATCTCTCTCTCAAAAATAAATAAATATTAAAAAAAAAAAGAACCGTATATTGTCAGTCATTGGTGAGAAAAGACTTGCTTGAGCAGGGCAATTCTTAAGGAACCAGTGCTGTGGATTATTGTTAAATTATTAGCTCCTTGCAAGCTGATTACTTTTAGGCCCAGACTCTGAGGCTTCCACCAGTGTTCATGGCTGTCCTGACCTCCCGTTTCCTCCCGTTTCAGGGCTGTATGCTCCAGGCCTCAATGAAGAGCCCAAACATGGAGACGTTCAAGCAGCAGAAGGTGGAGGACTTTTATGACATCGGAGAGGAGCTGGGGAGGTAAGAGGCTGGGAGAGATGGAGGGGGTGCCTCTCCTGGTACACTTGTCACTTGATCTTGTAGGCACAGGCTTGTCACAGGACTCGTGGGAAACTTTAAAAACAATCCTGAGGCATTCACCTTCGTGTGCAGCTCTGCAAACAGTCATCTCTCTGGAAATAAAGACTTGCTGGCATAAGGGACTAGAATTCTTGAGCTCTAGGTTTTCAGTATAGCCTGGCTGACAGTTATGGTGAGTCTAAATGCTTCTCGTTTCATCTGTTACTTTTCTCACAAAGCCACTCCCAGGTTCTGGACTGAGATCTGGTCTGTTGGTTTTCTTCTCTGAGTCCCACTTAGGATTCTCCATGGCTCTCAGGATTTTGTTTCATAAGCTCAGTGCCTGAATGGGAGGTGAAGTAATCCTCCTGAAAATGGATTCATGTTGAGTAACAGGGTACGCGAGCCTCATCACGAAGGTTCCTAGGATCTGAGTTATTGGGTGCATTTTTGGGTTTGCTAAATCTAGAATGCAGCCAGGGATAAGTCCTGATATCTGAAAGTAGTTACTCTTCAGAAAGGAATGAAGATTTCCCAAGCTCTCTTCTTGCCTTCCATTTCCAGAATCTGCTAATATTTAAACAGTTTTTTAGTGATTACAGATCACCAGCCCTAGGGTTGGATTCTCACTGCAATGCAAGAGATAGGAATTCATTTCATTCTCATTTTGCAAGTGAGGAAACTGGCCCAAAGAGTTTAAGCAAGTTGCCTGAAATTGGTCAGCCAGCGAGTGATGTGGCCAACGTCTGGCCAGTCCAGTTTGCACCCGCACACCTGTCATGCCCTTTCCAATGAGCATGGCACTTACACACTCACATATGCTTACCGGTACACCAAGCCTCACCCCTTCACACACCCAGCAGAGTAAAAACTTGGGGGCTTAGGGCCTTTGCTGTATCCACGATGCAACACAGGAGGCCTTTCCCCTTTATAGAGCTCTTGGGTCAGGCCTAATTCTCTTACTTTCTTTTATGTTTAAAGACAAAATTGAAAGAGTTTCAAAGCCAGAGGAGCCTTACTCCAAGAGGAAGGTGCAGTTACTTCAAGTCCAGGGAGTGCTTGTCCTGACTGACTAGCTGGCTGGGTGGGGGAGCAAAGACTGCAGAGACCCTGGAGGGGAATGGGTCCTCAGCCTTCTGCCTGAGCCGGCTGCCACTGGCAATCCAGGGGTGAAGGGGTGGGAAGAAGACAGAGGGCCGGAGGCTGGAGGGTGGTCAGTTGGAGTCTGCCTCTGAGTGGGAAGCCAGGTGCTTCTCCTGCCCTTGGTGATACAAGGGAGAAAGTGGCAAGCTCAGCAGCAGACTCTGGCAGGCCTTGCCCGTGGCATTTGATTTGGTAGCCTCACCTTGGCCACATCCTATGGGGGTCTGTGCCAAGTGCTCTGGGTACAGATATGAGCAAGACATGGATAGTTTCAGTCCTGGACGTTCAGCCTGGCCATAGGGGCAACCGTGCACATGCCAAGGCCAGAGTTGGATGGGACCTTGTTGGGGCGGGGGCTCTGAGGAAGAAAGTAGAAGCAGTTTCCTGGGGGAATTCATCTATTCTTCCTTCTTAGTCCCGTCTCTCCCCAATTTGTACATCAGGGCTATTAGAACTGGAGGAGGCCTGGGGCACCTGGGTGGCTCAGTCGGTTAGGCGTCCGACTTTGGCTCAGGTCATGATCTCACAGTTCATGGGTTCGAGCCCCGCATTGGGCTCTGTGCTGACAGCTTGGAGCCTGGAGTCTGCTTCAGATTCTGTGTCTCCCTCTCTCTCTGCCCCTCCCCTACTCACGCTCTGTCTCTCTCTCTCAAAAATAAATAAACACTAAAAAATTTTTTATTAAGAACTGGAAGAGGCCTCTTCTCTGGTCCTTCACGTATAGCAGGGTGGAGGGCCTGTACCTCACAGCCTGGGAACCTTGGATGACTCCCCCTCATTTCAAAAGGGTTGACTGGACACAGGGTAGGTAAGAGGCTGAAGAGGCCTGAGGCCTTTGGAATGGCTTGAAATCCTAGGATTTGTGGTCTAGAGGCCAGATGAGCTAGAAGGCTTATAGAGATCCTTTCTTCCAGGCTCTTCATCTGAAAACTGAGGAAACTGAGACTCAGAGAGGGGAAGATCTTGCCAGGGGCCATAAACAGGCTGGAACTAGACCTGCCAGCAGATGAGTGCTGAGATTCAGAAGGGGCAGTCCTCTTTTTCTCTCCTCCCCTCCTTTTCTTCACTTACCATGCTTCTGAGGAGGTTCCTTGTGCCAGGCACTGTCCAAGGTAGTGGCAAACCAGCAGATGCATTCCTGTCCTTTTGCAGCTTATGATCCACTGGTGGACAAAGGCTCTAAACCAGTGAACAGGGGAACCAAGAGCATAATTCATTATGGCATGTGTTAAGGGCTGTGCAAGGAGAGAACAGGATGCACTGAGACAGAATAGGGGACACAGTTGAGACCAAGTGGTCAGGGAATGCTGCTCTGAGGAAGTGACTATCCATTTGAGAACTGAGGGCTAAAGGTGCAGGCGAAGGCAACAACATGGACACAGGCCCAGAGCTGCTGAAACTTGAGCTGTAGGTGAGCAGTGCTAGATGAGGTTAGAGACATAGGTGTTAGACACGTGGCCAGTGAGCTTTGTGTCAACACAGAGTGGTGGAAAGGTTTGGCACATATTGAGATTTGGGTCCCCTTCCTAGCTGTGCAACCTTAGGACAGCTTACTCAACCCCTCTGGGGCCTCTGTTTTCTTACCCATAAGATAGAAATAATAACAGTACCTAGTCCATGTTCGTGGGAATCAAGTGGAATGCCAAGTCTATGGTACCCTCATGGAACCAGGCACAGAGTAAGTGCTCGATGAACAAGAGCTTCTGGCCTTTGAAGTATATTTGGGACACCAAGGCCCTGCCTCCCACCTCTGGAGCGCCCCCAAGAGGGAGGTGTGGGACTCTGCAGGAAGAACAGAGTTGTTGGGTCATGCTTATTTTGGGGAGAGGTGCGTGTAAACCTGCTTCCTCTGCTGTCAGTGAGCACCCTAGGCTAAACTCAAGGATGTCTTACTGATTTAGCTCCTCATTCAGTCCTTCCTGTGCAAAAATGAAAGCAAGCAACACCATTTTTCATTTTTACCCGTACTGATAGATAAGGCTCACACACCTAATGTTGGGTAAAGAAAGCCAGGTGCAAATGAGTCCGTACTGTATAATTCCATTTGGGTAAAGCTCAAAATGGGCAAAATAAATCAATGGTGCTGGAAGTCAGAATAGTGGTTATTCCGAAAGAACTAGTGACTGGAAGGCGGCATGAGGGAGGTCCCATGGGGTGGGTATTGTTCTGTTTCTTGATCTGGGCACTTACTTCACAGATACATCCTTTATGAAAAGCCATACCTCTTTATGTGCATTTTTTTTCTGTAGGCCTGTTAGATCTTAACTAAAACCGTGTATTAACAAACAAGGAATCTTTCACTCTGTTCCTTGGCCTAGTCTGGTCCCTAAAGCTCATGTTTTTGATTCATTTGGATGTCTTTATGTCCTTATCCTACAAGTAAGAGAGCATCTGGGAGTAGAGCTGCTAAATCCACCTTTGGATTGGGACAGTGTGCCCTGGCCGGAGGGTCCTCAGCTGCTTGACCATGTGATTCTTAACTGATTTCATGCCGAGTGCAGATACTTAGCTGTGCCATTTTGGTACCAGCCTGCTGGGGATGCTGGAGGTTGTCTGCTGGAGAAATGCTGCAACCTACAGATTCTGGCTTCTCCCAGCCTTGGTAGCCAGGGTAGGGTAGAGCAGGGGAATATTAGAGCAGGACTTATAAAGAAAAAACCCATCCAATTCCTCCTTTTTAGACAAGGCTAGGTCCAGAGAGGGGAAGTGACGTGTCCGAGGTCACTCGGGGAACTAGTCATAGACCAGGATGGGGACCGGTGGTCTGACTACCCTTAGTCTGGGGCTCTGGCTACCACACCGTAAGGACCCACAACGTACAAACTCATTTTTGCTCTCATTTGAATGCTTCTCAGGGAGTGGAGGAGAATATATAGTAGGGTGGTCTTTTCTGTTTGACCTTGAGAGTAGAGCAACAGTGTCAGAGTCAGGAGGTTGAGCAATGGGGAAGGAGTGATGTTCCCCAGGGGGAGGGCACTGATAGATACTCCCTCCCCCTGGGGAGTATGCCCAAGAGTACAAGGTATTTTAGTGAAAGCAGCATGTAATGATCAGTGCTTTCTTCTTTCTTGTGCTTATATTACTTTCCTTTACTTAGATTATTACATTGACATAAAATCATAAAATGTTATGCTGAACTGGATTTCAACAAGAAGTTAGTCCAAATCTCCATTTTATAGATAAGGAAAGTGAGGCCGAACTCACCGAGGAGGTGAGCTGATTTGTCCAAGGTCCTAGAGTAAGCAATATGGAAGGTGGAACTTAAAGAAGCTTTTATATTATTTTATTTTAAAAAATATTTTAAATTTATTTATTTATGTATTTAACACAAGGCAGGAGGGACGAAGGGAGAGAGAATCTCAAGCAGCCTCCATGCCCCTGTCGAGGGGCTTAATCTCACCACTATGAGATCATGACCTTAGCCAAAATCAAGAGTAGGATGCCTAACCAACTGAGCCACCTAGGCACCCCAGAAGCTTTTAAACTGCACTGTGCTAATTTAAACAAACATACAGGGGTGCCTGGGTGGCTCAGTTGGTTCAGTGTCCGACTTTGGCTCAGGTCATGATATCATAGTTTGTGAGCTCAAGCCCCATGTCGGGCTCTGCACTAAGAGCATGGAGCCTGGAGCCTGCTTTGAATTCTTTGTCTCACTCGTTCTCTGTCCCTGCTTGTGCTCTCTCTCCAAACAAATAAACAAACAAATGTTTATCGATATATACATTCAATTTTCATCCATAGCCCCAGCTCTGTCAAGGAGCCTACCTCACCATTACCCCACACATGCCTCACCCCACCCGCCTCTTCCCTGGTGAAGACAACAGCCATAAGCCTTGCTCCTACTTACAGGAGGTTCATGTATGAAAGGCTGAAAGGTACCCTGCCAGGCACGTAACCTGCAGAATCCCCTTTTGTAGGGACAGGAGCCTTGGGCCAGGGAAGGAGCCACTGTTCTGGACCTCACCCTTCCTAAACAGAGCTGAGGAATTTGCTGCGACATCCATATTGACAGGGCTGCCTGCCAGACCTGAGTCACCCGATGGGGTTCTCAGTGGTTAAGATCACACATGTAGCTTAGCCAGGGCAGCCTCTTTTGGGAGAGAAACAAAACCTACAGGAATGTGTAGAGCTCAGATTTACTCAGGCTGGGTTCTATAGCCCAGTCTAGCCACAGAGCACTATAGGAAACAACAATAATAAGTGTTTGGATTTACCTGTTTCAGTCTTTGGGGAAGGGTTTCCAAGGTGAACTTTGAAGCAAAGAGGATTTTGGTATTTCTTTTTAAATTACAAACTTCTTTTTTTATTATAGAAGTTATGCATGGCAAATGTCATAAAGTTCTGAAGAGTTCAAGTAAAAGGTCAACTCCCTCTACCCTCCTTCCTTGTCTCGTGCCCACAGCTAGACTTTGATGATAATTTTCTTCTGTTGCCTTTTAGAACTTCTCTAAGCAAAGCAAGTGTGTACAGGGGCCCAGATGGGATCATATGACCATAACTACAACTTGCTTTATTCACTTAATGAAATACATTGACTATCTCTAAAAATCTTTTAATTTATTTTTTAATTTGAGAGAGAGAGAGAGAGAGAGAGAGAGAGAGATCACAAGTGGAAGAAAGGGACAAAGGGAGAGAGAGAGAGAGAGAGAGAGAGAGAGAGAGAGAGAGAGAGAGAATCCCAAGCAAGCACCATGCTCAGTGCAGAGCCCGATGCAGGGGGCTTGATCCCACGACTCTGGGATCATGACCTAAGCCAACAGCAAGAGTCAGAGGCTTAACTGACTGAGACACCCAGGTGCCCCTGAATATCTTTCACAGCAGTATATAGAGATCTTGGAGACTTATTTTGGATGAAAGTTGTTTTTTTTTTTTTTAAATAAAAAACTAGAGAAGACAAGCCAATAAGAAATGAGTAGCCTTAACTCAGCCAACTATTTTTATTTGACTTCTACCTTCTCATTTTTCCAGAGCTGTTTCTCACACCCACACATCCCCTTCTCTTTTGTGTCTGCTTGAGGCACATAAGCTCAGAGTTAACATTCTCCCAAGTGCTGAGCTCCTGGGGCAGGGTGGGGAGGCCGGGGGGGAGCAGGGCAGCGCTCATGGCCCCGGGATTGCCCAGGGATGAGATGAGGCCTATCTCACATTTGTTTGTTTGGGGCCATCAGCTCTTTTGAAGGTAGGTTTTCTTATTTTGTTTATTTGTTTGTGTTTGTTTGTTTAAGTGTTTATTTTAATGCCAGTTAGTTAACATACAGTGTAATATTAGTTTCAGGTGTACAATATAGTGATTCAACACTTCCATACAACACCCGCTGCTCATCACAACAAGTGCACTCCTTAATCCCCGTCATCTAGTTCACCCATGCCCCACCCTGTCCCCTAGGTTCTTACTTTGAGTGTCACTATAGCACTGAGACAGAGGCCGAAGGTCCCAACAACTTCGGTGACTTCTCCTTGTTCTTGCTGTTCCCTTGCTCTTGGATAAGTTAAATTTTTCCTTCAAGGTCTAGGTCAAATGCTCTCTCCCTAGCAAAGCCTGACTCACCCCATCCTACTCCACCCTGTTCTGTAGACGTAATTACTGCTTATTCTGGACCCACATCCCTGTTAAGTGCTCAGGTCATCATACCTCATGTTACCTGAAAGAGTTCACTGGTCATCTTCCCACTGAAGATTCCTCCAGGCGGGGCGCCCCTCTATAGTGTCCAGAGCAGGCCTTTTACACTTGATAAGTGCTCGGCTCCCACAGATACCCATCAGGAGACTGCAGTGCTATCTGGAACCTACTCAGAGTTAAATCTGAGGCAGAAAACCTCAGCCAAGTCCCCAGCACCCATAGACCTTGGCATCCATGAACGTTCAGAATTTTGCAAACACAAAGTGGGAAACAAAATGCAAAAATTACTTCCATTTCCTGGACACACGTTATTATATTTAATCCTTATAACGTCCTGAGAAGAGTTATTACTCCTATTTTATAGATGAAGAAACTCAGTCTCCAAAATGTTAGGTAACTGGCTCAGGAAATACAGATCTACCTCATCAAGGAGAAGCCAGCTGGGAAATTCCACTCGGTGCAACACAACAAATCTTAGAGAAAGTCAGAAATAAAAGCCAGAAACTTTTCTGGGCAGAGTCCTGTCACCTACTCTGGGCTGGGATTTTTGTGCCTCTCTGATAGCATACGTGTTTATATTTCCTGTTGCTGGGAAGGTGAAAGTGGCTGACATATGTTAAGAATCTTCTGCACTCACGTCAGTGTCTGTGCCGAGTGCTTCCCATCCTTCTAGGACAATATGAGCTGGGTCACATTCCCACTCCCCAGATGAGGAAACTGAGGCTCAGGGAAGTTTTACATGGACTCTTTTTGTCACTCATGCCAAAAGCCTTCTCTGCCACTAACACCAGGCTTATCTTCTTCAGGCCCAGGAAGCTCTCAGCTTGGTGTTAGTGGCAGGGAAGCCTTTTGGGCCATAGTTGTCTCCTAGGCGAGCTAGTGGTTTCTGAAAGATGAGTGGGGTGTGTGGATGCATACGTACACATCTGTACTTTAGGTCATTATCATAGTCCGATGCCTCTTCCTAGGCACCCACTGTGTGATGGGCACCATTTAGGGCTCAGGCCTTGCCCCAGAAGAACTCAAGCTCAGCTGGGGCACAAGGATACTCTCCTCAAAAGCTAGTGAAATGAGATAGAACAGTCCATGAGCTAATAGGGGGACCCCTAAAACATGTGCCAGTTGTTCAGAGGAGGAAACCATCACCCTGGGGGTAGGACAGCTCCTCACAGTCTAATCCGGGAGATGGCAGATGACCACCCCAAGGTAAGGGCTCTGCCAGAGACTGAGGGGCAGCAGGCCTGGGCTTGGGCAAGAGAGCACATAGTGGGGGTCGAAGGGATGGGGCTGCCAGGAGGACGAGTGACCGCAGAGGGCCCTGGATGACAAGAGGCCACGGATGAAGGAGGGAGGTGCTTTCATCACTCATTGTTAGGAAAACAAAGCACAAAGCCACTCAAACAAAGTGGCTGCATTGCCCACGCTTCCGTCAGAAGCTGGCACACAGGGTGAATCGCTCGCCCTGAGGGGTAGGTCTCATTGAGCTCAGTTTGCGTTATGAAAACTGTAAGAGCTGGAAGGAGGTGCTTATGTGGGGATCACTGAAATCATGATATACCTATATCTACAGCATACACTCTCTTTTCTACCTCATCGCCAGTATGCACATTTTGTGTTGTGTTGTTTTTGGGTTGACGTTTTATTTATACCTTTCTGTGTATCCAGAGTCCGTATACCTTAAACATTTTCCATTTCAAAATAATTGCAAGTTTGATAAAAGTTTTCAGACTAACAACTCCCATATATTCTTTATTCAGATACAGCCTTTTAACATTTTGGCTTCTCCCTCCCTCCTTCCTTCCCCCTCTCCTCCTCTTCCCCCTGCTCCTCTCCCTTCTTTCTCCTTCTTTTCTTTTCTTTTTTCTTTTCATTTCTTTTCTTCTTTCTTTCTTTCTTTCTTTCTCTCTTTCTACTTATCTATTATTGCTTCTAAGCCATTTGAGAGTGGGTTGCAGACATTATACTTCTTTATCCCTTAATACTTGATTATGCATCTTCTAAGGGCTTGGCTATTCTCTTTCATATCCATAGTACAGTCTTCAAATTTAGGACATTTAACTCTGATATAATGTTTTTATTCAAGCTGTCACCCTTGTTCCAATTTTGTTAATTCTTTTTTTTTAAATTGTTTAATGCGTATTCATTTTTGAGAGACAGAGTGCAAGTGGGGGAGGGGCAGAGAGAGAGGGAGATACAGAATCCGAAGCAGGCTCCAGGCTCCAAGCTGTCGGCACAAAGCCCGATGCGGGGCTCGAACTAATGACCTGTGACCTCATGACCTGTGACCTCATGACCTGAGCCAAAGTCAGATGCTCAACCAACTGAGCCCTCCAGGCACCCCAATTTTGTCAATTCTTGATAGCACTTTTCTCCCTGCAGAACAAGATCCAATGCAGATCATCCACTACATTTTGCTGTCATCTCTCTTTAGTCCCCTTTAATCTGGAATGATGCCTCAGCTTTACTTTGTCATGACACCGGTATTTTTGAAGAATGCTAGCCTTAAAAAAAAAAAGATACAATACAGTCTATATACTTTTGTTAACTTCATAGTATTCTGCTATGTAGACATTCCCAGTTTACTTAAGTTCCCCCTGTTATTTCTCACTGCTAAAAATAAATGTTTCTGTGGACATATTTGTTGAATTTCCTCTCTGCATTATTTCTGCTGGGCATACTCCCAGAGGTGAAATACTGGGTCAAAGACTATGACTGATTTGTGTAATGGTTGAAACTAGATACCGAATCAGTTTGCCAGCTCACCAGCAGGTGCTTATTTCTGTATGGCTTTGTCAATATGCTTTCATTGTTTTTTTGCGTGTTTTTGGCAGTTTAAGAGTTTTGTAAAGACACATTCATGTTTTCACAGTGGGAAAATTTAAAGTGGTTCGAGTCTCCTGTGCTTCTCCCTTAGTTCCAAACTTTATTCTCTCTGCAACTTTGCCCTCTTTCGTGTGTTTACATTTCATTTTCATTTTGTTGCATTTTTGGTCATTGGAGAATGTGAAGTTTTGAGAGCAACAGAAGGCAGGTAAGGCAAATGTAATCATTCCCATTTTATAAATGATGGAAATGAGGCTCTGGAAATTTACCTGACCCAGCCTTGTCAGGACCAGAGGTAGAGAACTCTTCCCTATAGCCCGATGGTGTTGCCTCCCTCCCCCAAGAGGGAGGGGATACGAGGTCTTAGGGAACCAAGAAAGTCCAGCACAAGATTCCACTTCTTTGTCCATACTTTTAGAAGCTGGCTGGAAAGGATCTAAAAGAAAGTTTTCTGAGGGGTGTCTGCGTGGCTCAGTTGGTTGAGCGTCCAACGCTTGATTTCGGCTCAGGTCATGATCACAGAGTCATGGGATCGAGCCCCGAGTCAGGCTCTGTGCTGAACACGGAGCCTGCTTAAGATTCAATCTCTCTCTCTCTTTCTCCTCTCTCTCTTTCTCCCTCTGTCCCTCTCTCCCACTCGTGCTCTCTATCTCTCCCTAAAATTAAAAAAAGAAAGAATGATTTATGAGAGCTCTGAAAGAGGAGTTGCCTGGAAAGGGGGCTGCTTTTGAGGGCAAAGGAGAGAGCATGGTTCCCCTCTACTTCTTGCTGGGGAAACCCACATGAGGGGTAAGAGCTGAGGCCAGTGGTAGAGTTCAGGCCTGAGGTACCCATCACCTCAGCTGCAGTAAGGCATCCCAGGCTTGGACAATGCTGGTGGGGGGTCTTAGGAGACCCCGAAGCTTCCAGGTCTTCCCACAGAGGTAATGGCTGTGACCTTTGGGTCTTTCTGGGAGATTGCCCCGGACCCTAAAGCAGCCTTCAACAGACTTTAGAGCCCAAGAACTTTAATCTGCATGGGCTCCTACACTATCTAGTCCAGGGGACAGAAAACTACAGCCCTATAGCTGTATCTGGTCCGCTACCTGTTTGAGTGGTCCTGGAGCTACGAACTGGTTTTACAGATAAACAGTTCCAACAGATTGATTATAGAAAACACAGACTTTGGGCCCCAGTTAAGTAATATGTTTTCCCCCCACCAAAAAAGTTCCATTCTTCTAATTGGAAGGCCTGTATTACAACAAACAAAACAAAACTCATTTCTTACTATATTTTAAATTTCATCAACTAAAAATTTGTGGAAATGTTTATTTTCTCCCTCATTATATAAGTACCTATGTCATATCCTTAATTTTGCTTCTTGATCTGCAATGAAGAGTATTTACTGTCTGGCTCTTTGGGGAAAAATGTGACTACTCCTGATCTTCAGTAGAGTTTACTATTTAAGCAGCAACATGTTAAAAAAAAATGGATTATTGTAGGGTGGGGGACAGGATATAAACTGATCAAGGTGAAGGTGCTGTTATGGAAAAGGATGAAGAAGGGGTTAGCAGAGGTCCACCTGCCTCCCTTCCCTGTCCTCCCTCTCATAGCCCTTGAAGAACCTCCAGGAAGACAGTTTCAGAACCACTGTCTACCTAGGTTAATCCTGTCCTTCAGAGAGTGCCAGGGTAAGAAGAAGGGAAAGGAACTCTGGGTATTAGGGATTGAGTGTCTTCTCTAAATCTGGTCCTGCACTACACACGGGTGTTCATTATGTGGCTTGTGTAGGGCTCTTGCAGCCCTATGTGGTGGTAAGTGTTTCTCCCATTTTAAAAGTGAGAAAGCTAGAGCTTAGCAAGCTCAGCTGACTTGCCATAGTAAGTGCCAGAGCTAGAAATTAAGCCCAAGACTTCTGACTCCTGGTCCAGTACTCCTGCTGAGGTACCAAGATGCCCAGAATTTTCTTTCTTAAAAAAAAATGTTTTAATGTTTATTTATTTTTGAGAGAGAGAGAGAGAGAGAGAGAGAGAGAGAGAGAGAGAGAGAGAGAGGGAGAGAGAGAGAGAGAGAAAATGAGCAGGGGAGGGGCAGAGAGGTTGGGAGATACAGAATCCAAAGCAGGCTCCAGGCTCCGAGCTGTCAGTACAGAGCCCAATGCGGGGCTCGAACTCATGAACTGTGAGATCATGACCTGAGCCAAAGTCAGATGCTTAACCGACTGAGCCACCTAAGCACCCCACCCAGAGTTATCTTTTTGCCTGAGACCCTCAGGTCCCCTCCAGAGAACAAAGAGGGAGGTTGATACAGTTGGTTCACACTCTTGGTGGACTATTGGAGGAGATCTGCTGAGAGCCCAGTTGTCCTGCATTTGATGTACCTCCAGGGCTGGCACTGCCTCCCTGCTCACCCCCAGTCCTTGGCAGCCAGTATCTAACTCTGAGACCTCAGAACCCTAATCTTGAATTCTGAACTGCTGGCCCCTGGTGTCGTGGCCACAGGGCCTAGGGGGTGATGAAATATCCTTCTCTCCTTGGGGTGAGGTTAATTTGGCACCCTGGGGCAGGGCCCACAAGCTACAGAGGAGACTTTAGCTACAGTGTGGTTCTAGGAGGCAAAGAGTTTGTACCAGTCTTTTGGAGGACAGTCCCCCTTCTCTCCTCTCTGTCCCGCCTTTTCAGCTGAGGAGACAGGGCAGAGGAGAGAAGGGCAGCTGAGGGACTTCGGCAGGAGGACAGGCTCAGCACGAGAGGCTGACAGTGACTGTTCTGGGTGCTGGAGCCACCAGGCACTGGTATGATTTTGACTCTGCTGCTATGAGCAGGTTGGACCTCCAATAGCATCACTCTCGTGGGCTGTTTTGTCATCAGAAGATGGTCCCTGTCTCACAGAATTGTTGAAATACCACTTGTGGAATCAAGGTCTCTTCATGTTTTCTAGCCTTCTGGGGTCCCATTCTTTAATGGCCAAATAAAAATAATGAACATTCCATTCCAGGGCAACAGGAAGTCCTGTTCTTAATCCAGCCTTTCTGGCTCTCCCCAGGGAGCACTCACATCTCAGTTATCGGAGCCTTATCTCAGAGCCTTGGGCTCAGGGGCCCCTTCCTCCTTCAAGACAAGGCTGAGCTCCCTCTGTGACCTCGTGTCAGGCACAGACTCGGGCCCTCTTCTGAGTGCCTTCCCTCAACACTGAGATTGGTTGCAGGGTACGCTGAGGAGACCCTCTTTTCTTCACATATACCCAGTTTAGCTCCTTATTGTTGCGACCTCTCCCTGAGTGGACCCTGGCCTTTTTATCCTGAATGAAAGGCCCTTTCAAGTTTTTCCCAAACAACAGCCATCTCTGACCTGCACTCACCCTGCCCCCATGATGGAGTCTTTTGTCTCTTTTAGCATATGGTAACAGCTCTGAGCAGCTTTCAAAATACCACTTTCCCCATTCCTGCCCTAGACGTGAGGGGTGTAGCCTGGCATTTGGGAAGTGCCCAGCAAATAGTCACAGATATGGACACCATTATGCTAAAAGCCTGGTGGTCAGTTGTTTTGAAGAGCTCATGGGAAGGAGCTGGGTTGGGCAGTTTCTCTGTTACCTCATCTGATCATGAGACTCTTGATTGGCGTAGGCAGACAGGTGGAAGTCACTGTCCCCATTTTACAGATTAGGAAACAGAGGCATAAAATCCAGTCCCTACTGTTGAGAGCAGGGAGACCTGATCAAATGGAGACAAGGCTGTGTATCCACGAGATTTTGTAAACAGGTCCAAGCAGCAATATTGAAAATATGTCTTAAAGAAAGACATTTTTTAAAGCACCTTCAGAACTAGCTAACTAGCATTTGTAGAGATTGGGGTCCTGACATTCTTTCTGATGTCTCGCCCTGATATAGGATACTTCCTGGAGTCCACACATGTCTCTGAGAAGATGTTAGCTTTCTGCTGGTCAGGAAGCACTGCCAGGTCCTGGCTAGTTTGGCCTGGCTCCACCCCCACCCCTCCAAGTCCCCTGGCTCCCAGTGCTGCTACCTTCACTACCTTCTAGCAAGGTCTGTGGCTGGGCCATCTCTAATGGGGCAGCTGAACCATTCCTCTCCAATACAGAGAATGTATCGCTCAGATGTGGGGGGGTCAAACTTGGGTAAAACTGACTACTAGTGACTGCTTGTGTGACCGTGACCTTGAGCAAGTTACTTCACTTCTCTGAGCCTTGGTTCTCTCATCTGTGAAATGGGGAACATACTACCTACCTTATCAGGTCAGGATGTGAACGTAGATCTTTCTTGACTCCAGAGGATTGATCGAGATTAAGACTGGAACATGAAACACCATGGTTGTGATCCCCAGGGGTATATCTGAATCACACAGGAGATTTAAAACATACAAATAAATAAACAACATGCCTACATGCCAGGGAATTGAGGTTTAGAAGGCCTTGGGTAGGGCTCTAGCATCTGTATTTTTTTAAGATGTCCCAATTTGTGTAGAATATACAACTGGATCTGAGATCATTTCTTCTAAATAGTACTTGAGACACATAGCAGGCTCTCAGAGATGTTGGTTTATTTCTTGCTTCTCTTGATGGAGCAAGTCTCTGTATTATCCTCTGTCCTGGCTATGTTAATTTTACCACTTTGCCTTTGCTCATACCAGACGTCTGCTTAAATGCCCCCTCTCCCCTCTCCACCAACCCCTGCTGTGCATGGCTTCTATCATACTCAACATTCCTTTCTTGCTAGAACTACATCTCTTGCAGAAGATGGACAAAAGTCTAAAAGATAGCCATTAAAAATGTAATGGTATTGGTCGCAGGGGTGGGGTGGGGAGGAGGGGAAGGTAGGACCATGGATAATTTAACAGTTTTTTATTTATACTTTTCTGTATCTTCTAAAAAACATTTAATATTTTTTTCCATTGGATATTCTTTCCTGCTTTGTCAAAGATTAGTTGGCCATACTTCTGTGGGTCCAATTCTGGAGTCTCTATTCTATTCCATTGGTCTATGTGTCTGTTTTTGTGCCAATACCATGCTGTCTTGATGATTACAGCCTTGTAGCAGAGGCTAAAGTCTGGGACTGTGATGTCTCTCACTTTGGTCTTCTTCTTCAATATTACTTTGGCTATTTGGGGTCTTTTGTGGTGCCATATGAATTTTAGGATTGCTTGTTCTAGCTTCGAGAAGAAACATCACTCCTCATAAGGGAAATACAAATAAAAACCACACTGAGATATCACCTCACGCCAGTCAGCGTGGCTAAAATGAACAAATCAGGAAGACTATAGATGCTGGAGAGGATGTGGAGAAACGGGAACCCTCTTACACTGTTGGTGGGAATGCAAACTGGTGCAGCCACTCTGGAAAACAGTGTGGAGGTTCCTCAAAAAATTAACAATAGATCTACCCTATGACCCAGCAATAGCACTGCTAGGAATTTACCCAAGGGATACAGGAGTGCTGATGCATAGGGGCACTTGCACCCCAATGTTTATAGCAGCACTTTGAACAATAACCAAATTATGGAAAGAGCCTAAATGTCCAGCAACTGATGAATGGATAAAGAAATTACGGTTTATATACACAATGGAATACTACTTGTCAATGAGAAAGAATGAAATATGGCCTATTGTAGCAACGTGAATGGAACTGGAGAGTGTTATGCTAAGTGAAATAAGTCATACAGAGAAAGACAGATACCATATGTTTTCACTCTTATGTGGATCCTGAGAAACTTGACAGAAGACCATGGAGGAGGGGAAGGGGGAAAAAAAAGTTAGAGAGGGAGGGAGGCAAACCATAAGAGACACTTAAAGACTGAGAATAAACTGAGGGTTGATGGGGGGTGGGAGGGAGGGGAAAGTGGGTGATAGGCACTGAGGAGGGCACCTGTTGGGATGAGCACTGGGTGTTGTATGGAAACCAATTTGACAATAAATTTCATATTAAAAAAAAAGAAAAGCCAAAAAAACCACATTTAATCTGTATTTCTCATATAGAACATATTGCTTTTTAAGTATTTCACGCTCAGGAGTTTGGATTTCTTGCTGGTTTTACATTGGAAGAAAGGTTAATGGGACTGGAGAGAGACAGGGGCATGGGAGTCAGGCTAAGGAGGAGTGAAATGCTGTAGAGAATGTGAGGTGATGAGATCTGGAAGCTCTTCAGGGGAGGGATGGTGGCTTCACTGTCTTGCATCCTTCATGCAGAAAGAAAAGACTCAGTAAACCCTTGCTGAAAGATTGGTGAGTGAGTATGGCAGCTGCTAACAGGGAAGGTAACAAGGTGGTGGCAGATCCATACTGGTACCAACTGTGAGTCTCCCATCTCTCTTGTCAGAAAAATTCTGGCACATACCCCAAGGGGTTTGGAAAGTCATTTGTGATCATGCTATCAGAATTTAAACCAGAAGGGTCCCAAGATACCATATGCCCTACCTCTTCAATGCACTGTGAGCTCTTCAGAATAATTTTTAAATTTTAAGTAGTCTGTTCTTCACAGAAGTGGTCACCATGCACAAGTCCTTCTTTCTTGGGCCTTAAAAAAAGTGACTTGACTTTCAAAGAGTCCACTCTTTAGGGATCTTGTCTGTTGGGTGAAGTGACGTATACTTGTATGTATCCTAGCTCAAACCCTAATTATGCTGACTTTAGGAAGCTCTTTCTAAATAAGAGTTTCCCCCAAATAAGTCTAGAGAACCTTTGCCTAATGCTTTGAAGAACATGAGCATTAACTGAGACCAGATCCGAAGCAACATTAATAACTACAGGTGCTCATTTAGTAATAACTCTGTTGTACATTTTCTGTTTTCTCTGTGACATTGCCCAGTGGCCAGATATTAAGTGGCACTTGGGTGGTTGGTTACTCTTGTAAAGCTGTACTCTATGCCCACAGGTATATGGCTCTGATTTATTTGCCTTTCCTTTTTGTTGCCACTTTAGCTTCCTCTTTGCAGGGAAAGTGATTTAGGCCAATGTTAAAGCCATGTCTTCCGTAGATTCTGTCAGGCACAGAGTCAGGAATAAGTGGCTGGTCAACTAAACTGAAGGCTGTGGCTGACTTAGTCCCATTATTTTGCCTATTCTTCTTGCCCAAACTTACCTCTCAGTACTTCTTAAACTTTCTCCACCCTAGCTGCTGTGCCCCTCTGTCTGAGCCTTTTATTTTTAAATGTTATTTTTTTAAGTTTATTTAATTAGAGACAGTGTGGGCAAGTGGGGGAGGGGCAGAGAGAGGAAGTGAGAGAGTCCCAAGCAGGTTCCACACTGTCAGCACAAACTGTGTCTTATAAACTGAGATCATGACCTGAGTTGAAATCAAGAGTCCAACGCTCGACTGAGCCACCCAGGCACCCCTAAATGTTTTTAAAAGTTTTAATTCCAGGGATGCCAGAGTGGGTCAGTCAGTTGAGTGTCGGACTCTTTGTTTTGGCTCAGGTCATCAAGTTATGATCCCATGGTTTGTGGGATTGAGCCTCAAGTTGGGCTCCATGCTGACAGCATGGAACCAGCTTGGGATTTTCTGTCTCCCTCTTTCTCTGCCCTTCCCCTGCTTGCGTGCATATGCTCTCCCTTTCTCTCTCAAAATGAATAAATAAACTTTAAAAAAAAGTTTTAAGTTTTAATTCCAGTTAGTTAACATACAGTGTTACATTAGTTTCAGGTATTCAATATAGTGATTCAACACTTCCATACATCACCCAATATTCATCACAAAAACTGCATTCTTTAATTCCCATCATCTATTTAACCCATCCCCTCCCACCTCCCCCTCTGGTGGCCATCATTTTGTCCTGTATAGTTAAGGATCTGTTTCTTGATCTCTCTCTCTCTCTTTTCCCCTTTCCTTGTTTTCTTTGGTTTCTGAAATTCCACATACAAGTGAAATCATATGGTATTTGTCTTCCTCTGAATTATTCCACTTAGCATTGTACTCTCTAGCTACATCCATGTTATTGCATATGGCAAGATTTTATTTCTTTTTATGGCCGAATAATATTCCATTATATATATATATATATACACACATATATGTGTGTGTATATATATATATGTATACATGTATATATATATATGTATATAAATATTTACCACATCTTCTTTATCCATTCATCCAACAGTGGACACTTGGCTGCTTCCATATCTTGGCCCTTGTAAATAATGCTGCTATAATATAGGCATGCATGTATCCCTTTGAATTAGTGTTTTTGTATTCTTTGGGTACATACCCTGTAGTGAGATTTCTGGATCACGAGATAGTTCTGTATTTTTAACGTTTTGAGGAACCTCCATACTGTTTTCCACAATGGCGGAACCAGTTTGCATTCCCACCAACAGTGCGCGAGGGTTCTTTTTTCTCCACATCCTTGCCAACACAGGTTGTTTCTTGTGTCTAGGCCTTTTAATGAGATGTTCTTTTCCTCCTTCAGAGCACTTTCTCTGTCATCTCCCTCTTTTCCCCTAGTTCTCCTCAGTCCTCAAGTACAGTGAAAATGCCTCCTATTCCTCTGCAGCCTTGAGAGGGTACTTCCCCCAGCCTCATCTATCTCTCTAGCTTTGAGGAGCCATAGCCCTTAGAGTCTGTGCCTCATACAGAATTGCTCTTAAGTACAAGGCTTTTTGGAGGTTCATTCTGTGTTCCAAGCCAGACTGTGAACCCCTTGAGGATAGGGGCCAATGTTTATCTTTCTTAGTGCTCCCCCCACCTCTAGTATGGGGTGGGCCCATAGTAGGTACTCAGCAAACACGGCGGCTGGTGCAACCATAAGAGGAGCTCAGCCAGCGCTGAGCCCCAAGGGTCTGAGTTTGTGTCTACAAGCCCCGGGGAAAAGTAGAAATGCAGCATCATTTTCCTCACAGCCCTGCTCACACGACCTTCTTTGTTTTCTTGCCTGGAGGAGGGGGGAGCAGGGGAGCAGGCCAAGTGTGCAGAGCTGTTTGACAGCCCAGAGCTGTACAGAATGCTCGCTTGTTCTCCCTCTCGTGTGCCAGAATTGCCCCACATCACAGCTTCTTCCTGCACTGGGGTTAGCCCAGTGGCCTCTGTCCTGCTCCTGCTTCTCTGGGAAGTGGCTGAGCATCGTTCTATGAACCCAAGTGGAGTACCTAGTTCTAGGGAAAGAAGGTGCCATGGCTTCCCCTTGTGTGCAGGAACCAATCTCAACTGAGGAGACGAAGAGAAGTCCTTTTGCTGTGGAAGTTCCAGATCAGACTTGTGGCTTCTTGGGGCTGTCTGAGGATAAGAGAAGTAGAAAACCTCATCATGGCATCTGAGCCAATAGCCATGGATGTGGAGTCAAGAACTTGATTCACATCCCACTTTGTCCACCAGTGTGTTGTGTGGCCTTGGGCAAGGCGCTTTCCTTCTCAGGGCCATGCAGCAGTTTGGCAGTGCAACAGGGACCTGAATGCAGGTCCTTTGTTGTTGTTTCCTATCCTTTCTCTTTGGACTTATTTCTTTTAGTACCTGAGGTGCTCTTGGGACTAGGGACTTTCTTCCAGAGGTGTGCTGTCAGGGATCTACTGCCAAACCACAGTTCTACCACATTTCCTTCCTATAGGTATTTCCCCTTAAGCCTCAGACTCCCTGATGGTCTGTCTCCTACAACAGCTGCAGGGAGATCCCAGAGCAGGTGGGTAAAGTAGAGCTGCTTTGATGAAGCAAGCAATACCTTCCCATAGCTGGGTTCAGTAACACTTAGTTACATGAATGCACGAATGAATGAATTCCAGCAAGAGACAGGAGAATTGACAATGCCATCACTGTAAGAGAGCAGGCCGCTCTTGGGAAGGCAGCCCTGTGAAACTGACCATCTCGGAGCAACTCTTGCCCAACTGTCAATGAAGGGTCTGATGAAGTGAGTCTGTTCTTTCCTGCGATCTCTGCCGTTTCTCCGTGTTGAGGCATTCAAGGAGAGTGCAATAAGACAAAGTCTGGTGTGGAGTGAAGCGGTCCAGGCTTTGGTTCCAGAGCTGCATGTGCTTAGGCAAGTCCTTTCCCCCACACGGTCTCAATTTCCCCATCTATCTCTAATAGTTAAGTGTCTCCTGGCACTACCCTCCTGGATTTTATGATTTTGTGAAGCATCCTCACTGGGCCAGAGGCCACCTCTCAGTTAGGTCAGGAGTCACTCACCTGGTGCTGTGGCCTGTGGCACAGGAAAGCATCCAGTGCTGTTGGGGCTGCTGCTGAGATTAGACAGGGACATTTGGCACTGAGTCCATGCCCTGGGCCTGTTTTAGCAACACGGCTAGTAAATATTGACTCTGTGGCACGAAAATGGATAGCAGAGATGACTGTGTTAACTCACTCAAAGGGTAGGAGTTCATCAAGCCCCGATAAGACGAGGTGTAGTTATGCATTGTGGACATGTGTCACGAACAAATAAGTTGTTTAGGGGTGGGGAGAATGGAAAACAGGACAAGGAAGCCTTCACTGCTTTCCTGTGGGCACTGGCTGGCCTGCATTTTCATCTTTTAAATCAGAATGGATACTTACTTACCTCCTTGAGGCATGTAGAGGAAAGAATGCAAGGAAATACACCAAAACATTCACCATGACGTTCTCTAGAGATGGTGAAAGTGTCACTAATTTGGATTTTTCAAATACTTTTCCTATTTTTTACAGTGTCTGCAATGATCCCGTATTACTTTTATAATTAGAAAAGGGCAGTATGTTAGGAATAAAATATTTTCCTTTGAAGAGTCCGAAGGATATTTCAGAATCTGCCAAGTACCTCAGATCTTTGTGTTTGGCCTACTGGACATTGTGTAGTAACATGGTCATCAAAAGAAAAGTCCATATGAGAGAAACTGCTTTTCTGCATAAACCCTGATTAAGTTTGTTTACTTATTGATTTGTGCCCATGAAAGCAGAATGTGGTGGGAAAAATTCCAATCATTTGAGATTTCAGGATTTTTTTTTTTCCCTAAGCAAACAAACACTTACTGCTTTGAGTACTTTCTGTTTGCCGGCTGTGTATACCACAGTGGCCAGGCCCAGCTTGGCCCAGAACTGGCAGGTCTGAGAATAGGACACTCCGATAAGTGGGTACCTGGGAGCTGAAGGTGGCAGGAGCCAGGTTTGGAGAGACTAGGCCTTAGAATGTGGAACATGGGGGTGGCCGTGCCATTATAATAGCTGCTGCTAATTAAGCACCAATCGTGTCCCAGGAGCCTGCCTTATAATATCACGAATGCTTACAAAACCATGTGATAGGCATTAGCTACCTTTTAGGGATGAGGAAACCAGAGCCAGGAGAGTCACCTTTCCAAGGCTCCAGAGCCAGTCAGCAGCAGGCCTGGATTCAAACCCATGTCTGCCTGGCTGCAAAGCATTTGTTCTTCCTACCAAGCCAGGCTGCCTCTCAAGTGATTTGGGGTTTTGCACTAGAGAACATAAAAAGTTCCAAGTCCCCTTTGTTAGCCTGAGCTAACAAACAAGGTGCATGCAGGCTCCACCCAGGATTGAGGGTCTTTGGAGGAAGGGGCAGCCCCAAGTATAAAATGTGGGCGAGTAGCTGCAGGTAGGATCCTTGTATGTCAGCCCTGATCCCAGGACTGGGTGTGTCTGTCCTCCTCAGCCCTGGGGTGACCCAAAAGGGCCAGTAGGGCCATGAGAATCCCCCTACCACAGGATAGGTAGGCCTCCTTTGAGGTCACTTCTGGCCAGTCTAGAGGGCCTTTTATTTGCTGACTGCTTGTGAGGTATGTGTCGGGTGGGGGTGGGGTGGGCATTTGTTGGGGAGGAAAGAGATCGAGCTTAAGGTTGTAGCATCAAGGCCTGTGGGGGAGGAGATTGGTCTGTGGGTCTTATTTATGCCTGGTGACTTAAAAACTAGTAAAGGAGTCTTACCGGTTGCTTAGCTTCTTAGCTGGATTAGTAGAACTAATTTCTGAGTCTGAGGCAGTGATTACCTCTTTGGGTTCCTAGATCCAGTCCTCACAGCCCTTGGGACTGGCCAGAAGCCCCACTTCCTCACCCACTGCCCCTGGAAATCTGTCTGCCTGTAAACTGTAACTGGAGAATGCTCTGTCCACCCCCTCACCCAAGAAGGCTTGCCTTCCGAGAATGAATGTCTCGAAGTTGGACTTCATCACTTAAAGTTGGTTTCCACTTATTTTATTTTCTTAGGAGCAAAGATGTGTGTTTTGGGGGATGGGGCTGAATTGTGGTGTGTGGTGTTTTAAAAAAACTATTTTTTTTTGTCCCCAGAAGCCAAGTTATTTGAAGCCCAGCAGCACCCATTATGGAAATAGCTTATCTTGTGGTTCTCCAGAGTTGTGGCTAGAATGTTTTTGGTTTCCTGACAAAACCATCTAGAACTTTGATAGAGAAGTTTTCAAAGTTGCCAAAATTGAAAGGAGCTGAGGTATTTGTGCTTTCCTCCTTCTGGCCCAGGAGTTTGCTCCTCTGAGGCTCACACCAATGTATATAGTGTCTGTTTTTGACATAATAATGATAATTATGATAATCAGTTCACAAAGCACATTCACATACATGATCTCATTAGGTTCTCATGGCTACATTTCTAGATCTGTGGGAGTAATTAACTCTCTTTTACAGCAAACTGAGGCTTGGAGATGTTTATTTTTGAATTTATTTTTAAATTTTTATTTTTGAGAGAAAGAGATAGAGCACAAGCAGGGGAGGGGCAGAGAGAGAGAGGGAGACACAGAATCTGAAGCAGGTTCCAGGCTTTGAACTGTTAGCACAGGGCCCGAAGCGGGGCTCAAACACACAGAGTGCGAGACCCTGACCTAAGCTGAAGTCAGACACTTAACCGACTGAGCCACCCAGGTGCCCCTGAGGCTTGGAGATGTTTGTTAAGTGACCTTGTCACACAGCTAGGAAAAGGCAGTGTCGAGAGTCCAGGCAAGGTTTTCTGACTCCAGGCTAGGAAAGACAGGGAGATTTGCACCCAGTTTAAGATGTGGCCCTATCATTGTCCTGAAATGCAGTTTCACTGTAACTGAGGCCCAGCAGAGCCGACCTCCATAGGCCTAGAATTATAGTTTAGGGCCTTGCTTCTATGGGCTTCTGTGGCTGCTGTCTCTGTTTGGTCTTTGCAGTTGCCCTATGAAGCCTCAGAGTAGGTAGATGCTATTGTCTCATTTCACAGATGAGAAAAATGACATTTCAAGAGGTTGGGTGACTCACTCAATGTCATTTATTTGTTATTCACAAAACAAGTAGGTATTGGGTGCCTGTTGGAGGTACATAGGGGACTGGGGTCATACCTAGTGACTGGGGAAGGAGGGACTAAGAAGAGGAAACACAATAGGTGCTCGACAACTCTCTGATGAGTGAGAGCCCTTGAGGACAGCCCCCAGGTTGTGACTCTCTTTGTATCCACCACAACAAGGAGAATGAGGTGGGCTCAGGCCAAAGTTCTAGAATAACTTCATTATTTATGTAAATGATAATGATGATAATTGTTACCATTTCTTGTGCTCCTGTTATATAGCAGACCACAGATTGGGCATTTTACACGTGCTATTTCTAATTGTCATAGTTGCCCTGCGAGGCAGCGGTTACTTATCCCACTTTACAGATGAGAAAACCGAGGCTCAGGAGATTAGTCACTCATATCCCAAGTCACCTTGGGATTAAAATATAGGTCTCTTTGGGGTGCCTGGCTGGCTCAGTCGGAAGACCATGTAACTCTTGGTCTTGGGGTTGTGAGTTTGAGCCCCACATTGGGTGTAGAGATTACAAAAAAAACACAAACAAACAAATAACCCACAACCCGGGTCTGTTTGACTCCAAAGCCAGAACACTTCCCACTGAACTATACTGCCTATCTATGATAATGGACTCCGAGAAACTCACTGGATGGTATCAGTTACTTTTGTGGGGTTCATGGGCAAAGAGGGTCAAGTGTGGATCAGGATGGATGGACAGGACCACAGGTTTGGACAGAGAACCCAAGAGGCAGTGCACCCTGCTGCCTGATGGGTGAGTGGGGCAGGCTCCTATTCATGGCCCCTGTATCCAGCTGCCCTGAAGTCCTCAGGAGCCAGAGGCTGCTTTGTCTTATGACCCCTGTTACACAAATGTGAGTGACATCATCTCCCAGAACTCCTGAAACTCCCAGCCTGCTTCCCCATCCCCTGCCTTGCTGTTTTAGTTTCCTGGGGCTGCCATACCAAATACCCTAAACTAGGTGGTTTAAAACAACAGATGTTTATTCTGTCACAGTTGTAGAGGCCAGAAGTCCAAGTTCAAGGTGTTAGCAGTGTTCTTCCTTCAGGAGGCTCTGAGGAAGAATGGCTTTCATGCCCCGCCCCCTGCCCTGCTAGCTTCTGGTGGCTGTCGGTAACCCTTGGCGTTCCTTGGCTTGTGGATGCATTACTCCCGTGTCTACCTCTGTCTTCACATTGCTGTCTCCCCTGTGTGTCTCCATGTGTCCTCTTCTGTCTGATCTCCCTCTGCCTCATTCTTTTAAGGATCCTTCTCATTGGATTTAGGGCCCACCCTGGTAATCCAGGGTGATCTCATCTTTAGATCCTTAAATTAGTTATATCCTCAAAGACTTTTTTTTCAAATAATGTCACATTCATGTGTTTTGGAGGTTAGAACATGGACATATCTTTTTAGGGACCACTACTAAACCTGCCCAACCTGCCACCCCTTTTCCCTCTTGGAGCTGACTGAGATCTTTGGGGTCAGTGCTCTCATATGCAGCTGCCTCTCCTCTGCAGGCAGCCTCTTGGGCCATATGGTCAAGTGGGTCTTGGCCTCCCATAAACGGGAAATGGGAGGCTTTTGTATAAAGAGCTCATAGAGCCCTGGTGTTAGCTGCTTTTGAACTTCAGAGCAGTAACTCCCACCTGGGACATGCTGTCCTTGTTGTGGATGGCATAGGCAGGAGAGGGGTATCCTTGGGCCCCCTGGGTCAGCCAGGCTGTTTGTCTCCTGCCTGGCTGTAGCTGGCACAGGTCCTTGACCATGAGATACCCTCTCCTGCCGCCTCACCCTGACTGGCCACCCTGCAAAGGTCTGCTCTCCAACTCTGGCCAGATTTCCTTATACTTTCTGGCCACCTCTTCTTAGGATTCTTCTTTACTCCATGCTTTTCACTTATCTAGGTAATTTCTCTGTCCTCCCTCAACAGTGCCAAGTCTTGTTTGTATTTAATGGCATTAAGTTTGCCAAGGGATCAGGTCTATTTTTTCATTTTTTTTAAATGTTTATTTATTTTTGGAAGAGGGAGGGGGGAGTGAGTGGGGAAGGAACAGAGAGAGAGGGAGACAGAGGATCTGAAGCAGGTTCTGTGATGACCACAGAGAGCCCAATGCAGGGGCTCAAACCCACAAACTGTGAGAGCATGACCTGAACCTCCAAAGTCAGGCACTCAACTCACTGAGCCACCCAGGCATCCCAATGTTTTCGTTTAGATGTAAGCTCCCCTGTGGTACTTTGCGTGTGGTCTTTGATAAATACCTAGTGGTGGCCCATCAGCTGTTCACCTGGCATAGGAAAGCGTGGACTCTGGGTCTCATTCAGGATTTGGGGTCTCCTTCAGAGACCCGAGGGTTGTTGGGAGAAATGAAAACCCAGGAAGTGGATGACTATCAGGTGGCTTTAAACAAGTCACTCACTTCCTTGCTCCTCATTTCTTTCTCTGGAACCAGTGTTGAGCTGTTAGATGCTCTGGAAGGTTGCCTTCAGGTTGAATGTTGATGTCCCAACAGCTCTCAGGTCTCTGAAGCATCGTGTCTGATGATAGCAGGGCCTGGACCAACACAAAAGTTCTCCCTGTATCCAAGGTAGGTCAGAGATACCCACTCCTCCACCTCTTTTCCCAGGATCCCTGCCTCCTCAGGTGGTACTCCTAAAAAGCCAAACTGCAGGAGGGACCATGCTTTTCTCTGTAAGGAGTCTTTAAGATAACCCCACTTCTCTAGGGTCAGGTTCTCCGGGCCTGGGAGAGGCCATCCTGGAGCCCAGTTTAGAGGAAAATGAGGTGAATAACATTTGACTCATGTCAGCATAACCTCACGAGGACTCTGAGCATCCCAGCCCAGAACCCTATCCGGAAGGTGTTTCTTTCTGGCAAAGCTGCCAGCCACACCCAAAGAAGGTCGGGATTTACTAAGTGAACTGACTAATTAGTACTGAAGCAGGAGATTTCTATCTGTTCACCGTGGCATCATGATTTATTCATGGGAGGCTGGAACACTTCCAGAGACTGGGCCCTTGTTTCCTGCGGTTTCCATGTGATGTGCAGCCAGCTGTAGTTTTCCAGAACAGATAATTTCTCAGATCTAGCCTGCTTTCCCAGTTGCTGCCTGGACGCCTGTCACTGGTCACTTAGTAGCCGCCTCCTTCCTGGGTCTGCAGTCACTTTAGGAGGAATGCATTCTTTTCAGAGCCTCAGTTCCTTCTCTGGCAATGTGTGGGTTGCACTAGATTGTATCTCAGCGCCTTCCACCCCTTAGGTTCTTTACTTTTAAATTCTTGCCCCTTCCTGAAGCCACCCCTTCTGTTTTCCTAATGTATTTGCCTCTATGGGGTTGCTGCAAGGTAATCAGAGACATCTCAGCTGCTTCTGAGCCTTGTGCCTGGCTTCACTTCGCTGCCAAATACTTCATCTCACAGGCGCCTAGTATAGTTTAAGCTGCTAGTTTCTGATCTTTTAAGATTGCACAGGTTCGCTTAATGTCTTCCAACTTGCAGCTCCTAGCCTAAAACCTTAGTAACGAAGAATAATGTCTCAGCCCCTGGGTAGAGGGAAAGCAGGTTTATTCCATCTCCACATTCCCTCAGAGTGAGGGAGCTGGACCTGTCTCACTTTACAAGACCTTGGCCATGTTACTGTGACTGCCTCCCGCACACTGGCTGTGGAATGAGAGGCTCTTTAATGATTTGGTTGCCACCTTGTGGATTGGCTAGGGCTGGGGATGGCAGGGGCCTCGGGCCTTCAGGGACTAGACTGCTAGAGACAGTGTCATGATTTTGCTTCTGTGTGTCGTTCTTTTTGGTCTGTTTGACATTATGATAACCCCAAGATATAATTTATATCCCATTTTCCCCGATTACATTACAGTATAAACATTTTTTTTCTGTCATTCCCTCAGTAAATGTATTTATTGGCTATGTGACATTCCAGCTATAATTTCTAACATGATCAGGTTTAACTTTTATAGTTGAAAAAGAAAACTAGTTATAAAAAAAATCAAATAATGCACTGGAAATTTCCTGCCCCATCCTCTTGAATTTCTCTAGCCCATCCTCAGAGGTGACCATTGTTAAGTTTCTATGTATCCTTCCAGAAATTATCTGTGCATACACAACCATACATATGCACATTCTGTATTTTTTTAGAATGTAGGTGGGATGAGATTGTACATGGAGGTGGGATCAGAATGTTGTTCTGCAATTTGATTTTTTTAATCTTGTGCATTTTCCCAAATCAACGTGTGTGTGTGTGTGTGTGTGTGTGTGTGTGTGTGTGAGAGAGAGAGAGAGAGAGAGAGAGAGAGAGAGAGAGAGGGAGGGAGGGAGATTCTTTTTCAAAGTTAAATGTACCACCTATTATGGATGGACTGTAACGAATTTAACCAGTGTCCTTGTTGGTAGACATTTAGGTCATTACTGCAGTGAGCATCCTTGTACTTCTGCATATCTGTACATGTACCCTGTACATCTGTGTATCTCATTTATTCACCTTCTAACTACCAAGGACAGTTTCAGGCACTGAGGATTCTGCAGTAAATAAGTCAAACTCTTGTGTCAGACTCTGACCGGTATGATTGTCAGATAAATTCAAAGTGGAATTGTTGGCACATTGATTTAGTACATTCATTGAACGCATATAAGCCACACAGAATGGATGCATGCCTCATTTTATTGTGCTTTGCTTTATTATGCTTGTTTTTTACAAATTGAAGGTCTGCAGCAACCCTGAATGGAGCAAATCTGTTGGCATCATTTTTCCACCACCATTTACTCATTTCACATCTCTGTCATATTTTGGTAATTCTTGCAATATTTTAAACCTTTTCATTATTATTATATTTGTTATGGTGGTCTGTGGTCAGTGATTACAACTCACTGAAAGGTCAGGTGATGATTAGCATTTTTTTTAGCAATATAGCATTTTAAAAAATAATGTTTGTTTATTTTGAGAGAGAGAGTGTGTGAGAGCAAGCAGGGGAAAGGCAGAGACAGAGAGAGAGGGAGAGAATCTCAATCAGGCTCCCTGTTGTCAGCACAGAGCCCAATGTGGGGCTTCATCTCACTTTTTGTGAGATAATGACCTGGCTGGACATTAACCAAATGAGCCACCTAGGTGCCCCAAAATAAAGCATTTTTCATTAAGGTATATACATTGTATTTTTGGACATAATGCTATTGCACAGTGAATAGACAAGAAGTATAGTGTAAACATAACTTTAAATGCACTGGGAAACTGAAAAATTCATTTGATTTGCTTTATTGTGATATTTGCTTTACTGCAGTGGTCTCAGACTCGAACCCGCAATATCTCTGAGGTATGCCTGTATTTTGTTGAATGTCTAATAAATCAGTGGCTGATTGAAACTTTCTCCTCTCCCCTTGCGGCCCGGCCATATTATCATCACCCTGTCCCCAGCCTCCCAGTGGCTAAAGGGCCATTTACTGAGTCTTCAGGAAGGTCATTACAGCATTCATGTGTGGTGACTGGTGACTAATGTGTTTGGTAGTACCTTTAAGGCTTCTTAGGGTACAGCTTTGCACTGTGTCCTCATGACTGTGTAGGGAAGTCAAAGTGGCTGGTGTGCACTTTGCAGAAGGAACTGGGTCACAGAGAGGTAAGACTGAGTGAAGGTTGGTGATGGGACTCCTAGCTCCCCAAGAAACTGGCTGGGGGCAAGGCTGGGATGAGGTCCCAAGAAGAGGGACTCTTCTTCCTGAGACTCCTTCAAGGGGTGCTCAGAGTCTCTCTTCTTTAAATTAAAGCATTTTAGGGGCTCCTGGGTGGCTCAGTCAGTTAAGCATCTGACTTCGGCTCAGGTCATGATCTCAAGGTTCATGAGATCGAGCCCGGCGTCGGGCTCTGTGCTGACAGCTCAGAGCCTGGAGCCTGCTTTGGATTCTGTGTCTCCCTCCCTCTCTGCCCCTCCCCTGCTCATGCTCTGTCTTTCTCTCTCTGTCAAAAATAAATAAACATTAAAAAAAATTAAAAAAATAAAGCATTTTAGGGGCACCTGGCTGGCTCAGTTGGAAGGGCATGCGACTCTTAGTCTCAGGGTTGTGAGTGTGAACCCCACATTAGGTGTAGAGATCACTTAAAAATAAAAGCTTCAAAACAGTTAATTAGTGAAAGCTAGAAAAGTAAGTTAGCTTTTTCTTTTCTCTTCCTATGTGGAGATAGGGTTTTAAAGGACTTGCATTTCTTGAATTCACCTAGAGCTGTGCCCTGCAGTAGCCATCAGCCACAGGTGACTAATTTAAATTCAAATGTAAAGGAATTAGAATTAAATAAAATTATAAATACATCCCTCAGGCATAGTAGCCACATTTCAGGTGCTCAGTAGGCTAGCAGCTACCATGTAGGATAGGACAGCACAATTACAGAACATTTCCGTCATCCGTGGCACTGGTGTAGAGTTATCAATAAGCTCTCCCATCAGTTTTCTTTTCATGAACACTTGGTTGTTTGTGAGAGGAATTTTTGAGATTGTCTTCACTTTCTAGGTTTACAGGTAGGGAAAAGGAGGCTGTCAGATGGGAAGTGACTAGCTGCCCATAGTTGCGGAACAGTGGGTGCAGATTACAGTTAGAGCCAGCCCTCCTCCTGTATTGACTCCCCCCAACCTGCCCTGTTTATCCCGAGGACCCTTTTGCTTGTGGCTTCATCTGTTTCCTTGCCCTGACCACTTGCTAGAGCCAAAGGGCCCAGATCAGGTGCCCTCTGCCAGGTAGCCCTGGGTCTGCATTCTCCCTGTGTTCCCAAGACCGGGAGCTCACAGAGTGAGTCGGCCACCTGTGTGTGGTGATGCTGTGCCCTGCCAACTCTCCCCCCAAAACTGCAGGCCTCCTCTTGAACCCTCTTCTGATGAGGTCAGAATAAGCATCCACAGTTTATAAACAAGATTACAGGAAGCTGGGCTGCTGCTGGGCACACAAATCCACCCCACTCAGCGATCTGTACCAGGATGGGTGCTAAAGAATGAGGGGATGTGAAGCTTGTCCTCACGGATGGGGTAAAACTGGAGAGGCCAGCAGACTGACCCAGTGTTTTCAAAGGTGGGGGTGGGTACCCAAATTAGAGACCAGAGCCTTTGGTAGGGGCTTAGAACAACGAAAGTGCAAACTGAAAATCGAGATGATTGAGACGGCAGTCGGTGAAGCCTGCACCCCAAGCCTGTCCTCTGGGGTTAGGGAGTGATGAGAAACCACTGGTTAAAACTGAGAGGCAAATGGGGAACATGGTCCACTGAAAGGGTCACGAGTGCATATACTCTACACCTCATAGATTTTATCTTCTGCTCAGCCTCTTGCCCGTGAAAACTGCTGGTTCATTAGGAAAATTGGCAGAGTAGTGAGCAGTTGGTACCTGTTGTTATTACTGGTACTAGTAGTAAGTAGTAGTTAGTACTAACTAGGAGCAGCATTGAACAACCGCTCGGTACTCTCTGCCAATTTTCCTAACTACAGTTTTCAATTTTAGTGGCGGTAGTGGTTAATAGTAAACAGGACAACATGAGTTAAAAGTTACATCCATAGGCAGTCTTTAGGGATGGGAGGAATTGCTTTTTCTGATATACCAGGATATTCCTCTTGTGTGTTTGCACGAGTGGTTCTCGGAATCCCCCAGAGGGCTTGTTAAGCCACAGATGTTGGGCCCAACGCTCAGAGTTCCTGACTCAGGAGTTCTGGGGTAGGGCCTGAGAATTTGTTTCTGACAAGCTTCTAGGTGATGCTGAAGCTACTTACTGGTGTCGGAGCTATCAGGGGCTAGAGAGAACACTGTGTATTTCAGTGGCATAGATTTTGGTTTCTAAACCCCTTTTACAAACCCTCCTCCCCATGCCCCAGTGGTGCCGGCTGCCTAGAACAAGCCTCTATACCACCTGGAAAACGCTACTGGCATTACTAATCATGGCTGTGTTGCAGATTTTCAGATGTAACCACCAGTAAGTGTTGAACTCCTGCAATGTGCCTGTCTTACAGTGGGTGTGGTGGGTCACACTGATGAAGTGTAATCTTGCCCTGCCCTTAAGAAGATTAATCTGGTTTGGGGGTGGGAAGAAGACAAACACAGGAAAGAAAAGGGTACAGAAAGATTATTAAGTGTACTCAGCTTTGGGGCTGACACATTCAGAGGCAAGGATCCCTGGGGGTTGGCATGGTCAGGAAAGGCTTCAGGAGGAGTTGGAACTTGAATTTAAGCAGAGGTAGGAGTTGAGTAGGCAGAAGGTATCTCAGGGATAGGCAAACAGGGCTAGTAGAAGCCTGGAGGTGGGAATGAGTGTATTGGATTGTGCCTGCTGGGAAGCCAGAGTACAATCGGGCAAGTAGAATGGGGCCAGGTGATGAAAGGGCCCTGGGGCCTGGCCAAGGTGCTCAGGCTTGATGGGAAGGGAAAAACAGGTCTTGATTAGAGGAGAATGGGATAATATCAGCATTTCAGGAAGATGGACCTGGGATGTGTGGGTAGAGGACTGTGGACAGGAATGGTGATCAGGAGCTTGTGCTAAGTGTATTTGTGTGCAAAAGTCTAGCTCAAGAGGGTGGTAAGTATGAAGAAAGTCTAGTCAATTCCATTCAGAAAACATGTACTGTAGACCTATGGTGTGTCCGGCACTATTGGGTGCCTGGCAGTACAAGGATGGGTGGTCACCGGCTCTGCCTGAGGACCTCCCAGTCTAATGAGGAAGAAGAATATATCAAGAGACAATTCCAGTAAAATGTGCTAAATGCCATGAGGAGGTGTGCACCAGAGATGAAGATGGGAATGGTCTCATGTCCAGGACACAAGGCGCATTTTGAAGGAAAGACCAGTAGTGACTGAATAATTCTGGCTGACGTTCCTGTGCTCCTTTGGATCTTATGTTTGCAGACTTAAAAGGGGGTCCTGCCCTTTCTTCCCCTGTTGCTGTTAGGCCCTTGGTGACCCTGCAGCTCAGGGGCCTGGGTTACAGAGACCACTGATGCCTACCCCCTCCCAGTCCCTAGAGTTCACCCCTGATTGGATAATTACAGTGCTCTGGGGTGTCCATTCAAGTGTTTATTTTCTCTCTCTCTCCCCCGCCCTCTCTTTTCTACTGTTAAAAAAACACAGGAAATTTTTAAAGGGAAGTTTTCAGTCAACTATTCATCATCCTAGCACAGTTTTGCATCTGTGTTCCCTGTTATGTTTTGGCCACACAAGTGAATTTGAAACAAAGCCAAAGTGGTAATCAAACTGCACATGTCGTTTGCACATATTCACTTAACATTATTTTGTAACATACGCTGTTCTTATTTATGGTTTTAATGTTTCTGTACTCTTCCACTGCATCCAGAACAACTAAATGCCACGACAGTTCCTTAGTGGAGGATGTTCTGTTTGTTTCCACCTTTTCCTTGTGTATGGAGCTGTGTTCTTTCTTTCGAAGTCTCTGCATAGGCGACATTCCCAAGAAAACACTGTACTTAGACTCAGATCACCTGACTTTCGGTTCCAGAGCTGTGGCTAGTTAGCTATGTGACCTCAACTCCCTGAGCCTCAACTTCCTGGTCTATAAAATGGTGATAATAGCAACTGCACAGGGTGTTGAGGTATGACCCAGGACGAATGGATGTAGAGTGTTGCGCGAAACACTTGCTTATTTAGGTACAGTTGACATCACCCGGTAAATCATGTCCATGTTTTTATTGTTCTTATTCTTTTTTTTTTTTTTTTTTTTTTTTACCTCTTGAAGTGATATAATTCACCTACTGTACAATTCACCCATTTATAGTTATACAATTCAATGAATGCCTTTTGCACATCATTAACATCATCAATTTTAGAACTAGAACCCTGAAATAGAAACCCTGTTTCCATTAGTGCAGTCATGCCTCATGTCCCCCAATCCCTCTAGCCCTAGACAACCATGAATCTAATTTTGTCTCTATGGACTTGCCTATTATGCTCATTTTATGTAAGTGGAATCATATAATATGTGGTGTTTTATGACTGGCTCCTTCCATTTCTCATAATTTTTTTTGAGACTCATCTATGTTCAGCATGCATCAAAAACTTCATTCCTTTTAATTGCCAAATAATATTCCATTATATGCATATCGCACATTTTATTCATCCTTGCATCGGTTGACGGCCATTTAGGTTGTATGACTCTTTTTGGTGTCATTTAGTGGTAAATGACATTTATTAAACGCTATTACATGTCCCATACTGTTTGATGTGCCAGAAGGTAGGACTTTTGGTCTTACTCTTGGGCCCTTTTTCAGTGGAACAGTCAAACTGTAGAAATTAGGCAACTTTTAGTAGACCCATCAGAGAACTGTCCCAGTGGGTTAGGAGGAATCCCTGCAGAAAGTAAGCACAAGCCTTCTAGGAGGAGGCTTCCTTCCTTCCAAGTGCTAACTTTATCCAGTTTGGGAGATCAGAGGAAGGGCTTCAGGAGGCAGAGAAGGCTGCCTGGAGGAGGGCGGCTTCCATCTGGCCCTTCAAGGATAGAAAGCTCTGGCTGGAGCTAGGAGGAGGTAGACCTCTTGGGCAGGTGTGAGCAGGAGGCAGGTTGCTATGACAGGAGAGCAGAGGGAAGATTTAGGGGCACTGACTGGGTTGGCCAGATTATGGGCTAAGGGTATCTTATACCTTCTCATCATTTTGAGGGTACATGAGAAGGGGTTGTATGATGGTGAGCATGATAAAATAAGGATGGGCCCACCCCTATCTTTTAGCTTTCCTTCTTCCCTGTGTAGCTGGTGGAGGTTTTTCTGAGCAAGATTTGAGCTTCTCTGCATTTTCAGCAGCTTCCTGGAACCAGGCCATTTGTTGGAGCTGGGCTACCTGTGGGTGGGAAGGAAGAATAGTCTTCACTTCCTTCTTGGCTACCTGTGAGACTGATGTAATCTGGACTTGGCCTTCTCCTCTCCTAGTTGCCAGGCCTTCCCCATGCAGGCGCCAGGTCTGAACTGTCTGAAACATGAGGCGTGGTGGAGAGCAGAGAGAACTGGGCTGCCTGTCAGGAGACCTGTCTGGCCCTGGAACTGTCCCTGCCTGGGAGAATAGGGGACTTGGGCAAGGCCATTCCCTTTGCTCGGCCTTGGTTGCCCCATCTGTAAAGTGAAGATGATGGTGACAAGCTCCCTTTATTTCTATGGGTTCCGTGAGGTTTGCCAGTGTCTTTTGTGTACTGGTGGATTGCAGACAACTTTCCTTGGTTGGCTCTGTCCTGCTTTGGGGGGTGTGTGGCTTTCCTTTAGGGTCCTGACATAGGGACTGCCCATCCTTAGCCGGGGGGTGTCAGGGGCTGACATGTATTGTGTAAACCAGGACAGACACTATTTTGGTGTTGCCTCCTCCCTGATTAGTCAGCCTGGAGGCTTATGGCCTCTGATTCTCTGTCTCTGGCCTGTTTTTGGCCAACTAGCCAAAGTTATATGTCAGATTCAGGTTGGTACACACCTTGGTGGCAGGTGCTGCCTAATGACAGATCTTGGTGGAAGGCACTGCCTAGGGCTGGCCTAGGGGAGTTGGGTGGACGAGTATGGTGGGCTGGGACCACTTGGTGTGGGTTGATGGCAAAGGCAGAGCAATGCCTGGCTGGCTGGTTTTGCTCATGTTGCAGAGATTTACGTGGGTTGGGTCTGGTTCTGCCCCTGGATCCAGTCCTTGTGTTCACCTCCCCTCCTTTGTGGGCAAGACAGATTCTTGTTTTTTCCCCTCCTGCCTCCACTTTGGCCATCTGTCTCCCAGTGTTTGCTGTTGGACTCAAGCATGCGGGACTCTGGGCAGATTGGTACAAGCCCATTCCCATCTTGGGAGGGCACATGGCTGTTCTCCCACCTCCTGGGTTGTTTCAGGCATCCTTTTCTACATCTTCTCCAGCACCTGTGCATCTTTCCTGAGCTGTACATGATATTCCTGGACTGGCAGCTGGGATTTAGGTCAAGGCAGGATAATGTTTCTGCTCGTTTCCAATATCTGTGCTGTGTTTACTAAACCCCTGATCAAAACACATGGCATCACACACACAGCTTGAGAGTAGAACAAAAGTGCTTACAATTGCTGCTATTTGGGAAAAGCTAGGCAGCATAATTTGCTATGAGCTAACTAGAATCCCTCCTGCTGAGAGCCTCTTAGCTCCTCCAATACCACAGGCAGCACGATCCCTCAGGGGTAGCTATTGGACTTACTCAGAAGACATGTCTTTGTCTTGGTTAAAGGCAAGATCTTAAGAGTAGGACAGCAAGTAGTCCAGCCAATCTCTTTGGGCTCAGTTTCCCTGCCTGGGGAGTGGGGCTCTCTGTTAGTCACTTTCCTTAATCACTTAAGTGCGGGAGGATTAGGTAAGAGAGTGTTTTGAAAGCTCTTAAAACCCTCACCTAAAAGGAGCTGTGGGAGTAGAAGGAATTAATGTTTCAAAGGAAAGAAAGAGAAGTCGTCACTATTTTGGCCCTGAAGCCAAGAATGTGAGGTCAAAGAACAACCTGTGGCTGCTGAAAGGGAGGGTGTGGCTTTCAGAGTTATAGGATCCTTGGGTTGTGTCTTGGCTGATCAGGAGGAAGTTCTGCCCATGCTCAGTGCATTTGTGAGAGCCTGTGTGCACCCCAGAGCCTGTTCCAAACCTCAGTGCCCACCATGTGATTGTTTTGATCAAAGCTGAGGCCAAGACCCCACCAAACAAGCCAGTACAGACCCCCCTTTCACCCTATGCTAATGGGGCAGTAACAGCTTTGAAAGTCTGTATCCCACTAAGGAACTCCAAACCTTGAGAATACTCTAGGGGTCTAAAAGAAGCTGTCCCATCTAAGCAAAGGTGTCAGCATGTGGCAAATCATGGAATGATGATGACTTTTTTAAAAATGACCCCCATACCCTGCACTGAAAAGCTGTTAATATTACAAAGAGAGAGATAGCCATGTAGCTCCTGATGGAAACACCTATGGAGTTTTGCCAGAAATTTAAACCTCAATCTGATCAAACCCAACTTCCAATCCATAGGAAATACAGGGCACAAAGGAACATGGTCAACAACACTATGGGTCAGCAAAATCCTGAACTGGAAAACTCTGCAGGTCAAAAGATCTAGTATTTTCAGCAAACGAATTTTAAGAAAAAGAGAGAGATGGAAAGAAAGAGAAGAGGTGTGTGTGTGTGTGTGTGTGTGTGTGTGTGTGTGTGTGTGTAAAGTAGAGAAAGGAGAGGAGGGGAGAAAGAAACCTAGATTAACAAAGACTGGGGTGCCTGGGTGGTTCAGTGGGTTAAGCACCTGACTCTTGGTTTCAGCTCAGGTCTTGATCTCATAGTTCGTGAGTTCGAGCTCCGTGTCAGGCTCTGCACTGACAGCATGGAGCTTACTTGGGATTCTCTATCTTGCCTCTCTCTTTCTCCAAAAAATAGAAAATAAATAAATAAACAAACAAACAAACAAACAAACTTTTAAAAAAATAAGAGAGGGGTGCCTGAGTGGCTGAGTCGGTTAAGTGTCTGACTCTTGATCTTGGCTTGGGTCATGATCTCACATTTTGTGAGTTTGAGCCCCGCATCGGGCTCTGCGCTGACAGTGCGGAGCCTACTTGGTATCCTCTCACTGTCTGCATCTCTCTCTGTCTCTCTCTCTCAAAATAAATGGACATTAAATTTTTTTTAAAAAAAATAAGAGAGACTTAAGAGACATTGTCAATCAGTTGCAATGTATGGACCTTATTTGGATTTTGATTTGATGAAACAAACTATAAAAAACCCTTTATGACACCATAGGGGAATTATTAGGACCAATAGGATATTGATGGTATTAAAGAATTATTGTTATTTTTTAAAGTGCGATAGGTACTGTGGTTATAGTTTTTTAAACAAGAGCTCTTATTTTTTAGATATACATACTGAAATATTTACAGATGTTGTAATACTAGTGGAGTGGGAAGTCAGTAGGCATAAGATGGCTATGAATTGATAATTGTTGAAGTTAGAAAAATTTGGCTTGTTTGTTTTAAGTTTATTTATTTATTTAGAGAGAGAGACAGCATGAGCAGAGGAGAGGCAAAGAGAGAGGGAGAAGAGAGAGAATCCCAAGCCTCTGTGACGTCAGCACAGAGCCCGATGTAGGGCTTGAAGTCATGAAACCGTGAGATCATGACCTGAGCTGAAACCAAGAGTCTGAGCCAGTAGAGTCTAAGGTAGATGTCTTGAACCACGCAGGTACCCCAAGAAAAATTTGTTTTTAACAACATTGGACAAAAACTTTTATGGGACTGCTTGACCCCAGTCACAAGGTGATTCAGAAACCTTATTCAGAGACATGCCACTAAGTCTTGAGTGTCACAGGTGTTACTGAAATATTTGCAAATCAAATGAACTCCAGTGCAATAGAACATGAAATAGAATAAGACAATTTTCAGGGATCCTGGGTGGCTCAGTTGGTTAAGCTTCTGACTTCAGCTCAGATCATGATCTTCTGGTCGGTGGGTTTGAGCCCTGCATCAGGCTCTGTGCTGACAACTCAGCCTGGAGCCTCCTTCGAATTCCGTGCCTCCCTCTCTTTCTGCACTTCCTCTGCTTGCACTCTGTCTCTCTCTCTCTCTCAAAAATAAATAAACGTTAAAAAAAAAAAAGAATAAGACAATATTCTGGGTTGCCACAAAGTAGTAATAATAAGAATATTTAACATCCATAGAGAATCTACTGTGCATTGGATGGTGTTTAGTTCATTTGATCCTCACAACTCTGTAAGGTAGATGCTATTATTTTGGAATGGTTTAGATGCACAGAATAATTTGAGATTTACAGAAAAGTTATAAAGATAGTATAGAGAGTTTCCCACGCAATATCACCTAATTCTAATAACATCTTACATACCCATGGTATATTTTTCAAAAGTAAGAAACCAGCATTATTACATTGTTATTAACTAAACTCCAGACTTTATGTGGATTTCACTAGTGTTTCCATTAATGTCCTTTTTCCATTCCAGGATCCCATCTAGGATACCACATTGCATTGAATTGTCGTGTCTCCTGAGACAAACCTACAGAGAAATTTGCCTAGAAATTCAAACCTGAACCTGATCAAATCTCTAGACCCAATTACTAATTTATAGGAAATACAGGGGACAAAGGAACTCTGGTCTGTGGCTATTTCTCTCTTTCTTTGTTTTTTGTGACCTTGAGGAGTTTGAGGAGTACCAGTCAGGTATTTGTAGAATGTCCCTGAATTTCAGTTTGTCTGATGTTTTCCTCATGAGGTTCTGGACTTGGGGGAAGAACACCACAAGGTGAAGTACCCTTCTCATCACAACAGTAGGGGGTACCTCACATCAGCATGACTTATCACTGGTGGTGTTAATCTTGATGACTTGGTTAAGGTGGTGTCAGCCAGGTTTCTCCACTGGAAGGTTACTCTTTTTCCCTTTTCATACTCTGTTAGTGAGTCACTAAGTCTGGCCCATACTCAAGGGGAGGGGAATTCAGCTCTACTTCATGGAGAGGGGAGTATCTTTCTCTATATTATTTGGGTTCTTCTGTAAGGGAGATGTAATGACCTCATTTTAAAGATGAGGAAACTGAGGAATAGTGACAAACTAACTTACTCAAGGGATGAATTCCCCATGGGCAACTGCAAGCTGTGTCCACTTAACTTTGTGAATACCCCAACTCCAAGCTCGGCCAATTTCCTATGTAGAACTGGTTGCCTGACTTGTCCCTAAGAATAACTTTGGCTCCCAGTTCACCTTGACGTTCTTCACCAGCTCCCAGAATGAATCATGGAGTCCTGTCGGCTAGAGATAGACAGGGACATAGAGTCAATCTGACCCAGTGATTTTCAAGCTGTGCACCTTAGAACCACAGTCCTTCCAGGCACCACCACAGGGGAAAGGGGGAGGAGGATCGAGCATGTGGCTGTCCCAGCCCTAGCATTTCTGTTTTCAGTTGCTTCACATATTGGGCTTTACTAGTTAAGAAGTTTGAAGACTATGGATAGATCTACTCCAGCCATCTCATTTAAAATGAGGCAACTGGGGCACCTGGGTGGCGCAGTCGGTTAAGCGTCCAACTTCAGCCAGGTCACGATCTCGCAGTCCGTGAGTTCGAGCCCCGCGTCAGGCTCTGGGCTGATGGCTCAGAGCCTGGAGCCTGTTTCCGATTCTGTGTCTCCCTTTCTCTCTGCCCCTCCCCCGTTCATGCTCTGTCTCTCTCTGTCCCCCCAAAAATAAATAAACGTTGAAAAAAAAAATAAAAAAAAAAATAAAATGAGGCAACTAAGTCCCAGAGAGGATGATTGATTTATTCTCAATCAAGCAGTAGGTTAAACCTGGGTTGTTGAACTCCAGCAGGGATCAGTAAAGAAACAGGAATCCTGGTGATGTTGGAATGCCCTGTAAAGACCTTATCTTGCAGTCTACAATGTGTGCCCAGGTCTCTGCCAGAGCAGTGGCACTGGCTAGGATGGAGCATGCTTGCTAAACCTTCCCCTGAATGTGGGTTAATTTCACACCCTTTGGAGGCATTGGTCTTCTGAGTTTTAACTCAGTCATTGAAGAGGGACAGAATCTGGATATGTGGCCTGGAGGGAACAGAGGAGAAGAGCCAGTAGGGCTTGTCTATACCCCCAAAGCAGGCAGGCCCCATCCTTTCTCCCAAGACCAATTCCCCCCACCTCACTTCCCTGTGTCCATCTTGACCCTCCTCAGCCTTAGTCTAAGCCTAGGTCCCATTCTTACTAATTCCTGCTTTGGATGAGTTGAAAAAGGATGTGGCCTTAAACCTACCCCACCACCTCTCCATCCCTACACATGCACACACCCTCCCTCTGCTGCTAGTTTCATTGACGGGATGATTCTCTGTTAAAGAGCTCCAGCACTATAAGGAATACCACTTTAGAGAAATGCAGTGTGGGGGCAAGTCCCCCAAACTCTTACCAATAGCTTCCCATTGTTTGTGAGACCCACAGACAGTTTCAATGTGTTTGTGTAGCCTTTTGCAGTTTACAAAGTGTGTTCACTTCTATTGTCACAGGTGGGTCTCACAGCAGTCTCCTGTAGATGCGAAGTACCCTCGTTTTACAGAAGAGGAAACAGAGGCGAGAGAGTTTATGACTTATCCCAAGTATGACAGCTCTCTGGAGGAAGCTGGTACCAGATCCCAGGCCACCTGAGTCCCAGGATGATATATCCCAGCTGTAGACAGGTGACTGTCTACAGGGTCGCAGGATGGGTGGTCTGCCTGTGTGGGCCTATCCTAAAAGTCTGCGATCACCTGTGACTGAGGTAGAAAGGAGCATTAGGGTTCAGGGGTCAGCTGGTGACTTCTGTTTGGGTGGAACAAATAATAAGTAGAAAGTTGGGTTGATTACTCTCTCATGGCCAAGTTCCCAGCACACTCTGGTGATGTTCAAGGATGGACCAAACTTGATCCTGCTTGGCTTTCAAAGTGAACAAGATCCTGACCTCCTATCTCATCATCTCTCCCCAGGCTGCTGACTCCATTTTTTACCAGTTTCCTACCACTCTTGATGAGGCGATCAAGGTCAGGAGTAAGGGTCTGGAGCCAGTTCTTTTGGGCTTAAATTCCAGCTTTGCCCCTTCCTAGTTGTGTCACTGGAAAATTACTTCCCCTCTATGAGTTCCAGTAGCCTCATCTGCAAATGGGGCAATGATACCTCCCCTATATGACTGCTAAGAGGACTGACTGAGTTAGTATATTCTAGAATGGTGCCTAGAATATAGCAAGAGATAAATGTCAACTGTTACTTTTAAAAAGAGTGAAACGTCTTTGTAAATAGAGAAAGTTATAACTAGAAAATAATGAGTGATCCGTTGTTGTTGTTGTTGTTGTTTTTAAATAAACTGGAGAATTTTCCAAGAATGCTGTCCATTCTGGAAATAGTTCTAAAACTCCTTCCTGGGAGTTACCTTCTGTGCCAGCCTGCAACCCATGAGACAATCAGACACATTATGGTCTCATTCTATGAAACTTAAGTTAACTGTAATCCTCTGCCAAATGGAATTGTATGCATGTGTACATGCATGACCTTTTAAATAGGCAGATTAAAAGAAAAGATGATATCAGGAATCTGGTTTATATTGTAGGGGTAGGTCCCCAATTTCTTATACCTATAGCTTAGTTTACAGAACTTGGTCCATTTTGCAGATGGCTAAAGGAGCCTGCAAACTGTTAAAGGTCCAAGGCAGTTCCAAGGACCAAACACTTACAGTTGATCCCAGTAGCCAAACTGAGTGATCTAAAAGCAGAAGGTATTTCCCATAGGAATAAAACGGTGACACCCCTATTCCCCTCCTGTCCCCAGCTCACAGGTGGCCCATCCCCTCACCCCCACCCTCAAAGGGGTTTGACTTTAGGTCCACACCAATCTCCCACAAGGCTAGAGGTGGGAGGTTCCTAGAAGGAACAGGTTCAAGTCTTCTTGGAAATAGATGACAGATGAAAAGACATGTTCTGAAAAATTTGCCATATCCATCTAATCATTCATTCATTCAAAAATATTTATTGACAATTACATGCAAATTACCATGATAGATGCTATGGAAGACACAATAATAGGAGAACTTGAAGACCTTTCAAAATCTGTTAATCTTCAAAAACATATTTGATCAAAGCACATATGCAGGATCTTGTTCATTACTAGGGCAGGTAAAGCTGATTCATGTTCCCAATAAGAATGCCCAAATAAGAAAGGAATTTCTGATGAACTCTGTCAACATTTTTAAAAACCAGGCCATCCTTTCCTCCAGTAACTATGTATGCATAATCTTTGTTGATCTCTGACATTTCCACCAGATGTAGCTCCTAAGTGCCACGTTGGAAGCTGTTTGTGCCATTCTCTCCAAGACCCCTGTGCTTGGCTCCTCCTCTGTCGCAGGGGTCAGTAATACCTGTCCCCAAGGGCCTCCTAGGGATTTGGTGAATATGAAATAAGATAACTCACATGAAACCACTTTGTCAATCATAATGCTACTCTTTAAGAGTTATTTATTATTAAAAGAAAGAGTCATTCAAGAGATATTTATTAATTTGTGTTTGCTCATTATTCTGCCTTTACCAAAATATGAAAACAGTCTTATAGGTCCAGACTTCCAGCACGAAGGTCCAGAACCAAAGAGAATGTGGAGTGAATTTTTGGGTGCTCAGAAGCCTATCAAGTAATGGATTGGGGGCTTGCTGCAAGTTTTTCTAAAACCGTGCTTCTCAAACTCTAATGTGTTCATGAATCACATGGGAGTCATGTTGACTTACATATTCTGATTCAGTAGTGCTGGCATGGGGTCTGAAATTCTGCCTTTCCAACAAAGCCCTAGGATCTAAAGTCAAATTCCTTTGAGAGTGGGGATGAGGGGATGGGCCACCTGTGAGCTGGGGACAGGTGGGGGATGGGGGTGTCACCATTTTATTACTATGGGAAATGCCTTCTGCTCTGAGATTGCACATTGAGGAGTCATGTTCTCAGGGGTAAAATGTTCAGCGGTGAGGAAAGGAGAGGAAGCACAACCCAAGGGCCTGGGAGGGAGATTTCTAGGAAGTTTGTGTTGGGAGCTGTGATTGTAAAACTCAGTGCCCCCACTTCCTTCCCATCCCCATCTGGAAGAGGCTGTTATCTTCCTGGGCTGTGTATTTGCTCTGCATTTTGGAGAAAGAAAGTGTGCATTGTGAGTGCTTGGGGGAAGGAGGTGGAAGGAAGGAGATTGCAGCATCATGCATGGTAACTGTCCTATCTAGGTAACCAGGGGCATTTTCCCATGGCTGGACAGTGATCTAGAGAGAGCAGAATGAGCCAATTCCTGCCTTGGGCATCCAATGGGCAGCACAGCAGAATCTGGTGCAGACCAGAACTTTTTTCTTTGCCAACTGGAGGTGGTTGGAGAGTGTTCTGCTTTTTCCTAGGTACCCCAGTTCTCCCCACCCACAACTTATCCCTTCTTCTCCTTTTACATCAAAGTTTCCTTTTTCTTCCCCAGCATAGCTGAATTCTGCCAGTTGGTAGGAAAGTAATCTAATTCAGTGAATTTATATTAAGGCTTACGTGACTGCTAATCCAACAAGCTATTAGTTATTTGCGTTTTTATGAGCTGTGACACACGTGGATTCCTCCCAACTTTTCTCTGTCTGGTCAGAGCCTGAGCTGTAGGAAAGCCTGATGCTTTGTAGAGGTCTCTTTTGCTATAGATGCTGATACCTCAGGAGTCTGGGCATGGGAGGAGCTGTGGGGACAAAATCCATGTATACCTGCTTACAGAGGTGTCTGTTCAGGGAGCAAGGTTCCTTCTGCCTCCATAGCAGGAACCAAGTAAGAGCAGGAGGCTGTGATGTAAGGGGAAGTTGCTGTAATGGTGTGGTTTCACACTGAGTTTTATGGTGCAGACTTAGGGGCTTTCCTGTGTGTGTGTGTGTGTGTGTGTGTGTGTGTGTGTGTGTGTGTGACTCTACTCTAAGGCCTTCTGTACAATTTCATTTTTATTTAGCCACGGTCATGTATATTTAAGACAGAAATAACCAAAAGCAGAAAAGGAGCTCTGCTCCTAGAAAAAGTTTGGAAATCCTTCCCACATAGAAAGACACAGAGTAGGGGGGCCTGAGTGGCTTGGTCAGCTAAGTGTCCACCTTCTGCTTAGGTCATGATCTCGCAGTTCATGAGTTCGAACCCTACATTGGGCTCTGTACTGACAGTGCAGAGCCTGCTTGGGATTCTCTCTCTCACTCTCTCTGCCCCTATCCTGCACTCTCTCTCAAAATAAATAAATAGACTTAAAAAAAAAAAACAAACCAAAGACACAGAATAGGGTCTCAGGCTGCTCTGCTGTGAATCACTCCATGACCTTGGACAAGCTGAGTATTTCATCAACTGTGAAAAGGGTCCTTCCTCTCCCCTGTGGTTTGACCCTGCAATTCTGTGAGAAGCAGCTATTGGCAGTTGTGGGGGCAGAACTGTTCCTCCCACTCCCCTACTGTGCCCTGGAAAGGCTTGGGTCTGACACCTAGCCTATGGATCGTCCTGACTCCCAGCCCCAGCTTGGTCAGATAATTCCTGGGCTAGAGAGGAGGGGGAGTTTTGACCAAAATACCTTGCATCTTACTCGCCACTGGGATCATGAGAAAATTCCTTACAGAACAGAGAGGGGCTGGGTGGGTTTACAGCAGAATGTACATGCAGTGCTTCTGAGCTGAGTGTTGTCTGTGTCAAAGTGGCTCTTACTGTGTACCCTTTGTGAGGTTAGATGTCCTGGAGGTAAAGAGAAATTCCCACAAACAGCTCTGCCCTCAAAGAACATGGGAGGGGAGACACACAGAATGCTTAGAAAAGAGATTTGTGAGCATGCCTTCTTCAAATGCTTGATGGTTCGTAGATGAATGAGGATCTATGTCTTGTTCATCTGTGTGTCCCCAGTGCCTACACTCAAAACTCACTTATTCAACTCACATGCACTGAGCACAGATAAATGCCAAGAGCACAACAGTGAGCAAGATGGCACTGTCCCTGCCTTTTAGGAGTTAACAGCCCCGAAGGAGGGGAGGAAGGCATGGTGGGTGGGATTCAGGCAAGTAGACAATCAGAATAGCCCAGGGCAGAAAGAACTGTGATGAATGCTGAGTTGTGTACCCAGAGGGCACCTGTTGTCCTGGTCATGGCAATTTCAGCCCTCCTGCCTGGGATTCCTGGCAATTCCCCCAGGGTCTGCTCTGGCGTGGGCCCACCCAACAGAGACCCAGGTACCTAGGCACCCACACACCTTCTCTGTGTGTAAATGAACCTTGCCAGGACATGGCAGGGGATCCTGCAGAGTCCCTGACCTGCAAGAAATGTGCAGTGGCGGAGACCCAAGGGAGACAGTCTGTCCCCTGGTTGTTCTGGGCCCTGACGTGTTGAAACACAGCCTGGCTTCTCATTCTGCTCTGGAGGGAAAGCTGGGACCTGCCAGCAGCTCTCAAGATAAGGCAAGAATGTGCCTGTCTGGCCAGGCTGGGGCCCGTGTGGGGCCCATATGGGTGCCAGTGACTGCTCTGTTGGCACTAAGGGTGAAGGTGATTTTCTGAGATACTGAAAGGGCAGCCCGCAGCCATAGGTGAAAACGTGTGCTCCAAACCATGGCAGTCATTATCTGATTTATTCACCCTTCACCATTCAGAAACCATTCACTGGGCAAGAAAGATATGCCAGGCTCTGTGCTAAGTATTCTCATATTTCTCTAATTAAAATTTCCCAACAATCCTACAAATTAAGTGTATTATTTCCACTCTACAGGCAAGGAAACTGAAGCCCAGAGAGCTGAAACTAAAATCTTATTTATTTATTTACCATACGGCACATGCTGTTCTGAGCCCTCACTCAGGTCTACCAGTGTATCTAATCTTCATCACAGCCTGTGAGTCGTTGTCCTCCTCATCATACTGATGAGGAGGAGACTGAGGCACAGAAAACCTAAGAAACTCACCAACGTTTCCAGAGCCAGCTAGTGATGGAACTGGGTTGGGATTATCCTGGGGTCCTTCCCAGATCAGAGTCCCCCTGTGGCCTCAGAGCATTGCTGGTGAACCTCTGCCCTTCTGTGTCTCCGGTGTGGGTCACGTGTGCAAGCACAAGGCCACACTGAGGCAGCTAGTGAGGGAGGTCTGGTAGGTGGGTTTCTAGAGGGAAGAGGCCATGGGCCAGGGTCTATTCTAGATTGCAAGTTGGGTAGATAGAGGAAAAAATAAATCACATTGGACGTGACACGTACCTTTCCTGCATTCTGACAATTAGGCTCAAAGGCAACGTGCCGGGCATGCCAAATGCTGTAATGACTTAGAGCAGCAGAGTTAGAGGAATTGAGAAGGAGTGGCAGCGCTGAGGACGCCTAGTAGCTGCTAATTGGGGATGGTGATGACAGAAGAGGTGGCAAAGCCCCAACTCTGAGCCACTTGCCCAACAGTTTCTGGCTTCTGCTGGGGAGACAGGGCTGGGTAGGAGGACGGTTTGGAGGGAAATCTGCTTCCAAGAGGACTTGGACCTGTTCCTCTCACCCCACCCCACCTTCAGGCTTGTGGGAGACTGGGTGTGGATCAAAGTCAAATCCCTTTGAGGGAGGGGATGTGGGGATGGGCCACCTGTGAGTTGGGGACAGGAGGGGGATGGAGGTGTCACTATTTTATTCCTATGGGAAATACCTTCTGCTCTGAGATTGCCAAACTTGGCTATTGGGATCGACTGCAAGTGTTTGGGTGGTCCCGCCTTGGACCTTTAGTGGTTTTGGGGCTCCTTTTAGCCATCTGTGAAATGGGCCAAGTTCTGGCTTTGTGGTGGTGCTCCGCAGCTCACTGTCTCTGTGCTACCGTGATGGCAACACAGAACCACTTATAGTTCTTCCTGTTCGTGTGTGTTAAGGATTTGAGGCAACACAGAATAAGAGGCACATAGACGCAACTGGAAAATAAAGGCAGAAGATCAAAAGCCACATGCCCTCCAAAGATTATGCGTTATCAAATCTGTGGTGAGGCATTTGGCATTTTAAACAAGCTCCCCAGATGCTTCTGATACACCCCTGAGTTTGAGTACCACTGGTGAGAAGGAGGAAGGCAATACCCCCAAGGTCCAGGCCACCATAGTTGTTGTTACTGACCACCAAGATAACGAAAAGGAAGTAAGATAATGTCATTTTCATTATCTGAAACACGGAAGGGTGTCAGTTTTTCAGGGTGGACGGACATCTTCATGGTGCTGATTTCTGAAAGAAAGCCGTTCTGTGAATCCTGTTACAAAGGGCACTAAACAATATAGTGGATAATTTGGGGACAGGAGAGGTGCTTTGCATCCCTCAAGGGGTCTCTTGTGCTGGTCACAAGTGCAGCTGTGGCGCATGCAGGGGGCCTACAGCAGGACACGCTCACCTTCAGATGCCGTCCCTTCCCGCAATCAGCCAGGAGGAGGGACATTGCCAGGAGGAAAAGTGAGGGGACCTTGAGGAAAGGACCAAGTGTGGGGGATAGAGAAGGCAGTGGTTCCCCTGGGCCTGAATTGAGTGCCCAGGTGAGCAGCCAAGTCAAGAGTTCCACCCCAAGGCACAAGGCACTTCCCTTCACAGTGTCCCTAAAGCACATCATCTGGGGGATTGAAGTGTCAGGCAGGAGAAGAGAAAGGTAAAGGGGGAAAAACTGGTTGACACCATCTGATGCTGAGAAGACCTGAAGCTCCTCTGTAGACAATACAATCAGTTGGGGAAAATATTTGCAACATACATGACGAATGGTTAATATCACAAATATGTAAAGAGCTTTCATGAACACTTAAGAATAAGGCAAATGCCCCATTAGAAGAATTAGCAGAGCATATACGAGTATGCAATTCAAATTACCCATAAACATCGGAAAAGATGTTCATTCTCACTAGTAATCAATTACAATTACCCTTTTTCTACAAGTTAATTAACTTAATTCAAGTTAGAACAACAATGAGGTATCACCTTTCAAGTATCAAAATGGTAAAGCTGAAAAACAGTGATGAGCCAGCGTATGTTGAGATGTGTATGGGGTGGGAAATGCAGGAGCTAACAATATTTATGGCAGTCAGGAGTATTAACAGGACAGTATTTCTGGAGGATAATTCGTGAAGCATGAAAAACACCTCAAAATTGTACATCACTTTTGGCTAAGGATTCTATTTCCTGCCATTTATCTTGAGGAAAGAAAATCAAGGGACATATAGAAAGATTTATATGTAAGGGTATTTATAACAGTGTTATTAATTATATTAAAAATTGGAAGTAATATAAATGTCCAAAGTTAAGAATTTGCTATAACAACCATGGGTTATCTGTACAATGGGATACCATATAGCCATTTAAAATCAAGTAGTAAAAGAATTGTTAGTTATGTAGGAAAATTTGAAGTAGATATATTATTAAGTGGAGCGTGTAAAAAAAGCAGGTTCCAAAATAGTACTTATGGTGGCATCCCCGTTACATTAAAAAAAAATAACAAATAGAAAAGACTTTACACTATGCTCTGAAACAAATCCAAGAGAGCAGACACCAAATGACAAGGATGGTTATCTCAGGAATGTGTGATTAAGGACAGTTTTTAGCTTCCTCTTTGTGCTTTTCTGTGTTTTCTTTCTTTTAGATAATGAACATGCTGCTTTTGTAATAAAAAAAAATATCAGGAACATGTTGTTTTTTTAAGTGAATCTGCCAATAAGTAAGGGATGATACCCTTTACCCCACTGCCTGCTGCCTCTGTTTAAATCTTCCTTTCTCCAAGCATTGACTGCCTACCTGCTTTGTGCTCAATGCTGAGCAGGGTCTATGAGAGTTGTTACTCTCCAGGCTCTTACGGGTGGTTAGTGGTGAAGGGTAAGGTGAATGCCCAGATCATTTGCTGTAGAAATACTTTTGGTCCTTGGTGTGTTCAGCATTTTGCTGGTTGTGAAGATGGTATAGGGGCACTTGCTGAGAGTGCCTGAGATCTGCTTTGCTTGCCTGGAGCCCTAATCCTCTTTCTTTGGAAATTTAATTGGTTAACATGTGACTGCTAAACCTCAGGAGCCTGAACCATGGCTGGGGTCTGTGCAGTGGGAAACCCAGAAATCACCCTATATGTTTCAAACTGATAGATCCATGTGACATATTGGCCTGCATCAGAGAATCCTAAGAGGGCAAGCTAGGAGGGAGGTAGGGAGGTGAAAAAGACATCTGGTCCAACTCTTAATTTTTCAAATGAGAAAACTAAGGCCTCCACAGAGAAGGGGACTTGGAAGTTGGTGACAGAGTCAGGACTCCTACCCTCGTGCTCTGCCCACATTTATAGCCCTGAGTGTTTGGGAGATGTGATCTGGGATGTTGTCAAGTAACGGCAAGGAAGCAAACAAACTTGGGATAAAAAATGAACAGAAATTCTGAGAAGCAGAGCGCATCCACCCTAGACAGCTAAGAACTGAGTATATCAGTGAAGAAGTTGCAACAAGAATTCCCAGGACATTAAGATTCAGGGTACAGAAGAGCACCGACAAGAAATAATTGGTTATTATTTGTTCACACACCCACATTCACATACACAGACACACATAGTCCTCCACCGAGCCCCCTATTTGGTGTGAATTTTAAGAAAGTGGAAAGACCTTTTTATCTCCAAGGAATTTCTCCACTTGCCCAATATGGCCATAGACTTGCCACCTTAAAGCCTCTCTTGGTCAAGGATGCTGTGAAAATGTGAATACGTTTCTTTGGAATGCGGTCAGGTTAACCCTTTGGAATCCTTTGTCACTTTATGTGGGTTATGGAAAGGATCCCAGAGGGATATGGACCACAGGGAGGTGAAAGTTCACGGGAGACAGGCTGGGCACAGAACTCTGCACTGGGGGGAGGGGTCTGGCAAGTTGGGAGGGAGGGGTTAGAGAAGATAAACTGCTCACGTCATCATTTCCTGAGGATGGCCCTGTACCCCCATAGTAATAGCAGAACCTCAGCCATCTTGGATTTTTCTGTCTTCCTTTTCAGTCCCTTTTCTGCTCTGTGCCACGAGCTCATGTTTTAGGTCTCATCTGTTATGGTCCAGCCTCCTGGGCTTTGCTAGGCTGTGAAGGCCAACTGGCTGACATTTCTAAGATTGATCTAGCTGACCTGTTCCGTTGAAGTTCTTTCACTAATCAAATGTATATCTGATTGTCAGGAGCCAGGGGGTGAGAAGGGGCCCCACCCCAACTGAACATCTTTGTCGGCTGACCACTTGCTCTCTCCTACCCTCCACCCCCACAGAGAGGAGAGGAAGGGGCAAGTGTAGCTTCCTGATATATTTCCTCAGGAAGTGGCCACTTGAGGGGGAGGAAGTGAGGTAGAGAGGTGATGACTTGGGGCATCCACAGAATAAAGCATTCGTATATCGCTCTCTGCTTTGGCTTTGGTGAGCTGTTTCCCTTTGCCTGCCTGAATCCAGCTTTTTCTGCCAGGTTTGGTCAAATTCTACCTGCTCTATAAGGCTTCCACCGACCCCTGTCAGCTGGTACTCCTTCTCTGTTCTGACTTGCTGCAGCATTACTGTTTGCTCCCTCACTTGACCCTGAGGCAGGTGTCTTTTACACACCCATGTCATATTTCTTTTTCTATTAGTATGTGTCTCATTTCCCCAGCTGACTATAAGCCTTTCAAGTTGTGGGATGTGTCATGCTTATAGCCCTTCGGACACTGATCAATAAAGGGGGGGTGGAGGAATGAATTAGTGAATGGATGGATAGGTGAATGGACAGTTCGGTGGATGCAGGAAGGTGGGTGGGGAGATAGGGAGGTGAGTGGGCGGTAGGCTCCAAGCCCAACGCTATATTGTGTATAACCTACATCATGTCAGTGTCTAGAACCTAGACTCTAGACTAAGAGAATAACCAGAGAACACTGAGCTGTATTTTCAGTGAAAACCTTTCTCTATGTAGCCAGGTGCAGCTTAAATTAGGCCAGACTTCTTTCAGGTGTTGAACTTATGGGCTCATGTTCATTTGACAACAGCTATCAAAATGTGCTTATACCTCAAAATAGATTCCAAAAAGTAATCATACCTCAGCCTGACTTGGCTGTGCTCAACAATTCCTTCCTTTCTGTGCTTTAGGAGTTTTTTTCTGACAAAAAAAAAAAAAAAAAAAAAAAAAGGTCAGAGGAAGGAAGTTTGTCTGCAGGGGCAGCGTATCAAATGAGCTAACCTGTGAATGCAGCTGTCATAGGCCAGCATGAGCATACGCCTCTGACTCTGTGGACAGAGGCCATTTGTAGGTCACGGTTCAGCTCCTGGAGACTTGTGGTTCCTGATTCTATGTATTCCTTACTGCTGACCCTGAGCTTGGTTTGGTTGGAGTGACTTCTTGAAAGACTAGATAATAATTTTGAGAAATATCAGTGTTTTCTATCCACGCCCCCCCCCCCCCTTTTCCATGTACAGTTTGGAACTGTTTGGAGATCATCAAAGAGCATGTGGCCACATTGTACAGTGTGCTTCCCAAATTGTGCTTTGTGGAGCTCTCAGGGTTCCACAGAGCTCGTTAAGCCACAGGGGGTAGGCTCTGAGTTGGTGGGTTCTGAGTGCCTCTCCCCCAAAAGAAGCACTGCTTTTTATCTTTTTTACATATGGCACGTATTCTGTGCAAGATTTATTGGAGATGGGGTTCCACACCTCCAACAAATTTAGAAACGTATGTCAGGAGGCTGTCAAGGCATTCACAACATGGTCAGAGAGGAGAAACGGATTCATTGGACAGACTGCTTGGCTCACTAGCTGGGAGAAAAGTCCACTTAAATTTTTTTGTTAACGTTTTTTTTTATTTTTGAGAGACAGAGAGAGACGGAGCACCAGCAGGGGAGGGGCAGAGAGAGAGGGAGACACAGAATCCGAAGCTGTCAGCTCTGAGCTATCAGCACAGAGCCCGAGGCAGGGTTCGGACCTACGGACCTCGAGATCATGACCTGAGCCAAAGATAGCCACTTAACCGACTGAGCCACCCAGGTGCCCCAAGAAAAGACCATTTAGATGGCTCCAGGAACTCTTGTGTCTGTAGGTCTTGTGCTGATGTTTCTACCTGCTCCAGAGTCTCCACTCACCTCCAGCTGGCTTGGATGTTCCTCCTGTGGGTCTCACACTCCTTGCTTGCCCACCTAGTTCCCGATGTGCTGCCCACCTGGCTTTTGGTAAATTTTTGCTCATTACCCTTATCTCTCTGTCCTGGAATTCTGACCTGATACCTGCGATTTCTGGTGACTTTATACTTCTTCACCTTATTTTGGCTTCCTGGAAAATTGGTTCCTTGCCCTGCCCTTGAGTAACTGTGTCCCAAGTATCATCTGCCTTCCTGGATCCTGGCATCCCCTGGGACCCCACTTTTCATCTGCCATGGCCCTCCCCAGCACTATCTTCTTCTTCTTTTTTTAAATGTTTGTTTGTTTGTTTGTTTATTTATTTATTTATTTTGAGAGAGAGAGATAGTGAGCAGGGAGGAGCAGAGAAAGAGGGAGAGAGAGAATCCCAAGCAGGCTCTGCACTGTCAGAGCAGAGCCCAATGCGGGGCTCAAAATCACGAACCTCGAGATCATGACCTGAGCCAAAACCAAGACTTGGATGCTTAATGACTGAGCCACCCAGGTGTCCTGCAGCACTATTTATTTTTAAGCTGGGATCTGAGGAGGCAATTCATTGGGGCTGAATCAGGTTCAAGAATGTGCTGGGATTGGAAAATGGGGACCAGGATGTGGATGTGGCAATCTAGTGGATGGAAAGAAAAAATAATTAACATCCATGGAAAAGTTCTAGTTCACATAGTGCTTTCACATTTCATTCTCATCACAGTCCTGTGAGATTGGGATATTCTTATGTCTGTATTACACACAAGGAATGTGATTTGCTGAAGGTAGAACTGGAAACAGAACCTGGGTCTTTTGACCCTTAATCTTGGACTAGGGTATAGGAGATAAGAAACAGGTTGATTGCTAAGGCAATGAGGAGAAGGCTCTTGTTCATGGGAATTGGGAGTGGCCTGACTAGGGGCTGGATGTTTTGGTAATGGATGGGAGATAAGAGGCAGAGTCAACCACAAAGGTCCCACAGTCAAGGCTGGCTAGGCAGAGGAGTGAGGAGGGGGCTTTGTGACACCATCCCCAGACAGGCTGTTGCCATGAGATCGGGGTGTGAGTCCTCTGGGATCAGGCTGATCTGGTTCTTGCAGACTACAGATTTGAACTGCTCCTGCCCGTGCCTTTGAGACATGTTAGCTGACGAGCCCATTCCCCAACCTGTTAGGCTGCACTTGGGGTGGCCTTGATTGGAAGCATCTAAGCATTATCCCTGCCCTGTAGCCCTGAAACTTGCAGGGTAATTCCAGAAGAATCATGGCTTATTGTTCTGCAGTGTGGGAAGAGGAACTGTAATGACCACTTGGGGGAAGCAGGAGGAAGAACCTGGTCTCCGCAACCCTATGACTCGGAACACTGCACGTTTGCCACCACTCCCCTCAGTGGCATCTCACACCTGGGTTTGCATTCTGTGCAGCTCTGCCTCATCTCTACCTTGATAAACTGGTGACTTCGAGGCAGGTTACTGAATTCATGGACACTTTAAAGTTGACTGAGAAAGGGGTGCTTGGGTAGCTCGGTTGTTTAAGTGTCTGACTCTTGGTTTTGGCTCAGGTCATGATCTCATGGTTCATGAGTTCAAGCCCCATGTCAGGCTCTGCGCTGGCAGCAGGGAGCCTGCTTGGGATTCTCTCTCTTTCTCTCCCTCTCTCTCTGCCCCTCCCCTACTCATGCGCACATGCACTCTCTCTCTCTCTCTCTCTCTCTCAAAATAAATAAATATTTTAAAAATTAAAAAAAAAGTTGTCTGAGAAAGGAAGTGAGTTAAGTCCACTCTATTCCTAGACCTTACAAAACGCCTTTAGCAGCCCACCCCTCGTGATTGCCAGAGCAAGTCAGACTGGCCGCAGCTTACCATGGCAGGTAGGGGTGGATGGGCTGTGGATGTGGTCTCCTTGATGCAAGCCATGATGGGTGCATTGTCTTTTGAAAATTAAAACCAACAATAAAATAAAATAAAAATAAGTCTGCTTTCTATTTTCATGTGCTCATGCAATTCTGAATAATATCAGTGATAAAATATTCCTCTCTTCTGGGGTGGGCCCCTCTCCTCACTGCTTGGTACACTAATGAAGCTAGAGTCAGTAGGCGGGATTTCATGTCCTAGACCTGCTATCAGGGCTGGCTACCGGGCCCAACTACCAGGTCACTTAACCTCCCTAAGCCTCCGCTTTCTTTTCTGTGAAATGGAACTAAGAATGATACCTGCAAATATTAAAAGAATGAATGTAAGATTAGTTTATAAAGAGAAAAGCTGGGTATAAGTGTTGTAGTATCTACATTGCTATACAAAAGCTAAACAGTGTGAGATCTGGGTCTTGCTCGGGTTATTCTTTGGCAGCAAAGAATTTGGGGGTGATTGAGCCAGGTTCTTCCGTGAAGTTGAGGAGCTAGTGTTGGAGATGTAACATTGTTTTTGGCACTGAGAAACTGTTCTGGGTTTACGCCTTTTCATCTGATTCCTGGGTAGACACTAGGACACCCTTGTGGGGCATCACCCTGGGTCCTGCTGTGTTCTGAAATGAGGCCCATCTGTCTCACTCGTGATGCAGCCTGCTTCATCCTCAGGGGGTGCTGAATGAGTGAGGAGCTGAGCCCTCTGCCTGGGAAGAGGGGTGTGTTCCTGACTTAATTGCAGAAGAGTGTGCTGGCATAAGCACAGAAGGTAGTGTGTGTCTGGAGGATTGACTGTCCCTTACTAAACCAGGCCACGTGACTTCACATGCCAGCCTTCAGCACTGAACCCCCCTCCCCCGCCCCGCCCATGCCTCCTGCCTTTCTACAGGGCTGGATAGTAAAGCCCTTTCTCAGGCATTATTTGTGATTTCCCCTGTGACGTGACCAGTCTAGGTTTTCTCACCCCCACTTGACAAAGGAGGAAACTGAGGCCCAAGGAGTTGAACAGGCTGCCCAGGGTCAGGGCAGGGCTTTGACTGGAACCCACATGGAGAATGAAGGGAAGGCCTTTACCTCTGTTCAGTTTGCTGTGGGCTTTTTAGAGCTTTCTGACAGAAGCCTTCTGAGGTGAGACTTCAGGGGACAGGTGGAGAAACACAAACTGAGAAGGCAGTTCCTTGTCCCAACCCATGAGGCTTTGATGGCAGGACCAGGAATTAGGCCTCCTGACTGCCAGCCCTTTGCTGCATTAGACCATGGGTTAGGTATGAAGGGAGGGGAACTGGAATATGCATGCTTTGTGCATATGTACCCCATGTTTATCATTCCCATAACTTCTGACTTAGTGTTGATAATGATTTTCGTTAGAGATTGGGTGCCTTCCCTCTCTTCCCTCTCTGGATAACACCCTGGGGTCTCTGTCCTAACCTAGAGAGCTCCTCGCTGCCTACCTCTTGCCCCCATAGCCAAGTTGGGCAACTTCTGCACTGTGGGGCCTGAACTCCTATCTTTGGAACATCCTAATGGGCAGATGAAGGCCCATCACCATCACTGCTTTTACCTGCCCATTACCAGGCATAATACAGAGTCACCTCAGCTCTGATTTTATTTTGTTTTTTTTTTTTTACCTCAGCTCTGATTTTTGCATTTGCGACCAGGGTGTGTCTGAATGTAAACTTCCATTCCTGTTACCCCCAAAGCCTAGGGTAATCTTCTGTCTTGGTTTGGAGCTGACCCATCAAGCAAAAGACTCCTGGTGGGAGAGACGACCCTTCCCTTCTCCCCCTTACTCCTTCCCTCGAATGTCAAATCAAAGAACTAAGGGAGAGGGTGATAAAAGGACAAGGAATAAAATGAGTAACAGCAGTATAGTATCTTTATCTGTCAAAGGGAGATGATCAGAGGACTGTTGTCAGGCGGTGTTTCTCAGCCCCGGCTGCACATCAGTCACCTGGGAAGTTTTTAAAGATCTCAGTTCCCAGGATGCAGCCCAGATCCAGGAGACTGGGATATAAATTCCCTGGGTGATACCAGTTTACAGACAGTTGCTCCAAGGATTAAAAGAGTTGGTTAACTGCTTAGAACAAAGATATTCCTGTATCAGGTTATGCACTAGACTCATCAGAAGGACTTTCAAAATGGTACTGATTCCCTGGCCGCATATTGCACACCATTTAAATCAGTGACTTCTGGGGTGCCTCTTGCTTGGCCTTCATGTGAGCAATACACTAGTAACAGTTATACTAGCTATCATTTTTTAAGCTGACTGTGGGCCAACATCGCAGGTATTTCCAGTCATCATGATTCCCTGGTAGGGAGTCATGATTCCCATTTAACAGATGAGGAAACTGACGCTCAGAGCAGAGAGCCACTCTCCCCAGGGGACAGCACAAGTTTCCTGAGTCCAGGCCTGTCTGCCCCAGAAGGCTGCTTTTGCTGCCCAAAGCCTGGCAGCCAAGAGGCTGGCCTTAGTGGAGCATATTCTCCCCTCTTCTCCGTAGTGGCCCAGCAAGAGGGGAAAACCCATAGGTGGCCTTAGCTCTCCTTGGGCTCCCCAGGGCAGGTTGAGTGGAGGATCCCTCCCCCAGGAAGAGAGGGGGAGATGAGGGGTGCTGCTTGGTATTTGGCTCTCAAAATACCTCCTTTTGGTGTGAGGAAGTTGCCTGCATATTAGGACTGACCCCCGGTCACCTCTCATTGCCACAGCTGCTCTCTCTCACAAACACTCATTTGCATTTTTGAGAGTTTGAGGAATTTTTAAGTCATGTGATACAGAAAAATGCCTCTATTTCCCTCTTAAGACAAAGCGAGGGGGCTATCTCAAGGTGACTGAAATATTTTGCTCTGCTTTATAAAAACCTTGCACCTCCACGTCTGTGCTCTGTAGGCTTAAACAAAAATGCTTAAAATCCTTAAGCTTTGGTTTCCCCATCAGTCAGCTGGAAAGAGTAAGCCCTGTCTGCCCTCAAAACTGCTGATGCCAGGTCCCTAAGATGTCAGAGAAAAGAAAAGCATGGCCATCTTGACACGGAGACTCACAGTTGCCTGGGACTGGGAGTTTTGTCAGATGTTTCCTGGCTCCCGCTAAGGGACCCAATGTCCCTGAGGCCCATAGTAGCTCCAAGCGACCAGTGTTAGAGATCTCCCTGAATGTGTTCACTCTGGCTTTGGGAGGCCTGGCTTCACTCCGCTTGTGTCAGCTCCTGTGTGTAGACAACTAGGAGCCAATATTTGGGGCATAAATAGCTGAAACTTTATTTAAAAATTTTTTTTAACATTTATTCATTTTTGAGAGACACGGAGAAACAAAGCACAGCAGGGGTGGGGCAGAGAGAGAGAGGGAGACACAGAATCCAAAGCAGGCTCCAGGCTCTGAGCTGTTAGCACAGAGCCTGACACAGGGCTCCAACTCACGAACCATGAGATCATGACCTGAGCTGAAGTCAGATGCTTAACCAACCAAGCCACCCAGGCACCCCTGAAGCTTTAGAGTTAGTAGACAATGGAATATAAATTTGGTTCCACAAAGCCATCCTTGTCCAGCCTAGCCCAGGCCCCAGGGCCCCTCCTTCCCCAGAGCTCCCTCTGTACCTGTTATCTGTGCCTTTGGTCCTTGCCCCGCACAGGACCTGGCACAGACCAGACACTCAGGCAGCACTTAAGTGAATGAAGGATGAGGGGATGGAGACATACAGGAATATGTATCTGGTGATGTCTCTAAGGTGGTTGCCATAGAATGCTATTTAAGTGTTGGCATATCTATTCCTTGCTTGCTCTACTTGACTTTTTTTTTTTTTTGTCACTTAGGTTTATTTTGAAGACTGTCTCACTGAGGATTATTCTAGGAATGGAGTGGTTCAGATGTGATGCTATTTTCTGAGGTTGAGGCAAATATCCCGAGAATTTCATCGTGTGTAACTCTTTTACCCCAGAGCCGCAAAGAGAGTACATCTTAAGTGTGGAGTATGGCATCGCTTGTTAAGCCATTAAGCTGAACCTGCAAACTTTCTGAGTTCTGTCTTAGCAGTGGGTATTGTGAGCAAACGTGGGGGCACTTGTGGGAATGATAGAAGGGGAGTAGGAAGACGCCAGGAAGGGTGACCACTGGGCCGTCTCCAGGCCCTTAGAGCTGCCCACCCACCCTGACCACCTGAACTGAGATGGTGAACAGAAGGCTGCTTCCCTCCCCTGTGGAGTGGGCTGTCCTTGGAACGCTCAGAGAAGCTGGCTCAGGGCCACCTGCCACTCGCATGGACACTATCCCATGGCTACTGTATTGGTCTCCAGAATGAAGCATTTCTAGGCCCAAACCTGAGGGGCACTTAGCATATTCTTGACTTCTATAACTACTTAGTGGCTTTGTGGACAGTGAGCTGGGCACCTGAGCTGGCCATTAGCTCTGTGATGACCTCACGCTTGTCACTGACCTCTCCTGTGCCTCAGTTTTCTAACACTTTGCAATTCTATGGTCCCATCAGCCCTCTCGCTGTGACCAACTCCCCCTTACGGTTATTAACAGTGTTAGGCTGCCTCCACCGACCCCCGCCTCCTCCAGGATCCCACCAACCCAGCCAGCAAATCCTCTGGCCTTGTCTTTACATTAAGTGTATCACTCTCGTATTTTCTCTGTCTCCTTACTGAGGACTTGCTTTGCTCAGGTCATTGAAATTTTATTTGTTGGGCGGAGGTTGGGGGCAAAGGTACAAACATGAGAATATAGAGATATCACAATTATAAACGGATGAACTTATACTTGTGTCCAGGTAAGACAGACTCAAATTCAATAACTGTTACCATTAATATTTTGGCCATACCAATATTTATGTTTTTCCTTGCTAATCTTTACATTATGTAGTATAAGCCTCTGGACATTGTGATTTTATCTAGCGGATACTGGACTTGAGTTCTCATAGAGACTTAAGAACAATGAAGCTGTGTCATCCTGATCAAATAGGAAACCGTTCAGGGCCTCGGTGCTCACATCTGTACACGGGGAATGACAATACTGGCATTCATTCCTAGTAAAGGCAAAGTACTCATATGAACAGAAGGAAGCCCAGTACCTGGCCCCTCTCAGCCGCTCGTTACCTGGCAGGGGAGGATGCAGGCTGGTGATATAATTTGTCCTACTCTGGCGGAATGAATTAGTGTGGCCTGGGGCTGACAACTGGTCACTTCCTTGATGGACACAGTTACACCCTGATTGTGCTGGTCTGTGTCCCCACAGCGGCCAGTTTGCCATTGTGAAGAAGTGCCGAGAGAAGAGCACGGGGCTGGAGTACGCGGCCAAATTCATCAAAAAGCGGCAGAGCAGGGCCAGCCGGCGGGGCGTGTCCCGGGAGGAGATCGAGCGGGAGGTGAGCATCCTGCGGCAGGTGCTGCACCCCAACGTCATCACGCTGCATGACGTCTTTGAGAACCGAACCGACGTGGTGCTCATCCTCGAGCTGTGAGTGGGTGTTTGGGACCCATGGGGGGCAGCAGAGGCAGGTAGGGTGGTGGGTGCTTCAGACACAGGTCCCAGAGGGCAGCGGCAACCAGACCTCATGAGCTTGGCCCAAAGAAGGTGAAGTCAATGGTGGGTGGTTTTCGTTGGTTGCTGCCTCCCTCATCCTCCTTCTGAGCTTGGGCCAAAGGTGGGTGGGTTTGCTGAGCATCAGGCACAGAAGGGTAGGGTCTGGGTCTGGCTTTCATGGGACCCTGGGGATAAAAGGGAGGCAATGGCTGGCCCCTGGGTCGTTTCCTGGCGGAGCATGTGGGAGGATGGTGGGGGGTAGGGAGCGGTGTAAGAAGGTAGTATGAGGGGAGGAGAGGCTGTTCGGGAGGGGTCTTCTCTATGAGGAGGAGAGGAACAAACATCCTTCAGGCTCTGCAAAACCCTTCTCCAGCCCTTTCTTGGGAAAAATTCCCACATTTGTTCTGTTTGATGCCTTCATTATCATAATAATAGCTATTATTTAGAGAGCCCTAGTATAAGGCAACCATTTGTCGATGCTTCTTGTTTGCCATCCTGTTCAGTCCTCACAAAGACTATTGAGGGAAGTGTCCTCCTAACACGGAGGAGTTACTTGGTATTCACTGTATTGAGCACTTCTGTTATCTTATTTAATCTTCATAAAAATCTTATCACACGGAAGCTCTTACTATCTCCATTTTACAGACAAGAACACTGTGAGAGGCCAGGTCTCTTATAAGACCCTAGAGCCAGGAAGAGGAGGGACTTGAGTCCACACTGCTTGTGCAGACAGCTATGAGCATGAGGTGAGATGGCATTATGCTGGCCTAACTGGGCAAGACGTCATAGTCTGATGATACCAAGACTCCAGGAATTGGCCACCTTGTGTCCCTCCTGGAGGTGTCTCCATGGAATGGGGAGATAGAGCTTTGGCAGGCAACAGAGTTTGAGTTGGACTGTACAAGTCACAATGGCTGTGTGCAATCAAGCAACACGACCTGGTGTTGAGAGTGTTCCGAGCCTCATGGGCATATATGCATCTGCTGGTTGCAGAGGAGTGGCAGCATTTGTTTCAGAAATCCCTGACTTTGTGACCTCGGGCAAGACACCTCACTCCTCTGAGCTTCAGCTCCCATCTGTAAATGTGACAGCCATCCTTAACCTGCGCACAAGTTGGGTGGACCACCTGACATTTGAAGTCATTCTAATTTGAGAACTAAGCCCTGACGTTACCAGGATATAGATTTATGTAGCAGATGGGCATTTGCATACTCTTGCATTGATGCTTAAATTATCCATCTCACTGTTTCAATGCATAGACTCACCCGTGCTATTCCTTTCACTCCAGCGTCCTCTGGTCTCTCCCATAGACCTCTCAGCCACTTGGACTAGTTGGCATATGCCGCTGCCTGACTCAGCAAGCCTGGGGGCATCCCACAGGTGCGGTCAGCCATGTGGACAGCCCAAGGTGTGGCATGCCGCAGGGCTAAGGGTCAACAGTTGGCACAGTGTTCCCAGCAGAGAGCGACAAGCTTACCCCCGCTGGGGAGGCTAGGCCACTGCTTTAAAAAAACTTTCCAGCAACTGAAAAGAAATTGCATTTACAATCCTACCATCCAAACATAGCTATTCATGTTTTTCTGTGGTTCCTCTCGGCCTTTATCTATTTGTATACAATCATTGTACTTGCACAATTTCTTGCTCTACTTTTCCCCTTCAGCATAATTTCACAAATAGTTTTTTTTTCTTTTAACTGACTGTATCATGTTTCATTGAATTACATACTCGTATATCCCTATCGTTGGACATTTCGTTTTGATTTTCCAGCTTTTAACCATTACAAATTTCAGTGCCAGAAAACAACTTCCTTCCCATAATTTCCCACTTTTCTTTTGAATTAATCCTTTCAGATCAATCCCCAGGAAGGGGATGACTAGGCTGACATTTGGAGGGCTCTTGATATCCTCACTTTCATGGGATGGTATTAGTTAACTTGTAGGACGTACAATATAGGAGCGGTTTCCAGTTTGCCCGCAGCCTTGTCAGCCCTGGGCCATTTGTTCTAAAACAGGATTCATTATTCATTTGCCTTTATAGTTATCAAATGATTTGTTGTTGTCATTTTTATAATTATAAGATTAAAGTGTTTTATTCTTTAATTGCTAGAGAAATTGCCTGCTTCTCCTGGTTTGCAGAACCCTAGGAGTTGGGGTCTGGGATGCTCTTGAGATGTCCCTGTTTCTCCCAGCAGGGCTCATGGTCAGCAACAGTGATGTGCCCTCTTCCAGTGAGTTGTCACCATCCCTACCATCAAGCTGTCGCACTGGTACTCCCAGTGTGACTTGCTTGAGCTGCTGTGCTTGCTCAGTTCTGTCTATTCATAGTTTCTCTATCACCTCTTTTACTTTGAAGCTGTCTCACTGCTCTTGGGGTGTCTGACTATGGAGTGCTGGGGATTGCTAAGGCTAGCAATGGTGCTGGAACAATGTGTGACAAGGGTGTCCCAGGGAGGACCTCCCAAGAGAGAAGGGGTTTTCATGGGCTTTTGTGTTGGGATTTGGTGACCCCTGTTGGGCTGATCAGCAGCCTTTGACTGCCTGGTCCTCACGGTGCCCTAACAGGTTAGTGGGTTTGCCCAGTGTTTAAACATGACTATCAGTGCCCGCCTTGTTCAGTTGGAATTGCAGGTTTTGTGGATGGGTTTACCCCAATCCCATTGTCCCTCTCAGCAACTGTTGTCTGGTGCAGGGCTTGCTTTTGCTTTCTGCTAAAGTGACCAGTACTCAGAAGACATACCCAGCCCTGACTTAAGTCCCTTTAAACTGTCATCACTCCATCCATGACCTCCTTAGCAATAGCTGCCTCTGGTCAGGGCTGTTGAAAGCAGGGATGGGAAGGATTTGGTTTTGCCATATAAATTGACTTTTGTATGGCATAAAGAATATTTTCAAAATCTCGGTAGATTAATTCATGTCATATGTGGAGCTTGCTCTGAAAATGTAAGTCAGCCCCAGGGGGGCGGGGGAGTTGGCAGGCCTCTTATCCAGGCCCCTGACCTCTCTGGAGCCTCCTGGGCTCCCTGCTAATGGAAAGTGATACCCGTGTGGTTGCATACCAGAGAATGGGTTGGCAGATCACCCCACGGGGTCAGCAGTGCTTTCCAGTGCCCTAACTTGAGTGCACCTTCTTGCGCCCAAGTGGCTCTGGCAGCATCCTTTCCAAATCACTGTCTACACAGATCATTTCAGTACACATCCAAGAAAGCATCTGGAAAGGTTTTCTAGCAAGCAGACCAACCTGTGGGGAGGAAAGAGGCAAAGGTCAGCTTAGCAGGAAGGGGACTGATCCTGGGAATGCTGAGAGGAGAGGAGAAGAGACCCAGACTATTGGGTTTTGCTTTTCATCTTTAAGCTGAAGAGGTTTGGGATGTGAGAGGAGAGAAATTTGGGAGGAGATGGGGAATGGCTCCGGGGAAGAGAAACCCTTGGGAAAAACTATGTTAGAGGAAAAATGAACAAAACCTTGAGGAGAGCTGCCTGAGCACTGATGTGAGTGTCCGCAGCCTGAGGTCCAGACTTGGACGTTTATCCCTGTGGGCTCATCAGCCTCCACCATTCCAAGACTCTGAGGAATATTCTAAGGGCCACCGTGGCTGGGATCCAAAGGAGACCATGTCTCACCCAGTCTCCTGCTCAGATCACACCTTCAAACAAAATGGCTGATTACTGTCCCCTAAAGTCTTCACCCAGCCTGGGCCTTCACATCAGTGGTGTTAGGTGACAGGACACATCCACGTTATCATAAGATTCTTTTACACTTATGTAGCATTCTATTTAAGGTAGGAAGGGTAGGGTGTGCCCGAGGCCACAGCCTCATAGGACCCAGCAGGGGCTAGAAGTATAGAAAACAAGGGCCAGGCTGGGTCCTGTGTTTCAGAGGGGCCCTGTGGATTTGAGCAGGTCTGGACAGGTCTCTTGCAGATGCCGAGCCTTCACTTTTATATGCTATAGAATATGCTATATCATGTTGATATTTTTAATGTTTTTTTTCCCCCCTTTGTTCTTTTATCCACCCACCTTCTATTGAATGTCTTTGTTTCACAAGGTGCTGGGGAAGCAAAGATAACCTAGCTGGGGAGAGAGGCAGACAGGTAACATGTGTGATGAGGGCTCAAATGCAGCTCAACAGGGATGTCAGAGGCCTACCCAGTACTTGGGGTGGCCTTGAGCTTTCCTTTTTGCACCCATTCAAACTTTATAATGTGGAGACAATGTGGCGAGAGGAACACACAGTGGACTGGAGCTGAGAAGATCTGGCTGTGACTCCTGGTTCTGTGGCTTACTGTGCGACCTTGGGCAAGTCACTTGCTCTCTTGGGGGCTTCAGTTTCCTCATTTGAAAAGTCAGGCCAGAAGTTCCGTCTACCCTCAGGGTGGATATGAGTCTCAAGTGAGAGAATGCTTGGGAAAGCGCATCGCTCCAGTGGCCAGCTCGGAACCAAGCACCCTTCTGCCACTGCTATGCCTCATGACAGTATGGTGCGTGTTATTTACTTCTGGGACTTGATCGAGGGTCTCATAGCACTTGTCCAACTCTACAGCGAGATTCCCCCCTCCCAGGGGGCAGTGAGGCTGGTATTTTTCCTCATTCCTGTTTTGCAAGAAGAAAAGCTCAGCCCTGGGACTCTCACGTGCCGCACCCCAAGGGGAAGGTTGGGTCTGTGTTAGGGAAGGATTGGGACCACTGTCCTGGCCCTTTGACCTGGGTCTGCAGAGCAGACTCAGAGTTTCTGCTTCAGCCGGTGAGAGGGGTTCAGGTTCCAGCACCTGCCCAGGTAGGGGTGGGGCAGAGGATGGCCTCACCCATGAAACACATGGAAAAGTAGTGCACAAGCCTCGCTGCCAACACCAAGGCAGATGCCTTAGGCCACACCCAGCTGACTGAGTAGAGGGGCACTGTGGCTCGAGCAGATAGTATGCACCCCTGCACCTTCTCACCTCATTCCCTCTTCACCCCTTTACCACCACCCCGCCCCACTTTCTCTAAATATTTATTCAGCATCTGTCACGTGGTAGACACCAGCCCTGAGGATGAGGATCTGATTCATGGCTCCTGCCCTTGAGAAGCTCACACCCCAGCAGGAACAGAGGCTTCTGGCATTTGTCTGTCTACTAACGGGAGATATTTTCAACCCCATTTGACAGATGAGAGAAGACTGAGGTGGAGAGTGACTTGGTAGTCAGTGGCAGAACCAGCACGCCAGCAGGTCTGCAGCTCATCTCCGAAGCCGGCCAGCGCACAGGGACTTCTTGCCACATACATGCCCTGCGCTTGCCCCCATCTCTGTGCCTTTGCAGAGAGATGCCTGCCTGTTACAACTGTCTCATCCCCTTGCTCCCTGAGTCCAGACCCTACCCAAGCCTCCCTGCATTCCCAGCACCTTCTCCCACCACTTAAGCCCGCATAACCATACTTGATAAGCAAATAATAACATCATGGCAGAAGTCCCTGCTGATGGGACACAGTCAGGTGCTGGTCACTGTGCTGAGTGCCTTCCTTAATGCACCAACTTGTTTGCTCTTCAGAACAAGGTGAGCAGGTAGACGTTCCCATTACCCCCAGCTCCTGAGAGACCTTGCTGAGAGAGTTAGGGCGGCTTATCTCCTGTCACATGTTAGTCTGAGAAGACAGTGTTGGACTGTGGCTGGGGCCTGGACGCGGCCTTGACCGCACGCTGCCTTACTGGGAGACCTTGTGTAGCTCCTTCGCCTCCTGTGGGCCTTGGCTTTCTCATCTGTTATGAAAGAACTTCCAGGTGATCATGGTCTATGTGGGAGCACGGCTGAGGGAGATCATGGAGTCTCCCCCCGGAAGTTTCCTGTTCACTTATAGTGGATTTCAAGCATACGCAAAAGGAGAGAGAATAATGTTGGAAAAACTAGGTCATTTGTCCCATTGGTTGTCTCACAGTCTGGATTTGGCTTATTCCTGCCTCATGCCATTAGTTAACTTCCTCCTTTATGTCTTGTATTTCCTGTAAACTAATAGTTAGATCTAAATGAGATACCCTTTATATTGACACTGTTTGATAGAAATATAATATGAACCGTATATTCAATTTTAGATTTTCTAGTAGCTGCATTAAATAAGAAGTGAGAAGAAATAGGTGAATTAATTTTAATATTTTTATTCAATCCAATATGTACAAAATATTATCATTTTAACATGTAATTGATATAAAAATCATTAATGAGATATTTTACATTCTTTTTTCCGTATTCCATCTTCAAAACCCAATGTGTATCTTACACTTACAGCACATTTAGTTCATTCTCAGTGCAGTGGTTAGCATGAAATACAATCCTACCAAAACAACAAAGCTGTGTTTACGGGAAAATATTTCACACCATTTCAGTTTTTGAATTAAAATGACTTCAAATGAAATAAAATTTAAAGTTCAGTTCCTGGTTGCACTAGCCGTATTTCAAATGCTCAGTAGCCACGTGTGACTAGTGGCTGCTATATTGGGCGGTGTTCATAGAGGGCATTTCCATCACTGTAGAAAGTTCTGTTGGGTAGCACTGAACAAGAGGCTTAAGCAGATGTAGGTGTCATAAGTGTTGCTGTGTACTTACTGTTGTACCTCATTGTGTCCAGTTTTTCTGTTTTTCAGGATGCTGAGATTGATTAGTGTGTCCATGGGTGCTTCTGGGCATTTTTAAAGAAAGGAGAAAAGGAAATTTTGGTGCCGTTTAGGGTGAACTAGGTGGCAGGGAGTGAGTGATTCCCCAAAGTGGGACAGAGGCCATTCTAGCCATATAAGCATCATCTGAGGACACTTAGTATGATATAGTGGTTGAAAGTCATTCTTCCTGGGTTTGAATCCTGACTGCCACTTACTAGCTCTATGACCTTAGGCAAGTCACTTAACCTCACGGAGCCTCTGTTCCTTCAACTGTGAAATAGGAAAATACTAGTATTTAGCTCACAAGTTATTATGATGGTTAAATGAGATAATGTGCATAAAGCACACATTATGCACAGAGTAAGTAAGTAGTCAATGAATATTAATTACTAATATTATGTTACTGTAAAAATATGGGTTCCAAAGCTTTGGGGCTAGAGAATCTGATTTGGTAGGATCTGTGGTAGGACCTGGGATCTGCATTTTGAACAAGTCTCCAGGTGATCCCCCTGGCCCAGATCCCTCCCCGACATTTTTCCCTGGGATGACCCTTGGCTCTGACCCAGCCCCCAAGAAGCACATCCTGGCTGAATACCCCAGCGTCTGTCAGAGAACAGACAAGCCCAGTAGAGTTGCCAGATTTAGCAAATAAAAATCCCGTATTGTATCTGGCAACCCTAAATCTCTAATCCAGCTAAAACTGTAAACTAGCATTTATAGGAGAGGTTGTTCTGCGCCGTGGGTCTCCATTCCTGCCATATCTACCATAAGGTGCAAGAGTGTGGAGTGTGAGGACAAAAGTAGCACTTTTGGGTTTTTAGATAGGTCTTTACGTTTCAATTAGGGACCATGTCTAGATTTTTTACTCTGAAGAGGCCATCTTTTATAAAATCCAAGAAGGGGCTTTAGGGGCCATCTTACTTCTTCTGCTCATTCTGCAGATGGGGAAACTGAGGTCTGACTGGAGAGGGGGAGAGGAGTTGTCCAAGGTCAGTGGCAGAGCTGGACTGGAACCTAGGTGTCCAGCTGCTGGCCCAGCATATGTTCTTCTCTGTCATCCCACAGTACTTGTTTCTGTCCTCTGCTACCTCACTCGTGGTGGGGGAGAGGTAACACCTAGGGTAACCAGAGGCCCTTCTGGTAACGCCCTAAGAGTGGCTCATACCCTTGTGATCCAAAGGGAAGAACACAGCGAATAGAAGAAAAGGCAGTCGCTGGTGCTGGCTGGACAAAGCCCCAGAGACGGGTGAGGGGATCCTGCCATACGTCCAGATGGTGGGGGTCAGGTTCAGGAGCTGCCCCCTTTGGCCTGGCTCCCTGACATACAGGTCTGACTGGGCCTGGGCCCCACCCCACACCGGTGTCTTGCAGAGTGTCGGGAGGAGAGCTCTTTGACTTCCTGGCCCAGAAGGAGTCGCTGAGTGAGGAGGAGGCTACCAGCTTCATCAAGCAGATCCTGGACGGTGTGAACTACCTTCATGCCAAGAAAATTGCTCACTTTGATCTCAAGGTCAGTGAGGGGGTGAGGGAGGAGAATCATTTTAGGAAGAAGGAGCCCAGTCCCTTCTGATGTCACTGCCGGGAAGGGCTCAGTGCCTGTTTGGCCCTCGTCCCTTCTCTTGCTGTAGAAAACTCTGAGCTCCTAGGAAAGAAATGATGCCACAGAAAGTGTCCCTTTCCTCACTTTCATTTCACCTATCAGGCTTTCTGCACATAGAGACTGACTGCAAGAAGCTTCTTATTCAGACCACAGGTACCTTATCTCTCTCAGGGAGCAGGTGGGGTGCAGTTTTTAAATACTAGACCAACAACAGGAAACTTGAAACCAAACACATTTCACAAGACTGGACTCTTCAGTAACTGAGAACTAACTCATGAGCAGGCAGAAGTAGAAGCGTTCAGGCAAGGACTACTGAGGTTGGCTGGCCCTACAGGCCCTACACAGCACAGCCTTCAGCAGCCCTGGCCCAGAGGTCATCAATCTTGGAGTTCAGGGGCCTCTGGCTGCCCTCCCTGTTCCCATCCCCTACTGTGACCACAAAACTGCTTCCAGGGGCCGCTCATCATTTGTGGTCACTGGTATTCAGGGTCAAGAAAGTTCACTGTGACCACATAGGACCTCATAAAGCAAGAGTGTGGTCAAGTAGAAGGAGCAGTTCCCATAGTAACTGAACTCAGTCTAGTAGACTGATGAGCCTTTACAGACACCCAAAGCTTAAAGATCCTCTAACCTGTGATCAGAGGGACCTATTTCCCAGGGTGAAAACCCACTCATGTTTCTGTCCAGAAATTCCTGTTGTGTTTCAAGCATTGCGCCAGGCACCTAGGTATTGCTACAGATACAAAAATCAACTGGGACCTGTCTGGGCTTAGTTCCTCTTTTCTAGGAAACTTAGTACAGGAGACAGAAAAGAAAGACCAACAATAGAAGGAAGTATAGGGGAGCTAGGGAGCTGAAAGGAGAGGGCATCTAAGTCAGACTGCATTATCTGAGAGGGCTTCCTAGAAGAGGTGTTATTTGAGTTGAATTTTGAAGGACTGGTAGGGGTTATCAAAGGAGAAGAGTCTTCTAAGGAAGAGAGAACGACAGTGTACATGGTCCTGAAATAGCACAATGCATTCAGGGAAATACAGGCAAAGGGTGAATGTTCCAAATGGCTGGAGAATAAGCCAGGAAGAGAGCAGAAGGCAGACACAGGGTTTGAGAGCTAAGCCAAAGAGATTGAACTTTACCCTGAGGGATATAGGGGCCAGGTGATCAGGGAGGTGAGGCCAGCACATGTGTGTTTTGGAAAAATCCCTCTGGCTGGAAGGATGGATAGAATGGGGAACACCTGGAGGCGGGTGTAGGTGCCATCCGGGAAGCTAGTGCAGTAATCGGGTGAGATGTGGGAAGTGCAAAACTAATGTAAGGAGGGGACAGATTGAAGATCAATTACAGAGGTTGGTCTGAGGATTGATCAGGTGCCTAATTAGCTGTGGGGGATGAGGAAGACTGCAGAGTTCAGGATGACACCCAAGTTCTGACTTGGGAGGACTGGCCCAGAGAGGGCATGGCATGCCTGCGGTCTCACAGTGACTGCTTCAGGCAGTGGGTTCAGTTCTTGCCATGAACCCCCACCCCAGCTCTTACCCTGCCCTGTGGGGTGACCTGCCGTGATTCCCCTCGGTGGGGTCCTTACTTCTCTGCTGATTGCCGCAGTATTTTGAATTCCTCCAACAGGAGACACCTTGCAGTGTTTTACACAAGAATCTGGGGTAAAAGTTGGAGTCACCGAGGAGGGTGTGGCCTAAGGGGGACTTTGGACCTCAGAGTGGTAATACACTAAGCAGGCAACCGTCTACCCGGACTGTATTTGTGTCTCCTTCCTGGCAGTACTGTGGACAATTAACTGGCTGTTTTCTGTGTCTTTACTGGCTCCAGGAGACCGACCTCAAAATGGGCTCCTTTGTCTTTTCTCTATGGGGTCTGGTAGAGGTAGGAGGTGTTGTAATCCCACAGGCTCCGTGACTAAAGCGGGTCCACGTTGTTTAGTTTGCTTGTGTGGCTGCTCGCTGTGGTGTGGGGAGTGCTGGCTTGGAGGTGGCCAGGTCGGGGTTTCATCTTCATCCTACTGTGTACCAGGGTACAACTAAACCTCAGTCTTTTGGCTTCAATGCAAATAATAATCCCTACCTGGTGCGGTTGTTAAGGGTTAGAGAAGCAGCATTACCTGCTGTGTACCAGACAGTGCTCTGTAATAATACCTGCTATTGTTATTTCCCCTCCCAGAATAGAGGAAAAGGAAACACAACTCTTGTTACAGTATGTTGGGCCCGCCAGCCTAGAAAAACAAAACTGCTAATGCAATTCTCGATTAGCCAGCAGAGCTGAGATTCGTTGCTACTGGGGCAGGTCTGGCTCCTGGGCTCAGTGTGGATGCTTTCCTTGGCCTGGAGATGGTCACTGGGTTTCCCCCGGTTGTGTGTAGGGTGATTCTGCTAACCCCCGTCTCGGCCTCCTGTTCTTAGAGTTGTGCACACTGTGAGCATTCTGACCTTTCCTCCCCATCTGTGAGTCCCTTGGTCCAGGCTCAGCTGAGCAACTTCAGGAAGTGATGAGTAGCTGGATTACCTCATGATTGGGTAGACACTTCCTGGAGCCAGAATGTGGGTAGGCATGCCCCCGGTTGGAACTTTCCACCAGCTGGAGGGGGTCATGTAGAAAGCCCAGCTGGTAGCTTAGAGGGGACTTCTTGATTCCATGTTGTTTCCAACCACATAAAATTCATTTTACACGAATACAGTTTTCTCCCTGATTTTCACTCCCTGTGAGGTGCCTCTGCTTTTCTCAACTCTTATATTCTGTTACTCCTCACCAAGTGAGTCAGGCTAGCCTTGCTGCCCCATGGACACAGCCACTGTGTTGTCTCCATGCCCCTACCCATGACCTGTTCTCCATGCTCACCTTCCAGGAGCAGGTAATGGAGGACAGTGAGCTCTCACCTGTCTTTGGAATATGAACTTCTCCTGGATCTTCCCATGATAAGCTCCTCCTATGTTCAGTCACTGTGCTAGAGAGGTGAAGCCCTGTCCCTGGTTAACACATGCTCCCAGCCTTGTGGCAGAGAGCAGATAAATGGACAAATTAATGTATGATAAGCAGTCTTGGTAAAAACAAATCATGGCATGCTGTTGCCCAGAAATCTATGTTGGGTCCTTGTCATCTGTAGGATAAATAAACCTGTTCAGCATGGCATTCGGACCTTTCTTATCCTGCCTTAGTCCAGATTCTGGTCTCATCCACCTTTCCCCACTCCAAAACACTAGCCCCAGGCAACAAGATGACAGATACATGTTCTGGCCTCTCTCCTTCTATGTTCATGCTGTTCCCATACAGGAAGCTGTTGCTCTTCCTTTCTCTGTCCATGGACATCCTTCCTGTTCATCCTTCTAGGCCCAGCAGAAATATCATTTCCTCTAGGAAGCCTTTCCCTTCCCTACTACGTCCCAAAGCATAACTAAGAATGAACTTGCCTTTATGCTTCCGTTGCCCTTTGTACAGTCTGAGAATGTCTATTGCTGTTGGTCACTCTTCTGCTTGTATCTAGCACTGTGCTTGGCACATGACACATTACTCAGTGTTGAATGAATGAGTAAATGAATGAATGAAATGACTTAGTAAGACCAGATGCATGCATGGATGGCAAAGACCCTTTGATGTCACCTGGGAAATGCAAAAGAGTTTGCGGGCAGAAGTCAGTGCAATGATGTGAACATTTATTGGGGGGCTATAGTATGCCCAGGAGTAGAGTGACAAACATCAATGTGATATGGTACCTGCCTTCCACGGGCAGGAGATGGCCACGGTGAGACTTGGTGGGGAGGCCACCTGAAATGAAAGCTAACCATGACTCTTGCCAACAAATCCCCACTACCAAGGGGTAAGTGTTCCACCTCAGCAGAGGGAATACCAGGCCAGTGTGTGCTGTAAATTCACCATAGAAAGGCTGATTGAGGTGGGTAGGTAGGAGTGGTAAAGGTAGATGATGTTGCCTGTATTTACATGGTTGGAAGGGACATTGGGGCTGCCTGCCCTTCAGTCACAGGGAGCACCCAGTGTGCCTTCAGACATGCCTTTTGCGGGACAGATTACCAGGAAATGGGGGTCAGTACCACCTAGGAACCTTACCCTGGCGTGTGATCCCTACACAAACAAAGGCCTTGTCGAGGGCGGTTTTGTGTGGTTTTGTGTTTATTTTGTATTTGGGAATTTCCCTTCTGAGTTTTGGTATTTCTCCCCTACATCCTAATCCAACTTGAGGATTCAAAAATGGAAGGTCGGCCTCAGGTCTGACTAGTATTTTAAGCAAAAAGAACAAGTCATGAGGATTGAAAAAAATTATATGCAAACCAGGAACCCTCATGGGGCTTTTTGGCTTATATAACTACTAGAAAGGAAGAGTGAATTTCTGAACAAGTACTCCAAAATTCCAAATTCCTCTATGCCCTGATCATCTTTTGAGCTGTTTTTATGTTGACGATGTGAGGGGGTTTGCTTGTCAAGCTTTCATAGGAATGATATCAACAGTACTTTAAATGTATATGGCACTTTCTATAATACAGCATGCTTACACGTTTGTTCTCTCATGTGATCCTTATGGCCACCCATTGAGGTATAGGTATTGTCACTTTTTTACACACAAGGCAATTGACATTCAGAGAGGTTAAGTAACTTGTCCAAGATCACACAGGTTTTTTTTTTTATGTTTATTTATTTATTTTGAGAGAGAGAGAGAGAGAGTGAGCATGAGCAGGGAGGGGCAGTGAGACAGAGGGAGAGAGAGAGAGAATCCCTAGCAGGGTCTGCATCCTCAGCGCAGAGCCGGATGCAGAGCTCGATCTCACAATTGTGAGATCATGACCTGAGCCGAAATCAGGAGATGGGTGCTCAACTGAGTCACCCAGGCACTCCAAGATCACATAGGTATTAAGCAAGATAGCTGGAGCTTGAACTTAGCCAGTGAGGAAACACTAAGCCAAACTGGGTATTACCAGCTTTTTCAGTCACCAAACTGTGATGGTGTAGACTTCTTACTTCCTTGGTCCATGCCTCTTATATTTAATTAATCCAAGGGTCTGAACCGTGTCATACATTTATCCTTTACATGGTTAATTTCTCATCTGGTTACATTGTTTTTTCTTTCTAATATCCTCATAATTTTTAAAAAGTGCCTATTTTATTAACTGCTATAAAATGTGCATGCATTTGAAAGTAGAACTTACAAGAATGAGATTGTTTCCATACTAAAATCTGGTGGCATGAAGTGAAGGTAAGACATGGCAGAGATTTAACTTAGGATAGGGTGAGATTGTGATGGTGAAGGCCAGACCAAAGAGTCTGTATAGGCAGTCACAGCCATGGAAGGCTTTTCCCCTCAAATGTTTTTATTACGAAAACATTTCAAAACATTTAAAGAAATTGCAAGAATACAGAGGACACCATTACACCATCCCCCTAGATTCAACACGTGGCCACATTTGCTTTACCTCTTTCTGTAAAAAAGAATTAAAAGGGGCGCCTGAGTGGCTCAGTCGATTGAGCGTCCGACTTCGGCTCAGGTCATGATCTTGCAGTTCATGGGTTCGAGCCCCGTGTCGGGCTCTGTGCTGACAGCTCAGAGCCTGGAGCCTGCTTTGGATTCTGTGTCTCCCTCTCTCTCTGCCCCTCCCCCACCCCTGCTCGGTCTCTCTCTCTCAAAATTAAATAACATTTAGAAAATTATAAAAAAAAGAAAGAAAAAACTTTTTACTTATATAAAAGTATTTTATGTCTGTGTATCTACACACAGACACGTACACATGTGTACATATTGTATGATCTTTAGAATTAAAATCATTTTAAGTACAAATTAAAATAAAAACATGTATGTGATTTAAAAATTTTTTGGCATAATTTGAGAGAAGATTATAGCCATCCTGACACTTCATGCTTGGCACTTCTGTAGGCTTCTCCTGAGACTGAGGTTGGTCTCCTACAGTGCATCATACTTAAGAAAATGAGCAAGCATTGGCGGAAGACCTTTAATGGGTGGATAAACAAGATTCTATTTCTGATATTGAAAGAAAATTCTGGCAGGGCAGAGAGAGTACGCCAGTTGGAGGCGGTGATAAGAATATGGGAAAGAGATGAGCCAAAGGTACCCCTTAGCATCTTTTAAAATTTTTATTTAAATCCAAGTTAGTTAACATATAATGTAATAATGATTTCAGGAATAGAATTTAGTGACTCATCACATATATATAACACCCAGTGCTCATCACAAGTGTCGTCCTTAATGTCCCTTGTCCAGTTAGCCTATTGCCCCACCCAACACCCCTCCAGCAACCCTCAGTTTGTTCTCTGTACTTAAGAGCATTTTTCAAGGGAAGGATGATCTTTTATGCTATTATAAAAAGTAATAACTCATAGAAAATGTAGAAACTTACACGGAAGTTACCCACAGACTTTCCACTCCAAAGCAACTATTATTATCACTTGGTGTGGTTATGAACAGGTGTGTGTGTGTGTGTGTGTGTGTGTGTGTGTGTTAGGGTACTTGTAACTATATTGCTTTTACAGTTTTCTTTTGTGCTTTTTTTTTTAACTTTACATATTAACCCCAGCAGCCCACATGGGCTGTCAAGTATTTTACTTTGCTGTAGAAACTTTTATACAAGTATTTTCTGATTTCCTTACCCCCTCAGGATATTCTGAGAGGTGGACCCTGCTTCCTGTTTCTCAGATGCAAAGTTTAGCTTGTGCCCTCTTCATCTCCGCCCCATGCATAAGACTGTGAGCCCGAAGCCCTAGAAATACATGCGGTTTGCTTTATCAACTACTGCAAGGCCACCCTAGGGCAACCTGAGGAGAAGTGACCCTCAGAATGCTGAACTTCTAAATAGTGGAGGGAAGGAACAAAATGTGCCCAAATGTAAGCTATAGACAGCCATTATTAAAAGAATTGAAATATAGATGCTTTGAAATGGGAAGCATTAAACCAACCAGGTGACTCTTACAAGATACAGCAGGAGGCCACATGGTGAAGTAGAAAGAGGAGAGGATTGGGGGTTGAGCCTGCATTTGAGTCTCAACCTATGCTGTGTGACGTTGGGAGTTCACCTCTCTGACGTTTCCTGGCCTTGAAAGTGGAGATAATATTGCCTCTTCTTCCTGTCCCGTGGGGGTGGAGCAAAGGACCAGGGAGGTATCAGTATTAATGAGAGGGCTTGCAAATTCTAACACTTCCTGCAAATATTGGTTCTCAGTTTTAACTGGTCTTATTAGGCCACATTTCTCCCTATTCCTCTCCCTATTCCTCTCCCTACTCCTCCCTATTCCTCCAAAGGGATTCAGAAGGGAAGGTGGGCATGGAAACATCCAAAGGGGGAATGAATAAGGTAGCACTTTCCAGCCAGCCGGCCGGGAAGATTTTGAGGGTGGCAGGACACTGTGTAAGACTGCCAGGAAACTAGAAATGCAAATTGCCTTTGCATTCGCTGTTAGGTGCTTAGAGGCCTCCTGGGGCTTCTAGCTGCCCATGCCCTCCACTGGGGGCCCCTCCCTAGGCCTGGCCTCCAGGGAGGTATCATGTGTTCAAACAGTTACTTCTAGGTTCCATTCACAGCTCCACTGTCAGTCCTCTTACCGCCTCTGATCTCAGTAGGAGTGAAAGAATCTGATTCTGGAAGCAATGAAAATTGTAGAAAGAACAGGAACCTTAGCACTAAGAAGACCTGGGCTTGAATTTTTTTTAAGTTTATTTATTTATTTTGAGAGAAAGAGAGAGAATGTGGGAGGGGCAAAGAGAGAGGGAGAGAGAGAGAATCCCAAGCAGGCTCGCACTGTCAGCACAGAGCCTGATGCAGGGCTAGAACTCATGAACCATGAGATCATGACCTGAGCCCAAACCAAGGGTCTGATGCTTAACTGACTGAGCCACCCAGGTGCCCCGACCTGGGCTTCAATTATAAGCCCGGCTCCACAACTTAGTTGTTTGGCCTCAAATAAGTTACTTAACTTCTCTGTTCCTTAGTTCCTCGTCTAGAAAACACAGAGAGTACCCTCCTGTGTGAGGTTCTTTGCAGTGGTATTCTGGGAGCAGCCAGATCTCCAGAAAACAAGTGTATGTTTATACACACACACAAATTTATCCTGAATTTTATGATACAAAGATTTACAACACAACTTATAAACAATAAAGTAAATAAAACTTTTTATTGTAAATTCCATAGAGCAAGTTGTTTCTCATAGCACATTTTCTTCGTTTTTTTGCCAAACCCTTGTATCCATAGCCAATCTATGGCTGCAGGTGACACCTGAGTGTAGTTCTGACCAGAATGTTGGTTGATCTTTTTGTCTACGTTAACAAGTGAGATAAAAACCAAACAATGAAGACATGCGTTGGAACTTTACTCGTTTGTCAATGACACGAATGACTTCTTTGCTGAACTAGATAATAGTTTCTGAATATCAAAAAAAATATATTTCCTCAGTTTCTGTGCTATTCACAAAGTGACGGCTACCGACACGGCACCCTTTTAAGTTTAATCTGCATTATTAAGGGACCTTCTCCAGCGCTTCTTAAGTCTAGGATCAAGAAGACCACAAACGAGGTCCTGATCGGAGCATCTGCCAGTTTCCATAGTATCAGTACACCCACCATGGCCAATTTCAAGGAACCAGCGTGCAATTGCACACCATTAATTAGTATTTCCCCAACACAGAGATAGAGGGCAGAAATCACCTCAAGAGCGTCGAGACTATTAACACATAATTAACAAAATTAGGAAGCAATGAGTTTTAAGGGTTGTTTTTAAGATAGCCTATTTAACTGTAAGTTTATATAACTTAATTTTAATATTAAAATAATACAGTTACATAGCTCTCTTTAACAACCAGCTCACAAAATTCCTTCAAATTTAACAATTGGCTGTCATGAGCCAGTGGGCACCCCCCCCCCCAGCACCCCCCTGGGTCTCAGAGACTTTGCAGGTGAAAGCATTTTGTGAACAGGTTTCGTGCTCTATGCAGGCTGACTGTTGTCAGGGGTGTAGTGATAATAATGGCAGCCAACGTTTCCTGAGCACCTCGGAGACACGCAGGCTCTTCTCTGAGTGCTGTGCTTGCGTTCGCTCTTTTTATCCACGCAGCCACACTGTGAGGGAGGTTCTGGGTCATGCCCATTTTATAGAAAGAGGAGGTTGCTCGAGAGCTCCTTGGGCTTTATTGTGTCTCCTCAGAACCTCTTAACATATTAGTATTCCCATTTTTCAGATGAGGAGCCAAGGCTCAGAGGGGTGACTGACTTGGCAAGGGTCACACAGCTAGCACAGGGCAGAGTGGGATTCAAACCTGTGTCTGTCAGGTGACTGGGCCCTCGTTGGCACTGGTTTCCCAAACATGACACTGTCCTCTTCAGACTTGCTTAGAGAACTTGCTTTCCAAAACCAGTACAAGAGCCTCACTCCTGGTGAGTTGATTTCTGTCGGTTCGGTAGCATTAGCACAGTCTCCAGAGGATTACAATGGGCAACTAGCTCAGACGTGGACCCCCAAAGCACAGCTTGGGGGCTCAGAATGTCTTGATCCAAGCCCAGATTCCTCACTGGTGAGATGGGGCACCAGCCATCCATAGCTGGGTGGCTGTGAGGATCTAATAAGGTGATGTGCGGGGAAAGCTCACCACAAATGCTAGTTTGGCACAGACCATAGATCCAACATTGCTGATTGGCCCAAAGCCGAAAGCCAGTGGTCCTGGAATGCCTTTGAAAGTGAATTTTTATTTCTGCCCCTGCTGCTAGGGCCTAGAGACAGAGTAGGTAGGTAGAGTAGGTTTTCTCCTCTGCTTTACTGAATAGGGCAGTGGGAGGTCAGAACCATGTAACAGCCTTCCCCAGAGGAGGAGGCCATGAGCGAGTGGCCAGAAGCTGTGGCTTAACAAATCCAAGTGCAACCCAGTTGGGGTCCTTCCCTAAGCCACAGCTGTGGGTTTTCTGGGAAAAACATGGAGCTGGGGCAGGAAGCTGCTGAGGCACCAGGGCCAAGATGGACGTGCCCACTTTGCCAGCAGGCAGGAGTGACCCCAGCAGGCACCCTTGCATCAACTAGAGGAAGGGAGGGGACGTGGAAGAAGGGAGAGCCCACAGGATCTGGAGTCAGCCAGAACTTGAACCCTAGCTGCACTACTTATTACTGAGGCACCTTGGGAAAGCACTTAACCTCTCTGAGCCTCTGTTTCTTCATCTGTAAAATGGGGGTGATGATGGTATCTGCCTCAGAGAGTGAGAATCAAGTAAGTATGAATGCTTCGTAAACTAAATGCTATAGGTTGTGCTTTTAGGACCGTAGAAAGAGCATGAGAAGTCCGCCTGCTCTCTGCAAGTGGGCAGTCTTGTTGGGGAGGCAGGACTAACAATCAGGGTCTTGGCGAAATGGTTGGTACTGCAGGGCGAGGTTGCTGCACAAGTGTGGAGCCAGGACAAGGAAGGAGAGCTGGGCTGGGTATTCAGATGATACTTCCTGAGATAGGAATTTTGGCTGGGCTTGGAAGGATGGGTAGGAGTTCAGTAAGCAGATGAAAAAGACTCTCATTCTGAGAAGGAGACACATGATCAAGGAAATAATCATAGAGATGATGCTGGGGCACCTGGAAGGCTCACTCGGTTGAGCATCTGACTTCGGCTCATGTCATGATCTCACGGTTCGTTGGTTTGAGCCCTGCATCAGGCTCTGTGCTGACAGCTCGGAGCCTGGAGCCTGCTTCGGATTCTGTGTCTCCCTCTCTCTCTCTCTGCCCCTCCCCTGCCCATGCTCTGTCTCTCAAAAATGAATAAACATAAAAAAAAAAAAAAAGATGATGCTAACAGTTATAGGTCACGTTTTATGCCCTGTTTGATCCTCTTGGTAACCCTCATGAGGTAGGTTTTATTATCTAATTTATTGCTGCTTATTTATAGGTGAGAAACCTGTGGCTGACAGGCTAAGGAACTTGCCAGTGTCACACTGCTGGTAAATGGCAAAACTGGGATTCAAATCCAGGTTCTAAGTCTCTTAGCTGTGATCTCTCTTGATTCCCTAAAAGCAGAATGAGCAAGAGACGCATATGTGGTTTGTCCATTTGTCCAGCAGACAATTCCTGAGCACTTACTGAAATAGCAGCCACTCTTGGGTCCTAGGGGTGGCAATGGCAGGCAAGGCCCCCATCCACCTTGTGGGGCTTCAGGATAGAGGAGGGAGCTCACATAAGGAATTACAGTGCCGTTGGTTCTCTGCCAGAGGCATGTCGGGGTACCATACAGGCCCTGACGGGAAACAAATGGCTGCACGTGCCAGAAGGGAGGGGATCACAGAAGATGTTCCAGTGTGTGTGTTGGAGTTGGGCGTCAGGGGGAAGAAAAAGCTTGTGAGGAAGGCCATTCCCCCAGAGTGAACTGCAGATTGGGGTACGGGTGATGAGGAGGTCGGTTGGCATGTGAGTGTCCAGTGATAGGAGGGCCTTGAATGCCAGACGGAGACGGGCCTTGGGTATAGGCCACACTGGAGGCTTGTGGGAAGGGGCTGCCTGTGGTCTCATCCACGGTGTGCCAGGGGGAGAGTTTGCTGCAGCACCATGGAAACCAGCCCAGAGAGGCCTGGAAGCAGTCAGCCTTGCTTTCTCAGTTTGCCCAGCGCTTCCTGAATAATCTGGGGCCATGCTTGATATTTGCAATGAAGGTTCATCTGCAGCCTTCTTGTCCCCATAGCACAGAGTGGCTGGGCCCCTGCTCTGCTGAGGTAAGCGGCCTCACCCAGCGATAGGTAGGCTGCGTAGGCACCTGGAGAGGATGCTGGGTAGGGAGGGGGTCAGCAGACTTGGGCTCTGCTCCTTGCTCAGTGACCTTGGCAGTTTCTTGACCTCTTTGAGCTGCTCTGCAACCATGAAGGGACTAAATGACCTCTGAGGTCCCTTGTAGCCTCACCATTGTGAACACGGTATGGTGAACTGGGGGTGAGCAGGTGCCCCAGCATCATCTCTATGATTATTTCCTTGATCATGTGTCTCCTTCTCAGAATGAGAGTCTTTTTCATCTGCTTACCGAACTCCTACCCAAATGAGTGGGACAGGAGGCAGGTCAGGTCAGTGAGAGGGCATGGTCTGCAGGTGTGCACAGGTGACTCAGCAGGGATTTAGTAAGATTCCCAGGGCTGACTGTTGTCATTGCTGCATCCCAGAGAGGAGCAAACAAACATAGCTACCATGGTTTGAAATCTTGCTGGGCATTGATCCTTACGTGCACCATCTCTGAATCTTCAGAACAACCCTCTGCCATGGTAGGTGACTCATTTTACAAGTGGGAAATCATGGTTGCAAGAGATCCACTGACTTTGAGCAGGTTTCACTGTGAGTGACAGAGCTGGGATTTGAACCTTGACCTGCCTGGCTCTAAGCTCAAGTCTTTTGCACCTTACTGTGTAGCCCCCAGAGGCCGCCTTCATCCTGCAGGGGCTCTTGGTCATGCTGTACTGGACTGGTGGGGATCACCCACTGACATCGGTCCTGCCAGGAGGACTGGCTTCTGGTTGGCACCATAGCAGGCACCTCTGACCAAAGCTGCTGGGACATGGAGGGGCATGTTGGCCTCTCCCACAGCTGCCTGCCTGGTGGGCTGAGCTGGGTGATTTGTTTTGACAGATGAGAGCAGTCTCACCTCTTGGTAGCAGCTCCACAAACCCAGTGCTGGGCAGTGGGGGCACCTACTGGAATGTGATCCTTCTTTCCAGCCATGCTTTGGAGGTGATGGCAAACATGTGGGTAGTATTTGGTTGAAGCAACTAAAGCTGGAGGAAAGGGCAGATGGTTAGGACCACACTATCCCAAAGAGCGTCCTGGCTTGGGCCCAGTAGTTTGTGGTCACAGTGGATTGTTCGTCCTTCCTGACCAAGAGCCAGGAGACCTGAGCCTTTGTATGTCTCGCTTTGGGGCCCAGAGGAGTGGGAATTTGCCCGGCCAGCTTGGGAGGTTATGCCACCTTGCAGTTGCGGAGGCTAGAGCGCGAAGGGGCTCTGGATCCCATCCAGTGTCTATTTTAGAACTGGGGAGCTGTGACCCAGAGAGAGGAAGTGATGTGCTTAAGTTCACATGGCCTCATATGGTAGAGGTGGAACTGGAATTTCCCACTACCCAGGCCCAGGATCTTTTCTAGTGCCCTACCCTGTTCAGGAAGGGGGAAGCAAAGAAGCTTAGAAAACCCCCCTGGGGGAACTTCTGCTTTATTGGCCCTCAGACTACCCTTGGGGATCCTCCCTCGGTCATTTTTCTCCTGGCCCAGCCCTATAGCAGCCCTGTGGGGAGGAGTGCACTAGGGCCCCCCTAGTGGTGGTGGAGGGCCTCCACAGGGCAGAAAAGGAAGGACCACTCACTAGTTCCCAATTCTTTCAGTACACGTCAGCGTATTTCAGTGGGACATACAGGATGCAAGACACCATAGGGGAGGCCAGGAAACTTAATGCTGACCTGAATTTTCCCAGGGAGGCCACCACTCAGGAGAGCAGTGTCACAATATGAGAGACAGCCTGCAACTTAGGACCACTTGCTCATAACCCCCACCTAAGGGGGTTAGAGCACAAGGTCAGGGGCTGCTTCATTGAAAAGTAAGGGAGTAAAACGAGGCAGGGATGGGGCATCATCTCTGAAAGTGTGAAGAAGAGTAGGAAAGATATTCTAGGCAAGGGGAAGAGCCAGAGAAAAGGATGGAACTGAGATGTCATTCTGGGTGTGGTAATACCCACCTTGAGGGGATATGGGGCAGGTGCAAGCAAATGATGGGCAGTGAGGCTGGGAAGGTAGTGTGGGGCAGTCAGTGCAGAACTTCGATGCCTCAAATATCAGGCAGGGCACCTTGACCTTACTCTCATGGTCAGTGGGACCGCTGAAGATATTTAACCAAACTGGGTGAAGTGGTGGCGAGCAGGGGCTGCACTGCCCAGGAAACCCACCCTGATGCCGCCATGATGAGCTGTTGGACCTTAAGCCAGTGCTTTAGGTCTCTGAGCCTCTGTTTCCTCATCTGTGAAATGGGGGTGATAATAATCCACCACTCAGAATGGTTGCAAAGATGACATAGAGCGCTAGTGCGCTGCTCGCCTTGGTGAATGTTTGGAAAATAACAGCCCCTGCTTTGCCTCCTGGTTAGTGAAGGCTGAGACAGCAAGAAGGAAACCCTTCTGAAAGCGAGAGGAGCTGCAGATATAGGGTCTATTTTACTGTTTTGCTATTTGAGGGCAGGTCTGAGCCAGAAGGTACATTTGGTCCAAATGGCTCTGTGTGTGAGTGGTAAGGTGAGGACAAGAATCTGGGTCCTGACACCCAGTAGAACATTCCTGCTGCCCTAAGGTCACCTCTCAGCCTGAAAACCACAGGCCATATCACTTTACCCAGACTCTCTATGGGGACTCTGCCAGGACCTCTCTTCTCTCCTTGAAACAAGGTCGAGCCCAGGAGATCCTGAGATTCCTTTTCTGAGCCTTTGAACCCAGCGTGAGGGCAGGCCAGAACTGCACTCGGGGCCCCTCACCTGGGTAAAGTGTCACTGGAAGAAAAGGCGTGCAGGGATGGGAAGCAAGTGCCAGGAGAGCAAAACAGCTATGCCTGAGCCAGGGACCAAGCCTGCCCTAGGTTGCCAGCCTGGAGCAGAATATCCACTTCCCCCCCGGGATAGATTTCCCAGAACCTTTGGGAAGCAGGAAGATCATTTACTCTAGTTGTTAGAGCAGAGGTTTTGGAGTCCAACAGATAGAGGTTAAAATCCCCATGTCCAGGAACACCTGGGTGGCTCAGTCGGTTGAGCGTCCAACTTCAGCTCAGGTCATGATCTCACAGTTGGTGAGTTTGAGCCCTACATCAGGCTTGCTGCTGTCAGCGAAGAGCCCGCTTAGGATCCTCTGGCTCCTTGTCTCTCTGGCCCTCCCCCACTCATGCTTTCTCACTCAAAAATAAAAAACAAAACAAAACATGAAAATCCCTGTGTCCACAAGCCAGTATTTCAGTCTTGGTTTCTTTCTGAAACAGGGAAATGATAACATCCACTGCATAAGATAGCTGGAAGGGTTCAATGAGGTAGAAAGTATGTCCCGTGCTGGGTTAGCACATTGCAGCGAAATGGCAGGTGTCTTCACTCAGGGAACAATTATGAGCACCTGGTGGATGCTGGGCTCTATCCTGAGCTTTAGGTAGTTGATAGGAACAAAACCCTCAGGAAGCTTATAACCCAGTGTGAAGAGACAGATAAGTAAGCGACCACCTTGAGACAGTGTAAGACACATTGAAATGGGGGAAGCACAGGATGTTATGGGAACTGGGCAGGAAATGTGTGTGTGTGTGTGTGTGTGTGTGTGTGTGTGTGTACGCATGTGTAGGCCTTCTGGAGGAGGTACTATTTTTACTGAAACATGAATAGGAAATTAGCCAGGTTTGGGGTAGGGACTGTGCAGGAAGAATGTTCCAAGCAGGGGAGAAGTCACCTGCTAAGTGTTAAGTTCTTGGAGTGGGCAAGAACTTGCAGGGACAGGCAGTACTAAGGTAAGAAAACGTGGCCTGACCCTGAGGTTTTCACAAGTCAGTGCAGAGGCTGTTTCCTCTGGACTGTGGGACACAGAGGTGAGAGGATATAAGGCAAGGATACTTCTCACCTCTCAGAGCAATGCTGCCTGGGAGAATTCAGCCTCCAATTGTTTTTCCTTCTCCCATGTTCCCTACCCATTTCCTCCTGCCCCATTATCCTGGGGGTCACCAGGTCTGGTGTGACTGCTTTTGTCCACTGTGGCTCCCATCCCCATTCAGTGTGTGCTGTGCCTTGAGCACTATGGTGGTCAGGAAGACCCCGGTTCTGACCCTCCTCTGCCCCAGAAGCAAGCCTCAGGGCCATTCCCTGGAGGAGAGGGGAAGTTCCTAATAAGGTAAGATGGTGGGCAGTGGGGAGGGCACAGCTTACGGCATGGGGTTCCAGAACACTCGAGGTCCATGAGCAGCCATTTGAGGGCTGGATTGGGGGTATCGGAGTGGGGCCATCTCTCTGGGTCCCATCTCCTGACCTCCCCCCTCAGTCTCCTTTCTGCAGGACCTAAGATCCTGCTTTGCCTTGGGAAAGGACTTTGACACATTTTCACAATCAAGTTGAGAGAAGTCTCCAGAGGGGAAAAAGGATAAACAAGCTTAAAAAATGCAAAAGGAAATGTATTCTTTATTTATTTTCAAAGTCGGGGGAGGCCACAGCCAGCTCATTTGAGTGAAAGTTTCCAGCCACTCTGACATGAGGTCACAGAGACTTCAGGGAGCCAGGACGTTTGGGATGGGGCAGCTGGAGTGTCTTCAGGCCAGATTCAGAATCAATTCAGCTAACAGGGCAACCGTCAGCCTGCCAGGCACTGTGCTCTGCACTGTAGGGGTGAACATGCAAAGACCTAAATCCTCCCTCCAGCTGAGAGTCCGGTAGAGGAGCTAGAACAAAGATAGCAAGGACTGGTGGACAAGGAGAGAGTGTGACAAATGTCATAACAAAAAAGTTCAAATAAGCACCAAAGGGACAGGAGGGGGATTCATTTCTGGTGTGTGTGGGTGGGGTACTCATTGAGGAAAGCTTTCAAAGCTTTCAAGGACTAGCTGAGTTAGACTTTGAAGCCCAGCTAGGATTTTAATGGGCATAGATCAAGCAGAAGGCTTTCTGGGTAGAGCAGATAATGTGAGCAAAGGTACAAGGTGGGAAATTCTTCTTTGAGAAATAGGGATGTTTGGGGCGCCTTGGTGGCTCAGTCGGTTAAGCATCCGACTTCAGCTCAGGTCATGATCTAACGGTTCATGAGTTCAAGCCCCACGTTGGGATCTGTGCTGACAGCTCAAAGTCTGGAGCCTGCTGTGGATTCTGTGTCTCCCTCTCTCTTGCCCCTCCCCCACTCGTGCTCGCTCTCTTTCTCTCTCTCAAAAATAAATAAACATTAAAAAATTAAAAAACAAGAAATAGGGATGCTCGATTTTCTTAAACGTGTATTTATCTATTTATGTGTTTATTCATTCATGTAAAACTGCTTTATTGAGATATAAGTCACATACTATACCATTTGCCCATTTAAAGTGTACAATTTAGGGGCACCTGGGTGGCTCAGTCAGTTGAGCATCTGACTCTTAATTTCCTTTTTTTAAGTTTATTTATTTAATTTGGGAGAGAGAGAGAGCACGAGCAGGGGCGGGGCAGAGAGAGAAGGAGAAGAGAGAATCCCAAGCAGGGTCTGCACTGTCATTGTGGAGCCCAATGTGGGGCTTGAACTTATGAACCTCGAGATCATGACCTGAGCCAAAACCAAGAGTCAGACACTCAACCACCTGGGCCACCCAGGTACCACCTGACTCTTGATTTTGGCTGAGGTCGTGATCCCAGGGCTGTGAGATTGAGTCCCACATCAGGCTCCCTGTTGAGCATGGAGCCTGCCTAAGATAATGTCTCTGTGTCTCTCTCCCTCTGCCCTTACCTGCCTCTCTCTAAAATAATAAATAAATAAATAAACAAACAAATAAAATAAAGTGTACAATTTACAAAGTTGTGCAGCTAATACCACTATCAATTTTAGAAAATTGTCATCACTCCAAAATGAAGTTCCATACCCATTAGCAGTCACTCCCCATTTCCCCAGTCCTGAGCAACTGCTAAACTACTTTCTCTTTCTATGGATTTACCTATTCAGGATATTTCATATAAATGGGATCATATAATACACGGTCTTTGGTGACTGATTCTGTCACTTAACATCATGTTTTCAAAGTTCATCTATGCTGAGGTATCAGTATTTCATTCCTTTGTATTCTTTCTCTGCCTTCATTCCTTTTTATGACTGAATAGTATTCCACTATATGGATATACTGGGTTCATCAGTTGATGGGACGTTTGTCTTGTTTCCATTGTGGGACTGTTATGAATTTGATGCTTTTGTGTGGATGTATGTTTTCAGGACATTCCACTTTGAAATTTTTTTTTTAATGTTTATTTCTTTTTGAGAGAGAGAGACATAGAGTGTGAGCAGGGGAGGAGCAGAGAGAGAGAGGGAGACACAGAATCTGAGGCAGGCTCCAGGTTCTGAGCTGTCTGCACAGAGCCTGACACGGGGCTCGAACTCACAAACCTTGAAATCATGACCTGAGCTGAAGTCTGATGCTTAACTGACTGAGCCACCCAGGCACCCCCAGGACATTCCACTTTGAATGAAGTCTAGGACAGTCATGGTGGGGAGCGGGAGGGGAGAGGGTGAAGTGGAGAGACCTGCTCACCCATGTTCAGGCTCTGAGCAGTTGGGTGGGAGTGAGACGGGTAGGCTCAGAAGGGTAGGCTTGTGTCTGGCCTCCCTGAGAGCCTGTGGTGTATGAGGCCAGGGCAGGGCCATCCCCCCACCAACACATACCCACATGGTTGTGTCACATCTGGCAGCTGTTTGCTACACTGGAAATAGCCTGGGCAGCTGGTATTTTCCCGGGAAGTCAGGTGCATTTTTTTCCAGTGTCCTGTCGAGGGCCAAAATTAGTTAAACCCATAGAGAAGTGTGAGCTACATGGTTAGGCCAGAGGAGGGGAGTTTGTCAACAGGAAGCTGGCCAGCCAGGGGAAAGAGGTGGTCAGGAAGACAAAGGTTAATAAGCCGTGTGTAAAGCCAGGCTAAGCTGCTAGGCTCCCACCCCTATGGTCCTCACACAGAGGCAGTGGTTTTGTTTACAGGAAATGCTTTGAATTTCTCACTGGCCCCATTTAACAGATCAGGAAACAGAGGCACTGCATTGAAGGATCTGCCATTCAGAGACAAAAAGGGGACTAAAAGCTAAGGTCTCTGGTTCTGCTGTGAGCAGCAGATTTCATAAAACCCAGCCCTTGCCCTCAGTGCTATGTCTGTCTTTGAGTTCACAGGAGAAGACAGGACACAAAAACAAGAAAGAATTTTAGTCTCCTAAAAAAGAACACCAAACCCCACCCCAATCCTAAAGCAAAAACACAAAACAGGGCTTTAATTACCATCTTTTCATCCTTTCCTTTTTTACTTTTTTTGTTGTTGTTGTTCTCCAGCCAGAAAACATTATGTTGTTAGACAAGAATATTCCCATTCCGCACATCAAGCTGATTGACTTTGGCCTGGCTCATGAAATAGAAGATGGAGTTGAATTTAAGAATATTTTTGGGACGCCAGAATTTGTTGGTAAGTTTTAGGCCTATTTCTCTCCCAGCTAAGTAGGCATCTGGGATCAAAAGGTAGAGAAATTCTGGGCACAAACCCTGTGTCTGTTTGAGAGTCTGGGCTAAGAGATGGTGCCTTGGAGACTCCCCCTTGGAAACCTAATGGGTGGGGAAGAAAATGTCCTGCAAGTCTTCTGGGTAAGGGTCCAGGTGCTGGCCTTGAGCACCCAGTGGGGCAGGAGGAGGCCCGGTGGGGCTAGAGGCCTTTGCAGAGTCAAACCCTCCCGGAGCTGGCCCCACCTCCTGCTCTTAGATGAATTTATTGTGAAGATTTAAAATTTCCTCACCCTCTGGCATTCCCATAAACTCAAGTTTCTCTGAAGTAGCTTTTGACTTCCTGAAAAGGATAAGGGAAATCATCTGCTAAATGCCAGATCCACCCACTCACCTCTCCTGTGTGCCTGGCCTTTATTCTTGCACAGGGGGCCCTGCTTCACAAGAGCCTTGGCAGCTCCCCCATCCCTCCGTTTCTATCAGCCTTGGCTCAGGCCCCAGAAGCCCCCTTGTGGGACTGGGGCTGCAGGCTGAGGGTCCTAGAGAGACAGCCTTACAGAAGGGAGAGGAATGAGAATTGAGGATCACTGTCTCTCTGCTTTGGGAGTTGAAGTGGTCTTGGAAATGGAAGGAGGTCATGGTCTCTCCGAAATCTGGGGAAAACTTCTGACATAAATAAAATAAGGAAAACAGAATGTTTCAGATCATCCATCCTGATGGATTTTCAGGTCACACATGCCAGCCCCACAGCCACTATGGAATGGTGCTGTTAAGGCTCCACAGACCCCAGGGTAGGGGAACTTTGCTGTGTGCCAGGCACTATGCCGGTGCTCTGCAGACATCACCTCAGCTAATCTTCAAACAACCTCATGAAGCAGATTTAATTATTTTCTCTATCGGATGCTTTGTTCAAGGCAAAACAACCAGTAGGTGGTAGAGCTAACATTCAAATACAGATACATGCAACATCAAAACCTGTGCCCTCTTGGTTACACGGGGTTGTCTCTCTAGAAAGACCTTGTCCCGAGGAGGCTTACAATTTAGTTGCGGAAACATCAAACGACCGAGTGTGAGTGGTAGAAGGATCTTTTTAGGTCATCTGGGCTAGTTCAACAAATGTAGTATTGGAAGTCTGGGGGATTTTAGTGAAGGTCAACCAATGGCTGTTCTTCATCTAGTATCTATGACAGATATTAGGTGCGGTACTGAGGACACAGTGGCGGCAGGGAGCCACACTCAGAATGATTCATGCAAGGTCACACAATGAACTGGTGGCAGAAGCAACCTGAACCAAGGGCACAAGACATCTATTCTTGAACTTTGTCCAAGATGGCAGTTGCTGCCCACCATTCACATATGTGGTGAAATGCATATATTTATTCACTTAAGTTCAGACCAGATGCTAACAGTAAATGGTTCAACTAGACATTCAGGGCAATAGTGGAAGAGGTGTCACAAGACAGGATGTGATTAATTATAAACTGAATGATAGAGACCTCTCTGAAGACTTCTCAAACAAGATATTCACTCTGGCAAAGTCAATGGGATCAGTCATGCCCTTGAGTCAATGAGAGACAAAGGGCTGGTGTTGTGGGTTGGAGAAGTGTGAGGAGGGGTAGGGAAAGAGGCAGGGTAGAAGAGGAGTATACATCCCAGTCTCAGTCATTCATAGCAGTGGGGAAGGCCAGAATTAGTACATTTATCCAGGACAATTCCCTGTCCACTATGGATGAAACAGAGAGTTCCTATCAGAATGGCCATGTGAGTGAGACATTGATGGCTAGGGCCAGACTATGGAGGGTTCTTTCCAGTGATACAGTGTTAAATGTCTAACAACTGGGTCTCCAAAACAAAACAAAACCCAACCCTAATTTATAGCATTTGCCAATTTTAAGCTACCAACTTGTCACTGAATTCAGAGTTGGGAAGAGATACACACAGTTGACCCTTGTGAGCCAGTATGACCCAGCTCTAGCCTAGAACTGGTTTTGTTTGCACCTTACAAATATACAGGGTGACTTCTCTAGGCCTCTGCCCAAATTATGATAACTTTCTTTATCCAGGACTCCTGAGAAACAGGTTATAATTACTTGTCCTACTCCCACCATTACTCTGAAACTTCAACCTGAGACACAGTATTGAGAAGTTACCATCAGCTTCTAGGAGCATGGTGGACCCGGTCTTCCAAAAGCCCTCCGGCAACAAAACTTGATTCTTGAGAAAAATATTCTTTATAATGAAATTCTGGACTCATGGGAAATAAGAGAAATCTTTAAGGGTAGTAACTCTTCCTGCATCACCTGCCCCACCTCCAAAGCCAGTGAAATATGAACTTAGAGCTGGAGCTGTGAGCAGCAAGAAAATTCAAGAGGAGGTCCTCTCCCAAAGGCAAGTGTATGTATCAGCATTTCAATCAGAGACTAGCAAGACTTAGACATCCAAGGACATAAGATATTTAAATGATCACATGTTGACTGTAAAATCAAGGGAATGTATATAGAAACAAAAGAATCATAAGAATGAGCAGGCAACAAGAGACTGTCAAAAATGACCAGGCAAATGCTAAAAAGAACCAGGAAGAAGTTTAAGAAATTCTATACTCCTAGAAATTTAAAATTTAGTGAATGAGTTAAACAGCAGATTACACACAGCTGAAGAGAGAATTAAAGAATTGAAAGTCAGAGCTGAATAAAATTAGCCAAAATACCACAGAAAGATCGAGATACAGGAATATGAAATAGAGGACAAGTGTGAGAGGGTGAAAACAGAAAATCTAACACAGGTCTGTTTGGAGTCCCAGAGGAGGGAATAGAGACAACAGAGGATCAACATTTGAAGAAAATGGCTGAGAATTTTCAGAACTGTTGTGAAAACATGCATCTCCAGATACAGAAAGGACAATGTATATCAAACAGAAATAAATAAATAAATAAATCCATTATAATTACACTGTAGTTAACACTATAGTTAAACTACGGGGTACCAAAGACAGAGAGATCATGAAAGCGGCCAGGAAGAAAAGACAGATAATAAATAAATAAATAAATAAATAAATAAATAAATAAATAAATAAAAATTTGACAGTGTACTTGTTAAAACAACAGTAGAAGCCAATGTCCAATAGAATATTATCTTTTAAGAACTAAGGAAAAATTAAAAAACAATGATTAGGGAGCATCTCTCTACTTGCTAGATGGGATGCTGTCCAGTTCATGAATCACTTAATAAAGCCAATTACAATCCTCAAAAAAAAAAAAAAAAACCCAAAACACTCTTAACTCTACACCCAGCAAAAGTTATATTTCAAGAATGAGGATAAGTGATTCAGGCAAAACATAGCAAAATCCAAAAATTCAAAAAAGAACAATACAAACCATAAAACAATTAAGCCACCAACAAACCTTTATTACTAGAGCTTCTAAAGATGTGCTTGTGAACTAAATGTTCTCTGAAGGAAGACCTCACTGTGTGAAGTAATAGAGCAAAGAAATAAGTAAACATTTGGCAAATATAACCATTTTCTGTTTAAAATGATGATGGTGGTGGTGATGATGATGATGATGACAGTGATGGATGGTCATGGATGTTTTAATTGCAGGGTTAAAAAACAGAACTAAAAATTGAGGAAAATAATGTTAGATAGGAAGGAGTTCTTGAAATGAGTGTTCTAAGGCTCTTGTAATATTAGAGGAGAGTCAAAAGAGTGCTTATGTTAGAATTTGTTAGATAGCCATCCTAAAGTCTCAAGGGTGGCCATTACAAAAATGTAAGTAGGAAAGGAAACCAGTAAGAGAAGTAATAAAATAAAAAACACCAAGAAAGAAGAAGAAAAGCACAGAAGAAAATAGACAAGCAAATGCACGTAGAGAACAGAAGTGAGTGTATATGTGTATCAAACAGATAAGCCTGGGAAGTGAGTTGTGCTTCTCAAACTCTCTATGGTTAAAGACTTAAAATTTTTTTTTTCTTCAATCTGTCCTGGACTGCTTCTTCATTAAAGACACAAGAAAAATAAATCCCTAGAAAAATCATCACAATTTGAACGTCATGGCAATGACATATTGCTGTACGAGTTTCTAAAAGCTTACTCCCCATTTCTGGACCTATTGTGTCTGGACCAGTGACTCTTTGTCTTCAGACCACACTTTGAATCACTGTGCTAGAGAATGTCTTTCATGTTTGTGAGGAGACTTGTGCCAAAAAGTTCATAGCAATGTTCTGATAAGAATAGAAGTGGAAACCATCCAAATGATCACTGAGAGGACAATGACTGAAAGATGATACATATTAACACAGTGGACTATTACATAGCAGTGAAAATGAAAGACCATGTATGAACATTCAGTGAACACTAGAAGCATAATGTTAGAGGGTGGGGGGATCAAGTGACTACATTATCTCTGGGATGACATCGTTTTGATGAAGCTAAAAAATAAGCAAAACCAGAAAAGTGGTTCCTTGTGTCTCTAATTAGAAAGGGGGAGGGGGATGGTGGTCACATGCTACAGATGCAGTAGTTTTAACATTGTTCTAGATGCACCAGTGTAGCCTTTCCCACCCTCTCCCTTTTTCCATTATGATTAAACAGGCTCAGTCCTTCTCCCTTCTCTAGCTATTCCCCTCTTTTTCTCCTCAGTTTCATGACCAAGCTTTTTTTGTAGCATTGTCTACATCCTTATCTCTACTTCCCACAGTCAGGGCACCTCCGGACACCACACACTTTCTAAGTGTTTGCCTGCTTGATCTTTGGGTGGCATTTGGTCCTCTTCTGTCCTGGGTAGACTGTTCTTTCCTAGACTCTGCACCCACTCTTGGTCACCACATCATCCACACAGCTCCCGTTTCCACCTGTACGATGACTCCAGATTTGATGGCTCCAAGTCACTCTCCCATACCCGGGGCATCTTTGCCTGGATGCCCCTCGGGCACCTCAGGTTCATCATCTCATTGGCCCCAGATTGTTGTCATTCTTCTCAGGGAGGAGGTGTCCCTCTTTCAGACCAGATTCAGGAACATGGATTCCCTCTCTGCCTTCTTTTCTTCGTTATGACCTTCCAGCGCTGACCTAACTGTTTTCCACCAGAGACTTCTAAAGCAAGCCTTGTTGCCAGGCCCCATTTCCCCTTCTGGCATCTTCCTTACCCCACCCTTCTCTTCCTCTTCCAGGCATCCCTCTGTCCTTTCCTTCTTCCTCACTATTAAGGCCTCTTTGTAAAATATTTCTACCAGGATAACAGGCAACTTCATTTCTCAAAATTCTTAGACCCAGATTATCTCCATCTGTTGATTTTTCCTTAGTGAGGATTCAGGAGGGAGACATTTGTCACCAAACTCCCTAAAATTCCCTATCACCATCTCTTCTCATTTTCATACTCCTGCTGATTCTTCAATATGGCTTCTTTCAGCTCCAGAAATTGTGAACTACGAGCCCCTGGGCCTGGAGGCTGACATGTGGTAAGTTGTATAGACAACCCAGGTGACCTTGGGGTCCTTTCAAGGGCAGAAGGCCTCAGACTCTGACTCTGGCTGACATCATCCTGCTTGACCATGAAAACCCCTTACTCCACACGTTCAGAGCCTCTGGCTGCTCCCGGTGTGCTGGACCTGTGGCCCAGAGAAGCTGGAGGCAGCCAGGCCTGGACCTGAGGCCTGTTAGAACACAGCCGAGGCAGAGACAAGGGGAGAGGCTCACCCTGGAGGCCTGCCACAGCTATGATAAAGAAATAGTAACAATAGCTTATTTAGTTAATCAACCAAGTGATCACTGAGAGCCTTGTAGGCTCTAAGAGCTGTGTTGGGCCTGAGGATACCGTAGTGATTGATTTTCTGCACAGACAGGACTCATTTCATTTGAACAGGGCTTTATAGTTGGCTGAGTGAGTACCTTGATTGCTTGGTTTTCTAAAATCCTCCCAGAAGTTTTGTGAGGTAGTTATCATTAACCTCATTTTATGAGGAGAATGAGGCTCAGAGATCATAAGGGACTTGCCCCAATCACAGCCTGCAAGTGCAGAAGTCTGACCTTGAACTTGGGTCCTCGGACTCAGTGTCCAGAGCTTGATGACTCCAGATGCATCCCAGGTTGCTGCTGAAGACTGGGATGAGTGGAGAGGGCTATGGACTTGAGGTGACATCCTTAGGCCACTGTATACGGGCACGTGGCTCTTCCCCTTGAGAAGCATGGGGGGGAATCCCTTGCCGGGCTGGGATCAGAGCCAGGTGGCTCTGACTTGCCTGTTCTTTGTTTTGCAGGAGTATAGGCGTCATCACCTACATCCTGTGAGTATCCCTGATGCTGGGGTCCCAACCTAGCTTGGATCTGGGGAACTGGGAGGAATGAGAGAGGGGTAGGGACAGGCAGCCTGAATTTACTGGTTTTACTCATGAATCATTTACCACGAGCCAGATGTGTTCAATCCACACAGCACACCTGGGCTCCATGCTTTTAGCTCCTTTACATACTCTTGGCCCTAGGGTTGACCTTGGGCCTTGTCTGCATCCCTACCCTGGCCAGGCATCCAAAGCTCAGCCTCACCCAGGCTGCATTTCCTGTGAGAAAGTCAGCTTTCACCCAGAAGCCTTGGGACAGCCCTCAGGCTGCTGTGCCTTCCCCCATCCTGCTCCTTCTTTCTCTCCCAGTCTCCCCTTCCTTCCCCGGCTCTCACGTGCTCTCGTCTTTCTCCCCAGAGTCTCTTTCCCACCCCTGAAGTATTAAGTTGCTTAAGCAGACATTTCCTGTGTAGCTCCATGTGCAGTGGATCTGTCACTTTCTATCTTTGTGACCTTGGGCAGATACTTAACCTCTGGGCCTGTTTTCCTCATCAGGAAAATAAGAATCACAAACTTCCTGCCACGGTGTGCTGTGCGGGTTAAATAAGCAGACATGTGTGCAAACTTCCTAGCGCCGCTTGGTGTTCATTCCATCAGTGCTTCTCAACCATTTCCCCCCCAACAGCACAGCTGGAACGTGCTCTTTTTGTCCCAGAGGGGACATGGGGGCTCCAGTACTCACCAGCTGAGGGGGACCATCTCTCCGCATTCCTGTAAACCAGTTCTCTGACTTCCAGCATCACTTAGACTGGGAGCTCTTTACAATGTGGTGGACCCCTCTGAGCTATGGCAGAGTCTCAATCCTGGCTCTACCTTAGACCTTTTAATACCTAACACTGCCCAGGCCCACTGCAGATCTATTACATTATAATTGCCAGGGATGGAGTCTGGCCATCAGTATTTTTTTTTTAAGCCCCAGGAGAACTGGATGCAGAGAAAGAGAACTTGATGCATTGCTCGATGGTTCCAGATTCTGTGTTGGCTCTTAAAACCTTGATTTTTTTTCAGAACTCGGATTTCCATTTTGAAATATTAAGGAATTCCAGTGTGTACAAAGCATATAGTCTTCTTTTAGCTTGTTTGAATTCTACACAGTTTATTGAGTGCCTGCTCCATGGTGGGCACTGTGCCAGGCACTCAGGATACTGACATGGAGGAGGTCTGCCCTGTGTGCCTGGAGCTCCCTGTGTTGGAGGGAGACACCACACAGCTCAGTTGCACTCAATAGGACCAAGATTATGCTGATGTATGAACATGCCTGTGTGAGGCACAGCTGGGAGAGACACTCGTTTGCTGGGATTGTGGGAGATTTAATGAGAAAGAGATTGAGATTAATATGAACTGGCCTGTACAGAATGAGATTAATTCTCTGGGTGGAAAGGGAGAGAAGGGCTGTCTGCTGAGGAAAGGAACAGTGAGCCTGTTAAAGTGTGGTGAAATGTACTGAGCGTGTGGTAGGGACCAACTTCCAGTGTCTTGCTCAGGAGTTCAAACGTGATCCTATAGAAAATGGGAAGTCACAGGAGGTTCTTTGTGTTCTAACAAAGATAGTAGTAATGGCCACCAATTCCAGAGCTCTCAGTATGGGGCAAGATTGCATGTAACATTGTAAATATATTTATTTTTCACAACCATCATGTGAGCTGAAGAGTTTTCTTCATTTTATGGAGGAGGAAACTGGAGGTCAGAGAGGTTGAGTAACTTACTTAGGTTCACACAGCTAATGAGTGGCAGAGCTGGAATTCAATTTGAGGAATGAAATATCAGCATTTTCCCAGTGCACCTTGCTACCACTATGCTAAGACAGTGGCAGTGGAGATGGGGAGAACCTTTAGGAGATATTTAGTAAATAAAACCAATAAGACTTTTGGGCCAGTTAGATGTGGTGAGGGAATGGATGGAAGAGTCAGAGGTGACCCCTGTGTTCTAACTTGCGTGCATTTGTGAGGTAACATAATTAATCAAGGCAAGGAGCTCATGGAGGGAGGTTAGGGCACAGTGACAATGGCACATCTAGGGAGAGGAATCCCATAAGCTGGGATATGAGTCAGGAAGCAGTAGATTTGGGAGTCACTATTTGAATGACACCTTCTTTTTTAAAATATTTATTTTGAGAGAGAGAAAGAGAGAGAGAATCCCAAGCGGGGCTCAATCTCATGAATCATGAAGTCATGACCTGAGCTGAAATCAAGAGTCAGATGCTCAACCTCATGAATCATGAGATCATGACCTGAGCTGAAATCAAGAGTCAGAATCAAGAGTCAAGTCACCCCTGAATGATACCTCTTGACAAACCCTGCAGGGGAACCTTACACGCTCTTCTAGTCCCTACTGGTCCATGTATTTCCACATCTCTCAGACTCTGCTCAAGTTGCTCCCTTAGCCTAGAACACCTTCCATCTCCTCCTCTACTGACAACCTCTTCATTCTTCAGGACACAACTGATACAAATGTCAGTTCTCCCATGAAGCCTGCACTTGGATGTCCCCTCTGTCCTGTGCCCCCCTAGTCCTTTGTCTGGTCTTCCATTGTATTCTGCTTTGTTCCCTTTGGGATTATGCAGAGTCATGTCTCTGTTTCTTCCCCTCCTTTTTCGAGTTCCTTGAAGACACAGTTTCAGTCAAGAACTTAGTAGAAGCTCCGTAAGTGTCTTGAATCGGACTCAGTTTGTTGAAAAGGCTGCTGACTGGCTGCCCAGAGTGGGCAGGCGGTGTTGCTGGGAGCCTCCCATCCCCATGCAATAGTATGAGTCAGGGTTCCCTGACTGTATCACCTCCACCTCCATCTACTTTCCTATAGTCACGTGTTCCCTCTCTGTGTGCTCAGCCTAAGTGGAGCATCCCCTTTCCTGGGAGACACAAAGCAGGAAACGCTAGCAAATATCACAGCAGTGAGTTACGACTTTGATGAAGAATTCTTCAGCCAGACCAGCGAGCTAGCCAAGGACTTCATCCGGAAGCTTCTGGTGAAAGAGACCCGGTAAGGTGACAGAGAAAGGCACGGGCTTCTCAAGTACTGACCATCTCCTGTCCCCTCCCCCAAAGATGTGCTAGTCCATTCCTTCTTTGCCACAGGCTGCCATCCGCACCATTGTGGTCTAATCTGGGCAGGTGCTGAGAAGTGTGGATTAGCTGAGACTTGGCATTCATCTTGTTTGCTCAAGTCTTTCTGCTTTCTTTCCTGCCCCAATACAAATAACTCTGTGTGTGTGTGTGTGTGTGTGTGTGTGTGTGTGTGTGTGTGTGTGTGTGTTTGGAAGTCAGCCTAGGTTTCTCTAGGACACATTATCTTTTACAGTCTTTGAAAAGGAAAGTGGCAGAGTTTCCAAGCCATTTCAAGTGGGAGTTGGGGTGGAGGCAGACTCAGAGGGGTCAGTAAGTGGGAGAATAGGAGACCTGTTGATCCTACCCCTCCTTAGGGCCCAGGGTGAGCCCTGTGGCTGAAGAGTCAAAGTAGGAGATAGGCAGGAAATTGTAAGGTGCCTGGTGCCAGAGCGTGGACTAAATGGGGCAGGAGTGAGATCCACAGATTCTAGAAGGTCATGTCCTCTTGGTCCCACAGACTTCAGAGAGAGTGCAGGGGCCTGGTTTCCCCATCTAAGGGCGGTGCTAGGTCAGATCATAGTACCTGAGCAGGGAAGGGCAGAGAAGGGATCTGGGAGGCAAATAGAAAAACATAGACCAAAGGTTTAGCTGTGGAGAGCTAAAGCTCACAAGAACACTTATGACTTCCTAGAGTGTGGTGTTAAGCCCTTCAAGTTTGGGACCAGAGATGAGGGTTTATGTCATAATATCATTCTACTGAGGGGTCCGCCTGGGCCATTTTCTCTGGAATGCAGGGAATTCAGCCCATTCCCCAGCCATCTCTGCATCCCCCCCATTATTCTGGTTTGATAGAAGTGGTCAAAGAATGCCAAAATGCAGGTCTGACAAGAGTAAGAATGGAGACTGTCACTCTCAGCTTCCGTATTCATGGATTGTCATTGTTTTCTGATCCTCATTGCAGGAAACGGCTCACAATTGAAGAGGCTCTCAGACACCCCTGGATCACGGTAAGGGCATGGTGTTGCGTTCCAGTGAGCGGGCAGGTCCCTGGTCTGCTGCCAGGGCCAGGAGGGGTGGCCAGATGCAGGCAGCCCATGGAAAGGCCTTTGCTAGAAACATCCACCCTGGGGCACAGATGAAATCCAGTTGGGGGGTGCCAACTGATCTGGGTTTGTTCAAATAGGTTTATAGGTTTATATTTATATTTCATGGGCTCAGGTGATTTATGAAATGGAGCCCTCACAAACCTCAATTGAAACCCTTTTCCTTTGGGGCCATCATAAAAAGTGTTCTTTGTCAGAGGGCATGTTGCTGTCATTCTCAAAGCAGTAATCAGGGCTCCCAAGTTGTAGACAGAAATCGATGACAATTAAAAATGTCAACTTTGTAACCAAGGCTCCTTCTTTCTGACTTTCGGGGCTCTGAATAAAGGATGACACTCCAACCAGTCAGCCAGCTTCTTTAGGCACCTTGAGACCTCAGGGAATCGGGCTCAGAGATGGAAGCCTGGTATGGAGGAGAGATGGCCACTCTCTGGGCGATGCTCTTCCCTCTGGGGAGGTGGGGGGTACAGAGGGACTCTAGCCTGGCCTACTTTGTAATTGGGCTCCCAGCTACTTGTTTGTGGAGGGTCTTGCTCACAGTACAGTAAAGTGCTAGTTAAAGGCACTATGGCCAGGGGTGTCTGACTGCCTCACTTTGTAGAGCATGCAAATCTTGATCTTGGGGTTGGGAGTTCAAGCCCCAGTTTGGGCATAGAGATTACTTAAATTAAAAAAAAAAAGGGCACTTTGGTGGGGTGGAAATCAGGAGACCAGGATTCTGGCCCTACTTCTGCTGATTGATGAGATGTGTGCTCCTAGAGCATCACCAGATTTCCCATTCACCTGGAGGAAATCACCTGGATTGTTAAATGAGAGGCCTAGCCAGCTTGATCTGAGCATGCAGATCAGCACAGGTAGGGCTATGGAGGATGGAGAGCAGGGAGGGCTGGAGTGCTCGGGAGAAGGTCAGGTTCATCTGCTTGTTAAAGGGCCCTCTAGGTTTTGAGTGGGCCCAGAGCACAGAGCTAGGCAGCTTCTCGGGCTTAGCATGCTGAGTATTGCTGAGGCCCAGGATGCCACCTGGTCCTGAAGGAGAGAGGTCTCTCAGCCTCTCTCTGTCAGCCATGGCCTTGTCTGCTCCTGCTGTGGAGTGGATGCCTGCAGAGTCCTGGCTATAGTCTGCTTGTCTATGTGAGCACCTCTAAATGCTATGTGTGTGGAGACCTTCTCTAATGGCCATGGACCACCCTGCCCTGAAGTGAGCATGGAGGCCGCACCCCCGTACTCTTCAGTCTTTTTTATCATCTGTGGGGATGCTCATCCCACCATGGTCCTCCCCATGGCCTGATGCATGCAGTGAATGCCTAAGAGGCTGCTTGTGTGCCTTCTTCCTGCACCTTGAACTGCGCTTTGGATTTGGCATCAACTTAATTCTGGCTGTTCTGTCTAAACACCCACCAGTCCAAAGGAGAAGTCAGAGCCCCGGAACAGCAGGAGACAGAGCCTGCCCAGCTGAAGACCAAGCGCCTAAGAGAATACACCCTCAAATGCCACTCAAGCATGCCTCCCAATAACACCTATGTCAACTTTGAGCGTTTTGCCCGTGTAGTAGAGGACGTGGCTCAGGTGGACCAGGGATGCCGTGCCCTGGCAGGGACCCATGACACCATCCAGGACGACGTGGAGGCTCTGGTCTCCATATACAATGAGAAGGAAGCTTGGTACCGGGAGGAGAGTGAGAGCGCCCGGCACGACCTCTCCCAGCTCAAGTATGAGTTCCGCAAAGTGGAGTCCTTGAAGAAGCTCCTACGAGAAGACATCCAGGCCACAGGGTCCAGCCTCGGAAGCATGGCCAGGAAATTGGACCATCTGCAGGCACAGTTTGAAGCTTTAAGGCAGGAGCTCTCAGCAGACCTACAGTGGATCCAGGAACTGGTGGGCAGCTTCCAGCTGGAGAGTAAGAACACAGATGGCCTGGGCTCCGTGTTCTGCAGGGACACCAGGGAGTCCCTAGTGGAGCAGCTCGACAGATCATGCAGCAAGGAAGTCTTGGCTGGCTTGAAACTCTGAGCACCAGAATCTAGTCAGTAATGCATCCTGGATGATTTGCAGAAGCGTGTTCCCAAGTGCCCTGCCAGAGCATCAGCTAGAATTATCCTTAGGGTGTGTGTATGCAGCATAGCCCTCCACCCCCTTCACAGAATCCAGAATCAGGAAGGCGCTAGCTAGTTACTCATTCTGCACCTCCTCTCACCAACCTGGTTTTCTGGGAGGTGGCTGGTGGAGCAGCCAAGCTATTAAAACAATTGAGAATGAGTACCTCTCAGCCTACCCTTTTCCAGAGGGAGGATGGCTGGCCCCGGGGAGATGCTTGTAATTGATCTGTGATAATGGATTTCTTCACATCTCACCTCCCACCTATATGTCTTAATAAATTGCAGATCTTGGGTAATCTTTGAGCTAAGTGGGGATAACAATAAGCCAGTTTGGTGCTTTCCTGCTGCAGAAGGAGGAATTTAAAATGCACAGAAAAATATTACCTTCCATTTGCACTGACTTTTCACTTACCAAACACTGTCTTTGATCTTTAAAAGAACTCCTTGAGCAGAAAGGTGGATGGTATTATTCTTGTTGTTGCTATTATTTCCATGTAACTGATGAGGAAATTGACTCTGAGAGGAAAAATGACTTACCCAAGGTATTTCACAGCTAGTTGATGCAGATGAGACAGAAACCTAGGATGCCCGACCCTCATAAGAGGTATATGGAGAAATAGTGAGACTTTGCTATAAATATCCACCTTAACATTACAGTTCAGCTCCAGAGGAAACGTTAGTAGCTTCATGTATTTATTTCATGTATTCTGACAGGTATAGGTGGAATGTCTCATACCTTTAAACGATTGTCCCAAGAAACAGGTCCTAGAAGATGCAGTTCTCTGTTCCCATCCAGCCCTGTCCCTGGCTGATTTTCAGCAGGATGGAAGGGGCAGTATGTCCCCCTTCTCCACTTTTCCCCCTTCTGACTGAGGGCCCCAGCCTTGTGTTAGAAATGAAGCCAAAAAAGGACTCAACAAGAAGATCCCTTTTCTTATGTACTAGGGCATAGCCCTGAAAGGGCTGAGAAATTCCAGAGCGTTTAAGACTGGAAAGCACAGGCTCAGTGGTCCCTTCTTGACTCCAGGCTTCAAGCACACCTTCTTGAGGACTGTATTATGTCCTCTCCTTTTTCCTAAAGGAGGGACATCAGCCAGCTCATATGGACAGAGTGTGGGCCCAGCACTGTGCTAGAAGCTTGGGGGTGAGGGACCAGATTGTATCATTTCAAAGTTACTACACAGACTCACAGAACACCCTTGTCAGATAGGCAGGGTAAGTGTTATTCCCAATTTGGAATTGAGGAAACAGAGAGGATGTGATTTGCCCAAGGTCACTGTAGTGGCAAAAGTGGAGGCCTTCTGATGATATGTCTGTTGCTCTTTCTGCTTCCCCTAACTGCCCCAGGCTCCGGGAGTTTACTCTTTAATTATAGGGCAGAGACACCCAGATTCATCCATATATCCATTGACAAATGTTTATTGAGCACCTGCCAGGCACTCAGCCTGGCACAGGGGATACACTATTGAGTGGAAACAGGCTCCTTTCCTGCCTTCATTGAGTTGACAGTCAGGTAAAGGATTCCAGCATTAAACAAGAACATTCTACCGATGTAGGGCTGCAGGTGGGATACACGCTATGAAAGAGAAGGATGTAGTGCTGCACAAACATGCTATGGGGGTTTGATCTAGTCAGGGAAGGCCTCCCTGAGGTGGTGATGCTGGAGTTGAGGTCAGCTAAGCAAACCAGGGAGAAAGAAGTGTTCCTGACAGAGCTGTCATGCCAGGGCTCTGTGGTAGAGAGGGCATGGGCAGCTGAAATTGCACGGACAGAAAGCTGGATGGCAGAGGATAAGGTGTGTATATGGTGTAGATGTGACTGGAGAGGATGCACGACCATTGGTACTTTGCCATATCAAAGAGCTCTGCCTTTATCCCAAGAGTCATAGGGAACCATGATGGGTGCTGGGCTAGTCAACAGCCTGATGTGCCGGGCGGGGGAGGGGATGTCCAGAGAGCAGCACAGATGGCAAGTGGTTTAGGAGGAGACATGAGATTTTGACCCCGTGCAGCCATTTTTTCAGAACCCTACCTCCTTTTCCATTATTATGCCAGATCATTTCAAATATTGTATATAACATTGGTTACAGAAACTTTTTTCATCAAATATAAGAGACCGTATTTCCACCAAATATAAGATGAGTTGTTATTTTATATACCAAAAATAAGAAAGAACAAAGCCAAGTGCAAGAGGAGACCGCTTCCCCTCTCCTCAAAGCTGGGACGCCCTCACTGAGAGGGTAAATGAGAAATAAAACCACCATGCAAAAAGGGAAGGCAAGGAAACCTGAGTCTTTCACCCTTCATGCTAGATGGAGGGATGGAAAATCCCCCCTGACAAGAGGGGCCCCATGCGTGTGGAATTCACACAGGTTTGCTTTCTGAATTTGCACAATCAGTGTGATCCAAAGGAACTTCAATTAGAGAATCTAATGTCATACAGTCTGAGGCTGAATGGCCCCCAATGTCTGGCAGAAGCGGTGTGGTCATCTTCTGAAACACCTGCCTTTGTTTCAGACTGACAGTAATGACATAATGCCATTGATGGGAAAGAAGTCCTGATTTCAGAGATCCAAAACTGTGTATCTTGGGATCAATGGAAGATAGCAAAGCTCTTTTTCCTGTGCCTTGCCTGGGAGACTGGGTATAAGTGACCTGTCTACAGTCTCTCCAAGAACTTACTTGCCCTGTCATGAGTTGTGATGTACTCGTTTGACATGAAGACCCTGCAGATATTAAAGGTCCCTTTGGCTATGTCAGTAGACCTTGACCTCATATAGCCAGATTTCCTCAGGAAAGGAAGCCCCCAATTGAATAACTCAGGTTAAACTTTCTTGTGAAAGTCCAAATAAAATGCACTTAAAGGAGTAAGATGTTGAGGATGATTTGATTTGGAGAGACTGGAAACAGAGAGGGGAAGGTAGTTAGTTGAGAATCGTGGCATGAGTCACTCACTGTTTGTACTGAGAAGTGGACCATCAGACACCTTCACTTTACAGCATTTGACAGGACAGAGCCTGCCTGAAGTCACCCAGCGGGTCATCCCCAAAGCTGGAGCCAGAACCATAAGTGATTCTCCTCACAGTAGTGGACTCATCTTCTCTGTGATCATATCTAGTCATTACTAACTATTTATTATTTAGGTGTTTTATAAGCAGACCCTTTTCTGTACTAAGAGTTTCCAAAGACAAATCAAAATAAACTAAGAAGCGCTCCCAAGTCTTTCAGGGAAGGTGGAGGAGGAGACCATGACCTTCCTCTGTCCCCTGGCCAGTCCAACTCTCCTCACCCTTTGGCATCAGAACCTGATACTGAGGGGGAGCCCAAGGAGGCCTGTGGAATGTCAGAGAATCCACCTGACTCCCCACCACATGTTCACAGCTGGCATTTTAACAGTGGAGTCAAGGGTAGGGTGGGCTGACAGTGGCCTGAGGGGGTGTCAAGAGGGGAATGTTTCACTGGGACCTAGAGGGAGGAAGGCCTGGGGGGGGGGGGCTGCTGCTAGGCCCATCTGCCATAAAGGAGGAGTTTTCATTTACCAGGCAGTGAGAGGTTGGCCTCTGTGCTCTGTGCAAATGCCACCCTGGGCTGTTGGGGAGGGCAGGCTGAGTGTGTGACATCTTCCTGATCATGGGTTCCCAAGGAAGCTGGAGAGTCGGCACTTTGGGAAGGCAGCAGCCTGTCCCTGCTCTGAGCCGAATGCCCATGGCACATGGTAACTCAGCTTTGTGTTAGGAAAGGTGGAAAAGGTGTGGTAACAGGTGATTCTGCAGCTGTAGGAGGCTGGCAGAGAAGGGATGGGGCGGAGTAATAATGACAAGAGAAGCCAGTCTCCCCCATGAGTCCTCTCCTCACATCACCCACCCTTCCCTAGAGGTGATTATGAAGATGGTGGCTTCCCACCTCATTCCGTCATGCAGCAGTCGGCCTATGTGGGAGGTAGCTGTGTGCCCTGCACCCACCCCCACTGCCAGCCTCTGTAAATGTCTGTGGGACTGAATGGCTTTTTCTCCTTTGTCTGTGAAACTCTTGGGTTGTGGGAAAGATTCTTTGCTCTGTAGAGGAAGACCCAGCAGTGGGTACATTTGAGGAGCAGAAGGGGCCAGTTCATTTGAACAAACACTGATTGTGCTCTGGCTCTGAAGGGAGGTGACAGATAAGGACAAGACAGCCCCTGAATAAAAGACTCAGTGTCTGGAACAGTTGGGGACCCCAATTGGGAGATGGGAAAGGCCATGAGAAGTGGTGAAATAGAGGTACCTAGTATTCCAGAAGACGGGAGAGAGATGAATTCTGACTGAGAAAGAGTAAGAGGGGCATCAGGGGGCAGAAACGTTCTCAGGGAAGGTCCCCCCTCCAACATCTCCTTCCCAAGCCATAGCCTGTGGAGAAGGTGCCACGTAGAATTTGGGGGTGGGGGTGGGGATGAGCATGAGCACAGATTGGGATCAGGAGCCAGGAACTGTTAAGTGGAGGTAAAGAGGAGATTTATAGAGACTTAACAGAGGGCAAGTTTTTGTTTCAAATTTTTTGTTATGGGAGATTCTCATCAGTATCCAGAATGTTACAGTGAGTTCCCTGTGCCTGTTACACAGCTTTGACAGTGAGCGAGTCATGGCCAGTCCTCTCCCATTCATCTGCACCACGGCTTTTTCCGGAGTATTTTAAAGCAAACTTTGGACTTACTTAACTTAAATTCCTCAGTATGAATTTCTAAGCACTTTCTTTTTAATATTACTTCTGTGCCATTATCAAGCCTGACAGAAACCAAGAATAATTCCTTAATATCATGTGGATACACATTCCATACTCCCACGTCCCCACTTTTCACAAGGATGTCCTGTTGTAGTTTGTTCAAATCACGATCTAAACATAGTCCACACTTGGCATTTATTTGGTGGTTACATCTCTCAGGTCTCCTGTCTCCTGTAACCGTCCAGGAGGGAGAACTTTTGAAGCTTTTCCTGGGGACAAAAAATGTCTCAGAAAACTGAAGGTCCTGGGGCACCTGGGTGGCTCAGTTGGTTAAGCACTCGGCTCAGATTATGATTTCATAGTTTGTGGTTTCGAGCCCTATACTGGGCTCTGTGCTGACAGCTTTGGAGCCTGGAGTCTGCTTTGGATTCTGTCTCCCTCTCTCTCTGCCCCTTCCCTGCTTATGCTCTGTCTCTCTGTCTCTCAAAAGTAAATAAACGTTAAAAGAAAGGAAGAAAGAAAGAAAGAAAGAAAGAAAGAAAGAAAGAAAGAAAAGAAAAGAAAAGAAAAGAAAAGAAAAGAAAAGAAAAGAAAAGAAAAGAAAAGAAAAGAAAAGAAAAGAAAAGAAAAGAAAAGAAAAGAAAAGAAAAGAAAAGAAAAAACTGAAGGTCCTGGAAAGAGGACCTAAGGGCTGAGACCTAACTAAGAAAAGTGAGACCAGGCCGGGCAAGGAAAAGGGCATTTCCACGTGTTTCCATTGGCTTCTTCAAGGTATAAAACAACTGGCAGGGACACAGCCTTTCTATAGCTCTCCCCACCCATATATAAGGAACTTGACACTCAGGCCCCCTTCAGCCTCACATGTTCCTTTCCTGGGAAAACTGGGAAGTGAGGCCAGCAGGGCCCAGGCTCTAGCCAGCAAAAGGGGAAGTTGGAGATGCAAACTATGGAAAGACTCCATTAAGGGAGATTGGTGGGGGAGGCAGAGTGGCAGACTGAGGTGGCAGAGGGGTGTGGGTACTCAGGTGTCCCTGGCTTCCAGTGGAGGACGGGGCTGGAGAAATGGCACAGTTGGAGGTTTGAGAAGTGGCGATCTGTTTGCAGTTTTCTAGAGGAGGCCTGGTATTGAGAGAAAAGCTGGAGTGCCTCTTCTGTAAAGCCAGGCTTCCTTTTTTATGCCCAGGGGAATGGCTGTTGTTCCATCTCCCTGCTCTGTGGACGTGGGTGTTGACCTGGCACACCCCTCGTACTGTTTCAAAGCCGTTTGCATCTCCGTAAACAAAACCTGACTCAGTCGGTGTTCTGTCTTCTTGACTCGCTTCCCAACATTTTTCTGAGAGACTAAACATGCTCCTAGGAGCCTGGTCAGAATCGCCCATACTCTCTGCCCAAAGGACAACAGGCTTAGAAGGTGGGCACTGTCTGTTTGCAGAGAGGGCCGGGCCAGGAGGAGGCAGAACCCAGTCCCACCCTACTGACACCCCTAATTTAATCAATGGTGTTGCTGCCACTTTCCTTCTGGGAACAGATTTCACTGCAGAATTTATGTCTCTGACTTTCAAGGATTAGATGGTATCAGCATTTGCTTGAGCCTCTTAGCAACCAAAGAGGCCCATTGATTAGGAAAGGCCAGCCTGATGGATTTATAGCCTGGGTGGCCTCCTTCTCAGAGTTCATGCTGCTTTGTGTAGCACATAGAGCCCTAGAGGTAATTGCATCACTTCCCCTTAATGGCCTCTGGGAATGATCCCCCCTCATATTTTAGTTGGGCCTCGTTGCTCCACTGCTGGACTAGTTAGAAGGTAGGATTCTTATTAATGGGATTCCTCTAACTGCATGTTGACTTTCCGCCCACGGGGTTCAGGCGTCTCTCTTCTGCAAGAGTGTTAATCAGTAAGTGGATAAAAAGAGGTCCGTACTCTTCTAGAGTCTACCGATCCCACCTCATCAAACTCCAAGCAAAGTGCAAGTGTCCCCTGCAAGGGTTAGGCTCAAAAGTGAATCACAGACAATGGTGAATTTAGAGGTATAAATGTTCTGTGAGTTGGGAAGGCAGGAAATCACCCTGGAAAGGAGATACTAGTTGCTGGGAGGTGCAGGAGAGGGAGATTAACACAGAACAGGGGCACCTGGGTGGCTCAGTCAGTTAAGCGTCTGACTTCGGCTCAGGTGCTGATCTCATGGTTCGTGAGTTCGAACCCTGCATCGGACTCTGTGCTGACAGCTCAGAGCCTGGAACTTGCTTCAGATTCTGTGTCTCCCTCTCTCTCTGTCCCTCCCCCGCTCATTTTCTCTGTCTCCCTTGAAAATAAATGAGCAGTAAAAAGTTAAAAAAAAAAAAACAGAACAAACAAATACAGAATCAAATATCAGGTAGCGACAAGTGCTATGAAGAAATAGGGCGCAGGCACAGTGAGTTGTGTGGGGGCAGTTGGGATGCTATTTTATATAGGATGGTCAAGGGAGGCCTCCCTGTGGAGGTGACATTTGAGCAAAGACCTGAACAAAGTGACCAAGTGAATATATGAAGGAGCAAGGGCAAAGACCGTGAGATTTGGGGCTCCGGGGCCAGTAAGCAGACTGTGCGATGGGAGACACAGCAACAGAAAGGAGATAGGGAGGAAGTCGGTTGGAGAAAAACCCAGATGGTACAGTCCTCGGGGGTCTGGATGAGCTTGTTGGGTTCCATCAAGAGTGCCGGGAAGCTGCTGGAAGGCTTTGATACCAGAAAAGTCAGGCTCTGCCCTCTTTTGCATCTCCCCTCAGGTGAGACCTAGACCCAGGGCTAGGCTTGCAGGTGCGGCAGAGGAAGTGAGAGGCAGTTAAGGAAAGAGCTGCGAGACCTTGGCCTGATGGTCCCCTCAGTACCCTCGTCTTTTTCTCTGTCTTACTTGTCCCCTCCTCCCATTCTCTTTCACTCTTTGGCACAAAGAGTGTTTTAGTTTGGGAGGGTGAACAGCCCCTGGCTTTCTCGTCCCCCGCTCCACGTCAGGGTTGTTGTACGCATTTTCCTCCCTGACCCCAACAGAAGTCTGCTGGCTCCCAGGCGGAGTTGTGGGGAGTCGTGGTGTCATGGCTGCTGATCCAGGTGCCCGGGGCCTCTCAGGGGCAGGAGAAAGCAGGTCCCAGGTCCTAGGATCTCATTCCAGTGTCTCTTCAGCAACTCGGGGAAACAATTTAGCTATACAACTGTTAAGCACCCACTGGTGTATGCTCTGGGTGGGGAGGAGATGGGCCAGAGGACATTGACAAAACCATGAAGAAAATTCTTTCTGTGCCTTCAAGTTGTTTTTCATTAGTGAGACAACCCCACCGCAGAGCTGGCCAAAGTCAGTGAGAAATATTGAGGGAGCCCACATGTGTTTCTGTCATGGCAGGGAGAGAGACATTGCTTTTTGGAAGTTGTCTTGGAGGAGGTCACGTTTGGACTGGGCTTTGGAACACACGGAGGACTTGCAGGAGCATGGGGGTTGGGTGAACATGGAAAATGGCTTCTGCCAGAAGATTGTAAGTCCCGAGTGGTGTGGGCCAGCTGTATGCACTGGCTTCCCAGGTGCCGAGCGCCATGATGGAAAATAAACAAAAATGGAGGAGAGCTCCCAGTGTGGATGGGAGACAAGACCAGCACTCAGGAGTCCGTGAGCTATGTCACTCAGCATTCAATGGGGGGGAGGGGGGCGCGGCAAATGAGGCATGGCTGTGAGGAGGCTGTCGGAGCAGAGAGAAAAATTGAGCTGGATGGGACCACACGTATCATCCTGGGCAGTTCATTTGTTGAGACCACAGAATTCTTTTGAGAATGGATGAAATCTGTCAGCTCTCCTCAGAAGAAACGTATATCTGTACACATGCATTCAAGTGAAATATTTATTAAGATATAATTCACATACCATAAAATTCATCATTTAAAAGTATGCAAGTCAAGCAGCCGTGTCAAATTCAGGGCCCGCCCGTCCGTGGCAGGTGCCGGCCCAAAAGGCTGCCACAGAAACACGGCGGCTCATGGACCCTGATCTTCTGTGCTGGGCCTCAGGGATAAATTCAGTCACAGACACCAAGAAAAAAATAAATAAATAAAATAAAAGTATGCAAGTCAGTAGTCTTTAGTATCTTCACAAGGTTATGCAATAATCATCACCCTCTAACCCCAAGACAATTTGTCACTCCAAAAAGAAACCTCATACCCTCTCAGAGGCCTCTCCCACCCTCCCCTCTCTCCAGCCCCGGCAACTACTAATCTAATTTCTGTCTCTATCGATTTGCCTATTCTGGGCATTTTATGTAAATAGAATCCTACAGTGTGTGGCCTCTTGTGCCTGGCCCCTTTCACTCAACATAATGTCTTCAAGGTTCATCCACGTTGTAGCATGTGTCAGGACAGTGGACGCTCGAACGACCCAGGTTTGAACTATGAGGGTCCACGTTCATGTGGATATTTTTTATGAATACAGTATAGCACTGTAAATGTATTTTCTCATCCTTACAATTTTCTTAATAATACTTTCTTTTCTCTAGCTTACTTTTTTTGTGAGAATACAGCATGTGAAATATAGAACATACAAAATATTTGTCAGTCTGCTGTTTATGTTATCGGTGAGGTTTCCAGCCAACAGGAGGCTATTAGTAATTAAGTTGTGGAGGAGTTAAAAGTTATATTGTGGATTTTTGACTGCATGGGAATTCAGTGTCCTGACCCTGCATTGTTCAAGGTCAACTGTACTTCATTCTTTTTTATGAACAATATTTCTGAATTATATTCCATTGTATGGATATATTCCATTTTGTCTATCCACTTATCAGGTGATGCACATTTCAGCTGTTTCCATTTTTTGGCTTTTATGAATAATGCTGCTCTGAACATTCATGTATAACTTTACATGCTAAAATTTGCAGAGCATTTCAGGAGGTTCATAGGACCTCTGAAACCCATCTCTGGATCTAGGAAAGCCTGTTTTACAGAAAGAGAGGAATTCAAGAGGGAATGGAGTCATCGAATTGTTTGCTTAAATATGTCCAGTTTTTTATGTCAATTATGTTATCCCCATAAAACAGATGAGAAAACCGAGGCTCAGAGAAGCCATGTCAGGCTTGTTGGAGAAGCCAGGATTTAAGCTGAGCTTTGACTGCCAAGCTGTGAAAGGCAATGATATATCCCATCTCCTCTCAACCTCCACCGAAGCCCCTATTTCCTTCAATTTACTTTTTTTGTTGTTGTTTGTTTTAAAATGTTTATTTATTTTTGAGAGAAAGAGAGCACAAACGGGGGAGGGGTAAAGAAGAGAAGTGGGGACAGAGGGTCTGAAGCGGGCTCTGTGCTGACAGCAGCGAGCCCAATGTGAGGCTCAAACTCATGAACTGTGCGATCATGACCTGAGCCGAAGTCGGACACTCAACTGACGGGGCAACCCAGGCGACCCCTTTCAATGTACTTTTGAATGGGGTATTAAGCTTCTGTTTGCCAACAAAGCATCTCTTTTGCTAAGCCCAGAACCAGCCCAGTGCACAGTGGGCATCCTAGACTGCTGCCCAATGACCCTTCCCTAAAGTGAGCTGTGACTGAAGGCCCTGCCTCTCATTCTTCCCCTCTGGGGGGCCGATTCTCCAGCCCAGCCAGAGTGTGTATCCGGCTGCGGTAATAATAGCTCAGGGGCACCAGGGCCGTCTCCTGAACAGCTGAGACATCTGTAACCCTTGCCCTGAGTGTGTTGTCCCTGTGCATGCCCTGCCCAATGAGGAGGTGCCAAAGTCAGGCTAACGATGGCATGTGGTCGGGGGTGTGGAGAAGGGGGTGGCTGCCGACCCAAGCCCTGTGTCAGCCACCATGCTCTGCTTTGTCTCCCAGCCGGTGGACAACCAGCAAGCCCTGGTCCGCAGGGAGTCTGTGGTCAACCTGGAGAATTTCAAGAAGCAGTATGTCCGCAGGCGATGGAAGGTGTGTCAGGGTTCAGGGGTGGGGGGCAGGGGGCACCAGTGGGTTCCTGGTTCCCTCCAGGGTCCCTGTGCACATTCTCACCAGGCAGTTCCTTTTCTGTCTCCCTTAGCTCTCCTTCAGCATCGTCTCCTTGTGTAACCACCTCACCCGCTCCCTGATGAAGAAGGTGCACCTGAGGCCGGATGAGGACCTGGTAGGTAAATGCAGTGTTGTCTTGTTGGGTAGAATTCTGGGGTGACCTGCAGCTTGGGGATGGGAGGGAGCAGGTGGGCCCTAACTGTTTCCCACCAGTTCTGCTCATCCTGTCCTCTGCGTGTGTGATGGGCAGAGGCTGCATATTCCGGGACACCGCTGGGGTGGTGCTGGGTGGGGGGCCTCCGATGGGCAGCATGAGCTCCTGGAGGATCTTGCATCCTTTCCTGGTTCACCTTCAAAGGTACTGCTGCTGCCATTTCACTGCCCTAGTCTCCCCCTGAGGACTTGTAGCCTGTTGGAGCCTTGAGGACTCTGAATAATAAAATCACCACAGTCAATCCACAATTTATACCTGGCAATCCAAAGATCTGCTGTAGAATGGGAGCTTAATATTCATTTTTCAATTTTTCCATTTCTGTTTTGCTTTAGATTGCCAATAATAATAATAATAATAATAATAATAATAATATTTAGATGATATTTGACTAGCTTGCTACTGTTTTGTGTACATCTAAAATGAGGAACTTATATTGGTCAAGAGCGTGGCTTCTGGAACCAGACTTTCAGGATTCACATCTGCCACTTACTAGCTGTGTGACCTTGAGGAAAATACTTAACCTCTCTGTGCTGAAATGCTGTCACTTGCAAAATGGGGTTAACAACAGTTCCTACCTCATAGAGTCGTCACAAGGATTGAATGATGACATATTCTTAGAGCCTGGCATTATATGTGCTTAATATGGATTAGCAGTGATTCTTGTGTAAAATCTCCCTGTAGACTTTAAAGTGCAGTGCCAGTGCCTCAGAAGGCAGTGTTAGTATTTAGACAATAGAGGTGCTCTGGACAGATGTTCCCCAGTACTCGTCAAATGTGGTGAGGCCCCAGAGATGTCTGGGATGGCACAGGTCAGGACAGAAGCGACTCCTGTTCAGGAAGAGCGGCTGCCTGAGATGGGTGGGCAGCCAACGCTGAGCAGCCTCAGGACATACCACGCTCGCACTCGGGCTGCATCCCAGGACCTGGCACGGTGACTCTCTCCCCCCACCCCCAGGAGGGGATCCTCTTTCTTCAGCCTAAGCTCTTGTTGATTCTTGCTCTTGCTTTAAGGATTTATGGCTCCAGAGGCCCAAAACAACTGTATGGCTTTGGCCAAGACATGTCCCTTCTCTAACTGCTTTCCTCATCTGCCATTCAAAGGGACTGGACTGTCCCTCTGAAAATCCCTGCGAATGACAGGCAGACTTTCCCCCAGCTTACTTTTTCATTGTTTGGCTCTGACTCATGCTACAAAGTTGCTATTCAGCAGAGCTTGAGTTATTTTTATTGTTCTAGCCAGGCTTGGTCCAGGATGGATTTGGCTTAAGTTGATCTTGACCTTGGATTTCCAACTGGCTTATGCCAGGGGAAGGAGAGAAGGCTCTGGGAAGGAACATGGCACAGGAGTTGCTCTGAAAATTCAGGCCATGGAGAGAGAGGACTAGAGGATAATTAGAAAGAATTTGTATTTCTTTCTTAATTTTTGTCCTTGTGCAAATACTTAAGAACAGTCCTCTTTTTATGCAAACACTCAGCATCATCAGTTCAATAGCTCGTTCTACAGGTGGAGAAGGAAGGCTTGGGTCCCAGACATCTATTCTACAGTTTTCCAAAAGGGAATTTCCTTTAAATATAATAATAATAACAACAACAACAATAATTAGTAGGTCCTTTTTTTCAGGGAGCCTTAAATTTGAACATCTGACAACAGATGTGACTGAATGAATGAATGAATGAATGACTGAATGAAAAAGTAATGACCTCCAGGGTGGCTGCCTTGACTCTGGTTTAGCCATGGAATGCACTTTACTCTTTTCCTCTTTCATAAAGATGGAGCACAGAGGCCCTGTCCCTGGCAAGGCTTGCCAAAGGTGCGGCCTAAGCCAGTCAGAGCAGAGGGGGTGTGGAACAGTGGCCATCAGAGCTCGGGGAGGTCCCTGTGGCTCATCCCTGCTTCCCGTTCTCTCCAGGCTGAGTTCAGGAGGCCACTCAACCCACAGAGCATGTATCCAAGTGGGCTTGATTATGTGACAGCTACAGAGAACATCAGATACCATTTTCATTATTATGATGATGATTTGGCTTCTCTTGGTGCCTGGTTTCCCCTAGAAGCACTACCTGCTTTCCTTCCTCCTGGGATGGAGGCCTCAAGGCAGTGGTCTGGCCCCGTTTCCAGGTCCCTCCCCACCCCCACCCAATCCACCCCCCAGACTCTGGACAGAGTAACAGCCTTCGCCTCAACATCCACTTCCCTGGCTTGCAGGCCCCTAGCCCAGGTGCATAGGCCCAGGCTGCCCAGCACAACTCCATCCCTGGCCTCTTGTGACGCTCTTGCCCTGGGCTTCTCTTTTTCCCAGAGGAATTGTGAAAGTGACACAGAGGAGGACATTGCCAAGAGGAAAGCTCTCCACCCTCGGAGGAGAAGCAGTACCTCCTAGCTGGCCCGGCTCTCTCCTTGCAGACTCCGGGTCTCCGCTTGTCACCAGCACCTAGGCATTCTGCGTCCCTGAAGACTTTGCAAGACAGATGGGCCTGCAGGGCTCAGAAGAATTTCCAGGGGAGCCGGGAGCCCCTGGGAGCGGTGGCTGTCTCCTATGAAGGAGGCTCCGGCATTCCCAAAGCTCTTATTCTCCAGAAAATGGCTTTCGCCTGTCTGCCGACCTCAGAACCTGGGCTGAGGTGTGGATTTGAGAAAATGATGCAAATGAACGTCATCATCACGGGGAAAGGTCAGACTCAGGCAGGTTTTTCTCACAGGATGAGGGAGTTCAGAGCTAGCCTGGTCAAAAATTACACCAGAAAGACAGAGACCTCCCCCATGGGAGCAAGACAAGTGAGTGAAATGAATCTTAGGGTGTGAGGGACCAATCTTGTGACCTCCCAGAACCCACATGGAATCAGCCTGTTGGGCAGACCAACATATTTGACCTTCTAAAGCAGCCCACTGTATTGTAATTTTTTTTTAAATTTTTATTAAACTTCTGGTTTTACCTGGTGCTTGGCTTCTTTTAGGGCTATCCCCATCCGGTTTTCTTTAGCTCAGGTGCCTATGAGTCCGGGGGAGCCCCCAAGGTTGGGGTGTTGAGTGGACAGTACCTCAGAAGGTCACACTGAACCATGCCCTCTGGACTGTAGGGCACCTGCCTTCTATATCCTTCCTTAAGGGTTTCCATCCCCCCAGATCAGTGCAGATACAGCATATAATGCCTGCACCACCTCTGCCACTATTCCTATCACTACTGCTGATACGGGCTTGATTGTGTCTCCCAACCTCTAGTACCACAGAATATGACTGTATTTGGGAAGAGGATCTTAAAGAGGTAATCCAGTTAAAATGAGGTCATTGGGATGGGGCCTGGTCCAATGTGCTGGTGTCCTTACAAGAGGAAGAGACTAGGACATCAGAGAAAGACCATGTAACAACACAGGGAGAAGACAGCCAGCTACAAGGTAAGGAGAGGGGCCTCAGAAGAAAATAACCCTGCCAATACCTCGATCTCAGACTAAGGGCCTCAAAAGCTATGACAAAATAAATTCCTGTTGTTTAAGCCACCAGTCTGTGCCACTTTGTTAGGGCAGTCCCCAGAAATAAATACACCTGCCAACTATGGCCAAGATAGGGGCGGGGGACTTTTGAAAGATGTAGAGGAAGAAGGGCAGAGAAACCCACAGGGAGAAAGGAGAGGAAAAGAGGTGGGTTACGTGGACCCTGGGGTGAGCATAGTAAGGGAACCTTAATGAAATGGAAATCTGGGCCCTGCTTTCCAGGTCGAATGAATGGTGATGCTGACCAGAAACCCAAGAGAAGGTCCTTAGAAGCCAGAGATCAGGGTTGAGGCACTGAGGCTGAGAAAGTATGTGAGAAGAGATGGGAAGAAAGGGTAAGTTTTGAAAGGTGAATGGGGCAAAGGAAAAAAGAAAAGAAAAGGCCCAGGGAACAGGGAGTCATCCTTTCCCTTTGTCAGCAGCAGGTTTGAAGCCAGGGGGTCAAACTGCCTTCAGCTAGTGCATGGATCCAGAGCAAAATGGCCCCACAGGCACAGAAAGGCAGTCCAGTTTCGGAAAAGCTTCCAGGGAGAAAGGGAGCGGACCTGCCGGCGTGTTGAGGAAGTCCTGCAGCTGACCTGTAGTTCCTGGGTGTCCCCAGTTCTCCGGCAGGACCAGCTCTGTGCCTCGCAACAGCCTCTGGAGGATGGCTGATGCTGGGAGCCACGTTCAAGGCCCCTGGGCCTGTGAGGGGCTCTTGGCTGTGGCTGGGGGGAACAGGGGCTCAGTGGGAGCTCCTGGGAAGTAAAGTGTGGTAGTGGGGGGACTTTGAGGATGCCTCCAGGGGCCAGCAGCCAGAAAAAGCCAGGCGCCCATGCCACTCCCATAGAGAGTCTCAGTCCCTGTGACCTCTCTGCTGGCAGATGGCGGGTACCCTCCAGGTGTGAAGATGAGGGGAGCAGCTGGCCCATGGGAACCAGGTATGTTGGGTTAGCTCTGAAGAAGGATGTGTTGGCCAGCTGACACTTCAAGGCCGAAAGAGACCGCAGTGTGCTCTGAGGCGGATGGAATTTTCCAGTGACGAAAGCTGTGCTCGGTTAAAAGGCAAGTCTTCAAAGAGATCTGAGGGAGCCCTGCCCCGGAGTGTTTGCCTGTGTGTTTGCAGGATGCCACATTAATATTTCACAAATGCACACATAAATATTTTAGCGTACTGTGTTTTAATGTCCATCTCACCAGCTTTCCTGACTCCAGATCTTAGAGTGCACTTGCCTTTTCCAGTCACATACTTATTTGCTGAAAACCTTACTTTGGAAGCAAATAAAGGCCCTATCATAAGAGGTGAACCACAAAATTTCTATGAGAGAAAAGTCAAGCCCTGTGATGTATGGACATGTAGGTACATGTGAAAAGAGCTGAATTGAAGAATCACAAGGAATTTTATCGGGCAGAGGCTTGTACAACTTTCTTTCCATCTGGTTCCCAGCTTGTTGTCATCCCGACATTGTTCTGTTCACTGTAGCTGGACCCCAAAGAATAATGTCTTCTTTGGTGGTCTGTTGAGAGGATCCCATTCTAAGCAAACCTTAATGGGCTGAGGGATGGGAGCAGTTGAAGAGTTGTGAACAATGGGTAATTGACATTTCAAAAAGCAGAAACACAGTTGGTGACCTTCCACTAATAGTTTCTTCCTGTTTTTCCCTTTCCCCCACCAGTTCTGTCTCCCCCTCCTTCCATTAGCAAGTCATAATATATAGCTGAAGTACATACTTTAGTAATGTCTTCACTTACTGAATAAAATTCATGTTCCCAGTTCTTAATCTAAAAAACAGTTGATTATATTATCTAGGGAGAAGTAATTTTGTAAGGATTCCCCACCCCCACCCTCCCACCCCCCGACCAGTGATCTCCACCCCTGAGCTAGAAGAAAAATAAGAGGAAAAAAAAAAAAAAACAACAGAGCTCACAGTAATTTTTAAAAACCTGTTCCGCAGGAGGAACACTTGACATACAGGCTTTCACTAAACCCTCTGCATAACCTTGTCAGGGGAACAAGAACCCCATTTATACAGATGAGGAAGCTGAGACTCAGCAGAGTTAAGAAATTTGCATGCAATCACACAGCTTGAGTACTTGGGATCTAGATTTCAGCCCAGTTTTGCCTACCCTGCAATCCACATTCTTCTCTACTGTTCCTGGAGAAACAGTGTTGAGTGAAAAAAGCATCCCGGAAAACCACATACAGTATGATACTATTTTTATAAAGCTCAAAAACTATACCATATGTTGTTTAGGGATACATGCAAGTATTATAAAACTGTATTTTAAAAGCAAGACAATGACATCATTCACAATTCAAGGTGAAGCTTACCTCTGGGCAGCTGAGATAGGGAGGAGCTCAAGGGTGGGTACTAGGCTGTTGGCAGTGTTCTAGCCAACACCAAGTTCACCGCGGGCTCTCAGAGTTCATTTCACCATTGGGCTTTCTTACTTACATATTATCAACCCTTGCAAGTATAAAGTATTACCTTAAAATAATGAAGAGAGGAAGTGAGGTGAAAAAAATAGATCCTAATGGTCATCGGGTCATCAGATGCCACAGTGTACAGGACACGAAGCTGTGTGGTGACTACCCTTGCGTGTGCCTTGCCCCTCGAAACTCGATGGCGGGCTGCCCTCCGTCCTTTTACTGGCACCTTGATCAGAGCTCATCCTGCCACCCTATGAGAGTACCTGGCTTGGATTAATATTCCTTGTTTATTTATTTTTGAGAGAGAGAGAGAGAGAGAGAGAGAAACAGAGTGCAAGTGGGCTAAGGGCAGAGAGAGAGGGAGACACAATCTGAAGCAGGCTCCAGGCTCCGAGCTGTCAGCACAGAGCCTGCTGCGGGACTCAAACTCACAAGCCGTGAGATCATGACCTGAGTCAAAGTCGGATGCTTAACCGACTGAGCCACCTGGGTGACCCCTTAATACTCCCATTTTATTTATTTATTATTATTATTTTTTTTTAACGCTTATTTATTTTTGAGACAGGGAGAGACAGCATGAACGGGGGAGGGTCAGAGCAAGAAGGAGACACAGAATCTGAAACAGGCTCCACGCTCTGAGCTGTCAGCACAGAACCTGACGCGGGGCTCAAACTCACGGACCGCGAGATCATGACCCGAGCCGAAGTCGGATGCTTAACAGACTGAGCCACCCAGGCACCCCAATACTCCCATTTTAAAGAGAAAGGGCAGAAAATATTCCCTGCCCGTCCCATCTCTGCCTTCCCAGTCATAACCTCCCCATGGAATTTGTCTAAGGACTCTGGTCTGAGGATGTCTTCTGAGGCCAAGCAGTTTGAGCTTGCCAACCCTTGCTCTGGGTGTCTCTTTGAGTTTAAACCCAGAAGCTGGGTGGGATTTGAACTGCCATCTGGGCCATTCCCCTGTTCTTGGGTAGGATGGCCCTTGGGTTTCTTCATCTCATTTTGAATTGAGAGAAGGCGATCCTGTGTCTTTTGTCAATTCCCTTTTCTGGTTCTTATCGGTCCTGATTATATCGCACCACTCCGAGCCAAAAAGTTTGGGCTAAATCCTGCCACTTTTCAGCAGTTGCATCTTGATCTTGTCATTCAACTTTTGCAGACCTTGATTTGTTTGCTTGTTTATTTAAGTAATCTTTACACCCATCGTAGGGCTTGAACTCATGACCCCGAGATCAAGAGCTGCATGTTCTACTGACTGAGCCAGCCAGGCGCCCTGGACCTCAATTAAAAAAAAAAAAATTTTTTTTTAATGTTTATTTATTATTGAGAGACAGAGAGAGACAGAGCATGAGCAGGGGAGGGGCAGAGAGAGAGGGAGACACAGAATCCGGAGCAGGCTCCATGCTCAACGCGGGGCTTGAACTCACAAACCATGAGATCATGACCTGAGCTGAAGTCAGATGCTTAACCGACTGAGCCACCCAGGTGCCCCTGGACCTCAATTTTTTAATCTGTGAAATGGTGATAATAATATTGTTACTTGTCATGAGTGCCTTATCGAGACCTACTTTGCAAAGGAGATTTGTCGACTTCGAAGAACTTGGCAAACATAAGGGATTTTTTATTTACATAATGTAACTGCACTCTGGGGCCACAGGCAACTTTGAGAAGTGCTAAAAGAGAATGACCATGGCCAATAGTGACACTCAACACTGGTGGCCTAGATTCCTGGTACAGGGCTCCTGGGGCCTGGATGTACCTCTTGCTCAGCTCTCCTTCTCCTACACGTCTGTGTGATGTCTGATTCTGCCCAGACACTCAGCAAAGATTTATTAAATATAGGAGAGAGCAGGAAGGGCTTTCCTCCCACACTGGTGCCAGAGGCTGTCAGCTGGCCATCTGATTCTCCCCTCTGGAGGGGGCCCGCTGGAAGGCCAGAAGCAGAAACAGAGTCAGGTATTGAGCGGCACTTACTGCTTCTTTGTCTTTTCATTCAGGACCTGTGGTATGATTACTAAAGATCTAAGGAGAGAAGGCACAGTGAAAGGAGTGATGGGAGGAACGAGGGGAGAAAGGAAAGGAGAGAAGTGTTGCAGCCACCAGGTCAGCCACTAGGCTCTCCTTCTGGGGGTGGGGATCCTGCAGTAAGGGGCACTCGTAACAGCTGCCCCAGCCACCAGCACATTCTCCCCAGGCTAGTCTCTCCCCAGGCTGATGACTGAGCCAATGATTGAGCATGGCAGGGTGGGGGCTGGGTGGGAGGAATGGCAGGTTCTAGAACCAGGCCACTCCTGTCCAGTGTAGGATGCCTTAATCCTTGTTCTGGGGCTCCCCAGCCCCCTGGCTGAGACTCTCTCAGAGCTGCAATGTGGTCTGAGCCCCTTCCTATCCAGCCCTCCTTCCTTCCCTCTCTCCTGTGTTCTGTGTCAGACCTCCTTGTGTCTGAAACACCCCCTTGCCCACTCCTGCCCCCTTGCCCTTTATCTTTCCTAGGTAACCGTTCACCCATATCTCCTGCATTTCTGATTCTATTCCATCCTGACATCTGCTTCCCAGGGCACCTGCACTAACAAAGGGAGAGAGGGAGATGGCGGGGAAATTTGAACTTGTGCCTCCTTTCCATCTCCGCTGATCTCCTTTGGCAGGCATGAACTGACAGAGCCAACTTGCTCCCTCGATGACTGGGGGCAGAGCAGCCAGTGCTGAGTTCACGTCTTTTGAAAAAGTGATGGTGGTTGTGTCTTTGGCTAAAAAGCATTTTTCTTTCTTTCTTTCTTTCTTTCTTTCTTTCTTTCTTTCTTTCTTTCTTTCTTTCTTCTTTCTTTCGAGTTTAATTTTTTTTAGTAATCTCTCTCTCTCTCTCTCTCTCTCTCTCTTTTAAATAGGCTTCACACCTAGCACAGAGACCAGTACAGGACTTGAACTCACCACCCTGAGATCAAGACCTGAGCTGAGATCGAAGAGTTAGCTGCTTAACCGAGACACCCAGGCACCCCATATTTTTTTAAGTAATCTCTACACCCAGTGTGGGGCTTGAACTCACAACCCCAAGATCAAGGATCACATGCTCCACCGACTGGACCAGGCAGGTGCCCCCAAAAGCATTTAAGTAAAAGCTAATCCCCTCTTTCTGTTCTTTCTCCTCTTATCTTGAATCCCCAAATCCTGAACATGGCCAAAGATGCACCTCATGACCTGACCCCTGACTGTTGCTCTAGCCCTCGAGCCCTTTGCTCACTGTGCCCCAGCCACAGGTCAGGAGCACCCTGTGTTCCTCTCAGGTGTTCCTTCCTGCTTGCTTCAGGACCAGGCACATGCCCGTGGTCCACAGGGTCCCCTCTCCCACCCCAAACCCCATCTAGTTTCTACCTTTTGGGAGTTAACTCCTAATTCTTTAAGTCTCAACTTAAATGACCTTCCCCCACTTCCAGAAGAAGTTAGGTCCCCCTTCTATAACCTCTCATTGTGCCTTTATGAAACTCCTTAATTTTAATTAAGGCTGGGGGGCTTAGACAACTCAACTTTATTTACTCACAATTCTAGCAGCTAGAAGTCTAAGATCAAGGTGTCAGGAAGGTTGGTTTCTTCTGAGGCCTTTCTCGTTGGCCCTCCTTCTGCATGTCTGTGTCCTAATCTCTTAACATTAGTCATACTGGATTAGGACCGCCCCCCCCCCCCATGACCTTATTTTAAGAGGTAATTTACCTCCAAATCAGGCACAGTCTAAGGTATTGGAGGTTAGGACTTCAACATATGAATTTCAGGAGGAAAAGAGGGAGATAATTCAGCACACAACAAATGCTTACTTTAAGAATTACTTAGGGGGCCCCTCGGTGGCTCAGTTGGTTAAGTGTTTGAGTCTTGATTTCAGCTCAGATCATGATCTCATGGTTGGTGGGATTGAGCCCCACCTGGGGCTCTATACTGAATACTCAGAGACGGCTTGGGATTCTCTCTCTCCTCCTCTCTCTCTGCCCCCTGCCAAAATAAATAAACATTAGAAAAAAAAAAAAGCGTTACTTAGGTTTTGATGTCTGTCTCCTCCGGTAGGCCATAAGCTCCACGGGAGCAGCACTGGGTCTCCCCATTTGCTGTTTTCTGTACAGTACCTGTGGGTGCTCAGTAAGTATTTATGGAAGGGATTAATGAATGAGTTTTCTTTCCTGGGTAGATCCAAAATGGCAAGGGTAGCTGCAGGACCTCAGAGTTGTAAGAAGCCACAACAGAGCCCTCCGAACCAGACAACGGGCAGCCACACTCTCCTGGCATGCCCATCCCTCATGGATGTACCCAGTTCACACACTGGTGTTGAAGGCCTACTGTGCATCAGACTTTTGTCTGGCCTTAAAGGACGAATAATCTTCTGATAAGAGAAGGGGAAAAAAAAAGGTATGGGTTGGTGTTCTGATTTCTTGTCCTTGTGACTTTTCATGATTGGACTTTGGAAAATTACCAAATAAATGAAAGAGCAACACTTCTTTTCTGGGCACTGAATCAGTAGTGTGATGAATTAAAAATTCTATGCTTTTCCCCTCCTCTAGTCATTGTGTCCCTGTTTCTAGGTCAGAGACCCAGAGGGCCCTGCCAAAGAGCTGGGAGCCACTTGTTGGGGTCAGAACAGGGGTTCAAGGTTAAGTAAGCATGGAGGACAGATCTGACTCTGACCAAGTCCTTTAGAAGAGCGTATGTGTGTGTTTCTGGGTGTTCCCAGGTATCCGTGTGTGTGCATGTCTCCGTGTGGGTATATTTGGATGTGTCTATGTGTATGTGGATCACTGGATGTGTCTGAGTTTTCTGTGTGTCTGTCTTTGTTTCTGTGTGTGTTCGTCTGACTGTGTGTCTAGGTGTGTCTGGATGTGTGTATCCGTCTCTATGTGGGTATATCAGGATGTCTGGGTCTTGTCCAAAAGGACTCATGGGGAAAGGGCCTCTGGGGCCACACTTTGCAGCACCTGGTTCTAATGCTGTCATACCTCTGAGGCTGCTCTATTTGACATTCCAGGGGACAGGGTTGAGGACAGCCACCTCTGCTGAGTCATAAGGATGTGGGCTATATGTGTTCACAGTTGGACATATCTCCTTTCACACACACGGGGAGGGGAGATTTCAGACGGGTTGGCTGGCCCTGCATTCTTTCAGAAGGTGATGACCTCAGCCAGCCCCAGGAAGGGGCGGAAATGAGAATGTTCATGAGACCCTCAGGTTGACAGAAGGTGAACTGAGACCCTGGTGTTCTCCAGCTGGGTCCCCTGGGTCATGGCGTACTCAGGCCATCCCAATAACCAAGCTGCCAGCTTTGAAACTGACTGATGGGCACTCCCTGATGAGGGAGGAAGCCAGGGTGGATTGTCTTGAAAGGTACAAACAGCAGACCTCACCAAACTCTTACAACCAGTGCTGACCCTGGAAGGCCCTGCCAAGCCATGAGTCTAGACCCTGGAAAACCCTTCCTTTTCCTCTTCAAGCCAACCAACCAACCAACCAACAAATAAACAAAGTCCCGCAACGGTATGCTTAGCCAAAATGCAATCAAGTGAGTCTTTCAAGCTTGTCTGATTCAAACAGTAAAATATCCCCCCAGGGATGGCAGGGGCAGAAAGCCCCAATCACATGCCCCTTGACTGGAATGGGTTTCCTAGGCTCTTTCCCAAGAGCAGATGGGAAAGGGCAAGAGGACATTTGCCCATGGGTGTGTACTTGGTAGGGCATCATGGATGGGAAAGGGTTTGAGCTGGGCAGGGGATGTAAACATACACCTTCTGAGCATTCATGTGTGCCTGGCATGGTGCTAGGCATGGTTCTCAAGGAGCCCAGGAGCAAACCTGTAGAGATTCAGCTTACCTATAGATAAGCTGCTTCCCCTCGCCCGTGAAGCTGGAGGCACAGGTGTAGATAAGGTGAGGGAAGTGGGTGTGGGTGGGCCAAGGACGGGTTAATCCTTCTAAGGAGGCCATAATCAGAGGAGGGAGATCGCTGGCCTGGTACAGGGGACCCTCACCACCGTCCTGGGTTGTATTTAGACAGTGAAGACCACGGACAAAAACTCATGTTTGTCTACCATCGCTCTCCTCCGGTAAGGTCCAGCCAGCCTGTGGAGCCCTGGGGGTCCGGAATGCAGGGCAGTGGGCTTGTCGGGGGTCAGGTTTGCCTGGGGAGAGAGCGGCCTGGGAAGGAGGTTGGGTGGTCAGTACCTGCCTAAGCAGGGACGTCAGTGACTTTGTAGATGCTCCTCCAACCTCACTGAGGGTGCCCAGAGGTAACAGGGAGCTCATGCTCTCCTGGAAGGACCCTCCAGAGCTGATGTCAAACTGTTCACTTTGTTACAAGTTCTTTCTCTGGTTGAGAACAAATCGGTCTCCCTGAAGATCCATCCATTGCCCTCGTTCTGTCTTACGGGGTCACATGCATTTAACAAATATATGGAGGTAAAGTTGAAAAAAACATTCTGTGTCCTCAAGTGACAAGCACAGCCGTTATGCAGAGCAGGATGAAATAGAGGCTAAGCTGTGAGCTGAGGGGGGAGACTTGTGTCCTGACTGATGGGAGCCCTGGGGGCTTCCAGAGGAAGTGAGATTACAGACAGGCCTCTTTTTTTAAATATTAAATATAATTTATTGTCAAATTGGTTTCCATACAACACCCAGCGTTCATCCCAACAGGTGCCCTCCTCAATGCCCATCACCCACTTTCCCCTCTCCCCCACCTACCCTCAGTTTGTTTTCAGTATTTAAGAGTCTCTTATGGTTTGCCTCCCTCCCTCTCTTTAACTTTTTTTTCCCCTTCCCTTCCCCCATGGTCTTCTGTTAAGTTTCTTAGGATCCACATATGAATGAAAACATACGGTATCTGTCTTTCTCTGCAGACAGGCTTCTTTAAGGGTATTTGCGTTTGTGGAGGGGCTGTGGGGGCCAGGCCAAGCCACAGCTTGAGCCAGGAGACGGCAGAGAAGCTGCTGGGGCCATAGAGTAGCCTGGCAGGATGAGGGCCTGGTGTGGAGGGCAGCTGTGCTGGCTATGGCGGCTGGATCACAGAGGCCTTGAACCCAGGCTTGAGGAGGTCCAGAAGTTTTGTGAGACTTTATCAGAACTGTGGTTTACATCAGGTATTCTCAAAGTGTGGTCCCTGACCAGCAGCATTAACATCACCTGGGACCCTATTAGAAATGCATATTCTCAGGCTCTACCACAGACCTGCTGCATTACAAACTCTGGGGGTGGGACCTAACTGTCTGCTTTATTAAGACTTCAGGTGATTCTGATGCAGTCTTTTGAAAACTAAAAATAACTGAGGGCTGAGGGAGGACTGAGGTGGGAGGGGTCTGGAGGAGGAAGAACAGCCAGGGCCCCTGGAATCACCCGCATTGGCAGGAAGCAGGCCTGGCCTGGGGAGGGGCCAGGAAGCATTAGACAGATCTGGGTTTTGGTGTCGACTCCTCACCTGGCTGCATGAACCTGGGCAAGGAATGTGCCTCTCCTAGGCCTCAATTTCTGCATCTTCAAAAAGGAGTCCCAGCTGGCGGATGGTAGGAGATCTCGCCAACAACTGTCCCAGGTTGCCCAGGACCGAGGGCAGTCAGGGACACAGGACTTTCCGTGCTAAATCCACGAGCGTCCAGGGCAAACCGGGATGGTTGGTCCCCCTACCCCCTGTGCAGTACTCAGAGAGAGACACTACTTAGAAGGTTTATGGAGGGAGGGCATGGGTGGATAGCAGGGTTGCTGAGGTGCCCAAGCCCATTCTCGAGTTGCCAGCCCCTTTTGCCACCTGTTTCTTGGGCCCAGTGGACCTGGCAGGAGCCTCTCTCACCTGCCTCTTCACTGGTCTAGCTCTGGACACCAGCAGAAAGGGAGACGGGGCCCAGGCCTGAGGCAAGGACGAAAGGTTGGCTCCCCATGGCTGCGTCGCTGGCCCAGTGCCTAGGTCACATGAAATACAATATGGCTGATGCCTCTCAGACCCTGCTGATGCTGCTGGAGGCTGAAAATACCCAGTGCCCTGGCCTGGGCGCCTGCCTGACTCTTCCAGGCCAGGAGTCAGAAGAGTGGCTATGGTGTCTGTTTACCATACTGCTTGGGTCTCAACTGGGTCTTTGCCACTGTAGCTGGGGCCCAGGGGCCTGTGTGGTGCTATTGCAGGGCGCCGTGGCCTCCCACCTTTCCTTCGGGTTGAGTTTTTTTAATAGACACCTGAGGTGTAAACACCAATAGAAAAGTTACCGATGGAAGCTTTCTCAGCAAAGTGGGGTGGCTTCTTTCTGAAGACCCCAAGGAACCTCTCCATGTGTTTTGCTGGGGACTGGGGGTGGATTAGGTAATTTGTTTAGGCCTGAGACCCAGAGCCATGGAACCTGCTTCCTCCCAAACTAACGGGGGGATCTGAGGTCACTGCCAAGAGAAACGGAACAGATGTCAGGAGAGATCTAATGTCTCCCTCATTTTCTTCCCCTTTCCTGCTGGGCAGTGCTGTTCACCACGTTCTCCCTCTGGGATGCCCTCTACTCCTTCAGGGTTTCCTCATGAGCAAAGTCCCTAGAGTTCAAATGAGACTTCCCACTCCCAGCACGGCCCCACCCCTGCCCAAGAGTCAGGCCGGCTGCAGCCTCCAAAGCCAGGCCAGGCCTCTGGCACCCAGTTCTGACACCTTCGTGGCCAGGTGACTTTCGGCAAGGAGGTGAGCCTCAGTTTTCCCTTTTAAAACTGGGATGACAATATGTTCATTGCAGGGCCGCGGTGAGGAAGTTAGAATGAACTAACGCGCATAAGCTGAATATCATAGGTGCCCCTCACATTGCACTCAGAGAGTGGTTGCTGCATAACAAGGATGCTTCTTAGTTACATCATACAGTAAAAGAACAAGAATAAATACGTAAATGAGAAACTGGAGCAGGAGGGAGGGGAGGATAGAGTCTCCGTGTAGTATTTCTGCCCCTGGCCACTGCTTTGGTAACTACAAAGCATGGGGTTGGCAAGTGCCTTAACATGAAAAAGGGGTCACAGGCAGACAGAGGGAGACAGAGAATCCCAAGCAGGCTCCATGCTGTCAGTGCAGAGACTGATGTGGGGCTTGAATCCAAGAACCATGAGATCATGACCTGAGCTGAAATCAAGTGTTGGATGTTTAAACCGACTGAGCCACCGGGCACCCCCACACCTCTTAATCCTAAGAGGCTACGCCTCCTTGCCTCCTCAGCTTCCTCACACTGTGGGCTGGGGTGTGGCCCCCTGGCCTGCATGCAAGGCAGGGTTAGTTAGGAAGTCTCACTGCCCAGCCAGGAGACACGTCCTGCTTTCCACGCATCTGCTCTCCTCCCCCCACCCCCGCCCTGACCCCCCCACCCCCCACCAGGCTGGAACTCTGTGCTCCTACCAGGACCACCAGCAAGTACAAAGCAGTCTTGCTGCCGCAGCCAGGCCTCTTCCTACCTGTCTGTGCCAGGGAAGCGATTGTAACAGTGGTCCCACCTGTGTGCCTGCCATGTGCCAGGTGATTTGCATGTGTCATCTTTAGTCTTTACAACAATCCCAAGAAAGAGCTATCTATTGCCTCTGTTTTAAAGGTGAGGGGTACTGAGGCTTAGAGACATGAATGACCTTCCAAAGACAGCATAGGCAACAAACAAACAGGAGAGTTCAGGTTCAAATCTAGCTCTAGCTGGCTCCAAAGCACGAGTGATTTCCACCACATCATGGGGGAGAAGCCTCAAAGTGCACGTTAAGGTCATCCGCTGGGACTGGGGGGAGCACCTCCCCTCACCGGACCTTAGATTCCTCATCTGTGAATCAGGTGATGCCTAAGGTCAGGATTCTTTTCTCCTGACATCTGACTTCTCGAAGGTCCTTTGCCACCATGGTACCGAAAACAGCCAGAGCTGAATTGTGACACAAGTGACCTGGGTATTTCCTAATTTCCTCTTGTGAGGTCCTTCCTCTGGCCAGGCTGGTGTCTTCCCACTGCCAGACAGCTTGTAACGGGTGGTCACCCCTCCCAGGCTGCTTTGCCCTATTCTCTGAACACTCTTGCCCACAGCCTCAAATAAACCTTTTTTCAGTCTAGTGTCTCATCTCCTTTGCGTTCTGCCATCTCTGAGAAGACCTAGAAGGGAGGCTAAAATGCTAATCTGAAATAAGGAGTGAGGGGCTAGTGGACTTTTTAGTTGGATTTTATCAGGAGCCTCTAGAAACAGTGTCTTCACCCAGAAGAGCAAGTGGCCAACTTAGTGATTTCATCAGTGCTTCTCTGGTGCCCTCACCGTCTTGTGCATTCATTGTGATTTTTGCTTTATTTGGTTCTCTCTCCTCAGATTATATGCTCCCTGAGGGCCAGGATTGGGCCTTGCTCTCTGGCCAGAGGAAGTGCTTAATGGAGCACCCAGGCCTCCTGGGGGAATGACTAGAACTGGACCTGACCTGCCTGTGGGATTTGAAGCCACCTCCTGGGTCCCCCCTCCCCATCATCAGCCAGACCAGAATTTATTCCTTTGGTAGCTAAAGCCAGAAGGTGGAAGGAAGAAGGGAGAATGTTTAGCAATACCAGAAGCATACAGATTTCTTTTTCCTCAGTCTTTGCAATGCTGAGTCCTCCTGGCACTCTAGCCACAGCAAGCTCCCAGAAGCCACGCTACCCTCTTTTGGGCAGAGGAATAATTTTTTTTTTAATTTTTAACATTTATTTATTTTTGAGAGACAGGGAGAGATAGAGCACAAGCAGGGGAGGGGCAGAGAGAGAGCAAGGCACAGAATCTGAAGCAGGCTCTGAGCTGTCAGCACAGAGCCCGACGCAGGGCTCGAACCCACAGACCGTGAGATCATGACCTGAGCCGAAGTCGGCCACTTAACCAACTGAGCCACCCAGGAACCCCAGGCAGAGGAATAAACTCATCAAGAAGTAACTAAAGGAAAGAGAATTTAACATTTATCAAATTCCTGCTATATGCAGGCATTTTTCTAGGTTTGCCTACAAACTATCTGACGTTTACCTGTACCTATTTGGTGATGAGAAAACTGAGGACATAGGAGACTAAACTATATGAGATAACAAGGCTAGTAGATGGTGGTGCCAGAGCTTGAACTCAGGTCTTACTTTAAAGCCCATGTGCTGCGTGCTCTTTGTAGGTTGCCTCTGGGTGGCTCCTTGGGACGCAGGGGTTGTGGAACTTCTGGAGCTGTGCTTCATTCCAATCAAGACCCAAACATGTCGCCCTAGAGGCTGTGTGCCCACTGGAGCCATCCACCGAGCCTGTGGGCACAGTGCCATGTTACCCTCTCCTTCATCTGTATCTGCTGAACATCCTCAGATTTTTCACAGGGATGCTTGGAATCTTGTCTAAGACCACCAGGTGGCGCAGCATACGCCACGGGGCCTTAACTCCTGGATCTAAGGCTCTGCAGGTTCTTCGGGATCTTCCACCACAGGCCAAGATTCCTCTAAAAGAATCCCAGTTAGCCAAAAACTACAGGTCCCATCCCTGAGAGTCTGGTTTGATATTATGAATTGGGTTCCGAGAATCTGCCATTATTTTTATGTTGCATTTTTAAATTTCTGAATTGGTGAAGTATCATTCACATGGTTCAAAAATTTTCAAGCATGACAAGAGATACACAGAAAAATCTCCATTCACTCCCTAGCAGGTATTTACTACTACTTGTGAATCCTTCTAGAGATTATATATATGTACGTAATATATAATCATCTTTATATAAACTTTATCAACTTTATATAACTAAATCAACTTTATATAAGTTATATTTTATTATATAATAATACAGAAGGATATTCTTTCCCCTTTTTATACAAATGGCTACATATCTTTTCGCTAACTGATTATTATTTTGTTTTATTCAATTTATTCAATTTCAGGCTGAGAACCTGCGTGGCTCAGTCGGCTAAGCGTCCGACTTTGGTTCAGGTCATGATCTTGAGGTCTGTGGGTTCGAGCCCCACATTGGGCTCTGTGCTGACAGCTTGGAGCCTGGAGCCTGTTTCATTCTGTGTCTCCTTCTTTCTCTGCCCCTCCCCTACTCATGCGTACTCTCTCTCAAAAATAAATAAACATTGAAAAAAAATTTTAAATATATATCTAATCACAAGTTTTGTGAAGAAGGAAAAGATATATTACAGTCCTTCATTACATCAGACCAGTTGCCACTTAAAGCAATAAAGCAATATGATCCAAGCCATATTGTATGTGATCACATACAAATATGAAATGTATACATCTAACAAAAGAAGCAAAATGAATAGATTTAATTAAAGTAACAAAATAATGTATTGTTATGCTCTCTAGCAAAACATAGGTTATCCCAAATAAAAATATTAACAAGCAGCAGCTATTGGTGTGGCAGGAATAGGACCATGTCAGCCGTGATCCTTACTATAAACATTCACCTGATTTTTTATTGGCTAATCTCAAATTGTGATTTTAGGACCTTTCGGGGTCACCAGGTTTGTGATGCTTACTTACTTTGTCTCTCTTTCGGCGATACTTGATTTCCACTTACACAGGCTGTCCAGAAACTTTTGGTCATTATGCTTCTTCCACTCAACTATCAAGTGATGCCACTCGTTTACTTAATGGAAGCCAAAGTAACATGATGCCTCTGGTGGCTATGTCTGGTTCTTTCCACATGTCAGCCAGCCTCTTAGTTGTGGGTAGTCTTGGTTCTCATGATCACCACTTTGGGAGCTGGATCCTTAACCTCTTGCTGTATGATAATGCCAAACACCTGGCTGTACGTTTTCCAAGCACCCTCATGATAGGGTAGCACTCACTGGGTCCCCAACCACAGTTCCCTGTGGAATCTGCTTCCATTGTATGGAGGTCTGTTTTCTTCTTGGGGTCAGAATGTTGCATATTATGTATACTGTTCCACACTTTTTTTACTTAATAAAATAGAGGGATTTTTTTTCCATATCAGTTCATAAAAAAAGCTTCCTTCTTCTTTGATACAATTGTATACTAGTCCTCTGAATGGATGAAGCATATTTTTACCAGTTACCTAATGATGGATATTTAGGTTGTTTCCTTTGCTATTACAAATAAGGCTATAATGAATAACCTTGAACATATGTCATTTCATACATGTGTAATTCTGAGGGTAAATTCCTAGAAGTAGAATTGGTAGATCAAATGGTATGTGCATTTAAAATTTTTACAAGTACAACTGAGAACAAACTGAGGGTTGATGGGGGGGTGGGAGGGAGGCGAGGGTGAGTGATGGGTATTGAAGAGGGCATCTTTTGGGATGAACACTGGGCGTTGTATGGAAACCAATTTGACAATAAATTTCATATATTTAAAAAAACAAATAAATAAAAAAAATATTTAATTTTGTATCTAAAAAAAATAAAATAAAATAAAATAAAATTTTTACAAGTACAGCAAAATTGCACCTGATAAAGGTTGTACCAATTTATACGTCTACCAGAAAAGTATGAGTGTGCTTGTATCCTATCAACTTCAGTGTGATACGTTACCAACTTTAGGATTTTTGCTAATTTGATAATGTAAAAACTGATACCTCAGCACGTATTTTATTATGAGAGAATTTGTGGGATATTTTTGTATTTTTAAGATCTATTTGTGTTCTCTTTTCTGTGCTTTGGGGAGTCTGTCATTTACAAAATTTTCATCACAGCATTAGGCAGCACACAAAAGCACAAAGATGGATATATTTAACTACATTTAAATCACAAACTTCTTTATACTAACCGAGCATTAAAAAGCTTAAAAACCTAAGAAGGAAAAAAAATGTCCAGCATGTATTCCCAATATAACTTGCAGAAGAACTTTGAGAAAGAATGGAAAAGGCCAGAATTTGGACTTTGTACCACCCCTCACCATTTTTATAGCTTGCAAGGAAAGTGTGCTCATACCGTATGACTCCTCAAAAAAGCCCATTGAAGTGAGTGTTATCATTTCATAAAGACTGTAAGCTCAGAGAGGTTAATCGACCTGCCCAAGGTCACACAGCTGGGGAGAGGAAATGAGGTGTAGTGGCTCTACCACATACAGTTCCTTGAACTATGTAGAGACCTGGGTTCCTGCTCAAGCTTGGCCACAACCTCTAGGCAACCTTGGAGAGGTCTTTCCTTCCTCCACCTCAGTCTTCTTGTCTACAAAATGGCTGGATTTTTAAGGTCCTTGCTAGCTCTAGACTTCTTTGTGGTGGGGATGGTGGAGGAGGATAGGAGTAAAGTGTGGGATGGGATTTGTGAGGGTGAACTGTGGGGGTGTATCCATGATGGGGAGGTGGTGAGTATAAGTGTGTTCATGGTGTGTGTACAGCAAGGGCATTTCTGCAGCCAGAGAGGCCCTTCCAGGGAGTTCCTGGGCTCTTACAAGAAGGAACTTCCATCCAGAGCTTCCTCTGACCCCATTCCTGTCAGCAGGCCAGGCCCCTGAGCCATGGGGGACATTGTTTTGTCTCCAGGGCCCACTTGCTAGCCTTTTCCCATTTTCCAGAACTTACTGTATTCAAGTTCTTCCTCGGGCTCTTCTTTCCTGAGTTTCAAGGAAAAGGAATACCATAAGCTCACCACTTTGAGAGAGGTGCAGTTTAAGAGACCCTATAAGGAAAGGCCAGCACTCAACCCTGAAGGAAGACAGCCATTGGCGGCAGCTATGGACGAGGCTGATCTTTTCATAGGTACCCAAGTGGGGACTCATATCCCATAGATGCTGATCCAAGAGGCCTGCTCTGTTAGGAGTCACCTTTCTACCCAGTCCTGGCCCTGGCCCTGGGGACAATCTGGAAAATTGACCTAAGCACAGAGTGGAGGGCAGTAAACTATGATAGGAGCCATGAGATCCAGCCACACAGCCTGCTGGACAGATGACCCCAGGGCCAGGCTGCAGCAGGAGTGGGGCTAGGGAAAACGCTAACCCTACCCCCACTCTCCCCACATGGCACTATAACAGGGGCCTAGTTTGCCCCGCATGGGTACATAACTTGACTAAATGGTCAACGAATATTCTCTTTAAGAAAGAGAATGGACAGAAGGAAGGAGAGAAGGAAGAGAGGAAAGCACTGGATAAAGAAACTTTGAAAGTTAAAATAAAAAACAAAACATGATAAAATAAAGGCGTTATCTATAAATACAACATTCTAGAGTTCTAAGCAGGCTTCGAACGTCTCTGTTGTTGGCATTAGTCGTGGGTTCTGTTCGTGTATGTGTGTGCATGCGGCTCCCTGGGGGGGTCTGCGTCTCCTGGGGCATCATGTGGACAGGGGGTGGGTCAGAGGAAGGCCAGTAGGGGCCCTTCCCAGGCTCTGTGGCTTTCTGGATGACAAGAGATGACCCTGAACAGGACCTGGCCCAGCATCTGCCTGGAGATCTTATCCTCCCCCCTCCTGAGCTCACATTGACCTCAAAGCAGAATGCCCCAGGCTTGGCCCAGTGTCACGGAAAAGCAGCTGGGGGCAGCTTTCCCAGGCTTCCCGCCCAGGGCTTGGCCCTCAGAGGAGGTGCTGACAGAAGGTCACTGAGGCCTGGCCCAAGGGGGAGGAAATCCTCCAAAGGAAGGAAGTGGAGCAGGGGTCAAAAAGAGAGAGAGAAAGGGGAATACATCCTTTGGGAAACCAAGCAGCCAGGGTGGGTGAGTTCCCCTCACCACTGAATAAAGACTTGTTTTTCTCAGCATGGGATCGAGGCTCAGAAAATTGACAAACAATCTTAGGACCCTTTGCCGCCTTGGTCCACTTGAATCCTATGAGGGTCATGAAGAAAATACGGCTCTGCTTCTGCCTTCTGGAAGCCCACAGGACAGGCTGTGTCCAACAGAGGTTTAGTAACAGTGCTAGGGGACTGTGGAGATGGGAGTCACTCCTTAAAAATGAGGGGTAACATAGTATAAGATCCCATTTGCACAAAGGACAGAACAGTCAGCCCTCGTCTGTGGGGTCAGATTAGGAGTCACCTCTGGTCAGAGGTCGGAGAGGTGCTGGTGGTGACTGGCAGCGACACGAGGGGACTTTGGGGGCTTGACTGGGATTGATTACACAAGTGTATTCTGAAAATTAATTGAGCTATACTAAAGGATTTCAAAATGTACGACTCTGGCATGTGAGTTCTTTGAGCCGAAGGTAATCAAGGCCCAAAAGACTCAGGAAGAACTTTTTGCCTTCCCCTTATCTGCCCCTAAGAATTTAGATAGGAGGCCTTGTCCAGGAAGAGCACTCCCACCACTGGGAGCAGGGCCTATTTATTCAAATTCCTGTCTGTGTCCCTTTGCCTCTATGTAGCATGAAAAACATGTATTTACCATTTCATACATGTGGCTCTAGTTCATTGATTTTTTTAAATGTTTGTTATTTGGGGGTGCCTGGGTGGCTCAGTCAGTTAAGCGTCCAATTTGGCTCAGGTCCTGATCTCATGGCTTATGGGTTTGAGCCCTGCTCTGATGGCTTTGACAGCTCAGAGCCTGGAGCCTGCTTCGGATTCTGTGTCTCCCTCTTTCTCTGTCCCTCCCCCGCTTGCACTCTGTCTCAAAATTAATAAACATTTTTTTTTTATGTTTGATTTTGGGAGAGTGGGTGCACAAGTTGAGGAGGGGTGGGGGGGGGATGGGGTGGACAGAGGATCCTCGAACTCACGAACTGTGAGCTCATGATCTGAGCCAAGGTCGGACATTCAACCGATTGAGCCGCTCCCCACCCACTTCATTGATCTTAATTGCTATATAGTATTCCTTTATCTGATCTTAACCACAATTCAGCCCTTCTCCTGTTGGCGAATCTTTTTTTAGTTTTGCAAACATCACCACACTGTGCATTCTGGTTCATGTCTCTCTGTGCCCATCTGTGAAAGTTTCTCTGATATATACACTCAGAACTGGAATCCATAGCTCAGGGGCATGAATATCTACAACTCACTAGATACTGCTAAATTGCTCTCCCAACCAGCTCTATCCATTAAGCTCACATCAAGCAGTGTTGAACACGTCTTTAACACCCTCCCGAAAATGAGTGCAATCAGGAAGTGTAAATCACTTTCCTTTGGTCTTCCTGTTGGGAACTGAGCAATTTTATTTGACCCTGAAGTACTTTATTCCTGTAGCATTTCATGGGACCAAGTTGTGAGCGACACACAGGAGACCTTACTGCCCATTTTTTCCCTACCCTATCACACGATGAGCCAGTAGCAGCTTAATAGCCCTTCATTCCCATTGTATTTTATTTTTTAATTCTTATTTTAGAGAGCATGAGTGGGGGAGAGGGAGAGAGAGAGAATTTCAAGCAGGTATCCATGCTTACCACCAAGCATGATGCAGGGCTCAATCCCATGACCCCTGGATCCTTTTTGTTTGTCTGGTTTTTTTTTTTTTTTACTTTGGACTTTTATTCTTTAAACAAATTATACAGAATGGAAGGAAAATAGGTTATTTACAGAAAATATCTAATATGTACAGAGAGGAACAAATTTGGTGACAGAAGAGAAGTACATGCTGGCATCTCAGAAGCATTTCTCAAAGAGCTTAATTTTATTTTCTTGGATTTTAAGAATGTCTAAGATCCTTCTTCATCCTTGATCTTGGGAGCCAAATAGTACTTTAAATGTCTCCTATCAGCAATTTTATACTCTACAACAAAGGGTACCTCTGCAGACATACTGAGTGTTACTGTAGGAGAGAGTGGAGTGGCTTTTGGAAAGAAGTTCAAGTATCCCAAGTGCAAAAGTTAGCTGAACTGCCTCATTTATGTCTATGGTAACAGCTTCCTCCTCTTTATTGACATTTTCGACCTGAGTAGAAATCAAGGGTCGGATGTTAAACCATTTGAGTCACCCAGGCACCAGTCATCTTCCATTTTAATTCAACAAACATTTATTAAGCATCTGCTGCGAGCAGGCACCAGGAAAACTCAGTGCAGAACAAGACTCCTTTCTGGCCCTCGAGGGGATTACAGTCTGGTGGGCCAGACAGACCCAAGTATGCAAACCATTATCCAAACCACATGAAATCATCCATGAATTACAAACAAGACTCTGTGGTGCTTCATAGCAGATGTAAGTCTTTATTTTCGTTTAAGTGAGGATTTTTGTTTGGATTCTGTCATCATAGAGTCCTTTTGGAAAGAGAAAATTGGCCACCCAGAGACAGTACCTGTATTTACTGTTAATGCTTGGGTGACTCATTCTGAATGGGGTTGTGGGCAAGAGGTGGTACATGAAGTGTGAGGAAGAGGAGGGTGCAGGTCCTCGTTACCTGAAGTCTGACACCTTTAGGATAACAGCCCCTCCCTTCCTGGATGGAAATTACGATACACAAGGAGCTGAGACACCTTTATTAAAGTCCTGGTCCATCAAGTCAAGCCAGTCCTGTCATGTCTGTGGGCCTCAGTTTCTCCATGTTTAGACAGATGAACTCAAGGTTTTTTCTAGGTTTCACACGTGGGCAGTCTGGCCTGCAGCTGGCGTACTGGATTTGTTAGTTTAAAGTCAGATTATTTTCTTTTCTTTAATAACAAATGAAGGGAAGCAAAGCTAAACCCCTGTCCCTCTCAGACAACAGCTCCTATTCTCCCTGCATTCCTGTCCCCACCACCTCTGTTGCAGCCCTGAGCAGTGGGAAGTTCCAGGCCGGAGCCATCTCCCACTATCCTGGTCCTGATGGCTCTGAAGCTGGAGGTCCGTCTGCTTCTGAGGACCCACGGAAAATGCCAGGCAAGTGCTGGGTGAGCCTGGCATACAACCTGCGCTCAGCAGTGGTTATTATGATTTCCTGACCCTTGAAGGAAATTCCCCACATGCTAGGCTGGCTTCTGGAGGCTTAGGGGCTCTGACCATTACTGCCCTTTCCTCACTCTCAGGGACCCTCCCAAAAGGGGCCTATGTAGTAGCCCCAGAGGGGAGTAATGTATCCAGGGGGTAAAATTTGGGCAAGCCCCTGGGATTCCAGATCCCTGGGTGTACCTGGATGGTATGCAAGGCCTGTCCCTTCAGCCCCGCCCTGCCCTGCCCTCACCCCACTTGGTCAAGATGATTCTGCCGATGTCAATGTTTGCATCAGACCCAGGTGCTCAGAGAGTGTCCACCCACAGGCCACTCTGCAGCAGCACAGTCAAGGCCAGTCCCAGATAACCCACTTGGAGCTGGCTCTGGTATCAGCTCCAGCTTCAGGATCAGCCAGGTCACTCAGAACCCTGCCTGAGGCTCTCCGTGCATTGGGGCCGGGCTCTGGCTTTGTCCTGGAACAGCTATGAAGTAGGCAGCCTTCCCCACTTGAGGCCCTGCAAGGAAGACAGGAAGTCAGGCAGGTAGGCAAAAACAATGACTAAGCACATCTTCACCCAGGTGTCTCTATCCATCTTTTGGACAACCTCGGACTCACTAGTCCCCCATTTTGGGGATGAAGAAACTGAGGCTCAGAGAGAGAGGTTATTAGTCCTAGTTCACTCAGCTAGCCAGTAGAAGAACCTGGTTTGAACCTACATTCTGTCTGAATCTCCCAGATTGGGACCTACTTACCCTAAGACCTTAGGGCTTAAGCTCTCTGTCTAGCTTCTGGGAAAATGCATAGAGCTAACTCATATGAGAATGAAAATGACTGAAATAGGGTAAGAGTGAGTATCCTCTTTCCCAGGGGGCTCCAAGGTACAGGCCCAGGTGTGACCTCCCTTGTTCCCCTTGCAGCAGTTCATGGGGGTGGTCCTGGGCCACACAAAGTTGATTTAATTGAACTATTTCTTTTGGGAATTTCCCCTAAAGCTAAGGCATTTCCCTCTCGGTGTCACTGGAAAGTTCCCAAGAGCCTACCTCCCTACCCTCTCTGCCTGGTTGGCCCTAGGCCAGACAAGAGGTCGAGACAAGGATGTGGCAGTTGTGGGGCTTGTTCTGCCTTGCCCATTCGCAGCATGTCTATAGCCCCTACACGGGTTCCTGATCCTTCAGGGTAGGGGGAGGGCAGAGGGTGGGGGTGGGGATGGCAGATGGGGAGACTTGCCAGCTTCACTGTAAGGAGCATGGCTTAAAGGCACCTCTGATTCAAATGGGTAAGGGGCGCTAAGGAGGACACTTGTTGGAGTGAGCACAGGGTGTTATACATAGGGGACGAATCACTGGAATCTGTTCCTGAAGTCATTATAGCACCATATGCTAACTAACTTGGATATGAATTAAAAAAAAAAAAAAAAGGTACCTCTGATTCCCAGGCCCAGGCCCAGCCAGGAGTTCTGCAAAAGCACAGCTCCCAGGGGCTTGCTGCCATGTCCCTCTTGAAGTCTCTGGGCTTGAGGAGAGAGGGGAATTCGGGCGACGGATTCTGACAGAGTGGATTTGAATCCTGGCTCTGACACTTCCCACTGAATGCTTACGGGGAATTAACTTCATCATTCTGAGCCTTGAATTCCTCCTCAGAAAATGGGGACACTACCTAAATAAGAGGCTGCTGTGAGGACTGAAGAGGCGATGCGTTGACAGTCTAGCAACTCAAGTGGCGACTCAACTTCAGTAAGTGGCAGTGTCTGCCCTGGGCGCTATGTGGACAGTCAAGAGTGCAGGGATCAACCAGTTGTGCCTGCCCCAGGTGTGACCTGCTAGCCATCTCCAGCGTGGTACGTGGTGTGAAATGACTAGGAACTCCATTTTCCCCTTCAGGAATTCACCTGTCCCACTTGTCACTCCCTTGCCTGCATGTGCTTGGATGTCACCTGCCCTTTTCCTCCCCTAGCTAACAAACCCACTGAGCCTCTTAGGGTCTGCGGTTAGCATCTCAAAAGAGCCTGGATTCCTAATTGCAGAAATCTCTGTCCTCCTGTTTTTGCCTCAGGAGGCACATCGCTAAGAGCCTCCCTCGGATGACTGACAGAGAATTCACTTCAGATTTGGGAGTGTGTATAAATGTACGATTTTGAAAAAAGCCTATACTTAGCAAATGACTCCAAGTCTACATGCCGAAATATTAACAGGGGCATTATATACATATGCACATTATATATTATACTGAACTTCATTTCCTTCTTATACATGAACATATTTTTCAGTGAACATGCATTATATTTATAATGAGAACGAAGTCATGTTGAACAATACATTTTCCTTTGTGTAATGGTATCTATGTTGCTTTTTCTTCGAAGTACTGAAATCTGTATTGGCAGGTGAATCAAGTTTAGATGGAATCGCTCAAACGTCTTCCAACCTCCTAACCTCTCCTTTCTCGTTTCGGTCTTGCGAATTCTGAAGTACCTTTGAAAACCCCCAAAGATTCCAACTCAGTTTCTCTCCCCTTGACTCAACATCCATTTGCTGAACACCGTGCATCTGGCTCTGTGCCAGGGGCTGGGGGATTATGCTGAAGATGGGGTGGTCTCCATCCCCACATGGCTGGGCAAATGAAGGAAGGAAATACACATCTTTCCGTGACTGGCGTTTAAAGAGGAAAGAATTATATGCAGGAAGGAAAGAGATAGAAGGAGGCTTCCCAGCTGGGCAGTGGGCCTCAAGTACGCTGTGGAGCTCTCTGAGGAGGACCCCTCTTCCATGCTAACTCAGAGCAGAGCCATCCAGATCTGGGTTCCTGGGGCATGTGTTCTGGGGAGCAGCCACTAGACCAGGCTCCTGTTGGCATCTCCTGGGGCGTGGAGGGAGTGCTGACTCCAGGGAGCCCACTCCTGCCTTCAGAGAGCTGCCTCCCGGCCCAGAGGAAGAATGAATCCTCTGTCCTCAGGTCTCAGAGAGAGGTGGCCTTGGTGACCTGAATCCTTAGGGAGGGAGGGTGTGCCTGGCAGTTCCCCAGTGGGCTCCACCTGCAGCTGTCCTCACTGCCAGGGGTTAGAGCACCAGCTTCTCCCTGCTACCAGTGAGATCAGAGAAGCGGGGCCAGGGTATGGGGTTCAGAGACCTGGGACCTTGTCCTCGCTGTGCCACTAATTCTCTGGGCACATTCGGTGATACTTGTTACCTAGGAGGTGCCAGACACTATGTGAGATACTTTACATTTTTAGCAATGTGTTTTCTCTCTTTTGCAGGTGAGGAAACCAAGTCTTGGGGAGGCTCTGTAAATTGCACAAAGTCACACACACAACTGGAGTTGCAATCCCATTCTCTCTGGCTCCAGAGCTGGTGTTATCTTTCCCCAGCAGGGCCGGTCTCTGGACCTCTCATCTCTTCCTCACCCTATAAAGAGGTTGGACTTAACTTGATGAAAGGAGAAGGCAGGAAGGAAGCCCTTCAGCTAAACAAGCCTCCCAAGGGCTTACTGTCATTGCCATCAGAGCCACTGGGCTTTGGGGCGGTCCCCACCATTGCTTGGGGTTGCACCAACTTTTCTGGTTTCTCAGGGGCTGGGTCCAGAATGTCCCTATCTGGTGTGTCTCCCATTCACTGGCATTGGCTCAAATCTACCCAACAGGTTGTTTTATTCTCCCTTCCCTTTCCTTCCCTTCCCTTCCCTTTTACCAGCTAGGGTCAGAAAATCAGCTTAAGAAGGAAAATACAAATAAAAAGGCTTTCTGCAGAGAAGACCCTGATCACAGGAGAAGCTGTGACTGGAGACTACTTTCTGCAAACTTTTGAGGATTCTGTAGGCTGTGCCTTTCTCGACCTGAAGGTCCCCAAATCCAGGCTCTTTCTTTCTCTTCCACCCTCAGGAGCTCTATCTCCTCTGCCTCTCAGGGTTCTGGGAGCAAATTTCCAGCTGTGATTCCACAGCCCTCTTGTTACTATACCACCATCACAGCCAGCCCTGCTTTGTTGTGGTAGAAGAAAGGGGCCACTGGGCACAGGGTTCTGTGACCATTTGACAGATGAAGAAACTGAGGCCATACAGCTAGGAGGTAGATCCTCTGAGTCCTGGCCCCTTGCTTAGGTGAGTAACTGAAGCTTCTGATCTTGGCATTCTGTGGTCCTTTTTCCACCCTCCATGGAGTTTTCTTGCTGAAGTTGTCCGGAGTCTGGAATGCAGCCTGTCTCCCTAGGTTTCCCAGATTTGTGCCAGCAGCTTCTAGGCTGGCTCTTCTACAGGAATTGGAGCTGCCCTCTGCTCCATTCCTGCTGACTGGAACACCCGAGAGCTTTGTTTCTCCCCAACGCGAAATTGGAAACCTGTTGGTCTGCCAAAGGCTCCATCAAAAAATACTTCCCGACCACTTGCCCTTGTCTCCTTCCACCCCAGGGAGGAAACAACAATCTCCCAGGACACACGCAATGGGAAGCTGGCAGCAGGATTTTGTCACAGCCTTTGGGATCATGTGAATCAGGGGAACCAAACACTCATGCTCTCCTTCCAGATAAGATAAAAGTTTCATTTTATTCTTATTGGGGAAGGAGTGACCTTGCCAGGTGCCAAAAATGTTAATGAGGCCCCAAGAGGGAACCTGCCTGGTAGAAAGAGCTCTGAACTGAAAGCCACATGGGGCTCCGATAATTCCCAGAGGTGCGACTTTGGGCAAATCAGGTTGCCTTTCTGAGCCTGCCTTGCAGGGGGTTGGAAAGACAATGAGGCAATACTGCAATGTTTATGGCCTTGGAAAGATGCTCATGATACATGGGTATGAAAAAAGCAGGTTACAAAAAGTTGTGTAGAGTAGGTCCCCATTAATGAGAAATATAGACAAATAGCTGAGAGCATATACCACCATGTTAATAGTGTTTATTGTGGACGATGGAATCATAGATTCTGATAGTTTTCCCTTCTTTCTTATCTATATTTTCTAATTTTTTTCTACAGTGAGTATGTATTATATATTTGTCAGCTATTCCCACAATAATGCTGCATAATAGACTAGCCCAAAAAACAGTGGCTTATATCACAAGGATTTATTCTCATTCTCATGGTCTGTCGGTCAACTGCAATTTGACTAATGTTGGTCAGCCTTGGTAAGGCTGCTATGTCTCAGGCTGCAGGTCAGCTGGGCCTGGCTCCTTGCTGCCAGTTTGGGTTCAGGTCTGTTCCATGTGTCTTCGTTTTGGGGTTCTGAGTAAAGGGATAGCAGCTATCTAGGACTTGCTTCTCTTTCCAGAGCCCAGGACACAAGCCGAAGTGTACAAGTACATGGAAAGCCTCTGCTAACATCATTTCAATAACATATCATTGGCTAAAGCCAGTCACATGTTGGCTAAACCCAACATCAATGTCACCACAGTAGGAATGGGAGGGAAGTAAGTATATGCTGAATAATAACCCAAATTCATTGGTTATTACTTGCATAAAAAACGAGCATGATATGCTTCATTCATATTGTCCACTAGAGAGAATCCTATACAACTCTCCAAGAATAAGATGTGGAGCTGCTGTATAATCTCATTAAAGAATAGAACAAATGTTAAAGGGATAAGCTGACCCTCTCTTCCTTTATCCTATATGGTTGTCCCTTTAAGACAACCAGACCCTGCCATTTATGGCATCCACAGTCCCACAAAGGAATGTGGAAAACACAGGTTTATGAGCATTTATAGCCAAAGGCCAGACCTATGCTAATTCCCATCCAAATCTATCTGAATCCACTTCCTGATGATTTCCTCTCTTTTGGCTTCTCTCAGTTGATTCAGCCATTCACTCAAGATATATTTATTGAGAACCTGCTATGTGCTAGAACTCTTCTAGCCATGAATAGGGTTATATTGGTAAATAAGGCAAGTACCAATAAATAAGAAAATCTCCCTAGGGTTTACATTCTAGCAGAGAGATGAGGTGGGTGCTGGGTGTGGTGGGAAATGCTAGTGATATTGATAATGCCAAGTAGTATGGATGCTAAGAATGAAATAAAATAGGGTAGTGCTCTAGAGATTGATAGGGCAGGGCAGGGCTACTTTGGGTGGGTGACGCAAGGGAAGACTTCCCTGAGCAAGTGTTGCTGAAAGTTATTGGAAGTACCTCTTGGGACCTGATATTTGTATCTGGACTCTCCAGACTGGACACTGAGTCGCACTCAAGAACTTGGCTTGGGGGCATCTATGTGGCTCAGTTGGTTAAGCATCTGACTCCAGCTCAGGTCATGATCTCACAGTTCATAAGTTCGAGCCCCATGTCAGGGTTCTGTGCTGACAGCTTTGCGCCTGGAGCCTGCTTTGGATCTGTGTCTCCCTCTCTCTCTGTCCCTCCCCCTGTCACGCTGTCTCTCTCTCTCAAATAAATAAATATTTTTTTAATTAAAAAAAAAAAGAACTTGGCTTGGACTTTTCCCACCAGTTCACTCCCTACTTTGGCCTGCTTTGGGGAGCTTTCCTGTCCTAGCTGCATTTCAGAATCCAACCCAGCTTCCCATCCGCTGGCTGGTGCCCCCATCAGCTTAGCTAGTTTTCATCAAAGATGGGACCCAGGGTGCCTGGCTGGCTCAGTCTGTAGAGCACGTGACTCTCGATCTCACTGTTGGTGAGTTCAAGCTCCCCACTGAGTGTAGAGCTTACTTAGAGACAGAGAGAGAGAGAGAGAAAGAAAAGTATTAGGTCAGGCCAATCATTTATTGAACTCCTATTGTATACCAAACGAGCAGGCATTTATTGAGTACCTTCTGTAAACCAAACCAATAGATGTTTATTAAACATCCATTGGATAGCAAATCTACATTTATTTATTGTTTACCGTGTATGCAAGTCAGTAAGTGTTTGCAGATGGTCCGCAACTTACAATGGTTCAACTCAGTTTTTCAGCTTTATGATGGTGCAAAAGTGATACACATTCAGTATAAAACTATACTTCAAATTATAAATTTTGATCTTTTTCCCACGCTAGCTATATGTGTACAATTCTCTATCGTGATGCTGGGTATTGGTAGCACGCTGCAGCTACCAGGCAGCCGTGTGATCACGAGGGCAAACAACTGATACATTCTGGTTTTCATTTTCAGCATAGTATTCAACAAGTTCTACGACATATTTAATACCTTGTTATAAAATAAGCTTTGTGTCTGATGACTTTGCCCAACTGTGGGCTAATGGGAGTGTTCTGAACACGTTTAACGTAGGCGCGGCTAAGCTATCATGTTCAGTAGGTTAAGTGTATTAAACTCACTTTCAACTTAAAACATTTTCAACTTATGAAAATGGGTTTATTGGGATGCAAGCTTATTGTAAGTCAAGGAAAATCTGTACTTTATGCCTGGAATTGAGGAGAACACACAAGTTGTAGCTATTTCTAAAAACTTGCAACTGAGTTGTGGAGCCAAAATGTTATACAACTATGGCTATAAAAGGCAGGGCTTACTACAATAAGTGCTATGTTGTACAGAATAGCCTCTAAGCCCTTTGAGAATCTAGAGATGGGCCTAGAGATCTGCATAGAAAGGGGAGGCCATAGAAGGCTTCATGGAGGAGTTGAAACTTGAGCTGGGTTTTAAAGGATAGACAGGACTTAGATAGACAAGGGGAGTAGGGACTGAGGTAGCATGGCTGGCCAGGGCTGTATGTATTTTGAACCCTAGGATATAATTCTTGGCATCCATTATTTGAACCTGGTGTCCTTTCCTTTCTGATTTTCCAGAATTCTTGTAACATCCAGATCCTCCATGATCCCTGTTTCTCCTAGGCCACAGCTGATTCCTTGCCAGTCTATAATAATTTGTCCGGTGATCAAGGGCTGATGTCATTTGGCTAACACCAGAATGGGCAGCCTCGGGGAAAGGTATTTATGATACTTTCAGCAGAAAAGGGCATAGAACCCATAAAAGTTGGTTTAATCACATCTAACTATGGTGGATTTCTAGTTCAGGTGTCCTCCTACCTTCTAACCCAGAAGTCTTTAAAATAATCATGTTTATTTCCTCTGTCTGGAGCCTTGAGACAGCAACAAGGCTGTTGAGAATTTACTAGATTGAGAATTTATTAGATGGTCTCAGTGACCTCTTCCCATATTTCTGAAAGCAGGAAGAATGACATTTTACTATTTTATTACTCTAATGGCCAATAATATAGTCTACTTTCTAGAAATTAGTCATAAGAATCGTCTGACCTCTCTGAGTCTCAGTTTCCTCAACTGCAAAGCAAAGGTTATTTAGAGGATTAACTAAAACAACACACTTGCAGTGTTGTGAATGGAGTCAAATGCCCAATACATGTTCAGTGAACACAGATTCCCTTCATTCCCTTGTTATACCCCATCTGGTGGAAAGTTCAACACAGCAACATGACCTCTCCACTCAGTGCATCATCAACCGTCCTTCCTCCTTCTCCCCTCCCAGCCATCCACATGAGAAGGCCAGGCCTGAGGCCTTGTGCTTTGGCATCCAGGCCCTTGAGCCTCTATCACAGACAATATGGGGCTGCAGCCCATGACTTGGCCCTGGGGTGGGGAAGAGGAAGACCCAGGCAGGATCAGTGTCATTCTTAGGGGAATTTACAGCATAGTGAGCCATGCCCTCTGTGGGACACCCTCAGGGAAGACTCTCAGGCCAGCTCTGTCACCAAGTACTTTGGGCTGGGGCACAGACAATCTGCTGCCCCTGGACTACTGCATTTCTTCCTTCATAGGGAGACTTTGGGGACGGCTGTGTAAGACAGTCCTCCACCTCTATTTTCCCACAACTTTGACCTTACTGTTATGCTCGTGCCATGCTCTTCTCTGTCTTTGTCTGTGTCCTCCACTTCTCCTCCCCCACCCCCCACTCAATAAGTCCAGATCTTTGTGCCTGCTGGTCCATCTTCCTAAAGTGTCCTTCCCCTTCCTGCATCCTCCTAGACGACATTTTCTTCACCAGTCCAGCTCAGATGTTTCCTCTTCTGAGGAGACAGACTCCTCAGACTCCCTGACTCACCCAACTTACTATATCCAGTCCCCTAGGTATGTCTCTGTGCCTTGATTTCTACATCTGGAAAATGGGGCTGATGATGCCAGTATTATCATAGCTAATCACAGTGTAGTGGTAAAAATGGAATGAGATAATAGTAAAAAGCACCTTGTAAAGGACTGTATAAGTAAGCACCATTGTTAATGGTAGGTTTGTGTCCAACAGAAACTGGTCTGTGAGTGTGTAATATTGTATAGTGGGGGATGAGATCCCATAGTGTAGCAGTGTGGAAGGAATGCTGGACTCAAGAGGCAGAAAACCTGCTTCTCTCTACTGCTGGACTAGGTGTTCCTGAGCCAACCCCCGCCCTCTCTGGGCCTCAGTTTCCTCCTCTGCATGTGAGTGTGGCCTCCAAGGGCCCTCCTAGTTATGCTCCCTTGGCTCAGACACTCTGGGTACTGGGCTGTGCAGGTATTGCCTGAGCTCTGAGACCCTGCCCAGCTCCCAGGCTGGACAGCTCCCTTGGAATTTCAGAAGGAAGCGGAGGCTCCCAACTCTCAGCATCTGGACAGCACCTCAGGTTGGGAGGCTGGAGAGCCCCGGCTGTCAGGCCTGGGGTGGGGTGTGGGAGAGTGGGAAGCTCACTTCCAGAGGAAAAGAGTAGAGATCAGCAGTGGTAACGAGCTCCAAGTCCTCAGAGAGCAGGCGGGAGGGGTCTGGGCCAACTCTAGCACCTTAATGAAGAAACTAAAAGACGGTAGCCTTTGGGATTTGGCTACAATATTTAGGGCCAAGATCACCAAAATCATTTAGACCCTGATGTCCTGATTGGCCCTAATCCAGATATAAGACATAGGATTCTCACCTGATGCTATGGAGAAGAAAAATTTTCCACTGTGATTGTTCAGCATCTTATTAGCAATCAAGGGCACTATCTCACACACAGCAACTATGGGAATTTTTTTTTTTTGAAGTCCTTTGGTGTGTCTTGGATGCTGGATCCAGTAATTGGCTGTTAGGTTTTAAAGGCTTGGCATTTCCACTGTGAGTCATAACTGTTCATTGACATACCTCATTTATTTCTTAATTCCTTTTAAATCCCCAAAAGATAAAACACATTACATGAAAAAATTTAAAACTGCACTTCTTTAAACAGATTCTATGTTGTATACTTTTCCTAGGTCTTTCAGCCATTTATTTACCCATCAAGTGATCATCTAGTGTCTCTTGTGTACTGACAACTTCTCTTACTTTCTAACCCTCACACCCATCCTGTCACTTAATAATCACAACCACCCTATGAGCCAGGGATAGTTACTCTCTTTTCACAAGTAAGGAAAATGCAGCCCAGAGAGGTTAAGTGACTTGCCCAAGGCCACACAGTAAATGACTGAAACAGGATTTTGACTTAGGACATTGAACTTCTAATTGTATCATTTTGGCCTCCTCTCACCTTCTTTGCTCTTCACCCCCATAGTCCTCATGCCCTGCCCCCTACTGTTTTGAAGCAGAGAACACTGAGGACAATGATAGTTGGGTAGATAGAACACAAACCAAGTGGAGGAACACTTGGTCTTACCCCAGAGACCTAAAGATCATGGTCACCCATTACATGCCAGGACCCATGGGGGCTCAATAGCATATGACTAATACTCTGGATGAGAAGGGGAAATTAAACAGGGGCACAAATAACTAGGCTTCAGACAAGATAGCTGGTCCTGTAGAAGAGCATCTAAGGAAAGGAGAAGGAGAAAATTCTACCAATTAGAAATCAAGTCTGAACTTGATGCAGGCAAGTAGGGAAAAAGTCAGCAATTCAAAAAACCTTCTGTTCCCATTAATCTCATGATGTTAGATTAAGATGTTTTACATAGTGGGGCACCGGGGTGGCTCAGTTAGTTGAGTGTTTGACTCATTATTGTGGCTCAGGTCATGATCTCACAGTTTGTGAGTTCGAGCTCTGCATGGGACTCTGGGCTGACAGTGCAGTGCCTGGTTGGGATTCTCTCTCTCTCTCTGTGCCTCCTCCCCACTCTCAAAATAAATAAACTAAAAAAAAAAAAGATTTTTATGTAGTGGCAGGATAGGGTATGAAACTACATCCTTTGGCAGGAGGTGTTGTGAGGTGGGGAAATGGCAGCACTCTGTTGGCACCATCAGATCCTTGGTATTCTCTCAGGCAAGTAGCCTGATCTCTTCTGGTCTTATTTCTTTATCTGGAAAAGGGAGATCTTTCCCATCTCTTGGGATATTACCAGTAGATTAAACAAGATAACATGTGCAAAGCCCTCAGTGCAATTCCTGGCATGTGGCAGCTGCTTGAACATTGTTATTTAAATTCCATGAGTTATGTTGAGTTAGTTGGTCCAGAGTAGAGGCGACTCAAAATTGGGGCCAAAAGAGGGCCCCTGGGACTTAAGGGTTAACATAGTATAGACATGATTCTTTGTAAAAACATACTCTTTTTTCCAACGTGCCGATGAGACTCCTACAGCCCACCATGGAGTTGGTCAAAATGGAAGTGAAGTGAGCTCCAATTTGAGAATCGTAATGGACTGTTGATGTGCCAATGGCAAATGCTAATGATGATTGCAAACAAAGGGTGGTGGCCTGTAGAAATGAAAATCTTCTACGTTCTCTGGAAGAAAAGAAATATTTATTTGAGACCACTGGTTGGGTGCTTTAGGCTGAAAAAGGCAATACAATATGGGAGACAACATGGTAGAGGGAAGCCTGGGCTTACAGCAAGAGGATCAAATCCCAGCTTCATCCTCCAACAAGCTTTGACACTGTGGGAAAGTCACCAAGTGTCCTGCCTTGTTTATGGGAACCGTTGTCTTAGTACCTGCCTTATCTCTGTCGTAGAATTATTGTCAAAACATGGGGCACCTGGGTGATTCAGTCGGTTGAGCGTCCGACTTCAGCTCAGGTCATGATCTCGCGGTCCGTGAGTTCGAGCCCCGCGTCGGGCTCTGTGCTGACCGCTCAGAGCCTGGAGCCTGTTTCAGATTCTGTGTCTCCCTCTCTCTGACCCTCCCCTGTTCATGCTGTCTCTCCCTGTCTCCAAAATAAATAAACTTAAAAAAAAATTAGAATTATTGTCAAAACAAAGAGGTAGCTTCCTCAAAAAATTAAACATAGAATTACCATATATCTAGCAGTTCCACTTCTATGTATATACTTAAAAGAATTGAAAGCAGGGACTCAAACAGATGTTTGTACACCCACATTCATAGCATTATTATTCAGAATAGCTCAAAGATTGAAATTAACCAAATGTCCAACAAAGGTTGAATGAATAAGAAAATGTATACATATACAACGGAATATTATTTAGCCTAAAAAAGATGTCAAATTCTAATACATGCTATAACCTTGATGAACCTTGAAAACGTTATGCTCAATGAAATAAACCAGACACAAAGGTGCAAGTATTGTATGATTCCACTTACATGAGGTACCTATAATAGTCAAATTCAGAGAGGAAAAAAAGTAGGATGGTGGTTACCAGGAACTGGGTGGGGAGAGGAATGGGGAGTTATTGTTTAATAGGTACAGAGTTTCAGTATGAAATGATAAGATTTGAAGGTAAATGGCAGGGATCGTTGCACAATATGAATGTACTTAATGCCAACGAACTGGGCTTTCAAAAATGCTTAAAATGATTAAGTTTACATTATGTATATTTTACCACAATTAAAAAATGATAATTTTTTTAAAGAAATGGCATACTGTAGAAGAAAGTGCTTTGCTCTCTGTAGAGCTATAGGAACCAATTAGCTGTGGTAAAGAGGTTAGAATGTAGCATTTACATTTCTGTTAGAGCAACCACCAAAATTGCGGCCGGCCCGGCCTAGAACTTTCACAGCTGTTTTCTCATCTGTACAATATCAGGAAGATGTAGATATGAAAAAGAAATAGCATCCACTAAGAGTTGAAAGTAGGGCTTCCTCTGAAAAATCAAAAACAGGAGTGGGGGACTGCTGTTTTTCCTAATACACTTTGTAGAACAATTGGACTCTAAACTGTGCAGATATAGGGATGCCTGGCAGGTTCAGTCGGTGGAGCGTGCACTCTGGATCTCAGGGTTGTGAGTTCAAGCCCCATGTGGGGATGATTACTTAAAAAATAAAATCTTTAAAAGAATAATAAAACAATAAATTGTGCATATACATGTTTCACAAAAATAAACATAACTTAGGCATTATTGGGGCCCAAATCAGAAAAAATACCAAATGTTTCTAATTCATTACTTTTTTAAATGCTTCTCATTTACTATCTGTTCTGTTACTGACTTTCATTACATAATAAAATGAACTAGGCCAATGAAACCTGGGTGTTATTGTCAGAAAGAGGTATCTGACGAACACTGAGCACCCTGAGTTCTTCCACTCTGCTTACTAGGCACCCTGAGAGGGGAGGGCCCTGTCCCAGGACCCTCGGTGTGAGCCCATTGGTAAATGAATCAGTCGGCTTTCCTGTTTATTAATCAGTCTCCCAGGAATTTGGTGCCAAAGCCTGGATCCTTGAGAGGTTGGTTTCCTCACGTGAACTTTGCAGATGGAGTTTGACAACCTCTAAAACCAGGACAAAACCCAGGATCTGTGAGGGGCCCGTCAAAGTGTTCTTTGAAGTTCCTCCTTCCTTCAGGTCTTAGCCCCTTTAATTATAAAACTTCGAGCAAAAATCTAATGATAAACTCTGTGCATAAAGGTCAGTATATACCAATAAGTAAATATTAACTTTGGCGGTAGGTTGGCACAATTTTTAAATTGCACTTCACAGGTACTAACCTAATCTGCCCATTAGCAGTTTTTAACATCATTATTGAGATGTCATTCACATACCATACAATAAACCCATTTACAGTGCAAACATTAATGCTTTTTGGTATATTACATTACTAATTTTTTAAAATTCTAGGTAATATATATATAACATAACATTTTTTTAAAAGTTTGTTTTGAGAGAGAGCATGTGTGCATGCCAGCGGGAGAGGGACAGAGAGAATCCCAAAGAGGCTCTGCACTGATGTCTGCATGAAGCCCAACGCAGAGGGGCTCAATCTCATGAACCATGAGATCATGACTTGAGCCAAAATCAAGTGTTGGACATGCATTGCTGGTTTTACTGCATGAATATATAAGTAGCATTTCAGTAGTCTCCTTTTGCTATGCTTTTCTCCCATTCTTGACTTAGTATCATCACTCAAGGGTCTGAAACACATGGTCAGTCTTTTGTCACATTTAATCTAATTTTGGTTATTCCCATGATGACACCTATTGCAAATTATCAACTCATAGCAAACATGTTAAAGAAAATAAAGAACTATTAGGATTGAGAACAACCACAAAAAAAAAAATCAAGAGTTGGACATGTAACCAACTGAGCTACCCAGGCACTCTTTAACCAATTTTAAGTGTGAAATTCAACGGCATTCATTACAGTCTCAAGTGTTTCATTGTTTCATTTCATACCTGTGAAGACACCATTTTATAGATGGGAAAACTGGGTCTGAGTGAAGTTAACAAATTTACCCAGAGTTACTCGGTGAGGAAGTGACAAGGTAGAGTTGCAAGCCCTGCCAACCCTGAAAGCTGAGCTCTTCCCAGTGTGTAGTTTTGCCTTCTACTGAGGCAGAAAGGTTTCTTGGAGGTAAGCAGTCCAGAGTGGCCAGAAGGTGGGCTTGTAGGTGCCTAAAGGAGCTAGGCAGGGGCAACTGTGGAGTAGAGTATGTTCTGCTTCCCTGTGCCTCCTGGCCCACCCTCCCCATTCAACTTTGAACCAATTACTTGTGCTCTCCTTTGTGCCTGTCACTCGTTCTCATCTGAGGACTTGAATAGGCCACGCTTCTGGCCAAGCTTTGCAAAAGAAGGACCCACAACTGTCTCTGCTTCCTCATTCCTTATTATTCCTCAACCTGCCGAGATACAGTCCCATGGCTCCTCTGATGTGACCCTCACCTCATTGGTGTCACTGAGTGGCCTCAGTGACCCAACGCAATGGCTGACTCTCTTGGAAGCTATGCTGGCTTTTCCCATGGCTCCCATGGCATCCTTCCTGCTCTCATTATCCTCCAAGTTCTAACCACTCCTCTACCTCCCTCAGTCTGCCCTTAGATGCTAGGTCACCTCAGAGTTCAGTCCCCAGTCCTCTGCTCACTGTTCCTGCTTGCCCTGGACAGCCTTCTGTGTGACCACAGACAAACTTACAAGTCCCACCAGACAAACCTACAAGTCCCACCAGACCAGACCTCTCATCTGAGCTCCAGCCTCAATCCATGCCTGGCCGTCCTCGCTGGTCGTCCCACCAGGACCTTACATGAACCATGTCTAACATGGAACTCAGCATCCTCTCCAGCTCCAAACCAGCTCCTCTCCCCTTGTCCCAAACTCAGTAAGTCACAGCCCCATCATCCACCCAGGCACCAAGGGCAGAACCTGGAGTCATTCCCTTGAATGTGAACTCTAGTGACACAGAGACCTTGTTCCCTTACTTTTTTTTTAACCCTATACTTTAAGCACCTGGGACTGTGCCTGGCTATAGGAGGTACCTAATAAGTATTTGTTGAATAAACTTTTTCCCTCTTCCTACATACACAAACTATCCCCAGGACCTGTCTATTCTGCCTCCTAACACATCCTTCCATATACCTCTGCTTCGTCCAGGGGCTCTACTGCTACTCTAGCCTAATCCTCCCTCAACACCTGCCTGGGCAAGTACAACAACCTCTTCACTGTTACTTGTGCTCTCTACTTCTGATCTTCCCACTCAAGACCATTCCCCAGGTCACCAGCCAGCAAATTCTCACAAAAACCCAAATGTGTTCTTGCCCTTACCTGCTAACAAATCCTTTATCCTGCTGTGATCAGGATAAATTACCTGGCATTAAGGGGGTCAGCTGTCCTCTCTGTAGCAGATTTAAGGCCAGAGAGTCTTTGGCCTTCAGCTCAAAACTCTCTTCCTAGGGGAGTAGTGTTGTAGATCTCTCTAACATCAGAGACCTCTGGTAGCTCCCGGCAAAAGTGCTGGCCTGGGTTAGGGCCATGTCGGGCTCCTGCTCCACATCCTCTCCCTGTTTGTCCTTCCCACTCTCGAGTCCATGCAGGGGTCATGACTTGGAAGTTGTGCCCAGTCATTCTGCAGAGTGGGGGAAAGAAGAGAGAGGGACAGAGGCAGAGCTGCCAGGGTGATTCATCTCTCTCCTTGCCTAGGATCCCCCTTTCCTGCCATCATGCGTCTGCATCCTGATCTGCCTGCAGCCACCCCTGAAGATCTAGTGGGGACCCTAGCCTGCCATCAAGGGGCAGAGGCCTTTGTCAGGGTAAGCAGAAGGGAGACAGACCTAGCTACCTCCATTGAAGAGAAGGATTTCTGGCTTCAGCTGCCTTAATGGGCTTGGGTCTTGGTAACTTAGAGCCTGGAGTAATGGAGATTGGGGGTACAGTGAACTCTGCAATCAGGCCAGGGAGTGGGGTGTTGCTGGGCATAGGACATAGAGGGATTCAGGCTGTAAGGAACTTCTGGAATGCTTTGGACTCAGGCTGCAGGAACACTTGAGAAATTCTGAGTATCCAGGCTCAGAGGACATCCTATTGAAGTGGCTCAACTGAGGTTGTGGGACCTTTTTGGGAAATGTACTACATTTAGGCTGTAAAAGCCGTCTGGGGACTCACAGATTTAGGCAGGAGGCTTCTTGGAAAATGTGCTGACCCTGGCTGTGAGGATGCCCAGGAAAGGCTACTGGACTCAGGGCCAATAGGTCGCTTTGGGGGACTACATAAAACTCAAGTTATGGGGGCTTCTTGGAGAGATCAATGAACTGAGTTTATGAACGCTTCTTGGGAAGTTTACTGAATCCACACTGCAAGTCTGGAACTTTGCTTACAGATTCAAAGTCCATGCAGCTTCCCTTTGCCACACAAACCCAGAGTTACCCAACCTACAGACAGGCAGGACACAGACTGAAGTCACCCACAGGGTCATTCAGTCTCTCTCTCTCAAGTACACACACACACACACACATTTCACACCACCTTCCCAGACCTTTCTTCTGGTTCTTCCACATTTTCCTGACCTCTAACCACAGGAGTGCTCAGCCCTCAGTCCTCAGACCTCTCCTCATCTTATTAGCTCTTACTCCACAGGGATCCCACCCAGTCTAGTGACATTACACACCATTTATTCTCTGTCGACTCTCCATTTTTTGTCTCCAACCTAGACCTCTCTGTCAATTCCAGACTCATTCATATCCAACTGTCTGCTTGACACATCCACCTCGTTGGCTGACAGACATCTCAAACTCAACATGTCCCAAAACAGACAGACTTACTTCTGACCTTCCCTCCCATACTCCTTCCTCCCATAGTCTTCCCCATCTTAATAAGTGGCAACTGCATTCTCTCAGTTTTCTGTGTCTAAAAACAGAGTCATCTGGGATCCTGTCTTTCATATTCTGTATCAGCAAATCCTGTTGACACTACCTGTAAAATATATTCAGAATCTAACCTCATATGACCACCTCCACCACATCCACTCTGGTTCAAGCCATCAGCAACTCTCCCTAGCCTCCCAGTTTTCTACATAGTCTCCTTGCCTCAATCCCTGCCCTCCTCTAGTCTATTTGCAATGCTGCAGTCTTTCAAGAATGTAAGCCAGAGGGGTACCTGTGTGGCTCAGTTGGTTAAGCGTCTGACTCTCGATTTCAGCTCAGGTCATGATCTCATGGTTTGTGAGATCGAACCCAGCATCAGGATTTGTGCTGACAGCATGGAGCCTGCTTGGGATTCTCTCTCTCTCTCTCTCTCTCTCTCTCTCTCTCTCTCTCTCTCAGAATAAACAAAATAAACAAAAAAAAAATGTAAGCTAGAGCACACCACTCATTTCTTTACAACCTGCCAGTTGTCTCCATCTCATAGTAAAAGCCAACATTCTTACCTTGACCTCTATTGTTTTACGGTATTCTTCCTCCCCACTCCTCTCTCTCTTCCTTTATTCCTATCACCCTTTCTTACATTCACTCCACCCCAGTCATCCCTGTTTTGCTGCTGTTATTAGGACATGTCAAGGCTACTCTATCTTGGGATTTTTTTATTTTTTTATTTTTAAAGTTTTTTTTAATTTTTTTTTTTAGTCTTTATTTTTGAGAGAGAGAGAGACAGAATGGGAGGGGAGGGGAACAGAGAGAGAGGGAGACACAGAATCTGAAGCAGGCTCCAAGCTCCAAGCTGTCAGCACAGAGCCTGATGTGGGGCTCGAACCCACTAACCATGAGATCATGACTGGAGCTGAAGTTGGATGCTTAAACAATTGAGCCACCCAGGCGCCACTGTTTTAAAGGTTTTTATTTAAGTAATCTCTACCCCCAACATAGGCTCAAAATCATGATCCTGAGATCAAGAGTCACATACTCTTCTGATTAAGTAAGTCAGCTGCCCCAGGATTTACTTTTGTACTTGCTTTCCCCTCTACCTGTGATACTCCTCTCTCAGATAATCACACAGCCCACCCATCAGTGCTGTCAGGTCTCTCCTCAAATGTCACCTCACCAGAGGGATCCTCTTTTTACCTGTGTAAAAAGGCAATGTTCTCTTAGCCACTCCCCACCCCTTTTCTCAGCTTTTTATTTTCTCTGTAGCTCTTATCAGCATCTGATAGGCTTATTTGTTCATTGTCTCCCTTCACTAGAATATAGACTCCAGGAAAGCGAAGATTTTGTCTTGTTCACTGCTGTATCCTCAGGTCCTACAACAGTACCTGGAAAATAGTACGTTCTCAATAACTATTTGATGAATGAATGAATGAATGCTGGGAACCAAGTAAATATTTATTGGAATGAATGAAACTTTGTTGGTCTCACAGACCTCTATCTTCATTTTCAGAAACTTTAGGAAACAAAAAGGAATTTTCTAAATCAGTTACCAAGATTGTTACATGGGAAAATCAATACTTAGACTAAAGGGAAGGTGTTTAGGACTTGTAGAACAGTATGGGATTGTCACAGACTATGAATCTGGAGTGCTCTCTTGTCCAGCAAGAGAGCTGACACAGAATTGAATATGAGAGAGGCTAATGTCCAGAAGGAGACAAGAGCCCAAACAGGGGTTTTGTCTCCGTATTCATTGAGCTCACAAGATATTACCCTCATGGTGAAACATGAAGAAAACAAGATCTTACACATGTGAACGTGGAGAAAACAATCATACAGTAATCATTAACTTGTGTGAGTAAGAAGCAAAGAGTCTGGGGCGCAAGTAAAGTTTGTCTTCAAGGTACATTGGTGCCAGATGGAAAGTAATTTCATGCAGGTGATATAACAAGTTTCTCATGATCCCGTTACAATATCTCGATAATTAACCTTGGGTTTTTGCTCCGTGGTGGCCCCTTTCTGCCCTAAGCTTTTTTCTAAACTATTTATGTAAGTAGAACCTATTTCCCCACATGGGATGCTTGAAGCATAACAGCTAAAAGGGTTAAAGAACAGATATTGGTAATGTCTAGTCTGGAAACAATAATCACTTTGAGTATATAAAACAGAGATGTTCATAAAGAGAACTGGCTACAAAAGGGATGGAAGGATGAGAAACCACTGGGGAACATAATGCAACTCAGAGGTTAGCAGCAGCAAGAAGCCAGTTCTACCCTTAGGTTGGAAGGTCCCTGGGAGGAGGTTGCTAGGGCGCAGGATCCAGGGACACCAACAGAAGCTGGAACTACAAAACAAAAGCAGAGATGCAGTCAGAGGTGTGTGTTGGGGAGAAATAGTCTGGCCTTTCCCCAGTATATCTCCCTTCCAGTGCCTCCCATTGGTCAAATATGCCAGAAGCTGGGAAATGCAGCCTGCAGGGGTCGCCTCCTATAATACAGACCAGAGCAGGGAGAAAGAAGGACCAGTGTGGAGGGCAAATGGCCCAGGCCCAAGAGAGGGACAGAGGCACTTCAAAAGGTAGAAGAGGAGAGAGAGAGACACGCGGAGGGAGGCAGAGGCAGCAGCAGAGCCCATGAGTGAGAAGAAAGGAAAAATCAGACCTGAATTATACTTTGAGTTTGGACTAAAGCTGTGGGAGGTGCTGCCCCGCACTACCATATATAATTTTTATCACTTGCTTCTAGTCTCTCACTTCTGGCAGTCGCTTTAAAGAGAGGAATCTGGGGCTCCTGGCTGGGCTTCCAAATCTGCTTCTGCCCTTCTCTTGCAAGGTTGACCTATTGTTGTTATTCAACACCTGTCTAGAGCACTGCCTTTAAGAGTCCTTTATTATATGGCAGGCACCAGACTGGTATTGTCCGTGGGCCCATGGGACTCTGATGGTTTCCAGAGCATCCACTGTTACTGTGGCAGTGGAAGATGGCAGAATGCACCCCAGGTACAACTGGTGCCTTCAATTTAGCAGAAGCACCCTTCAAACTCTTTACTGCTCTTAGAGGCCTCACCTCCAGAAGGGGGAGAGGGTTTGTTCAGTCTCAGTAGAGCCAGGACCAAGGGGGGCACATTTCTGAGGAGGAAGGCTTAAGTTAGGGAAGAAGTTTTAACTTCTGGCTGTCTTGTAGAGGAGTAAGGTTCCTGTTCCAGGAGGCATTCTAGGAAAGGTCTGTCCAAAATGTTGTGGAGGGGAAGCCTGCTCTGGTAAACTGAAGGGAATGCATTCTCCCTTGTCTCTAACTCTGCCCAGCTCTGAATTCTGTGGGTGACCAGCCCTCTCCTTTCATTCTGATCCTGTTCTCAACACATCCTTCTGCAAACCAAGGCCAAGTTCAAATTCCATGACCCTGGTGAGGGAGCATCTGAGGGAAGGGCTGGTGTGTGCCACTCACTCAATGGGCCTTTCTCTTCCTGCCTGGTTTTGGGTTGTGCAAACTGGCCCTCGGTGGGTGTGGTAGACAGAATAATGGTGCCCTAATCCCTGAACCTGTGAATAGGTTACTTTATGCAGCAAAAGGGACCTTGCAGGTGTGATTAAGTTAAGGATCTTGAAACAGGAAAACAATCCTACATCGCTTATATGCAGGTGCCTCTGGAATCTGGAAAGGCAAAGGATTCTCCTCAAAGCTTTCAGGAAGAATGCAGCACGGTGGACACCCTCAATGTCAGCTCCATGAGACAAGTTAGGCTTCTGACCTCCAAAACTCTTAAGATGATAAATTCTTGTTTTAGGCCATTCAATTTGTGGTAATTTATCTAAATAGAAAACTAACACAGAGTATTTGTGACCAAGTCCTGCTCTTGGTCACAGCCTGGTAGTCGGTGGAAGACTCCTCTCTCATCAAAAGAGAGTGAACATGGCATTTAAGAGCCTGGGCCTTAGAGGCAGATAGACCTGGATTTGAACACCAGTTCTGCTACATTACATGATATCTCAGAGCTCTACTTCCTCATCCATGAAATGGAAGTACTAATACCTACTTTGCCCAGGGGGGTTGAGAAGATGAAATAAAATAATGCAAGTAAGGTACTCAGCATAGTGCCTGGGACATAGGAAGTCCTGGATACACAACAGCAGAAGTTATTCTTACTACCATTTCCGCCACCAACACTGTTATTATTACTACTACCACAGCTATTATTGCTACTGCCGTTGCTACAACTACCACTGCCAGCAACAACAAGAGCAGTCATTGGCTGAAGAGCAGTGCAGGTGTCATGAAAAGGATGACTAGAGACAGCAGCGGGAAGGGAGGGATCAGGGAGCAGCAGCAGGGAGGGTGGGATTAGGAAGGGTCAAAGGGTGGAAGTCACAACTTCAAACTGCTGTGTGACATTGACTTTGGCCTGAGCGCTCTTGAGGCTGAGGAGCATAACATCTGCACCAGCCTGCCCCAGATGTGTGCTAGATGTTCCTGGGGGTGCGGCCTCCTGGCTCAGAGACCTTGACTCAGAATCACCGGCCAAGGCCTTCCGTGTGTGCTTCTGTCTGGCCTAGTACCCTCTGTCCAGGCCTGGAGCAAGGGGAACACCAGAGAAATGCAGAAACATGAAAGAGACCGAATTCAAGGCCTGGTCCTCTGCTCTGGAAGACAAACCAGGATCCTGAACCCAAGTACACATTCATTTCCTCCTGGTGTTTTCCAGCTGAGAGAACAGGTCAGATAGAAAAAGAATGCGCTGGCAAGGTATGAAAGCCTCCTCATTATCTCTGTAATTCTTTCCCAAGGCCCTATCGTGGGGCTCTCCCTGCTTTTCTTTGAATGTACACAGAGGCACCAGGGGGCTTTTCCTGAAGACACTGGGTTTGATGAGCAACTCACTAAGACAGTATGTTGTAGATATTTTTAGCATGCTTTACCACCTAATGTAGTGGTTAAGAATCTTCCTCTGGAGTCAGATAAAATCTAGCCTCACACTCTGGCCTTGTCACTTTTTAACTGTTTGGCCTTGGACAAGTTCCATAACTTCTCCAAGCCTCAATTTCCTTATCTTAATAATTGTTGTAATAGCAGATATCTTCTAGAGTTCTTGTAAGGAGAAATTAGATGGTCCATATATGGTACTCAGCATACTGCCTGGACTTTAGCAATTACTGAGGAAATACGATATTGGTGACTGTTGTTGATAGTATCACTGTCATGTTATTATCATTTATGGAAAAAGCTTCAGCTCAGGACCAGAGGCAGCCACACGTCTAGATGCCAACTTGGCTTTATGTCTCCATTTTGTCACAGCAGCCTGAGACCACATGCTTGGTAAGGTCTGGGAGCTCAGGCAGCCTGTAGATCTCCCTGGTGGGTTCAGCTAGGCACAGCTCTAAGAGACCAAGAAGAGATGTTGACATGTTCCAGATATGTTTCACAGCTGTTGTAGTGGGGATTGGTGCTGTCTCTCCTACTAAACCATAAAAAAAAAAAAAAAAATTGTTGCTGGGAAACTGGTTTTTAAGTTCATGTGTCTCTGGACAAAAGGGTTGAATTGGTGGACAGGCTAATTCAGTCATGACTGATGAGAATACACCTGAGAAACCATGACACCTCAGCTTTATCTCCAACGTGGTGACCAGGAGCATATTTCCCCAGGGTACAACCTGGATATAGAGAATGAGTCAAATGACATTTGGCAACAGCTTTGAACTCATACTCCTGGAGTGACAACAATTGATGGGATGCAGTGAGACAAACAATCTCCTTCGTCACTGGTGCTAGTGCAATCACCATGACCTTTGGGAACGCCATTTGGCTATTGGTGTCAAAGCTTTTCCTTAGGCTTGGAAAAGCTATCTCTGAGGATCTATCCTAAACAAATCATCCACAAACTTAAAAAGAGCTGTATGCATGAGTCTGTTCATTGCCTCTTTGCATATAAGAGTCAAGAGATGGAAACATCCTGAATATCAATCTAATGGTCTAACAGGAGAGAGTTGGTTAAATAAACCACAGCATATCCATTCAGTGGAATGTTATACGGCCATTACTAATGAGTATCATAAAGGCCAATGCCACTGTACAGGAAAAAGTTTATGGTATACATCAAGTGAAAAAGTCAGGCACAAAAAGTCACACACAAAACTGTGTGGAGGACTAAATGGAAAAGTAGATGGGAAAGAGTTACAGAAATATTATTGGTGGTGGGTGCCTGGGTGGCTTAGTCAGTTAAGCGTCTGACTTCGGCTCAGGTCATGATCTCGCGGTTTGTGAATTCGAGCCCCGCATGGGGCTCTGTGCTGACAGCTCAGAGCCTTATGCCTGCTTCAGATTCTGTGTCTCCCTCTCTCTCTGCCCCTCCCCTGCTCATGCTCTGTCTCTCTCTGTCTCTCAATAATGTTTTTAAATAAACATTTAAAAAATTAAAAAAAAAGAAATATTATTGGTGATGATATTAAGATGATGGAGGAATTGTGGGTGGCTTTTTGGTACATCCTCCAGGTTTTAAATTTTGTAGTTATATAACTTGTCATGGTAAGTACAATAACCACCCCCTCAAAATCTCCCCCAGAACCTCCAGAAGGAACAGAGCCCTGCCAACACCTTAATTTTAACCCAGTGAGACCTATTTTGGACTTCTGACCCCCAGAATTATGAGATAATGAGTCTCTTGTTTTAGGCCACCATATTTGTGGTAACAGGAAATGAATACAATATATACAATAAAATTGAAATGACTAATATATATAATAAAATTAATTTCCTAAACTGTAAGTTATTATACTTTGTCATCAAATACAGTGGAGTAATTATATATTTTCTTTACACTTATGACATTCCTTTGAATAAGGAAGAGGATTGATTTGGAGCATGCAGACCAGAGTTTGCGTCTCAGTCCCTCAGCTGTGTGACTTTGAGTCATAAGTTCCCAGAAAACTCTCATCTCCTAACCTACATATGTGTGGACCCTGAAATATGATCATTTTCAACTGCAGTGGGCCCTGAGAGGGTAGACTGCTTTTCTTTAATCATTTTTTTGAAATTATAAAAATAATATAAGATCACAAACAAAACTGAAAATATAGAGGGAAAACTCCCATAGTTCCTTTACCTTAACACCATAATTTTTCCATGCATTTTCTTCATAGATACATCGTGTTAGTCAAGACTCACTTTCAAGTAACCAAAACCCAACTCAAAGTCGCCTAAGTTAAAAAAGGAAATTCATTGTTTCGATAACTGGGATAGCTTTTGGGATAGCTAGATTCATGTGCCAAAATGATGTTAAGGTCCTGTGTCTCTCCACGCACTGGCTCTCCTATTTTCTGTGTACCTTTAATAATTCTGGGGGCTCTCTTTGTGTGATGGGGAAGAATGGTCAATAGCATGAGGAGGCTTCTGTGGTCCTTACAGCTCTTGACCCCAGAGGAAGATAAAGTATCCACATACCAAATATCATGCTGAGACTCTGATTGGCCTGCCATGGGTCTCATGCCCAACTCTTGGACAAACTAGTGTAGGTAATGGAAAGGGGTGTCATGATTGTCTGAGCCTGCGTCACTTGTCCACTCCTGAAGGCAGGGATTGGAAGGAACAAGGTGATTGCCATACAATGAGGGGGAAAGGCAGTTCCAGAAGGTGTTGGGCATGCAAAAACAGGAGCTGTCCTCTATCCATATTTTATAACATGAGTAATTTGTTGTTTCATTCCAAAGTCTTTAGAACTATCATTAAATTTTTTTAATTAAAAAATGTTTTTTAAAAAATGTTTATTTATTTTTGAGAGAGAGAGACAGACAGAATGTGAGCAGGGGAGGGGCAGAGAGAGAGAGAGAGAGAGAGAGAATCTGAAGCAGGCTTCAGGCTCTGAGCTATCAGCACGGAGACCGACATGGGGCTGGAAATCAGGAACCCCAAGATCATGACCTGAGCCAAAGTTGAATGCTTAACCAACTGAGACACCCAGGTGCCCCCTTTAAAACTATCATTTTAATGAATTTTGGTTTGCAACCTACATATTTTGCCTAACCCTCATTAAATATTGTTGGCTACTTGGATTGTTGTAAAAATTCTTCCACTATAAATAACGCTGCAATGAACATTTTTGTGCAATAGTTTTCTCCGAAGTTTAGATTATTTCTTTTTTTTTTTAATGTTTATTTTTGAGAGAGAGAGAGAGAGAGAGGAAAAAGAGAGAGCGCACACACATGGGAGGGAGGAGCCGAGAGAGAAGGAGACAGTGAATCAGAAGCAGGCCCCACCATAACAGGCAAATCCAGACATGGGGCTCAAACTCACAAACCATGAGATCATGACCTGAGCCAAAGTCGGACACTCAGCTGACTGAGCCACTCAGGTGCAGCTAGATTATTTCTGAAGACAGATTCCCAAAAGAGGGTTTACTGGGTTACAGGTGGCAAATTGGTTTCCAGGAAGGTTGCACAAATGTACAAGAAATGGTGCAGCTGCTTTGAGTAAGTGGTAGAGCAGGGCCCTCTCCCAGGTCTTGCAAACTGGGGTGGGTTGAAAGGATACCACAGATTGCTGTGCCCTGAGGCCATGACCAAAGCAACAAACAGGAAGTCTACTTACCCTGCCTAAAACCAAGAAAAAAATGCAAACTCACTTGTGGTTAGGGAAATGCATATTAGAACTATCTCTCATCCATTAGGTTGGTGAAACTTGAAGACACTGATAACATACAGTGCTTCTGAGACTGGGGGAAGAGGCACCCTCAAAATCAGCCGATAGAGATGGCAATTAGGACAGTCTTTTGGGAAAGTAATCTGGCCACATGGATTAAAACTGATTTGAGAATACCTCCATTGTATCACATAATTACCATTTCTTTTGTGGCGAGAATGTTTAAGATCTACTCTCTCAGCAACTTTCAAGAATATAGTACAATATTATTAACCACAGTCACCACACTGTCCATTATATTTCCAGAACTTATCTATTTTCTAACTGTAAATTTGTACTCTTTGCCCAACATTTCTCCATATTCCCCACCACCACCCCCTGGTAACCATTTCACTTTCTTTCTAAGAGGCTTTTTTAGATTCCACATAGAAGTGGTATACAATATTTGTCTTCCTTCCTTCCTTCTTTCCTTCCTTCCTTTTTTTTTCTTTCTCTTTTTAAGTAAGCTCTACACACAACATGGGGCTTGAACTCACAACCTTGAGATAAAGAATCTCATGCTCTACTGACTGAGCCAACCAAGTGCCCCCAGTATTTGTCTTTCTATGTTTGACTTATTTCACTTAGCATAATGCCATCAAGTGCATCTAATATCATTGCAAATGGCAGCATTTTCTTGTTTCTCATAGCTGAATAGTATTATAATATTTAAATATATCAAATCAACATGTTGTACACCTTAAACTTATACAACATTACATGTCAATTATATTTCAATAAAGCTAAAAAAATTGATTTGAGACTCTCATGTTTGTGAATCTTTAATTAAATAATTGACTGATTTAGAGAGAGAGTGCTTGCAAGTAGGGGAGAGGAGCAAAGGGAGAGAGAGAGAGAGGGAGAATATCTACGCTCAGCATGGAGCCCAACATGGGGCTTGATCTCACGACTCTGGGATCATGACTTGAGCTGAAATCAGGGGTTGGATGCTCAACCAAAGGAGCCACCCAGGCTTCCCTCAGGTTTGTGAATCTATTCAACAAAAACAAAGTACCGGGTCTGTTTCCTGGTGGTGTCACTTCCTTTTTCTTCACAGGTTATGGCTCCCTGCATGAGCTAGATCTATCATGTGCCTCTGGCCTTAGCAGGTGCCATACCCATCTCGGTCTTAAACAACTAAGCATTTGATGTGGACTGTGGCAGAGGCAGCTATCTCCAGTGGCTATTTCCCCTTCCTCCTTTCAGTAATAGATCCCACAGAGCCTATGACCATCCAGTGAGAGACCACATAACCCTGCCTCCCTTACAGCTAGGTGTGGCCCATAAGATCTGACCAAGAGGAGATGATTGGAAGTGATGTCTGCAAACTCCAAAGGTGGAACAGTTTGTTTGTCTGGAGACTCTGGCCTCTGAGAGATATCAGTGAATATTTGCTGATCTCCTGAACTGAGAAGAAAGAGAATTGGGAGCCACAGGGTGGCTGCTTTCTGCCATGAGAACAGAGAAACAAGGAGAAGCAGTTTGCCAAGAAAGGAGAATGGAGTAAATGCAAAACAGGAGGCAGGATGGGGGTATGGTGAGGTGTGAGGGGGTTCAGAGCCACTGTCCCAGCCCTGGCTCTCATTCCTCACGAATGAGGCCACACCACTCCTTTGCTTGGGTCCTTTTAATAGATCCCCCATTTTCCTTCACCTAATTTGAATAATTTTTCTGTTACTTGCAAAAAAAAGGGGGGGGACTTCACATAGATAGAGCCCTCCAGAATAACCCTTTCTTTGGCATATGATAACCAGTAAGGAAAACTTATTGAGATGATATATTTTGCTTTTGCTGTTGTGGAAAAATTAGAAAGACTAGCAGTCATTTGTTTATTTATTCTTGGGATTTTCCCTTCCTGTTCTGAGAAGGTAGACAGGCTTTGGGTTTCCTGCCTCAGAGGAATTTCAAGCTATAGGGCCGTGAGAAGACGTTACCTAAGACAGCCTGCTGTCCTAGGTTTTGTTTCCAAAAGTTTGAGTTCCCATGGAAGACCATCCTGGAGGAAGGGAGAGAGATTCTAAGTAGGGGAGGTAGAAGCAGTGACAGTGAAGGGAGAATCCTTGAGATAAGAGAGGGATAAAGTCTGTAGATTCGGTGACTTTGGGGAACTTGTAACCTAACCTGGCTAGTCCCAGGGAGATTCCAGGACCCTAGAGGGGACCAGAAGCTTAGTGCATCAAGAGAGATTGGATCCTGGTTTTCTGTGTCTGACTGTCACTTCCTGACCGTAAAACTTTACTTATAAAAACAGAAGTTTGGGCAGACTTAGCCCATAGAACATAGTTTGCTGATCCTTGAATCAGAATATGTTCATTTCACAACCCTCAGTGCATTAAAAGATATGGGTCTCATGCATCAGTGGATGTCAACATCATTTTTAAAAAGTGAGATGACCAGGCATTGTGTGCCTCCTATGGTCTTGCCAAAGGACACAACCAGAGTCTAATTCAGTCTCTGGATGCATCTACATATACGCAGGAAATCTAGGACACAGAGAAATATGTTGAAATGCACCAAGAGTATGCAATCAGCAAAATCTGGACTGTGGGAAACTGCACAAGTCAAAAGGATTGTTGGACAGATTGGATAAAGTAAAAGGATAGAGGGATGAGGAGATACAAGTTGAAAGAGATTTAGGGTTGTATTGTTTTGGAGAAGGATGGGCAGGACTAAACTCCAGTTTAGGGATGTATGTACTATAGGGTGAGCGTTATAAAAATCAGCCCTGGAGAGGTTTGTGATTGGAAAGGGGCCCCTGGATGGTGCTTTTGGGGTGGGTGGCAAGATTCTATTTCTTGATCTGGTGGTGTTGATAAGAATGTTCACCCTAAATTGAGCTATGCATTTGCTTTGGGTTTTGTTTGTTTGTTGTATTTATGTTTTATTTTGTAATTAAAAAAATATTTCTTATTTATTTATTTATTTATTTAAATTTATTTATTTAAATTTAAGTTAGTTAACATACAGTGTAGTATTGGTTTCAGGAGCAGAACACAGTGATTCATCATTTACATATAATGCCCAGTGCTCATCCCAACAAGTGCCTTCCTTAAAGCCCATCACCCATTTAGCCCATCCCTCCACTCACCTCTCTCCATCTACCCTCAGTTTGTTCACTACAGTTAAAGAATCTCAGGACACCTGGGTGACTCAGGGGGTTAAGTTCTGACTTCGGCTCAGGTCATGATCTCACGGTTCCTGAGTTCAAGCTCCACATCAGGCTCTATGCTAACAGCTCAGAGCTAGGAGCCTGCTTTGGATTCTCTCCCTCTGCCCCTCCCCAACTCGTGCTCTGTCTCTTTCTCTCTCAAAAATAAATAAACATTAAAAAAAAATTTGAAGAGTCTCTTTGCTTTGTCTCCCCCCAAAAAGAGTTCTAAGGACGACTTAAATTTGGAGCTGCTAGGTGTCATCGCTCCTGTATGCAGAAAGCTGCTTTGGGAACGAAGTCCTGCCCAGAGTAACACAGGGTCTAGAGACAGAATGTGAGACATTAAGTTGTTAAAAAACAAATTTCAACTGAATAAATTTGAAGATCTAATTGGCTTTATTCAGATATTATTATTTGGGCGGCATCGCATCTAATAAGTAGAGAGATGCTCCATGGAGTTGTACAAATGGAAGGTTTTCATAGGCAGTAGGGTGGGACAAGAAGGTATTAGTAAAAGAAATGATTGATTCGGACCTGAACATTTGGTGGGGGGAGGGGATGGCAGGTTTTGTTTATTTATCATGCTGGTCACTTCACTAGTGCTGATCAGGAAATTTCAGACCGGCCTTTAAAGGATCACATTCCTGGGACTGTCATTAAATCTTGGTTTGCTGTAATGGGTGGACAAATGACTCCATTTGGGGCTTAAAAAATTTTTTTTTATGCTTTTATTTTATTTTTGAGAGAGAAAGAAGAGTGTGAGCAGGGGAGGGGCAGAGAGAGAGGGGGGAGACAGAATCTGAAGCAGGTTCTGGGCTCTGAGCTGTCAGTGCAGAGCCTTTTAAAAAAAACAAACAAACAAACAAAAAAACAAAAAACAAAGTCCATGATAATCTTGTTTGATTACCTGCATCCAGGCATTTCTGAAGCTTGATGTATCCATGGAATTTTCATTTATATGAACCAAGAAAGTCCCTTTTTATTTATACTGCTTTGGTTTGTAACCAAAGGAGTTAATCCACGTATCTGTAGATCCTCAAAAGGCTGGTAAATGTTCCTCAAGAAACTGCTGGTTTTGTTGGATTTTTGGTGATTGCTTTAACTATCTGTGGTAACTCACATTCTCTGCCACACACAGCAAATCTGTTCTTCATTCTCCTGACAGTCTTGAAAGCTTTATTCCATATTTCATAATGATGGGGTCCATTGTCATTCACTAAGGTACGGTTCATTCTGACCTTGTTTGAAAGTTGGGAGAGCTCACTGAAGGACAGGATGGGAAGGAATGTTCTATCAAAAGAGAATAGGTGCCTGGGTGCCTCAGTGGGTTAAGCGTCTTACTCTTGATTGTGGCTCAGGTTATGATCTCATGGTCACGGGATTGAGCCCCTTGTCGGGCTCTGTGCTGAAAGTGGAGACTGTTTGCGATTCTCTCTCTCTCTCAAAATAAATATATAAACATTTTTTTTAAAAAAGGGAATAGGGGCGCCTGGGTGGCTCAGTTGCATAAGCGTCTGACTTCGGCTCAGGTCATGATCTCACAGTTCGTGGGTTCGAGTCCCACGTCGGTTCTGTGCAGACAGCTCAGAGCCTGGATCCTGCTTCCGATTCTGTGTATCGCGCGCTCTCTCTCTCTCTCTCTCTCTCTCTCTCTCTGCCCCTCTCCCACTCATACTCTGCCTCTCTCTCAAAAATAAATAAACATTAAAAAAAAATTTTTTTTAAAGGGAATAAAAATCCCATCAGCTGGAACGGTTGACACATTGGTGGGATAATCTGAGGCCTCGGGGAAGCAGTGAGCAGTCATGTGTTTCAGGTATCATTCATTCATTTGTTCATCGCATATTTATTTATTTCCAGGCACTAAACATAACAGCCCCAGGCTCAGCTTTCAGGAAACTCATAGCCGGGGTTGGCAGGGTGGGGTGAAGAGCTATGTGGTACAACCTGGGGAACTCTTGAAGGCTTATTTGTCTCTGGTATGATTCGTTTTCTGTTCTAACTTCTGAAATTTCCATCATATGAATTATTTCTTAATGTTGTTGTAATACTCCCAGGAGGTCCCATTTAGAATGCAAAAATGTATTTAAAATGTGTTAACTAGAGGAGTGAGCACACTTTAGGACACAATATCACTATGGTGAAGAGTAGGAGAGGACAGATACTTTTTAATTTTTTTTAATAAGGCCCACACCCAACATGGGGTTTAAACTTCCCTCCCCCCCCAAAAAAAATAAATAAAAAAATAAACTTTCCTCCCCAAGATCAAGAGTTGGATGCTCCACCCAGGACGGATGCATTTTGATGAGAAGACAGTCTCTGGAAAGAATTTACAGCCCTGGGCAGCCAGGTGGTATTGTCTAAGGTAAGGGAGGGGGTAGGGAAAAGGAATGGGTGAGAAATGCCTACTATTTCACCAGCTTTCTTGGGTTTAGGTGATACCCATGCCTTGAATATCTCTCCCTGGTAAGGAAGTGGACTTATTTTGTATTCTAGGCTTTGAGGTCAGACAGATCTGTGTTTGAATCCCAGCCTTGCTACTTACTAGAAAGCACCAAATTACTTCTAAACTCAGCCTCAGTTTCCTTATCTGTATAATACAGAGAAAATCTTCACCTTACTGGATGGTGGGGGGTAGTAAAAGATATTAATGTATATAAAGAGCTCAGCCCGCAGCCCAAGCGCATTGGTTTTTTTCAGTGAATGTTAGTTTCCCTTCTTGGTTGAATAATCTTATTCATTTAATGGCATTTAGCTCAAAAAGACAAGAAATTTCAAATGGCTCTTTAGATCAGCTTTACAGATGGGGGGGGAGGGGGAAGAAAGAGATAGAGAAAGAAAGACTGACCTAGCCCAATCTCATTCAGTTGACATTCCACAATCACATTTCTCAATATTCTAGAATCTTTCTATTTATTTTGTAGTATTTCTCTTCCTGGCCTATGTTAGCCCCTAAGTCAGACCCTAACTAATCCCCTCTATATCAGAGACAAGGGGTCATAGAGTTCTTCCCATTGTTTTTGTGTTCTCAAAGTATCACCTTCGGGTGCCTGAGACAATCAGGAAATGAGAGGAATTTCCTTTTTTTGGCAACAAGTAATTAAAAATAATGATTTATTGAAGGTTGGCTATGAACCAGGCAATTGGGCTCTGCATCTTACATGTTTCTTTAATGTTTCTTTAATGTTTACAACAACCAGGTGTGTGGGGATTATTATCTCAGACTTACAGAGCCCTCTAGGGTTGTTTTGAAGATTAAATGAAATCATGTTGGAAAAGTGCTTAGAACATCTAGATTCAATAGAAGTTAGCTGTCATCATTACTATTACTTTTCAGTGAGGAAACTGAGGGTCCAATTAGTTACAATACCCACCTAAAGTCAACCAGCTAGAAGGTTGAAGAAGGATCCCAGGTCTTGCTGTCCTTAAAGTCAATGTGAGAGATCCACCATGTTTCATAACATCCCGACTGAAATGACAAAACATTAATCAATTTGAATAATAACAAAAGTTTCAACCCTATCTTAACTCATAGTCTAGAAAATGTTAACCGTGATTTTGGGCCAACACATTCCCGCCACTCTCCCACAACCCCTTGGTTAAAAAACTCGTTTTACAGATGCCAGTTGCAGTCCTTACCAACTTCCAGAGCACAGTCTTACAATTCTCAACTGCCTTTCCAGATCCATCTCTCACTTTTTCTCATATGATTAGTGAGTACTATGGTGTACATCTATGGTGTACCCTAACTTTTCTCTTGGCCCTGGGATTGTTCTAGGGATGAGCACTGATCCAAGCCTGGACGATCAGCACTTTTTTCCCCCAGGATTTCTCAAACTTGAATTAAGGGTATTAGTTCTTTTCTAATGGTAGAAATAGCCAGATGTAAAACTTGGGAATGCCGTATTTCCAGATATACAAAGAATGTCAGTCTTGGGAACTTGGCTGATTTAGTTGGAAGAGCATGTGACTCCTGATCTTGGGGTTGTGAGTTTGAGCACCATGTTGGGTGTAGAGATTATTTAAAAAAATAAATTAAATAAAATTTAAAAAAAAAAGCCAGTCTAGGGGTGCCTGGGTGGCTCAGCCGGTTGAGCGTCCGACTTCTGCTCAGGTCATGATCTCACAGTCTGTGAGTTCAAGCCCCACGTTGGACTCTGTGCTGACAGCTCAGAGCCTGGAGCCTGTTTCAGATTCTGTGTCTCCCTCTCTCTCTGCCCCTTCCCCACTCATGCTCTGTCTCTCTCTGTCTCTCAAAAATGAATAAATGTTAAAAAAAAATTAAAAATAAAGCCAGTCTTGAGCGAAACTGAAGCCAATGCAGCAAGGGAAGCAAGGAGAGAGCAAGAAAGATCTGGTAATGCTGAAGTTACTGGTTCCAAAATTTCCTGAAGCCTCAGTTCATTTTTCCCCCCATCTCCCACTTTCAGTTTGATTATTCAGCCATTTTTCTTGATTCCTTGAACTAATTCTTCTCCTTTATTTTTGCCCAAGCAAGTTCAGGTTGGGTTTCTGTCACTTGGAACCAACAAATCTGGATAACATAAATATCATATAGTCACAACTAAACTGGACTGCCTGCTGATCCTGAGCACACTTTTGCTTATGCTGTTCTTTGTGCCTAGAATGTTTCCTATTCCCACATGTCTAAACTAACAACTCAGTCTTCAAGGCCTCATCCCTCATGCACTATCTCTGATCCAACTGTAAAAATTAAACTATCCCCCTTCTAAGCTCCCCAGTCCTTTAAAAGGGGAGAAAAGTTATCTTATTATACTCAGAACTCTCTAACTTGTGTTATAATTATTTATATATACACCCTCTCTACTATTTTCTTTCCAGAACAAAGATTTGCCTTGTTCATCTTGTTCCCACTGTGCTACCACAATGTCTGGCATGGATACCACTGTATAAATGTTAGTTCTTTTCTTCTTCGCCTTCTCGTGGTAGGCACACTGCTTTCCTGTAGCTTCATTATCTTTCCCTGGCATCAACATTCCATTGCCTGCTGCTGAGTGAGAAAACGTTCATCTGCGTCTGCCCCAGGCAGTTGTGTTTTGATGAAATAACACTAACAAACTGTTGTGAAAAGAATTTAATTTATCTGAAAATGGTTATTGCATTGTAGGCTTAAGGAACTATGTGAGAGAATTGGTTAGTGCCGCTTAGATGGTGGGTTGCCCTGGTATGTGTGATATTTCATCTAGAATGTGGATTTCGAGTGGGAAATCCACTCGAAGGCTTGTATTCAGCAAGAAGGGACTCCATTTACCAAAGGACTACCTGTTTTTAGTATCTCTGCTTCCTTTCAAACCTCTTTGCCAGATCAAGTATTTGTTAGTGTTAGTGAGGAAAGAGGTAATGAAAGTGTTCTCATATGCAGATATGTTAAAAAAAATTCCAGGCAACTTTTGAGGCTTGGAGGTTGGTGTTTTGAGAATACATTATTATCAAAATATGTAACTTTTTATATTTAGCTCTCAGCTTCCCTCTCAGATTCTACCACCTGGATGAAGTTCTCTCTCTTCTGCAATCTATATTCTCTTTTCTGAGTTCTCAGAATATTTATTTCTCTGCACTTTCTTTTAGTTTGCATCACACTGCTTTTTAGTAATGGCTGTGTGTGTGTGTGTGTGTGTGTGTGTGTATGTGTGCAAGTCTTTAAATAAATTTAACTGGTTTTGAGTTTAGCCTATTTCATATCTTACCTGTACCCAGAGAAAATTATAATGCTTACACACTGGTTAAAGGATGATGTATTCCAGGGGACCTATTAAAATACCTATCACACATTTACAAATATCAAGTTACAATAAACATCTTGTCCTTCCTTTGTATCCTGCCTCTTTGGAGGAGCAACGGGATACACAAGTTTCAGAAGTTGGGCACCTGACTTTACAGTTTTGCTCATTCAACCAATGAAAAATATATAGGAATAGAATCCACATTGTTGGTTATTTAGCTATCTTTTTATGGATATGTATCTCCATCTTTCTTTTTGTTTTATTTTTTAATGTTTATTTTTGAGAGAGAGAGAGCGAGAGCAGGGGAAGGGCAGAGAGAGAGACACACAGAATCTGAAGCAGGCTCCAGGCTCTGAGCTGTCAGCACAGAGCCTGACATGGGGCTTGAACCCACGAACTGTGTGTATCTCCATCTTTCATTTTCAGAACCGTAGAGGGCATGGACCTACTTTGTATAGCCTATAGTTCTAGCGTGATGTATTATACACGGTAGGCACCGATAAATGTGAGAAATGATTGAATGATACATACACTCTCTTACAGTTTCTTTGCAGGATAACATGACTAAGAATAAAGTGCTATTAGTCATCTGAAAGTCTTTTTTGTAAGGAAGTGGAGTATAAATAAGCACATAAATAAGAATAAGGTATTATTATCACATTTTGGAAAAGCCTCTTGGCCTCTGATCTGCAATATTACCAGGATCAGAAAGACTGGCTGAGGGAACAATTGGGGACCAAGAATGTGAGGTAGAATTCATTCTCTTTTTCTGGTATTTAAACACAAGCTGTAAGAACAAAATGTTTCTAATTAAGATACCACTGATTTTTCCCTCCATTAATTCCATTTTTCTTCCAAGCTAATGGGTGTATATAATGACTCCACATCAAAGACTCTTTCCTAATGGTTTAAGAGATGTGAGTTTTATTAGAACAAAGCAGAATTCACAAGCCACAACAGAGCAACTTGTCAAAGTTATTTCGGAGTTGATTTACAAATCATTCTTCATTGTGTGTGCTGTGCTTCTAAACCTCCTTCTCCAAGATTGCTTCAGCTCTTTGCACTTCCTCTTGCTAAGTCCTTCCCCTCCATACTCTTCTCACCTTGCACTCGCCTCACATAATATTATAATGATCTATTTTCTTCCCTATCACCTTCTATTAGACCAGAAACTCCTTGAGGGCAGGTATTAAATCTTGCTCACCTTAGTACATTTGGTGCCTTGCAAAAGCTCTGATCTCTTAAAAGAATGAATGATAACAGTGCCTCACATTTATACGGCACTTTAGACTTAGAAAGCAGTTTCCTATGTTATTTAACTTCCATGATATTCTGAGGCAGGCAAAAAACCCATTATCATCCATTTTTACAGATCTGAGAAGTTCAGAGAGGCTGTGTAACGTAAGGGAAAATAGGCTGCAATTTCAGGAGACCCCAGAACTAATGACTATGGATTCCAGCTCTAGAGTCCTTTTCTGAACATTGGAGCTGCTTGTTTTCTGAGCCATGTGGCAAAGGCAAAGCAGACTTATTCCTTGAATGCTTTTAACTTTCTGCCTCCACACTTTGCTCCTCTCTTGGGCCTCTTTTACTTCTGACCTAGCCTTCCTGATAGGGAAGTTGAAAGATTCCATAAAAATCTACTTTTTGTTCCGTTTCCTACTTCTATTCTTGCTGGGACCTGCACCCCCACTTCATACATGCCTCATAAAGCAAATAGTGTATGTTCTCCTTGTAAGGGATGAGGAGTTAATTTCTTTAGAATATATTGCATCTAAGGAAGGACCAGGTGAGAAAGACCAGAGGAAGCCATCATCTGTGTATTCCAGACCACCAGCGCTAGACATCTCGATGCCAAGAACCCCTAGCTCCAAGAAATAAGGCCCTTGTCTTTGTTCCAGTGGGTTCCTGGATGCCTGAGAGGACATGCACACTGGACCATAATCCTTAATAAAAACCCCAGATCCTGAGCAAAGATGAGACTCTCTCTCCCTCCCTTTCTGTACTCTACGCCTTCAATAAACTGCGTTCATCTCCTGCTGACTCCTATTTGATTTCTATCTTGTGAATAGCCAGGGACCATCTTGGCTGCTCCTGTGAAACCCCCTGTGGGTCCTCAGTCCATCACTACTTTTTATTTAGGAGCCACATATTTCCTATGTGCAGTTGAAAAATGAAAAATATATACTCTTCTGTTGATTCTCCAGTTCCTCTGCCTGGGACCTCTTCGTTGAGGTGTAGGATTGTGGAATATGTGGCATGAGATGGGTATGATGTGTATTTGTGGGGAAAAATGTAGCCGACTGGTGTGGCACTGAGCAGTGCACGGCTCAGAGGACTTTCAGGGCAAGGGCCAGCAATGCTGAGGCCTTGGCTTTGAGTTCTTTCTAACAGCCCCTCCCATCTCCAACATTTTTCTCTAGTGGAAATCTGGATAAATTGAACTGGTAGAGTTGGGAGAATGATACAATAAGACTCCAGAAGATGTTGATATAAATATTAAAGAGTGTTTAGAAAAGAAGTGGAGTGGTCAAGGTGAGGGTGGAAAGCCAGGGTTTACTTGCTGACATTAACTATATTTGATAATTGTCTGCAGTTGAACTCAATTGTCTAATTGTTCAATTCTCCTTTGCACATAGCTCTGAGGGTGGAAGCTAAGGAGAGGGAAGGAGGGACTCTCTTAAATGGCCTTTACAATAAGCAGAGTCCTTTTCTTTTCTTTTTAAAATTTTAACATTTATTTATTATTGAGAGACAGAGAGAGACAGAGCATGAGCAGGTGAGGGGCAGAGAGGAGGAGACACAGAATCTGAAGCAAGCTCCAGGCTCTGAGCTGTCTGCACAGAGCCCGACGCGGGGCTCAAACTCACAAACCGCAAGATCATGACCTGAGCCAAAGTCGGACACCCAACCAACTGAGCCACCCAGGTGCTTTTTCTTGAAAAAGAATGAGTAAAAGCAATAGTTTTACAATCCAGGAAAAATGAAATGTCATGGGATACTTGAGTGGCACAGATGCCTACATCATCAGCAAGTTAAAATGAGAATGATAAGGGACTTGTTGGCCTTATCTCAGTTTCACATGCAATATCCCTATCATAAAGCACTAGCAATATCACTCCATGTATACCCACTCCCTCACATCTAGTTTACCAGAAATACACAGCATATTTTATATATAGAAACTTAAAAGTTACACACATAATAAGGCCTACCATTTAAAGAGTAATTAATATGTGCCAGGAGCTTTACATACATTTACTCCTCACAGGAACCCTGTGATAATAAGAACCAACATTATAAGTTGATAGATAAGGAACCGAGGTTTAGGGAGGTCAAACAACTTGCCCAAGGTCATATACCAGGTAAGTAGAACTCCAGAATTCTCACCTACGTCTGATAGTGGACTTGGGCCACACTGCCTCATATATATCCAATTTAACCACTGGCAAGCACTCTGTCTTCTGCCTGTATCATAATTTTTTACATGAGTAACACATACATGGCTTGTATGTTATGAACTCCTTTTATGTCCCCAATTAGATTGTGAGCTTCTGGAGGGAAGAGAAAGGCTTCAGATCCTCACTCAGTTAAGCAGTAACTAAGTAGAATATGTTTAACAAAGGACACCAGGAAGATGGCTAGAAATGTGGAAGTCTAGTAGTAAGAAAAGATAACAGAAGGGAGGAGACAGGAATATATTCTTTCAATAATTTAATGAGGACCTGGACTGCTGTTAGGTGCTGGGTGTACGGTGATGACCAAAGCCTGTTAGCGTTCCCACCCTTCACGGGACTTCTTTGTGAAGGTCTGGGTCATGATCAAGGATGTAAGTCACCCAAGGGACAATTTAACTCGGTGTTCCTCAGCAGAAAAGAAAACTAAGGAGTGGCAGGCCCCAGCATCTGCAGGGTTCTAGCAGTCCTGCAGCGCAAAGACATAAATAAGATAGAAGTATGCCAAGTGAAACACTTTTATATGATTGAACTTGACCGGCCAGAGGTTTAGGGCCATGTGTGAGGGGAGATAATGAGCGCAGAGAACCAGGCGCGCTTCCGAGATAAAGGGGTGTGGTCGCCCCGCCCCTGCTGCCAGCTTCCCCAAGCGTCGCTTCTTTCGCCCTGGACTCTGGGCGGTGAGGTCTTCTCCGCCCACCACGGGGAAAACGGGGACTGCTGGATGGCCCCCAACTCCTCACCCGCCCTTGTGAAACGTCTCCAATTGTGCCTCATAAGCAGAGTCCAGTCCCCGCGGGTGGACGGGGTTGTCTAGACTCCGCGAAGGCTCAAAAGGGAGGTCAGGACGGTGCCGAGGTCCCCAGAACATAAGCCAAACCCCCGCCCCCGCCATTAAGTCTCCTTCCCTTTTCCCCTCCTCCCGCAATCCCGCGGTGGTGCTCCTCCTCCAACCCCTCTAGCCTCCCGCGCTGGGCCTTGGGGGGGAGGGGGGGGAGGGGGGGCGGGACGAGCGGTCAAGACTGCGCGAGAGTACCGCCCAAATCCCGCGAGACTTGCCTGCTGCTGCCGCCGCCGCCGCCGCCGCCGCCGGCGTCGCTGCTGCCGCCTCTTACGTCTTTCCCTTTGACAAGTCGCCGCTGCTGCAGCAAAAATAAAGGACGCGGCCGCCGCAGCCGCTGCCGAGCCGAGCTCGGGTGGCCGGAGCCGCGCCCCACGCCAGCCAGCTCCGGAGCCGCGTACGGTAACGCCTCTTCTTCTGCCCTCCTGGCTGCCTGTGCGTGTGCCCGCCGGCCCGGCAAGGCCGGCCGGGGCCGTTCCCGGGCCGCGGCCGAGCGGGGCCGCCGGGGTCCTGGGTGGGCGGCAGGCGGAGGCCTGGGGGAACCCTCCCGGCGTTGTGCGCGTCCCCGGCTTCAGAGGCCTCCCGCCGCCTGGGCGCCTACAGAGCCGTCTTAGAAACCCAGCCACTCGCACAGGGACCCGCCCCTCCAGCGGCTTTTTGTACCTGTCCCTGGGCCCTCGGGGGTCGCGTCTCTGACCTTCTCCTTCACCCCTGTATCCTCTGACGAGGGCCTTCCCCCGGCCGGGGCTGGGGTCGTGGGGCAGCGGTCCGACCCTGTTTCGGGAAAGCCTCGACCCCAGTGCCCCCAGTCACCGGCCGCCTTTTGAGGTGGAGATTGGGACGACGTGTCTTTCTCCTTTGCTCTGCCTTTGGGTGGGGGCAGCTCATCTGGTACACCTTTCTCCAAATCTCCTGCCTCGGTAGAATAACAATTTATAATGCCTGTGCTACCAAAAGAGGAGACGAGATGCATTGTTTAGTCTCTGGGTAAGATGAGGATGATGAGGAAAAGAGTTGTCCCAGGGAACATGTTGAAACCTTTTCTGTGATGAGTGGCAGGTTCTTGGGAGACACGAGGACAGGAACTGGTACCACCTTTCCCAAGAGATTATGTAAAAGACCTGCTCTCCGGCCCAGAGAGCTGTGTGCAGGGACAGAATTTGCCTTAATTTTAAAATAATGTCTATAGTACTGTAGGAAATATGGATAATCAGAGTTATAGGAATACCAAATCTTAACTAACTCGTCCTTGTAATTCCATTTCCAGAGATAGCATTTCATGGTTAGCATTTTGGTGTATTTCCTAACAGACGCTTAATTTTTTCGAATAATACGTGGCTCATCATTGATTGGGACTTCCCCATTCTGTATATGTTTCAAAATGATTTGTTTTATTTGAGTCACTTGGGTCCACTTGATTAAGACTGGTTACTTGTTCATTATCACTGGTTGTACTCTGTCATCACTGTCTCTTTCATTGGACCCTCTTCCAAAATGATTGTTAGTTAAATGGTTTTAAAAATCGAAAGTTAAACAAGTGTTAACTGCTTGGATCTAGTACATATATGTTTTTACAGTTCTTTCTTTGGTGGGTGCTGAAAGGAGCAGTGTTTGGGGGAAGCAAACTATGATTATTCATGGTGGGGAGAAACCTCTTTTCCTCAAGGTTTTATAACATTGATTTTCATTGGTTATTTTTAGACCCAAATCATTATGTGACATTGTTTGTCATAGTGCCTTTGTGATTGGGATAGGATGGATACCTGCCTTTGATTATGCAGGTTTCTATGGTGTGAGTTTATACAAGCAAAATTGAGTGTCCTAAGTGTCTGTATGCATGTACACACACGTATAATGCATCTACACATGGGTATATCTTGGAAGTGAGTTCAAATGTATTATTTGAGAAAAGAAAGCATTAAGTAGGGAAAATAGTAGTCTTGTAATATTTCTTTCAAATTATATGACAGTATTACATAGCAGAATGAAACATCTAGGGAGGTTGAAAATCTAGTGGTTTTAAAAAACATGATAGATTGTCATTTGTCTGCAGTTGTTATTGGAATGGATTAAATGGCCTATTAAGGCCTTTTGTAATTCTAAACTTATATGAATTTTGTTTTTCCTGAGGTTCTCTTATCACTTTGCTTCTTAAATTTCTAGTCATGCTGTTTTGCATGTGACACTTAGCCATTCATTTGCTGGTCATGTATTCCACTCCCTATGCAGGCGTCCTGGTGGTGCATGGAGGAGAAAGCAAATGTGTCACTTAGTCTGTTTATTAATATAAACATCTTCTGGGGCGCCTGGGTGGCTTGGTTGGTTGAGCGTCTGACTTTGGCTTGGGTTATGATCTCACGGTTTGTGGGTTCCAACCTTATGTGGGGCTCTGCACTGATAGCTCAGAGCCTGGAGCCTGCTTCAGATTCTGTGTCTCCTCCCCTCTGTCTTTGCCTGTGCTGTCTCTCAAAAATAAATAAACATTTAAAAAAAAAAAATATATATATATATATATAAACATCGTCTGCAAATCCTATTTGATTAAAGGAATTTCAAAGACTTTGTTGTTGGTTGGTCTGGATTGGTTAGTAGAAGATGTAAATAATAAATAGCAGTAGAATTCTAAGGTTTCAAGCATTTTTTTTCCTAAAAGACATTTTTTCCCCCAAATACTCCTTAGTATTTAAATTAAAAAGAATGACTCTATATATTGAACAGTTGCACTGTTAAAATTTAGATTTTCAGTAAGATAATAGTAATGAAGACTTTGTGATTTGGGGTATGGAGAGAAGTTTGTGTTAAGATAAAAGCATATTGACTTGTGAAACATTTTGATTTTTATAGTTGGACAACTATGTAATAATAAGTAAAAAACTTACTATAACCTATTAACTTTTTTAATGTAAGTAAAACTTCCGCTTAATAGACAAATGAAATGCGTTGCTACAGGCACATACTGCAGATTATCATGATGTTGAAAACAACCAGTTGGCCACATCATTTAAAAATAAGTTTGCAAAGCCAGTGAAGTCACAACAGCTAGCAATTTTTTTTTTCGACTAAGGTCTAAGGGAACATAAAGTAGATAATTAATTTTTAGATACCAGATCTCATTTTTATGGTTTTAGTTTTTTCTGTTGTCACTTACTGGGCCCTCTAAATTAATCAGAATATTAAATTACAGATGAGATCCCTGAGCAAGGAAATATGACAGTTGCATAAGATGATCAATTGATGGATTTTATTTATTTTTAACTGTTTATTTTGAAATAATGTTAGACTTACAGAAATGTTGCAAAGATAGTACAGAGAGTTCCTATATAATACTCTTCATACATCATCTCCTGATGTTGACACTTTATATAACCAAAGTACAATGATCAAAGCCAGGAAATTAGTTTTGGTATAGTACTGTTAACTAAACTACGGACTTTATTTGAATTTCACTAGTTTTCCCCCTAATGCCTTTTTTTCTGTTGCAGGATCTAATTAATTGCATTTAGTTGTTATATCTTTCTTGTCTCTTCCAGTCTGTGACAGTTCCTCAATTTTTCCTTGTCTTTCATGATCTTGACACTTTTGATGAGTACTGTTAGTTAATTTGTAGACTTTTTCCCATTTTGGATTTGTCTGATGTTTTCTATGATTTGATTGAAATTATGTATGTTTACAAGAAAACCACAGAAATGATGTGTCCTAGGTGCATCATTTTAGAGGATACATGTTGACAGATCTTATTGCTAGTGATATTTTCACCTTGATTACTTTGTTAAGGTGGCCTCTGCTGTGTTTCCCTTATAAAGTTACTATTCATCCTTTTGGTACACGTCTTGGGAGGGGGACTATGCAGATAAACTGTTTTTCCTCAAACTTTCTGCCACTGATTTTACCATGCCTTGGTAGATCTTGTCCTCAACAGTTATTGTGTTGCTTACCTAATGGTGATTTTGTATTTTCTTCATTTTAAAAATACATATTGTTAGAATTCTTCTATTAGGAAGTGGTATCTCTTCCTCATTTATTCGGTTATTTATTTATATATGTATACTGTCATTGGTTATTTGTTTTATTCTACATGTTATAGCCCAATACTATTTTTTTTGTTACTCAAATTTCCCCAGTTTTGGCCATTAGGAGCCTTTTCATGTTGGCCTTCATCCTTATTCAAGAACTTCCTTATATTCTGGCACCATAGGCTATTTCTTGCTCATCTTGTACCTTTCCTTTTATCAGTCCTGGAATCAAGAACTTGTCTAAGGAAATCTGTTTCCTTTGATCAGAGAATAGAATTTAAATTAAGACCTGGATGGTAGGTGTAGTTAACAGGAGTGTCACTAATCCTAGGCCCTCAGAGGGCAGGGTTTGGAAATACAGGTATATATACTAACCCTCCCACACGTACAAATGAGTCACGCGCACACACACGCGCATGCTTGTTTATTTCTATATTTATCTTTCTATATATATTAAAAACCATGAGTTTGTATTGATAACTTCTACTCTACTCCAACACCACAGGTTCATTTTAACCTTTACTTGTTTCTTTCTTTTTTTTTTAAGTTTATTTTTTTTTGAGAGACTGAGATAGTGCAAGCAGGGGAGGGGTAGAGAGGGGGAGAGAGAGAATCCCAATTGGGCCCCGCACCTTCAGCGTGGAGCCCGATGCTGGGCTTGAACCCACAAACTGTGAAGTCATGACCTGAGCCAAAACCAGGAGTTGGCCGCTTAATCGACTGACCCACCTCGGCCCCCAATCTTTGATTGTTTCTTATTTGTAACTTTTTTCTGATAGTGAAGAATCTGGCTTTTGTTTTCTACAGAGAATGAGATAATAGATCATATCCAAATTACTTGCTGACTTTTATAATGCATATCAAGTAGTTACTGATTGCTAACAGTACCCTTATGAGATGCCTATTTGCTAATTAGAGTTCAGTGTTTGTGTCCAGTGTTTTTTTTTTTTTTTTTTTTGTCTTTAGCCTTACAGTATCTAGTCAAAATATTATTTTTTCCAAAGTTGTTTAGGTTAGTTCTTTATTTCCCCACTCCCTTTAGGGTGGTTCTGTTTTTCATCTGTAATGCAGTTAGATTCTTTTCTTTGTATTCCATTTTGGATTACCCCTCAATCCTGGTTGATTTTCATTATTGATTTATTTATTTTGGTATATGAAACATTGTAGTTACTAAACATTACTACATAAAAAGATACAGAGAAATATCACTTCTTATTCCTACTACCCCATTTCCACCTCCACTTCCACCTCCTTTTGCCCATCTGTTTTCCTTGCCTTGTAGGTAACCAGTCTCTTCAGTTTTTTTTGTTTATTCTTCTGTTATTTCTTTTACAGAAATGAACAGCCTGTGGTTTTTTTTTTTTATATTCCTTCTTTCTTTCTCATACAGTTTAAAAAAAATTTTTTTTGACATTTATTTATTATTGAGAGGCAGAGCATGAGCATGGGAGGGCAGAGAGAGGAGGAGACACAGAATCTGAAGGAGGCTCCAGGCTCTGAACTGTCAGCACAGAGTCCGATGCGGGGCTTGAACCCACAAATGACGAGATCATGACCTGAGCTGAAGTCAGATGCTCAACCGACTGAGCCACCCAGGCGCCCCTTTCTCATATAGTTTTAATTGAGATACATTTCACCCAACACAGAACTTACCTTTTTAAAGTGTACGATTTAGTGGTGTTTTGTGTATTCAAAGGTTGTGCAGCCGTTACAACTACCTAATTCAAGAATATTTTCACCACTCCAAAAAGAAACCCTGTATCCATTAGCAGTCATTTCCCCTACCATCTTCCTTAGCCCCAGTTAACACTAATTTAGTTTCTGTTTGTATAAATTTGTCTATTCTGGACGTTTCATGTAAATGGAATCATATAGTATGTGGACTTTTGTGCCTGGCTTCCTTTATTTAGCATAATTTTTTTCAGGGTTCTACCATGTAGCATGTATTAGTACTCCATTCCTTTTTATGGCTGAATAATACTCCATTATATGGATATATCACATCTATGCATCCAGTGATGGACATTGGTTTTCTATTTTTTGGCTATTGTGAATAATACTGCAAATGAGCATTCATGTACAAGTTTTTGTGTGGACATATATTTTCAGTTCCTTTGGGTATATACCTAGAAGTGGAATTACTGGGTTGTATGATAACTCTATGTTTAACTTTCTGAGTAACTGCCCAACTGTTTTCTTTTCCCTTCTTTCTTATATGAAGAGTAACATGTTATAGATACTCTTTTGCAGTTTATTTTTTTTACTTATTGGAAATCACTGGATATCCTGGAAATCACTCCAAATTAGTTCATTCTGTCTCTTTTTTAAATGTCTACTTATTTATTTTTAAGAGAGAGAGGGAGGGAGCAGGGGAAGGGCAAAGAGAGAGGAAGATAGAATCCCAAGCAGGCTCTGTGCTTTTAGCGCAGAGCCCGATGTGGGGCTTGAGTCCACAAACCGTGAGATCGTGACTTGAGCCGAAATCAAGGGTCAGACACTTAACTAGTGACTGAGCCACCCAAGGGCCCCAAATTACTTCATTCGTTTTAATAACTAGTCTTCATTCTTTTTTACAGCTGTATAGCACTCTGGTCAGTAGATTTATCTAATTTATTCAGCCATTCTATGTACATTTGAGTTGTTTCCTATATTTTGCAGTTATAAACAGTATCGCAGTTAACTGACCTGTGCATATGCAGTTTTGTACTGTTAGAGGTGTATCTTCAAAGAAGATTTCTATGAGTAGGATTGCTGGGTCAAAAGTTAAGTACATATGGTAGTCCTCCCCCATATCTACAGTTTATCTTTCCATGATTTCACTTACTGGTGGTCACCAGTGGTTGAGAAGCAGATGATCCTTCTCCTGATGTATAGTCAGAAAGAAGGTTAGTAGTAGCCTAACACTATATCACAATGCCTGTCATTTACCTCACTTCATCATATGTACCTCACTACATGTAGGCATTTTATCATTTCACATCATCATAAGGTTGAGTATGGTACAATAAAATATTTTGGGAGAGACCACATTCACATAACTTTTTTTTTTTTTTAAGTAAGTTCTACACCCAAAGTGGGGTTTGAACTTATGACCTTGAGATCAAGAGTCGCATGCTCTACCAACTGAGCCACCCAGGCACCCCTCATAACTTTTTTTATAGTATGCAGTTGACCTTTGAACAATTTGGGTTTGAACTACCTGGGTGCACACAGTACTATAAATGTATTTTCTCTTATGATTTACTTAGTAATATTTTCTTTTCTCTAGCTTACTTTATTGTAAGAATACAGTATATAATACATATAATGTCCAAAATATGTGTTAATTGATTGTTATTGGTAAGGCTTCCAGTCAGCAATAGGCTATTAGTAGTAAAGTTTTCAGAGAGTCAATAGTTGTATGCGGATTTTCTTTTTTTTTTTTTTTTGAAAAAATTTTTTAACATTTATTTATTTTTGAGACAGAGCATGAACGGGGGAGGGTCACAGAGAGAGGGAGACACAGAATCTGAAACAGGCTCCAGGCTCTGAGCTGTCCGCACAGAGCCCGACGCGGGGCTCGAACCCACGGACCGTGAGATCATGACCTGAGCCGAAGTCGGACGCTTAACCGACCGAGCCACCCAGGCGCCCCTGTATGTGGATTTTCAACTGCATGGGGTGTCGGTGCCCCCAGTCCCTGTGTTGTTCAAGGATTAGCTGTATTGTTATAATTGTCCTATTTTATTATTGTTGTTAATCTCTTACTTTACTTAGTTTATAAATTAAACTTTGTCATGGGTATGTATGTGTAGGAAAAAACATACCAGATATAGGGTTTGGTACTATCTGCGATTTCAAGTATCCACTGGGGGGTCTTGAACTGCTGTTTCAGGTATCTGCTGGGGGTCTCCCCCTTTGGGTAAGAGTAGATGACTGTATGTAGTTTTGTTAGATATTACAGAAGTGTTGTACTTGTTTGCATTCCCACCAGTAATGTATGAGAACGCCTATTTTCCTTATAACCTTACCAACAGAGAATGTGTTGTGCTATTTTTTTTCCAGAGATGACTGATTTTTAAAAATGCCCTGTAGTAATTTCAGTGACCTGAACCTATTGTGTAGGGGCACTTAATGCCTATGGTTGGTAGGTTCTTATAGTTTGAAAATGAAATACATTGTCCACTAATATAGTGCTGATACATGTATGTTATGTGCAGGTGAAATCAATTTGAATGCAATTTCTGGTCTAGCTGGGTTTGCTCATTGAAACTTTCTGCATTTAATGGAGTTGCTGCATTGATTCATAATACCTGTACTCTGAAATACTTCTGGAGTTTAACAAAAGATAGCTGAGATTGTAAGAAGAATATTCTTTCTTCCATAGTATGTATGATTTAGTAGTTTTGGTTAACACTGTGTGCTAGTTATTTTGAACACTGTACACAGTACATAGTGAAATCATGGTATGGTAGTTATTTGACCGGTAATGGCCATATCTGGAAGCTATTATATTTCATAAGAAAGAAGGTTAATCTTAAGGAGGATGCAATCGAGAGTTTACAGTTCTAGATTAGGATAATACCAGATGTTAGTGCGACCAAGGTACTAAGACAACATGAAAAACATCCCCATCTTATAAAGTAACAAGTTCTGCCCAGCTGGAAATTTAGGTTCTTTCCCAGAAAGAACACTTTTCCAAGTGCTTGGGACACATTAATGAAAAAAAAAAAAGAGGATTCTTTTTTAAAAAAATTTTATTAACTCTCATTGGCACACAATGTTACATTAGTTTCAGGTGTGCAGCATAGTAATTTGACAAGTCCATACAAAAAACAAAAAATCTCGCACTGGAGGAGCTTACGTTCTAGTAGTTTTCAGATGAACTGGTGTTCTCAGGAAAAGAGATGCTGAGTGCTGATTGTGAATGGAACCAATAGAGGTCTGCGTAGTCTTTTAGTAAAATTACCTTTGGTCCTATAAAAACCCCAAATGACACTTGATTTTACTAGTTACAAGGAGAAGGCCATGAAAAGTCATAGTATGGTAACATTATTCACCAATCTCTTTCTCTCTTAATTTAAAGGATTCCAAGTACTAGTGGTGCCAGTAGAGGTAGTAGTAATAGAATGATAATAATTGAATAATAGTATAGGTGAGTTTTTTTCCCTCAGCTGGGATTCCAGGAGAGAACTAAACACTAATGTTTTAGGACATTTGGACATGCACTGTATGTAAAGAATTAAGTCTTTTTCGCTGGTGCATCTAGAATGCCACTAGGTATCTACCATTCTTGGGAGAATTGAGAAAATATTTACTCCAGTATTCAGTTCAGGTTCTCTGGTTCAGATGACTAACTTCAGTTGAAAAAGGTCAGGGTCATTGTAGTCCAGATCTGTTTTTTTCTTTTTTTTTTGAACTCTGCCACTTGCTAGGCGAGTGATGTTGGACAAGTCTTAGTCTCTTAGTGTCAGTTTCCTGGTCTATAAAAGTGAGAGTAGTGGTAATTGCTACGTCATAAGGGTGATGTGAGGATTAAACAGTGAAGTCTTTCCAGTTACATTTATCCATTTCTATAGCTTTAAAAACTCTCTATGCTGATTGACTTCCACATTTATGTCTTGTAGCGCAGACCCTTTCCCTGAAGTCCAGGTTAGAGTTCATCTGCTCATTTCACCATTTCATTTGCCAAAGAGGCATCTCAAATTAAATTTATACAATAAAGAAGGTGTGATTTCTGTCCTTTTCATTTTCTCTGAATCAGCTCTTAGTAAATGGCAGAACTAATCAACTAGTCACTTGGGCCAAAAGCCTAGGTGTCATCTGTGATTTTTCTCTTTTCTTCAAACCCTATAATAAGCCCATCAACAAAACCTCTTGACTCTATTTTTTAAATATATTTCTAATCTGATCACATGTCATCATGTCTGCCTTATTACTTTGGTCTAAACCACCATTAACTCCTGCTTAAATAATTAACAGTAGTCTCTTAACCCTGCTTTCTCACTTGATTTCTGACAGTCTATTTCTACTTGTAGTAGAATGACCTTTTTAATGGTCAGATAGGCCACTCCTCTACTTAATACTTTACAATGACTTCCTTTTACAATTAAAGTAACAGCCCAATTCCTTGTGTTGACTTACAAGGTACCACATGGTATAGTTCATCCCTGCCTGTCTCTCTGTTCATTCCACCTGTGCTATACTGAACTCTTTATATTCTTTGATTGTGACAGGTACATTTCCAGGGCTTAATATTTATTTGTTCTTGCTCTGTTTGGAGTGTTCTTTCCTGAGATCTTTGTTTCCTCCCTCACATCATTCAAGTGTTTGTTTAAAAAGGAGTTCTCAGAGGTTTTTACCTCTTTAGAGAAATTGTTAGCCATCACACTGTAGAAAATAGTAATCATCTTTCCTCCACTCTCCTTTTCTCTTTTGTTTTTTTTATAGCACTTGTGCTTCCTGAAATTTAGTGACTTGTCTACTTGTTTATTTGTCTTCCTCACTAGAATGTAAACTCCGTGACACCATAAACCTATATAATTTACTCATTCTGGTGCCTCTAAAGTCCCTGATACATAGAAAGCCAAGAATACAGCTCTAGGAACTTGAGTGTGGAGTAAAATTGTCTCTAAATTGGATTCAATAATTGTACGTCTTTAATGTTTTATGACGAAGGGGAACTATTAAATCAGTTACACAGTGTGAATTTTTTTGCATTGTGTTATCACATGTGAAACGTTAAGATTTAGAATTTATGGGGCACCTGGGTGGCTCAGTTGGTTGACTGTCCAACTCTGGCTCAGGTCATGATCTCACGGATTGTGAGTTTGAGCCTGGCGTTGGGCTCTGCGCTGGCAGCTCAGAGCCTGGAGCCGGCTTTGGATTCCCTGTCTCCCTCTCTCTCTCTGCCCTTCCCCTGCTCATGTTCTGTTTCTCTCTCTCAAAAATAAATAAACAGTAAAAGATTTAGAATTTATACCATTATCAAGAGCAAATAATTGTGCATAGGTTATGCTAAGTAATATGCAAAAAAATAAGCTTGCCGTTCAGCTCTTTGCTTATTGCAGTGTTTGGTTATTCTCATTATAATGGTAGTGATGTTAATGAAATAGTAGTATTTCCTCTTGCTCTGGCAAGCTATTTGTCCTCATTCTAAACTCTTAATTTAAAGTCTGTTGGTTTTCATTTTGGGGGGTACATATTGTTGTCCAAGCGTTTTTTTTTTTTTTTAACTTAATACAGGTCATGGGCAGTGGGGAGTTTTATGTTATACAATTCAAGTAAATAGCTTTGCTAACTTGATAGTATTAGACATATAGGATAATCTATTCTAGAACTAGAAAGATTATATTATCTATGTGTTAATATTTAAAAAAGCAAAAGTATCTTTTATAGAAGATATCATTGATCTTTCTTATACAACCAAGTATTCATTCATTTACATATAATGAATTTTGTCAGTAATATGGCCAGATTCTGTTTTCTCAAAATTGCTCATTCTTTTAAAAAGAAGGAATGATGGGGTGCCTTTGTGGCTCAGTTGGTTAGGTCTTCGATTCTTGACCTTGGCTCAGGCCATGGTCTCATAGTTTGTGGGTTTGAGCCCTGTGTCGACAGCAGAGCCTGCCTGGGATTCTCTCTCCCTCTCTCTCTGCCCCTTCCTTGCTCACACTTTCTCTCAAAACAGATAAATAAACTTAAAAAATAAAAACAAAAAGAGAATGATGGAGAGATTTGTGTAATTCACTGAAGGTGGTGTGGTAGAGTAGACAGATGCACATTTAAAGGAATAATGCTGGGTAACACTTACTGAGCATTTACTGTGCACCAGGTATTATTTTAAGTGCTTTTATCTATTGTTTAAACCATGGTTAAATCTGATTGAATACAACATTCAACTTGTTTATTTTGCAGATAAGGAAATTGAAGCACAGAGAGGTTAAGTAACTTGTTCAAGCTCACACAGCTATTAAGTGGTGGGGGTGTGGATTAGAATTCTGTAACAAAGGGGGCTGTTGGCAGAAACTCTTGGGGGCAGAGTTTGGAAATGGCCAACCTCAGTGTGATGGTTTTGGCTGATCTAAAATCCTATCCAACTAATGTTTGAGCAAGACCATTCTACATACATGTTTATGAACTCATAGTGACAGTGAGACAAAATTTTTGGTGCCACATGTTGCTTTGAATTCTTAAAGAATGTTTCTAGTTCTGTTCTCCCAAATGGGGGAAATCGATGTGAGAAGAGAACAGCAATTGGTATATGGATTGGATATCACTACAGAAAGGTTAAATTTTCATATAGAAAGATGAAATTCTTCTTGGTAGATGTTGAAACCTAATGATAGTAGGGAGCAAGTTTAGCCTGCAAACTGTCTAGAGCACAATCAAGTAGTGAAATAATGACTTACATTTGTGTGTGTGCATTTACATACATATGCACACACATATGTATTTGTATAGTGTATATGGCTTCTAGTTTGTAAAGTACTTTGGTAACCATATTCTCAGTTGATCTTCTTAACACCTCTGTGAGATAGACAGGATAGAGACTCTGGTATTTGACAAGTTTCCATAGAGGAGAGAGGTAGCTTTGAGGAATGAGCCCCTGGATAACCTCTAGTTGCTAGACCCTCTTTTTTTTTTTTTTTTTAATTTTTTTAATGTTTATTTATTTTTGAAAGTGAGAGACAGAGTGTTAGCAGGGGAGGGGCAGACAGAGAGGGAGACACAGAATCTGAAGCAGGCTTCAGGCTCTGAGCTGTCAGCATAGAGCCTGATGTGGGGCTTGAACCCATGAACCTGAGCCGAAGTTGGATGCTTAACCGACTGAGCCACTCAGGTGCCTCTGGACCCTCTTTTAATAGGTTCTCATCATAAAAGAAGTTGCTCTTTCTTTGTAAAACTGCAAGAGCGTGAGTGGTGGACTTCTGTATTATGTGGTATTATGGGCTTGATTAAGTGATTATAAATTGCTCAATCTGGAAGCAGGAGGTAACTTGGCATGATGAATGGACAAAGATGGCCTGCTGTAATTGGCATGTTCTCAATGTTATACTGAAAGCCTAGCCATTTTTAAGAAATATAATTTAGATTAAAACTATACTTCTAATAGCAACACTGTTGTAATGTTTCTTAAACTAATATTTTAATTAAAACCTTCTATCAGTTAGGCTGCATTAATATTGATGCTTTATTATTATTATATAGGAGATTGGGATAGAAGAGGAGGATAGCTTTACTTTTTTGAAGTAAAAAAAAAAAAATTGGTAGCTTCCGAAAAGGCTGATGTGAATGTAAAGCCATAGTGAAATGCTGATAAAAGCTTAGTAAGTCCCCTGTTCCCCTTGTTCATTTTGGAAATAGTTTGAATTGCTTTGGTTAATTTAAATTGATTTTAGATATTAAGAGGGACTTCTCAAAAGTCTTAAAGGTACACTGCATAAGAGAGTAAAGTAAGATGTAAATTCATAGAGTCCCTTCACTTTAAAGTAGTTGATGATTGACAAAATGTGACTTTGCTTTGCAAAAATCTACAGAATTGCTGAATATTTTGTATTCTTAAATTCTTACATCTTTCAGTTCTCAGTGTTATTTTCTTTTTCCCTGGTTCTCTCTTGTAACTGGCTCCTTATCACCACCCCCTCCCTCTTGGTCTGCCATCTGTTGGTTTGGCTCTTTATTTCAGAGTAGGAAGGCAGGAAAGGGTTTTCATATACAAGATAAAGCTAATTCTTTTGGAGCTCAGTGCGCTGGAGCACTTATGCAATGAGTCTGCTAATGGTGAATTCCAGAAGTAGGATGGGCCCATAGGACTAGAAAGATAGTGATGACTCTGCAGTATTGTCTGCAAGTTTTTTCTGTGATTGTTGCTTTATTTAATAAATAAAAATTAAAAAATTATACTGAAACACTGTAGTTTTTTCATAGAAAGCCATAAATTGGTTAGATTGTAATAGGCTTGCAAATAACAGTAATTATGTGAGAGTTTAGCATGTTGGGTGTTAGTGAAATTCATGTCCAATTGTTTCCGATAGTACTTTATAAATATAATTTGATCATGGTAAATTTACATTCTCTTATGCCTGACTGTGTATTAATCTATTGTGGGAATTCATGTAGAGACTATTTGTAGTCCTAGGGAAGTAATTCAATTCCCAGACAACATTTAAAAAAAAAATATTTTTAGGGGTGTCTGCTTGGCACAGTCAGTTAAGTGCTGGGTCTCTTGATTTTGACTCAGGTCATGATCTCATGGTTGTGAGATCGAACCCCCTGTCTGGCTCTGTGCTGAGTGTGGAGCCTGCTTCAGATTCTCTCTCTCTCTGCCCCTCCCCTGTTCTCTGTCTTTCTCTCAAATAAACGTTAAAAAATTTTTATTACAAAATATTTTAAACATATGTTAATATAAAATAGAATAGTATAAAGAGCTCCCATGTACTCATAATTGAGCTTGAAGAATTATGGGCAGTCTTGTTTTTTCTATAGTTCTATCAACTACCACACCACCAAATCCTTGGACTCTTTTGAACCAAATCCCAGGCATATTTAATTTGTAAATTTCACATATTTCAGTTTAGATTTCTAAAAGAGTCTCTCTTTTTATACAATAAGCAAAACACCATTATCATACCAAAATAAATTTATAGCAAGTTCTTAATATCACCAAGTATATAATCAGGTTTCATATTTTTCTGATTGCTTTACTTACATGTATGTGTGTATATATGTGTATATGTATACATATATAATTTTTTTGCATATATATATACATATATAATTTTTTGCCTGAAATGGGGTCAAAGTAAGGTCTGTACTTTACAGTTTATTGGCATGTTTATTAAATCAATTTTAATCTTTTAGACTCTCCCTCCATCTCTTTTTTCATTTCCTTAAAAAGAAACTAGGTTGTTTGCTCTGAGAAATTTCATATGGTCTCATTTTGCTGAATGCATTTCTGTGATGTCATTTAACATATTCTGTCTCCTAAATTTCCTATAAATTGATAATTTGTCAGAATTTTGTTGTTGTAAGAGTACTTCATGGGAGTGGTTTGTTTACATAGGAGGTACATAAGGTCTTGTTATGGCTTGGGATGTTAGCAGTTATTGACAATCATTGTTTAGACTTATTAATTCATCAAGAATTGCAAAATAGTGCAATTCTGTTGTTCTTCATTTATTAAGTGGTGTTCTTTTGGATACCTCTTTAGCAATGTAGATTGTATATTTAGGGCATTGTATTTATGCCTGAACTGGTTCTGGGATGATTGACAAGGTTCTGTGGTGGAATTCCTTTAAGGGAAGAGTACAAGTACTTATTATTTGAACATTCAGAGAATACTTAGAAATATTGAATAATTAGACTTTGTTTAAAGGATGTTTGGCCAATAAATAGGTTAACATGCCATCATGAGATAACACCTGTGACCTAGCATGTTTAGCTAGCTGGCTATTGGTGGTGGTTCTTTTTTAGAGGTCAGTGTTCATATTCAGAAATTTAAGAAGTGATTTGTGCAGGGCAGCAGTTACTGATTTCTTGAGCAAATTTCTCAGCATGATTTTGAGATCAGGCCTTGTGTTTGAATCAGGTTTTTAAAATGTTGAGTTTACATAACAGAATATTTTGGTTTTGTTGTTTTTTTAGTACCTCATTTCTTTCTTTTTTTTTTTTTTTAATGTTTATTTGTTTTTGAGGGAGAAAGTACTAGTGAGCATGAGCAGGGGAGGGGCAGAGAGAGGAGAGAGAGAATCCCAAATAGGCACTGTCAGTGCAGAGGCCCATGCAGGACTCCAGGGCTCGAACTCAGGAACTGTGAGATCATGACTCAGCTGAAATCAAGAGTGGGACACTTAACAGACTGAAACATCCAGGTGCCCCTAACATAGAATATTTTGTATTAAAGGTTGTAAAGAACTGGAGCAGCAGCATTTTCCTAATGTGGCTCCTTGACTAAAAGGTTTTGGGGTCAAACAAACTTCGTGAACATTGTGCAGTTTATGGTTTCTTGGAATGTAATGGTGCATTTAATATGTAGAAGAAGTCTGTTTAACATTAAAACAGCCTTTTCCAAATTTATTTGATCACTGAACCTTTTTTCCCCCTCTCATAACATCTTGAAGAACTAGTGAAACAAATTTTCTAAAGGAAACAGATTTTGGGAAATGTTGGCTTAGAGGATTTGAACAAAGAATAAAGAAAAACATCTGATGATGAGTGTGTATGACTTCACTACAGTTAGTGGAGAAATTTTGATAGGTAAATGAGAATACATTTTTCAGTGAGAAAAAAAAACAAGAAAGGTTGTTGCTTGTTTTATCTTAACCTATAAGCATTATACTTTTAGAGAGAAGGAGTTTTAAAAAGGACTTAATCACATATAACATTTACTGTATGTCAGGCACTATTTTTACAATTGTTTAACAACTTTATGCAGTAGGTGTACTGTTTTTATCTCAGTTTTACAGAGAGATTAAGTAAATTGTTAATGGTTAAATTGCAGAGTTGGTGACATAGCAGAGCCAGGTTCTGAACCTTGGCAGCCTGGCTCCAAAGTCCATCTGCTTATTAGCCACTATTCCACATTGCGGGGTATAGCAGATGGGAGATCATAAAATATAAATCAGATTAAAGGAGATTTTAACGTCTGTTTGGAGGAAGCAGACATATTTTCTTTCACTTTCAGACAGGGCCATAAGAGAAGAATGTAGAGATCTGGCTCTGTCCTAGTGAAGGTAGAAAACATGGAGACCTGGGAACCATTACTTGTAGAAAAGGTATACCTCCTGAAGAGAGAGCTTAGATGCAGGTAGAAGGCTGAGTTAAGAGGACACTGTTAATACCAGAAGGGAATTGGAGCTCACTTAATAGGCGCCTTCATTTTATACATGAAGTCTGAGTTTCCATAGTTTGTTCATGTGCTTGTAGTAATAATCGTAGCTTATATTAGTGTATTGTATTAAAATACTTTCACATGGATTCTCCTTTGATGCTTTGAACAACTCTGAAAGGTAGGTAGGTACTATATTTTCCACAGCAAGACTGGTTCTTGAATTTAGAGTTTCTGCATCTTAAAAGCTAAAGTTTTCTACTCTCTCTCTTTATGTATCTATCTCACATTGCCTCAGTTCTTGATGAATAAAATATATTAATGAATAGTGTGTGCTTTTGAAATGAGATGAGGATTTTGGTCAGAAAGAAAGCTACATTTTAACAAATGGAAATAATTCCCTTCAAAGTGTGAAAGATAATACATGCTATTGTAAAAAAATACTTTTTTTAGACAGTATAGGGAAATACAAAGCAAAAGGCAAAAACTGTTCAACTCCGCAGAGTAACCACTATTAAATTCTAATGTGTAGTTCTCCAGATTTTTTTTCTAGGTCATTTATATGAAACTTTTTCAAAATTCTATACATATTGTTTTATAACCTGAAATACTGTATTCTTAAAAGAGAATATCCATCGGTGCTTGGTCTTTTGCCTCTACCATCATAAAAGGGTATATGCAGGACTATTGGCATAAAATGGTAATATCTTGGGCAAACTGGGATGTATAGTCACACCCCACACATACTTTAATAGCTGACCTGTTAGTAAAGGCTGGGTGAATAGGTAAAAAAAAAACCTGTTTGGGATTATGTTAATTTAGGGAGGCAATGCGTAGGACAAAGCTTCATTTTATTATAGAATTTGGGGGAAAAATGTTTTCACAATATACTGGATCAAAAGGTAAGTAACTCAGACCTTAATGTTTAGGTAAACATTAAGAATAAAGCATGGCTCTTTTTTTTCTTTTAAGTTTAAATATTTTTATTTATTTTGAGAGAGATAGAGAGCAAACACGGGAGGGACAGAGAAGAGACTGAATCCCAAGCAGGCTCTGTGCCCTCAGCGCAGAGTCCGGTGTGGGTCTTGAACTCATGAACCGTGAGATCATGACCTGTGCCGTAGTCAAGAGTCCGATGGTTAACCAACTGAGCAACCCAGGTGCCCCTGATTATCACTACTTTTGGAGTGGTGAGAGGAAAGGAGCCTGTTGTGTTGTGGATAGATTTTTGTACTTGAAGTCAGGGCTTTAGCAAATCTTGCTTATTGACTGCATCTAGTAATTTCCCTTGTTAATCAGTCTGTTTGCCCAAGCAGATTTTTGGGATGGTCTTAATTTTAAAAAATTTTTTCTTTGTGAGGATTGGGTTATATTTTATTTATATCTTTCAGTATTTTCTTGTTGGTACTAAGTTGATGGTAAGGCTTACAATTTTAGCTTCCTATGTAAATTTTTTTCCTCCAAGATTTTATTAAAATCTAGTTAACATATAGTATAGTATTGGTTTCAGTAGTAGAATTTAGTGATTTATCACTTACATATATGATACCCAGTGCTCATCACAAGTGCCCTTTTTAAAGCCCATCACCCATTTAGCCCATCCCTCCACCTACCTCCCTTCATCAACCCTCAGTTTGTTCTCTATAGTTAAGAGTCTCTTAGGGTTTGCCTTCTCCTTTCTGTATAAATTTTAAAATAAGCTTGTTTAAGGGTGGCTGGGTGACTCCGTTGGTAGAGCATGTGACTCTTGATCTCTGGGTTCTGAGTTCGAGCCCCACGTTGGGAGTAGAGTTTACATAAAAAAATTAAAAAATAAAATCTTAAAAAAATAAACTTGTCTATAGTATTACATTAAATGTAATTAATTTAATTACATTAAATGTAATTAAATGTAATATAGTATTACATTAAATTACATTAAATGTATAGATCACTTTGGAGGAGAATTGATATTTTTATATTTAGTCTTCAAATCTAGGAAGATGGCATGTCTCTCCATTTATTTAGATCTCCTTTGGTTTCCTTAATTTGTCTCTTGTAATTTTCAGCATATAGGTCCTTTACATGTTTTTGTAGACTTGAGCCTAGGCATTTCATTAAAAAATGTTTTAAAAACTTTTAATCAAACTATAATATAAATTCATAGAAATATACATATAGTAAGTGTACAACTTGATTAGTTCCACAGGGATGGACTTATTTTCAAATTCTGTTTTCCATCAACCTGAGAGATTTGCAGGAGGGAGGTAGTCAAGGAGGGAACAAGAAAAGCTTCCCATTCCCTTCTGAGTCAGGTCTTCATAGTATGACTTCATTGTTTTATTTATAAGTGAATTCTCAAGACTGAACACATATTCGGATAGCTAAGCTCATTTCCTAATCAGTTTTATTTGGATTTTCCCTGCTGTAATTTGCATCCAATCATGTTATAATAGAGATTTGCCTGGATGTTTTCTGATACAGGAATTCATACTGTTTTAAAACAGTGAAGATGTGAGTTGAATATTTAAGTGATGGAAAGCTCTGCCTTCTCTTTTTTCTTGAACCCAAGCTATTCTCCGCCTTTTAGCTTCCTTCTATGCAGTTTGTATAAAGCAGACGCTGAAGTAAACTTGCCATCTTGCTGCTTGGCTTTTATCTTCCTTCTAGGAAAAATAGGCAACTTAGTGTTGATATTTATGGGAAGTTTCTGTCTGCTCCTTTTTGAGTAAGACTTATAAATCGAACTCTTGTATTTAAAGAGATAATATCACTGTAATTACTTAAAGGAAAATGATTATGTAGCAAGGAAACTAAACATGAGATTTGCTTAGAACAGATATTCCTGGGAATAAATGAGTTTATCACATATGCTCCATCAGGAAGGACATGGTTAATTATGGAATATTAATGCTTATTATTTAACTCTTATGTATACTTTTAAAAATATTAAACAGGTTTTTTTTTTGTTTGTTTGTTTGTTTTTTTTTTTAGAGCACGTGTAAGTGGGGGAGAGGGGCAGAGGAAGAGAGAGAGAGAGAGGGAAAATCTCAAGCAGGCTCCATGCTCAACATGGAGCCTGATGTGGGGCTCACTCCCATGACCCAGTAAATCATGACCTGAATGGACTAAATCAAGAGTCAGATGCTCAGCTGACTGAGTCACCCAGGCACCCCTCTTATGAACACTTCTATTGTAAAAGATAATCTTTTTTTCTCTCTCTCTTTTTTTTTTTTTACATTTATTTATTTTTGAGAGACAGAGACAGAGCACAAGTGGAAGAGGGGCAGAGAGAGAAGGAGACACAGAATCTGAAGCAGGCTCCAGGCTCTGAACTGTCAGCACAGAGCCCAACGCGGGGCTTGAACTCACCAATCGTGAGATCGTGACCTGAGCCAAAGTCGGACGCCCAACCGACTGAGCCACCCAGGCGCCCATCTTTTTCTCTTTATATCACTGTTCCTGTTCAGCTGTTCCTGCCCTCCTCCCCAAACTTTTATTTTGAAAATTTCTTAAATCTGTTGAAAAGTTGGGGAATATTATACGAAAACATCCATATACCACTTCTCACCGAGTTTCAAAAATTGTAATGTTTTGCTGAAGTTGCTTTTTTCCTTTTCTGTAAACACACACACACACACACACACACACACACACACACAGACACACTCTACACACTTTGCTTTAAGTGAAAGTAAGTTGTAGTCACCGAGATACTTCCCCTGCATGCTTTGAGTATATGTCTCCTAAATAGAAGGACATTCTTCAACATAACTGCATACCTTTGTCACACCTAAGGAAAATAACACGAGCTCATTATCATCTAATATGCAGTGTCTGTATTTAAATTTTTCTAGTTTCCCTCATATCTTTTCTATTTTTTTTTTTTTTTCCTGATCTTGGATCCAGTCACATTGGCCTATTGCTTTTGGCTTTTACCTCTCTTTAGTCTCTTTTAATTTAGAACAGTCCTCTGCCTTTTTTAAAAACGGTGTTAACTTTATTGAAGAATCTAGGCCATTTGTCTTATATAATGTCCTGCAATCTGAATTTGCTGATTGTTTCTTTATTATTATATATTCAGGTTAAACATTAATTGCATGAACACTACATAGGTGCTGTGTGCTTCTTACATCACCTCAGGAGGCACTTAATGCCCCCGTTTTCCATTATAAGTGATGCTGAGTTTGATCACTTGTTTAAGATGGTGACTACTACTAGATCACTTATAAATGAACATTTTTTTCCCTTATGCAACTAGTAAACAATCTAGGGGGTGGTATTTTAATATTGTGTGAAAATCATTTCTCCCACAACGTTTCCCAATGGATTTAACATCCGTGGGAAGATTATCCTTGCATGGATGATAATTTTTTTAAATAAAAAAATTCTCAATATATGCACATAGTAAGAAACTTCACGTGGTACAGAGGAGATCACAGGAAAATGCATGTCTACCATTCATTCTCTATTTACACTTTCCAGTTTTTTCCAGAATTAACTGTTGCCAGTTTCTTTATGTATCTTGTCAGAAATTCTAAACCCCTCCAGTCATGCATTCATATATATCTTCTCATTTTTATCTTTTTACAAAAATGCATTGCAGACTGTTCTACATCTTTTTTATTGTGGTATATGTAGCATATTTATCATTTAAACCATTTGTGAAGTATACAATTAAGTGGCATTAAATGTGTTTACAATGTTACGTAACCATCACTGCTGTCTATATCGAAAACTTTTTCATCATCCCCAACAAAAACTGTGTACCCATTAAGTAATAATTCCTTCTTTCTCTCCCCCACAGCCTCTGTAACTTCTGTGGTACTTTCTCTGTGAATTTTCCTATTCTTGGTGCCTCATAAAAGGGGAATCATATTTGTCCTTCTATGTCTAGCTTATTTCACTAAACATAATACTTTCAAGGTCCGTTCATGTGGTAACATATATTAGAATATCATTTTTTTTTTTATGGCTGGGTAATATTCCGTTGCATATATGTAACACATTTTGTTTATCCATTCGTCTGTTGATGGACACTGAGATTGTTTTGGCCTTTGGGCTGTTGTGAATAATGCTGCTGTGAACTTGGGTATACAAATATCTGTTTGAGTCCCTGCTTTCAGTTTCTTTGGATAAATACCTAGGAGTGGAATTGCTTGGTCTACATCTTAATGTATTTTTAAACTTAATATGTCATGGTTTATCATTCCAATTTAATATATTCCAGGTAATTGTAGATCTTCCTCATTCATTTTTATGATTACCTTGAATCCCAGTGTATGTATATAATTCATTTAACTAGATTCTTATTGGTGGACTTTAAATTGTATCCCTTTTCATTTTTTACCGTTTTTTTTCTTTTGCTATTTTATTTATTTATTTTTTATTTTAAAAAAAATTTTTTTTCAACGTTTTTTATTTATTTTTTGGGACAGAGAGAGACAGAGCATGAACGGGGGAGGGGCAGAGAGAGAGGGAGACACAGAATCGGAAACAGGCTCCAGGCTCCGAGCCATCAGCCCAGAGCCTGATGCGGGGCTCGAACTCACGGACCGCGAGATCGTGACCTGGCTGAAGTCGGACGCTTAACCGACTGCGCCACCCAGGCGCCCCCTCTTTTGCTATTTTAAACAAGGCTGCAATGAATAGGATATTTCTTATTTTAAGCAGTGCCTTTTTTAAAATTAAAACTGCAATGTGAAAATGTTGATTGAACCTAGTCTCATTAAGCATACCTTCTCAATATGCTTAAAATTCATCTTCTCACAAGCCAAATACCTTACTGATCTTTTATTTTAGGCCCTCATATTTCAACTTTTGGGGTGTTTGTTGTGTCCTCACTATTCTGCCCTTCTCTTCATTCCCTTAGTATTCTCCATAGCTCCTGCTGGGTAACGTTGTTATTCAGGGTTAGCATGTTGTATTGTAGTTCTTTACATATGCTTATTCTCTTCTGGGTTCTGAGTTCTGCAGGAGCCCTGGGCTGTGTATGTAGTAGACCTTCCTACTGTGTATAAATTTGCACATTCTTTTCAAGTTCTTAGTAGTAATAAATTGGAATGCCTTTGTTAAAATTAACATAGTTAGAGATTTTTTAAAAAAGTGTGCATATAGGACTGACTTTAGTTCATTAGTGAATATGCTAGGAGTACATCCCTCTGTTTGTTTTCTTTTTGGATGAAGAGATAAAGAAGTTACTCTGGGACCCCTAGGTGGCTCACTCTGTTGAGTGTCCGAGTCTTGGTTTCAACTCAGGTCATGGTCCCAGGGTCTTGGGATTGAGCCCTCCATCAGGTTCTGTACTGAGCCTGGAGCCTGTTGGGATTCTCTTTCTTCTCTGCCCCTCTCCCCTGCTGGTGTGCACTCTCTCTCTCTTAAAAAAAAAAAAAGTTACTTTGAAGCCAGTTAGCATTTGGTACTATTAAGGCCACCCCCTTCAATGTCTTTTGATACCAGTAGAACTTTTCATATAATCTTCAAAATTTTTTTTCTCTTCAAAATCACATTCACATATTCTGAGATTGTGTGAGGAACTAGCCATAGTACCTTTTTCTTGCATTTTAGCCATGTCTCTATTTTTTATTTTAGGGAACCTCATAAGAATAAGTTCTTGAAGTGTAAATTGGATATGTCACTGGGAATTCAGTCAGGATAAATTTACCAAAAGATATTATGATTGATATGACTTGGCTTTAGATGCCAGCAAATTGATGGTCCAAAGACGGGGGAGGAGATTTTTTCTACAAAGAGTATATGATGAAGACCACTAGTCTCTTCATGTGTCTTGAAAATCTATTATTGTTGAAGGGTATTGTCTGGTTCACTGGCCAACTACAAATTAAGGTATCCTGCATGTGCATTTCTCTTCGTATTTCTGGACTAATTGTATCTATTTGCATAACAGGTTGTTGAACTTGACAAATTCATAACTTGCTTTACTCTTTTGTTCTCAAAGATTCTTTCATTAGATAGTGTGTTGATCTTCTAAAAACCCCGAGGTTGATAGCAGCCATAGTTTGAAAATAGAATCATTAAAAACATAGTTAATTTGTTTCTGGCTTGGTATCACAAACTTTTTATACTAGAATGTTATGGTGAATGTATTTTTGTTTATTACATTTCGTCAACAAGAGTTAATGTATTTCTAATGTTATTCTAATTTCCATGGTGGAATATAAAAGAAGGACTTAAAATAGCTGAAATTATTTCCCTTTGAAGGATATGTGGTTAACAATTAGAGACTATACAGTGCAATATCTAGCATTTGTTTTTAGTTTTCAAAGCTCTTCTATGTAAGAGACATGGAAATTCCAACATGCAAGAGATAATCTTGGGTTAAGGTTGTTAGAACAGGTTTAATTATGGGGCACCTGGGTGGTTCAGTCGGTTTAGCACATGACTCTTGATATTGGCTTAGGTTGTGATCTCTCTGTCATAGGACTAGCAGAGCCTGCTTGAGATTCTCTCCCTCTCTCTCTGCCCCTTCCCCATGCACTCTCTCTTTCTCTAAAAATAAATAAACTTAAAGAAAAGAATAGGTTTAATTGTGTGTGTGTTGGGGGGGGGGCGGGAGGTGGAGGGGATGATAGGATCTGAATTACCTGAAGAAGTACAGGATTTGTTAAGTAGAGAGGACAGGTGGCCATCTATCAGGCAACAGCATGACTGAGGGTATGGAGGTAGGGGTCAATACATTCCAGATGGTAAGGATTGGGAGGGATGCCTGCCTGACTAGAACAGGAGACTGCTAAGGAGCATGTGATGGTTAAGATTTGATAGGTTGGAGGGAACAGTGGATTGTAAACCTTGAAAGGCAGAGTGAGGAATTTTAAGTCCAGGGAGCTATATCACTCAGGGCCCTGGCAGGAAATAAATAGACTAGTTATAGAGGTTTGGGTGGGTAAGTTTAAGGAAAGCAACAAGGGATTGTGAAGTTCTCAAGGCTCAATAATATCTGAAAGTTGTTGATACTTTTAAGCCAGAGGTCAAGAAGAGGAGGAAGACTGAAGCCCTGATGAGAATTGAAACAGTGAACGCCAAGCTAGTGGATAGCACCTGTGGCCATAAAGGAAAGGGTTCTGAGGTGGGGAGAGAGCCAGGGAAATAAGGACTGCCATTTCTTTTTCTTCTCATTTTCTGATTTCCTTCTAGTGCCTCTCATTGGCTCAACGCACCTGGAAGCCAGGGGAGCTTGGACAGTATAATCCTAGAGGTCAGCCTCAAAAGGTACAAAGCAGATCATGGAAGAATAGAGATTAAGTTTGTTTGGGGAGACTGAGGTCAAACAGAGAATGCCTAGTCCAGGACCCATTTTAATTTACGGTATATGTGTAAGCAGAGGAATGTTATGCAGGAAGATCTGGTTTGGTGAATTTTGAGGGCCTCCTTAAAAAAATCTCATTCCAGGGGCACCAGGGTAGCGCTCAGTCAGTTGAGTCTCCAACTTTGGGTCAGGTTATGATCTCGCGTTTGGTGGGTTCAAGCCCTGCGTCGGGCTCTGTGCTGACATCTCAGAGCTTGGAGCCTGCTTCGGATTCTGTGTCCCTCTCTCTCTGTTCCTCCCTTGCTCACGCTCTGTCCGTCTCTCTCTCTCTCTCTCTCTCAAAAATAAACATTAAAAAAAAGATCTCTCTCCAGGTAGAGTTTCCACTTACAACAAAAAAGGCAGAATGCAATCTCTTACTTGATTTCTCTCTGTAGCCCCTCATGGGCTATATACTTTTTAAATTTCTTTGTAGACTCATTAGCTCACAATAAATTCTTCTACTACAGAGTTCTGAGCCTCTGCAACAAGAAAGGTAGGATGCCACTGGCTTAAAGGGACAAAGAGGGTGCAGTACAGAGTACCAGTTTTGAAAGGCTTAAGACTGGTTGGTTCTAGAGTGAATGGGTTAGTGGTAATGAAGACAAATATACAAATAATAATACATCAGGCAGAGTGTGACAAGTGTCATAATATGTGTAAGCAAAGTGTTACAAGAGTCTAGAAGGGGAAGTGATGAGTTCTGTATTGTTAGATAGAGTGAATAAAACATGAAAGTCTTCATGGAGGAGGTGACCTTTGAGATTGGCCTTTGAAAGAGAACTGGATCATGACAGGTAAAGGTTAGATAGGTGAGGACAGTCAGTTACAAGAAATAGCATGAACAAAAGCACAGAGGTGGGGAGTGTTTGGCTTTTTCACGATTAGGATGTGTATAGGGGAGTTGTGGAAGATGAAATTGGAAGGCAGACTTGGCTCCCTCTAGATGGTTTGTATTCAGTTTCATAGGAAATGGTAGAGCCATTGACCTCTTTATGGGCAGTGATTAATTGGTTAGAACTGAGCTTTAATCTTAAGCAGAAGTAGGTAGATGCAGTGGAATGCAGAGATTCCTTAGGAGCTCATAGCAGTTATAGAGGGCAGGTTATAAAGGTGGCGGTGGGAGGGGTGTGGGGAGAAGGGAAAGTTAGGCTAGAGCATAAAAGACAGAGTGGGGTCAAAGATTACACTACAGTTTTTGACTGTGATACCTGAGTGATGTATCAGAAGGAGCTGGTTCTGTAAAGTTTTATAGGGGAGGGGAAAGGGAGCATGAGGAGATGGGGAAGCGGGAAGAGGTGGTGAAGTTAATTTTGGATACGATGAATTGAGGGTGGGAAGCATTGACGTTTTAATGTGCACCAGACATTTGGAAACAAAAGACTGGAGTTCTGCAGAGGTGCTAGCCAGAGGCATGGATTTGGGAGGTATCTGTATAGTGACGATGAGTTAAGCTTTAGTAATGAACAGAAATGGTTGATGTTAAAAAAAAAAAAAAAGAGAGGAAAGAAAACGAATATTGCAAAGAAAAAGAGGACTTTAGGGCATTAAGCGGACAAAAGGTGGTAAGAGGCATGTAAATTACTGGTTTTTTCTTTGTTGTTGTTTGTGTGTTTTAGGTCAGCTTTAAAATGAGGTTTAATTAGTATACAATAAAACTCACCATTTTAAGTGAATAATTTGATACATTTTGACAAATGTATGTCATTTTGTTGCTGCCATAATCACAATATAGTCCATTTTCATCATCCCCAGAAAGTCCATTTCCAGTCATCCCCTGTACCTCTTAGCAGTTAATCTGCTCTTATTCCTTTAGTCACTGACAACCACTGATCTGCTTTTTATCATTATACTTTTACTTCTTCTAGAATTTTACACATATGGTGGCATAGTTATGTGGTCTTTGGTATCTGGCTTCTTTCATTTAGCATAGTGGTTTTGAGATTCATCCATGTTCTTGCTTGTATCAGTACATTACTTTTTATTTTTGAGTAGTATGCTGTTGTATTGGTAGACTATTAATTTTCTGTCAGTTGATGAACACTTGAATTTCTAGTTTTTGGCAGTTATGAATAAAGCTGCTTTGGACTTTTAGGTGTAGGTTTTTATGTAGTCATGTGTTTTAATTTTTCTGGGCAAATCCTTCAGGAGTAGAATTGCTGCATATATGGTAAGTACAGTATATGTTTAGTTTTGTAATAAATTGCCAAACACTTCCCTTTTGCATACCACCAGCAGTTTATGAGATTTTTAGTTGTTCCACATCCTCACCCATACTTGGTATTATCTGTTTGAATAAATTTAGCCATTTTAGTGGGTTTATAATAGAATCATCATGTAATTTGCATTTCTCTAGTGATAATGTTGAGCATCTTCTTTATGCTTATTTGGCCGTTTATAGATCTTTGGTGAAATGTCTGTTCAAATATTTTGTCTACTTAAAAATTTTCATACTATTGAATTGCAAGGGTTCATTTTGTGTATTCTTGCTACAAGTCCTTTGTTAGGTATATGTTTTGCAAATAGTTTCTTTCAGTTTGGGGCATGCCTTTTGATTTTCTTAATAGTGCTTTTTGAAGAGAAAAACTTTTTAATTTTGATGGAGGCTAATGTATCAATTTTTTGAGTCCTATTTAACAAATATTTGCCTAACCCAGGGTTGCTAAGAATTTTTCCTATGTTTTCCTCTAGAAATTTTTATAGTTTTAGCTCTTACATTTAGGTCTATGAACCAGTTTGAGTTGATTTTCGTAGATGGTGTGAAATTAGGGTTGAAGTTCATTTTTTTTCCCATATGTATATCTAGTTGTTCCAGCACCCTTTGTTGAAGATTTTTCTTTCCTGTTAAACTGCCTTGGCACTTTAGTTAAATATTAACTGGCCATGTATGTGTAGGTCTGTTTCTGGACTTGCAGTTCTGTTCTGTTGATCTATCTTGATGCCAATACACATGTCTGGATTACTGTATTATAATAAGCCTTAAAGACACATAATGGAAATTCCTCAATTTTGTTTTCTGTCAAAATTGTCTTGCTATTTTCAGTCCTTTGCACTTTTTTTAAATATGAAATTTATTGTCAAATTGGTTTCCATACAACACCCAGTGCTCATCCCAACAGGTGCTCTCCTCAGTGCCCATCACCCACTTTCCCCTCCCTCCCACCCCCCCATCAACCCTCAGTTTATTCTCAGTTTTTAAGAATCTCTTCTGGTTTGGCTCCCTCCCTCTCTAACCTTTTTTTTTTTTTTTTTTTTTTTCCTCCCTTCCCTTCCCCCATGGTCTTCTGTTAAGTTTCTCAGGATCCACATAAGAGTGAAAACATATGGTATCTGTCTTTCTCTGTGTGACTTATTTCACTTAGGATCACACTCTCCAGTTCCATCCACGTTGCTACAAAAGGCCATGTTTCATTCTTTCTCATTGCCAAGTAGTATTCCATTGTGTATATAAACCACAATTTCATTATTCATTCATTAGTTGATGGACATTTAGGCTCTTTCCATAATTTGGCTATTGTTGAAAGTGCTGCTATATACATTGGGGTACAAGTGCCCCTCTGCATCAGCACCTCTTATCCCTTGGGTAAATTCCTAGCAGTGCTGTTGCTGGGTCATAGGATAGATCTATTTTTAATTTTTTGAGGAACCTCCACACTGTTTTCCAGAGTGGCTGCCTCAGTTTGCATTCCCACCAACAGTGAGAGAGGGTTCCCGTTTCTCCACATCCTCTCCAGCATCTAATAGTCTCCTTATTTGTTCATTTTAGCCACACTGACTGGCGTGAGGTGATATCTCAGTGTGGTAGTCCTTTGCATTTCTATCCTGCCAATTTCTGATAAGGACTGAAAATTATTTTGTTTTTGTTACCTGATTGGGATGATTTAATGATCTTGAGAGAGTGCTAGGAAGAACAGGTATTATCATAGCAATAGGACTCTGAGAATGAACTGTTGATTCATTGAAACCTTCTGAGGTTTTTAATTTTTTAAATTTAAAGTGATATAGGACATGTGAAACCACCATGATAGTGATAAGAAGCAGCACGATTTAGTGGTTTAGTGGTTGAGTGTCAGACCGCTCTGGTTTGCATGCTTACTCTATCATTTACTGGCACTGTGACGTTGGGCAAACTGTATTTAGCCTCTCTGTGCCTCCATTTCCTTTCTTGGCAAATGGGAATAACAAGAGTATTTTATAGAGTTGTTCTGAGATTAAATAAGATAATACATGTAAAGGGTTTCGCACTGTGCCTGTCACATAGAAAGTGCCCAGTGAATGTTAGCTACCGTTACTGCTCTGTTCACCTAGAGAGTAGAGCATTAGAAAGCTTCACAATTTGGGGAGCCTGGGTGGCTCATTTGGGTAAGTGTCGGACTCTTGATCTCGGCTCAGGTCATGGTCTAACAGTTCCGTGGGATCTTGCCCTCGTTGGGCTCTGCACCGACAGTGAGGAGGCTGCTTGGGATTCTTTCTCTCTCCCTGCTCCTCCCCGCTTGTGTGTGCATGCGTGCTCGCTCTCTCTCTCTCTCTCTCTCTCTCTCTCTCGATAAATAAATAAATAAACAAACAAACAAACTAAAAAAAAAAGCTTCACTATTTGATAAATTCACTTATAAGAACTATTTAGTCTACCCGTGTGCTCAAATCCTTCAGCTTGTTTCATTTATTTCAGTTTTACAAAGATAGTAGTAGTGCTATTTGGTTTATTTTCCAGTCCTTTGGTAGTTTTTCCAGCCCCACTTTTCACTGGTGAATTTGGTAATTTATGTACATAATTTCTGATAAGGACTGAAAATTATTTTGTTGTTTTTGTTACCTGATTGGGTAACAATAGAATAGAAAAAAGAACAATTGTCTTTCAGTGGTATAAATCATTACTGTAAATTAAACAAAATAAAACAAGACAACAGCAGTTTTTTTCTTTGCCAGCATTTAGCTGGTTCATCAGGATTGTGAATTGGTGGTTTTTGAATACAAGCGAAAACCCATTAGTTTGATTTGATTTTGCCTGTAGTTCTTTACTCGCTGCATAAGCAGGTCTGCTTCCTGGTTTATTTAACTAGTTCTCATTATTGATGTAGCAAAACAATTTGCCAGCGAACTCAGCAAGTCTCCTCCTTTTCTAAGTGTACTCACTTTCTAAATAGGGATAATAACAAAAAAAGAAGTTTTTTCCTTTTTATCAGCTGTTTAATTTTGTGTAGCTAAACACTGAAAATTTGTATGGTTTAATGAGAGCCAAAATAAGTCAGCCTAGTAAAACCCTCTAGAAGGGAACTACTTGGGGCAGGGGTAGGTAGAGCTGGATCACAATGTGCACTTAATTTTCAGTTGCAGAACTTTGCAGATGGGCTGTCCCTTCTGCACTTCCTTGATAATGCCGTTAATAAGTATTCTCATTGATGTTTTTCTTTTATGAATCTCTAAATTCATAAATTTAGAGTTTCATAAATTTATTGATGAGTGTGAGTGTGGCAGGGGGTGGTGGTGAATGACAGGTTCAGTTTTCAACATGTTGAATTTAAGATTCGTTTGGGACATTTTAGTGGGTATATTATGTTAGCAGTGGATATTCAGGTCTGGAGCTCAGGAGAGAAAAATTTGGACTAGATTTCATTAGCATATGAGAGGCACGTGAAAGCCTTGGGAGTAGCTGGAATTATTCCAAAAATTATGTACAGTGAGGAGACAGAAATGGACTGAAGACACAATTCATGTGGTCTGTGCATGTGGTACCTCCATCCTTGGAATCAGTTTGTTTATTTATAAATTTTTTTTTTTTTATTTGAGAGAGAGTGCACTAACGGGAGGGGGCAAAGGGAGAGAGAATCTTAAGTAGACTCCTCGCTCAGTGCAGAGCCCCACTTGGGGCTTGATCCCATGACCCTGGGATCATGATCTGAGCTGAAGTTAAGAGTAGGATGCTCAACTGAGTGGGCCACCCAGGAGCCCCTGGAATCCGTTCTTTTAAAGTACTTCTGTTATATATCAGCTCAGAGTAAAATAATATCTGGGTTTAAATTAGATTGTAAATAATGAATTACATAGACACATATTGCTCAGCACAGTTCAGCAAATATTTACTGAGGTCCCTTTATGTGCTTTACCTTTGCTAAGCACCGGAGATATAAGCATGTTTGCCCTCATGACTTTGTAGACTAGTATGAGAGAACGGTAAACACATACTCACACAAATAGTACATAATTGCAAATTGAAAATTCTGAGAAGGTAAGTACTAGGTACTATGTGAGCATTTTAAAAGAAGGACTTGATCTCTTATGGGTGGAGTCAGGGGTAGCTTCCCTGAGGAAGTGACATTTAATTCAACTAGCAATTATGGAGTACCCAGTATGTCCCTGTACTATTTAAACTGATATCTTTTTTTTTTTTCCAACATTTTTATTTATTTTTGGGACAGAGAGAGACAGAGCATGAACGGGGGAGGGGCAGAGAGAGAGGGAGACACAGAATCGGAAACAGGCTCCAGGCTCCGAGCCATCAGCCCAGAGCCTGACGCGGGGCTCGAACTCACGGACCGCGAGATTGTGACCTGGCTGAAGTCGGACGCTTAACCGACTGCGCCACCCAGGCGCCCCTAAACTGATATCTTAAGACTAGACAGTAACTGGGTGAAAGAGTGTGGGATGGAGAAGGCAGGCTGTAAGTAGGGAGAACTTCATGTGCAAGTGTCCTGTGGTAGAAAGGGAGGAGCATGACTCCTTCCAGGAATTAAATATCTCAGAGATAACTTGTAGAAGGGAGAGCAGGGGAGAGAGGTCATTTCTTGGCTTTTTTAACAACTATGGACAGATTTTGTTTTTTAGAGTAAAACTATTGAAAAGCTTCTGAGAAAATTTTAATTTTTTTTTCCCCCTTTTAAATTGATTAACTTTTTATTTAAAAAAACAAACAGGGGCACCTGGATGGCTCATTCGGTTAAGGTTCCAAATGTTGGTATCAGCTCAGGTCATGATCTCCTGGTTTTGTGGGTTTGAGCCTCAGGTCAGGCTCTGTGCTGACAGTGCTGTGGAGCCAGCTTGAGATTCTCATTCTCTTTCTCTGCATCTGCCTTCCCATGCCCCCTCCATGCTGTTTCTGTCTCTCTCAAAATAAATAAATAAACTAAAAAATAAATAAATAAAACGTATATTTTAGTGGAGAGAATATTTCTCAACATCTATTTTTTTCAGCAGTGTTTTATAGTTTTCATTGTATAAGTTTTTTACCTTCTTGGTTAAGTTAGTTCCTCAGTATTCTCTTTGATGCTATTATAATTGGGATTGTTTTCATAATTTTGTTTTTAGATTGTTCATCATTAGTTATAGAAATGCAACTGATTTTGTGTGTGTGTGTTGGCTTTGTGTCCTGCTACTTTGCTGAATTCCTTTATGAGTTCTAACAGTTTGTGTGTGTGTGTGTGTGTGTGTGTGTGTGTGTGTGCGCGCGCGCGCGTGTGCGTGTGTGGACTTAGTAGGGTTTTCTACATGTAAGATATCTGTGAACAGAGCTCATTTTACTTCTAGTTTGGATTCCTTTTATTTATTTTTCTTGCCTAATTGCTCTCATTAGAATATGTACTATGTTGAATGGAAGTCGTGAAAGTAGACATCCTTGCTTTAAAGCTTTTATCATTGAGTATGATGTTTGCCATGGGTTTTCATATAATGCTTTTATTACGTTGAGGTAGTTTCCTTCTGTTCTTAGTTTGATTGTTTTTCGCATGAAATGCGTTTTCTGAGTCAATTGAGATGAGCCTCTGGTTTGTTTTCCCTTCATTTCGTTTCACAGAATCTTGAGCCAGACTTAGGAATAGCTCCTGAAATTTGCTCACAGAAATTCTCTGATCTTGCTTCTCTGCATTTTTAGTCTTGCTTGCAGCTATCTTTGTTAATTAAATACTGTCATTTTTGTAGTATTTTACTGTTTCATTACCTTCCATCTTATCTTTGCTCAAATTCTATTTTCTTTGCTTTCAAAGTCCCCAGTTTCTCATAACTCTGACCTCCACTGCTCTCCGAGGATACGTAATAACTTCGGGGGCTTTCTGATCATTGCCTCCTTTGGATACTTGGGGCAAGGAACGATATTATACTTATAATTCAGACACACTTGAATTCTTCTACATTTTTAAAAGTTCTATACTTCTAGACTTGAGTTGTTTTAGACTTTTACACTTGAGGTTAGGGGTTGGGTATAGATAATATATGAATAGTAACTATAACTATGGTTGGGGATGATAATGATAATAGCAACCATTTCTTGAAGACTTGTCATGCATGTATCAGCCCTGAACTGAGGAAAAAGGTAGGTAAAAGAGGTTGTCTCTATTGAATTACAGTTTGTAATTTAGTTGTACAACTCCCTAAATTGGCCTTTAGTCAATCATTAACTGACTGATTTAAAGTTAACTTGTCTGAAAGTTACTCTTTTGGTAGCTAATATTATTTAAATGTAGACATTAGTTGTAATTAATCTGTTAATTTAACAAACACTGTAGTTTTTTAGGTTGCATGCTAGGGAATTAAAATTGAGTAAGATGGAGTCCCCATCCAAGGGAGTGTATTATCTATTAGGGTTAGAGTGAAAAAACTCTAATTACAGTTCAAAGTGAGAGGTATCCTGTGAGAGAATTAGCCTAGTTTTCAAGTTCTGAAACGTCTTGCATGGGAGAGGGTAGAAGAAGATAAACTGAGGAAGTACCTAAATTCCTAATTGTAAGGAGGTAAAGCAGTTGGCCTTTACCTGGTAAACCAATGGCTGTTTGAGGCTTGAAACAAGAGCATAAGAGTTGTAGAAAGATGGAGGATGAACAGAGTGAGGGAGAACCTGTTACCAGGGAGCGGAGTAAGGATGTTACCATAATGGGTCAGCACGGAGAGAATTTTCAGTTAGATGTATAGTTCTGATCCCAGTTACACTTTTGATGTGTGGGTTTTATCCACAAAACCAAGCAGTTTTTGGACACCAGCTTGTCGTCCTGCCATTCAACTCACTATGACACTATCTACCTGGAGATGTGTCAGGTCCTACAGGTTAAGGGTTCAGTCCTTCAAGGCTGCCACCACCCCCCTCATGCCAATCACAAGTACATGTTGTCACCTGTATTTCTGGCCAATTGGCTATAGCTTGGAGGTTCCAACGACCCCTCTTTGGGTTTGATTAATTTGCTAGAGTGACTTACTGAACTCAGAAACATTTTACCTACTAGATTACCAGTTTATTCATAAAAGGATATAACTTAGGAACAGCCAGATGGAAGAGATGCATGGGGCAAGTATGGGGAAGGAGAGTGCAGAGCTTCCATGCCCTCTTGGAGCATGACACTCTCCCTGACTCTCCATGTGTTCACCAACCTGGAAGCTCTCTATACCTCCCCCCGCCCCACCCCTGCTTTTTAAGATTTTATTTGTAAGTAATCCCTATATACCCAGCATGGGGCTCAAACTCACAATCCCAAGATCAAGAGTTGCACACTTTACTGACCGAGCCAGCCAAGTGCCTCCCTCTTTTTGAGAGGTTTGATTACAGAGGCATGATTGATTAAATATTTGGCCAGTGATGATTGAAGTCGATCTTTAGTTAACTCTCCCCTCCCCAGAGGTTAGAGTGTGGGACTGAAAGTTCCTACCCTCTAGTCACATGGTTGGCTCCACTGGCAACTAGCCCCTATCCTCAGGTACTTTCCAAAAGTTACTTCTCTATTTTTAAAAACTTTTTTTCAGTTTATTTATTTTGAGAGAGAGCGGGAGCATAAGCGAGAGAGGGGCAGAGAGAGAGAGAGAAAGAGAATCTCAAGCAGGCTCTACACAGTCAACACAGAGCTCAGTGAGGGGCTCAAACCCATGAACCATGAGATTATGACCTGAGCGGAAATCAAGAGTGGGATGCTCAACTGACTGAGCCACTCAGGCACCCAAGTCACTTCATTAATGTAACAAAAGACATCACAGCAAATTCCAAGGGTTTTAGGAGCTTTCTGCTAGGATTGGGGACAAAATCGGGACAAAAACCAAGTATAAATATATTTCTTATTGTAAATCACAATGTCACAGCTATCATCCTTAGGCACTGATGTCAAAGGTGAAGATGGGGGGGTTGCAGTATCACACTTCTTAAAAAGAAATTCTTTGGTGGGGTAGGTTATGGTTGGGGAGCTGCACATGTGTATTTTGTCAAGCTCTCACTCTTGATTCTTAAAGCTAGCCTGCATTTAGAATTAATTTTTCCGGGGAATGATACTATGGGACTGTGGAAATTGCATTCAGCTTCAGACTCTGGGGACTTGTGTTTAAATCCTTATTCTGACATTTACCTTTTATGTGATCTTATCAAATTATGTAAGTCCCTCCCCCCCACCCTGCTTTTCAAGATCCAATTGACATTAACATGTGGATAAGGGCACTGAAATATGACTAAAGCCAGTAGTTTCTAATGTAAATTTTTTTAATTTAAAAAATTTGATTAAAATTTAAAATTAACAAATCTTTAGAGTTTAAGCATTTATTAGATTTCAGATATTTTAATTATCATAAAAAACCATAAGACAGGAGCAATATGGAACAAATTTTTAAATTTTTAAAAATTAAATGATTTGGGGAGCACCTGGCTGGCTCAGTAGGAAGAGCCTGCGACTCTTGATGTTGTGGTTGTGAGTTCAAGCCCCATATGGGGTGTAGAGATTACTTTAAATAAAACTTTTAAAAAATTAAATAATTTGGTGTATACTGTAACCTAGTGCAGTGTTTTTGTATTCTTTCCAGAAGTGGGTAGAATGTAGTAGGATCCAAATTTGAATGTTATTAAACATTTGGGTTTTATTTTATTTTGAGGGGATTATTTTAAATATAAAGGTCCATAGTATTTTAAAACTGGAAGGAACTTTGGAGATTATTTCATTCGATTCTCTTATTTTTTCATATGTGCTCTGGGGAGTAAGCATTTTTGCCCAAGGCCGTTTCTTGGCTAGTAGCATCTTAATTTCCTAATTCCATTCTAATACATATTGAATCATGCGTGTCTTGTTTGTAGCTAAGGTAGGAGGTTGATAAACTGGCTTGTGACTTTCTAAGATTTGAAAATGTTGGTTGATTGAATACAAAGATATAAACTTTGTGAACCTACTATATACTTTCTTGGAGTTTCAGGGAAAATGAAAAAATTAAATCAGTTATCACTTACTGCACCTTGCCCCAATTGGACAGTTTTTTGTAATAAAACTACATCAGAAAGTTGATTAAATAAACAATTTTGCTTTGTTTTTGAACAATTGTAGGACATCAACACTGGAGATTCTATAGCTAAGTAGGTAATATGGTTTCAAAACAGATGATTGGAAACTAGCTTTTATAGTTTTTGAAGTTTTATAGTTTTCAAATACTATAGTTAGTATTTGAAGAAATGCTAACTTTATATTTTGTGTAAGTGAAGGAGAAATTTAATGTATTCTAATTTTTCACGTTTAGAGAGGATCTTTGGGTTGTAGCTGATGTGAATGGCTTGAATAGCTTGAAAAATGGAGACATCCCAGTGGATATTAGTTTATTATTAGTGGTTTAGCACTGAAGGAACCAGAATTTGTAATTTGAACACCCTTGATGAATTGTTTTTTTATCTTTTTATTTGCCTACAACATAATGTATTAAAAAAAGAACTAGGTAGAATTTATCCAGTACTTCAAAAGTTTTATTGAAAGTGTTTAGTCTGCTGCAGTATTTTGTTGTTTAAACCTTTCTCCATTGATCAGAATTGTTCATAAGGCATCATCCCCTTGTCTTTGGCAAATCTTGCTCTGATGATTCATTTTTCTGTTTTACAGAATACATTATCAGAATATACCCAGAAGTTATGCTTCTCTTATTTATGTGTAATACATATGCAGAATGACAAATTGTAAGTAAAACTATCACAGTGTCTGAGGTAGCATGCTGATGAATATATCAGCTTTACGGTATTTGTCCTATAACTGCAGATTTCTGTATGCATGAGAAAGGATAAACGCTATTAAACCTATGTTATTTGATTTTTGTTTTCCAAACCTGTGTTACTGTTAGAACAAGATAGATAAAATCAATCCTTAAAAAAAAAAGAAGTTTTTAGGATTTTTTTTGTTAAAATGCTTTTTGTGAAAACAAGCCTATTAAAAATTAAAACAGTAATGGGACAGTGATGATAAATTTTGATTATATTATAATTGAAAACAGTATGATCATACAAGCTTTTTTGTTTTTCCTTTTTTTGAGAAAAATTTAAGACTGAAGAGAAGTACAAGAATAAAAAAGGACTCTTCTTTGTTTTCTGCCATCATTTAACAATGTTAAAATTTTGTCATGTTTATGTGATCAATTTAAAAATAAGAGAATGGAAACATAAATAAAGTTAATGTCCTGTTGGACACCTGCCACCCCCCCTAGGCAATCGCTGTCATGAGTTTGGGGGGGGGGGGTCTGTCCTTCTAATCTTTAAAAAAAAAACTTATATACATCTCCACATATATCTATAACCAATATTTGGTAGAGATAGCAATAAGGAACAAAATAATAATGATTATAATAGCAGTTTACATTTATTGAGTGTATACTATGTTTCAGGCAGTGATTCTAAGAACTCTGTATGCGTCATAACCATAGAGGGTTCTCTGTATTATCCTATAATTTACAGAAAGCACTTGGAGCTTTGGAGAAATTAAGGAACTTGGCCTTGGTCAATAGCCAGTAAATGATAACAGCCTAGATTCAAACCTAGAACTTGGCCTTGGTTAATAGCCAGTAAGTAATGTAGACTAGATTCAAACTTAGCCAGCCTGGCTGACTTTGATGCTTTTACTTTCCAATTTTTTTTTAACGTTTACTTACTTATTTTGGGAGAGAGTGAGAGCATGTGTGAGTGAGCAGGGAAGGGGCAGAGACAGAGGGAGAGAGAGAATCTCAAGCAGGTTCCATGCTATCAGCACAAGCCCAGTGCAGGGCTCGATTTCACGAACCAAACCATGAGATCATGACCTGAGCCAATATCAAGAGTCAGACGCTTAACCAACTGAGCCACCCAGGTGCCCCCCTTTTTAATTAATTCATTTTATTTTTTAAGTAATCTCTACACCTGACATGGGGCTTGAATTTAACAACCCCGAGTTTAAGAGTTGCACATTCTACATACTGAGCAGCCAGTGCCCCTGATGCTTTGCTGTTAACTTATGCAGTACAGCTCCTCTAGGGTTGTTTTTTGTGTTCCTTAAACACTAAGTCTTGTTTTGATAATTAGAAAATTATGTTATTTTTGTTGAATTGCATCTGTTAACTTTTTTATAGTATAAAGTTTATACTTTGGCATCATTTGAATATACAACATTTTAGTTATCTCTTCCCTATTGATGAATGTTTTGGTTTTTCCCTATTATAATGAGAGTGTATTGAAAGTCCTTAAACATGGGGCCTGTACACATTGGGATGTAGTGTATGTGCATTCCTTAGGATTAAAACCTTTATCATATGCCAACATTTATCATGTACTAATTTTTTGTATGTACTTGGATCTCCTGGACTCTCAGTTCTTTTCTTTTGATATTTTCTAATGTAATATGTCTGTTCATGTGTAAGAACCACATTTGGTTATTCTAGCATTATAATTTTTTAATTAATTTATTTTTAATGTTGGTTTATTTTGAGAGAGAGAACGTGAGCAAGGAGGGGAGCGGGGAGTGACAGAGAGAATCCCAAGCAGGCTTCATGCTGTCAGTGCAGAACATGATGCAGGGCTTGAACTCACAAACTGAGGTCGTGACCTGAGCTGAAATCAAGAGTTGAATGCTTAACTGATTGAGCCACTCAGGTGCTCCCAAAATGTCTATTTTCTGAAAATTAATATATAAATTCAGTGTAATTCAAATGAGAACATTAGTAATGTGTTGAGGGAGGTAGCATGTGACTGAATATAATTTTAAAGGTTAGGGACTTGTCTTACCATCCATCAGAACAGTTACAAAGCCACTGTAATAAAGTCGCTGTTGGCCTAAGAATGAACAAGTGGACCAGAGTAGAGAATCCAGAAATAGATTGTATTAATGGGAAAAGAGTGAATTATTTTGTTGTTTAGATCTTCTGTTTCTTTATTTTTGTCCACTTGATCCATCTGTACTGAGAGTGGTATATTAAAGTCTCCCATCATTAGTGTGGTTCTGTTTCATTGCATTTCCTGTTTTTGTTTTTGCTTTACAAAAGCTGTTGCTGTGCTGTTTGGTTGGTTTTAACATATGTGATGTCAGTCTAATTCTTCTGCCTTTTACTTTATTTACTTTTTTAAGTAATCTCTACATCCAACATGGGGCTCACCCTGACATCAAGAGTCACATGCCCTACCGCCTGAGTCAGCCAGGCACCCCTAATTCTTTTGCCTTTTAAAGTTATTGAATCTTTTTGCCTGGAGGTCTTGAGGATTATTTATCTTTATCTTTGAAATCTAATAGTTTAACTAGGTTAATGTCCTAAAACTGATTGTTCTGGGATAATTTTCCCAGGTAATTGTGAGCCCTTATTGTGTTGATTGAAATTCTTTGTTTCTGGTGAGATTTCTTGGCTTGTAGCTTTAAAACCAGCTTGCACACACTCTCTTCTTTAAACTTCTTCAGGTAGTTAATAGTACAACTTCCTCCTTTGCCTGTCTTCTGTTTCTGCTAATTTCTCTCTGACTCTTTATTTTCTTTTATGTCATTTTATTTATTTATTTGTTTATTTTGAGAGAGCACAAGTCGGGGAGGGGCAGAGAGGGAAAGAGAGAATCCCAAGCAGGCTTCAGGCTGTCAGTGCAGAGCCTAATGCAGGGCTTGAACTCACAAACTTGAGATCATGACCTGAGATGAAATCAAGAGTTAGATGCTTAACCAGTTGAGCCACCCAGGTGCCCCTCTTTTATGATTTCCTTTCTTTCCCTTCCTTCCCTTGTGTTCTCTTTCCTTTCCTTTTTTTTAAACCTTTTTTTGTTAGTCTGTTCTTGCTTTGTTTTTAAATTTCCAATTCAGATTTTTTTTGTACCTTCGTATGTTTCAGTGTGTTTAATTTTGTTTAGATTATTAACTTGTATTTTTTTGTTTGTTTTTTTGTTGTCTGAAAGATTTCTATCAGTTATATGTGAAATTTTCTTTCTTGATTTTCTACAGTAGCTTTGTATGGACTTTTCTCTTGTTCATTTTTATGGTATTGGGTATTTTATAATATTCTTAATTTAATGTCACCCTCTTCTGTTAATATAGCTAAGTCCAAGTACTTTAGAGGGGTTTTTTGGTTGGTTTGTTTGAGTGAAGTTTTGTTATGTTGACAATTTTATGGTTGTCCTCTCTCTCAGAACCGTAAACATTTCCTCCTTTTTTCTTTTACCCTTCACCCAGTTGCCAAAAAGATGATTCTCTCTTCCTGTTTGTCTTTTTTTCCCTCCCCTCTGCTTTTCCAGGAATGCTCGTTTAAATTACCCGTCTTTTTAAAATTGTACCTGCTCATTTAAATCCCGTCTGACTCTTTAAATTAAATCAGTTCCTGTAGTCTGTGATTTGTCTGGACACATTTGTAGTGTTTTCAGATTTAGTGTGGATATAACTTCTTTGGCAGTCATTCCAAATCACCTGTGGGCCCTTTCACTGTACTTCCTTTTTTGTCTTTTGTACAGTTTTTCTTAGTCTGCTTTTGCTTCCACAAAACCTCAAAGTAACAGTGTGTACACTGAGATTGGTGATTTTTCTGTTTTATTCACAGTTACTTTGCAGTTTGCTTCTTCAAATTCTGTATCTTCAAATTATGCTGTGTGTGTGGTTTTGTGTAGAATAGAATTTTTCCTTCTTGTTATGGAAAGAAATTTGGGGAAATACTCATTCAGCTTGCATTGGCCTCAGCCATTTTGGAAGTCCTGGATTACTTAAATTGTGGTGGTATAACTGGCCATACACCTGGAAACAGTAAACTTGGAACCACTTTTACATGTAGAGCTTGTTACAGTTCCAAATGAATGCAGAGTTTATTTAAATTCCATGTGGATTAAAGACCGGTGTAAAAACAACAAAAATACCTCAAGAAAGTCCAGGTGAATACATAATCCACAATTCATGTGTAATCTGGGTATGAGTGTGTGTGGGTAGTCTTAACTGAAGATGGAAAGCAAGAGCTATAAAAGAGATGTATGTGTGTGTAAAAAGATTTAGAAGAAATATTTGTATTTTGAGGACATTGATAGAATACAGAAACCTTTCACAAGTTGACAAGATAACCTGATAGAAAAATACGTGACTAGAAGGACACGAACAAACATTTCCCAGAAGAGTGTAGTGAAATGATCAATAAACATAAGCTGTTCAGATTTATTAGTAATCAGGGAAATTGAAGTTAGAGCAACAACATATCCCTTTATAGCTATCAAACTAGCAAAATTAAAAAGAACAAAATTACCTATGGGTTGCAGGGATGAAGGTAAATAAGGTGCTTTTATATCCTCTGCACAATGTTTAATAAATAATTACCAAATGAAGTGGGAGGAGGCTTATGTTTTCCCCCCCTTCCTAAGTACATACTTTGAGTATATAATGAAGATAATTAAGCATAGTAATCATAAGCTTGAGAGGGGAAGTGTCATCAGATTTTATATTTAGAATTTAACAGGGCATACTGAGAAATAAGAAACTCCTTTAGATGGCCTATGATCTCTATAACATGAGCTTTTTCTTGAAGATTTACCTATATCATGAAAATGAAATGCCCTTCAGTATTTGAGGATGTTCTACCAACTTGCCCTTCAGTATTTGAGGATGTTCTTCTACTACCAACTGTAATGACTTCCTTTTTGCAGACTTAGTCTCCACCTCCCCTGCAGTAATTTATGATGAAAATTGCAAACATAAGTAATCTCTACACGCAATGTGGGATTAGAACCCACAACCCTAAGAATGAGAGTCCTGTGTTCCACCGACTGAGCCAGCCAGTGTCCCTAAAGATTTTTTAAAGTAATCTCTAAACCCAAGGTAGAATGTGAATTTACAACCCTGAGATCAAGAGTCGCATGCTGTACCAACTGAGCCAGCCAGGTGCTCCCCACAGTTGAAAGATTTTGAAATGAACAGACATATACTTGCCACTGAGATTCTACCATTACTAATTTACTATTTTTGTTTTATCACGTACCTATCATATATATATAGATATGTATAAAGATATATATATATATATATAAAGGTATACATCAGTGCATCTCAATTTTTGATGCATTTCAAAATAAATTACATCAGTATACTTGCCCCCTAAATATACTTCAGTATGCATATCAACTAGAATTCATTGTTTATTGAGATAAAATTCACATTCAGTGAAATGTAAAAATCTTAAATGTATGTTTACTGAGCTTTGAGAAATGGATATGCTTGGGTAATCCAATATTCACCTCAGGAAGCTCCTTCATGCTCCTTCCCAGTTTATTCATGTCTTTACCTTCTAGCGGTAACCATATTTTTATTTAAGTCTGTTTTACGGACATATGTTTTCTTTTAGGTAAATCCCTAGGAAAGAAATTGTTGGGTCATCGAGTAGGGATATTTTTAGTTTTATAAGAAACTATCAGTGGTTGTCTGAAGTGGTTGTTCCATTTTACACTCCTGCAAACGATTTGTGAGAGTTTTGGTTACTCTACATCCATGCTAACGTTTGGAATTGTTAGTCTTATGAATTTCAGCCATGCTTAAGGATGTGTAATAGTATCTCCTATGGATGTGTTTTTAACTTGCATTTTTCTGATAAATAATGATTTTGAGCACTTCTCTCGTGCTTATCAACCATTCATAAATCTTCTATGAAGTTGTGTTCAGTCTTTTGGCCTTTTTAAAAATTAAATTGTCTTTTTATTTTTGAGTTGTAGGAGTTCTTTATGTATCTTGGGTGCCCGTCCTTTGTGGGATGTATGTTTTGTGAATACTTTATCTCATAGGACTTAGTTTTTAAGTACTTTTTTTCCCTACAAATACTCACGGAGCATTTACTATGTGTTGGAATATGGTAGTAAACAAAATACACAAAAAACATTTTTACCCTTTTGGAGTCACTGTGGTTCCTCTGTACAGTGAGAGAGACTGGTAGAAGGCTCCTTCAATGATCCAAGAGATGATAGCTTGGGGCAGGTTTTAGTAAGGGAGTGGCTGTTTGGATTCTTGGAGGTACTTGTAAGTAGTGCTGACTGATTTGTTGTGTAAGAGAGGGAGGAATCAGTGGTGACTCCCAACATTTTTGGCCAGAGGAGCAGAAGGATAGAGTTGCCATTTATGAGATAAGGAAGTTTATAGGAGGAATGGGTTTGGGTGGGCATGGTGGTAGTGGTGGATTAGGAATTCGGTTTTAAATATGTTGAGATGCCTATAGATATCTATATGGAGTGATGATGTGAGGAATTGTATATATGAATTTGGAGTTCAGGGAAGAGTTCTGGGTTGGAGATAGGAATTTGGGGGTCATGAGCATGTAGAACCCACTGTTATACTGACAGTGGGGCCAGAACTTGAAGAGAAGAGGCACACAAATCACTAATTTTTAATAATAAACTTTATTTTGGGGTAATTTTAGGTTTACACAAAAGTTGCAAAGATTGTGCAGGGTTCTCCTATGCCCTTTACCCGTTTTCCCTTAATATTAGCATCTTAGATAACTATAGTACACTTATCAAAGCTAAAATACTAACATTGGTACATTGCTATTAATTCCAGTTCAGACTTTGTCTCACCAGTTTGAAATCACTAATTGTAATGTAAGATGGAAGTTCAGAAACATTTTATGAATCAATTGTGTAAGTTTTTGACTGCTTTTTCATCTCCCTTTATAGAACTAATGGCTGAAGAGTAAACCAACATGGCAACTATGGTTCCACCAGTGAAACTGAAATGGCTTGAACACCTGAACAGCTCCTGGATTACAGAGGATAGTGAATCTATTGCTACAAGAGAGGGAGTTGCTGTTCTGTATTCTAAACTGGTCAGCAATAAAGAAGTAGTACCTTTGCCCCAACAAGTTTTGTGCCTCAAAGGACCACAGTTGCCAGACTTTGAACGTGAGTCTCTTTCAAGTGATGAGCAGGACCACTATTTGGATGCCCTTCTTAGCAGCCAGCTAGCACTAGCGAAGATGGTATGTTCAGATTCCCCATTTGCTGGGGCACTTCGAAAACGACTGCTTGTACTCCAGCGTGTCTTTTATGCACTTTCTAATAAATACCATGACAAAGGCAAAGTGAAACAGCAGCAGCATTCTCCGGAGAGCAGCTCTGGTTCAGCAGATGTCCATTCTGTTAGTGAACGTCCCCGGTCAAGCACTGATGCACTTATAGAAATGGGTGTTCGAACTGGTCTAAGTTTATTATTTGCACTTCTAAGACAAAGTTGGATGATGCCTGTGTCAGGACCTGGTCTTAGTCTTTGCAACGACGTTATTCATACTGCAATTGAAGTTGTCAGCTCTTTGCCACCATTATCTTTAGCAAATGAAAGCAAGATTCCTCCAATGGGTTTGGACTGCTTATCACAAGTGACAACATTTCTTAAAGGAGTAACTATTCCCAATTCTGGGGCAGACACTTTAGGTCGCAGATTAGCTTCTGAGTTGCTACTTGGTTTAGCAGCTCAGCGAGGCTCTTTGCGGTACCTTCTTGAATGGATAGAAATGGCTTTGGGGGCTTCAGCGGTTGTAAATTCCATGGAGAAAAGCAAACTACTATCAAGCCAGGAAGGAATGATCAGCTTTGACTGCTTTATGACTATATTAATGCAGATGAGGCGTTCTTTGGTATGTACTATAAATCTGCCTTCAATTTAATCTGTAATAAACCATCTCATTCCTTTTTTGACTTCTTTTATTTACTGCTCCCCAATACCTGCAATTAAGGAAGAAGAGAGTTAGCCTTTGTTGAGTACCTGCTAACAACAAGGTGCTTTGGATGCATCCTGTGATTCAATTATCATGATAATCATGAGGTAGATATAATTTATCCTTATTTTAAGGAAGAAGAAACTGTGACAGTTACCTAAATTTACACGTTTGGCAAAAAGAACTAGAAGTGAAACATAACTGATTAAGTACTTATGGGGCAGACACTTCATTATTTATTTCTTACTCCAAGTCTGTCTTTGCAGACCATGTATTGTATTTATGTTAAGTTTATTCATTTTTTTTTCCTGTGAAGGCCTACCTTAAAGTAGATATAAAATACAATAAGTTTACATCATTGTTGGATTTCCAGTTTTCTCTTCACTTTACCTCTTTCATTCCTGGATAAAATGTCAAATACACCTAGTCAGAAGGGGCCTCCCTCCGTAACTTCCAAGTTTATACCCTATGATATAGCTCCTTATTGTAATGAGGGCACCTCGGAAAACTAGATTGCTTTTGACAGAAATCTGGATCTGTTCTGGGGAAGAATCTTGTATATTTGATTTAGTTTGGCTCTCCTAACATCACCAGAGACCTATATTAGATTAAATTTAATTTAATTTCAGATTGGCTTTAGAGGGAAGGAAGGGTTATTTAGTTGAATTTTATGTTTATTATTCCTTCTTGCACAGTAAGTGATAGAGTCTGATGCTCTTGGTCTTCAGAACTCACATTTCTTACACTTTACAGTGTTGTCTGAGAATTTGGAAAATTGGTGTATCCACTCCTTGTACACTGGACCCCAACTTGACCTGATCCTCCCTGCCTTAAGTTTCTCTACCCCTGAACAACTGGGACAAAAGTCACCACCCAAGTTAGAAGTGAAAGAGAGAGACACATAACCATTAACTGAGTATCTGATGTAAGGCCTAACAAAAATAAGTTCAATCCATAAATTTTATTTACTTGTGTGATTCTTAACCTTCAGTGATAACACATGTGTAGTAATTGTTTGAATGGGAGTCCACAAGATATTCATGACCTTATATTTAAATAGAGAGTAGGGAAAAAATGTCATTGTATATCTCTGAATTCTAAAAGAATAAACAACAGTTAAAACACCATTGGCCTTTGATGCCACTTCGTGTTTATTTAACACTGTGCCAGATGCTGTCAGGCACTGAGTTAAAAAGATAAATGAGCTTTGTAGCGTCCATGCCCTCAGCCAACTCACAGTTTAAGGAAAGAGAGATGCACAAACATTTCAAATTAAAGATAATGAGCTGTAGTAGAAGTCTGCACAGAGAGGAGGTGATGGGACACAGGAGGAGAGCTGGAGGGAAGGGGCGGAAAATGCCTTGTGGAGGAAGGATCCCTGAGCTTAGTTGGAAAGTAGAGTTTGCCTGCAAACGTGAAATGTGTAAGTGGAGGTAGCTGGAGAAGTTTTCAGATGAAAGGACCAGAATTCACAAAGTGACCAAGGTGTAGGAGAGCAAGCCCCTGCTTGTATGGGGTGGAATGGGATGAGATAAAGCTGCTAAGTAGGCAGGGCCTTGTATCTCATGCTATGCAGTGAAAATTAGTGCTATAGGCAGTGGGGAGTCATTGAAGCAATTTTAAGTGGAGTCAAACCAGATAGCAAGAATATGTGGAAAGGTACTCTATCCAGTACCTGGATATTATGTTCTTGTCAGAATATCTTAAAAAGACGAATGTGGAAAAAAAAGGTATAACATTATTTTTGATAGCAGATGTTTAAGAGGTGGGTAATTAAATGAAGACCTATGAAATCATGAATTTATGTTATTTTAATTTCCACTTATCTTTATACCATTGAAATTCCTGTGATATGTTAACAGTGTATAAAGTTACACATTTCATGTGCTATATTTTCCAAAATTTAGTTGTTTAAAAAATACTTAGGGATAGTATTGTTTTCTTATTTACATTAAGAATTCTGTACAGAATGGGTTTTAGAGATGTCTTTAATCCTTACTGACTGACTGGAGCTGGAGTAGTCTCAGTCTTAACTACATTATCCCCCCCTTATCCCTGGGGGCTATGTTCCAAGACCCCCCCAGTAGAAGCCTGAAACTGCAGATAGTGCTGCGAACCTTATGTGTACTGCGGTTTTTCCTGTACATGCATACATACGATATAATTTATAAATTAGGCACAGTAAGAGACTAACAACAATAATAGTGCTATTATAACAATATACTGTAATAAAAGTTACGTGAATCTGGTTTCTCTTTCAAAATGTCTTAATGTACTGCACTCACCCTTCTTGTGATGATGTGAGATGATACAATGCTGATGAGAGAAAGTGAGGGGAATGAGCAGGCAGTGTGACCTAGCATTAAGCTACTGTTGACCTTCTGACTATGTCAGAAAGAGGAGCATCTGCTTCTGGACTGCTATTGACCTTGGGTAACTGAAACTGCAGAAAGTCAAACTGGATTGGGGAGAGGGGAGAGTACTGTATTGACTGTATTGGGAAGGACAGAAATCAGTGACAGTGTTTGAAGGATGTTTTGTTGGTTTGGTATTTTCAAATTTAGAAAGAATTTATTAAAGATTTCTTGTATTTTCTTTCTCAGTGTACATGATGCAAATTAATTACTGCTACCAGTTTTGAGTTGTTATTGTATACTAGGAGCTGTGCTAAGCATGTTTTATACATAACTCTATTTAATCTTCCCAACAAACCTAAATAATATCTGCATTATTCTTGTCTAAGGATAGGGAAACTTATCCTTCATTAACACATCCAATAGGTGATGGAGCCTGGATTTAAACCCAGATCTGTTACTGAAAACTTCATGTGGTTTTCAACATTTTCCTCCATATTGTAGAAAGGCATAAAAAAGAGGATTATGATGGCTCTGGTACCAGCTCCTAGGAAGGTGCAGCAGTCTACTTCTTCATCTGCTTTTGATTTGATGATCACTTGAGATGGCCTTTAAATAACAGAACCATAGATTACACTTGTGTTTTCCTCAGAAGTTCTGCACAGCTAATGATGGAATTCGTTGAATCTGTGCCCCAAAGTATTTGCTGAGATCGCAACACCTTGTATATCTAGGTGCTAGTTAATTTTGAACACTCACTTTCTGGTATGATTCCAGACCTACAAGTGGCTGGCTCTCTTTAGCTTTACTACTCAAAGAGTAAGCCTCAGGTAGCAGCATTGGCATAACCCGGGAGGTGTTAGAAATGCAGAACCTTAGACCCTATCCATAGTTACTGAATTGGAATCTGTGCTTTAACACAATCTCCAGATAATTCATGTCCCTATTAGAATTTGAGAAGCACCATCTTAAATAGATAAAAATTGATTTGGTGGCAGCAGGTTAGTACCTAATAAACTAGCCATAACTTAAATAGCCAACATATTCATTTAATTACTTAGGAATCATGTTGATTAAAATAGTTTGAATTAATAAAATTGATATTGATAAATGGGATCTTATAGGGCCAGCCTCCCTTCCGTAATAAAAGACACACTTTCCTATCATATATCTGCCAGTTTATCATCTAGAATATAAATATTTTTACAGTACAGAATCCTTTGAAATAAAGCTACTTATGAAAATTTCATGATTAAAGAATTGTTAAACCAGAGAAAGAACTTGACATTTGTGGTCTAAAGATTTAAGTATTTGAGAATTTGAGGGAGCAGTGAGATCAAGTTCACTTTCTGGTTTGTCGTTTTTTAATGATGGAATGATTTCTTGTCACAGCCATTGGGCCCTTCTGTAGAGTCCCAGAGAGGTCTACGATTCCTCAGCTGTGATAGGAGAAAGATGCTTTGTTGCTAGTGTAGTCAGCACTGATTTGTGAGACTGATGAACTGATTTGTGAGACTTTAGTTTTGCTGAAACTAAGAAGGGAGGAACAGACTTTCTGCTGCTCTGGTCAAGGTCATCACTCAAGCTCGCTATGTTCTACTTGCTGTATCCTTGGAGACAGATGGGCAAGGCAGCCCCAGGAGAGTAGAATATTTCCTGGGGCCTCATTTACTGGATATTGGCCACTCAAAGAATATGTGATTAGTAAAATTCTGCCTCCTTGACTATTTTCTGGGTCAAGCCCTATGATTATTGAATAGGGTAATCATCGAGGAATTGGCACTTAATTTAGTGTTTCACTCTATAGCTCTTTCTTTTATAACACTTCTATATAAAAGTTGGTTTCATGACCTAGTGTTAGGATTTGATCTTAATATGCATAATCATATAAACAAGTCCTCAGATATTTTTGTGGAATACTTAAGTGATTTTAATACATATGTCTCCTGAAACTGTAGGGTTCATCTGCTGATCGAAGTCAGTGGAGGGAACCAACCAGAACATCTGATGGCTTGTGCTCACTCTATGAGGCAGCTTTATGTCTCTTTGAAGAGGTATGTAATAATCATATCTTTTACATTAAAACTACTTTGTCTTAAAATGCTGTAGCATGTATTTATCCCTTAAAAATAATTATTCAATCTTTGGAAAGGATGCAAAAGGAAGTAGCATCAGTAGTTGCCTCTAGAAAGTAGAGCTAGGGTGTCTGGCCTCAGGAGTGGGAAGGAGACATACTTTTCAATTTATATATACCCTTTTATTCGTTTTGAACTTTGTGTCATGTGCAGGTAACTTTAATTTAAAACATTTATTATTAAATAGATACAGAAAGACATATAAACAAATGTCAGGCTTAATGAATTATTATAAAATTATAAAATTATATAAATTTTCTTCTCATCTTACCCAGGTAAAGAAGTAAAACTACCAGCCACTCAGAATGGCCCTTTCATGTTTTGGTCATTACCCCTGTCCTCCTCTCCTATGTAACCACTAAGCTGACTTTCAGAGTAATCACTTCCTTGCATTTCTTTGTTGTTGTGTCACCCAGGTGTGTATCTCTAGACACTGTAGACACTGTCTTGCCTATTTAAAAAAAAAAGATGTCTTTGGGGTGCCTGGTGGCTCATTTGGTTAAACGTCTGACTGTTGATTTCGGCTTAGGTCATGATCTCACTGTGTCATGAGATCAGGCTCTGCTCTGTGTGTGGAGGTTGCTTACGATTCTTCTGCTTCCCTTTGTTCCTTCCTCCCTCTCCCTCTCCCCCCCCCCCCCCCCCCCCGTCTCTAAACACACACACACACACACACACACACACACACATGATGTCTTTTAAATCAATCTATGGGTTCCCCTCCATTTATTTCTTTTCCTTCAATGTTTTTGCTCAGGAACCTGGGCTTTTTGCTGATTGATTACTCATAATGTGGTTCACCATGTTCTATTTATTTCCTGCAAATTGTCAGGTGGATCCAGAGGCTTGACCTGAGGATTAATCCTTTTGGCAAGGTTTGATCTTAGGTTTGATCCCTTTGGCAAGACTGTATGGCATTGTGATCTTCCATCAGCTTCCTTCTAATTGTCTCTCTTTTTGTGGTATTAGCAAATGTTGATGCTACATTTATATGACTACATTTATTAATTCATTGATGGTTGAGTGCAAAACGGTGATATTTTAACGGTGATATTCCTCTTCCATTTATTCTTTGGAACGTTTTTGTAAAGGTGATTCCCTTATCAATTATTTGGTTACTCTGCTTCAGTTCATTTAAGAAAGGCAGAAGAAGTGCTTGATTCTGTTTATCCAATTTTTAAAAATTTTGACACTGATTTTTATTTACTAGTGTTCAGTTTATTGAATTAGTCTGTTATCCTCCAAACTTGACCAGTTGATTTCATTTGAAAAATATTATTATGAACCCATAGTAGTGGGCCAATAGTCTTTTGGGGTAGTAGTCTCTTCAGGGTGGTTCCTAAATTCTTTTGACATAGACCTAATAATCTTTGATAGCTTTCTTGCTGTCTGACACATTAAATTACTCTAGATTCATCTTGTACATTTCTTGCCCCAGATCTAGAATCAGATAGCTATTTCTTCAAAAAGCCCTAGTTTCTTTTAGTGGGAAATAGTATTTCAGAACCACAGTCAGAGTGTTAAAAATGTTCATCACTACTGAGTATTTTGTTTCTAGGCTTTTATAGTGGACAGAGCTAGAGTGTGTGTATTTAAAGCTAATATACCTCATGATTTGATGCTGATACTTTCAAATTCAGAGCCAAAGAATTTTTACTTAATCTTTTCTATATTACATTTATATCTCCTTTCTTCTAAGAATACTCATTCTCAAGGGTATAGGGTTGGTAGAATTAGAATACCCCAAAATTACTTACTTGTTTTAATCACTTATTGCACACAGTCACAAGCAGCCACCCTAAAATAAGACAAATACTACCACCATATGACTACTGAAAACATTACATTTTGTTAATTTTTATTTTTAAAATTTACATCCAAATTAGTTAGCATACAGTGCAACAGTGATTTCAGGAGTAGATTCCTTAGTGCCCCTTACCCATTTAGCCCATCCACCCTCCCACATCTCCTCCAGTAACCCTCTGTTTGGTCTCCATATTTATGAGTCTCTTATGTTTTATCTCCCTCCCTGTTTTTGTATTATTTTTGTTTCCCTTCCCTTATGTTCATCTGTTTTGTCTCTTAAAGTTCTCATATGAGTAAAGTCATATGATATTTGTCTTTCTTTGACTAATTTCGCTTAGCATAATACTCTCTAGTTCCATCCATGTAGTTGCAAATGGCAAGATTTCATTCTTTTTGATTGCTGAGTAATACTCCATTGTGTGTGTGTGTGTGTGTGTGTGTGTGTGTGTGTGTGTGTGTGTGTATACACACACACACACACACACCACATCTTCTTTATCTATTCATCCATCGATGGACATTTGGGCTCTTTCCATACTTTGGCTATTGTTGATAGTGCTGCTATAAACATGGGGGTGCATGTGTCCCTTTAAAACAGCACACCTGTATCCCTTGGATAAATGCCTAGTAGTGCAGTTGCTGGGTCGTAGGGTAGTTCTATTTTTAGTTTTTTGAGGAACCTCCATACTGTTTTCCAGAGTGGCTGCACCAGCTTGCATTCCCACCAACAATGCAAAAGAGATCCTCTGAAAACATTACATTTTTATATATGTTCTTTTTTTTTTTTTATAGTTAACATTAAATGTACATAGAGCATCATGTTCTCTTCCTTTTAACTCTCATTTAGTTTTAGTTTTAGTTTTAGAAGTAACTATATATTTAATGCTCACAGTCAGCTTCTCTGTTAATGTCTTTTTCTTCTTTTGGGTTATCTGAATCTCATTCTCTAGTACATTCCTCAGTAAAGTCCATTAGAACAATATTGTCTTCTTATGTGTTAATAATTGCTGTCCAGTTTGTACTTTAAAGTCAGTTTTGAGAATATAAAATCTTTGGCTCACATTTTCTTTTCTTCTGCACCTCAGTTATGTTCATCCGTTTTCTTCTGGCATGAACCTTTGCTGTCAAAGTCTGAAGATAATCTGATTTTCTTTCCCATGAGTTAGGTGATCTTTAAAGATCAGTATTTCACTTGAATACATGTAGATGTCGTACATTCTGGATTGATATTATCAGAGATATGAGAATTTCAATATGTTGTTTAAAATCTTTTTTATTTCAGAAAAATTTCCCTAAATTCTGGTTTTTAGTATTTAAAAAATTTTTTAAATTTGGTTTTCTTCTTTAAGGACCACCATTATCTGTATGTTGGATCTTTGCCTAACTTTAGTATTTGTCACTTTTTCTTGAATACTTTTTATATCTTTTTCATTTACTTATTTCTAAACATTTTTTCCTTTTTTATTTTTTGTTGCTCTTAAGGTGTTGTCGACTGTATATATTTACACTTGGATTCCTTCTAGTTTAGTCTTCATTTCTGAAATTTTTTTTTTCTTTTCTGATTTTTTCTTGAGTTCTGTCATCTCATTTTTGAGTGTTTCTATTTCAGATTTTTGTTTTTCTTTCATGTCTTGTTTCATTTTCTTAATCCCTTTAGCTTGTTTCGAAATAGGTTACAGTTTGATCTGTTTTGTCAGAAGTTCCCTTCTGGCATGCTTTTATTGTAGGAATGTTATTCTGCCTCTTTTCCCCTTTTTTTCTATTAATAACTTCATGTGGAATTTGACCTGGATATTTTTGTTGCTGATTTTTGTGGACAGTTTGGTTTTCTGAACTTTTAAAATGGAGATGAGATTCAAGATAGCTTTTCAAACACCAAAGACTCCTATTATTTTTTTGTAAAAAAAAAAACAAAACAAAAAAACAAGATGGTTTTGCAGCATGGTCCCCTCCACCACTTTTATTTTGACATTCTGTCTTTCCTCTTTATTGTCCCTATCCTGCTCAATTTATATTCCTCTCCCAGTAGTTTCTCTTTAGTGTGGTGACTGTGTCCTGGAAGGGAATTCTTGCTTGTCAACTTGAAGAGTTCACAAGAAGTAGATTACTATAGCTTCTTTCAAACTTCTCATGGACTCTTTGTACTTACCTGCTGTGAGACCAGGCAGAGCCCTTCCTACTTGCAACTGCTGTTCTTAGATTGGCTTACTGTTCTGTCCATTGAGTACCTAATTGGTTGTTTGAGGTTTTTCCTGTTCTGAGGTCTGTCAGATACTTTATTGCTTCCTCTTGCACAGATGTCATTACCATGTAGTTTTTGTGCTGGGTGGTGGTTCGTCTGCATCTGCTTATATTTTTGAAAGGAGTTACTGGAGGTACCCTTATCACCTAGTTTTATTGTGAATGTTAAGTGTGAACTTGAAGTTTGGCCTTGTAGCTGTTCTGTTCAGGGAGTTTAGAAAACTGTGTTGCTGCTGCTGTCATCTTCCTAGGTTCCTATCCCGCCCCTGTCTCTGTTTTTTTTTTTTTTTTTTTTTTAATGTTTATTTTTGAGAGAGAGAGAGACAGCATGAGTGGGGGAGGGGCTGAGAGAGAGGGAGCACAGAGCCTGATGTGGGGCTCGAACCCATGGACTGTGAGATCATAGCCTGAGCCAAAGTTGGACACTTAAATGACTGAGCCACCCAGCCACCCCTCAGTTGTTTTTAAACACACATTTCTAAGCCCTATAAGTAAATTTTTTTCTATCTCGCTCTTTTTGGGGCTGGGGGGGGAGGAGAGCTGTGAGTTTTTTATAAAACCTATTAATAGCAATAGATTTTTATATTAAAAATTCTAACACATGGGGTGCCTGGGTGGCTTAGTCAGTTAAGCATCTGACTCTTGATTTCAGCTCAGGTCATGATCTCACAGGTTCACTGACAGTGTAGAGCCTGCTTGGGATTTTCTCTCTCCCTCTATCCCTGCCCCTCCCTCACTTGTGCTTTCTTTCCCTCTCCCCACCACCCCCCCCAAAAAAAAAATTAAATAAATAAACTTAAAAAAAAATTCTAACACTCTTGACCCCACCATTCTCCATTTGTCTCCAGCAAAATTTCAGATTTTTATTAGGGACTGGCAGCCTTCACTTACCCATATTTTGTATGTTCTCAAAACTGTCCTTTTGTTCATTGGAAAATGTTTATTTAACACACGTATCATTCTCTTGTTTTGGATACTATTTAATGATTTCTGACTAAAATTATTCTATCCCCTTCCATTTAATGGGCTTCTGAAGATTGACTTTTGGAGGTTTTCCTTCTTTTATTTTGTTAGAGCAAAAAACTACTAGACAGAACAATTGGCAACAGCTACAGTCAGAATTAATACACCTTTTAAAAGTAATTTCTTTGCCCAATGTGAGGCAGAGTCGCATGCTGTAAAGACTGAGCTAGCCAGCTGCCCCCAGAGTTAGTATTTTTATTGTATAGAATTCATATAAGCCAATTGAAAGTCTGTTAAGCTCTAAAAAATAAATGGGCAGAAGTTAGTGGTAAACAAATAGATGAAAAAAACTTTAGTTCTATTGATAATAATGAAATGTGTAGTTAAAATAAGGCATCCTCCTTTATCCCACTTAAGTTTGCAAAAAAATTAGAATCATACATATTGGTATCAATTCAGTGAGACTGGTACTCTCATAAAGATGTATTCCGTGGTTAGGGCAACTGAAATGGCCACACTGGGTCCAATCCTTTTGGTGGGTTGTGGGGGGCGGCAGGTGAAGAAGTCTAGATTTTTAAAAAGCATTATGAATGACAACAGACTTTACCATTGTATTCAACACAGATTGTAAATAAGCAGTGATTTTTATTATACATAGAATATATTGCTGGTGATAAAATAATAAAGTAGCACCATTTTGGAAAGCAATTTGTTACCTAGTATATTTCAAGATTTGTAAGGTTGTTATCCTTTTGGGATATAGTAGCCCCATTTCTGAGGTTCTCTATTTAAGAAGTAATAAAAAAAAATGTATTAAAAACTACATTCCCTAAAATGTTTTGTATAAGAAAAGAATCTAAATGTCCTGTTTAAAAGAAAGGGTTAAGGGGCACCTGGGTGGCTCAGTCGGTTACGCGTCCGACTTCGGCTCAGGTCATGATCTCACGGTCCGTGAGTTCGAGCCCCGCGTCGGACTCTGTGCTGACTGCTCAGAGCCTGGAGCCTGTTTCAGATTCTGTGTCTCCCTCTCTCTGTGACCCTCCCCCGTTCATGCTCTGTCTCTCTCTGTCTCAAAAATAAATAAATGTTAAAAAAAAATTTTTAAAGAAAGGGTTAAGTAAATTGTGTTTTTATGTTAGGTGGGAAATTATCAGTTCAATCATGAAGATTAGGTAGACATGGAAAATTTTGCATGACTTTTGTATCATTACTTTTATATATGCACTGTGATAACAATGTTAAAGAACACGTATATGCAAAAATCTGGGAAAACATACCTAAAATAGATAGCATTCATTGTTTTAAGGTGATAAGATTATCAATTGTGTTTTCTTTCTTCTCCTTTCTTTCTTTCTTTCTTTCTTTCTTTCTTTCTTTCTTTCTTTCTTTCTTTCTAAGTAAGCTCTGTGTTCAACGTGGGGTTTGAACTCACAACCCTGAGATCAAGAGTTGCATGCTCTACCAACTGAGCCAGCCACTTCTTTGTTTTTTAAGCTTTGATTTTCTGTAATGTGTGTACAATAATATAATTTTTAGCTAAAAAAAGTCTTGATTGTGTGTCTCTTCCTCCACTTTTGCCACCTTTATTAGTATCTTTTCCAGGAGTGAGTAGTCTAGCCATCTGTATTTAAAATTGGATGTGTTGTTCTTAAGTTATTTGAGCAGTTGAGAGTTTTAGAAGAAAGTAAACAGTAATTTCAGGTGACAGTTATAAAAATGTTTCCATTAAAAATATCTTGCCTATGTATTGCATGTTTTTAATTTTAATAGGTTTGCAGAATGGCTTCTGATTACTCAAGAACGTGTGCTAGCCCAGATAGCATTCAGACTGGTGACACTCCCATTGTCTCAGAAACCTGTGAGGTCTATGTTTGGGGGAGCAATAGCAGCCATCAGTTGGTGGAAGGCACACAGGAGAAAATACTACAGCCCAAACTGGCTCCCAGTTTCTCTGATGCTCAAACTGTGAGTTCTCTGCATACTTTACAGATTGGTAGATGACAGGGTTCTCTTTAAATAATGTTCAGGGCTTTTTTTAAGTGGATGAAGATTCTTGTTTCTTATCTATATCATTTCTACACTGTATTGCATCACTTTTTTCATTTTACTAGAAAAAAACTTTTAGTCCATTTCCCTAACTTTGTTTCTAAGTTTCAAAAAATTAAATTGGGAGCTGGAGTTTTAAAAAGAATTACGAATGACAACAAACTTACCATTATATTCAATGCAAATAATAAATAGGACTAAATAAAAACTGGAATTTTCCCTTTGCCAAATCAGCATTTTATTTTCTTATTAATACCTTTTTTCATTTGTGGCTACCTTTAAGCTAAGTTAGAACCTTCCATTTTATTATCATTTTCATTAAAATTTATGTGTTTTTTTTTGAATGAATGTAAAATACTGTGTATGGTCTTTCACCATAATGGACTCTAAGGGATTTATAGGATAATTTTATTTCTTGCCCTTTACCCAGCCTTTATAAGATGAGGCTAAAACATTTTACTGTGTTGTTTTAGTGAACCATGACTGGGTAGATACCCTGAAAAGATAACATATACATTAATTTGAGCTCAACAATAAAGTCAACATAAAAAGGCCATTAATAGTTTTCTTAATTTTCTGTTTAATCTCTCTGGAGATTCATGTCAAGTTCTGATTTTAAAGACTTCCTTTGAACCTCTTTGATAAAACTAATGTCAAATATTATACTTTGATTCTCACAGAAGCATTTTATTTTATTATTCTCTTTGTTTGCTTATAGATTGAAGCTGGGCAATACTGCACTTTTGTTATTTCTACGGATGGCTCTGTCAGAGCTTGTGGTAAAGGCAGCTATGGAAGACTGGGCCTTGGAGATTCTAATAATCAGTCCACTTTAAAGAAGTTAACATTTGAACCTCACAGGTCCATTAAAAAGGTTTCATCTTCTAAAGGATCTGATGGTCACACTTTAGCTTTTACAACAGAAGGAGAAGTCTTCAGTTGGGGAGATGGTGATTATGGGAAACTGGGACATGGAAATAGTTCAACACAGAAATATCCCAAGCTTATTCAGGGCCCTCTGCAGGGAAAGGTATGTGCTTTCTTTTTGTATTTAAAAATAATTAGATGCACTGTGCTATAAGGATGGTATCTTTCAGATTTTGATGTATTCTTTCCGAAGTGGCACTCTACCCGCAAATCCTTTGGCTTATCTTTTGTATGTTTGCTTTATGGTTTACAAAACACTTTCACATACAGTATTTAATTTTAATTCTTACAACAACTTTGTTAAGGTAGTTATTATTCTCATTTCACATGAGGAAACTGAGATTCTTCCATTCAGCAAATATATGTTTAGTACCTTCCAAGAGCCAGGCAGTGTTTTAGGTAGTTGACACAACAGCAGTGAACAAAACAGACAAGATCCTTGCTCTCATGGAGCTTTAATCTGTGGATAGGGATGAAAAATAAGCACATAAAATAATTTCAAATAATAGTAGGGAAAAAAATGAGTAATGTAGTAGATACTAACTTGGGTGGGGTGTGATATTAGATAATGAGGTTGTAAGGTTAGAGGAGGTGGCATTTTAATAGAAACCTAAATGAGGCTTTTAGAGTGGTTAACTAACTTGCCTAAGGTCACACACAAATAATTAGCACCATTACAAACTGAACTTAGATCTCCTCTTCTTTTTTTTTTTTTTTTTTTAATGTTTACTTACTTTTGAGATAGCATGGGAGCAAGCTAGTGGGAGAGGGGCAGAGAGAGGGGAGACAAAGAAAATGTGCTATCAGCACAGACTGTGAGGTCATGACCTGAGCCGAGGTCAGTTGTTTAACTGACTGAGCCGCCCAGGCACCCCTAGACTTCCTCTTCTTATTTCTGTTTTACCTTTCCTTAAAGGTATTTTCCTTAAAGGTATTCCTTAAAGGTATTTTCCTAAACTTATATGCAATTATATGGATTCCTGCATTTTAAGATTGCATTCTTTCTACAAAAGTTTTTTTTTATATAAAATCCTTTTAAAGTTTCAATTTTTATTTTATACCAGAATTACAAGTGGGCACTTTTACTTCATAGGAGATTGTCTGACAAGGTTGGCTATCAAATGAATTTTACTTTATTATAACTTTCAGTATTTTAACTTAGACATCAACCCCAAAGCAATGAGCCTTGGAATGTTCTACTTGACAACATAATGGGATACTTGATAAGATATTGAATGTGGAGCTCTAAGGAGATTTTCAGACAAATACTACTTGAAGTTGCATTTTTCTGGTCTTTCCAGCACCTTCTTTCTTCCTTAATTCTAATGCTGTAAAATTTTTTTTACTCCTATTCCTTTTAATGTCCTTTAATGTCCCATTTTGCAGTGGAAACATTGCCAACATAACTTAGTATGGACATCATAAAGGAAAAATGTTCCAAAAAGTAAATTACTTTTATAGATAAAAATTTCAAAAGTTTTAGCATATTGTCTAAAATATATTAGGTGCTCAGTATTTTTAATTGAATCTAAACTTTACATTTTCTAAAGTGAGTTCAATTTTTTAAATATTGAAAAGATGTAAATAATTAGTATATTTTTTCTGTTAAATTATTATTTGACTAGTGTTAAAAGGTATGATAGTGATCCCCCAATTATGTTGCTTATAATCTTATTCCCCTGATTCTACTCATCAACTATATAGCTAATTGAGGGTAAAGAGATAGTGTTAGGAGTTTAATTAATGTAAGCTTATATACTGCTTAGATCTTTCTGCATTGGTAATAATCACTGTGTTTTTGAGTTATCCCTATTATGTAATGAATTTTTCTTGATTAGCCAGGATTGTAGGTTTTATGTTAACATTATATTTAAAATTTTTTCATTGTACATGAGCATTCAGCCCCAGCCAACTCTTTGAGTAAAAACTTGATTGGTGTGATATCATATCCTTGCAAGTGATTAGATTAATATATTCAGGGCTCCTGCTAGCCTTTACAGTGCCTTTGCATGAATTAAGGAAAGTTACCTTCTCTGAGTGGAAGGCAAGTTTCATGGGCTGGGAAACAGCAGAGGCTGTATATCACCACTTTCTTGACCCCAGGTACTTTTGTCCTGAGCACAGCCTCTACAGCTGTACATGGCAACTTCTGGGTAAGTTGTGAATATCAGTATCTCTGAAGTCTCTGTGCATAAGATCAAGTATGAACTATATATTTTAGCATATTCATGTTCTTCATCTTGGTGTGCTTTGTGTGCTGTGTAGGTAGTTGTTTGTGTGTCTGCTGGATACAGACATAGTGCTGCTGTCACAGAGGATGGTGAATTATACACATGGGGTGAAGGAGACTTTGGAAGATTAGGTAAGATTTTTTAAAATTGCAGTTACTCTCACAGAAAAATAGAAATGATGGTTCCTAAGAAGTAGTGAGACTAGATTTAATAGGCAAAAAAATTGTTATTTATTTTGTTAGTTTTAGCTCAGAGGAAGATAGTTTTTATATAGTGAATACCTGGATTCTAGTGCTGAAATTTAAGCTGTAATTAAATCCACCAGGCATTTACTGCGTACCTATAATGAACAGACACTGAAGGATTAAGGGGTGAGACACTTTCAGGGGTAAGAAAGATACCATCATGATCCTGAAGTGTGTAATCTAGTTAGTAGTGAAAACTAGTTGACATGAGCATGATCCTAAATAACGTTAGACAAGTGTTGGGAGAGGAGCACATATAGCATATTCTAATTATTCACTGAAGGGACTGGGTCTCTCAGTGTGAGAGCAGCCTAGAAGATGAGATGAGAAGATACTAGAAATGATTCTTATTTAATTTTACTTTGAAAATACCTCATTTCTGTCATTAACTTAAAATGTTTATTCTACCTGTGAAGTAATGGCCTAAAGAAAAAGAGTTAACAACATTATTTCTTTGTTGTATATGTTTTATCCAAGGTCACGGTGACAGTAATAGCCGTAACATTCCAACATTAGTGAAAGACATTAGCAACGTGGGAGAGGTTTCTTGTGGCAGTTCACATACTATTGCTTTGTCTAAAGATGGGAGAACTGTATGGTCTTTTGGAGGAGGAGACAATGGTATGTAAAAATTTATTTATTGATAACTTTGGGCTTGTTTTCTTGAGATTTCAAAAAATTTACTTTTCTGTTGTACATGCCTATTGTAGAAAAACTCAATATTAAGATGAGCAGAAATTTAAATGAACTGTTTCAAGAAATGTTGCTATAGCCGTTGTTAAAACTGTCATAGCTGGACCTCTAAATGATATATATTTAAATATGTACATATATTTCCATATGGATGTCTTTTTTGAAAACCAAAGCAGACTCATATATACCTTAGGTATTTTATAACCTGTTGGTTTTTATCTAACAGTATTTTTTTAAAATGTTTATTTATTTTTGAGAGAGAGACAGGGTGTAAGCGGAGGAGGGGCAGAGAGAGGGAGACACAGACGGGGGAGGGGCAGAGAGAGGGAGACACAGAATCTGAAGCTGTCAGCAGAGAGTCTGATGCAGGGCTTGAATTCACAAACCGTGAGATCATGACCTGAGCTGAAGTCAGATGCTTAACCGACTAAGCCACCCAGGTGCCCCAAAATAGCTCAATGTATTCTTTTATGTGATTGTAACACAACTTAAAAAAAAAAATCAGTTTATTATTGTTGAGTATTTGGGTGGTTTCCAAATATTTTCCTGGATCAAAACTACACAACAATAACTAAATCTTTGTCCACTTTTTCACAACTACCAGCAGTGTGAGATTGCTTATTTCCCCGTATGTTTCAACAACAAACCATGGGGTATTAAGATTATTTAAAAAATAATTTCAATAGTGAAAATGGTATCATTTAATTAGTATTTCCTTGATTCTTAGGTTGAATTTGTTGTTGGCCATTTGTTTTTCTTCTTTAGTGATTTGCCAAGTCTTATATTTCAGTAATTATTGGATCTGTTCAAAAATTAATAATAGATACATACACAATCTTGTGTAGAATGTATTTATCACATCAGCAAATTTGAAGTTAGAAATATGACCATCATAGTGGAGAAAGAAAAACAGTTTTTCATGTCTCTCAAAGTTGTTTTAATTACTTGAAATTAAGATTCAGAAGCCTGTTGGTTGTTGGTTTCTATCTTGTAACAAAAACATTCATTTGTTCACATATTCTGCTGTCAGAAACTTAAGAGTTTTGCACATCTGTCAGGTACATGATGGAAAGATGAGCAATATTTGTCAAAATAAATACTTAGGTAAAGAATAGAGGTTCTTTAAAACAAGTAAATTTTTTAATTTGAATGTGTGTGTGTGTTTTTTTTTTTTAAATAGGCAAACTTGGCCATGGCGATACTAACAGAGTGTATAAACCTAAAGTTGTTGAAGCTTTACAAGGAATGTTCATTCGCAAAGTTTGTGCTGGGAGCCAGTCTTCACTTGCTTTAACATCAACAGGGCAGGTAGGACTAAGGGATGAGCATAAAAAGCTTAAATTATTTCAGAGGAGTGAGTAACTAAAAAGTAATAATCATAATTAAACTTTAAAGTTAAAAAATACATTTTAAAGGCAGTCTACTGAAATGAAATATTTTCCTCCTGTTTGAAGAGGTGGAATATTTGCAAAGGAATCAGGTTTTCTCACCTGTCCCGTATGATCCAGATAAACCTGCCCTCAGCCTCCTGTTCTTTGTATAAAACCTTTTTAGCACTCAGCACCCCTTAAACGTTTTCCTAAAAATTATGGTTAATGGGAGAAAGTGCGAATAGATCTTGTTGGAACCAGTGATAGGAACTAAGAAGGCAAGAAGGTGATCAGTAGAGAGGGTAAGGAGAAATTTCCAAGTGGAAAATAATCTGAGGGGATAGGTATTTGTAAGAAAGGGTGTGTCAGGCTTAAGGTGGTCAGAGCTTTAGAATACCTTTATATAAACTTTTGAACTTCTGTATGCATATTTTGATTTCTGTTTTTGTTGGTGTTAGAGAGGGTCCACATATGGTGATAGATTGATGATAATTTCCTTCTTATTCCATCAGCAGTGACAGTGAAAAAGTGAGCTGACCACTCATTTTCTCTCATGTCAGAATCCATTATGTGCCATGTAGTGGTATAAAAATGTTTTGTGACTAATTCACAAGACAGATGAATAGCAAAGTTGAAATTAGCATATAGTTTAATTATTTTTTGAGGGTCTAGAATGCCTGTGTCCTAAAAAATCGAACTGTTCATTACCCTGTATTTCATTACATTAGTCATTTGTTACAATGCTGGATGCTGCCTTAAAATCTGAAATTTCTCTTGCACATTTTTGTCACTATGGGTTTTGTGGTAAGAATCTGTGAATTGAAGACAGCAGATGCTCGCTTGTTTGGTGTATAGCCATAGTCAAATCACAGACCTCCCTTGATCATCATGTGGTTCTTTTGTATGAAACGATTAATGATTTCCATTTTGCTTACAAATGATCAGGTAAGGTAATTATGTTTATTGAAAGTTTGTATAAATTATCAAGTACTATTCAGCTATTAGTTGATAATACATTTTATTACCTTGAAATCCAAAGGAACTTGTAAGTTAGTTGTGAGATAGAATAGTTGTATCATGAATACACGAAGTTATGTGAAATCAAATATATATACTTAGGAAAAAATAAAATAAGAGAGAAATACTTTTAAATGGCAAGGATACTTCTGTTTACTGTTACAGTTGCTAAGCCTGAGGTGATATCTGCTTTTCCCTCAGTCCTCTTAGGCCACTTCACTGCTGACTTCCCATCATATTAAGTGTGATTCCTATGTTGAAAAATACAGTATGTATTTTTTAGACAACAGAGTCCCTAAATACAGGCCAAGTGTTTCTTTATCTGGTGTTCAGCCAAAGTAACTTGGCAAGAGCAAACTCTAGCTATGTGTGTCTTATTGACAGTACTGTATTGTGCTTGAGTGATTTAGGAGATTTAGAATGACTTTGACTACATATTTTTTCATCTTACTTGTGTTTAGTTCTTAACCCCTCCGAAGATAAGATATACCTTTAATTGTACTGGAATTTTGTTCTTTCTATCTTTGTCTTAAGTAGTTTTCTAGCAACTGGTACAAGTATTTGCTGCTCATTTTTTGTTTAAGAGGTTTAATCTCTCAGTAGTCTTTACTGAAAGAATTGCAAGACAAAAAAAGTCCCAAACCTGGTGGCGTAAGGGTTAAAGTCTCTATGATATTACCACAACCCACCGAAGGGAAAATAAGGTCATTTAGTTTGCTAATTGTTTTGATTTGGGGTTGCCAAACTGGCAGTCATTCACCCTTTTATCTTCCTTGTCACCTCACCTTTCCCCCAAGCTTCTTAAATCAGTCAGTGGTTGTTGTAGTAATTAGCCAAAAAAAAAAAAAAAATGCAGATGTTCAAAGAGAACTGTGTGGACTCCTGCTTCACATGGCCATCTTTGTAAGTGATCATTAAAATTCTTGTAACAATGAGGTGTGGTGGTTTTTAACTAAATTATAAACATCAGTCTTATGATTTATATCATTCATTTTATATGTTTATACCTTGGTCTAGTCAACCAAGAAATATTTGTTGAGACCTGCAGAGTGAGAAACATATGAAGAAGTTGTAAGATAGCAACAGTACTTCTAAGCTAAGATTCTTCTAAGATCCTTCCATTTTTTTCTGTGACCAGTTATTTTTCTTTTCAGTTTGGCTGCTTGTCTGTGTATATAGTAAACACTTAAAAACAGCACAATAAGTGACTGAAAATCCTTAACAAGTCAGTAAATATTATTTTTAACAACATAAAGTTATTATTTAGTATCAAACCACACTCCTGTTTAATAGATGATATTTATTTTTAAACAGTGTAAGTCTTTGACCTAGTAACACAGGATGTAACATGTAGTGCTGTTCTGTTTGTTTCAGGTCTATGCTTGGGGCTGTGGAGCTTGTCTGGGTTGTGGTTCTTCAGAAGCTACTGCTTTGAGACCCAAGCTTATTGAAGAACTGGCTGCCACAAGAATAGTTGATATTTCTATTGGAGACAGTCATTGTTTGGCTCTTTCTCATGGTAATGTTACTTGTTTTTAAAAGAAATAGTGTTAACTGTTACCTTCTATAAATGTATTACATTTAAATTTGGCTTTTCTTGTGTTCTCCATGTTGTTTTTAGATAATGAAGTTTATGCCTGGGGCAATAATTCGATGGGGCAGTGTGGCCAAGGAAATTCCACAGGTCCTATTACTAAACCAAAGAAAGTGAGTGGCTTAGATGGCATAGCTATTCAGCAGATTTCTGCTGGAACTTCACATAGTCTGGCATGGACTGCTCTTCCTAGGGATAGGTAAGAATGCCCACGTTAAAAATGCTTGTGTTCTAATAACGACAGAAACACCAATAAAAGCAAAAATAATTATACTCTGTTCATAAAAATGACCTTCTGAACATTTCTAGTATTGGTATTTTTACTATCAAAGCAATGACATCTAGAGTTCTTTTGATTTGAATGTTGAGGTTAGATATGTAAGCAAGAAGTTTATACCCTGTATTTAAGATATTTTCTTAATTTAAGTGTCTTCTAAACATTTTGAATTCCTTCTCTGTCTCTAGATAATGATTTTAAAAATTAAACGCGTATTAAGAGGAAGTTCCATTAAAATAATTTAAATTAGAACTAGGCTTTATTCAACAGTTGATTAGCCCCAGTGGCCTTTATGTGGTTGGTTTTTGAAAAGAAACTGGCTGTACTTCTAAATAAAGGAAGTTACTTTTGTAGGAATTTAGCTTTTTCCTGAAGTGGTAACAGTATCTTATTAGATAATCAGGTAGGTGAGTTTTAGACAGTATTAGTGTGAATTTTAAGGAATTTTAGGGTTATTTGAGATACATATTTTCTTATGCATGTGGGCTAATTTAAACTTGACATGTATTATATTTTCACTCTAGACCTTTGATTCAGATGGGTTTATTAGGACATTCTAACCGATTAAAAACATTTATAGATAATTACCTTCCAAAACAAAAGCTAAAGATATAATAAATTGATTATAAATAATTTGCTATTAACATTAAATTTGCAACTTTCCACTTCATATGTAGGTAATTGGTTCTCAAGATCCTGACAGTCTTCACAAGAGTCATTAGGTGTTGTTCTTTTAATAGATTTCAATTTATCATTATATAGAGTCAGGCTGTTTTTCTTAATATGAAATATACATTGTGTAGACCCTTAGAACTAGAAGCCTATAGTAGGTCATGTGACTCAGCCCTCTGCTTTTAAGTGAGTGAATACCCAACCTTCCAAAGCAGGTTGGTTGTGGTTATATGTTTTCTTCTTGAAGAACTCTAGGGATGGCAAGTGCTTGGTTTTCCTTGGTTGCTAGTGAAGGGTTTTAACTTTCATAATCAAGAAGATCTTCTGTATATCTTATTGAAATCTTTCAGCTTTAGTAATGGTTTAAATTTTGTTTTTGATCATGTGTGAAAATTCCCGTCAAGTCTGTTACATGATTTTCTTCTTCCTTCTAGACAAGTTGTTGCGTGGCACCGACCTTATTGTGTAGATCTTGAAGAGAGTACCTTCTCACACCTGCGTTCTTTTCTTGAGAGATACTGTGATAAAATAAACAGTGAGATTCCCCCACTCCCTTTCCCTTCATCAAGGTATGTTATATATATGTATATAAGGTGTGTGTGTGTGTGTGTGTGTGTGTGTGTGTGCGCCCACACGCGTGCGCATGCCTACACCTGTTACTCATTTTGAGTTTTGACTTATTGTTCTTTTTGTCCTATTTTGCCCTCATTTATATTAAACTCCTTTAAAATCTAAAAAAGAGCTAAACTTCAGGTACTTACTGATAATCACCTTTAAGAAAAATTACCCATAATTTCACGAATCATGTTTTAAAAATCACTATTGCTCATAATTTGAGAAAATTTTTAAAGAGAAAAAAAATGTTACCCAAACTGGATAGAACATGTTCTTTCGTAGGTCAGAAGTTCATAGTAGTTTATTTGGTTTCAGGGAACACCACAGTTTCCTCAAGCTGTGCCTGAAGCTGCTTTCAAATCACCTTGCTCTTGCGCTTGCGGGAGGGGTAGCTACCAGCATTCTTGGGAGACAGGCAGGTCCACTTCGAAATTTGCTCTTCAGACTGATGGATTCAACTGTCCCAGATGAAATTCAAGAGGTAAGCATATAGGACTTGGAATCTGTATCTCCAGACACATCTTTCCCTGAACTTGTTGCTCATAAATTCAGTCATATATTGGAAAAATTCAATTGGATGTTCTTTCCCTTACTCCTATTTTCTTGGTGGGAGTAAATGTTTTTGGTTAACTCATCCTTTAGACAAAAGTCAGATGTTATCTTTGGGAAACCTTTCATTCCCTGCTCTCCTGCCAGGTTAGGTTTCTCCTGTATATGTTTTCATTGCATCACAATGTTTTGGAATTGTCTGTTCACATATAGCTCCTTTTCTACCAGAGGATGAATTTCTGAGGGCAAGGACCCAGTTTTATTTTTTTATTATGGTAGAATACATACAACTTAAACTTTACTATCTTAACCATTTATTTTTTTATTTGAGAGAGAAGGAGCATGTGAGTGGGGGAAAGGGGCGGAGGTAGGGGAGGGGGAGAAAGGGAGAGTGAGAGAGATTGAATCCTAAGTAGGTTCTCTGCTCAGCTCAGAGTCCAATGTGGAGCTTGATCCCATGACCCTGAGAAACATGACCTGAGCCCAAATCAAGAGTCAGATGCTTAACCTACTGAGCCACCCTAGTGCTCATAAACCATCTTTCAGTATATAGTTCAGTGGTGTTAAATACCTTCATAATATACAACCATCATCATCATTCATTTTCGTAATTTTTTTCATCTTATAAAATTGAAATTCTACACCCACCAAACAATAAATCTTCATTCCACCCTCTCTCCAGCTTCTGGCAACCACCATTCTACTTTCTTTCTCTTTGATTTTTGACACTCTAAATATATAATGTAAGTGGAATCATTTACTCTTTGTCTTTTTGTGACTGCTTATGTCACTTAGTGTAATGTCCTCAGAGTTCATCCATGTTGTAGCCTGTGTCAGAATTTCCTTCCTTTCTAAGGCTTAATAATCTTCTTTTGTACGTAAATATCATATTTTGCTTATCAACTCATCCATCATCTTTATGACCTTGGATTAGCCAACAGTTTCCTAGATATGACACTGAAAGTACAAGCAACCAAAAAAAAAAAAAAAGAGAGAAGTTGGACTTCATCAAAATGAAAAACATTTATGCCTCAAAGGAATATTATCAAGAAAACAGACATACAACTCATAGAATGGGAGAAATATTTGTAAATCATATGTCTGATAATACTCTAGTTTCCAGAACATATAAAGGATCCTTACAACTCAACAGTAAAAAGGATGAATAACACAACTTTTAAAAAAAATTTTTTTTAGTAACCCAACTTTAAAAATGAGCAAAGAATCTTGAGTAGACACATTTTCAAATAAAATATGCATATAGCCAATAAGCACATGAAAAAAAAATGCTCACCAGTGTTAGTGATTAGGGGAATGCAAATCAAAATCACAATGAAATACTGCTTCAAACCCACTCAGTGGCTACAATCAGAAAGACTGACAATAGCAAGTAAGTATTGGTGAGGATGTGGAAAAATTGAAACTCTCTAATTGCTGGTGGAAATGTAAATTGGGACAGCTGCTTTCAGAAGATAGTTCCTTAAATAAACATTAAATTACCATATAATGTAGCATTTCCACATCTAGGTCTATACCCAAAAGAATTTTCACTCAAATCTTTTACAGGAATGTTCATAGCAATATTACTCATAATAACCAAAAAGTGGGAATAAACAAATGTCTGTCAACTCATGAATGGATGAGCTAAATGTGGTATGTCCATGGAGGGTAATATTATTCAGCCATAAAAAAGAGGTACTGATACATGCTACAACATGATTGAACTTTGTGAACATTGTGCTAAGTGAAAGAAGGCAGTCACAAAAGGCCACATATTACATGATTCCATAAATATGAAATGTACAGAGTAGGCAAATCCGTAGAGAAAGAAAGCAAATCAGTTGGTTGTTAGGGGTTTGGGGGAGGGAGAGATGGGGAGTGACTGCTAACAGACACAGAATTTCTTTTGGGGGTGATGAAAATGTCGTAAAATTAGAAGAGGGGTGATGGTTGTACAACTCTGTGAATATACTAAAAACCACTGAATTTTATACTGAAAAAAAGGTGAATTTTATGACATGTGAATCACATGTCAATTTAAAAAAAAAACAAAAAAGATAACCGATTTTTCAACTTGAGAGACATATCCCTGGCATGCAGGTAAAAGAAATACTAACCTGGTGGTGAATAGGAACTTTGAGTTTTTAATATTTATCAGAAATGAGGTAGTGTAGTATTTTTAAAAGGTCAAAAATCACTGGAAGAAAATAAGGAAAATAAACGTTAAAAAATTATCTTTAGAATTGTTTATGTATTCCTTGAATGTCCTTGATATCTACTCTGTTAGGAGAGTCCTTAGGAGATGAATTCTCTTGGAATGTGTACAGGCCTGTTTCTGTTCCTTATCTCTGAAACTTCTAGTAACTTAATCCATTTGTAGCAATAATCATTGTTGCTCTTTTTTGTTTCTTTTTAAATGCTTTATTTTGAGCCATTTGTTGACTTCAGGAAAAGTTGCGTAAAATATAGTTTGCTCACTTAGCTTCATGCTAATATCATACATAACCACAATACAATTATCAAAACCAAGAAAATAACATTGGTTTAATACTATTCATTACCCTAAACAGCTTATTAGAAATTTTATCATTTTTCCACCAATGACCTTATTCTTTTGCAGGAATCACATTCAGTATCCCATATTAGAGTTGATGTTTCTCCTTAGTCTTCTGCACTGTTTTTTCCTCATTTTTTCCTTGTCTTTCATGACCTAGACAATTTTTGAATATTGGTCAGTTATTTTATTGAATATCTATCTCTTATGTTTTCTTATGATTGGACTGAGGTTATACATTTTTGACAAGAATGCCACAGAAATGATGATGTGTCCTTAGTACATCGCATCATGGGGTTCATGGTACTGATGTATTTTACTACTGGAGATTTTGACCTTGGTCAGTTGGTTAGGGCGTTGTCTGCTGGGTTTCTATATCCGTCAGTAGCTTCTGAGAGAGGGTAGATAGGAAAAATATTCTTTGAAAATGTCCTCAAAATGAAGTAGTTTGTGAGTTGAATATTTTCACGAATAGTTGAGAGTGTAGTATTCTGATCTAAATCATTTTCCTGTAAGAATTCATTCTCTTGTAGAAGTCATTGTCTTCTAGTTTTTAGTGTTATTGTTCAGAAAACAAATGCATTCAAATTTTTATCCTTTGTATAGAAATCTGTTTTTTCTATGGGTTTTATAGCAAATTCTGTTTGTCCTTTGTGTTCTCAAATTTCAGTTGATGTGGATCGGTTTATACTTGGGTGGACCTTTTTAATTTTGAAACTCATCGCCTTCAGTTTTAAGAAATTATCTTGAAGTATATTGTGTATTGATTTCCTCTTCACTGTTTTCTGTCTCTCTGGAACCCCTTATTATTTAGGTTACTAGACATCCTGGACAAGTCCTCATAATTTTTCTTTGGTTTTCTTTCCTGTTTTCCATTTTTTCCCCCTCTACTTTATGAGAAATTTAATTTTATATTCTAACTCTTCTAGTCAGGTTTTTTAAATTTCTTTTGTATTTTAAATTTATAAGAGCCCTTAATCTTCAAGTGTTTATTTTTTCTTGTCCAACACCCTCATTTTACTGATAAAGAAGCTATAGCCCTGAGAAATTATGAGGCCTAAGATAATGTAGCTATTCTTTTAAAAAAAAAATTTTTTTTTAAACCTTTATTTTTGAGACAGAGCGAGACAGAGCACGAATGGGGGAGGGTCAGAGAGAGGGAGACACAGAATCTGAAACAGGCTCCAGGCTCTGAGCTGTCAGCACAGAGCCCGACGCGGGGCTCAAACTCATGGACCACGAGATCACGACATGAGCTGAAGTCGGACGCTTAACTGACTGAACCACCCAGGCGCCCCTGTAGCTATTCTTTATAGCTACCTGAACATTTGTTGGGTTAAGTTCTTCTCATTTTAAAATTCTTAACCTCAGGGCGCCTGGGTGGCTCAGTCAGTTAAGCGTCCAACTTTAGCTCAGGTTATGATCTCACAGCTCACGGGTTCGAGCCTTGAGTCAGGCTCTGTGCTGACAGCTCAGAGCCTGGAGCCTACTTTGGATTCTGTCTCCCTCTCTCTGCCTCTCTCCCACTCACATGTGCATGCGTTTTCTCTCCCTCTCTCTCTCTCTCTCTCTCTCAAAAATAAATAAACATTAAGAAAAAATTAAAAAAAAAAATCTTAACCTAAATGGCTAATCCTCAGGGAGACCTTCCATGAGCCCATCGGCCATGTTAATTACGTGTGTGTGTGATTCAGGTTTGTACTTTCCTTATGTGACTCCTTTCACACTTGTAAAAACTTGCTCAGGATCTCTTTCCCCTTAGACTGTATGCTTATGAAAGCAAGGCTTTTGTCTGTCTTGTTCACTTGTGTCTACAGCACTTTGCAAAGATCCTTACCAGGACCTGAACTAAAAAGTCAATACTAAATATTTGTTGGATGATGATTAGCTCTTAGTGGCAAATTCAAAATATGTATCCTAGTTTACTTAAAGACCTCTAAAGGACTTGCATGCTTTCTTTTTTCATGTCACTTTTTCAGACTTCTGTGATCTACTTTCTTTAGACTTCTGTGATCCTAATAATCAGTGCATTTTATTTTTCATGTATTTCTTTTAAAAAGATAAGGACTAGGTCAATAAATACACTTTTCTTTTTTGATACTAGGTGGTAATTGAAACTCTGTCAGTGGGAGCCACCATGCTATTACCGCCATTACGAGAACGTATGGAGTTACTTCATTCTCTTTTGCCCCAAGGACCTGATAGATGGGAAAGCTTATCTAAAGGACAGGTGAGCCTTTACCCCGTATCTGAGTAAACCAGTAATATCACACACACAAAAATAGAGGGAAATAAAGCTAATCAGTTGCCATGTGTTCATGGAATAATTCTTGATGGGTCTAGTAAATCCTAATATTTAATGTTTTGTGCTGGAAGAGTTTCCAGAATTCTAATGAAGGTGAAGCAAATGATAATTTATTAAATGATTTGGGGCTAGTTATTAAAATTTCAAAATTTGTTACTTACATTGTCAAGCCAGAGACATTTTATAATGTGTTGAGTTGAAATCAAGGTCATGTGCTACTGTTGGTTCCATGCCCAGAATGTTATGTGAAATTGCTTATATAAAAAGTAAAAGATGACTGTGAAAATATATTTGAGGACATAAATGTGCTTATTCTTTCCATTTTTAATATTACATTATTAATATTATGTACATTAAAATAAGTACATTTTGCTCAACCCAAGTAGAACAATCAATTGTAGAGTTGTAGATTTCAGGGAAAAAGTGGTTCTTACTGGCAATATAATCCACCGATGACTCCAGTGAGTATTTTTTACTAGTTTAGATTTCAGTTGATTCATTTGAAATATTAGAATAAATAGTTACATTGATAATTCTGTAGAACAATGTGTAGTATAATTTATCTGGTAACATTTCCTATTCTTAAAGTGCTAACTAAAATCATTATGCAGAGAATATCATTTTGCTTAGAGTTTGGGTATTATGTATTATTGTAAAAAGGAATAAAATATTATTAGTTACATTTTTTAAATGGTATTAATGGGATAGCTTTTCTTTTTTAAAATTTTTTTAAGTTTTATTTTATTTTTGAATAAGAGAGTATGAGTAGGGAAGGGGCAGGGAGAAAGAGAGGGGATCCCAAGTATGCTCCATACTGCCAGAACAGAACCCGAACAGTGGATCATGACCTGAGCTGAAATCAAGAGTCGGACACTTAACTGACTGAGTCATCTGGGCACCGGCATAGCTTTTCTTTTAAATACATGCTTCCTAAAATATCAGGATATTAAATGGAATTTTTTTTCTTTTTAAATGCATTTTAAACTATTTGTACCTATTTCATGGATGAAAATATTTTTCTTTAGAGAATGCAACTGGATATCATTCTGACAAGTTTACAAGATCATACCCATGTAGCTTCCTTACTTGGCTATAGCTCACCTTCTGATGCTGCTGACCTCTCTTCTGTTTGTACTGGCTATGGAAACCTGTCAGATCAACCTTATGGCACTCAGAGCTGCCATCCAGACACTCATCTGGCTGAAATTTTGATGAAAACTCTCTTAAGAAATTTAGGATTTTATACAGTAAGTTGCTCTTTTTCTTTGTAGTAAAAAAAGAATAAAGCTTGGGGTTTTTTGGTTGTTTTTGTTTGTTGTTTTTTTGGAGGCGATAGGGATGGCTTCAGGTTAAGGTATTTTGACATTTAAATATGTATGAAATGAATAAAACTTTGGGCTTCACTCCCCCAAAGGGGGAAAACATGTGTCAGATCTTCTGAAATACTGTAGAAGCCAAATGACTTGTAATTGAGAATTCCAAAAAGATTTATTTTAGAATTTTACCAATTTTTTCTGATGTCAGTGTAGAAGAATAAACAGATAAAAATAGTCAAAAGCATTTTGCAAAGAAAATAGTGAGGAAGGGAATAATATATACTCCTATAGTTACAATGTGGTTGGTACTTACTAAGAATAGCTGGTCAGTAGAAGACAGTAGATGCTATAGTTTTCCCTGTGTTAGGATGTAGTTAATTCTTAAGTATTTCTTAGATCCATCTCCCCCCGCCCCCCGCCATTTCTGTTGGTTCTGACCCACACTATCATGACCTAATGCTAATACCAGTGTTGTAGTTATTGTCACTGTTGCTGGTCTCTGCATCTTACTGCTGGAATAACCTAGTTGTATTAAATAACCTCATTGTATTAAATTAAAACCCCTTCAGACACTTCATCATTTGGCTTACACACCACTCCTCTGAGCTCATGGACATGACATGTCTGTCTCCAGCTTCCTCTACTAATCTGTGATTTCTTCAAGGAAGCCTTACCAAATAACCCTATTTAACCAAGTAATTATAACTGCATATCCTTAGATCTTAGAGTTACGTGTACTGTATGACTTAACTTTGAATAGTTCATATATTGTTTCATATTGTCTCCTATGCCCCTGAAGGGTCGGGTCTATATATTCTTCTGTGCAAGTCTTAGTGTTCTATTCTGTCCACATTAAAAGGTGGCTAAGTCAGAGTGACAATTGAGCTTATATAATTTTCTTTCAGATTTAAGAATGTAAATTTGATCTGATGTTTGGCTGCACGTGGAATGGGAACAGTGTCATGGTATATCCATTTGTTATTGACAGTACATTTTTTCCAAAGTTGTAAGGGATATTTATGCTGCATTAAAGTAGTGCCTTTCTCTTAAAGTCGACTGGCTGTCACTGTCAAGTGTGAAGCCCATGGGATTCTTAACACCAGAAATATAGTTTGGTGTGCTTGTCCTTTGGAAGAAAACACCCTCCAGTTACTGTGATTTAATAGTTTTGCCTTCAGCTGTAGAAGCTGCTGCCAGGTAATTAGTCATATATCCTTAGGGCAGTTCCTGTATAGCTGTTACATGTACTTTAGGCAAGAATCTACCCTCTTTGACTAGAGATTTCTTAATGCTTTTATTTGTTCTTTTTTTTTTTTTATGTTTATTTATTTATGAGAGAGAGCATGTGGGGGAGGGGCAGAGAGAGAGGGGGGAAGAGACAGGAGGAGAGAGAGAGACAGAGTCCTTGGCAGTGCATGGAGCCTACTTGGGTCTGTCTGTCTGTCTGTCTCTCTCTCTCTCTCTCTCTCTCTCTCTCTCTCAAAGTAAAGAACTGTGAGATCATGACCCAAGCTGAAATCAAGAGTTGGATGCTTAACCAGCTGAGCCACCCAGGTGTCCCTTATTTGGTCTTTTTACAGAGGAAAATACAATCTTGCATTTATATAATTAAACGTGGCACATGCCACAATGATGTGAACGCATTGGACACTACTGAACTGCACATTCAAAAATGGTTAAGATGATAAATTTGATGTTGTATGTATTTTACTATAATTAAAAATAAAATTAACAAGTGAAAATAAATTAAGCAGTGCCTTTCTAATTTCATTAGGGGTGGGGTTGATATGTATGTTATATGGAAATGGAAATAAAATATTAAGTGATTTTGGGCTACAATCCTAAATTATTTGTCCAAATTTGTCATGTTCCCAAGATTTTAAAATGGTGGTGCTTGTCTCTTTGGGCTGCTGTAACAGAATACCGTAGTCATCCATAGACTGGGTGACTTTTAAACAACATATTTATTTCTCACTGTTACAGAGGTGCTGGCAAATTTGATGCGACTAGCTTCTTGGTTCATAGATAGCCATCTTCTTGCTGTGTCCTCACACAACGGAGCTCTCTGGGGTCTTTTTCATATGGGCACTAATCCCTTCCCAAAGGCCCCATCTCCAAATACCACCACACTGAGGATTGGGTTTCAATGTATGAATTTTGAGGGGACACAAACATTCAGTCTATAGCAGTGCTTATTTGGCAGCTTATAATGGTGCTTATATAGCAAGGGCCTTAAAATGTTCTGAGACTCTGTCTTGGATATTGTACACATCGACCATACTTCATGCATAAAGATGTTCATCACATGATTATAAGAAATAAAACTTGGAAACAACTTAAATATCTAAAATGGGTGGTAAATTACGGTATATATGCTCAAGGGAATATTATGACTTTTAAAATTTATATAACCATGGCTTCTGAAAACAAAATATTTGTGAATCTGCTGGAAAAGAGAAGTCTAAACATAGAATATGCAGTATTGTGAAAAAAATGAAATAGTCACAAAAATCAGGAAAGAAATACACTAAAAAATATTAATAGTGAGTTTTCTTTGAGTGTTGGCTAAATGGTAATTATAACTTATTTTTTAAAATACAGTTTTGGTATTTTCTAAATTTTTTACAAGAACAGTTATTTATTTATTTATCTATTTATTTATTTATTTTTTAATGTTTATTTTTGAGAGAGAGATGGAGACAGTGTGAGCAGGGGAGGGGCAGAGAGAGGGAGACAGAATCCGAAGCAGGCTCTAGGCTCTGAGCTGTCAGTGCAGAGCCTGATGTGGGGTTTGAACCCATGGACCATGAACCAAAGTCAGACGCTTAACTGACTGAGCCACCCATGCGCCTCTACAGGAACAATTTTTAAAAAAATATTTTTAGCTTGAACTAATTTAAAACTTATATAAGACTTTCAAGAATCAAAGAATCCCTTCTACCCTTTAGCTAAATTAGCTTCATCTATCTATCTATCTATCTATCTATCTATCTATCTCTCTCTCTCTCTATCTTTCTAAATAGTTTGAGAGTAAGTTATAAATGCCCTCCTGGCTATTCTTAAGCACGTAAGCATGTATTTCTTAAGAAGGGTATTCTTTTGCATAACAGCAGAACAATTACTGAATTCAGAAAATTTAACATTGATACAGAACTATTATCTAATATACAGTCCATATTCAGATTTGTATAAGTGTCGCAATAATGTGTTTATAGCAACCCCTTCTCCCAATCCAGGATCACACTATATTTAGTTGTTATGTCTCTTTAGTCCATTTCTTTTTTTTTCTGCCTATTTTTTCAGTATAGTTGAAATCATTTATTTTTTTATAATCATAACCTAATTTAATTTTGAATAATTGTGTTCATGTGTTCATTTGTGTCATTTCACAGTATGTGGAAACAAAACTTTTACACAAGAGGTATGGAAAGCAACAGCATTAAAATGTTGAAATATGTTTGTGGATCTTATATGATTTTCTCAATTTTCAAAGTTTCTGTGGTGAAATGCGCATTACTTTTGTTTAAACAGTAAAACAAATTGAAATTGCTTGACAAATCTTGCTATCTAATAGCTAAGAACAATAGCGCAAAGATTTAAAGATTGATAACGGGAGAAAGGAGACAGTGGCTTCTTAAGTCAATCATTTATGGTAGGACATTACTTTTATTTTTAAGTACTTCGGATTTAATCTTCTTTTATGTATCATCTTAGGATCAAGCATTTGGAGAGCTAGAAAAGAATAGTGATAAATTTCTACTTGGAACATCATCTTCGGAAAACAGTCAGCCTGCTCATCTTCATGAACTCCTGTGTTCACTGCAGAAACAACTGCTGGCATTTTGCCATATCAATAACATTAGTGAGGTATGTGATTCTTTGCCTTTTATGATGATCTCTCAGGGACCTTGAAACTCAGATATTTGGGTAAACTATGATATTTCTGTACCTTGAATGTTTTACAGTAGTAATATAGGAACTTTTCTCCCCTAGAACTCAAGCAGCGTGGCATTGCTTCATAAACACCTTCAGCTCTTGTTGCCTCATGCCACAGATATTTATTCACGTTCGGCAAATTTGCTCAAGGAAAGTCCTTGGAATGGCAGTGTTGGAGAAAAATTAAGAGGTGTGTTTGGTACTAGATTTGACATTTAATCAGTGATTGTAAAGCAAGAATTCTTAGCCTTTCCAAAGCCTTAAGGGAGCCTGAAACCTCTGAATGGAATAGGAATGATCTTGAATCTCCTTCCTATTGAAGATCTTTTTGATTTTGGTTTGGGGGTGATGGTAATAGTGATTGATATGACTGATCTTAAAAGATGCTGATTGGCATGAAAGAGCCCTAATTTATTGTTTTTAAATTTTTAATTTTTTTGAGAAAGAGTGCATGTGAATGAGAGCATGCAAGAGCAAGTGGGGGAGAGGCAGAAGAAAATGGAGAGAGAAAATCTTAAGCAGGCTCCATGCCCAGCATGGCGGCTGACTTGGGACTTGATCTCAAAACTATGAGATCATGACCTGAACCAAAATCAAGCGTCAGACACTTAACCCACTGAGCCACCCAGGCACCCCCGGAAGAGCCTAATTTAAAGGCGTTGGATGATACATGCTCAAAAAGATTAATTTTAAATGGCATAAAGTGAATTTTTATTTGCTGTTTCTTTACCTTTCTTCAGCATATGCCAAGTGTTTCACTTTCCTCCTGGCAATGCTTTCTTTTTTCTTGGTTTCTGTGTAGTCACAATCATCTTTTTACTCTGTCACTCTGTTTGCTTTTTTCCACTTGGTTCTTATAAGTTCCTCTCTCTTGGACATGCCCTTTAATGTTTAAGACTCTCTGAATTTTGCCTTCAACCCTCTTTTCTCCCTAACTGATCTTATCTGGTCCCATTTTCTTTGACTATATGTTGATTCCTGTATCTGCATCTGGCTGAGAATTCCTTTTTCACACTATTAAAGCCTTTTGTAGTTATCTACTGGGTGTCTCTTCTTGGTTGTCTCAAAGGCAACTAAAATTCAGTATGTCTCTTCAAAACCACCTTATTTCTGAATTTCCCCAACTGAAAAAAGAAAGAAAGAAACTAAAACCATTGTTTTCTGGACACCTCCATTTTGTTGTTCCATAGGTATTTAAAATTCGTTCAAACAGAGCTCATCTCTGAAGATCCTCCCTGCCCCCAAATACGATGAAATATTGAAATAAAATTAATTTAAAACCAATACAGATGAAAAGACAGATGCTTTGAAGTGACCTTGATTTTTTTAAGAAAAGTAAATTCGTTTTAAAAAACATAGAGGGGCACCTGGGTGGCTCAGTCGGTTGAGCATCTCCAACTCTTAATTTTGGCTTAGGTCATGATCCCAGGGTTGTGGGATCGAGCCCCGCATCGGGTTCTGCACTGCTTAAGATTCTGTCTCACTCTCTCTTCCCCTCCCCCACTCTTGCACAAGCCCTCTCTCTTTCTCTCTCTCAAAACATAACATAAATAAAATAAGAAACAAAACACATAGAATGTAAGTATCATGAGGGTAGGAGTTTTTAGTTCTTTGTTTACGGCTGTCTCCTTTTCACCTAGAACAGTGCCTTGTGTGTTGTAGTCAATGAATATTTCTTGAGTAAATCTGAAAATGAGGATAAACTTGTGAATGAGAAATTCATAATGCATTTTAAGGGAAGCAGCTTTAATCTTTTGAATGTGTTGGCACAAGGATATGTGTGTTTTCCCACAAAGTTTCTGCTGGTGGTACTTTCTGGAAGTGAGTAAATACTAATACCACATCAGCTGCCACATAGATGTTTGACAAAGAATTACTGAATTATTGTGCTCTAGTTTTAAGCTAAAATAGTATTTCTTAGGTTTTTTCTTTTTAAAGTTTGTTTGAAACAATTGATCCATGTTGAATTTCTTACCTTTCATAGATGTGATATACGTCTCAGCTGCAGGGAGTATGCTCTGCCAGATTGTTAACTCCCTACTGTTACTCCCTGTGTCGGTGGCACGGCCTCTCTTGAGTTACCTCCTCGACTTGCTGCCACCTCTTGATTGCCTTAACAGACTCCTGCCAGCTGCCGCTCTTTTAGAAGACCAAGAGTTACAGTGGCCTCTTCATGGTAAGTAAGGAGAGTAAAACAATAAATAATGCTTTTGAGAAAAGTTCTTCTTCTTGCACGCATCAGGTAAATCATATCTGTCACTTGGGTGTTTTATGTAATCAAAGGGTAAGGTTGTTATGGTGTAGGAACTTGCAGTCTAAAGGGCAGCTGAAATGGGAAAACTTAAGAAAGGTGCTCATATGTAACAGTGCATAAATAGGGTCTTTACATGGTCATCAGGTTTCAATAGTACATTTCATTGATTCTGAGACACGTTTTTTTCAAATTTTGACATGGTTGAAATTAGGACATATTTTACATCGGATAATAAGAAAGTATTCTTTCATAGTTCAGTCAGCAGCGTGATGACACATTTTAAAATCAATGGATTGATTTGACTAGAAAATTTTATTTCTTAAATGAAGAGAATCTTTAGTTTTAAATCTCTTTGACAGTAAAATATTTTGTATTTTGGTTGGATATATAGATAACTGAATGTAAAAAATGGGAATCTATCTTTATTGTGCGTGGGTTTTTTTTTAAGGCACTTGATAGAATATATATATACGTATATATACATACGTACATATATATACATACATACATATACATATATACATACATATATATGTATACGTATATGTACACGTATATATATCTATACGTGTACGTATACGTATATATATTTATACGTGTGTGTATATGTACGTATATATATACATATATAGTGTGTGTGCATGCCTATGTATATATATACATATATACATACAGCATTCTGATTTTAGGCATGGCACGTGAATTCACTCCAATTTATAAAATATTGATGATCTCATTCAGTTGTATATAGCTTAAAGTACCATGTCTAGAAAACATTAACGCCATTTTTCCATTAAAGTCTATCATAAGGTCATCGGGGCGCCTGGGTGGCTCAGTCGGTTAAGCGTCCGACTTCGGCTCAGGTCACGATCTCGCGGTCTGCGAGTTTGAGCCCTGCGTCCAGCTCTGGGCTGATGGCTCAGAGCCTGGAGCCTGCTTCCGATTCTGTGTTTCCCTCTCTCTCTGCCCCTCCCCCGTTCATGCTGTGTCTCTCTCTGTCTCAAAAATAAATAAACGTTAAAAAAAAATTAAAAAAAAAGTCTATCATAAGGTCATCAGAGGAGTTTGATTATTGAAGTCTTAAAAACCTTTCAAGTTTAAGTGAGGCCACATGTTTTATTAGAAAGAATCCTGGACTAAGGCATAAAACTAGTGACTTGGTTGTATGATCTTGGGCAAGTTGCTTATAATTTCTTAAACCTTGGTTTCTTCTGGAAGGATTGGGATTGGACAAGATGACACTGAGGGCCTGTCTTACTTTAGCATTGTACGGTTCTGTACCAACTAGAGTTAGGTGAAGTTGAGTATCAAGGGTACAACTGTAGCACAGTGTTGATTAGGCTTTATATGGAACTATTCCAGGTTTACTCTTGTTTTCCTAAAGTATATCAGAACTTTTTAAGATTCATCTGTTTGTATTAGGTGAGTTAGGTATCATTTATTTTAGATTTCTGCATCTGTATTCTCATAACTGATATTTTTCTATGATTTCCCATTCTTTGTGTCATTTACTACCATAGTTATACTAATCTCATAGCATCTGTTTGGAGTCTTCCCTTTTTTCTCTTTTCTCTGAGATAATTCGTATAAAATAGAGATTCTCTCTTTTTGAAGCTTTAGAAGACTTTATCTATAAAACTACCTGGCTCTGGCATATGGATAGACTTTGACTATTAATTTTCTTTCCTTAGTGGTTATTGTTGTCATCTAGCTTTTTGTTTCTTCTAAAATTGGGAGTTGATATTTTTCTGGAAAATATAATTTTGTTGTGTTTCAGATTTATTGGCTTAAAATTGTTCATAATACTCATTAATGGCTTCTTTCTTGCTTTCTTTGTTTGTTTCTTTATTATTCCCCACATTTAGATATATTGTGGCTTTGGCAAATAATCTGCTAAATAATGCCAAATAACAAATTTACAGTAGTGGGAATTAATGGTTTCTTTAAAGTATTTTAAATTTATTTTGAGAGAGAGAGAGAGAGAGAGAGAGAGAGAGAGACCAAGTGGGGGAGGGGTAAAGAGAGGGGAACAGAATCCCAATCAGGCTCTGCACTGTCAGCGCAGAGCCTGATGCAGGGCTCAAACTCAAATTTGTGAGATCATGACCTGAGCCAAAGTCAAGAGTCGGACACTTAACTGACCAAGCCACCCATGTGCCCCACTCATTGATGGTTTTTAAAAAAATCTCTATTGTGTCTGTGGTTACATCCTATTTTTTATTTCTAATTTTTAAATTTATGCCATCTTTTATTTCTGGATTATGTTAGAGGTTTGTCCATTTTATCAGTCTTTTCAAATAACAAGCTTTTGGATTTGTTGATCTTCTTTGTTTTTCTTTAAGGATTTCATTGACATCTGTTCTTAATGGCTAAGTGTAGTTTTTCTTTTTTAAGTGAAGAGCTTTTAAAAACAGATGATAGTAAGGAAGCATGGGTGTGGATTTCAGTACCAGACAGTTCTCAGTTCGGGCCTTTAAAACTTAGGAGTCTCTCCCTCCTTCTCCCTCTTCCCTTTCCCTGCTTGTGTGCATTCACTCACTCTCTCTCTCTCTCTCTCTCTCTCTCAAAAAAAAAAAAATTTAATAATAAGTCATTTTACTAAAACAACTCTTGTATCGATTTTGGAGGGATGAGCTGCCTCAGGTACTCACTGTTATGGTGAAATTTGATATGGATAATTAAAAGTAGGAAAACAATCCCTTGGGATATTTTTGTCTTATACTGTTTTAATATTTATCTTAAAATTAGTAACTTTACAAAGGAAGTTTTTATTTGATGGCAAACTTATTAGAATATATTTAAATTAGCCTAGTGAAGAGAATAAATACAGAAAGTGTTATTATTTATATTTTCAATGTAAAATTAATTTGCTTCAATATCTTACTGCAGTGCAATAGAAATGAGAAAGATTGAGACTCTTGAATACCAGATAAGACACAGTTATTAATGATTTTGTCTTCAGGAGGACCAGAACTGATTGATCCTGCCGGCATGCCGTTACCTCAGCCAGCTCAGTCCTGGGTGTGGCTTGTGGATCTGGAAAGAACGATTGCTCTCCTTATTGGGCGGTGTCTTGGTGGTATGCTTCAGGGCTCCCCTGTGTCTCCAGAGGAACAGGACACCGCATATTGGATGAAAACACCACTTTTTAGTGATGGTGTAGAAATGGACACCCCTCAGTTAGGTAATGTGCTTCTCTATAATGTTTAAAATACATGCTTGTGTTTGTACCTCCATTGGAGCTTTCTCTTATTCTGGGTTTGCTGAATAAAGAACTGATAGCAAACAAATGAAACATTAGCTGGGTGGGGGATCTGAGATTTGTAATTTGGAGCCTTCAGAAAAAGTAAAATCCTGCAGCATTGTATAGTGAAAGCCTCCAAACTAGGACAATGTAGGTCTGGTTCCACTCTGTTATTACTTATCACTCATTTTGAGCAAAGTCATTTAATTCATAAAAATGGGAAAATGGTTTGATTATTGTGTTCTGGGGGTTGGAGGTTATGAAACTGTTTCATAGAATGTAAAGCTCTGTAAAGTTTCCATGACTCAGTTTTCAAACACCTCCCAGATGTGAGTGGCAGTCCCTTCTCTCCACCTCCCCCCCACTGCAACCTGTCTACTTTGATGCTGATGCTACTTGTGTAATTCCTCATTTTTTCCTCCCCATTTATGGACCTTTTGGGGTTTCTGTTTCCTGCCTCATCTCCCATTTGTGTACTTTGCTGGTAGGGTAGCTCTCAGACTATCAGAACATGATGACCTCTCCAGTTCCTGAACAGATGATCTAGTTGTTTTATTTAGGATTGATCCTTTAGTCTCTCTGGGTCTCTAACTTTGATCCATAAAAGGAGTTGATTAGACAGCTTATGTGGTCTTACTGACCTCAAATTCATTATTCCTCTGATGAGAGAAAGAGACTCAGTGTCCAAGAAGGAAAGTCTAAGAGAAATCTCCATCTAAGAGGATCTCAACCGAGAGGGAAAACAATAGATAGAAATCAAGTCAAAATTCCCATATTCTGCTTTGGATTTTGGAGGGTTGGGGAGTGGGATTGAGAAGAGCAGTTTAAGATTTTCTCCCTTTTCCAAATAGAGTATCTATTCATCATATCAATTATGAACCAGATAGTGATTCTAGCCATGGCTGATGCCGCTAGACTGGTACTTAGGATACAGTTGTACCAAGAAAAGTAAAATCATGGTTTTTCAAGGAATGTTTAACATTGTAAATATGTTTCCAGTGCTGTTAGTGTTTAGTTCTATGGTAGTTGCAAATGTCCTCCTGAGGACAAAAATATCTTTATCTCTACCTTCCTCATATTTCTGTTACATTTACTTTAGTCAGTTGGTTACATTTTATGTTTAAATACTTGCAGGGATGACTGGGTGGCTCACTCAGTTAAGCATCTGACTTTGGCTCAGGTCGTGATCTCACAGTTTGTGAACTCAAGGCCTGCATTGAGCTCTACGTTGACAGTGCGGAGCCTACTTGGGATTCATTCATTCATTCTCTCTCTCTCTCTCTCTCTCTGCCCCTCCCCCACTCACACTTTCTGTCTAAATACACTTTAAAAAAATACTTCCATGTATTAGGAAAAGGTTACTGTCCTTTGTAAAATTGTAAATATATGGTAATTCAGTTCTATTGTGGGTTACATTGACTTTTGGTATTAGTCCCAAACCTGTCATTTTAGCTATTTTTTTAAATGGGAAATGAACTCTGAATGCCAAAATGTCTCATTAAAAGGTTAGGAACCACTTGAACAAATGTAAATATCAGTAGAGAAATTGTTCATGGTATCTTTGCTCTCTCTTGAATGGTACTTAACTGATTATTTTCCCTTAATTCTAGAAAAAAAGATTAAGTTATTGTCTAGTCCCTTTCCCTGTGTTCCCATATTTCTCAGTGAGGATATCCTTCCATTTTGAACAAAAGAGTTCTACAGGACCTGCACATGTAGGACATTTAGCCTCCCTGACCCCTGCCTACCAAAATGCCACAACTCCTCCCTGGAAGTTGTGGTCACACATCCTTCTGGCTGTGATTAGAAGGTGATACTACCTCCCAATGAGAAATGTTAAAGGACTTTACCTTTGTAGCATCTACTTAAAATGGTTTGAAAGGTATTATTTCATATGGATTAAATAAAAGTGCTGAGATTTTATTTGTAGCACCATAATTATTCAGGTTTAAAATTGATAATTTGAATAATTCTTTTTAGATAAATGTATGAGTTGCCTGCTAGAAGTAGCTCTTTCGGGAAATGAAGAACAGAAGCCTTTTGATTATAAACTGCGGCCTGAAATTGCTGTCTATGTAGACTTGGCATTGGGTTGTTCAAAAGAGCCTGCTCGAAGTCTTTGGATAAGCATGCAGGATTATGCTGTTAGTAAAGGTAAGATGAAGGGGATGAAGTTGGTAAATATGGAGATAGCTTGTGATACTAAAATATTTGTGATATGTATCAATAGAAAATCACAGGAATCACCTTATTTTTTATAGAAAAAAGTATTTTACAAATAACATTAAACATAAGTTTCTTTTTCTTCTTTGTGGAAAATATTCTAGGCATGCAATTTAGCAAACCTACTATGGGAAAATTGAGATTTACATAAAAGATAAATGCAGAGGCAAACATTTTACTGCAGGATCCCTGCAGTGTAAATAGACCTAGTTTAAGAGCCTGTTAATGAATCTCTTCCCTTTGTAAGCCCTAGGGTAAGAACTAAAAAGCTGTATATGTAGAAGTCTAAGCCTGGTCATTTTCCTTCCCTGTAAAACATTTGCCCACTACAGAGTGCTAGTGAAGATACCGATTTGAAATAAGATGGACTATTGAGTACAGTAGTAAAGTGCCATGCAAGTATGTAGTGTTACTTCAATTTCTAATGTTATTTGATAAATAAAATTAACCTTATATACAAGTTTTAAAAAGGCATACCTGATTTCTTTTTAGTTCCCATGCTTTCCTTTTTAATAATGACCTTGATTGTTCAGAATCCCATATCCATAAGTTGTCTTTCTCTGGGTGTTTTTTCTTATCATATATTTAGTTTCCCCCTATTCTTTGAATTGTCTTCCTTCTGTGATAAAAATGGTAAAAGTAAATACATTTTTTTTACCTTTTATTGTCTTTCATTTTGTGTAATAAACATGAAATGAGGTGCATATTGTTTACATCTTTAAAACACCATTAGATATGATACCTTTGAAAGTTTAATTTCATCCAGTTTATTCATTTTATTTATTCATTCTGTATTGTGTTGACTCCAAGCAGAAGTGGAAAAGTATGGTAATGGAGGAGGAAAAAAATTTACTTTCTGTGTTTTCTGATATTCTCTCATATTTGCATTATTTGCTTGGAATGTTCAGTTAGGGATTTGTTTTTTTTTTATCATATCACTTGTTAATTGCAGTTAGGAATTTTTTTTTTTTTAACGTTTATTATTGAGAGACAGAGAGAGACAGAGCGTGAGCAGGGGAGGGGCAGAGAGAGAGAGGGAGACACAGAATCGGAAGCAGGCTCCAGGCTCTGAGCTGTCAGCACAGAGCCTGACGCGGGGCTTGAACTCACAAACTGCGAGATCATGACCTGGGCTGAAGTCAGACGCTCAACCAGCTGAGCCACCCAGGCACCCCTGCAGCTAGAACAAGATATAAACATAAGATGAATAAAAACTCATTGTATGGCTCCCTTTGTGGAATTGCTTGTACACTGTAGCTTAGGCTTTATACCTGAATGGTGGAAGTGTTCTTAGTGTTTGATATGAAATGACCATAACTTTAATGAAGAAAAGAACCCATTACTTTACAAATTGTTATAGGAGGATAATCTCTTGCTAAGTTGGAAACACAGCAGAGGGTCTATAGTTTGCATTTTAAGTTGAGCATTAGAGTCCTTGATATGGGTCATTGTTTGATTTTAAGTCATAGCAGCTGTCAGAATAGCAAGCATTCCCTTGGAACAGATGATTTCTCAAGAACTTAATGTGGAAAATTTTTTATGTAATAGAGTCTATCGTTTAAGATTTGCTGTGGCCTATAAGATTTTTTTAAAATCATGCATGTTTATATTGTCAGGGTTTTTTTTTTTTTTTTTTACCTGTAAAATAGGTAAGTCTGAACTTAGTTTTTACCTAAGCCTACAGAAATGACTGGAAAACCAAGATATAAAATTTTATCTCTTGAGATAGGAGCTTTAAGAAGGGATTAAGAACAAATAATGTTGACTTGGGGCTTGATATTTTCCATGGGTGTTTTTTGTTTGGTTTTATTTTTAAGTAGCTTGGTAAATCTGTCAAATTAAAAGTCTAGTGGACAGTAAACCTCCCACCCCTATTTGGAATCTACTGCATGTACTACATTTTTAAAGTACAGCATTAGTATGCTAACGTGGAATTAAAGAAAGCACCTGCCTAGTTCTCATCATCTGATGCTGTGATTTTGGTTTTCTATTGCATGTACTCATCTGTGTCCATTGTTGTTTTGTTTCTTACCCACTTCATTTCATTTCATTTTTGTATTCACAGTATCTACTTAATGGCTTCAAATACCACATATATTCACACTTGACTCGTTTACACAATATCTCTACTAGGATGCTTAATAGACAGTATTCAAAACCATACTCCTGATTCCAGCTCCTTATTTCCCCAAAGCGTTCTTCCTGTGGTCTGGCTGTCTGAGTAAATCAGCCACAGTCTAAGTACATTTCTAGTCAACTTTGACTTCTTGTATTCGCACATCTGATCCATCAACAAATCCTGTCAACTCTGCCTTCAAAACGCTTTTGGAATCTGACCACTTCTTCCTACCTCCACTGCTACTGCTCTGGTCTGAGTCACCATCATTCCTCACTTGAGTTACTGCAGTACTGCTGTTGCAGTCCATATCTGGTTCACCACTCAGCAGCTATAGTTGGCCTTTTAAAACACAAATCAGATCATATTGTATTTCCACTCAAAGCCTTCTAATGGTGCTTCCTGTTTCCCTTATAGTAAAATCTAAAGGACTTGCTGTGGCCTGCAGGCCCTGTGTGATCTAGTCTCCAGCCGACTTTCTAATGTCTCCTACAACTTATGTGTGCACACTTTGTTCTGGCCACACTGGCCTCCTTGAACCCACCTCAGGGCCTCTACACTAGTTTTTTTCTGAGGAGACACTATTTCTCTGTGGTACCTTTCCCGATTTTGTCTACATCTCTACTCACCTGTACCTTATCAGAGATCTTTGCAAACTAGCCTGTATGAAATAGTATGGTACTCCCTGTTCTCTTTGCCCTGCTTTATTTTTCTCCATAGCACTTTACTGTCATATTAATGTTTATATTTATTGGTGTCTCCCACCCCCCAACTAGAATATAAATTCTGTGAGATCAGGGACTTAGTTTTGTTGACTGCTATATCTCTAGCACACAGAACAGTATATAGGACCTAATAGGTGCACTTGTTAACGTTTAGGAAATGATAACATTCACCTGTTGGATTACTAAAGCTATTAAAATTATCTCTGAACTGTTTTCTGAGCCCTTTTAAATGTTAATGAATCATTTTTGTTTTCAGATTGGGACAGTGCAACTTTAAGTAACGAGTCACTCTTGGACACTGTGTCTAGATTTGTTCTTGCAGCCCTTCTGAAACATACAAATTTACTTAGCCAAGCATGTGGAGAAAGCCGGCAAGTAACTTAAAACTATCCTCAGACAAATATTTGCTCTCATGATGTTAGAAATTAGGTAACTTTTCTATTTTGGTTCTTTATTTAGATATCAGCCTGGTAAAAGCTTGTCAGAAGTGTACCGTTGTGTGTACAAAGTTCGAAGTCGTTTACTTGCTTGCAAGAACCTTGAACTTATTCAGACCAGGTCATCATCACGAGACAGATGGGTAAAGTTGGAAATCAGTCAATTTCTGTTTTTCTGCAAGCTATGAGAGATAGCTTCTTATTGGTTTATGTGAGGGGAAAAAATGTGCCTTGATCATTGCAGATATTCAATAAATACCGAGTACATACTTCTTTTTATAGTGAAGAAATTGGATGAGTAAAAAATTTGGGGTTTATTCAACACCACATTTATCAAGTGATATGGCTGCTAAGAAAGTTTGTATATTCATAGGCTGTATAAGTAAGAATAAATTGAGTTGTCCAAACCATATGAAATATTATTCCTTTATTTTGTGCTGATCAGACCACATTTGAATTATCCTTTTAATTTGGGGTGCCATAATTTATGAGGGACATTAACAAAAGCTACCTTGGATTGGTGAAAGGTCTGAAAGTCATCTTATATAAAAACAGAAAGTGTCAAAAACATTTAGCCTAGGGAAATGAAAACAGAAGAGAGTCACATGATAGCTGCCTTAACAATACTTAAAAAGCTTCCATGTAGAAGAGGAAGTAAGGGTGTTTCATTTTCTAGAGGGCATAGGCAGCACCAAAAGGTAACAACTGAATGGAAAATCACTGTTAGCTGAACATAAGGAAGAAAGCCTTATCATGATTAGAATTGTCCACCACTGGTGGTAAAGATTGAAACCTTTTCTTAAAGATTACTCCAGAAGTTGTTCTTGCAGCAAAAATAGGCAATTTTTAAAGTGCTGGGTAATCCTGATAACATGATCCTATAAATTATAAGCCTGGATAGTACATCAGCTTCAGAAATGCTTACTTTGAAACTTTATACATTAGATGATTTGCACCCTGTTACTGAGGTCTTAGATTTTAAAAACCAAACTCTGTCTCTGCATTTGTATTATAGAATTCTTTTGGCATGCACTGATTTAACATTTGTGAATCTAACTATTAGTGACCTTGAAAGTCCAGGAAATGTATTAATATGCTGTTTTGTTGAGGCTCACATTTGAAACTTACATATTATGGGGATAAATGACTTTTTAATGTATTATATGAGTCTGACTGACTGCTCAGTATCCCCATCTCTGTGAAATTCTTGAATTATTTACTGGCTATCAATCACAAAATAACTTTTATTATGCATCTGAGAAGATCATTAAATTTTTTCACTTGTACTTTATACTAAAGTCTGTGGGAGAAATGTTGCATACTGTTATGGCATTTGTGACACTCTTTTGTTGTAAGGACTCTGTCCTCTAGATGACTGCTAGTTAGCTTAACCACTGGGAAATAAAATTAACATTGTTCTTATCAGATTTCTAATTTGTGGTTACTTCAGGGGAAAGTAAAGAAATTAAAAAAAATTAAAAACAGTACTGTTTATAAATTGAAATTTGCTAAGAGTAGAGCATAGGTGTCCCTCTCTGAAAAAAGTCTGGAAAATACAATTTTAAATTAGAATTATTAAACATTTATACAGAGTAGTAATAGCATACACAGCTTGAAGGAGACTGAATGGTATATAAATTCATGTTCTTAAATTACCTTTTATGCTTGGTTTTATACTCAGCTCATTTTAAGTTGCAGTTCTGTAGGAGTTTATTGCTGAGTAGCAGTATAAATTCAAATCCACTTAATAGCATGACATTCTAATCAGAATACTGAGGGAAAGAGCATATAGGTGTCTCTGTACATATTTTGTGTACATACATTGTTTCTGATCTTTTCAGATTTATTCAGTGTATCTTTTGGATTTTTGTAGTAAAATTCATGTGTTGTTGGTTTTAGCAATATTTTCCATGATCAAAAAGTCAAAGTTCTGATGAAGTTTTTCAGAGTTTTGAAAACTATATTCAGTGTAGCTTTGATGGTTTCTTTCAGATCTCAGAAAACCAGGACTCTGCAGATGTTGATCCTCAGGAGCATTCGTTTACCCGGACCATTGATGAAGAAGCTGAAATGGAAGAACAGGCTGAGCGAGACCGGGAAGAGGGGCATCCCGAGCCAGAGGATGAAGAAGAAGAACGGGAACATGAAGTGATGACAGCTGGCAGTGAGTACACCCTTCTTAATTAACAGATCCACATCATGGCATTCTTCATGGTAGGGGAACTGACTGGAGAAGAGAAGGGCAAACATTTCTCTGCAGTTTTTCTGTAAGGATCTGATATTCTCCTGGTGATCTGAATTTACATTAGCTAATGTTTCAGCTCTTAAAAACTGTGCTAGTTCCATTTTGAAGCTATTGGATTGCATGTTTGGGGCTGAAAAGCTCTGAAAGCAGGCTTTTAGAACCAGTAATGTTCCACTGAGTCTTATGCATGCAATAATGCCCATGAATGATTGGGTAAGGTCATACAGTGTTTGTTTTGGAGGGTACCAGTTTGTCCATTGGCCGGGCCCCTCTGTGTGGTGAGGAAGAGAGCCTCTTCCAGCACTTACTAGGAGAGCCTAGTTACTTTTTATATGTCACACTTTTAAAATTATAAATTTCACCCACTGACTACACTGCCATTGTCAGTAGAGAGCAAGAGTATACATGAGAATTCTGTTGGCTGGGTGATTATAACACTTTCCATACTTGTATATTTCAAGGCTACAATAGAAAACTATTGTAATCATTTAGATGTTTAAAAGGAAATACCAAAGCTTTTAAACATGTGTTCGTATCTTTTGAGTGATTTGGCTATTTCAAGTTAAAATGTATATTCACTTTATAGACTGAAACATTATGGCTAGCTATGCATTTGGTGTTGGGATTATCTCTGTGTATTAATCAATTTGACATTTTATTATCAATTTATTTTTGTTTTGCATACTTGTAAAAATGATATATGGAGGTGGCTCAAAACCAGAAACTACTTAAAAAAACGAGGAGAAAAGGGATTGGAGATGGGGAGGGAGAATAATTATATTTTAAAAACCTAGGCTGAAGGGACTTTTGCAGTTGAACTTAAAACTTAGTTTAAAAATTCTGGAAAACAAAGGCCAAAGGGGAAAACGTGGTAACAAACTGTAACCTTCAATTATAGTAAAAGAAAGCATAATAGTCACTGGGGAGTAAGAATTTTAAATCAGCTACGGTTTTTGAGCACCTGTGTTACATGCTGGGCACTGGGTCATATGCTTCACATAGATGGATAATCCTTACAATAGTCTAATGAGATACATTCTGGTATTTATCTTAAAGATGGGCAAACTGAGATTTAAGGAGGCAAAATTTATGCCTAGGGCCAGATTAGTAGCAGCCTGAAATCGAATGAGATCTGCCCAAAGTTCCAGTGACCCTTCTCTTAATTACTTTAACTGATTTCAAGCTTTGTACTGAGTTTGTTGCTTTGGTTTTTACAGAAATGAGACTTCAAACAGCATAATGAAAATATTATGTAATAATTCTATAAAATACACATATGAAAGCCATTTTTAAAGTTTATACTTCTGTATGAACAGATGAATCTAGTATTTATCCAAATTTTCTGCTCGGGTGCCCCATAAAGAATACTGTCTTCACTCCAAATTTGAACAAAAAATTATTTTCCTGTTGTGAAGTATCTGCCACTGCATCAGAACCTTACTAAACTCACTGTTTTTTTACACTTGTGAATTGGGAAGGGCTGGTATTAGATGGACATTCTTGGTGATGCCACTTGATTTTCTGAAGCAGTCTTGGCTGTATATTATTATCATATTCAGTTTCAGCAAAGACCTTTAGTGGTTTTACTTTTTTAATGTGTTTGAGATACAGCGGAGTATAGATGTCAGGAATTACATAGACTTTAGAGAGGGAAGGGGGGCTATTCTTAACTCATGCAACTTAAATTTTGTTTCTTTTGTAACCTGACATTTTTCATACGAAGGTCATAAACATTTCAGAAATAGTTATTTTAATCTAACTCAGTCATTTTGAAACTTCAGCAGAGCTCAAAATCAGCTGGATGGCTTGTTAAAACACATATTGCTGGCCCCATGCCTAGAATTTCTGATTCAGAAGGTCTGGGATTGGCCTGATAATTTGCATCTGTAACAAGTTCCCAGAAAATGTTGATGCCCTGGTCTGGGGCCACTTGGAAAGCATTGATCTAACTCATGAGGAAGAGTAGAAATAGAATAAACCAAATGTGAATTCTATAACGGCATAATTATTTCCTATTTTAATTTTTGTGAAAAGTTTAATGTTTTACATGTATTTAATATAATCTTAACTTAGTTACTATGCTGTATTTAATGTCTAAAAAATAACTTTTCCCTCTTTCAGTAAGTTTTTGATCCAAACTTTATGACTATTTTTATTGTTATTTTCTTTGCTCTTCTCTCCCCATGTGTTAAGACCTTGTTTTTGTGTTGCATGTTACAGAAATCTTTCAGTGTTTCCTCTCAGCCCGTGAAGTAGCTCGTAGCCGAGATCGAGATAGAATGAACAGTGGGGCAGGGTCTGGGGCTCGAGCTGATGATCCACCTCCCCAGTCTCAGCAAGAGCGAAGGGTCAGCACAGACCTTCCTGAGGGTCAGGATGTGTACACCGCTGCCTGCAACTCTGTGATCCATCGGTGTGCCCTGTTAATATTAGGAGTAAGTCCTGTGATTGAGGAGCTTCAGAAGCGGAAGGAAGAAGGACAGTTGCAGCAGCCTTCAACAAGTGCCTCTGAAGGGGGTGGACTTATGACCAGGTGGGACTGACTAGAAACTTGAAACATTTGTGACTTTATGCAGTGCAACACTTTGTTCTCGAAGTTATAGTGGTCTTTTGAAATGAACACACATGTGGAGGAGGAAATCCAAATTGACTAGGGTGAAGTAATATATTAATGTATTAAAGTAATGTAAAGAGTGATACTGATTCAGCCTGGAATAGAAATTTCTGATTAGATGAGGAGGCACAATTTTTCATACATATAAACAACAGTAGTTGACAAACATATGAAGTTTCTTGCATCTCTCTGTAATGTAGTGGCATGTAAGTTGGTTTGATGTCATCGTAAAGGGCTTTGTGCTTACACAAGAGTCAGGATTTCCCTTTGACAGATATAATTACTCCTCACTGTGTATGTATTAGGTCTGTGCTGCTAGTTCCATTCAATTTTATGTTTACTAACAATCCCAAATTGAAAAACTTTTCTTTGTGCATGTGAGACAGGAGTGAAAGTCTTACTGCAGAGAGCCGGCTAGTCCATGCAAGTCCAAATTATAGACTGATCAAATCGAGGAGTGAATCTGATTTGTCTCAGCCTGAATCAGATGAAGAGGGTTACGCGCTGGTAGGTATACCTAGATTCAGTAAAGAGGGATTTTTGTTTTCAGCGTATAGATATGTAAGAGTTTGGTTACAGTAAGTACTATATGTTTGTTTTAGACATATAAAAACTTTTTAAAAAGAACTTTTAAGAAAAATGGGATAACTGTATTGCATAGATATTATTTACCACCTATATGTTAATGTGATTCTCAGATTTCTATCTTTATTTTTTTTTAAGTTTTATTTCTTTATATTTGAGAGAGAGCACACAAATGGGGGTGGGGCGAGGTGGAGAGAGAGAGAGAGGATCTGAAGCAGGCTCAAGGGTCTGAGCTGTCAGTGCAGAGCTTGACATAGGTCTCAAACCTACAAACTGTGAGATTATGACCTGAGCAGAAGTCAGGCACTCAACCAACTGATCCCCCCAGATGCCCCTCAGATTTCTGTCTTTAGCTCTGACTTCTTCCTAAACTTCAAATTCATATATCTGATTCATTGGTGGACAGTCCTCCTGAACAAGTGAGGTTACCCCTATCTTAACCTATCCAAAAATAAATTCATCTTTCTCTCAAACTTTCTTTTCTTACATTCACTATCTTAGTAGGTGGTATTATTAACTACTCAGGATTCATCCTTTTCTTTTCCTTATTTTCTTGTCTTTGCAAACCCCCACACTCCCTACCATCTAGTTAGTCAAGTCTTGCAAATTTTAACCTTGGTATGTTTCTGATATGTCCTTTCCATCCTTTTTGCCACTGTTCTGTTCAAACTTTCCTTCTCTTTTGCTCGGACTAGTCCAGAAGCCTCCAAACTTGTTGACCTACTGCTTGTTTTGTGCCCATCTTCCACATTTCACAAGTCTGTTTATATTTCCTCTACTTAAAATCTGTCAGTAATTCTCAGTTACCTACCAAAAAAGCCTCAGGACCTGGGCTGCAGGCATTTACAGTCAAAATCAAACAGATGAGATGCTGATTTACCTAAGAAGCAGGGAGCAAAGTATGCTGTAGTGTGATAGGTAAATTATGGTGTGCAAATTGTCTAAGAGATTACTACTTTTGAGTAGTTTTGGACTTGGAGTTCATAGCTGGATTTGCATTTTGGCTCTCCCTCTGTCTTGTATGTGAATAATCTATACGTGTTACTTGACTTATCTGGGCCTTAGTGTCCCGCTGTGATAGGAGGACATTAGTGCCTCTTGTGTTTATGACAATGTGTGAGATTTTGGTCATGTCACATGGCAGCCCAAACAGAACCTCTGGTTTTTTGGACTGAGTGAGTGGTTTATAAGCTCCATTTTTAGTTCTGAAATTCCTCTATTGTGTAAATTGAGATGATGGATATGAAAATACTTTTGAAAATATAAAGTACTACATAAACAGAAAGGTATTGTTTCAGAGAAACTTCTAAGCAAAGAAGATTCCTCCTCTAAGGAAAGTTCAGCAGTGTCCCTAAGCAGATTTTATTGTACCATGGTGTGTTTTGTTTGTTTTGCCCTTCTTTTAGTCATTACCATTAGTATCTCTGTGCTCCCAGTTCATGTTTCCTCTCTTATAGTCTCTGAGATTCCTCTCAGTCTGATCAGTCTCATTATCTAGTCTCCTAACCCTGTGATAGTTTTTATTACATAGATCATGTTACTTCTCTACTCAAAACCTCCAGTGACTGCTTTTTAGAAGCATAAGTCCTTACAGGGGCCTACAAGACCCTACATATGCTGGCTCCACTGTCACTCTGATCTCTTACTGTCCTCCTTAATTGAGGACTCTCCTTCTATCACACTAGCCTCTTGCCTTTTCCATGAACATACCACACAACCTCCTTTTAGGGCTTTTACCTATTTCCCTCCCCTACCCCCACTAGAATACTGTTGTCTGCCTGGCTAATTCCCTCACTTCAGTGTTTCCTTCTGTTTTTACTTTTCAGTGAGGCCTAGTCTGACCCCTCTGTCTAAAATTGTAGTTTGCCCTCTTTTCCACATATTCAGTCCCTGTCTACCTTGCCTTGCTAGGTTCCCCCCCCCCCCATCCCCCAGCACCAAACATAATTTTGTTTATCACTTTCTGTTGGCCTATACTACACTATAAGCTCCTTGAGGACAGGAGTTTTTGCTGTTTCGTTTACTGCTGTATTCCAAGTACCTGCAGTATAGTGCCTGGTATGTAGTAGGAGGCAATCACTAAGTTTTTTTTTTGGAATGGATGAATTATTTTGTTACCTGTTTTGGTAAAATATTTGTGCCCATTCTGTCCTTTCTACTCTTAAAACATTTTTTTTAATGTTTATTCATATTGGAGAGAGAGAGAGTGCACAAGCAGGTGAGGGGCAGAGAGAGAGATGGAGACAGAATCTGAAGCAAGCTCCAGGCTCAGAGCTGTCAGTACAGAGTCTATGTGGGGCTTGAACTGAACGAGCTGTGAGATCATGACCTGAGCTGAGTCAGACGCTCAACTGACTGAGCCACCCAGGTGCCCTTTTTTTATTTTTTAGTGTTTCTACTCTTTAATTCAGGCCTTTGTTACCTTTGCTTGGACTGGTAGTTTTAAACTGTTCTCCCTACTTTTTTCAGTTCCTCTCCTTAGATCCTGTTCCCAAAGTTAGAGCTTTTTTTTTTTTTTTTTTTTTTTAAATGCTTCTTTATTTTTTTGACAGCTCAGAGCCTGGAGCCTACTTTGGATTGTGTGTTTCTGTCTTTCTCTGCCTCTTCCCTCCTTGTGCTCTGTCTCTCTCTCTTTTTCTAAAAAATTAGTAAGCATTAAAAAGAAAACACAACAAAAATAATACCAGCTGGTCACGCTTCCTTCCTACTTAGAAAACTATGTGATTCTGCACTACCTACCAAGAAATCAAAGATTCTGGAAAATGTTTCCTGCCTGCCTTTGGAACCAGTTATCCCCTGCAGTAATCTGTATTTTTGGCATGGTAGTCCACCTGCCAGACCCCAAACATACCTCTTGAGCCTCTGCTCACGCACTCTTTGCCTTAAATGTCTTTCTCCTGGATTTTATTAATGGGGGTCTTATCTTTTCTTAAGAACTGGCTAAAGTGTCATCTCTTCCAGAAAGCTTTCCAAGATCACATTACTCCCAGGAGTCTTCATGTTATTTCTGTGACATTTTGGTAGTATCTCTAATGAACCACTAATGGTTTGTCTCACATCATACTTATTTATGTATTATTAGTATTTCTTTCCAGCAGACCTCTTAGAAGGCAGGTTTATTGTAATGCCCCTGATGTCTTTTACAGTATGTTTTGTAGATTGATAATTCATTTCCACTGAAATGAAAAGATAAAAAATGAGGATAGATGTAGTTAAAGCAACATACTTTGAGAAAACAAATAATGAAATCTCACTTAGTCATAGTAGGCTTAAGATTTACTATTGATTTTTACCTGGGGCAAGATTTTTACCTTTCTGAACCCCAGCTTCTTTATTATGAAATGGGGAATAAAACTGCCTGTCATGCAGGGCACCTTGGTGGCTCAGTCAGTTAAGCATCTGACTCTTGATTTTGGCTCAGGTCATGATCTCACGGTTTTTGAGTTCAACCCCTGCATTGGGCTTCCTGCTTACAGCACAGAGCCTGCTTGGGATTCTCTTTCCCTCTCTCTGCCCCTCCCCTGCTTGCATATGTGTATACTCTCTCTCTTTCTCAAAATAAATAAACTTAAAAAAAAAAAGAAAAGAAAACTACCTGTTATACTTGCCTCAACTGGGTTGTTGTAAAGAACAAGTTTGGTAATATTTAAAACGTTTTGAAAAATATATTTTCAGAACAGAATGGAAAGAGAGATCAGTGGAGGTAGATTGAGCCTAGATTTAGTTGCCAAGATTGTTAACATTGAGTTTCCTACAGTTTATAAAAGATTAATAAACACATTTTTGAAAAAGATTTGCTCTTGATCATCTTTCTTTACAGAATGTTTAGAAAGATAGTCTTGTAAGAGATAGGAAAGTCTAGAACCAGAGCAGATTCTTTTGCAGATGAAGGGAGAGTCTTGTAAGAGATAGGAAAGTCTAGAACCAGAGCAGATTCTTTTGCAGATGAAGGGAGATGTGGGCTGAGCCTTCAGCCTGGTATAGATGAAGAGGGGCAAACAGTGGGGGCAGTTTGGGTTTTTCCAGCTAGAATACATTATCCTTCTGTCAGGTTATTTAGGATTTCCATTCATATCCTTAATATCTAGTGGTACTTCATTTCTGATTTGTGAATGAATGAAATGCTTTCTTAACATAACTGAAGTTAATCAGTTTAATGCTCAGTCTTTGCTTTATCCTTCTTTTATAAAGAGTGTTACATGATGTATTATCTACTTCTCTGTCTTAGTAAACCTCAACAGTTAGTTAAGCGTAAGTTCAACTGTGTGATTGACAGTTGTCATACCTATCCAGCATTTCATACTACACTCTCTTAATCTATTCCCTCTCTTCCTTATTCCACAAAGGAGTTGATTTAGTGTATAAAAATAAATACTTTATAAAAGGATGAATTAGGTGAATGAATTAGGACTCAAAGAAACTGAAAGATAAAGCCCTGGGTGAGATTTTGTACACCTCAGACCATATCCTGTGATGTTTGGCTAAAGGTGGGCCACCAAAGAGGAACAGCATAATGATTTCCAAGATTCAGTGTCTAAAAGATATAACAAACCAGTTGTTCAAGGGAAACAGATAATTCTAGTTCTGAGGCCTGAGATAAAATTATTCTGTGACCCCTCATGACCAAGGTACTGTGTGATAAAAATGTTTTCTTGCATGATCCACTGATATCTTCAGGAGCGGTTGTAACATTTCGTATTTTGTCTAGCACCAAATGGCCTGACAACATACTTAATTTTGGTGTGTGTGTGTATGTAAGACGAAATGTGTTTATCTACAATGTAGGTACATGTGTCTGTGTATAACCAGGTAATGATTTTCTACAATGGCAGTTCCTAAATGAATCTGTTTTATCACTTCTACAACCTTCTTTGCCACCGTTTTTTAAAATTATGTGATAGAGTAAAAATGAAATGCCTAGTAAGACCATAATGCATAAATGAGTCAGTCACCTATGGTTTGTACTTGGTTGGCTATACATATGAGCAGAGCAGATAGTTGTCTGCACCCCTCCCCAACAGAAATATACTTCTGTTCTTCCTGAAAACCTTCACTATTTTATTGAGCTGTCTGCAGTTTCAGCAATTTGAGATTTCTAGATTTAATAGGCTTTTTTTTTTTTTTTTTTTTTTTTTGAGAGAGAGAGAGGGAGTGCATGCCCGCTTGAGAGGCAGAGGGAGGGAGAGAGAATCTTAAGCAGGCTACATGCCCAGTGCAGAGACCAATGTGGGGCTTGATTCTATGACTGTGAGATCATAACCTGAGCTGGAGTCAAGAATTGGACACTTAACCCAGGCACCCCTTAAAAACATTTAAAAATCCTTTAAAATACTGCCAGTAGTCTTAGGACTATGTTAGTTTTCTGTTAGGGTGGATTCATCAGATTCTCTTCCTCTAAAATGCCTAGCCAAGACTAGTGGGGGCTTTTGAAAAGAATGTAAAATAAGAATAGAGAAAGCAATTTTTGAAAATGAGACTTTGCTACAGGAGGTATTAATAAGATTATAGTGTATCTGGAAGATAAAAGACAAAGATACCTGGGGCACCTGGGTGGCTTAGTTGCTTGAACGTCCGACTCTTGATTTTGGCTCAGGTCATGATTTCACAGTTTGTGAGTTCAGAGCCCAGCATTGGGCCCTATGCTGACTGTGTACAGCCTGCTTGGGATTCTCTCTCTCCCTCTCTCCCTGCCCTTCCCCCACTTGTGCATGTGCTTGCTCTCTCTCTCAAAATACATAGATGAACTTTAAAAAAAAAAAAAAAAAAGGCAATAATTCCAAAAAAGAAAAGGTGACAACAAAGAAAAACTTATGCTACTCTACAATGTTAATTAGCATACACCTTGACTTTGTGTTTTAGTGTCTCAGAGTTATGTACCTGGGCTTTCTTAAAGCTGTTTTCAGTGGGGTTTTTTGAGACGTTTTATTAGACTTTAGTCTGACTTGACTGGTATACAGGTAGCACATTGTTATAATTTTATGTATTTTTATTCTAATGTTGTGGTAAATCTAATCTTAAAACACTTTTCACAACTAAAGTTTTCATTTTTAACTTAATAGAGTGGAAGACGAAATGTTGATTTGGATTTGGCATCATCTCATAGAAAGAGAGGTAAGTATTAAATTAAAAATCTGGTTAAATGATGTAGCTGTTTTTATATCTGATGTATTTAGATATGATTGTCTTTGAAACATTGCAAAAACAAATTTAGAAACATTTTATTGGAAGAGTTAAAAGGAAATTATTTTCTTTAACATACACCCTTTTAAAACAGAAATGTCTAAGAGTTAATAACCAGTCTGTTTCTCATTTGTCATGTGTTTTGACTTTTTAAAAAGTTGTGTGGAACTCCAAAAGTAATGCTTTACATTATGGGGGGTTATGTACATTATTTGCTCTGTTTTAGTTCACTGGTACAGTTGCCATAGTTTAATGGTATTACATGAGAACTCTCCTCCACTCACCTCCTGTCTCTGCATGCACACTTTCAGAAAGTTTCCACTTTTTTTTTTACTCTTTGCCTCTTAAGATACAGCATGTAAGACATAAGCTTATGATTTCTAGACAAATTTTCCCATGAGGAACAATTTTACGAGTGTTATCAAGAGTTTAGCTTGTTTGTTAGAAGCTCTTTCTTAGTAAATAATACAGTTAACTCTTGGTTATATATAAAAATGTATGGAAAGGACAGCTGTTTCAGAGACTCTAAATTCAAGGATACCTAAAACTCCCCAAGTATTGCTCTCTATTAACTGGCACTTTTATTAAACCCATTTATACTGTGGTTGTGAAAATGTGAAATGTTCAACATTGGTGCTAGTGGCAATTTTTAAGAGCCTGTGGGAAAAATTATTTTCTGTGATAGTAAGTCTTCTGTACTTCAAAACCAAACCCTTCTCTTGATAGCTTCCTTGGCAGAATGTTCAGTTCCCCCACAGGAAGCAAACTGAGAGATGAGGGAAAACTGAGGAATGAAGGGAAGAAATGCATGCACAGTTTTTTCATTTGTGTGTTTATAACTTAGAGGAAGAAATGTTGGCATTCTGTCAAATAAAATATGATACTTTGTCCTTTAATTAGAATACAGAGAATGATTTTTCTGAAATAGTAAGAATAATGACTAGAACTGGTACTTTGTTTATTTGAAAAGTCTTTGGAAGCTATAACATAGCTGTTAGGTTTTTTTAAAAAATCATAAGGTTATTTGTGATATAAAAATAATTAAATGATGTTTAGTGTAATGTGCAATATGTATTTTATTATTTTATAATTCTTTGAAAATTGGGAGTTCATGTGTCATAATTATCCAGAAAATCCTTTTTGCATAACCACTTGACGTAGAAATTAAAATTTTGGTTAGCTCAGGTGAGCACTGTTGCTAAAATTTGTTATATGTGTATCATTTGGTGCTAGAGAGACAATGGCTCCAAACTTAATGAGTAGCATAAGGGATCCAGTCTTTAGTAAGAGCCTCCTGCTGTACTGATTATATTTATGCATGATAGTCCATTAGCTAAAATTATTTTCTCTTAAACCTTTATCCTGTGAGATTTAGTCTATATTAGCCATGTCAGTATGTGCAAAGTAATGTTTAGAATAAAACAGAAAGTGGTATCTTTTCTCTGAATTACAAATGACCTAGAATTTCATTGTAAATTACTTAGGAAAAATAGCTAGAACACTTCACAGTTACTGTCCTAGAGTTGGTTTCTGCTCAAGTTTTTAAACTGTTATCCTATGAGTAGATGTGGAGTTTCTCTAGTTGTAGGTATAAGGAGATACAAATGAATGAAGCCATTAATCCAAATATTGTTTGTGGATAAACTACCTTCTCCAAAAAGCTCAAGGCAGTACCAAAACCTATTAACTTTTTGGAATTTAACTTTACTTTGTTGAAAACAGAAAAGCAAATATAGGACCTCATGGGAAAAGTTTTTTTTTTTTTTAATTATTCACTTAGGAAATTATAATAGGGAGGGAAACTAGTTATATAAATCTTCATGATATCACTTAATATGGTACCAATTTATCCTAATAATCATTGCATTTTAATGTTCCCAGAGAAAAATCTGCTGATGGCTTTGTTCTTAGGAATAGGTGACTAGAAAGTAGAAGAATTACTCTTTTAGGAAGGCAGCAAAAATAGTTTTCAATCTAATGAATACTAGAGCTTACAGATTAAACAATGAAAATGTACACTTAATAGTTTTCTTATAGATTTCCTTCTTTAAAATAAAAGAACATTGAAAATACATTAAGGGGAATATATTTTGAAAGGAATTTTTAAAAATTATTTGTATTTAGTGACTACCTTCGGACCGCAGTGGTTTGTTTTGTTTTGTTTTGTTCTTAAATAATGGTAGAATAAACAATCCTATTTTTTCCTTATTTATTGCCAGTTTGGACTAGATGCCTATCTTCATTTGGGCAAACGAATCAAGTCAGAACTGTTTGGGGCCATTTAGGTGTTCTGATTATAACTTGAGCTGTGAAGGACAAACAGATGCCCTGCCAAGTGACAATTCTCCTATGCTCTTGTTTACCCCTTTCCAGTATTTTGAAGAGGAAATGACAATTTTTTCCCTTGCATAGCTTTTGTACTTACTAGTCTCAGTGGCCCTGAGTTATTAAAAACCTAGTAAAAGAAATTAGAGATAAGTTACTATGTGACATTCACTGAAATTAAATGGATGTATCAATAACAATTAATGGTTGTATACTCGTTTCAGCTGCTCTTCTTTTCCTTCCAAAGGCTCCTCCTTGGGAATGCTAGTGCCTATAATTTCAGTGTTTGGCATTGGGGATACTAGGATTCATGCTTTTGAACCATGATTGCTGCTTCTTCCCTCATTCAAGTTAATCCTTCACAATTGGTCCAAGCAAGCAAATATGGTAGGAATGGGTAGAGCAAATAGAGCACATAAATGTAGCTGTTTGCTCATCTGTTCAGAGGCATTAAAGCTAAATTCTAAAACCAAAAAAATGTCTTAAATTACTTTAAAAAGAGATAGGTGAAACATTTCTGCTTAGTGCCTCAGAGATAATAGGACATTTTGTATTCATTAAACACCTGTAAACTACTTCCATATGCCAGTCATTGTTCTGATGCTTAAAACATATTAACTCATTTAATTCTTACAACAGCTCGTCAAAATTTTACACAAAACCTGTTAAATGTGTTGGTATTTTGGTACTTTGATAAATACTTAAAAGATTTGCTGTAGTTGTGTAGAACTGAGCTCATCCATCGCTGAAAGAAGATACCTAACTTTGCAGATACTTAACTTTAGTTTTCATACTTAAGCTGAACCTGGTGCAGTGAAAAATGGTAGGGATACCAAAGCAGCAATTTAAGAAGCAACATCAGGAATCTTATTAGTTAAAATACTATATGACTTGATTTTTTTTCACTCTTAGGCCTTATAAATAAAGTGTTAGCGTTTTACAGCTAAAAATAATACTGGAAACATTTATCAGCATGTGTGTTTCATGGTATAACATGTATGGGTGAAATGCTGTTTTTATCTATGCATTTCAAATTAGATTATATAAAGAAGAGCAAATGTAAATGTTGTCTCCTGTATCAAATTTCTCCTTTTGTCTTCTGATTTTTGTGTGGTAGTGTATTTACTCCTTTTTGGCCAGTTGAGCCCCAGAAAAAAGAAGAGCTTCAAGCAAGTACATGATGGCATGTTTAATTTTTTTCCCCTTTTAGCTTGCCTACATATTTTATGGTTTATAAAGTATGTATTGCAGCTCTGCCATGTTCATTTTGAAAATTCCATTTAAGAACCAAAATTGTAAGGACAAGTAAACCATCTCAAAAAAAAGTCTTGTTGAACTTTGTATTTCCTTTTTATAGTAGATGACTCTGAAATAATACTAAGTAAGAACTGGACTTAGTCACAATTACTCTATAGAAGCTTTTATTGTACTTTTCAGACACAGTATTTCCTATATTCCAGTGAAACAATATTGAACAAACCAAAGTTAATCAGGTTGTTACAATTTTTTTTTAAAGACTTAAGAATTCTTTCATCTCTCATTTCCATAATATAAGTTTTTGTTTTAAAGTATTTTTGATGTCAGCCTAAATATTTGGCTTATGGTTATTTTATTTATTTATCCTAATGTTTTCATATGCTGCTTTTCCTGTTCTTTCTTTTAGTCATACAGAATTTTGTTTGGGTCATATACCTAATAAGTTGCATGTTTTACATTGGGGTCAGCAAAGTATGCCTGGTGAACCAAGTCTGGCCTGCTACCTCTTTTTGTAAATAAGGCTTCCTTGGAATGCAGCCACACTCATTTGTTTATATATTGTCTGTGACAGCCTTCCTAGTACAACAGCAGAGTTGAGTGGTTGCAGCACAGACCTTTAAGACCCACAAAAACCTGAAATATTTCCTGTCTGACTTTTTATACAAAAAGTTTGACCCTTGCTTTAATTTGCCAAGAGGATTTTAATGGGTTGGCCACCCATTTCTAGAACATTTTGGGTTATATCAAAGCAATTCACTCTTTGTATATTCTTCATAGTCAAACCTTTGTGTAGGCAGGCAGTTGACATTTCCGTGTATTGGTGACTCATGAAGTTGATTAATAACAGGAATTTGTAAGATCACCTCCCTCCCATAAAATTAAGGAATTAGCATTATTAATTTTACGGATCAAATTTTTGACTTCCATTTCCTCAATTGGAATTTGAGGATTGGATAATCTTCAAGGTCTCTTTTACATCTGTGGTTCTAACACTAGTTCATTGCACATTTTATTTTCATTTTGAAAAGTAATTTGTAAGTATTGGAAAACAGAACATTTTATTCTGAAATTTTATTATTGAACAAACAAGCTCAGTGCAAAGAGCCAAAAACTATTATTTGTAAGTTAAGGCTAAATCCACATTCTGGATTTGGGGTGCTTATGGAAATGGAAAATGATTATTTCTTTTTTTTTTTAATTAGCTTCTGCTTTATTCTTTATAATTTTTAATTTAATCCATTATGCATACTTGGCATTATTCTTTGGGTTGTTTTACTCTTTTCTGTTTTACGTGAAAAAAATAATCAGCTATGCAGTTTGGAGAATTTTTCAGATTGGTTATTTTTCATGTTCAGTAAAACTGAAAATTCAGCATTTTTTAATCTTAAGAATTCTTGCTAAAACATGGAAGGCAGAGTAACCATGTCTTCTTTGCTATTCTGAATTATTCTAGTAGAATGCATATAAATTAATTCAGTTACTTTATAATATTAGCTAAATTTCTACATCTGATTTTGAAGTCCTGGGGTTTTATTGACACCAGTGTAGTAATTCAGAAATAAGTCAGGCAATCGTTATTTATTAATTTTTTTTCTCCGTGGGCATTAGTGTTTAAATAGTTCTCTTTCCATATCTTTTCCATCTAGTTATACAACAAAACAATTTTTGGAATGCATATTTTATTGACTACCTTAAGATGCATTCCTAATAGAGAAAGTTGGTATATTCATGTGATAGGACATTATACAGTACTCACACAAATGAATTACGGCTACATGTAATAATGTGAATGAATATTGGCAATATACTGATGGAAGAGAGTATGCCCACAAAGATTACATAAAATGATACTTCTTTATAAGTAAAAATTCACTAAAACTAAACATTATTTGTCTTGGCAATACATATAAGATAAAACAATATTTAACATTAATAAAAGCAAAGGAATGATAAACCCAGGCTTAGGGAGAATATAGCCTTAGGTAGGAAGAGATATGGAGAGATGGATTAGAGGAGGAACAGATAGGTAGATACAAGTTACTATCAGTTTTCTAGTTCTTGTGTTCACATTTATTATAAATAAATATAAATACAAAAGCAGGCCATGTGTGGACCAGTGATAAGAGATTATCATGAGCCAAGGATTATGGTTAATCTAATTCATGTACCTGACATCAATTAAATTAAAAAAAACAAAGCTTGTAAGAATTGGACATTTATATATTTATTTAAAGCTAATATTGGCATATGACTTGTTGTGTTCAAACATACTAACGTATTTGTTGTCTAATGTTTTAGTCTGTTTAGTCTAGAAAATGTCCACTGGCAAAACTAATGATATTATATTTAGCAACTATTGTGACATCACTTGGTAATTTTAAATAGATATCATTTTACTTCGAATCTCATATATTCTTGTTTGTGAAACTTTGCTTCCTCTATATAGGAGTTTCACAACATGCAGTAAATATGCATATGACACAGTGAAAGTGTTCCTTATATTAATGAAACCCAAAGGGTGATGTTTGTGTCTCCTTTTTGTATAAGTTTACTTGCCCTTCTATATCCATTTTTTGGTAATGTTTCATTGCAGATATGTAGACACTTTGCTCAGTCTTAACTTACTCTTTGCAATGATAATGTTAAATTGGATGAAATTCTAGTACTTGTAGGTCTTACGAGCAGTGTTCCAAGTGCCTAGTTCTTTTGTGTTCGTAAATGATGGTCTAGTTTAATATCGCAGAGCATTTTAAGCTAAGCATTTTGAGAGCAGCTTCTGCCTTTCTTTTTCTTGTGGCAGTGTGTTGCTAAAGCGCTTTCAGAGACACTGATACATCAAACAGGGCTTTCCCTTTATTTTCTTACATTGCTCTGGTTTTTGTTTGTTTTTTTGTTTTTACCAAAGCATTTTGCTCAGATTCACTTAATGCATGCATGTAATTCAAACGTGAGTGTCCATTTCTCACCAGTTGGTATGGTAGCAGCACTCAGCCCTCCCCTAGTTTCAGAATGTATGCTCTACTTGGTTGTTATTGATACATGTTTGTTCTGTTTGTATGTAGGTCCTATGCACAGTCAATTGGAATCCTTGAGTGACTCTTGGGCTCGCCTGAAACATAGCAGAGACTGGTTATGCAACTCCTCTTACTCCTTTGAGTCTGATTTTGATCTTACCAAGTCTTTGGGAGTTCACACTTTGATCGAAAATGTTGTAAGCTTTGTGAGTGGAGATGTGGGGAATGCTCCAGGTTTTAAAGAGCCAGAGGAAAGTATGTCTACGAGTCCCCAGGCCTCTATCATTGCAATGGAACAGCAGCAGTTAAGGGCAGAAGTAAGTCTTTGATACTTACTCCTCAAGAGGCACTGTGGAAACTTAAATGGAATCACTGACTGTACAATAGTAGAAAAAATTTTTCCTTTTCATCTACTCTTTGCCTCTCCCTCTCCTCCACCTGAACTTTTTGATGTCACTATCATATAGTGGCATAATATATTGTTTGAAATGGACAAAGTGCATTTTTAATTGCCATCTCTTAGAGCAAGATACTGTAATCTTAAGTCTTGCCTTGTCTCCTAGAAACTAAAATGAGACTGGCTAGTGAGCATATACATCTGCTTCTTAGAGCCTCTGGTTTTGACCCATTTGTCTCCACTTAAAAAAGGCTAGATTAGGACACCACAGTAGTAATGATGAATGCTGAAGTTAGTGAACAGAACTTTAAGGGGACCTAAGATGCCTGTGTAGCCTCATAGTATTTCCCTCAAAATATTTATTATTCTGGTTTTAACATGTACACAAATTCTTTAATACTCTTCCTTTAGGATGTGGAGGTTAATTCCCGTTCTCTTAAAGTAAGCAGGACTTAGTGTCTCGGAGCTAGCAGAGTACGAAAAGGGAAAAACATGAATAATTTTACATTGCAGAAGCCTGACACACATCACCTTAGCCAAGTGATCAAGATTAACATTATCAACAATAAGTTATAATGACATCATACATCCCTGAAAATAATGTGTTGAGAAGAGGACTTCATAGTATTTTCCCCTAAATCCATAACTCTAGTCCAGTCGTGAAAAAATATCAGGCAAGCCCAAATTGTGGGACATTCTGTAAAATACATGAACAGCTCTTTTGAAGGAAAGATGGCAACTGGGACAGACTAAAAGAGACTAAGGAGACATGACAACTGAATGCAAAATGGTATCCGGGATTGGATCCTGGAACAGAAAAGGAACATTTTGGGAAAACTGGTAAAATCCAAATAAAGTCTGTAGTTTAGTTATAGTGATGTACCAGTGTTCATTTCTTAGTTTTGATAAATGTACCATAGTCACCTAAGATGGTAACATTAGTGGAAAGTAGGAGGAAGCATACAGGAAGAATCTATACCATGTTTTCAACCCTTCTGTACTATTGTTAAATGTACAGTTATTTCAAAATAAAAAGTTATTGAAAAAAAAAAAGAGGGATAGGCTGATGGACTACAGTGGTAGGTTTTGCCCTCCTAGCTAGGGATGAGAGAGCCAGATGTTCAAGAGACCCACAGAGAAACCTTCCAGAAATTCTTTTTCTAATTCTTGAACGGAACACTATTCATTCTATTTAACTTCCCTGTAAGTGAAGGAAGCAATAATCATAACACTTTATGGTTTTGAACTCTTCGTGTATATATATATATATCCTCGTGAGCATCACAGTAGCTATGTGAGTAGGTTAGAAAAAGTACTATAGGATTAGCCTTATTTGACACATGAAGAAACTGAGATTCAGAAAGTTAAGTGAGTTTCCCAAGGCCACAAAGTACATGGAAGAGTCTGGCCTTGAAATTAGGTCTCATACATCCAGATCTGCTTTGCTCATTGTCCTGTGTAGCCTCTTAATTACTGAAGTGTGCTAGTAGAGTTTTTAGAAATATTTTGATTTTAATGATAAAATACATGTCTACTTTAATAGAATAGAGCCCTAAGAAACGTCAGGATTTTCTGTGCTAAGTATATTATCTGTGTTGGAATTCCTTTGTGTCTCAGTTCAGTGAAGAACTCTAAAATATATTCATTTTGCTTTTCTCAAGCTACGTTTAGAAGCACTTCACCAGATCCTCGTTCTTTTGTCTGGGATGGAGGAAAAAGGAAGCATCTCTCTGACAGGAAGCAGATCAAACTTGGGCTTCCAGTCATCCACACTGCTCACGTCTGTGAGGCTGCAGTTTCTAGCAGGGTGTTTTGGTTTAGGCACTGTGGGACATGCAGGAGCCAAAGGAGAGAGTGGCCGATTGCATCACTATCAGGTAAGTGACAGATCTGGCGTGTGAGGATGCACCTTGCAGTATATTCAGATTCTGGCCATTTTTTTTTTAAACATCAGTTTAATAATGCTAAGGTTTCTGGTGTTTAACATTGAGATTTAAAAATATAAAGGCTTTTAAATGACTCTTAAAGCTATCTAAGTCGTTTAGTTTCCTGAGTAATAGTAGTATAGTGGAGATTAGGTTGTTTTTTTAGATCCTCTGCTGGCTCAGTTGTCATAACCCTTAGCCAAATTGGATAGAGATAGATCTAATTTGGGATAGGGATTGGTGTTTGGGAGAATGGGTTTCCAGAATTTACATTTATACTTTTATCATTTTACCCAGTTTCTCTGATGACTTGAAAAAAAATTTTTTGAGTGTTATCTTTATGTCTTCCATATTTAGAGAAGAAAAATTGCTTTGTGGGAAAGGAGAAAGAATATATAGAATCAGGAATTGTCAAGCATTTAAATATAAATTTATTATAAAGCTTTTATATATTGAACCATACTGAATAATTAAATACTGCCATAGGACTCTAGCATAGAGTAGGATAAAATGCTATTACTTTTATTTGGTAGGAAGTGTCATTGTTACTAATAGAAAAAGTAAATCTTTATTCAGGATGGGATCAGAGCAGCTAAAAGAAATATTCAGATTGAAATCCAGGTGGCTGTGCATAAGATTTATCAACAGTTGTCTGCTACCCTAGAGAGAGCTCTACAGGCAAATAAGCATCACATTGGTGAGTAACTGCCCCCACAAATATAAGATGCAGGTTACATTTTATGCTAGATACTTAATGTTCTATATCTTGTTTTAACATTAATAGGTCAATTTACATGTAAAAGAATACATATTTGAAAATGTAGTGGTGTTCCACATTACTATTTATATTTTTGAATATGCTTTGTTTTAGTGTGTTGTTTACTTCAAAGAAAATTCTCAGTTGTCTTTCTTTCTTTTTTTTCTAGAAGCCCAGCAACGTCTCCTTTTGGTTACAGTTTTTGCTCTGAGCGTTCACTATCAACCAGTGGATGTTTCTTTGGCAATTTCCACTGGTCTGCTAAATGTATTGTCGCAGTTATGTGGTACAGACACCATGCTGGGACAGCCTCTGCAGTTACTGCCAAAGACGGGTGTTTCTCAGCTTAGTACAGCTTTAAAAGTGGCTAGTACAAGATTGCTCCAAATTCTAGCTATCACTACAGGGTGAGCATTATAGATGTCTTGATGGAACTGTATGGCACCTGGTCTTTTCTCATTTGAGTAATTTCCACTTCCCCCTAATGTCCTTTGTGTGTTTAAGTACATTTACCCTACTATGTTATTACCCTTTTTTTTCCCTGTTACTTCATGTAGGACTTACGCTGATAAACTGAGCCCCAAAGTAGTTCAGTCCTTGTTGGATCTACTCTGTAGTCAGTTGAAGAATTTGTTGTCCCAAGCTGGTGTACTACTTATGGCCTCTTTTGGAGAAGGGGAAGGAGAAGAGGGTGAAGAAGAAGAAAGAAAAGTTGACTCCAGTGGAGAAACTGAGAAGAGAGATTTCAGAGGTAGCATAAACCTTTTTTTGTCATTATTTACAAGCATTTATTGAGTCCTCATGTGAATATTAGAATGTAGACTTCTTTCTGTTGTGAGGAGTGAAAGAATTTTTTTAGAAAGAATTTTCATTTACTCATTTATAAACTCTTTTGCTCTCCAAATAAGTGTGATTTCGATGAGCTCCTGACTGAACCTCTTCTCTTTAAAGTCTTTTAACCCTGATATAGCAACCATACTGTTCCCTAAGTTCAGCTTCTCCTTGGCTGTCCTGGTTCTAGAATCTAGAGGTTCTAGGTGACTGATTCCCCCAGGTTCTGTTTTCTTAGCATTTGATCCTGACAACCCATCGTTAACCATAGTCTTGACTTAAGTGTTCCCTCAGGAACACAGGTTTTCATATATGGAAACTAGGTTAAAATTAAAGGACCTGAACAGTAGAAGTACTTCCTATATCTGCTACATAATTAAGGAATAAAGATTTAAGATTGGCCATTTCTTAAAGAGATTTTTATGAAACTGCCATGTCTTATTACTGTAATAAACTCTGGGAGACCTTAAATCCTCTCTGGACCAAGATGGCTGGCTGGCTGGCTAGCTAACTAGCCAGCCAGATGAATGAATGGATGGAGAGAGAGCAAGTTACTTAACCTTTCTGTGCCCACAATTCCCTCATCTGTAAATAAGGATAATAGAACCAACCTCCTTAGAGTGTTTGAAGACTAATTAAATACATGCAAAGCACTTAGAGCAGTGTCTGGCACATAGTGAGAGCTATGAATGTGGATGTTAATATTAATACTGGAATACTGTACTAAATATTAAAATTAAATAAAGTAATATTTAAATAATATTGTGTAGATAGGTGGGTTGGTAGAGGAAATACCTGTGGATACAAAAATGATAAAACATGGTCTCTACCCTTAGAGACCTTCTAAGGTAACCAGAGAGGCAGACATGTCAACAAATAATTACACTGTAATACAAGAAGCTCAGAAGAAATAGCTAAATCTCTTAAGTCAGAATCTAGGAGGATATATGAGTCTAATTAAGGACTAGCTTTTGGTTTGAGGGGCTACCCCTGTGTCACATTCCTTCTTCCTGTTTATATAAAGAGTGTGGTATTTTTACAAAGACCATGCCAGACTCACAAGGCATGGTAAAATAAACAAGCTTTTAATGCCTCCTCCTGTTTTTCTGAGATCCAGTGAGGGATACACGGTGATTAAGGTAATAGTTTCTCACCACTCTGTGCTGAGTACTGCACATATGGACAGCAGGGAAGACCTAATAGAGTTACTTCTCAACTTATAGGCCCCTTAGGAAAACTGGGCCCTTCCATATCTAGTAAAGAAAGAAGCACTTCTTCCGTAAGTGCATCTCAGCAGGTGTAAGAGCAGATGGGATTCACATCCATTCCCCTCAGGTCGTCCTAGAGAGAGGGCTGTTGCACCATCTCTATTCATGGGGATGGCTGGGAGTGAGACTGATGCAAGTCAACGGTGGCCAGGTATTAAAAACCCCACAGACACTCTAAAATACTTAACTGAAAGTAAGGTGTACCTTTGATTTCAAACTGGTATTGGTACTGAAACACATACCATCTCCAAATTGTATTAACCGTCTTTCTATTTAAGGTCTCCAAACTTAATTAATTCAACTAATTAACTAATTTAGTATCATGTTACAGAGATGCTTGCTGGGAGTGAGGATGGGGAGTAGGATAGAGCCCTCATAACAGATTTTCCCAAGGATCTCTACCAAGAGAGAAGGCTTCATAGAAGAGGTAGCTCTTGAACTGGATTTTGAAGAATGTGTAGGAACAGGGTTGGAGTAGTATGTGGGTATCCAGCTCAGGCTAATAACTTTATATTCTTCAAACTGATATTATAAAAATATTTGCTTATTAGCATTTAAGTAAAGAAGAGGTAGAGGACCATGTAGAGGAATTGTAGCAGAGGAGTACAATTGTCTCTCATTGTCACCAGCGTTCTAATTCTGTCATAGACATGCACACCCATCTCAGCAGAACAGATGTCCTCTAGTTATGACAAGATGTCTGTGAAAGTAGATTGCTGGCCATTTAAGTGTGGTGCCCTTGGTGCGGGGGTCTCCTTCTAAGTGACTCGTCTGTGTATTCCTTAATTTGACATGCCAGGATCTCCCTGAAAGGAATGCTGTGTATAATACTTGCCTCCAAATCATTATGATTTTGTATGTTTTAGTGCCCTGTAGAGATTGATATTCTGGGCAACTGCCTCACTGGCATACTTCTTCCTCTTGGCTCTGAGTAGGATTTGCCAGGCTGAGAGGGTATGAAAGGTGATGGATGATGATAGAACGTGGTGTGTTACAGGAAGAGCAGATAGTCCTTTGGCCTAAAAATGCACAGGGTGGAGGGAAACTATGAGAGGGGCGACAGGAGAGAAGCCGGTACTGTTACTGGTGGAAAAACCGAGAAGATTGCTTAGAGCAAGTTTATATAAGAGATATACATGGAGTTGGTGCTCAGGCAAACCAGACACAGCCTTATAAATGTGTTTCTTTGTAGAATCTGAAAACACCAAGTCTTCTTTAGGGATGTGATTCTTAATTTGATGGGGCTGGGGGAGGTCACAGACGTTTTGAAAATGTGAATCAAGTTGTGAACTCTTTTACTAGTCAGATGTACACACAATTTTCATACAACTTTAGGGGGTTCACAGACCATTTCTCTCAGATTCTACCTCATAGAACTCTAGACTTGGATAGAGAACTGTTGCATTTTAAAATAGCAGTAAAAAAAAAAATGCACAAAACCAAGTACACATACTTTGTTCTAGCAACCTCACTATTATTATACACAGATGTAAAAAATGTTTTTAAGTTCGGCTTTGTTTTCTGACCTTTCCCCATGGTGTTCTTTAAGTTTTAAAAATTCAGCAGCCAACTGACAACTTAGATTTTGAATTAGGTTTGGGCTAACTACAATCTAAATGCAAGTTACTTGGTATGACTTTTTCCTGTTGATTTTTGGTTGTAATGTAAACTTTTCTCTTTACTCTTCAGCTGCTCTTAGGAAACAACATGCAGCAGAACTGCATCTGGGGGATTTTTTAGTTTTTCTTCGCAGAGTTGTATCTTCAAAAGCAATTCAATCAAAAATGGCTTCCCCAAAATGGACAGAGGTGCTTCTAAACATAGCATCTCAGAAGTGTTCTTCAGGTATATGACTTTTGCCTTATTTTAGAGTGTTTTTATACATTACGTGTATTTTATTCAGATAATACCACACTTTAACAACATTGAATATTTGACCTTGATTTCAAGACTTTTGTTTTCTGAGTACTTACTCGGTCAAAAGGAAAGTCCAATTTCAGGAGTAAAATTTGATAGGAATTAATAGAAAGTAGCACCAGGCTAGATTATGGATTTAATCTAAAGAGAACTTGACTCTATTTGTTTGGATTACCATAATAAAAAGCAGAGAACATCCTGTTTAATAATTGGTGCAGATTTTGATGTCACTTGTTGGATTATCAAAATGCAGGTCTGATTGTCCGTTCTCTATAATCATAACATGATTTCTGTTGTCTTGATTGTAACTTCTGATTGTATGCTGTCTATGTGAGCTCTATGTAATAAGCTTAACTCCAGGTTCTTAGTCTAAAAGTCTGGTCAGCCTTCATAGATTACTGTCAGTCCTTTCCTAGTCTTTTTTTTTTTTTTTTTAAATTCATTTATTTTGAGAGAGAGAGAGAGCACAAGCGGAGGAGGGGCAGAGAACTGAGAGAGAGAGAGAGAGAGAGAGAGAGAGAGAGAGAGGCAGGCATGTGGAGCTCAAATTCATGAACCATGAGTTCATGACCTGAGCCCAAGTCGGACACTTAAATGACGGAGCCACCTAGGTGCCCCACCCTCCAGTTTTTTTTTTTTTAATTGTGGTAAAATGTATATAAAATTTGCAGTGGTGTAAAATATAAAATGTACAGCTTTTAATTATTTAAGTGTATAATTCAGTGACATTCACTATATTCACAGTGTTACTCAACCATTACTACTCTCCATTCTGGAACTTTTTTATCATCCCTAGTCTTTCTTAAATAGGCTAAAACAAATTTAATTTTCCATGGTACATGTTGTTTTATATGTATACGTTGTCAATATACTTTGCTAGTTTTTCTTAACTCGTATAACTTATAACAGGCTTTTTTCTCATTTAATAAGGTGAACCTTATATAATATTAAAGTCTTGGAGCATAAAGAAAAAACCAGATATTCATTTATTTTTAACTGGTTTTGTTGTAGTAGTAGGTATAAAAAAGAGCATCATTATTCTGACTCTGCTTTTGCTTACTTCAGAAAAGTATAAACTGCTTACTCCCCATTAATCCGAACAGTCTCTGTGAGGCAGTCAAGGCATGGATGGAGAAGCAATGAAAGGATATGAAAACCTGAGCTTTAGAGATTAACAGACCTGTTTAAAATTCTCCTTCTGCCTCTGCTGAGCTATGGTCACATTACTTAACTTCTCTCAGCCTCACTTTCCTCATCAGTAAAACAGGGATGTGATGTAGGATTTATAAAGATCAATAGAGTTACTGTGTGTGAAATGCATAGCATAGTACCTGGCACAGGTAGTTATTATAGTGCTGTTCCCTTTTATATACAGAAAAACTGAGACGTAAACATGAATATTCATGTACATTAGTGGGTCTGGGCTGAGTCCAGAATTCTTGTGATAATAGGTTGAAGTGTCGTCCATTCCACCCATAAATGCTTAGGAGCCTCAAATATGTTTATTCAAGAAGTTCATTTACACTTTTAAAAAAATTTCTTAATGTTTATTTTTGAGAGAGAAAGTGAGAGTGGGGGAAGGACAGAGAGAAAGGGAGACAGAATCCAAAGCAGGCTCCAGGCTCTGAGCTGTCAGCACAGAGCCTGATGCAGGGCTCCAACTCAAAAAGGTCACAACCTGAGCCAAAGTCAGACGCTTAACCAACTGAGCCCCTAGGTGCCCCATTTACACTTTTTAAAAAATGTTTGTTTATTTTTGAGAAAGAATGAGAGAGAGAGAGAGAGAGAGACCTAGAGAGAGAGACCTAGAGACCTAGCACAAGTAGGGGAGGGGCAGAGAATGAGGGAGACACAGAATCCGAAGCAGGTTCCAGGCTCCAAGCTGGAGTACAGAGCCCTACATGGGGTTCGAACTCATGAACCATCAGATCATGACCTGAGTCAAAGTCAGACACTTAACCAACTAAGTCACCCAGGCGCCCCTCAGTTACACTTTGAATTTAAGTCACACTGATAATAAGAAAATGTCTTTTCCCTCCCCAGGTATTCCTCTCGTTGGTAACCTAAGAACAAGGCTCCTTGCACTTCATGTCCTTGAGGCTGTGCTACCAGCTTGTGAATCTGGCGTAGAAGATGATCAAATGGCTCAGGTTTCTATTTTTAAAGCTATTTAGAAGATACTTTTCACATCTGTAACGTTATTTTTCCAAAATCTAAATTATAGTCTCTTCAGTTGTAAATGTATCATTTATTTAATAGCTAGACTTCTCCTTCTGAAATTGCTTTATTATTTAATTTCCAAGCAAGGAGAAAGAGAAATTAAGTTATGGGTGTGAGGAGTAGGGAGATAGTGAATACTTAAAAGGTCAGAAGGAAAGGAAGATCTGTGGAATTTCTTCCTAGGTTTGGGCGTTTAGAGAGAGAAGTGTGTGAGGTTGTGTGTCTTCATCAGAGGTCCATGTAGCGAAGAAACATGAGGGTAGTGGGACCCACTTTCTAGTGGATTAACGATCTTTCTAGAAACAAGATATTTAAATTACAGCCAACCACTGAAAGTAGTTGTTGACTTTGGTATGATGAAATTTTACATGTGACTTAGTATTACTTACATGATTTATCTTTTCTAATATTACTTAAAATCACCTTTACAAATTTCATCATTCTTTTTCCTTCAATAAATAGGTTGTTGAACGCCTCTTTTCCCTTCTGTCAGACTGTATGTGGGAGACACCCATTGCTCAGGCCAAACATGCTATTCAGATAAAGGAAAAAGAACAAGAAATAAAGTTACAGGTAAGCGATTCTTCCAAAAAGGTATTTTTAGACCACACAAGTAAATACCCTGTCTCCTGTCTCTGGATCCCTTCTTCTCTGAGGGACTTGGTTCTACCAGTTACTCCATATTCTCTCTGCACTTTCTTCTTCTCCACTGGTTCTTTCTTCTCAGCTTATAAACATCTCTAATTCCCACCCTCCCAAACTCCTTTTTACCAAGAAGCCTCCCGTGTTCCTGTCTTTTCTTTCATTGCTAAGCTTCTCAAAAAAGTAATTTTATACATGTTGGGGCCACTCCTTAGTTCTCATTTTCTCTTCAACTCAATTGTTGATCTTCCATCAGAGCACCGAAATTAAATGACAAAGGTTAGTGCCAATTGCTAAATATAGGATACACTTTTTTGTCCACATCTTACTCCATCTCTGGAAACTCTAGCCTTCTATTGTTTTCGAAACTACCTTATTCTACATCGCTAGTCCTCTGCCCATCCTTGGTTCCCTCTAGAGGCATCTCTTCTTTGGTGCCACGTTCTCCTAGCCTCCATCCCAAACACTGCTGGCCCTCAGAGTTCCAGTCTTAGCTTTTCCAACAGCCTCAGTATATCCGGGACCATTTTCACCTGTATGCAGTGCCTTCCAAACTTAAATGCTAGCCCAGGTGTCTCCCCATCAAATCTTTATACTTTTCTCCCTGTTCCATTTTCTAATTGATGGCACCATCATTCACATAGCATTTCAAACCTGAATTCTTGGGAATTCTGGATTTTCCTGATGTCTCCCGATCCACATAGTCATTGGGCCCCATTGATTTTACTTCCTATATAGCTCTTAATCTTAAATCCATTCATTTAGCTACCTCAATCTTTCTCTTGGTTTTTTGAGTCCACACTTTTTCTGGTTTTCCTTCTATCTCAGTACAGTGACCTCTTCTCATTCTTTTATATTGGTTCTTCCCTCTTCTGTTTAAGTGTTAGATTATCCCAGGCCTCCCAAGACCCCTTCTTTTTCTCACCATCATCCCCATTCCCTTTCCTTCACCCAACAAAACCTTATTCAGACACATATGCTGTTGCTTCCCAAATTTTTAATTCCAGTTCTAACATTTTCCCTGAATTCTGGGCTACCATATCCATCTTCTACTTGCCTTACCACTTGAATGATAGTCTAGTAGGCATCTCACACTTCATAGCATTTTTAGTTCTATGAGATCCTGTTCCTTCCTCAGCTTTCCTATCTTCCTAGTTAGTGACTTGACTAAAAAAACCTAGGTGTTATCCTCTTTCTGTCACCACTACCCTCCCGCCCCCCATTTTCTCCCTCCATACAATCTCCAAGTCCTATTGTTTCCTTTGTAAAATATAACTTGAATTTGCCCACCTCCTCATTTCTCTGCCATCACCCTGTTCCAAGCCACTATCATCTCTGACTTGGACTATGCAGTAGTCTCCTAAATGGCCTTTTTGTTTTCATTTTTAATTCCCTATAGTCCTTTCTCTGCATGGGATTTAGAATGATCTTTTAAATTGTAAGTCATAGCATGTTGGTACTGTGCTTAAAACCTTCCATTGGTTTCTCATCATTCTTGGGATAAAATCTAGAACTATTCGTTCTCCCCCCTTTTGCTCACTACACTCAGAACAACTTGCCTTCTTCCTGTTTCTTGAACACACTAAGTTTGTTCCTTCGTTTATGCTTTGCATGGCTATTCTTTCTACCTAGAGTACTTCCCCCATAGGTTTTTCAGATGTCAAGTTCTTCTTACTATTCAGGTCTCAATTATCACTTCAGAGAGTCCTTTCCTTATCCTCAATCTAGAGTTAGTTGTCACATACTCTGTTACATGATTTGCTTTAATTTTGACATAGCACTTATTACCTGATATTTTTTATTTATCTTCTATCTCTACCTTCTAAAATGTAAGTTCTAATATATATATAAAATATAACATATTATAATTAATAAATATATATCATATTTTTTAATTAATATATAATATATAATATGTAACATATATAATATAAGTTCTGTGAGATCAGAGATCTTATCTCTATCTATCTAATATACTGCTGAATATATAGGACCTGGTATAGTAGTAGATACTTAATACTCATTGAATGAATTAATAAGTTCAAGTTCTCAGTATTTTTTACTTGAACTCTTGTGATAATCTTCTGATTGATCTCTCTGCCTTCATCCTATATACACCTGGTAGAACAATGTTTCTAAAGCACAGATCTGATTAGAGATTCTCTATATAAATTTGTGTAGGCACTCCCTGTTATCTGTTAGGTTCAAACTTAAAATGGCGTTCAAGACATTCCATGATGTTCTCTTTTCTCTTTCTAGCCTCCTTTTTTGCTGTCTCATCCTCTAGACATTCCACACTGCTTACAATTACCATAGATCACTGAACTCTTTTGTACCTCCATGCCTTGGCACCATGGTTTATATACTGCCTAAATGTCTTCCTCTTCTTTGACCATCTGCTGAATGCCTCATCATTTAGGACTCACCTCAGAAATCCTCCTCTTTTGAATGCTTTCCTTCTCTTTCCCAAGCATGTTTAGACACTTAAACCTTTTTGTTTCTGCAATACTTGCATGTAACTCTTGTTATTCTCCACAGTACTGGTGGTACTTATTTCTTTGACCCTAATTGGACCGTAAGCTTTATGCATGGACCCCGCTGTATTTATCATTGAGTTTCCTTGCTTACATTGTACCTGGTACATAGTAGATACTTAATAAATATTTGTGAAATAAAACCAAAGAGTCTTAGAATATATATTAACTGAGATCTGAATTATTCCAAAATACTGACCCAGCTTCCTTTTTGGTAGAAGCAGGGAGAGTTAGAGGAAGAAGATGAGAATCTTCCTATACAAGAAGTATCCTTTGATCCAGAGAAAGCTCAGTGTTGTCTAGTGGAGAATGGACAGATTTTAACTCATGGCAGTGGAGGAAAAGGATATGGATTGGCATCAACTGGAGTAACTTCTGGATGCTATCAGTGGAAGGTATGTAGAATTCCAAGTAGTTTTTAGCATTTTGTGTTTTAGTCCTTACCAAAAAACGTTCTTACCAAAAATGTGTATCAAAAACTTTTTAAAAATCAGATGTAGGGACACCTGGCTGGCTCAGTCAGTAGAGCATGCAACTCCTGATCTCAGGGTTGTGAGTTCAAGCCCTATGTTGGGCATGGAGCCTACTTAAAAAAAAAAAAAAATCATATGTAAATGTTTTATCATTATGTAAGATGTTAACATAAATGGAAACTGAATGAAGGTATACAGGAACTCTATTATTTTTGTAACTTCTATAATGTCTTCTAAAGTTACCTGAAATTTTTTTTTTAAATGAACAGTTAAAAAATTATGATAATCCCTCTCATGAGGGATCACAGAGATCATACTCAGCCATGAAAATACAATAATGATGTGATGTTTCTGCCTGGGAAAGCCCATTAGAGATTCCATGCCCAAGATTTTTATTGGGTGCTGGTCACCCTCTGACATACACTAAAATTTTAGATTCCCAGAAGGAAAGCAGGTGTTTATGTTAAACTATAACGTTGTACAAAACAGTCTAGGCACAATGAGCTACCCTTCTTGTAAAGTTTTTATCACTGAAGGGAACTGGTTATCATTCTAGTTCCAGATGCCAGCCAAGGACCAACATTGCAAGCAGGCCTTTCTATGGATGGCAGTCTCTGCTGTATTAATTCCTTTTTATCACAGTTGACCCCGTTGGCTCTTGGCCATAGTCTCTTTATAGTAAAATTATATTGTGTGTGTGTGTGTGTGTGTGTGTGTGTGTGTGTGTGTGTGTGTATACACACACATACATATATATGTATGTGTAGTATATACTATAAATAATATAGTATATTATTATCAGTAGGGCGCCAGGCAACAGGGTGAGACCAGCCTGTACTATTGACTTCAGTTATGCTTCCTTGGTTTTAGACTTAGCTAGTTAAAAACAAATCTCATTAACCATAAATGTCTGTCATAGAAAGCCATGTGGATTTGTCTTTAAGTTTTTTATATTAACTCACTTAGGCATCAGTTCAGCACAGCACACCTCTGGCCAGTCCAGGGCTCAGGTAGTGTCATGATAGGGTGTATACACAAGAAATACAATTCTAGAAGGCATACATGCTATCCCTGGAAACAAATAGTTTATAATTGTTAGGATACCCCTAATCAGGTTAAGCAGAACATGTTAACGGGGCCCCAATGTGACATTCCACCAGAGGGCCCCCCACTCTCTATTCCCAGTGCAGTTTGAATAATCTAGAGTCATTGGGACTCAGATACTGCCTAAAGGCAGTCATTTAAATGGTTTTGTTTTTCTCTGACTTCACTTTATCTGCCTGAAGAGCATGATGACATCTAGAGGTGTGCTGGAAATGTGCAGGTGCTGGGGCCAGCCACCCCCTGTTTCTTACAGCCTGTCATTTGTAACGGGAGGCTCAGCAGTCAGGTTGAATATGAAGTACTCACAGTAGCCTTCAAGACAATATAGATTTTTTCCCCTCTAAAGAGAAGCAGTTCTCAAAAACAAAGATCATTAATGCCTTCCCCACTCCTCCACACTTCCCAAGGGTCTGGGTTTTTGTTTTTTTTCCCCCCTTATTCTAAAATCAGTATGTCTCATTTAGTAATTATAACTTCAGATTTTTTCCATCATTTTTTTTGTCTTCATTTAGACCTTTTGTCCAGAAGGGTTGGGTGCAAGGACAAAAGAATTTTTACACAAAAACATTTTCATACAACTTAACCAGAAGAGTTAGTTGGGAGATTGGTCAGGACAAAAGCCCAGTTAAAAAATTTTTTTATTTCAAAATAGAAAGTTTAAAAACCTCCTCTTTTATCCTAATCATTTATCTAGTTAGCAGCCTAGAAAGATAAATCTCTTTCTGTGAGAGCTTCTTTTAATAAAAGGCCTTACTAAAATAAGTGTATCAGAAGAAAGATGTGACATGTAGTCAAGCTATCAGTCTGTTGTTGCAAACTGCAACTAATCCAAAAACCTGAGCATAAGTCAACAGCAGTGGGATGTCCCCAAGAAGAGGTTGACAGTCCAGTTAATTAAGAGTGGATGGCAGGGTTATACTCCCTGGGGTATGCCTTCCTCCAACTTTCTATTTTGAGCAGGAATTGCAAGTTAGGAGTATAATCATTTTCTTTGTCAGAAATATGGAGCCAATTAGTTCAAATTTAGATGGTTCCATAAAAGAAAAAGCCCTTACCCAGGGGTATCTGCAAGTGATCTGGACAGTCCAGCAGAATCGATGATATTTTCATAGTTTTTGGCCCCACAGAGGAGTCCTAAATCCACAACAGTCCCAGAATTTAGGTTTTGTTCATTGGGCCAGTTTCTGCTTTTAAGTTGAGCATAGCTCATGTTAGGTTGAAACAGCCCAAGGCAGATAATTTCAGGTTTTAGATTAGAGTCAGGTCCAGGTAATTAGGATCTATAAATTCAGGATTCTAAAAAGCTAAGCAACTTTTTTGGCAGCAATGAAGCATAGATTCTTGTAAGACCAAACTGCTGTGTTTTAAGTCAAAGTGACAAGTAATACTTTTGTAGGTGGTTTTGTTTGTTTGTTTTGTTTTTGTTTTTTTGCCTTGTCAGTCTTTAGAGTCCAAATTTCGCCAGTCAAAATTTAGGTTGGAAAATCATTAGCCTCTAAGAGTCAGATATCAGATTTTACAAGAACTCAATGGCAAGTAAAACTGCTTTTTAAAACTCTGAAAGTGTATCTGTGTATCTCTCTCTGGAGATTACCACTCTTTTTATTTGGTCTCTCTTTTTCCAGAGGCAAAAATCATCAGTTATGGAAACTTATTTTTGTCTCCAGTACTCAAAAGAGTTTAAATTTACCCACTGGTGGTAGAAAACATGGAAGTTGGATCTCCCTAACAATTTTTCTTTTGCAGCTTTCACTGATCAGGATGATCCCTTAGGATTTATTAATTTTACATCAATTTTTATCATACATCCAGATGCAGTAGCCACAGAACACTTGCAAATGCTTTTTTTAAAAATTTACTTTTACCCTCAGATTTCAGGTTTACTCAAAGCCCTAGCAGTAAATTTAGGGTAATTCATTGGGTCAGGACCACTGCTACAGCAGTGGAAGCATCTAGGCTAAAGAAAATATCTAGAGAGGTGTTTGTATTTTCATTTCTTTTTTCTTTTTTGTTTATTTAAAGCTTTGCTCCAGCTTTGGGAACTGATTGATCTTTTTTTCCTCTTGGAGGAAAAAGCAACACAAACTTCTAATATTTTTGATCTACCCAGAACTCTCCTTCAGGGAAATTTGAACTCTTCCCCCTCCTGCCCAGAGGAGAGGCAACTGCAAGTTAATTTTTATTATTTGGCCCATCCAAAGCCTTTTTATAAGGATGTTTGGGCCCCTTTCTCTTCCCGCCTACAAGAGAGCACACTACAAACTTTATCCTCTTTTTGACTCACTTTAGCTAACAGGGCCTAAAGCAGTCACTGGAGTCAGTGAACTAACTCTCCTATGGTTGGATCTATTACTTTTGAATTCCATAGGTAACTTTTATCTCTCTCAACAGATAGCAGTTTACCTGCTGTTTCATAACACCTGTAACTCTGTAGCCCACCAGGCACCAGAGCACCATCTTTTCCCACTTGTCTCTCTCTCTTTTCTCCAAATAATACTGTAACTATGTTTTAATGAGTTAGAATTGTTCTAGTCTAGTGAATTTTCATTTATTTTATAAAATGATGAAATTGTTTCATTTATATGTTATTTTCACTTGGGCTGAAAATGAACTTATCGTATTCCCATAAATGCATCAATGTTACTTGTGAGCATATTCCCCAGTATTGGTTTATACAGTTAATTATACATAAACAAGTTTTTTGGATATTAGTGAACATTACCATTTTCATTTTAGTTTTACATTGTGAAGGAAAACAGAGGTAATGAAGGCACGTGTGTTGGAGTTTCTCGCTGGCCAGTACATGACTTTAACCACCGTACTACCTCCGATATGTGGCTGTACCGGGCCTACAGTGGTAACCTCTATCACAATGGAGAACAGACTCTGACGTTGTCCAGTTTTACTCAAGGAGATTTCATTACCTGTGTGTTAGACATGGAAGCCAGAACCATTTCCTTTGGGAAAAATGGAGAGGTACTGAAACTCATTGACAAGCATTGCATGTTTTCTTTTTTATTTACACTCAGTTATTTAAGTGCTGATTACTCAATTAATACGTTATCCACCCTTTGCTTTTTCTCTAATACCTTTTGGTTCTTTTAGTATTTACCAGGACCACAGAAACAACAGAAAGATAGTAAATTCCCAGTAAGATTTTTGAAGCAGATGAACAAATCAGGATCATTAGTTACATGTGGAATTTTCTTGGTTAGCAGGGTTGAGATTTGATCTTATAAATTGTGTTCTGTCTCATAAGAGCTTTGAGTCTTAATGTAATTAGATATTCCATATTTTTTTAAAAAATGTGTTTTCGTCTCCTCTGCCACACTATAGGAACCCAAATTGGCTTTTGAAGATGTGGACGCAGCAGAGTTATACCCGTGTGTAATGTTCTATAGTAGCAACCCAGGGGAGAAGGTAATGAAACTTCAAACATTTATACTTAAGTGTAAAGGATATTTGTCTTCTTTTAAATTAATATTTGTTAGGATCAGATAGAGTTTATAAATGGAATAAAGTATTTCTACCATTAAAAGTACCTGTTCAGGTAATTTATTCTCCTAGAAAGTTAGATTACTTTTAGAAATTGCCTTTCCTCTTCATTAAGGCACTATTTGATATTCTGGCAATTTGAATGTAATGAGTCAACTTTCAATTATAGGAATCATAGGCGATAGTTTAGGAGTAATCTGGTTCATTGGCAGTTGTTCATTCGAGAAAGAGATCTAGAAATAATCTTAAATGTAATCAGATACCCTTAGCTGAATAATGGCAGATCCAGTTGTGATATGGAACCTGAGGTTCATTCAGCTGAGGGGGTTCTTACACCTTATAGATGGTGTTAATTTGAACCCCAAACCTTCAGGAGGACAGTATTAAAGGGCTATACTCTCGCTAAAAACTTTTTTTTTCTTCATCTAAAAGCCAAGAAGAGACAAACGTCTTTGTGGTCTCCCTGTTGCTTTCTTTTCTACCACATCCTTTCACTTGAGGATGAAGTGTGGCCTAGCTCTCGTCTCCAGAATTTCTAGTTCTTTTGTAGTAGAAAGTGTTCACACTGTCATATGTCTATAATGGAAGTGCTGAACTTGATCAGTCCTACCTATGAAAGTTACCTTTTATTCTGTGCTTTTAAATGTGTTTTTAAAATTTTCAAGGTCATGTAATTTTAAGCTAGCATTTTATAAGTGAAGGGAGCTGCCTCCTGAGTAGGTAGTCAGCAAAACTGGGGATGAAGTTCAGAGACAGCCCAGTACCTGCAGTCATCCCTTTCCTTGGTGATATTCTTGCAGCCCAAAATAGTCTCTGCTATCACCTGGTTAGAGTGATGGCCTATTGCTCCCCAACATCTATGAACCTTGAAGGAATTAATTCACCTGTACACTGTGTCGCAATCAATTTATTCTGTCCAGAAGCCTTTTCTGATAAGTTTCACAGTCTCTGATGAAAACAATATTAATGGTAGTTAACCTCTTTTTGAACATTTACTATGTATCTGGCACTGTAGTAATAAGCAGTTTAAGTACATCGTCTCAATCTTTAACCATAAGAGACAGTTACCATTATTAGTGCAATTTTTTTCAGATGAAAAAACTGAGGTTTAGCGAGATTAAATAATTTCCTAAGATTGTGCAGAATTAAGATCTGGATCCAAATCTTGCTCTTCTTTTAATTTAACCTCAGTGTCTTATTTGAAATATGTGTAGGTTGGGAATATCCCAGTTATCTAGACTTAACAATTTTATCTTTGTAGCCATTGAACAGTGTAAGATGCTCTGAGGACTTGTCTTGAGGATAAGAATGACTAGATTCTCAAGGCTTTTTTGTTGTTGGGGGGGGGGGGGCAGGGTAGGGAGTAAATTGAGCCAGTCACATACACCTTAGTCTATATCCACCTTTTGGGTGGCTGCAACAGCTCTAATACAGGCTGCAGGAGGAAGTTTAAATAATGGGGCACCTTGTTTCAGAGGACCATACTGCTCCTAACTTTAGTAAATTTGTAATATTTGCTCACTCTTTACCAGCAGCCAGTGGTATAAATACGCATATATATTAGGAGACCAAACACTAGTTCAACATGGGATTACATGTACTAGAATGTATAGTGACTAATGGTTTATAAGAACTATTAATCACACATTTGCCGCCTTCTTTTTTTCTTATAGGTGAAAATTTGTGATATGCAAATGCGTGGGACACCACGAGACTTACTTCCAGGAGACCCTATCTGTAGTCCAGTAGCAGCAGTGCTGGCGGAGGCCACTATTCAGCTTATCCGTATCCTTCACCGAACAGACCGTTGGACTTACTGCATTAACAAAAAAATGATGGAAAGGCTGCATAAAATTAAGATATGTATTAAAGAGTCAGGTCAGAAGCTAAAGAAAAGCCGCTCGGTTCAAAGCCGAGAGGAAAATGAAATGAGAGAGGAGAAGGAAAGCAAAGAGGAAGAGAAAGGTAAACATAATAGACATGGCCTTGCTGACCTCTCAGAGCCGCAGCTGAGGACCCTTTGCATAGAGGTGTGGCCTGTGCTGGCAGTGATAGGAGGAGTTGATGCTGGTCTTAGAGTTGGAGGTCGGTGTGTTCACAAGCAAACTGGGCGCCATGCCACGCTGCTGGGAGTGGTCAAAGAGGGCAGCACGTCTGCTAAGGTCCAATGGGATGAAGCAGAAATTACCATCAGGTATGATCTGTTGAGTTACACTTTTAGCAAACGAGTATTTAATGGTGAAATGGGCCATTGCCTATGGACAGTGAGTAACTGTGTTTTAGGTGAGCCAGTTTTTAAAATAAGTTTTTTTCATACAGTTGGGTATGAGTAATTTGATTTCATAAAGGAATATATCTCAAACCCATGTTCCCTGGAATACTAGTAGTTAATAAAATATATGGTGTTTTGTTTTGTTTTGTTTGTTTTGTTTTGTGAAGAAATGGTAAGCTCACTAATTTAGGTTTAACTGGGATCCGTCTTTATTTTTCATTTGGCTACTTACTTTTTGATCATTTCCATTACATACCGGGATAGAAAAAAGCCAGCCAGCAGATTTGTCAGTTACATTTTGTGTAGGTGGGCTTTGAGTGTAGGCAGAAACATTTGAGTGACTAAAATTAAGTTTGGGATTAACTGTGATATAAGTACTCTTACTTTTTTTTTTTTTTTTTAAAGCACATACTTCTGTCCCTTCAGTGTGCAATATTTTGGATAGATATGGAAATTACGTTTATTTAACACAAATGATATACTTAAACGCATTTAGACATGTTTGCAGTCAGATAGGATTTGTGAGAAAAAGAAACTCCGTACGTTTCAAAGGAAATACGTCATGTATCTTCTTTGAAAATGTGGATTTATTAATTATAATATGTAACTGTTCATTATATTGCCTAAAGTGATTGCTTAATAGTGTTAATATGACATGGGACAATATCTAAAACAGCGGTTCATAACATTTCTTTGAAGGCAGTGCTGTTTTAGAATGTAACAATAGCTATAGATTTCTCTCAGCTGAAAATAACACGTGTAACCTTTATACACAATTTTAGGAGTTAATGGACCCTACTTTACCCCATTCCACCAAGCTAAGAAACCAATGAAAATTTTACAGTGTTACATGAAAGTATTTACCTTTTCTTTTATTCTTTGCCTTGTTTCAGAAAGGATTTATGATTCCTTATTAAAATGCAAATGTAACATAGAATAATCAAAACAAATAAGGAAATAAGACAAAGGGAAAATAAAGATTAAGGTTAAGCTAAAATTAAGATTTAGGTTAGTATAACAAATTTATGCCACCAAACTTTAGATGCTTGCTAAAGCTGTTACATTTTTTGTGTACTTACATTTTTAAACTTCAGTAAATTTTTGCCAAATATCAGGAAGTGTGTGATCCTATTTTTGCTTAAACTACAAATTAGAGGCATTAATTGAAGACTACAAAGTTATGTTTTAAATGGAAATAAAGTCTTCTCTGAAATAGGTTATAGTCATTACGCACATAATAAGTAAAATTTATTATACAACCTTTCCACATAGCTTATATCAGGGATAGACAGACTACATCTGGCCCACCTCTTATGTTTATAAATAATGTTACACAGCCACACACATTCATTTAGGTATTCAGTGACTGCTTTCATACTATGATGGCAGGGTTGAAAGCTATATTTACTATTTGGCTCTCTTACAGAAATTTTGCTAATTCCTGGCTTGCATTGTAGTAACAATATTCTGATTTGAAAGTACATGCACATCTCATTGTTTTTGCATTTAGCATCACATCTCCCCATTTTCTCATAATAGATTTATTTTTCTCTTTGTAATGAGTTCTCTAGTTTGTGTAAATTATGCTTTGTACTGTGTACATGATACATCTTATTTGTTTACATTATTTTCTGTACCTTCCTCCCGTCTATCCCTCACTTGCTTCTTCCTGTGTCATTCTGATCTTTATTAAAGCTTCCCAACTTTTTGGTCGCCTAGTGATACTCCATTGTATAATCTGGAGCCCTGTGAACCATTGCCTTTTGATGTGGCGCGATTCCGAGGCCTGACGGCTTCTGTGTTGCTGGACCTCACATATCTGACTGGTATTCATGAAGACATGGGCAAACAGAGCACCAAGCGACATGAAAAGAAACACCGACATGAGTCTGAGGAGAAAGGAGATGTTGAGCAGAAAACCGAGAGTGAATCTGCTTTAGATACGCGAACAGGCTTAACATCCGATGATGTCAAAAATCAGGGTACCACAGCCTCCAAATCCGAAAACGAAATAGCTTCATTTTCTTTAGACTCAACACTGCCAAGTGTGGAATCCCAATATCAGATAACAGAAGGAAAAAGAAAAAATCACGAACACATATCCAAAAACCATGACATAGCCCAGTCAGAAATCAGAGCAGTCCAACTGTCCTATCTCTACCTCGGTGCTATGAAATCACTTAGTGCTCTTCTTGGCTGTAGTAAATATGCTGAGCTGTTGCTGATACCAAAAGTCCTGGCTGAAAATGGCCATAACTCAGACTGTGCAAGCTCTCCAGTTGTTCATGAAGATGTGGAGATGCGAGCAGCCTTGCAGTTCCTGATGCGACATATGGTGAAGCGAGCCGTCATGCGGTCGCCCATAAAGAGAGCGTTGGGATTAGCTGATCTGGAACGAGCTCAAGCCATGATCTACAAATTGGTGGTCCATGGGCTCCTGGAAGACCAGTTTGGGGGCAAAATTAAGCAAGGTATGTTATCTGCTTTTTCTTTTCCTTATGTGTTGTTGAAATTATTCATGTCAGATGTGATATATTCCATAAGTTATTCATCAAAAATTTTTTTGGCCACAGCAGTTTTCACATTGTTTTTCCTTTGCAAGGTGAACAGGTTTTTTTGTTTGTTTCTTTTATATTAATAATTATCTGTTTACCTATAATTTTCTATTTAAAACGTATACAAGCACAGAACTTAATAATTACTACTATGTTTTGTAAAAGTTAACTCATGCCACAAAAGATACTCAATAATTTATTGATCTGATTCAAAACATATATAGTATATATACTGATATCTTCTCAGAGACATTTAAAGTATTACTTTTATAGATTCTGTATTGTAGGGGAAAAAAAGCCCTTATTTTATCTTTATCTTCACCTTTTGGAATATGAATTCTGAGATAAAAATGAAGTTTATTCAGTAAATATTTATTGAGTCCCTGTTATATGCCAGGTACTCTTCTTGGTTCTTGGAAAGTCAGCAGTGAACAGAGTCCCTTGCCTTCATGGAACTTCTTTTCCTTTTTTCTTTTTTCCCTTCCTCTTCTTCCTACCTTCCCTTTTTCCTCACTCCCTTTCTTCCTTTCATAGATTAAATGGTAGATAGGCAGAAGGAAGTACATGTTGCATATAAATAGTATTAAGATCATGATTATGTAGGTATGTGGCCATTTAGTAACCCCAATAGAATTAGCTGTCTTTGTGGTAACTGCTATCTTGATATTCTCTTTATTTGTAAGCTCCCTCACTAGATAAGAAAAAAAATTATAAATACTTTGTAAGCTCTTAGACATTTTAATTAATTTTTTAGTTCTTGGGAGTAGTTTATTTTGTGAGACATTGTCCTTTTTAGAGCATGGGGTTTCTATCTAGATTTGTATTATATTTACATGTATTACTTGTATTTACATGTCTTCATCTTTGCCTATGTAAAGTCTAAAGATAGGCACATCAAAATCAAAGTGCTAAGAAAATACAGTTTTTTAAAAAATTTATTGTTTTTTTACTTGAGAGCAAGAGAGAGCACATAGGGATAGAGAGAGAGAGAAACTCAGGCAGGCTCCATACTCAGTGCAGAGCCTGATGTGGGGCTCGATCCCACAACTCTGTGATTGTGACCTGAGCTGAAATCAAGAGTCGAACACTCAACTGACTTTGCCACCCAGACGCCCAGGAAACACAGCCGTTTTTTTTGTTTGTTTGTTTGTTTGTTTGTTTGTTTAGAGAGAGAGAGAGAGAAAGTCGGGGAGGGGCGGGGAGAGAGAATCCCTAGCAGGCTCTGTGCTGGCAGGATGGAGCCTGATTGCAGGGCTCAATTCCCTGAACTGTGAGATCCTGTCCTGAGCCGAAATCAAGAGTGGATACTTTAACTGAGCCACTCAGGTGCAACCAGGAAATAGAATTTTAATGATTAGATAGATAACCTTTAGAGAACCTCTAGTCAAATCATAAAAACAAAAGTGAGACTATTTTTGTTTTTATTTTTATTTTTTTTAAGTTTATTTTGAGAGAGCACGCACGTGCAAGCCGGAGAGGGGCAGAGAGAGAGAGAGAGAGAGGAAATCCCAAGCAAGCTCCGAGCAATGAGCACAGAGCCCAGTGCATGTCTTGATCTCAGGAATTGTGAGATCATGACTTGAGCAGAAATCAGGAGGTGGTCTCTTGACTGACTGAGCCACCCAGGTGACTTCTTTCTTGTTTTTAAGAGAACCTTCTTCTCTAAAAAAGAAAATTTATTACAAAAGTGTATTTATTAGTAGAGTCTGTAGTAAGGCTCTACAGTAGTGAATACAGGGTGTATATATGCAAGAACATTAAAAAAATATGTCATAGAAATTGGCACTTGGGAAATATATTTAGAAACTTTTCATATTGTAAGTTTTTCATTTATATGTCACTTGTGATAAAACAAATCCTTACTACTTTCTTAATATTTACCTTGGTTTATAGAGATTGATCAACAAGCTGAAGAAAGTGACCAAGCCCAGCAGGCACAAACACCAGTTACCACTAGCCCATCAGCCTCGAGCACAACTTCCTTTATGAGCAGCTCGCTGGAAGACACCACGACTGCCACCACTCCAGTCACTGACACAGAAACAGTACCTGCATCTGAATCCCCAGGAGTGATGCCACTTAGTCTTCTCAGGTAGGGAAGTTGACCTTTAACATCTGCCGTATTGATGCCTATGATTCTGAACACGTGATTGTTCTGTCAGTGAAGAATGTGCCCAACTAAAGGCATTCTAGAGCTAGGAGGAACCTAAGAGATCATAAAGTCAAACCCATTTTGCTAAAGTTGGGAATGCCCCTCAGAAGTTAAATAACTTGCACAAGTCTCATAGCCAGTCGAGGGGTGGTCTGGATTTATCACCCATGCCACCGACAGTCAGATAGTGTAGGAGTCTATCTCCTTATAATGATCTTTTCTTTTCTTTCAGCTAGGCTTTTGGATATTTTTTTCCTCAAAAAGTAAATGCTTGTATTGAATATTAGAGCCTCAAGATGGAGGTCACTTCCATGAAAATAATTTTCTCTAGTTATTTCCCTTTTAAGCATAATTTCTTAATTATACTTTCATTCTTACTGTAAGATCAAACAAGTCTACTTTTCAAATGAAAGAGCCTGTCTTACAATAGATACTTCTTCAGCCAACCCTATTTTAGTAGGTTTGTAAATTCCAAATAATGTGTGAGTTTTCTTTCTGTTTCACTTTACCAGTTATATACACAGAATGAAAACTTCTAAGAGAAAATCATTAGGGAGCGACTATTTTGTGAGCTCCCTTAAGTAGGGCCTAAGTGAAATAAAGAGCAGTAGAATGGTTGGTCTCCCTTTTTCTTCTTTCTTTCCCCCCTTCCCATAATTGACAGGTTATTATCATTCCCATTGTGTAGACTGACATCTTAGAGAGTAGGAGAGGGGCTATTACTGTAATGCTTTTCAATTTTTTGTGTCCACAGGAGCCACCTGGGAGGCTTTTTAAGGCTCTGGGACTGTAAAGTATCCCCCTGTCTCATTCAGTAGGTCTGGTGGGGCACAGTTTGCATTCTAATTAAGGTTCCCCAGTGATTTTTTTTTTTTTAATGTTTGTTTTTGAGAGAGAGTGCACATGTGCATATAAGCCAGAGGGGAGCCAAGAGAGAAGGTTGTCACAGACGATCTGATCTGATCCGAGGGTGGGCTCTGCGCTGAAAGCAGAGAGCCTGATGCGGGGCTTGAACTCATGAACTGAGAGATTATGACCTGAGTCATAAGGGACCTGACCGGACCCTTAATGCAGTAGTCTTTAGCTCACACAACTGAGTTACTGCTCTGGTCTTGGGCAGGAGGAGTAATAATCCTAGCAGCTACCATTGCCCAGTCCTCACATATCCTAACTCTCTCACTTGATAACAGTTCCACGGGGGTGCTTCTGTTCAAGAAAGGAGGAAAAGAAGAATGATAGGATATTCTAATATGGTTTTTAATCCTTGTTGCCTTCCAAGCTGTGCAGTGTAGACATGGCATTCACTGGTAGAATAATATTCCCTTGCTCTCACAGGCATTCATAGACTTTGTGACTCCTCCTTTCTTCTCAGTCTTTGCCTGCTGTTGGCTGGGACTGTATTAGAGCTGCTGTTGTCTCTGCCTGACTAAGCATCATTTAACACTAGAGAAAGATCAGGGAACAACTGCTGCCTGTGTGAATATCATGTATCAGTTATTTGACTGGGTAGACAGTATTTTTTGATGCTTAAAAGGTTATTTTGTTGGACAAATCTAAAGAGTAGACAGTCAATGAGGACCTTCCTGGATTTTATTCTTAAGCCAGTGTGTGCCTTCTCAGCCTGAGGGGGCTGCCTCTCTTGTACCTTTCCCCCTCTACATGGCTGGCATACCATTCATATGCTGTTTTTCAGTTGTGTTAAGTGACTGGGCAGTTCTCTTTTCTTTCCATAACTTACCTATAGTCTATTACTTTGAATACCTGTGAATAATTTCATGGCCAGCTAGTAAATTTATATTTGAAGTAACTGTAATTTAGCTATCTTTAAAATCCCTTATTCTTTAACTACTGTATACCTATCAAAATAACCCTGTCATCTTCTTATAGTAGAAGGAAAGCTCCATGAAAGCAGGGATATTTTAAAAATCTATTTTATTAATTGCTGCCTTCCCCTCACCTGCTATGTTGCTGGCATTTTGCCAAACAAATGGTAACATATTACTTTTATAGTAAATGTATCCTATGTGATAATGATTATTAAAATTGTTAGGAGTCTTTCTCCCCTCCTCCATTAAACCATAGCTAACTTAAAGTTTTCCAGGTTGAATATTCTTCTATAAGAAGACTGTATGTATGTATTATTACATACATATGTATGTATTATTACATACATATGTATGTACATACATATGTATGATGTATGTATTATTTTCTAATTGGATTTTTATGCTAACCATTATTGTTTTCTTAAAGGCAAATGTTCTCTAGTTACCCAACTACCACTGTACTTCCCACACGTCGTGCACAGACTCCTCCAATATCATCGTTACCAACCTCTCCTTCTGATGAAGTAGGAAGAAGGCAAAGCTTAACTTCTCCTGATTCCCAGTCAGCAAGGCCAGCTAACCGCACAGGTGCGTGTGCTGTCATGCACTATGACACCCAAACCTCTTGGCATTCCTGATGTGTGGGACTTCATAACGTGGGCATTGTGTTTTTTCTCATTGAAGGTAAAACAGTGATTTTGATTAAGGGTGATCTGTCCTATCAAACTAAATTGTCTTCTCTATTTTGAAGCTGTAGATTCATTTATGGCTAGGTGGGAGAGAAAAGGTATGCTATACATCAGTCATACTAGACCCTTCTTATTTTCTGTTATAGGCATTTTTAGTGTTATGAATTTCCCTTCACCATTGCTTTTGCTGTAACCTCCACATTGTGAAATGCTGTGTTTCCATTTTCATTCAGTTTAAAGTACTAATTTACCATGGATATCTTCTTTGACAGTTTTGGTCATTTAGAAGTATGTTATTTTGTTTCCAGATCTTTAGGAATTTTCCAGATGTCTTTCTCTTACTAATTTCTAATTTCATTGTTATCAGAGAATGCATCTTGTATAATATGAATTTTTTTTAATTTATTGAGACTTATTTTATGGCCCAGAATATGGTCTGTTTTGGTAAATATTCCATGTGACTTGGAAAAAATGTGTATTATGCTATTGTTGAGTGGAGTGTTCTGTAAATGTTTGGTCAGTCAAGGTAGTTGATTGTTTTTTCAAGTCTTCTTTATCTCTACTGATAAAGAAGTATCAGTAAATATCAGTATTTGGTCTACTTACTGTATCAATTATTGATAGAGTAGTGTTGAAATCTCTGCCTGAAATTGTGGATTTGTTTATTTCTCCTTTCATTTATCAGTTTTTGTTTCATGTCTTTTAAAACTCTCTTTGGGTCCATAAATATTTAAGATTCTTATGTTTTCATAATGAATTGATCTCTTTGTCATTACCAAGTGACTCTCTTTACTCCTGGTAATATTCTTTGTCCTTAAATCTGCTTTATCTGATACAAATATATTAGTGTTAGGATGGTATGTTGTCTCCCATCATTTTTGCCTTTTACTTTTTTGTGTCTTTATATTTAAAAGGGGCTTTGTAAAGGCAGCCTATCATTGGGTCTTGCTTTTTTCATCCAACCTGGTATTCTCTTTTAATTGGTGTGTGTAGACTATTTACATTTAATGTGATAATTGGTAGGGTTGTGTTTAAAGTTACCATCTTTCTGTTCACGTTGTCTGTTCTTTCTCTTTTCCTTCTGTTTGTCTTTTTGTTAAATTCATATTTTATATTATTTCATTTTACCTCCTTTGTTGGCTTATCAGCTATATGTGTATTTTTAGAGATTATTTTCAGGTCTATAGTATACATTTTTAATTATTACAGGCTACTTTCAAGTACCACTTCATATATATTAAAAATTCTAACAATGGTATACTTTTATTTCCCCTTTCTTAGTCTTTGTACTTTTATCATACATTTAATATACACATAGGTTATAAAGCCCATAACACATTGTTATTATTTTTGTTGTAAACAGCCAGTTGTCTTTGCAAGAATTTGAAATCTAAAGTATGTATTTTATATTTACCCACATATTTATCAGGTCTTAGATTCTTTATTTCTTTATGTAGTTCCCAATTTCCATATGGTATAATTTCCTTCTGCTTTCCCTTTAACATGTCTTGTAATGATCTGCTAGTGATGAATTCTTTTGGCTCTTGTATATCTAAAAGAGTGTATTTCACCTTCATTTTTGAAAAATATTTTCTCTGGGTATAGAATTCTAGATTCACGATTTTTTTTCTTTCAGTGCTTTAAGATCCTCTGCTGTCTTCTGGCTTGCATGATAACTTTTCTTTCATTCTAATCTTGATATAATATGCCTTTTTCTCTGGCTGCTTTTAAGATTTTTCTGTTTTATCACTAGGTTTAAGCAATTTTATTATGATCTGCCCTGATTTAGTTTTCTTGTGCTTGGGATTTATTGAGCTTGTTGGATCTGTGGATTTATAGTTTCATTAAATTTGGAAATTTTTAATTCATTATTTTTCAGATGTATTTCTGTTGTATAACTCCATTTCAGTGTCTATGGTTATGTGTATACAAGGCCACTTGAAGTCGTCCCACAGATCACTAATGCTTTGATTTTTTTAAATATCTTTTTATTTATTTTTTATTGTTTATTTATTTAATGTCTGTTTCCATTTTGGATAGTTTTTATTGTTGTGTTTTCTGGTCATTAATCTTTTCTCCTGCAGAATCAGATTTGCTCTTAATCCCATCTAGTACTTTTCCATTCATACATTGTAAAGACAGTCTTCCACGTCTTTAACATGCTTATTAATCTTTTCTCTGCCTTATCAAATACATGGAATAACAGTCAGTTCTCACTATTAGGATAGTTATGTTCTTCTATAAAGTCACTGTGAACACTGAATTAGTGAAAAATGAACCATTACTCCTAAGGGAGAGATAAGGGTAGGTTTTTGTGAACTTCTGGTCACATTTTGTCAAGTATATAACCTTGTTTTATGTATGTTTCTATTTAAATACATTATATTTAATATATATTATTGATTCATTAGCATTGAACTCATGGCCAAGAGCCATAACTCATGCCTGAATGAAATTTATGTGACACATACATTTTCTCCATAAGGCATACGGAGGCCTTCTTGGACTTAGAAAGGCCTTCTTGGACTTAGAAACACTAGACAGGGGCTCCTGGTGGCTCAGTTGGTTAAGCCTCTGACTCTTGATTTCGGCTCAGGTCATGATCTCACAGTTCGTGAGATTGAGCCCCCAGCATTGGGCTCTGTACTGACACTGTGGAGCCTGCTTGTGGATTCTCTCCCCCTCTCTCTGCCTCTTCCCAGCTTGTACGCACACACTCTGTCTCTCTCTCAAAATAAATAAATAAACTTAAAAAAAAAAATAAACTAGCAGCATTTCAGCACTATGCTTCATGGACATTTTAAATAGTGAAGTCACCAACAAAAAGCACAAAACTGCAAAACGCATGACACTAAATAGACCATGAAAAGGAGACTTGTTTACAGTCTCGGAGCTCAAACAAGAATGTAAGCATCACCTGTTATACCTCAGCTAGGAACCAGTGTGTCAGGAGATTGAAATGTTTTTGTCACTGTGTGCATGTAAATTACTGTGAAAGCACCACAAGTATTGATTTGGGAGTTACAAATTAACTTTAATGAGTAGATGAATTTGCAAATATGGAATGCACAAATAATGAACATCACCTTTATACCTGTTTAAATATCATTCTCTTCTTAGCACATATCTAATTTCTAGGTCTGTTTCTGTTGACTAATTTTTCTACTTATTTTGAATTATATTTTCTCGGGGTTTTTTTGGGGGGAGGGATGTTTGGTAATTATATATTGGTTACTAGAGATTGTGAATTTTACCTTTTTGGGTGCTTGATAGTTTGTGTTTATTTAAATATACTTTAACTTTGTTATAGGATACAGTTAAATTACTTGGAAATGATTTGATTCTTTCAAGCCTTCCTTTTAAGCTTTGTTAGGAGGGACCAGAACAGCCTTTAGCTTGGCTAAATTTTTCCCCACCACTGAACTAATACCTTTCTTAGTATTCTGTCCAGTGCCTTGTGTATTGTAGTTCTTTCCTTCTGGTAACACAAATTCTTCCCAACCCTGTATGAGCCTCAAGGATTGTTCTGCCTGCTACTTTTTGGTAATTCCTTCCCTAGTTCTGGGTAGTTGCTGCATTAACATCAGCTGAAGACTTGAGGGAAAAAGAAGGACCTTCTGTACATTTCTGAATTTTGCTTTTTGTGCAGCTCTCTTCTTTCTGTACAGTTTTCTCCTTTCTGGTGTTCTACCCTGTGAATGCTAGCCATCTTGAATTCTTTACTTTTTTGTCCTCAGTTCAGAGAGGCCGCTGAGTTTAGCTTGAATTTGCCCTCCCTGAACTGCAGCTTGGAAATTCTCTCCAGCAAATATGCTGAGGCAATTGTATACCTCGCCTCATTTGATTTCCTTCTCTCAGAGATCACTGTCCTACGTTGCCTGCCATCCAGTGTCTACAGACCATCATTTGATATATTCCATCTGTTCTTTTAGTTGTTAAGGTGAGGGTAAATCCAGTCTCTGTTATTCTATCATGGCTAGAAGCAGAAGTCCAACAAATGTATCAGGACTATTACCACTGTAGGAGTAGTGACATTTTTTAAGCAAAAATGAAAGTTGTCATTCTCCCTGCTTCCTTCTTCTTTCCTTCCTAATTGAATTCAAAAACCATTAAATGAGGCACAGGGCTTCTATCAGCACTGTCCACTGAAAGGACCTAGGAGCAGTGATGCCTTAGTAGCAATAAACACACCTAGTGCCAAGATCCTGTCTTCTAAATACCATTCTCTACTAAAAGAGAACCCTATCTCCTGGTAGAAATGGCTGATTTCAGGGTTAAGTATGAGATGAGCCTAGAATATCTTGTGTCAGAAAGTGATAAACTGCTCAGAGAATTATGGGCACATGCCTCCAGGATATAGAAACTAGATTGAAGGGACATCTACTAGCCAAATCTGGAATGTTTGGGGCATCAAAATAAATAATCATTGTTATAATAACATATAATAACCCACAAATACAATGAAAATCTCTACTGATGGAGAAAGGAGACTGATCAATCTGAAAGCAATGATGGAATTAGAAAATCCTCATTTGTCAACTATCATCATCATCATCATAATAAATAATTCAGCCAGTAAACATTAATGGATGTTAGTGAGTCTCACTTTGACGAGGAATGGGCTATTTACATATAATTCCTCCCAACAAATATTAATTACAAAGGGAGAAATAAAAAAGAGTACCTTTTTTAGTTAATCAGGAGATAAACTAGCAGATGCCAGCTTAACTCAGGTGATCAAAGTTAGCATCACCAGCAATGGGACAAGTTGAAATCATGTACCATCTAGTAGAATGTAATGAGAAGAAGGCAGAATCAGTTTTGTATTCCTGCACGTGAAGAAACATCAGACAAACCCAAATTGAGGGACTTCCTATCATATAGCTGGCCTGTAATCTTAAAAGTATCAAAGTGATTGAAGGAGACTGAAGAGATCTGAAAACTAAATGGAAGGATGATAATCCTGGATTGGATCTTTTGCTGTAAAGAACATTATCAGGAGTTCTGGTGAAACTAGAATGAGATCTGGATTAGATAGATATTAACATTGTTAATTTCCGGACTTTGATACTATGTTATGCAAGACAGTGTCCTTATTTGTAAGAGTTAATTAACTGTTAGAGTATTCAAGGGAGTTGAAGCATCATGTCTGCTCCTTACTCTCCAGTGGTTCATGGGTAAAAGAATTCTTTTGTACTATGCTTGCAAATTTCTGTTAAGTCTGAAATTTTTTGTAAGTTAGAAACTATTTTAAAGTAAGAAAACATTTAATATTTTTTTCAGCAGCTTTGTTTTATGTTAGCTTTATGAAAAACCTTAAAAAGCTGTAACAAAATCCCATTTAGTTCCACATTTAGTGAATTCTGAATAGAATAAAATTTCAATAAATGTAGACAGTATTAGGAAATTGGGGACTTAACAGTTACTATAAGGACACTTTTTACTCATAGTATGTACTGATATTTAGGACTTTACTCTCTTTCGTTTCAGCCTTGTCAGACCCAAGCAGCAGACTCTCAACTTCTCCTCCTCCTCCAGCAATTGCAGTACCCTTGCTGGAGATGGGGTTCTCTCTCCGGCAGATTGCCAAAGCCATGGAAGCCACAGGTAGGATAAGTTTTTATATATCAGTATATACACATAGGAGAAGCCCGATATTATAGAGGGTGACACATTGTTTTAAGAGACCGTAAAACATTTTAATAGCAGATTTAGTTATAATGGTGTCATAGCAGACACTCTTAAATTGGTGCCATGAATAATTATGTTGCCCAAAATCAGTATCATACTTTTTTTTCACCTGTTCAGGTGCTCGAGGAGAGGCTGATGCCCAGAACATCACTGTCCTTGCCATGTGGATGATAGAGCACCCTGGGCATGAGGATGAGGAGGAACCCCAGCCAGGCAGCACAGCTGACTCAAGACACGGAGCAGCTGTCCTAGGCAGTGGTGGGAAGTCAAATGATCCCTGTTATTTGCAGTCACCAGGAGACATACCATCAGCTGATGCTGCTGAAATGGAAGAAGGCTTTAGTGAAAGGTGAGAGTCCGGTTTCCGTACTTGTTTTATGCGTTATAAATGGTGCTTCCAAGTGTCCCATTTATTTCCCTTCATAGATGCTTTTAATGGTTTGTAAAGCTGATAACTAGAGGTATATGAAAAGATGGACGCTTCGCTTACAAGTTTATGTTTCTGTGAAGCGTAAAAATGATATGACAAGTCTTGAATGGATGTTTTTGTAGAAAATAGGTAATAATTTTTACATGAAATAAAACTGAAAAGAAACAATTAAAACAAGTTTATTCTGAAATAAAATAAACATTCTGATAAAATAATTCTCCTTTATAAATGATATAGAATGTTCATTTTAATATTAGAAATTGATTTAATGGATTTGGTTACCAAGGCTTGTGTCTTATATGCAGACTTGTTTCTGACAATCTCAGTGGATATTTTCATAACTTTGAAATATGTTTCTTGTAGGCAGGGATTGTCATTTCATTTCAAATTTTAAGTGTTGAATCATTTAGAATTTAGTTAAGACCATTGATCTCTTTTGGATCTGAACATGCATTAAGCATCATTCCCTTGTTGGCATAATTCAAAATCAGGTAAGGGCACTTGACTAGCTTAGTTGGTAGAGTGTGTGACTCTTGATCTCAGGACCATGAGTTCAGGTTCTATGTTAGGTGTAGAGCCTACTTAAAAAAATAAATAAAAGTAAAAAAAAAATAGGTAAAATTACTGCTTAGGGCAATATGACGTATTTATAATTTAGGAGCTTTACCAAAGACAAGCTATGTTTCAGTTTTATCATAAATATATTTTATTCTTGGTAATATTTGGAGGAAAAAGCAAGACCATAAGTAAGCTTGTGCCTGTGCTTTCCATTTATGATGGTTCTTAAAAATCTGTGTTGCTTTTAAATTTGCACTTGTAGCGCTGATAATCTGGACCATGCAGAGAATGCAGCTTCTGGAAGTGGACCACCAGCTAGGGGTCGCTCAGCAGTAACAAGAAGGCACAAGTTTGATTTAGCTGCTCGCACATTGCTAGCAAGAGCAGGTAATTATGTTTCACATCCTTCTATTGGTGAAAGTCGTATAGTTTATATTTTAAAGTCAGTGTGAAAGCAGCATTAAAGAAGATGAACTAATGATACTAAGTACTCAGTTCCTCCACATTAACAGAGCAGCAATTTGCATTTTTCTTCCTGTTTACATAATTTTGCATTGAAATCACAGCATACTTTCATAAATTTATTTTTAAGCTCCCTCTGGGTACAGAAGTCTATACTGGTTACTTGTAGATACTGAGGTATTTCATAAATGCTGTCTCTGCCCTCGAGCTGTTTATACTTCAAGAAGTGAAGATGAATGTTTAAAATGTCACATTAATATTAAGAAGGAGCTAAAAAGAGCAGTGTGCTAAAGTGGTCACTGGCTTTTCTGATGTACTCTGTGGACCTTAGGACAAAACTACTAGGTAGGGCCCTAGAAAAGCAAAAGTAAATTTCATTGTTACATTAGTAAATACTTCTGGGATTATGCTCTAGACATGTGAAGTGTAATTTATAGGGAACATATTTTCTAAACTAAAAACTAGGATGTGTGACTTGTCAAAATGGTGTTTGATTTTTGAACTATTAAAACATAATTTTTCAGTAATTTATAGTAATAGTGAGAAGTTAAGACTGAACTAGAAAATACAGGATGTGTACTTAATATATAATGACTGATTTTTTTAAGTAACCCTAAAAGAATAATAACAGCTCACATTTACTGAGTGTTTTCCATATTACATTATGAAGTATTTTACATGGATTATCTTACTTAAACCTGTTAACAGCCCTGTGAAGTATGAGTGCTATTACCCCATTTTATAGAAGAAGAATCACACATGATAGGTCAAATTTTATGTTTATGGTCTGGAATCCAGGCAGTTAAGAACTGGTAAAATATTCAGAATTACTTTATGCATGTAAATAAAATGCCTTTTTTGTTTTGTTCTGAGCGGGGTTATACCGCTCTGTGCAGGCCCACAGGAATCAAAGTCGGAGAGAAGGAATATCTTTGCAACAAGACCCAGGGGCGTTGTATGACTTTAATTTAGATGAGGAATTGGAAATTGATCTTGATGATGAAGCAATGGAAGCTATGTTTGGACAAGACCTGACCAGTGACAATGATATTCTGGGAATGTGGATCCCAGAGGTACTGGATTGGCCTACCTGGGTGTGTGTGATTGCAGCGGGGGCTGCTCTGACTTATTTTCCTGCCCTCCTGTTCATAGAGCTTACTAATAACAGCCTTGCCTAGAGTTGTAACACTCTGAAAAGTCTTAGATCTCATTCTGAAGTTTGGGGCTCTAATGCTTAAGGTTACTTTGATACCTACAAACCAAAAAGAAAAAGCGTCTCTTGCTTTCTCTGTACGATTTTATCGTTTCCCTCCCCAGACTAGATGAATAGAGCCATATTTTGTTAATATTTGATTGTAATGTCAAAGATAGATTACAAAACCGGCATCAATTCTTAGCTCTTCTGGGTGTATGACATGGCTGCTGTGCTCACCTTTCTATCTGAATGCATGCTCTTCTCCTTCATAGGTTCCATTTAATCACTGTAGTGTCTCATTCTAAGAACCAGTGCCACCTAGGTCTTGTAACTACCTCCATCCAGGGGCAGGGTACATGGTGGGTTTGTATGTTTTCATTGTTTAGCATTATGCTTTTGTAGCGGGGAGCGTGAAAACTTCACAGGTCTGAATCCTATAGAAAAGAGCATCTACTATATTAAGTTAATAAGATAAATGAATCCTAATGACTTCTTAGAAATTCAGATAATAGATATGCATGTTATGACCAGATGTAAAGTAGGTTTATTAGAGGAATTTTTAAAAAGCCATTTGAGATAGCACTGTCATTTTTATGAACTCTTCTCAGTAGGAGAGTGAGTTAATTTTATTATAACTTATTAGATTGAGAAAGAGCAAGGAACACCTTGAGATCATGTGATCTAAATTCTGATTTGAAAGAAATTTGTTATGTAACATTAATGAAAATCCTGCAAATGTTCCAACATGTGTAAACAAAGTTATTAATTTAACATATAAATATCTATTTACCTCTTCTTAATTTTATGTTAAATTGACTAATGATTTGATATAAAATTTTGTGCAGCATGTTTGTGAGTCTGAAGACAGGGAAGAAGTGGTGGTGTGTGAACTGTGTGAGTGCAGTGTCGTCAGCTTCAACCAGCACATGAAGAGAAATCACCCAGGCTGTGGGCGCAGTGCAAACCGCCAGGGCTATCGCAGCAACGGCTCCTATGTGGATGGCTGGTTCGGTGGTGAATGTGGGAGTGGAAATCCATACTACCTGCTCTGCGGCAGCTGCAGGGAAAAGTACTTAGCCCTGAAGACCAAATCCAAGACAACAAGTTCTGAAAGGTACCTTGAAATTGCGTAGATATCCAAACCCCCTCTGAATGAAGAGTATAAAGTATCTCTCATCAAGACCTGGGAATTAAAGCTTATTTTAATGTGAAGAGTTACACTTAACCTTTCCCTAAGTCCTATGACTGCTGAATTGGGGGCAGGAAGGATGAAGGTGGTTGAGGAATTCATGTTTTGCCAGAGCTGGGATCCTGCAGTCCATGGCAGCAGGTTTTTGACTGGAGTTTGACTCTATTAACCTTCAACTTGTTGGCAGGTTCTGGGCAGGACCCTTGCCTTAACCTTCAGGAGGCTTATGGTCAATTTTTTTCATTGTGTTTTTCACTCTGTTTTTGTTTGACATCTTAATTAAGATCTTTTTGTTGATTAAAAAAAATAGACTGTTTAGATTAAATTGAGCTTCCGTGAAAATATTACTTCTTTATATCCTTGAATAGCAATTAATCTGTAGTGAGCAGGGCTTTTGCCCTTACTGTCAACTATTAAAATCTTTAAGGTGGTCTGGATGAGTGTTGTAGGTGACCTAGAAACCTCCCCAGTAACTTGGTAAAATGATCATTGATTTTGTAAGCATGTGTGTACCTACATACCAGGAGTTTTTCTTAGCCCATAACCTGAAACACTTTATTTTGTGTTGCTTTATTAATGACCTTTTAAAATGTTCTAATGACTTAATTTGCATTTTTGGGTACTGTTTTGTATAAAAATACAATGTTCTTCATGTTTGGTGCAGGTACAAGGGACAAGCTCCAGATCTAATTGGCAAGCAGGACAGTGTGTATGAAGGTAGTTGTTTTGAGAGCTTCTTTATTTTACGTGTATTTTTGTATATACCTTCTGCCTAACATCTGTTACTAAAATTTAGTTTATGTGTATGTGTTGGTATTTAAGTACATAGTAACTTAAAACTTTCTCTAAAAAGCTAAAGGTAGTTTGAAAGCAACAGCCCTAGTTTTAAAAATCAAAGGGAAAGGACCTGGGTTCAAATACTAGCTTTACCACAGAATGTTAATTTCTGTGTGGCATATATTTTTTTCAAAGTAGGGAAAGTATGGAGTACATTTTGAATTTCCATCCTGATTGAGGAAAGTAAAAAGTACAAAACTGATGACAGCGTGAATTTATATGGAACATTCATTTACTTCAAATAACTGATTCTCTAATGATTATGGATAGCATTAAGAACTCTTTGTTGGCCCCGTAACAATAGCTTTTATTAGCTGAAACCTTCATTACCAGCTGTAACATTTGCTGTTGCTTTAGGTGGGTTTGACTCAGACTCCCTTTCCCTTAGACTCTCACTATGCTTCAGGGAGTGCAGTTTGGTTGGGTCACCAGGAGATGGTGCCATAGCATATTTTGTGGGCACTGGGCTTTCAGTCCATCTGCATTTTAGACATATCTCACAGTAACCGTTGCCAGCAGAGTTACTTCATGTTTATATTCACATACCATAAATTCATTTATTTAAATTCCAGAAGACTGGGACATGTTAGATGTTGATGAAGATGAAAAGCTAACAGGTGAAGAAGAATTTGAATTACTTGCTGGACCACTTGGTTTAAATGACCGACGCATTGTACCAGAACCAGTTCAGTTCCCTGACAGTGATCCCTTGGGAGCATCAGTAGCAATGGTAACAGCTACCAACAGTATGGAAGAGACTCTAATGCAAATAGGTAAACTGAAATGATAATTGGTATTGATTTTATAGAGTCTGTATTAATTTGTTTCTTAGATTAGATAAATAGTAATACAACATTGTTCCACCCCATCAAGTATCCTTAGCTAGTTGTTTGAACATTTTCAAGGTATAAGGTAATATTTTTCATTTTTTGCTTTTATGAAATGCTGAAGTAATAAAAAGAAAATTTATAAAATATGAGTATGATTTTTTTTAAAGAAAATAGGGAAATCCTGGAACTGACTAAAACCAATTTTGCAGTCTTTTTTTTTTTTATGTGCATGAAAGGGTATGGGTAACTTTTGCTCTCGGGAATACAAAATAAAGAATTAGTATTGGTGACTCAGCCCTTTCTGTATACTTAAAGCATATTTTAAAAACTGTATCTTTTCTGTGTCTGTTATATATAATATATATGAACAAAATAAAACCAAGAAAATTTAAGGAACATATATAACAGGTTATTGCCTTAGAACTGTCTCTTTCTCCCAAGGAATTTTCTGTGTAACAAAGTCCAAATGAACAAAACACATTGGTTTGCTGTGTTTCCTTGCAGCCCAGAACATAGAATGGGAAAATTTTTCAGTGCTCTGGATATGTTTTTCAGGTTGCCATGGCTCTGTAGAAAAGAGTTCCTCTGGAAGAATAACACTAGGTGAGCAGGCCGCTGCCTTAGCAAACCCTCACGACCGGGTGGTGGCTTTAAGGAGAGTGACTGCTGCTGCTCAGGTTCTTCTGGCAAGAACCATGGTAATGAGAGCTCTGTCTCTTCTCTCGGTCAGGTAAGAATTATCGTGTCAGGTGATGCTAAGTTAGTTCCTAGTATATATTAGACAGGAGTTTAGTATTGTTTGGGAGAATGAGATAGAATTTTTAGAGCCTTGAGTATCTAGGCTGTCAAATGAAAGAAGTTGGAGATAGTCATCATTGTTATTCATTCATCCAGTCGGTAAATACTTAGCTCTTTTTAGGTAGAAAATAAGAGTATTATAGTAGCTGAGTAAACTGCAAACATTTTTAATTTTATTATCTGAAATGAGAAACTAAAGCTTTCAATCCATTTGATGCAGGATAAAATCAAAAGGTTGAATGAATTTTCTGCAAAATTGACCCAACTGTGTAGCTATTTCAACCTGCAGATTCCATCATGGAGACTCCTGCCATGTTCATACTGTAGAATGTAATATTAAAAAAGGAAGAGAGCCAAGAATACCTAAAAGACATCCATTTAAGAAATGGTTAAGCAGGGGCGCCTGGGTGGCTCAGTCACTTAAGCGTCTGACTCTTGGTTTCGCCTCAGGTCATGATCTCATGGTTTCGTGTGAGTTCGAGCCCCACGTTGGGCTCCATGCTGACAGTGCGGAGCCTGCTTGGGATTCTCTGTCTCCCTCTCTGTGCCCCTTCCCCACTTGTACTATCTCTGTCTCTCTCAAAAATAAATAAATAAACTTAAAAAAAAAAAAAAGAATTGTTGAGCAGAGATATATAAAAGTAAATCAGTGAAGACAGAAGGACCCTGAAATAAAAATTCAAAAATAGATGAGACTCTGGTATTGGATAGTGGAGAACAAAATTTAGAAACTGATCCACACATATAGATAAACACTTGGTGTATGGTTTGATTTATGATAATGTTTATATGGCAGAACAGTGAGGAAAGCATGTCCCCTCAATAACTTGGGCTTAGGTCACATGGTTTATTCAACAGGAAAAAGTGAGTCTTGGCTCCAACCTCACACTATATAAGACAAATATTTCCAAGTGGCTCTTAGATCTAAATGTGAAAGATAAATCAATAATGTTTCTCTAAGGTAGGAAGAATTTATTCTCTTGGGATAGGTACAGTTTTCTTAAGTGAGTCACAAAAAGCATTCATCATCAAGAAAAAGATTGATAAATTGAACTACATTAAAAAACAACTTCTCTTCAGCAAAAGTCATTAAGAAAATAAAAAGTCAGAAAGTAAAAAAAATGAGCCACTTAATGGGAGAAGATATGAACAATGCATATAACCAACAGAACATGTAAAGAATTTCTACAAATCCATGAGAAGAAGAGACAACTCATAGAAGAAGTGGGCAAAATGCAAAATAATACAAGAGGATCTCCAAATGGCCAGTAAACATGGAAAATGAGGTCTTCAGCCTCATTAGTCTTCAGAGAAATGAAAATGGAAAACCAGTGAGATATAAATACACCTATTAGAAAGGCTAAAATCGAAAAGACTGTTGGGAAAATGTGAGCACCTAGAAAATGTGGAACACCCAGAACACACTGCCAGTAAGGAAGTGAATTGGTACAGCTACTTTGGAAAACCATTCAATAGTACCAACCAAAGGTGAATATGAACATACTCTATCACCTAGAAAGCTACTCCTGGGTGTATATTCAGCAGAAGTGCTTCTATATGTGCACCAGAAGACATAAGCAAGAACTTCATGGCACTGCTATTTATAATAGCCCCATGCCAGAAACCACCTAATTGTCATCTGTATGGAGAAATGAATTATGGTAGATTTTATTAATATGTCAATGAAAATGAGTATCTACTGCTATAATTCAACAACGTGGATGAGTCTTAAAAGAAGCCAGACACAAAAGATTACAGACTTTATCTTATTTATATAAAGTTCAAAACAGGCAAAACTGATACATAACTTAAAAAGTCATTGGTATTCGTTATTTTTAGGGGTCTAGTGACTGAGAAGAACCCAAGCAGGCTTCTGAGGTGTTGGTAATGTTGGTTCTGTTTGTGAAAACTCACAGTTTGTGAACTTTCTTGTGTATTATACTTAGTTATACTTCCAAGTTCATGAAATTAAAATAAAATAATTAAAATCTTAACAGTTTCCAGCTTAATATTTTTTGACTTATCTTAAGATACATATGGCTAGTAATATTGCCGGTTGACTTTTATTTTAGTTATTGGTACTTTGGCTGATAGGTGGGGCTCCCAGTGGTCCCTTCAGAAATCTGTTTTCTTTATCCATCTGAAGTGTTTTTTCTTTCTTGGCAGTGGTTCCAGCTGTAGCCTGGCTGCTGGCCTGGAGTCTCTGGGGCTTACAGATATCCGAACACTGGTTCGGTTAATGTGCTTGGCCGCAGCAGGGAGAGCTGGCCTTTCTACCAGCCCTTCTGCCATGGCAAGCACCTCAGAACGCTCACGAGGCGGGCACAGCAAGGCCAGTAAGCCCATCTCTTGCCTGGCCTATCTGAGCACAGCAGTGGGATGTCTGGCATCAAACACTCCTAGTGCTGCCAAACTCCTGGTGCAGTTGTGTACACAGGTAAGCTGGTTTTCAGTGCTTTTCGTGTTGCGTTATTTCTGACCAATTCTTAAAGAGCCTTTTGAGGTGAAATCTTTTTGTTCCAAAATTATATGTAAAAATTAAACCTGTTTGTTCCAATTGCCTCTTCAGAACTTGATTTCTGCTGCAACAGGTGTAAATCTAACCACGGTCGATGATCCAATTCAGCGAAAGTTTCTACCCAGCTTTCTCCGAGGAATTGCTGAAGAGAATAAGCTTGTAACCTCCCCAAACTTTGTTGTAACTCAGGCCCTTGTGGCATTACTAGCAGACAAGGGGGCCAAACTGAGACCTAACTATGATAAATCTGAAGTTGAAAAGAAAGGTAAGTTTCATACCATTTACCATTTTAAATATACAGTCTTGTAGTCAATTTGATGTGTGCTTTTTAAAACGTGTTTTAGAGTTGTTGTAAGTGATAAATTACATAGCGTCATGTATACTTCTTAAGTTCAGATCATAAAAAACTACATGGATCCTTTTTCATGGTGCATGGAAACAGATATTAGAAAATGTACCAAATTAATCTTGGTTTGATTATTCTATTAGATTATGGTTTGAATCACAATAGATAATAATCTTGGTTAGGTGTCCTTAATAAAATTTATGTAAAGATACGGCTATTTTTCTCTTTGTCATAAGATGATAACAGTTTGAAGGGACTCCTTAATCACTATTGTCTCTACCCTTCTCTTCATCAGGACCATTCGGCCAAGATAGATGGGCTTTGGGATCTATCAGCCCAGCCCCTTGACTGGCTGTTACGATCACTTTTGAGCAGCAAAAGCCAAACTCTTACTTTTTAGGGCATGCTGTCTCTGCCCTGGCTTTGAAATTATTTCTGATGCATTCTGAATCTGTGTGTACTTAGGGCAAAGACTCTTGATGTACATAAATGTATATTTGCAATGAATCAGATTTATTAGAGAATGTGATAGGAGATAAATGCTTTATACCTTGTATGCATATCTTAGTGAATTGATTGCTTGCAAAAGTGCTAATTTTTAAAAGATATGGGTTAACCCATTTTTTTTGTTTACCACCACCAGCTCTTACCTGGGCATCATTTCATTGTTTTGTTTAAGCAGGTTTAACTGCCCAATTGTATGCCCATCCTTCCTATGATCCTTCTGCTGTAGGCCCTCTGGAGCTGGCTAATGCCCTGGCAGCCTGTTGCCTCTCCTCCAGGCTGTCCTCACAGCATAGGCAATGGGCTGCTCAACAGCTTGTGCGCACTCTTGCTGCACATGACCGCGACAACCAAACTACTCCCCAAACACTCGCTGATATGGGAGGAGATCTCAGGAAATGCTCCTTTATCAAGTTGGAGGCTCATCAAAACAGAGTATGTATTTTGAGCCCTAAGTATGTTAATCCCCTTATGTAAGATGAAATAGTTTCTGCCCTTCTCTGAAAGCTTAGATCTTAAATGTCTCTCTCTCTGCCTCGTGCACACACACACGCACAATTACCAATATTTGTCTAGTAGTTACCAGCTTTCCTTTCTCTGTATGTTGGGTTGACATAGTAGTGTACAAATAGAAAAATCAGATGGGGGATGAGAAGAAAACCAAGGGAATTACGTCACAAAAGATGAGGGCTTATATGTGCAAGAGGAGAAGAAATTGTTAACCGCTGTGTTAATCTAACTTACCAGACCCTTGAGCATTGACAAGGGCAGTTTAGGAAATGAAGACTGACTTCCGTTATTACCACTTTAAAAGTCACTTCTTAGTCTGTGTTGTTTATTTTGTACAACATATGTTGAAATATTTATACTTTATTGAATTAAATAAACATGTTTAGTAAAGATTCTCATAGGTCTGCAATAACTCAAATGAGTTTAGGCATAGTACTTTAAAGCCATACAAATAGATGTATGTTTACAAGCCAGTTAGGAAAGAGTGAAACCATGTATATTATGCTATAACATGAATATTTTTCTTTTACAATTTTCTGGTAGATTATTTTTTAATTTGATAGATATAGAATGACAAAATCATTTGAATCAAAACTTGCTCAAAAATGTTGGACTTTGTCAGAATGAAATCTTGCCATTTGCGACAACATGGCTGAAGCTGGAGAGTATAATGCTAAACAAAATTAATTAATCAGAGAAAGATAATACCACGATTACACTCATGTGGAATTTAAGAAACAAAACAAATGAATAAAGGAATAAAAAAGAGACAAGCCAAAGAGTGGACCCTTAACTCTAACAGAACTCTGTAGAGAAGGTTACCAGAAGGGAGGTGGGTGGGAGTGGGAGTGAAATAGGTGAAGGGGTTAAAAGTACACTAATCATGATGAGCACTGAGTAATGTATAGGATTGTTGAATCACTATATTGTGCACCTGCAATTAATATAACACGGTATGTTAACTATACTAGAATTAAAATAAAAAACTTAATTAAAAATCGTTGGACTTTTTCAACCTGTCTAGGTGATGACTTGTGTTTGGTGTAATAAAAAAGGACTTTTGGCTACAAGTGGCAATGATGGTACCATCCGGGTATGGAATGTTACTAAGAAGCAATATTCACTGCAACAAACCTGTGTGTTCAACAGATTGTGAGTGCTAACATCAGCTCTCATGTGTAACATTTAAAATAAGAGAATCCTAAACATGCTTCATCTTGGTTGTGTTAATGTAATCACAGTGTCATTAAAAGTTATTACAATTTTTCTTTTATTTTTTTCTTAATTTTAATTTGTTTTATTTTTTAGAGAGCAAGAGCCAGGGAGGGGGCAGAGGGAGAGAAAGGGAAAATTAAAAAAAATTTTTTTTAATGTTTATATTTGAGAAAGAGAGGGAGACAGAGAACAGGTGAGGGAGGGGTGGGTGGGGGGGACAGAATCCGAAACAAACTCCAGGCTCTGAGCTATCAGCACAGAGCCTGATGTGGGGCTTGAACCCACAAACTGGGAGATCATGATCTGAGCCGAAGTCAGATGCTCAACCAACTGAGCCATCCAGGTGCCCTGATTAAGTTTATTTATTTTGAGAGCAGGGGAGAGGCGCAGAGAGAGAGAGAGAGAGAGAGAGAGAGAGAGACAGAATCCCAAGTAAGCTTTGCACTATCAGCGCAGAGCCCAACATGGGGCTCAATCCCACAAACTGTGAAATCATGACCTGAGCTGAAATCAAGAGTCGATGCATAACTGTTTGAGCCCACCAGGTGCTCTGAGAGGAGTCTTAAGCAGACTCCACACTTAGCATGGACTCCAGTGCAGGGTTCGATCCCACAACTATGGGATCATGACCTGAGCTGAAATCAAGAGTCGGATGCTCAGCCATCTGAGCCACCCAGGCCCCCTACAGTTTTTCTTTTAGAATAGTCTTACTATATCTCTGGTGTGTGTTTTAAAATTTCCGGGATAGTAATTAAGAAAATAAAAATTTTAACAATCAGTGTCTTAGAATTAAATCAAGGTCTACTATGCTAGCATTATAAATGTTAAATTCTGTAAAACAGTAGGCTAATATTCCATCATTCTTTAAGGATTATTTAGGAATTAATGATATTTCTTACAGAATGTTAACAGCCTTTATAGTTTTATAGCTGGCACAGGTATTTCCTTTCTGAGAGCTTCCCTAGAGATTAGGCAAACAAGAATCATTGTGCTCTGAATAATAACCAGGTTTACAACCCATAAAGAATCAGAATGTCTTTGTTGAGAAATTATCTACTATGGTAATTGGGTAATCTAAGCATCACTCTTCTTTAATTCTACATTTTTCACACCATGACAAATGCTAGCAAATATGTGATTGTCAAATACTGCTAGCCAAGCTTCTGAAATGAAGAGTCTCTATTATTTACTTCAGTCCATATGAAACCTTTATTTTAAGATTTGAGGTTTTATATATTTTTGGATGATGGGGATTAGAATCCCATATGTGTCTTTTATATTTTAGAGAAGGAGATGCTGAGGAGAGCCTGGGGTCACCCAGTGATCCAAGTTTCTCACCTGTTTCCTGGAGTATCAGTGGCAAATATCTAGCTGGGGCCTTGGAAAAGATGGTGAATATTTGGCAAGTTAATGGTAAGAGTCATGCCAATACTAGCAAATTACTGAAGGTACTTTTTAAGCCTTTTTTTTTTTAGCTTTCTGAGTCCAAACAGTGGCTTCCTTTCACCTTGAAACTCACAGTCTGTTCATCAGCTGTGTAGATGTGTGCATATTATAGTTTAAATTAAAGAGGAAATGATCATTTCCTGACTTCTCTTTCTAAGAGTTTTGACTAACCTGGTAATTGTAAGCTAAAAATTCTTTTCACTTACTACTATAAGTGTTCAGAATAGGTTTTGAGCTCTGAGTTTTCAGTGATGCATTCTTTTGAATCACTTGAAATATTTCTACTAATTTTGTCTAATTCACAGGTACAAACTCATTTCAATTTTTAATGATATGTCTCTGGAAAGTAAAAACTATTATAATCTTAGGCTTATTGCACAATTTTGTTTGTTTTTGCATATTTGAAGAAAGGCTTTTCTATGTTTCACAGATTTGAAGGAAAAGCTAGCCTTAACTCTAGGGAAATTTCTTACGTTAATTTGATTTTCAGTAATTATTAGGAAAGGATGTAAGTGTTTGACATTTCTGCACTGAATATTTTCCTTTACTCCTTTTTATTTTTTTAAAAGTTTGTATTTATTTTTGAGAGAGAGAACGTGAGCAGGGGAAGGGAACAGAGGATCAGAAGCAGGCTCCGCACTGACAGCAGTGAGCCTGATGTGGAGCTCATGAACCATGACATCATGACCTAAGCCAAAGTCCGATGCTCAGCCGACTGAGCTACCCAGGCGCCCCTCCTTTATTCCTTCTTTAATAAAGCTATCACTTTGAAGCATCTGAGTGGCTCAGTCGGTTAAGCATCCGACTTCATCTCAGGTCATGATCACACAGTTTGTGGTTTGAGCCTCATATTGGACTCTGTGCTGACAGCTCAGAGTCTGGAGCCTACTTTGGATTCTGTGTCTCCCTCTCTCTCTGCCCCTCCTCCACTCACACTCTGTCACAATTCTCTCTTTCAAAAATAAATAAACTTTAAAATAAATAAAGCTATCATTTTTGTCCCATTAGTAGTTATAGGAAAGCCTGTGAATTTGATAATCATATATAGTATATAAATGAAGGATCCTGCCTTATAATTGTATTTATTAATAGACTATTATGAAATTGAGGACTGCCTTGAGTGAATATTAGAATTAATATTTTTGTATTTTTGTTTTTAAGGATTAAGTAACTAGTTAACATTTTCTTCCTCTTTAGGAGGTAAAGGATTAGTAGATATTCAGCCTCATTGGGTATCTGCCCTGGCTTGGCCAGAAGAGGGTCCAGCTACAGCCTGGTCAGGAGAGTCTCCAGAATTATTGTTGGTGGGACGGATGGATGGCTCTCTAGGACTGATAGAAGTTGTTGATGTATCCACCATGCACCGTCGAGAATTGGAACATTGCTATCGAAAAGATGGTAAATGACTTGCGTCTCATTAAGAAAGTATTTCCCCCAATCAGAAAACTTATTTTTTTTGGCACTTGCTTTTAAAAATGCAGAGTTAATATTACTTTTGGCTTTGTTTTCTAAATTTTCCAGTTGGTATTTCATTTTAGTTAGTTACTACGTTGAAAGATAATTCCCTCCCAACATCTACCACATACCTCTGCCAAAATGAGACCTAATAGTATTGTATTAGTCATTCATCCTTTGTGTGAGTGTCTGAAACTTAAGTGGGGCTGCCAATTTCCCTTGAAAGTTAGGAATGTCCAAGAGAAAAGAATTATAATCATTGGTAGAGATGAAATTGTTAACAAATGAAATTGAGGAAATGGAAGGAGGAGGAGGGACGTTCCTGGTATGACCAGAGATAGTAGGAAGTCTCCTTTCATTTATTTTCTGTGTTCCCTTTGGATGCATAGACATCTTACTACATGGTTTTTTTAATTGTTTGGGGGGAGTGGAGTATTTCACAGATCATGGTCCCAGCTTACATGGCACAGAATAGAACAAGTGTTTTTTAAATTTAGGGTTTTTTTTTTAAAATAGGTAATACCTTCATGGGGTTCAAAAATCTTAAAGTTTAAAAAGATAGGCAGTGAAGTCTTTTTCCCATCCACTCATTCCACATGTCCCCATTCTACTCCCACAGATAAATACTGTTTCTTACTTCTCTTGTAGTTTTCCAGAGTTATGTGTACTTGAAGAAGCAAATATGAATGTAGATTGTTAGAACATGTTTGGTAAAATATGGAAACACATAGAGTAAGGAATATTAAGCAAAAGAAGGGACAGATAATTTTCTTTCTATGATGGATTATTTCATTTCTCAGTTTCATAGTAGATTCTGGTCCAAAAGGAAGGAACCTGGTATATGGACTTGGAATCAGCAAGGAATTTAACTTTTCAGTAATCATCTGAAAAGAATAAAAGGTTAAAAATGAGGTAGTCCTTGTCACTTATTATAATACTTTTAAAGTAAGTTACACAGAATCCCTGCTCTCAGCCTACCTTTTATCTAATAAATGCATCAAAGAGATGTTTGGAAATTTACTTGGAGTGGTTGTGGTAGCATATGTTTGTTGCAAAAATATGTCTTTTAAGTTAGACAGTGACATATGAGTGTCATATTTTTTTCTTAAAAAAATTTTTTTTTTAATCATGTTAGTGTCTGTAACTTGCATTGCTTGGTTCAGTGAAGACAGACCATTTGCAGTAGGATTTTTTGATGGAAAATTGTTACTGGGAACGAAGGAACCACTTGAGAAAGGAGGCATTGTTCTAATTGATGCACATAAGGTAAAAACATCTTTCCCAGATGGTTACTTTTTCTTGTTTTTTTACTATAGTATTGCTTGATACTAGTTTTCTTTAAACTTTCTTAACATAGTTCACTTATGATTTCATATTCTATTGTTACACAAAATCTTTCGACCATGTATATACATGGAAAGGCCTGTGTAAGAAAGCCATCAAGCCAAGAAAGAAGTAAAAACAAAACAGTAAAATAGGAGCACCCTTGGAACACCCCGTCATGCTAGAAATTCCATCTATGAAGAATGATTCCTTTACCTTAAAAAGGGTTGCTGGTTCTAATGCTTACAGGGCCATCTAGGCAAAACATAAGTGCACGAAGGCAGGGGTTGAAAGTGTGAAGGAGGGTAAAAATAAAAAAATGTCAGAAGAACACGACGGCAACCATGTAAACGTACAATATGTCTGAGATTCTCATAATGTTTGCTATTTTGGTATGAAGGATGCTTTTTATTAAGTTTCTTTTTCATTCTAATGATTACAAGTCAATAATTCTTTAAAATGCTAATGAAAGATAAATATTCCTTCTGAATCAGAATTTCCTAGTTCATTCATTCAACTAACATTTACTGAGCTTTGACTGTAGCAAGTGTATATAATGCAGATTATATTAAAGGGTGAGTTGTCTTGTGATTGGGAATGATATGACGGTATCTTATTTGCATAAAATGTTGATTTCAAAATAATTGAGTAATGGAAGTATAGGTCATAAATTACTGAGTTTACGTATCTGTGAAGGACGGTTACTGTGATTTTTTTTTTCTCTTCCTGTCATTTTAAGGATACTCTTGTTAGTATGAAGTGGGACCCAACAGGTCATATTCTTATGACATGTGCCAAAGAAGAAAATGTGAAACTCTGGGGGCCTATTTCAGGATGCTGGCGCTGTCTACATTCACTCTGCCATCCCTCTATTGTAAATGGCATTGCTTGGTGCAGCCTCCCAGGGAAAGGATCCAAATTGCATTTACTGATGGCTACGTATGTTATAAATTTGTGTGTGTGTGTGTCTTAATTTTTATATTATTATGGACTGTTACTTGCGTTAAATATGGCTTTTCAGTGGTCTTAAACAGTTTGCCTGTTACTGTTCTTATAATGTATAATTCCATAAGATTACCTTAGAGAAATAAGGCAAAATATGGAAGTTGGAATGCAGTCTCCTTATCTGGGTGTGATGTTGCTAGAATATCGATTCTTCTTGTAATTCTTGTAAAAGATTATAGCATATACCTATTGCAAATAATTTTTAAAATAATATTGTAACAGTTTTATCAGGTCTTTAATTGATTGCTCTTTGAAAGTATATTTACTTCTGCATATTGACATTTTTTGGTTTTACGTGATTAATTTTTAAGTGGCTGTCAGAGTGGCTTGGTATGTGTTTGGCGTATTCCACAAGATACCACACAGACCAGTGTGACTAGTTCAGAAGGATGGTGGGACCAGGAGTCAAATTGCCAGGTAAATGTTCTGCTGCTTTTGAAGACCTTATCTGAAACCAAAGATGGTTTGTGTTATCAAAGTAATCCTCCTTTGATTACTGATATACTCACTACTCAGTATCTTAAAGGGCAAGATCCATTAGGGAAACATGAATAATTGTCATACTTTGTGTGTTTTCTGAATTGGCCTTATTTTTTATAAGTCAGGACGGCATGATTGCTTGTTAATGTGAGACATTCAAGATACACTGAGTGGTGATCATTTATAGTAATGGATATTATTTGGTACTACAGATAGAGAAGTCCTAAATCTTTGGTACAGTGAAATGGGAACACCACAGGAACACCCCTGTCCAAAGTATCTGCTGCTGATACCACATTCCACCTATGAAGAACAATTCCTTTAACTTCAAAGGAGGTTACAGGGGGTGCCTGAGTGGCTCAGTCTGTTAAGTGTCCCACTCTTGATTTCGGCTTAGGTCATGATTTCACAGTTTGTGAGTTCAAGCCCTGCACTGGGCTCTGTGCAGACAGCACAGAGCCGCTTAGGAGTCTCTGTCTTCCTTTCTTTCTGCCCCTCCCCGGATCGCATTCTCTCTCTCTCTCTCTCTCTCTCTCTCTCTCTCAAAAATAAATAAACATTTTTTAAAAAATGATTTAAAAAAAGGAGTTTACAGATTCAGATAGATGCTTATAAGGCCATCTAAACAAGCAACATAAACTCAAAAAGCTGGGAGTTGGTGTGGAGAGGGTAAAAACAAAAAACCTAGAAACACACATGCTTTCTATAAAGGACATGGCTGCCAGAGAGCTGATTGCCGCCATCCAGAAATGAGGCTATTGTTACCAGATTGTGTCTTTTTTTCCTGATAGAAGCCAGAAGCCTGAAGCCCAGCATTTTAAGTAAAATCTCCCAATATTAAACATTGGCACCTGACTTAAAATTCTTTAAAATACTTGGTGGCCAGTCATATGGCATCCCTGAGCTAATGGTTTGCACCTTCTGTTGCTCTTTCTTTTTGCTCATGATACAAATACCCCTGGAAGAAATATACCTTATGTTATATCTGGATAAATAAGTACATCTGGTAATATACAGTGTCATAACTAGAAGGAAGAGGGAGCTTAAGGACAGGAACAAAGAGGTTAAGAGGGAGAGGTAAATAGCTCACTAATGAGAGGAAAATATAGAAGTAGAATTGGGAGGGACATCTGGGTGGCTCAGTTAAGTATCTGACTTCAGCTCAGGTCATGATCTTGCAGTTGGTAAGTTCGAGCCCCACACTGGGCTCTGTGCTGACAGGTGCTCACAGCTCACTGCCTGGAGCCTGCTTCATTCTGTGTCTCCCTCTCTCTCTCCTGCCCTTCCCCTGCTCTCAAAAATAATAATAAACATTAAAAAAATTTTTTCTTAATGAAAAAGAAGTGGAAGTGGAGGCACTAAAGATAAATCTGATTTTCTGTTTGTACTAGAGAGTAGCCCTTTGCACCTATCTCACTTCTAAAACGTGCAAGGCAGGGGCACCTGGGTGGTTCAGTTGGTTAAGCTTCCAACTCTTGATTTCAGCTCAGGTGATAATCTCATGGTTTGTGGGTTCAAGCCCTGCTTTGGGCTCTATGCTGACAGTGCAGAGCGTGCTTGGGATCCTCTTTCTGTGCCCCTCCACCTCTCGTGTTCTCTGTCTCTGTCTCTCTCCCTCCCTCACCAAATAAATTAACTTAAAAAAATTAAAACGTGCAAGATGCAACAATGCAAACATGAAATTAGACACCACGTAACAGAACCACTGGCCATCAAAAAGAAGAGCCTGTTTATATAGAACCAACATGTGCAATTCATGAATTTTAGGAGCTAAAAATGAAAATTACATAAAGCTAAATTTAAAAATTAAAACACTCATTAAAAAGCAGAAGTTAGGATTTTTCTATCTCTGAGGGATAATTGGAACTTACAATTGTAATTTCTGCCGGTTTGAAGAATAGGAAATTCACTTAGAAGGGTGTCAAAAAATATGAACTCAGTTTCAGAGGAACCAAGGAGAACCACGTTGTTACTTTATTATTTTCTCAAGGTAAACCTATGAGAGAGTTGTCCTTCCCTCTTGCCCAGTTTTTTACTGAAATATAAAATTTCCAAGAATGAATTATAAATCTTGAATCTATAAGTTTGTTTTAATTTCAATATATGCTAAAAATCAAAATGAATTGCAGGATGGATATAGGAAATCAGCCGGAGCCAAATGTGTTTATCAGCTGCGGGGACACATCACCCCTGTCCGGACTGTTGCCTTTAGTTCTGATGGGTTGGCCCTCGTGTCTGGTGGACTAGGTGGGCTCATGAACATTTGGTCTTTAAGGGTAAGAGTACAGATGTTATTTTTATCTTAAGAAATGTTTATGCATTAACTTAGATATGGTAAAAATTAACCCAACCATCCCTAGGAGTATTTTGTGTACTAATACTTTGGGTACTGAAGAAACTCCTTTCAGAATTCTCCACTCTTTAATTTTTCTTACTGATATATTTTTAAAGTCATCTAGAAAAGGCCCCAGAAAATTGGGTAGTACCTATATAATTAGACGTTGCTAAATTTCACTGGAGTATATAGATTTTTTTCTAAAATGTTTTTGTGAATGTGAAGTGTGTAAATTTAAAATGTCTGGCACAAAAACAGACACTCAGATCATTGGAACAGAATAGAGAACCCAGAAATGGACCCACAAATGTATGGCCAACTCATCTTTGACAAAGCGGGAAAGAATATCCAATAGAATAAAGACAGTCTCTTCAGCAAGTGGTGCTGGGAAAACTGGACAGTGACATGCAGAAAAATGAACCTGGACCACTTTCTTATACCATACACAAAAATAAACTCAAAATGGATGAAAGACCTAAATGTAAGATGGGAAGCCATCAAAATCTTCGAGGAGAAAGTAGGCAAAAACCTCTTTGACCTCAGCTGCAGCAACTTCTTACTCAACACATCTCCAGAGGCAAGGGAAACAAAAGCAAAAATGAACTTTTTGGAACCTCATCAAAATAAAAAACTGCTGGACAGCGAAGGAAACAATCAGCAAAACTAAAAGGCAACCAACGGAATGGGAGAAGATATTTGCAAATGACGTATCAGATAAAGGGTTGGTATCCAAAATCTTTAAAGAACTTACCAAACTCAACACCCAAGAAACAAATATTCCAGTGAAGAAATAGGCAAAAGTCATGAATAATCACTTCTCCAAAGAAGACATCCAGGGGCGCCTAGGTAGCTCAGTTGGTTGGGGGATCGACTTTGGCTCAGATCATGATCTCACAGTTTGTGAGTTCGAGCCCTGCATCGGGCTCTGTGCTGACAGCTCAGAGCCTGGAGCCTATTTCAGATTCTGTGTCTCCCCCTCTCTCTGCCCCTCTCCTGTTCATTCTCTGTGTCTCTCTGTCTCTCAATAATAAACGTTAAAAAAAAAGAATTCAAAGAAGACATCCAGATGGCCAACCAACATATGAAAAAATGTTCCACATCAGTCATCATCAGGGAAATACAAATCAAAACCACAAGGAGATACCACCTCACACCTGTCAGAATGGCTAACATTAACAACTCAGGCAACAACAGATGTTGGCGAGGATGCGGAGAAAGAGGATCTCTTTTGTATTGCTAGTGGGAATGCAAACTGGTGCGGCCATTTTGGAAAACAGTATGGAGGTTCCTCAAAAAATTAAAAATAGAACTTCCCTACAACCCAGCAATTGCACTACTAGGTATTTATCTAAGGGATACAGGTGTGCTGTTTCGAAGGGACACATGCACCCCCATGTTTATAGCAGCACTATCGACAATAGCCAAAGTATGGAAAGAGCCCAAATGTCCATCAATGGATGAATGGATAAAGAGGATGTGGTGTATATATATACAATGGAGTATTACTCAGTAATCAAAAAAAGTGAAATCTTGCCATTTGCAACTATGTGGATACAACTAGAGGGTATTACGCTAAGTGAAATTAGAGAAAGACAAATATCATGTGACTTCACTCATATGAGGACTTTAAGACACAGAACAAATGAACACAATGGAAGAGAAGCAAAAATAACATAAAAACAGGGAGGGGGAGAAAACATAAGAGACTCTTAAATATGGAGAACAAACAGAGGGTTACTAGAGGGGTTGTTGGAGGGGGGATGGGCTAAATGGGTAAGGGGCATTAAGGAATCCTGAACTCCTGAAATCATTGTTGCACTATATGCTAACTTGGATGTAAATTTAAAAAATAAAATAAAATGAAAAAAAAATGTAAATAATGACTAAGGTTGAGTAATGTGTACTAATATAACTACTTCTCATTTTAGGATGGCTCTGTCTTGCAAACTGTAGTGATAGGCTCTGGAGCTATTCAGACGACAGTATGGATTCCAGATGTTGGGGTAGCTGCTTGCTCAAATAGATCGAAGGTACTTTTACAATTCTCTAAAATCGTAGGGGATAAGTCTGTAAGGTACCTTAGAAATCATAGTCTAAGTAGCCTGCTTTACAGGGGAGAAAACTCATATCCAGGGGATTATTATTTGCCTAAGATAATACAACTATTTTGTGACAGAAGGAAAACTAGAACCCAGGCCTCCTGATTTATAATCTAGTACTCTTCTTACCATACCCTAGATTTTGGCGAAATGCCTAATCATCAAACGACTTAAGTTCCATTGGAAGTTATAAAGTGGATTTTTACTTTCTGCCATGACTTTTGAGATAACAGTAAATTGTCTCAAAAGAATTTTCTTTAAAAAGTAGGACCACAGGACCACCCCAAAGACCTTTAACTCAAGTATACAAAATGTATCTTGACTTTCAAATTTAATATTCTAGTTAAAAAAATACTTACTGCATACACACACGCACACACACAAATATGTATACGTGTATACATACTAGCCCCTTTCTGCGAAGTAAGTCAGAGATGACATTATCTCCTGCAGTCTTGCTCTTCATACCCTTAATGAATAGAGCCAATGTGCTGCTTTGGTTTATATTTTATGTAGGTAAAAGATACTAAAATTGAGCTCTAAACCTGTATAAACAGTAAAATACAGACTCAGAGCCAAGGCAGTAGTGGCCTTTATAGATAAATCATAGAGCCACAGTTAGAGCCGAGCTGCTTGTCCTGTAGATGTGTCCCTCAGCAGACAGAGTACTCCTTCCTATAGTACCCCTGTGGTCATGTCAGACTTTGGAAGTATACTGGGTACCTTTTCCTGCAAGTCCTATGAAACAGCAAAGAATTAATGTTGTCTCTTTAAGGAGCATCAGCAAAGCCAAGGTAGCTCACAAATTTTATGGTTCCTATTCACTGGTTTTTACTTAGCAAAATTTAGGATGTTTTGAAGTCGATAAGCATTAAAGGTACAGCATAAAATGTCCAAAAAGCAGACGTGTTTAATGGAATAACTGGAAGGATTTCAGATATGAATGGTAATAGAATGATCTCTCTTTTATCTTTTATTTAAATAACTATGTGGCATGATTTGTTTTCCAACAGGATGTTTTGGTCGTGAATTGTACAGCAGAATGGGCTGCCGCCAATCATGTTTTAGCAACCTGTAGGACAGCACTGAAACAGCAGGGTGTTCTGGGATTAAATATGGCTCCCTGCATGAGAGCATTTCTGGAGCGGCTACCCATGATGCTTCAGGAGCAGTATGCCTATGAAAAGGTAACCGATTACACTCACTGCTACAGATCTGCACATGACTGCTGCTCCAGCATTTGAATTGCATAGCAATTAAGAGCATAAGGTCTAAGGAAAATAAGTGGGGCTGTTTGGTAGAATCAAATAAAGTTAAGTCATGTCTAGAACAGTTGTTGAATAATCCTCAGCCTGCTTTTACTTTTAGTGGGAGTAAAATTTTAAAATAACCCTCAAATTTGTATAGTGTTGGTATAATTTCTTTTCAGATTACTTATTCACTCCAAAACTTCTTAAAATACCTGTACCTTCAGAGTATCATCTTTTGTGACCCATAAATCTATTTTTGTGTGGTTTTGCCATCCTGAAGTTGAGAGATGGGGGTGGATATGGATGTTGGAGTAAACATTCTGTGTATCAGATGAATCCATGTGGAAAGTTAAGTAGAAGAGCTAAGGCTGAAGTGAGTAGGGTCCTTAAAATACTAGAATGAGGAATAATGGAATTTGGAGCTGTAGCCCAGGCTGTGATACTGTGTAGTCTGTCCTCCAGACCTCAGTAGTCACTGTGTGCTGCCCCTAGGCAGAGCTGTTTGGTGTTATTTCCTTCTTTTTCAGCCAAGCTATATTAATACAGTCAACTGTTACTGTGCCCAGTTAACTTCACGGATGCATTTGCCTAGGTTCTCTTTTCTGAATTACTCAGAGTCTCACAGAATTGCTCTGCCACAGTTAGGGAGGGCCACAGAAGAGCGATCTCCTTTGATGGCTACCAGGATTCTCTTGTAAAGGAGGAAATGTGAGAAGGGAGGAGGTTGCCTTGGTTTAGTTACTTGCTTTTTTACCTTTATTATCATTATCATTATTATTCATGAAAAACTATAGAGTGAAAATATACTACTAAATGCAGTGTGATGTGCTGGATTAGATCCTGAAGCAGAAAAGGGCATTAGTAGAAAAACCAAATAAAGTTCTGTGGTTTAGTTAATATTGTAGCCAATATTAATTTCTTAGTTTTGATTAATGCACCATGTTTATGTGTTAACATTAGGGGAAGTTAAGTGAAGGATTTACAAGAATTCTTGTTCTATCTCTTGTAACTCTCTGTATATCTAAAATTATTTCAAAGTAAAAATCTTAAAGAACTGAACTTTTTCTTGTTTTGTTTTTATTTTTTAAAGTTTTATTTATAGTTGAATATACAGAGTAATATTAGTTTCAGGTGCAAAAGAATAGTAAACTTAAAAAATACAATTACAGATTTTCAGAATACAGCAGGTTAATTCTTTTGAAAGAGGACATGTGTGAGCGGGGGAGGGGCAGAGGGAGAGAGAAAAATCTTAAGCAGGCTCCACGGCCAGTGTGGAGCCTAATGCTGGGCTCAATCTCACGACCATGAGATCACCACCTGAGCCAAAATCAAGAATCAGACACTTAACGAACGGGCTGAGCCATCCAGGTGCCTGGTAGGTTAATTTATAATATTTGGTACAGACTCTTCAACTTAACATTCTTGTATTTCCTCTTAGCCTCATGTGGTTTGTGGCGATCAGCTTGTTCATAGCCCCTACATGCAGTGTCTGGCTTCCCTCGCTGTGGGACTGCATTTGGATCAGCTGTTATGTAACCCTCCAGTGCCACCACACCACCAGAACTGCCTCCCTGACCCAGCATCCTGGAATCCAAATGAGTGGGCCTGGTTAGAATGTTTCTCAACCACCATAAAAGCTGCTGAAGCCCTGACCAACGGAGCACAATTTCCAGAATCTTTTACTGTTCCTGATCTAGAGCCTGTTCCAGAGGATGAGCTTACATTCCTAATGGTAAGCCTAAAATTAGCTGCTGTTATATGCAGCTGAGATTGTATCATGGATGTTTAGCAAGTAGCAGACCTTCAGGATTTCCTAGCTTGGATAGCTAGAAGCATGCCCTTAGATAAACTTAAAATGTTTTGCTTTCAGATAGTCATTTTCAGTCTTATGGCAGCCCTCTATGGTGACAAAGATTGTTTATAGGAGAACTGTGAAGCACCTGTAAACTTGTTGGTTTTCAATGACATAGTCCCATATTTTCTCACTTTTTCTCCATAGGTGCCACGTTTAGTACCTCATTTATACATATTTTAGCATCTTTTCCTGGGTCATCTTGTGAGATTTATTCCACATAAAGACTCTGAATTATTTGACACTCTAATCATGTTTTAATCTCCATAAAGTAAGAATATAGAAGAGCATTCCAGTTGTTATTTCTTATTCTAATTGAGAGTGTCTAGATATAGAAACTGTGATGTAGATAAAATGCCTATGTAGATAGTGCAGGCCAGCGCTTGATCTAACAATATATTTGCTTAATTAAGATTTGTACATACGGGGGGCACCTGGGTCAGTTAAGTCAGTTAAGCATCCGACTTTGGCTCAGGTCATGAACTCGTGGTTTGTGAGTTCGAGCCCTGCATCAGGCTCTGTGCTGATAGCTCACAGCCTGGAGCCTGCTTCGGATTCTGTGTCTCCCTCTCTCTCTCTCTGCCCCTCCCCTGCTCATGCTCTGTTTCTCTCTGTCGCTCGAAAATAAATAAATGTTAAAAAATGTATATATATTTGTACATACAAACATTTGAATACATAAATATACAGTATAAAACAGAAATACGAATTGAGGGAAATTATCGAGGTATAGGTCATTTATTTATAGATATAAAATATAATTTTAATTTAAGAAGAGTCCTTCTGAGCCCATTTGCCCCAAATTTGTCATTTTGTAGATGAGGAAATTGAAGCCTGGAAAGATGAAGTGACCTGCTACTGCTGTACAGCTAGTTCGTGGGGGTGGTGACTCTTGTACCTGTTGGTGCTCAGAAAACATAAATGGTTAGCTTCGAATCACCATTGTATTAGTGATAGTGATAGTAGATAGTAAAATTGTTTATGATAAAGGAGAATATTAACATGCATAGTCAAATTTGGTGTGATTGTAAAACTCCTCCTAATTTCACAGTATTACTAAGTTCTTTTATGGAAAGAAGACTTAGTTAAGCAAAGATACATTTTGATTAAGCAAGATTCATCTTGGTGTTTATTGTGTCTTACAGGATAACAGTAAATGGATTAATGGCATGGATGAACAAATTATGTCTTGGGCAACATCCAGACCTGAGGTCAGTAAAGATAACTAAATGGTGGTTCTCAGTAAATCTTCTGATTTTAAGTGTGTGTTTGTCACCTGATGTCTCTCTTAGAGGTTGGCACATACTTGAATGAATGAATGAATGAATGAATGAATGAATCTAATTTTGAGATGATTGTGGTTTTCCAGGACTGGCACTTGGGAGGTAAATGTGATGTCTACCTGTGGGGTGCTGGCAGGCATGGACAGCTTGCAGAAGCTGGAAGAAATGTTATGGTACCTGCAGCAGCTCCCTCATTCTCACAGGCCCAACAGGTAACTACTGGGTAAAGAAATGGAGAAGAAACTTGGGAACTAACAATTCTGATTCCCTTGCCATTAAAAAAAATTTTTCCATTGTGTAATCTGTGGTGAGGAATAACTGAACAAAGTCATGTATAGCCTCCAAATAAAAGATTTCTAGGGTTTTTGTTAATTTTCTAAGTTTTTCTTGCTTTCAAGTGCATCAGCATTAGACCAGCCTAGTACATATTTACAGAAGTTAACATGCTCCTAATTATTGATTCTGTTTGAGGGCCGTTAACTTACAGGGATTTTTAGCTAGATTTCTTTAACACCCCTCTCCTCTTCTTCAGCCGCACAGCTGGCTGAAATTCCTGTAGATCACATAGTTCTAAATGATTTTAAATAGTCCGATGAGCCTCCTACACCTCCTTAAGTAAGCAGTTTTATAACAATCAAGGGCTTGTAGGAACCCCATACTTATTTCAACTCATCCCCTTTAGTGAAAGGATAAAATAATTAATACAGGCATCCTAAGTATATGTAGAATCATTTTAAGTGTTAAGGTTGTATAATGAAGGATAATATAGTTCTGTGTTTCTTTACTAGGTCATATGTGGTCAGAATTGTACTTTTGTCATCCAGGCCAATGGCACAGTGTTGGCTTGTGGGGAAGGAAGTTATGGCAGATTGGGGCAAGGAAATTCAGATGACCTTCATGTGCTGACAGTTATTTCAGCCTTACAAGGTAAAATTATTCTCAATTAAAAAGCTGGTCAGAAAATATGGACTAACCATAGGAATGTTTGCTTATGTTGGAACTCATCTCAAACCTTTGCTGGATAAAGTCATAATAGGATTTTCACTTATTTAGATTCTCATTTAGGATGTACAGCCTGATTTCCATATTTTAAGCTGTTATTTTGCAAGCTATTTTTCATGGCAGTGCTAGAATTCAGTGATATAAATAACTATTTTAAGACCCATAAAGATTGTTGTAAACAAATTCTTATAAAATTACAAAACTGAAATTAGGCAACTATTGATAGCAATAATCATGCATGTGTTTCCTTAAGAGTAAAAATCAGTTTCTTTGGATATGTGCAAATGTACGAAAGACTTTTACAGAGTTCTCAGAGTGCTGTCAAAGACTGTCAGAGTTCTCTGACTTGGAAAAAGTATATCCCTGGAGAAACCACTGCAGGAGCCCCTGGCTTGTTCCTTAAGTCAACTTTTACTGACTCCAAAGCCTACAAGAGAGCAAAGAGGGTTTTTGTATTAAAAGCATACAAGTAATAATGAGTTGAGAACCAATTCCGAAACAGTTCTAAGTTCTCTTCCTTGGGATCTAAGTGTGAAGAGCACAGCAGTGGGGACGGGAAGGTGGGACTCCTGGCCGGAACTACCACGTCCTGCCTCTAGGACCTTGCACAAGCTATACTAGACCTCTTTGTGACTTGGTTTACCCATTTGTAAAAGTGGTGATGATAATATCTGCCTTGTAGGTTTTATGTGAAAATAGAGAAGAGATAATCCAGGTAAAGCATTTATAGGAGTGGCTAGAACATAGTCCTTAATGACTGACTGTTTCCGTCACCCTCCTTTCCTTCCTGGTCATCATTATTTTATGGGACTGCTCTCAATTTACTAAGTTATGGCTACGAATGTGATTTAAAATTAAAGACATTGTTTTTATTACTGTAGTGCAGTTTTGGTGTTTTTCCATTCTAAGAGTATTCTGTAGCAGCTGTAACTAAAGAATTTTAACATCCAGTGATTCTTGTTGGGTTTCTTTCTGCTCTGTTCCAGGATTTGTGGTGACCCAGTTGGTGACATCTTGTGGTTCTGATGGTCACTCAATGGCCCTGACTGAAAGTGGTGAGGTCTTTAGCTGGGGAGATGGCGATTATGGCAAACTCGGCCACGGGAACAGCGACAGGCAGCGGCGCCCCAGGCAGATCGAGGCCTTACAAGGAGAAGAAGTGGTGCAGGTCAGGCAGGACATGGATAAGTTTGCCTTTGAATGAAAATACACTAGCTGTTGAATAGGGTTCTCAAATTCATGTAACAGGAGATAATGGTAAAAATACATGATACAATCATTACAAGAGATCCACTGTTTCTGGTTGTTCATTCTTGACTTTGTCAGAAGTTTGAATGGGCTTTGGTGTTAGAATGGAGTCCTTTTTCCTGAACCAGCTGGTTGGCCCAGGCTGGGGTACTCCAGGTCCTTGGAAGAAAAACAGTGGGGTTTAGCTTCTGCCCCATAGTTCTGGACACAGTATTAGTTTGAATGAAAAGCTTTCCATTTACCATTATTGTTACCAAGGCTGAGTTGTACACATATTCTGGAAAGTCAATTAGTGATTAATGTAAAATTGCCTAGCACTTTAGCGTTCACAAAGCATTTCCACATTTACTGTTACACGTGGTCTAGGTCATCTGTACACAGCTGCAGGATAGCAACAGTTCTTCCAATGTAGGCTCTTCAGCTTGGTCTTCCTGAGGATGATGAGGCGATAAGATTTGAAGGAGCAGGAGGGCCACTTGGGCAGGTCGGACATACTGGTCTTGAAGACCCAGAGTTGTCAGTGAAGTTTATTACTATATTATTACCCGAAAATGACGGAGTTCTTTATTTCTTAGTATACTCTCTTCTTAATTTTTTTTTTCTTCTTGGTTCCGTCTGTAGATGTCTTGTGGCTTCAAGCACTCAGCAGTGGTAACTTCAGACGGCAAACTGTTCACTTTTGGGAATGGTGACTACGGTCGTCTGGGTCTTGGAAACACCTCTAACAAAAAACTACCAGAGAGAGTGACTGCACTGGAGGGATATCAGATTGGACAGGCAAGGAATAAATCCATAATATGTTTCATGGTCGTAGATTCGTATTTCCTCTGTGTGCACTGAGACTCTGTTCTTTCAGGAAGACTAGAATCACCAGTTCTACTTAACCTCATGTACATTTTGTTTGGCGTACTTGATCATTTGTCATGATTTTTTTTCCCAATGTGAAAATTAACATTTTAAGGCAAACAATGTGACCAACATATAGAAGCCTTAATTCAGGATATGAGTGTTTTAAAAACCCCTCTGTAGTACAACTTGATATAAAACCTTTAAACAATACAGATTTTTGTCATTGCTGTCTGCTAGTTTTGAAGTAGATGGCTGAAGTGCAGCATCATGGGTAGCTACTGCTCTTAAGCAATATTGTCCCTGTCCTGTATACATTGAGACTATCTCTGAACAAGGAGATATTTTTATCTTTTCCTGTATCATTCCTCAGACGTATAAATGTTTTTAGTCATATGTACTTTTTCCTCTTTTATGCTCTCTGATTCTGAGTTAGCCACAGGTATTTAAAGGATTTTGCCTTGGAAGAAAAAGTTATTTTTTTCTTTGTGGACATTAGGAATTTTTTCTTACACATTTTGGTTAACATATGCAGAAAGTCCTGAAATTAATAAAAATACAAATATATATAGCCGAAGTCTCGGAAGCGGGTATGTGGTTTAGGTGCTATGTGTTTGTCTTACTGAGTACCCTGTTATTTCTCCAGGTGGCCTGTGGTTTAAACCACACTTTGGCAGTATCAGCAGACGGCTCCATGGTGTGGGCTTTTGGAGATGGGGACTATGGAAAACTAGGCTTAGGAAATTCCACTGCAAAATCTTCCCCTCAGGTCAGTATTGTCTTTGTGTCAGTGCCTCTTTTTACTTGGAAAATCATTTACCTTTAACATTTTAGTAAACTTGTAATGAAATTTGGAAACTTCTATTACTTACTCTTAAATGTCCAGCATTTTGGATCTTGGTTTTAAATAAGCCATTAATTGCTAAAATGAATGTAAAAATTCTGCATGGAGAAGCCTGTGTCTCCATACACAGGCCGAACAATGTAGGACTATCTCCCATGTAGAGAAGAAATAGTTGTAAACATGTCTCCAAGGTGTCTTATGGAGGGAACCATGAACAATCTTGTAACCTTATGCTTGCAGCTGCCATTTTAGCTTATTATTATCACTGAATTATAGAGGTATATACCTCCTTTTAAAAAATAATAAAAAGGAAATGCAGAAAATAATAAATTAGAAGCTAGTATGTTACAGGTTTCTTGGCTCTGCAGAAGACCTTCTGTGCAATTCTTTTAGTGGGTTTTCCTAACACATTTAACAAGCAGCATGATTTACGAATATTTAATATGTATCTTCAACTCCAGATGCCCTATCATATATAGTCTGTAACATCTTGATATCTAGACTGCTGAATATTGCGCTAGGGATGTGGAAAGCCAGGAAACCATCTCTGGGGTGCATATAAAGCAGTTATTATCACCTCTGAAAGTAGAAAAAGCCTAACTGGGAGCAGCCCGTGGACATGGTCTTGCAGTATTATTTAAAAGGCCACAGGATTCTCTTTGGTCTCTGTTGCCTAGAGAAATGCTTTCACTCACCTGGGGTCCTAGGGATTTTAGTCAAATGCCCCTGTCCCCAACACTCCCTCCCACAGATTCAATTTAGGAGTGTGAATTTGGGTGGAGACAGGTAGGTGACAATTAGTATCTTTATTAGTAGACAATGCTTGTTTATACAGGCCAGTAGGCAAATTCAAAAGTGTTCTTATTTTCTTTTTAAAGTATGTGCTTTACGCTTATATTTTTCAGAAAGTTGATGTCCTTTGTGGAATTGGAATAAAAAAGGTTGCTTGTGGAACTCAGTTTTCTGTTGCATTAACCAAAGATGGTCATGTGTATACCTTTGGTCAAGGTGAGGCATTTTCCAGGCAATACTTCACTTGTCTTGTGTACACATGTATTACAGAAACATTTGCCTTCCAGTTTTACAGAAAGTGCTCTAAATTGAGTTGTGTTTTGTTCTGGGTGATGAATGGCCACTGTGACCTTCACTCACTAGCTACTTTTCTGCTCCTTTTTCATGAAATTTGTCATAAGGACAAACTCTTCTCCCCATTGATAGTCTGTCATACCAGAGCCTTTGATCCTGCTAGAAGAGTTCCTGCCAAAGCCCTTCCCATCCTCCTTTCTTCTCCCTCCACTGTTCTGCCATAAACACTTCTTGACCAACAGAGCTCCTCTGGATCCTGTCTGATTCCCCAGCCCTCTCAGGGACTGGGGATTCAGGTCTTAGGAATTCACAGGCATTCAGGGTTCAGATCTTGAGTGGTTCTTAGTCGAGTCATCCACTGTGGGATTCCCTGGCAGTATATTCACCTTCTTAAATCGAACTTCTTAGCAAGTTGTAGTGACTGAGGAAGGTGTAAGGCAAATGTGAGGAAGGGGAAGAGGAAGGAATAAGTCGTGAATGAGCTTTCTAATCTTGGAAGAACTCTAATGCCACTAACTGAGGACAGGAAGCTGGTTTGGAAGTAGGTAAGAACTTAGTTAAGGTCATACTGAATTGGAGCCATATACTCTAGGTGTATGTATGGAGATGTCTAGCAAGTTATTGGGGATTTGGATCTGGAACTCCAGAGAAATTGGATATGGAGATGTAGGTTTGCATAATGCACAATAATAGTACTTAGAACCATGTTAACAGGCTCAGGAAGCCCACGGAGAGTATAGAATAAAAAGACTTGGATGGAACTCTAGGGCAGGTGAGCACAGAAAGAGGACTGGGGAGAGTTGGCTTTGAAAGGGGTGAAAGAGAGGTTGCCAGTGAGCCAGGGTAGTGAGAAGTCTCTGCAGGGTGGGAGGGGGCTGAGGCCAGGTCATCAGAAGGTCATGTGGACCTCCAGGGGCTGGAGCCTGAGAAGAAGCAGTTAGGAGCTGCTCATGGCTTTTGACAGTACAGTCTCAGTGTAGTGGTGAGAGTGGAAGGTAGGCTGCAGGAGGTGGCCAAACCAAACAGTTCTAGAGGCCATGGGGTAACAGGGGCTGGCCTGCACTTTCTAGAAGTTTGGCAGCAGAGGGAAAGGGAGAAGTTGGCTGGCAGTTTGAGGACAAGGCAAGTTGAGCAACGTCTTTTCTTAGAGTACAAGAACTGTAGGGCCTTTCTTAACTACCTGCCAATCCTCTCAAATAGGAGGATACTGGAGGTGCCTCTTGGTTTGAAATAAGCTGCTAATTTTAGATTTATTTATTTTATGAATAAGGAGTCTGTGACATTTTGCAAAGAAACAATTTCAAACTTCATCCGCTCAGAATCCAGTATACCTTACCAGAATAGCAGCTTTGGCTCTAAAGAGTTCTATATGTCATCGCCATTCCACCAGAAAAGTTAGAGAACTCATTAGAAAACATAAAGGACTGTTGTATGCCATCCATAAATTTCCTCTATTTCTTCAGATCGCTTGATAGGCTTGCCAGAGGGGCGTGCTCGCAATCATAACCGACCACAGCAGATCCCTGTGCTGGCTGGAGTGGTCATCGAAGATGTGGCGGTTGGAGCTGAGCACACTCTTGCTTTGGCATCAACTGGAGATGTGTATGCCTGGGGGAGCAATTCAGAAGGGCAGGTAAATATTTATCTTGCTTGCCTCATATTCTAGAAATCTGACAGTGTTCCTCGTTTGGTAAAGGGATAAGCTAGGAAACTCATAAGATCTACCACGATGCCTCACACATATCACTTTGACACGGACTGAATTATTTGTGAGTCCAGTTGTGTATGTGTCTCTCTTGATTGTGACCAAGTAGGCATTACACCATGGTTTAAAAAAAAATCTGATGGTATAGCAAAGCAGTTAAGGGAATTAACTGAGTATGTGTGTGTATCTACACTCATTAAGTACCTGGCACATAGTAAGCAGCACTTTAGGGGTATTTGCTATTGGCATCATCATGATTTTTACTATGGTAATGGGTGAGATTAGGTCCTAGGAGCATCAGTTAATCTGGAAAATGGAAAGAATGAACCTATACTTTTATGTTTAATAATATGACATAGTACTGTACATAGTATGGTATCCATAGTATATTTGTGTTTCTGCAGGAAGTCTTGTCATTCTTGTTCTACAGAGGAATAAACTGAGCCTCTAAGAGCTTGAGAAAAGATTCAAGAAGTTGATGTATTCAGCCTACTTTATATATGGAGGAGACACAGATTTGGGTGGGAGATGTCTAGGATGCCTGCTGCTACAGTGGCTTTCAGCCCTGCGTGCAGAGCCACATTCCCTTCCTCCGTAAATCCTCTCTGGGTCTGTCTGCCCATAGAGCCAGAGGCCCTCAAGTTCAAGGTCTCCATTGTTCATCGGTGACTCTGTGGTCACCTCATCACTATGTTAACAGATGAGGAAGCTGCTCATCATTGTGGTTTGCATGCACAGTGTCTTAATGAGAAGAGAGTTGATGCTGAAGACATCTTAGGGAGGTCACTGGCAGGGTCTTGACATGATTCTCTCTAATGATGTCAAGGTGCTTAGCTGCTGAAGCACTGGGTGTCTAGTCACACCCTAGGAACAGAGACCGGGAGATGAGAATCTGCTTCTGTGTACGTTTTTATAGCTGTTTATTTATTGTTACCCAGGCATCCCATCTTAAAAGGAAATCAGTGTGTTTTAAATAAAAGCTGTGTAGATCATTCTGTTATTTTTTTAAACTATTCATGAATTAATTTCCTCTCTAGAAGTGGAATCCAAGGATGTGTTCAGTCATTAAGACTCACTGCTAGATTTGGAATAGCCTTGTTGCAGCTTGGTTTTTAGGAGACAGTCTGAGCTGTGAGGACTATTCTGATAGAGACAATCAGAATTAACTTCATTTTTTTGATGTTGGTTAGTACAGATATTTATTTGTATCTGCTACCACCTAAGGCAGATCTCATCATCTTGACTTCCTCTCTTTCTCTTTGTAATTGGCTCTGTATTTTTGTAATTTATTTCCAGCTTGGCTTAGGCCACACCAACCATGTTCGAGAACCAACCCTGGTAACAGTCCTGCAAGGGAAAAATGTCCGGCAGATCTCAGCTGGCCGCTGCCACAGTGCTGCATGGACAGCGCCACCTGTCCCGCCAAGAGCACCCGGTGAGGGATGAACTACCCTTCTCCTGCAGCTTCTCTTTCAGCAGTGCCCAGCTGCTCTGTCTGCCTGCCATTTTCAGACTGCATCGAGGCATCATTCTGAAACCGCCAGGTCTCCCCACCCAGCCAAAGCAGTCTTTGTGCTGCCAGCACTGTAAATACTTTGATAGCAGGTGATGCTCCTGCAGACCTCACACAAAGCACTCCCTCTCTGCACCCCGCCAAAGAAAAAAACCTGTCACTTAGGCAAAAATGTACAATTTTAGAGCAGCAACTAAGTGTTTTTTCATATTTATATGAGAGAAGTGATGAATCATAACTTTCTAAGGTTTGCTGTTAGGAATAAAGATTAAAAGGTCTGAGACCATCTGTCAAATTCTTCACACACACCCCCCCCCCCCAAGTTAACCATTTGAAACATGATGTCTGTGCACTGACACAGAAAAAAAAAATGTTGCCATTTTACTCCAGCATGTAGTAGGACCGATAGGCAGTTTTCTACCTTTTTGTTTATTATTAAATCCTTATAAAGCTACAAAAACATACTAAGAAAATGTGTGTTTGCGTACTTAACATCCTAGCAAGTACTGTCCAGATTGGGTCCATCTTCCATTCCCTGCAAATGTGGGGCATTTATCATTCTTAAGCATTTTTTTGATATTGGGGCTGTTTCTCTTCCAGGCCCTTAAGCCCGTTATTTCTACCATTCTCTGGTGTCTAAGAGACTAGAGTTTCCCTAAAGCAACCTTGTGCCTGGGAACTCAGTATCCTCTTCCCTTTTTGCTGACCTCTACTTCTAAGCCAGAGGTCCCTGGGGAAGACTCACCGTAGAGAATTTTTTCTTCTAGATAGGTATCCTTAGAGAGCAAATGAGGACTGCCAAGTAGAGGCCAAACAAGCAGGAGATGGTTTCTGATTAACAGAATCTGGAATGAGCAGTGCTATGCACACACTGACAATTCCACGTATTCAGGGTCCTCTTCATCTTCCAGAGAGATTTCACTTGCACTTCAGGAGAGAGGCTATGCAGTGTGGTGGTTAAAAGTCCAGACTCTGGAGCCACATTGCCTGGGTTGAATCCTAGCTTCTCCACTTACAAGCTGAATGAATGATCTTCAGACCCAGTTTCCTTGTCTGTAAAATGAGGATAAAAATAGCCCCTATTGTAAAGGGCTATAGGATTAAACAATTTGTGTGAAACTCTTAGAATAGTGCCCAGCACATAGAAGTACTCAATGTTAGCTTTTACTAATAATATTAATAAAATTAACTAGAATAAAAATAAGCTGGGAACTGAGCTGTACAAATCTTTATTTACACAAAACTCAAATAAGTAGGGTGTTGTATGTTTACTCTTTTATGCATTTTTAATAAGAGGTTCACCATGAATGTGGTCCTTACAGTCCTTGCTTCTGCAGAGCTCTTATTCCTCAGTACAAAGCCTTCATAAACCATGCACCCATAGCTTTCCTTCTGTCATGGTCACTTTCTCTCAGATCCCTAGTGAGTGTGGGAAGTGACTGCTGAGTTGCCCATTTCCGTTTTCCAGAATTGCCTACCTAGTCCTGGCTTACATCTTGTGTTTTATGAAGATGGCAGTTACTGAATATGAAAGGAAGAATTTGGGGTGTTTTTGTTTTCTTGTGAAGGAACTGTTTAGGCCCCATAGTTAAATGGAAAACTAAATTAAATTAAAAGTTTCCATAATGATAAATAAAAAAGATGCTTTAAAAACCAACACGCATGCATCAAGAAATAAAGGTGAACTGATGGAGAGAGGAACTGATAAATATGTGATATGGCAAATATAGACAAATAATAATTAGGGAACTTAGGTGGTAGGAATGGGTGTTCATTGTACACTTATCTCACCTTCTCTGTGTGTTTGAAAATTTTCCAAATACTCAAAATGAAAGCAGTGCATTTTCCTTTGTAAGTGTCCATTTGCTCTCTGGGCAGGTGTGTCGGTACCTCTGCAGCTGGGCCTGCCCGATGCGGTCCCCCCCCAGTATGGGGCGCTGAGGGAGGTGAGCATTCACACTGCAAGGGCCAGGCTCCGGCTGCTCTACCATTTCTCTGACCTCATGTACTCATCCTGGAGGCTACTGAACCTCAGCCCCAACAACCAGGTAACATGTTGGCTTGGGAAGCACTGCTCTCCAGGTCCCAGGAAAACACTTTTTACTCTCAGCTCCCAAAAGATGTAGAAAAGGCAATAGTTCTGTTTCCATTTTGTTGCTGGTTTAGCGATAGTCCAGATACTAATAACTGTGTTGCTGGACACAATGCTTTGGTTTGTCCATAGCTCAAGGAAGTATGAATGGCTAAGCATGTATTTTCTGTAAAGTCCAATATGTGATGTGATTTTTAAAACTTAAGCACACACAGATGTTAGCACCACAGTCTACGTGGTTCTGTAATGAATCTGAGACACTGGGGAGACTTCCTTATCTCCTTACAAATGAGCATTCTGGGTCCTGTGGGGGAGATAAAGTAAATCTAACTGGTTTGACTGCCTTTGTAGGACAGTCAGTAATTTAGGAAGAAAGCAAGCTGGTTATGTTTGTTTGTTTGCGTAATGTATAGACATGCCTGCCAAAATGTGTCACAGTTTGTAAAACTGTTAGTCAGAAATCTTTGGGTAGCCAGTCATGGGGCATATGAGAGATTTGACAGATCATTGTTAGAAATAGGTGATCAGCCAGGCAACAGAATACTGGGCAGCACTAAAGAAAATGTTAGAAAACTGTTTGTAATTCATGGGAGAAATGTTGATGATAAAAAGTTAAGTGAGAAAAACAAAAAATTGTATAAACAATATGTTCTCAACAATGCAAAAAATGCACACACGGAAACTAGAAGGAAATAGATGAGAGCGATAATGTAGATTATGGATGACTCATTTGTGTGCGTGTGTGTGTGTGTGTGTCCTTTTCTGTATTTTCCAAGTTTTAAAAAATGATAATCATGTATTTTATCAGAAAAAAGTATTTGTAAAAAGTTAATACTATCCAGGTTTATACTTTTTTTTAATGTTTGTTTTTTTTGAGAGAGAGTGCGTGCGTGCGTGTGTGCGTGCTCAAGCCGGGGAGGGGCAGAGAGAGTGGGGACAGAGGATCCGAAGTGGGCTCTGCGCTGACAGCAGCAAGCCTGATTTGGGGCGTGAACTCACAAACCGTGAGGTCGTGACCTGAGCAGAAGTCGGATGCTTAGCTGACTGAGCCACCCAGATGCCCCCAGGTTTATGCTTTTAATTCATGAAGAATTATGTTCTAAAAGTGAGAGGTGTTATTTCTTTTGAGCCTTAGAGTGTTCCATTTCTGAGTAGCTTACTTTCTGTTACAGAACAGTACATCCCATTATAATGCTGGAACATGGGGCATTGTACAGGGACAGCTTCGGCCTTTGTTAGCTCCAAGGGTCTACACTCTGCCAATGGTGCGCTCCATAGGGAAAACCATGGTTCAAGGCAAAAACTATGGACCTCAAATTACTGTGAAGAGGATATCAACCAGGTTAGCATATGTGTGTATGTTTCACTGTCTAGCATTTTTTTAGATGAACCTTATTACTAACTAATCTCTGTGACCTTCAGCTTCTTCACTTGTAAACTAGGATAGTGGCAGTGCTTCCCTTAGTGCCCAGTGTGGTTATAGTGGGCCTAGCACACTGTTTGACTGTTGTTAGGCTGGATTGTTCATTCACTGATGGGAAGATACCTTCAAGGGACCTTTGTGGTGGTTTGGGAAAATTAGTGAGAGTTGTTTTTCATTCTGTTTTCCCTTTCTTTTGAAGAGGACGGAAGTGTAAGCCCATCTTTGTCCAGATAGCAAGACAAGTAGTAAAGCTGAATGCATCAGACCTCCGTCTGCCCTCACGAGCGTGGAAGGTTAAGCTGGTTGGTGAAGGGGCGGATGATGCTGGGGGAGTGTTTGATGACACGATCACAGAGATGTGCCAGGTATATTCATGCAGTGTCCCTTGCTGAGTCATGTGCTCAAGTGGTGGCTGTTTTTTACTGTTTTCAGTGACTTCTCTGACATGTTTTTATAAATGTAGCAAGGATGCATTTGTGAGCCTTATAAAAATCACGCTGTTAATGATGTATAGGTGAATTATAGCTACGGTTTGTGAAATGATGTGTGAAGGTACCTGTCAGTGCTTAACCATCTACCAGTGACTCACATTCTGTGGTGCTCTAATACTGGCAGAGGAAACAATGATGACACATACTTATACATTTATGTAATAGACAAATCCAGGACCACCCGTGTGCTCCGATTAATTCTGGTGCTTTTAGAAGGAAGTGAACTGCCAGGTTCTAGCGGAATTAGAAAAACAAATACTAAGAGTTTGGACTGGTTCTTATTTTGAGATCTGCAGTGACAACTTTGCTTCCAGATCCACTCGACCCTTCCTGCTTTGCTTAGTAGCAGGATTTTTCTAATCAATCCTATGACTGAAATAACTTCTGGCTCTCCTTTGTTGGTTATATTCAAATAGACCTATACCCTGCTCACAGATAGCCCAACTCCTTCCCTGGATTGACTTTGTTACTTCCGCATACTACAGGATATTTTCTACATGGGGAAGGTTTCTAGTTTCATTTTAAATTAAAGCCACAAAAATTACAGAGTTGCCTGGTTGTCACATAACTATAAATTCCTCAAAATATTCTCTTTTCAGTATGATCTTTAGTTTGTTCTCTTGATGCATTTGATTGTCATTTTTCAAAAACCTGTTCTTTCTTTTGCAGGAACTTGAAACTGGTATTGTTGACCTTCTTATACCCTCTCCCAATGCTACTGCAGAAGTGGGCTACAATAGGGATAGGTAAGGCAGTCAGCAAGTGTTTGTTGACTATCTACAGTAATAATGATAATAATAATGATAGTTCATTTATTGAGTGCTGACTGTGTGCCAGGCACTGTTCTCAGTGCTTTACATATGTTATCCCACTGAATCCTCATTAGAACCCAAAGGAGTAGGAACTGTTATTATTACCATTTTACAGGTCAGGAAACTGGGGCACTTCCGTCATGACTTTGTTACAGGACCAATTCAAATATCATACAGAGGGGAGAGGAAACTCAGACTTGATAATGAAACCTGACTTATTTGGTGTTTCTGAAGGCCCACATGGCCTCCCCTCAAGGAATTTGCTGCATCACAATTCATCAGAAAGATTAGCTATGCTATTAAGTCACAGCACTTAGTCTTAGCAATTATCTGTATTGCCAAATTTTGAATTTTGAATCCTGCTGCATGGACTCATAAATGATAAATGATTTTAGGAAACAGAGCATCCTGGAGCAGGTAGCTTAGGGGCTAATAGACCATTCAGTTGCTATTTTGCGGTTCTTCTAAAAATAATTCAAAATATGGTCCCTGGGCTATCCAGAACACTAGCCCCATGGCACATGTGGCTGTCGGGCACTCGAAATGTGGTTAGAGTCACTGAAGAACTGCATTTTACATTTTATTTAATTAATTTGAATAGCCGCATGTGGCAGATGACTACCAACCATATTGAACAGCACAGGTCTGGATTATGCTATAGCTGTCGGATAACTTATTTCTAATAGAAATGAAGGCAGTTTATTTGAAATATTTCCTTTAATTTTGCAGGTTCCTTTTTAACCCCTCTGCCTGCCTTGACGAACACTTAATGCAGTTTAAGTTCTTGGGGATCTTGATGGGGGTTGCCATTCGCACAAAGAAGCCTCTGGACCTCCACTTGGCCCCTTTGGTGTGGAAGCAGCTGTGCTGTGTCCCACTCATCCTAGAAGACCTGGAGGAGGTGGATCTGCTCTACGTGCAGACCCTCAACAGCATTCTTCACATTGAAGACAGTGGGATTACCGAGGAAAGTTTCCATGAGGTGAGTCTTGGCCAGTCTGCCTTCTGCTGGTTTTGACTAGAATTTTTCTGTGTAAAACTCAGATACAGTCTTCCACTTGCTGTCTGATTAACTCACGCCATATCCCATTGCTGCCTGAGCAGCTCAGCCCCAGCAACTGACATAGCTGCCGATGGGTGGAGTTGACACCAGCACCCCAGCTTCTGCTCCTTCCTCCTGTCAGCTCTCTGCCTGCCAGGATGGGCGAGCGAGGGGGCCCAGTTGGAGAGAGGGAGGCCTGGGGTGACCAGAGTTCATCAAGCCTCGTTTGAGAACAGAGGAATTTTTAACTACAGCCTCATAAGTCAGCACATTCCCTTCTGATCAAGTGGCATGATTAGCTACCTGGATTCCTTGTTTTTATCCTTAAAATATTTTTGATGTTATTACTGTTTTTGCTATATTTGTGTGTAATCTACTTTTATTTGTTACATTAAAAAAAAAAAAAAGCGGGTTCTTTTTGTAAAAATTTTTTTTCTCTTTTTAGATGATTCCTCTTGATTCTTTTGTTGGCCAAAGTGCTGATGGCAAAATGGTTCCCATAATCCCTGGTGGAAATAGTATCCCACTGACATTTTCCAACAGGAAGGAGTATGTGGAGAGGGCCATTGAATATCGACTTCATGAGATGGACCGACAGGTGAGATGACATTTGGAACGTGCTTGTGAGTGTTTGCAGTTGTCTTCAAAGAAGAGCTAACTGGTTACTACTGAATTTTAATGCATGAACTTACCATGTCAGTTAACTTGTATCAGAATTTCAGCTGCTCTTCAGAGACTTTACAGGCCTTATCTATGAATTTCCTGTCATCTTACTCAGGGCCTTAGGACAGCTCTGAATTGGTCACTGGTTGGATTGAAGGACCAAGCTCTCACCCAGGCTTTTAGACCCCAACATCTTACTCTTCCCCTGTCTTGTTTGTCTGTATCTCTTACTGTCCCCAGCCCAGTGTCCCCACTCCAGCTGGGTCAGTCAGGGCCCATGCAAGTGAACCCCTAAACACTGGTCTTGCAATCCCACACGAATCCCTCTTTCCCCCTCCTGCTGCAGTCCTGCAAGCTCCAGTTGAAAATTCATCTCTACCGACCAGCTTTCCTCCAGGTCCATAGCCTGTAGAATTCTTTTTTGTTACTTAGAAATTTCTCAAGATATCACAGTATTTCTATATTGTGGTCTAAGAACTAGGCCACAAAGTTTAGATTTTGTTTCTTTAATTAGCCTGTCAGACTTTGAGTGAAGTGTGTGCGTATGTATGTATGTGTGTGTGTATATATGTATATATACATGTATAAATACATACATACATACATACATACATACATACATACACACACACATACATACACACACACATATCATATATATATGGTGTATCCTCAATATTCTTGTTCTGTGCTGACATGTAGTAAGCATTTAATAAATAATGAGAATGTGATGAGTGACCAGAGAAATGAATATTTTGTCCCAAAATGGGTTTTTTTGGTTACACAGTCCTTAATAGCCATTTTAGTAATACTTTATTTGCAGAATATGTTAGGGTCTTCTTGAGAGCTATACTGAGACTCTAAGGCTGTGTAGTGATTTGAAGTGTATATATATTCTGCACCCTTCACTCCTGCTTCCTTCTTTGACTCTGGCTTTGGGCCAAGTCCGGTCAGAAAACTGTTATCCCTTAGCTTAGTGAAAGCAAATCCTGTGAGTGACTCTGTTAACAACAGCCAGGGCCTAGGGTTTTTCTCCAGTTCTTCAGAATTTTAATCCTTAGAGTACATAATTGACTAAAAATGTATTGGTCACCCCTGCAGGCCAGGTTGGGACCAGACACCCTCAGGTGCAGTTTTTCCTATAGTTACCCTGTAACATAAGGGTTACTGTCACCATTTCACAGATGAAAGCACAGAGTCCAGAGAAATGAAGTGATGTGCCCAAGGCAAAGCCAGGATCCCAAACCAGGTTTAACAGTGGGGTCTAGGCTCTTCTGCTGGCCCTTCGTTTGAAGGTCGGATTGACCCTCCACTCTCAGCTGAGCTCTTCTCTGCCCTGGCTTTGTTCCTTTCTCAGAAATGAGGCCTTCTTCCGCTCTCACTTCCTCCATGTCTCTTAGAACCCAGTGTTTTTCCCACAGCTGTCCCCATTTGTTCCCTGCCAAGCAGCCAGCCCCATACCCCAGCCTCATTTTTTTCCAGACAGTTTGGTTTGTATTCTGCCAGGCATGACAGCTTGTGTTGGGACAAACTTTGGCTAGGGTATTCCCTTTAATAACAGTGCAAACTGCCCTCACTGCCACTCCTGTTTCTTAGCCCTGGGCAGGACAGCCTTATACCAGTCACAACCCCAGGGCCTTCCCCAAGGTGTGGCTCTTGTTGAGGTCCTCAGATTTTGTTTTGCTTTTTATCATTGTTGCTTCTGAGTTGACCAAGAGTGAAGAAGTATTTGTGAACAAGTCTTGAATGGTGATGAGTCTGTGCGTAGGGGGTGTGCATTGCTGTGCAATCTTGGGTTTTTTCTTTTCTTTTTAAGTTTATTTATTTTGAGAGAGAGAGAGGGTACAAATGGGAAAGGGGCAGAGAGAGGAGAGAGAATCCCAAGCAGGCTCCACACCACCAGCACAGAGCCCGACGCAGGGCTCACGAACTCACGAACTACAAGATCATGATCTGAGCTGAAGCCAGACGATAACTGACTGAGTCACCCAGGCGCCCTCCTTGGGGGGGATTTTTTTAAACAGACTCGGGCAGCCCCTGGCAGCTCCCGCTCCACATTCCCCAGCTGACCTGTTGTGAGCACCCCACTAGGAGAAAAGAAGCAATGTAACTGGTCACACAGACTTGCATTAAAAATTCTCGTCATAGTCACATGAGCAGCAATCATTTGCCTTGCTTCTCAGATGGAAAAATTGAAGTAAAAGAAGAGGTGGAGCTTGGATTCAGACCCCAAGTCTCCTGATTAAATCTTCTGTCCTTTCTACCCCCTTCCCACAGAAAGACTTGCCAGTTTTACTTTCTTCTTTGTACGTTTCTCTTTTCTTTTTTTTTTTTACAATGAGCACAAATAAATTTTACGAAAGGATAGAATTATTTTCAAAAGAAAAATATGAATGACGAAAACAGTAGAAGCTAGACACATCCTCCAGGAGCTTCTTACCCTAATGAGGACACCAAGTAGCCTACAGAGCCCAGTGTAACAGTGCGCGGCCAGATGTGATTAGGGGTATGAGCGGGGATGGCACTGGGGGGCCCAGCGGGCTGAGTTCTGTGGAGGCGGAAGGCGGGCTCCTAAATGGACTTGATCTGGGACCAGAAGGGGTGTACAAGTCCCACAGGCAGGGAGAAGCTGTAACAAAGGGGCAGGGGCAGGTGGGCCATGTGCACCTGAGTTGTGGGGAAAAGTGGGGGTCTGGGGAATGAGCAAGCGGGAGTTTCCTGGTCTCCGTGCACATGTGTAACAAACAACTTGTCCTGGGAGCAGGTGGCTGCAGTCCGAGAAGGGATGTCCTGGATCGTCCCTGTGCCACTGCTGTCCCTCCTCACGGCAAAGCAGCTGGAGCAGATGGTGTGTGGGATGCCCGAGATCTCCGTGGAAGTTCTGAAGAAAGTGGTGCGGTACCGGGAGGTGGACGAGCAGCACCAGCTGGTGCAGTGGTTCTGGCACACGCTGGAGGAGTTCTCAAATGAGGAGCGGGTGCTTTTCATGAGGTTTGTGTCTGGAAGATCTCGACTACCAGCCAACACTGCTGACATATCTCAGAGATTTCAAATCATGAAGGTTGATAGGGTAAGTAAGCACGCCTGCCTTCCTGGCTAATGTCCGCCCTGCTGCCTCCTTGGTGCTTGCATTTTGGGAAAACTGAACTGGTGACCCTCAAGTAGGCCTGCCAATTCAGGCTTAATGTTTGGAATTTCCAGATTTAAAAAAAAATCCAGCAGAAAAACTTGTTAAGAAACATAACTTGACTGAAAACAGCCCTAAATGGATATAGAAATCACACTACAGCCAGCAACATTTGATAAATTTTCCAGTATCTTCCCGAGTAGAAGCTAAGCTTGCCACTGGGGCCATTGTGTTGCCTCTGCCCTTATTTCCTGCGCCTTTTCATCGTGTGACTTGTGCGCTCAGACGTGGTCTTGTCTGTTTTCACAAGATACTAACCAGTAACTGGCGCACGTACTGCAGAAGGAACATGAAGACGGGAATAGCAATACGTGCTCTGTGGCTGCTGTGTGGTGCGTGCCGTGGAGCAGGTGGTGTGGCTTCTCTGCGGCACAGCCCCAGCCCAGCTGCCATTTTGACAGATGGCTTAGAAATAAAAGGGCTCAGAGCCTTAAATGCACGCTGCCGCCGGAGTCATCTTTCTCACACCCATCTGACCTTGTCACTCTCCTCCTTTCAGACCATTCAGGAGCCCCCTGACTCCAGGATAAATGCCAGCTGCCTTAGTGGCCTTAAATACCTCTACAGTATGGCCTCTGTCCCTGCCTTTTGATATCACCTCTTAACACATAGTGCCTTCTGACCGTAACAGACTGCTTATCTTTTTTCCTGACAGACCATGCTGTTTCTACACTCATGTGCCTTTGTGTAGGCTCTTCCCTCTGCTTTAGGAAGTTCTTCACACCCCTTTCCATCTATGCCTGGCAAGCACTTACTTATCCTTTAGTCCCGATACCAATGTCATCTCCTCCAGGAAGCCCTCTCGGATGCTTTCCTGCTGCCCCTGACCCTTCCTGAGGCCAGACTTGGATCTCCCTCTGTCTACCTCCTGGACACTTGGTACATACCTTGAACCCAGCATTAAATTAGAATGTGTTTCCTCTATCTCTTTACCTCCCAACTCCTCAAGAGCTGGGCAGTCTTCCGAGCAGGGCCCATCATGTTTATTCTGGAAACAGTAAGGAAAGTAGGGCCTCTTCACACAAGGACCCTTCCTGCCAGTTTCAGCGTCTGCCTTTCTGGTGTTTTTCCAGTAACTATTCCTGGAGGTTGCTGTAGCCAAAGCTGTCCCTCCCCCACTGCCTCCTGAAGCTGCCGGCCTAGGCTAGGCTTGCTGGAGAGGCCGTGCACAGGAAGGGCTATGAAAAGAACCTTTCCATAAATTTTCTACATGACTTGCCAGAAACTATAAGTTGTAAATCTGTTTTGTTGCTTCAGAGAGAGGTGGGTGGAAGAAATGGTTTGCTTCTATTCAGCTCTGGAAAAAACCCTTGCCTTGTGTCCGTCCCAAGCTACCCCTGCCATCCCGGGAGTTAATCCATCACTAATCCCCTGCCTGAGACTTCTCAGCCTCAGAAAACTGACCACGACAGGTCCTTCCTTTGTGACTTTCAGACCATCGCTCCACCTTCCCGATCAGACGCACCTGTTGACATTCCCCTTCAGTGTCTTTGCTGGTTGTTGTTTTTCTGCGATCGAGGTTTCTGTGTCCTCACTGACTCAGGCCCGGTTAGGCTTGTAGGCCCTCCATCTCCCACGTCTTTGAGGTGTATTCACCAGGTGTAGGGCTCCGGGGAGGAGGAGGAGAGCCAGTTTCAAGGAGGTGAGCGAGAAAGAGAGGCCAAATGCTTTTTTAAAAACTTTTTTTTTAATGTTACAAAAATGTAGAATCATTACCATCAGTACAGATAGTTGGGCAGCCAGTTGTGTTTGCAGGGAGGGCCAGAGAGCGTATGTCGCCTCCCTAGTAGCGGCCTTTTCCACCTTTCAGTCAGCCTCCAGCATAGGTGGTTCTGTGTGCTGATTTAGCGCAGCCTGCCCCAGGCACTTTTCGGCTTTGCTGCTGGTCATCGTAATGATCATTTTAAATGTCTGTGTCACTGTCAGTTAGATGGATGGACTGGGATTTAATTCACTGCTCCCTCCTCGTGCGAGCTGTGTGCTGGCAGCCATCGCAGACGCAGACGAGGGACACGGAATGCACACTGGGAGGGATGGGCGGGGGTGGGGTGGGCGTGGAGGAGGGCGGTGACTCCCTCCCAGTTCCTTCCATTTCACCGGCTGGCAGGGGATCCCTGCGGCCGCTTCAGGCGATAGGGAACGAGCTCTGCTGCGCCCACAATCCGTGGCAGGCACCGCGAGAAGTGTGTTCTCTCACATGATCCTGCCGGTCAGGGCTTGCTCTCACCTTCCACACGGGGCCACTGGGGAGTGAGGACAGGAAGGAACCCTCTTCACCAAAAACCTTGGTGGCCGTGGGACACCAGAGCCCGCCGCCTTTCCAACACAGCACAGTCTGTCCTTCCCCTCTAGTCGGCCCTGCAGTCCTGTCTGTGGAGCCCATCTTGAAGGCCGGGAGAAGTGCTTTCCTGATTTTGGGGGGGCAGCAGTCACAGGGACCCCGTGACACCCCGATGCTGCAGTCACGGCTCCGGGTCTCTCTCTCCACAGCCTTATGACAGTCTGCCTACCTCACAGACCTGCTTCTTCCAGCTGCGGCTGCCCCCCTACTCCAGCCAGCTGGTCATGGCCGAGCGCCTGCGCTATGCCATCAACAACTGCCGCTCCATCGACATGGACAACTACATGCTCTCGCGGAACGTGGACAACGCCGAGGGCTCCGACACTGACTACTGACCGCGCGGGGGGGCCACCAGCCCCTTTTCTCAGTGATGCTCACTTCCAGTTTCATGTGGATACACTTTTATGGTAACTACATAGATGTTTTAGGAACATAAACCGACATTACAAACAGTGGCCACATTTAGTTACTCTAAATGTAACAAAGAAATTAGATGTTTTTATTTTTCTGTGATTGTACAAAAAAAAAAAAAAAAAGACAAAGTGCTCTCAGTCAGGTTTTTCCCTCCACATTTTTGGTCACTTTTGATAAGTTTGCATGGAACCATTTTGGTGCATTTTTAGTTGGGAATGGTACATTTTTGTAAACCCACCCAGTGAACATGAAATTGTACATTGTGTATAATTGTTCATTAGAAAGGACAGTTTTACATGAATATTCATATATTTATTTTGTTTTAATTTGAATTGCCTGTGCAGGGTTCCTTATGCAGAGAAATAAAGCCGATGCAGGAACCAGAGCGTGGGCTGCTTTTGTTACCTCCAGTGGAGCCTCTGACTGAGAAAGGACAAGCTCTGGGGCTAGTCTCACTGTGACGGTGTTTTGACCCGTCAGAAACACTCCTTCACACTGAGTGAGCTTGGCTTGGAGATGACAGAGCAGCCCCTGGGAGTGGGAAGCCCCTACTTTCATTTATTCTATCATCCTGGCTGCCTTACTTCCTCCCCTCACCCATCACCCGGGGCCTTTGGGTCAGCCCGTTGGCCTGTCCTCTCAGCAACCCCCTTCCTCCTCCTCTGAAGCTGGTTTGAGTGTAACATGCTAACAAGAGCCTTTCCGGAATAGCCCCAGTGGGGAGTGGCTCTCCTAAGCAAGGAGGAAGCTAACGAGAGTAACACGACTTAACCTTGCTTGTGAGGAGTACGTGGGGGCTTAGAGAGCCTGGCGGTTTACGGTCGTGCAGTCGGACCGCCATTGCTAGTAGGCACTCCGCACGCACGAATGAGTGACCATGAGAATGAGCGGGTGAATGTGCGAATAATATGAGAACCAGTGAGTGGCTTTCGTATCCTTGAATGGTGGATGGTGGGAAGTTGTGCATGGGCTGGGGAAGGGGTTACACTCGTGGGGATGTCAGAATGAGCGGGTGGTTCTGGGAGAGGGGGCCATCTCCAGAGCAGCTATGAAGGTTCTGGCTGCCGGGAGTGGGAACAGGAAGAGGGCAAGGCCTTTGGGTGGTTTGTCTTCATCTACAGCCAGTTCGTGCCACAAGTTGCTGCAGTACTTCATGGACCGAGGACAGTTCAGTCAAATGAGGTGCCAGATGGAGAGCTTTGCAGGCACTTGTTTTCCAGAAGGAAGGTAGAAAATAAGTGTTTTCAAAGAGAAATTGGAACAAAGATACGGTTTTGTGTTATATAGATATTTCCCAGTGACCGTGCCTAATAATACGTGTCACAACGACACGTTAGTTTTGTCGAAGAGAAGCCTTCAATTGGAATTGGGTCTCAGAGGGAGAAACTACAGCTTCTGGGAAGCCACAGGGGTTCTGGGCAAAGACGAACCTTTAATACTTGATGTGAGAGCTCAGTCGGCAGGAACAGAAGTGGTGAAGGGCTCTGGGCCTAAAGCACTCAGCCTGGGGTGGAAACACACTGCCTAGGCCTCTGGGCCAGGAGGGAACTGAGAGGAGAGAGGCCTCTGTGTGCTCCTGAGGTCTTGGACAATGCCAGAAGACGGGTCTCTCAGAGCCTCCTGGGCTGGTTCCTGGTAACAAGTGGCTCTTCCCTCTTTCTGAGCTGGGCTGAGAGTGTGCCCAGCTGAAGGCTACATCTGCAGTTTCAGGGTTTATTTTATTTTATTTTATTATTTTATTTTATTTTAATTTTTTTTAAATGTTATTTTTGAGATGGAGAGAGATAGAGCATGAGCAGGAGAAGGGCAGAGAGGGAGACACAGAATCTGAAGCAGGCCCTAGGCTCTGAGCTGTCAGCACAGAGCCTGACGTGGGGCTCGAACTCACAGACTGTGAGATCATGACCTGAGCTGAAGTTGGACACTTAACCGACTGAGCCACCTAGGCGCCCCTCAGGGTTTATTTTAAATAAAAATAATGCCTCAACCTTTGAAAGGCTCTGACCTTTGCTGCCACATTTGATTCTTGATTGTAGGGCAAAGGTGCCCTCAGCAGGCTGATGCTCATGGTTCCAGGCGCCACCTGTCAGGCTTCCTGGACGGCTTTTCAGGAGGTCTGACCCTGCAAGGAAAATCTGCATAGACACCTTGATTTTATAACAGATGCCATTTCTTTGCTGGAAACCTGTCTTTTTTTTTTCCTTTTGTAATTTGCTGATTTTTAGAAGCCCTGAGAGAGAGAGGAAGGTTGAAGTCCCTGGTCTGAGGGGGCTGAAGTGGGCCCAGCACAGGTGTTTATCCCCTAGTTCACTTTCAGCCTCTCTGTAGAGGCTTGGGCAGTTTTTTATTTTCTGGATTCATTCAGTTAAATACTTGCAGTTTTTTTGACCCTCACATAGTCTCCAGAGAATTTGGACCCCCAGCTTTTAAAATTTAAGATTTTCCCCTGGGGTGCCTGGGTGGCTCAGTCGTTTAAGCAACCGACTTAGGCTCAGGTCATGATCTCACGGTTTGTGGGTTCGAGCCCTGTGTTCACTCTGCGCGGACAGCTCGGAGCCTGGAGCCTGCTTCGGATTCTGTGTCTCTAGCTGTCTCTGCCCCTCCCTTGCTCACACTCTGTCTCCCTCTCAAGAATAAATAAACGTTAAAAAAAAAAAAAAAGTTTTAAAAATTAAGATTTCCCCAGAGGCCTTTCAAAGGGCAGCTTTGTTCTGGGCCTCCCAGCTCTGTGGCCCTTGCCCAGCCCTGCTAGTCAGATGTGTTGAACTTGGTTTTTAGCCGAAAAAACGTCTTGGGCATTGTATCCTACAGCTGGAGGGATCCTAGAGCTAAGGGGTCAGGGGACCTCTCCTTTTACAGACCATAACCTGAGGTCTGGAGAGGGAAAGTGCTGGATCACAAGTGTGTACAGGCTAGAGCTGGGAGCCCTGGCTTCCTGTGAGCGCGCCCACCGATGATGGTAGAACCCAGAGAGCTTAGTTCCCGCCAGTCATCCCACCTGTGCAGAAATGCGCCCGTGTGTTCCTGTACCACAAACCTCATGGCACCCCCACCGGGAGCCTCCACCTGCCAAGGAGCATCCTGGAGCCCCTGACCTAAGAGCGTGCGGCTCCAGGTTCTGCTAGTACTGAGGTTCCCGTGCAGACCAGCTGGCACCGTGTGGTGACTGGCATCAGCCTTCCACCGGGGAGCACCGTCCTGCCCGGGTGCCCGTGCCAAGGCTGTGCGCCCTCCCCCTAGCTTTTCCTCTGTGTAGCCATTGGCTGCCTTGGCCAAAACTGAGTCGAGAGTGCGTTCAGGAGCTGGAGAGTTTGTAGTCTGCTCTAATGGAAGCCGTGAGGACACTCGTAACCTCCAAGCCATTTTCAAGTGGCTTTGGAACACAGGCTCCCATCTCCCCTGGCATCTGTGGGGATGCCTTGGGCTTTCTGGCTGCACCCTTGCTGAACTGTGCCTGCTGATGGAACACAGACCCCGTGGGAGCTGGGGTCAATCTTCCAGCGTGGCTCAAATCAAGTGATGTCCTCCATCAAGTGTTCCTGGATCACCCCTATATAGACCCTGCTTGCTTCTTCCTGGTGCCCAGGCCTTGTGGGTTCTGCCAGGCACTTGGCTTTTCCAGGCCCCCACAGATGTGGATGTGAGGACGCCTCTCCCTACCCCAGCCCTCCAGGCAACTGCACATTTAGACCTGATCTCATCAGAGCGTCACAGAGAGGGTACTGGTCCTACTGTAGAGATAAACAGGCTCAGAGAGGTCATAACTTGTCAGAAGTGATGGATGGCAGAGCTGCAGATCACTCAACACTCCCCGCAACCCCAGATGATTGAGTCCGTGGGTTAATTAGGCATGTGAAGTCCCTTGTTCTATGCAAATCTGAGAGAAGACCTGGAACATTGTTACTGATCAAGCAGGGGACTGACTGTTCTGTCAAGGGCTTTTTGCTCAGTGCCCACTGATGTGAACAGCACCTGTTAGAAGGCAGATCGGAGAGCCATCTCATCAGTGCCTGCCTTCTGGCTGTACCTCAGGTGGCCCTCACGCCCGGGGAGGGGGCAGGGCCCGATTCAAGCTGGAGAAATAGTGTTGGATGCAGCTGTCAGCATGGCTTCAGTTCTGTGGTCACTACAGCCTCAGTATGTGGGGGATTACTGGGCACCACAAGCTTAGCCAGGGGATTTAACCCTCATTTGTAAAAGAGCTTCCATAGGGAGAGGGAAAGGGGGCCTCAGGTTACCCTATTCCAGCTGAACTTGCAGTGACTTCTGCTTTACACACATAATGTCTTAATCCTTAGAAGAGCCCTGCAAGCAAGATTTTCTAGCAATCCCAATCCACAGATTAAAAAGCTGAGGGCCAGGGGCACCCGCCTGGCTCAGTCAGTTAAGCGTCCAACTCTTGATTTTGGCTCAGGTCATGGTCTCACAGTTCATGAGATCGAGCCCGAGTAGGACTCTGTGCCAACATCTCAGAGCCTGCTTGGGATTGTCTCTCCCACCCCACCCCACCCCGCCCCTCCCTCGCTCATGCAAGCTGTCTCTCTCTCTCTCTCTCTCAAAATAAATAAACTTAAAAAAAAAAAAAGGTGAGGTCTGGAGAAGGCTGACTGCTCTCAGTCAGAGGAGAGCCAGAAACTAGGATTCTGTTGTTCCCCAGACTAAACCCCCCAACCCAGGGCAAACAGAACCTGCTGAGAATTCAGGCTTATCCGAGATAATAAAAGCAAAGCCCAGGGTTTAAGTGGTGCTATTTTAAACAAACATTTAACCCCATGGAAGCCTGAGCTTTCTTTAAACATTGTTTGCAGGAGTGGGGGAAAGGCCGGCAAGGCCTCCTTCTAGAGTCCGGAGCTATGGTGGGTAAACTGGAAAATTACCCACCCGGAGGAGTGGGGCCCTCTCATTCCAGAGTAGCTGGCGGCCTGAGGCAGCGGGCTCTCCCTACACAAGGGTGTGAAGGAACTATGCCAGGTGTGGCCTCAGTGCAATTACCCACCTGTTTCTGGGCTAAGCGCTGGCGAGACAAGGGGGCCTGGGCGCAGCTGAGGCCTTTTTGGCAGTCCCTGGAGGGGTTGGGATGGGCTGGGTTGCTGCTTGCCTGCCCACAGGTTCTGCCTGGAGAAATTTCAGCTCCTGGGAGTCACCTACATGTATATCATCTCTGCTTGGGGCCCTGGCTCCTGCGGGTAGGTTGGGTGGGGGACCTCCAGCTCTCATTTCCTGTTCACAATAACCTCTGAGGCCCCAATGGCCGCCCACATCCCTATTTCTCTGATCTCCTTTTCTGCTCACCTTTTCTCCTCACTCACTCTGCTTCACCCACGCTAATCACCGGGCCTCCCCTAAGTCACGGGCTCTGCTCTTGGTCTGGAGCCTTGCACCGGCTATTCCCTCCACCTGGAATATTTTCCTGCCAGATGCTGCTTGGCCCCCTCCCTCACTTCTTGTTTCAGATGCTGCCACTCAGGCTTATATTGATCAACCCCTTTTAAGTAGCTTCCCTCTCCCCAAACCTTCGCCAGCAGTTGCCAGACATCCCCTTCCCTGGTGCTTCCTCCCCACCTTCCGCCACCGTAGCTTTATTGTCATTTTATATACCAATTACTGTCCCTTCTACTAGAAGGTAAGCTCCGTGAGAATGGAATTTCCTCGCTGGTTCCCCAATATTGGGCAACCTTGAGTAGGGATGGAGAGCCTCTTTCCCAGAAAAGAAACACCTGGCCTCAAGTGCCTCAAGGTAACCGCTGGTGGTGGGCGGAGCCAGAGCGTGAGCGTCGCCTGCCCGCCGGCCCATGGCTCCCTGCCTTCCTCTCTTAACCCAAGTTTTCACCGCGAACCTGGGACCCGGAGGCTGCTGCCTGGACGAGAGCCTATACTTTGTGGCTAAAGGTGAGACATCAGTGACTAAAGCCCTGAAATTGTTAAGTCAAGGCGTGTGCCCATGTTGAGCAAGTCCAGCATGTAAAAATCTAACTTTGTATCAGCTTCTAATTGGTTTCATTATCAAGAGACTTAACCGGGGCTGCTGCTCTTGTTTTCAAATCTTTACTTAGGGTTTTTCAAACGATTTCTTCTGCCTTTGTGATAAGATAACCATAGAAAATAAGGATATGCTATTTATGAAAGAATCACATCTACCAGCGCATTTTCTAGAATTCTGTGTGCGGTCTCTGCTGGGGGAAGGCAAGCGGGCTCGCCCGGCCACCGAGCAAAGGTGCGGGCGACAGGGCCGCGGTGGCGGGTTCGGTGGCTCTCTCCGGCTGTGAGTCCCGGGTCCCCCGCTTCTCCCGCCCGCTCACGCTGCACGGAGCCCACGCTCCTGGGAAGCCGGAGCCGCAGACGTAGTGCCGGACGAGAGGCCGGCTGCGGAGGTCGCCCCACCCCCGTTCCCAGGGCGCTTGCGCGATGCCGGAGAGCTCCCGGTGGCCACGCCTCCCCGTGCGGGTATTTCGGCCCCCGCCGGGGATTGTAGTCCATGCGTGGTGCAGGCCTGTCCCGCTGCTGCAGGCAGTGTGTGGTTGAAGACCTGGGGCAGAAGGGCGTCGGGAAATGTGCTGGTGTTTAGTGAGAACTATCCGAGTGTTTTCCCAGCGTCCGGTTAATCTTGCACTCCTGTGCGTAAAACCGTCATTAATGTGAGGTAGGCATTAGTGTCCCAATTTTGCAGACAGGGAAACTGAGCTTCAGAGGTGTGACAACGCTCTGGGAGGTGGAGGGGCTGTGGTTGGAAACCAGGTTGCTCCTTCCGCTCGGCGGCCCTTGGCCGCGTGTCGTGCCTCGGCGCCGTCTGCCTAGCGCGGCAGTAGCTTACGAAGGGCAGTGCCGGGCGCCCTGGGGAGCTGGTCGGGGATCATCGTCGCGCTGTGCTCGGCTCGCAGCGCCAGGCGCGGGCACGCGGCGCTCAGGCGGCGCAGGCCGGCCGCGCTCACGTTGCGGCAAAAGTCCACGTGCAGGGTCTGCAGCGCGCGCCCGTGCGTCGCCACAGCAGCAAGCGTGCGGTTGGTGACGCGCGCGCAGTTCTCCAGGCGCAGCGCACGCAAGTGCTGGCAGCAGCGCAGTAGGCGCACGAGGCAGTCGTCGGTGACATGGCCGCATCCTGAAAGCGTGACGGACTCGAGGTTGGGGCACCTGCGGAGAGATCGTAGTGACCCCGGGAGGGGCCCGCGGGGTCGCGATTTGCGTCTGCCCTGGGCCGCGCCCGGTCCTGGAGCTCCCAGGCCAGGTTGCCCCCTAACAACGCTGGGACTCTCTGCATATTGTGGGCACGGAAACAGGGAAAGGGACTCAGCAAGTTTAAGGAACTTGGCCTGCGATGCCGCGGCCAGGATCAAAACCAAGGCTTCTGTCCCATTTCCCCTACTTTCTGCCTCTCCATTCCACCAAACTTTAATCTGTGTGGCTTTCAGCCTCGTGAGACGCCCCTGGTCCTGCTGTAGGTGGACAACTCTGGATGTTCTTGGGTTCTCTCCGGACTTGTTTGCTTTGGGGTGAGAGAAGAGATGCTGGGTGACCAATCGAGTCTAGCTTCAAACTTAGGCCTTGATGCTCCTGGGAGGATGGTCAGGTGGGAACAAGGGTTTCCTGTAGGGTGGCTTAGAGACAGGCACGTTCAACCCGTGAATCTGGGGTCGGGACATTTCTTCCAGTATGCCTGGCTCTGGGTTCTAGAGCCCGGGTTTCAGCTCAGTTAACTGAGACAGTTATTGCATGCCCACTGGGATGCCAGCCTAGAAAAGGTCAGGAACCAGAGTGAAGTGGGTATAGTCAGGGCCACTTCTACACAGTTTGGAGGCTCCTCTGCCCCAACCTAACCAGCACCTGCTGCTGAGAAGAATCTTGAGCAGAAGTTAGATTTGGCTTATTTGCGGTGTGACCTTTGCTAAACCACTCACTGAGCTTTAGTTTCTTGGGGGAAGTGGGGCAGGCACAGCAGGGAGGGAATAATGCCTACCGGTGGGGTTGTAGTGAAGATTGAGATGGGGGGTGTAAAGAGCCTTAGGGCCTTTTGTAGGCAATTGTAACTCACTTTTTCTGGGAGCACACAGAACCAGACAGCTTTGCAGTCAAGAAGGACCGGTCTCATGGGCAGGGGCCTTGGCTCCCTGTAGCCAGAAGGAGCTGGTGTCTAGACTGGGGCTTTCCCTTTCCCGATAAGCTTCTCCCTTAACCCCCTGACTGTACCAGACTGGGCACCACCTCATTTCAGGTGCTGAGCCCATTCCACCTCCCCAAGTTCACATGGCTTCTGTAGTCTTCATATCCAATCCTCTGTCTACACCCTGTTGTGTGAATGAGGGCTCAGGTAACTTGTCTGTAACTTATTTGCGCTCTGACCAAGGACAAATGCCTGAGCTGTGCTAGTCCTCCTTATCTGTCAAGCGGGAGAAATTATTACCTTCAGGGTGGTTATGATGATTAAGTGTTTAAGCCACAAAGATGGTGAGTGGTCCCTTTTGTTGTAAGAACCTTTAGAATAATCTTGCTTGTAGGAACAAAACAGAGAAAGCAGACTCCTTCCCTGCCATCCTTCCCGGTTTTCCCGTCTCTCCCTGCCAAGAGCCGATTGCTTAAAGAACCAGATTTGGTGGATATTAGTATCCACTGTGTGCCAGTGCTACTGTGTCATTTAATCCTCTTAGCCTGTGAGAAAGGTGACTTATCCCATTTTAAAGATCAAGAAAGTAGGTTGAAAGAGTGTAAATGTTTGGGCTGGGCTCCCATGGTTGGACAGGAGCAGAGCTGGGAGACTGCGCACGGAACCCTGACCACCAAGCCCTTTGTTCTTTTTGTGTCACTGGGGCCCCTTGCTGCACCCACATGGTGCCACGAGGGGCCTAATCCGTACCTTGTCAGCTCTCTTACAGCAAGAATGGAACAACTTGAGAGCAGGCGTGACCCTCCCGTATATGTCGCTCCAGTCTGATTTCCGGGCCTTGTTAAACCCATCAAGATGGCCTCATCCCGGCAGGGCCTAGCCAAAATGGGCTTTTCTTCCTGCAGCCTTAAAAAAAAAAGGCAGGGCGGGGCCACCACACTGTTTGCTTTCATTCCTGTCATGCTGCCAGTAAACAGCAGCTTTTAAACCTGGGTGGCAGCAAACTGGCGGAGCCTAGTGTGTTACCAACCAAGAGTGCTCTTCCTCAAAGTCAGGACAGGACTGGTAAATACAGGCTGAGAGAGAGGCTGGCAGCGGAAGTCTACTTGTGTGGGCTACCTTAGGCAGGAGGGTGAGACCATGGAGGGTTGCCTGTGGCTCAGCCTCTACCCATGGTAGGCCTGACGGATGAGTACAGGATGTATTTGGGACATACTTACATCAGAAAATTAGGGGCAGCCTGGGTGGCTCAGTCAGCTGAGCTTCCAATTGGCTCAGGTCATGATCTTGTGGTTCCTGAGTTCCAGCCCCACCTCGGGCTCTGTGCTCACAGCTCAGAGCCTGGAGCCTGCTTCGCATTCTGTGTCTTCCTGTCTCTCTGCCCGTCCCCCATTCATGCTCACTAGCTCGCTCTCTCAAAAAATGAATAAACATTTAAACAAATTAATTTCGTCTAAAATTCAAATTTAACTGGATGTCTTGCATTTTTTTTTTTTCCCTAAAATCCAGTAATCCTAGGCTATGGGCAAATCACATGATCTCTCAGAGCTTTGATTTGCTCATTTGTAAAAATAGGCCAAAACACCCTTCCCTAGGGGTACAGTGAGATTAGTAAATTTCTAATGAGGAAACCATTCTTCAATACCACCACCCCTCCTCCCCCTGCAGTCTGGCTTGGTTTGACTAACCCAGAGCACCCTTGCTCTCCTTCCTTAGTTGCATGTCACAAACCTTGGAGTTTGTTTGCTAGGGGAAGAGTGGAGGCGGAAGCTAATAGCTGAGTCTAAGAACCTTTCCCAGGGCCTGACCTTGAAAATAGAGGCCCAGCCAGACCCCCTGAGGTCTTAATGGCTGCCAGGGCGGACAGCTGCCCGAATGCTTCCTCCTTGTGGCAGAAGCAGCTCCAGGACCTGTGAGGCTAAGAGGAAGAGAATCCCCACGACTGTACTCATCATCGTCTGGGGACTGTGCTGTGGACAGGCCGGGACATTCTTCCTCGGGCCTAGTTAGATTCTCCCCCAAATGGAGCTATCTTGGTCTTGTGGTTTGTTCTTCCCTGTCCCCCAGAAGTCTCCTAGAGCTCTAGAATCCAGACCCCACCAAAGCCAGCTCTGCTCAGGAGGTGGCCTACCTGTCGCACACCTGGAAGAGGAAATCATTGACCAGACTCTCATGCCGGCTGCAGATGGTCCTCTGGAAGGCGCTCTTGAGCCAGTCCTCAATACTGCACACCTGCACGCGACTAGAGTACCAGCAGATGGAGAGGCTCCTGAGGGCTGGGCTCAGCAGGAAGTTGTCCTTCTTGAGTTCCACGAGGGAGTGAAAGTGCAGCAGGGGCCAGAGTGTGGGGTCCTCAAACACGTCCTGGAGCTGGGGGCAGGTCCTGGCAAGGTTCTTCCTGCTGTCCTTGTCCAGGAAGGAGAAGAGGTGCAGCAGGCACTCCCGGTTGAGCTGGGTGAGATGCATGGCGTGCAGCAGCCACAATGTGTGGCCAGAGCCCGGGGACCTGCCCTACCTCCTGCTCCTCCTCCCCCGCTCTGGGCTGGTGGACATATATGGTTGAGGAATGGTGTTTATTTTTGGCTAACAACTGGTGCTGAAGCTCTGAGAATGGGGCGGGGGGGGGGGGGGTGGGGAAGCCAAGATCCAGACATACGTGTAGCAGTCTGTGGTTCGGCTTATGTTCAGAGGAATTGAAAATCCTGGCAGAAAAGCAGGCTATTGAAGTTAAATAGCTTCCTTAAAAGGGATTTCTTTCCCTTTTAGCTGACAGTGGTGCTTAGCAGAGAGCTCTCTTGGCTCTTCCCAAGGCACTTTCATTGGAGGGTGGATGGCCAGACCACCTGTCTAGGCCTGCAGTCTCCGCTCACTGGGAGAGACCCTAATTATAAATTGTACGTTTTCATTTTCTAGTGTATCAATAGGAGTATTCTGTTTGACTTAGTAGGAAGCAGCCTGTTGTCTAGAGAGCGAAGGGTGACAGTTCTGTGTGCAGAGGGGGAAGGTGAAGCCATGGGTAATGCCCCCTTTCCTGTGAGTTTTGCAGGCCAGGCTGGACCACCTTCAAATCCTGCTACCCTCCACCAGGCGACTGGACTGCCTTGGCCTCCCAGCTGGCTGTTTTTACCTTGAGTTGTTTCGCAAAGCTTCCCCTCAAGTAGCTTAGCTGTCAAGGTTCTTCTGTGTGTATTTGTGGAACCTTTTAAGCTTCAGTTTACTTGGCTTTACATCTTACTATTTTTCCGGCTAAGAGCCCTGCTGTATCTCGTCTGTATTTCCCAAAATGTCAGGATGGATGAGGTAGCTCTTAGTACAAAACTGCCTGAAACAATTCTAAGTATTTTAGCCTAAGCTTGCCCTTTAAGCCAGCCACACACCATCCTCTTTGTGAATGCCTTCATAACCGGGCCCCTGAGCCTAGGCAGGCTGCCTGGAGGCATCATCCCTTAAGTTCTCCTTTCCTGACGTAATTTAGATTTCTCAGTACGTGGATCTATTTTCTAATACTCCACTCCCACTCCCATCCCGGATTCTACCATCCCGGATCCTACTGTATTCTGCTATTGTGAATTACCGGTATTGTATGCCCCTCTGTTAGTTTGTTTGGGGGAAGAAGCCAAAGGCTGCATGCTGCCTCATGAGGCATGGACCAGCTATTTCTCGGCTCCAGGAAACACCATCTAAGTAAGTTAGCTTTGTTCATTCTCCCATTTGATTGGAATTGGACATAAGGGGATACTAGGTGTCCAGTTGTGTGGCTATAATGCAGATGAATGCAGACTAAGGCTTAGTCATTCCTGGTGCAGCTTTGCCTTTGAAATAAGCATGATGCAGGGGTGCCTGGGTGGCTCAGTCAGTTGACTGTCTGACTTCGGCTCAGGTCATGATCTCGCAGTTTGAGTTCAAGCCCTGCACTAGGCTCGCTGCTGTTGGCACAGAGCCCACTTCGGATCCTCTGTCCCCTTCTCTCTGCCCCCCCTGGAGCCCACCACTCTCTCTGGGAAATAAACCCCAAACAAAACAAACCATAATTCAGCTAAGGAAACCTCTGAGACACCAGACTTAGCGGTCCCGTGTGCTTAGTTACCCCAGCACGGCCAAGGCGAAGTGGAAAGGGTGACTTTTCTTAAAAACATACACCAAGAGACAGCTAAAAGAAGCATTTCTCAAGGAAAGGGTCACTAGTCACAGCTAATGTTCCAGACTAACCATTTTAATGGTTCACAAGTACAGCTGACAGCCACGGCCCCTCTTTGGCTCTCGTTGCACTTAGCCAGTCTAACGGTATGCTCGGCTGGGTTTTAATAGAAAGCCTTACGATCTCCACTTTCCCTCCCAGTTCCTTTCCAAACCAGTACTTTTCAGAGGGCTGACCTCTTAGAAATAGGTGGTTCTTTGAACTTCTTAAAAGGTTGGCCACTGGCAAGTCCTTGTGGTCTGTTGTGGCGTCCACAGAGTCCTGAGGCCCTGCTGGAACAGTTCCAGGCTGGCAGGGCCAACGTTCAGAGCCTGGGGGAGGGGAGGAATATCCCAGAACAGGGGGTGGGCCCATGGAGAGTGGTGCGCCTGCAGGGAGGGTCTGGACCGCCAGGGTGCTGTTGACAACTACTGCTCCCAGTTGACCTGTGAGCCTCTGACCAGCACAGCTACCTATGGGAGCTGGAGGCAAAACCATGTGCGCTTCTGGCACCTCTGTCTCCAAAGGTGGAAGACTGACAGGAGCAGGCCAATAAGTAAGAGGGAAAAAGGAGGGATGTGGACGGGGGAGAGGGGGATGGTTCTTGTGTTTTCATTCTCCAGGGACCATGGGGGCAGAGGGGTCGTGTATATATATATATATAGGAGCTTACTGAAAACCAGAATGTTTATTTCTTAACAGTGGCACTTTATTTGCCTGTCTTACTTTACAAGGTGACCAAGAAACATCCTTTGCTCAGAGCCCAAAAGCCAGTTCCTCAGGGTGGGGTCTAGCTCTGAAGGAGGCAAGCAGACGGCACTTGATAGGACGAGCTGTGCCAGGAGAGGCAGGGTGATCTCACTTGGCTCTGGTGCACACGGGCTGCTCCTCCAGCACCTGACTGCAGGTGCCAGGGTGTCCCTTCCTGCCACTACCTGTCCCTGCAAGTCACTCCATCCCGGCCTCTGTACTCTGGCGGCCCCAGATAGGGAGGGTTGAGAAGCAAACTGCTGACTGACTGACAAGGCCCATGGCTGGAGCAAGTGTACCATTACTTCCTTGGCTCCCATGAAAGGAGCTCAGAAATAATAGCCAAGAGGAAAGAGACCAGAAATTTAATGATACGTTCATCCATAAAACAGTTCAGGTTGGTGAAGCAGAAAAGGGATGTGATTACAACATAAGTGAAATTAGTCACTTGCACAGTTAATCCTCTCGCATCACACAAACGAGGCTTTCGCGGCAAACGGTCACATCAGACACAACCAGCACCGGCGGAGGGCAGGGCGCTCTGGAGTCCATCATGCTCAGACCTGCGAGGCGATGCGGAGACCTTGCCCTCCAGCATGACCCACCACGTGGCTGCCTCTTCCTGCACCGCAGCCCGTTCCTGTGGCTACACCCCAGTCCCCTGGGACCGGTGCCCTGGCCGCAGAAACAGACTGCTCACGAGCCTTTTCAGGGCCCAGTGAAGAGGCCACTTGAGCCACAGGGTACATGAGGGAGTTTAGGGGACGCTGGGGGCCGAAGTGGGAGAAGCGTATCTAAATAGACTTATGTACACTAGACCAATGAAAGAGGTTTGGCTGTTAAGAAATAAAGATGTCCCCAACTGCAGAACCAAGCTGCTGAGTAGGTTCCCCAGGTGAGATACACATTCAACACTTGACCGGGGCCTGTACACTTCACTGGTTTAATTCTATTACATTTGTCATCACTAGACACTGAGTAGAATACAGTGGATAAGCAAAGGTTTCTCCACCATGGAGAGAGATTTGTGTTGCCACAAACTGTTTCTATCACCCACCTGTGTGGGAGGACTTCTGAGGAAGTTTTCTTGTTCCAGGGGAGAGGTGTGACAGCATGAGGCACCACCTCAGCATAAGCTCTCTGCGCGAGAAGCCACACACACACACAGACGACATGGCACAAGGGGAAAGCCCTGAAGAGCACACAAAGATCAGCCTTTAAAATAGGTGTGATAAGGCTACACAGTTAAATTTTGTAAATACGAATAGGCACATTTACATCACTGGTGTTCAAATGCACAGTTCAAATGGATCCAATCACTTTTCCAAACAGCCTTCCTTCATAACACCATTCAAACATTCTGCTTAAGTAAAATCAAGCACTAAAAATACTCTAAAAATTCAAAGAGGAAATGTGTCCATCTCTTAAGCCAACGATGTTACCTGTTGACCACCTTCCCCCAGCAAAGCAGTCTGGCTGTCACTAAGTTCCTTTTGGTACGAAAAGACAGTTTTTCTCCACCAATATCAACACTGCCCAAGGCTTTATTGTTGAAGTCATAGCAGCTGCCCATTAAGAGGGAATAATCTAAGTGCAAATGTTAGAAGTCACAGCTATATACCATCTCAGTAAAAGAGCCTGAATTCATAGGGGATACTGAACAAAAATCAAAGAAGATGCACATTCCAAGTTCAATTACATGTGGTGTTAATATATTAATAGGTCAAATTATGTGAAACTTTCACTTTTGTAGATCAAAAAAGCAAATACCACAAACTTCCTATGGTTCAACCTAATGTAATTTAGAAGTGTAAACTATTTAAAATATATGTTGCCCTCTTAATTATCTTCCTAGACTCTGTTTCTAAGGTGTCAGACCTAAACATAAAGGCAAAGCTTTTTTCTCTGGAGTGAAAATTTAGACCACTGCTATCTAAGAGAACTGCCCTAGACCTAAGCAGTCCTATGCCACACGTGGCTGCTGAGCACTTGGAATGTGGTTTGTGTGACCAAAGAAGTGAGTTTGAAATTTAATTGAAAAAAATATATAATGTTTATTTTTGAGGGGGGGGGGATGGGAGGGGCAGAGAGAGAGGAGATACAGAATCCGAAGCAGGCTCCAGGCTCTGAGCTGTCAGCACAGAATCTAATGTGGGGCTCGAACTCAGGAACCAAGAGATCATGACCTGAGCCACAGTTGAACATTTAACCTTCTGAGCCACCCACGCGCCCCTAAATTTAACTTTACTTAAAATTTAACCACATATAACTGGTGACCACCATAGTGGATAGTACAAGTTTCGACACAATTGCAGTTTTTCCTGGCTATGTTAAAGTGTTGAGCAGCTGATTTTTGCTCTGAGAGAATAGGAGATATACCTAGCTAATACTGAAATGGAGCCACATCTTCTCTTGCAACTTCAAATATCCACCCTGAGGACAGCTGTTAGACTTTATTTTACATTCATGCACTTAAAACTTGACAGTTTTTTCTTTTAATAGAAAAAAACAAGATTACCAAAAAGTCTGGTAGGTTGGCTTAATATGAAATACATTCTGCCCCTTGTGACTTGTAGACACTTGAGAAGAAAATAAAGGCTGGAATGAGAGATGAACCCGAAAACAGTGCCCAGTCCTAAGGTGCAACCCTCTCTGGGAGTCCCTTTCTCTGATTCCTTCATCAGTGCTGCCACTGCCCCCCACCCCACCCCCAAATCAACAAACCTGGAACACTTGCAGAAATCACAATTACCTTTCTTAGATGGAATTCTGGTTCCAAATTTCAATTTGAGTTAAATCTTAATGGAGCCTGTACCTATGTTTCTTGAACACAGTTTTAAAACCAAGACTGCTAAACTCAAGAATAGAAACTCTCTGTTCACAGTGAGAATATTTTCAGCTTGCTCTGCTATCAGGATAGGCCAGTGGGAGTTGTTAAAACCCAAAGTAGCAAAGACTCAAATTTCCTTCTGGGAAGTGTAGGTGATGGTCAAATCAGCTCTGGAGGTCAGCATCTCAACTTGAGATGGCCAAGCAAGAAATAAGGCAAAAGTGGACATGTAGTTCCTTCCATCCAGCACCACAGACAGTGGGGGAACTAGAGTCTGGTTCTAAAGGCAAACAAGCTGTGGTCTCCTCACCTGACAGTATCTATACCGTGTAGCTGAGTCACAGACATTTTTAAACACTAAATGTATCTGGTCTTATCTGGACTTTTCTGTACTCTTCTCTCCATGAAAACACACGCAAGCAAAAAATAACCCCGAAACAAAATAAAACTTCAAAGGACTAATTCTTGAATTTGCAGTACAGGTACAAGTGATCCAACAAATTTATTTAATCAGTGCTGATAAGCAGCAGCCTTGAGAGATACCAAGAGCAGCAACCACCTGGTCTACTTAATGATGCTCTCCCAGTTACCTCTTACAATCGAAAAGAACGATTACTGACAGTCACTGAAATCTTGTGGGCCACAAATGATGTGCGCACATGATCCCGGATTTCGAGTCCACCTGATCTCCCATTACAGCTGTGAAAGGCAGCAGGCAGTTCTGCTCTTCGCAATCAGGAACATATCTTGCTTTCAGCATGTGACAGTAACAAAGCATTGATGTAAATGTGCCTCAAAGTGAGAATTGAAAACATTAATATAAAAAAAGTCAAATAGAACTAAGTTCTTGAAACTACATATAAAAACAATTATTACAACTAAAGCAGCAAATCAAAGTATCTGCTGAGGTTTTCTGGTAGAACTAAAAAAAAAATTAGTTGGTGCCCATGTTTAATATGTCACTACCATTGACAAAACTAAACCAAAAATAGGAAATTGAAAAGTGCATAATGAAATTAAATCTCGGATCAAGTATTTACGGAAAACTGGAAATGTTTGTCCGGTATAGTTGACAAATAATGATTTAAAGGAGGTATTAAAGTTTATCTGATCCAGCTTTGGCCTGGCGTTCCACATAAAAAAGGATGTAGGCCTTTGCCTTCACAACGGTGTCTTCATCAGTCAACGTTACAGTACTGTCATTGAAATGGAACCAGCGACCTTCATGAGTTGCATATGCTGTGTAATGTCCAGAACCGACCCTATAAGGAAACGTAAAAAAAATGAAAGAAAAGGACTACAGAAGTAACAGAAGGATCTGCGCAATCATATAATCTGTTAGATATGCAATAAATTATAAATACTGTAATAAAGAATAAGCCCTAGGGACTTGTGGTTTAAGATGGCGGACTAAACTCGTGTGTATGTTCCTCAAAACTCACGGAAGTAACAATGAATGTGCAGGCATTGGAAATAGAGGGAAGAGGGCCATTGAATGAGCAGGAACTGAAGATGTTCTACATCACCTAAAAGCAGTGTTCACATAGCACTGGGTTAATGGAAACACCAAAGGGGCCAAGGAGCTCAACCTAACAAGCATGGGTCTAGGCTTATGGACACATGGAAAAGTGAGGAACAGATTTCCATCACAGCCTTGGAAAAAACCTGAGCTTAAGAAAGTAATCTGCCTCCAGGAAAGGGCTTTTCTCTTTCAGCATGACCCACCCACTCAGCCATACAGTCAGCCCTATAGTCAGCCCTCCCAGGTGAGAGAAAAGCCTCAGGTAGAACAGACACTTTTCGTAAATGCTAGACAAACCCTTACCATTTATCAATAATAATCTCATCATCTATTAGGATTCTAAATAGCCCCAAATCATCAAACCCTTGGGGGGGCAGCGGTGGGGACACAGTATGAAAGAAAAGTACTGGGAAGAACAAGCAATTAACCACTAACAAATTTAATGCAGAAAACCAAAGAGCTTTAAAAATTCTTATTAATACCAATGGTTTAAAAAAGATAGCGCAATCATAAAACAAAAATGTTTGTTAGGAAAAGGAGTTACCAGAAAAATGGGATTGCCATGGTATCAAAAATGTCATCTTCAATTTGGGTACAGATGAAATCCAAATTGGTGATTTGGAAAAATAGGCCATGGCAGTCTTAAGAAACAGAGATGGAAATCATTAAACAACGGTTAAAATGTGGAAAAGAACCAGAAAATTCACTATATAATAGTCACCCCTTGTCCTCAGTTTCCCTTTCCACGGTTCAGTTTACCACAGTCAGCTGCGGTCCAAGAGATGATGCTTTCTAATATATTGTCCAAAGGTCAAGAGAAGCCTAACACTGTCACAATTATAATTAATATTATAATTGTTTATAAATTAAGCTATCATAGGTATGTCTGTATGTACATGAAAAAATAAAGTGTATATATAGGATTTGTTACCATGATTGTAAGCATCCACTTGGGAGTCCTGGAATGTATCTTTGCAGATACGGAGGGATTGCCACACATGTAACAGGGAGAGAATGGGGTGGAACAAACAATATTTCCATGAGCTGAGGACACCAAAGAGTGTCCCTATCAACTACTAAGCCAGGAATACATCTACTATAATTTCTTAAATCCGAAGAGAGAGGATCCTATAACCTTCCAGTAAGTAAAAGAAGGTTGCCTATAAAGAGATGAGAATCAGACCTGTAGTGGACTTGGCCCTGGAATGATGAAGTCAAGGGAGCAATGTCTACAAAGTTCTGAGGGAAAAGGGTTCTCAACACGGATAGGGGTTTGTCCATGTTTAAAAGTAAAATAGCCATTCTCAAGGAATCAGAAAGCATAAACTAATAACAAAATTACCAGAAAAAAATTATTCAATAAAATAAAAAAATCTTTAAACAGATGATATGAAGTAAGTTACTCCAAATAATTTCCCATTTTCCCCTAATTTAAAAGTCAAATGGCAAAGGAAATAAACAACTTTGGAGTAAAGCCTACTGAGGATTTTGTGGACAAATAGGTTCTCAATGCTGAGCTCAAATGAACCCTTCTCCATTTTGCTTTCATGTGCCTTTTCTTCTAACTTCACAACATCCCCTCCAGAACATTCGTTGACACCACGACTGAAAGAAAGTTCTACCTCACCTGTGTTATGTATCTGAAACCATTTTTAAGGAGTTGACGGAGAATGATCAAGAGTGGTGCAAAATTGCAGGTCTTCGCTGTGCTTTTTATTTATTTTTTTTAGCGTTTACTTATTTTTTGAGACAGAGACAGAGTGTGAGTGGGGAAGGGGCAGAGAGAAAGGGAGACACAGAATCAGAAGCAGGCTCCAGGCTCTGAGCTGTCAGCATACACCCTGACGCGGGGCTCGAACCCACAAACTGTGAGATCATGACCTGAGCTGAGGCTGGAAGCTTAACTGACTGAGCCACCAAGGTGCCCCTTTGCTGTGCTTTTCGAAAACCAATCATAAGAAAAGCCACTGACACACTTACCCAGAACCATGGTGCACCACCACAGCAGCAAGGTCATACAGGCAGCTCTCCGGGCCACTGTTCTCAGGCTATAGAACAAGGGAGAAGACATCCAGGACTGAGTTAGGAGCAGGGGTCAATGACACCCCAGCTCCTATCAATGTGAAGACTTAATTTTACTGAAAAGCCATCTTAGCACCTCCTAGCAAAGGTAATTAATTTACCATACCTCTAGTAAGTAGCATTTCATGTCTAGGCCTCTCAATGGAAATTCTACATAGGTATCAACTTTGTTTCTTAAATATGCAGTCCAGTGAAATCGTTTCAGATGTAAGCATAGTACCTGGATGAGAGATAAGGACAAAGATTGTAAAAAAAAAAAAAACAAAAACACCTAATTTCCCTTTCAGTAAAATTAGCTACTTGGTACTAATACCTCTCAGTAATATTTTAGGTGGCCTATCAGTTCTTTTTTTTTTTTTTTTGAACCTTGATAGTACTTTCTTCCACATACCTTATTATGATATTGTGATTTATAATAAATATAACACCTGAAATTAATACAACACTGTAGTTAACTGACTGGAAATAAAAACTAGAAAATATATATGCTAAGGGTTTAGGAGCTGTATGGAAAGGGGGTTAAGACCTGATATACACACACATATATATATTATATACATATATATATTATATATATATTACATACATATATATTATATATATACACTGTATTTTCTAAAATAATTATATATACTTTATATAAGGTTATATATTTAATTAGACTTATATAGTATATATATTATATATGTATTTCCACACAGCTCCTAAACTGTTAGAATTTCCAAAGGGATGGCCATATAGGTGTCTTTGTTATGCCAATAAAGTAACTTGTTGACTGCCTCAAAGGATCGGGCGTGGTTGCCAGGGGTCCAACCATGTGATTACAGAATTGGAACTTTCAGTCTCCCCAACCCAACTCTCCAGGTAGGGCAGAGGGGCTGAAAGTTGAACAACTGCCAACAGCCAATGACTTAATCAGCCATGCCTATGTAATGAAGGCTCCATAAAAATCGTAAAGGAGAGGTTTGGAGAGCTTCCAGATGGGGAACCAGAACACTTCAAAGTGCTACTGTGCCAGGCCCAAACTCCACAAGGACAGAAGCTCCTCTGTTCAGGACCCTGCCCTATGCATCTCCTCATATACATGTCTAGCCTGTTGGGCAGAAGCATAAAGTAACAAGCTGCATTTGCTGGGCTTCTGAAGCAGAGGTAGTCTTATGGGACTGAGCCCTGAACCTGTGGAATCTGATCACTATCACCGGCTTTGACAGTGTCAGAGTTGCACTGAATTGTAGGACACCCAGCTGGCTGCTTAGCAGTGGTGTGATAGGAAACCATCCTCTCCACATACTGGAAATTGTGATCAGGACACATTAATTATACATTCTCAAAGGGTTTATTTACCTCTTGCTGAAAACTCTAGAGACCAATATAGAATAGATCACATAGGCTAAAGTTACAAAAATAATTTGTCTTCTCATCAATCATAAACATTTTTCCCCTCAAAATTGCATAATTTGAAACTCCATGCTTACCTTGGGTAGTTTCTGAATCCAAAACTTTTTAGTGGATTTTTGTTTCTTTTTGCATTTGTGGCACATATATAACTCTGTCTCATCGAGTTCTTCTAAGTCAGTAAAACTGCGAAGACAATCTAAAACCAAATTGATTTTGGCGACATTAAAACAGAAAGCCTTCTATAGAGACAGTGTGCTGTAGAAAACAGACTGAACTTTGAAGCTGGACAACTATGGCTCAAATCTCAGCTTTATTAGCTTTGTGACCTTGGAAAAGTCAGCCTTTCTTGGTTGCAAAATGGATACCAAAAAACCCCAAACAAACCCACTTTGAAGAACTGCTGTGAGGAAAATAACATGTGAAGTTCCTGGCCATTATGTCTGATATCTGGTAGTGATCGTTAACGACAGGTGATACGGTTATTGGGTTTGTTGCTTTTAATGAACAATTAGTCTGGATCATTTTGATGAAAATGGTTTCCTTAAATCCAAGTTTGAGCCGCAACTTTCTCTCAATGTCTTACATTATAGTTGGACAAAGTCAGATCCAACATTTTCAGTCATAACTTACTTAAAAACATGGATTGCAGGAAACGACATTACTGACCTTCCTACTATACCTCCAGTGAATCCTTTGTTCTAGGCTCTAGTCTGAATCCACTAGACAAACCACAGATAGTTGTTTTTGTTTTTTTTTTTCTTTTAAAGGTTTAACTGTGTAATCTGGGGTTTGGTGTACTGCAGCCCCAAGCCAAATCCAGCTAGTTGGTTTTGTAAATAAAGTTTTCTTGGAACACAGACACACCCACTCATTTATATATCATCTGTAACTGCTTGTACACTTAACAGCAAAGTAGTTGGGATGCAGAACTTCTGTGCAATAATGCCTAACATATTTATATCTGGCCTTTTATAGGAAAAGTTTGCCAACTCCTATTGTAATCAGTAAGGTATGTATTGTTCTGTAGAGAAATAATAGTCTTTTTAGAGAAGAATATGAATGCCTGTACCCAGCCCTCAGGTAAAAAAAATGGATTCTCTCTAGTACTGGAGGAGCCAGACTTTATGTATATATACGGCTTCCCCTAGAGTTCTGCAGTGAACGACCTAAACGGCCATGTGTGGGAGCCCTGCTAGGAGTTTCCTGTATCTTCCCACTCACAAACCCCGTATTTCCCCCTAGAAATAGCCATTATCCTGAATTCTGTACTGTCTTTTTGCTTGCCTCTCTAGACCACATATATGCACATATGCATCTTTAAACAATATAATGTTTGAAAAGTTGGGTAGCAAGCACAAACCTATCTATATAAGGAAAAGGGACACTGGTCTCTGTACTCAAGAGTTTTCAGGTCATAGTCCATGCGGGCTTCCATGAGACAGTATAAGGAAGAGCCTGGGAGTGCACGGGCCAATGTGTGGAAAAGGGGACCATGCATTCTTTGTGGGATTTTTTTGAGGTATAACTGGCACATATTATTTTCAGCTGCACAACATAATTCAATATTTGTACTGTGAAATGATCACCACAATAAGTCTAATTAATATCCATCACCATACGTAACATAGTTTAATTTTTTTTCCTGTGGTGAGAACTTCTGATTTCTCTTAGCAACTTTTAAACATACAATACAGTATTATTAACTGTAGTCAACATGCTCAAATTGTATCCCAATGACTTACTAACTGCAAGTTTCTACTTTTTGATCCCCTTCACCCATTTTGCCCACCCCCCATCCCTCACCTCTGGTAACTACCAATTTCTTTTCTGTTATCTATGAGCTTGGATTTTTTGTTGTTGGTTTGGTTTGTTGTTGTTTTTGTTGTTGTTGTTGTTTGTTTTTTTTTTTTAGATTTCACATAGAAGTGAGATCATAAGGTATTTGTCTTTCTCTGACTTGTTTAACTTAGCATAATGCCCTTGAGTTCCATCCATGTTGTTGTAAATGGCAAGCAAGATTTCATTCTTTATGGCTGAAATATTCCATTGTATAAATATGTTGTCTTTATCCATTCATGTAACAGTTGCTTCTATATCTTGATTATTGTAAATAATGCTGCAATGAACATGGGGATCATTTATATCTTTTCAAGTTAGTATATTCATTTTCTTTGGGAAAATACCCAGAAGTGGAATTGCTGCGTCATCTGGTAGTTCTACTTTAATTTTTTGAGGAATCTCCATACTGTTTTCCATAGTGGCTACACCAATACACATTTTGACCAGAGTGTACTCCACATCTCTGCCGACACGTTATTTCTTATATTTTTGATAACAGCCATTCTGACAGTTGTGAGGTGATACTTCATTGTGGTTTTCATCTGCATTTCTCTGATTATTAGTGACGTAGAGCATCTTTTCATATACCTGTTGGCCATCTGTAGGTTATCTTTGGAAAAATGTCTATTAGGATCTTCTGCCCATTTTTTAAATGGAACTGGTTGTTGTTTTGTTGTTTTGCTATTGAATTATATGAGTTCTTTATATATTCTGGATATTAACCCCTTAGCAAATATTATTTGCAAACATTTTCTCCCATTCAGTAGGTTGCCTTCTTATCTTATTTCCTTTACTGTCCAGAAGCTTTTTGGTTTGAAGTTATTCCTCTTCTTCTAAGTAGGCTTCAAGCCCAGTGTGGAGCCCAATGCAGGGCTTGAACTCAAGACCCTGAGATGAAGACCTAAGATAAGATCGAGACTCAAATGCTTAACCATCTGAGCCACCCAGGCACCTCTGAAGTAATCCCTCTTACTTATTTTTCCTTTTGTTGCCTTTGCTTATGGAGACAGATTAAAAAAGTCACTGCCAAGACCTATGTCAAGGAACTTACCTCCTATGTTTTCTTCTAGGATCTTCATGGTTTCAGGTCCTAGGCTCCAGTCTTCAAACCATTTTGAGTTAAAAAAAGTATTCCACTTTCACTCTTTTGCATGTGACTGTCCAGTTTTCCCAACATAATTTATTGAAGAGACCATCCTTTCCCTTGTATATTCTTGGCTCCTTTGTTGTAAACTGACCATGTATGTATGGACTTATTTTTGGATTCTCTATTCTGTCCCACTGATAAATATGTCTGTTTCTATGCCAAAACCATACTGTTTTGATCTGCTATAGTTTTGTAATTTAGTTTAAAAGCAAGGAGTGTGGGGCACCTGGGTGGCTCAGTTGGTTGAGCATATGACTCTTGGTTTCAGCTCAAGTCATGATATCATAGTTTGTGAGTTTGAGCCCCGCATTGGGCTCCATGATGGCACTGTGGAGCCTGCTTGGGATTCTCCTGCTCTCCCACTCTCTGTCTGTCAAAACAAATGACTAAACCTAAAAAAAAAAACCAAACAAAAAAAACAAACAAACAAAAAAACAAGGAGTGTGATGCCTCCTGCCTTCTTCTTCTTTCTCAGGATTTCTTTGGCTCTCTGGGGTCTTTTGTGGTTCCACACAAATCTGAGGATTATTTATTCTACTGTGAAAAATACCATTGGAATTTTTATGGGGTTGCAGTGAATCTGGGGATTGCTTAGGGTAATATGAACACTTTAACAACATTAATTATCCCAATCCATGGGCATGGTATATCTTTCCATTTATTTGTATCCTTTAATTTCTTTCTTCATTCTTACAGTTTTCATTGTACAGGTCTTTTACCTCAGTTAAATTTATTCTTAGGTATTCTTTCTGATGCAACTGTAAAGGGACTATTTTATCTTTCTGACAGTTCATTATTAGTGTATAAAGTGCAATAGTTTTTTGCTATAATGATTTTGATGTTAAAACTTGAATATGCTTTTTGGTGGAATCTTAAGGGTTTTTCTATATATAATTCTGTGTCATCTTTGAAATAGGATGCCTTTTTTTTCCCCTTGCCTAATTGCTCTGGTGAGGATTTTCAATACTATATTGAATAGAAGTGGTGAAGATGGACATCCCTGTTTTATTCTCTGCTCTGGGGAAAGGCTTGCAGCTTTCACCATTCAGTATTATGTTAGGCTGTGGGCTTGTCCTATATGGCCTTTACTATGTTGAGGAAAGTACCCTCTATATCCACTTTAAGAATTTTTATCATAAATGGGTGTTGAATTTTGCCAAATGCTTTTTATGCATCTACTGAGATAACCATAGAATTGTTATCCTTCATTTTGTAATGTGTTGTGTAACACTGACTACCTTGCAGATGTTAAACCTTCCCTGCATCCCTGGAACAAATCCTACCTGATTATGGTATATGAACCTTTAGTGGACAGTTGACCCTTGAACAACACAGAGATTCAGGGCATTGATCCCCTGTGCAGCTGAAAATCCATGTATTAAAAAAAATCCATATATGGCTTTTGACTCCCTCAAAACTTAACTACTGATAGGCTATTGTTAACCAGAAACCTAATAACACAATTGACACATATTTTGTATGTTATATATATTATATACAATACTCTTACAGTAAAGTAAGAAAAAAGGAAAATGTTATTTTAAAAAATCACAAGGAAGGGGCTCCTGGGCTTGTTAAGTGTCTAACTTTTGATTTCAGCTCAGGTCATGATCTTAGGGTTTGTGGGATCAAGCCCCATGATGGGCTCTGTGCTAACAGGAAGGAGCCTGCTTGGAATTCTCTCTCTCCCTCTCTCTGCCCCTCCCCCACTTGGACGCACATGCTTGGTCTCTCAAAATAAATAAGCTTTAAAAATAATCACAAGGAAGAGAAAATACGTTTATAGTACTATACTGTATTAATTGAAACAAATTGCATATAAGCGGACCTGTGTAGTTCAAACCCATGTTATTCCAGGGTCAACAGTATTGTTGAATTCACTTTTTTAATGATTTGTTGAAGATTTCTGCACCTATGTTAATCAGGAACATCAGCTTTTCTTATGGTGCCCTTGTCTTTGGTATCAAGGCCATTGTAACATGGCCTTGTAAAATGAATTTAAAAGTGTTCTCTCCTTGGGGCGACAGGGCAGCTCAATCACTTAAGCATCTGACTTTGGGTTTCAGCTCAGGTCATGATCTCATGGTTCGAATATTCAAGCCCCGCATTGGGCTCTGTGCTGAAGGCATGGAGACTGCTTAGGATTCTGTCTCCCTCTCTCTGCTCCTCTCCTGCTTGCTCTATTGCTCTGTCTCAAAAACAAATAAACATTAAAAAAAAGTGTTCTTTCATTTTCTATTGTTTGGAAAAGTTGGAGAAGGATTGGTATGAATTCTCTAAATGTTCAAAAGAATTCATCACTGAAGTTGTATATAGTCCCTGGCTTCTGTCTGTTGGGAGTTTCTCAATTACTGATTCAATCTCCTTACTAGTAATGTCTGTTCACATTTTCTGTTTCTTCATAGTTCAGTCTTGGTAGATTGTGGGTTTCTAGGAATTTTTCCAGTTCTTCTAGGTTGTCCAGTGTGTGTAACTGTTCGTAATAGTCTCTTAGGATCCTTTGCATTTCCGTGGTATCAGTTGTAATGTCTCCTCTTTCCTTTCAGATTTTGAGTCCTGTCTTTGTCTCCATGAGTCTGGCAAAAGGTCGGTCAATTTTATATTTTCAAAGAACCAGCTATTTCATTGATTTTTTTCTATTGTCTAAAGTCTCATCTATTTCCACTCCAATCTCTGTTATTTCCTTCCTTCTACTAACTTGGGGCTTTGTTCTTTTTCTCATTCCTTTAAGTGTAAAGTTACTTTGTTTATTCGAGATTTTTGTTTCTCGAGGTAGGTATTTATCACTATGAACTTCCCTCCTAGAACTGCTTTTGCCCTTAAGTTTTAGTATGTTTTGTCTCCAGTTTCATTTGTCATAAGGCATTTTTTAAATTTCTCTTTTAATTTCTTCTTTGACCTATTGGTTGTTCAGTAGCATGTCATTTAATCTCCAAATATTTGTGGATTTTCCAGTTTTCTTCTCCTAATTGATGTCCAGTTTCATACTCCTACTATGGTGAGATGTTTGATACGATTTTAATCCTCTTAAATTTATTAAGACTTCTTTTGTGGCCTAACAGATGATCTATCTTGGAGAATGTTCCATGTGCACTTGAGAAGAATGTACATCCTTTTGCTTTTGAATGAAATGTTCTGTACATATCTGTTAAGTCCATCTGGCCTAATGTGTCATTTAAGGCCAATGTTTCCTTACTGAGTCCATCTATGTTGTCCCAAATGGCAAGATCTCATTCTTTTTTATGACTAATATACATCATGTATATCTATCCCACGTTCTTTATCCATTCATCTACTGATGGATACTTGGGTTGCTTCTACATCTTGGCTATTGTAAATAATGCTGCAGTAAACACAGGGGTGGATATATCTTTTGGAATTAGTGTTTTCATTTTCTTTGGATAAATACCCAGCAGTGGAACTACTGGATCATATGGTATTTCTATTTTTAATTTTTTTTTGAGGAATTTCCATGCTGCTTACCCCAGTAGGTTGCACCAATTTACATTCCTGCCTACAGTGCACTAGGATTCCCTTTTCTCCACATCTTTGCCAACACTTGATATTTCTTTTCTGTTTGCTACTAGCCATTCTGACAGGTATAAAGTAATACCGCATTGTGGTTTTGATTAGCATTTCCTTGATTAGTGACGTTGAGCATCTTTTCATGTCTAGCCATCTGTATGTCTTTGAAAAAACGTCTATTCATCTTGAGTTTTTACTTGGATTTTTTTGGTGTCAAGTTTGTGTGTGTGTGTGTATATGTGTATTGGCTATTAACCGCTTATGGGATTTATCATTTGCAAATATCTCCTCCCATTCAGTAGGCTGCCTTCTTGTTCTGTTGGTTCCTTTGCTGTACAGAACTTTTTTATCTTGGTGTAGTCCTATTAGTATATTTTTGCTTCAGTTTCCCTTGCCTGAGGAGACCTATCCATAAATATGCTGCTAAGGGTGATGTCTAAGAGATAACTGCCTGTATTTTCTTTCAGGAGTTTTATGGTTTCAGGTCTTACATTTAGGTCTTTAATCCATTTAGAGTTTATTTTTGTGTATAGTGTAAGAAAGTGGTCCAGTTTCACTTTTTTGCAAGTAGCTGTCCAATTTTCCCAACACTATTTATGGAAAAGACTGTCTTTTCCTCAGTGTATATTCTTGCCTCCTTTGTTGTTGATTACCTGACCATATAGTTGTGAATTTATTTCTGGGCTCTTGAGTCTGTTCCATTATCTCCAAGTCTATTTGTGCTAGTTCCACACTGTTTTGATTAGTGTAGCTTCGTAGTATATTTTGAAGTGTGGGATTGTGATACCTCCAGTTTTATTCTTTATCATGATGGCTTTGGCAGTCTTTTGTGCTTTCATACAAATTTTAGGATTGTTCTACTTCTATAAAAAAATACCAGTGGTATTTTGATAGGATTTACATTCAATCTTTATCATGATGGCTTTGGCAATCTTTTGTGCTTTCATACAAATTTTAGGATTGTTCTACTTCTATAAAAAAATACCAGTGGTATTTTGATAGGATTTACATTCAAAATACCAGTGGTATTTTGATAGGATAGGCTTTGGGTGGTATGGACATTTTAACAATACTCTTCCAACCCATGAGCATGGTATATCATTCCATTTCTTTGTATCATGTTTCATCTCTTTCATCAGTGTCTTACAGTTTTCAGAGTATATATCTTTCACTTGGTTACATTTATTCCTAGGTATGTATCTTTTTGCTGCAGGATTTTCTTTCTGCTTCTTCATTACGAGTTTTTTGGTGGAGTCTTTAGGGTTTTCTATATATGTTATCATGTCATCTACAAATAATGACAATTTTACTTCTTCCTTACCAATTTGAATGCCTTTTCTTTTTCTTGTCCAACTGCTACAGTTAGGACTTCAAGTACTATATTGAATAAAAATGGTGAGTGGATATCCTTGTCTTGTTCGTGATATTAGAGGAAAGGTACTCACTTTTTCACTATTGAGTACTCTGTTAGCTGTGGGTTTGTATATATGACCTTTATTATGTTGAGGTATATTCCCTCTAAACCTACTTAGTTGAAAGTTTTTATCATGAATGGATGTTGTATTTTGTTAAATGCGTTTTCTGCATCTTTTGAGATAATCATATGGTTTTTGTCCTTTCTCTTGTTAATGTGATCTAGCACACTGATTGACCTGCGAGTAGTAAACCACCCTTGCATCCCTGGAATAAATCCTACTTAATTATGTTGAGTGTTGTGTTTTTTTTTTTTTTTTTTTTAATGTATTGTTGAATTTGGTTTGCTACTACTTTATTATTTTTGGATCTATGTTCATCAGAGATACTGGCCTATAGTTGGTGTTTTGTTTTTGTTTTTTGTATCTTTGTTTTTGTATCTTTGTCTGGTTTTGTTATCAGGTTAATGTTGGCCTTGTAGAATGAATTTGGAAGTTTTCCTCCCTATTCTATTTTTGGGGATAGTTTGAGAAAAACAGGTATTAACTCTTCTTTAAATGCTTGATAGAATTCATATGTTAAGTCATCTAGTCATGGACTTGTGTTAGTTTTTCTTTTTAATTGTTGATTCAATTATATTACTAGTAATTGATCTGTTCAAATTTTCTGTTTCTTCCTGGTTCAGTTTTGAAAGATTGTAAGTTTCCAGGAATTTACCCCTTTCTTCTAGGTTTTTCAATTTGTTGCATATAACTTTGCATAATATTCTCTTATATCCTTTGTATTTGTTGTGTCTCCTTCATTTCTGATTTTATTTACTGTGAGTCCTCTCTTCTTCTTGATAAGTCTGGCTAAAGGTTTATCAATTACCTTTTCAAAGAACCTGCTCTTAGTTTGAGCGATCTGCTTTTTTTTTTTTATTTCCTTCGTTCTAGTTTTGGGCTTCATTTATTTTTGGGCCCCTTTAGGTGTTAAGTTAGGTTGAGAATTTTGTTTCTTGAGGTATGCCTGTATCACTATTACCTTCCCTCTTAAAGCTGCTTTTGCTATGTCCTGAAGATTTTGGACCTTAATGTCATTTTCACTTGGGTCTATGTATTTTTTTATTTCTGCTTTGATTTCTTCACTGACCCAATGGTTGTTTAGTAGTATGTTGTTTCTCCATCTGTTTTGTGTTTTTCAAGATTTTTTTTTGTAATGAATTTGTAGTTTCATTATGTTTGGAAAAGATACTTAATATGATTTTAATATACTTGTTTTGTGGCTTACCATGATCTATCCTGGAGAATGTTCCATGTGCACTTGAAAATAATGCGTATTTTACTGGTTTTTGAGTATAATGTTCTGAATATACCTGTTAGGCCAATCTGGTCCAATGTATCATTGAAAAGCATTGTTTCTTTATTGACTTGCTGTCTAGATAACCTATCCATTCATTGATGTAAGTAGGGTATTAAAGTCCCCTGATATTACTATTGTCAATTACTCCCTTTAGGTCTGTGAATATTTGCTTTATGTGTTGAGACGCTATTTGGGGCACACAGATATTTACAATTGTATTTTCATGTAGGATCAATCCCTTTATGTAGTCCCCTTCTTTGTCTCATGCTACAGTCTTTGTTTTAAAGTCTATTTTGTCTGATATAACTGTGGCTACCTCGGGTGTGTGTGTGTGTGTTGTGTTTTGTTTGCTTCTATTTGCATGGTATATGTGTTTGCATCCCTTCAGTTTCAGTCTGTATGTTTCTTTAGGTCTGAAGTGAGTCTCTTGGAAGCATACAGTTGGATTTTTTAAAATCCATTTCATCACCCTATATCTTTTGACTGGAGCATTTAGTCCATTTACATTTAAAGTAAGCATGATTCTTTGAACTGTTTTCTGGTTGTTTTGTAGTTTTTCTGTTCCTTTCTTGTTCTCTTGCTCTCTTCCTTGGTAGTTTGATGGCTTTATTTAGTGTTATGCTTGGATTCCCTTATTTTTTGTGTATCTGTATCTACTGTAGGTTTTTTATTTATGGTAACACTTGGGTTCATATATAACATCTTATGTGTTTAGCAGTCTGTATTAAGTTGATGGTCCCTTAAGTTCTAAAAGGACTACATTTTTACTCCCCCTCCATATTATGTATATGATAGATTTTGCATCTTTTTTTATTGATCCCTAGACTGATTTTTGTAGATATAATCTATTTTGCTACTTTTGTGTGTTAACCTCCATTAAGTGATTAATCTACTACATTTACTATATATTTGTTTTTACCTGTCAATTTTTTTCCATTTGTAATTTCCTTTTAGTTATGGCTTCTTCTTTCCACTTAAAAAAATTCCTTAAACATTTCTTAAAAGTCTTGTTTCATGGTGATGAATTCCTTTAACTTTTGTCTGGGAAACTCTTTCTCTCTCCCATTCTGAATGACTACCTTGCTGGATTGAGTATTCTTGGTTTGCAGGGTTTTTTCCTTTCAGTACTTTGAATACATCTTGCCATTTCCTTCTGCCCTAGAGTAAGTTTTCGGTTTCCTTCTCTCTTTGCTCCCTCTGAGATCTCTATAAAGTGAATGTCACTATGCTTGATGATGTCACTGAGGTCCCTTAACCTATTCTCATTTTTTTTTCTTCCCCATTTAGATTGGTTGCTTTTGATTACCCTCTCTTCCAGATGACTATATTCTTTTGAATCCTCTAATCTGCTGTTGATGGCCTCTAATGTATTTTTTATTTCAGTTATTGAATTCTTTACCTCTGGTTTTTATATTTTTAAGTTCTGAGTTCATCCACTCTTAAGTCCAGTGAGTATATTTATGCCACTACTTTCAATTCTTTATTAGGCATATTGCCTGTTACCATTTCATTTAGCTGTGATTTTGTCTTGCTCTTTCATTTGGGACATATTCCTCTCTCTACTCATGTTTTATAACTTTGTGTTTTTGTTTCTATGTATTAGGTAGGTCAGCTACATCTCCTGGTCTTTAAAGTGGTGGCCTTGTGTAGGAGAGAACACCCCCCTCAGGTCACCAAAACCAGGTCCTCCAGGGGTGCCCTTTGTGTGGGTTACATGTGACCTATTATTGTGGGTAAGCCGCATATGCCTTCAGCACAGGGAGCTGCAATGACCTACTTTGCCTGCTGTGGGTATGCTGCACAGTTTGGTCCCATGCCCTTTATATGCCTCAGGCCACCTTGGTTGGGCTTGTTGTTGGGTGAAGTCCACATTCAGCCTAGCTGCTTGCAATTAGCCTCTGTGCCACAGCTACAGGGGCACAGAAGACCAGGTTTTGCTCCATTGCTTTTGAGAGGCTTAAACTTAAAGGGTGACCTAAGTAAGTGGTCCCATAACTGATTTATGCATAACTGGTTTATGATAAACCAAAATACAACAGAAGACAGAAAAGGCTCATTAAACAATTCATTAGTAAGCCATACAAGCTGAATCTGGTTTTTCAAACATTCGGTTTTTAAAATGGTAGCCCCAACTGTCTCTCAAAGCCATCTTGTGTTCTCACACCCCTTTCTTGCTACAAGCTCAACAGCCCACACCTGCTGCTATACCCCTCAGACATTGAGGCAGCTTTACTGTCACAGCTGCATCAGAAAGTCAGAAGACTGTCGTGTCCGTGGGCAGCCTCCAGTTTTAATAAAGAAGGAACATTATAAACCCTCGTTGGATTAGTAAAGAACTACCCACATAGTCCTCTCCATATGGGTTTTAAAAGCTTGTTTTTAGCTCTCCTTAAAACTAATGCCTATTTGTAATGGCTTCTATGGGTTAAAACAGTAACAATCCACAATAATTCTAAATTTCCAACTGCTGCCTTTTTATAAAACAGCTTTTATATCAGTTTTTAAATAAAAAATTCTCTTAACCATGGTACTGCTGGACAGAATTATAAGGGTCGCTTATTTTCCCCTTTGTATTCTTTTGAATCTTTGCTAAATTTTACAATGAATATGACACTTTTCTTAATGTCCTTCAACTTTTATTGAAACATACATGCATACAGTCATTATTTCTCAAAGAAAAAGACTGCTTAGGCACAGCCTACCCCTGACATTCACAGATTTGATGCCTGCCGTTTTAATTATCTGGAAAGTCTGAATGAGCCTGAAATGACTACAGTTTACTATTTTGCAGCAGCATGAATATAAATTTCACTTCTCAAAGCTTGTATGTGGAAGTGAATCACATGGCCAGTGAACAGTCTACTAGCTACCCAGCATTCACATCTCAGCAAAGCTTTGTTCTCTACTTACCTTCACACCTCCCATCTGAGGAAGCTGCTTAAACTTTTTTCATTTGTACATTACTGCATTTCATGAGCAAAAAAAAATATATGCCATGGTGGTTTTTGAAACTCCTAAGATTCTCAAAGGTTTCAGGGCATATATTTCACAAGTGTCAGTCTTCCACATTATTTAAACTGTTAAATACATCCCTATGGAGAGCAGGGAATAAAACTGATTTGTTGACGTTATTAGATCCCCTTTATCCACTATATAAATTTAATTTAGCAAAACAGTAATTGGGAAGTATGTTTAAATTAATCCACATTTTTTTTTACTCCCCCAAAGCAAATATATAATTATGAAGGTGATAGAATAGGTTTAAAAAATCCAAACAACATAAAAGAGCATGAAAAAGGAAGTCCTAGTTCACTTTCTTCTGGAATGCCTGTCCCTAAGAAATCACTGTGAACAGATGGATATGCTGCTCAAGAATTTTAATGCACACCTGAATGTTTTTTATTGTATACAAATGGAATCATTCTATAAACATACTTCCATAGATAGTATTCCACAGTACTTTGTAGCTATCTTTCTGTGGCCTGGCTACTGATCAACTTTATATCTTTCTTAATTACTACATAGCATTATTTATTAAATTTACAATTTATTAAACTAGTGGGCACATAAAACTGTTTCTGATCTCTGCAATAACAAAGAATGCTTCAAGGACATCTTTTTACAGGTTTCATTGTCCACATTGACAAGTAAAATTACTTTTTAAGGAAATGCTCACTGAAAATGATCACTGTCCTCCCAAACCAGCAATTTACATTGACCCCAATATGTGAGAGTGTCCACTCTCCAAAACCTTTACTAACAATGAATATTACCTATCTTTGTCATTTTGAACAATTCTGCTTTATGTACACTTTCTTGAATATGTAAGACAATGCATTTTCATATGTTAAATCAGCTGTTTGCAATTCTCTTCCTATTCGTATACTTAAGTACTCTTTCTCACAGGTCATCTTCTTTTCCACTTTGTTTATGGTGTCTTTCACCATTACGCAGTTAAATTTATGAATATTTTCCTTTATGGGTTCTGGCCTTGGTGAAAGCTCTCCCTTACAACAAGATCCAAAAAAAGCTTGCCGATAGAGTCCTGTGGTTTTATTTTTCATATTAAATTTTTTAAGTTTTTTTATTATTTGAGAAAGAGACCAGGGGAGGGGCAGAGAGAAGGAGACAAAGAAAGCCCAAGCATGCTTCGCGGTGTCAGTACAGAGCCGAATGGATTCAAACTCAACCATGAAATCATGACCTGAACTGAAATCATGTGTTGGACACTTAACCAACAGAGCCACCCAGGTGCCCCTCATACTAAATCTTGAAACCTTGTATTAATTTGAGAAAACACAGGAATTAGGGATGAAATTAATGTTTTAATTTTCATTTTCACTCACACTATCTATTGACTAATATCTTTTCTGCACTGATTTGAAATTTTTTCTTTGCTATGTAATAAATTCCCATATATAAGCATTTCTGCACTAGTACCTGCTAAATTAGTACATCTAGGACATTTTCTACCTCATCTCTAACCTGTTTTCTCATCTTCACTTAAAAAACTTTTTAAGCACCTCTTAAGAATTTTTCTGCTTACAGGAGAACTTTTGGGCAAATTAGAATAAATTTAGGGAATAATTTGGGGGATAACTGACATCTCTACCATTTCATATTGGGTCTTCCCATCCAAGAATAGGACATGGCTCTGTTTATTAAGACTTTTAATCTGTTCTTGTATAAAGTTTTATAATGTTCTTCACCTAGGTCTTAAATATTTTTCAATAAAGATTTTACTGCTACTGTGAATAGGATCTTCTGCTATGTATAGTAAAGCAATTGTTTTTTTGCCTACTTTTTAAATATTTATTTTGAGAGAGCACAAACTCATTCTTGAGTGGGGGAATGGGAGAGAGAGAATCCCAAGTAGTCTCTGTGCCTGACATGGGCGGAGCTCAATCTCCATTATCTGAATCGTGAGAACATGATTTGAGCCGAAATCCAACTGAAACACCCAGGGACCCCTTGCCTATTTATTATTTGGCTGCCTTATTAAACTTTTTAGCTCCATGTTTAGAACTTACCAAAATAATACCTGTTTTTAAAAAAATGGACAGTTTTAGAAAAACAAGTCTCCTACCCAGGGCTGCTCTTCAGGGATAGCTATTAAACATTCTCTCATAATTTCCAACTAATTTTCTTGAAATGTTCGCAGCGTCTAACCAGTTCATCTGCAAATGTTGACAATTTGGTCTTTCCTCGTCCTTATTTTTATTTTCCTTGTCTAATGCCTTGTCCCTCAGTGGCAGGACTCCTGGCTGCTTCCACACTGTAATGGAAAATCCTTAGTGCTTCACTGTTAACTATGAAGATCACTGACAGCTTTTGATAATCTCCATCAAATTAACATTTTTATTCCTAGCTTACTAAGAGTCAGTAAAAGGTTTTTTTCCTTCTTTAATCAGCGATATATTTGGAATTGTATCAAAACCTATTTGGGCGTTTTTATCTTCTCCCATTAAATTATATTTTCCAATATTTCATCTGCAGGGGCATAAGGCAGGCTGGCCAGAGCAGGCTGCCCCAAGATAGGCCACTTTGAATTTTTTTTTTTTTTTTTTTTTTTTTTTTTGAGAGCGCAAATGGAGGGGAAGGGCAGAGGGGAAGAGAGAGAGGGAGGGAGAGAATCTTAAGCAGGCTCCACACTCAGTGCAGAGTCCAACATGGGGCTTGATTCCCATGACCCTGGGATCATGACCTGAGCCAAAATCAAGAGTCTGACACAAATGACTGAGCCACTCAGGTGCCCCAATTTTTTTTCTTTTTTTTTTTTTTAAGATGGGCCACTTTAACATGAACATTATTTGAGTTAAAGCAAACAAAACCCAGCAGGTTCAGCAGGCTCAGGAAAAGCTCTTTACCTCCCCCTCAACTGCCAGCTCACCAGGAAGAGATTCCTCTTTAACTAAGAAACTTATGTGCCTAAATAACAGGACAATCTTTGTTTTACAAACATCTCTTCTCCCCTTTGATCCTCAGACCCCCACCCCTCTCCTTAGCTCGTGGAAGCCTCATGTTGGTCCTCAGGATTTCAAGTCTGTGTGGACTCCCTGTACATACCTAAATTTGATTTTCCCCAGTTAATCTATCTTGAGTCAATTTGGTTCTTTGCCCAGAGAGGACTTTGAAGGGCAGAGGAAATTCTTCTTCAACAGTTAACATAGTCAGTAGGATACTTTGACTCACTAGACACCACTGCAACGGAGATCCTTGGGACATCTGACATACACCCGGCAGAAGGTAAGATTTCTTACCCTGTCAACCTCCCAAAATCTCTATCTGCAGAGTCCAGTACACCAAGAGTGGTGAGAGTCCTCCTCACTCTTGCTAAGTTAAATTAGCAGTAGAAAATATTGGTGGAACCTAGTTCCTTAGGCTAAGCTGGTTAAATTTGGTAGAGTCCTCTTTTGGTTACTGATCCATTTCCTCCAAAAAAAAGTTGTTGGGATTTTCTGTTTGTGTTTTAAGTCATTTGTCATATGAACTTTGAATATGCACATAAGGTAAAGACTGTTGCTAAGGAACATCTTGGAAGCTAAAGCCCCAAAACTGGTGGGCACAGATCAAGCACTTAAAAGCTATTAATTAGAGTGCTGTCTCAAGAAGACTCTTGTGATAGGTAAGTTGATCACAGAACAGGTTAGATTGACACTAGGTTTACCCACTAGCCTCAAGCAAACTTCCTTGCAACAAGGTACATTGCAATACAACACACAGTCCCCAAACCTACAGCACATCCCTTCTAGGTATTCATGTGGCTCCAAGAAACCCAAGGTTTAGCCAAAGCTGTTAACATGTATAGAAGATATTTTTTCTTTCATCTCATTCTATATCCTAAAAGGGTAGCCTCATGGCCAGTGGAATAGACTGGGGATTGGACTCTCCCTCTAGCCAAGCCAGCTCTCAGGGGTGTCTGTCATGGGAGGTCCCACCTCCTTATAATCTTTGTCATCTCGGGCACCTGGGTGGCTCAGTCATTAAGCATCTGACTTTGGCTCAGGTTATGATCTCACAGTTCACGACTTTGAGTTGTGCTTTGGGTAAGCTCCTGCTCTGCTTCAGGTGAGCCCCACTTCTCTCTCTCTCTCTCTGCCCCTCCTGGGATTCTCTCTCTCTCTCTCAAAAAAAAAAAAAAAAAGTGATTGTCATCTCAGTCACCATTGCCTGTTCATGCTGGCAAGTCCCAGTCCATCAGCACCTGCCCAGTGTCACAGATTAGCAGGCTGTGACTGGAGGAATCTTGTGTTTTCCTGGGAGACCAGAGAACCTGTTTTTACTATCCTTACTTACCACCTGTGAAATGAATGTCTTTGCTTTCTTAGACTAATTTTGGGAGCAGATTGTTAGATCATGGGGGCTGTATCATCTATGCCCTTTTTGGATGCTTCTTGCTTCTTTGGTTCAGCCATTAAAAGGTTAATTGGAGTCACTGTTAATAGATCCTACTCATAGATGGTCTTTAAATTGGTTATATTTAAAGGAAAGACACTCTGTATAGACAGATCTCAATGGTCTTATTAGAGAACAGAGAGGCTTAGGGACTCCCTTGACAAGCTGAACAGAAATCAGGCCTAAGACTTAAAAATAAATGTCCACATCCAATGTAAAATCCCCTTAAAATCTGGCCTCATCTACCTGTTTTAACCTCCTTTTCCTACCAAGAATTACAGGCAGCTAAATCTCTGGGTTCAAAGAATACATGTTGCTAATGTAGAGGCTGAAAGCCAGGTAATAAATTTGACAAAAGCACTTGAGACTGGCAATAAGGCTTGCTTTGCTCCTACCTTCCAGGGCTCTGTAAGCACGCTCTGTTAGCTTGAGACATTCCTTTGCAATACACTTTGCAGATGTATCCTAGACCCCCTTCACAAAGAAAAGAAGACCAAACTTTCTCCCAGGCCCTCACACAAATGATCTGCGCAAGACCAGCATTCAGGGGCTAACAGAAGCCAAGACTGAATTATGTATGCTGCAAGAAGGCTTTTGTTAAATTGCTTGATATGGACTTTACTACATCTGTCGATTCCCATTTTAGTTAAAAAAATAAAAAAAGGGAGAGGGGGGTTAATTTAAAAAGGCAAGCCAATCCCTTGATATTCTGACTGTAATCCAGTCCTTTGGGAATTAGAAACAGTTGGCTTACAAACCTCTACAAAACCAGAAATGCAACTCTAGTATCAAGTCAAATCCCAGCTATTTTTACCAATCCCTAAAGCTCGCCTATTCCCCTCAAAATGTTGGTAGCTATTTATTATAAGAGATCAGGATACTGGAACAAAATTGTCCTATACTTAAAACAATAATAATAAGTTTTAAATCACAACTGCCCTGAAACTCTAAACAAATTTTTTTCTTTATATTATTTTTTTTAATGTTTATTTATTTACTTTGAGAGAACATGAGCAGGAGAGGGGGAGAAAGAAACCCTAGCAGGCTCCTCGCTGTCAGCACAGAGCCCAGTGCGGGGCTCTATCTCACAAACTGTGATATCATGACCTGAGCCAAAATCAAGAGTTGGACACTTAGCCAACTACCCAGGCACCCCTAAAATTATAAATTTCATCATGTCTTTAAACACAGTTCACAGTCACCTGAGACTGAAGAAAAAATAAAAGACCTTTTTAAAATGCATACTGCTAAAATGCCCAGATTCCAGCACCTCTGGTAATAGGCAGATATGCTCCAGATTTCCATTTTGGAGAAAACCTGGGATTCTTTGTGATCTAAGTTTTCTGTCCGCATCTTCTCTAGGACCTAAAAGCCATTCCTTTGAAATACAAACTTTAGGGAAGTTTGTAAATAAAGGGCAATTGGGCCTTAAATGTCCTCTCAACAAATTATTAGTAAAAACAAAAGCTATAATATTTTGTCTCTTGACTGTGTATGTTCATATATGTTATAAATGTAAGATATTTTCTCTATCTCCAGAAGGTATCACCAAAATTAATTTGTAAAAGAGTTCTTTTTAGTTGGTTTGAAGCCAAGCACTTGTAAGTACTGGGAATTCCAAAACTCAGAAAGACAGAAACTAACCCAAATGTTTTCCAAATTCGCATGATCTGGGAAATTTTCAGTACGAAAGCTAATTTAAAGTTGGTTTAACTAAAAAACATGCCTTTAGAGTTAGCATGAAATGTAAGACTGTCATCCTACCTGTGTTTACTGAAAGTCAAGTAAGTTCACCTCTGAAAATTTATCAGGAAAAAAAAATATTGATTTTTGTCTAATGCTTCATGAAGTTTTCTGGGAATTGTTAAGAACAAGCAAACAGATGTAAATAAGATAAAAAGATTCGTAGGTAAACTTTTAGTTTCCCAAGTCCCTGAAACTAAGTTAAATGATAGGTTAAGTGAAATTTATTGAATATCTAGGTCATTTCCAAATAAAGTAAAATAAAACCATAAGTACTAAACATAGGTTAATTTATTTTTGTCTTCTTATAGAGAAACTAAAACAGAAGTCTGTTAGCAAACCTAGTTTTTTACTGAAAAACTATGTTTTCAGAAATTATGAAATGTATTCACAAACTCGCCATTCTAAAAAATACTGTATAACTTCATAGTTGCTTACCACTTAGTTTTCACTAGAAACTAATAAATGTAATTAAGACTACTAGGAACAATAAGAGAAACAATTCCATATGAAGGAAAGAAAGATACGTGGTTTTGGTAGAAAAAAGTATGAGGGATAGGAATACATTTTTTTGTTTAGGGAAAAGAAAATTTTGTCGTAAAGGGAGACTGGTTTTTTAAAGAGGGGAAAACTTAAGAAGTGAATATAAAAGAGGTTTCAGAAAGTTTATGGGAAAGGAATTTTATATATGATCGGTACTGGCTAAGATTAGGATAAACTTAAGTTTTAGTTTTTCTCTTTGCTAAAAGACCAAGGTTTTCTTAAACTATAAACAAATGTTTTTGTTTTTAATCTTTAAAGGTAATCTGCCTAGAAAAGAGGAAACGATCACAGAATGCTTATTTATCAAGTCTTTGATTATTTAAGAAAACGGGAGTCTAGTTAGTGTTAAAAAAGCTAAATTTTGCTCACAACTATGTGAGGTTCTATATTTGCCTTTGAAATCTTTTACTGTCACTTTGGGTAAATAGATAATTATTGTTTCATAACGATCTGTGATCCTAATATGAAGTCTTTTGACCACAATGTAAGGTGTTCGAGAGTGGTCCTAGAATATTTCAAAGTTTTTGTGAGAAATTAAACTAATTAGGTATGTTAAATTATGTGGGAAATGTTGTCAAATATCTTACATAAAACCCCTAGCACTCTGATGTCCTAGTATGTTATTATGTGTTGTGTGTCACAGAAATAACCAAATTTCCTTGTCCTCTACAGTGTAATGAACTCTGATACAGTCACTGTTTTACTCTGATGGTACTGTAGATGTGCCTTATCTTCAGTGAGACTCACATAAAGAACTCTAAACATAGGTTTCTGATAAGCTTAAGATCATAAAACTGAATTCTTACCATGAAACTGGGAAGAATTTCTGAACTAGGAGAAAAACTGGATTCAACCCAAAACAAGAATTAATGACATGGAAATGAAAGAACTGAAAAGGGTAATTTGAAATTTTATGACTTTTTATTTACCACATTGCTGACTTTCTAAAATGCTTTGTTTTTCTAGATTAAAAAAAAACAAACAAACTTTTTCTCTTAAATGACTTAGAGCAATTTGATAGAATACTACCACTGGAACAAATTGAAACTTGTATCTTTTTTCTACCTGAACCCTCCAGAATTCAGAAACTCTCAGTAAGTATTCTTATAATTATTTGCACAAGTTCAATTCTGTTCTCCTTGTAACAGGATACAATTGGAAACACTGGTTATATAACCAAGGCTTTGACTGGAATGTCACATTTGATACATGCATAAATTCACATATGACCAGACAGCTTTAAGGAGCCAATAAAGCCCCTCAGAGATATCAATTTAGTACCTTGCTTACAGAGTTCCCAGCAGCCTTACCAGGTGAGTAAATGTTGTTAATTCCTGACAAGTACAGGAACCTCAGGATATTTTGGGGACCTCGGGAAGAGAGGAATTCACCCAAATCTATAGGTATTGCAGAAGTTGTGATGATGTTTTGTTGGGGATCTGGTCTCAAGAGGCTGTTAAAGCTTCAACCTAGAAAAAGCTCCAGGCAAAGCAGGTTTTATTGCTATTCCTGCTGCACTTATATAAGTGATCAGGCCACGTTTTTTTGAAACTAGATTTTACAAACAAATGAGTTATTAATTTGGCTCTCTACGAAAGGTGATTATAGAATAAATAGGTTTCAGTAACATAACTATTAGATTCTAATACTGTTCATTATAATCTAGACTAGATCCTGATTTCTTCTAGTTTCCTACGATGCCTAGCTATAACTCTCCACAAACATTTTTTATTTTTGTCCCAACCTTCTACATTGAGTTCATCTGAGAACTAAAACTGCCCTTTCCCCTGAAGCCCTCCAAATTAAATATGAATAAATTTATGTAAACCTCAGAGAAATAAACACATCAGCATATACAGGCACTCTTCATGCCTTTTGCTCTGTGGGCCATTCAAAAAGATCACCAGAGACATTCAAACTACAAACCAGAGAAAATCTGTCAGACTGCCACTGCACTGAAGACGCTTTAAGCTTGACATCTAGAAATCTTCTCAACTGGCTACCCTCAAAACTCAGACACCAGCTTAAAATTTGACCTACTCTTTGTGTTTCCACAGAAATGCCTCTTATTTAATACCTGATTGCTTGAACTATAGTTCAAGGCCTAACTCTGAGAACACACTTGCATCATGCCCCCCAAAATGAGTTTAACTGAACTGATCTACTGCCCAGGACTGGTTCAACCAGACAGAACAATCAACCGGCTCAATTTTAATGTGTGAAACTTGAGGGAAGTTTCAGAGGAGGAAACTGCAGGGGCCCAGGGCAGGCAGCCCCAAAGACAGGCCACTTGGGCATGAACATTCGTTGTTTAAGTTAAAATTCAGGAAAAGCTCTTAACCTTTCCCTCAACTGCCTAAATTTACATTGGAAAGGCGAGCCTGTACCATGAACAAGAGATACATAGGGAAGTTTCTTCAGTAAAGATGTAACAGGACCACCTTTATTTTCCAAACATTTCCTCTCACCTTCCTGCTAATATTCCTTACCCTCCTAACCCTCTCCTTACCTCAGATTGCTTGTCTTCAGAATTTCATGGCTGTGTGCATTCCCCATACATAAGATATTAAATTTGGTTTTCTCCTGCTAATCTGTCTCATGTCAATTTGGTTTTTAGTCCACCTAGGACTTTGATGGCCAGAAGAAATGGTTCCTTCCCAATATATCAGTCCTGCACTGCTGGAAAAATCCTACTTGATCTCTTTATGTTATTGTACTACAGTACTAAATTCTATTAGCTAATATTTTATGTAGGATTCTTTGGTCTATAATAATATCTTTCCTTTTTGATGCCATCTTTGTGAGATTTTAGAACTGGGGTTATTTTAGCTTCTCATAATATGCATGCTTTCAGTTACATAATTTCAAATTCCAGGGATCTTTCTCACCATATTTTTCCTTTCTATGAAAACTAATCTTATCAATTAACATTCCAGAAACCACACAAGGAATCCTTGCATAAAGCATGTAAAAGTGTGTGAAAGGTAATCACATCTCCATCTGTTTAATAAAGAAATGCACATCGACTAAAATTCATCACATTCTGGATGTCCCAAGAAAAGTAGTACCTTTAATTGATAACAGTGGTAAACAGAAAGAATGAGGAGATACCCAACTCTACCGTCTAGTTTTTTAACAGTAAGCTCTTTAATAAAATAAAAATCAAGTCTGAAAATTCAAAGGAAAACCAGCTGAGAATACAGGAAACCTGTTTCCAGCCAAACCCTAAACCCCTCAGGATGGTCTGGGCCCCCTGAAGCTAAATCCCAATCAAATCAGATTTCAGGGAGTCTATGCCAAGAAAAATACCACTTGGGAAGCAAGGCAGATGCCATTTGCCACTTGTTTATAGTACCAATCAACCACTTAAGCTATGTCATACACTCTCCCCTCCTGGACAGTCTCCAGAGAGTAAGGTCTTTGACTATTACAGCATTCTGGAATAGGTAGTAAGTGAAATGCCAGAGGGGACTATAATAACCACATATACAACCAATTCAGGAGGGGGGCACACAGTGCAGAAGGAAGGTAAGAAGCCTGAACAAACCAGGGTCTCTGGGTTTCCAAGATCATCTGGACTTACTGGATTTTGTTAAACATTAGGAAATACTGTTCAAATATATATTCACATATTTGTACTAAAGAGCATTTGTGGGTTTTTCTTAATGTCAGCATTATTACTGTTCTCACTGAAGGAGTTATAAAATGAAGCCATGTCCAGTTTAGATAACCAGACTTTGACAGTAACTAGTAATTTCTCACTGCTTTCCTCGCTAAATGATCAAATGTTTGTCTTATGATTAAGTTAGCTTGTGCTCACATGCCAAGTACACTGTGGTATTTTTGAAACCTGTAACCATGTCTTTTACAGGGAAAAGGAGCAGATGGGATTTGCTTAAATTTCTTCTGTTCCAAAGAGACCATCAATACTGTTGCAAAGGTGAGGAACTGAAAGCATCTACAAAATGTTTTCATACCCAGTTTCTTCCCTGTCTTACAGGAGTCCAGTGTCTTGGACAGCCACCCTGAGAGACTTCAACATACCACCTGAGGAACAGCGCTACAAGCACCTATGCTGCTCCTTTTTTAACAAAACTAGATGCTGCCCAATGTACCTGACACAGACAAGCCTGCTCCTCCCCCAACAGTTATTTTTACTAGGTGATGGTGGTGGTGGTTTTACTCTTTTCTACTTGGAAAATTTGATTCTAGAGCAGTACTGCCCAGTAGAACTTCACGCAATAATGGAAATATTCTCCATCTGTGCTAATACAGTAGCCACTAGTCACATGTGGTTATTGATCACCTAAGCAAATGAATTTTTAATTTTAATTTACATTTTTACCAACCACCTATGTGGTATGACTTCACCACAGTGGACATTGTAGTTATAGACCAATTAGAATTTTCTGTAGGAAAACTGTGTGTGTGTGTGTGTGTGTATGTGTGTGTGTATATATATAAATGGATATATATAATATATAAAATACTAAACATATAAAATATATAAAAATCCTTATGACAACGCTCCCTAGAACAGCTGAAAGAAAAAAGAATTACTTTCAGTGAACAGACAATTCAGAGTATAAATTGTTATTTGCCTTCAGTGTAGAGTTAATCAAAGAACACACACTGGGCCCTCTTTCTCCTATCTTAGTTTCTTTTTATGATCAGTGAGAACAACTAGTCACTTTAGTAACTGGTCAGAAATCAGTCTTTGGCCTTGACTAAAGTAGTTAACACTCATCAAAGAAAAAATCTGTTCCAAATCTCATAGTCCTGCTTTTAAAATCAAGGCCTCAGGCTTAACCAACAGATGTAGCATCAATAGATTTCTAAAACTTAGTCACAGAAAAGAATAACACCCTAACTTAAAAAAATTTAGCTGAGTGTTCTTTCCTTCTATGGATACTAGTGGTATATCCACAAAATGAATTCTATTTCATTAGGTCAGAAACTGTTACAGACTCTCAATTTTAAATCAGTATTAAAGAAAAAGGTGAGAAATACCTTATGTCTGATTTAGTATCTCTGGCACACATTCTTTTGTTTGATAGAAAAAGACATTCAGGTTTGACTTTTGTTATAACACAAGTTCATTAAAGCAATTAACATCATAGCACATGTAGATGGAGTTTATGAGTCTATTCAGGTGGAAAAACAATTCTACAACATTAAAGTATCTTTACCTCGTAATGAACAAACTGGTCCATTTTCTTGATTCTTAGAGCGCTTATTTCTGAACTGACTTGGAATATCTAATGAAAGGTCTTAAAAGGAAATAGGAAAACAGCTGTTAAAGGTACATACCACACTCAAAAAAGAATTTCAAAAACTGGCATATTTGTACATTTATCTCTTTACGGTCATTTTAATACATTATTTTATCTCTACATGCCAAGTATGTCTTACCTAGGAATGGGTCAAACTTTCTAGATTCTGTCCCACATATGAGGCAGTTAACCTCATTCTGGAGAATACCTCCAAATATAGCTGTGACAACCGTAGATGCTCCATTTCTAAAGAAAATCACCACAGAGGAAAATACCTCAGTAAAAAATGGAAAATATGTACAAAGCTCCCCTTTGGGGAAATACGTCATTTATTTAACAGATATTAAATATTTTATTTAAATTATGAAATACAAAAACTTTAACGCTATAGAGATATCTACCAAATAAAAGGTTTAAGCCACTGCCCCCCCTTCCCCCACTATCACTTCCAATTCCACTGATTTCTCCAAAAGTCACTAACCCTGGACATTTGTCATTACTAACAGATCACGCACATGCCTATACTCAGGACAAGAGGACCCCTTTACCCACAAATATATCCCTCAGAAAAAAGGGAAACCACCTTATATTCAAATTTTTGCAAAGTCTCTCATATGGAGCTCTCTCAATTACTTTGAATAACTTCACTCAGGGATAGTTTTAGATTTTTTACATGGTCAACTGTCAGGCTGAGGAAAAAAAGGTAAAGAAATTTAATACATAGTAATTACTGATGGAGGTATGACTTCACAGTTGAAGGCTAGATGTTACCATCAACAAGCCTTTTAAAAAGCTCACTTAAAATAATACTGTAATTTCCTTGCTGAGATCAAGAATATAGGTTGAGAATGATTAAACAAAAAACCAAAACCAATAGCCCTAAAGTACTTAACTTTTTGTGCTTCAGCTTCATCACATGTCCCACAGGAATAACATCTACCTACCTCAGAGGCCTGGTGTGAAGATGAAATGGGAGTCTACACAGTGCTTTCAGACAAGTGCTTACCAAAAAGAAAGCCTTCAAATTATTTCAAGGCTTTTCTACTAGCATAATAATTAGGCTCATACCTGCATTTTGCTTTTTTTTTTTTTCAAAATATATGTCTTGAACACGTACCTCACTCTCTTTGACAGCAGTATGGCATGCCACAGTACGAACACGTAATAGACGCAAGAACCACCAAGAAAGTACACCATGAAAGCAGGATTAGCAAACACTTAGAGAGCACTTAATCTATGCTGAACTACATTCAAAGTACTTTCCATGTATTAAATCAATTCATCTGCAAAACAACTCTATGAAGTAGATACAATTATTCCCACTTCAGAGACCAGGAAGCTGAGGTCCAACTTGGCCCAGGGTCACACAGCTGATCTGGTGTGAGCAGATGCTCTTAACACTATGCTCCTTTTCTTAATTTAACCAATATAATGTGATGGCTTTTCAGGTGGTTTCAACTATTTGCTATCATTGATAGTACCTACCACAAACACTTGTGTATTATTAACCTTTGTGCACTTACGTATGCAGTTAAGTCAGTAAATGCTCCTTTTCTGCTGATAGCAATTTTAGGTGGTTTCTGTCACTTGCAAGCAGTAATACTTCTAACATACGTAACCGTACTTTCTGATTTGCTCCAAAATTAAACCCACTGCAACGGTGAGACAGACAAAACCTACTTGAGCAATTATATTATTTTAAATGTTTGCTTCCTTTTCCACAGAAAGGCTTCTGTTCCTTACTGGCAAAGAAATACACTGTTGCTTCACCTTTTTTAAAGTTTTTCATAAGATATCTAGATTTAGTAAATTAAAAAAGGGAAGATACATTGGAACTATGTGACATAAAGCCACTTCAGGTTTCAGGTGGAATATCTATGTCATAAAGGACTATGACCTTTTCATACTGATGTTCTCATACAATGACACCCTTAGTTAAAATGGAAACTGCTTTATTTCTTCCACTGAGAAAAGGATACTAATCAAGTCTTGACTATGCAATGTGTATGGCATTAAATGATTTAAAACGAGATTCATAAATAATTTCAAAACTGCTTTCCCATTTATTATAACTGTGATATAAGAGTGTTTAAATATTAGCTACTTGGACAGCCTCACGCCGCTAGGGTCCTTTATATTGGCAGTAATGATTTTCTGTGTACTAAAAAGAACACGTCTGTCATTTATTTCTACCATCCCCACCTTCAGCAGGGCTGGATGTGTTTACACAAGTAAACAGTGCAGAGGAGACCTTTTTTGCAGTTTTAGCAAATATGATGCTTAGATCCTGAAATGATAATTTTCTTCTTTTTGTTCCTAACTCACTAATGGAACTTACAATTACTACTCTTTAAAATATCAAGAAAAGATTGAGCTAATGCTGAAAACTCATCAGTTACTAGAAGATCATCCTAGGACTATTACACACTGTGACTCCCATGAGGGTGCCTTGGGCATCAAATAAAATAAAAACATATACCCTCTCACCTCACACAGACTATCCTTGATAAAGGCCCAGTTCAATATTCTTAGTGTATGAAATTCCATCATAAAATACAAAGCAGAAGTTTTCACTTAATACTACTGTCAACTTGGTGCTGGCATCAAGAAGAGTTCTACCAGGTCACAGATCCCTCCCTTTCTGTACTGGATTCTAACTGGAATCATAACCAGTAGGACCCAGAGAACCAAACATTTTGAAAAGCATGGCAATTCAAATGGTTGCCCTTCTCTGATACGGCCAGATTAGCTATGAGGCTGCTCTGTCATTATAAGGACCCTAACTCCAAATTAAATCAGATTTGTGAACTGCAAGGCAATACTATAGTGACCCCCATATGTTACTTACTCTTTTCTTTCTGTCTCTAGGGAGTTTGTCTTGTAAATCCCTTTCCTGCACAGGTCAATACAAAAAATTTGTCTTGTAAATCCCTTTCTGACACAGGTCAATTCAAAAAAATTTGAACAAAAGGAGACTACACTTAAACAAAATCAGCCTGAAATAACAGCAAATCATCCCAACCTCAAGCAAAATAAACTTTCTAATCTCAATGTATATTTTGGGGTTTTAGTACCCGGGAAAACAATCTAAAAGGTTTGTTTTATTCCTACTGACAGGCAAGAAAAATTCTGAGAACTTACAAAGGCCTCAATTTCATTCAAGAACAAATGTAAGGAAAATTTACATTCAAAATATTTTAAGCCTTTGTTTCTACTGAATAAATATAATTATTTTAGTAAAGAAAATTAAGTCTCCCAAACATTATTCAATACATTTGGCAAGGAATTTTTAAATGCTAAATTGTACAAAATATTTTCTGTTCTTTTTCATATTTTAAAATATACCAAAAGCAATCGGTACTACACCAAGAAGCAAGTACAGAATGCCTCTGGTATGGAAGCAGGAGGCACATGCTCACCCACTTGTTACTAAATTCAAGTGCCCAAAAATTTCACCAAAGATCCAGGAAAACTCTCCACCTTCCATTACAAAGCTAATAAACAGTAACACCAACAGAAATGTTTGAGGTCCTCCTAAAAACAAAAGAAGAAAACTACATCTTACATGCAACATTTGTTACTTCCAGACAGAGCAGAATTCTCCTGCAGAATTGCTGAGCGGGAAACGCCATTGAAACCGCCCTGGAGTTCCAAGTGCAGGTGGTCCAAAAGGTATCGCATGAATTCATGGGCATCCTGTTGCTGATAGCCCCTAAAGCAAAAAGAAACAACCGTCACTGGGGAGGCTCCACCTGCCCAGCCAAACATTCAGGAAGGCAAAGCGTTGTGAAGGGCTGCAGTCCCACCTCAGAGCACAGTCCCCCCACTTGCCCCAGGTTTTACTTCTCTTCAGGGAGAATTTCTAAAATTTCTCTATGAGGAACAATTCTCCTAAAACAAGTGTGAAAACACAGAACATTAGAGCTAACTGGGCTTGCAGTGATCTCAACTGAACTCACTTTAGAGATGAAAACTGAGGGGGCAAGAAAAGGGGTGTATGACGTGCCTAAGTTCTATAACAAAGGACTTACAGAGATGGGACAAACTCTAACCCATGTCTCCTAGATGGACTCCGAGCTTTCCCACTATCACACATGGCCTCTCTAGAAGATGCTCAAATGTTAAAAGTGTCACATGTTGCCCTCACCAGAAAACTAGGTCCAAACTACCGTTATAAGAGATAAGGAATTTAAAACTTTTTTTTTAGATTGAAAGATACTAATTTTTTAACTTTCTAAAGAGTCTATACTTGGTTCCTAATCTCTGATTCAAAAGACATTTTTTAAATAAATACTCTAAAAAATGCATTCACTCATATACAATTATGCTCTAGCCTAAAACTTGAATATAAGCAGCAACATATTCTTAACTTATTTCTTGTACTATATTCAGACAGGAAATTGTATGGAATTCTGATACTAATATAGACCATGACAAGTGAACAGTAATGAAGGCAGACAGAAAATGAAGCTGGTACAGTTGAAGATTATAGAGGTTAACGTACATAAAATAATCAAGCAATGATACACGTACAAAGTACTTTAAAACACTATGGGTAGAAAACATTTCTGACTACAGTTTGCTAGCATGGAGGTTCTTTTTATCTTTTAAATCACAAGTTTTTCTGGCTTGGTCTTGAGTCAAAACTGCCACCACTCTTCTAGGCAGTGGTTCCACAAACAAATTTCTTTCAAGCAGAGTTTCCCTCAATATATATTTTCCTCCTTTCCCTAAAATTTCTCCTGGAAATCATAAATTATTGAAAACATCTACCCAACCAATGCAACGTAAGTCAGAAGTCACTTGACCACTATAGCTTTAACTGATCTGTTCAGCAACTAAGTATCAATATATGTTCAAGGATTTCTTCTAAGACTTCTATAAACAAAAATGTTAAAATTCAGTCAAAAGTATTCCAAGTTGGTAGTTCTTTTACATATCTATGGAGGTGCTTTAAACTTTTTCATCATAACATCCAATTTTTTTTATGACTCAAAGTTAAGATTAGTATCTCAGATCATATGTGAAATTCTATCACATATAAAACAGTTTTATTCTCTCACCAAAATAAACTAATCTCTAATCATTTTTCTCAAATGGGTCATGAAAACCAGTACTTTGTAGTTATGTTGATTTGTTCTTTCATCAAACACATATCCATTCCTTTTTAAAAAACAATCTTCCTAATGTACGTTCATGAATGCTTCCCAACACACCATGATTCTCTTTTCTTATATAAAAGCACATCATTTTCAAACACTTCCCTTACCATTAGGAACATTTTTTCATGTGATCATGGAACACTCAGCTGTTCTATAAAGGTATAACTTATATTTTTGTTCCAATTTGTGATCTTTACCAAAAAAAAAAAAAAAAAAAAAAAAAAACCACCGGCTCTGCTTCTTTTCTTCTAAGACTAGGAAATTTTGGGGCCCCTGGGTGGCTCAGTCAGTTGAGTGTCCGACTTTGGCTCAGGTCATGATCTCGCAGTTTGTGAGTTCGAGCCCCACATCGGGCTCTGTGCTGGAAGCTTGGAGCCTGCTTCGGATTCTGTGTCCCTCTCTCTCTGCCCCTCCCTGGCTCACACCATGTCTCTCTCTCCCTCTCTCTCAAAAATAAACATTAAAAAAAAAATTAAGACTAGGAAATTTTTCTGATTGACTAAACAGACATTTACAACTCCATTTTTAAACACTTTCACTGACTTATCTGAAAGTCTTAAAAAATACTATTTAGTAAGTTACAACCAACAAACTTCAGTTAGCTTTTCAATTATTTCCCAATTATACAATCTGGAGCTTCAAAATTTCCTTTGCATTCAACTTAGGTCTCTCTTGGTTGGTAATCATGTTTAAAAGAAACACTCCTCACATTGGATGCAACGTTTGTTTTATATACAAATCATTTCAGTGACGTCACCCAAACAAGTGCTTGTGAATTAGTGAGGAAATAGATTTATAAAAAAACTGGGTGGCTGAGTCGGTTAAGTGTCTGAGTTCGGCTCGGGTCACGATCCCACAGTTCATGAGTTCGAGCCCCGCTGTCAACTGTGCTGACAGCTCAGAGCCTGAAGCCTGCTTCAGATTCTGTGTCTCCCTCTCTCTGTGCCCCTCCCCCGCTCATTCTCTGTCTCTCTCTCTCAAAAATAAATAAACATTTAAAAAAAAAAAAAAAAGCCAACTGGTATCTCTCTGACAGACCAGAATTAAGAAAGTAAAGACCGAGGGGAAAAAACAGTGGCTCCAGTTTTAACACTGTTCCTTATCTCCATTTATTTGTAACCTTAGATAAAGATTACCTCCTTAATGCTTACAGAAAATCTGTGTCATAAAGATGCTGTGAGAAATAATGGTTGGCGACCACAATGCAAATATAAAAAGCCCAAAAGATCATGAAGCATCCCTTCTGAGTGAAGGAGACGAGAAAGAGGGGCACTGCTGAAGCACCACGTATAAGAATACAGGGGCAACTGTTTCTTCACAACAATTTTTGGCATGATAAGACAAGCTATGTTTTTTAAAATTTTTTTAAAAGTCTATTTTGAAAGAGAGTGCAAGCAAAGGGCAGAGAGAGAGGGAGAGAGAGAGAATCCTAAGCAAGCAACGCACTGTCAACATGGAGCCCAACGTGGGGCTCGAACCCACGAACCGTGAGACCAAAATCAAGAGTCAGGAGTATAACTGACTGAGCCATCCAGGTGCCCCAAGACAAGCTATATTTACTCACATCGTACAAATAAAGAAAAGTTCCAATAAAGAATAGTAAAAGAAAATGCTACTTTGTACCTGGGCTTAAGTGTGAAAAGCAGACATTCCAAGTAATGAAACAGATACCACAGAATACAAACAGATGCAAGTACTTCCTGTATGAAGCCAAAACACACACAGTCGTGACATACACCTGTACATTATTGACTATGCTCTGTTTTGGTAGTACCAGTACGTAATGCATAAAATGCAAAGTCCAATAGGGAACAGAATATGCCTATACAGAATCAAATTTTATCATTCCAGAGAAAACTTCTTCGAAAATACCTAGGACATACTCTAATTTTAGGTCGTGTTCTTATTTTTTAAATAACTTTAACATTCATAAAATAATTGTTACTATTTTTTCTAAATTATCTGAAATACCAAAATCAATTACATTTATCTATTCCTATCCATTTTGTGGAATCAACCATGGCTGAGTTTCTTGGAGATAAAAATACCAAAAAGTGAAAATAACAAACATGATTGTTTTTATTTACAAAACACACAAAAACATACAAAAGCAAAACTCCTACTCAGAAGAAATAGTACTACTTATTTATAAATTGCTAACAGCATACCTAGAAAGATTACCATTAAATTAAGATCTCACATGCAGAGACTTATTTGTTATCCACAAAGATATTTTTTATATTCTCTACAAAGCCAAGTTAGCTAGCAAATATAAAAATAATGTTTCAGTACTTTATTCACCCATCATTTTTAAACATTAATTACAACAAGAACTGATAAAAACAAAACTACAGAAAACTCGATTTTGAGAAGTCAAGGCCAATACATATTAAGTCAAGTTTATCTGAAATCAGAGACAGTACAAAAATGATATAAGAAGCAAGGGAATAAATACCAGGACCTGATCTGAATTATCAAGAGGCTCTCCTGGAGAGGTAGCATTAAACTTGACCTTAAAGAAGAAACTGGGCATCATAAAGCAAATCCCATAGGACAAACATAACAAAGATACAGAGGCAATGAGACAACAAACATCATGTTAAGGAAAGCAAGGAGTTAAAAAAAAAAAAAAAAAAGGCCTATCGAAATTAAAAGCAAGTATCTTTCTTTTAAGTAATGTCTATGCCCAATGTGGGCCTCAAACTCACAAGCCTGAGATCAAGAGTCAAATCAAGAGTCACATGCTCTACCAACTGAGCCAGCCAAGCACCCCAAAGCCAGTATCTTTTGACCCAGCAATTGTCTCTTGAACCAGCAACTGCTCTCTTAGAACCCTGCACATACACGTATGAGACTATCCACTGCAGCACTGTCTCCAACAGCAAAAGAAATGGTCTATACAACCACTGGTAAGGGGACTGTATATAAATTATGATACGACCATAAAGTAGAACACTATGTGGCCATAAAATGAACAGAGAAAGAAAGTTATTGATACTAATATGAATCACTTCAAAGTAGGAAAAAAATTTTGTTACCACTTGTTAAAAATTATACACACACACCCCATACTTGTATATACACAGAGTATCACCAAAAGGATACAAAAAAAATCTAGTAACTATGACTGCTTCCAGAAAACAAAATGAATGGCTGGTAAATAGAGTAAAAGAAAAAACTTTCATTGTATATTCCTTTTTTCATCTTTGGCAATTTGGAGCCATTTGTATTTTATCTATTTAAAAAACATAAACTTAAAGGTACTTTTATGAAAAGGAAAAGGACAGGAAAAGCAGGACATACTAGGTAGCAGTAAGAAGTGTGGTAAGTAGATATGCATGTTGAGAAGGTCAAACTTTGGCAATTGTTTACCTGCTGGCTTTTGGTCTGAGTAGGGAAAAAGAAAGAATAGCTTTGGTGGTTTCTATACCCAAAGGTGCTGATTACATTTACAGTGTATTTTTTTTCTGCATTTATTTAATGAATGAAAGCTGTTCCTACTTCCAGATGCATGTTTTTATTTCATTCCAAGGGATCAAATTCCCGAGACACTGTCATAGGTTTTAATCAGGAAAATGGGCTTCCTAACATTTTTTTTTAATGTTTTATTATTTATTTTTGAGCGAGCATACACAAGTGACGGAGGGGCAGGGGAAGAGGGGGACAGAGGATCTGAAACAGGCTCTGTGCTGACAGCAGAGAACCTGATGCAGGGCTCAAACTCAGGAACCATGAGATCATGACCTGAGCTGAAGTCAGACACTTAACAGACTGAGCCACCCAGGCGCCCCACTTCATAACATTTTAAAAACATTTATTTGGGGACCATAAATATAACAAAAACATAGTTCAAGACTCCCTACACTTCTACATAGGCACACTATAGGAACTTTACCCTGCATACTTAATAGGAGTAACAGCTTTAAGAAGAAAGCCCCACACCTCCCTCACACCTGGGTGTTGTACAGTAACCTTACACTTAAGCTTTATCCTGGATATAATCTCAAGATCTAGATCTAACCAAGAGAAAATTATTCTTTGATTGAAATACAATGGGGAACAATCTCAATTACTGCAGAACTAAATGAAAGCCCTGCGAACAACACACAGTCATTCTACTCTCATCAGTCAGTAAGGAAATCTAAGAGTTCATGTGTATTAGGAATCACTCCATTTCTCAACTTTTTTTTTTTTTTAAGAAAATAATCCAATTTATTCTCTAGGGAATGGGGCCACCCCTCTCAGATCTAGGGTGCCGTCCATCCTTAAATAAACAGAAACTTGGTTACCTTTTCCAAGAGTCCTTTCCTTTCATCGGTAAGGGAACAAGATGTGCAAAATTAAGCAGCTAAAAATAAAATCATGCTCACAGGCTACAGAAACTTTATACAAAGGGCAGAGATGTGGGCAGACTTAGAAGAAAAGTACAATTCTATTGAATACAAGTTTCATACTGTTTCTAAACTGATTAAGAATAAAGGACCTGAGGGGCACCTGGGTGGCTCAGTCGGTTAAGCATCCAACCCTTGATTTTGGCCCCTCCCCTACTCGTGCTCTTTTTCTCTCCCAAATAAAAAAATAAGCTTAAAAAAAAAAAAGAAAGAAATAAAGAAAGAAAAATAAAGGACCTGAGTCACCATGGGGACCAAGCAGAATAGTATAAAGTTAGTTGGTGAGCTTTATTCAGGCATGTAGACAAATTACTGCTCACACATCTATCATTTACCAACTCCACAAAGACCTGGGTTCTAATTCTGGTCCTACACTTACTAGATGCTTAAGACTGAACAAGTTTACCTCCTCTCAGTTTTATCTTTTTTAAAATGGGGCTAACCCTTCCTACCTTGACAAATTTTATTGTTGGGTTTTTTAATTAAAGTCAGACATAAAAGACGTAAAGTACTGGGCACATAGCATTCAATAAATAGAAACTATTTTTATATAGTTTCTAAAACATATAAGCTATATAAAAACATATAAAAATATGTATGTATTTATAAATATATAGTTTACAAAACACAAAGACTAAGTCCCTACCAAGAGTCTAACTAGGAGACTGTGTTAGAAATGTTAATATTAAGTCCAAACTTGGTTAGTGGTAAATGAAACCGTCATTTCCACCTTTCCTACTTAGAGTCAAGAAACTTTAAAATCCTGGGGCACCTGGGTGGCTCAGTCGGTTGAGCATCTGACTTCAGCTCAGGTCATGATCTCGCAGTTTGTGAGACCCACATTGGTCTCACTTCTATTAGTGTGGAGTCTGCTTCGGATCCTCTGTCTCCCGTCCCTCTCCCCCTCCCCCACTTATGCTCTCTCAAAAAATAAACATTAAAGATTTTTTAAAATTAAAAAAAACAAAAGAAACTTTAAAATCCTTACAAAATTTATCTCCTCTGGAAGGGGATTTAAGTGGCATGATATATAAAAGAAATTTCCTTCAAAACAAAGGCCAGGGGGAACAACAGTCCATCACCTCAGATCCTCAAGGCTAGACTTTTCAAGTTAAGGTAACAAATGACAGTTCTGTTTATTACCTTTTAAACATTTCTTTATATTACTAATATATCTAAACTACTATTAGGCAATAGAGCAAAAAAAATAGCTAACTTTTACTAAAGCAGGTTGTTGTGTTTTTTGTTTGTTTGTTTTTAAAGGAGAGGAATATACATTAGATGCCCACATCCTGACTAGCAAGAGCACGGACACGCTTCAGGAGGATAAAATCGGCAGAAGGTAGCAAAGACTGTTGTCAAACACCTGCAGTGCCTCAAATCTGCCACTACCTGAATCCCTACAGAGATGACTAACCAAGGAGAAGAGGCAGATTCCTCTGACAGCAAGGGTTTCCCTTCTCAAGTGAGGCCAGAGACAGCAAGGAAAACACAGTGACTCCACAGGCACATTAGGATGTGGCCCAGTTACCTTCTGAAAACTGAATCCCGATGGACTAGCCTTGACTAGTTTTCTAACACCTTTAGAACCCAGCCCAAACAGTGAAATGTAAGACACATATTTCTGCAGTTGCATTTGAATTTTTTTTTAGTTGAAATAACAAGATGGTGTATATGGTAATTATTCTTCATAAAAGTTTGAAAGTATCTAATATCTAAAAGCTATAAAGAACTTATCAAACTCAACACCCAAAAAACAAATAACTTAGTTAAGAAACGTAAAGAAGATACGAACACTTTTCCAAAGAAGACATCCAGATGACTAACAGACACATGAAAAGATGCTCAACATCACTCATCATCAGGGAAATATAAATCAAAACCACAATAAGATACCACCTCACACCTGTCAGAATGGCTAAAATTAGCACAAGAAACAAAAGCTACTAGCAAGGATGCAGAGAAAGGGGAACAGTCTTACACTGTTAGTGGGAATGCAAACTGGTGCAGCCATTCTAGAAAACAGTATGAAGGCTCCTCAACAAACTAAAAACAGAACCCTACAATCTAGCAATCGCACTACTAGGCATTTATCCACAGGATACAGATGTGCTTTTTCGAAGGGACACATGAACCCCCATGTTTATAGCAGCACTATCAACAATAGCCGAAGTATGGAAAGAGCCTAAATGTCCGTTGATAGATGAATGGATAAAGAAGATGTGGTGTGTGTATACACACACACACACACACACACACACACACACACACACACAATGGAGTATTACTTGGCAATGAAAAAGAATGAAATCTTGCCATTTGCAAGTACGTGGATGGAACTGGAGGGTATTAGGCTAAGTGAAATTACTCAGAGACAGACAAAAATCATATGACTTCACTCATATGAGGACTTTAAGAGACAAAACAGATGAACATAAGAGAAGGGAAACAAAAATAATATAAAAACAGGGAGGAGGGCAAAACAGAAGAGACTCATGGAGAACACACTGAGAGTTACTGGAGGGGTTGTGGGAAGGGGGAGGGGCTAAATGGGTAAGGGGCACTGAGGAATCTACTCCTGAAATCATTGTTGCACTATATGCTAACTAATTTGGATGTAAATTTTAAAAAATAAAAAAATTAAATAAATAAATAACATTAAAAAAAAGAAACTAAAAATAGAACTTCCATGTGATTCAGTAATTGCATTATTAGGTATTTACTCAAAGGATACAAAAACACAGATTCAAAGGGGTACATGCACCCCAATGTTTATACAGCATTATCAATAATAGTCAAATTATGGAGAGAGCCCAAATGTCCACTGACTGATGAATGGATAAAGAAGATGTGCTATGGGGCGTCTGGGTGGCTCAGTTAGTTAAGGGTCCAACTTCAGCTCAGGTCATGATCTCACGGTTACTAAAGCTGAGCCCCGCATCAGGCTCTGTGCTGTCAGCTTGGAGCCTGGAGCCTGCTTCGGATTCTGTGTCTCCCTCTCTCTGCCCCTCCCCTACTTGAGCACTCTCGCTCTCTCTTTCTCTCTCTCTCTCAAAAACAAATAAACATTTAAAAATTTTTCTTAAAAGAAGATGTGGTATATATATATTATATTATAATATATATATATATAACATATATATATACACACACACAATGTATTGTATGTATACAATATATACAATGGATTCAGCCACCAAAAAAAATGAAATCTTACCATTTGCAATGATGTGGATGAAGAATGTGTTATGCTAAGTGAAATAAATTAATCAGAGAAAGACAAATACCATATGATTTCACTCATATTTGGAATTTAAGAAACAAAGCAGATGAACATATGGGAGGGAGGCAGTAAGAGAAGAGAGGGAAACAAACCACAAAGTACTCTTAATGACAGCGAACAAACTATGGGTTGATGGAGGAGGGTGGGAGACAGGCTAGATGGGTGATGGGTACTAAGGAGGGCACCTGCTGTGAGGAATACTGAGTGCTGTATGTAAGTGATGAATCACTGACTTCTACTCCAAAGCCAATACTTCACTGTATGTTGGTTAACAAAAATTTAAATTAAAAAAAAATTTTTTTTGAAAGAATCAAGGAAATTTTGTCCAGTATGTTTTCCTAGAGCACCTAAGTTATTTATAAGGGCTTTGTTTTCAGAACAAAATATCCTACTCCCTGTGTTTGTGTGTGTGTGTGTGTGTGTGTGTGTGTGTGTGTGTGAAAAAGAGTGCATGAGAACATGTGTGCACCAGCAGGAGAGGGGCAGAGAGAGAGAGGGAGAAAGAGAATCCCAAGCAGGCTCTGTGGTGTCAATGTCATGTTAGTGCAGAGCCCGACCCAGGGCTTGATCTCGTGAACCGTGAGATCATGACTTGAGCCAAAACCAAGAGTCAGACACTTAATGGAATTAGCCACCCAGGCACTGCCCCTACCCTTTGTTAAAGTCATTTTTAATGTCTATATATTATTTAAACATACACATTTGTCTAGTCAAATGATCCAACTCTTGTTCTTCTCATTTTAATAACAGAACAAAATAAAGCCAGTCTTTATTATTTAGAATACCACCGCTTCATAGGAAATTGTTCCAGGAATAGTATGAAGACTAATATTGATTTTTAAAATATGCTTCATTAAGTAATACTTACCTAAAATTTGGCATGATCTTCCAAACAACATAAAATAAGGACTCTGGGCTAAATGCAGTCTGGCTACCTTGCCATAAAGCACAGAGTGTCTTTCTAAACTCTTCGACCAAAGACCTGGAAAAGAAGAAAGTGAAAGACTACTATTTCAATGCATAATGTCCAACTGGCTACAACTCATAATAAAAGTGAAAACATATATGCTTAACTTGGATGTAAATTTAAAAAAATAAATATATTTAAAAAAATGAAAACATAAAAAGGGTTTGGTTTCTTCTAACCTAATTCTGACAGTTAAGTAAGAGCATCTCAAAAACCCACATAAAGAGCAGCAATTATAGACAAAACTAGGTTTTTTTAACCCCACAACGAACACTGAGTGTGCCAGAGTAATGGCATACTTGTACAATAAAGCAATAGACAAGTTACAAATTACTTCAAAATGTACATTTTTAGAAAACTTTTTAAGTAACAGAATCTCTTTCTCCATTTCCTGTAGTTTTCCTTCTTACCACTTACAAGGAGCACTTCCCAGACCTCAGTGTGTGAGAATCGGCTCATTTCTGTCTGAGACAATTCATCTGACCACAAAGCTTCAACACTCAGCTCTACACCATGACTCCCAAATCCAAATCTAAAAGCCAGATTCTCTCATGACCACATTTCAGTCAGGTTTTTCCAGTTTCCAAGGGGAATTTTCTTCTGAATGTCCTTTGTCACTTCAAACCCAATGTACACTAAAGCTGCTCTCTATACTCTCCCTACTACCACCCAATAACCATTGTCTTCTCTCATAGGAACAGAACTTCCATTTTTTGCTTGGTGTGAGAACTCCTGGAATAAAAAACTTTGAGTGTGTTCAACTTCTGAGAAATTTCCTTAAAGAGAAAGAGTAGTCGTCATTAATCCCTTCCTTCTTCCTTCTAGCTGGAAGGACAAAATGGTGGCGATCCAGCACCACTCTGAACTATGTAGATGACAGCCCTACCCTAGGGTTGGTGGAACAGAAAGCTAGAAGGAGCATGATGATGGTGTCAAACAGCCCTAGAGGGATAATCTCTAACTTTTACACGAGAAAATAAACAACGGTTGTTTAAGTCACTATTAATTTTGTTTTCCTATGCAGGTAGCTAGAATGAAACACCTCCAATAACCAGTTAAACTGAAACATCACCAAACAACTTCAATACCTGTGTCTGTCAATACACCTACCATCCTCACAGATACCTGACTGGTTTCTCAGAGAATCTCACTAATAGCTCAACCTTTGTCATCCAGTAGTGTGCTCACAAATCATATTTTTTGCTTCCTAGTACCTGAACCTTCTTCCTGTATTTGAGGAATTCCCCACGTTAAGAGTCTGGGTAAGAGTCAGAGCCTGCTTCCCACTATGGAAGTTGGAAAGCCCAGATACTTGCTTTCTCAAACCACCCTGCAGCCAACACTCAGGTACATGGCCTGGGTCCTGCCTATTTGAAGCAGAAGTTAGTGAGGCGAAGAAGCTGGGGCAGTGGCAAATTCCTTCTGATGACAAAGAACATCACCTGGAGTACAGAGGCAGCAATAATAGCAGAAACCGCAGCATTCACCCAGCACTCACTCCAGCAGTGCTGGCAACAGGAACTCTGGTGTCACAATGGGAAGTGTGTTAGAGGACAGTAATATCCTTATGGGATAGTTCCATGGGGTGATTGTGGCTATGGTTCTGGATGTCTAGATGCCAGACCTGATTTTTCACCCATCCAGTAATAGCTTACCAACAGACTTTTAATAAATTCTTTTTCTGCCTAAGATGGCCAGAGATAATTTCTGCAATTTATAACTAAACCCTAAATGACACTAATGCATCAAGTACTACTCATACATCCCTTAATTTTTCTAAAAATGTATTTTTTCCTCCTTATTTCACTGCTAACCCCTCCAACCCAAATACTATAAAGTGTGAAGTCTCCTTGAATGCAGGCATTTTTCCAGTTCATTCTATATGCTGCTAGCAAAGTAAACTCTTAAGACATCACTTATAGTGGTATGACTACTCCCTACTCCAATGCCTGGCTCTAAAGTTCCCTGGTATTTTGGCTCTATGCAGACTGTACACTATTCTAACATGTTCTATTGTAATTTCCCTGAGCGTCTTAAGCAGAATAATGTCAGATCGTAAAATGGTTTTTCAGAATGTGTGGGGATGGGGTGTGTGGGAGCAGGAATGGGCAGGCAGAAAGAATATTACGTTAAAATATATACCAATTATAAAACATAGCCTTATTTCAGTAATGTTAAAATATGAAAAAATGTGCCCACTGATAATAGATAATAGAGATTATCTGAACCCCAAATAGAGCACAGCTGCACTGAATTTGCATACATATCGGTTCTCAATAATCATTTGTCAATTTACCCTTCTCCGTGTCAACTAAAAATTGATTGCATTGCCCCATAATTAATGTGAGGACTACAAATTAATTTTATTAGCCAAAAGAGGTTTATCTACTATTATAAGACAAATCAACTCACAAAGGCTAATGATATTCATGCTGGTCTAAACCTAGAACTGTGTTTCATATATAGATGTCAATTTGAGAGCTCAAATCCACAAAGACTTAATAAGTAGAGAGCTAAATTTATCCTCCCATTAGGTAAACAGAAATAAAAGAATTCCAACAATTATTAAGATTACCAGCTACATACTTAAACACAATTTTTAGAAGAGTGTTTTAAAATGTATGTGCCTATTAACTCACATAATGAAATGGAAATCACCAGTAAGAGTCACTTGTTTTGTAGCTCAAAGCCAGAAAGGACATATTCTTAGAACTCACACATTGTTATCCCCTTGGCTCCTGGTGTGGTATGTTCGCCTTCCTGCTGTTTTCCCATTCCTTAACTCCACAGCGGGCAGTTCTTTGAAATAACAGCAAAACTGCTCAATGTTACTATTTTAAAAGGAAGGGAAGAAAATTATTTAAAAAAAAAAAAAAGAAAAGAAAAAAAAGAATTTACTAGGACTGTAAAGAAAGTTGTATAAAACCCACATGTGAATTTTGAAAATGTGATTTCACTTTCTCAAGAAATTGCTTTGAGTTTCCTCATTAAGTTTCTTCATTTACTCTAAGAAAACAGTATTAACAGATGACTTTGTAGAAATGAACAAAGAGCTTAAAGCAAAATCTCTTTAAAAAAAAATTCCTCACTTCTGGGGTGCCTGGCTGGCTCAGTTGGAACAGCATGTGACTCTTAATCTCAGGGCTGTGAGTTCAAGCCACATTGGGTGCAGACATTACTCATATAAATAAAACTTTAAAAAATGTTTCATTATATCCTCAATTCCCCTCCCCCAAAGGTTGTCACCATTTTTTTTGGGGGGGGGGGTGCCTGTTTCCAGGTATTCAATAATTTCCTCAAATAAAAACAAACCATGAAACCAACCATATTGTTTAGATATACAGTACAGAGTAATAAGGAGAATTCTGCAGTGATTTGAGTTTCTTGTTTGAAAAAAACTAGTTAAGTGAAGAGATAGTATCTTTAAGGTGGGACCAAGTATGATTTCTGTTCCTTATTAGCAAGGTGGCCTTAGGACGATAATTTATTCTGGCCTTTGATGGTGCATTAAAATCTACAAGTATATGGCTTTCAAAATAATTTCTTCTATATAACTGAGGTCAACCTTGTTGGGTATTTTATTTTTACTACTTATCTTACATTTTAAAGATCTTCTAAACATCTGATCTTATGATCATATTTAAGACTCAACTAATGGGGGGGCAGGGTACCTGGATGGCTCAGTCGGTTAGGCATCTGACTTTGGCTCAGGGCATGATCTTGCGGTCCGTGAGTTCAAGCCCTGCGTTGGGCTCTGTGCTGACAGCTCAGAGCCTGTTTCAGATTCTCTGTCTCCTTCTCTCTCTGCCCCTCCCCCGCTCGTGCTCGGTCTCCTTTTCTCTCAAAAATAAATAAATAGGGGCATCTGGGTGGCTCAGTTGGTTAAGCGTCCAACTTCAGCTCAGATCATGATCACACAGCTGGTGAGTTCAAGCCCCACGTCCAACTCTGTGCTAACAAGCTCAGAGCCTGGAGCCTGCTACCGATTCTGTCTCTCTCTCTCTCTCTCTCTCTCTCTCTCTGCCCCTCCTCCGTTCACACTGTCTCTCAAAAAATGAATAAATGTAAAAAAAAAAAAAAAAAGTTAAATAATTAATTAAATAAATAAATAGCATAAGACTCCCCTAGGTGGCTCAGCTGGTTGAGCCTCCAACTCTTGATTTTAGTTCGGGTCATGATCCCAGGGTCATGGGATTGAGCTTACGATTCTGTCTCTTTCCCTCTGCCCCTCTTTCCTGCTCATGCACTCTCTCTAAAAAAAAAAAAAAAAAAAAAAAGACTCAACTATAATCAGACTCAACTCTGAACAAGGTTCCCTATAATCCTGGGGTCTGCATACTACAGCCCACAGGCCAAATCTGATCCTGGGCCAGTGACCTTTTACATTAAAAAAATTTTTCTTTAATGTTTATTTATTTTTGAGAGAGAGAGAGAGAGAGAGAGAGAGAGGGAGGGAGGGAGGGAGGGAGAGAAAAGGAGGCAGCCAGGGAGGAAGGGAGGAAATGGCGGGGAGGAGCAGAGAGAGAGGGAGACACAAATCTGAAACAGGCTCCAGGCTCTGAAGCATCAGCATAGAGCCTGATGCAGGGCTTGAACTCATGAACTGTGAGATCATGACTTCAGCTGAAGTCTGATGGTTAAAGACTGAACCATCCAGGCTCCCCACCAAGCTTTTACATTTTTAAAGAGATGTTTATAAAGGGTTGGGGTAGAAGAGAGGGGGAAGAGAAGAAGATATGAGACACTGTGTGTGGGATGCAAAGACTAAAGTATTTACTATCTGGCCATTTACTGAGAAAGTTTTCTGACCTCTGCTCTAGTTCATTCAAGAAGCAACAGGATATAAATAATGACAACTAACAGTTACTTACTGCTAGACACTGTTCTAAACACTTTATATAAATTATATTATTTAATCTTCCCAACCATCCTATGAGGCAGAACTATTAACCTCAATTTTACTGATGAGGAAACTAAGGCACAGGGAAATGAGATAACATGCCACATGACTAGAGTTAGTGGCAGAGATAAAATCTGAAGCCTGAGCCTTTGCTCCTAACCGTTTTGCTAGAAACTAACTCTGATCTGAACATTACCTGAGTGACTGAAGGATGGCATTCATGAAACATGTGTTCCCCAAATTCCGAAGGCCTGTGGCACAAATGCCAGTGGTGCTTCCCTGTAAAATGGGATAAGAAAAGGCCATCAGCAATACCAAGAGAAGGCTGTGTCAGACATCAAAGCAAAGGCCTATATTTGAAACTCTAGCATCAAACCAATTTGGAATTGGTCCTTTTTTGTCCAATGAATATTTCAAACTCTCGTTTTACTCTCTAAGTATCCAGATATTTTTAAAAGCCTACTTTTGATCCTGGGATTGTTCTCAATGGAAGTACCCCGTGGAAGCTTATATGGAAATCAGCATTAATAAATACCATGGAGTACATGATATAAAAACCAGGAAGATCCTTAAATGAAATAAAGTTTTAAGACTGAATGCTTTTACAAGATTTTATTAAAACTACTACAAATTGAAAAATATAAACATATACACCTCAAATAAATCTGTCCCCAAACTTTTAACTCTAAGCCATGCATAAAAGACCAATACATGTATTCCTAGCAAGAGGATATCAGTCTTTAAAACACTACCTGAATTTCCCTTAAAGACCAAGGCTTTGTTTTCTGATTAACTCTACAAATGCACCATGACATCTAAATATTACACCTTAGAAGTGAATCTACCAATCCAACACAAAACCTCTCTGCCCATAACTCAGATGGCCAGGGAACACATTAAGCTCTTTATCGCACAAAATCATAACACTTCAATTAAGTACATGTCTAAACATAACTAGCATGACAGCAGAGAGGCAGGTGTAGGGCAAAATTACTGATGTATTTATAAATATTTAGCGACCGTTAAATTTTTTTAATTTATTCATGGCTCATACATCTGGTAACAGATGGTTACCAAAATGTGGAAGCATATTCTTTCATGATAGACTTTTATTAATGAAGTCCTAAGAAACAAAACTTACCAAAACCTCAGACCCATAGAATTTGCACTTAGGACCTTTAACAGAAGGAAGCAAAGAACTTTGGGATCTTTAGGAACAGAGTAATAAGATACATGACTAGGCTTTCAGAATGAACACTTGCTAAGGGAGAGGAACACAGTAGTAATCCTGATGGAAGGAAGGCACTGACAGATGGACTCACTGGGGTATTTAGTCACATCAAGAATCATTAGTACAAGTGGCAAACATTTCGCAAAATATTCCAAATCCAAGGCATACATTTATGAAAGTTCATGAGGACCAACATTAGTGTTAGAGATGTAACAAAAACAGCGACTAGGTCTAAACCAATTCCTACATTTGCATAAATTTTAATTACTTACATTTACTTTTAATAACTTGGTGTTTAGTGATGAATTTTCCAAAAGTTTTCTTTTCCTATGCCTGTCAGCCGTGAAAGCGGAGCTATTAAAACAAAAACAGATAGTAAAAAAGACATTGACGCACACATACTACACAGCCTATACTTCTGCCTCTAATCCTAGACAGGGCTTCTGTTGCTCTATTCAGATTACAAGAAGGGAGGAAGCCCTTGAAATGAGAGGGACCAAAGAGTACTTAAACTCCAAGTATTTTAACTAGTTGAGATTTTAAAGAAATCACTTCTTCCCTTATCAGCTTTATAATCTATTTAGTCAGTAAGACATGCATAAAGACTTCAGTTAATGAAAACTATACCGTGTTTTACTCAAAGACCTCAGGCTATTTTCTCTCATTATATGATTTAAAAATATTGTATTGCCTTTACATTTAAGTTTCCTAAGGGACACCTAGTTTTGGTATGTTCATACAACAGCTTTTAATATCAACTACCAAAATAAAATAAATGGTACCTGATGACTAGGGGTGATTTGTACAAATTTCACTAGCATCAGCAGCCATTCCAGAGCCATTTCTATTCGTACAGCTTCAAAGCCATCACTGTTTAGATTTCTGTTTATTGCTTCAATTTTGGATTCAGGGAGTTTTATCTGAATAACAACCTATCTTGCTAGAGCTAAAAAATTCTATTCACATAAGTACTGTAATTTCTTTATGATGGCAAAGCATTTCACAAGTTACTGTAATTTCAAGTGACACAGCCCCTCAAAAAAGAGGAAAAGAAGAGGGGCGCCTGGGTGGCTCAGCTGGTTGAACATCCGACTTCGGCTCAGGATATGGTCTCACTGTCCGTGAGTTTGAGCCCCGCATCAGGCTCTGTGCTGACAGTTCAGAGCCTGGAGCTTGCTTCGGATTCTGTGTCTCCCTCTCTCTCTGTCCTTCACCTGCTCGTGCTCTGTCCCTCTCTTTGTCTCTCAAAAATAAATAAACATTAAAAAAAATTTTAAAAAAAAGAGGAAAAGAAGAAAATAAGATCTTGTGCTATCATACAGATGCAAAGGGACAACAATATAACAAACCTAATTTCCCTTAAAAATAATGCATAAATTTTAGTGCTTCTAAGAAGACCTCATAAAACATTTGACAAGGATTTTCGAATATCAAAGGTAACTCTATAATGATTTTCTATCATTTTATGTCCTTTCCTTACATCTCCAAAATTCCCCTTGCAAATAAATTGAGTAGCTTAAAAATTGATGGGTAATAACTTTTTTTTAATTTTATTTTTTAAAATTTACATCCAAATTAGTTAGCATATAGTGCAACAATGATTTCAGGAGTAGATTCCTTGATGCCCCTTACTCATTTAGCCCATCCTCCCTCCCACAATCCCTCCAGTAACCCTGTTTGTTCTCCACATTTATGAGTCTCTTCTATTTTGTCCCCCTCCCTGTTTTTATATTATTTTTGCTTCCCTTCCCTTATGTTCAACTGTTCTGTGTCTTAAAGTCCTCATATGAGTGAAGTCATATGATATTTGCCTTTCTCTGACTAATTTTGCTTAGCATCCAGTTCCATCCATGTAGTTGCAAATGGCAAGATTTCATTCTTTTTGACTGCCGAGTAATACTCCATTGTGTGTATGTATATATGTATATATGTATATATGTATATATGTATATATGTATATATGTGTGTGTGGACATACACTGATGGGTAATAACTTAAAAAAAAGGCTCATGGACCCTTGGCTATAACTTATGATAAATATTAAATGAAATAAATGCTCAGTTATGACCATTAACTATGGGCACAGTTTCAGATATCCAAAGTAAACCCAAAGTTTACTTCACTAACATTTCAATCACACTAAAAACATGATGGAAGTTATGGAACTCATTAAGAAAAATCCCACTCAAAAATTCTAAACAACCCCTCAACCCCATTCTATCTCCCTTCCTTTCCCAAAGCCTATTACTTACTTTTCCAAGTTCTGTAAGTGTTCTCTGACTTTCTGTACCAGTCCCAGCTTGGTGTCATTAACCACAAAATCATCACAGCGATAACTGCAAGAAAAATATTAATCAATGTGTGTAAAGAGCTTGAGGAAACCACAGTAATGAAATCACTAAAAGGCCTGGCTGCTGCCAAGATGATCACATGACTCTGCAGGCAGTTACTGTCAGTGTTAAGTTTAAAGAGAACTTGGAATCTACAATGGAATGTTTTTTAAAAGCCTTTTAAAAAAAGCCATGCAGGCAATGATCACTAGCTTCTTTTCACATTTTTACTCAAAAGCTCTTCAATTTCTCCTTCAAAAACAAAATAAGCTGCTACAGGTGTTACATTCTTTTCAGTGGTGCATAATACACAGAAAATAAAAAGCACCAAGTCGATTCACATAGCCTCAAGCCTAAAGCTTTCAGGTGATATTTCCCAACTCAAAATAATGGGAATTTGCAGGGAGGAAAGATTTAAGTGAAGAATAGGGAAAAGGTAGGGATAAATTAAAAACAAAAAAACTAAACTAAAAGATATACATTTAAAACAATTTAACTAAAATAAACTGAATTCAGATGGTTGAGAAGAATCTTCATTCTGAGGTGCTAGAAAACAAAAATAAACAGCAGCTACACCTTTTAGGAAACTGATAACTGCTTTGAAGAAAGATGTTAAGGTGTTCTTTAAAACTGATACTGTGAGGGGCACCTGGGTGGCTTAACTAGTTGAACATCCAACTCTCTATTTCAGCTCAGGTCATGATCTCATAGTCATGGAGTTCGAGCCCCACGTTGGGCTCCACACTGAGTATGGAACCTGCTTGGGATTTTCTCCTTCCCTCTCTTTTGCCCCTCCCCCACATGCACTTTCTCTCTCAAAAAAAAAAAAATCAACACTGTTAAAAATTAAGAAACAAAACAGATATTGTGTGTGTTTTTAGCAAGTCAGTAAGCAATTACAAGGACTCATATGTAATAGACATTACCTTGTACATTAGCATTCAATTTTTTTCCTGGAATAAAGCCAATTTTAACAACAACAACAAAAAACCTTACAAGCTAGTACCAATATGTTCTTTTGAATAGCAGCTTTGTATAAAACCACTATTTTAACTACCAAAGAATAATGACAATAATGCTGCCATTCTGAGCGAATTAAACTTTGAATGTATAGCAACTAGTAAAAATTAGGTCATTTCAGCAGAATCCAAAAAACATTTCTTACATGTCTGTAATCAGTCTATAAAAAAAAATGAGAAGAAAAGGGGGAGAGTAATGAAAAAAAAAAGATTACACACACAAAAGCATGGCTTGTGTCTCTTATTTACAGAAGTTAAAATTTCAAGTGATGCTTTTGAAAACTCTAAAATAATAACATATGTAATTATTTAACACCCCTTCCCCCATTAACTGACTACCTATGCTGTCAATCATGAGTCTCTAATGTATTCTCCAAGTTTCCTAACATGTACACAAACAGCAAAAGCTACCTTTTACATCCTGGAGTGTTTTTCTATGGCCAAAGAACCAGCAATGGCAGGAGAATAATTCTTTATCAGTTTTATTATAAAAACATACAAAGTTAAATTAGTGAAAAGGTTTAATTCCTTGCTTCTTCTCAGCATAAAGGTTAAGAGGGTTAAGGTCTACTCTATGAATCTGGGCTTAAATCACTTGGTTCCTCCATGAAGCTTAAGCATTGACTGAAGCATCAAATTGCACTGCTACATTCTTCCTTACATTTTCATTTTATGTTTACATAAATTTATGCATGTATTACAAATAAAATACTCAGTATTCAGAACAAAAACAATATTAAATGCTAGTGTTCAACTGGGGAGCAACGTCTAAGAGTAAATTTAGATCACTTTTCATACATTTACCCTAAGCCATAATATCTAATAATATCTAACTGGAAACTCTAACCTCTACAAAAAAGTTGTTGTTCTGTTTAAACAAACTATGTCCAGTTAAACTAAATAACTGGGTTTTTTTCTTATTAAAGTAATTCTTTTTGGTGTAATATGGATTTAGCCTAGAATATAAAATAACATTTGTTAAAGTAACACTTTCATATACTGAAATATAGATTTACTTATGCTTTTGCTCCATTCTAAATAAATCTGGCTTAACTGGATATAGTTGCTTCATCTCTCTGAACTTTCATCCTTAAAGTAAGTAAGGTGCCGGGTGCCTGGGTGGCTCAGTCCATTAAGCATCCGACTTCAGCTCAGGTCATGATCTCCCAGTTGGTGAGTTCGAGCCCCGTGTCGGGTTCTATGCTGATGGCTCAGAACCTGGAGCCTTCTTCAGATTTTGTCTCCCCTTTTCTGCCCCACCCCCCCCCCCGCTCATACTGTCTCTCTTTCTCTCAAAAATAAACATTAAAAAAAATTAAATAAGTTGCCCAAGATTCTACAGCTGTGCTAATGTGACTGATGCAACTGAATAATTGAATTTTAATTTTTAAAAAATTCTAACTGATACAAAATTTCACTTAACATCTAAAGTATTTTTACAAAATACTTTTCCACTAAACACAATTTTATGGTTTTGGTAAAACTATCTTTCATTTTTATTATTACATCACATGATGGGTGCATGTGTCATTTGTAGTATTACACATTAGCATATTACCAATCTGGTTTATGTCAACAGAATGGTTGAGTTCGTTATTTTTCTATGCAACAATGCAGCACTGCAATGTTTATGTGAATATTTTATACAGACAGCAGAGTTACTGTTATGTAAACAGTAATTGATAGTTAAGTTGAAATACTTATTTTAACTATAATAAAAATTTTTTTCTAGCTTAAAAATTATGAAAAAAATTTTAACTTTCACATGAAGGCACACTAATGATGCAGTATCAAGTAGAGAAGTTATGTCACAAATTTTACAAAGGATGGCAATTACAATTTGTTACAGCAGAGCAAAATGAATGTTATATTAAAAAGGTTTCAAGATAATGGAGTAGACAATATTAAGAGTCACCTTCAGCAAATGCATATTCATTTAATAAGAAGTTGCCTCTCAACAGACAAAACTTAAAGCAGTTCATGAAATCAGAATTAAACATACAAGAAAAAAATGTCTCAATGATTAGTAAAGGATCTGAGCTTATAATTTTGGCCAACTATAAAATGGCCTAGATTCTTGCTCAAGAAAGAAAACCATTTTTAGAAGAAGAGATTAAAAAAATTAGCATTTCATTAAGGGAATTAGGATTTAAAATTTGAGGAAAAGATTAAAAAGAGATTTTACAAAATGTGAAATTTTTTTTTTTTCTAAAAGAGAAATAATCTTAAGCAGCCTCCACGCGTGGCACAGAACCTGATGTAGGGCTCAATTCCACAATCCTGGGATCATGACCTGAGCCAAAATCAAGAGTTGGACACTTAACCAACTGAGCCACCCAGGCACCCCCAAAATGTAAAAGATCTTAAATTGACCCACCAGGCAAGTGTCAGTGAATAAAGGACTTTTCTAACAATTAAACTCAATCAATTCAACATTTGAAAAATTGCAAGTACTTTTATTTTTAGCTTTACAGGAGTTTCACAAGAGATACTGACCAATTAATACTGTGGGTATGTTTTGTCTCGAACGACTGTAGATAGGAAAAAGTTTCTAACAAGACAGACAATGGGCCAGCTATGTGAGATCAAAAATCTGAATTTATGGGGCACCTGGGTGGCTCGGTTGGTTAAGCGTCCTTTTCTTGATCTTGGCTCAGGTCATGATCTCATGGTTCGTGGGTTTGAGCCTTGCATCAGGCTCTGCAGTGATGGTGCAGAGCCTGCTTGGGATTCTCTCTCCCCTCTCTATCTGCCCCTACCCCACTCACACTCTGTCTCTCTCAAAACAGTATACTTAAAAAAAATTTTTTTACTATAAAAAATTTACTAAAATTCCCTTGTATTTATTCCACTGTATGATACTATTGAAAATATCTGTGTTCTGAAGGAGACTGTATCATGGATGTGGTTATTAAAATTGTTCAGTATATATGTGCAAATGCTATGAATCATCACCAACTTATGAAATTGGTTTTTAAAAAAATTTTTTAATGTTTATTTTTGAGAGAGAAAGAGAGCACAAGTGGGGGAGGGGCAGAGAGAGAGGGAGACAGAATCCGAAGCAGGCTCCAGGTTCTGAGCTGTCTGCACAGAGTCGGATGCAGGCTTGAACTCATGAACTGTGAGATTATAACCTGAGCTGAAGATGGACACTCAACCAACTGAGCCACAGGCACCCCTAGAATCTACTTTTTTTAACTGCAATTTTTATAGAAGTCAAGCATTTCTAATGAAAATTTAGCATCTGAATGGAGATGTGCTGTAAGTGTAAGATATACACTGGATTTGGAAGGTTTTTTAAGAATACAAACGATCTCTAATTTTATAGTGATTACATGTTGACACATTATTTGAACAAGTGAGTTACATAAAATATACAATTAAAATCAATTCACCTATTTCTTCTGCTTTAATGTGACTATTGGGAAAGTTTAAATTACATGTATGACTTGTATTATTTCTGGTGGTAGCACTGCTAATCTAAAGGGTATCTACGACATTACCCGCTCTAATACTCTATATTACTACCCAATATCATAAAGGGGTAACAAATTTAACTTTATTGAACTATAAGAAATCATTTTTGTTTTGTCTGGTGTTGTTTTCACTGGTTTGAAACTTTTTTTAATGTTTTCACAACTGCCCCTATTTCTCAAGAGCCAATTTTAGGTTTTCTTAGTCACTAAGGACACTTACCTTTAAGATTATAATTTTTATACTCTCTGAATTTACCACATGATTTGATAACTGAAATAATTTACCACTATTATTTGATGATGATGATGATGATGATGACGATGACATTTTGAAAGGAAAGCACCTACTTCTATAGGTCAAAACTTCTAAGAGTGCCCGGCATGTGGCAGAGATCAAGAATTGTTAGTTTCCTTCCTCTGTGTAACCAAGAGCTGCCTCACAGCACAGGCTTCTCTACCTGCCCCAACTCCTTTTGATTTCTTCTTCCTCCCTGGCCCAGAGGTCAAAAGATAACAAGTAGCAAAAGTAGGATATAAATGAGAATTTAAATGTTGTCTGGTTGCCTTAGTCCTAGCTGAAGACACGGATTTCAAACTGGAAACTATCCCACTAATATTGGTATTAAAAAGTCCCAAGGCAAACAGAAGGATTTAAAGTAAACAATTTCTGGGGTGCCTGGGTGGCTCAGTCAGTTAAGCATCCAACTCTTGATCTTGGTTCAGGTCATGACCTCATGGTTTGTGAGTTCCAGCCCTGTGTTGGGCTCTGCGCTGACAGTGCGGAGCCTGCTTGGGATTCTTCTCTCCCTCTCTCTACTCCTCTCCCCCCAAATAAATAAGCTTAAAACAAAAAAAAGTAAACAAGTTCTAAACATCTCTTCTGGAGGTGCCTGGGCAGCTCAGTCTGTTAAGCAGTCAGGTCATGATCTCAAAGTTTGTGGGTTCAAGCCCTGCATCAGGCTCTACAGTGTCAGCGCAGAGCCCACTTTGGATCCTCTCTCCGCCATCCCCCACCCCTGCTCCTTCCCTGCCTGCGGGCTCTCTCTCTCTCAAAAATAAATAAACATGAAAAAATATATTAAAAAAAATAAAATTTAAACATCTCTTCTGGTTTACAACTGTGTTGAAGCCAATTGGTCAGAATTATACTTACCTCAAACACCTAAAAAAAACAAAAACAAAAACAAAAAAAAACCAGCCACTCTCCTTGGTTTTCCATTCAAGAAGATTATGTCAGAAAAAGAAGTACAAAAAAGTACTTAACTTGTAGGATGGGTTTCAAAAGCTTGTAGATTGGTCCTCTGAAACTCGGAATGCTTTTCCCATTTTGAAATAAATGTTATAAAATATGGTTAAATGTCATAAGATGAACATACACCTGGCTCACAAAATGTAGTTGAAATAATACTATAAAGAGTTGTATTCCTCTTTTTCTTCTTTCTATACTGCCGTCACTGAGAAACTGTGAAAGGAGGAAGCTGGTCAGAGTTCAGGTAACTAACTTGATTAGTACTTCTCTCGAAGAGGGCCTGGGTTCAGCATCTCCTCATACACATAGGACTTCAAGTATGTAACAAACACAAGAACCACCAATATTACACGACCAATTTTTAGGTTATTAAATTTACAATTAAGAAAGTTCTTATTTAGTGATTTTTCAAGTAAAGATAAGCTCTACTTCTTTTTTTTTTTTTTTTTTTTTTTTGATTCATCAAAGCATCACATGACTATTTCAGGCTTAGAGAAGAACTTCCAAGAAAGTACAAAGATGGCTATGAGTTCTACTTCTAATAGACTATTTGTCAGATAAGGAAAAGGTCCACTTTTGTATTTAGAAAAAGGAACTTTTTAAGAAAATGTAAGTAACTTGAGCATTAAAGATAAAAAATAACACTTAGAAATCATATCAGGCAACATATTAGTGATGTTAGATAAAGAAATAGGATATAAAAAAAACAAGGCAGGAAGGGGATTGGTATCTTTCTTTATTTCTAACACCTTGAGACAAACCACACTATCATCTTGGCTATGTAAAGACTCTTCTCAAATCCAAATTCCCTCAGCCAAAAATGATCTCTAAATAGTTTCAAATTACTTTAAGCCAATAGTTAATAAAGAAATTAAGCATATAGTATGGAATTACATGTACACTGATGTTAAGATAATAATTAACTTTACTACCTTGCACTGAAAGAATATACAAGTAGCAGCTAAATTTTCATAAAAAAATGTTATTTATACTACTATATAATTAGGGAAGTAAAAAATGGATAAAATCAGAGGTTTATTTCACATTCTGCTTACTCTAATAAAGAGCAAAATAAAACTGTCCAATTTCTTGATTACATTGATTCCTTATGTGTATACTTTTAGATTTTCATTTATTTCTAATTTCTAACATCTAGTCATATCTAATCCTTTCTACTTTTCTGTTTATAAAATCTCCCCCAAATCGATCTTTTTTCTCCTCTATTTCAACTAACATTCTATTCTCTACTTTGGTTATTTCCTCTGGTATGATCTTTCCCACCCCACCCCCCCCCTTATACAGTGACTTTCAAATCCACAGATAACTACAGCCAAATTAAGCTATAGTATTTGATGGCCCCACAATGTTAGCCTTACCTTCATTCTCTTCTCTCTCACCTTTCCCTCCCAATCTTCCCTTTCACTTCAGTATTACATGCTTTGCATTTAGATTTAAGCTTTCATCCCATATATATCAACTCCCTTACCTTTCTTTAGTATCTTCCATGTAGCACCATTCACTTGTTTAATGACAAAAATATTCCTCACTTTTGGTCATCTCCGTATGTGCTTTCTTTCCCTGGCTTTTTTTTTTTTTTTAATTCTAACTTAAAAAAATTTTTTTCTTTATTTTAACGTTTATTTATTTTTGAGACAGAGAGAGACAGAGCCATGAACGGGGAAGGGTCAGAGAGAGAGAGGGAGACACAGAATCTGAAACAGGCTCCAGGCTCTGAGCTGTCAGCACAGAGCCCGACGCGGGGCTTGAACTCACGAACCGCGAGATCATGACCTGAGCCGAAGTCGGACGCTCAACCGACTGAGCCACCCAGGCGCCCCAATTCTAACTTTAGAAACACTTCTTTCTTCCCTATTTTCACTCCTGCATTACATGCCCCCTCTAATTCTAAAAGGCAAAACCCTCATCTATTAAGAAGAAATCTCCAAATTAGTTTCATCAGGCACCTAATCAAGTTAAAAAGTAAACCACAAAACTACCCCCAATATATTTCTATGTCTGTATTAAGAAATCACATATATGTACGTATATCTAAATTAATGTGCATAATATAAAAAAGAAACATCTTAAAATAAGCTGGAGGTAAAATAAACTATTTGAAAATGTCTTGTTATTCATGATATCTTCACACTATGATTAAACTAATATCTCAAAGTATAATATACACAGGGTGAAAGTTGACATTAATGATAATAGATACAAATTCATACTTCTTATAGCTTAAGCTTTCTGTCCAAACTTATCGGATCTGATTAGTCTGTGTTTTTATTAGATAGCCAATATTTTTATCTTCTCCTGTGTTTGATGAGCTCAGAGTGGGAAAGTCTGTTAGCTTTCCCTTTTCTTGTTCACTAGTATTTGCATTATTATCTTGCAGGGCTTATTTGGTAAAAATCTCTTGTATTATTTTTTTATTGTAAGTAGCCTCCACACCCAATGTGGGGCTCGAACTCACAATCCTGAGATCAAGAGTTGCATGCTCTACCAACTGAGCAGGCCAGGTGCCCCATTTGGTAAAAATCATTTAAACAGTGTATCATGTGATGAGGGTTGACTTAGAAAAACTAAGTAAATCCATGTAACTAAGCAGACTGCAATAAACTGCAAAATGCTAAAGGTGAACAAGGGTGAGGACTCCACACACGAAGCTCTGATTCAAGACATTCTGTGTACAGTTCATGACACATGACCACTTAATCTAAAGACTACCAGCAGCAGGTATATGAAATGCTGGCCAGAGCTTTTTTTTTTTAATAAACTTTTTTTTTTTTTTTAACGTTTATTTATTTTTGAGACAGAGAGAGACAGAGCATGAACAGGGGAGGGGCAGAGAGAGAGAGGGAGACACAGAATCTGAAACAGGCTCCAGGCTCTGAGCTGTCAGCACAGAGCCCGACGCGGGGCTCAAACTCACGGACCGTGAGATCATGACCTGAGCCGAAGTCGGACGCCTAACCGACCAAGCCACCCAGGCGCCCCTAATAAACTTTTTAAAAAAAGTTTATTTATTTTTGAGAAAGAAAGAGAGAACATGCAAATGAATGAGGAAGGGGCAGAGAGAGAGGGAGAGAGCCCATCAACACGGAGCCCAACTCAGGGCTCAAATCCACAAACTGTGAGATCATGACCTGAGCCAAAATCAAGAGTCTGATGATCAACTGAGCCACCCAGGAACCCCAATAAAAACATTTAATAGAAGTCCTATATTTTCTTTCATCCCCTCAAGGGCATTATTTTGGTGACTGCTGGCACTAAAAAAACTAGGTTCCTAGCACAGAGTAGGTTCTCAATGGATATTTACTGAATAAGAGCAACACATCTGCTCTTGTGATTTTTTCTGGATGCTGTTCACATTATGTTTTTATTTTTTAATGTTTATTTATTTTTGAGAAAGAGAGAGAGAGCGTGAGCAAGGGAAGGGGGGGAGGGGGTGTGGAGACAGAGGATCTGAGATCTGAAGCAGGCTCCAGGCTCTCAGCTGTCAGCACAGAGCCCAATGCAGGGCTCAAACTCACGTGAGATCATGACCTGAGCCAAAGTCAGACACTCAAACAACTGAGGCACCCAGACACTCCTGTTCACATTATGTCTGAAAATCATTATGCAAATTAGACTCTCAAGTAAAAATTTTGAAGGTAAAAATTTGGGGAGGAAAGGACTGCTTATAACACTGAATTTTATTCACAAAGGATCTATGTCTTTGCTTTGTGTCTTTAATACGTTTATTCCTACATATAGTTTATAGTTTTTGCCATTACGCTGGGGTTTTGTTTGTTTGTTTCTTTGATTATTTCCTTTTTTTTTTTTTAAGTTTATTTATTTATTTTGAGAGAGACAGAGACAGCACAAATGGGGAGGGACAGAGAGAGAAGGAGAGACAAGAAGGCTCCACACTGCCAGTGCAGAGCCGGCTGTGGGGCTTGAACCTACGAACCATGAGATCATGACCTGTGCCAAAACTAACTGAGTCACCCAGCTGTCCCTGGGTATTTCCATTTTTGATTGATAACTGCTAATGAAGCTATTATTATTTGTATATGATATATCACCATTTCAAAATTTCTTAACTAATTCTAGTTGTTTTTTACTAAAGCTTCCATGAATTTTCTGGGCATTCTATTATGTAATTTGAAAACAAAAAAATTTTTCCCGTTTTCCAATATTAATACTAATTATCTCATTTACTTACTGTCTTACTTCAAAGGCTAGAACTGCCAAAACAATGCTAAATAATACTGACAATCATGTAAGTGATTTTTAAATATTTATTTATTTTTGAGAGAGAGAGAGAGAGAGAGAGAGAGAGAGCACGCACACACAGGCAGTGGGGGATGGGGGGGTACAGTGCAGAGAGAGAGGGAGACACAGAATCCGAAGCAGGCTCCAGGCTCTGAGCCATCAGCACAGAGTCCAACATGGGGCTTGAACTCAGGAATCTTAAGATCATGACCTGAGCTGAAGTTGGATGATAAACCGACTGAGGCACTCAGGTGCCCTGATCTTTTTTTTTTTTTTTTTTCATTTTTTAACGGTTTTTAAAATTTGTGTGTGTGTGTGTGTGTGTGTGTGTGAGAGAGAGAGAGAGAGAGAGAGAGAGAGAGAGAGAATGAGAGGGGGAAGGGCAGAGAGAGACAAGGACAGAGCTCTGAGGTGACAGCAGGTGAGTCCAAATGGGGTTTGAACTCACAGAACTGCGAGATCATGACCTGAGCTGAAGTCGGATGTTCAAAGGACTGAGCTACCCTGGCACCCCGCATGTAAATGATTATAAAAGGTATTTGTCTTGTTTCTGATTTAATGGAAATGGCTTTAGTACATGATGCTTCCTTTTTTTCTTTAGTTTTTAGAAGACTGTGATATTTTAATAATTTCCTTTTGTTTCAATGTTATTAGGATTTTTAAATTCAGAAATGGCTATTTATAAATGTATTTTTGCTTGTAATGATATAATAACTGGGGGTTCTTTATGAAATACGTTGATACAAATAATGAATATGTCCTCAGACTTCACATGAAATTAACTAATTATATAATTTTTCTTTTTGGTACATCTTGCTGGGTTATATTTGCTTTAAGTTTTAATCATCTGCAACTATTTTAATTTGTGAAACTGACTTATTTTCTTTTTGGAGTTTCTGTCAGATTTTTGTCTAAATGCTTTGAAAGATTTATAACATTAAAATATATCAATGTTAAATTGTAATAGTTTGAGGCTGAACTGTCCAAGATAATAGCTGCCAGCCACATGTGGTGATTTAAAATTATATTAATTAAAATAAAACAAAACAAAACATTCCTCAGTCCCACTGGCTACTTTTTTTTAAGTTTATTTATTTTAAAAAAAAAATTTTTTTTAACGTTTATTTATTTTTGAGACAGAGAGAGACAGAGCATGAACGGGGAAGGGTCAGAGACAGGGAGACACAGAATCTGAAACAGGCTCCAGGCTCTGAGCGGTCAGCAGAGCCTGACACGGGGCTCGAACTCACGGACCCCGAGATCATGACCTGAGCCGAAGTCGGCCGCTTAACCGACTGCGCCACCCAGGTGCCCCAAGTTTATTTATTTTTGAGAGAGAGAATGCACACATGTGTGAGAGCAGGGGAGGAGCAGAAGGAAAGCGAGAGAATCCTAACCAGGCTCTGCACTGTCAGCATAAAGCTTGATGTGGGGCTCTATCTCACAAAATGTGAGATCAAGACCTGAGTCAAAATCAAAAGTTGGACGCTTAACCCACTGAGCCACCCAGGTGCCCTGTACTAGCCACTTTTAATTTTTATATATTTTTTAATGTTTATTTATTCTTGAGACAGAGACACAGAGAGAGAGAGAGAGACAGAGCAGGAGAGGGGCAGAGAGAGAGGGAGACACAGAATCTGAAGCAGGCTCCAGGCTCTGAGCTGTCCACACAGAGCCCAATGCGGGGCTCAAACTCATGAGCCATGAGATCGCGACCTGAGCTGAAGTTGGACGCTTAACGTACTGAGCCATCCAGGTGCCCCTGTACTAGCCACTTTTAATTGCTCAAATGCTACCATATTTTATGGCACATATATCACACCCAAAACAGAGAAAACTTTCTCTTTCTTAACTTTAAAACTCTTAAGGTTGTTTTTCCATTCCTATTAAGTGCTATTAAAGTTACAAAGATCCGTATGGCATCCTTGAAGAACTTAGAAAATACTCCCAAGCCACACGACTCTCCACCAATCGGAAACAAGAAGCAACCATCATACAAATGAACCTGATTTTTTATGCAACAGTAAAGAAACAATCTTTTAACCTACAGCTACAAAGTGATTTTTTTTAATGCTATTTTTAGAGAAAGAGAGCACACGCACATGTACGAGCAGGGGAGGGGGCAGAGAGAGAGGGAGAGAGAATCTCAAGCAGGCAACTGTCAACACAGAGCCTGCTATGGAGCTCAGACTCATGAAGTGTGAGATCATGAAAAGAACTGAGCTGAAATCAAGAGTTGGATGGTTAATCGACTGAGCCACCCAGGTGCCCCTACAAAGTGATCTTTAAACGGTAAGTTGTGTATAATACTAATACCAAAAAATCCCCTCAAAATAAAACAAAAACTTCTATGCAAAAAGCACCCCTCAAAAAGGGCAGCAGGGGATCCAGCAATAAATTTTAAATTCCTTTTCATTTCCTTGTATAGTATTGTGATATTTGGAGGCAAATTTGATCTCTGGTTTTATTATAAATACTAGATATGGATACAGAAGATTCATCTTTTCAAACCAAGAAAAGTTAAAACTCAAAAGAACTCATTTACATAGCAAGCTTATTTTTAAATTCTTTTATTAAATTCTAATGTACTGCCATCAAATAGGCCAATTTTGGAAAATTAGAACAATACCTGCAGAGAAAATCTATATCCTTTGTTAAAAGCAAACAAGTACTAGCTTATTAGGAAAGAGCCCTTTATGTTTTCAGAACACCTCTATTAAAAAAGTTCTTTTTGAACTTCAAAATGATTATATACACAATGGAATACTACACGGCAATGAGGAAGAATGAAATACGGCCTTTTGTAGCAACATGGATGGAATTGGAGAGTGTTATGCTAACTGAAATAAGCCATAAAGAGAAAGACAGATACCGTATGTTTTCACTCCTATGTGGATCCTGAGAAACTTAACAGAAGACCATGGGGGAGGGGAAGGGAAAAAAAAAAAAAAAGGTTAGAGAGGGAGGGAGCCAAAACATCAGAGACTCTTAAAAACTGAGAACAATCTGAAGGTTGATGGGGGGTGGGAGGGAGGGGAGGGTGAGTGAGGGGTACTGAGGAGGGCACCTGTTGGGATGAGCACTGAGTGTTGTATGGAAACCAATATGACAATGTATTTCATATTAAAATAAATAAATAAATAAACTTCAAAATGCTGTTTTTAAATAAACAAAACTCTTCCTGTTCTCTAATCTTTACATCACTGAAAATTTGTACCAAAACTGTTTATAAAGATAGTCAAAAGATGTTCCCCTTTTTAATAGTCAATCACAATTTTCTTTGAGAACAATTCGGTATCAATTTAAGTCCACAAATAAGAGCTTTATTTTTACTAGTTTTAGTTAAAACTATTTGTTACAGGTGTTTAAAATCTGAAATACAAGTCTTTTTTTCTAAACAAATGAATTGCTTAACATTTCATAATATTTCCTTGTGTGAAAGAGTGCCTTAAAACATTACCTGCCAGAAAAGAAAAATTCTAGTAACTTAGTTTTAATATTCCTTTTACATTTTTGTATCCTCAGAAATTCAGTTACTGTTGATAAGGATCGGAATCAGCAAGACTATGTCAGATGTCAAAAGCTATTTGTTCAGTATTTAAAAACTATTAACTCCAAATATCTACATAAGAAATCAAAGTTCCTAATTTTAATCTTAGTTTCTTTGTGATAAAAGAACGTATACCACATACAATTCCATTTTTACTGACTGGAAAGAGAAGATGGGGTGTGAGGAAAAAATAAATTACTTAAATAATAAAAGTGAACACTAGCCCTTGTGGGACTGATTTTCATTTTGGGGGAGATTTTCATTTTTATAGAAATCTTCACTTGACTTCAAAGCTCAGTTTAGCTGACTGATCTCCTAAATGAGTAGGTCTGCGTCAAATCAAAATTACTCCTTTTGGTGTCGCTTTCCCTCTTTGGAAACAGTGACCCATTTTATGTTGTTCTGTTTGGATGATATGAACTTCTTCCGGATGTCCTGTTTATGTGAGAAGTGAAGGGAGCTGTAGCAAGGTGTCCCTCTTGGGAGGTAAATAAAATAGCTCACACTTGCCATGATTTAGGTCTTCTTGGAGAAAGATTTTCCATGGCTATTCAGTCCTCCAAAATGACCAAAGGACACGATATTATAGATGTGATGTAACCTTCCCCATTTTTGGAAGATACATAACAAAATACAAACCTTCAAACATATACTGCCCTCTCTGCACCGGACACTGAGTAGCGTGGAAGAGATTATCTGACATATGGTTCCTGCAGTCACCAAGGACATTTACAAATAACCTAATGCACAGCAGGAAATTACAAGTATCCCAAGAACTATGAGTTTAAGAGCGATTACATCTAGCTACAATAGAAGCTGGGAGGAGGGACTGGGGAGAGTTCAGTGGTTAACTTCACTGAAGGATATGCAAAGATAAGACAGGGCAGGGACTCTTGGAAAGGGGAAATAAAGATATGGCATGTTTCTCAAGAGCATGTTTCAACTTCTTTAGAGTACAGAGCACATGGAAAAGGAGCTTTAACATTAACTAAAATAAAAAATTTTGACCACGGTAATAATAATAAAGTTAAAACTAATGCACCAATATTTTACCAACGAAGCAAATCATTGAGTCTAACCACAAGAAACTTATGGGCAAGGAAAATTTATAAACTGAAGTGAAATTACTGAAGTGTACTAGAAAATAACACACACACATTCATACAGAAAGAAGAAATCCTTTTTCATTTCTTTCTTAATCACACTGAGGTATGAGGAAACTTAATTTAGAGTACAGCTTTCTCAGTTTGCAACGATCACAGATTTCTTTTAAGGCATCAGTGTAATCCTGCTACAGGGTGAGTCCCTGGCATTTTGTTTTTAAACCCCCAAATGATACAGTAATGTGACCAGATGCAGTTCCCTTCCTACATTTCAGAAGCTCTGAGCGTCCATACACTTGCAGCTCTGTATAACTTCACACAAAAGACTGGCAATTGGCCAAGAAGGCTCTGCCATGGTGTATATTCCCCAAGATCTGCCATTTAAGGGGCACCTGGGTGGCTCAGTCAGTTAAGTGTCCGACTTCAGCTCAGGTCATGATCTCATGGTTCGTGAGTTCAAGCCCTGTGTTGGGCTCTGTGCTGACAGTTCAGAACCTGGAGCCTGCTTCAGATTCTGTGTCTCCCTCTCTCTCTCTGCCCCTCCTCAACTCACGCTCGTGTGTCTCTCTCTCCCAAAAGTAAAAAACATTAAAAAAAATTTTTTTTTAAACATCTGTCATTTAATTCCAATTCAGCCATGAAACCACACGTACTTTAGCATATTATACCAACATAAAATAAATCAAATTGCAATTCTGGTTAATAAAGGCATTCCTTCAAAATTCATAAAGTCTCAAATGTATTTTTACAAATAAAGACACTGAAGTATACAACATATTTTTAAATAGACCTATGAATATTAATTCCACTCCATTATGATAATTTTTTAAATTTCCTCAAAGAGTTACTGTTTCCTCATAATCTTACCAGCTGCAAGAAAACCCACTGAAAACTTTTTACATAGCACACAGAGATTGAATTGTATTTCCAAACTTCCCCATTTAACATTTCATGCACACTGCTAAATGAAAATGAAGAAAAATGTGTGTTTTCAATATCTGGTATGTATAGATTGATCTGACTCACAACAATGATTGTGAGATTATACCTAAAGAATGATCTTAATTTCCACTCACTAAAAGAAATAGTCTTAAAGAAACATGGTTCTGTCAATTAGGTAGCTACCTCATTCTAGTATGTAAGTGTCCTGAAGGAAAAGAGGAAAAACTAATGAGAACACTTTAAAAGCCTGGCTAATGCTTAACTTTCATAGGAAGCAGTGTTTTACAACAGCAAATAACAATAAACTGAGCACTAGCCCATGTGTCAAAATCTCGGCAAGATTTTCATTTTTATTGAAACTTTTTATTTTTATCTACCTCCAGCTTCTCTCTCTTCCAGGTCTGGACATCTTCCACCGAAACAGTAGTAGTCTAAATGACTAAATCTTAAGATATTTATTCAGTAGCCACAATTTAATAATGTTCAACCTGTAAAAATTTTAAGGATGGGAAGCCATTCTTTCCTCCTTTTAATGGACATTTTTCTACAATACAATAACCAACTAAGGATGATATAGAAAAGATTAGCACAAAACTTCAGTAGAGTGTGAATCAAAAGTGGTATTTAGACTTTAAATCCCCATCCGCACCCAGTACTGCTTTCATGTGACATTCAAGGGCTGTATGGCCAAAAAAAAAAATCTCCAAAGGGATCCTTCAAATGGCTTTTTCCCCCCTTCAATGTCAAAAACCTTTGAATTGAGAGTAAACTGATTAAAACAAGTAAAGAATTACTCATCATAATTTACTAGTCGACGACAAACATTTGCTTAACACTGAAGTTAAAACTGCAAAAACAGTGACCTTCTGAGTATAACAAATGGATATGAATTGTTAAAGGTTACTGTAAACTAAATAACCTAGTTCTAAGTAGTCACAAAAATCGATACTTCTTTCATTGCCATTTATATGAAACATATATGTATACTATATTACAAAGAGAGAACAGGGACTCTAATATTTTAAAGGATGTGATATTTACAAAACAAAACAAAACAAAACAAAACAAAACAAAACAAAACAAAACACAGCCTGAAAGGCTACACATGAAATCCTTAACATTTATCTACAGAGGAGGAGAAGAGAATGCATCTGTGCTGGGAGAAGAGAGAGTGTCAGAACAGTTTTTTTAAAAAGAAGTTACATTTTTAAGATTACATAACAAAATGTTACCCAGACAGTAAAAGGATATGCTTGGGTTTTTTTTTGTTTTGTTTTGTTTTTTGGTTTGTTTGTTTGTTTTTAACAGAAGTTTGTATCATAATATTCTTCAATTAAAAACAAAACAAGAAAAAGAATTATAAAGAACCACAAACAAATGCTTTTCATTGCCCTGCAGTTTACTGAGATGAACAAGGAACAGAGGGGGTGGGAAAGAGAAGGAGGCCCAGAAGTTGAAGGGAACAATGCAGAGTAAAAACTGAATGAATAAGGACAGGCATTCCTAATGGCTCCAATCCCCTATGAGTCCTAACAGAACAAAAAGGAGGTAATGGCAGCAGCACTGGTTTAGAGATCGATGGGGAAGAGGTGAGAGCAAGGAAAATGAGACAACATTTGCACACTGAGTAAGGAATATCATTTCCAGAAAATACTAATACTTACCAGTACGTACTGTAGCTACTGCAATCCATACACACTGTGTGCTGAGGTTTATCTTGCTTTTCTGATTTCTTATGATTAGCTAAGGGTACTTGTGCATCTTCATAATGTTTTTTTGCATGGCCATTCACATACCTTATAAAAACCAAATAAAAATTTATTTTAACCCAAATATTACTTTGGAAGTTAAAATAGTAGCAGATGACAATAAAATCAGATGATAATCAAACTAGAATGAGAAAGAATTCCTCCTTTTAAGAGTACTCAGTCCTATAAAAGCATTCAATTGGATAGTGATTTATTAAGCTGAGTGCTTAAAATATGCTTTTTTACAATCAAACATGACAGTCAACTTTTAATTATACACAGATTAGGGTGAGGCAAGGAAAAGCATCATCTATGCAAATCAGTTTCAATACCATTGACATTATCACTTATCAACCCCTTCGCTAATGCTTTTGCTGTAGCTTTTTTCTTTTTTTAAGCTTTTCTCAGACTGCTAACCCCCAACTCAGGTTGTTCTCAAAGGTGAACTCTGTAAACTAAATCACTCAACCACTTCCCAAAGGACCATAGGTTATGCCTGGACTGCTGCTTAATATAAAAGGTGAAAGTTAGATATGGAAACAAGATCATCTTCTGTCTCTTTCTCATCAATATGGCTTCAGATCTTGTATTCGAATGCCTAAATAATTAGTTCCACTCATATGGAAACACATCTGTTTGGAAACAACAGAAAGTACAAATCATCTTAAACCTACATAAACTTATTTCTTTACATGGACAAAGACAATCAAAGGTCAACTATATTCATAAAAATCTCCTAATACTTTCCAACTCAGATTTAATAAATCAATGTATTACAGAAGGCAGAATGAAACTGAAATAATGCGTATGGTGTACACCCAAATTCCTCTCAACCTCCGCCTAAATATTGTACTATGTTGTAACTGACCAGTACTGTGAAGACCTTATAAAACAAAATTTCCCAGTCCCTAGACAGTAGTCGATTTATAGAAGGCAAGGCCTAATTGAAAACTCAGTCAAAACAAATGTTGTTTAAATGGTACCAAAATAAACATACTCAGAGAATTAAAGTAACATTTTGTCATGAGGCATCTCAATTATACTAGGAGCAACACTCACCTTGGGGAAAGTAGGACAGTTGGGGTAAATAGGGAGGATGAACTTCAGGTCCAGCCTCTACCCTAGGAAAGCTGGAAGCATCAGAGGCACTACAACCTCACCTTAAACTTTGATGTTTTTTTTCCCCTGTTTTTTTCATCATAGTAAACATAACCAAAACTTGTGTGTATATGAGTCCTCTGTCCACAAAGGTATAAAGCAATTTTAAAATAAAATAATGATTAAGAGTATAAGCTCAAAAACTAGACTTCCTGGCTTCAAAAGTAACCTTGTCACATGCTAGACATCGTGAACTTAGACGAGTTACTTAACCTCTGTGCTTAGAAAGTGGTCATATTACGCACATACGTCGCATAGGTCAAGAAACACCCAATATTTAAATTCCAAGGCATCATATAGGTTCAACATCTAATTACCTCAATTTCCTATGCTTATATAATTTATACTGTCGAGAAACACAACTACTATTTATAATGAGCACCTTCCAAATCAAAGAAAAAGCAGTACTGAATGATGATAATAAGGCATTACTTTAAGTCTTTGAAAACTGGTCATCTGTACATAGTACGTATACTTCACTTAGCCACCACACTATAGTCTTTCAATGTACTAGAGGTTTCAATGGTTACTGTAAAACATCACTGAAAAGTAGGAAGTGTATTACTGCTGACATTAAGATTAGCAATGTTTTGGGTAATATTCAAATATATCACTCAGAAGTTAACAGTTACGTATAAGATGAATAACATAAAAAAACAAGTATTTCTCTCATTTAGATTAGATTTTAACTGGACAATTTGGTCTAAGAAGGAAAAGCATCAATGTATATATCACAGACTTCTAACAATCACAAAAATTTGAAAAATAAACAGGATGATGTCGTGAAGGCCAACTAAATTACATAAATCAAATATGCTACTGACAAACTATGTTTTCTAGTTAAAGGAATATTCAATTTAAGACTTTCTGCAGACAACTGGCCTAAAATTACTGAAAATCAGAACCCTTGGCAATCAATACCCAGGATTACATAAAAGAAAATTAACCAATCAGCTATGTAAAATGAAGAACCAAACACAAGCTACTCTCATTATCTGTTTAATCTATTTAATCATATTTCTCCGAAACTATGTAAAATTTCTAAATTTAAGACTGCTTGCAATTAGAAACAGACTACCTGCAGAGTCTAGAAATTTTTCATTTTGTTTTTCCAAAACCTACTTAAGAGAATTGTTTGTTGCTTGCTATTAAGAATATTAATCTCTCCAATTTTTGCGAGTTTGTTAGGTCTTTTTGCTGGCATGTGACCTTCAAGATTTAGGTCGTAGAGCACTATGAGACAACTGGAGAACAGAACTACATAAATTTTAGTGCATTATAATTCTCACCTCTCAAAATCTAGGAGAGGAATCTGTCTCTTCAAGTGCAGAATTTAAGTGCTTGTACTTTTCTTCTTTTTTTAAAAAAAATGTTATCTGTACAAAGTATTTTCAGGTTCCCCAAATCCTAGAGATTTCAAAACCACAACAGCCACAATTAAGATATGCAGTAACATTTTCCAAACGTACTTTTAAGTGTACATGGAAAAAATACTCAATTCCACGACTCAAAATGTAAAAAATCAAAAGTGAACTGAACATAGATGCTTTCTTCATGCAATGAAGATTTAAAAATAACAATGGGGAAATAGTCCTAATAAATACAAAGTATATTTCGACTTGTGTGACAGTATGATTTCCCGTTCTAAGTAAATTCAAAGTGGATTTTCTAAGTTAAGAGAGCAATAGGAATAAATGTGCTACTGCCAAGGTAAAAGAACACAAAGGTTGGTATTTATTTGAGTTTGAAGAAAAGAGTTATCAAAGTATTTAAGTAACATCATTTTGAAGCCAAGAATGGGGAGGAAAAGCTAGGCTTGAACCAGAATTGGGGGGTGGGGGTGGGAGTTTTTCGTAAAACAAAAAATGTATTAATGGAACAATGAAACAGTTGGTACATCTTAGACACCAATTAATAATGAACTCCACAGTGAGATCATTTTCAAGGGGATTCCTTTATCTGTAATAAAGGGAACTCTTTATCTGTAAACATTTTGTTATTTTGTTTTCAGAAGAATGATGTGATAACTGGAATTTGATTCAAAAGTTAGTAAAGCCAGGCATGGTATAGGGAATAGAAGAAATAAGACAGGCAACGTATTGACAGCTGTTGAAATTGGGTGATGAAAGTAATGGGGTTCAATTATATTATCTCTCTACTTTTGTGTATGCTTGAATTTACCCTATTAAAAGGTTTAAGAAACAACCATAAGGTAAACTTTTATTTAAAGATTTTGAAGTTCTCTCATTTCATCTTTTTAATCAAATATTACTAGATTATCTGATCATCAGATTAATTCTTCTGAGTATCAATACAAAGGTTTTTCCCCCTAGATTTTCCTCAGTTTTATCACTGAGCAAACAGACTGTATTAGGAGAGGGAAGCCATACAGAGAAATTACAGACTATGATTAAGCAATGGTGTTGATAATCCAAATCAATAAAACTTTGACATAAAGCTTAAAGGCAAATTGAAAAAATCAAGTAGGGTAGTGAGGTAATAAGTATGTCACCTACCTTCCACAGTGGACACTTGAACAAGTCAAACAGACCCAGGGGCTTTTGTTGGACCGGCACACTAATAAAAAGAAAAATACACAATATACCAATTGTATCATGTTATTTCCCAGTTTCTCCCCTAATCTATAATATCATATCCTGTGATTAAGTTATAAATTCCATGGCTGCTTAGGTGTACTGAAATCCTAAATCCTTGCTTTGTGAGTGCATGTACACAGAATGGCTGCCTAATTAAAGTTACACTGAAAAGAACTGAAATGCATGTCCACAGCAGCTGCTCATTTTAATTGTTGACTCAAACAGTTCAATCACAAGTTAAGAACATACACATTTTTCCTTTATTACTTATTCACTTTTACCAGTCTCCAACAAGCTAATGACAGTCTATTTTCTCTTAAAAACATTTTTTAAGTCTAACTTTTTAATCACATGTCTTTGCCAGGCAGATTATATACTAATATAAATGACAATTCTTTCAGTTTACTTAGTTGGAGACAAAGCCTAAAGATACAATTAGGAAGACTAAACCCAGCTCTTCCCAGATGAATGTCTTGGTTGCATGAAATTCAATTCTAAATAGGACAACTGCATATAATTCTTGCTGAGGGTAAATCAGGACATTATTTTAGTTTATTATAAGGATGGGACAGGCAAGAAAAGCATGAAAACTTTTTAAATACTGCTTATAATTTTGCCTACTGTTTACCTATTCAATTAAAAAAAAGCCCAATAAACATAACAATGATTTTCAAAAAGAAGAGACACAAAAATCACGTGCAAAGCTATTTCAAAACGCCTATGTTTTACTCAGGCAAAGATATCTACATTGGGGTGGGGAAAGAGGACAAAGAACACGTGTATTTTGAGAAAAGTAGCTTCTCAGGTGACTCCGTAATACAACCCCTTGAGAACCATAAGTCCACCTCCTAGGGGTATGGGAGGGGCACCATGGCACAACCACACACTCAGGAGTATAATAAATCCATTGCCTGGCACACAGTGTGTACTCAGTAAACATCTGTTGAAAGTTCAAATTTCCTAGTTTAAGCTCCTCCAAATCCTGGTCCTTACTGTACTATTCTTGCCTTACACATTACAACAGGCCTTTCTGGCTGGTAAGAAAAACTGACCAAAACTTGAAATGAGGTTAATCAAGAACCATTGGCCTTTTCAACATGTAATGAAGCATTAAGAGGTCCTCCCAAAGATTTTAATTATAGTACTACTGTTTGACTACTGTTTATTGTTGATTAGGACCCAAATTCTATGAAGTTAGAGGTAAACAGGTAGATTTTTGAGATGTATCTGTCCAGCACACTCCAAAAGTAATGGTTTTACTACTATATAGGACATTAACCAATTTTACATCAAGTTTAACAATTTATTTCAATGTTCTTTCTTCAATATCTACATGCACTCAATTCCTCAAATGCTCTTAAAATCAGCTTTATCATCCTGCTGTTTCCTTCATTAATGAGTTAAATAAATCTCTGACATACATTCATTCTATATTTGTATGGCAGGGAAGAGGTGGGCAAGGAATAGGAAAGCACAGTGATACACTGCCCAAGGGATTCTGCTTGTCTGGCCAACACAGGGCTCTAACCTTTCTTGAATATGAAAGCTTTGTGTGGTAAAATTTCCTTCCAGCAGGCAAGGTTCCTACCTTTCCTTAATGCATTAACACCTTTACAGTAACTGCCAGGGCCATCCTGAAGGCATTTGAGGTTTTTACTTGATTGGGTCCAATTTTATTATACGTGGCATGTAAGCCACATGACCAAAAGGCCATGAAGAATTCTAGCCAAACTACTAACAGCAATTATTATAGGCAGGTACATGAGAAGACTATATTTGAGGGGAGACTGTTAGCTTTTCATTTGTACACCCCCATGGTATTTGATTTATATCAACAGGAATATGATGTTTTTATAGTTTGAAAAGAAAGTTCTAAAGTATATATTTTTTAAAGGAAAATAAATTAGAACACAGCTTACTCAAAACAGGTATTCATGGTTTGAGATATAACTGGAGGACTGAAAAACCATGAATACTATAACTTTGTTCCTCCAGCAAATCTTTTTCTCTTATTAAATACTAAGAAACACATAACTCAATCGGGGGTGGGGGGAGCTGCTGAAGTTTAGTATTAACCTGAAATAAGTAATTATGTTACAACAGTAAGTTTAGGCCCAAGTTTTTAACTATCTAGAGTTTGTTTTCATTTTAATTATGGAAACTTTTTTTCCTCTTTTAAATGAGAAAAAAATCTAGAGTAATATCACTATCACTTTGGTGTGTTTTCTACTAAGTATTCCTTTTTCCTCCTTATAGTTGGAAATATACACACAGCACATACAACTTTATAAACTAATTTCTCCACTGTCAGCATATTAAATGCATTTCTGCATGCTGATGAATTTAGAACAACATATTCTACATCTTGTGTTATAACATCTCAATTAACTCAAAAAGTTTTATTAGCTTTTTAATTTCTCAATATCAAATTTTAAAATAGCAAATTTTGCCCTGAGGCTAGGGCAAAAAGAAATGGGAGTAACTACTTAATGGGTATAGAGTTTATTTTGAGATGATGAAAATGTCCCAGAACTAGATAGAGGTCATGGCTGTAGATGTACTAAATGCCACTGAATTTTTCACTTTAAAATGGTTACTTTTGTTATGTGAATTGTACCTCAATAAAATAAATAAGTAGGTAAATAAACAGGTATGTTACACAGGGATGAAGAAAGAGAATAAAAGAAAATAAAGTATTGACTTTCAGAAATACTGCAAAAAGTGACTGTGCCTTTTAATAAAACTCAAAAAAGACTTCACTTCCTAAGTTAAGAAACCTGACTTCTTCTAACATGAATCTTTACAGTAAGAAGGTTGGTCTTGGCTATTTAAATGACAGTGCTTTCTGAGGGCTTAATACTTTAACACCAAAAAAATACCTGAAAGCTAAAAAACTATAGAGAATAGGGTATGATGAGACATTCTGAAGCCACTTATTGCACTGTGTTGGGGAACAGTCACCATTTGTACATACCTTATCCAAATTAAAAACCTTTTTTAAAAAAAATTTTATGTTCATTTCTTTTTGATAGAGACAAAGACAGAGAGAAAGAGAGAGAGAGCATGAGCAGGGGAAGAGGAGAGAGAGGAGACACAGAATCCAAAGCAGGCTCCAGGCTCTGAGCTGTCAGCAGAGCTCAACACGGGGTTCAAACTCACGAGCCATGAGATCATAGCGTGAGCCAAAGTCGGACATTTAACTGACTGAGTCACCCAGGCACTTCCAAACAAGGAACCTTTAATGTACCCCATTGTAGGGGTACATTAAACTAACTTTCAATTGTTGTTGAGAACAAGACATAGCATGAATAAAAGAACACTACAAATAATTTTAAAATTATTTATTTTATCACCTTAAGGGGCACTATCTTATTATAAAAGGTAGTCTCAATTTGTAGGCAGATGAGTTTCAAAAGTTTACCTGTAGGATGAACATATTTTCCATGGAAACAGTATTAGAAGTTTCCCAGGCTCTTCTATAAAATGCTAGATGAACCATAATGTAACTGAAATAATATACAGTTGACCCTTGAACAATGCAGGGAGGGTTTAGGGTCCCAACCCCACACAGTCAAAAATCCATATATAACTTTTGACTCCCCAAAAACTTAACTACTAATAGCCTATAGTTGACTGTAAGTGTTAGTGATAACATAAACAGTCCATTAACATATATTTTGTATGTTATGTAAGAGTAAGCTAAAGAAAATATTAAGAAAACCATGAGAAAGCACATTTACAGTACTACACTATATTTACTGAAAAAATCCACATATAAGTAGACCCACATAGTTCAAACCTGTGTTGATCAAGGGTCGACCATATATATACATATATATGTTTTTTTTTTAAAACACAACCCCACAGAGTTGATAAAAATGTTTTTAAGCTATGAATATTCATACTATCTATTCAGTGAAAAATAAAAATATTAAACTGAAGAGGTTTTATTTTTTTAAATCTTAAATGCTAGAACTTGACAGAAACAGTTATAAGGATAGAAACTTATAGAAGTTTAAAAAGATAAATCTAAGAACTTATTAGAGCTCTTTTTATTACACCTAATTATACTTAAAGGTGATATCAAGGCAAGGAAGTCAGGTGGTGTATTTCTCAGTTACACTTGGCCACGACAGAGTCACTGGATCTCATAAATGGAGTTTTGCCTTTACTCAGATTATAAAATGTCCTCAAAGTTACTCTTTCTTTCACCAATCTCTCCAATTTATTTGGATTCTTCCAACTGTAAGCTAAGCTTGGGCATCTCAGCTCAGAGGTTGGTACTAACTAGGCTCCCTCTACTCTCCTCCTTCAACTATGGCATCACAACCTTCCTCTGGCCCTGTTCTCACCTCAGCCACAAACTCTACAGTTTGGCAAAAGGGCCTTTTTGGAGGTAGAGAGTCTTGATCTTCTCCTGGCTAGAGCCAGTCTCCAGAAGGTAGAAGCTATAACACATATGCTGAGAGGGGTGAAGGAGCACCAGCCTCTAAAACATGCTCATGCCAGATCTTCTTCCTAAAAGCCCCAAAGTTTTAACTCTCCTGGAAACCAGGAGGTGAGAACTAATAGGGCACACAGGCAGAGGGAAGGCATCCAAGTGATCTATGACCAAAATGATTTTATTTCTTAACTACTTTTGCAAAAGGAATGGTAGTGTGCTCCTTTATCAAGAGATAAAGAAAGGCAGAAAACTAGGGGCCCATTTTGTGCTTAAAGGGTCATTTACACACAAATGTTTTCAGCTTGTGTTCTGAAGACAAGGAGTTCGTTCACAAGACAAGATGGCATCCACATTGAATACAACGTTCTTTCCACATAACCACTGATCTCCAATATCCTTAGTACTCACTACCTAGAACCTAATAATATACAGTACATTTGATATTCAAAGCCTATCAACAACTCTCATGAAATTCTAAAAATGTTTTTAATAAAACATCATGCACCAATGCTTATGATACAACTTAGTCACTGTTTCTACCCACAAAATAGTTCAAGCATACAGCACTGACAGGCAAGCCACCTATAGTGCATCCATTACTCACTAGTTGCTTCAACTCAAAGTGAGGCTCTTTACCTTCTTAAGAATTCAGAAAGGTGAGGATCCAATGACCAAGATTCTAGTCCTGGTTCTACCATTACTAGAACCAGAGAACTCCTGAGAATATCAGGAGTGTCTGGGTGGCTCAATCGGTTATGTGTCTGACTCTTCATCTCAGGGCCATAAATTCAAGACCCTCATTGGGCTCAGTGCTGGGAATGGAGCCTACTTAAAAAAATTTTTTTGAGACCATCACTACTATTCTGGGTCTATTTCTTCATTGTAAAATGAAGACTAGGCGATAGGCATGTCCTCTCTAATCATAAAATTAGTCAAAGAATATAAGGAAAAAAATGAAACAATGTCATCTTCCCATATAGGCAGAAGTCTCCCAACTCTACTCTCCACCTAATCTGAAGGCCTAACACAAGGATTAATTGCTAATGTAGTATAAAATTCTAAACCAATGGTTTTCAGCTTTTTTTCCTGCCTCCCACCACTTGAGAGGCGAACACATTCCCACCACATCGCCCATCAGTAACAGCAACTCACTTCAACAGTAAGGGGTAGGAAGTGTAAGTGTATGGAATCACTGTATAAAACTGTTATAAAGTGTATGGAATCACTGTATAAAACTGTTATAGACAAACACGCTGCTATGACAGTAAAACTCAGAACACTACTCCCCCCAAACACACACAAAATTTTTTAAGTGTAGCACTCTAAAAATATTACCAGGCCATAAGAAAACATCCACAATACGGGTTTTTTAAAAAGCAAGTTCAGGGGTGTGTGGGTGGCTCGGTCGGTTAAGCGTCCGACTTCGGCTCAGGTCATGATCTCGCGGTCCGTGGGTTCAAGCCCCGCGTTGGGCTCTGTGCTGACAGCTCAGAGCCTGGAGCCTGTTTCAGATTCTGTGTCTCCCTCTTTCTCTGACACTCCCCTGTTCATGCTCTCTCTCTGTCTCAAAAATAAATAAATGTTAAAAAAAAATTAAAAAAAAAAAGCAAGTTCACTTTTATCTAATTCATATTTATCTAGGACATACTATGTATCAGGCACCATGGCAACCACTTTATGAATATTACTTAATCTAATCCTCTAAAATCCAATAAGGAATATATTATTCTTTGTACAGATAAGCAAACTAAGGCATAGACAAGTTATGTAACTTGCTAAGTTAGTAAGTGACAGAACTGGAAATCAAACTCTGTTTGAAGGCATGGATGGCTATAAAGCAGTAAGTCCAGAAGGTTGTCATATTTTTGGAAAGATTTTATACTATGTGTTTCCGTGTGTATATTATATACCTGTTTACGGAATTTTTAAAGTCTGAAAAGTTATATAGTATATAACTGTTAGTGGTTATGTAAAACAAACGGGATGGGGGATTGGAGCCACATGGGCCTATTTTCTACTACAGTGTTTGAAGTTTTTCAGAAACCATTACTACTTGTATAGTAAAATTTTTAAATGGCTTAAATTTAAAGATGCTGATAATATAAAGTTGTCCTAATGAAACAGACTTCATTCTAAATTATTAAGCATGAGTGGTAAGTTAAATCAAAATCCAAGACTACAACTTACGGGTTTCTAAAAATATAATCAGTGAAAACAAAATTTTTGCAGCTGTTATTCAAAACACACACACATACACATTACACAAAAGTGTCAATAGTAAAAGTGTTATTCCCTGTGAAACTGAAGAACAGAGCAGTATTATCATAAAAATTCTATGAGTATTCCAGTAAATATAAGTAGAACAATATTCTAGGACTAAACCAGCTTACCCTCTAACTAATGTATTTTTAGATATTTAAGAGCAAGGCATATAATCTTCTTTATACCATAAATATTATTTGAACCATATGTTCACAAGCCTATTCTATGCTACAAGTTCTGAAGTCTCTCCTATCTTCAACTCGAATCCTCTGAAATCACTGGGAGAAAAGAGTTGGTAAAGTCACATAAAGACAGCAGGAACTGGGCCACAATGTAGTCCAGAAAAGAAGAAATCCAGCTATACTAATCAAATGCCAAAGGTGCCAGAGCAGTTTGAACACAGCCAAAATCATGGTCTGTCACACCCCATCACCCAATGCTGCTCATTCTGGGAGTGGGCATCGGGTTCCCAAGGAACAGAGAAATAGGAGAGTTCTCTTAAAAAGCAATGGGAGGTGCCAAGGGCCAAAGGAGTAAGCCTGGGAGACTAGGCAGAGGTCCAAATACTAGAGGGAGAGGAGGAGGAGGGAGGAAGGAGGGTGCAGAGGAGGAGGAGGAGAAGATGATGATGGTGACGACGATGACCACCAAGCATGAGCATCAAATCCAAACGGGAAAGAAGTGGCAGGGAGGGACTCAAGGCCAAGATCACAGAACAAAGAGTTCAGGGCCAAGGCAGGGAAAACAATTATGAAGCAAAGCATACCTTGGTCACCTTTCCACTTTGCCCCATAAGAACCTTTTCTACCTTCCTCCTTCTGGCAGCTCTCTCCTGCTCACTCCCCTTCTTATTCAAGACTAGCAATCCATTAATCTCTCCTGAATCATTAAATAAGTAAATTGTTTTCTGGTAAAGTCACGGTTCAGTATTTCTCATAATCCTTCTCTCCTGTTTAATGGCCCTGTGATAGATTAAAGATAGCCACAAATACTTTCACTGAAATTCCTTCCATCGAGAGGTAGGTCTATGTCCTCATTCTTTGAATTTGGCAGGCTCTGTAACTGCCCTGATCAACTGAATATAAGAGAAGAGACTCTGTATCCATTTACAAGTCCAGACCTTAAGAAACTGACAGCTTACTCTTGATATTACTTGGAATGCTTACTCTTAGAAAAGCCAGCCACCATCTAAGGAGTCTGATCATCCTGAGACCAACGTACTATGAGAAACCCACACCACATGGAGAGATATTGGAGAATATGATACCATGGGATCAGGGGTTGGAAAGGGAGAGAGACTATGGAGCACAGAAGCACCAGACATGTGAATTAAGCCATCTTGGAAGAAGACGGCTCCAGCCCTAGGTACTCCATAAGATGCAACACAAGCCAAGTTCCTCCTGAATTCCTGATTCACAAAATCATAAGCAACATAAAATGGTTGCTTTAAGCTATTAACATGTAGCTTTGTTATGCAGCAGTAGATACCAGAAAACCACATCTAGAAAGAGAGCTATCAGTGATATAGCATCCATCACTCACACCTACCAAACTCACTGGAATGATTGACATTGTTTAAGAGAAGTGAGGATGGGAACCTTCAAAAGGTTCTACCCATAGGAATCAAAATTATATAAAGGCTAGACTATCCTCTCTGCAATAGAGGTAGTAAGAGAGTAAAGACATGGTGGTCTATCATCAACTAAACTGCCATCATCTCTGGGACTGGCTCTTTCTATATCCTCTCAATATTTTAATAACTCAAATCCAGATGTGCTGTCACTACCATAAGACAACCTAACTCTTATTTGAGCACAAAAATCACTTCTAATGTTGCCCTATATTATAAAAACAAACTTCAAATTTCAAAAACACTATTCCCATAGCAACCCCAAATTCTGAATAAAGATTCTTATGGAAGTGTTACGGACACTTGCAAGAATTCCTTTTCTCTCCTTTAAAACTACAAAGCCTCGGGGCACCTGGGAAGCTTGGTCAGTTAAGGGTCCAACTTTCTTTTTTTTTTCTTTTTTTTTTTGTTCTTTTTAAATGTTTACTTATTTTTGAGAGAGAGCGAGACAGAGCATGAGCAGGGGAGGGGCAGAGAGAGAGGCAGATAGAGAATCTGAACCAGGGCACAGGCTCCAGCTGCCAGCACAGAACCCAACGCAGGGCTCGAAGCCACGAACTGTGAGATCATGACATGAGCCGAAGTTGGAGGCTTAGCTGATTGAGCCGCCCAGGCACCCCAAGAGCTTATCCTTCTTTTTTTTTTTTTTTTTTGGTCTCTCTGGATTATTTTTTTTTAAGTTTATCTATTTATTTTGAGAGAGAGAGTGAGCAAGCAAGCAGGGGAGGGCAGACAGAGAGGGAAAGAGAAGGTCCCAAACAGGTTCTGTGCTGGGACCAAAGCAGGGCTCAAACTCACGAACCATGAGATCATGACCTGAGCTGAAGCCAAGATGGGAAGCTTAACCAACTGAGCCAGCCGGGCATCCCCAGGAATATGTTCTTTAATAAGCATTCTGGGTAACCTCAGATTTTACTGAAGGTTCGATTGGAAAAACTGAATAGTTATGAATGAATACTCTCTCTGTTTCCAATTCTATCTTTGCTCTAAGAGTTCTAACATACTCCTCAGCCAGCCTGACTTGATCCCTATCTTACTCAGCAATGTCTGATCCCAGGCCTTTCTAGCTGGGATCAAGAGTCCCCCCCATCCTATCTAGAATGCCAAGATTTCTGAGGAAGTACTCACACTTTTTTCTCTTGGATTTGAGAAAATTGCTGCATGGCCAGCCTAGAAGAAGGAGGAGGAAAAGGACGGGCACAATGGCCAGAACTCTTTTCTATATCATTTGGGTTGAACCTAGGCAGAGGCCTTGATCATCTGCCCTTGACTCAACCCTGCCAAAAGAAATCTTCCTTCTTTAACACAAAAAATACACCAAATGATTAGGTTAACCCTTATAGGAATGTAGCTGTTATTCTAAAGACTCAAAATAAACATGTTAAGAGGTCATGTGACATAATGAAGCAAGCATGGGCTTCATAACCAGCAGTTTTACGTTTACCTTCTAGCTTTACCATTGTTTTATTCTGTTACCTTAAGAGGCTGGTTCCAGAGCTAGCTTCTTCATCTGGAATAAAGGACAAACACCACCTCAACCTCACATGGCTATGGTAAAGATTTCCTAAGACAAAAGATACAAAGTGCACAGCAAAGGACCTAACAAAGAGACAGCACCAGTGACTGTCAGTTTTATTTCCCTCAAAAATGTATTAAAAAGAATAAAATGGCTGCCAGGGGTTAATTCTGGTGGCTGCTATTATATATAATACAGTTAACATATGTCCACATATACCATGAGTACCAATTCTCAGAATTTTTTCCCTTAGTTTACACTCACTAAAAGGAATTGCAGCTGACAATTCTTTTTCATAAAAAAATTCAAATACATAAGTCACATTAAAGTCAGCAAAAATCCCTCAGAAACCCCTCCTATATCTGACCTAAAATTATAATATTCAAAACATCAAATGAAAGAGGTAAAATAGTCAATTTTAAGAAGTTTATTTCAAAACTGATTGAAGTACGATAACCACCTTAATGTCAGAATCATTAAATTTTATATATCCAATGTAAAAGAAATATACTGTGTTTAGAAAGCAAATGCATTTTAGATGTACATTTTGAGAGATGTGCAAAGAGGTTTAAATAACTTAATGACACAGATAAAATATTTAAGTACAGAAACAACTTAAGTGTCAAAACCACACTGAAATACACTCAACTCAAAGGTATTTAGAACAGAGATTATATGATGGCTCACCAATCTAATCAAGCAAAATATACCTTGGGTATTCCAATATCCAATACAATGCACTAAGCCAAGTCATTTAAAAAATTTTTTAATTTGGGGCGCCTGGGTGGCGCAGTCGGTTAAGCGTCCTACTTCAGCCAGGTCACGATCTCGCGGTCCGTGAGTTCAAGCCCCGCATCGGGCTCTGGGCTGATGGCTCAGAGCCTGGAGCCTGTTTCCGATTCTGTGTCTCCCTCTCTCTCTGCCCCTCCCCCGTTCATGCTCTGTCTCTCTCTGTCCCAAAGATAAATAAACGTTAAAAAAAAAAATTAAAAAAATTTTTTTTAATTTATTTATTTTTAATGAAGTATAGTTGACACACAATGTTACATTAGTTTAAGGTATACAACAGTGATTCGACAACTCTATACTATATCACCACAAGTATAGCTACCATCTGTCATCATACAACACTATTACAATACCACTGTACATGCCCTATGCTTTACCTTTCATCCCCATGACTTAAACATTCCGTAACTAGAAACCTGTACCTCCCAGTCCCTTTCACCCATTTCCCTGTCTCTCCACCCCTCCCCTCTGGCAACCACTAATCTGTTCTCTGTTTATGGGGTCTGTTTCTGCTTTGCTTGTTTGTTTTGCTTTTTAGATTCCACACATAAGTGAAATCATATGGTACTTGTCTTTCTGACTTACTTCACTTAGCATTATACCTTCTAGGTCCATCATGTTGCTACAAATGCCAAGATCTCATTATTTTTGATGGCTGAGTAATATTCCAGAGAGAGAGAGAGTGTGTGTGTATAAAACATCTTTTTTACCCATTCATCTATCAGTCCACACTTGAGTTGCTTCCTTATTTTGGCTACTCTAAGTAACACTGCAATAAACATGGGGGTATATATATCTTTTCTGAATTAGTGTTTTCATTTTCTTTGGGTAAACAAAAATATTTTTTTTAAGTTTCCAACTCTTTTTTAGCAAATTTCTTTTTAGCAAAGAAGAAAATAGGAATGATTTTAAATCACACCAAATTAAATATATGGTGTTCAGCCTATTTTTATGAACCAGTAGGCTAAAATTTAATTCCTCTTTATCCACCTTATTACCAGATTCTCTTTAAGCAGTGTCCCTGGGGCGCCTGGGTGGCTCAGTCAGTTAAGCGTCCAACTCTTGGTTTCAGTTCAGTTCATGATCTCACGGTTCATGAGTTTGAGCCCTGCATCAGGCTCTCTGCTGTCAACACAGAGCCCGCTTCAGATCCTCTGTCCCCCTCTCTTTGCCCTTCCCCAGCTCAAGTTCTCTCTCCCTCTCAAAACTAAACAAACATTAAAAAAAAAAAAAAAAAAAAAAAAAAAGCCAAGTCTTTGGCTCTTTGACGCTAATTTTGAGACTGTGCTCTAACCTACTTTTCCAACCTTTTCCATGTCAGGACATGCACAGAAAATGATCAACATCTGTATGGCACATGCACATAAACTCAAAAGGCTTCTCTTAACCAAAAGTGATCTATTGGGAGGCTACAGCCACCCTTAGGCTGAGGGAATCATTACCTCAACACATGTATAATTCATTCATGGTCCCTGTGATGGGAAACTGTACTAGCCAACGTTTTACATGATTATCTACTAATGTAGGAAGAAGTCTTCCTCCTGCTGCAATGCCCACGTATTGGAACAAAAGACTGGAAGTCCTCAGCCACCTGAGAGGGCCAGCAGCATTATCTGGGAATCCAAGAAGCCATTCCTTTGAAAATCTGCAGTTTATAATGTTGACTAATGCTCTGAGACCATCAGAGAAAACAGATGCCCAAATATCCACTTCTGTCTCATCCAATGCAATTCTATAACCCCAGAGAGTGGCCAGTCAGCAGTACAACTTGAAGGAAACTAACACGAATTAAGAGAAAGAAAGAAGTCCCAGAAACAGTTCAGTCTGCGTACTCAGGTGGTAAAATAGCATTGATTAGCATGCACAAGGAGCAGTCAACTGCTTAAAATGAAACTGGGCCCAGAACACATATGATTAGCTATTATGTACTGACTAAAAATGTTTCCAAGGCCACTTAGAGCTCTCTGATTTCAAGGTTTCTCAAACAGAAAAATAATTACAACACAGTATTTCCCTTCAACAGCCTTAAATACAATTGTAAGGCCAAAGCAGATGGGAAGACATGAGCAGGCAGGCAAACAGGTTGAGATATAATTATAAAATGACTTACACATTACTGCTCACACAACTAAAAAGTTAAAATTTCCAATACGCTTGATACAAAAGCATATTTGTACAAGGTTATTAATTGAAACATTATTTGTAATTGTAAAACATTGGAAACAACCTAAATATAGGAGCCAAAACACAGGAGAATTGTTGAATTCACTGTGACCCATCCAAAGATGGAGTACTATGAAGCTGTTAAAAAATAATACAGAGGGGTGCCTGGGTGGCTCAGTCTGTTGAGCATCCAACTTCAGCTCAGGTCATGATCTCACAGCTCATGAGTCTGAGCGCCATATCACGCTCTGTGTTGACAGCTCAGAGCCTGAAGCCTGCTTCAGATTCTGTGTCTCCTTCTCTCTCTCTGCCCTTCCCAGCTTGTGCTCGCTCACTCTCTCTATCAAAAATAAACAAACATTAAAGAAAATTCTTACAAACATAAAATGATATACAGGGTATACTGTTAAATAAAAGAGGCAAAGTCCAGCGCAGTCTGTGCTGCCAGTGCAGAGCCCTACATGGGGCTTGAACCCATGAACCGCGAGATCATGACCTGAGCCAAAACCAAGAGTCCCACTTACCGAACTGAGCTACCCAGGCACCCCCGCCCCCCAACCAGTATAGCTTTAACTTTTGGAACCATGCTAATGTTTTATACATTCAAAAAGTAAAATAAAAATCAGCCTTGAAAGAAAAGTGAAAAAAATCCAAAATGGGAATCAAATGCAAATGAACCCAAATGTAAATCAAATAAATAAGTTTATTAAAAGACAGAAAGTAACCTAAGTGGCTTTTGAGCATAATACTTTATATATTGTCAGTATACAGATAAACATAACTATAAACAAATACTGAACTCTAGTTAAAAGGGGTTTTCTTTACAATGGTATGGGTTAGCAGTTCTGGAACTACTTTCTCTGATTATGGCACACAGAACAAATAAGTACATATACTGAGGAAAATGAGAACCAGATTTTCAATGTCAGAGAAGAGCATTGCAAATATGAAAAGGCTGTTGAAGGGAAATACTGGGCAAGACCAGACCTGTGTTGTTGAATTGGAATTATAAGGATTAATATGAACTCACACACACATACACACACACACACACATATAGACATGTGCATTTATTTATATTTCTTAGCTCTTATCTGCTGAGAGATCCTAGTTTACAAACATCACTCCCACTAAACAGAATAAGGAATACTTGGAAAAATGGCTGACTCCGAGGCTGGGGAAGGCTGAGTATAAGACGAGACTGGAGTATCCTGCTGTGTCAGAAAGTAAGAAAGAGCTCAAAGAACAATTAGGGACATGTCAAAACTATAGCTTAAGTTGCCCCACTAGTCATATATGCTAATATGAGCCTCAAATTATAACAGTATCACAGAATAAAATTAAAAAAATCTATGAGTCCATACTAATACAATAAATGAATAAATAAATAGGTGGGAGAGAAAGGAAAGCTCTTCTTTACAGAATACTAATATATTTAGAAGAAATACAAATTAAAAATTCAACATCGTAAAAAAAAATTCAACATCTCGCAACCATCCTACTAATAAGTGATTCAGTCAAGAATCATCAATGGATGCTAAATTATTGGGTGAAAGCTTGGAAGAGCATATACACACAAATTCTAAAGGACCTCCGAAAAAGATACTAATAGCAAAAGGAAAAATAGTAACTTTACAGTGGAATAACGTTGTAAATATGACCTTAATACTGGAAGCTAACATTACCAAAAATGAGACAAACCAACATCATATACCTCTTGATAGGATGTCCTGAAAAGACACATTACTTTTGTAGTAGTCCTATGAAAAAAGTGCATGACCTGAATCTAATCATGAGAAAATATCAGAAAAACTCAAATTGAAGTACATTTTAAAAAATAATTGGCCTGTATTCTTTAAAAATACCATGATCTGAAAGATAAAAGCCAAGAAACGGTTCCAGATTAAAGAAAACTAAAGAGTTATGACAACAAAATGAAATGCATGATCCTGGATTAGATCTGAGGTAGCTAGGTAGGTGTAACACAAAGGAAAAGTGCTGTAAAGGACATACATAAGGGACATTATTGGGACCAATGGAGAAATCCGAATATGGAATGTGCATACCATTAATATTCTATCAGTATTAATGTCCTGTTTTCACCAATATCCTACACTTACTGAAAAGAAACTCCTTGTTCTTAGAAAAAACACAAACTAAAGTATTTATTGACAAAGAAGCATTTTATCTGCAAATTACTCAGGGGGGGAAATATACAAACAGAGGGTGCATACATAAATGATAACACAAATGGGGTAAAATGTTAATGATTGGTGAGTCTAGGCAAAGACTCTTAACCATAGAGAACTGATGGTTAACAAAGAGGGGAGGGAATGGGTTAAATAAGCGATGGGGATTAAGGAGGGCACTTGTTGTAATGAGCACTGGGTGTTGTTTGAAAGTGTGGAATCATTAAATTCTAAACCTGAAACCAGTATTACACTGTATGTTAACTAACTGGAATTTAAATAAAACCTTGGGGGAAAAAAAGTACATGGGAGTTCTTTGTACTATTCTTAGCAATGTGTCTTTAAGTGTGGAATTATATCAAAATACAAGTTTTGGGAGATTAAAAAAATTTTATTCTTTACTTCCAATTCAGGACACACTTTTTGGGGCACCTAGATGGTTCAGTCAGTTAAGCATCCGACTTCGGCTTAGGTTTGTGGGTTCGAGCCCCACGTTGTGCTCTCTGCTGTCAGCAAGGAGTCCGCTGGCTTCAGATCCTCTGTCCTCCCCCCTCTCTCTCTGCTGCTCCCTCTCTCTCTCTCTCTCTCAAAATAAATAAATACACTTTTAAAAAGTTAATAAATTTAAAAAGAACACACTTTTTTTAAAATACCAAAACACAAGGAACAAGGCTAAATTACCAATGCGCAGAGCCAAAGAGTTTTATGAACCCAGCATTAACTCCACTATATTGATGATGAACTAATCCAGTAAAAATATTACAACATATTAAATGTAGTAGCCCAAAGGACCTTACAACTTTCTTTTACATATTCAAAGTCTGGAGTGCGATTTGGTTTCCTAAGCAGAGTCAAAAAACCCCTCTGGTCTACCTAGTTTTTCTGCTGACTCTAATAGAAACAATATCTTGCTCTGTCCATCAGAGAAGGTAAATCTGAGTTTGAATTTTTACTCAAATAGAGTAAGGCAAAAGTTCAGTCTCAGTGATTTAACTATCTGAATGATAATTAGTAAGATCCATTTTTGATAGGACAAAGATCTTGCCCTAAAAACAGATTTAAAATATTTCATTTAAAAATAGACACCAAATTAAACATGGCAGACCAACTTCTCTCTAATCTCCTGTTCCTAACATCCCACTAAAATGACAAAAAAGGAATTAAACTGATAATAATTCACAAGGATAAAGAGAACATGTGAGGCAACCAAAGCACACAAAAGATTTCAACATGTTTTTGGAAGTCAGGAAGAAGTTAGAGGAGCTTTAAGAATCTTAGTAGTGCAAAGGAAGCTACAGCCTAACTGCCAGCAGAAAAGAATGCAGACAGGAGGTGGCCCTGGGCTCAGGGACACTAGGCACAGCAGACAGCAGGAGAAGGACAGGATTGAAAACAATGGATCTAAGGGCTGTAAGGAACAACTGAATCATGAAACTTCCTACACCCTGATGTCAGAACATTCGTGGCCAGGTGTATAGCCTGGGAAAACTGGAAAACTGAAAAACTGAATAGAGCTAAAAAAAAGTTCTCATAGAGACATCTTCAGTGTCACCTCCAATGAAAAAAGTTCCCCTTACCTCATAGCAAAGCCAAATATAAACAAGCCCCATCAACTCACGAAGCTTTTTAGTGCCTCACTCTTGTATGAAGACAGACAGACAAAGATTAAACAAATCCTTGAAAAAACCCCTAGTCTGAATCGTTTTAAAAGAAAGGGACACCTGGCTGGCTCAGGCGGTAGAGCATGCAACTCTGGACCTCAGGGTCATGAGTTCAAGCCCCATGTTAGGCACAGAAATTACTGAAAAGAAAAAAGAAAAGAAAAGAAAAGAAAAGAAAAGAAAAGAAAAGAAAAGAAAAGAAAAGAAAAGAAAAGAAAAGAAAAGAAGGAAGAAAGGAAGAAAGAAAGGGAAGGAAGGAAGAACGAACGAACAAGAGGAATCCAGAGGAAACAAATAATGTTGTAGCACAGAAGCACAGAAAAACTTTAAAACAAATTCTAAAACTCTGGAGTAATAGAAGATACTGCAGAAAAGCAAAAGGATATATGAAGAGGCAATGGTCAGAAAAATGAGAAAAAGCTCTTGAAAATTAAAAATATGATTATCAAAATTCAATAAAAAGGATAGAAGAAAAAATTAAGGAAATATTTCAGGAACTGGAGCCAAAGGGCAAAGAAATAAAAAGATAAGAAAATTGAAAGTTCTATCCAGGACAACCAACATTCAATTAATAGGAGTTCCAGAAAGAAAAAAGAACAAATTGAGAGATATGAGTATGGGAAGATAAGTATGCTATCAAACACGGACACTGAAAGGCCCCTTCAGTACCCATCACAATAAAAGAAAAACTACCCATACCAACACATATCACTCTGAGATTTCAGAACACTAAGGATAAAAAGAATATCCTAAAAGCATCCAGAAAAAGAATAAAAGGATATACACTATGTGAAGTCTTAATAATCAGAAAGGCATCAGGTTTCTCAACAGCAACACTGGAAGCCTAGAAACAACACTTTCCTATTTCTCAGAGAAAAATCTTTTCTAACTAATAGTCTATAGTCAGTCAAGCAATCAAGTATGAAGGTGGAATAAAAGTGTCAGGCTTGCATGGGGTCAAAAATCTGCCTTCTATGTGGAGGGGGCTGTATAACATACTCCAACAAAAGTCTAATAAACCAAGAAAGAAAAAGAAATGGGATCCAGGAAATGGGAGATCTCAGTGACAAGAGAACAGCAAGGGAATAATAGGATAAAATAGGATAAAAAGTGCACAGTAGGCCTAGAGAACAATCTGTTCAAATAGGAGCAAGAAGGCCCTGGAAAAGAGGTCTTCAGAAAAAAAATAATAATACTAAGAGATTGTCTGCTTAAGTGCTTGAAAAAAAATATTCATAGACATTTGACAAATTTAGAAGTAAATCTGGGAGAAATTTTGTAGAAGGCAAATTTTTTAAGAAAGGCAATTATTAACTCAAGGAAAAATAAAATTCTGGACAAGAAAGAAAAAGTACTCTCCATATTAACCAAAACTTGTACTCTAACTATATTGAGAAATGCAAAAATGGGCAGAAAGGAGGGTGGAACAAACACTAGTGTCCCCATTTACCAGAGCAAGATGTCAAGAGATAAAGCCTAAAAGCAATAAATTAAGAAATAACAATGTATTACTTAGAAGTATACAGGTATTTACCTGCATGAGAGAGAAAACTAAATGGACCTTAAAGTGGTTGTCTATGGCAGTAAAATTGAGGGCAGAGGGGAGGGAAATTGCTGCTGTGTTTTAAACCTTTGGCTACTATGACTTAATTATGTACATGTATTACTTTTTGAAAACATGAATTAATCTTTAAAAGGTAAATTGACAAAGTCCTATCAATTCATGTAACTGCCCAAACCATTTTTTCATCTTTAAGAAATAGCATGTCTAAAAGTTATTACATGGCACTTAGTGATGTATGGAATTGCTGAATCACTATACTGTACACTTGAAACTAATATAAAACTGTATGTTAACTATACTGGAATTAAAAAATTTTTTAAATCTCTTACATGACATAAAATTTACAATAGCAACTTATCATATGAGGTGTGTTAGGCACACAGTGAATTCCCTATATACTACAAGTAGAATTTGCAGAGCTAATTGTATGTGTTTTTTACTAGAGAATATAATTTCAAAACTGGCCAAAACGTGTCATCTATATGTTAGCAGATCCAGTTACCTACAGAGCTAGAAAAGAGAGGGCATCTGGTCTTGCTGACTTCCCACATAGAGGCAAATTTTGATCCATAAGGCTGGTCCCCTCACCTGAGATTAAATGCTCAAGCATTTTAATCTATTTTGAAATTTCTGTAATCAGTTTTCAACATCAAATGCAAACAACATATGGAAATAATGTATGTGAAACTATATAAGCCAAACAGTAATGCATTAAATAAAATTGTTATTAGTCATTCTATCACAAACTCTGACTTCTTCAGACCTATTTTGGTGAAAAACCTAATGAAGCTATTATGTATGCTACATCTACCCTACCAGCCTTCAGCTAACTGCTGGAACTGTGCCCCTACCTCCAAATGAGGGGAAAGGGTAGTGGGGAGGAGGATTAAAACTACTAAAGCCAAAGCAGATTACCAAATCTAGAGTCAAAATGGGCCACTTTTGCCTTTGGAAGACCAGACACAAATAACTACAGAAAAATTACCAAGAGTTTATATTTATATCGTTTCAAAAATAACTTCCCCTATGAAGCAGATAATGCAGAATGAAAACAAAAGCCATGCATCACTTAAGAATAATTCTGATGGGGCACCTGGGTGGCTCAGTCAGTTAAGTGTCTGACTTCGGCTCAGGTCATGATCTCACAGTTTGTGAGTTCGAGCCCTGCGTCGGGCTCTGTGCTGACAGCTCAGAGCCTGGAGCCTGCTTCAGATTCCATGTCTCCCTCTCTCTCTCTGCCCTCCCCTGCTTGTGCTCTGTCTCTCCCTCTCAAAAATAAATAAACATTTACAAAAAAAGAATAATTCTGACATCCAATTTTTCCATTTATTTCACATAGCAAGATCTAATCTATTCCATGCTTTTGCCAATAAACTGAGTAAGCAAATCCAATGGTAGTGAGATCTTCAAAAGAAAACAATCAGGTCATAAATATAAACACCACACAACTATTATTTCATAAGAGCAAGTATATGCAATACAAGACTCATATATATACGTGTGTACATATATGAATATTTATAATTCATATTTATAAATAAATAAAATAAGTAAGAAGTTTAAGAACCTCCCATTGTCAAAGACTTTACTCAGAGAACAGGTTTAATATCTGCATTGTATAATTCTCTTCCTAGTTTTCTGTGGTTACATAATAAAGGAAAGCAGTAAAGCACAAAGGGGTGGGGGTGGGGAACACCACACTTGTATTTACTGGTATGCTGGGAATCTCTTCATTCTCCAAAAATCAGTGTGACTATTTATGAAAAAATGGAAAGAAAAACTATAAAATGGGCACATACTTATATTCTGCCTAAGGGGCTAGATACCAAATATTACAGAAAATAGGCACCTGCAAACTCCAACAGCTGTTCTAATTGTTTAACAAAAAACAAGAGTTGGAATTTTTTAAAAAATAGTAGACCCAAATCTAAAATCTGACCCACATTTCCCCAAAATATCTATTAGTTGTTCAAAGAAGAAAAACCCACAAAAGCCTAAAAAATGTTTTTAAATGAGGCTCTAAAAAGACTACAAACAAACAAAACACTTAAAATAACTGAATGTAACTGATGTAGTAAAGCTCTCAAGTTAAACTCTCATGTCATGAATGTTTGATGTCTGGCAACTACTGCACACCCATAAGGTAAAACTTGAGTCCTTAGTCGGTGCAGAGCAATTTCTCCAATGTTAACACATCTCACAATTAACATTCAAAATAACTTTAAAATTTTTTAATATTTATTTATTATTTTTGAGAGAGACAGAGCACAAGTTGGAGGGGGAAGAGAGAGAGGGAGGCACAGAGTCTGAAGCAGGCTCCAGGCTCTGAGCTGTCAGCACAGAGCCCAACATGAGGCTCAAACCCTCAAACCATGAGATCATGACCTGAGCAGAAGTCAGAGGCTCAACCAACTGAGCCACCCAGGCTCCCCTAACATTCAAAATAATTTAAGTGGAAGCTAGAGTTAATCTCAAATAAATCAAAGGACGTTTAACAGTGTGGCATTAAAATTAAAAGATTATCAATCAATAACCTAAGTACTGGACCCAAGAACTCTAAGAATGATTGACAGATTGATTGATGGATGTTTATTTATTTTTGAGAGAGAAACAGACAGACTGTGAGGGGGGTAGGGGCAGAGAGTAGGAAACACAGAATCCAAAGCAGGCTCCAGGCTCTGAGCTGTTAGCACAGAGCCTGACACAGGGCTCAAACCCATGAACTGTGAGATCATGACCTGAGCCAGTCAGACACTTAACCGACTGAGCCACCCAGCCACGCCAGCAACTAACTCTAAGTTTTAAATAGAAGTTCTTTTTTTAAAAAATATTACATTAAAGCATTTCTCTAACATGGTATCTATCAATTTTTCCAAAACATTCTAGAGCAAAAACTGTTTCCTTGAAATTTCAGTATGATCTTCAAAAACTTTGACCAAAACATTACCATCCCAATATTGTGCAACAAATGTTCAAAACAAAGGAATGAACAATAATCTATTATTATACAATAAGTGTAGTATCTTACAAGCAGTTAAATTAAACCTGTAGGAATATGACAGTTAATCACCAGCCTGCTCTTTCTGATGATGAGATAGTACAAGAACAGTCTATAAAATGAAGAGTCTTCAGGGTAGGTCAAGGATAAACAGGCAAACAGATGTTTACAAAGCTGTCTTAAACCTAACTAGAAAAAATATCAGGACTGAATGTCTACTCAAGATGGAAAACGGCCCACTGATAGAACTATTCAATCCTAAAGCACAGTACAAAGTCTTCACATAAAAACCAGTTGGTTGTATCTTTTCAAAGATACAAGCTAGTTCATATTGTAAAAATAAACTTTGAATTCCCACCTTGTATTTATTAATCATGAAGCATTTAGCTAACACAAACACTAAGACAACTATAAACTTCAATGTCTAAGTTTAATTTCAACAATAGTTTTCAAAATCTGAAATGGCTTAAGTTCATCTGCATTTTATACATCTGTAAATAACACACATACATACTTTTCAATATTTAAGAGAGGGAAATCTGTTTTAATCTTTGTAGTCTAAAAACTATAATTAACCTTTATAAGAAATACAACTGGAAAATCTTAGACCATAACTAAGTGGAATCTACAAAGTACACTGGCCTAAAAGCAAAAAGTCAAAAAACCTCTGAGCTACCAGAAGCAAAAGCAAAATTTCATATCTTAAGAATTCCCTATCTCCCCTACCCCATATGAAAACCACCTCCAAGAAGAATCTCCTCTACCAGAAACAAAATTTAAAAATGAGAAGGGACTTGGAGCACCTGGGTGGCTCAGGTGGTTAACCGCCGACTTCAGCTCAGGTCATGCTCTTGCAGTTCATGAGTTCGAGCCCCATGTCAGGCTCTGCACTGACAGCTCAGAGCCTGGAGCTTGCTGTGGATTCTGTCTCCCTCTCTCTCCACTCCTTCCCCACTTGTGCTCTCTCTCTCTGTCTCTTAAAAATAAATAAACATTAAAAAAAAATTAAAAATGAGAAGGACAACTTCAAGAGCAGAAGCACATTTATTTTTTCTTAATGTTTTATTTTTATTTTTGAGACAGCACAAGCAGAGGAGGGGCAAAGAAAGAGAGACCAGGATTTGAAGTGGGCTCTGAGCTGACAGCAGTGAGCCAATGAGCCCAATGTGGGGCTCAAATTCACGAACACAATGTGAGATCATGATCTGAGCTGAAGTCAGATGCTCACCCAGCCACCTAGGTGCCGGAAGAACAGAAGCGCATTTTAAAAGTAACCAAAGGCTAACTGCATTTTATCCATTGCTATGTTGAGAAGGCTGATTTATTATATCTGAACTAAAGTAATATGAATTTCAGACAACAAAAAAAAATTAGAGCTGAACTGTAATGAAGTTAAGACATTCAAAAACAGCAGTTTCTTCCAACCACATTACCAATCTTGTTCCAACTTGTCTGCACTTTAATCAATAAACAGGGAGAGAAAAGGCTAATCAAATACAGAATTTTAAAATAAATTATTTTCAAAATGTGGAATTTAAAACATATTTCTGCCAAAAATCTTCAAAGGAATTATTTCCAGTATGTTTCCAAACACTTTAAATCCTTTAAATTATTAAGCACTAAGTTACTGGATGACAAAATAAAGACCCTGCTTTTTAAAAGGCAAGCTGAAAGTATGGTTTGAATGGTATTTGAATCTAAGCTTTGGGCTATCTCTAATACCCCCAAGCATCTTAAGCAACTCTCTTAATCTTTGTCTCAGTTTCACAATCCATAAAACAGGAAAAACTACAAGGATGGGCAGTTAATTAAATTAGTCAGGATTAAACGCTAGCAATCTTCTTTGAAGTTACTTTATGTTGTTCTCCATTCTCCTCCTACTCAGTGAAACTAATAGATGAGAAAACATCTGGAATTACTATAGATACTAACATCTGCAGACTCACAGCAGCTAAAAGATGATCTCTACATACAAGTTTCTAAATTAAAAAGCATTCAAACCCCAAAAGATTCCAGGATACAACTGCAATGAACAAGTTTCAGGTAAATTTTCTTTCAATCTAAAAGACACCTACTCTTACCTACATTCTCAATTTAGACTTACTATGAATCACAGAGCATCTTGAGAGGTCTTGGCACAAAATAATTCTAGGTAAGATGAACAAGCTGTTACTAATATCAATGCTATTCTCACCATTCTAAACTGTCAATCAAGGTAAGCTTCATCACAAATATACCATCCAAAAAGTACTAGCCCCTGCTGAGAATCTAAGTACTTCCTTCTAAGCCATCTGTCCAGGAAAGCTCTATTAAAACACCCAGAATGCAATTGCTCTCATGTCTAAAGGAGCTATGAATAAACATGAAACACTAAAATATATTAAACCGTATATATTTTCCACTTCAAGCACTGATAAACTACCTACCCAACTCTATTCCAATGCCTAGGCTGAACACCAAACCCATAAGGAGGGAGGTGGGAAACTGCAGTTAATCGAAGGATAAAATTTTTTTTTTAAAGGAGAAAAATAGGGGTGCCTGGGTGGCTCAGTCGGTTAAGCATCAGACTTCAGCTCAGGTCATAATCTCGTCATTTGTGGGGTCAAGCCACCATGTGGGGTTCTGTGCTGAGAACTTGGAGCCTGGAGCCTGCTTCAGATTATGGGTCTGTCTGTCTGTCTGTCTGTCTCTCTCTTTCTCTCTCTCTGCCCCTCCCCTGCTCACGCTCTGTCCCTGTCTCTCAAAAATATTTAAAAAAAAAAAGAAGAAAAAATACATAAAATAGCTCAAGAAAGAGAGAAAAAATCTAAAAGAAAAAAACAAAGTTGGGGGAAATGTACATGTAAATTACTCCCTGATAGAAGAGAGACTCAATTAAAATTTTAAAACAGGAATTTAAATTACTCACTGAGCTCAAACTAAACTACTTACTCTCCTGCTTACTGAGCTACAAATACTACAAACGTAAGTATTTCTAAATCTAGTTTCAACAATCCAAAAATGAATCTATTAAATTCCAGTAAAGAAGGAAATTGCATATATTAAAATGATTTAAAAAGTAGGATGTTATAAAGGCCTAAGGCTAATGCTGTAAAAGCAAATAATGATGAGAAGGAATTATTTTGAGAATAAATGAATAACGGGAAACCGAAACAAAGAGTTCACATTCTCCTCTTAACCCTATCCTTTCTTCTGCTTAGGACATGAAGGATATTCTTTGTATACTACTAAGAATACTATTTAGAAAATAACTTCTGATCAATGTGTCAAAACTTCACAACAGCAAAACGTTAGGCTCAATGCCCAGACTGCAGCCTCTCCAAGCAAATACACAAAGCACACTCTAGATTCTAGGTATTTCACATCTACTACCAATTATTTAGAGACTTTGCTAAGGCTGGTTTAAGGTTCTGGGGGTGAGAGGCAATCCTGCTAGAAAAACTCGAAAGACAATTACATTTGACTTAAGCTTACAAATATTACCAACAAAGTTTAAGTTCTTCAGAGAAGTATATAAAATTCAAATGTTAGTCTCTAGAATTAATGTGAAAAGCATCACCTGTCCACTGATTTTGAACTGCCCCAACCACACTGACACTAAAATGTCCACCTGCCCATCTATAAACACAGAATGCCAAAAGAATACAAATTCATTGTGGCAACAACATTGCAGAAGGCCATTTGCTCATAACCCAGACAAAGTATACCTTACAAACTAAAATATTGGGAGTGAGGTCTGGTGAAAGCATTCTGGGGAGAAGTTCACTCTGCATTTATTTTCAACATAAAGTTTAAGGCCATTCCAGCCATGATCTTAAGTTGAAGAAATTCCTTCATTCATTAAGCAAATATTTACTGAGTGTCTTATATACATGCTAAGCACCTAATAAGTACTTCAAACAGTGTTACCAAAAGCAGACAATACATTCGACTCAAGGATGAACAAATGACTGATCCTATCTAGAAAATTTAGTCTACTGGGCATCCAAGAGTCTTCTTTAAATGAAGGTTGTAAGAGAAATATGACACAAGATAACCCATCACCAGATCAAGGTAATTTCTCACATTTATCACAAGCTTTACTAAAAATCACAAATTTATTACCACTGTCAAGCACTCAATAATTAGTGCCTATTCTTACTAAACGGATCTTCAAAACGGGTGGGGGTACCTCTAATGTCCACCCCCAATTGGAGAACACTCACTTCATCTACACTTAGTTTTCTCAGGTAGAATAATGTGAGGGCAACTGTGTACTGGAAACTTAAAGAGGTATTCTCAGCTCTTTGAAGAATTAATCAGGGAAAATTCTCATGACTATGCTATTAAAATTTCTCCAATTTACCTGGCTATTTTATTTAATCCAAACGCCTTAGGTCCAAATGCTTATTCTTTGGCTTTAGTTATTAAAACAGTTGTGTTTAGGGCACCTTTTTAAACAATTTGTGTTTTCTCTCCTGTATTTTACCACTTGTTCAGTCATTTTACCCACAAAAGTAAGAAATGCCCAAGCCTCCAGCTTCTGAAAATAACATCTGGTATGTGCACGTAACAAAGATCTTGAGAGAATGTCCTAGTTTTTATTTAAAACTTTTTCACTTAAAATGAAATGCCCTTAGCAAAGATTAGACATAAATCAGCCTTTACCTTATTAGGAAATTGCTATTTTCAACATTTACCTTAAACCACAACATGGATTTATCTTCTAACCTGTTAGCTTCCTGTCTCTCACCAACTAGATTAGACTGTAACTTTTTTGAGAGGACAGGACAACTGGACCCCAACAGAACTGGATCCGTTCCCAGCAAATATATTTGAAAAACCCTGTAAGTCTCCACAAAGACATAAATGTGGCTAGCCTTAAGGATTTATCTAATATTTTAAAGCTTTTTATTAGAGCAATTGTCCTTCATGGTTAGTATAGTTATATTACTAGTGCATTCTCAAAGTGTGGTCCTGGACCCCTGAGAGTTTCCAAAACCCTGTCAGGGGTATAGTGAAGTCAAACCATTTTCATAAATAATAATAAGATATTACTTTTATTGTTTACCCTCATTCTCTCACGAGCATACAGTGGAGTTTTCCAGAGGCTACATGATGTGTGGTATCTCAAGAGACTGAATGCAGAAGCAGACACGAAAATGCAGCTGTCTCCTATTAAGCTAGACAATAATAAGAGCTGCAGAAATGTAAAATAATGCCACTCTCCTTATTAAATCTTTGTTTTGAAAAGTACAGTTATTTTATGTAAACTATTGTTTCTATTAACAGGTAATGGGTTTATTACTGTTATTTGTAAATGACTTACTAAAATATATTTAAATTTTGTTTTAATATCTAGTACAGCAAATATCAATAGATACAAGCCATACAAAAGCTGAGGTTTCAGTAGTTTTTAAGTATATAGGGGTCCCAAGAAGAAAAAGTTTGAGAACCACTGTAGTATACAATTATATAACCTAACACACAGCGCCTTATTTCATAAATAAGAAGCTCAAGTTAATGCTGAAATATAATTACTTCTTACACACCCTAATCTTGTTGAGTAAGATATCTCCTTGCAAAGCGTAATTCAGCATAAAGCCAGTCTGTCCTAGGCCCTATTTAAGGGGCTTTAGATATTTAAGTATGCAGACTCCTATTTATAAAGATGTTCTGGCTGTAATACCACCTATTACTTGCCTAGTGTACAGGAGTTTCCCAACACTTTCACGAAAAATTATCTTGTTCATCCTAGCAGCAACCTGTGAAGTAGATGTGAAGTATTACCCCCCCCCCCTTTTTTTTACAGATGAAATAATCAAAGTGATGCTCAAAAGAAAAAGAACTACTTGTCCAAGGATGTACTGCTAGCTAACAGAGCCTAGGACGTTGGCCTTTTGCAATTTGCTTGGCTGCCTTAAGGCTGTTTCACTGTGGTGTAATTGCAAGCTCCCAAAGAAAACAAGGCGAGGGCATTACTTTTATTGTCCCAGTGCCAAAACAGGGATTTTTTTTCCCTCCTTAATAAGAATGTAATCGGACTCAATACTCAGTCACAGCATTATTCAACACACTGGCTACCCTTTTGGTCCCCTACCAAAAAAAAAAAAAAAAAAGAAAGAAAGAAAATAAATTCCAGAGTTAGAGAATAAATACCAGAATACATAACACTCCAAGATGATGAATTAGTTAAGGACTCACAGATTTACTAATCATTTAATCACTGAAACAGGCAGGCAAGAACAAGATCAAGCTCAATACAGTAACAGAAGATTATATCAACAAATGGATGACAACAGGTTAAAATGGGAGGCCCATACAAAACGGGTTCAAATCACAAAACATGAACAGAAGGAAAAAAAACATAAAGTTGTGAATCTAGCTTTATTGATTCTAGAAATCCAAGCATGTGACTAGAACCACCCTTGTGAAGCAATGTCAGAGACAAATTTTGTTTCAAGATGCAAAGACCGCCATCCTCCTCCTGGGAGAGAAATCACCCCACATTTAAGGCTACACATAATACTTTGTTCTTGTTATCAGCACAAGTCTGTTAGTTATGCTCCATTTTAACTTCAGTTCCTCAAGAGATACTCCTTTTTCTGCACTTATTTCCACAGTCAAGTGGACTCCCTGACTGACAAAGGCCAAGACTGACTCACAACAGGCTATCTGCCACTTGCATAAGCTCTTTCCCCTTTATAATTTCTTTAATGTTTATTTATTTTGAGATATAGAGAGCACGCCCACAAGCACAGGGGAGGGGGGGGCAGGGATGGGTGACTGGAGCAGAGAGAGTGAGAGAGTGAGAGAGAGTGAGAATCCCAAGCAGGCTTCGTGCTGTCAGCACAGAGGCCAACACAGGGCTTGATCCCATGAACTGTTCATGACCTGAGCTGGAACCAAGAGTCAGACACTTCAACAACTGAGCCACCCAGGCGTCCCTCTTTTTTAGATGCATATGCTCAGCGAGGCCATCTTTAAATTCGATGTGATTTTACCTAGAAAAAACCAGAAGTGTGCTGTCCACTTTGTACCCCTGAAGTTTACTACAGATGAGCAAGAGCCCCATTCCTCAAGTGATAAGCTTTTCCTAGTGTTTACTTTGGTCCTTTGTTTTTCAAATCTCTGGGGCGGGTGGGGGAGAGGATTAAAAGTTAGGTTATAGCACGACAGCTATAGCTACAATTATAGCTAATGCACCCTCAACCAATTTGTAAAACGATTTGCTACACCGTATTTATTTTTCCATACTCAACATTCACTGTGGAAGAGAAATTTGTAGGTGAAAGCTAATTTGTACAAGTTTCTGCACCTTCATAAAAAAACTGCAATACTGCACTGTAAAACCAATTTAACCAGTTAATCTTTAAAGGCATCATGCAGAAAAAGGTCATCTGACTTTACAAAGGCACGAAAAAGCATCAAACCTCTGAAAGCTCCAAGAAACCGCAGTTATTTCTAGTCCTTACCCTAGAGTACCTTTTTCTTTGTGGCGTTGCCTATGTTTTTCTCCAAGGACATAATCACCATTTAAGAAGTAACCTGTCAAAAGTGTTAAAGCGTTCTCTCAACTACCTTCCCAGTTCCGAACCACAATGATAAATGTCACACATCCAAACTGTACCATTGCCATTTTCCTATATTTCTTCAAATGAACTTAAGGGTTTTGAAATGCACAATTCAAATTTTACACTACACCTCAAGCTACCATTGATCATCTCAAAGCTAATAAACAAAGACTCTAGCGGCGGCACCAGGGCCCTACCAGGAAGTAATCAAAGCAGTGTGGCTGGTGCGATCCTAAGTCGCTAGAGCAGACAATAAGAGGGCACTGGGGCTTCCAAAGAGCCCAACAGAAGGAGTTAAGATGCTTAAGTAACGCAAAAGCAGTACATAAACTTAATAACGGTCTTCCAGCACATGAATTCGGGAATCCTAACGCAATTTCAGACAACCCAAAAGATATGAAAGGCAACTCGAGCCGCCCTTCCAAACCAGCTGCTGGCTCAGCCTCCGGAGCTTTTTAGCCCTCAGCCTGTCTTCAAACTTCACCCTTCACGTTTGATGAAAGACTCCAACCTCCGCCGCCCGAGTTCCGAGCGCCTCTCGGGGCTGAGGGCTCCCACCTGGCGTGGATCGAGTTGCCCGAGCCTGCCGGGAAGCGAAAGGAAGCCGGGCGGAGGAAGCGACGAAGGGCCCCTGCGCGCCCCGCAGCCCAAACAAAGCTGCGCCCGGTGAGCGGCGCTTTTCTCGTGCGGTTGAGGAGCGACGCAACCCGGGCCCCACCACACGTGCGGCCGCCGCGTGGGGGCCGGACACCCGCCCCCACAGCCCCGGACCCGGCGACACGGGTGAGTACAGCCCCCCGGCAGGGCGGGGCGGGGGGCGAGCCGCGCGGGCCCGGGCCCCCGCCCGCCGCTGCCCCCACGCGCTCGTGGCCCCCGCGGGCTCCCGCCCCTCTCGGGCCTCTCCTCAGCGGGCCGGGCCGTCGGGCCGCGGGAAACAAAGGAGCCGCCGCCGCTCCACCCGCGGCGCCCGCCCGAGTCCGCCTCACCGAGTACCCCTCCCCAGCCGCCGGGCCCGGCTCGCCCTCACCCCACCCTGGGTCCGCGCGCCGGCCGCCCGCGGCCCCTAGACGGCAGGCCGGGCGAGACCGGGGCCTCGGGTGCGCGGCAGGGCCGCCCCGGGGCCGCACTCACCGCTGCAACACCAAGACGACGGGGAGCCGTTGGGGAACTTGGCTGAGTCCGGAGTGATGCAGACGCTTGAGCTGAGGTGTGGGCACTCCATTGCCACGAGGAGGGCGACGAGGAAGACTAAGGCTCGGAGACTGGGAGACGGGGCGGGGGGCGGCGCAGCTGCGAAGGCTCCGTCTGGGGTCGCTCCTCGCCGGGCGCTCGGCCGACGGCGGCTGCGTCCCGAGCCCTTGCGTCAAAGAAAGCAAAGGCTTCCGGGCGCCGGGTTTTCCCACCCGCCGTCTCCAGAAGCCCCGCTCCCAAGAACGTGGAATTCCGCGATCCGTGTTCTACCGCCACCCATAGGCTCAGGGCTTCCGTCTTCCCAGGCCGGCCCCACCCCGCCCCTAGTCAGGCCCCGCCCCCAGGCCCGGCCCCGCCCCCGTCCTCTCGCTCCGGGTGGGGTTCCAAAGCGCGCGGGCGGGTGGCGCTGAGAATCCGGTTGCGTTCGCGAGTGACTTCCCAACTTTGCAGCGCGGAGTGGCTGTGGCTTCCCCCTCTTACCGGTAACGGTGGGGCGCCAAGCCCCCACACGCCGGGCAGGTCCGCTGCGTTTACCGCGGAGGAGCGAGTGCTCACAGAGAAGACTGATCCGGCGTGTTGTGTGGTGGTCTGACTACTCTGTGGTAGAACATCTGGCCACTCAGAAAAGTGTGAAGAAAATAAAAACCACCTGGGCAGACGGGGACTGGAGCTCCCATTTTACACACGAAGACACAAGCGCAGAGAGGTTTAGGTACTGGCTCCCGGTGGCCCAGCGGGCTGCATACATCCCAGAACAGTCCCGATTTAGTGTTACGCACCCTGCGACAGGTTCGATATTGACCTGGTTCTAGGTTCTGAACACGTGGCCTTTAGCCAGTCACCTGGGTGCTGTATGGCTGGGACCGCGGGGGCGCCTACGAACCTGGCTTCAGATCTTGTCACTGTGACTCACCATCTGCTTTGCCTGGAACACGTGATTGGACTTTCATCCCTAACCCCCCAGTGTGGGTTTAAGCGAGATGTAACCTGGGTTTGCTGCGTGCGAGGTCTCAATTACTATGTGATAAAAAGGGAAGGGATCTAACATTTGTTAGATCCTACTACTTTTTTCGTTAGACACCTACTAGCCAGGCACTTGACACACAATATCTCATTTAAACCTCGCACCGCTCTGCTAGCTGCCGTTACCCTACCGTTTTTGGCCTGGGGGAATTGGTTAATCCACGCGAGGACTGGATCCCTAGCTCTCAGACCGCTCTGTAGAAAAAGGGGCCAGGGCAATCCTCAACCGGCCGCTTGGGCAGTCATTACACCCGAGCTAGCCCGCGATCTCTCTGGGGAATGGCCTTGAGGACGTCCGGGGCTATTACAAATATTGCCTCAAAGTTGGAGCTTCTTGTAAAACCCGGCGAAGGAGCTGCAGGGCCAGGAGGCGAGCGGGGGCGGGGTGGGGGTGGGGGCTGATGTGGCAATCCTGCGGGCAGGGCGAAAGGGGGAAGGAAGGTCAGGAAATGATTAACCGGGCAGGGCCGGGTAGTGGTTAGAGCTGGGCAACTCCCCGCAGCAGCGCAGTCCTGAAGCGGCCCAGGACGCCCTCCCGGTCACTTGTCACGCCTTCCCATTCCTACCCCTCCTACGCCCGGCTCCCTCCCCCGGCCCCCCTCCCCCCCCACCCCCCCCCCCCACCCCCCGACCAGGACTCAGTTTCTTCCTCTCATTCTTCTGCCTCATGATGTTTAGTCAGTCACCTGGGGCATCTCTGCCGACCCTTTTCTCCCAGCAATACTTTGGAATTAAAGCTCTTCTGTTGCTTTCCAAGTTTTATTTGATTGCTTTTAGAGCATGCCCCGGTCTGGGGATTTTATGGCAGTGAGGAGTGTGGAAAGTGTAGCTGCTCAAATACTAGCTCTGTTGCCTACTTGATGGCCAACTTTAGCAAGCAAATAAATGTCTCTCTAGTCCTCCCAACCCTTTTTTTTCTAATCTGTAAAAGTGGAAAAATAATACTTATCTCACAAGGAAGATGGAAGACTTCATAAGAATTGCCACTACTTAGTAGATAGCCCATAATTTATAGCTTTTTTTTTAATAGCCTGTGAGGACATAATTCCCCAGGAAGGGGGTGGATAAACAATAAATCGGACCTTTGCTCAATCTGACCTTCCAGTCCTCACCAGTCCTTCTTCCAATGCCTGGCTAGAGCAACCTCTGTTTCTCTCTAAACAACTACCCCCCATTTAGTATCCACACCCTCTCATTTAGCCATGGAGCAGGCGCTGACCCATGTCCTCTTCATTTCAGTATGTACTGCTTTTTTCACCCTCCAAGAGACTCAGTTTCCTCATCCTCTAGACCTCAGCTTAAACATTACTTCCTCAGAAAAGCCTTTCCTGACCCCTCTCCACCCCTAGGTTATTTCCAGGTGATGCCTATGTGATGCCCTTGTCTGCCCCCATACTCTGCCTATTCGAAACACTCTTCATGCGTGTAATTATTTATTTAATGTCTGTCTCCCCCTTGGAGGTCCATAAGAGTAGCAAGCAAGTCTGTCTGGTTTCCTTCTGTATTCCTAACATATGGAACATGGACGATGTCCAATAAGTAAGTGTTCAATAATGAATGAATGAATGAATGATCGATCGATTAGCAATGTCTACCAGGGGCAGGAGCTGAGGAAGTGGCTGGTATTAGGGCAGGTATTTGCCACTCCCCTGCCCTTCCCAGTTGATCTCTAAATTTCCTTTGGGCTCTGAGTTTATCATTTTAATGACATTAGGAATGCTCAAGCACCTAAAGTGTAAACTGCTAAAAACAAAAACAAAAACGAAGAAGAAGAAGAAGAAGAAGAAGAAGAAGAAGAAGAAGAAGAAGAAGAAGAAGAAAGACAAGGAAAAGAAGGTTTTTATTAGCGTCTTCTTCCTCCCAAGTAGAATTAAAAACTCCTGTGAGTAGGGGCCCTAATTTAGTCATCACTGACTGCTAAAGTTCCCAAAGGGCAAACTATGACTTTCCAACAGTCAAACAGTCCAGAGAAGCTGGCCCTCCTGGGGCTTTCACTAAATTTCCCTAAAACACAGAGAACTTTCCTGTGTCTCAGCTTTCATTTTATATATATATATATATATATATATATATATATATATATATATACACACACACACACACACACACATATATACACACACATATATATGCACATATATACATACATATGTATACATGTACATACATACATATGCATGTGTATACACACATACACATACACATTTTTTTTTGGGGGGGGGGGACCTTCACGGTGAGTAAATGTGTCCAAAGGGGGAAGACCATGGCCATGCACGCTGAGAAATCAACTTTCTCAGTTCCTGATCTCTCCTGGCTACCTATAACAATGTTTGCTTTTTTGTTCTTAGCCCACATCCCTTTGGCTCCTGGGAGCCCTGACATACATAGAGCCCTGGTGGTGACAAGCCAACCTCCAGCTCGGGCAGTAGGGAAAGCATCGGTGGGGATTCCCCGACCAGCCCTCTAGAGACCGGGGAACTGGGGTGGGGCAGGGACGTGGGGGGAGCTCCTGCCAGGAGGAGCGGGAGTATTTTAAAAGTTTGCACTTTTCAGAGGACAGGAATACACAATTTCAACCATGCTATCAAACGGTTTCTCTTATAAAGGATATATATATATATATATATATATATATATACACACACACACATATATATACATATATATGTATATATACATACACACATATACATATATATATATATATATATATGTATATATAAAGGAGGGGGCCTGCTGAGAGGGGATGTCATACGTTGCCATGGGAACAATGATCAGGAAAGGTCTCAAGGTTGCTGTGACCTTCCCCTAGCCTTACACTTGAGATTTGTACCAGAAGTGGGTGGCCCCGAAGCAAGGATTACAAACTGACCAGGCCCTGGAGAAGACTAGCTATCTCCACGCAGGCTTATTGGAAGTGCACAGAGAGCTTAGTTAATTATTTACCGTAGAGATTTTTTTATTCTAAGAGCAAAGCCTCCTTGGGAAACCAAACTTAGATCTAGAGAAGGCTTGGCGAAGATTCAGAAGTGAGGGGGCAGGTAGGAACAGCCCCTCGGGACTCTTTTATCACCTGGTTTGATTTTCCAAGAGGCTCTTATCTGATACTTCCTTGCTTGTTTACTTGTTTATCTAGTATCAATCTCTTCCATGAGAACAGAGACCTTTCCAGTACTGTTCACTGCCTGATTTCCAACTCCTGGAATTGAGCCTGGTTCTCTGCAGGTCCTGGGTAACTATTTGAAAAACTGAAGGAAGGTGGGTGTGGCCTTGAGCCAGCCAGCGTTCTCTTTCGTAGTCACGAATACTTACCTGCGGTGTAATTTTCCCACTTCTTCCATTTACCCCTTTCGCATTCCCACTTCTTCCATTTACCCCTTTCGCATTATCTCCCTGTCCCCAATTCTCCAGTGGCTCCCCATCTCCGGCAAGATAAAATCAATCAGAAACCTACTGCTGTCAATCACCTGTCCCTTCTCTTTTGCTAAAGCTTTTTATTTATTTATTTTACTGTTCCAGCAGTACTGAAATAGCTCCCTCATTTTAGAAAATGTGCTTCCTTACACATCTGTGTCCTCCCCTACCTGTTTCCCTTCTATCTGACAGCTCCTACTTCTTCCCCATGAAGCATATAACCTCCTCAAGAAAGTCCTCCATCACTCAGGTAAGCAGACTTCCTAGCCCCCCCCCGCCCCCCCCCCACCCATTCTGTCCCCTAAGCTTGTCATATAGTGCTGTTACTTTCTGTTTAGGGTTCAGTCTCCCTTGGGTAGAGTTGCTTATCTTTTTCTCAATGGATATTAGGTACCTAGTTCAGCGATTGCAGATATTAAGAAAACATCCTATTAGTTGATTAAATGTTGAAAGTGCCCCTTTCGAGAGTGATTGTATCAATCATTATGTATTGGTCCCCTAGGTATTCACAGAAAGAATTGCAGTTATATAACAACAGAAACTTAACGTTTATTGGGTCCCAACTAGGTGCCAAATATTACATCAAGTGGTTTTCATTTCTTGTTTAATCCCCACAACAAACCTGAGAGGTAGATATTATCATTTCCATTTTATTGGTGAAAGAACTAAAGCTCAAAGGTGAAATAATTGCACAAATTTACACAGTTGGTACTTGGTCTTTTATCCAATGTGGTAGAGTTTCACCCCTCATACACATGGTCAGCTAAAGGATTTTGCAGTATTATGTGGGGGGGGGGGGGAAGGGGGGGTAGCTGATGTTCCTAATAATGAAGACTCTTAAGGACCACAGGACACAGAAGAGCCTTCTAAGTAACTAAAGAATCATTTACTCCCATTGTAATAATCATTATTTCATCAACATCTTAATTTGTATTGCTTTTAATGCTTTTTTCTTTATCGTTGAAAATGTAAACTTCACAGTGCTTTCAGGAAGGAGATGAGAAGGTTCTCTTGTTTAAAGACCCACTTTTCAAGGGCGCTTGGGTGGTTCAGTTGTTTAAGCATCCAACTTTCCAATTCTTGATCTCAGCTCATGTCTTGATCTCAGGGTCATAAGTTCAATCCCTGCGTTGGGCTCCACATTCCTGGCTGGGAGTGAAAACTACTTAAAAAAAATAATAGGAGTGCCTGGGTGGCTCAGTCTGTTGAGTGTCCAACTTTGGCTCAGGTTATCATCTTCCATTTGGTGGGTTCAAATCCCTCATCGGGCTCTGTGCTGGCAGCTCAGAGCCTGGAGCCTGCTTCGGATTCTGTGTGTCTCTCTCTGTCCCTCCCCTGCTTACGCTCTCTGTCTCTCTCTCTCAAAATAAATAAATAAACAATAATAATGATAATAATAATAATAATGGGGCACCTGAGTAGCTCAGTAGGTTAAACGTCTGACTCTTGGTTTTGGCTCAGGTAATGATCTTGCAGTTCCTAAGTTCGAGGCACACATCAGGCTCCTAGCTAACAGTGCAGAGCCTGCTTGGGATTCTCTCTCCCTCTCTCCCTGCCCCTCCCCTGCTCGTGCCCTCTCTCTCAAAATAAATAAACTTAAACTAAAACTAAACTAAAATTTAAAAAGATCCCCTTTGCAGATAAAGCACTGACTGATTAAGCAAAACAGCATGACCCTAGCACCAAACAACTCTGACAGTGAAGGAAATACTTCTCTCACTAGGCCTTAGTGTTCCATTTGTAAAATTAGGGGGTGGAATTAAATTATCCCCAAGGGCCTTTCCAGAGTGAGCATCCAGTGATCCTGTGATAACTCATGGCCAGCCAGTGACACTGGCAGAGCCAGGATGATCCTTCTGTCCTGTGGCAGAGACTGCTAGCTGTTTACCCCAAATCTGTCTCTTTTCCTCCTGGGTTCACAACCAGCAATCTCTCAGCTTCCCTTGTGACTAGGTGTAGCCATTTTTAGTCAATGGAGACTGAGCAGAAATCGCAAGGATCAGCCTTGGCCGGCACTGTGGACAGCTGCCCAAGACAAAAATACTTCAGCGTCCAGTTTTGTGTATCAACACATGGAGGAAGTGGGGGGAATATTTTAGGTCAGATCTGGAAAGAAAGATGGGTTTCCTAGGCTTCCAATCTGCTCTTTCTGCGTTCTCTCTTCAACTGTTCATTCATTTGTTTGACAAATCTTGTCTGTGCTGCTGCCATATGCGAGGCACTGAAGATTCAGGGACTCAGAGCCTGGTGCTATGTGGGGGTCCCCCTCTACTAACATCTCTTTGCCACTAACAAGATGGAAAGTGTTGTGGTATCACTCCTTTCTCCTTGTTCGTTGCATGACTGCACATCAGAGCCTTTGAGTTTCAAAGTGCTATCTAGACGTGGAGCTTCCAGCCTTCTAATTGTGAAAATGGCTTTACATGTAAAGGGCCTGTCTTGGTGCTTGGCATACAGTAGATCCTCAAGAAGTGTTCGTTTTCTCGATACCTTGTCAAACAGGAGGATTGATGTGGGAAATGGAGGATGATGGCTCGAAATCCTTGATTCTAGTATAGCTGGCCCAGAAGGTTAGATTTTTGTTCGTTTAAAGGCATCTCGGCCAGACCATTCAATAAATAACACAGATGCTCAAGGATCATGGGATACAAAAAGTCTCATCTCAAAGGGATGAGGAAGGGGCAAGAGAAGCAGACCAGCAAGCAGGCAATTGCAACACAGTGTGATAAGTGCTAGGAGGGGAAGTACAGGATGTTGCTTAGCCACAAATAAGGGGCAACTAACCCAAACTGGTGGGTGGGGGTGAGGGAAAGCATCATGCAGGGCTTCCCGGAGGAAGTGAGATATGATGTGGGACTTGATTGATACCTAAGAGTTAGCCAGGTAAAGTATGGTGGTGGGAAGGGAACATAGTGTCCAAGGCAGAGGGAATTGTATCTGCAAATGCTCAGAGGCTTGGAGAGGATCTGAACCTGCCAGTCTGGCTGGAGAGTCATGTAGAAGGAGATGGAAAGCTGAAAGATGAGCTGGGAGGTAGGCAGAAGACAGACAACGTAGGGCTACTGACTCCCCAAAGCAGAGAACTGCCAACACAGAGAAATCTGGGGCCCCAAGACTCGGGCATCTTTCGGGGTTGCACTTTGCCAGGTCCTGGGAAAGGGGATAAGGGTGCAAAGATACAGAAGAATAAGAGATATGACAGAGTAAAGAAAGGCACTAACAATTATTAAACACCTATATGATGTTGAATTGCCTTAGCCACCCGGAAAATGCAAACTAAAACCACAGTGTATACCTACCTAGAAACAAAGAGGCAGGGATTAGAATGCAGATGTGACTCCCCTTTACCCCTCATCGTGATGGGAGACTGTGTCCTGACTGTGTCATGATGGGAGGAGCTTCCAACCCACTGAAAAGGAGAGGCTCATGGAATTTTGATGGGGAAAGAATCCTAGGTTTGGAGAACCTCCGTCTCTACCTTCCCCTGTCCTTTCCTAACCTTAACCTGACCTGACAGTTCAGCTCTCTGGAATATTCAGCTCACCAGAAAATGAATTTCTCAAAATGCAGAACATAGTCCCAGGCCTTTCTGTGAGGTGCCTGGTGCATTGGAAAGAAATAGAGCTTTGGTGCCAATCAGACTAGGATCCTGCTTCTGCCACTGGCCTGCTGTGTGACCTTAGGCCAGCATCCTGACCTCTCTGAGCCTCTGTCTATGAAATGAGAATAATAATAGTTGCTTCCAAATGGTGACTTCCCTACTTAATGCTCACTCTCCCTTAGCCATATACTTACTATTTGGAAAGAGAGAACAGGGATTCACATGTCATGATTGGAACCATTTTCTGAAGTCACCAACACCCATAACTTCTGCATTTATGTAATTATACCTCAAAGGTTATAAGCATATATATTTTTTAATTTTTAAATTTATTTTTAACGTTTATTTTATTATTGAAAGACAGAGAGAGTCAGAGTGTGAGCAGGGGAGGGGCAGAGAGAGACACACAGAATCCGAAGCAGGTTCCAGGCTCCGAGCTGTCAGCACAGAGCCCGACGCGGGGCTGGAACTCACAAACCGCGAGATCATGACCTGAGCCCAAGTCAGACGCTTAAATGACTGAGCCACCAAGGCGCATCTATAAACATATTTTATAATTACATTATAGAAAGCAGTGATGTGGCTGACCCGGTTATAAACTGGCAGAAGCATGGGGAAAAAAGGTATTTGACATTATCATCTACAGAACAATGGTGGGAAAGTAGGGAAAAGGCATTCCAGCCCTGTTGGCCATTCTCAGTCACCAGTGGAGTAGCTGGCCCTTTTGGGCTGGAAGTGAGACCAGAAGCAACAAGGCTTCACAGAAAATGACCCTTCTCAAGAGTCCTTCGGGCAAAACGATTAACGGGCTGGAAGGGTCAGGAGTTTCACAGAGGAGGAAGCTGGTCCCAGAGAGATGTCACATTTGTCCAGCACCCCCCAGAGTCCTCTGGTTGGCTTCTGACACCAGAGTGCTCCTTGCTTGCCAGAGTCTGTGCAAAGCCAAGTTAGAGAAGAGTTTTTTTGTGCACTTCTTTCGGCCTTTTCCTGTGCGCAGGATGTTGGTTGTACTGGGGGAAAAGATGGCCAGAGAGGGAAAAATACTGGGTGCAGCACTCAGTACAGCAAGTTCCTCCATAAATAACTTCTAGACTCAAGCCAGTGAGCCCTCTGAAGGCAGCAGTAGCCCAGAAAAAAGTCCCTGGTGCATATGAGGCACTCAGGGAATTACATTACTCTGGTAAATAAGTGTGTGTTAAGCAGTGAGCAGCTCAGTCTAAAGCTTACTCTGGAAAGACATACAAGAAATTGGTAACAGCTGTTGGCTCTGGAGAGGAAGGCTGAGTGAAGAGGAGGGAGAAAGGGAAATTTCTTTTTCACTGTACACCCTTTTATTTCTTTTGAGTTGTGTACTACTGGTTATCAAAAAGGTAACTTACATTTAAGGAAAAAAAATGTAAGGCTAAGGCAATTCCCCACTCAGAGAACCGTGCACCACAATAAGAGGGAGATCTGGGTCTTTGGAGTCAAATCACCTTGGCTTTGACTTTCAGCTAATCCTGCTACTTCTGAGCTGTGTATCCTAAAGCAGGTTATCTACCCTCTCTGAGCCTCACTCTGGGCCTCATCTAACCACAACGAGGACAATGATCCTCGACTGGACTGTTGTGAAGGTAAATGAGATAACCTATCAACACTTCTAGAGCCTCACCATGGACCAGATACCCTTCTGAAGCTACTGTCTGTGTATTGATTCATTTCACCCTCAGGACAACCCTGAGGGATACTACTATTCTTTGGTTCCTCCTTATATATTTTTTTAAAATTTTTTTTAACATTTATTCAATTTTGAGAGACAGAGAGAGACAGAATATGAGCAGGGGAGGGGCAGAGAGAGAGGGAGACACTCCGAAGCAGGCTCCAGGCTCTGAGCTGTCAGCACAGAGCCTGACGTGGGGCTCGAACTCACAGACCGTGAGATCATGAGCTGAGCCGAAGTCGGATGCTTGACCAACTGAGCCACCCAGGCACCCCCATCCTTATCTTGTAGATGAAGAAACTGAGGCCCAGAGGGACTGAGAAAATTGTTCAGAGTCTCGCAGCCAGGCAGGCTACCTCCCCAGCCTGGCTCTTCCCACCTCCACTCTGCTGCCTTGTAATGTTCCATCTTCTCCTTTTCAATAGGGAACCCTTAAAATATAAACATTTTCAAGAGCCCCCCCCAAATGTCTTTATAATGGTAGGCTGTTGGATATGGTGACAGGCTAGTAAGGGCGGTCCTGGTTAAGGAATCAGCAAAGCAGGTAAAAAGAAAAGTGCACGCATGCACACACACGTACACACACAAAATCGGTTCCAATGAAGTAAAAAATGTGCAATCAGAGAATGAAGTTAAATTGTAGCATATGTGTAATTTTTCTCTTTTATACATTATAGAGGAGGACACCAGAAGTTCTTCAGAACTTAGGGACTCTAAAAACATTAATAGGGTGGAGCAAACTTTTAGGTGGGGTTGCTTCTCCCACACCCTTCAAATGGGCCCCAGGCTGAGTCATCTGCTTGCGGTATCCATAGTAGGTGTTTTTATGACTAATATTCTGATATTAACTTGTCTGTGGTCATTTACCTCTTTTTCTTATAATTCAATCAAATAATAATTCTCTCTCAGTGGATTGAACACCCAGGCAATTGTGTTCTTAATTTCACTGAGTTTTTATTGCACTTAGAAGAAAAATTCATCTGCACTTCCTTAAAAAAGATTTTCAGGGTCGCCTGGGTGGCTCAGTCTGTTGAACACATGATTTCGGCGCAGGTCATAATCTCGAGGTTCGAGGGTTCTAGCCCCATGTCAGGTTCTTTGCTGACAGTGCGGATCCTGCTTGGGATTCTCTCCTTCTCCTCTCTCTGCCCCTCCCCCACTTGTGATTGTTCTCTCTCTCTCAAAATAAATAAATAAACTTTTAAAAAAGCAAGATTTTCAAAGCCAGAAATGAGCCTGATTTTTTAGGGGGTGAAGGCTATTATTTTGCTTTGGCTGAGTTGAAAAGACTTCTTCACCATGTTCCAGATGTGTTTCCTTTCCATTCCCCCTGCCCATGTCCACCATCTCCTCCTGCCTCGGGACCTTCTGAGTTTCCTACAGCCACCCCACGCCCCCAAATCAGGCCACTTCCTCCTCTGAATCTCTCCCACAGGCCTTTAGGGGCCTTATGCTCAGCCTGTGCTAAGATAGGGAGCTCCCACTGCTGGAAGCAATCCTCCTTTTTCTATCCCGCACTGAGTGCCCGGCCTAGCAGCAGGCGGTGGCCAAAGAAGGGAGGAACCACAATGGCCTCATCTCTACCTCCCACGGCCAGTTCTCACTGCAAACTTTGGTCATCTCTTCCTGCCTGTGCTCTGTCAGAAGCTTCCAGCAGCTCCCCCACTGCTCCCAGAAGCAAGCTAGACCCTCCTCTGGCATCAAGGTCCTGATTCACCTGCCTGGCTTCTCTCTACACCCCCACACTGGCCTGATTGCTAATGAGATTCTGAGCACTCTCGCCCTGGCTTCTCACTCAAGCTGCCTCCTCTGCCCATGTTACTGCAGCCTGTGGGAGATCTAAGACACAACACAAAGCCCATCTTCTAGAGAAATTCTTCCCAGTACCCATCTTAGTCATATTTTTTCTATTTCTGTCATCCCTTCTCTTCTTCCTTTCTCCCTTTTCCCCTCCCCCACCCCTCCCTCTCTCACACACACAGTGTGAATTGATCTCTCTCCATCCAGTTCCCATGGACACTGCTTGTACTTTAGAGATCTCACTTATTTCAGTCTGCTTTGGAATAGAATCCTTTATGTTCGCCCCAGATCACAATTAGAAACTGCATTCCTGGGATGCAAGAACTACCCCTTCCTCATTCATCTGCACATTTATCATGGCCCTGGGGGGTTGCATATAGTAGGTTCTCAATAAATGTTTAGCCCTTGAGTACAGCGACTTGATGGATAGAGCCTTGGCTTTGACATGAGTCACCAACTTCATCCTCTGCACATTTTTCAAGCCCTAACTTTTGCCAAGGACCCCCTGGAGTGGATATCTGGGAAGAAGGCTACTAGAATATTTGCACTGGAAGATAAAGATAAGTTGGTTGCAAACTAGGTCTGGTTACAGAGGGGATGGCAAAGACCAAATGATTCTAAAGAAAGGCCTGTGGCCTGAAGCTGACTCCAGGCCCTGGAGGAGGTGTTCCACTCCCTTCCCAACCCAAGAGGTCATACACTGCCCAGGAAATGAGCCCCTCCAGTCTCATTTATGATACATGAGCACCTACAAGAGACCCTTCCCAAAGCCATCTCCATACCTTCATGTGAGCCTGGGTAACTGGAGAATAGGAATGACAGCTTGGAGCATGGAGAAAGAGCATTTTCAAAGGATCTTGGCCAGTGTGTCCCTGGCACTGGAGTGTGGGGAACAGAGGCCCAGGAGAGCAAGACTCTAGAGTACCAGAGAGCCTATGCTATCATGGAGACATTCACCTTGCCCAACAGCCTTCTGATCTTACCCTGGTTTCTAAGAGCAGCATCCTGGAAAGGGTGATGGGGGGACAGGGTATAGTGTAGGGTGGAAAGGGTAGAGTGGGAACAGAGCAATATTCTCTGCTTGGCAGCTGTGGTTCTCAGTACACATTAAGTGGGCGTTCTGATGCGTTTCAGTCTCCTGAGAATTTGGGCAGGGCCATCAGCTTTTCCCAGGGCTGAGCTCCCTTGAATGAGGTGATCTGTTTCCTTCCAGGCACCACCTCCACCAGCCTGTATAAAATCTAGGTCCCTGTGACAGGGCAGTGTTGTGGGATTGGGGGTGGTGGTGACACTAGTTTGCAAAACACTCATTGTTGGAGGAATTGAATGTCATGTGGCAGCCTTTCCCTTGGAGTTACAATCTTGGACTGGGATTTGGCACCTGAATGACTTTTGGAGATCATCTAATCCAACCCACCCTTTTACAGATGAGGAAATGAGACCTAAAGAGTCCAAGAGTGTGTACAATGTGTAGGATATCAAATCATCAGAAGGAGAGCCCAGGTCTCTTCACCCCTAGTTCAGGGTTTTTATCCTGTTTCTCTATAATAGCCTCATAAAGGCATTTTGGTGTGGTATGATGAAGGTGTCACCACCAAATCTGGATTTGACTAGAAAGTACGAATCTTGCTTGTTCTATTCTCAAATTGGAACCCTTATTTACTTCTTGCTTGACTTGCAGCTTCTCATTCCTATTGGTGATGTGCAAATGGTATCTAGATTCATCCTCAGATGGAATCTTAGGGTGAAGTTGGGGAAGGTCCAAGGCATGAGAGTTTTGGCTGGATCAGCTTGCTTTTTTGAGTGGTAGGTAGGCAGGCAGTCATTCTCTCCCTCCTTCCCTAAAAGATCTCCAGCCTCTTAAAGTCCAAAGGAGGCTGGTGTGTAATGAGACACCCCTGGGAGGTAGCACCTGGCACCTCTCCCAGGGAAAGGAACAGAGTAAATGAAAAACTGACAGTAACTCATGTGGGTTAACACACACACACACACACACACACACACACCCCACACACACACAAGTAAATGAAACTGGAGGTGCCTGGGTGGCTCAGTCAGTTAAGCGTCCAACTCTTGGTTTCAGCTCAGGTCATGAGCTCACGGGTTCACCTGCTCCAGCCCCACATCAGGCTCTGCGCTAACAGCAGGGAGTCTGCTTGGGATTTTCTCTCTCCCTTTCTCTCTGTCCCTCCCCCGCTTACATTCTGTCTGTCTCTGTCTCTCTCAAAAATAAATAAAATTTTAAAAAACAAGTAAATAAAACTGGCATGGGTATGACAGATGGAAAGGCTAAAGGAAGGGGGGGATGTCAAAAGGATTGATGAAACTCACAAAGGGACATTCATTCAGTCATTCAAGAGATTTTGATTGAACACTGAATTAAACCAGGTACAATTCTAGGCACTGGGGAAATCAGACCAAGAAGAGACCCATGTAAGTGACCCAGAAGAGGAAAACTCAAGGTCACAGACAGGTTCTCAGTGAAATGGAAAGCAAGCATAGAGGACGGTGGGAGGAATGAGTTCTTAAAAAACTGGTTTTATTTTGAAGAGGATAACATCTGCACAGATAACATTTTTTAAAACCTGGAATAAAGGAGGCAGAAGGAGTTGTGATTTGAGAGCCACTTTGAACTCCAAGGACTAAACTTAAGTGTGTGCACTGCATGCTGGGATAAGTCCTTCACTTAGCAAGTGCTGACCGGAGCACCTATTTCTCTGGCCACACCAGGCTCTTTGCTGTTCCTTGCTATTACCACATACATTCCCCTACCTGCCTTTAATCCATCAGTGTGCTCTCCTTCCCAGAGTCCCCACCCTCTATGAATAGGACCATTTAGCAGATACATTAACAAGCTGAAGATACTGTGAGAGGAGATGGAACAATATCCTAGCAAGGACCCTGTGTAATTCATTTTTGTGCCCCACTGCCAGGCACATAGTAGGCATTTGGGAAATGTTTGATGAGTGAATATCACTGCTAGGCACTGAGGAGGCCAAATTTTTATTTATTTTGAGAGAGACGCAGGACTTGAACCCACAAGCCATGAGATCATGACCAGAGCTGAGATCAAGAGTTGGCAGCTTAACTGACTGAGCCACTCAGGCACCCCCTTTTTTTTTCTGGAGGAGGCCAAATTTTTAAAATCAGAAATGTTACCATAACTACAACGTTGATAAAAGTACATTGAGGGGTTCCTGAGTGGCTCAGTCAGTTAGGCATCCAACTTTGGCTCAGGTCATGACCTCATGGTTCTTGAGTTCGAGCCCCAGCGTAAGGCTCTGTGCTAACAGCTCAGAGCCTAGAGCCTGCTTGGAATTCTGTGTCTCCCTCTCACTGCCGCTCCCCGGCTTGCGCTCTGTCTCTGTCTCACTCTCTCTCAAAAATAAATAAACATTGAAAAAATCAAAGAAAAAATTTTTAAAAAGCTCATTTTAAAAGTGTTTTAAAAACCCACTGAAACATATTAACAGCAACTGAATGATGTAAGTATGGGAGTTTTCTTTATTTTCCATATTTTGTGTATTGTAGCAATATTTTTTAATGAAAAAAGCATATTTTAACCCCATCCCTGCCTTGCTTCTCCCCCAAGGAAAGAATTGTGAGAATAACCTACCACCTAATTTTTTAAACAAATTTGTGCCATATACATTATAAAGACTGAGAAAACACGACCTCAGTTTCATAATGCAACCAAAATAAGCTTTATCACCGTGTTATTGTGGTGTGTTTGATGATATGCATAATCATTGTGTAGCTGGGCATAAACAGCACTTCTCATAAAATGCTTTGATCAGTATTACTTGAAACAACCAGACAGGGCCATTTGTCAGAGCACCGGGGGAGAGGAGGCAGGAACTGGGCCAAGGGGAATGGGACTCTCCCTCACGAGGGCCCCCGCTTTTCCGGCAAAGCATGTCAGGACCTGGGAGCTCTGAAGACCTCTGGCTGATAGATATGCAGGCGCCCAGATGTTGGCAGGGGAGCAAGGTGGTCACCGGGGCTGCTCCTGCTTCACAGAGGAGCTTTTCACTCCAACTGGAGTGGGGCTACCACCCCAAACTCTCCTTTCCTTCCCTTCCCACAGTCTGCTTTCCCAGTATGAGAAAGCCCTTAAGATACTGCCTCAAATGTCATCAGTAAAGACTTATTCCAGCAGCGCAACCATTGCCTTTTAGAGGGCTAGAGGAAGGACCTATTCATTCAGGCTACGGAAACTTACTGAGAACCAACAATGCACGAGACGTGAGGAAGGTCCTAAAGGTACATGATAGCGTTTCTTCCGTTCTTTAAACAGATAATGAAAAGGGCTCAGGAAGCTTAAGTAACTGGCCCAAGGTCACACATTTAAGTAAGTGGTGAAAACTGGGTGGCAGGGGGCCGAGGGGGACGCAAGGGGGAAGGAAGAGGGATCCGAACTCAGCTAGATGGGGCTTGAAAAGTCACTCTCCACACACCTCGCACTGCAGCAAGGCGGCATTTTCCAGATTTGATGTTTAAAGTCTTTGTGACCATCAGCAACCACTCCGGGTTTCATCCTCCTTTATAAAAATAAAGGACTTGGAGAAATATGTTTTCGAAGTGTCCTTCCCACACTGGATTCTTTGTACAATGTTTCTTCTTCTCGCCTTTGTAAAAGCTCCGCTAGACGAATTCTCCCTGGCCGCTTGTGCAGAGCAACTCAGGGGCTCTTGCCGTGTCTCCTGGGATCGCCCCCTAGAGGACATCCGTGGTGTTGAGGGAGCCAGGGCTCCCGCTGAGAGTACACGCAACTGACAAACCAACGTAATCACGCGGCCCAAGTCAACTTTAATTACCGCTTTAACTTTTTTTAAAAAATGGATTTAGAAAACATTCTCACAGCCCTTCCCACGCTCACCAGGGCAATGCTACTGGAACATTTAATGATGGGGAGCATTTGTAGCCTGAAGACCTACTGGTTCTATGAGTCATGTTTTAAAATTGGATATTTTACTTCCTACACCTCAGTTTCTTTTAGTTTCTTTCTTTCGCAAGGCCAGTTATTGATCCAATGCTGATTTTGCAGCGCTGCCCAACAGTGATTGTAAAACAAAATATCTGTCTCTCGTTATTTTTATTACACTAGTCCATTTTTGGTTCGGTAATATATGCACATGGGATAACATTCCAAAGTCACTACAGAGTTTTCAGTAATTATCCTATGACCTAGCAATTCCACTCTTGGGTATATATTCACCTAAATGGAAAACAGGTGTTCAAACAAAAACTTGCATGCAAATGTTTAGAGCAGCACTATTTACAATAGCCAAAAAGTGTAAACAACCCAAATGTCGTCAACTGACAAAAGATAAACACCACATGGTGTATCTGTACAATGGAATATTATTCAGCCATAAAAGGAAATGAAGTACTGATACATGCCACTGCTTGGATGACCTTGAAAACATTATGCTAACTGAAAGAAGCCAGATACAAATGGCCACATATTATATCATTCCATTTATATGAAATATCCAGAAGGGGCAAATCCATAGAGATTTTCTTCTCTGCAAGTTAGTGGATGCCAGGGTCTGGGGGAACGTTGGAATGGCAAGTGACTCCTAATGGTATGGGGTCTCTTTTTGGGCAATGAAAAGGTTCTGGAACTAGATAGTGGTGATGGTTGCACAACATCGTGAGTGTACTAAATGCCACTGAAATGTACACTTTAAAATAAAGTGATGACTTTATTTTACCATAATACAAATACACAAGGTTTATTTAGGTTCCATTCCTGAAGACAAAAACAACTGTTAGAACTCTTCTCTTTCCAGAAATTATTATCGTATGTATGTATGTGCATGTGGATATATATTTATGTAATATTAATATTACTGTATATGCTTATATATATTATTTTTCTCATTTTTTGAACAGCAAATGGTCATACCATTCTGCAGCATTGTTTTTCTGCTTAAATTGTTTTGGATGGTTCTAAGTCTGTACTTTTTTTTTTTTTTAATGGCTTTTGATCTTTCTAAAATGATAAAAATATTATCTCATTTATAATTTTTATTTATTTTCTTATGAATGAGATTGAGCATCTTTTCATGCATTTCAGACTCATTTTTAGGAGTGTCTGGGTGGCTCAGTCAGTGAAGTGTCCGACTTGATTTTGGCTGGGGTCATGATCTCACAGTCGTGGCATCAAACCCCACATCAGGCTCTGTGCCATCAGCTTGGAGACTGCTTGGGATTCTCTCTCTGCCCCCTCCTGCTTGTGCACTCTCTCTCTCTCAAAATAAATAAATAAATAAACAAACATTTTTTTTTAAAAAGACCCATTTTTATTTTCTTTTATGTGAATTTTCATGTATTTTGCCTGATGTGGAGTTGTTGGTTTTTCTTTTTGGTCTCAGGCACTTTTTTAAATTAACACTATTAGCTCTCTATGTATGATATGCATTCTAAATGTGTTACTCCGTTGTCTTTTAACTCTCCAGCATCTGTGTAATCAGATGCATTAATTATCCCTGCTGGAATGACCTAGCATGGTTTCTGTCTTCCTGACTGGATCTTGACTGATACACTTGGGTGATTTTTTCCTTATTCATTTGTAAGAACTCTTTGTATAAGGAAATTAGCCAATTATCATATATGTAATGATTTTATTAGTTTGTTTTTGCCTTTGTTTCTATGTTTATTCTTGTTCAGAAATTTAAAAACTTTATATACTCAAACTTATCAACGTTTGCCTTTAGAGCTTCTATATTTCATGGCATCCTTTCTTAATTTCAAGATTATAAACATATTCCTTTTTTTTAAGATTTTATTTTTTAAGTAATCTCTACACTCAATGTGGGGCTTGAACTCACAGCCTCAAAATCAAGACTTGCATGCTTTACCCACTAAGTCAGCCAGGTGCCCCTTTCTTCTTATACTTTTATGGCTTCATGGTTTACACTGAGTTTTTTATTCATCTGGAATTTATTTTGGAGTAAGGAGTGAAGTAGCAATATAATTTAAACAGTTTTCCCAAATGGAAAATGGTGTTTAGTCAATTGTCTCAATACCCACACACTTGAATAGTACTTCCTTTCTCCTTTAAAATGCTAGTTTTATTAAGTGTTATGTTCATATATATACTTGGGTCTATTTCTGGACAGTTTTGTTTTTTTTTTTTATTGGTTTGTCTATTTCTCAGTCGGTAACACTTTATTTGTTAACCAGAAATCAGCATTTGGTTTTATGGAATCATCCATACAAATACCTCTACATTTGAAGTAAGTAACTCTTGGAAGTCAAAACACAAGATAAAGAGGGTGGGATCCAATCATGTCTAAGAAGCCAGATGTTGACGCAACAGGAAATATAGAAAAGTTGATTTCCTAAACCAAGGCTTCTTGAATACTTTTTGGTTGATAAAGCAAATGCATCTTAAGTTTCTGGTTTCAACAAAAAGTTATGCAGGGTTTTTTTGTTTACTTTCTGGTCTGGGAGATTTTTTAAATTCTATCTTGTGACTCTTTTACTGAGCTGTCATTTCTGCTCTCATATTTAAAAAAATTTTTTTAATGTTTATTTCGAGAGACAGAGAGAGTGAGAAAAAGAGAGAGAAGAGGGGAAGAGAGAAAGGAGAGAGAGACTCCCAAGCAGGCCCTGCACTATCAGCACAGAGTGGGACGCAGGGCTCCATCCTATGAACCAGGAGATCATGACCTGAGCCGAAACCAAGAGTCAGAAGCTTAACTGACTGAGCCACCCAGACCCCACTCTGCTATCATATTTTCAAGTCCAAGAGTGTTTTATTGTTTTCCAAGTGCTCCTTTTTTGTTTCATGGATACATTATTTTCTCTTCCCTTCCTGAAGATTAAATATAGAATTTTTTCCTTCCTCTTTTCTGTATATCTCTCTTTTCTCTGAGTTCATTGTTTTGTTTTAGCTGCTTTTAAATTAGAGACTTTGCCTTAATTATATGATTTTTGCTTATTTATCCTTATTTAAGAGCGGAGCATCAGAAAAACTGACTGGAAAATGTGTGTGTGTGTGTGTGTGTGTGTGTGTGTGTGTGTCTAAGAGGGAGAATAAGGTTGTTTGATAAAAAGGCTTCAGGCAGGACAACTAGGCAGAGAGCCCACTGTTTATTTAGGTGACCTTCAACTGTCAATCTCTTAAGCCTTTTTCCCTTGGGGCCTCCAGTCTCCTGCTTAGTGGGTGTATATCTGGCTGCCTGCTCTTTGGGAGTTAAGCTAGGGAAGTGTGTGTGTGTGTTGGGGGTGTGGGGGAGGTGGCATTGGCAACATAGGGACAGTACAGAATGGAAAAATCTTTTGGGAAAAAATTTGATATTTGATATCTCAAAACAATATTAAAATACTAATATGTGGAGAATCTATGTTGGAAACCAGTAAGTTTGCTGGGTAAGAGCCTCTGGATACATGAAGTGTCACCGTATTCATAACTACTAATATAAGTGCGTTTGAAGGACAGATGTAACACGTATGCTTTACTACTTCCTTAGTCTGTGGCCACTGTAATGCTACCACCTGCACCTGTAGTTGAAAGAATGTACCATACACTGCCCATGGTTGGGGGGCGGGTGGGGAGGAGCAGGAATAATGGGGATGGTGGAGAAGGGAGCCCTTTCGGAAACAATTCCATTCATAGGAATCTTGGGTCTACTTCCCTACAACCTTTAGGAGTTTGTGCTGATGAGGATTATTTCAGTGGCCTGTTTGGCCTCTATAAAGCTCTCAATTGTTCCTTCTTCACTTTTAACTGGGGATCAGATGTGTGGGAAGATTTTGCTTTGAAATGTTTTTATTCCAGCAAGAAGACTCAGTTTTAAACACAGAATGTACTTGTTTTAGCTCTGGGCTCTCCAACTTCCAGAGGGAAGATCTTTTATAAATGTGCTGAATTCTCTGTGAGCTCACAGTTTATCAAGTCCCACTGTTTGCAAAGTATTTTGCAGCGACATAAACATCATTTTAAAACAGGAAGTTAGCTTTTAATCATCTGTCTGAAATCAAGTGCTTCAGAAAATAAGAAGGCTTCAGCCTGAGAATTTAACATGACAAAAGTCACAGCAGGAAGTTAGGGGACTCTGGCTTTGCTTCTTCAGTCACAGCCTTTGGGCATGTTCTTTCATTTGTCCATTTCTTAAATATCTACTCTGTGCAAGGCCTCATTTAACACTCTAGTCTACCTATCAATTGAGCTACTCAATCAAAATGCAAGAACTCTGCTAATACATAGACTTCCCATATACAAAGATGGGGGAAAGAGGCTTTATTTTTACTGTTATAAAATATTCCATTGTGTGAATGAACTACAATTCATTTATTCATTCTCCTGCTGATGGGTGATACTTGGAATGTTTCCAGTGTTTTCTATTACAAACAATACTGCAGTGGACAATCTAGCACATTCCTCCCAGCACACATGTTTAAGTTTCACTGAGACCACATTTCTCAAAGTGTGATCCAAGGACCCTAGGGGTCCCTATGTCCTTTTTGGGGGACCATGAGGTCAAAACTATTTTCACAATAATTTTTCCCTCTTATTATGTCAGGCATATGCAGTGCAGTTTTCCAGAGGTTGTAGGATATATGCATCATGATCAGAAAAGGCTATTTAAAATACTCCTGTCTTGGGGCGCCTGGGTGGCTCAGTCAGTCAGGTGTCTGACTTCGGCTCCGGTCATGATCTCGCGGTCCGTGAGTTCGAGCCCTGCGTCGGGCTCTGTGCTGACAGCTCAGAGCCTGGAGCCTGCTTCGGATTCTGTGTCTCCCTCTCTCTCTGACCCTCCCCTGTTCATGCTCTGTCTTTCTCTGTCTCAAAAATAAATAAACATTAAAAAAAAAATTAAAATACTCCTGTCTTTTCCAACTATGTATCTGTGTGAGGTTGTCTTTTATTAAGCCAGACAATAAAGAGATCGGTAAAATGTAAAAATATGCCACTCATCTCCCCAAATTTAAAGTATATATAATTCTTTCTCATAAAATATGTTGTGTTAACATGTAATGAGTTTATTTTAAAATTAATAAATTAATTTAGGGGTGCCTGGGTGGCTCAGTCGGTTAAGTGTCCAACCTGGGCTCAGGTCATAATCTCGCAGTTCGTGAGTTTGAGCCCTGCTTCAGATTCTGTGTCTCCCTCTCTCTCTGCCCCTCCCCTGCTCACACTCTGTCTCTGTCTCTCTTTCAATAATAATAAACATTAAAAACATAAGATAAATTAAATTTTCAGTTTTAATTTTTTAAGTATCTATCTATTTTTGAGAGAGAGAGTGTGTGCATGCAAGCAAGGGAGGGGCTGAGAGAGGGAAACAGAGGATCAGAAGCAGGCTCTGTGCTGAGATCAGAGCCTGATATGGGGCTTGAATTCACGAACTAGGAGATCATGGCCTGAGCCCACGCTGAATGCTTAACCAACTGAGCCACCCAGGCGTCCCAGTTTTCATTTCTCATATAGTAAATATCAATAAACACAACCCCACATAAACAAAAATTCTTTGGGATGGGATCTTTTAATAATTGTTAAGAGCACAGAAGAATCCTAAGACCAAAAAGTTTAAGAAGCTCTGCATTAGGGCACATACTGAGGAGTGGAATTGCTGAGTGACAGGGTAGGTACATATCCATCCTTAAATGGTAAATCTCATGACCACTGGAGTTTAAATTCAGTTTGAGATTGTTTATAGAGAACCGCATCCTCAAAACCCAGCGCAGGTAAAGTATATAGAACTCAGAAGTGCATACATATTGGCTAAAACTGAAAACAAAAAAATGGAAGGCAATTTTAAGCTCAAAATACAGGACAGTGGTTACCTTTTGAGAAGAGACAGGATATACGGGAGGAGACCGTTTGGATTAGTTTTTAAGTGGAGTGTTTATTATTGTGCTTTATAATTTACAGATATGCTGTATTTTTCTTTTATATGTAGTAGGGTTTGTTTGTTTTTTTTTTTTAATTTACTGAAAACAAGAAAGAGTTTCTGACCCCACAGGGGTCCCTGTCTGCCACTGAGGTCTGAGCAGAAATCCTGCTCCTCCTTCCATGTGGGTTTCAACCAGCTGAGACTGACCCAGGGCTCAGGGTCTTAATGGTTGGCAAAACTGGATTAGAGAAAGTGGATGGCACATGGTTTCCTCTTTCTCACCTGATTCAGCTGGTCAGTGCAAACTGAAAGTTCCCCTGCTGACCTCTCCTCAAGTGGCAGGGCCTCCCTGGGGGAGGAGGCAGGACAGAAACCACTGAAGGGAAAAAGAGACAGGGGCCCTCCTTCCTGGGGAGTGGAGTTGTAGTTCCCCGGATGAGTCTCAAGCTAACTACTGGGACGCAGGGCAGTAGGTGACAATTGTTTGGTCAAGAGTAAGTAAGCAGAGCAAGACAGAGTTATTTGCAGCTAAGAGTGTGATGGGAGGCTTCCCAGGGGAGGCCACAAACATTGTGCCTCCACATGAAAGAAAGATGGTGGGCCCTGAGGGGCAAAGGGGGGAAATAGGGGGTATTAATACAGAGGTTGAAGGAGCCAGAATGGTCAGTGGGTAGAGGTCTGAGTTGGGGCTACTATGAGCTCCACATGGCAGAACTGGCTCTTCTGTGGACATTAAGGGATGTCACTTGAAAGCAAGCAAGTCCAGCACCAGGTTGGGCAACGAAGTGGGCTGGAGGAGGGACAAGTGTGAGGAAGAGCTGACTGGGTGCTTGGAGAACCCCCTCTCTCTCTCCTTTCAGCTGCTGATTCCTGAGCGCACACAGGGAGACCAGAGGAGGCATGGAGATCCTGCACTAAAGTGAGGTCCCCGACTTACCCCCCAGGGGGATGGGTGACCTTGACTTTGGGCAAGGAGCAAGAGGAGCCACGTTCTCTGAAAACCTACCTCCTGTGTGTCAGGGCCTTGTTTTCTGTGCATTATTGTCCTTGATTGGACGGAATCCTCACAACTCTGGGAGGCGGGCATTAATATCTCCCATTCACAGATGAGGAGTCTGAGGGTCAGGGAGGTGAAGCAGTGATATTAGATACCCAGTTCGTCTCTAAAGGTGATGACCTGCTCATTATACAGCTTAAGCCTTCTGGGCTAGATTCCCCTTCTGTAAAATGGGAATAAGATCTACGTCCCAGATTTGTCATGAAAACTAACTGCTTAACCTAGCACAGTGGTTGACCTTTCTTCTTTCCCTTCAAGTTCCGGGTGCAGGATCAGGCTGCAGCCTGAAGTTGCCCCTGTGTACCTCTCCTGGCTTGGCTGTTCTCAGATACCTTCATGGCTGGGACCTATCCAGAGAGGGCGGGACCATTTCACCTCATAATTCTCTTATGTTTCTGAGTTACATTTTCCCCTCACTGACTGTAGGTGGGGCCTCTCTTCCTCCCCCACCCCGTTTATGCTCATTCACACCCTGGCTGAGCTCATACCCGGATTCTCTCAGAGACTTCACGCTCTTGACTTGATTCAAAGCCAGTCGTTTACCACAGGCAGTAACCGAGAAACCAGAGTTGAACCACAGAGCAATGAGCTAAGTAAGAAGAGAACCTTCCCAAACTACCAGAATGGGTGCTAGGAGTGTGCGTGCCTCCTCTTAGACACTGTGGTTTCAGCTGGGCTACATTTAAGGGGCCAGTGGCCCTTATGGGCAAGGCTAGGTTTTGGCCTATCAGTTCGATCTGGTTTGATTCTATTTAATTAGGTTTAACTCCTTTTAACAATTAAACTTCAGGTGGTGGGCAAGCCTAGTGTGTTTAGATGACTGAAGCTCAACTCTCCAGAAAACCACTTTGTTTGGGACACAATTCCAGGGATGGAGTCTACGTCACAAATAATTTAACTGGGACAAGAGATGGAATGAGAGGGAAATGGAGGGCACATGAGTTTCATTATTACTGAGGAGTCTAGTTCTCAGCCTGTCATGCTGAGACCTCTGATTTTACCAGGGAGAGGCAGAATCATGGCTCACCCTAATCAGGCCATGCCACAGAGAGCTGCTTCTCCAATGTAGTTTAGAAACATGCATGTTTGTGCTACTATGGAGCTGGAGAAGGAAAACCAAGCGGGGGGGGGGGATGCAAATCAAGGGGGGGAAAACATAGTTAAAAGCTGTTTTCTCTAGCATTCTCTCCACTGGAAGTTTCCAATTCTGATATTGAGTGAGCAATACTGATCACAACACAGTAGGGGAGGAGGGAAAGATATCAAAGTGAGCTGGTAAAAATAAAATGAGTTTCGTAGGTCATTTGTAGAAGAAATAATACATGTCAGGCAGACCTTATAAAGAGAGACAAGACAAGATGAAGACTGCCACCCACCCCCCCCCCCACACACACAACTACCACCCAACCAGGAGAACTGAAGAATGTTTACATTATTGCAACCACAAATGTGAAGTGAGCTCTAAACCCAGTGGGAGTTTAACAAAATAGAATTAAGGTTGAGGTGGAGACTGCTCTGTGCATACTCCCCGGTCTGGTTGCCCTGGCAATGGAACATCTGCCTTACAGTAATGAAAGCATATGGAGAAGAAACCCACACGCACAAGAGTTTGCTGGGTCTACAGTCTTGCTGTTTCTCCCTCTGATGTTTGTCTAGTGAATACAGGACACAGATGAGGTAGTTGTGTATGCCTGTGGCTGCCCCTTTGCCCCTTTTGCTCATTGGCACCCCTGCCTGGCAGGAAACTTCAGGGACTCAAGACTGGGAAGTGTCAGGAGCTTTATCTCCTGGTGGCCTGCCTGAGGGGCTAGGATCAGAGGGGTTAGAGAGAGGAGAGCCTGAGTCCACTCGTTAGCCAGCTAATTCATTCTTGAGCAGGTCATGGGGTTGTCATGGAGAAGATAAAATGAGTAAGAGGAGATCCATGTCCCCAAGGTAAAGGGAAAGCAGGCGCATATATGAATGAGCTGTGAGATAAACCACACTGAGGTGGGCAACCAAAGTATTACAGGAACGCTTTTCCCCTTCGGTATTCTTTTTCTTATGCAAGCCATGTTTTTCTAGGAAAAAATCTTACTGAATGTGAAAATAAGCAAAAGGAAAAAATTAAAATCACTCCATATTACACCACCCAGAGAGAAGCATCATTCATATTTTGGAGTATATCTCTTCACACTTTTTTCTCATGCAAATATGTGCATCAGTTCAAGACATATATATGCACTCTTTCTATAGATTGATATTTTTTGGAACAATTATATATATATATATATATATATATATGATTTTACCCTTTGGCATCTTACAATACACCACGAACATCTTTTCAACTAACACATATATGCTGCCATCAACATATTTAATATCTACCTTGCATCCATTATTTGACCTTAAAATAATTTAGCCAGCCAAAGTGGAGGGAGAGGAGGTTCCTGTCCTTCCCCTCAAGTCAAGGCAAGGGGCTCTGATGGGAACACTCAAAGAATTTAATAAGGGTTTCTTATTGTTCTCAGAGCCAATGTTGGTGTCCAAAACTAAGAAATCTAAAGGGCAAATGCAGGCTGGCTGGCAGCTGATGGACAGGATAAAGGAAGGGGCAGGGCCGGGATCAGCCTCCAGTCCCAGAGTTCCCACCAACAATGAGTGAGCATTTGCAAGGTGCGGGGTGATTCCATCACATACAGGTCAAAGCCGTAAAGGAGCTCAGACATTATTTCAATGCTAAGAAGACTCTTTGGAAGGCTGAGGAGGGGAATGATGCTGTTGGAGCCTTGCTGTAGGAGATCAATCTACTAATTGTGTCTAAGAGAACTGGAGGGAGGGGAAACAAGAGGACAGGAAGTGGGTTCAGAGGCTGTTACTAAAGTCTGAAGACAAACGTTCCCTCCTTTCAGGGGAGCGAGAGGATCTGGGTTCAAGTGTGACCTCTACCACTGATGAACTTGAATCAGTCACTTTTCTTTCCTGAGCCTTAATAGCTCACCCATAAAAAGGGCATAAAAACAACCCCAAGGAGTGATGAAAATGCTTTGGAACTTGCTAAAGGTGGTGGTCGCACAACATTGTGAATCTACTAATGCCAGTTGAATCGTACACATTATAATAGTTAATTTTATGTTATGTGAATTTCACCTCAATCAGAAAACAAACAGGCACCTGGGTGGCTTAGCCAGTTGAGCATCCGATTTCAGCTCAGGTCATGATCTCATGGCTCATGAGTTTAAGCCCCACACTGGGCTCTGTGCTGACAGCTCAGAGCCTGGAGCCTGCTTTGGAGTCTGTGTCTCCCTCTCTCTCTGTCCCTCCCCCACTTGCTCACTTCTGTCAAAAACAACTAAATAAACACTCAAAATAAAACAAAACAAACACAAACAAAATATCCCCAAGGGTTGTTGTGGGGGGGATTGAGTCTGGTGGATTTGTTTTTATCATCACTTTTACATGGGCAAACATGAAACTAGCTTTATTCCCATAATGGCGTTAACCCTTCTTGGCCTGGATCCCTCCATAGGCTTAGAGCAAGCAATTTATTTAGGTCCCTCTAAGGTTTTACAGGCTTGTAGTTCCAACTAGTTATTAAAATCTCAGTCACTGTGCAGTTTACGATTTCAATATCCTTCCTCCTCCTGGTCCTGAGGAAGGGGGTAGTGTTGAGAGGAAACAAATGAGGGCCTGTTGATGGCAGTAGGAGTTCACAGTGATTCACAGTGATTTTCCTGGGACTTCCCTTGCCTGAGTCATACTATCTGGCTCCTGGCCACGGCCTCATCCAGGTGCTGCTGGGGTTGGCAGGGCCAGGTTCTCCACCTGCTCAGTCCAGGGTCCACTGAAGAGACAGTCTCAGTGTGAGTGCTGTACAAAGTTCCCTTGGGGAGTATGCAGTCTGGCCCCACCAAAGAGCACCCCAGAGGGGTGGCCACATCTGTTTGGGGTGGAGGAATGGTCTTTCCTCTTGGTGCTAGCTGGGCTGGGCGACCACTCAGGCTGCCTGACGGTTCTCTTCATTCCTCCCTCAATCTCACTAATGTCTGTGCTTCCTTGTGAGACTCCTTTCCCAGGTCCTCCCGGCCCCCGGTTCCCCAGCTGCTAAGGTGAAGCCATTCTGCTAAATTCCAGTCCAAGACTTGCTTTCTTACTTGCCCTGGTTCAGAGACACATTTAAATCTCCTCCCCTTCTGGCTTCATGCTCAACTTTTCATTGATTCCAGGCTGACATTTTCTTTTTTTTTTTTTTTTTTCTGATTTTTTAATGTTTACTTATTTTTGAGAGAGAGAGAAAGAGAGAACATGTGCGCGCGAGCATGAGCGGGGAGGGGCGGAGAGAAAGGGAGACACAGATCTGAAGCAGGCTCCGGACTCTGACCTGTCAGTACAGAGCCCAACATGGGGCTCGAACTCACAAGCTCTGAGATCATGATCTGAGCCGAAGTCAGGTGCTTCACCGACTGAGCCATCCAGGCACCCCTGGGCTAACATTTTCTTTCAGTGACTCAATAAGGACAGATGACACCCATGGTTGATGGCTCCTCCCTCATTTGTTCCTGGTCTGTCACGATCACTACATGATGGACTCTAGGAAAACAGTCATTGTGGAAAAATGGATGGCAGAGAGAGAAAATAATAGATCTTAACTTTTATCCCCAAGCCAGCCCTTGTCAGCTGAAAGCACGTGTCCCCAGCCCCTGAGATGCCTATTAGCCAGCATTTGAGACATACTGGCTCTTCCGGAGGGAGCTGTCACAGGAGGGCAGATGTAAAAAAGCTACAGCCTTTCAAGTGGGAAGGGAAGAGGCTCAGAGGCTGTCTCAACCCTCCCTCCCCTCAGCTAAGGCTACAGTGCCTACAACCCCGAAGTCACGGTGAAACAAATGGCAGCGTTCCCTCTACCTGCAGGAACCTCCGTTTCCTCTTTTCTGCACGTAGAACTCCTAACCTGTCCTTCCAAGCCCAACTCAACTGCTACACTTCCAGGAAGGATCACCCACCCCTCCGCTGTGAGTCCCCTGGGGTGTGCCAAGTGTCCGTGAGACATCAGGTGTGGAAGGACAGAATGCCTAGCACAGCAACCTTCCTCTTCGCCCCTGTGGTAGGGTCCTCGTGAGGGTCACTGGACACTGTGTGTGTATGTGAACAGGCTTTCCAAACTATAAGGCACTATATTCAAATTAATTTATCTGCCTGGGTTTAGTTAGTTGCTTGTACCTGTTCCTAAACAGGTACTCTTTGATGACTTTTTTTTTTTTTTAAAGGTGTAGCCTCATCATTTTGCACAATGCTGGGCACAAAGGTAGGCACTTGACAGACATGCCTCTGGGCATGGGAGCTGCCTTCACAAAGGCCCGCAGCCTGGCCAGGAAGGCTGGCACCTGACTCTTTGGAGGAGCACAGCAGTTAGTTCTAACTTAAGGCCCCAGACTGGCTGTCACATCTTCCCCCGAGACCCGTGTGACCCTGTTTGTCTTTGCCTGCCCCGAGCAGCTCTTGCAACCCACTCTTCTAGAATCCTAGGACCTCCCACTTGCTCCCCCAGCACTTGACCATGGCCTCTTTCCTGCCCACCACGGCTGCATCTCAAACTGGACCTGTTATTGCTTCCCTAGCACTGACTACTACGTGACTGGCTCAGGTTTTGTCTTATTAAGGCAGGCTTTGGACCTCGTGGGTGGCCCAAAGCTCAATAACTTTATGCTGAAAGTGGAGAGGATATGAGTGTTGTGAACTGACGGGCCAGCATTAGTGGAGAGAGCAGGGGCAGACCTGGGGGCAGATCGTGGAGGAGTTCTTTACTAGCTGTGTCAGAGTGGCCGGTTGCCGAACTTCTTATAATCTGAGTTTTCTCATCTGTACATGGGATCAAAAGACACACACACCCTAACGCATAGAGTCGCTCTGAAGAGTAAATACGATGACACATCCTAAGCCTCTGGCCTTGTGCCTGATACGTGGCATATTCTAAGTATGAGTTTCCTTCCTTTCCTCTTCGGCTAAGATCTCTTCCAAGTCTAAAAGTTCATGAGCCTTTGAAACACATATTCCCATATTAACCTGTAAGTCGGGAAGGTCACCCAGCTGCCAGAAAGTTTATCTTTCCAGAGGAACAAGGATCTCAGGTGGCAGATAACCTATGGCCCATGTCACCTGAATCAGATCTCTTACTCCCAGTCTAAAGTCCCGCGGATGGGAAGAGGGTGTTGCAGGCAGGCAGAGTTCGCAAACCATACTCGACCGAGTAGGTGAAAGCGGATTCGGTCCACCAAGCAGCAGCAAGTGAGCAAAAGTCCAGGGGGGCCTGGGATTGACGCCGGGGTGCAGGGGGAGGGCGGCCCCGCTCTGTCGGCACGGAGCCTGCGGTCTCTAACACGGGCTCCCATGAAAACAGAGGGGAAGATCTGGGGCAGCACTTGCCCTCCCTCTTCTCTTCAAGCGGGTAAAGTGGGTAGACTTTGGAGGGGCCAAACTGACCTGGAGGTGGGAAAGTTAATGGAGTCTGTCTCTTAGAGTGGTGGTTCTGAGTAGCAGCACCAGGAGCACCTGGGTTTGTCAGGCCCCTCTCCAGACCTACTGAATCGGAAGCTCTAGGGGTGGCCCCCAACTATCTGTACTATATATCTACATATATAATGTTAATTTATTTGGGAGACACAGAATGAGAGCGGGGGAGGGGCAGAGAGCTACAGGAACAGAGCCTCCAAGGCAGGCTTTGTGCTGAGAGCAGGGAGCCTGGTGTGGGGGCTTGAACTCACACACCAAATGGTGAGATCAGGACCTGGGCCGAAGTCAGACACTTAACCGACTGAGCCACCCAGGCGCCCCCCTCCCCCCCAACTACCTGAATGTAATAAGCCCTCCCAGTGACTCTGGTGCATGCGAAAGTTTGAGGACCCCTGACTTAGCATACACTTTTGTTAATTTACCTGAAAGTCCCCTCCCATTCTGAAGTGGTGGGACATGGCATGAGGGTGAATGGTCGTAATTTTTGGAGACAAGAAGACCTCAATTCATATCCTGGCTCTGCCCCTACATGCCCCTACGTGGCCTTGGACAAGTGCATCAGCCTCTCTGAAGCCTGACCTCCTCAAGTGTACAATACCCGGTTTGTAGGATTAGGTGGTTAGGTGTAGAGAGAATATGCAGAAAGCATTTAGCAGAGTGCCTGGCACAGAGAAGGTGCTCATCATCATCATCCTACCCACCGTGACTACGAACAACTCCCTGGTCGAGTAAGAATTCTAGATGCATCTAAGGAAAATCTTCAGGTTGAATACGGATCATCTCGTTCCATGAGCGTTTAACATGCTGCTCAGAATGCCACTTCTCATTCAGCCAGCAACGACAATTCCTTTCAAGTTTGAAATCCAAATTCCAAATCCCTATCTCACTTGGGTATACCAAGTGAAAACCCGACAGGAAAAACCACTCTTATCCTAATATAACCTAGTCATTTTCTCACCCTGCCCGCTTTCCCTTTTCGTTAAGTCCCTTAAGCAAACAGTAGCACTGGGCAAATATTTGCTGAGTGTTAAGTGAATGGATTGACTCTATTTGATTTGAAAATGCCCAACTGTTGTGCAATAAAAGGAGTCAAGTCTGTGGCCAGGTCTTTAGGATCCTGGGTGGAAGTGTGGCAGGAGTGGCCATAGCACCCACGTGGGGAGCACATTGAAATCTTGGCAAATCAGGCAGGCACTGTGGGGTTTATCAGAGACTGAGCTGACTAGGACAGGGAATGTAGGTGGTTTTCTGCATTTAGCAAAGGCTTTTTTTTTTTTTTTTTTTTTTTGCAAAGGCCTTTTATGATGCGATGGCTAGTGGCCCTCTATCCCTGGCTGTCCACGTACGTGTCCATGTCTGCTCCACCCTCTAAGCCCGGAGAGGAACTCGCCCTTGCCAGCAAAGCAGTTGCACCATGGCCTCTGCAAATTAGAGCACCAAAATGGGATTCCAGTTTTCCCCCTGGAGACAATAAATGTAAATATTACCATTCTAGTTCTGGCTGAAAGGCATTACAGGTATCCCCTAATTATCAAAAGTTCATGTTACACCACTTTGCTTTTCAGAAAGGCCTACAGGGGCGCCTGGGTAGCTCAGTTGAGCGTCCGACTTCAGCTCAGGTCATGATCTCGTGGTTTGTGAGTTTGAGCCCCACATAGGGCTCTGTGCTGACAGCTCAGAGCCTGGAACCTGCTTTGGATTCTGTGTCTCCCTCTCGCTTTGTGCCCCTCCCCCACTCTCACTCTGCCTGTCTCTCTCTCAAAAAAATACAAACATAAAAAAATGTAAAAAAACAAAACAAAACAAAAAAACCCTACATTAGTATCTATTTTCACTAGCCAAAAGAGATCTAAAGAGGATTTTCACTTTTATGATTGAAAAAACAATGCACAAATTGGGGCCCCTGGGTGGCTCAGTTAGTTAGGCGGCTGACTTCCGCTCAGGTCATGATCTCGTGGTTGGTGGGTTCAAGCTTGGCATCGGGCTTTGTGCTGACAGCTCAGAATCTGGAGCCTGCTTCGGATTCTGTGTGTGTGTGTGTGTGTGTGTGTGTGTGTGTGTGTGTATGTGTCTCTGCCCCTCCCCCGCTCATGCTCCGTCTCTCAAAAATAAACATTAAAAAAGAATTTTTTTTTTAAATGTGAAAATTGAGAATAGCATTTAGTGTTTGTTTTACAGTCAGCCACTATCAAGCACACACCCCAGCCGCAACAGCGGCGCCACCAAGCTCCTTCCGCATGAACTACACTCAGCGTGGCAGCATCCAGCCCTCACAGCCCTGAAAAGTGTCTGTGAGCATCCCAGCCTTTTCTTGACTTATGGTGTGCTTCTGTTAGCAAGATGTGTCCTAAGAAAGGCCTAAGAGAGGCAATTTTTTTTGGCTCTGGGAATGCTCAAAAAATTTTTCCACGTAAATTAACGGGGATTCCTGCTTCACTTTACACTATTGTGGCTTACAAAAGTTTTCATAGTAACACTCTACTTTTGGGTAGCCGGGGAAACCAACATTCAAGCCCGCAACGTCTTTAGCCTCCAAATGCTGCAGTAGTCCTGGGTCTCCCTAGCTCCTGTCCTGCTCTTCTACGTTCATCTCCCCACCGTGTATGACATATATCTTCTTATTCCCTGCCCACTCCCTGCTTACAGGATAAAGTCCCATCACCTGTGCAGGGCGTTCGTTCCTTTACAGTTCAACCCCAACCTACAGTCTGGCTTTCCTGCCCACAGCCAGTGCCTGCCCACATGTGACTCCTGCCTGCCAGTGCCCTATTCTTTCATACTTCCTGGCCACTTACTGAAAGGCCCTTCCTCCTGTTGCCTGGTTGGAGCACCCTGACTCCTCTTTCCAGAACCTGCTCAAATGTAGCTTTCTGTGAAATGGGCCCACCAGCATCCAGTGGGTTCTTGAATGCTTTCCTCAGTCTTTACTTGGCCCCGGGGTTCCTTTTTCCTCCTTCCCAACCTCAGAATTCCTAGTTTCCTTCCAGATGTGGCTCGGCTATTGCTTAAAAATGTTTTCTTAAAATGTTATTTGACATAATTTAAGACTTAAAGGGAGATTGCAGGAATAGTATACAATACAAAGAATTCATGTACATTGTTCACCCAGATTCCCTAAATGTTAATGTTTTGCCACATTTGCCTTCATCTCTCTAGATCTGTCCGTCTATTTATCTGGATGTATAATTTTATTTTTTCCCAACTGTTGGTGAGTTGCTTGCAGACTTTATACCCCTCTATTCCTTCAACATGTATGTTTTCTCATCCTCTTAGCTAATCATAGAACAATTAGGCAATTAACTTTGATATTGATTATTATCTAACATACAGACTTTCCTCAGATTTCACAAAGTACCCCAATGCAGTCCTTTATCACAAAGGAAAGTCCAGATCATGATTCATACATTGCGTTTAGTTATGTCTCTTTTGTATTCTTTAATCTAGAAGAGTTACCTTTTTTTTTTTGGTCTTCCATGACATTTTTGAAGTGTCTAGGCCAGTTATTTTATACAAAGCATCTCATTTTAGGTTGGTCGGTTGTTTCCTCGTGATGGGTTCACGGTGTACAGATTTGGCTGGAGTATCCCATGGGCTATGCTGTGTTCACCTGTGTTCACCCTAAGGTGTCACTATCAAGATGTCCATGAGGTCACTGTCTCATTTCTGGTCATGTTAACATTGATCACTTGGTTGATTTGTTGATGTGACTGGTTCTTCCCCTGGCCAGTGAGGCCCTTTGCAAGGTTAAGGAGGGAATTGGCCTGATTCATCCTGGTGTCCTGGTACCTGAGGATGTGGAAATCCAGAGAAGTGAGGAACAAACACCAGCTGAGCCCCTCCCGTGTGTCTGATTCTGTGGCTGTTTTTCATCTAAGCCTCATAACCCCCCTATAATTTAGTCGTTTGTGCTCATTTTGCATGTGTGCTCAGTGAAGATGAGCAATTTGCCTAAGGGTACTTGAGTGGTAAGTACCAGGGCCAGATTCAAATCTGGTTCTGTCTGCCACTTTCTATAACACTAATGCCTTAGACACAATAGACAGTCAATGAGATTCATTAAATGGAAAAGTCTAACACCAAGACTATCAAAAAACTTAACACCCTCCTACATCAATGAGGGTGCTTTCTATCATTTATCCTTTCAACAAATATTGATGGTGGGTCTACTGTGTACCAGACAGTATTATAGATAATGGAGATATAGCAGTGAACAAATAGTTTACGTTCTAGTGGGACTCTGCAAATACCAACAAATCCAACTAAAGTGGCTTGAACAATAACAAGAAGGTTAGCTGTAGAGCAGTTCCAGGGTTGATTAATTTAGCAGCTCAAAGACGTCATGACTAAGACTCCTGTTCTCTGGAATTCTCTTAGCTCTCCCTTTAGGGATACAAGATGTTTGCCTTAGTTTTAAGCAAGACATCCTCAAAGGAAACAAAGGGGGCATTCCTGCCATGAACCCTTTATACGGGCAAAGAAAGTCTTGCTAGAATCTCCCAGCTACCTTCCCTTCTACCTCACTGGCCAGAATGGCATGACCAGCCCACGTCTAAATTAACCTCTTGGCAAGAGAAATAGGCTGCCACGTGGGCCTTGGGCAATTTAGATTTGTACCAACCCCCCCTCCTTTTCCAGACCTCCAGGCTCAACCTTCCCCAAAGCACTTGGTTGTCAGAAGAGTAGGAGGAAAATGAAAAAAATTGCGATTTTCTTTTAAGAAGGCATGAGGGGGAAAGGCTGTTGAGTAGGCAACTGACAATATTTGCCACTTTTCCCATTCATGAAATTACCAAATATTTACAAACTCTGTGGCTTCTTAGAAACTCTTCTTTATGTAAATAAAAATTTGCCTCATTGCTATTCCTTATATTCATTACATCAAGATCTACCTCTTTTTACTAAGTCATATGATGTCTCTGCCTTTATCGATCTCCGTGTCTCTGGTCTCCTTCTAAAACAAGGTCCCCTTTACGTGACTGTAGGGAATTTTAGCCAGAGGAGGTTTAGAAAATATTTAAGAACTGTTCCTAGGATATGCACTGGCCACTGACAGGGTAGGGTCCTGGAGCATCCTCCTGGGCCAGGCATTCACCATTTAGTGGCTGGATGGGGAGATCCAGGAGGATCCTAGGGGAGGAGCCAGGGAGGTTGGCAAGTGGGGGAGTATGACACTCAGGTCATACTATTTACCGACTGGCATGGGAATATTTATTTCAGTAATGGAACAACCAGTATGACAGTACCCACGTGACAAGCTGGACATCAGCTCTGATCTTCCCAGTGTCAGTATAGTGACCATAGTACAGTATCCCCAGCTCCTACCAGGGTCAGGCATTCAGGCTGCCTCCAGTTTTAACTGTAATATTGAGAGTATGATCAAAGGGTATGATCTAAGTTGATGTAAAAAGCATTTAAATCATGGTTTAGAAATATCCTTGCCCACTTTTTCACGGACTGCTGCTGCTGCTGGGGAGCTGGGAGTCACAGGATGTGGTAGAGGAGGGTAGGGATGGGAGTAAGGAGAGCTGAGCTCAGGTCTGGCCAATACTCATCTACTAGAAACTGGGGACTTGGCAGTCTCTTGGCCTCTATCAAGTTTGGTTTCCCCAACTGTAAAACGAAGGAGATGCCATCTCTCCTAGTACCAGGCACAGTAGGCATCGATTGCCTCCATCGATTGCCTCCTTGATTGACTTCGGCCTGAGACCGTGGTGACCCTTGTCACATGCTCACTATGGTCCACCACTGACTGATCTGATGATCAAAAAGGTCCTGGAAGGTGTTGGTTCTGTGCCCTAACAAAGTGTATAGACTGCCACCTTCTGGTGTAAAGAATTAGTATCCAGATCCAGTGCTCCCCCTTGTGTCCCTGTCAAGATCTGCCCTTTGGGTGAAGCTGCAGGAGGAAGCCAAGGTGACCCCGGGGCCGGTGGTGGCTTTAGGGTGATGTCCTCCTTCTGCCAGTGAAACTCTGAGAAAGAGAAGATACTGAGTTTTGAAAAGCTGTTTCTAAGTGACAGTGCTCTTGTTTTTAGAGACTGGGAAGGTGCTGGCAAGGGCGTCTTTGCACAGACAGGAGGTCTTTGTCGGGGATTTATTAGACCCTGTGTAGAGACAGCAGTGGTCAGTCCGTCCACAATTATTTACAGAGCACTTCATACGTACCAGACAAGTGCTTTGGTAAATAAGTTTGAACAAAACAAGCCAAGTTCCTGGTCTCGTTGTCTAGTGGGAAAGTTTGGTGATAAGATGAATTCTTTTTTAACTGATATACCTTAACTGAAGATGTCATCTGAACAGAAAAACTGAACGCTGCAGCGACTTGTATTTCAACACCTTCCAGCTGTTTTACACGTGTATGCACATTTTAAAAAGCTATAATCAAAATGCATGTTACCCTGAAGTTTGTTATAGTTCAATCATAATGAACACTCCTCTCTATGTTGCTACTTAATCTGCCATAATTATCCTTATAGCTACGTAGGAGGTAAATGTGTGGCCCATCAAAATCCATGTAGCAATTCCCTTAAGCTTAGACACATTTTTTTCCCTTTTCTTTTTCTGTAAGAGAAGTTGCTGATGTTGACTTCTTCATGCGGACTTTTTATTGCATTACTGTTTAGTAATCATGAATATGGTTCTAGGATCCCATGTGTTGCCATATTGCTTCCCCAAAGAGCTATTACTATTTATAATGGCATAGTTTATATTATATAAGTGAGTCGATTTTGCTGCAACATCGGGTACGTTGAATGTTGTGACTTTAACACATTTTTGAGAATTAATATTTTAAAAGAGGGTCCCAAATTTGCTTTAATCTGCATTTCTGTGGATATCAGTGCACAGGTTCTTTTTTTGCCTGTATAATTGCTCCTTTGTGAAACGGCTGTTCTCATTGCAGTTAAACATTTGAGTCTTTCCTGTGAAGACAGAAAAGCACCAGAAGACTGCAGTATTGCAGCCCAGGGAGTCAGAATGGCACTTACTGCATTATTCACTGGGTTAATAAGTCCTTCTGGAATCTTCCTAAGAAAGCTCAGCTGTTTCAAAATCTAGAGTGCAACTCTGTTCTGCTGCCAGAACTACTAAGTGAGGAAAGGGATGCTGTGACACCCTTGGCTGGGCTTGTCTCACTAATGGAAGGGACATAATTGCCCACTGTTTATTAAAGAGTTGGACATCAGCCCAGGTTACAATAACGCAAATGAAAATTATGTGATTGGAGAGTTAATTCGTTTCCTAGTGACTCTGAAGGATACAAAGCATCGTTGAATGTCTCTGTTGGAAAGGTCTTTCTGCTATGGCCCAGAGCCCTGGCCCAGAGCAGTCAAGTGACTTGCCCAAGCTTACAGAGAGAGCTAGAACCTCTAGCTCCTGGTTCTCATCTGTCCTAGATTTGAATCTAAATGAACCTGTGATTCTCTCCTTCCAGGCCCCTGCCCCCAATTGTCCACCTCTTCCCTGCCTGGATGACTTCCAGAACACGGTTCTGGGAACACTTTCTGTGTTGTGGGAGTTGGTTTCCTTTTCCTACCTAGCCTCCAGCAAGAACTCTGGGCCTTTCCTCTCTGGGAACTCCAAGTGCCCCACCACCCAGGGATCCAAGCAGGAGCTCAAATACTTGGCTTAAGCACAAGTTCTTTTCCTGAAAGAAGACTGGAAATGTTAGAAACTGGGCCTGTGTGAGGGTGAGCGATTTTGACTCTGTCAGAAAGGCTTTGGGTTTAATAACCCACCCCACTACTATTTTCTGGGATGATTGGATGAAGAAGGAACAAATATTTTATTAACACATACTATGCATTAGGCACCGCCTCATTTAGTTTCTTAAAAACACCTATAGAGTAACAGATTTGGAAATGAAGGCTCAGAGAGGTCAGGTAACTCCATCAGCTCCCACAGCTAAGATGTGTTACCCACTGATCCTCAAATGGGGGTATGGTGGGGACCTGGAATGGCCAATCAGAGTCTCTGGGGAGCTTTTCCAAACCATCTTGCTATGTTTTCCACTGACAATGACTGCACTGGTACAGAGCCATCTATAAGATTTGTGTGCCAGGGTGCCACCCCCGGGATATTCTAGTCTGGACAGGTGTCAGTAAACTGGTGATGTATATAGTAAGAGGCAGATTGAAATCTATGTAGAGGGGCTATAATGACGGGAAGGAAAAGAAGCATCTGAAGAAATTCCTCAGGGAAAAAGAAATAGAAGACTCCTAAGGATTGGGACACAGGGAAATATAACTCAAGACCAGAGAAGAGAAGTAGTCCCAGTGGGTGGGAGGGTGCGGGGGTGGGGGGTGGGGTGGGGAGCAGGCTGACCCATTCCCAGGAAGGATGTGGCTGGAGGGAAGAGGGGCATGGTGCAGGCCTGGCAGGGGTGGGTGGGTGGAAGATTTGTGGTAGAATCTCTCTCTACCACACTTAGAACAGAGAGGCAGCAGCTATTACCATAGAGCACTTGACCAGAGGTTCTAAGACCTAGTGCTGGCTGTGTGGCCTCAATCAAGTCACATCACCTCTCTTGGACTTGACTTCTTCTCCTTTACAAGTGGCCTAAAAATAACCTTCTCTGGCTACTTCTCAGAGAGATCATGGGAACCAACCAGGTTAACTCATATGAAAGGGTTTTGTAAATTGTGAAACACTGTGCAAATGTTCCACATGGACTACTGGGTACGGCAGTAAGTTCTAATTCGCTGTCATTCAGAATTTCAGCCCCTCAGTTTGTTTGTGGTTTGCTTTATTGGCAAGGTAGCATTTGAGAGTGAGAGTGTGCATGCCTACTAGACCCTGGCATAGGGTAAGCCCCCTGTTAGTGTGAATGCCCTCCCTTTCCCCAGCCCTGATGTTCTGTCCTGAGCCCATCCAGATGGATCAGCTACATAGAAAGTACCCTCTGAGACTTATCTGACTGACCTTTTTTTTTTTTTAATTTTTTTAACGTTTATTTATTTTTGAGACAGAGAGAGACAGAGCATGAACGGGGGAGGGGCAGAGAGAGAGGGAGACACAGAACCGGAAACAGGCTCCAGACTCTGAGCCATCAGCCCAGAGCCTGACGCGGGGCTCGAACTCACGGACCGCGAGATTGTGACCTGAGCTGAAGTCGGACACCTAACCGACTGAGCCACCCAGGCGCCCCTTATCTGACTGACCTTTAAAAAAATCCAGCTCCTTGAACATCACCCATCGTCAGGGAAATACAAATCAAAACCAGAATGAGATACCTCCTCACACCTGTCAGAATGGCTAACATGAACAACTCAGGCAACAACAGATGTTGGCGAGGATGCGGAGAAAGAGGATCTCTTTTGCACTGTTGGTGGGAATGCAAGCTGATGCAGCCACTCTGGAAATCAGTGTGGAGGTTCCTCAAAGAATTAAAAATAGAACTACCCTACGATCCAGCAATTGTACTACTAGGTATTTATCCAAGGAATACAGGTGTGCTGTTTCAAAGGGACACATGCACCCCAGTGTTTATAGCAGCACTATAGACAATAGCCAAAGTATGGAAAGAGCTCACATGTCCATTGACAGATGAATGGATAAAGAAGATGTGGTGGGTGTGTATACACACACACACACATATGTGTATATACACAAACACACTATATGTATACATATATACATCTACATACATACATACAAACAATGGAATATTACTTGACAATCAAAAAGAATGAAATCTTGCCATTTGCAACTACGTGGATGGAACTAGAGGGTAGAGGGTATTATGCTAAGTGATATAATCCAGAGAAAGACAAATGTCATATGTCTTCACTCATATGAGGAATTTAAGATACAAAACAGATGAACGTAAGGGAAGGGAAGCAAAATAATATAAAAACAAGGAAGGGAACAAAACATAAGAGAGTCTTAAATACAGAGAATAAACTGAGGGTGGCTGGAGGGGTTATGGGTGGGGGGGATGGGCTAAGTGGGTAAGGGACATCAATGAAGACATTTGTTGGGATGGGCACTGGGTGTTATACATAGGGGATGAGTCACTGGAATCTACTCCTGACATCATTATAGCACTATATGCTAACTAACTTGGATGTAAAATACATACATACATACATACGTAAAATTTAAAAAACCACCTCTTGATCTTTAAAGAGTTTTTAGTGAAAAGTTCATTCATACAACAAAACACATACTGACCTTAAGAAAAAATATCCCCCAAATCTCCTGTGAAGCCCTTACTTGTCCTTCCCAGATGCTGCCCCTTCACTCTGCTAGCCTCACTCTGTGTCGATCTTTCTTGTCCTTTTGAAAAATAACTTCATTACATATTTGATATCCCTAAGAAATGTATTCGTTTTTTTTCCGTTTCTGAACTTCTTTTTTCAAAGTTTTAATTTTTTTAAACGTTTATTTTTATTTTTGAGAATAAAATAAAGGGAGAGAGGGAGAGAGAGACAGAGTGTGAATGGGGGAGGGGCAGAGAGAGAGGCAGACACAAAATCCTAAACACGCTCCAGGCTCTGAGTTGTCAGCACAGAGCCTGACACAGGGCTCCAACCCATGAACCATGAGATCATGACCTGGGCTGAAGTCGGATGCTTAACTGACTGAGCCACTCAGGCACCCCTAATGTTTACTTAATTTTGAGAGACAGAGAGAGACAGAACACAAGCAGGGGAGGGGCAGAGAGAAAGGGAGACATAGACTCTGAAGCAGGCTCCAGGCTCTGAGCTGTTAGCACAGAGCCCGATGTGGGGCTCAAACCTATGAACCGTGAATTCATGACCTGAGTCGAAGTCAGATGCTTAAAAGACTAAGCCACCCAGGCGCCTGTATCTGAACTTTTAAAGTTAATTTATTTTGAGAAAGAGAGAGAGAGAGAGAGAGAGAGAGAGAGAGAGAGAGAGAGAGAGGCAAAGGGACAGAGAAAGGGGGGGGGGAGAGAGGGAGAGAGAGAATATCCCAATCAGGCTCTCCAGTGTCAGTGTAGAGCCCAATGCAAGGCTTGAACTCACAAACCAGGATTAGGACCAGAGCCGAAATCAAGAGTTGGATGCTTAACTGACTGAACCACCCAGGCACCCCATGTCTCTGAACTTTTATAAAGAGGATTGTACTATAAGTATGTTTCTATAACTTACTTCTTGCATCTGTGATGTCCCTATGGTGATAGATACAGCTGCAGCTCATTCATTTTTCACTGGTATATAGTATTCCATGATGGGGATGTGCTATCGTTCACTTACCTGTCCTACAGCAAATAGACATTGGGTTGTTTCCAGTTTGAGAATATTATAAACAATACTTTTCTAGGTCTCCTGTAGCATATGGGTAAGAGCTTGTATGTATCTACAAGTGGAAGTGCTGGGTCATTTAGCATGTAGGTCTTTAATTGCTTCTAAATTTCTGGTTACTGTGGACAAGACAAATCTTGATTAACAACAGATAGGAAGTAGGAAGGCACTTGTCTGTCAGCCAGGGCTTGAGACTGACTCACCAGAGAAGAAATCCCACCTGATCCTGTGACTAGCTACAGCCAGCTCTGTAGCACCATCCAGTATTTGCTCATTTTGGTTTTAGTTTGCATTTCTTTATTAATAAGGACGTTGAGCATCTTTTCATGTACTTGTGGCCTTTTGGTTTTCATGTCTGAAATGCCTGTTCATGTCTTTTGCCCATTTAAAAAATTAAGTTTTTTCCTATTGAGGTGTAGCTGCCTTTTATAGATTCTGGACACGAATTCTTTGCCAGTTGTATGTGTGATAGTGATCTTCTCCCAGTCTCTGGCTTGTCTTGTCACGCTCTGTGATTTTTTTCCCCCAATGAATAGAAGTTCTTATTTTAATGCACAGTCCATCTTTCCCTTCATCATTTCCTTCACTTTTGGCATCTTGTTTAGGAAATTATTTTTCACCTGAGATCACACAGATAATCTCCCACATTTCCTGCTGTAAGTTACAAAATTCCAAATGCCTTTCTCAGGACTGTTCTGTCTTCCGAGCTCCTGCATCTTTCCATAAAATGTAAGCCAGAGGTTATTTCTATTCTAGTATGTCTCCTCTCAGCACAGAGGGCTTTGGGTTCTGACAGGTGCCAAGAGAAGGACTTCATTGGGGGCTGCAGGCTTGGCTCTCAAAGGCCCTGTGTCCTGCATCCTTCAGCTGCTCCAAAGCCCCTAGGAGGCGCCTCCACACCAGATATGGAGCTCCCTACCCTACAATCTGCTCGGCTCAGAGGTGGTGGAGCCCGTCCCTCGGCCCTGCTCAGCTGTGCCCAGCTCCTGCCCTCATGCTCTCACCTCCCAGCAGCCCGCAACGGTAGCACCTTTGCATCGGCTAACATCCTCCTGCCGTCACCCAGCTTCACACTGGGCCTGAGCCTCTGGGGCTCAGGCCTCTCCTTGGTTTGGAAAGAACCACATGAAAGCTTCCTCACCAGTCTTTCAAACCCGTCCTCCTCCCTCTTGCTTTGTCTCCTTTCCTGGAATTCCTTCTGATTCTGTATGGTCATTTGGAGGACCCCTCACAACAGTTTGTTATTAGGTCAGATGCTGCTATCTATGGTTTAATTCTGCCCCAAACCTCTTTGGCATGTAACTGAATGAACTACAGGCTCCTCAAAGGACCAAAACTCTTAGGAGATCACAAAAAGTGTAACATACTGAGGGTGAGGCATGGTGCCCTTTGCCTGTCTGAATACTCCATTTTATTTTCACCAGTTAATAGCTGCCTATTTCCTCTTACCTCGGTCTTCTTATCTGGAAGACCCAGTTAATAATCACAGTATTATAGGGGTGCCTGGGTGGCTTAGTCGGTTAAGTGTCTGACTTCGGCTCAGATCATGATCTCACCATTTGTGGGTTCGAGCCCCGCGTTGGGCTCTGTGCTGAACTCTTGCTCAGAGCCTGGAGCCTGCTTCGGATTCTGTGTCTCCTTCTCTTTCTGCCCCTCCCCATCTCGTGCTCTGTCTCACTCTGTCTCTCAAAAATAAATAAATGTAATAAAAAAATTTTTTAAATAAAAAAATAATCGTAGTATTACAGATGAAACGAGACAACACAGGGAAGGCTCACTGTGCTTGGCACTTAATAGGAATCCATAAGTATTTGTTTCCTGTTGTCTTAGCTTGAGTTCCCCAGAAAACAGAGCCTGTAGCCGGGCTTATGCACTGATGCTTTATTGGCTGGCTTCACCCAGGGCAACAAGAGTGAGGGGGAAAAGAGAAGAGAGGGAGGAAGGAAGAGCAAATACTGGATGGTGGTACTGAGCTGGCATGGCGGGTTATGGGGTCATGTGGGATTTCTCTGAAGAGACCGTCTGGAGCCTTGGAGGAGAGAAGAACACCTTACTTGCCAGCACCTTCCTATTTCCTGTCTCTGGCTAATCAAAGTTTGCCCTACAGGGTACTTAGCCCTTGAATTTCTGCATGCCCCTACAAGCCCACCCCCCTGAGACTTCAGGCAACCTCTGGAGAAGCCAAGGCCTCTATGAGTCAGGTGAGCTCAGGTCTGGGGGTCTGAGCTACTGTGATTCTTGCTGTGGTGGGCAGGATGGAAGCACCTAGTACTCTGGCCCTTGTCCTTAGAGGACGTGGAGGCAACCAGTGGCACTGGGAGAGGGGGTGATGGTGGTAGCTGCTAGGACCTTATGAGCTCACAAATAGTATGAGCTCTGCCAGGACCACTTGGGCCAAGAATTAAGGAGAGGGGTCAAGGCCTGGGACAAGGAATGTTTGAGGGCCAAGGAGACATAATAGGGAGCATATAAACTGGATCTGGTACATCTTTCACTCTTAGGTTTATGTGACCTCTGCTTCCTAGAACAGCGCATCCACATGGACGTAGGTATGTCCATATTCCTTAACTCATTCTACATTTATTTGCACAGTACCCATAAGGGTGCAGAGATGAATGAAGCACGCATCAAGCACATGACTTCATGCACTGTGCAGATAGTCTATTGGGGAAGGACCAGCGGAGTGAACTTCGTATGGCCACTGAATGCTATGCAGAGTTATGTTAGCATCATCGGTTATTCCAGGGCTCAGCAAGAATTTTCTGTAGAAGGCTAGAGAGCAAATAGTTCAGGCTTGGCAGGCCACATACAGCTCTTGCATTCTGTTTATACCCCTTTGAAAACGCAAACACCTTTCTTAACTTGTATTCCCAATAAAAACAGACTGGAGGCACTAACAATCTCCCGACCTAAGTGGCTTAGCACATTGAAGGTTTAGACTTGCTCACTTACTGTCCCAGGCAGCCTCAGTGATCTCCTGAGCAGCTAGGCTCCGTGTGGTACTTCAGGGACCCAGGCCACCTCCATCTTGTAAGGCCACCATCTCTGCCATCCTAAGAAAGGAGAAAAGAGGGTTGAAGGCTTGCCTGAGATCTCTGAAGAGGCACATTACTTCTGCAAACATGTTCTTGGTTAGAATTCAAACGGTCCCAACAGAACCGCAAGGGATATGAGGAAATCACTTTCCAGTATGTCTAGGAAGAGGCAACAGCTTGATAAATACATTATAGCACTGTCTGTGGCAGAGAGTAAAGAGGACTTTAAGACACGTGCCTGTGTCAGAGGAGTCCAGGATCTGGCTGGGGAGAAAAGTGAGCATGTATGAAAATGTGAGTGACAGTACAATTGCAAACACCGTGTCAACCATGGCATTCGCAGTATAGGTGCTGACTATATCAGTAACTATACGATAACAAAAGACTGTAAGAGTTCACAGAACCAAGAGATTGAACTGATCTGGAGTAGTTGGATAAAGTTTCATGGAGAAGGCGACTTGAATTAGGTCTTGAAGGACTGGTGAAATGTAGCCAGAAGCAGAGGAGGGGGGAAGCAGCATCAACAAAAGGGTCACCCTGGAGAAGGTGTACAAGTCCTGAGTTAACACTCGGTAAAGTGCACGGGCTAACCAGTCCTGATGATTACTGGCCAGGTGAGTCTCAGTTGTTGGGTCTGGGAGAGGTTCCTAGGGCCGGGACCCCGAGGTGTGTGTGTGCGTGGGTGCTCAGGACAGCAGTTAGAGATGACTTCCGATCGATTTAACCACCCTGCTGAAGGATGTTATTCGTCTTTGAACACCCAGGATGGCTCTATCAGTGCCTGCTGGCTAAACATCTGCCCTGCATTGGAGACTAATGGCAGCTGAGGCTGTAAAAGTCACGTTGGAGTTAAGTTGTGAAGGGCTTTAACTTTTTTTTTCATTTTATTTATTTGAGAGAGAGAGAGAGAGAGCACAATCAGGGGAAAGGGGCAGTGGGGGGAGAGGGGGAGGAGGAGGAGGAAGGGGAGGGGGAGAGAGAGAAACAATCTTTAAAAAATTTTTTTTTAATTTTTAATGTTTTTATTTATTTTTGAAGGAGAGCGAGCGAATGGGGGAGGGGCAGAGAGAGAGGGAGACACAGAATCCAAACCAGGCTCCAGTCAACACAGAACTGGATGCGGGGCTCGAACTCACAAACCGCGAGATCATGAGTGGAACAGAAGTTGGATGCTCAACCGACTGAGCCACCCAGGCGCCCCCCCCAACCAAAAAAATTTTTTTTAACATTTATTCAGGTTTTGAGAGACAGAGAGCATGAGCAGGGGAGGGGAAGACAGAGAGGGAGACACAGAATCCAAAGCAGGCTTCAGGCTCTGAGCTGTCAGCACAAAGCCCAATGCCGGACTTGAACTCAGGAACCGTGAGACCACAACCTGAGCTGAAGTCAGATGCTTAACCAACTGAGCTACCAAGGCACCACAAATTGTGAAGGGCTTTAAACACCCAGGTGCTTGGGATTCCCAAAGATGAACATCGTTTATTTTCAGAGACAAAACTTAGGACCCCCCCCCCCATAAACATCTAATAATGAATGAATGGTTAAAAAAAACAATAGTCTATCTATACAATGGAATAGCCTGTAATCATTGAAAATCAAGTTCCTGATGACTCATTGATGACATAGAATAAGAGAAAAATAGGAAACTATCAAGTAGAATACCAATAATTAAAACTATAAAGATATTAAGAATAAACATTAAACTGTAAATTATGGTTATTTTTGATGGTAGTAGGATGCTTGATTTTTCTTTTCATAATTTTTTGTGTTTTAACTTTCTGTAATGAGTACATAGAATTTTTAGAGTGACTAACGTGTAATAAATATTCTTTTTCAAATGCAAAGCTTAAACACGTGGAGTTTGGTCAGGTGGTTGCTGTTTCTGTTTTATTCTTTCAGTGCAGGTGGATCCTATCTTCATATGCACAGCATGCAGGATCTGTTCACCCACATCGTTCAGTTCACAGTGGCTGAGTGCCATCTGTGCCTGTGGTATGAGACTTCGCTTGCCACTGTGCATATGACTGGAAAACCCTCCTGACTTGTCATCATTCTTGAAAGGTCTTCCAGGGCACCTGTAATTTTAGCCATTTCCTGAGGCTTCTGGAGCTCCAGGGTGAATATCTAGATCAGGAAAGCACCTGATCACTGGGAGTAGGAGCTCCGAGATGTGGGAAGGCGGAAGATGGCCATAGAACTACAGGGAGTGAGATCACATTCAGACAGAACTTCTCAATGTGTAGATGACAAAAATGAGGCCAGCAAGAGGAAGGCTCCTGCTCAAGATTACACAGTTAGTGGCAAGTGGGGACTTGGGCCCAGGTCTCCAGCATCCTGTGCTGTCATTAATAGTCACGAGCCTGTAGGGGCACCTGGGTGGCTAGATTGGTTAAGCGTCTGACTTTGGCTCAGGCCATGATATGGTGGTTTCTGGGTTCAAGCCCCTTGTTGGGCTCTGTGCTGACAGCTCGGAGCCTGGAGCCTGCTTTGGGTTCTGTGTGTCCTCCTCTCTCTCTCTCTGCCCCTCCCCTGCTCAAGAGTAAATAAACATTAAAAAAACAATTAAAAAATTTTTTAAACAAAACAAATGAGTCACATGCCTGTAGACAACTGGCTTTTCTAGGTTCTGGTCAAATTCATTTTTTTTTGCCCGCTTTTCAGATGTAGTGTAGGTTGAAGTTCACTGAATCGTTTCTATTTCTTGTCTATTCAGTTTATTCAAGTCTCTTTAACTGCATGCTGATCTTGTTTAATTCCAATATAGTACCAAAATAGTGAAAAGATTCTCTGAAAACAGTCTGGCAGTTTCTGAAAAATGTTTGTAAACACAGAGTTACTGTAAGACCCAGCAAAAGCCATTCCTACATATATACCCAAGAGACTGTAAGCACAGGTCCACTTAAAATCACACACCCATGTTCATAGCAGCATTATCCATGATAGCCAAAAAGTGGAAACCTCCATGCCCACCCACTGATGAATGGATAAGCAAACCATCCTATAACCATACAATGGCACCTTATATGGCAATTAAGAAGGAATGAAGTGCTGATACATGCTCAAGCATGGATGCACCTTGAGAATGTTTGCTAAGTGAAAGAAGCCAGTCACCAAAGACATGTTGTATGGTTCCATTTGTATGCAATTTCCAGAATGGGCATCTCCATAGAGACAGCATAGATTCGTGGTTTCCAGAGGCTGGGGGAAGATGAATGGTAGTAACTGCTAACGAATATGGCATTTCTTTACCGAATGATAAAACTGTTCTGAAAGGAGATAGTGGAGGAAAACCACAATGAGAGTTTTGTAATACAACGATCTACATTTAGAAGCTAGATGCGTGAGCCTAAGAGAGCATTTATATGCAGGTCTTCTGCTCCAAGTGGAGTGGTGGAATGCATTGTGCCTTATGAGGTAGCTAATGAGATACTAATTAGAATCCTAGTTCCTCCACTAGCCAGATGCAAGGCCTTAGTCAAGTTGCTCACTCTTGATCAACCTCTGTTTCTTCATCTGTGAAATGGGGCAATGAAGTCTGTCTAGCAGGTAGTTGCACGTACAGAGCCTCACACTCATCACTTGGTTGCCTTTGGCTTCCCTTTCTCACCTCTTCTCCTGTCTCGGGAGCTGTGCAATATTGGGGGTGTTTGCCCTCCTTAGCAGGTGCAAGACGACCTCCTGACACAGGGGTCTGGAAGCTTTTCTGAGTGAGGGCTTCTCAAGTATCACAGGCACAGGCATCGTTTCTTTCCCATAGCTTTTCTCTAACTCTGTAGTTGGTGACTAGAACAAGGCTTCTCACACCAAAATGTACATTGAATCGCTTGGGGATCTTAAAGTGTAGATTCTGAATTTCTGAGTCACAAGTCTGGGGTGGAACCCGAGAGTCTGCATTTCTAAACATCTCCCAGGTTGTGCTATTGTTTCTCACCCTTGCAAACACCTGCGAAGTATGGTATGAAGTCCCTGGAAATGTTAAGTTAGAATCACTGATGGACTCTTGAGCATGTAGCAAACTTCGAGTGTCAGTATAAGGTCCATAGAGATAAAATAAATTAATATGGGTTCTTTAAGAGGCTTACAGAGATAGCGTCAGAAATACTATCAAGATTTTTTGCAAGTCCTTTCAGGTATTCACAGAAACATCTAGAGCCTTCCACGAGAGCCCAGAGACGACATACGAAATTCTAATTAGAACCATAAATATCCAGAGTTGCATGAAGTGTCCACGCTTTCCAAGCACAGCTTTAAACTAGTATCTCCTTCAATCTGCTTAGACCAAGTCTAGGAAGTAGGTAGAAGAGGAACAATTGTCCTTATTTTGTAGATGACAAAGGTGAGGTTCAAGCAGGTTAAGGGGCCTGTGAAGGGCACCTGGATGGTCAGTGGCTGAGCCAGGCATATGGAAGGCCCCTCCTCCCAGCACCTGGGTCCCCTCCCCTCCCCTTCTGAGGACATGACACAGGATTCTGTGCAACTGCACATCTTCCCTCTGGTGGGTGGACAAACTAGGCAGCTTCAGGGATAAAGAGGCAAGAGACAGAACCTCTAGCAAAGAGTATCGGCAGAGGTCTCAGATAATAGAGCTAGTAATAGTCCTACCCTTCTCTTTGCCCCCCCGACCCCTATCAGAACTAAAAAATGTCAGTCTTGCCTACACTAAAACAAGCCTGTTTGGGATCAAAACACCCACGTTGCTATCTTCTTGCTCTCATTGTTTATAGGACACAGGAAGGCCAAAGGTCCCCAGCCTTCAGCGTGTCCCCAGACTCCCTTTCACACAGCCTACCGTGGCCTATCCGACTTGGCCCCTGAAACCTCTCAGGCCTTTGGCGAGGGGCCCAGTGGGAAAGCAGAAACAATCTCTCTTCAGAGTTGGAGTTTATGTCTGATAATTCATCAGCCAGGCATTCGAAGTCTTAAGGGTAGGTGTGATTTTCAACCTTAATGTTTTAATTTCCATGCTGGGGCTCCACCCCTGGAGATCTGTGGTGGGGCTCGCATTTCTTCAAGTTTTCCAGGCATGCTAATGGGTAGCCAGAGTGGCAAGGATTTGTGGATCCCCCAACCCCAAAGACAGGTTACTTCTCTCCATTCTGTCCCACGTAGAGAGACTTTGCTCACCCTAGATTAAACATGTTACATGAATTTCATTCCACACAAATTAAGTTGTGTGTAGGAAGTGCAGGCTGGAAGGGAGACTGGTTCATTTCGTGGTTCTACCACTTGCCCCTCTCAGACAGCCCATGAGTGTGTTATGGGCACAGACCTTTGGGTTTGCCTCCCAACTCCACTGCTGATGAATTCAACACACTGCTAAATCCTTCCCAAGCCTCAGCTTTCTTATCTGTGACATGGGGCTGTGTTTTGTAGAAGGGATGCAGGGCTGGGAAGAGGGCATACTTGTCTGGCCCTGAGCATGGGGGTCCCTGTAAGGTTTGCATCCTAGGCACCTCACTTGCCTCACCTCGGTCCTTGCTCTGAGTGGGTGCAAGGAGATAGCACATGCTCAGTGCTTAGCATCGTGTCAGGTGTAAGCCAAGCACTCAATAAATGGTGAGCAGGAGCCAAGAGGTGGGTCTACTACGTGCCTCTCAACTCAGCCGATTCCAAATTGTTTTATTCCACCCTAACAAGTGAAATTCCATTCCTTTCTATTTAACTCAGGTCAACAACCCAATTCCATCCCTCCTCTCCACCCCCCCCCCCCAACTCCTGCAGCTTTCCGAACTGGCCACAGCAACTTAATTTCACTCAGTTCAATTCTTCTAACATCCCCCGACTCCCAGAATTGTCAGATTCAATGACCACAAACACGCAGGGGGCCCAGTTTAGATAATCAGGGAGCAATTATTTTAGCATCAGTATGTCCATGCTATGTTCAAGTTTAAACTGGAAATAGATCAGGCGTAGTGTTATTTGGCCGCACCACCACCTGCCCTTCACCGCTCAGGCAGAGTTGGGCTCTTTGCTCGCTGGGGCTTTTTCTGCCCGCCTTACGGCATTTACAGCGTAAGACAAGTTGTAAGGGCTCCCTGGCAGACTGGGAGCACCTGGAAGACGACACTAATTCATATCTCTGTTTCTATCACTTAGCATAGCTCCCGGGACTGTTTGAGGAAGATAGGAAGGAAGGAAGGGAGTGAGGGAGCGAAGGGGAAAGAAAAGGAAACAAGGAAGGAAGGAAAGTTTGGTTGTCCACTCATCTGATTTCGCATATGAAAACAGAGAAGCAAAAATTACTCCCTCCTTTGTGCTCAACACTTTGTAATTTCAGTAATTAACACATGCCCAGCATTTTAACATTTACAAATAGATGACACATGTTTATCTTATTTTATCTTCATAGTAAGGCTTTTTTCTAATGTTTATTTATTTTTGAGAGAGAGAGACAGCGCGAGCAGGGAAGGGGCAGAGAAAGAGGGAAACCCAGAATCCCAGGCAGGCTCCAGGCTCTGAGCTGTCAACACAGAGCCCAACACGGGGCTCGAACCCACAAACCTCGAGATCATGACCTGAGCTGAAGTCAGACGCTTAACCAACTGAGCTACTTAGGCGCCTCTGGTTTTTTCAATGTTTATTTATTTTTGAGAGAGAGAGAATGCAGGAGCAGGGGAGGGGCAAAGAGAGAGGAAGAGAGAATCCCAAGCAGGCCCCACACCCCACACTGTCAGTGCAGAGGCCGACACAAGGCTTGAACCCACGAACCACGATATCATGACCTGAGCTGAAATCAAGAGTCTGACACTTAACCGACTGAGCCACCCGGGTGCCCCTTCATAGCAAGACTTTAGAATAGGTCTTACTTGTAACCGCAGGCGGCAGAGTTGGTTGCCCACTCACCAGTTATTCCGGGGGTCCCCATCTGTCTCCTTTTCTGTGTGAATATTGGGCCTCGGCTTTGTTCCTTCTTCCTGGGCCTCAGAGGGGGTGGGCGCTGCTCCCCGATCCCCAGATCTCGGAGCAGCACAGGGCAGGGTGGGGGGCACTCCCTTTGCTAGTCGCCAGTTAGGCACCTGGCACAGTCCTAGAGGGATGCAGGAGCAAGTCTGGTGAAGGTATTCGAGGAATGATTCTCCTCGCTCTTCACAGAGCTGCCGTTCTGCTCCTTGGCTGCTGGACGGTGTTGCGTCTGAGCTTGAGGCCTGGAGGAGGCGCAGTTATCCTGAGCAGACACGGGCAGAGCAGGGAGACGGAAGGAACCTGGGGGCTGGAGAACAGCCTGGAGCTGAGAGAGCCCATCCTGACCCTCCTCCCTCCCACTTCTCCCTGCGAGACTCTTGATTGTCTCAGCTGTTGTGAGTTGGGTTTTCTGTTCTTTGCAGCTGAAAGCATTCCGCTCGACACGCTCCTTCTCATGGGTGAGAACAAATTGAGGCATCAGAAGGGAAATGACTTGCCCGGGCCGAGTAGCTGGTAAACCGCAGAAAAGGGTCCCAGTCCCAGCTGTACCTGAGTTCAGGTCCAAGGCTGCCTCCACTATGCCTCATGCCCCTCGCTCACCATCGTTCCCTCCTTGGAGTTTGCCACCTTAACTCAGATTCCCACTGTTCAGCTGTCTCTTTGGGTTGAGTAAGATATTGAGGACCTTCATAAAAATGCAACTACATTTGTATTTCACTTCTGAACGTGTATGTCTGTGCAGTGTGACAGATTGTTCTTTTCTCCCCTGAGAAGTAACAATTAATCCACTTTATTATATCAGCAGATTATCTTTTTTTTTTTTGAATCTAATTTCTTGTCAAACAGGCTAACATACAGTGTATACAGTGTGCTCTTGATTTTGGGGGTAGATTCCCGTGGTTCATTGCTTACACACAACACCCAGTGCTCATCCCAGGTTACCATGTGGATATACTTGCTCACACAGGTGACTTTTCTTGTAGCCCAAAGAGGGATTTTTCTCCTTTTGAAAACACATTTTCCCCAGAAGGATGAAACATTTTAAAAGCATGTATTTTCATAGTATGTAGGAATTACAAATAACCATTTTTTTTTTTTTTTTAAAGTCGCAAGGCACAGGCCTGGTCAGCAGATGTGAGGGCTTTAAATTTGCTTTCAGGTCTCCCTTCTAATTTATTCTTCATCTTTCACAAGTGGTATTAGAACATAAAGATTTCATCCTCCCTGCAGAGAATTAAAAGCACTTCACGTGAAAAATCAACTTTTTTTTTCCTAGTAAGAAAAATAGTGTGATATCAGGGATTGTGAATATAATTAATGCTGCTGAATTATACACTTAAAAATGGGTACAATGGCACATTTTATGTTATATATTTTTTACCACGATTTAAAATTTAATAATATATCAAAAGCCTTAAGTTATATACTTTAAATGGGTGAATTGTATGGTAAGTGAATTATATCTCAATAAAGCTGTTAAAAAAAGTAGAAAGGGCTATTATTTCCATTAAGAAAATGTTGTTTTCCATTGGCATTTACGTTTCTTAAAAAGTGACCTGATGTCTAAATCATTTCAACTTCATTAATAAAAGGGACCCATGTGTGATCACCCATGTATAAACATCAGTGGTAGTTATCACAACATTTATAATAACTTCTTTGGGGTAATGTTTTATTTATTTTGTTTGTTTATTTTTAATTTTTTAATGGTTGTTTATTTTTGAGAGACAGAGAGAGAGAGAGAGAGACCTCACAAGCAGAGGAGGGGCAGAGAGAGAGGGAGACACAGAATCGGAAGCAGGCTCCAGGCTCTGAGCTGTCAGCACAGAGCCCGACGTGGGGCTTGAACTCGTGAGCTGTAAGATCATGACCTGAGCCCAAGTCAGTCGGAGCCACCCAGGCGCCCCTATTTTTATATCATTTGAAACTTTCAGAAAAGTTGTTAGCATTTTACGTGTTCTTAAAATAACATAGGACACATATAGACACACAAAGAGGGGAAATTTGGACAATCTAAAGTAAGTATTATGCCATGCCATCAGGAGAAAATCCCATCATACAAAATAAACACAACTTTGAAATAACTAAAGAAATGCCACCACTTTAATACAATTGAAGTTCAGCATACAGCGGTTTCACTACCCAATGATAAAGCGCCTGGGCTCCTTACAGGTAAGGAGTTTGTGTATTACAGTTATGTGCTCCACATTTTTACACAAGGAAGCCATTCAAGCGCATACTTCATTTATTTATTATTTTTTGAGAGAGAGAGAGAACATGTGAGTGGGAGAGGAGGAGAGAGAGAGAAAAAAAATTTTTTTTTAATTTTGAGAGAGAGAAACTCTTAAGCAGGCTCCACACTCAGCACAGAGTCTGAGTTGGGGCTTGATCCCAAGACCCTGGATCATGACCTGAGCCGACATCAAGAGTCTGACGCTCAATGGACTGAGTCACCCAGGCTCCCACAAATGCATACTTTAAAATGGGAATACACTTAATACATGGCCTTTAAATTGTTTTAAAATTTTTCAGTGCAGGGGTGCCTGGGTGGCTCAGTCGGTTGAGCGTCTGACTTCGGCTCAGGTCATGATCTCACAGTCTGTGGGTTCGAGCCCCGTGTCGGGCTCTGCGCTGACAGGTCAGAGCCCGGAGCCTGCTTCAGATTCTGTCTCCCTCTCTCTCTGCTCCTCCCCAACTCGTGCTCTGTCTCTCTCAAAAATAAATAAACATTAAAAAAAATCAGTGCCAACATCTACAAATATGCACTTCTTGCAGCAAACTCCCATTTTCTCTTTCATAGGGTTCTGGGTCCCCTCCCCAGCTTCACAGCTCCCGCAGTGTATCCCTGGGGGAATGTCCTTTTCCAGCCCCTCTTCTCTCCCTGTTCCTGCCCTTCCAGGCTTGGAAACCCGAGAGGGAAACCAGTCTTCTCCCACAACTGACTGACTGTGATGGGGAGGGGGTCCCCCTGGTTGCTCTAATTGCTGATCTTTGGGATGGCCAGGGGACCTTGGTCCCTGAGCTACCTCACTGTCAAGAGGTTCCGTGTGGATGGGTAGAGCAGAAGCTCCATCCAGCCCCAGTGTGACAGGAATCAAGCTCACGCAATCCCTTTGACATCGGTCGGTGCAAAATTGATCAGGCTCCCAACTTCCGGCTGCCTCACTCCGCCCCACCTCGTGTGCATCCCCCACTGGCGGTACCACACTGCAGCCTGCTCTCCCTGTCTCTTTACTTTCCAGCTCTGGAGCCCCCAGCCGTACCTTTCCAGAAATGGGATTAGAGCATGTTGGTTTGAAACCCTCTTAGGAACTCCCCTGGTGTAACCTGAGAAGGGTCGGTGCACAGAGAGTTCAGAGAGACTGAAGGAAGAGGCAGCCACTCCAGGTTGGTCCTGGCAATTTTAATAAGCAAAGGGAACTTACATATGAGGCTCGTCTGGCTGCAGCAAGACCAATAGGTCCCTGCAGCCGCCCTCCAAACCCTTAAAAGTTTACAAAGAGGATTTAATTGGGTTTAGTCACGCCTACAAAGTAGATGTTCTCAACACATCACTGTCTCAAGGCCAGGTCCTTGGTGCTGCCTCTGGGAGCAGGAAAAGCCAGCAGAACTCACTTTCCAGGACAGGGGAGGAGTGAGGAGCCTCCCAGCGCCTGGGTCTGGCTTATAAATCAATCTGAGGTCATGTCTTTGCGATGATATTCCCCAGCAGAGGAAGTGGCCCTGGTCCCTTCTAGCTAACTCACCCTAGTGAGCCTCCTCTTCACCTCCCCCAGCTCTGCTCAGGCCAGCAAGCTCTGAGGCCCTATAAAAGATTGTCTCAGGGTCATTATCTTGGTACTTCTACTGTTGGCCTTTATGCATGGGACCAATCAGGGGACCCCCTCACAATGGCAGGAGATGGCAAAAAAGTCATCTCAATTTACAAACGTGCTCACCCCTCAAAGTTAATCATCAATCCCCCTCCCCCAGTGCATCTTGCAGGGACCCAGGGTGGAATCATGGGGCTCGGGTGGGAGAAATGGGGTGCTGATTCTCTAGAAATGGTGTTTTGCATGTTAGAAAATTTGTACAGGGGTAGCTGGTGGAGTTGTTATAAAAATGTGAGGTTTCCAGCTATGGGATCTCATAGGCAATTCTGGAAAAGAGGAAAGATCCCACCGTCATGATATGTTGTTCAAATATAGTGAGGCAGTGCTACCCCAGGGACATTAATGAGCAGAAAGAGGGGCAGGGGTTAGGGGTGGGGCTGAGGCAGGGCTGCTATTTGAAGGAGACACCTGCTGGGGAGCAGGAAGGAGCCTTCCAGCCAGGGAAGAATGTTTGCTAAGACTCTGGCTTGAAAGGATAGGGCCTGTTCAGGAAAGAGCCTGGGAGTGCCTGGGCAGGGAAGAGAGATGATTCTAGCAAGTGGGTTGCAGCCAGTTATGAAGGCTATGGGGGTCCACATAAGGAGCATGGGCTTCTGTTGGCTTAGTGGGACACTCCAAGAATCTTCAAGTAGGAGAGTAACACCATGGTATTTTTTGTGTACTGTCTCCTTATGATAAAGACTATTACCATGAACTATATAAAGTTTCTACTTCTAACATGTTTCTAAAGTCATAGGATATACATCAATATCCCAGAATGCAAATTCCCATAGGATTTTATTTATATAAAATTTATTTAATTTATATAAAACTATTATTTATTTATAACTAATAATTAAAAGTAAATACATTCTTTGTGCAGCTATTTTAATATAGAAACATAGTATATATTTTCATTTCTACTGAATTATAAGCCCTGCTAAATAACTATGAAGTCTGAGCAAAACTGCCAAGTCTATAAAAAAATAAAATTCTATAGAAAACCATTTTTTATTTTATTTTTTTAAAGTTTATTTATTTATTCCGAGAGAGAAGACAGTGTGAGTGAGGGAGAGGCAGAGAGAGAGGGAGAGAGAGAATCCCAAGCAGGCTCTGCACTGTCCGCACAGAGCCCTACGTAAGGCTCGAACTCACAAACTCATGAACCATGAGATCATGACCTGAGCCGAAATCAAGAGGTGGACACTTAACCAACTGAGCCACCCAGTCGCCCCTAGAAAAACATTTTTTAAAATTTCATTTTCCATTAAAAAAATAACTTTGTTTTGAAGAGCTTCACCTAGAAACTACTGACACAGAGCTGGGCTTATACGGCATACAGGATTTTCCCACCTTGCAGTGACACAGGTAAATGATTCAGTATTTTTTTGCTGTTGGAAACAGTAACCGAGTTTCAGAATAAAAGTATTTTCCCTGGTTCTTCACAACTCACTTTGAATATTGTGTGGCTATTTCTAAAGCTACCTGTACTTCCTGTTCTTATTTTAAAAAAATTAAATCTATGGAAGAGTGGCAAATAATACAACACTTGCTTACTCTTCAATGAGATCTGCTAGCTTTAACATTTTAGTGCATTATATATATTCTATATATTGACATTTTGGAAGATCATGGGCACAAGTTTTGTAGCATGTCCCTTAATTTGGATTTGTCTGGCTGTTTTGTCATGATTAGGTCCAGCTTACGAGTTTTTGGCAGAAACAGTGTGTCCTCCTCAGTGCATCATACCAGGAGGCACATGATGTTGGTTGTCTCATTAATGGTGATGTTAACTTTGATCAGTTGGTTAAGGTTGTGTTTCTAGATCTTTCAACTGTAAAGGGACTCTTTTCATTTTGTAATTAAAAATACACAAACCAGGGGTGCCTGGGTGGCTCAGTAGGTTGAGTGACCAACTTCGGCTCAGGTCATGATCTCACGGTCTGTGAGTTCGAGTCCCGTGTCGGGCTCTGTGCTGATGGCTTGGAGCCTGGAGCCTGCTTCAGATTCCGTGTCTCCTCTCTCTGCCCCTCACCCACTCATGCTCTGTCTCTCTGTCTCTCTCTCAAAAATAAATAAACGTTAAGAAATAATAAATAAATACACAATAATAAAAAAATACACAAATCATTGGGGTGCCTGGCTGGCTACGGTCATTAGAGCATGTGATTTTTTTTTCTTTTTTTTTGAGCGTGCAACTCTTGATCTCAGGGTGGTGAGGTCCAGCCCAGGTGTAGAGATTACTTAAAAACAAAATATTAAAAAAAATTTTTTTAAATACACAATCATTTATTAGTATAATAGTTAGAAAATGATGATTTTCTTACTCATCATTTCTTCTACATTTATTATTTGATAGGAAGAGCTTTCTTTCTCTTTACTGTTTCCTATCCCTTAATTAATTATTTATCTATTTGTATATCTGTTTGTGTTTGTAAGTATCAATATGGGCTAATAGAGTCTTTAGATGGATAACATCTTATAATCTTTTACAGTTATTATTTATTTTGATGCCCAAATTGTCTCTGGTTTGTCCAGTAGGTAACCTTTTCCCGCTGTTTTTTTTTTTTTTTTTTTAATGTCCCTATCAGCTTTTTCAAATTAATTGGGGTATTTCCCATCTACTAAAAAATTTCAAAACCCCCTCATTTTCTGGTCCTGCAAGATGTTCCAGACTCACCTTCTACTTCCCTGCCCAAGTCCTGGAATCAACTATTTCTCTAAGGAGCCCTTGGTGCTTTTACTGGACAATGGTGTTTGGAAACCAATATTTGGGTGCTGAATGTGATATAGAATGCATTTTAGAAAAATAAAACAGAACTCAGCACGTGATGCAGGGGCAGTTGCACAGGGAACCAGACAAAAGGCCTTCTCCTTTCTTGTCTTTCCTGGGAGGGCACTTGGGCATTAGTGGCCTTACACTTAGCAACATGTGCTTCTCTGAGCTGGGCTGGCTGCCAGAAACCCAATTGGAGAAAGGATGGAGCCTTCTTTATGGCCTCCTGCCCTCTTTTGCTGCCTCCTGGGTATTGAAGTCCCTCAGGTTCCTGCCTTTAGTGAACCTGAGAGCTTGTCCTGCTCTGAAACTTTCCAGTTCCCTAGATCCAAAAAGGTACCTCCCCCCCCGCCCACCTCTCCCAAGTGCTCCAGGCTTTGGAAATAGGAATATGAAGATTTGCACTCAAATTGTGGTTCCTCTACCTGTGTAACTATGTATTAATGTTCCTGGGCCTCAGTTTTCTTATCTTTAAACTTTCTTATCTTTCTTATCCTTACTATCAAAAAACAAATTACCGTGAAAGTGCTTTGTGAACCATAACACCTCCATAAAAATGTAAGAGGTCATTACTACTATAAATTAAATCTTCTGATGTATTAATAGCTCAAGGAGTTAATGCTCCTGGGTTATCAAGGCAGCCTGATGAGCCGGGAATCTCTTTGAAGCCAGAGAAATCCAGTCTGCCATTAATTACTTGGGTGCCCTTGGGGAAAAATCACTTAAACTCTCTGGGCCTCAATTTCTTCATCTATAAAATGGGAACACAATACCTACCTGTAGTTTGTTACTGGGTGTCTGCTGAGCCCCAGGCTTTCTAGACTGACCAGGACTGGAGTGGGAAGGGGAGGGGAGGAGAGGCTTGAGGGTTGGGGTGACATCACTACTTTAAACTCTCCAGGTGACTCCAATGTTAAGTGAGTTAATAAACCTAACTCCGATGGACCTTTCTCCTCTCTCCCTTTGGGACAAAGACCCAGACTAATGGTGGCACCCCTAGGCCTGGGGGCAAGGTGATGAGGAGGGCACTTCTATATGGGCAAGCCTTTCAGAGACTGCCTCTTTGCTGAGTGTATTTAGGTTGAAGGTGTTTTTTTTTTTTTTTAAAGTTTATTTATTTTGAGAGAGAGAGAAGGAATGTCAGCAGGGGAGGAGCAGAGAGAGGGGGAGAAAGAGAATTCCAGGCAGGCTCTGGGCTGTCAGCACAGAGCCCTACCCGGGCTCGATCTCACTACTGTGAGAACCTGACCTGAGCCAGTATCAAGAGTTACACGCTTAACCGACTGAGCCACCCAGGCTCCCTGAGGTTGAAGTTAAGTGACATCATGCTGATGCCTCTGTCTCTCATCACCCCCACCCCAGGTACATAGGATCTTATTTTTAAAACTCTCCTTAATGATAGGTATATACTGAAATGTTGAAGCTGCCTGTTCAAAACATCAACAACATACTTAAATGTGTAATAAGCACATTATGCATTTAACCTGGGGTTACACAGAGGCTTGTCATCTTGACCATATGTTGTGCTGTCGGGGAGAGGTTTCCAGGAAACCACGTGGGTGCCCTCCAGCCAGACCCTTCAGTGTCGGGCTGGTCCCCGGCCCAGGTTTGAATAATTTTGGCTTGGGAATTACAATGAAGCTTTGTGTTTATATTATGTTTTTGCTAGCACGGTTTTGGAGCTGCTATAATTTAGTGCCTCTACTGCCAGAGATGGAGGGCGGTGTCCCCTTGCACTGTCAGAGGGGTGACGGAAGAGAAAGGGAAATACCCAGGAGTCTTGGCTGCTAAGGTCCAACCTTCCTCCCTTGAGCAGAGGTCTTTGCTTCCTTGAGATCTTTCCCTTACTGCGCAGATCTTGCAATAAATAGTGCAGGTGGTTCTCAAACTGTTTAGGTGGTAAACACCCAGAGGTTACGGGGAGGTTTCAGCTACTGAGCATTGACCTTCTATTACCAGTTGCTTCATGTGCATTATTGTGTCTAATCGGACCTATACCCTGCAAGCTGGATATATCCCTATGTATTTTCCAGTGATAAAAACCAATGCTCAGAGAGGTGACAAAGTTGTCCAAAGTCACACAGCTAGTAAGTGGCAAGACCAAGTTTGGAAACCAAGTCTGATTGGCAGACTCCAGGGGGGAGGAGCCAACATGGAGGAGAAATAAGGGGATCCAAAGTTTCCTAGTCTCACAAACAAAGCAGTGTCGAAGCTAAAGGACTTTGAACTCCGAGAGTCCGGGAGGAAAAGAGGCAGTTGCGCTTCCAGGGACCCACCGGGACAACCTGACGGGCCATAGGACTACTTCAAGGAACAAATCAAAGCACACCTAGTGGAGGGTTCAAAACATCACCACGAGTAGGGAGATGAAGTAACCAAACTCACAACAACAGAGAGCAAGTAACACTCTCCAAAAAACACCTCCTGAAGGGCCAGGCCCTGGACAGTGCATGACCCCTCTTTAATACAGTAGTGCTCACAGGTGCAGGACACATAACAAGCTTTTGAAACACATATGGGACAGAAAACTAACCAAAATGATGAAATGGAAGAATTCACCTCAAAAGAAATTCCAGGAAGAAATGACAGCTAAAGAATTGCTCAAAACAGTTATAAACAATATAACTAGACAAGAGTTTAGAATAACAGTCATAAGATTAATTGCTGGACTTGAAAAAAGCACGGAAGACAGCAGAGAATCTATTGCTGCAGAGATCAAGGAAATAAAAAATAGTCATGAGGAATTAAAAAATGTAAATGAGGCGCAAAATAAACTAGAGGCAGTGACAGCCAGAATTGAAGAGGCAGAGGGGAGAATAGGTGAATTAGAAGATAAAATTATGGAAAAAGATGAAGCTGAGAAAAAGAGAGATAAAAACATTCTGGATCACGAGGGGAGAATTAGAGAACTAAGTGACTCAATGAAACAGAACAATATCTGTATCATAGGAGTTCCAGAAGAAGAAGAAGAGAGAGAAAGGGGCTGAAGGTTGTGCTTGAACAAATCACAGCTGAGAACTTCCTCAATTTGGAGAAGGAAACAGACATTGAAATCCAGGAGGCACAGAGAGAACTCCCTTCAGACGTAACTTGAATCGATCTTCTGCACGACGAATCATAGTGAAACTGGCAAAATACAAGGATAAAGAGAGAATTCTGAAAGCGGCCAGGGATAAACGGGCCTTAACCCACAAGGGTGATTGGCAGACTCCACTTTCAATGTTCAGCTACGTGAGTCCACGAAGCCCAAATGATCCAGCTCCACCAGCTCCTCTGGTTTACAGAAATACGAGGGTTCATAAGCAAGGCTTGCCCCTCCACAAAATAATCAAGCCAACAAGCAGTACTTGCAGAAGTCCTGCTCTCCTTCCAGAATGATTTTGTCTTGCCTCTATGACCACCACCACGCAGACGTGACAATAATTGTGTTAAGAGGCAGCAAGGAAAGGCATTTCTCTCACTCTGGCACCAGGGGACTGTTCCCAACCTTATCTGGAAAGCTCATTTTATGGACACATCTAGAATACACCACAAGCCATCAAGACTTGTCTCCGGATTTCACACCCAAGGTGTCCACTCTGCTTTTGTGCCCATCCTCTCCTAGTCCCTCTGGGCAGCAAAGCAGAGTTGTAATGAATTTGTCTTAAAATCCAGTCTTGATTTAAAAAATTCAGGTCCATAGGGGCATCTGGGTGGCTCAGTAGGTTGAGTGTCTGACTCATGATCTTGGCTTGGGTCATGATCTCAGAGTTTGAGCCCCTCACCAGGTTTCTTGATGACAGCACGGAGCCTGATTGGGCTTCTGTGCGTGTGTCTCTCTCAAAATAAATAAGTAAACTTAAAAAAAAAAATCAGGCCCATAGAGTTTTAGATTCATAGCATTTTAGAGCTGGAAAGGATCTTAAAGATTAATGATTTAAATCTCCTTTATGTTGGGATGAGCACTGGGTGTTGTATGGAAACCAATTTGACAATAAATCTCATATATTGAAAAAATAAAAAATAAAATAAATAAATAAAAAAGAGCAAACAACAAAAAAAATAAATCTCCTTTATGTACAGTTGGGGAAACTGGGATCTCAAGCTGTGTAGACACTGCTGAGGTTACACTGTGAAATTACTGTCCAGAACACGGCATTACTGGGGTGCCTGGGTGGCTCAGTCAGTTAAGCATCCGACTTCGGCTCAGGTCATGATCTCATGGTTTGTGGGTTCGAGCCCTGCGTCACGCTCTATGCTGACAACTCAGAGCCTGGAGCCTGCTTTGGATTCTGTATCCCCCCCCCCCCGCCCCTCCCCTGCTTGTGCTCTCTCTCTCTCAAAAATAAATAAACATTAAAACAAACAAACAAACAAAACCCACAATTCTTAAAAAAAAAAAAAAAAAGACCACGGCATTACTAAGAAAGGCTAAGTCAGGTCCTCCCTTTCCCCTTGTCATTGTGTCCCAGAGTTTTATTCCTGACACCTTGATTCCCATTCTGGAACCTACTTCTGGGAAGACTCCATCAAGGGATGAGGCAAGATGGGCAGGGCCTGTGGCATCTATGGGTGGGCACAGAGGAAGGGATGGGAAGTCGCCCACCCTCAACCTCAGGCCACAGCTCAGGATCAAATGTAGCTTGGTGAGATGTTGGTTGCAGAGCATCTTTGCCCCAGAAACCAGGAGCGTTTAGATGCCACAACTCCATGTGGCAGGAGAGGGATGGGGCATTTGGCAAAGTCCCTCAAAGGGAGGCCAGTGTGAGCAAGCCCTAGTGACAGGGAATCCAAGGCCTGGGTCCTGGTTCCCACTCACCCGGAGGACCAGCTCTGATCTTGACAGCTTTGGCCCCAGCCTCGCCCCTGGCGTATGGCAGGTGCTTAGTGCATTATTGCCTTTGAAACCCCCTGCAGAGCCACACATGGGATCCAGGTGCATTTTTGAGGTTTCTCATCTTATTTGGGACAAAGAAGAGTATCTCGTTCTTACTCCACAGGTTCAGCTCTGAATGACTTTGCCTGTTTTCAAAAACCCCAATCTATCTTTAAAGGAAGAAGATTGGTTACTATTGATAAGATTCAAAGGAAAGTGCCACAGACTTTGAAGGCATTTCTACAGGAAGAGTTCCCAAAAGGCTCGGCCCACGGCGGTGATTCTCAACCCTCTGCATGTTAGAACCGCCCGGTGAGATGTGAAAAATCCCATGCCTCGGCTCTGCCTGCCCAACTCAACTGAATCTTGGCAGGTCGGGCCCGGCATCAGTGTATTAAAGCTTCCCAGTGGTTCCGATGTGCCAGGTTGCGACGCCCAGTGCAGGAAGTGGAGTCCTCCAAGGTGCTTCCTTTGAAAAGAACAGCAGTGGTTTGGAGGGCTTAGCTCCTGTGTGATTGCTGCAAACTAACCTTAACCACTTGGTCATTCCGGTTTATCCCTGGCAGTGGGCACACCTCGGTTCCTTTCATTGATCTCATTTACTTCAGGTGCAGCTGATGTCCCGGACAGCAGCTTATAGATGCCTCCAGCCTGTTACACACTTTGAAGTGGAAAAGGAAAAAATGGTCTGTAACAAACCGGAAGGATCTTGCTGTCATTCGTCACTCCACTGTTTGGTCCAAAACCGTTACTGTCTTTGCTTCTTCCTCTTTGCTGCTGGAGAAATCCCCAGTGTCTGCTGGTGATGTTGGGAAAGTTACTTGAAGTCTCTGGGCTTGGATTTCTTCATCTATAAAATGGGAATAATACTGGCCTCAGAGCATCAAAGGAAGGAATAAAAGGAAATTGTGTTGGTTAAACACCTGGCCCAGGTGAAGGCACTCACTGAATAGTAGCTAATGTTTATATTCACTGAGTTGCCCGGATCTTCATTCTAATACAAAACACCCAAAGAGTTTATTTATTGATTGATTTTTAAATTTTTATTTATTATTTTTGAGAGAGAGAGGGAGGGAGGGAGAGGGAGACAGAGGATCCAAAGCAGGCTCTGCGGTGACAGCAGAGCGCCTGATGCAGGGCTCAAACTTACGAACCACAAAATCATGATCTGAGCCGAAGTCAGACGCTCAGCTGACTGAACCACCCAGGTGCCCCTTCAGAGAATTGATTTTTAAAGAGGATACTGTGTTGGTCAGGTCTATTTTAATGTGCCTAAGAAAGGTGAAGAATTCCCACTTCTTTACTCTTCACCACTCAGATGTGAATGCTGAGTTCACAGTTAGCCACTTACAATGGTGGTTGGTTGTCCCTCTGGTGGATGTGAATCCAACATTGTCATCACAGGGGTGGCCACAGTGCAGTGCTATAATGGAAACCCGAAGGTGAGAAAGTCCTTTAGTATACCGTCTTTCACAATCGAAAGGGCATCTCGAATCTCTGACATGCTTTCAGGTTCTGACTGCTTTCAACATCGGGGACAACAGATCTGAACAGAGATTCCCTCATTGGCAACGGTCCTAACCCCTTACGCTTATAAGATGTTTTCAGACTTCAAATATTTCCCGCATTCATTGCAGCAACCATGGGAAAAAGGCAGGGGAGCCTTACGCCCATTTTACAGATAGAGAAACTAAAGAACTAACGTTTCTCCACAGAACAGGGGCTGACATGTCCGGTATTTCCAAGAAAGTACTCTGACGCCAATAGCCCCACGAGGAGAGGTCGAGTCCACTCAGTAACGATGTGCTATTTCTACCCTGGGCTGGGCACTGTTTGAGTGTCGGGAAGGACAGTGAAGGGGACAGACTTAGTGCTGTCCTCACGGAGCTGAATCAGGAGAGCCACTCTCGGTCTCCAATTTGTTCCTCTGCTCAGGATGGTTCCTCTGTCCAACCTGACCTTAGCAAGGAGTCTCTAATGTAAATCTCTACCAGGCAGGTGCTCCAGAAAAGGCAGCTACTGTTGTTCACCAGCAAGACCCAGGCCTCCCCCACGCCCACGGCCCATGGCATGCCATCCCGTTTGGTCAGCGAGTGCCCTCCGAGGCTGGTGATCAGAGCCCCACACATGTCATCGTTCCCGTCTCAGACATTTGAGGTCTGTGGGCCAAGCCAGAGTCCGGCGGCCAGAGGCCCGTCCTCACTTGGCGATCCAAAGCTAACAGAGGAGCCTCCTTGGCGGTTATTCCCCTTCACCACAGTTTGGATTACAGATCTCTGGCCGCAGGCCTGGTGACTTCTGTGTCAGGTGCTGAGGTGGAAAAGCAGACTCCAGGAGGCTGGGGAGCTATTTTCGTCTGTCCTGACAGCTTAAAACACCAGCTTCTCTTGTGCCTTATTTAGATGAATAGTCTTGACCTAAAAGAAGTCAAAGCTGTGACTCAGTTGAGCTCCCAAGTTGCCCAAAATGCTCTGGGCTCCCGTCTGGGGCTATTCTGAACATCTTTAGATGGTTTAAGGTGGACGCCATGTTTGGGCAACTGAAAGAGGTTTTGGAAATCATTCCCCTGGATTCGGGGGCCAGAATGAAAACCACTGGGGTTTGGGATCCCAGTGTGCTGTTTTGGCCCACTCTGGTTTTAAATAGCATGGGTGGGGTGTGGACCTGTCCATTCAAAGAAAAACGTGTTTCCATCCTTCTGAGCCACAGTGTATGGGACTTGTAGACATACTGAGGTGAGCCCATAGACCAGATCCCATCTGAGGAGCCACACTGCTATGTTCACCAGGGCCACGCTGCCTTGCAGGAAGGGCCGTGGCAAGGTAAACACACTCATTTCAAACCTCTTCTCAACACCAGGCTGGCCTGAGGAATAGGCCAAGTTCGCCTCCCGTGTCCTCTGATGCCCTCTGATCACTGCATGCCCCCTTGACCCGGCCCCCACTGTTGAGTCCTGTCTGTGTCTTCCTTTCCAGGACAGTAACCTGTCCTCCAAAATGGTCTGTTTGCCTTGCCATAACCATATCATTCAACTACTACTTTTGGGGCGCCCGGGGGGCTCAGTCGGTTGAGCATCTGACTCTCGATTTCGGCTCAGGTCGTGATCTCGCGGTTTGTGAGTTTGAGCGCCACATCAGGCTCTGTGCTGTCAGCACTGGTGTTTGGAATTCTGTCTCTTCCTCTCTGTCTGCCCTTCCCCCACTTACTCTCTATCTCTCTCTCAGAGTAAATAAAAACAAAACAAAAATGATTGCTTTTTCTTCATGTGGAACCTCGAGTGGCAAGAGAAAAATATGTTCTTCACGTTGTCCCAGTGTCCAGCCTGCCCTGTCCCAGGCTCTAAGCAGGATGCACAGACAAGAAGAGGTGGCCTGCTGTGAGGGCAAATACGTGGGTTCTGGGGATTTGGTTCAAATCCCACCCATGCTACTTTACTTCCTAGCTAGGTGACCACGGTCTAAGGCTCTTCACCTCTCAGCCTTAGTTTCCCCTTCTGTGACAGCATCATGGGTCACAAATCTGAAGAAACATTCCTACCAATGGCTTCAGACAAACATAAGCAATAATCGCGGGCCTGGTACAAGTTTTGAAATCAGCCTTTGGTCTGGCGTCAATGCCAATAGCACCCCACAGTCCACCCCAACACTGACAGGCTTGAGTACGTTGCATTTAGTGGTATGACAGCGACGCTCAGGAGCACATGGGCAGTCGCTGCAGTGTAGGCTCGGCAATAGCCAGACTGGCTTGTATCTGAGGGCTTCCGGTTCCTGGCTGAGTGGTCTTGGGCTGGTATCTTGGTTGCCTCATCTAGAAGTGAGGGTACTAACAGTGCCACAGGTATCTCACAGTATCTCACAGTGTTGTGATAAAGATGAAATGAGTTGATTCATGTGAAGTTCTTAGAACTAACGCCTCGCATCAAGAAGGCACTCGATAACTATTATAACTAGCAGTTTCCATGTGTGGAGAATGTTCAGAGGCATCATCTCATTTGCGTTTGATTCCTACAACATCCTATGACGGGCAGAGAATCCTATCCATTTACAAATAAGGAAACTCAGATTCACATGATGACACATCTCATCTGAGGACAGAGGCCAGTTTTCTGACTCCAACACCAGTGCTCTTTCTATTGTTTTCTGCCACATGGACAAAAGTACTCTTTTTTTTTTTTTTTAGTGTTGATTCATTTTTGAGACAGAGAGAGAGCATGAGCTGGGGAGGGACAGAGAGAGAGGGAGACCCAGAATCTGAAGCAGGTTTCAGGCTGTGAGCTGTCAGCACAGAGCCCGATGCAGAGCTTGAGCTCATGAACCATGAGATCATGACCTGAGCCGATCAATTGACTGAGCCACCCAGGCGCCCCCAAAAGTATTCTTAAAACTAAACAACAAAAGCCCATTAGAGTCAAGTCATAGGTCAATGTTTTTGGAAATTCTTGTCAAGGGCTAGACAAAATCAAGCCAAATTTTAGATGTGACTTTTGAGTGATGGGTTCCCCACTCCAATGTCTGCAGCTTTGTGGAGTGGCCAAGTCACTCTGAAAATTAAAAAATTTGGTTAAAGTCAGAATCCAATATTCCAACCTGAAAAACAGCTCCAGAAATACAGAGCAGTAAATGTAACCTGAACCCTGTGCCCACGGAAACTTTGATAGCAAGGCACTGATTACTCATTCTGTTCCTCCATCCATCCTTCAGTCTGTCCACGCAGTCATTCTTTCATCCCACGTGTATTTATTAAGCTCTGACTCTTAGGGCCACCTCTTGAGTTACTTATGGCTCGCCCAGTGGTCACAGTTAGCTGTAGCCAGGAACAGTGGCCCTGGCACCTCTCTTCAAGGGGCAAACTTGGCTCAAAGCCGCAGCTTGGCCTCCCTGGTTTGCCCCTTCCCTCCTTCCTTCCCTTTTAATCTGGGCCAGTGTCCTCAGACGTGGCAAGGATGGTGATTTCCCAAAGCACGTCTATTATTTTGTTTCTATATTTGGCCCACCTGGAGGTCATGCATTTAATTTCAAGGCACCATTAGACCCTGTTTTTTCTTGGCTTCTTAGAAACAAGGCACCCTAGAGCTGCCTCTTGGGTCCTCCCCTACCACATACAGCTGGTTACACCTACAACCTCTCATCAGAAGAGCCCAGAATGATGCCTCCCTGCTGCCATTGTCAGGCATCCGTGCCTGAGTCACCTGGCTGTTGGGAACATGGGTGTCCCAAGCTCTTCTCCACTGAGTGGGTGGGGAAGGTGGGGGAGGGGAGGCTGAGTGTCAGCAAAATGGCGAGCACTTAGCACTAGAAGGCAGGAGACCTAGGTGCTTGCTCATTCTTGTCCTAGATCTCTAGTAACTCGCTTGCTCTCAAACCCTAGGCAAGCGCTTTCCCCTTTCTCCAGTTTCTTTATCTGTATCTCAAGGATAGGCACCCACCCGTGGCTATAATGGGACCACTAGAGGCAATATGACATCACATGCTAAAAGGTACCAGTCCTATCTAAAAATTAGTTATTATGGATGACTGGTTGCTATAGGGACAAAAGAGAGTCCTGCTGATTCAGATATCTGACCCCTGCCACTTGCTTAATGCTTTTAAGATAAACCGCCCTCTGTGATTCATGCCCAGACAGTTTTAGAAAAAGTTGAGAAACCAGAAGTCTGTCACACAAGTTCATACAACTCATATGGCAAGTACTTAGAGATGATATCGATGTTGGTGCCTATGGTTGTAAAAATGCCACATGGTTTCAAAATACTTAGTGTCTTAAAAGGCACCAGTATAAGAATATTCATCAGTGTGGGTAGGTCTTTTATGCTTCTTTTTCTCATTGTGTACACATTTCTGTTTCTTCCTATACCTATTCCACTTCATTTATTTTATTTTAATTTGAGAGAGAGAGAAAGAGAGCACGAGTTGGGGGTGAGGGGCAGAGGGAGAGAGAGAGAATCCCAAGTAGGCTCGACGTTCAGCACGGAGCTGGACGTGGGGCTTGAGCCTATGACTGTGAGATCGTGACCTGAGCTGAAATTAAGAGTCTAACACTTAACAGACTGAGCTGCCCAGATGCCCCCCAACTTCGTTTATTTTTTAAAAATTACTTTGCCTTATTGAGGGGGACACCTGTTGGGATGAGAACTGGGTGTTGCATGTAAGCGATGAATCACGGGAATCTACCCCCAAAGCCAAGAGCACACTGTATACACTGTATGTTAGTCAACTTGACAATAAATTACATTAAAAAAATTACTTTACCTTTTTATTCCCATTTCCCCTGGTATTTCTCCCCTAAACTGGTCATGACTAAAAAACAAGGTTAAAAACCACAATTCAAGGTTCATTGTCCTTACCTATATGTATTGAAAGTTTAAATATCCTGTTCCAATTTTTGAATTGGATGGATCGAATATTTTATGAATGGTGAAGCCATCAAGCAGAAAAGCTTATTTTTTGCCAACATACTAGAATTTTTACAACAGAATGTTTTGGAACTATTTGTAGGGGATTCTTTTTTAAATCCTCAATGAGAACAAAATCGTCCTTTAAGGGAAGATTTTTAGAAACAGCCGAAGATGGGTTTGGATTTGCCTCTGATGCTATAATGGGTCTATCCTTAGCACCGTCTAAACAGAGTTTCACTCCTTTTTCCCACCTCAGGCAAGTGCTCTACGCTCCATTCCCCAGTACCCTCCCATGTCCCATGTCCCAACCAGCTCAGCTGTGAGGTCTGGGGAGGTAGCACCCTTAGACCTGGGGGAAGGGGGACACTTGACCTGGGCCTCACACTTTATAGGGGTGCTCTGGTCCTTCTCTAGCCCTGGCCTTCCCCATGCGGTCAGGAGTTCATGGTGCCAAGTCGCTATGCCCTCACTACTGGACCATCCTTAGGGTACCAGGAGCTCCCACATTCCCTACCGAAGAGCCTCTAAGCTGCATGACCTCCCTCTTAGATTACACTGCTGCTGTGCTTATCCTCGGCTGAGGAGATATCAAGGGCAGCTGTTTGTGAGTATGAAGTTTGTATGGGGAGTTGGGGTGCCGAGATGCATTCACCGAAGTCCCCTCGTGGTATGACATAGAGTTCGCAATGGAAAGAAAACTGGGCAGGGGGACCGACAGGTTGGGGGTTGGGGGCTTTCCTCTGCTATCGTATTTGGGCTTGGAACTTTGAGGAATGTGAAAATTCTACATCTGAACCTGGGATTCCATCCTGTGGAATGAAGGTATGGTATAAAGGTGTATTTGCCAAGGTAGGAGGATAGAACATATTTATTTCATGCTGTTGTCAGCTTGATTTGTAATTTTATTTTATTTGTGTATTTTTAATGTTTATTTCTCTTGAGAGAGAGAGAGAGAGAGAGAGAGAGAGAGAGAGAGAGAGACAGGGTAGGGACAGAGAGAGAGAGAGGGAGAGAGAGAGAATCCCAAGCAGGCTCTGCACTGTCAGCACAGAGCCAGACACAGGGCTCGATCCCATGACCTGAGCCAAGATCAAGAGTCGGAGGCTTACCAACTGAGCCACCCAGGTGCCCCTTGATTTGTAATTTTAAAATACTAATGTATATGGTCTGTGACCTCTGAACACTTAGCCTGTATATGTTAAGGAGACCCAAGCTGGCAGGCCTGTTGCTCTGGGCTGGTGTCGGCCTCTCGGCATGGCTCCATTGGAAGGCCCCAACTTCACCCAAGATCCTGATTTATAGCTCCCCCGTGGTGTCATGCCACGTGGCCCAGGGGCCAGCTCAACCCAGCTCCTCCGCCCAGCCTTGGGTCCTGAGAGGCCTGGGAAGGAAATTTCAACGATTGGGAATCAAATCTGGTGAATCGGGCTGGGACTTAAGCTAGATTATTGCTTTTGTTTGCTTCAAGATGTGACAGGCCATTAAAGGGGAGGGCAGCCCCTTTCTTCTGTGGCCGACGGGCTGACTCTTCAGGCAGGTCCACCATGGATCTGGGGCACAGGCAGCATGATGGTTGGAGGGAGCTGAAGGTTATTGGGGCTCTGCCAAAACCTGAAATTGAGAGATCAGGTAGGCCAGGCCAGGAGAGAGGGAAGTCCAGATCCTTGTCCTTGTCCAGGTCCCAGTCCTTGTCCAGGACAAGACCGTGAGGCTGAAAAGCCCACTACAGTCGATTGCAGGGGCATCGGCGGAGCACTGACCAATAAAGACAGTAGTACCTGCTATAGTCTGAATGTCTGTGTCCCCCTGAAATTTATATGTTGAAATCCTAACCCCCAAGCCTATGGTATTAGGAAGTAGGCCTTTGGGATTGTGATTAGGTCACGGTGGGTGGAGCCTTCATGAATGGGATCAGCGCCTTATAAAAGAGACCCAGGGAGTTTGCTTGTCCTTCTGCCATAGGAAGACACAGTGAGAAGGCACTGGCTATGAACCAGGAGGAGGGGCTTCAACCAGAACATGCTGGCATGTTGATCTTGAGCTTCCAGCCTTCTGAACTGTTTACAATAAATTTCTGCTGTTTATAAGGCCCGAAGCCTATAGCATTTTGAGACAGCCGCCCAGATGGACTAAGACGGTTCCCCTCCGGAATTGTGTTTCTCAACACGCCTCATGGAGAGCACGATGAGGTTGGGGAAGGGGACCTCAGCCTGGGGCAGGGGCTGAGAGCCTCGGGGCTGCACTGGTAACATCAAGAGCTCACTCAGTGCCCTCCCAGGCTGGGCTCGGCTACTGCAGGACTTCCTTTTGCCTGGTGCCCCGCTCTCCTCTGGGCTCTCTGTAGGTTCTGAGATAGGCTGTCCGCTGGCAACATGAGTGACGTGGGGACCGGAGCATATGAAGTGAGGCACTGAAGCAGAGGACAACTTCAACTGGCAGGGGCCCTGCTCGCCTTCCAGTTTCTCCAGGAATTACCCTGACTGGCCTCTCCTGGCCGGTGCTCTCAAGGCTGATGAGTCTGAAGCTTACATCTCTCCATTCATTCCGTCTAGAGTTCTCTCTATAGGGCCGGCATTGTTTTCCCCAAGAACAGTGAATAAAGCCTTACGCTCTAGTGGGGAAGACAGGCAAGAAAAAACCAGACACATATAACACGTTTCAGGTAGGAATACACACTAGAAAGGACATAGAGTGGAGCATGAGGATAGAAGGTGACTGAGAAGAGGGGCTGGTCTTTTTGAGACAGGGTAGGTGGGGAGGGGACCGCGGGAAGTGTCTTGAGGAGGCACCATGTGAGCAGAAGCCCCCGGGAAGTGAGGGAGCCGTGTGGGTACTGGGGAAAGGAGTGTCACTGGGCCAAGACCCTGTGGGCCCACCAGGTGTAACGAGTGAGGGAAAAGTGGTAGGATGAGGGCGGGGAGGCAGCCAGAGCCCGGATCAGGTGGGGCCCTGTTGTTGTGGTCCCTTAGTATTTTATTTTTGGTGATGGGACACTGTTGGAGGGTTTGAAGCAGGGCAGTGATATGATAGGACATATATAGGAAGCAGTCAGGGGGACTGTGGTGTGGAAAATGGACGGAGGGAGGCCGGGTTGCAAGCCTGGAGGCTTCCTGTAAAACTCCAGGTGTTCGCCTGCAGAATTCGGGGAGTTCATGCCCTTAGATGGGGCTTCGCTTTATTTTTATTAACCTCTAACCAAACGTTAGCATTGCCCGCGATGATAAATGTAGGCAACGATCACAGTATGGGCAGTGCCTGTGACTTTGTCACTGCTAGAAATCACAGATGGTTTTACATCATGTTACATACAGTTTCTGCAGGTGTCTAGAAATACTGCTTATCCTTGTCACTTTGTAATTATAATAATTATTAGACTTGCCACTAGGTCTTTTCACTTAACCAGTGAAGCACATATATTAATATACCACAAGTCTGTTATTTAAAATGTTTTGGTAGCTATATTTCAGTATGGTTGGTTTTCTTTGTAATCCCCAGCGTTCTAGGTACTGAAAAAACACTATTCTGATACAGGGATCCTTCAGTTCCTGGCAAGAAAATGAAGAAAATGCCGGCACTAGTGGAAATAGGGTATGTGGTAACAAATAGGTTCTGGATGCATCCTGTGGGTGAAGCTGGCAGAGCCAGCTGGTGGATTAAGTATGGGGAGGGGAGGAAGAGGAGTTGGGGCCCCCGGGTCTTTGGCCTGAGCAGGTGGATGAAGACTGATGGGTTACAGAAAAGAGGCGTGTTGATTATTGGATGACAAAGCAGAGGTACAGGGGACAGTCACATGCATGAATCTAGAGCTCAGGAGAGCCACTGGGGATGGAGATTCGAATGTGGGAGGCATCGGTCTACCGACGGTATTGCTGGTCATGCATAGGACTGGATGCGGGAAAGGTTACCGTCCCCACCTTCTAGATAAGGAAACCGAGGCTAAGAACAGCAAAACGCGGTACCCGCTGTAGGCAGAGTGCGTTCTTAGCTCTTTCCTTTATGAAGCAGCCCCTGCTTGCTCCCGCTGGAAATAAGCGAGCGTGGTGGCTCCACCCCGTCACATGAGGATAGCTGCAGAGAGGGACTGTTTGACAGAAGCAGGCCCTGTGTGGAGTCTGGCACCAGCAAGTTGAAACACGTGAGGTTTCCTCCCATCTTGCCAAGGGGGTCACCTTTCTCCTGATTCAGACCTCTGCATGCCCACGGGGCCCGCGGTCATTTCACGCGCAAGAGGCCATTCCAGCCGCAGCGTATTTCGGGCAGAGATTACTCTAGAAAGGTGGTAATTTAACAGCACAGCCAGAGATGCTCTCATATATGATCGCTCCTATTGATGTGAAACCTCAAACACTGTTTACCAGAAGCACAGGGTGGTTAGTAATTTTGTTTCAGACATGAAAGCGTGGAGCAGTTGTGACCAACGTGACTGACTGGGCCTCAGTTTCCTTACCTGTTAACCAAACAGGTTCAACAAGGTGTGGTAAAAATCCCCAAGGCTTTAAAACGCGGGTTTGCTTTTCTCTGAGCTTGCTTCCCCTTGTGTGAACGAATGAATGTCCAGTTATTCCAGGGAAAGCCGTCATCCAAGAAGAGGCAGGGACTGCTCTACACGAGGGTATCAGGGCTTCTGTTCCCAGTGGCTGTTCTGATCTGGGGAAAATCTACATTTCGGGGTCTCCATCCCTTTTGAGGTCCTGAATAAGAAGGGAAGCTTTCAGAAGTGAGTGGAGAGATGAATTTCATGATTATAGAATGCTCTGAACATAGACGCCCAGAAGAATCCTTTCCTTGAATCAACATGAAAGTCTTCCTTCAGTGTTCTGTGTCACACAGACCATGGTATGTGCATAGAGAGGAAGAATGGTGATGGAAAGAATGTGGATTTTGGAGGCAGGAGACCCCACCCCAGGCTCAGCGCTGGGGCAAGTTTCCATTACAGCTGCCACTGGGTGCCTACTATGTACCAGGCGCTTTAGAGGCATGGTTTCTTCCCACGAGGATGATTGATCACCCCCATTTTACACACAAGGAAACATTATATACAGTTGTGCAATTCCCCAGCTGTGGGGGGTCAGGGTGCAAACATGGGTTACCTAGACGACTCCAAGTTTTCCTCACAGTGCACAGAGACCGTGGGGCAACAAGTGCCCGGGAAACACCTAGGACATCATAGTTGTCCAAGGAACACCAGTCTCCTCTCATTTCTGGGCTAATATGGAAAGTACAGGTTCCCAAGTTCAGAGGAGATTCTTTCCCTCCCCTTCCTTGAATCATTTAACTATCACCAGCATCAGAACCCTTGAGAAATACCAGCCTTTCACGTAGGAAGCGACTTTGTGGCCAGGCAGATTTGTGGGTCCAGCTTCTGCACCCTTTGCATCAGCAGGGCTGGGCTCTGCCTTTGATGCACTGGTCTGTGGGGGAGTATTTCTGCCGATCGTAGTATCAGTCCGCATCTGGGGAGCACCTGCTAGGGGCCAAGCTCTGCATCCGGTATTTCAGTGCGTTTTCTCACTTCATCCTCAGAACACACCCGTGAGGTAGATATAGTTGATATCTATTTCACAGATGAGCAAATGGAGTCTTAGAGGGAACCACTTTCTTAAGGCTGCACAACTCAGCAGTAGTAGTCAGGATTAGAACTGAGGACTGCCTTCCCCCTAAATTCTTCATGGCCCTTAGAAAATAGACATTTCTGGGGTGCCTGGGTGGCTCAGTCGGTTAAGCATCTGACTCTTGGTTTCAGCTCAGGTCATGATCTCACAGTTTCTTGAGTTCGAGCCCCGCATCAGGCTCTGTGCTGGCAGTGCGAAGCCTGCTTAGGATGCTCTCTCTCCCTCTCTCCCTGCACCTCTCCCCCACTGCTTGTGCTGTCTCTGTCTCTCTCGAAATAAACTTAAAAAAAAAGAAAAGAATATAGACATTTCTTTGGGCAAACTGGGGTTTGCCCATCTCCTCCCAGCTGTCTTCTTTAGCCTCCCCACAAACTAGTAAAACAAAAACAAGCCCAAAATAGATTATTTCTAAAATGAAGATTCCTAGGCATTTGGGAGGGCCAGGGCTTTAAGTAAACAGCCATTGTCAGAGGGAAAGCTTTATGTGTGTCGTGGCAAAATTCCACACAGACAGTCACACCCCCTGACTTAGTAATTGTACCCCTGGGATTCTGCTAAGGTTATATTTAACATAAACAAAAACCTCTATGAGTATATTTATCATAAAGTTATTTCAATATCTAAAATTGAGAAGCAATATAAATGTCCAAAATAGAGGACTGGATGAATGCATCAACACAACGGAACATCGTGCAGCCATTTAAAAGGATGATTCTTTAGACTATATAGAAATGGAGAAACATTTATGGACATACCATGTATGATTAGGTGAGAAAAGTAGAGTATAGAATACATGTGCAATATGATTGCAGTTCAGCACTATGTATGTGTGTGGGCAAACCTGGAAAAGGATTAATGGAAATTAAAATAGTGGTGTTAGAGCTTTAGCACAGTGAAGGAAACCATCAACAACACAAAAAGGCAATCTACTGAATGGGAAAAGGTATTTGCATATAACATATCTGATAAGGGTTTACTATCCAAAATCTATAAAGAACTTTTACAACTCAACACCAACAAAACAAAATAAAATAAAACAAAACAAAACCCAAATAATCTGATTAAAAAATGGACAGAGGACCTGAATAGACATTTTCCCAAAGAAGACATCCAGATGGCCAACAGACACATGAAAAGATGTTCAGCCTCACTAACCATCAGCGAAATGCAAATCAACACCACAATGACATATCACCTCACACTGTCAGAATGGCTAGTATCAAAAAGACAAAAAGTAATGAGTGTTGACAAGGATGTGGAATAAAAGGAACCCTCATGCACTGTTGCTGGGAATGCAAACTGGTGCAGCTCTTGGGGAAAACAGTATGGCGTTTCCTCAAAAACTTAAAAACAGAAATACCATATGATCCAGTTAATTCCACTATTGGGTTATTTACCCCCCCCAAAAAAAATGAAAACACTAATTAAAAAAGATGTGTGCATCTCTATGTTTATTGCAACCCTATTTATAATAGCCAAGATATGGAAGCAGCCCAAATGTCCATTACTTGATGAATGGATAAAGATGATATGACACAGATAAAGAGATAGGTAGGTAGGTAGATAGATACACACAATGAAATATTTCTCAGCCATAAAAAAAAAAAAAAAAAAGAATGATCTTGCCACTTGGGGCAATATGGATGGACCTGGAGGGTATAATGCAAAGTGAAATAAGTGAGAGAAAGACAGATACCATTATGACTTAACTTAGATGTGGAATCTAAGAAAAAGAAAAAAAGCAGAACAGACCTACAAATACAAAGAACAAACTGGTTGCCCAAGGGGAAGGGGTGAGGGCCTAGGCAAAATGGGTGAAGGGGAGAGGGCAGGGAGAGGGTGATACAGGTGTCCAGTTTGGGAATGAATAACTCAGGGGAATGAAGGTGCAACGGAGGGAATCCCGGCAATGGTATGGTAATAGGGTTGTATCCCCATACACCACACACCCCAGTGTGTGCCTCCGTCTCCCTCTGTCTGTGCCCCTACCCCACTTATGCTCTCTCTCTCAAAAATAAATATTAAAAAAAAAAAACTTTTAAAAGGCAGTTTCTGCTCATGTTAAAAAAAGTTCAGACAGGGAAAGTATGAAGTTGGAAGTATTTCTACTTTCCAATGGCGATTTCTATTACATTCTCTGGTGCTCTTCTCACAGATGCATTTTTCAACTTAAAAAGATCCTTAATCCTTAAAACCATTTGGATTCTTTCAATAAGATTTTACTTTGGTTAATACTACTTTTTCGTTTAAAAAATTTCAGACCTAGAAAAACTTTAGACTATAATGCCATGGTCATAGGTATGCCTACTGCCCAGCATAAAAAACAAAACGCTTAAAATACACTTTTATTTTAAGGCCTCCTGTGTGCGCCCTCTAATCCCATCCCTCCCTCCCTGTCTGTGGTCATGACTCACCTGAATTCGCTGTTCATCACATTTTCTACTTTTACTACGAACACCTACGTCGCAAAAATATTTGCTCTTGTTTTGCATGTTTGAAACATTTCCATAAATTATATTCTATCACATATCTCCTCCTGCAACCTGCTGGTTTCACTCAATATTATTTTTGTGAGATTTATTCATATCGATACAAATATTTCGTTCATTTTTCCTGCTATTTACTCTTCCTTTGTATGAATGTAGCGGTCCCTGTACCAACCAGGAATCTCGCCTGCCTGGATCCAGCACTTAGGCCTGGCCCCGCTCCAGCATCCCACATTATTGTCGGAGGGCTTTCTCTGGCTGCTGGAGTCTGCTGTACTGCCCGCGGGGCAGACCAGAGGGCCAGGATTTAACAGCTCCCAGAGCAGCCCTCAGTCCATGCTTGAGGGGAGCTGGTAGATACATTCTCCAGCTCCCTTGATGCTCAGACAGAATAACTCTGAGGCACACGCCCTGCACTGTCTCCTAGAGGTCCCTGGAGGTTAAGCTCCACTTAACTGCCCACAGTAGTCACTGGCTTGATAATCATCTCAAGCGGGCTTCTCCAGAAGCAGATGTTGAGCCAGGGCCTGGGCACAAGGCATTTGTTAGGAATTAATGCCTGCAAAAGGCAGGCAGAGAAACCAGGATTGGACATCGAGAGAAGAACCGCTATGCAGGACTGACAAAGCTTCAGTCAACCCACAGGGAGCTCAGGGATGAGTAGTGGCCTTCAGAGTGTCCCACAGCGATGCAAAACGTCTGCCTCTCTAAGTCTCCAGATGTCAGCTGCCCTGGGGAGGGCCTGATCTCAGGTGAGGCTTCTCTTGGAAGGAGAGATTCTCTGAATTGAATAAACAGAGGTGGGGTCCAGGGAAGCCATGGCAGCTAGAGCTCACAGGGCAGAGTAGCAGAGAGGAGAGAGCTGCACAGAGAGAGAATACTGAAGATCTGCAAAGGAGGCCCCCTGAGTACACATTTGGATACTGGTCAGCCCATGCATGTGAAGAATCTTGCTGAGACAAGGAAAAGAGCCACCTAAAAGGATTTGAGGGAACAGTACTCAGAGCTCACACCGGGCCAAAAGTAATTCCTTTTCCCAACAGCCAGAGTGGAAACATCACAATCCAGGAGGCACTGACTAGAGTACTAAGGAGGGTCTTGTCTTGGGGGAAAAAATAACTGTAAATGAAATGCAGCTCTGATCTAGTCTCACAAAATTTTAAAATAAGACCTGAAATGATCAAACTATTGCCAAGTAACTTAACTGCATTGAAGAACAAAGCTCAAGAATATTTATATAAATACAAAAGTACTCACATCCATCAAAGTAAAATCCACGATGTTTTGCATCCAAACAATATGTACCAGGCATGCGTAAATTCAGGAAAATATAATCCAGAATGAAGACAAATGTCAGTGAGTTAAAACTGACCCAGGAAGAATACAGATGCTATAATTCATGTACAACAATGTATTTTTCAAGTTATTAGGACTGTATTCAATATCTTGAGAAACTAGAAGAAAGAATGGCCATAATAAGTGGAGACATGGAAGATATAAAATAGGCCCAAAGTGAACTTTGAGAGATGAGAACTATGATGTCCAAGATGAAAAATGCACGAGCTAGGATAAATAGATTGTACATTATAGAAAAAAAGAAGAGTGAACTTGAAGACATAGCAATAGAAACTATCCCAAATGAAACTTAGAAAAAAGACTGAAGAAAAGTTACAGCATCAGTAAAATGAAGAATAACTTTAAGTGGCCTAACATACGTGTAATTTAGAAATTAGAGCCCCAGAAATGGGGGTCCAGGGGTCAAAAAGAATATTTGAGGGAATAATGGCCAAAAGTATTCTAAATTTGACAAAAACTACAGACCCACAGATCCAAGAAGCTCAACAAACCCTAAGCACAAAAACATGAAGAAGAAAACTTCGAGGCACATCATAATCAAATTGCTTAAAACGAGTAATAAAGAGAGAATAAAAAGCAGTGGAGGAAAAAAGACACATTACAGAGAAACAAAAATAAAGATGACAGATTATTTTGGTCAGAAACGAAGCAAGTTGGAAGATAGTAGAATGACATCTTTATAGTACTAAAAAGAGGGGCGCCCGGGTGGCTCCGTCAGTTGAGCATCTGACTCTTGACTTCAGCTCAGGTCATGATGTCACAGTTTGTGGGATCGAGCCCTGCCCTGGGCTCTGCACTGACAGCACAGAGCCTGCTTGGGATTCTCTCTCTCCCTCTCTCTGCCCCTCCCCTGCTTGTGCTTGCTCACACTCTAGCTCAAAATAAATAAACTTTACCAAAAAATTAAATAAAGTGCTAAAAAGAAAAAAAATCTGTCAAACTAGAATTCTGTACTCAATGAAAATATCTTTAAAAAATAAAGATGATCAAGAGAATGAGAAGTCAAGCCAGAGACAGGGAGAAAATATTTGCAAAAGACACACGTGATAAAGGATTGTTATCCAAAACATACACAAAACTCTTAAAACTCAACAATAAGATAGCAATAAGAAAACAAAGAGATGTAATTAAACAAACAAACAAACAAACAAACAAACAAACAACTAGGGGCACCTGGGTAGCTAGGTCCATTGAACATCTGACTTCAGTTCAGGTCATGCTCTCATGGTTCATGAGATCAAGCCCCTTACTGGGCTCTGTGCTGGCAGCTCAGAGCCCGGAGCCTGCTTCAGATTCTGTGTCTTCCTCTCTCTTTGGCCCTCCCCTGCTCACACTCTGTCTGTCTCTCACTCAAAAATAAATAAACATTAAAAAAAATTTTTTTTAAACCCACAAACAAAAGACCCAAATAAAGAGTGGGCCAAACTTTAACAGACATGTCACTAAAGAAGATATGCAGATGGTGTATAAGCATATGAAAGGGTAATCCACACTCTATGTCATCAGGGAAATGCCAATTAAAACAATGAGGTATCACTACATGCCTATTAGAACGGCCAAATCTGGTACACTGTCAACTATGACAACTGCTGGTGAGGACTCAGAGTAACAGGAACTCTCACTCACCACTAGTGAGAGTGCAAAATCGCATGAGCATTTTGGAAGACATTTTGGAGGTTTCTTATTAAACTAAACATATCCTTGGGGCGCCTGGGTGTCCGTCGGTTAAGCGTCCGGCTTCAACTGAGGTCATGGTCTTGTGGTTTGTGGGTTCAAGTCCTGTGTTCAGCTCTGTGCTGACAGGCAGCTCAGAGCCTGGAGCCTGCTTCAGATTCTGTGTCTCCTTCTCTCTATGCCACTTCCCTGCTCATGCGCTGTCTCTCTCTCTCCCTCTCCCTCTCTTTCTTTCAAAAATAAATAAACATTAAAAAAAAAAACCTAAATATATTCTTACCGTATGATTCAGAAATTGCACTCCTTAGTTTTTAGCAGCTTTATTCATAATTACCAGAACTTGTAAGCAACCAAGATGTCCTCCAATAGATGAATGGCTAAATAAACTGTGGTACATCCACACGATGGAGTATTATTCTATGCTAAAAAGAAATGATCTATCAAGGCATGAAAAGACATGCATATTACTAAGTTAAAGAAGTCAATCTGAAAAGGCTATATACTGTATGATTTCAACTGTATGACATTCCGGAAAAGGCAAAACTGTGAGACAGTAAAAAGATCAGTAGTTGCCAGGAGTTGGAGTGTGAGGAATGAACAGGCAGAGCAGGGAGGATTGTTTGGGCAGTAAAAACACTCTGTATGATACTACAATAGTGAATACATGTTACTACACATTTGCCTTAAACCCACAGAATGTATGATACAAAGAATGAACCCTAAGATAAACTGGGCTTTGGATGACTGTGATGTGTCAATGTAGGTTCATCAATTGCAACAAATGTACCATTCTGGTGGAGGATGTTTATAAGGGGAGAGGCTATGCATGTATGGGGGTAGGTGATATATGAGAAATCTGTATACTTCCTTCTCAATTTTGCTGTGAACCTAAAACTGCTCTAAAAAAATAAAATCTTTAAAAAAAGTTTTGTAAGAAGGAAAAAGAAAGATAGGTAAAATACTTTTTCAGAAATACAAAAGCTGGAAAAATTCATCAGTAGCAGACATATTCTACAAGAAATGTTATTGAAAGTCTAATAAGCAGAAGGAAAATGATACCAAAGGGAAACCTAGATCCACATAAAAGAATAAAGAGCATTAGAAATGACAATTGCATCAGCAATTTAAAGGCTTTTTTCTTCTTAGCTAAATCTCCTTATAAGATAATTGACTATTTATGGGGCGGCTGGGTGGCTCAGTTGTTTGGGGGTCTGACTTTGGCTCAGGTCACGATGTCATGGTTTGTGAGTTCGAGCCCCACATCGGCCTCCATGAACTGATAGTGTGGAGGCTGCTTGGGATTCTCTCTCTCCCTCTCTCTCTGCCTCTCCCCAGCTCGTGCTTGTGCGCTCTCTCTCTCAAAATAAATAAATAAACACTTAAAAAATAAGATAATTGACTATTTAAAGCAAAGATAATAATGCCATTATTTAGAAGTAAATGTATGAGAACAATAACCCAAAGGCCAGAAGGATATACAGTTATAAGGTTTTTATATTATACATAGGTATATCATTATAACATTCTTACATCATACATGAAGTGGTATAATGTCAATTGAAGTTAAACTGTGATGTTAAAGATGCATACTATAAACCCTAAAGCAGTCACTAAAGTAGCACAACAAAGAGCTATAGCCAATAAATCGAGAAAAATGGAATCACGAAAAATATCTAATTAGCTGAAAAAAGGCAGAACAAGAGAGAAAATTGAAGCCAATCATAAAAATCATCACAGTAAATGTAAATGAGCTAAATATCCAAATTAAAACAAAGATAAGAAAGTAGACTCAACTATATGCTATCGATAAGAAACTCACTTAAAAAAATTTTTTTTAACATTGATTTATTTTTGAGACACAGAGAGACAGAGCATAAACAGGGGAGGGGCAGAGAGAGAGGGAGACACAGAATCTGAAACAGGCTCCAGGCTCTGAGCTGTCAGCACAGAGCCCGACGCGGGGCTCGAACTCACAGACTGTGAGATCATGACCTGAGCCGAAGTCAGACACTCAACCGACCAAGCCATCCAGGTGCCCCAAGAAACTCACTTTAAATATAAAAACACAAATAGGTTAAAAGTAAAAGGACAGAAAAAATAATACCATGCTAACACTAGTCAAAGGAAAACTGGAGTGGTTATACAAATATCAGACAATGTAGATTTCAGAGAAAGAATATTACCAGGAATAAAGAGAGTAATGAAATAATGCCAAAGAAGTCAATTCAATTCAATCTTAACCACTTGTATACCTTATAATAGAGCTTCATGAAATACATGAAGGAAAAACTGATAGAACTACAAGGAGTTATAAACAAAACCACAATTACTGTTTGAGATTTTTTTTTTTTTTCTTAAGTAGGCTTCATGCCCAGTGTGGAGCCCAACACAGGGCTGGAACTCACAACCCTGAGACCAAGACCTGAGCTGAGATCAAGAGTCAGATGCCTAACCAGCTGAGCCATCCAGGTGCCCCAACCGTCTGAGATTTTAAAACCTCTCTCCCAATAATTGTTAGAATAAGTAGATTGATAGAAGATGAACTCAGTAACTCTGGGGCCCAAAGGAAAGGAAGTGTTTGGTAAACAAGAAGCTCTCCTATTGCTAACCATAGTTAGGTCAGAAGATTCCAGTTTCCATAGTTTCAGGCATTCTTTTTATTTTTATATAAATAATCTATAAGTTTTGCCACAGGAATATTGTTGCTCTTTAATCACAAGAACCAGTTGGGAGCAGAATCCTTCGAATTTTATAAAGTCAGACCAAGAGAACAGTCTATGACTGACCCAGATTATCATTGTCCCTTGGGGAACACTCTGGCAATAACAGACATCCTATGACATGACACCATAGCTTGTCAACTCAAACCTTCTCAAATCAGTCCCCCAAAACAGCAGGTCACCAAGAATTCAGGCCAAGTGGGAGCTACACCTGGATCAGACTGTACTGAAGAAGTAACCTGTTGGACAGGATGTACCTTCTCCGAAAGAGAAACAAAGATGAGTGGGAGTGGGGCTTCACTTCTTTCCCTCTATTTTTTCCATTCCTCTCCAGTTTCAGTCTTTCCTACTCCCGACCCCAAAGCATCATTTGGTTAAGAGCCAATTGGCCACTTAATTGGCAGATGTGCGGACCTCTCTTAGAAAAGTGACCCAATAAACCCCACTTAACATGGAATGTGGAGTCCTGAAGAAAGCATCAGCTTCGGGGGCTAGAAGCACCTAGGTTTGACACTAACACCCAGCTCTAACACGTAGATGTTGCATAACCGTGATTAAGTCTTGGTTTTCCCATCTGTAACATGGGGGAAATACCAATTAAAATACCAAATTTTTTCTGAAATTTAGCTTTAAATACTATCACGAGCTCCCATCCTGCCTTCTGGTTAAATGCAGACACAGTAACAGTCAGACGATAGTCAATTCCAGGAAAATTCAGGCACTTGAAGGTTTTCTTGGTCATTTTAGTTTTAAGCTCAGTGGAGTCTGTATTTGTTCCTTTCTTTTCTTTTCCCTAGGGTGACTGTCCTCCTTCATCCTGGGGGCTTACGTGTCATCACCATAGTGGAGGAAGACACCTGCCCATGTTTACTCCCTGAACTGTGATTCATCTTGACTAGGCTTTGTCGCAGAATGTGCTGGCTTCTGGGACATCACGTACCTCATCTGTTATCTGGTCATCAAGGCCATTCTACATTCTACATCAAGGCCATTCTACTCTGTACTCTCTGTGTCCTTTTCAGGGCCTCTGGCCTTCTTAGGCTCACTGTCTTTGAACCATTTTAAATTTACCTTAAAAAAACCAAAACACAATAAATCCACATTGTTCGACATGCAAAGGGTGCAAAAAGAAAACCAGAAAATTCTCTCTTCATCCCTGTCCCGAGACACTCCTCCTCTGGAGAGGCAATGATTTTTACCAGTTTCTTATGTGTTCTCTCAAAAATAATAGTTCATGCCTTTATAAACATAACCCTCCTAAAATTATCTCCTATAATCATATAATGTATATTATATATATATATATATATATATATATATATAATCATCTCCTATCTATCATGGGTCGAATTCCACTTCAGGTATACATAATACACACAAATATATATTTATATACACAAATGTGTATATACATAATATGTAATATTACCATCATTTTTATATACACATAATAAATATATACATAATACTTAAAATTTTATGGATATTATATATTACATTATAAATTATATTTTATTATAAAATATATATTATATATATTTTTTACAATATACACATGTTATATAATTATATTATATATTGTAAAATATATTAATATATAATATAATATATAATAAAATAATATATATAATATAATAATATGTAATATATAAAAATTATATGTATATTATATATACATATATATATATATATATATATAATATTTTTAACTGCCTTTGACAACAGAGCCTAAGGCAAACACTTTATGGAAGGACACAATCCCACGGCAAGCAAAAGTGAAGGAAAAATGGAAGTGAGGTGAGACAGTGTACTGATTTCTTCAGGCTTCTGTAACAGAGTCCCACAAACTGGGAAGGCGAAGTTAAAAGCAAGAGCCTGCATGTGATGGTCTCTGCGCCCCAAATCCTCTTTCTTCAAAAAGCCTGGACTCTTATTTTCCCTTAATTTCTCTGTCAGAAACTGCAGGGAATCATCAGGTACCCCTCCTGCTCTTAGAGACAGTCTCTGAAAAATTTAACTACCTTTGAGTAAATGGAAATATTAACCCCAAGAATTGAGTTGTTGGGGTTTTTTTAAATGTTTATTTATTTTGAGGGCGTGAGCAGGAGAGGGGCAGAGAGAGAGGGAGAGAGAGAATCCCAAACAGGCTCCTCACTGTCCGCACAGAGCCTGATGCGGGACTCAATTCCACAAACCGTGAGATCATGACCTGAGCAGCAATCTGGCATTGGATGCTTAACCGACTGAGCCACCCAGGTGCCCCCTCCTCAAAGTATTGAGCTGTTCCATCAGATTTCCAATATCTTTCACAATCTTCAGCAGATTCTTATTGAGCACCTACTATTTGGCAGCCACTGGGCAAGGCAGCAGGAATATACCAGACAAAGGCAGCCCACCCAGCCCCCTTCCCTCCCGCCCCCCCCACCAAAGCTTGTGCCCCAGCAGGAGGGAGGGAGACAATAATCAAGCTGTTAAGTGCAGTGTTTTTTTTTAAATTTTTTTTAACGCTTATTTATTTTTGAGACAGAGAGAGACAGAGCATGAACGGGGGAGGGGCAGAGAGAGAGGGAGACACAGAATCGGAAGCAGGCTCCAGGCTCTGAGCCATCAGCCCAGAGCCCGATGCGGGGCTCGAACTCACAGACCGCAAGATCGTGACCTGAGCCGAAGTTGGACGCTTAACCGACTGCGGCCACCCAGGCGCCCCTTAAGTGCAGTTTTTATAGGGCTCTGAGCAGGGAAGGACAAGGGGTTACAGAATCCAGGTTTGCCTCTGTTGTTATCTTTATTTTCTTTTTAATTTTAAACTGTTAGACAAGAAAACTTGGAAAATACAGAAACATGCAGGGGCAGTGCTGGATGCTCTTTTATTATCTAGCAGAAAAGAGCTACACTGAGGGAAGGGAATTTTATTAATTGGAGGGGAGATAGGTAATCGATACTTTGTGGCTAGCCTAGGCCTGAATGGCTTAGGACACGCTAAATTCAGGGACAGCCAGTCCAGCATAGAAGAGGCACACTGTCTTGTGCATTCTGATCTCTTGGGGAGCTTGTGAAATACGATATATTCTTGCAGTCTACTCCCAGATATCTGTTTCCAAATATGGGATAGGGGAATTGATGCATAGTTCATAGAGCTCTTGAAATGCTTCTGTTGAATGAATGAATGAATTTTTTAAAATAAGATTTTTATTTATCTTTGAGAGAGAAAGTGCAAGTGTGGGAGGGGCAGAGAGGGGGGTGGGGCGGGGGACAGAGGATCCCAAGCAGGCTCTGCACTGACAGCAGTGAGCCCGATGCAGGGCTTGAACTCATGAACCATGAGATCATACCTGAGCCAAAGTCGGAGGCTCAACTGATTGAGCCACCCGGGTGCCCCAATGAATGAATTCTAATGCGAGTAATCCAAGGATCCCATTTGGATCTAGAGAGAGGTGCAGTAGGAAGTTTTGCCCACCCCAAGGATGTTACTAGGAGCACCCTGTATAAGGGAAAGCAGGAGAAAACCTATGTCCCTTCTGTATCCCGTGGCCCCCTCCTCTCAGGACTCAAAGCTTAGGCTGGCAGTGTTTACACTCTAGTTCGGCTCTGTTCAGGGTTAAGTAGGCATTGGGAGTTGGTCTGGGAACTTAACCATGACTTACAACAGTATTTCTTTGGGGAAGCATAAGTGAGGTTTAAAGACCAATGCAAGACATAAACTTTTAGAATAAAATCGTCTGGTGAGTTGGGAATTACAGAGTGAAAAAGGAAAAGACAACATATATAATGTTGTAAAAAGTAACTTGAATGTAAATGACTATGTATTGTATGACTCTATTTATGTGAAATGTCCAGAAAGGACATATCCAAAGGTACAGAAACCAGATCAATGGTTGCCTCAGACTGGGGGGTGGTGCGAATGGAACTCTACAGCACATGGGCATCAGGGGTCCCTTTGGGGCGATGGAAATGTTCTAAAACTGGATCGGGGCGAGGGTTGCACGACTCTGTTACTGTGCAAAAATAAATCACTGCGTTGTACACTTAAAATGGGTGAATTTCATGGTACACAAAGTATACCTCATCAAAACTATTTTTTCCAAGTGACTTGAAAAGACCTCCAAGATTACCCAGTAGCACGCCCTTACATACGTGAAGCACTCGATAGCATAAAACACTTCATTTGCATTATCTCCACATACGCATCACGATATCCCTGCAAGGAGGTAGATTTTTGTTTTGTAGTGAAGAAACTGAGGCTCAGAGCTCTTATTGCCTTAAGTGGAAGGTTTCAAGTCCTGCTTTTGCATGATGCCTTTACCCACTAAATCCTAGGTCTAAACCCCTTTCTCCAGGTACTATACTCAGGAATAGAAGCAGGACTCATTTTTCTCATTTGTTCTTCTGTCTAGCCTTTGAGTCAATCTTCTCTCTGGTTACTTCACCTAGTCGGTTCTGCGTGCTTGGGGGGGCCTCATGGCTTAAGCCTCCTGAAGTAGCTGCTTTAGGCCTAGATCCTTTCTTTTACTGGGGGGAAGAGGTTAACCTTTAATTGGAAACATGCTGGGACTAAGTTGGGAGGAATGGGTTGAGGCCAGGCTAAGGAGACTTTTGACATAGGGGCACCTGGGTGGCTCAGTTGGTTAAGTGTCTGACTCTTGACTGTGGCTCAGGTCATGATCTCACGGGTTACATGAGTTCGAGCTCTGTGTTGAGCTCTGCACTGACAGTGCAGAGCCTGCTTGGGATTCTCTCTCTGCCCCAACCCTGCATGCACATGTGCTAACTCTTTCTCTCTCTCTGAAAATAAATAAATAAACTTAAAAAAAAAAACCCACATGATATCTAGGTGGAGAGGGCATTCAGTCCTTGTGAGCTCCACTCTGGGGACCTCCACTGGGTCCAGGGATATGCTTATTGGCCCTGTGGGGCCAGAATAGCCGATGCTTCTCCACTTGGTTTCCCATTTGGGCTGGCATTGTCACACACCATTAAATGTCACCCTTGGATCAGGCAGTCAGGGTTCCTGCCCTATACACTCAGCACTACAGGACCACGTGCTTAGGCCTTCCTATCCCTGGGCTCTTCCCCCACGGAGCAAGATGGAGCCAAGGGGGCCAGGGACAAGAAGCACCTTCCAGATCAGGCTGTGGTGCCTGAGGCCCTGGAATTCTCTGTTGAAATGAGCCCCAGACCCTTTGATGAACTTTTCCCCAGATCCGTCCTCCCCAAGGCGGGTAGTGTTTCTGACGTGCACACCAAGGGGCCCAAGAGGTAGCCAAGGGCGCTCTGGTGGGAGCATGACGAAGTTGGCCTGCGTGCATGCAGGGCCCTCTGCAGTGAGGAACAGAACAGCATGTCCACAGAGCAGCAACATGAGCTGTGGCCAGGGAGCCCCCCTTTAAATGCATGCTTTAGCCTCTGCAAATGTAAGTAGTGAGCTTACCCCAGGAAGAACAGATGGAATTAGTCAAAGAACGTACAAAAGTCATGCAACCAACACATTTACCACAACTTGTGTTTTGGTGTAGAGAGAAAAGCATCCCCATTGCTTTACTACATGTGGACATAAAGCTCAATTTATTTTTCATTGTAAAAACCAAATATTGATTATTCCAATAGCTGAGATCCATTTGTTTGGCAAATGGCAATAATAGATTCCCACGTCATTGTCAAGATAAAGGGAGTACGCAGGCAGGATTTAGCGGAGGGCAGCACTGAATACAGGCTAATATGGTTGTTCTTTTTTAAATTTTCCTCCAGCTGGTCTCTAAGATAACGTTCAAAGCTTTACCTTTTCCTTCACTTGTCTTAGGCTGTCTGGTGGGATATAGTTAATAAAAAACAGACACTGAGATGGTTTTGAATGTCAAGTTAAGACAAGTTAATAATTGCTCTCCCACAATATGAGAGCAGAGTGTAGTCCAGGATCAAAAGCAACTGTTTTTCTACTTTTTGGAGCTGCCAGAAATCCCTTCGGGGTGTGCACCAGGTAAATGTGGGGAGAAGCTTGGAATCTGGATGATATCATCAACACAGCTTACGCCAGACCCCAGCTGGGGGCGTCCATCCAGTTTGACGAGGGTGTGATTTCATCTGCCTTGTCTGAAAAACCATGCTGGCGAACCATGCAATCTGCTCAAATATCACAACACGCTACCTGCAGTTGGTCTCCAGGGGTCAGTAAATCGTAGGGGCGGGGCTCACACCAAAACTTACAGTTGGGAGCCTGACACTGTGTAGCTCTTTGTTGTTTCCACGGGGCTGCCACAGACATGATTTCACACCTTCCTCCTGTGGAGACAGAGTAGTGCTTGTCCACACAGAGAACCCAGGGACAGAACCCTCAGCGTTCTCCCCCTCCTATTTGGAGAGCACTGGGAGAGAATGACATTGGCTTTGTGGGTTGAGCAGAGCACCGGGAGCTCAGTAAGTGGCCCACCAGTGGCCCCTGAGATTGGGCGGTGCCACGTGCTGCAAGGCCCCTAACCAGCGTGGAAGCCACGATGCCTTGAGGGAACCCGTCCACCTCAGACCCCTGGGTGCAGCCCCTCCCATCAAGGTCCAGCATGGATTTGGTTTTGGCTCTCCCCTCCCTGCCCTGGAGGAACAGTTGTTACTAACATGGGTGGGCATCGGGAGACCCGCATTTGGACCCACCACAGATGTCTGAAAGGAAGCTCTGGTCTACAGATCTGGTTGGAGGGAATGGCCCCAGCCTGTGGTATACCTGAGGGCTTGGGGCCAGATGCTCAATAATCTCATCGTGGGTGTTCAGGCTGGTGCACTCAGAAGAGGCACAGAGGCAGGAAGCTGACCAAATCAACCCAAATTATCGTGACCACCATTTATGGAGTGTCTCCGGGCACTGAGTCCTCTGTATACATTATTTTGTTTAATCCTCACAACACCTTGCATGGGTTTTATTCTTCCCACTTCACAGATAAGGAGACTGAGGCTTAGTGGGGGGATGAAATTTCCCACAGGCATGTTTTGGGAATCAAGGGCTTTCTATCAGAAGGTCTGCTTATAGAAAGTCACAAGGGCAACCCTTGGGTCAGAGAGTGCTCCCAGGCCATTGTCTTGGGAGCCTTATTTCACATCTGAGATTCTCATACTTGCAAACACTATTGCGTAAGATTCCACCAAGCTTAGGAACCAAGGCCTAGGTGCTTTCTCAAAGGACAACACACTCCTCTACAGCTCTGTTTCAGGGTGCCCGGTTTTCCCAGTAGGTGAGGAAAGACACTGTGGATGCCTCCTTCCCAGTCTGGTGGTTTTTAACCCTCTTGCAGGACAGAGAGAACACATCCCCAAGGGGGCCGGGGTGGGCGCAGGAGGAGTGCAGGACTGGGGATCCAATGCTCAGGATTGATGCTGGGTCCTGGGCTGGGTCAGGTGGAGAGAGCCCATGTAGCATGACCCATGCCACATGCTGAGGGTGAATGCGGGACACCGCTGAGGAGGCGGGCCAGGGTTCCCCCAGTGTGCGACTGGAGGTGAGGCAGGTGGGCAGGAGCCAGGGAATCAGCAGGTCCTGGGTGCAAAAGAAGGGAGCAGCAGGAGCTTGTTTGGGCAGAAGCAATAGGGGGTCGTGAAGCTGGCTGTTCTGGGTGTTGGTCACATAGATTCATCAAGGTAAAGAGACTCAGGCCATCTCACTGTTCACTCCTATGAGGCATTTTGTACCAGTTACACTAAAAACCCATAGGATTCAAAGCAAAGTTTTGCACAAGCTGGTCTCCACTTCCCTTTCTAGCCTCACTGCCACCATTTCTCTTTTTGCTATACCCTATCCCCCAACCAAAAAGTCTGCGTTTCTCTTCCATCCCGACACCTGCTTGAGCCATTTGTTCTCCCCAACGGGCCTGTTCACCGGCTCTCTGCCTGTAGAATTCTGCCCCCTTGACCTGAACAGGAACTCACTAAGAGGTACAACCAGGAAGCATATGGAAAAAGTTATCGCAGAAATGTCAATTAAGACAGCAGTGAGGCATCATGGCATAGCTATGACATCAGATTAAAAAAACAAAAAGCCAAAAAAAAAAAAAATCACCCAATGCTGACATTGTTTTGAAGAAACAGGTTGCTGGTGACATCGTAAATGGGTCCAAGTTTTGAGGGAGGGTGTTGGAAACAACAGAGCAATATATTTCAAGAGATACAGAAATGTTCATGCCCTTCGACCCCTATCCATCCTACTTTGCAGACCTAACCTAAATAAGATTACACTAAAGAAGAAAAAAAGCTACATGCGTAAAGATACCCTTTACATCATAAATTGTAACTATGAAAAAACCGGAAATAGCCCAACCATCCTACAATGAGGGACCGTAAAGGCAATTATATTCACCAACAGAGGGAAATTATGATGGAAAGTATTTAGCAAAAGGAAATGCTTATAACTTGATGCTTAGGAGAGCACAAAACTGTACTGTGAACATACTATAAAAATCACATAGATGCTTGAATAAGATTGTGTAAGGGAGCACAGAGAACAGAAAATCACTATTTATTAGGGCATTATTTTTATTAGAATGTTGTTGATGTGATAAAAATCTAGAGAAAATGCTACCCTTCCTTCAAAACCCCCGGTTTACCTTGTTCCTACCTGATTGGGGGTCCCTGAGTGTGTATTCGGTTTAGCTCCCTCTGGACCAGAAACTCTGCACGGGCAAGAACTATGTTTCACTTTTCTTTGTTTCACCTGAGCTCCTCTATTTGCCTGGCACATAGTAAATGTTCAATAAGTATTTTTTAAAGTGAATTCAGCTAATGCAAAGGATTACATTATGCTTAGAAGTAAAACTCAACAGAGGCATGTTCTCTACTCTCTTGTCTCTTGGCAAAAGGTACTCCGAGAAATAGATCTTTTTTAAAGGCTTCGGGAGAAGGAAAATCCACATTAAAAACGTTAAGCATTTTACCTCTGGGGTGATGCAGATGCCACAACACAGGCAACGCTTGGAAATCTACTGAGGCTCTTGGGAAGTATTTACATTGGCCTCTTAAGGCAACAAAATGTTTAAAAATTAGAGCCGTGCTGAGATTTGCCCCTTTGGGCCCCACTAGATCCCAACCAGAAGGAAAACTATTCACCGCTTCTGCTGGGACCCCCCAAAGCTGCCGTGCCTGAGTCGGGGACTGTCTTGAATGAGCTTAAATGTCAGGGCTGAGGAGGAGACAGGAAGCGTGACAAAACGGCAGGAGCTTAGCTCGCCCCGAGAGAATAATAGGAATTTACTGCGTGCCTGGCATGCTATGTGCATCACTTTCGGCTCCCATTTTACAGACTAAGAACTTGAAGTTCAAAGATATCATATTACTCACCCAAGGTCAAACGGCTGGCCAGGGGTGGGTCAGGACCCCATAGCTGCCACAGGCCTTGCAACTCTCTCTAAACGCCCCATTTTGGCTTTTGGTCCAGGCTGGTGATGTCTCGGGGTCTTCCTTTTCGTTTTGTTTCTCTTTCTCCTTTTTCTCATTTTTAAAAGGCCAGTTAATGCTTTTGCAGGATCCCGGTAGGGAGGAAGCGAGCAGATTCTTGCCCAGTTATCTCCCTTTCTCGTAGCCTGCAATTCTCGTATCCAGATCATTCTCACCTGGCTTACATTTTCTCTCTTGTTTTCAGCCTAGCTCCCCCAGCCCTTGATTCCACTCCATACTCTCTGAATCCCTGTGGTCATTGGTCATTTCTCCCCAAGAAAATTGCACATTCGCTTTTATCAGTGACTTTTCCTGATGCCTGAGTGTGTAAATCATTTCCAGAACCTGTTTTCTTTAACTGAACGCAATCTCACATATGGTGGATTGGGTTTGGAGATGAAAACGGCAGTTGTTTGAGAAAGAGTTTCTTCCAAAATTAAATGAATTTTCTTTTCTTTTGGAAGTAAAGCTTTTTCACAAATTGCACTTTTTAACATTTAAGATTCTCCTCCTCTCGCTGTTTCCCCTTTCCTTTTTTCTCTTCCATGCATTTTGTCTGAGTGCAAAACTGATACTTAATGTAACAATCACATCTAATGAACACCCAGCTACACTCCTGCTAACCCCCTTCACCTGCTGTCCCGCGGGGCTCCTTCCACTTTTGCTCACTTATATTCATTTTAGCTTTATTTTGTGCCCTTCAAATTGTCTTCCTAAAATACAGAATTCCACATCAACTAAAAATTAGTGTAGCAAATAGATGGTGCTTAGTAAGTTCCAAACACTAAAATCCCACCCATTCTCATCGTCTGGGGCTCACACAGTTAAATATTAAGTGGTAGCAGATGTTCCTGCTGGGGACTCCATTTCCAGGCCTGCATTTCATCATTCTCTTTAAAAGTCCATTCCCCGCCCCCCTTTTATTCTTCCATTAAAAAATCACGCACACATTTATCTAGGTTTAAATAGAATTAAACCTTCTGCGTTTGGATAGTTTCGCAATAGTTGCTTTTCCTTTTAACCAGTTAAGGGAGATGGTGGAAATTGAGACAATGCTTGCTAGGTTTGCCGTGCATTATGTAGATTTCAAAAGAGTAAATGAATATTTTAGTACCTGTGTGTGGTGAATGAAATCCAGCCATCGATTCTTTGCAGCTCCTCCCACCAAGAGGCAGAGTTTATTTTCCTACTCTTTCAAGTGGGGCTGGCTTTGTGACTTGCCTTGACCGATATTAGATGGCTAAGCGGGCATCCCGTGAGTTCAGGGCCTAGAACCCAAAAGGGCTTGCAGCTTCTGCCCTTATCACTCAGAATGCCCTGAGACTGCCATAAAAAGAAGCCCGTCTGGGGCACCTGGGCGGCTCAGTCAGTTAAGCGTCGGACTTCGGCTCAAGTCACGATCTCATAGTTTGTGAGTGCGAGCCTAGCTGCAGGCTCTGCTGACGGCTCAGAGCCTGGAGGCTGCTTCGGATTCTGTGTCTCCCCCTCTCTCTCCCCCTCCCCCACTCATGCTCTCTCCCTCTCTCTCTCTCACTCAAAAATAAATAAACATTAGAAAATTTTTTAATGTAAAAAGAAATACACCCATATTTTAATAATACGTTAAATAATACCTAATATATCTAAAATATTATTTCAATATTTACTCAGTATGAAAATGATTAAAGTTTGTTTTTCTCATAACAACTGTTCAAACTCTGATGTGTATTTTACAGTTATAGTATGTTTATAGTGGTTGCATTTCAAGAGCTCAGTAGCCACATGTGGCTAGTAGCTAATTTATTAGCACAGATCTACATTTAAAATCTGACCTGAGGGGTGCCTGGTGCTCCATCAGTTATATGCGTGATTCTTGGTTTCGGCTCAGGTCATGATCTCTTGGGTTTCTGGGTTCGAGCCCCGCTATCAGCCCAGAGCCTGCTTGGGATTCTCTCTCCCTATCTCTCTCTGCTCCTCCCTTGCTCGCACGCACTCTCTTTCAAAATTAAAAAACAAAAGAAATCTGACCTGAAAACACTCACCGAGTAATCCTCAGTATGTGAATCTTCATATTAACGAATGGACACTATGAAGGTGTTTGCATCTTTCCACGAGGCTAGAGGAAGTCTTTGCATGGGGGGCTTCGGGGCCACTGGGATGGTGCAGACAAGGCAGCACCAAATGGTTTGGGAGGCCTGGCAGGGGCCGGGGTTGTGCTGCAGCCCTGTACTCCCTTTATATAATCTTAGGAAGGTCGCTTGACCCCCTAACCTTTTGGGGCCTCAGTTTCCCTCTCCATAAAATTGGGGATGGACTAGGAGTGTTTCATGGGCCTTCGTAGCACTGATGATCCTGAGTTTTCCATTTCCCATGGCCAGTCTGCCTTGGGATAAGGACAATGCTGGTCCTCCGCGGAAGGGATGGGATGTTATTTGTCTTCCCATCACAGAGCACCATTAGAAACGGACTCCTGCATGTCCCACGGAGCTGACACATAAACGCCTGTTCTTTCAGAAGGACCATGATTCTGCCCGAGCCAGGCTGGCACCACAGGCGTCCACGGTCAGAAAGAACCACAAACCAACTCCCCTGGGTGGCATGGTCCGGGCGGCACTTTATTTAGAGGAATCCACACAGAGATGCTACAGTTTGGTCTGGGCATATGATTATATGGTTTTGATGCAAACTGGCTTACGGGAAGTCAAAAGTAGTGGCTGCAAATCCCAGCACACACCACAGTTACTGTGCCCTGCCTCAGTTTCCCTTTTTCTCATACTGGCAGTAGAGCCGTTATTTATCATGGAAGTATGGTGATTCTGTCCTGGTCCCCAAATCTCTTTTCAGAGAGATACATGTCTTTACATAAATGCTGCATAAATCCAAGTTCTGAAGTAACTTTGAGCTGAAACCAGATGTGAAGTCAGGAGAGATCTCAGGGTTTATCCGGTTTTCTTCTTTGAAAGCCGGTGGTTCTACGGAGGGTAGGTGGCCATGACTAGCTGAGGGATCAGAGGAAAAGGAAGAAAGATGGTAACCTTTGTTCTTCTTTTGTTTAAAAGAATTTTTTTAATATTTATTTATTTTTGAAGGAGAGAGAGAGAGAGAGAGAGAGAGAGAGAGTGCGCGTGAGAGGGGGAGGGGCAGAGAGAGGGGAAGAGACACAGAATCCGAAGCAGGCTCCAGGCTCTGAGCTGTCAGCACACAGCCGGACATGGGGTTTGAACTCACAAGCCGTGAGATCATGCCCTGAGCCCATGTTCTTTTTTTTTTAATGTTCATTTATTTATTTTGAGGGGGTGGGGAGGGAGAGAGAGAGGGAGAGAGAGAGGATCTCAGGCAGGCTCTGCACTGTCAGCACAGAGGGGCTCAAACCCACGAACAGTGAGAGCATGACCTGAGCCGAAACCAAGAGTCATAGTCTTAACCGTCAGAGACACCCAAGTGCCCCAAGAGATGGTAACTTTCACCCTGTTCATCAAGCCCTTACAGAGACGTGGGGGGGTCAGTGTGCCCCTGAAAGGGAGGATCCAAGCTGTTAGCACCTTCCAAGGTCCCTTTCGAGATGGTCACCAAGGGGACAAGCTCTCAGTCACTCTTCTCTAATCATGGGTGGGAAGGAAAAGGAAGACTCTCCAGCCAATGTAACTTCCTATCAACAGTCAAGAGGGCCACTTGTCAGTGCATTCCGATTCTTGGCAAATTGTCGTTAGACATAAATCTGAAGTTCATGCAGTGCCACATCCACCCCCACCGCGCCACGTCCCCCCTGATCTCTTTAAAGAGATGGGTCACCACCCAAACTTTGCAGGCTCATTCAGAAATTACTCTCCCTCCGAGAGCTCATGTATCCTGCAAAGCCTCTGGTTGGATCCTCTCAGGGTTGCGACATTTATTTTCAGAAAGGATTTAAGTTGTAAAAGTGATTTAGAATTCAATTTAATTTAAAAAGTTATACATACAGGGGCGCCTGAGTGGCTCAGTTGGTTAAGCATCTGACTCTTGGTTTCAGCTCAGGTCATGAGCTCACAGTTTCGTGGGTTCGAGGCCCACGTCGGGCTCCGTGCTGACAGTGAGGAGCCTGCCTGGGATTCTCTCCCTCTCTCTCTGCCCCTCTTGAACAGGCACTGTCTGTCTCTCTCAAAATAAATAAACTTAAAAAAAGTCTAAAAAGTAATAAAAAGTTATACATAGAGATAAATACATACACAGATACAAATATACACATGCATAAAAATCTGGTAAAAACTAAGATATTATAAAAGAGTATTCAACCAAAAGTTTCTGGTATATTACTTCAAAGCTATTCTATGCATAAAAAATATTTTTTCTGGAGCACCTGGCTGGCTCAGTCAGTAGAGCATGCGACTCCTGATCTATCTTGGGGTTGTAAGTCTGAGCCCCACTTTGGGTGTAGAGATTACTTAAAAATAAAACCTTAAAAAATATTTTTTCAGACATTAAAAAAGATATACTGTTTAATTTTAAAGCCACTTTAACTCAAGACAAAGTAGAAGGGCAGAAACCTGTGGATTTAAAAAGCAGGAGAGAGAGAGAGAGAGAGAGAGAGAGAGAGAGAGAGGCAGAAAGCCTGAGCTATAATTGTTTTAAATGATGTGTTGATGTGTTGAGTTTAAAAATATTTTGATGTGTTCCGATGCATGGAAAACAAGATGCTATGAATCATTGACTGTCCTGAATAAACTGTCCAATATGATTATATATTTTTGTGTTCACTTGGTAAGGTCACCTCAACGAGTTTACATAATAATATACAGAACACGGAAAGCCACCAAATAAACTGGAGTGAGCAGGGAGGGAGGGAGGGGTCAGAATCACCCCTTAGAGAAGAGGTGTTGAGAAGGAAAAGAGAGGGAAGGCTGGAGAGGTAGGTAACCAAACTCCAGGCTGGCGCTTTCCTGGAGGGTTTTCTGCAATGATGGAAATGATCGTGTTCTGCACTGACTTCAGTGGCCACCAGTGCTGTGGAGCACTTGAAACGTGAGGGGCTGAATTTTTCAGTTCATTTAGTTTTAATTCATTTCATTCTAAATTTTTTTTTAAACATTTATTCATTTTTGAGACAGGGAGAGACAGAGCATGAACGGGGGAGGGTCAGAGAGAGAGGAAGACACAGAATCTGAAACAGGCTCCAGGCTCTGAGCTGTCAGCACAGAGCCCAACGCGGGGCTCGAACTCACGGACCGCGAGATCGTGACCTGAGCCAAAGTCGGACACCCAACCGACTGAGCCACCCAGGTGCCCCTAATTCATTTCATTCTAAATGGCCACATGGGTTGGCGATTTGGGCAATGGACAAATAGAAGAAGCAAAGGAAGGAGAGGGAAAAAGATTAAGACATACGTGGAAAAGCTGAGGACAGTTGTCTTAAGTGACAGTGAGTGACCCTGTGCCACTGGAAGGAAGGGAGTTTCCTACCACCTCTGGCATTTATTCCGAGGTCTCTGTGGCAGCAGCAAGGGAATGCCCTCTCCAGTGCTAAACTCCAGAACAACAAATGTCCCAGCTGTGCTGACCGTGGGAAGCCTATCGGCCTTAACTGCCCAATCTGTTAGGGGAGCAGGAATCGACCTTCCCAAGGACTCCGCTACCCTAACGTGTAAAATAAAATAGTTTATTACTCCAAGGAAAACCCACACCTTGGATACCACCACTAGGTGTCACCATTAACCAAACATTTGGTGAAAGTTTTTTCTTTGAATCTATAGCTGCTTTGGCTATTTTCTCACTTTTCCACACCAAAAGCAAAGTGGTTTGCGCTCACTAAACAGTGGTTGGAGCCCACTAAACAGGGATACTCCTTCTAATTTGGCTTATTTCTCTTTCCAGTTAAAACTCTGCTAAATGCCACAAACATGATGTGTAGGCACGCACACACGCTCACTCACTCATTTGCTCATTCATTCATTCAACATTTACTAGGTGCCAGGCAGGGGCCTCGTGTACAGTTGTGTACATTGCGCACTGCACAACTGGGTGGGGGGACGATTAGTATAGACCTCAATGTGAATGGTTGCTCCCTGAAGTTGTTCAGGCCAGTGACTCTGCAAGACTCTCTTCTGTATCGTGGGGACAAAAACATGGCCTTTGCTTTTTCCTTCCTTTCTGTTTTCTCTCTTAGGATAGATTGCTAGTCCAAAACCTTCTTTGTAACTAGAAATACCTCCGTCCTATATAAAGTTTGAGGGTTATACATATCACATGTAATTTACCTTTATCCTCGTAAGAATTAAACTTTCATTCCCTTTCAGAAAAAGTAATACTCTGTACTGAGCATATTTTATGAATAAAGTGATGTACTAAGCCAACTGGAAAAATAAAGTCGTGACCTTTGCCCTCGAGGAATTCAAGAGGCCTGATCATACCTAAGATACATAAGTTTTGCATATCTCAACCTGAGCGTTGACTAGAAAAGGAGTAACAGCAATTGAACATGAACCTGGAGACCAGGACCTCTAGATTCTAGCCCAAGTAGGCTTTCTTGAGGAATGTATTAGTTAGGTTTTGCTGTGTCACAAACCATCTCAAAACTTAATGGCTTAAAACAACAGACATTTAGTTTTTCTCAGGCTTCTGTGAGTCATCTGGACAGTTCTTCTGATCTAGTTGATGTGATGGATCTCTGAGGTCGGTAGGTGGCTCCTCTGGGGTTGGCTGGCCTCACTCACATACCCGAAGATTGATAAGCTCCTTTCTTGGGGACTCTGCTGTGATGGCTTGTCTCTACTCTATATGTTCTCTCATCCTCAAGCCCAGGCTTCACGTGGTGATCACACCATGGCAGTCTCAGGGGACCAGAGAGCAGTAGGAGGTGGCAAGGTCAATATGCAAGCCCTTCAAAATTTCTGCTAGAGTCAGGGGTGCCTGGGTGGCTCAGTAAGTTAATTGTCTGACTTGGGCTCAGGTCATGATCTCACAGTTGTGCGTTAGAGCCCCGCATAGGGCTCTGTGCTGACAGCTCGGAGCCTGGAGCCTGCTTCGGATTCTGCGTCTCCCTCTCTCTCTGCCCCCACCCCCCGCAACTCGTGCTCTCTCTCTGTCTCTCAAAAATAAATAAATGTTAAAAAAAATAAAATTTCTGCTAATGTCATGTTTGCTCTTATCGCTGGCCAAAGCAAGTTACATGGCCATGCCTGGAGTCAGTGTGAAAGGTATTACCCAAGGATGTACATACAGGGAGGTGTGAACGATTTGAGGGCCACTGCTGCAACAATCTATGGAAGAAAAGGAATTTAATTCCTCCTTATCTCAGCTATTATATGATAATGATATATTTATATCATTATATATTAATTATATATGTGTGTGTGTGTGTGTGTGTATATATATATATATATATATATATATATTACCTTCTTTACTTATTGCCTAGACAGGCAAAACCAAAAAGAATAAACGCACAGAAGAAACCATCATTCAAAGAAAAGCAGCAATACAAACGTGATTAATTTTACTTCAGTTTGTTCATTTACTTTTTCCACGTTTCCTCTACCACATGACCAATCTCTCCCACTTATTGAAAATTCCTATCAAAAGTAAAGGTGCTTAAAAATGTTTCTATTTATTTTTGAGAGAGAGAGAGAGAGAGTGCAAGCAGGGAGGGGCAGAGAGACGGGGTGAGGGGTACAGAGAATCTGAAGCGGGCTCCGTGCTGAGAGCACAGAGGCTGACATGGGGCTCAAACTCGAGAACCGTGAGATCGTGACCTGAGCCAAAGTCAGACCTGAACCAGCCAGGTGCTCCAAAGGTAATATTTCAAAAGCCCTTTCCAGGTATCTTATAATCTTGACCTGTAAAGTGGCACAGTTCAAGGGCCTTTGTAGCATACAGCATAAGTAGAAGTATCGTTCAGAAGGAGAGACCCAGGGATGTCTGCCCACACGCTAACTTCCACAATTGCCCCCAGGGTTGCTCCGCACTGCACAGGTTGAACACCTGTCACTATAGCACCCGCAAGGTTTATCACAGAATAACGAGAATGACTAGGCACGTACGGGGTCTGTTCTCGCTCCTATCTGCGTGTTGCCGCCTATTACTGCAGGTAACAACACCTCTGCAAATACACATTCGATCGGCATTACTTCATCTTTATTCACGACTTCTTTTTTGAGTAATTTGTGATCTCTATCCTTTCATTTGATGAACAAGCATTTATTGAGCATTTGTTGTGTGCGAGGAATTGTTGCAGAGACAGAGATAAATAGAACACAGTCCTTGACCTTCTGGACGTCGCTATCTAATGGAACAGTTAGATAAGTAACAACAAACTGTAAGGCAAATCTGATAGCCAAGTGCTCTGGAGAGCACGGTGGAAGGAATGGTTTACACCAATGAGATAAACTTGGGAAGACAGCATAAGACTGATGACTTTTGTTTTGAGCCTTGATGAATGATTAGGCTTTCTTAGTGTGGAGAAACGGCGAGAGAATCCCTTGCAGAGGGAACTGAATGGTAAGCAGATAAGGTTGAATGGACACACATTCAGGAAAAGGAGATCACCCAGGATGGTCTGAGTGTGGGGTATGCTATGGTAAGCAGAAAAGGAGGTGAGGCCACCTTGTCAAGTCCTTGAATGCTCTTATTAATTTACAGTGAGGGCCTTCAATGGTCTATGATTAAAGCACTCTCATGATGGGAATTATTTTAGAAATGTCACTCTGGCTTCTGGATCTTGACAAAATGGCAACCCATTTTAGGCTACTGGCTACCTTCCTCAACCCAGTGCTGGGAATGAACGCCTCAGAAATGGAGCAGTGGTGAATCTGAGTATCTAATGTAATAACTGTGAGAAGCTTCTAGAGAGACAGCAAATAGTTGGGTCCCAGGGTATATGTGTATGTGACTACAGTCTATAGGGGAAGAGGAAAGGTGCCACAGGTGGGGGAACTTACATCTCCCCCATATTTCCATGGACAGATCAGGGTTTATCCCAACTCTACTACATGGCAAAACAGAATCACTAGTCTTGCACGAGTAGGAAAGAGAGCTTGTGGCTACATGAAGGCAGGCTTAGCCCCTGGGGATAGGAAGGAGATAAGAGGTTCAGGTAGATCCACATCCCCTCTAAGAACAGGAACTGCTACTTCTCAACAGAGTACTGGAGGTCTTGGCCAACATGTTAAGACATGAAAAAGAAGTAAGAGGTATAAGGATTTGAAATGAAGTGATGGGTGCCTGGCTGGCTCAGTTGGTAGAGCATGTGACCCTTGATCTTATTAGGGTCGTGAGTTCAAGCCCCACGTTGGGTGTAGAGCCTACTTAAAAAAAAAAAAATCAAGGGACACCTGGACAACAACAGATGTAGGCAAGGATGTGGAGAAAGAGGAACCTTTCTGCACTGCTGGTGGGAATGCAAACTGGTGCAGCCACTCCGGAAAACAGTATGGAGGTTCCTCAAAAAACTAAAAATAGAACTGCCCTACGGCCCAGCAATTGCACTACTAGGCATTTATCCAAGGGATACAGGTGTGCTGTTTCGAAGGGGCACAGGCACCCCCGTCTTTAGAGCAGCACTATCAACAATAGTCAAAGTATGGAAAGAGTCCAAATGTCCATTGGCAGATGAATAGATAAAGAATATGTGGTGTGTATATATATATATATATATATATATATATATATATATATATAATGGAATATTACTCAGCAGTCAAAAAGAATAAAATCTTGCCATTTGCAACTACGTGGATGGAACTAGAGGGTATTATGCTAAGCGAAATTAGTCAAAGAAAGACAAATATCATATGACTTCACTCATATGTGGAATTTAAGATACAAAGCAGATGAACATAAAGGAAGGGAAGCAAAAATAATATAAAAACAGAGAGGGAGACAAACCCCAAGAGACTCTTAAATACAGAGAACAAATTGAGGGTTGCTGTAGGGGTGTTGGGTGGGGGGGGATGGGCTAAATGGGCAAGGGGCATTAAGGAGGACACTTGTTGGGATGAACACTGGGTGTTTTAAGTGATGAATCACTAAATTCTATTCCCAAAATCATTATTACACCATATGTTAACTAACATGGATTTAAATTTTTAAAAAAGGGGGGGGGCGGTGCCTGGATGGCTCAGTTGGTTAAGCATCTGACTCTTGATTTTGGCTCAGGTCTTGATCCCAGGGTCATGAGATTGAGCCCCACTTCAGGCTCCACACTGAGCATGGAGCCTGCTTAAGATTCATTCTCTCTCTTTCTCTCTCTCTCTCTCTCTCTCTCTCTCTCTCTCTCTCTCTCTCTCTCTGGGGTGCCTGGGTGGCTTAGTCCGTTAAGCATCGACTTTGGCTCAGGTCATGATCTCACGGTCTGTGGGTTTGAGCCCCGTGTCAGGTTCTGTGCTGACAGCTCAGAGCTTGGAGCCTGCTTGGGATTCTGTGTCTCCCTCTCTCTCTGCCCCTACCCTGTTCTGTCTCTGTCTTTCAAAAATAAATAAAACATTAAAAAAATTTTTAATTAATAAAGAAAAGATTCTCTCTCTCTCCCTCTGCCCCCTCTCATGCTTGCATGCTTGCTCTCTCTCTCAAATTTAAAAAAAAAGGAAAGGAAGTGACAAAACTGTCACTATTGACAGGTGATTTGATTATCCATATAGAAAATCACCCCAGAATTAATAGAATCCTGGCAAGGATGTCAGGAACAAGGTCTGCTTTCAGAAATCAGTAGCATTCTTCTGTATTCGCAATATTTTACCAGAAAATACAATAGAAAATAAGATACCTTTTATGAGAGCAACAAAATTATAAAGTACCTAAAAATTAATGAAAAGTTCAAAATCATTTTTGGAAGCCAAATGTAAAACTATTAAAGGGCACAATACAAGACTTGAATGAGCAGAGACATAAGCCATGTTGGTAGACAAGACTCCCTAACATGTAAAGATCCCAATTCTCCCAAAGTGAATCTAAAAATGTAAGGCAATTTCAATAGACATCTAATAATTTTTTGAGTGGAAAGGAAAAGCATATTCAGAAATTTATCTAGAAGAATAAAATCAAAATCCATAATTCTGAGAAAAGAGCAAAGAGGAGGGACTTACCTCACGATACTCCAGGGTCATGGCATAAAACACTATGGTGCAGAAACGTGTGAGGAGACCAAGGGCCATAAAGTGCCCAGAAACGTATATGCTTTTGGGTGTGAGTGTACCTGATGTACAGGAAAAAAAGTACCACAATCAATGGGGACAGGATAAGTTGCTGAGTTGATAGGACAGGGAAACTGACTCACTACATGGGGAAAAATTAAGTTGAAGCCTCAACACACATAAACAAAGGTGAATTTCAGATACACTAAAGACTGTGAAAACCATCCCTACGAAAAAAGACACAGAAATATATGTAGGAGAATAGAGTTATGATTCTAAAGTGGGGAAGGATTCTTTTAAAACCAAGACCTAAAAAGTACAATCATAGGCCAAAAAAATGGAGAGATCTATGTCAAAATTAATGATAATGATGGATATTGTTACCAAAATTAACTGACAGGTGATAGACTGAGAAAAAATATTTGAGACTTCAAAAACCAACAGGGATTATTACCTAGAATGTATAAGAGAGTCCTACAAATCAATCAGAAAAAGATGGAGAACCCAGTAGGAAAATGGACAAAGAATACGAATATGTGACTCACATAAGAAAGTCCAGTAGTTCTGCTCAATCCGACCCATTACAGGTAAATGAAAATCCAAACAATAGGAAAAGAGATCTGTTTTTACCCAGGAGGCTGGCAAGAATTAGGGGACTGGGTAATATGAAATTCTCGCAACGTCTGAAACTCTTCCGGTCGCCTGCTGGGAAGAAAGTACACTGCTGGGATTTTTCTAGCGCGTGTCACAAATAAAGCTGGACACGAGTTTAAGCAGCGAGGACAGGTTTTATTCAGTAACTATGTTGCAACAGGGAAAATGAGTCCAGGGGGAATGGGACTCAACGTCCTCAAAACAAAAGGCTGGAAACGTTTCAACAAGGTTGTGCAAGGGGAAAGATACTGAGATGGGGGTTAAGAGGGCTCAGCCTATGTGACGAGGCTACCTGGATTCGTTAATTGGTGCTTATTTGAGGAGAAACAAATTCTCCCGTCTTTGTGAAGGAGGCAGTGGTGTGAGATGCAACGAGGCTCCCGCTCAAGTTAGGTCTTTGTCCTCCCACAGGGATAGGCGGGAGAGGAGGGTTATCTCCCTGAATGTTTCCTCTTAGGTCTTTTAGGAAACAGTTTGAGGTGGTAGATTTGCGTTTCAAAGGGCAGAGAAAGAATTCATAATTGCAAGCTTTCTAAAGTAACTGCCCTTTGAGGGGTTCGGGGGCCCATCTGCGGAACGAACAGCAAATTCTCCTGGCAGCACTGAACTTTCATCCCGGGTGGGCCCTTCCAGGGGGCTAGGATCATCCCAGGGATGACCTTAAGCGACTGAAGCCATGCTAGAGTTTCATCAAGTCTGTTAGTGGAAGGGTTTGGACAACGGAGTCTTCAGATGCCGAGAGTTCTGTAGTTCTCAGGGACGACCCGGCAGTACTTTGTCAAAGGAAATTGGCATAGATATTATGATTCAGTGATTCCCCTCCTGGCATATGCTTCAGAGAAACTCTTGCTCAGGTCCTAAAGGATCATCAACAAAGACATTCGTCTCACTGTAGTACTGGCCGCGGGGAGTTGAGGGTATTTGCCAGGGGACCGGAGAAGTAGATGTGGTAGGTGGGTTTAAGAACAGAATGTACACAAAAAAACATAATATATTTTTTAAGTTCACATACGTTATCAAAAACATGCCAGGCACCTGGGTGGCTCAGTCGGTTAAGGGTCCAACTCTTGACATCGGCTCAGGTCATGATCTCAGGGTTCACGAGACTGAGCCCCACCTCGGGCTCCCTGCTGACAGCGCAGGGTCTGCTTGCTATTCTCTCTCTCTCTCTCTCTCTCTCTCTCTCTCTCTCTCTCTCTGCCCTTCCCCTGCTTGTGCATGCTCTCTCTCTCTCTCAAAATAAATAAACATTTAAAAAAACCCACGAGAGTGAAGGCCTATGGGAAGGAGGCAGCCGGAAGTATCAGGGACAAAGGGAGAGAAGCACAACAAAAGGAAAGTGGCTCCTTACACAGCTGGAGAATGAGGGAGACTGCACTGCAGACAGGGTGGGGAGGGGGAGAAACAGGGAGAAAGGCTGTCATCTGAAGAATGAGAGGCTGGCGGGGGGCGGGGGGCAAGGGAGGTTGGGGAGGGGAGTTGCTGGGCAGTGTGGGTGGGGGGAGGGCAGTGGTCAGAAGGAGAGCAGAGGCAATGGAAGTAAAAATAAACCATCAGTGTTGATTAAGGACCTGCTGTGTACCGGGCACTATTAGGTTCTTTCATTCAGTTTGGGATCCCAGCGGCAACCTAAAGGGGGAAACCCTCATAACGGATGATGCACTTGAATGTGGCGTGGATTCGAGGCGACCCCCAGTTTCTAACTCAGGCAGCCGGGAGGATGGTGGTGCCATTAACCAAACTAAGAAATAAGTGAGATGGGGAACATGAACATTCATGGCCTGGGATCTCCCAGCCCATCACTCTGAAAACCAAGATTCTAAGAAGGCGTTCCTACTCAGGTGAAAGAGAAGTGACATCCGTTGTGCTCCTAATAATAACTGGTATTTTCCTAAGAGCAACAACAAATCTGAGAGCTTACTGCACATTAGATGCCATGCTTCAGCTGTTTGTGCCCATTAGCTCGTTCACACCCCACGAAAGTACTATTATTATCATCTCCATTTTATTGATTAGGAAGCTTAGGCAGGAGCTTAGGGAAGCACCTGCCTGAGGTCCCAAGGTCACAGAGCTGCTACCGACCATGTCTTCTGGTTCCTTAGCCCAACAGGTGACCAGACACCATGCCACAGGCTTGATGTTCATGCAGTCCTCGCAAGTCTTCCATGAGATAGGCTTATTCTCTTCATTTCAGAGATGACGCAAATGAGCCTCAGAGCACTTCGGTGGCGGGTCCGACCTCTGTCAGTTGCAAGTGGCAGAACGCGATTTAGACCCAAAGGCTGTGCTCTATTCACAATACACAGCGGCACATCTCTCAATGCTACTGCCCAAACGACCCTCATGCTACTCATTCAAACCCCACCCCTTAGACCAGAGGAGTAGAAAATAGACTAACCAACGGCAAGGCCCGATCTTGTCCGGAGCACAGATCAACAAGTGGTTGGTAAGACCACTGAGAGGACAACTGGGAAAACATGATAGTAAGGAATTACGATAGATTTTTGTGAGTGGTGGCAACATTGTGATTATGTTTTAAATAAGGGGGTCGTTTTTAAAAGAGAAATATGTACAGATGAAATAATACAGTGGTTGTCGAAGTGTGGCCCCTGGATCCGCAGCACTGGTATTATCTGGGAACTTGTTAGAAATGCAAATTCTCGGGGCACCTGGGTGGCTCAGTCAGTGAAGCGTCCGACTTCGGTTCAGGTCATGATCTTGAGGTCTGTGAGTTTGAGCCCCATGTTGGGCTCTGTGCTGACAGCTCAGAGCCTGGAGCCTGATTCAGATTCTGTGTCTCCCTCTCTCTCTGTTCCTCCCCTGCTTGCACTCTGTCTGTCTCTCTCTCAAAAATAAATAAACATTAAAAAAAGTAAATAAATAGAAATGCAAATTCTCAGTCCCCCTCCAGACCTGCAGAATCAGAAACCCAGGGTGGGGTCCAGCAGTCCATGTTTGAACAAGCCCTCTAGGGGGTTCTGATGCTCAGTCGAGTCTGAGAACCACTGAAAGGATGTTGAATCTTGAATTTGTTTCAAGCCAGCCCAGGGAAGGGGTAATGAGTTGGTGAGCGTATAGAGGAGGCAAGGTTGGTCATGAGCTGCCAACTGTTGAAGCTGGGTGATGGGTACACAGGGATTCATTGTAACTACACTGTTTTTTTTTTTTTTTAAAGATTTTTTTAAAGTTTATTTATTTTGAGAGAGAGGGACACACACATGGGGGGAAGGGGCAGGCAGAGAGAGAAAGAGAGAGAGAGAGAGAGAGAGAGAGAGAGAGAGAGAGAGAGAATCCCAAGCAGGCCCACACTCAGCACAGAGCCTGACTCGGGGCTCAATCCCAGGAACCACAAGATCATGTCATGAGCCGAAACCAAGAGTCGGACACCCAGGTGCCCCAGGATTTTGTTTTTAAGTAATCTCTACATTCAGTGTGGGGCCTGAATCCACAACCCTGAGATCAAGAGTCACATACTCCACCAACTGAACTGGCCAGGTGCCCCTGTATTCTGTTTTTATATGTGTTTGGAAGCTTTCCCTAGTACAACGTTTTAAAAAATTGGAACCATTTTTTTTTCCTGCAGTGCAAGCCCTAACTGCTCTCTCCTTGCTCCTCTTGGTCCCTTTTTCTCCAGCTCTCCTCTGTCTGGAATGTTCCCTCCTGGCTTCGGAAATGGCAGCTCCTTTTATTCTCTGTGTTTGCCTCAAGCTTTCCAAATCTTTGAGACTCCTGCTGCTCTTGCCTTGTCTCCTTGTCCTCCCTGCTGACGTTTTTAAATGACCCATCTCTTATCAGTTGCCATTTCCCTCCTATCAGGGTTCTTTCTCGAGGCTCACTCTGTGTGTTTGCAGAACGGGATTTCTCGGAGGCACTGACTGCCTGTCATCTGAGACCTTTCCTCTGCATTTGCTATTTGGGATCTTGCCCCTGCTTTTATTGGCACTGTAGACTCTCCTTAAGTAGTGTGAAAAAGAACCAGCAGCTCAACACGGCGTTACTGAGGCCAAGTCTTGAAACAAGGGCTTTATACCTAACCTAACTATAGTTTCAACCTTCCCTACAAATGTAGGCCAGCCAGCACCAATGAGGCAACCTATCCTGAGGGTCCTCTCCACCCCACCCAAGGGGAGATGAAGTAATCTGCATGATGAGACCCCCCCCCCTCCCCCGCCCTTTTCCCAAAGAGAAAGCGCCCTCTCCTGGAACAATCATTTCTTTTGCTAATGACGTCTTTGTCCCACTGTCTTTCCTATAAAAACCTTCCATGTGGTCGAATTCCTCTCCGGAAGCTCACTTCCACTTGGGAGATTCTTGAATCGCTTCATAAAGCCAATCAGAGCTTCAAATGTACTCAGTTGCACTTTTGTTCTTTAACAGTTGTCTGTTGCTTCTTTTTACTTCAAAAAAGAAAACATTTGCCTCTTTCAATGGTTTTAAAATTTGACTTGTGTGACTGTTTCAATGTGTAACAGATTTGCTTAAAACAAACAACAACAACAACAACCCCAAAACTTCAAACAATACAGAAGTGTAACAAGTAAAACTGTCACTTTGTTTCCTGGGACAGGGTCTTCGGCGTTTACTTCCTACTGCCCTAGCTAATCCCTCTTCACAGAGACATCAATTCAAAGTAGGCTCCAGGCTCTGTCCAAGCTGTCAGCACAGAGCCCGATGCAGGGCTTGAACTCACAAACCACGAGATCATGACCTGGGCTGAAGTCGGACACTCACTGACTGAGACACCCAGGCGCCCTAGCCCATTGATTCTTCAGACTGAAAGATGGAGAACGTTCACGGGGGAGGAATAAATGAAATAGAGAAGAAGAAAGGAAAAGCACGACAAGCGAGTGGGAGGAGGGCGGCTGGCAACCTAGAAGTGGGACAAGGAATAAAATGCCCAGCTCTGGATGTCCTGGATGTGTGGTTCTGATGATTCCCCAAACTTGTCCTTTCATTGAGTGTCCTTGGTTCTTGGTCTTGGTCTTGGGCTCTTTTAGGAGCTCTGAAGCCTAGAAGCTTCTTTAGAGTGCCTACTGGTGAAACACTGTGCAGCATGTGAACTTCGAAAGAAGACTCATTGTCATACACTATGGCTGCTCCTGCTCTGGGCTGTGAACTTGGACCCATCCTTGTGGGCTCACTTCCCCTGTGCAGCCAGTGCTGTATATGCAATCACTTCCCCTTGTTCCCAAAGCCATCAAGCCACTGACTTACAATCTACCCAGTGTCATATTTATCTAAATCCGTCAAATTGTACCTTCCATTGTTCTTCTAGGAGTTTCCTGACCTTCTTGAGGAACTCCCTCAAGAAATTTGATTCCCTGTTTTAAATCGTTACTCTTCCCAGGTTTCATGACTTCTTGAAACTTAAGATTTGTCAATGTAAAAATTATTAAGATTACGTAGAAAAGTACAAAAGTGCTTATGATCCACTGTCATTTTTTTTTTATTAAAAGTTGTATGCACATTATGGTATATTTACTTGACAGTAAGTGGATAAATATTTTTTGTTCACATGAACAAGAATAAGAATGGAACATGCAAGAAGTTATTGTCAACTAGGATGCATTCATATGAGATTTCTTTTCCTTTTATGAATTCCCTCTAAATAACTTTGTTTATAAAAATCATTTGAGATGTTTCCCTGTTATAGTTGAGCATTTAAAGTTCTGTTTCCAGGGGCGCCTGGGAGGCTCAGTAGGTTGAGCGTCCCACTCCTGATCTCAGCTCAGGTCATGATCTCATGGTTCATGAGATCGAGCCCCATGTCGGGCTCTGTGCTCACGGCACAGAGTCTACTTAGGATCGTCTCTCTTCCTCTCTCTCTGCCCCTCCCCTGCTCACACTCTCTCTCAAAATAAATAAATAAACATTAAAAAAAAAAAGAAACAACAACAAAAAAAAGGTTGTGTTTCCAGTCTTGGCCAGGAATGCTTTGTCCAGCATCAGACTCCTGAATTTTCACAAAATCACATGTTGCTCGTCCCTCAGGTGGAAGACCATGGAATTATCCTTGACTTCCCCAGGCTTCTTCCCCTTTAGTCTGGACAATGGCTACAAGTTAGCACTGTTCCTTCCATGACTTTTCTCTGCCTTCTTCCCCAGTTTTTACCATCTCCCTTCTGCTGGCAGCTTGTTACATAGGAACTATTACGATGAGATTTCTCTTTTTTATTTTTTCAAAGATTTTATTTTTTCAGTAACCTCTACCTCCGACATGGGGCTTGAACTCACAACCTCAAGATCAAGAGTTGCATGCTCTACTGACTGAGCCAGGCAGGCACCCCATGACGGGATTTCTCTTATTCACTAGCTCTGAAGTGATTTCTTTACTATGAACTGGGCCTGTGTTAACATGTTTTTTGTCTCAGAGGGGTAATGGCTCTGAGATCCTTCTTATCACAGGGGGATCAGATGCCTTCACTAAAGATGAACAACTCAATAGTAACAAGCATCAGTACACTTTGTAATTATGGAGTATGGAATCCTTCCTAAATGTTTCAAAAGAATTTTACAAATTCTCACTGGAATTAATTGGCACAGTTTCTGTTACAAAAATGGAATGACTGAGGTATCTGAGGCATTTCTCCTTCCCATCCTCCCCAAGAGAAACAGAATTCGAAGATGTAAGTAACCTAGTTATAATTTATTCCACTGTAAAGTAAGCCTCAAACTCTTTTTTTTTTTTTCTGGATCACCAGTTTATAATCAAAGGATATAACTCGGGGTGCCTGGGTGGCTCAGTCAGTTAAGCATAAGACTCTTATCTCGGCTCATATCATGATCTCATGGTTGTGAGACCAAGCCCTGTGTTGGGCCCTGCACTGGGCCTGGAGCCTGCTTGAGATTCTGTCTCTCTCCCTGTGCCCACTCTCCACTCTCTCTCAAAACAACAACAACAACAACAACAGCAACAAACAGGGGTACTTGGGTGGCTCAGTTGGTTAAGTGTCTAACTCTTGATCTTGCCAGTCTCACGGTTCATGGGATCGAGTCCTGCGTCGGGCTCTGTGCTGACAGCGTGGAGCCCACTTGGGATTCTCTCTCTCCCTCTCTCTCTGCCCCGCCCCTTTGTGTGCATGCACGCATATATTTCTCTCTCTCAAAATAAATAAATAAACATTAAAAAGAAAACCCCACACATTTAAAGGGTGCAACTCAGGAACAGATGGCAGAGCTGCACGGGATGAGGTCTGGGGAAGGGGTATGGAGCTTCCATGCCTCTTCAGGGCCCACCCTCCCCACATCTCCATGTGCTCACCAACCCAGAAGTTCTTTTGTTTTTTTCTGGAGGCTTCATTACATCAGCATGACTGAGGAAATCATTGGCCGTTGGTGACTGATTCAACCTCCGGCCCCTCTCCTCTTCCCTGAGCCTCAGACTCTTGATTTCAAGGATTGGGGGATGGGGTGGGCATAAAGAAGTTAGTTCCATAGGTAAGATTTCTTTACTCATCTCAGTGAGCTCACCGTGCAGCCTTTCCTCAGGGAAGTATCTCTAGTTCACTGGCCATACTGTCTTGGGTGAGAGAACAATGAAGCCTTGGCTGCCTATCTGCTGTCCTTGGTCACTGGGTACACCTGAGCCCTTTCCCAGGGCTTGAGATGGAGCTGGGTCCTTGCCAGGGGCGGGCACCTGGCCCGAGAGCCAACTCAACTTGGATGGTCTGTTGAGATGCTCAGTGGCCCTCACCTGTCCATGCCATGAAACCAGCAATGTTAACTGCACCAGGCTTCCAGCCTACTGAGTCTCTGCCTGGCACTGGGGCCAAAGGAAGGTGGGAGTTGCTTGCCAGTTTTCTTTGAAAGGAAAGGAAATGAGGGATCAGATTATAAATTCCTGCAATTGTAAAAAACAAGGGTATCGAAGCAAGAGGAAATTACCAGCTTATTCTAATAGCATGTGGCATCTCTGAGCTCAGGAGTACCTCCCAGCTCCGAGATTCTAGTGATCAGGCATTTCCCGTGATAAAGTAGTTCTGAGTCTCCTTGATTAAAAGGTATCATTGCTTCTGTAGGAAGGCTGGTGTGTTATGACAAAAGTGACATTCTTTGAGAGGCCAATGTGTAAAATTAGGGGAAAAGAGATGTCTTGAGATCTTCACTCATTCTTCTCTTAGGGTTCATGAAAGTTGGTATGGTTGCCCAAACCAGGGAAGTTGGTGGGGTTGCCTAAACCAGGAACAATGGGTGAAATAGTCCCCCATCAGCCATTCAAGGCCTTTCTATAGCAGAGAACTACCATTATATGGTGCTCATTATATGCCACTGGGCTAAGTTCTTTACAGGCCTAGCTTATTTTGTTTATTCCTCCTTATTGCTCTTTGGGGTATTCTTACTCTATGGCCCTCATCTCTTTAAAAAGGAAAACAGGAGGGGTGCCTGGGTATCTCAGTTAGTTAAGCATCTGACTCTTGATTTTGGCTCAGGTCATGATCTCACAGTTGTGAGATGGAGCCCTATGTTGAGCTCCGTGCTGAGCATGGAGCCTGCTTGAGGCGCTCTCTCTCTCTCTCTCTCTCTCTCTCTCTCTTTGCCCCTCTTCCCTTCTCACTCCCTCTATCTCTCAAAAAAAAAAAAGAAAAAGAAAGAAAGAAAGAAAAGAAAAGAAAAGAAAAGAAACAAAAGAAAAGAAAAGAAAAATAGGAAACTGAAACTCAGAGAGGTTAAGTGACTTGCCCAAGTTCCCATGGGTAGTGAGTGGTGTTGCTGACTTTCAAAACCCAGGTTCATGTGATGCCGAACTCTTTCCCTTATACCATTCGGCCTTCCTAACCCCAGGCGGAAGTTGTCAGAATTGATATTGGATCCAACCAGCAGGGGTGAAAGGAGATGGATGTGAGAAACCTTAAGCTACTGTAGTCTAATTATATCTCCTAAGCAGTCTGTTGTCGGCTAACCATGGTTTTCAGAATCGTTTGCCTTGAAAGAGGAAACATATTGCACCAAGGTTTATTTTCACTGACAATGCGTACTTTCCTTGTGCATAGAATTTTAAATTACTGTCATTTTGTTATTAATCATGCAGAGTGCTTTATAAAAGTCCTGATGACAAGCCATTATTTCCCACTTGACAGAAGCAACAGCTGAAGGATTCAGCGGACAAGTAGCTGGACCAGAGTCACAAGTTGCCATGGTAACTGGTGGCAGGGGCTGAATGAGAACTTATGGTCCCTTGTTGGAATCCAGTTTTCATTTTCTTTGGTAAACCAAGGCCAAGATCAAAACAATATCTTTTGTTTCAAGCCCTCTCTTAGGAATATCGTGTTTGTCGAGTACTTTCACTTGGTTTTCCGACGTACTTTCACATCTATGGTCTCATCCCACACTCTCAACCCTGTGTGTGGCTAGACATTCTTACTTCAACTTACAGATCAGAAAACTGAGGCCTATCCTGGACAAGAGATCTGCTATAAGCCCAGAGCTCATTCGTGGCAAAGCCATGAGTCCAGCATTCTTTCCTGTGGGTCACTCTACCCTGTGACGATCCTGCCTGAAAGTGAGCAGGGTAGCTAGGGTTCACACAGAGGCTATGACTCCAAGCCACAGCTTCACAAGTGAAGAAGCCCATGTGAATAAAGCTACAAAAGTGACTGCGTTTTCAAAGTCCTAGACACTTGCACCAGGATCAAGGGGTCTGTGCAAGTCTTGGCCCAGAGGTCTCCTCAGCTATTACCCAGTCCAAGGAAAGCCTGTGGCTTTTTCCTTCCTTCTTCCTTTCCTTTCCTCCCTCCCCTTCTTTCCTCCCTTCCTCCTTTCCTTCCTTCCCTCCTTCCTTCCTTCCTTTTCCTTCCTTGTCCTTCCTTTTCCTTCCTTCCTCCCTCCCTCCCTCCCTTCCTCCCTTCCTTCCTTCCTTCCTTTCCCTCTGCCTTCCTCCATACTCCCTTTCCTTGGTTCATTATATAACAAGTCCATTACTATAACAAGTAACTAGGCAGTCGGGCTCATATTCTCATTTGCTGGAGAGACGTGTCATATCAAAGTCCTGTGGTCTCAGGTTCCTCGTATCACATTTTGGCAGATGTGCTAAGCATTGATCAGAGTGCAGGGGCTCTCAGTAACCCCATGGGGGTCAGGGAGGACACAGCCACGGCCCATGCTGGGCATTCTGGCACATTGTGCCCCTAATCCACAAATAAATGATCAAAGCATCTAAAAAAATGAAAGAATCCTCATCCTACAAGGATATAAAGTATCCCCATCTAAGGTATTTGTTAGGGGAGCCGTGAAAAGAGCCTGCCTGGGTCTTGGAGACAGAGAATCGTCTGGTTGAGGATTCAGTTTCTGCCACCCAACAGCCTCGTTCAAGGAAAGGAGTTAACCTTGCCAAGCCTCAGATTCCTTATCTGTGAAATGGCAATCCTAACACTATCCCCACAAGCTGTTGTAAGAATAAAGTGCCATGCACAGTGCCAAACAGTGGGTACTCACTAAATGTTAGTCCTCCGCCCACTAGTCCTTTCGTTAGCCCCATAAACAAGTCATTCCCAACTGAGTGACACTGTTTGTTTGTTTGTTTGTTTGTTTGTTTGTTTGTTTTTAAGTAGGCTTCATGCTCAGCCTGGGGCCCAGCACAGGCCTTGAACTCAAGGACCCTGAGATCAAGACCTGACCTGAGATCAAGAGTCAGATGCCTAACCGACTGAGCCATCTGGGCAACCCTGAGTGACACTATGTGAAAAGTTAGTTCATACCTTAGGAAATAAAATTCTTTTTTCCTCCTTAAAAAAATTTTTTTTAATGTTTACTTATTTAGAGAGAGAGAGAGAGAGAGAGTCAAAGTACAAATGGGGGAAGGGCAGAGAGAGAGGGAGACACAGAATCCAAAGCAGGCTCCAGGCTCTGAGCTGTCAGCACAGAGTCCGACGCGGGGCTTGAACTCACAAACTGTGAGATCGTGACCTGAGCCGAAGTCAGACGCTTCACCGACTGAGCCACCCAGGTGCCCCAGGAAATCAAACTCTTTATACTGGAATGCTTATAGCTACACATTAGCTTATGTATGGACAAACGATGCCAGCTCTGGGAAAGAAGAGATTGGCATTAGCAGTGTGCTTCAGAGGTTTTATGAAGTCACAGGATCGAATTCTTACATGGATGATGTCTTCCCTCATTGCCCCAAGCAGAGTGGTTCCCGTCTGGTTATACATCAACCTTCCATCACACTTATTCCAATCTGATATAGTTGTTTATGAGGTTGTTTTACATTTCCACACTCTCCAAGAGCAAGGAGAACGCCTAGCACAGCGCCTGGCACACAGAGGGTGAATGAATGAACAGAAAAGTTTCCACTCACCCTCATTCCAGCCATATATCATTTCTGTTAGTCACCCAGGGACCAGGATTACAACCTGCACTATACAGAGGAGGAAACTGAAGTTTCAAGAGGTTGTACCACTGTCAAGGCCATTCGGTAAGTAGTGATGGGGCAGGCACTTCAGCCCAGACCCCCCCGACACCAAATCTCGAGCTCCTTTGCCCCACACTTCTCTGCCCTTTGACTCAGCAGCCTCGCCCTCTCATCAATTCAGATGGCGACATTATACAGGAGCTCCTCACCCTGGAGCCTTCTGCCTGGGCATGTTGTTTGGTGGCCAGCTGCCACCTTTTGTGTGCCACAGGTCCGTTTTCCACCTTAACCCATTGAGTAATGGATTATTTATTGGCGGATGACAGCCCCATCTGATGATGGCAAAGCGAGCCCGTGCATGTCCAGTTACGCAGGCTTCAGGGAGCCTCTGACAGGGAAGGCTCCCAAAGTTGGGAACTTGAGCTGGTTAGGTTTGTGCTGTTTGTTGGGGAGCGAGGGGGTGGTTGATGTTCAGCTTTAATACTTTAGAAATTTGGTCACTCCATCCATTCCTGCTTGCTTTTCCCCCTTTCTGATCCCCTAAACTTAAAAAAAAAAAAAATCACTCAAAGCAGGGCAATTGGGTCTTAATTGATATTCTCAATTCTCTTTGGATTGCTATCCATTCTTTACTAATTAACCACATCTCTGTTCTAGACACGCAGTGAACATCCCAGCCCTCTCCTTTCTCTCCACCAAACCCACTTCACAATCTTGCCTTACTCTTCTATTAAATCCCCCCTCTTTTCTAAACCCGTCCACCTCGATCTCGGAGGATCCTTGGAGAAGGCTTAGAGATGCATGTTCAAGGAGAAATTGAACTTAATGTTTAGCCAGACATAATGGGAAAACACCTGAACTGAGAGTAACGAAATGTGTGTGCCTGGCCCAGGGTACCTTTAAGTCGTTGTGAGACGTGGGGTGAATGATTTCATCTGCACAGGTTCAGTGTGTGCATCTCTGAACCTGCAACAGCTCTTCCCTATCTCTTGTGTCCTTCAAGTACATTTAATCTTCTAAAGCCCTTGATGACAAATCGCAGGCAGGAATGTCTTAAGAACTGTAAGTGAACTGTTCACTCGCTGCTTTGGAGCTTAGTCAAGGCTCTTTATCAAGATTTGGAGGCAGAAAAGGTCATCCTTAAGCCTGCTGTGGTCTGGAAGTGCCGGTAACAAGATTGTCTTTGTAGCTACTTCCTTAAAAAGACTTCAGGGCTCTTGATTAATGCAAACAGTAGCTGAGCTGCTGGGGACAGAACAGTAGCACCCCTTCTAATGTGGGTGGCATGTGCTTGCTGGTGACTGTCAGCACAGAAGCTGCTCTTTCCCTCCAAAACCTGCATGGACAAGTGGTTTCACTGGTCACTGAGGCCAGCCTGAGAGTCCACATAGGCTTGAGAGTCAGCACAGACCAGAGAGATGGGAGGCTGGTCAGGCTGCTGTGGCCAAGAGAAGAGGGCAGGATGGGCCAAGTCACAAAAGCAGGGGTCGTGTACCAGGGCCGGTGGGTGCCCTTCAGCAGACCATGTGGTCTGTACAGCGTCTATAGGCAGCTGGAGCCAAGAGAACAGGCAAGGTCGCAGAGCAGGAAGGAAATTGAGCCCAGCACGGGGAGCAGTGCAGACATGGAGACGGCCCGGGGAAGCCAAAAGAACAAACGACAAGGATGTGGGAACGGCAAGTGGCAGTAACAGCAGGAGGAAGATGTATCGAGGCAGCAGGTTAGTAAGACTTTTGACTTAACGAATGAACATGGACTAAATACAAAGGGGAATCAGAACCACGTGTATGTGACTAGATGTATGTATACACATAGTTAAAAGAATACAGAGGTGCCTGCGTGGCTCAGTCAGTGAAGCACGGGACTCTTGATTTCAGTTCAGGTCATGATCTCCAGCGCTGGGCATGAAGCCTGCTGAAGCTTCTCTCTCTCTCCTCCCTCTGCCCCTCTCCTGCTTGAGCTTTCTCTCTCTCTCTCTCTCAAAAAAAAAAAAAAAAAAAGAAAGAAAGAAAAGAAAAGAATACAGATATGTGAGAAAAATGGGCAGAAATGAGCAACAGGTGATGATAATATGCATTGGAAGCAGAACTCAGACATTGATGCATGATGCAAAATGCCTAGTACAGTGCCTGACACATAGAAGGTACTCAATAAATAATCGAAGTCTTTTTCTACCCCACAGAAGGGACACCCCGCCCCCCAGCTTCGTAGAGAACGGATTGGTACTACGAACACGAATATGAGCCTTGTCTACTTAACACGTTACTAGGGAAAGTCTAATTGCTTCCTAAAGCTGTTCACTGCCTCCCCTATTTACCTAGTCTTAATTAATTAATTTCTTTGTGTGCAAATTCAAAAGCAAGGCTGCACTGCACAACCTGCGGAAATTCTGAATTGGAGTGCAGCCCCTTTGCTGTCCTTTCCAGTCTCTGATGTGTGCCCGGTCCAGGCAGGCACGCAACTGGGCGTCCCGAAGGAGGCACTTGTCCTTATGGCATTATACTCAGGGCGCTTCTCACTTAAGGGCAGCCACAGATCAAGGCGGTGACCAGTGGAGCCAGTCCCCAGCCGCACCCGTCCTGGCGGGGCCGAGGCAGGCGGCTCTCGACCCACACCTGCCCGCTGCTCCCAACGAGCCCTGGATTCCCGGGTCAGCGCTGCCCCGCGGAGCGCTGCTCGAGTCAGGCTACAACTCACCTCGCAGCCCCGGGCACCAGACCTCCCGTAGGCAGGGCGTTCTCCGCCCCCCCCCCCCCCGCACGATGACATCATGTGTTTGGGGCTGAGTCGCTCCTTAAAAGCAGCCCGCGGGGAGCGCGGAGCCCGAAGAGCAGACGTGCTCGCAAGGCGGCGGGGCTTCGCGCACGCGGTTCCCAGCGCGGAGAGCCCGGGAGGGGACGGAGCGGGAGCCCAGGCTGCGCCCCCGCCGCGCCCCGACAGCCAGCGATGCCCCGCAGCCTGCACGCCGCCGCCGTCCTCCTGCTCCTGTGCTTAAACGAACAGCCAGCCGCCTCGGCCCCGCTCCACGGTAAAGTGCCTGCCTCTTCTTTTCTCCCGGTCCAGGAGCTCAGCTACACCTGGACGGAGGGTTTCCTGCGGGGCTCTCTCTCTCTCTCTCTCTCATGCTAAAGCAAAATCATTCCGGGGAGCCGGGAAGGTCATGCATACTTTCAAACGCGTGTTTTTTAGACAATCTAGAAAATGCGTTTTGGGAAATTCGTTTTCTTCTGGGAGGCACGACCTGTTGCGGTTGAGGGAAGCACGTCGTCTTCGGATTGAAAGATGTTTTGTGTGTTCTTTGAGCTCCCGCCAGCTCGGCAGGGGCAGCTTGGGAACTTGCTGAAGGGAGGAGAAAGGGAACCGGGATTTAAGGTACTGTGCCTCGGTGCACGTGTACATGGCAGAGAAGTGAGTGTGGCCTTCTGGGCTGCGTGGTTACCGGGAGGGGTTTGCCGCGCCCCAGTTGCAGAACCTTCCACAGTGGAGGATGCTTTTCTTTGGAGGAGAGACTCTCTACCATGACGTTTTACCTCCAAGTCTAAGGGATGATGCATCCCATCCTTAATCACTGTTTTTCTCCAGAAGGGCTCCACTATCCTGAACGGAAGTGTGTGTGCACTCAGGAGAGCATACACACCTCATTTCTGAGTGTAATTAGGGCCCTTAACCCCGAAGGGCTGGAGGCTGAGGGTGCCCAATGGGATGACAGGAGACGGGGAGGACCTGAACTGCAGGCTCAGGTCAAGGCAGTGAGTTTGGGTGAGCAGCCACGGTCAAGGTTAGTTCATCCTTAGGAACAAACAGGACTCCAACCTGTCCCCTGCCTCTCCAGTTGCCGGGTGAGCACTTTTCTTGAGGGTAGATGGTGACATTTGTGGAAACTTCTGGGTGGACTAACTGATGGTGGCTCCTGCCCTTGACAGAGTCTGTCCCAAGTTGTAGGGGCATCTGTAAGTGCCCGGTTCCTGGACCGAGATTAGGGTGAAACATTTGTAGGAGGCCTGAAAGTGACTATGATGGCTGGAAATGGATCCTCCCCTACTAGGCAGTGGTCGTGGGACATTGGACCTCCTCTGTAGTGTGCAAGCTCCAACCCTCCTCCTCTCCTGGAGGTCACTGTACCCGTGGGGCAGGGCAGGAGGAAGGTCTAGGGAGCTGACCTGTTGCAGCTTTGGCATTACTCTCAATTCAACTCAAATCCGCTGGCTGGCAAGATAGGCTTGATATTATTTCCCCTATCTGGCCCAGGAGAAATAGAAGGTGGGTGGGAGAAAGGGGTTATTTAAAAGTGGAAATTAATTTTTACAGTTGCAGACTTTGACATGTATTCCCCTCTCAAGAAAGCTGCACCAAGACCTGAGGTTTTGCTAGAAATCTCCCTTGTAGTTCCAAGCTGCTCAAGACGGGAGAGAAACAGTCATTTATTGGCTCGCCTTCCAGAAAGCCTGTTACTCCCCTCACTCTGGGGCAGCTCCTCCTCCCTGCTGTCTCTTCCCCTGTCTCCCAGCCCTCCCCTCCTCTTCTTCCCCTCTTCTCCGTGCCCTCCCTCTTCCTTTCCTTTCCCTCCTCCTTTGCCTTGCTTCCCTCCCCATTCTCCAAGTCGGGGCGGGGGAAGCTTGCAGTAAAAAAATTCACTTTCACCCCACACTGAGTAGCCAGCCTGCCTACCCCCCCAGAGCTGAAGAACACGGGTTTTATTCTGCTATTCCTCATGCAGGTTTCTTGGCTGTTTAACTGTCTTGGGGGACAAGGTCAGAGCAAACGTCACTGAGATGTAGAGTGTCAGTATTAACCCAAGGTTGGGAACGGAGGGGGGTGAAGCTAGGTAAAGAGGTCGGAGTGTGGTCTGCCCTCCCCCTGGAGCACTTAAACTTCCAGCATTTGGCACTGGTGAATGTCTGAAAAAAATGACTTGAGTTGGGAAGGAGGGAATGTAATAAAGTGAGGTCAAGTGTCTTCTGGAGAAAACCTTGGAATTTTTAGTTGCTGTGGGGGAACATTTCAATGAATTCTGCAGAGCCTGCTCTGTCTGAACCTGGTACGGAGAGCTAGACAGTCTCTGGCCTTCCCGACAACAGTTACTCAGAGAAGGTTCTAACACCCAGGACAGGGAGCAGGCGGGCCCTGAACCCTTGGCCTGGATCCTTATCCATACTACTTCCTCAGTGAGCCCTCAGGGCATTCTCCCTGCCCAGTACAGAGTAGGCCTGCAGGTTCTAACAGGCACTGAGCTGAGCCTCCAACATCTAACAGAAAAGATCACCTTTCCAGGAAGGGGAAAATTTTCCTTCTGGAAGAGCCTGCTCCCTCAGGAAGCCTCTGAAATGTGGCTGAAGGAGCCTTGGCCTGGCCTGCCTCCTGTGTATGGTCAGGTGAGTCTGTTAAGACTCCTGCCTCTAGGGGTACCTCGGTGGCTAAGTTGGTTAAGCGTCCAACTTCAACTCAGGTCATAATCTCGTGGTTCGTGAGTTTGAGGCCCGAGTCAGGCTCTGTGCTGACAGCTCGGAGCCTGGAGCCTGCTTCGGATTCTGTGTCTTCCTCTCTCTCTCGGCACCCCCACCCCGTCCCCCCACCCCCAGCTAGTACTCTGTCTCTCTCTCTCTCAAAAAAAATAAACATTAAAAAAAAAAAAAAAGACTCCTGCCCCTAAAGCTAGAGGCGAGGAACCAGGAGGTGCTACTTGCAGATAAAGCAAACATACACACATACACACACTCTGGATGCCGCTGCTTTTTAAAGACCGAGTCCTTGGTCCTGCGAGGCTTTACGGTCCCAGATGTCCACTCTATACCACTGGTCCCTGAGCTTTCCAAAGTATCACACAGATGCCTCATCAGAAGAAGAGCTACAACAGTAGGGAAAACCCCAGCATGGCCAGCTTTGGGGAGGACAGCGGAAGGTGCGGAAGACTGAGGCTACGATTTGATTTGGGGCAGGTGCAATTCAACTTGTGGACAAGGCAGGACTGCTCACGGGCAGCAGCTGTGTTTCTGGTGGTCTCCAGGCTCACCACAGTGGCCCGTCTCTCCGGGTTAGTGGCGAGGATAAACTCCCCGATGACTTGTGAGCTTCTAGATCCTGAGCTTCCAAGTGCGCTGCCCAGCCTAAGTGGCAGTCTGATTTCTTCTGTCTCTGAAATCCATGATTGCATTTTAATAATGAACCCCTCAGGCAAAACCGCTGAAGGAAAATGTTCAGCAAAGAGGGTTGAGGTCTTCGGTAGCTTGGTTCCACGGCAATGCCTCCTTTGTTCCTTTGCAGTGTTGTTTCAGTAAAAGGTCCAGCGGTACACTTGGGGGTAGTGTACAAGTTTGGTTTCCCCATGGTTCTGAATGTCTTCATCTAACTGCTAATTCAGGGAAGGTTAATCTTGGGACTGTTAACTCCTATGGGGTCCAGAGCAGGTTTTAGAGGGTCTGTGGACCTCTGGAAATTACCTGTATGTGAAATCTTGTGTGTCCAAGCCTACAGGCATTTTTTGGGGAAGAGGTCCTTAGGTATTCATCAGATATTCTAAGAGATCTGAACACCCCCTTCTTTCCCACACTACAGATTGAGAAGGAGACTCAACGATTTCCAAAGTTTTTTTTAAGTTTATTTATTTTGAGAGAGAGGGGGAAGGGAGAGAATGAACAAGAGAGGGACAGAGAGAGGGGGAGACAGCGCATCCAAAGCAGGCTCCGTGCCGACAGCAGAGAGCCTGATGCGGGACTCGAACTCACAAACTGTGAAGTCATGCCCTGAGCCGAGCTCAAGAGTCGGACACTTAACCAAATGTGCCACCCAAGCGCACCCTCCCTTTTTTAAAAAACTCTTTTAGCTTTTCAAAATCACCATTGGCTTGAGTAGAAAATGCCCAGTTGTGCTAAGTGAGCAGATTGCTGGTCAGTTAAAGCTTTACTGCAAATCAATTCCCAGGAGAAAAAGGAGACCTGAGCGCTTCTTCCGACTTTACCCCGTGGGCCCAGAATGATGGAGGCCTCCAGAGAAGCCAGGAGAGGCACTTAGGATTTAGAGAGTCCCTCTCCCTGGCGGTGTCCCCTGAGACACCCTGAGTCTCGATTCAGGGTCTCTGTGTCCTTCTGGAGGTGACGAGGGAGGTGTCAGGCGGGGTACTAAAAGTGCCACCCAGCAGCCTCTTTTCCCAAACAGTGTTTTGACGTGGGAACAGAGGACTTCTACCTGTGAAGGGCGTGGAGCGGGAGGGGGTAGGCGGCTTCCATTATATTCCCGGCAGAACTTCTCCACGTTCTTACCGCCCCTGGCCTTCTAACGCAGGTGAGGGTGGCAGCTTCCTCCACGAAGAACATGCCTTTTGAGATGACTTTTCTCCTCTTTATGCACGGAGGTGAACTGCTCTCCAGGGTATGCTGTTCAGTGGGAAGGAGCAAGATGCAGACCCCCGTTTCCAGTATGCGGACGTTTGGGTGCAAAGGGGGAGAAAGAACGTGATTACATGTGTGTGCGTAGTCAGACCGTGAAAATGTTCTCATCAACTATAAAACTGGCTGTCTCTAATGGAAGCAGGGAGAGCGGGTGGGAGGAGGAGCTTTCACTGGTACCTTTCGGGAGCTTTTGGGTTTTGAGCCTTGTGAATTTTATTACGTATTCCGAAAAATAAAATTTGGCTTAAGATCTGGGAGGCTTCTAATCAAGAAGCCCCCTCCCTGATCCTTGAGCCCCAGCCCGAACCCATGGCCTTGTGCCTCCCTCTGGAGCACGGTGACTCTGGGAACCGGTTGTTCTGACACCGACTCCAATGACGTTTTACGCCTGGGTGTCCACCTCCTTTGTGACCGCACCCATTTCAAAATAAAATCTGTAGTTTTCTCTAGCTTGCTCAAGTTCAGTTGCACTTACTTTGCCTTGTTTTGTTCTTTGCAGGATCCAAGTGGAGCTATTTTGGTAAGTAGAGATCTTGCATACTTTTTTTATTTTTGAGGAGATGGCTGTATTTAATGAGAAAGCCAGAAACTCCACGATCTGTGGAGGTGATGGTGGGGGTTGAGAAGAGCAACTCTGCTATCATTAAAAGGGGGTACCCAGGCTTCTGTAAAGGACGGTTCCACCCAGATTCCACGCAGCACTTTCTCCAAGCCGAGGAGCCTGCTCTGTGCACGTAAACTGTGAATCCCAGCGTTAAGGTTTCCAGCTTCCTGCAAGGATTTCTACCAAACCTCCCAGGTGAATGTGCCCGGGTTACCTCCAGACTGCAAGGGCCTTGGCTAGGAGAGAGACCTTCTCCTCTGGAGGACATTTATTCTCCAAAAAACAAAGAACAAAGGGCTCCTTTCTGGAAGTTTGGCTCAGGCCCCAGGAGTTAAGCTGTCAGCGTGCCTAGGATTAACTTCTTGTTGCCATGTTTGTAAACAAGCATAGTTCAGGGGTAGTGACAGTTAGTCCTTCGTGAAAGAGGGATGCCTGCCTCGTGCATGAGGAGAGAGAGGGACATCGAGTAAGCAATGGGGTTTCTGTGGGATTGGCTCAAGAATGACATTAGCCACTTCTGGCGGGCCTGCAAGGTTAGCAGCCTGAAATCAGCCCAGCTGCTGTGTCGCAATGAACTGGAAATTTGGTCGTCAGCTGGGGTGGGAATGGAGGCCAAGTAGCAGGTCCACTGACAAGCACAGGAATGTTAATAATGTCTTGTTAGGGACGGTCACAAGCAATGGGCAAGATGGACTGGTATAGTGAGGAGGCTGGGACTGCCTCACTGGCACAGGAGGAGCGGTGACAGGCAGAGGAGTTGATCTCGACAGCGTAAGCAGAATCCAAAAAAGGTCTGCCTTAGATTTGCAAAAGCTAGCCTCTGGATGTTTGTTAACCCAGGAGGCACAGCAAAGTCACTGAGCTAATTAACCAATGATCCTACAGGTCAAGGTCCCCTTGGTCCTAGCACTGCATGGCTCCATCATTACTAACATCCCTTATGTATTTGCTGTGTGCAAGGCACACTGCGGAGTGCGTGGGTGATCAGAAGGGTGGGCTGTGGTCTGTACCTGGGAATACTTTAAGCTCACAGTTCAAAGCTAAATAGATAATGACAGGTAATAAATGGCTCGGTGCTCTGATGGTTCAGAGGAGGATAGAGAGGGTTAGGGCTGGATGGTCAAGGAAGGCTTCCTGGAGGAGAAGGGCTTTCACCTGGGCCGTGGAGGATGGAGAGGATTCAGTGTGGTGGTGGATTCAGAGAAGTGGTGTTGGCCAAGATGATGATGGCATCACATGAGTGGAGGCAAGAAATAAGGTGGTATTTGAGGGGCAACAAGTACAGAAAGAGTTGGGGCATCTGTGGCTCAGTTGGTTAAGCATCTGACTCGATTTCGGCTCAGGTCATGAGCTCATGGTTCAGGGGATCCAGGCCCCGCCCACACTGGGCTCTGCACTGACAGTAAGGAGCCTGCTTGGGATTCTCTGTCTCCCTCTGTCTCTCTGCCTCTTGCGCGCACGCACACACACACACACACACACACTCTCTCTCTCTCTCTCTCTCTCTCTCTCTCAAAATGAATAAACAAATATTTAAAAAAAAAGAGTTATAGGGGAGTGATTGACTCTAAGTTTGGAAAGATAGGTTGGATTGAACAGGGGAGACAGGCAGGGGCAGGGCGAAGCTTTCCCACTTTTTCCATAGATGGAGGGGCAGGGCCGGGAGTAATCTGTGTTTTAGGGAGAGTAATGTGGTGGTAGGGGCTGAAGAGGGAAGGAAAGGGCAGGGCAAGGGACGTAACAAAGGAAGAACCCACAGAGTCTGGGCCCCAGGGCTCCTCGGGAGGGTCAGTGTTGGGGGGGAGGGCGTCAGGAGCGGTGCAGAAGCATTTCTTCCTGACCACGGGCTCTGGCCGGCACCTCTGTAGCAGCCCCCTGCTGAGGAAGCAGAGGGCAGAGTCTAATGGTGCGTGACATTCGTGGGGTGAGCACAAAGACAGAACTGGCTTCCTGTTAGTGACATGAGTACACGTGATGTGGAGTCAGCCCTCAGTGGGGGCCAGTGAAGGAGGACGAATGAAGGATGGCTAGGGACGGGTCCAGGCTGGCAGCGGGCACCTGTGCTCAGCGTCACCTGGCGAAACAGAGGGCCTGGCATAGGTGCTCGGGAGAAATGGTTTCCAAACAGTGAGGGCTGCCCTGAATGAGGCGAGTCCAACCAAATGCCACGTGCTAGTTTTCCCAGGCTGCAGACCTCAGCTACCCGGCACGTAAATGCGGGTGAGTCATCCTGAATCAGGGACCTCCCAAGGCCTGGAACACAGGGTAGGACTTCTAGAAGCACATGGAAAGAGAGCTCTTCCCCCCTCCCCCTCCACAAAGTCACCAGGCTGAGCTCTCGGACGGCCCGCCTGGAGACAGGAGAACCCTCTGATAGGCAAGATGGCCCCCCCGACCCCCGGTCCTGTGCACCCCTCTGGGGTGGCTGGGGCAGCAGCTGGGTGCGTCAGCGGGGTTTGGAGCTGCCGGGGAGGGGTGTTTTCCTCCCCACCGCTCGTCAGTCCCAGATCGATCCTGCTGAGCCCAGGAAGCTCCGCCGACTCTGGACTGGAGGGCACTTCCAGTCAGGTTGTCCTGTGAGCGGGAGATAAACGCCAGCCTGCTCAAGTCACTGTCTGCTGACGGAGGTCAGGGTAGCCGGGGCCCTCATGGGGTGGAGGTGACTGGAAGGAGGCACCAGGAGGGTGCTGGTCACGGTTAGTTCCTTGGTGTGGGTGCTGTGCTCAGAGGGGGGAGAATTCATCAAGCTGTTCACGGATGCTCCATGCACTGTTCTGTACGTGTGTTATATTCAATAAAAGAGTCAACCAATTCCAGCTGGCTGGGAGAGTCGTCCTTACCCTGGAAGATTTTTTTACTTCTCCCCCCACAAAAACGCCCCCCAGACCCCTTAGTGTGTTCAAAACGACAGAGCAGCCAAAAAGGATGAGTGTGTTGGAACTAATGACCTAAGGACACGTCAGATGAGCAGAGAACGGGTGCCGTGCCCCATCCCTGAGCATAGCAGTCATTGCTACGGTGCTCCTTAGATGTGAGCTAGCTCAGAAACAGATACCATCATCTGCTAGAGATTTGGGAGATAAAAGATAAGCCTTCAAAGGAGATGGGTTGGATGGGGAACATGGGGCGGGCGTCCCACTCTCCTGGAGTCGGGGCCCGGCAGGACATCCGCCGGGTCAGCCCCACCATCCTGGTGCAGGGAACTCTGGAACGACGGTGGCGTGGCCTGGGGGCACCGGGCAGTGGGCTGCAGCCCCTCACAGGCCCTCCTGCCCAGCGTCTCTGCCATGTGGCTGGAAGGCCCTGGACTCTGGCAGGACTCCGTGTGATCCAGGCCCTGTCACTGCATTCCTCATGCTGCTCCCCTTGGTCCCAGACAATACATACCCTGTCTTAAAGGATTTTCCTTGGGAATCAGGCAGGGATCCTTCACGGGGCAAACCTCTCTGGTTTTCCCAACTCTGGGCTCCACCCACCTTCTGTCCCGAATCTTCTGGAACACTAAATTGCCACAAACAAGCTTTCCCTGACACATGACATCCTTCCCAAGGCCTTCCCAAACTCTACAGGCTAGATACAAAACAAGGGGGAGGTTGGGAGAAAAACTCTTCACTTTCTATTCTTTAGTACAGATAAAGGCAACTTGTGACCTCACTCTCAAATGTAGTATGGGAAGCAGACTAAGAGCTAAAGGGAGAACCTAAAACACAGGTAGGAAGCACGTGCAATTAGTTAAGAACAGATCTTGTCTTAGGACTCCTGGGTGGCTCCGTTGGTTAAGCGTCCGACTCTTGGTTTCGGCTCAGGTCATGAGCTCGTGGTCATGAGTTCAAGCCCCATGTTGGGCTCTGTGCTGAGCTCGGAGCCTGCTTGGGATTCTCTCCCTCTCCCTCTCCCATTCTCCCTGCCCCTCCTCTGCTCTTTCTGTCTCCCTCTCTCTCAAAATAAATGAATAAACTAAAAAAAAAAAAAAAAAAAAAAGCTCTTATCTTTACCAAAGATAAGAGCCCAACCAACTCCAAACACCCCAGTGACTCCCCCCTGCCCCGCCCCCGATTCCAGTTGCTGTCCTGAGGGTGAATGCCAAGAGGCACAGAGCACGGTGAGGAGAGACAGCAGGAAAAGGCTGGAACATGTTTCTCATACCAGGGAACTGAATCCCCAGCCCTATGCCTTAGGGATTTCCCTTGAGGCTAGCAATCCAACCCACTATCATTTATGAAATCTGTGCTGTTGTTCCAGTTACTTCGAACTGAGGTTGTGACATCCAGGGTCTGTTAGGATGTGGTATGGTCTGCCTACTCATACTTATTTCTCATCTCTTCTGAGCTGTGGAATTGAGGTTTGTGTGTTCGGGGGGATCCTGGCCTGTAGCTACCAAAATGCCTGCATTTTAGTGTTCATGGCTGGCCTTACCAGCTGGGTAGTACCATAGGGAAGCCAGGATTAGTTCCTAAAGGCAGGTGTAGTGGCTCGGGAGTGGGGGAGGCAGAAAACCAGGAGGAAGAAGTGGAAAGTGTAAGGAACCCAGACCCAAGCAGACCTCCATGAATATCTGCTGGGCCGCTTTCTGGCTGAATGGCCTTAGGGAAGGAACTTAACCTCTCTGAACTTCAGTTTTTTTCAACTACCGAATGGGAGTAATAGCGTCTACTCCGTGGTTCTCAGATCAGTAGCATCACCGTCACCTGGGACTCGCGATGCCCTTCCCAAACACTAAGAAAGAACTAGAAGAGGAACACATGAAGGAGGCTGGGAGGAAACAGCAACCTCTTCAGCTCCGGTTCTGTGGCAGTAACAAAAGCACCGTGTTTGATTTTGTTAGAAACGCAAAACCTCAGGCCCGTCCCAGATCTGCCTACAAATTAAAAAACTGGGGCTAGGCCCAGCCATCTATTTGGGGAAGCCCACCCGAGGATCCTGAGGCCCACTGGTGTCTGAGAAGCACGGGTCTGCTTCATGGAGGATTGAGTAAGATCACGTGTGGAAAGAGCCTAGTGGAGCCTGGCACATAGTGAGCCCCTAATACAGCTAATCACCATTTTCTTTCCCTCCACCCCACAGAGTGGAATTATATTGGCTAATATGTGGGAAAATGCCTTATAAACCCTATCGCACCAAACAGATGTGAGCTGGGTTGGGAGGGGGTTGCTTCTTCGGGCTTTTCTGAACTGCCTGAGCTTTTAATAGCAAGGAGGTACTCCTTTTGTATTCTGAGCAAATGGACATTTCCTTTGTGAGAAAGAAAGGGACCGGGCAAAAAACACGAGCTCCTCACAGGCCAGAATGTTCCTTCTAGCTCTGTCCATTAGGCCAGGGAGAAGTCAGACGTCATCTCCCCGGTGCTTTTCTGGCCTCTAGGGACCAGATACCTGGCTCCACAGCCATAGCCACCTCAGCCACCTCAGCCAGACAGCTGAAGTCACTGCAGCTTCCTTGGCCTCCCGACCCAGCCCCTGGGAAGCGCCAAGGCTGATCCTCGATTTAGGATGCCAGGGTGGAGGTCTGAACCTGGGCAGAAACCTGAGGCTGGGCTGTGAGGATTGTGAGCTAAGTAAGCCCAGCCCCAGGCAGAAACCCTCACCCACCTGAGGCAGAGTCAAGCTTTGGGACTGCAGGGTGAGAGCTGGCTGACTGATTGGAGCTAGGAGCAGGTCTCCTCAGGGGCCTCCTGCGGTGCTCAGACTTGCGCCTCCTGCCCTGTGCCCCAGGCCTCCTGGTGAGGGCAGAACAGGGCCCCCCAGGAGCTGGTGAAAGCCCTTGGCAGCTCAGCCTCAGCACTGAACGGAGAGGAACCTCTGGGGTAAACTGGCTCAAAGGAAGATTTAAAGCAAAAACAAGGCTGAATTCAAAGCAGGTGTGTGAAGGAGGCTCTAGGCAGGGACTGGAAAGTCTGGTTTTCCGGGAGGAAGAGAATGGATCCGAGACCGTTTCTGCAATCCCCTGGGCGGAAGGGCCTTCCTTCCTGCTTTGTTACCGTCCTATGCAGCAGCACCCACAGGAGTGAGGGGTACAGAAGCCCAGAAGCACAGCCAGACTTCCAGGGGCCACCCCATGTGGCCAAGTGCCTGCCTTGGACAAAGACCATAATGGCTTGACTCTCAGATGCACATTTCCCCCACATTTTAGCATCTCTGAAATAGGGACATACCATCAATGGTGTCTGGAAGCAATGAAATATGGTAGTTGTTCCACAAATACTCACTGAGAAGCAGCCTGTTACATGCTAAGAACACGAGGAAAGGAGCTGAAATGATTACTTTTGATAACTCAATAGTGAAAACAGTGGGGGCAAAAAAGTGTAAAAATAATGGCTGGTACGTACACTGCCCAACACAGCATATGGGAATGATGGGTCATCATATTTGACTTTAAACTATAACGTTTTCCAATTTTCGGTTCATGTATGCTTTCTGTTTGATAATATTACAAGTACTCATAAACAAAGTAATTTAGGAGCTTTTTTTTTTTTTTTTTTTTTTTTTTTTTTACCAAAGTGTTTCTTTAAGAAGCAAGCTCCCCGATTTCCTCACAAGCACTCGATTTTATGCCAACCAGGAAGGAAGAAACGCCAGCTGCACCTCCTTCTGCCTATAAAGGCTGACTCAGAACTGGTGTAATTCGGAATGGTTTGTTTAAATCATCTTAACTTTTTAAATGGTTTTGCAATCATTAACTGGTGACTAGATCAGTTGGGTGACTCCTGGGTGAACTGGATGAGACCCGTCCAGACACCAGCACAGTCAGGGCAAGGTTCAGGCAACCCCCACCTTCCAGGGGCTGATCACTCTGGAAAGGCTCCTTATGTTCAAAGTGAGATTTACTTAAAGCAGGGAACAAGGACATTGGCAAATGGTGCCTAGTGCTGTCGTAGCAGCGGCCGTTCCTGGGTGTTCCACCTTCTGGGAGGTGGACGAGGAGTGGAGAAGTGAGAAAAGGTGACTCTGAAGGTTGTTGAACAAAAACTTTTTTCCCCCCCAAAGACATTTTGTAGCAAGTCTGAGGCAGTCATGCAAATGACTGTTTCCCTTTTGGCTTTGGCCACCAGGAAGCCCAGAGGCAAAATGGTGGCTCCGACTTGAGTAACTGTCTATTCTTCTATGACCTGCAAATCTAAAGATTCTTCCTTATATCACCCTTCTGATTTCTAGATATTTTTCCTGGTCCTGAGCCAAAAGGTTACAACAAATAGCTTTCTGGAATTTTTAGCTAGAAGGGACCTTATAGTAGAGATACTCTAGATTTCTACCACTCTTTTTTATTCTGCCCCCTCCATGGACACCACTGCTTAAAAGATTTGTTTTAACAAATTAATACATTAATGAAATAATCTTTCTCCTTTGTTATTAATCAAAGATGCACATAAAAACCAATCAGAGTTTTCAGTTAGCCCAAGATAATTGGTTCACATTCACTCCACAAATATTGAGTGAATACTAAGTGCCGAGTATTGGACTAGATGCTAAAGAATGACGAGTAAGGCATGGTCTCTACCACTGTGGAACTATGAATCTGGGAGGAGACAGTGAATTAGACAGGGCCTTACAATACAGAGAAATGAAGCATGGAAGAGACCTCACCTAGGGTTTGGGGGAAAGGACTAGAGAAAGCTTTCCTAGAGGAGGTGATATCTAATCTGAGATCTGGAGGACAGATAAGAGCAAGCCAGGCAAAGGGCAGGGCATGAAAGGGCACTGGGGGCCAAGGGACAAACTATGCAATGACCACCTAGGCTGGTATGTTCTGGGGACCACCCAAGAACCTTGATGAGGGGGACTGGGGCTGGGGAGGCAGGCCAGGGCCAGAGTGTGACGAGTGTGAGCCAGCTGAGGAGTAAGGACCTCATTCTGGAGGCAGCAGGGACTGCTGGAGCATTCCAAGTACAAACCTGAGGTGATCAGATGAGCAGTTTAGAAGGATCATCTCAACTGCAGGGTAGAGAGTGAATGGAGTGTGAACACTGGAGAAAGGGAGGCCAGAGGGATGTGGGAGAGGGGCTTAGGGGTCTGAACCAAGGGAGGGGGAATAGGGGTAATGACCTGTTGGTATAAATCAGCTGGAAATGTAGACACCTAACAGAAATGTAGACACGGTGAAGTCTGATTGTGGATGAGTGCCTGTCTCTGTTCAAATTGGCATGCAGACTGCCATATTGCCTACGTGGGACCCTGGGGTGTGTGTGTGTGTGTGTGTGTGTGTGTGTGTGTGTGTGTATGGGACACTGATGTAGCCAAACCCCGCCCCCACTTACAAATGAGGCAGGGGAAACTCACCGTTCCACAGTGGCCCAAACAGAGCAGGAGGCACCGAGCGAGGACCAGAACTTGTGTCTCCCGGTTCCCATTGCATGCACTTTCCCGGTCATTTTGCGGATGTTTATTTTATACCAGGTGTTGCATGCCCTACACTGCACATCATGACATTGTGTAAAAGCCCTTGAGGAAAGGCAGTGATTTTTTTTTTAAAGTAAATAATGTAGATTTTCCAGGAACAAATTATGCCAAATTAACGTGCTTTTCTTCCCCTTGTCAGGATAAAAGGCTTAGTGGTTAAAGAAAACACAATATGTCTTGACATAGATAAATATCTGATAAGGTTCCATGTGCCACACTCATGGGAAATGTAGATCAAGGACCAGTGTGGTTGGTAGGAAAAAAATCAATAGATTCCCCCCGCCCCCGCCATCGTTACCGTTGGCAACACACGGCTGTTACTGTTGTTGGGGTTCCTCTGGGGGCATTCCTGAATCAATACCCTTCTCAGATTCTTAGGAAGAGGAAGGGCAGCTAAAGGAATGTGGTCATTGGAATCAGAAGGATCAGCGTTGGAAGGAAGAGTAGGGAGTAGAGGACGAATTGAGGTGAGGAAGCAGGTCAGAAAAGCAGATCAAGTGAGTGGGCTGGGTGGCAGGGGCAGGAGCACCTGGTGAGCAAGTGTCGTGTGAGCACGGCACACTGCAGGGCTAGAGGCAGCCGGCAAGACTGAAGAGGAATGCCTGACCATTGTGCTCTGTCCTGGTTCCTCAGGAAGGAGGGCGTGCCTATGCACCCACATGCACATATACACATGCACGCCCACATCCATATTCATGTGAGTATCTGCTTTCTGAGATGCGTCTGTACTCACACACGCTCACAATTCCATCCCCTAGCCTGTGAGCTGGCGTAGCCTCTAGGCTGGTTTCTGAGGCATGGTCTGTTTACACACTCGGCTTGGAGGGACCCTCAGGTGCAATCTTACAAGTGACTCCTCTGTGCCTCCTTCTGGCAGGCACCCAAGAACCTCCCCGGCTCTTGATAAACCTTTGGGTGCGATGCTTCAATGTGTCCGTCAGCAAGGATGAAGGAGGGAGTGTCCCAAGCCTGAGTATGGAAGGTGTGCAGGTAACACTGAGTATGCAAAGCTGCCTGGTCCGAAAACTTACTACACCCTGGAGGGAAATGGAGAACACTGCAGGAACTTCGTGTTCTCCTTTCACATAACTGTCCCCCGAAGCACAGGTGCCTCTTGGGTTGGTAATAATAGCCAAGCGCTTGTTTTCCAGTGAAGATTAACATGAAGATTATCACTGGAGAAGTTTTTTGTTTTGTTTTGTTTTGTTTTAGCATAAGCCTACTGCAAGCAGGGCAGTGTTCTAGGGCCTCTGCAGGGTACGGGGCTGAGCAAGGAGCCATTTCCGGCCTCAAGGAGGGTCACCCAGAAGGAGCACATAACTGCACAGCCTGTGGGGAGCAACACCCTCCCCATAGGGGCTGCCTGGACAGATGCACCGACGCCAGCCCAGGCAAGATGCTTGGGAAACATGGGTTGAGCGAAAGAGGAAAGAATGGTTTATTTCTCTGCTTATTTTTGGCTTTGGGAGTTGGAGAAGTCACCAGGGAGAAGGTGACACTTGATCTGGGATGATAGGATTTCAGAGGTAAAAGCCAGTCTGAAACGAAATGCCACATCACCACGCATATCTCATTAGAAGTAAACGGAGACACACAGGGAACCCTGGATTTATTTTCCAGCGAGGCGAAAGGGAGACCTTGCTCGAAAAGGTTGGCAAATGGCCCGCAAGAGAAAGGATTGAGACAATTTAGCTCAGAATGGCCCAGGGCCCAGCCTGTCTTGGGAGTCTGTCACATCTAGGCACTGATCTTACGCTACCACGTTTATTCCTCATGACAGGGATGGGAGGAGGTGCTGTCACTTCCATTTTCTGAGTGAAGCTCAGGGCATCGATGACATGTGCCCAAGGTCACACAGCTTGTAAGTGGCAGAGCTGTGCTTGGCAGCTCAGCCTGAGGGCTCCAAAGTCCTCCTGCTGCACCTCATGCCTCTCCAGAAAGGGGATAGTAAGAAGTAGCCGGGATGAGGTCTTCTGGTGGGAGAGACCCATGAAAAAGCAGCTTTTCTCACTAGACAGGAAAACTGAGGGAGTAGCTTTAAGTAACAGCAAGAGTGCTGTAGGTTAGCTATCAGAAAGAACTTCCTCATTGTGAAAGCTGGTAAGTGAAGGATTGAGCTAACATCAGGCCCGTGTTTCGAGGCCAGTCACCCTTCACTTTAGTTCAGCTTCCACCCAGGGTAACTGCAGAAAGTTTGTCTTTTACCAGATCCTTTTCTTTTCATGATTCCCAGACTCCCTGGGGAATGTTTACAAGGTCACAAATGCCTCCATGGCTGCTCTTCCTCTCTAGCTCTGGACGGTTACCCAGGGCTTACCTGCTGGTCACCTCTTAACCACCCTGGAACCAATGCCGATGCCCGGGCTCTGTACCCTATAAAGCACGCTGGGAGCTGCCATGGTGGCCGGTATGAACTGCCAAGGTCAGAGCCCAGCCTTGCTACTCAATGGCAGTATGACTTTGGGCATATTATTCAAACTTCTGTGCACCAGTCACCTCCTCTATTAAATGAGAGTATAGTACCTATGTCATAGGGCTCGTACGCAGATTAAATTAACAGATGTTACGCATACAGAATGGGGATTGGCAGACTATGCCGCGTGGGCCAAAGGCAGCCTGTTTTTGTAGCCGAAGCTTTCTTGGCATGCGGCTCCATGCATCCACTGACGCAGTTGCTAGGACTGCTTTTGCACTAGAGCAAAAGGACCGGGTAGTTGTGATAGAAACAGTACAGCCTGCAAATCCTAAAATATTTTACTCTCTGGTCTTTTGCAGAAAATATTGGCCAACCTCAGATACAGAGTGATACCTGGTATATAGTAAACGCTCATTATATGGTGGTGTAAAAAAACAAAAACAAAAACAAAAAACACTAACACTAAAAAACAATTCATTAGGCCTTGGAATTTAGCAAAAAAAAAAAAATTGGTTCAGGCCCTGGGATGACACAGGCAATTACAGTCTACAGATCTCCCTGAGGGCAACAATCATCCCTTTGCCATGGGTCCCCTACCACCAGGTAGGCACCGGCCTTGCTCTCCTGGCCTGGAGTCCTCCTGACTGTGTTCCCTCTTCCCTGACACCAGGTCTCTATTCCTCTTTGTGGCCCCAGGATGATTCACAGTGAGAGCACCCAATTCCTTCAAGAAAAACCTCCTCCGCGCTGTATGACCTGGTCCTTCTTCCATACCGCCCAGAAGAGGAAGTCACAATAGACTAGCCCGGGGCTTCTCAGCCTCTGCACTGCTGACATTCTGGGCAGGATAATTCTTTGTCGTGCGGGGCTGTCCTGTGCATTGTAGGATATTTAGCAGCATCCCTGGCCTCTACCCATTAGATGTCAGTAGCACCTGCCAGTTGGGATTCCAAAAATGTCTCTAGTCATTGCCAATGTCCCCTGAAGGGTAATATCACTCCTCTTGACCACAATGACTTAAACTTTGGAAATAACATCACAAGTGGGACAACAATGTTCCTGTTCAGGACACCTAAATTCATATTTAGAAAAACAGTGTTTTTTGCAAGGACAGAGACCTGTTAAAGATGCACCCAGTTTGTATCATTGGGTCACTAAATAGAACGCTTAGCACCTCAGCCTGAAACACAAGCATTTGGATGGCTACAGCAGGGTTACGTTTTCATAGCAACATTGGGTAGTTCCAGGCCTCAGGTGTGTATAGCTAAGAAGACTTATCCAAGTGCTTCATCCTACAACACGGGGAGGGCTTCCCCGTGGACAAATTTCTGTCTCCTCCCCCAGAATGTGGAAGGTGCTTACGAACCCCACACCTGTCCCACCTCTTGTCCCATGCCAATCTTCCAGCTTCAAGGGTTTGTACATCTGACTCTTGAGGTAGAGTCAAGATGTCACTCTACCTCAAGTGACAGGAAGAAACTGCTGGCTGCTATAAAATAACAGTTCATTCACAGAGTCACTTATTCTTGACAGCAGTCCTTAATGATTCCTTTTTGGGCTGGTCCTGGGATTAGAGACAAGCATGACACAGCCCTTGCCTTCAATGGGTTGACAGCCAAGGGACCCGCAGACATGTAAACAGGCAATTAGAGTGGAGCTGTGGACACGGAGGGATGACAACAAGCCTCAATTTGGAGGCAGAGTGACTGTCAGGCCTGCCTGAGGAGCTGTTTCTTGAAAGACAAAGGAGCACAGCAAGAAGAGCATGCGAATGTTTATGTGCATGGGTGGTGTGTGTTTTAGGGATGAGGATGGCTTTCCATTGAAGGCAAGAGAGGTCCAAAAAGCAGGTAAGAGTGTGTGGCGTGGTTAGAGAATCAGGGTGGCAGCAGCCTAGCGTTTGAGGAGTGGTGTTGGGAGCTTGTTCTCCCTAGGTCTCTTGTGTTTCAGCAAATCTGTGGGCAGAGGCACTGATGGCTTTTGTTCCGGACAATCATTTCAAGGATGTGTATGTAGCAAATAGTTTTAGAAGACAGAGACAGTGTCTCCCTCCAGCGCAGAGAGCAGGTTTGTTTGCTATCCAGTAAGATAAAGACAGTATCTCCCTTGGGGGTAAAGTTGGGCAGGTTTTCCCAACTTGGAGTTGCTTGGCCATGATGCGGAGCAGTTGGCATGTGCAGGTGTCACCTGGCCCTCATTGTAGTACCCTGTGGAATTGGGGCTTGGAAACAGACACAAATGTCACTCTGCTACTGCTGTGAGTATTAAACTGTCTTTTGTCTCTGACTCAGGAGTCTCGTGTCTTTGCCATGAAACTGTGGTAGCCTAACTTGTTAATCTGGTTGAAATTTTGGTCCCCCCTCCACTGACCTCAGATTTTTGACAGGTGGCAGTGGGGAAAGCAAAGGCTGGAGAAGGGGGGATCACAAAGGTCTTGAGGGCTGCAGTATAGGCCTTGGGATTAATCCTAAAGGCTTGAAGAGCCACTGAAGAATTTTCAGCAAAGTAATATTCAGAAGTGGTGTGAATTAGTGTGGAGAGGCGAGGGCTGTGGGGTAAGCCTGGAGAGACAAGGCCAGTGAGGCAGACAGATATGGAGCTGTGGGTCTGAACAAAGGCTGTGCCAGTGGGAACACATGAAGGCCAAGTTTAAAAAAAACTTAATGTGGTCCTTGATAGCACTTTTACTGATACAGGAGTCAATCCAGGTAACTCATTGCATGCCTCTTTAGACCTTTCATGCTCTGACATTTCTGAAGCATATAGACTGGATATCTCCTAGAAGGTCTCTCAATTTGAGTTTGTCTGAGGGTTTCTCATGAGATTAGGTTGTCCATTTTGGCATGAATACCGTAGAAATAATGTGTCCTTGAATATCTATGTATTTCATCAGGAGGCTCTCAACTGGTGATAATTTTGATCACATGGTTAAGATAATGCCTGTAGCTTTCCATTTTAATGTTACCATAGGCAATCTATGGGAAGATCCTTTGAGACTGGGTACAAAAAATTTGAATGTTGATTGTATATTAGGTAACTGTACTAATTGTTAAGTTTCGTGACTGGGATCGTTATATTGTGATTATGTTGGACAATGTCCTTGTTCTCAGGAGACAGACATGTATTTAAGTACATGTATTTAAGTACAGGAAGGCGTGAGGTCTAAAACTTTCTCTCAAAAGATAGCCCCAACTGGTGATGGTTCAACTTACAATTTTTCCACTTTAGGACGGTGTGAAAGTGATACGCATTCAGTAGAAACCATACTTGGGATGGTGAATTTGGATCTCTTCCTTGGCTAGGGATACTTGGTGTGATTCCGTTTGGTGACACCAGGTAGGGCGGCTGCAGCTCCCAGGCAGCCACGCCACCACGAGGGTACACACCTGAGGGACTTACAACCATCCTGTATCCAGACAAGCACTCTTTCACTTTCAGCACAGCACTCTACAAATTACATGAGATAGTCAACACTCTCTCATAAACTAGGCTTTGTGTTAGATGCTTTTGCCCATTTGTAGGCTAATTTAAGCATGTTTAAGGGAGGTGAGGCTGTGGGGTGCCTGGGTGGCTCAGTCGGTTGGGCGGCCGACTTCGGCTCAGGTCATGATCTCGCGGTCCGTGAGTTTGAGCCCCGCGTCAGGCTCTGTGCTGACAGCTCAGAGCCTGGAGCCTGTTTCAGATTCTGTGTCTCCCTCTTTCTGACCCTCCCCCGTTCATGCTCTGTCTCTGTCTCAAAAATAAATAAATGTTAAAAAAAATTTTTTTTAAAGGTAGGCGAGGCTGAGCTAAGATGTTCGAGAGGTTAGGTGCATTTTCAAATTACATGATATTTTCAACTTACAATGGGTGTATTGGGACATAATCCTGTCACAGGTTGAGAAGGAACTGTAATAACAATAATAATGTGCATATATATGTATATAGAGAGCGAGTAATAAAGCAGGTGTGGCAAAATGTTAACAACTAGTGACTCTAGGTGAAGAGTACATGGGAATTCATTGTGGTACCTTCAATTTTCCATACATTTAAGATTTTTCAAAATAAAAAAGTCTTTAAAAAAGATACCTGAAAATAAAATCATTATGTCTCCGTGCCTAGCTATGGGGCCAAAGGAGAGGACTGGAAGAGGTAGATTGGGATTCCAGGCTTTGGTGTGGTGGGTGGTACCATCAGCTGAGACAGAGAACCTTGAAGGAAGTAAGGGAGGTTTTGGAAGGAGGAGGGTCAGAGAGGAAAATATGGCAAGTTTGGTTATTCTTTTTTGATGGTTTGTCTGTCTGCCTTCCTCTCCAGCCATGTCTGGTTTCAGGGAGCCATAGACATCGAATGGGGGCATCCAGTAGGCAGCTGGTCTGGAGCTCAGGAGGAAACTGCGTAGGGCAGAGGTGGTGTTGAAACCATGGGAGGGGATGGCCTCAGTCCGGAAGCGTGTGTGAAAGTAAAGAGCCAAGAACAAAACCATAAGACAGCTGTCATTAAGGGGGCAGTGAGTTACAGACAGTGGAAGAGGAGAGGTTTCAGAAACGGGGGTGCGGGCATTGGGATCAAGGGATGCAAGAAAAACGAGGGCTGAAGAGTCCATTTGAATTCAGTGGCACATGGACCCAGAAGTCAGAGTCGCAGGGCAGGGAGTCTGAATGGGAAGTGAAGACGCAGAAGCCAGCAGCTTAGACAATTCTTGTGAGATGCTTGGCTGAGAAGTGGAGGAAAGATATCACAGTAAAAGCAAAAGGGGAAGTACTCGTTCTAGTAAACAGACATCCAAGGTCCACAACTAAGTATTTTGCCAAAGCCACATTCAACTTAGATATCCACTTTTGTCCCTCACCTACTGTCTAACCCTGAATGCAGTCACGGTTTGTCACCCCCAGGTTCACCCTTTTAACAAAGGGGTGGGGGTGGCGTTGGAGACGAGCAGCTTCTTGTCAGCTAGAGGAGACGGCTGTACCAATGATTCAGAGCACCTGAGACATTTTCACATCTCTCTTTGCCAAAGAGCCTGTCACAAAGGCAGCCTCTGCCCACTTAATTTGCCCTCCCACCAACTTCCTTCTTGTGGGAGGGCACACGGCTACACCACCTTGTATGGAACATGCCTTTGTTAGCATGATGATGGAAGGTTCCCCTTTTCATTCAAGTAAGAGCCTCGTTGACCCCTAGACTCTTGTTCCCGGGAAAGCAGCCTGCATTTTCTCCATCTTCCTTTTCTGCTGACTCTAGTCACACTTCTTCTAAAACCCTCACAGGAGAGGCACTGATGCTTTATTACACAACAGAATAGCAATTTAACCAGAGTCAGATATCTAAACTACAATAAAAAGCAACAATACGAATGAATAAATGAAGGTATATCCATACAAAGCGATAGAATTCAGCTATAAAAAGGAAGTACGGATATATGCTACAATATGGATGCACCATGAAAACACTCTACGATGTGAAAGATGCCAGACAGAAAAGCCACACGTTGTACGATCCGCTTAGATGAAACATACGGAATAGGCAAATCCATTGAGACAGAAAGTAGATTAGTGGTTACCAGGGGTTGGGGGTGGGGATGGGAAATGGGGAATGAGGATGGGGTTTCCTTTTGGGGTGATGAAAATGTTCTGGAGCTAAAGAGTGACGATGTTGCACCACACTGTGAATGTACCAAGTGTCACTAATGGCAAACTTATGTTATATATATTTTACCACAATGAAACATTAATTTTTTTTAAAAAAAAAAGCAATCTTACCCTGACGATGGGGAGTAAAAGCCGGGGCTCCAACTTCAAGGCCTTTGATCTGGGAAGGGCTTTTCATCAGCTCTTCTCAAATTTGGCTGCACATTAGAATCACCTGGGAAGCTTTTTAAGGCTTCCTGTGTCTGCATCCCACCCAAGACCAATTAAACCAGATGTCAGGGGCTGGGGCCAGGGGCACACTTAGAAGCTCTCAGAGATGCCAGTGTAAATCCAGGGTTAAGAAACACTGCTGTAGACAGTGGTTCTCAAAGTGTGGTCCCCAGACAAGCAGCATCAGCATCACCTGGTAGCTGAATCAGAAACTCTGCAGGTGGGGCTCAGCAATCTGTGTTTTAAAAAGCCCTCCAGGGAATTCTGGTGGTCACTCAAGCTTGACAACAGCTGTTCTGAGACTAGACTGAAACACTGGTCTACTGGGATAGAAAGATAGAAAATACTATTTTGAAAAGATATGTGTTACTAGGAAAGAGAAATGCCAAGGGCTCTACAGGAGCACAGAGGAGGAGGAAACACTCTGTCCTGTGTTAGGGGGAGAGAGGGGCAGGGAGAGATATCTACCCTCGTACCTCCGCCCCCCCCCACAACCCCAGTGCTACTGTGGGGGTACCTCTAGATATGGCAAGCAGAGGGGAGGGGCTTCTGAGGCCTAGCAGAGAGTTGAGTTGGCGGTCAGTCTTACAGCTCACCTCTTCTCCCCCTACTGCCACAGCTAAGCCAGAAATGACACCAAGCAAGGCTTGATCCTCTCAAACTGGCCCAAATACTAATGGAAATAACAAAGAGGAAAGTTTGAGATAAAGTACAGATTAAAGCATCTTTAGAAAACTTTTCCCTTTTCAGGGCGCCTGGGTGGCTCAGTCGGTTAAGCATCTGCCTTCAGCTCAGGTCATGAGCTCAAGGTTTGTGAGCTCAAGGCCTACAATGTCAGGTCCTCCATCCCCCTCTCTCTCTGCCTTTCCCCCCTCTCATTCTGTCGATCTCCCTTAAAAATAAATAAACTTAAAAAAAAACTTTTCCCTTTTTATTAACCCATAACATAAAATCCAAGGAAGAAGAATGGGCCTCCTTCAGCAATCCAGCTTTAAGTTGTATAAATAATAAGTAACCCTGACTCTCCAGCCCTTGCTCACTGCCCTGTCTCTGACTCATTTGTAACATTAACAAAGGAAAATGCCAGTTTGATTCCTTGGCCTCCTCTTGTTTATAATAAAATCATAAGACCTCATCCACCAATCATTAACCCACAGCCCTGCTAGCCTCCTTTCCTTCCGGGAAGGATCTTGGTTATTGTGGCCATGCCTCTCCACTTGACTGGCAGGAAAACAGGCAGAATTGGCAGAACATGGCCTTCTGCAGGGGGACCAGAACCCAGCTAGGGCGGACTCTGTGGGAACTCCCTACTCCCCATAGGCTGAACCCACTGGACTTCTATGAGAAGCTGTATATCTTTTAATCAACTTTGGAAGTAAACTGCAGGGCCTATAAAGTATATATTAAATAGTTTTAAAACGTGGCTCCCATGTCCTAATGACATCTTCAGGATGTGTGGTTTCAAGATGGATTTAGAGGGGGCCCCAAAGTCTGCCTTCTCCTCTGAGTGGGGTCCTATGGCCTAGCCATGTTCCATATGGCTCTAGCCACAGGACCATGACTGATGGCCCTCAGGGAAAGGTGGGTACCAGCTCCCTGAAAGGGGGACCTTTCTAACAGAGGAGTGTACATGAGCAGGTGCCGAAAGATTCGCAGTGCTGTCGTAGGGCGATGCCCATCTTGGGCATGGGCAAGCCAGATGTATCCTAGGTTCTTTCTGAGTTGATACGTCACATGCATACAAAATACATAGGCTCTCTGCTGCAGCAAGTCCTCTGAGCTTGTGGTGCCCTCTCTCTGGAATGCCATGCCTCTGTTTTTGCTCATGGTTGGCTCAGATCCATCCTTTACGTCTCAATTTTAATGGCACCTCTTCTGAGAAGCCTTCCTGTAGCACCTGGTCCACAGTGATCCCTCCATTTTCTCCATCCTAGTCCTTGCTGATTTCCTTCATAGCACTGACTGCAGACTGTAATAATTATATTTATGTATTGGTTTGCCTATTTGCACTTTATTATCAGACTCCTCCTCTGGAATGGATGCTCCATGAGGACAGAGACCACATCTGTTTTGTTCTCCATTGCATCTTCAGTACCCAATACAGTGTCAGGCACAGAGTAGGCACATTTGTTGGAAAAATGAATGAATGAACTTTAAAATTAAGTAGCATTCCAAGGAGAGTAGCAATTCCCTCCTCTATTCAACATTTGAATACCCATTTTTAATTGCAAACATGATCAATCTCATTAAATGTATTCAAACTTGATACACAATCTGTGATCACTTAAGTATATACATGCCGGGACTAGGTCCATTTTCATTATATAGTCAGATCCTTTGGGGGACTGACCGAAAGCTTTTATTGCACTGAAACTTTGACTATTGGTTGAAAAAAAGGCATGTCAACATCCATAATATGTAGACCTCGTAAACCTTCCCACGATGGTTTTATCTGTTGGCACAAGTTTTGATCTGACTTTGTGTTTCGGCGGCCACGCTGAAGAGACACGCCCTGGAGCCTGTGGTACAGGACTGGCTTCCCAGGCAGCTGCCTGCACAAGGGTTCACAGAGACACGGAGATGAGTCTACCTCAGAGAGGATGACCATGAAGAAATGTCAGGGGCAGCAGGTGGATCTGAGGGACCGACTTAAGAGAGGCTCAAAGACAAACCTCAAAATAGGATGACAATGAATGCATTTTGGTTTTTGTCCAGACTCATCGGATACACTGCAAGTTACAGACAATGTTTTTATTAAAATTTTTATTATTCTTGAGCACATAGGATGTACAGTCAGGGAGACAGAATAATCGGTGAGAAACCGGAATCCAATTGTAGCAGTAACTACATAGTTCTCATCTTTGAAGGTGCTCTCCGTGCTTTTATTATTACAGTATATGTACCAGGCATAAAAATATAAGAAATTACTCAACCCATAAAGTTTTTACTTACCCCATACCACGTCTGCAAACAGGTTATAAAATAATAAAATTATCCTCCATTTACTTGCATAAATTATTATTTGCTTGAGGCAAAGACATACCTCATATATGTACAGAGTAAATACACCCATATTGGGGAGAGATGAAGCGGGGGCAGGAAAGAGAGACCTAAAGCCATTAAACAGAAACCTAGAGCCATATTAACCAGTCATAATCCATGAACCTTACCTGGACCCTGACTCAAACAAACTGTTCAATGAACTTATGTGACAATTGGGGAAACCAGAACAGTCTCTGGATATCTGATGACATTAAGGCATTACTGCCAACAGTTTTTGGATGTGAAAACAATAGTGTGGTTATTTTTTAAGACTCCTTATCTTTAATTTTTTTTTCTTAGCGTTTATTTATTTTTGAGACAGAGAGAGACAGAGCATGAACAGGGGAGGGTCAGAGAGAGAGGGAGACACAGAATCTGAAACAGGCTCCAGGCTCTGAGCGGTCAGCACAGAGCCCGACGCGGGGCTCGAACTCACGGACCATGAGATCATGACCTGAGCCGAAGTCGGACGCTTAACCGACCAAGCCACCCAGGCGCCCCAAGACTCCTTATCTTTAGATAAGCATCCACAGATTTTCTTCAAAGTAATCCAGTGGTGGGGGAACAGACAAAAACTAAACTAATCATGGATTGACAGATGGGTACATTATATGGTACCTTTGCACCTGCTTTGAAGTTCTCTGTAATTAAGTTTTAAAACAAGACACAAGATGTATTAAGAAAATATCAAAATATAAGTGCATTTAAAAAAATCACACTGACTTGTTTAGGCTCACTGGCGCACTTTGGTTGCATATACTGCAGAATGTGGAGAAAGTTTGTCTTCCCATAGCCAATCCCCTCTGATCAGCATTGTGGGCCCGCTGAGCTCCTGGATTTCTGCCTAGGTTTTCAGTCTATGGGTTTCACTTCCAGGCAGCCTTCAGTGTCCTGCTCTGATTCATCTGCTGAATACTTACTGAGTGCCTCCTTCAGCCTGGAGTCAATTTGTTCTCTGCTGGCTGGACCCTCCCCAACCCGCTGTCTTCTCAGAGCCACATTCCATCCATAGGTTCCTCTTTCTGGATCCAACTCTCCTGGATCCAACTCTCCTTCTCTACTCCCCTTTCCATTCTGTATGGAAGTATGCTTAGGTCTGTCTATTAAGAACAAAACCCTTCTTGTTATCTTCATCTTCCTATAACCATGTGCGCATGCCCATGTACACACACACACACACACACACACACACACACACACACACACACACATACAGAGTCTTCTCTCAACTCTTTATGTCTAGATTTCTGAAATGAGCTTAAGAAATGCCCCAAATCAATTTATTAAGTGTTTAGTAAGTGTTGCTATATCAGACATGGGGGAGGGACGTGACAAAAAGCTCTAGTCTTCAAAAGGACTGTGAAATTTGTAGACAGAGTTCTAGTCTGGAGCAGGTTCATGTGCTGGTCTGGAGACAGCAGTCACACATGAGACTTTAGTGAGTATTCATATCACTGTACCACCATGTGAACCCCCAGCAGGCTGGCCAAGGAGTCCCGGGGCAGGGAGAAAGCCCTGGAAGTAGTTTTGGCAGGACTTGAGCTGGACTTGAAAGAGTGAACAGGATTCAGAAAGGCAAAGAGGAAAGAAGGTGGCATTTTAAGCACATTTTTTAGCATAAGAACATATGGGAAGGTTGAGTTAGTTCATAGCTTGTTCTGAGGATGGGGAAGCCAGCCTGACCATAGGGGCTGGCGGGGGAGGGTATGACGGCCACCGAAGGCCTCGACAGGCCTTGAAAGATGGCTATGGCTCTGCTCTGATCTGTTGGGTGGAGTGGGTGTGCTCTGGAGAAGGGGGGTGGGGTGGAGGGGCGGCGCCACAGAGGCAGGGCAACGTCTGGTTAGTCTGGTTAAACTCGGTTACGAGAGAAAGGAGACTAGCAGCTAACAGGAGAGGCTGAGGCACGGAACTCTGCAGGAAGCCTTGACGGTGGACATGATGAGGGCTTACCCCAGGGTGGTGGAGATGGTGGTGGTAACAGTTTCTGTTTGATTCCATGACCAAGTGAGGGCACAGGATGGACACAGCCAGCTTGGCTCTGAGATCTGGAGCCTTGGAAGAGTGGGGCCAGTTGTTCTCTGAGGAGGCATCACACCATCGAATTGAGATCCAGGCCATCACAGGTTGATTAACTGCAGTTTGTGGACCGTACTTCAACCCCGAAACTTACAAATAAACCATTCAACAGTCAGGAGATAACTGGAAAACTGAGTTCTGACTAGATTTGATAACATTAAGGAGTCGTTCACTCTGGAAGTGTGGTAACGGTCTTGTGGTTTTGAGTCATTGTGTTTTAGACACATACTGAAATATGTGCAGAAAAAATACATTTGGATTTGTTTCAAAATTATCCAGTGATGGGGGGAGTGGGTGCGATTTGTTTCTGCAAATTGTTAGTTGTCGAAGCTGGGGGACACGGAGTTTCACTGTGCTCCCCTCTCCCCTGTTGTATGTATTTGAAATTCTCCATGGAAAAAAATTCTGGTCCTTGGGCATCAAATCTTGGACCCCGGGCTTCATAATTCCCACTCAGAGATCACGAGAGGCATTCTGAGCTGTGCTATGTTAATCTCTTGTCACATTTCAAAACAAAAATGAGGTCCACTTCTGTTTTGCCTAAAGCAGAAAAACATGTGCTGGAAAAGAAATAATGCCGGGACTTTATTTGGAAAAACAAACTGGGAGATACACACGATCTCCTTTATCAGGATCATGCGAGGAATCCAACTAACTGAAAAGGCAAAGTCAAAACTCAGATGAGAAAAGTGGCATTTTTCTGATAGCTGGAAATAAATGCTTCTTTTGGAAGAGTCCATCCCAAGGGCGGTTTTCTGGCACCAGAGCACTTGGCATGAGTGTGAAAATCGTGGCCAAGTTGAAAAACCACAGTCCGGGCTGGAGCTGCCTGTAAAAAGCCAGCATTGCCTCTGCAACAAGTCACAAACTGCCCAGGCAGAGGCGAGGGGTGGGGGGCAGAGAGAGGTCTACTGACAACACCCCCAGCCCTGATACCGGCTGCCCTGGTGTCCACCCACACAGCACCTCACACCTGTCTCACTCACAAGCCACAATGATGGGAGGCCGCTCGGACAGTGTCCCCAGATGTGCAAGAAGGGGACACTGGCTGCCACGTGCTGGTGGAGGGTTCTATGAACTGTGGTGAAGCCCCATACTTGGCAGACCATCTCCCAGGCTCCAGGGCAGCAACCAGATTTTGTTCTCAGTGAGTGGCCCCCAAACAGAACGAACCCTCAGACAGGTAAACGAGGAAGCTAGGAGGGTAAATTTTGAACCTGAGCAAAGGACAGAAGTTTCTTCTTTTCTTTTTAATGGGAAAAAAAAAATTATACGGGGTAAAAGGGAAGCCAGGGGCATTCATAGGTGCATGCTTCCCTGGAGAGGAACAAGCACAAAATTAGCATCAGAATCCAGCTCAGTAAACAAGTAAGGGCCTGCTCCGTGCCAGGTGAACATGACATGATGCTTACCTGCATGGCGAGCACAGGAGAGGGGGGAAACAGGCATGCACCAAATCTCCTGGGTACATACTAAAACGGAAGGGCATGGAGGTCCTGGAACCCAGCAAGGTAATTCTGTTACTGAGCCCAAGTCTAACTTAGGGCAAATCATTCAATGTCAATTCTTCATCTGTAAAATGGGGCAATTCTTGCCTTTCGGATCCTTAGAGATGTAACAACCACAACTACTAAAAATAATAACAAGGCAGGAAGAGTAGCCTTTTCTACTAGACCCTGTTGCCCCTAAAAGCGCCTGTGAGTGGGGCTCAAAGACGAGGCCCCCTGTGGACGGCAGCCAACACCTGTGGCAAGTTCCTGATGCAGATGGCTTTCCAGCCAGACCTCGGAGCAGCAGCGCCCTGCGCTCAGCCTCACCCCCGCCCCCCACTGGGCACCTTGTCACATGCCCAGGAGCTGCCTTGGCATGAGCAACCGTCTCCAACCCGTTCAAACCTGCCTGACACCGAGGGTGGAGGTGCTTAGTCCTAGTAATCTCAATCAGTCTCGGAGCTGAGAGCCAGAATGGAACTTCCAGAACGTGGCGTTCAATCCTCTCATTTGTATGAGGGTAAAGGAGACTCAGGCAGCGCATGTGACTTGCTCAAGGTCACTCACTGAGGTGCTGGGACAGCTGGCGCTGAAATCTTGTTTTCTGGACCCTTCTGGTCCTGTGCAGTTGCTTTTCTTTCCTCGGGAGGTTTTGCCAACACAGACTCTGTTGCCTTTTATATCCCTAGTCTTTCTGCCCCCAAATACCTAATTCAGTGTGACTTCCAACAAAGAGTATTTAGGGTGCAATGAAAAGGAAAAGTTCCTCCTGACAACCTTTTCCCAAGCTCTCTGTTCTTTGGGGTCTTTTATTCTTTGGGAAGCTGTTTACTAAATGCCTGTTATGCATGGGACCCTAATCACAGCATGAGTTCACAGAGACGAACAAGAGATGTCCCTGTCCCCCAGGAGCTCTTGGTTTAGTTATCACTAGAAGGCTCTCTTCATGACACCTTTTGGAACCTCTGCTCTGGGAAGAGAAAGTCCTTCTGACCCAGTTCCCTTTAGTCATGTGGGCAAGGAGAAATCGACTCATCGCTACGCCTCTTTACTCACTGAGTTTTTCCATTCGTGCCTGGCTGGCAGCTTCTGCCACGCTGGCTGTGGGTCCAGACGATGTTGTGATCAGAGAAGAGGCTGGCGGCCTCACTCCAGAAGGCTTGCCACCCGGTAGCTGTACCTCTTCCTGACCCGAGGGTTTCGAAGGGTCCCCATGATTGCTTCATCTATGCTTCCGACTGTCCCTAAGGAATTTGGATTTGCCCTCAGCTGAGCAACGGTCTTACTTTTACTCCGGTTTGCCCCATGGAGTGACAGCTTTGATGTCCTCCGGCCTCCCTCTCCCTCTGCCATCTTGGTGTGAGTTGCTTCTGAGTCCAGGGCTCTGAGGTCTGGGAAATTAAAATATATCTCAGTGAAGACTCTGACTGGCTTGTGCAAGTGAGGAAACTGGTGTCTGTTGGAAGGTTGGACAGGAGATGGTGAAATCCCTTCAAGCCCTAACATTTCCCAAAAGGTATATCCAAAGGTTGACAGTCGGAAAAATTAGCAGGGTTCCACTGCGTGTCCAGACCTCGGATCAGTTCCTCATAGCATTTTAAATGAACACGGGCACCCAAGTTTTTCTTTAGACTCTCCTTACTCTCAGATGAAGTCCCCTAGTTAGAGAACAAGGGGTAGGGAACCAGAATACACACGTACACTCTTGGGAAACGGTGCCGCTGTCTATGGAAGGCTTCCTGGAAGCGGAGTTCCGTTCCCCTCTGCTCCAGTTAACATCATTCCTGGTGCCAAAATACTGATGAATGGACCCCAGATGGCAAAGCGTGGTCCCCAACTCGGACAGAGCCCACAGAGCACAATGGTTTTACCCTAACGAGCCATGACATGCCAACTATTCGCTTTTCTGGAGAAACCTCAGCCTGAAAATCCATTTAATTACCACGGGAGATAATCTTTTAAACACAGCTTTACATTCTTTAAAGATTTTTCCCTGTGGGAGTAAGAAAGTTTATCTGAACATGGGATTGGATTGTTTATTTCCATTTCCAGAGGAAGGACAATCACCTGGTAGTTAGCAAGAAGCCTGAGCCCTGGAGGATTTATTTTTAAGTCTCTTCCTCCTCACTGATCGTTTGTCATTAGTTTGTAGTGTTGTCACCCTCTCTCAGGGTACACTGTGCACTTAGCTCTGTGATCCCCTAATTACTTGGAATTTTTCAAGCATCCCTATCAGATGGGGTTTTATACTTGCTCTGGATGTGGCTATCAAGAGTCAATGTCCTCAAAGGTTTCCCATCAGGAAGATCATATCTATAAATCCACGAGCCCTGACAAGAGTCAATGTCCTCAAAGGTTTCCCATCAGGAAGATCATATCTATAAATCCACGAGCCCTGAAGACTTCCCTGGAGCTGTGGTCAGTAAGACACCACTTTTTCCAGCCTGGAGCATCCCAGAGGATGCAAGCTTGGGCAAGCAGGGGCCCTATGGTTGTGTTCAACCTGGTGGCCCCAAGACCCTGAGTAATTCCTGCTCGTAATAGGTGCTCCATAAACAGAGGCTAAATTGCTGAATATCAACAGGTCCTCACATGAAAGGATGTGTATTGTGCCAAAATATGAGCAATGAAAACGGAGCTTGGTGGGCCCTTTTCCATGGCATGGGGCTGCTCTAGTCCTTCTATCCCCATCTCCCTTCAAGGACAAATGGCAGGAGGCTGAGATTTCTGGGCCTCGAAGAATATACCTCTGGGGATTAAGAGGAGAAAAGGAGTGATTGTATTGGACACAGAATTAGAAAGTGAGGAAAACAGTTTTGTGGGAAATGGACTCACTTTAGGGCCTGAATCTCCCCTTTCAGGTCCAGATGGGGAGAAGAGCTGGTCCAAGAAGTACCCATCATGTGGGGGCGTGCTGCAGTCCCCAATAGACCTGCACAGTGACATCCTCCAGTACGACGCCAGCCTTGTGCCCCTTGGGTTCCAAGGCTACAATGTTTCTGCCAATGAGCAGTTTCTCCTGACCAACGATGGCCATTCAGGTGAGAGAGACCTCTGAGGACTGCAAGGGGATGTCTGAGCTCCCCTCAGCTCCTTGGCCTGCTCTCTTGCTCCTGGCAGGGAGGGGGCTGCACTGAAATACAGCCCCCAGGAGACGGGGCGGTGGGAGGGGGGAGGGATGAGAGATGCCTGGACCACTCACTGGGAGGGGATGCTGGAGGCAGCTCTTCCAGGGCAGCGCCTCGCATAAAAAGCACATTTCTTGGGAAGGGGCGGGGGGGGGGGGGGAGGTGGGGGACAGGCTTGAGCCCTTGGGCTCCCTGGCGCAAACACTCCAGGAGGCACCCAACTCACTGTGGGGTCGCCCAGGCTTTGGAGTCAGACAAACCTGGATTTGAATCCTGGCTTGACTACTTGTGAGTCATGAGACTCTGGGTAAGAATATTAACCTCCTTGAGCTTTCATGTGGAAAATGGGCATATTGATGGGTACTGCGGAAAGACTAGAGATTATGTATGTTGGGGATCTGGAATACAGAAGATGCTTCATAAATAGCAATTATTGTTGCTGTTATATTATTCTACGGCTTGGAAGATACTTCATTAAAGGTTCTATCTTGATAGCTGGGTGTGTAATACGTGGATATGTAAAAACACACCCACCCATCTAGTATTAGTGCTCTTGCCATCCTTTTCCCAGGGGAGCTTAGAAGGGGCTGGTGCGACTAGAATTTCTTTAGGGAAATGGGGACATTTTCAGGAGAAGAGCCCAGGTTTCTGAGCCCCAGGCTGTGTCTCCACTCACTGCATCCACCTGCCTCCTGTCTGGGCCCCGGGCCAGTGTCGCACCGCTAACTGCTCTCAGGCAGTGCTCAGCTGGCCAGGGCTCTGAAGGCTCCACTCCCCACAGTGAGGCTGAACCTGCCCTCGGACATGCACATCCGGGGCCTCCGGTCCCGCTACAGTGCCGCCCAGCTGCACCTGCACTGGGGGAACCAGAATGACCCTCACGGCTCCGAGCACACTGTCGGTGGGAAGCACTTTGCTGCTGAGGTGAGTGGAGCGGGCAGGCCGGCAGAGGCTGCCTGGCGGTGGGTGGTCTGGCACCCTTCCACCTGGCTGGTGTGCAGCGAAGATCAGAGCGCAAGCAAGGGCTGCCTTCGGGCTCCACACACGCACTCAGGGAAGGCAGAGCCACTCCCATCCCCCCGCGGTTCTTCCGCGGTGTCCTGGTCCCCTTCCTCCTGAACGTACGGAGTTTGTCTCTGTCTTTACTGAGTGGCACCGCTCAGAAGGCAACGCTCCCGGGGTGGCACAGTGGGGCATACATGCCCCTTTGTCGGCATCGCTCTTCTGCCTGCACAGATCGGGATCCCACCGGCTTGTCTCGCTGACGTATCGTATCTCACTGCTGAATCCTACTGGGCTAATTGCTTCCCCCAACTTCTTCATCTTTCTTCACAAGCCGTGCTGTTTGCACAGGCCTTTCCCACTCCAGCTTTCCTTTTCCTGGGCATGGCTTGTGCTTGGAACCTTGGGGCCCAGGGCCACAAGCCAAGGGAAGACTGGCATTATAATTCACGGGACATCACGGCAATGAGAGAGTCAAAGAAGATAGTCTGGGATGTCGGCACAACATTGTGTTGTGTCGTTCTGAGGCACTACCCCAAAATGCCCAGAGGAAACGGAAGGAGTGGAGCATTGTTCCTGCACTATAGGTGTGCAGGGGGTACGGTGGGGGTGCTTGAGATGCTCCACTTAAGAGCTCCCAGAGGACAGAACTTGGGGGTGTGGCTCTGACTGTTTACAGGGCAATAAATACAAGGAGATAAACGCTACTGATCAGCCAGTGGAGCCCAAGGTAAATAATGACATGACCACTCTCCTCTGTTCTTAACTGCTGAACTGCTTAATGTCTCAGGCTAATTATAGGTAGAGTTACACGTGTGGAGGGCCTATATTTCTGGCCCAATAGGATGGCACTCTTGGAGGGGCACGCATTTCAAACCAGGCCCATCTCTGAAACCCCAGGACTGCAATTTCTTTCCGGCTAATTGCAATGTGGAGACTTCTACCTACACACGGGGAATAAAGAAGGAGTTAGGGTGTAGGCTGGGAGAGTGTGGGCATTTAAATGGATTTCTCATTATTATATTTTCTGCTATGAAGCCACATCATCACCAAGGGCCTGGTGAAGATGCACCATAAATGTCTCTAATAGAGAAAATACTTCAAGGTGACCCGAAAGTGGCAGATTCCATGTGGAGGGCCCTTGAAAGAGCACAGTTCTTCTGGACTGGGTCCTATAGAGAAGAGTCTCTTCATCTCTTCAGCAGGGAATTCTGTTCCTCTCCGTTTAATCTGAACACAGTAAGAAAAGTGCTGAAGCAGACCGCATGCTCAAAGGGCAGCTGTAAAAAGAAATACGGATCTAGGACCTGCAGGGTGTCAGCCACACAGAATCCCCCATTTCTCAAGGCTGTGCCAAGCTAACGTGGTGGGGGGCAAGGCGGCAGGCTACATCCTTCATAGCGAGGACTACTTAAAAAAAGAAATGATGTCATGTCGCTTGTGAAAATTAGAAAGGGCCACTTGAAAGGTGGGGAACATTAAGCCGTATTCAGTAAAATCTGCTTGAATTCCATTTATGACCATGTAAGACGGAGAAAGAGATGAACAAAGAAAAAATCTCAGCGTGTCACAGTCTTAAGAGGCAAAGACTCAACAAAAATGCATGTCACATATATAGATGCATCTACTAATATAGTTTTTTGGAGGACAAGTGACAGACACCACATTTTGGATGAAAAACTAGGTCCAACCTATTGTCAGAATTTATCATAACAATACCTTAATGCTTACCTAGACATTTATTTATTTTTTTTGAGAGAGAGAGAGAAAGAGCATGTGTGCATGCAATGTTGTGGGGGGGAGCGCAGAGGGAGAGGGAGAAAGAATCTCAAGCAGGCTCCTCACTCAGTACAGAGCTGGACTCGAGGCTCAATCTCACAACCATGAGACCTTAGCCGAAATCAAGTCTAACGCTTAACTGACTGAGCCACCTGGGCATCCCAGTTACCTAGACTTTTGAAACCCAAGATTTCTCAGAACGTTCTCTTTCCCTCACTTTAATAATCACAAGTAATTCCTGCTTTGAAAAAATGAGCTTAGAATTTTTTTGTGAATGCTAAGAATCTACATTCAGAGAGTAACGTCCTTGTTTTTTTGGCCTCTTGAAATATGGCTGATTAAACCCGTATAAAAGCCAGGCTGTGATTTCTTTTTCCACCGGAGGGATAAACATGTGTCCTCCCCCTGCAAAAGCAAAAGGTTCCCATGAGTCGCCCACCCGTGGTGAGCAGCTTTCCTTCCACTGCAGCTGCATATTGTCCATTATAACTCGGACCTGTATGCCAACGCCAGCACCGCCAGTAACAAGTCAGAAGGCCTCGCTGTCCTAGCTGTTCTCATAGAGGTAAGAGATGTTGAAAGGGGTTTTACATGAAATTTGAAGCCAGGATGGTATCACACTCAGCATTTGGTGCCTGAATTGCCTGTCCGTTGGATGTGTGTGGCTCACTCTCATTTTGGCCGTGTCTTGCCTCTAGAGCCAGAGGAATGCCCCCATAGGGGACCTTGTCTTTTGGCCAGGAGGCAGCACTTTGTGTAGCTGGGCAGCAGAAATGGGCATGTCCTTTGGAAGACTGGAGAAAATGAGCCCTAGTTGCTAGCCCTAATGTATAAAGCTTGGAATTGTCCAGCGAGGCAGGCCTGTGTGTATGGGGTTGGGGGGTGGGGATCATTCGGCGCTGCCTCATCAGGTGTCGAATCCCTTACACAACTCCTAACATCCAAGTTGCAGTCTTTCTATAGACCCTGGAGTGAGCTCTTTCCTTAATCCCCCAAATGGGAATGTTTCCTGATTCGCTTGCATGTATTTCCCTAATAAGACAAGTACCTCGTTTTTCGACATGCTTACTTGACTGACTTGGCTTGTACGTACTACATCTCCCTTGAGTTCTGGTTAGAAAACATGCTAGTTGTGGCTTTCAGACTCAAAGCCTGATCGCCAGGAGCACAGGCTATATTCTTTGCCTCGCTACGCTCAAGCCCCAGTGCCCTGAGGGCTCAGTGCCTCGCGTCCTGAGATGCAAGAGGACAGGACCATCACCCTCATTCTGTAACAGGCTAGCGATCCTTCATAATTGTCCTAGTAAAGTGAATCCTTCAGGGAAGACCTTGGCAGTGGTGACTATATACCCCTAGTCGAGTCGTTCCATTAGTAACTGTTACGCCAGGCTCAGCCTATATAATTCTGTCCTAGTTCAACCTGCCCCATCTATGTTGCAGATGGGTTCCTTCAATCCATCTTATGACAAGATCTTCAGGCACCTTCAAGATGTCAAATACAAAGGTAAGGGGTTCTTGGATGCTTATCTATCCCTAGAGAGGAGAATACAGTCACCCCCATGTGACCTGAAGAAAAATGAATGCAGGGGGCAGGTGCTGTTCACATTTCTAGGCTCAGTCGCATGCCCAGCAGCACCTCTGCCATGGGGAGAAAGGCGGACACCATCTCCCCAATATGTCTCTCCAGGCCAAGAAGTGCTCATTCCGGGTTTCAGCATTGAAGAGCTGCTTCCTGAGAGGCCTGACGAATACTACCGCTACAAAGGCTCCCTGACCACACCTCCTTGCCACCCCACAGTGCTCTGGACGGTTTTCCGGAACCCTGTGCAAATTTCCCAGGAGCAGGTAACTGTCGTGCCCTTCTGAGTCAGAGGCCATGTGGCACCTCCGTCTCTACCATCACCCAATATCATAACAACTTGATTTCCTCACTTAGAGTTTCACTGACAGCTGTGCAAAACCTCTCCAAATAGTGCGGGTTCCTGGATGCACTGCAAAAATTACAGGCCGAGCTTCAAAAACAGAGTTATCAAGTCAAGCTTGAAAAATGAACCCATCTCCACAATTCCTTACAAGCAAGTCATTAGGCTGCATTTCCTAATATACCCCTCAGTGGCTGCATAGTGTTTGCCTCCATGGTGGAGTGAGCACGGTTCCTTTACAGGGCAGAATAAAGACAGACCCAGTTTTGATGGTTTAACCAACCAGAGCGCTGGGACTGTGGCAGTGAGTAGGCAATGGTCTCTGTTCTCAAGAAGCTCAAAGTCTAGTGCAAAACTGGGGGACAGAAGCCTCAGCGATCATCTCCAACCTTCTCATCTTACAGATGATGAAAGTGAGGGATAGACAGTTGAGAGAGCTTGTGGGATTGCCTGCTGGTTGGAGACAAAGCCCCAAAGTTGGATTGGGGTCGCTGGTCGCTGCCCATCCCCTACTCCACAGTTGAAATTCATCAAGAAGAAAACTGACTGTCCAGGAGACAGGGCCAGGGGCAGTGCTGCACACTGGCTCATAGCCCGTCCCACCCCCAACCCCTCTTCCTGACCAGTAAGGCCCTCACTGTTGGTCGTTCTTTTTACTATGAGCTACTCATCTGAGTAATGTAGATAAATGGCAGCAGGTGGGCGGACAGGAATAGAGATGTGATGAATCAAGAGATGAAATGTTCAGGGAAGCAGTAACCTAGAAGCTGCCTTGGAAACAGATTATATAATCTATGTGGGTGTACGAAAATTCCATGGAACCATTGGTCAAAGGAACTGTGAAACTCTTGCCTCCCTCTTTTTGTTCCTTGTGATGGGACCACCAGAATAAGCCCCAGGCCCCTCTGATGTAGAGTCAGGTTGCAAATCAGGCCTGTGAGAGGCTGAGGAGCCCCTCCACCACCCAGCAGCTGAGAGCTGTAACCTCCCCCCAAGCCTTGGGAGGTGGTGACAGACCAGCTCACCCGGTGTCCAGGCAACCAGACGCCTGCGAGGGAGGGGAAACAGTTCTCTGGCTTTCCCACTGCTTTCTGATGTGCCTCCTGCCAAGCCCCAGAGTTCTCCTCCCCACTGAGGTCAGGCAAGGGAGCATCACTTTGCCCATGGGGTGTGTTCCTGCCTTGCAGCTGCTAGCTTTGGAGACTGCTCTGTACTGCACACATGTGGATGACCCATCCCCCAGAGAGATGGTCAACAATTTCCGGCGGGTCCAGAACTTTGACGAGAGGCTGGTGTATATCTCTTTCCGACAAGGTGAGAAGATGCGGTGTGTGGGGGGCGTATGGTGTCAGGACACCCATTTTATCTGCAGTCGGGTGCCCTACCCTCGGGCTTTGTCACTGATACCCTTAGGGGGTGGGTTCAGAGCACTCTGGCTGCCAAGGGAACCAAGTATGTAAGAAGCTATTGTGTGTGGGTTTACTGAGGTCTCCCTCCACTGCTCTTGACTTCCCTGAGCCTTTGTAGGGAAGCACCAGCCAGGGCTTCTAGGTGCCTGGACCGGAGCCCCCATTAAGTCTGGGAGTCTCTCACAGATGGGGAAGAGAGGATGTTCTGGGGTCCTCTCCGTCAGAGAACTATGTCTCCTAAGACACATGGTAGGACTGTTTTCACAAGACAAACTCCTAACTTCTTGCCGTAGGCTTTCTTGGCATCAAGGCCCATCTTCAGCCTCACCAGGTGATTCATAGCACCATCACCATCACCAACGTCCAGGGATGCTCCTTCGTTAAGCTTTCAGAGAGTGGGCATAATCCACATTTGTGGGCATAAGTAGCTCATGGTCTGATGTAGCAGGACCCATCAGGCAAGAAAGCGTCTGCATTCACTGCCTTTTTGTCTCATCTCCTTAAGCTTGCCTAAGCACACACACACAGGAGCTATACTGAATGAAGCTGAATAGTTTGGTTGATTCCTAATGCTATGAAAGCTCTGTTCTTCCTCTTAAATCTGTAACCATAACTCCCCAGAAGGACATTTAACATCTTTACTTGTTCAATACCCCTGTCAATACTGTTGGAAGCTGGGGGGTTCAGGGAAACAGGTAAGAGAGCACCCTGGGGGTCCACAACCTTCTTCAAACCTCCAAGTTCACTTTCTCGCCGTAGACTCTTGGGCCACTCCCAACACGGGAATCTCATGGTCAGAAACAGGTAGGTCTGTGCAAGTTCCACTTTTTCTCCTTATGTCACTTGTGATGGAACTGGGCCAGGTGTTCATATCTAAAGATGACCCCATTAACCCACTTGTCCGAGACTCAGTTCTCCTTGTCTCACCTTCTTGTTCCTTTGTTATTGTGTGAGATTATAACTACCACTGACTAAGCTTAAACATTGGAAGATAGTATTTCAGGGCTCTTGCCAGAAAGCTTTAGAAACATGCCCTTTTGCACTGACCCATATATATGATCAGAATTATGTCCTGTCAATCACTTAATCAGACCTGCCCAAGAATTTATCTTTTGTGCTCTCCTTGCCACATACCACTGGTTAAGGTAGTTTCTCTCTTTTTCTCAGTTTCCTGGTCTGAAAACGTCATCTGTGAACAATGGTCCTTCTTAAACACAGAGAATGTATATGATGATGACTGTCAACTTCTTTTCTAGGAAAACGCCTCAAATGTACAGATCATCCCTTTGTGATCTAGTTTGGATATAAATTTCTCTTTTCCCATTCCTCTAAATGGAGTAGTAGTCAAGGGTAACTGGAAAATACTTCAACTCTTCAATAAAATACAAAACAAAAAAACTACCTGGAGATAAGGGACTTGGCCCACATAGATAAGGTAGATCTTATTTGTGATTCAAGATAATAATCAGATCTCTTCTCTGGATTGGTCTATATAAGTCACAGGGGATACGGTCATAAAGACTCCCCCTGCAGTCAGAAGACCTAGGTTCAAGGCTTCAATTTGTTTCCTCCCTGCTGTATGATGTAAGCAAATCATGTCCTTTCTTTGGCCTTGGTTTCCTTAGCCATAAAATGATAGGTTGGACAAGGTGAGCTAATGTCCTTTCAACGTTAACATGCTATAGGATTCGAAGTGGATACTAACAACTGCCCATCCTGACTTTACGTTGCAGGGACAGTGTTTGAGGGCAGTTACAAAGGATCAGAAGAAACCACACAGGAACTTGAGTCTGACATCCCAAAGTAACCTCCACTTGTAACAATGGACTATGGCACTGGGAATAATTAGCCATCTTCTTAGACCAGCTCAGGTCTAAGTTGGCCCTCACAGAGTGGGCAGTGCAGTCAGGCTTGTAGCAGAGCGCTTCAGTAGACTCTCCCAGTCTGGCTGGGGAGCTTGAGGGGCCTCTTAGCAGAAGCCTGGAGACAAACTCCAAGCTCAGGGCATCAAGATCAAAGCCCAAATGCATCTTTGCCACTGCCCTTCCTGCACGGCTCACCCAGAACTGTTGCTTCCAAGAGCCCAGGCTGTGCCCGGCTCTCCCCTTGGAGTGAGAAACCCTGGCAGTCCAAGGCAAACCTGTTCATTTGGAGGCTGATTATAGAAACTTGGCTAGAATTGTCCCCTCCCACTTCTCGAAGACACAGGCAGCTACTGGGGCTGTTTCCCAAGGAACAATGGGGAGGGCGGCCACAAAGGAGAGAGGCCCCAAACCTCACCCCCCCGGGGGCACCTGCATTTATGAAGGGCTCTCACACCAACTTGGAGGGGCCTCAGACCATAACATGCCATTTCAGGTTTATGGAGTGAGCGTGTGTCAGTGTGAACCTTTAGCAATTGTGCTGAATTATCTGTAAACTTCCATTAAGGCAAACTTGGAATTAGGGCCTGATTTATTCAGAGCTTTCTCTGGAAGTTAACAGGAACTATGGAGTTGGAACATTGAGCCAGGAGAAAAGTGATGTTAAGGAAATCCTCTAGGAGAGAAAGTGCAAGGACTTTGAGAGTAGGCTCTGAGGTTTAGCCAAATTGGAACAACTGGGACTAAATCATTTAACTTTACCATGCTTCCTCAACTGTGCTTAGAAAAGGAATAAAGAACTTAATTTCTGTCCTTAAGAGGTAGTAATCTGTCCTTAAGGGGTAGTCTATGATTTAGCCCTAGGGCAGGGTTTCTTAACCTTGGTGCTATTGACATTTTGGTCTGGATAATTCTCACTGGGGGCCGTCCTGTGCATTGCATTGCCCTCTCCCCACTAGATGCCTATAGCATCCCCCCACTTTTGAATGCCAAAAATGTCTCCAGACATTGCCAAATGTCTCCAGGGCATGAGGGGCAAAATTGAGAACCACTACCCAGGAATTACACGATGAATTTCCTAGGCCCATGCTGATTTTTTTTTTTTTTCACTTATATGACAGGATTCTGGAGTTTTCTATCATATGCCCTGATCTTTCCTCTATTACAGCATGACATTTTCAAACTGGTGATGGCTACCCTTGAAACCGAAAGGTTGTTGGGTTACTAAGGTAGAACAACCAAACTCAAGAGAAACCCTGTTCCCTACCTTCCTTTAGAATTTGAATATACTTGCTTTTTGTATAATTGGCTATGTCCAAGGCCAAGAGAAGTGGACAGGCGAGAACTATCCACCCTTAAGAGAAGCATACAAACCCCTTTATCAGGGCTCCAGATGCCTCCGAGGCAGCAATTTGCTTCGGAAACTCGTTATCATTTTTCTCCCTCGCTTTTATACCATTTTTTCTCTCATGTGTGTTGTGTTTCTTGTTGCCTTTAGTTAAAATGACCACTCTTTATGGAGAGGTGAAAGTCATGTCAGGCACTTTTTTTTTAAGCTCTTGTGAAAGTGCCTCTTCCAAGGGGTACAAATGGAGGACTTGAGCTGAAGAGGGGAGATAAGAGTCATTGCCCTCAAGGTGGGACCCCAGAGAGGGGGGAGACATCCTGTGGCCAGACCAGATCTCACAGGAGTCAGATGCCCTCTGTGAAGAAGGAGAAAGATGGCACGGGCAGATTTACAGCCCAGGAGCCTGATTCTTAGTTCCTTCACGTTGACCTATTCCAAGCTAAAGATAGCAACACTGGGTCCTGACGGTGGTGGGTAATAAAGCAAGAGCCTAACGAACCTAAATGCTAATGTTATCTAGTCCTATTTTTAATATACCAGGGCCAGGGACACTCGAGGGACAAGGGGAAGCCAAAGAGTTTCTATAATCATGCGTTAGTGGGCTTTCGCTGAGCAACTGCATGTTCCCCACTGCAGAGCCCAGAGCCAGCTGAGGCACTCTTAGACAAGAGCGCTGGACAGTAGTGGGGCAGGGCTTTGACCTGTGCTAAATCTGTGGAGTCGCACGATTAGAATCCGCTTGACCCTTAGAGACCTGGGGAGTTTTATAAAACCTTTAAAAAGAGGAAAAACTCTTACAAAGCTAAGATGGCTAATTATCTACTTTTTGAGACTAGACTGTATGCTTTGTGGTTATTGACCTCTTGTTTCTAAAAGTTCCTATTTTTAAATAAAAACTATTAGTGGAAAGTATCAAGTCTACTGAGACATCCAAATGGAAGACAGAGGGGTTCCCACCTTCCAATTCCCCTGGATCCAGGGGGCTGAACAGTCAGGAGTAATTGTCAAATGTGCTACAAAGTCCCTAGTCCCTTCATCTGGTGCAATTCAACACACCACATGTTTCCTCAGCATACCCCAAGCCGAGCATTATGGAGAACAAAAACCTCACTGTGGGTGTTCTCTTGCTCCTTAAAAACAAGCCTCTGGCACAGGGCAGACCAGGTGGAAAGTCAGAAAGCTGGACCCACCCACGGCAAGGTGGCCCCAGCTATCTTTCCGGCATTTCTCCCCCTGGCACCCGTCCATGCCCTGCAGGGCCTCCCTTAGCAAGGCACTGCTTTTACATGTGGACATGATTTACTTTTGCACACGACTCCCTTTGCCGGCGATGCCCCTCAGCTTTCCACCTGGAAAATTCTTTCACGACCCCACTCTAATGTCATGCCAGAAATCTTCCCTGTTCCCCTGAAGGTGACTTACAGTCTCTTTCAATGCGGCTGGAACAACCCGTTCATCTCTGTTATGGTTCTTAGCATAGCGCAGGATAATGATTTACTGCTGTACGGAAAAAGAAAAACAATGTCTAGATTATCCACACACTCCAAGACCCTAAGGACAGGGACTCACTTTTGTGGCAGGCATCGTGCCTGGTGCTCATTACAAGTTTGAGAGGATATAACCAAGCCAGCTCCCTTCCGCTCCCCTCCCCAGGCTCTTCTCTGCAGAATGATTTGAACATAAGCCTGGCCAGGGGTCACCTTTTAGTTTCAAGTCTTCTTTTGCTTTGTTTCAGGTTGCCAACAGGCATTCAAATCAATCCATTGGTTTAAGAAGCCTTAAAGATCAGAACTTAGCCGGCAAGTTTCAAAGTCTTAGGAGAGAGTCGCCTAGGGATGCTGTCAGGCTTTTTCTGTTGCTCTGGCCTGAAAGGAGTAAGAGGCCCCTGTGCCACCACCTACCTTTCCTTCACCACAGACAGCCTGTGCCTGGCCACTGATGGGAGCGGAGCGCACTAAACCCCCAGTGCTGGGATTGGAACCCACGCCTACTGCCCCAGGATTCAGGCCCCTCAGAGCAATGTGTGGCTTTCTGTCCTGGGCCTACAATCCTGCCATCTGGAGGGCAAAGCCCTCAGTCCCTATCATGGTTGTAGAAAACCAGCACCCTGATGTAATGTGGTGGCATCCTTTTGGCAGATCTGTAGAAATTATTTCTTTTTGGGGTTCCATAGTGTCAATAAAAAAGTCCTCCAGTTAAATATGTTCTCCAAAGATAGTTATGTTCTGTAGTCACTGAGGGCGTCTTCCTTGCTTTTCTTACCAAAGCATCATCCAAAGAGAGGACTAGCATTTCAGTTACTTCACTCTATGACTTGTATTAAGCATAATAATAAGAGCTTTTATCATCTCAAACTGGATTTTATGTATTTAAACTATCAAATCCCTGCTAAGCCAAAGCTCTTCTTGTCTCTTTTATAAGACTGGAGACTGCTAAAGAGGCATATACATATGTATACACGTGTATGTAACTATGTAAAATGTCACTTACCAAAATAGGCTATACTTTAATATTTTTTTAATGTTTATTTATTTTGAGAGAGAGAACAAGCATGACCAAGGGAGAGGCAGTGAGAGTGGGGGAGAGAGAATCCCAAGCAGGCTCCATGCTATCAGCACAGAGCCTGACACGGGGCTCGATCCCACAAACTGTGAGATCATGACCTGAGGCGAAATCAAGAGTTGCATGCTCAACCGATTGAGCCACCCAGGCGCCCCTAAAATAACATTTTGAAAGGAATAGCAATAAGGATTGTATTCCTCTTTATTTAAAATTCTGTTTGAATAAACAGAATTGCAAATAGATCTCGAAAATGCTAGAGTTGTTCCAGGAACGGCAAGCTGTGTGAACGAGGGGCTTGTTCCTTCTGCTGGGCTTTTCTGTGTCTGCACTTGAGGCTTCAGAAGACCTCAAAAGCAGTTAACCAGCATCCCTCGGTCCAGCGAGATACCAGTGGAAGATCCAGCTCCTGAGCCAGCAACAACAGGTAGCAGCGCCCCTGTGGCAATCAGCTTGTCTGCCTTCTCTGGGATCTGTACCCTCCTGGGGGAGGCATGTGACAACCGGATTCTTCTGTATCTGTGTGATTTCATTCTCTGTGTCATACTGCCCTATCTTTGCTCACCCTGATCCGTACCAGAGCACTTTCTAGATAGCAGATAGCTCTCACATCTGTATGGCATGCACCCTCTTAACCAACCAGCTCGGAAGCCCCTTCGTCGTGTTCTCATGCAGTAGCTCTTGTGGGCCATCTCCGTCAAGCAGCCTGTCTCTGTTTCTCCTGTCTCACTGTTCTTCAGTGGGAACTGCCTGTATTAGTCGCCATATAGAAACCAATCCATTTCTTTGTTTAATCTGCCGATGAATTTCTCTGGCTGTGTCCCTCCCATCATCAACTGTGTTCCCTATTCTCTACACCATCGCACAGGCTCTGCTTGATGCAGGCTTTGGCTTTTCTCTCTGGGCTCTACTTCAGTTGCCCCAAGAATTTTCCCTGTGCCCCCAAAGTCTCTCTGACTTTCCCCTCTCCTGTTAATTAGCAGATGCTTTAGCAGCTGCTTCCAGGGGGCCCCAAGCCCTGTGGACTTCATCTGGCTCTGCAGAGAAGTCCCGCTTCCTGGATGGTTGGTGCTGTGTCAGCTGGCAGGGGGTAGCATCCCAACAACATCTTCCTGCCCTGGGCTCCCCTGGGGGTGGAATTCTTGGGAGGTGACACCCTCACTACCATTCCTCTTCCATAGTGGCTTACACTTTTCACTTGCTCAGTCAAGCCGCTTTGTCTTTGCTGCATCAAAGTCTTGGCTGAAAAGCATCTGTCCCAGTCTCCGGGGCTTACTTTGCCTTTGTGGCTGCTTGCTCATTTCATTATTTCCACAGAAAGGCAATTTAGGCCCTCACAAGTGGTCGTCCAGGAGCAAGGAACCCTGGTTAGAGCCCTGGATTAAATTAGGCTGTTGTTTACAGGGCCTAATACAGCCAAGGGCAGCCAGATTTCCTTCCAGATAAGACATCAACTTGGGCCATGGACTCTTGAGAAAAGTCCCATCTCTGGGGGCCTTGCTTCTGTAGACTTGGCTCTGCTCCCCAAGCTCCCTGGGGGTGCCCCCTACAGTCTGGAGTGGGGCTGCTCAGCTGTCCGGGGCCCTGTGTGTTTCTCAAGGATGTTTGAGGTGACTGTGAAAGCAACGACTTTAGAAACTGTTCAGTTGGGGCGGCTTAGCCAGTGGTTAGGCTTACTAGTGATGGTCTTGTGTGGCGAGAACTAGTTTGGTACCACAGACATCTGGACACTCTCCTCAGGGGAGACTCATATCCTGAGTGTCTCCCTAAGCCACAGACTGGTCCTTGTATTCAGGTTACAAGAAGAGACTTGGAGCAGGGAATCAGGCCATCGGAGCCACACTCTCTCTGCCACTTGGGAGGCCATGGGCTGCTGATGGCTAGCAAGAGCCAAGAGAACAGGCCACCCTGTACTTTGTGGATAGCTCCTCTCCATACCGGCTCTGCTTATTCTGACAACAGCCTCGGGCCACCTGGGGAGGCCAGACCAGAGACTCCTAGGGGCCAGCCTTGGATGAAGGAGGCTGCAGGGTCAGTGTGAGACTGTGGAAGAGGACAGCCGGGAAAAGACACAGGGCTGATGGCTCCGGGGGAATCAACCAGACTCTGGCCACATAACAGGAGAAGGGAGTGAACAAAAAAACCCTCATCCTGCAGTCTCGGGTCTGGTTCCCCAGGGTGTCAAGTGCCCCCAAGTCTGAGTCCCTGGCCCTCTGCTGACACCTCACAACTGGCCAGGGCTCTCCCAAGGTCTGAGTCTCAGAGTGGGCTCCGTGGGCACAGGCTCTCCTGAGTGTCACGCTGGGTGGCCACAACTCCGAGCACAACTCTGGCTTCCAATGTGAACTGGAACAAGCACCCACACGACACATACACACATATGCTAGAAGTTTCTGCTAAGGTCAGAAAACCACCAGACAAGAGGGTATGTGTAACAGAGACTTTCTTTAGATGCAGGACCTGATTGGGAGAATGGGGAGTAATTCTAAGAACCTGGAAGGAGCATGCTGGGGTTACCCAGGGGAGCTTCATGACTGGGCACCACTGTCTTACTCAAAAAGATGGGCTCACCCATTACCCTCCCCCAGGGAGGTCCCTAGGAGGCTGACTATGGGATTTTATTTTAGATAGCTGGGCACTATTTCAGCCCCATTGAAGACTCCTAACTTACCCCCAAAGGAACTCACTAAGAGAAGCCATAATCTTCTTGTTCCACATCAGAGAAGGGAGGCTAGTATCAGGGAGGGGTATCTCCAGTTTGCCCAGTGGGGCCAAAGCAAAAACAAAACCAAATCATGGTAACAGGACTAGACAGGGATGGAGCAGAAGTCTAGCCACAGGCTCCAGCTAAGCCCTGCCAGCCCCAGACAGCCAGAACCTGGAAGATTCCTTACAGATGAAGAGGGATAGGTATCCAAGCAGCAGATAATAGCCTGCCCAAGGAGACTCTGATCCTTACCCTTCCTTATGTTCCACTCTAGCCATGTTGTACTAAAAACTGAAGTCTTGCCCTAGCAAAAAGACTGCTGTGACAAAAATTGGAAAGGAGGATCACAGTGTGAACTCCCAAGGTGGGCAGTTCCCTCTATACCATCAGGCACCTGAGTCAAGAATGAATACTCTCAGAAAGTCTGTATGAGCCCTGTACTTCCAACCAAATGTTCAGCACCCTGGTCAAATCCACCATGGTTTGACTTGGTTAATTTTCAACCTTTTCCTCTCCCCTTTGAAGTGCAAGACCTTACCTACACAGGACTGAGTCTGGGTATGTGGCCTGCCGGCCTTGCATGCTGCAGCTGGGTGATCTCTGTGATTCTTGGTGTGATCTGGGCCTGTGATACTTCCAGCCCAATCTCCCTGCTTCTCTGTGCTGTTGCTCTGGCTCCCAGTCCTCTCCTTGCTGTGGGTCTTACCTTCAGGTCACTCTGTGATTCAAAGATGAACCGCCAATCAAATGCTTCCCTAATGAAAGACCTAATCACTCTATAGCATGTGTACATTCAACGAGCTATCCAAGACCTGCTGGCCATGGTGGGAAGCCATTGTCTGAAAAAAAACATGCCCGAGACCAGTGTGGAGGTTGGGTGACTGGCTAAGTGATCTTGGCAATGGACCCCTGGTTGTCTTGGACTGCTTAGGACTGTGCAATGGAGCTTGGGGGAAAAGCCAATAAAGGCATCCCAATGGGCCCTAAATCCAGCAAACAAAGACAGAGTAAGTTCTTATTCTGTAGCTCAGGGTTTCTCAAAGTATGGTTCATGAACCATTTACATCAGCATCAGCTAGAGCTGTTTGTTTGGTAAAAATGCAGATTCCTGGGCCCCACTCCAGACTGAATCAGTCTCTGATGGTTGGGCTCAAAAAAAGTCTACATTTAAACAAGCTCTTCAGATGATCCTGGTATAAGTTTGAGAACCCTTGACGAGTCACTACAGTTTGCAAATGCCGCCCCCCCTGCCCCCGCCAAGTACTCCAGCCAGTTCTGCTGAGCCAAAGACCAGAACCTGAGAACAGAAATAGGGAAATGACACCTTTCTGTGGCAGATTATACAGCTGTCACATGACTTCACATCCATGTGCCATGGGACGAGACGCAGGGGAAGGGAGGAAGGTAATTTGTGTTCATTGCCTCTTCACCAGGCATCATCCTTTCAGTGGCCCTGGCTGGCGTTCTTGGCATCTGCGTTGTCCTGGCAGTGTCCATTTGGCTTTTCAGAAGAAAGAAGAGGTAGGAGCTGGTTTTGGTTCTAAATGACAGTGGGTAGCTTATTTGTCCATGAGGATCGATCTGTCTGGAAAGGCAGCCTGCAGAACGAAGGGCCCCTGTCACCTGTACCAACACTTATCCTACGGGTGCTGTTTCCAGAACACAATTGCCCCTCGCATCCTCTGCAGGAGATGCTGGTCATTTAAGGATCCTCATGCTCAGAGCTGGAGGTGTGTCTGCCAGCCTTGCTGCACCAGCTAACACCTCAGACAAGAGACAAGTCTCTCGACTGGGGCGCGGGAGGCCCCATTTGGCTAAATACAAGCTGCAAGGCTGTCTCCGTTCTAAATCTGATTTTTCTTCTCCGAACCCCAAAAGAAAAAAGAAGGAAAACCTGATTCATCACTCACATTAGCTATTAATGCCCTTTGCTCATGTTTTTATTGTCATGTTTGGTTTTTATAAAATCTATTTCTTCTGGCATTTGTAACAAAAGTTTCCAGGAGCTTTGTTACACACAATCAAAGGTTTGAAGTCAGGGTAGTCATGAGACCTTCTTCAAAATGCAGGTCTAGTATTGTCAGCTGTTAAAGAGAACAGTTGCAGATTCCTGGGCCCCACTCCAGACTGAATCAGTCTCTGATGGTTGGGCTCAAAAAAAGTCTACGTTTAAACAAGCTCTTCAGATGAGGTTCCTTTTTGGTTGATGCTTTATTTGGGGGCATTCCTCCCAAGAGTGACAGAACTGGGGAAAGGTCCCTAAGAAAGGAATCTGACCCCTAAAATTCATCTTATTTCATAGCTGAGTCAGGCTACTCTCTGCCTGTCTCTTCTCTTTAACTGAGACTAAATGTGTGTTCTTCCTGTTCCAGTAGCAAAAAAGGTGACAACAAAGGAGTCATTTACAAACCGGCCATCAAGAGGGAGACCGAAGCTCATGCCTGAGGCCCCAGAACTCCCAGGCACGTCCAAGGAAGGACTCTGGTTTGGACACTACACAATGTGGTTCCCTAGACACTTGAAATACCTGAGGTTCTCTGACGCTCAACCCACAAACACTCCAGACCCATGGGGGCGCTTCTCGGTGGGTGCCCTGCCATCCTGATGCCACGGCCACCGGCCAGTGCGATGCATGGATGGGAATAACTCACCAAGGAGGCAGAAACTCTGAGTCTGCTTCAGCTGTGTGGACCATTAAGTTGTCTGGATTCTGGGGGCACAAGCCAGGTCACTCACTGGGGGCTGTTAGTGACTGTAAAACATTCTGACCCAGGGATTCACCTGAGTGTGATTTCAAGGATCCTGGAAATCCTGCTTCTTGTCGAAGCTTTCAGACCTGGATGTGCACTCTCTGCTTAGGATTTGCTTTTGAGACTCAGTTTATTTCCTCAGGGAAGGGGTTGTTCTCCTCTGATTTCCTCCTGCTATGACAAAAGCTTTGGTCTGACCTTACAATTGGAAGGAAGAATGATTCAGGAAGGGTCAAGGTATCAGAGACAAAAGAAAACAAGAGAGATTCTTTGAAACACAGTAGAGGCATTTCCAAAGTCCTGTACTTTGGTTCAAATGTAGTGAAGGGACCTGAGAGGGAGAGAATGAGAAGACACCTAAGGTCTGGAGGAACCTCGCTCTGGAGTCAGAAGTTGTCTGTCAAGCCATAAGTGTGAGAAGGGACAAAATATTAAGGTCAAGCCCAGACTCCTGTCAGTGGGGCAGTTATGCTTTGTACTCCACACACTTTATACATGATTAGGCTATTCCTTGAAAATGTGTTGTTGCTTTCTCTCTCCTAGACATGATTTCTGAGATGACCCAAACTGCTTTTGACTCTACAGGAAACAGGCAGATGCAAAACGATTGAAGAGCTTCATCTCGTTTGCCCAAATTTCATTTCTGCCACTTCTGTAGTATCTCTAGTGCCTAGCTGGATGGAATGGGGACTTCTTACTTCTCTGACTTGGGGGATATTGAGTTAAAATCGGGGGGGGGGGGCTTGGTTAAAATCTGTTTTCGAGCTATGAAAGCAGGAAGTTATCTGTGCAGGGTGGGGGCACCACGGTATTTAGGGACCAATAATAATGGAATGTTACAAAGATTCTTCATGGTCTTCCACTCAAGTCGCAGTTTCTGAAAAGACTTAACTCTTTCCTAGATGTTAAGAGCCCCATGGAGATCAGTTAGTTCCATGACTGAGAAGCAGCTTCCAGCACCAACCTCTCATGGCCAGCACCTTGCAGTTCACAGACAGCTTTCTGATTCCTGGTCTCATTTTGACAGCATGGAATGTCCTATCTGTGCTTTCTTTATAACATCTTTTTCCTTCTACTCCTCTCTCTGACTCTGAGAAGTCTTTTCCCTTTTCTACTGTCATGACTTTTTGTAGCGATGGCAAGCCCCGTGGCTTTGTAGCTAGTTTGCTAAACAAAGTTATGAAAGACCTAATGGACACTCAGATGTGTGTGGATGAGAACTCTGACAGCTTTGGAGCCTGGGGCAGCATCCCAACCTTGCCATTAGTATGCCTGATGCTGATCAAATGACAGTAGGGACAGCCCTCATGACAGAGCAATGTGACTTAGGGGATGCTTTCTTGGCCTTGGCCCAAAGTTGTCTATCAGAAACCAACATAAACCACTCCAGAGCCATGGGAATGTCTCTCTATACCTTTTATGAACAAATTTTGTAAGAGAACAAAGAGATCATCATACCTGGCATGACAGCTGCTCAACGAAAGGGAGATCTACTGAGCCATGAAAACTGGCATTTTTCCTGCCCTGTGGCTGAGATAAAGCAACACTAGGGAGGCAGGCAGAAGGCTCCAAGAATCAACACTGTCAACTTCCATGTGAATCATTATGGGACCTCTGAGGACCCAGCAGCTTTGGAATTGGGAAGCCTTTCTTCAGATTCTCCCTCCTTCCACTGACACCAGTGGCCACTACGGGAACCCAGACTGTGGTGTGTGACGCTCCTCTGTCTCCCATGCACCTGGTGGAGGGCCCCGGTGCTGTGCTGGGTGCACAGCAGGCAGAGATCACAAAAACCAGGCACAGACTGGGAAAGGGACACACAGAAGGCCCTGGCTTCTTTGCTTCACCAACGGATAACCTGAGTTTCTGTATTCTGTTTCTTTAGTGCCATCTGGTAAAAACAGTAACTTATACTTGTTTCCTTAATAGACATTCTAGGATTTTGCTGCATTGACTATTAACCCTATTTCAAGTTCAGACCTTAGATTCTTCTCCCCTTTGCTAAACTCTCTGAAGTCCTCCTGAGCACTGCTGGGGAGCAGTAGGGTCTGCAGCACCCCTCCATTCCTGTGCCATGGATGGATCATGGGCCACTGTGATGATGACGTTTAGCACTTCTGTATTTATTGTAAGAATGATTGTAATGAAGACCTAAACTATAAATATGAGAAATTATAAATAAAATGTTTTTCACATCAGGCTGATTTTTTGGAGGTGAGGCTAAGCATTACTGTTGGCAAAGCACTTTGTAGTTCCTGGTCTATGGTGACACGTAACTGATCATAATGATGTCACCTGCATCCAGGTCTTAGAACCCGGCTCCAAAGGAAAATACACCGATGCATTTAATCATTTTACTGAGGAAGGAGGCCTATGGTATGTGCAGTAAAGTCCTAGGATCACACCGCTGCTTAGGGAGTACAGCTGGGAAGTTTAGAATAATCAGGGAAACGCTCAGAGAGAAGCGGGTATCTGAGCTGTGCCTTAAAGAATACGTCACATTTGAACAGATGGATGGAAAGAGGGAGGCATTCCTAACCAAAGTGACATGAATATAGAGAATGGGTCTTAGTAGCTACTGCACTTAGTAGGTTGGTACCGCTTTAGCTTGCCTGCTACCTATTTTGGATTTTTTTTTCAAAACATGCTATCGCCTTCCATATAATTTTTATCTAATTCCAGATTTCATATTCTGGTTTGCTAAAAGAGGCAGTCTTGTACCGGTTACAAAATTGTTTGAGTTATTTAGAAAAGCTTCCACTCTTCACTTTAGTTGTCCAAGGATGGAAATAGATGAACTGTCCAAGGGTAATTTTGCTCCAGTAGGTGATAAAAAACAGTGGACCCAGCTTTCGAATAGAAACACTATAAACCCCTCCAGGTTCTGATGGTCTCTTGGTCAGAACACAGGGATTCTTCAGTTTGCCCCCTTTAGCATCCTTCTGGGGTGAGGACAGGTGAAGCAAGGCATACACAGAGTGCCTGTGACTCTCATTCCCATTGGGGCTGGGGCGACAGGGGAGGGGAGGCTGGGGCGAGCAACAGAAATCATCTCCCTCGTCTCTCCATAGCCTCTCTCCCCATTCCCTGAACTCAAGATTCATCAGGGTTGATGATCAGGGATGTGAGGTGGCAAGAGCCATGGGATGCCAGGTGACACTCAAGTCCTTCTTCAGGTTGGCCATTACCTCCTCTTGTAAATCCAGCTATATGGACATTCTGGAGCACAAAGCCCAACAGAATATAAGACAACATAATGCAAGACACATGAACATTCACAGTAGCCACACCTCCCAAAGGGAAAAACGTGGGTCCAAAACACTACACTTTGTAATCAATATTTTGATATGAGGTATTTTCATTCTTTTTTCCTGTAGTAAGTCTTTGAAACCTAGTGTGTATTTTTACATTTATAGCACATCTTGATTCAGATGCTGAACTTTCACTGAAAATATTTGATCTGTATTTAGATTTGACAAAATTACAGTTGAAAAAGCAGATTCACATGCCAGGAGTTGCTCCAAACACACTTAAAAATTTTCCAAATAACTGAATCAATTATCAGCTTTTAAATTTAAAGTGATTAAAGTAAAATAAATCAGGGGCACCTCGGTGGCTCAGCTGGTTAAGTGTCTTTGGCTAAGGTCATCTCGTGGTTTGAGAGTTCAAGTCCTGCATCAGGCTCTCTGCTGTCAGCACAGAGCCAGCTTCAGATCCTCTGTTCCCCTCTCTCCCTCCTCCACTTGTTCTCTTTCTTTCTCTCTCTCAAAAATACACATTAAAAAAAAAAGGAAAATACATCAAGTTTTTTCTCAGTTTCATTAGACACATCCTAAGTGCTCAGTAGCCACATATGGCCAGAGGCCAGCACAACCACTGTGCAGATATGGACCGCTCACCTCCTGGGACATACCCTTTGTGAGAGTTAAACCTAGAGAACTTTCATGCAAAATCAACCTAAGAACAAAGTTTTGAGGGGCAAGGGATGGGGGATGAGAGATAGAAAATGGGGAATCCAGGTGGGTGGATATGGACGACAGAAGAAAAGAGGGCAGACAGAAAATCAGGACAAGGTGAACAGAGCAGCAGGCCTTAGGCATAGATCTCCTTTCCCTCACACCTCTTCTTGTAGCTCCATGGGGGCTCCCAGCCCTCCTCACCCTGGCAATGTCCCCTGGCCAGGCCCTGGGGTCCAGGTGCTCAGTAGCAACTCGATCTAGGGCATTCTGGTGACTTTGCAGGAGTTTGAGCTAAAGGCACAAGGATGCCTGGTTAACCTGTTAGGGGACCTTGCTGCACTTCCCTGGCCAAGTGACAGGTGCTAACTCCCCTCTTCCCACCCCCCACCCCCCCCACCTCCCCGACAACATCCTCTTCCTGATCTCAGAGTCCCAACAGTGCTGCTTTGTCTCCACTCTTCCAGTCCTGGCCAGCCTGAAGACCTGAGTTCTTTGAACTGTCAGCTGGGCCTGGCCCCTCATATTGGAAGGGGCTGTAAGTTGCCTTCCATTTAGGTGTGGGGAGAAGTCTTGAGACAAGAGGAAAGGGGACCTCTGGAGAGGCCTGCTGGGAAGCAGAGGTGCCCACCGCACATTCTGGCATTGCCATCTATGTCCACATTGTACACAGCCTGGCAGGAGTGCATGATCCTCTATGGTCATCTGGCTCAGACTCCACTACGAGAGGGTGGGAGAGAAGGCATAGGCCCAGACAGTGCTGGAGAGGGGCCCCATGCTCTACCTGTGCCTTTTCATTTTATATTGAATGGGTAGGGATAAGGGCCACAGTGCCTTGTAATAGAATTATTCACCATAAACAAATCATTGCAACCAGGTCAGCATATTGTTATGACTGCAGGTCAACCAGGGAGGCTTCAGTAAGTCTCCCACCTGTATATCCTAGACTGAACGTACCTTCACTCCATTATCTCACAACCCAGGGAAAGAGTAAACACTGCCCTTGTAAGTAGGAAACCAAACCAGGGCTCTTGCTCTGGGCTAAGCTGACACAGCTCCTGTCACTGCAGTGACAGTACGGTCTGCCCTTCGCAGCTCCAGTGACATGAAAACACCTTCTTATAATAGAACGTACTATGCTTATCTCAATCATGCCACAACCTCATAAAGCCCCAAAGGCTAAAGGCAATAAAGGCATTTGTGCCAACAATTTCTGGAAAGTCAACAACCACCTCCTGCCTCCACTCTGCTTGGTCATATTAACCCCTGGCCTCTGTTCAGGAAAAGTCGGTCCAAAGGTTGCCAACTGCAAGTAGAAAAAGGAGTCAGCACAGCTCCTGGGATGTAACCCTCACCTCTTACTTCTGCAAACCAAATGTGTCCCAAGGATACATTCATTGAACTTTCTCTATCTGACGGCTGAACTGGAGAGAAGGAATAAATACACACGTGTGCACATGCACACACACACACACACACACACACACACACTTTAATTCCATTTGTATAAAATTCTAAAAAGTGCAAAATAAACTATAGTGATAGCAGATCAGTTGTCGCCTAGGGATGAGGTGGGGGTGGAAGGTGGGGGATGAAGGGATTACAAAGGGGTACCAGAAACTGGTGAGGTGATGGATACGTTCATTATCCTGTTTGCGGTGATGGTTTCTCCGCATAGGTCAAGACTGGTCAAATTTTACACTTTAAATGTGCGCCCACACACAGCCAAATGACACCCTGCCCTGTCCTGGAGTTTCCATTGAGAGCTTATCTTCCTGGTCCATCTAGAAGAAGCCTGCCCAGGACTGGCACCTTCCCTGGGACCCACCCTGTGGGTGGGAGCCCAGGAAGAAGTGTGCTCTCTATTCACATGACCAGCTATGACCTCTTGATACTGGAAGTCAAAGTCATTGTTTCTGCTTGAGTTCACTAGTATCAAATATTAACTTTTAATTACCTGCAATGAAGACAACAAACACAGGGCTACAGGTTCAAGGACAGATGCAGACCTCTATAGGAACTTTGTGTCAGTGATGACAGGGTCTACTACCTTCTCTACAAGAAGCAAAGACTCTCCTGGTGAGTCAGGTAATATAACCAATTCATTCGTCTGCTGAAACTAGTTTCCCAAGATACCTAGACATCCAACAAGAGATCTCATGCACCTTAGTTTCCTTCCTTCCCAGCCACCCAACACATAACCATTTGAAAAGTTTTCCTGGGACACCTGGGTGGCTCAGTTGGTTAAGTGTCCAACTTTGGCTCAGGTCGTGATCTCATGGTTCGTGGTTTTGAGCCCCGTGTCCGGCTCTGTGCTGACAGTGCAGAGCCTTGAGCCTGCTTTGGCTTCTCTGTCTCCCTCTCTTTCTCTGCCCTCCCCTGCTTACGCTCTGTCACTCTCTCAAAAATAAACATTTAAAAAAATTTTAAAAGTTTTCCTAAATAATGTACAATCTTTCATGGAGTTGGACAAGCATGCTTTGGAGCTTATCACCTTCTCTTAGCCACTGGGTGAAATCTGGATTAATCTCCTGTGATACTGTAATATAATAATAAATACATGTTTGGTCTTTGTTCCCAGTTCCTGGTACAGAGATCCCAAATGTTATTCATAATAAGTCCCTTTAAGCCATACCTAAATTTATACTAAAGAGGTGATGCTTGGAGGATGGGACGCTGGTTGCCAGAGGAACCAGCCATGTGATTAGAAGGTTGGAACTTTCAGCCCTATCCTCTGACCTCCAGGGGAGTACTGGGAATTGAGTTCAATCACCAATAGCCAATGACTTAATCAATCATACCTATATAATGGGACCTCCACAGAAACTCTAAACCACGGGGTGCAGAGAGCTTCCAACACCTGGAGGTGCTGGGAAGGTGGTACACCCGGTGAGGACACGGAAGCTCTGTGCCCCTTCCCCATACCTTGACCTATGTACCTCTCTATCTGGCTGCTCATCTGTATTCTTTGTAATATCCTTTATAATAAGGCAGTCAATATAAGTAAATGTTTCCCTGAGTTTTGTGAGCTGTTCCAGCAAATTATCAGACCTGAGAAGGGAGCCATGGAAACTTACAACTTATACCTGGTCAGAAGTACAAGTGACAATCTGGGACAAACTGGTGTCAGACAAACTGGTGTTTGAAGTGGGGGCAGAGAATTGCTTGGTGTGGAAAACCTCACACATTTTGTCAGAACAGCATTTTCCTTGATCTCTCCTCTATCACTCAAAGTAATTTCCAACTAACTGCCTTCCTTTCTCACACCTCCTTATTCAAAAGCAAAAATTTAATGAATAACTACTGTCTGCTAAGCATAGATTAAGTGATGGAGATTCAAACATGATTTAGATAGAGTTCCTATATTCAGTGATAATTGGTATCACAGTCTCTTTTGGGGAAGCAAGCAGGAAACACTAAACATAATATACAGAAGAGTAATATGAAAAGAATACTATGTACCTATCAACAGAAGAATGGATAAACAAATTGTATATCCAAAAGATGGAATGGTATTTAGCAAAAAGTTGTAAATTACTGATATACACAAAAACATGGATCAGTTTCAGAAAATTATGTTGGATGAAAGAAGTCAGACACAAAAGAATACATTTAGTGTTATTCCATTTATATGAAGTTCAAAACAAGTGAAACTAATCTATGGCGATAGAAGTTGTAACTGGCAATTACCTCTGGGGTGAATAGACTAGAAAGGAGCATGAGGAAACCACCTGGGGAAATGCAATGTTCTATATCTTGATAGATGTGGTGTTCACCAAATAGGTGTATCCGTCTGTCAAAACTCACCCAATTGTATACTCTAAATCTGTGCATTTTATCATATGTAAATTATTCCTTGATTTAAGAAAATACATGCTGAAGGATAACAGCGGAGAAAGCCATTTGTTTTGAGTCTAATCAGGAAGGACTTCACAAAGGGTAAAATTTGAGCAGGACCTTGAAGGAGGAATAGGATGCTTTCTGGTTGAAACTGAAAACAAAAGCAAAAAGGTAGAGGTGTGAAAGTCCACAGTGGATAATAAGAGCTCTCAGGGATGTGTTTGAGAACATGTGAGAAACAAAGATAGGGAAAAAGTGGTTGGGATCAGATTGTGAAAGGCCTCGAATGATATCCACTTTCTAATAAGGACAACAAAAATCATGAAAGGGCTTATCATTTTGTCTGATTACACAAACAATACATGCTAATTAAAAAATACAAATAATATATGTATAAAACCAAAAGTGCCCCATAATCCTAACTCCTAAAATAAAAATTGCTAGTAATTTAGTTTTATCTTTCTGGCTTTTATGTAAGTGTGTGCGTATTTTAATATTTATTTTAAATTTTTAATAAAATGGACTAATAGGATACATATTGCATGCTTTACAAGGGCTAGGATCATACCTGTCTACTTTCACTCTTGTATTCTCAGTATCTAGCACAATGCCTAGCCTAAGAAATATGTGCTGAATGGAAGAATGGTCTATACCTTGCTTTTGTTTCCTAATAAAACAAAGAACATCCTCATTCTTTTTAATGGCTATAAAGTATTCTGCTCCTTGAGGCAAAGCTGTACTGACAGACATTGCAAATTCCTTACCTTCCAATACTAATGCAAGATCCTTTTGCACTTGGATATATTTTAATAGGATAAATTCCCAGAAAAGGAACTGCTGGCTCAAAATATGCATATCTCAACATTTTATAGATACAATAAATTTTGCTAAATTACCACCCAAAAGGTTGTACTAATTTGCTATCTCACAACATGCTGTTTCCACCATATGTTCAACCACCCTTGATATTATCAATCTTTTTCACCTTTGACAATCTGATAAATCTAAAAATTGTGTTATATTTTTTTTATTATTAATAGTTTAGCATTTTATCTTATGTTTGTTGGCTATTACATTTACATACTGTGAATTATCTGTTGACCTCCTTTGATCACTTCACTAAATCAGTCATCTTTTTATTTATAGAAGCTTCTTATATATTATAGGTGGCAATTCTTTGTAATATATGCCAAAGATATTTCTCCCAGTCTTCTTCTTTAGGGTATCTTTTGCTGTTTTAAATTTTATGCAGTTAAATCCATCCATTTTCCCCCCTTTGTGATTTATAGTAAAGTGCTGAGAAATACTCTATCTACCTTAAGATTATGAAACCACAGTTGACCCGTGAACAGCACAAGTTTGAACTGTGCTGGTCCACTTACAGGCAGATTTTTTTCCATAAATTTATTGAAAAAATTTTGGAGACTTGCAACAATTAAAAAAAACTTAGACAACTGCATAGCCTAGAAATATAAAAAAAATTAAGAAAATGTTAGGTATGTCATGCATACAAAAGATGTAGATAATGGTCTACTTTATCATTTATTTCCATGAAAAATACAGAAATCTATCATAAAAAGTTGAAGTTTACCTACATGGCGCCATTAGTCAGGAGAAATGTAAACACACAAAAATGCAGCATTAAATCTTAACTGCATAAAATTAACTGCAATACATAACGTACTACTGTAATAGTTCACAGCCACCTCCTGTTGCTATTGAGGTGGACTCAAGCATTGCAAGCATCTGCTTAAAACGCTATGTGACGCTGATTGTCTCTGCATGACCAATTTACCTCTCCAGTATTTTTGCATATCACAGTAAAAAGTGATCTCTCTCAGGTCTCACATAGTTTTCATTATGTTTAGTGCAATACTATAAACCTTGAATACCACTACAGGACCCTTCTGAAGTACCACTAAGTAATGCTGGAAACATTGCCAAGAAAAAGAAGTCATGACGTTACAAGAAAAAGTGGAATTGCACCATACTTTGAGGTCTGCAGCTGTGGTTGCCTGCTTTTTCAAGGCAAATTAATCCAGTGTAAGGACCATTGTGGGAAACAACAACAACAACAAAACCAAAATTCACAAAGCTCTCACTGCAGCTATGCCAGCAGGTGCAAAAAATCTTGCACTTTTTTGCAAAACACCTTTATCTTGTACTGAAAATGCACCCTTAATGTGAGTGCAGGCTTGCTATAAGAAAGGCATTCCTATATACTCTAATCATGTTTGAGAAAAAGAAAAGTGATTATGTGACAACTCAGAGCAAAGAGAAGGTGAAGGATCGAAAGCTGGAAAATTTAATGCCAGCAGAGTGGTTTGATACTTTTAGAAAGAGGTTGGCTTAAAAAGTGTCAAGATAACAAGAGAAACAGCTTCTGCCAACCAAGAGGCAACAGATGAGCTCCTAGTCACCGTTAAGAAAATCACTGTTGAAAAAAGAATTATCTGCCTGAACAGGTTTTTAATACAGACAAAAGTGCCCTATTCTAGGGGGGAAGAAAAAGCCACAAAGGACATTTCTTAATAAAGAATTAAGCAACAGGATTTAAGGCAGGAAGGAATAGGCTACCTCTACTGTTCTGTGCAGATGCAGTCAGGGTTGTCCTTATCTGTAATGCTACTCAGCTCAGAGCCTTGAACGGAAAAAAAGACCAGGTGCCAATCTTTTGGTTATACGACAAGAGGACAACAGAACTTTTTCTGGATTGGTTCCATCAATGTTCCTGAAGTTAGGGAGTACCTTGCCAGTAAGTGACAGCCAGGCTTTTTTTTTTTTTTTTAATGTTTATTTTTTTTTGTAATCTCTACACCCAATGTGGGGCTTGAACTCACCACCCCAAGATCAAGAACTGCATGCTGTTCCTACTGAGCCAGACAGGATCTCTAGTAAATGACTGCCTTTTAAAGTTCTTATGATACTGGACAATGTCCCTACTCACCCAGAACTCCATGAGCTCAACACAGAAGGCATCAAAGTGGTTTACTTACCCACAAACACAATTATCTCTAATTCAGTCTCTAGATCAGGAGGTCATTAAGACCTTTAGGGTTCATTATACATAATACTCTATGGAAAGGATTGTCAACACTATGGAAAAGAACCCTGAAAGGGAAAACATTATGAAAGTCTGGAAGGATCACATCATCGAAGATTCAATCATTGTTATAGAAAAAGTCATGAAAGCATCAAGCCAGGAACAATAAATTCCTGCTGGAGAAAGCTGTGCTCAGATGTTAAACATGACTTCAAAGGATTTACAACAGGGCCAGTCCTAGAGATTATATATAGCAAAAAAAAGGTGGAGGGTGAGAGTTTCAAGGATCTTAGAGAAATTCAAGAGCTAATAGACACCACACCAGAAAAATGAACAGAAGACAACTTGATGGAAATGAATGCTTCGGAACTAGTGCCAGATGATGAGGAAGGAGACAAAGAAGGAGTCACAGAAGCCAGAAAACAAGTGGATGTTAGACAATCTGGCAGAAGGGTTCTGATTATTCAAGACTGCTTGTGACTTCTACAACATGGACCCTTCTACAATACAGGCACTGAAACTAAAACAAACGGTGGAAAAACAATTGATACTGGATAGAAACATTTTTAGAGAAATGAAAATACAAAAAGTCAGGAATTGCGATGCATTTCCATAAAGTTACACTGAGTGTGCCTGCCTCTCCTGCCTCCCCTTTGACCTCTTCCACCTCTGCCAGCCCTGAGATAGCAAGACCGATCCTTCCTTTCTCCAACTCCTCAGCCTACTCAATGTGAAGATGACGAGGATGAAGACCTTTATGGTGATTCACTTCCACTTAATAATCAATCATGCTGGGCGCCTGGGTGGCGCAGTCGGTTAAGCGTCCGACTTCAGCCAGGTCACGATCTCGCGGTCCGTGAGTTCGAGCCCCACGTCAGGCTCTGGGCTGATGGCTTGGAGCCTGGAGCCTGTTTCCGATTCTGTGTCTCCCTCTCTCTCTGCCCCTCCCCCGTTCATGCTCTGTCTCTCTCTGTCCCAAAAATAAATAAACGTTGAAAAAAAAATTTAATAAAAAAAGAAAAAAAAATTAAAAAAAAAACAATCATGCTGTACAGCCAACAAACTTACGTGTTATGTATATATGTGAGTGTCTTCATATGAAAATCTAACAACTGTACAATAATTGTGTGAGACATTTTGTGTCACCATTACCATCATCGCCTAAGTGTTCATCATGTAGAACACTGCATGTGAAGCCTGTATGGGAGTGGAGAGCCTATCCTCACATAGGCATAAGGTGAGTGATATTTAACATAAAGTTAATAATGTGTTAGTTTTCTGTTTTATAATTTTGCTTTCAGGAATTACAGTATGCTTCTTATAATTAGAGAAACTGCATATCAGCCTATCATCACAAGCGTTTTTTTTTTAGCAACAATATTTCCAATACTGTATTATGAATATGACTGTAATACTGTAAGCCATAATAATCTTATAACAATTAATTCATCAGAGTGTAGGCTAGGCTACCATGAAGCAATCTTATTGATTACATAAAAATATGGTTACCATAAAGCAATCATATTGCTGCTTCTCAATGCATGAGTTCTTATACCTGTAAATAAATGAGTTTCTTTTTCACATTATCTTTTCATTTTTGATGTCTAGTGTTAGTAATACATATAACATTTACAGTGTTTTGTATCATTTAAGGCAATATTGATGTAGGTACTGACAATTCATCTTGTAAACAGATGATGTAAACTTACAATGTAAACTTACGGTACAGTACTATAAATGTATTTTCTCTTATAATTTTTTTCAATTTTTTTTATTTTTTAAAATTTACATCCAAATTAGTTAGCATATAGGGCAACAATGATTTCAGAAATAGATTCCTTAATTCCCCGTACCCATTTAGCCCATCCTCCCTCCCACCACCCCTCCAGTTTGTTCTCCATATTTATGAGTCTCTTCTGTTTTGTCCCCCTCCCTGTTTTTATATTATTTTTGTTTCCCTTTCCTTATGTTCATCTATTTTGTCTCTTAAAGTCCTCATATGAGTGAAGGCATATGATTTTTTTGCCTTTCTCTAATTTCACTTAGCCTAATACCCTCCAGTTCCATCCATGCAGTTGCAAATGGCAAGATTTCATTCGTTTTGATTGTCGAGTAATACTCCATTGTATATATATATATATACCACATCTTTATCCATTCATCCATCGATGGACATTTGGGCTCTTTCCATACTTTGGCTATTGTCTATAGTATTGCTATAAACATGGGGGTGCATGTGTCCCTTCAAAACAGCACACCTGTATCCCGTGGATAAATGCCTGGTAGTGCAATTGCTGGGTTGTAGGGTAGTTCTGTTTTTAGTTTTTTGAGGAACCTCCATACAGTTTTCCAGAGTGGCTGCACCAGCTTGCATTCCCATTCTCTTATAATTTTTGAATAACATTTTCTTTTCTGTAGCTTACTTTAAGAAAACAGTATGTAATACATATAACACATACAATGTGATAATTGGCTATTTATGTCATCAGTAGGGCTTCCAGTCAACAGTAAGGCTAGTGCTAGTTGAGTTTTTAGGGAGTCAAAAGTCATGCACAGATTTTTCAACTGCATGCAGGGGGCGGGGGAGTCAACACCACTACCCCCCCACATTTTTCAAGGATCAACTGTAGTCTAATTTTTTTTCTAGTTCTTCTCTAGTTTTACTTCTTGCATTTGAATTTTTAATGTTTAGATTTTGTTTTACAGTAAAAGTGAAAGACCTGGCTGTACACTTTCCCCCCGAATATAATCAAATTATTAAATAGCCCAATTATTGAATAGCTGATTCTTCCCCTGTTAATTTAAAATGCTGATTTTATTATATACTAGATTTTCGTATACACATTGGCCTGCTCCTGAATCTTCTATCCATATCCATTACTGTAGATTTATGGTATATTTTGGTAACTAGTATGATAAACACAGAAATACTATAAATATGCTTTATTCTTTGAATAGACTAGGTAAATTAAGAAACAGGATACAAGATTATTTATTACATAAAAAAGCTTCATGGTGTGTTAAATAGGCATTCAACATGGAGAATATCCTTTTCATTATGACATTTTGTTCAGTTATTATAGAACAGAAAGTTTTGAGTATAATATTGGTTCCATATTAACTGCCTATAAGCACATGGTCAATAAAACGTATACATTTTTGTACTTCTTTTTTTCCTCTGTGTTTGCTTTGGTTTATTTACTGAATGTAATTTTATATCTGTTGACTCTAACAACAACAATTTTGGGTTTGTAATTTGAATGTTTTATTACATTTTTATAATAATTCATTTTTGTTGTATTTTACAAAAGTATTGATCTGCAATGAATTAGAAGGTTTTTTTAAAATGGCCCTTCACTACAGTCTGAGAAGCAAACTAGTTCCAGAGAGGCAACCAATTTCAATTTCCAATTGTTTGCTGCTTGTATAGAGAAACATGATTGATTTTTCTATGTTGGTCTTATATCCTATGACCCTACTAAGTTCACTAATTAGTTGTAATCACCTTTCTGTAGCTTCCTTAGGATTTTCTACACTAATAATTCATATTATCTGAAAAAAGAAAATTTCATTTCTTCCTGTTTGATCGATGACTAATTTCCTTTTATCTTTTTGTACCTCCAGTACAATGTTGAATCAAAGTGGTGAATGTGGACATTCTTGCCTTGTTTTCAATCTTAGTGGAGACAGCATTCAGTACTTTATCATTAGGCATGGCCTTAGACACAGGTTTTACATAGATGTCTTCTTTTCAGGTCAGAGAAATCCCTTTCTATTCCTAGTTTGCTGAGAGTTGTTTAATTTAAAAAAATGGAATTTAGATTTTGTCAAAAGCTTTTTTGGATCTGTTGATATGATCATGTTTGTTTGTTTTAGTCTGTTAACATGGTGAACTGAATGGTATTTATATGTTAAACTAATCTTTTATTATTGGGATAAACTCCATTTGGTCACATGCATTTTATCTTTTATATATTACTGGATTCAATTTGCCAAAAGACTGTTGAAGATTTTTACATGTTTATACATGATAGATACTGATCTGTAGCTTTTATTTTTGTTTTCCTTTATAATATCTTTGTCTGGTCTTGTTATCATTGGTAATGCTCATAGAATGAACTGGACAGTGTGCCATCCTTCTATTTTGTAGAACAGTTTGTGTAGAATCAGTATTGTTTCCTTCTCCTTTTTTCTTTCTGTGTGGTAGAATTCTCCAATGAAGCCTTCTAGGAACTGCCCTCATGAAAACTACAAATTCAATTTCTTTAATAGAGACAGGGGAATTCTGGTTAGCTCCAATAAGTAAAAAGTTTGGAAGCTGTCGCTCCCATCCTTACAAGAAAACACTAAACCAATTAACAATCAATAATGCTTTGCACTTCTTAGAGAATTGAGTCTCAGGACACGCCACCACCCTGAAATCTTGAAAGACAGGGGAATCTGCAGAGTCACAACTGAGATTTGCTTGCCTAGGGCAGAAGCCACCAGAGTCATAAATAGATAGGGACACTTACAGGCTAATTTTAACAAACTGCTACAGTCTGAGTGTGTAGTAGCCTAACAGTGAGAAATCCCTAAGACTAGCACACAGTCTTAAGAGGCTCACATTTTTCTAGGTTTTACCTCTAGGAACATGACCACAATCTCATGGACCACCCCCTATGGCTCAGGCAGGGAAAGGGTAAGATCAAATATTGTAAATTATGCCCAGTGTTATCCATAACAAAGACTTACTCTCCACAGAAAAAGACCTTACAAGAGCCTTATCCTACGTGGGGGGAAGGCATTCCTCCCACTCTAGCCCTCTTTGGCTTTCCTGTCTTACCCAGGGGGGTAAAAAGTTAAGAGACGCTTAGTTTAAGGATGCAGGCCCACTACAAAATTGAAACTTATTCTTAAGATTATAGGACACCTTCTTTCTCTTATGTCTTTTACTGTCACACCAATAGGTTTCCAACATAATAACAGTGGATTATAGCTGAAAGAGCTGTAAGACTTAGACTTTCTTTGACAAGGAGCATATAGAGAAGCCCAAAGTCAAGAGGGGAGACCAAAACAGGACACTAGAGGAATCTGAAGCCTCTGGTACTTAGATCTGCAACAAACATTTAATACAATCCAACTTCTGCTCAGATTAAAATTTACACTAAAAGCCTACTTCAGTTCCTGTTACTCAATATATAGGTGTGCAGGTTTAATAAATAATTATCATAGTCTGAAGAGTTATTCAGATTTTCAATTTCTTCTTGGGTGAGTTGTTAAAGCTATTTGTCCATTTCATCTAAGTTTTTAATTTATTGGCATTAAGTTGTTTATAATATTCTATTTTTATTTAATAAACGTAGGATCTGTAGTGATAGTCATAATTTGTACCCTCTTTTTTTCCCTTACCAATCTGGCCAGGGCTTTATCAATTGTAGTGATTTTCTCAAAGAGCTAGATTTTTGTTTTATTGAAATTCTCCAGGGGCACCTGGGTGGCTCAGTCGGTTAAGCGGCCGACTTCGGCTCAGGTCATGATCTCGCGGTCCGTGAGTTCGAGCCCCACGTCGGGCTCTGTGCTGACAGCTCAGAGCCTGGAGCCTGTTTCGGATTCTGTGTCTCCCTCTCCCTGAGCCTCCCCCGTTCATGCTTTGTCTCTCGCTGTCTCAAAAATAAATAAACGTAAAAAAAAAAATTAAAAAAAATTCTCCATTGTTTTTCTGCTTTCTATGTGATTTTTGCTATTCTTTTCATTATTTCCTTTCTTCTGCTCATTTTGTAAACTTCAGTTTGCTCTTTTTCTAGTTTCTTAAGAAAAAGCTTGAAGTTATCTATTTTAAGCATTCTGACTTACCCAATATAAGCATTTAATACTAAAAATTTCACTCTACTCTTCCCTCAGGTACTTTGCTTTGGCAACTATCCTCCCCATCTCCTGCATCAATCAATTTTCCCTTTCCACTAAATAATTCCCATCTTCATACAAACATGTTGTTATAATGATAAATTATGGGGGCCGGGGGGGGGGGAGAAAGACACCCTCTGTTGCCCCCTCATACTCCTCAGGCTATCATCCCATTCCCCTACTACAATTATAATGGTTGTCTGTACCCAATATGCTGTGTCTACGTCCTTATCCCCCAATATTTATAACCCACTCCATTTAGGTGTTCATCCATACAATGAAATTCCATCTCTTCATATGCAATGATCAATTCTCACTTCTCATCTTACTCATTATCCAACAGTATGTGACATACTTTCCCCTCTCAGGCCACCTCCCGGTTTTCCTCCCTCCTTCAAGGCACAATTCCACTTCCCCTTTCCAACCTCTCAGTTGGGAGTTTCCCAGGGTTCAGTCCTCAGTCACACCTTCTCCTCTGGATCTACATCCATTACCCAGGTGCCTTTCATCTACCACTAAAATTGCAAGTATCATGCACTCAAGCTATTCTGTATTATTTCATAATTGGTAGTACATTTTTAGTTGCCTTTAAGTAATATTTATGTGTTTTAATCTGTGCGGTGCGATTATAAGTTCCCAGAGAACAAAGATCTCCACCATCTTGTTCTTTTCCATCTTTTTAAAGTATCTAATACAGTGTTCTGTGCATGCTAGGCCCTGATTAAACACTACAAACTCCATCTCTGATTTTGCTCAAGCACTGAAAAAAGAATGGTTTACTACAAAATCGAAGAAAGGTTTATAGTGATCCACACTCATGCAACACGTACCTTGTATTATTGATCTTAAAGCCAGGACCTGCTCAGGGCTCATAATTACAGTCGCCTTAGAATGTGTGAAGTCCCCAATTCTTTTACTAAGACTAAATCCAAAAGCCAGTTAAGTAGCTCCTTCTAGTCAACATTTTCAACGAGATGAAGATAAAATATGTACTTCTTTCCATTGGAGGTTTCTCATGTGTTGAGGCTGGTCACAGAGAAATCCTTGTTCCAACTAAATATCAAACAATTAAATTAGAGCCACAGTTTCAGTGGGAAGGGGCCAAAAAATTGTACACAAATCTGGGCTGTTACCTACAGAATGTACATCTCTTCCACTGGCTTACAAGTTACAACCAAAAGGCTCTTGGTCTCTGAGGTTATTTCACAGAATAACACAGTCAACATAAACCTGAGCAGCCTCATTTCAAACCAGAATGAACAGGTATCACATGGTTTGCGTTTCAGGCCATAACAATTCTCTTCACAGCCTGTCTGATGGTGAAAGCCAAGCTCAACCCCTCAGCTGCCCTGCCTCCACATCAAGGAGAGAAAAAAACATAAGGACTCTATAGGCTGCTCAGCGTCACTGGGTAGAAAGTAAACTATACTCTCTTTGTCAACCAATTCCCATCTTTAGCTACTATTACATGCTGTTTTATAAATTCATTGTTTTACAATTACTTAGAAAGATGGATGCCTGGGTGGCTTAGTCGGTTGAGTGTCCAACTTAGGCTCAGGTCATGATCTCAGAGTTTGGTGAGTTCAAGGCCCACATCGGGTTCCACGCTGACAGTGCAGAGCCTACTTGGGATTCTCTCTCTCTCCTTCTCTCTCTGTCCCTCCCCTGCTCATGCTCTCCCTCTCTCTCTCTCTCTCAAAATAAACTTTTTTAAAAAAATTACTTAGAGGAGATTTTTCAAGGTGATTCTAGGATCTTCAAGAATAATCTTCCACTTGGTTTAGAACACCTCAAAGAACTTCTCTGCACCAAACTGTTTCTGAACACACAGAAATGAAATAGGCCTTAGGAATTTTAAGGTAACAAAGATTTCTCTTTAAAAAGTCTCAGAGCTGACCAGTCATAAACAACAGAATATACAGCCAAGTTTTATAAGAGACAAAAACTGTAACAACACATACTGAAGGATACACTACTCCAAAAAGAGGAAACATGGGAAATGAATAGTGCCAAACAATATTTTTATTGTTCACTGAAAAATACAGGTCTGCAAAGAGTCTATTGCATTGTGTACTGAACGCAAGGCCTGACATTACAAGGATACATGACATAACGGCGTAACTTATATAAAATGATACATATTGCATACTTACATAAAATGATACATACAGTACCTCACCTCTCTAAACACTAGAATTTAATAGAAGTAAAGCCTTGTATTAAATGAGAACTGTAAACATTGCAATCATAAACAAAATGCTCTAAGCAAAGCACTTTAAAATTGGTTTGTTGTGATACCTACTTGGTCCACCCACAGTTAGGAATAGCAGGGTCTAAGAAACAGTTAGCTAACGAAAGCTAGCACCTTCAAGGAGCTCTTCCTGGGGATCAGGCTGCCACTGCCCAAGACAGGCCGCCACCCTGGCCTCCCTGGAGCCCTCAGGCCCATAATGACAGCTAATCCCTGTCTTGGCGCTAGTATGAGGTGACTGGGAAGTGGGAGGAGTAGCAGGAAAGAGGAAACTTCTGTCAACAACTGCTTATACTGCACCAACTCTATGGATAAGAACACCTAATATTTTTGATGTGAATCTACCACTCTCAGCAAACACCGAAGTGTGATTTAAAATAAAAAATTAACATTGAGAACAAAAACCATTTTCTAGACAATCTGCCATTAATCATCATTTCTTCCTTTCAGCCATGTTTTCATTAGATGCTCTAAAAGAAACTGCTACTTACTATATGACCATCCAGGTGGGTCAGGATTGAGGTAACAAAACTTCTGCAGTTACAACTACTGACTTAAATGAATACAAAATAAATACACATTTATTAGAGAGCAACAAAACCAATCTCTATTAATCACATGGCAAAATATTCAAGCACTGCAACAATATTCATATTCCAAGGTCAACTTTAACTCTATAACCCACATGTCCTTCCAAACTGAGAAAGCTTTGTGCAGAGGAAAACATCAATATCAATATCAATATCAACAAAATATCCATACCACCTCCTCTACAAATACTATCAGGGCTCAGAAGGCTCACCATAGATAACAAATGTTAAAAAAAAAAAAAAAAAAGGCACCTCGATATATACACAGCAACAGAGGAATACTATCCTCTCCTCTCCTTCTGGGTGTCCTTGGCATCAGGCAAATCAGGGCTATTTATGACAACAGTGCCTAAGCTGACTATGGCAATGCTCACATTTTAAGAGAAATCAGGATTACAAAGTTCCTTTATTCATAGGGAGTCAAAATAATTTCCTCAGACAAGTCTTAGCATCAAAGAAAATTTTCCTCTGGCCTGAGAAATTTTTATAAATAAGATTGTACCATATCCCAGCTTCTTTACTTAATATTAAACTATTAAAGCACAGAGGATATCCTCAGAGGGCAGGAAGGTGTACGACTAATATTCTCGGATTTTTCAATACTTTACAGATCAAATATTTTATCAGACTATCCATTTAAGAGATGTGTAAGTCAATACTAATAACCAACTATGTATTCTTCTTATTCTGTTCATCAAAGAACACCACATTCCTATAGGAATAAAGGGCAGTTCAGTGGGTATCCTGTTTCCCATAACTCTGCACAGTAAATTTCACTGCTCAGTCTCTATGCCTTTGACTCTTCCTGCGGCTCTTTTCATCTAAGGAAAACTTTGTATAAAGGGGGAAAACTGCAAACTCCAGTGGAAGCGTCGGTATTAGTGTTGTGAAGTGAACTTTAGGGTAATAACTGTAATTGTTATGGGACTGTTTACAGCCTTGCTAGAAATCCTATTTCTCTTGAATCCCTAGATTGAGAAATTCTCATAATTTAAACATGGGGGGAGATTTCACCGATAAAGATCTAGTTCATGTGAAAGGTCTGGCCCCTGGAATGATGTGTGGCTAGCCCAAAACACTGGCCACATTTCCACTTTAGACATGTTCATTATTCTTTCCCATCACAGTACCGTTCAATTCTTCCATCTGTCATGGCACTGGTGAGCTCTCTCTCACTGCTGCTCCCATTTCTTTTGGGTGTTCTACTGCACATATGGGATCCATTGAGCTTATCACTTTAATGTGTAGGGAATTTTCATTTCACACCATCCACTCTCTAAAAGCCATTAACTGGGAGCAATTTCTAGTTAGTAAAGGCACAATTCACTGGCATTTCCTCTTTATAAAGGAAATCAAAAGGGCTGCTCAGAAGCTGAACACCTTGGGTATTCCTATAAAGGGAGTGTTGTATCTGCTACTAAAACCCAGAGACATTTGCTAGCTCTAAAGATTATACGGATTCTGTAAAAGCATCGATTTGGCAGTTTAAGACCTATTTCTAATTCTGCACTATATCACTTGGTGAGGAGGAGGAAGTACTGGCTAGTATCACAGGAGCAAATTTAAAGTGTCAACATCATTCTACTGGCTTGTTTTCCTCATGCTTTTGAACTTTCACCAGCTCTAGTGAAGCGTGTCCCAGGGTACATCACTCAGCAACCTGCAGAACTGCTCAGAGATAGAACAATGGACTTCACCCCAACTAGCCCAGCTGGTTGCTAGCACTCAGCTGGTAAACACTGCCTCAGGGCACAGCTCACGAAAAGCCTTAAACCCAGGAAAAATTTACGGAAGTTGCACAAAAATTCTTGGTTTATAATACCTTCCCAGAAATCAGAAAATAATTGATTTTTAGGTAAAGAAACTGAATCTACGCTCACGAACAAAATAATGCCTCAAAAAGCAGAATCCAGAATGTAAAACTACAGGAAAAAATGCAGCTTGTTAATCACTAGCTTACTTTGGCTAAATTATCATAGTAAGTCAGTGCAATTTACTATGCATTTAGAAGCACAACCTACCATGTTCTCATAAATTTAGGGTATAATAAAGAACATGAAAAGTTCATAGGGGTGAGAGCCCTTTAGCGTTTTGTGACTTCATAACTTAAAAAGACAAAGGCTAAGCAGGATCTGATAGTCAGAGATTTACCTGCTCAGCACAAGCTGAGTTGAGAGACGGCTAAACATCGGACTTTTATTCATTTATGGTGTTCTCAGAAAGTTCCTATGTGGACACTGATGATTATCAACCTGGCTGCACATCAGAGTCATCTGGGAAAAGCTTTTAAAAATGACCAAATGCCCAGACCAATTATATGTGGAGGGTGAAGCCCAGATGTCAATATTCTTTACGCTTCCCCAAGGGATTCGATTCTAATGTATAGCCAGGATGTGTACATCCACTGCTGTATCCTTCCAGAGATGCTGCATGAAGTCATATTTTATTTATCTAGAGGGTTTTGTTTTTTCTAAATCCCACCAGGAAAAGGAACTTTTAGAAAAAGGCACAGTTGTGCTTCCTCTAAAGATGCAGCTTACTGTTTGGCAGGTGCTGGTTGTCAGAGGTTATCTGGAACGCTGATTGAAAAGGAGGAAGTCCTTGTCTTGGCAGAGTAGGCACAGTTTCAGGCTTCGGCAGCTGCCGCCAGCAACAAAGAATGCCCAAATGCCCATGAGTACCACAATTATATATGTTGACACCAAATTTATTCCATAATGAGGACTTATGAAGGTCTGCAAAAGGAAAATAAAGCAGTTTGGGTAATAACAGCAAGCTGATTAAACATGTAGAGTAACCAAAGATAAAGGAAAATCTAGGATACTTTCAACAGCTGGGGTGTGTTTCAAGAGACATATGATGTAGGTCATGTATTGCGGAGTTCCACAAAGACAAACAGAACTAACCTAGTCAACAGACGCTAACCCATAGGTGTGCGCTTTGCAATATTCAAATGCCAAACCTAGAGGGTAATTAGAAGTCAGCATCTAATGGAATACCCAAGAGAAGATACATGTTATATAATCTGGGCCCAGTTTATAATAATTTCTGTGTTAGCTGGCTCTTAATATTTGCAAGAAAGTAGGACACATCCAAGTTACTTTAGTATGAACCTTTAGTATTTAAGGGAACAAGAGGGCACAGCATTTCTTTTTCAGCTGCATAATTGCTGAGCCTTCCAAAAGTTTATTTAAAAAACAATAATGAAAAGCCAAGAGGTACTCTGTTACACAACAGTGAAGACCAAAGTATCTACCTACTGGAGCTTATATGCTAGGAAGAGAGACAAGTAATGAAAGAACAAATAAATGAATTAAATAATTACACATTGTGATGAATGCTAGACAGAATAATTCTAATTGTGATGGTGCCAGGATAAGTAAGAATAAGGTGGTCTATTGAGGTTGCTCAGGGGAGGTCCTGAGTAAGTGGCACGTAAAGTGAGACACATAGTTGGGAGGAGAGAGCCAGCCTCATGTAGACTGAGGGAGGGAATGACAGTAAAGCGAAGAGTTTGGGGCAGATGAGAACCTGAGAGAGGGCTATGACTGATGCGTAGGGATGGAGAGGCAGCACAAGAGATGAGGCATCAGAGAGGAAGGCAGGGACCAGCTATGTAGGAGTGTAAATTTTATCCTCAGTGCAACAGAGGGTCACAGAACAGGCTTACATGGAGGGGCTGAACGACTTGGCTTAGATGTTTAAAACTGCAGAGAATGGATTAAAGGAGGCAATTGTGAAAGCAGGGAGACTCATTGGGAAGATTCTGCACTGGTTGATGAAATCAGGGTGGTGGCAGTAGAGATGGAGAGAGTGGGCAGTATGAACTGACAGGACTTGCTGATGGATGCAATGTGAGGGAAAGGCGGAGGCCAAAATGACTTCCAGGTTTCTGGCTCTTGGTAAATGATGGTGCTATTTAAGGAGATGACAAAGACATGAGAAAGACCAGGCTCGAAATGATGTGTAAGAATCAAGTCCAATAAGGACACGCTAAGAGCGAAATGCCTGTGAGATTTCAAAGGATGGAATGTCAGGTAAACATTAGGTATATGAGCATGGGGCTCAGAGGAGAGGCCTAGGCTAGAAAGAGGAATACAAAAGCACAGTCCATAAGCATAAAATTTAAAAAATTTTAACTTATTTTTATTATTTTTTAGAGTTCTCTCTAAAAAAGAGACAGAGAGAGAATGTGTGTGTGTGTGTGTGTGTGTGTGAGAGAGAGAGAGAGAGAGAAAGAGAGAGAGAGAGAGAGAGAGGGAGAGAGAATCTTAAGCAGGACCCATACCCAGTGCAGCGCCCAATATGGGGCTCAATTCCATGACCCTGGGATCATAACCTGAGCTGAAATCAAGAGTCAGATACTCAACTGACTGAGCCATCCAGGCACCCCCATAGATGGTATTTAAAGCCATGTCTCTACCCAGGGAGCTACTGTAGAAAGAAGGGAAAGGAGAAGAATAAGCCCTGAGAACATTTATAGATTGTTTGTGCTGCTTAGTATTATAGGAGCAAATTAAAAGTGTCAACACCTTTCTATTAGCTTGACTTTTTTTGTTTGTTTACATTTTTTTAATGTTTATTTATTTTTGGGAGACAGAGAGACAGAGTGCAAGCAGGAGAGGGGCAGACAGAGAGGGAGACAGAATCTGAAGCAGGCTCCAGGCTCTGAGCCATCAGCACAGAGCCCGACACAGGGCTCGAACCCATGAAGCACGGGATCATGACCTGAGCCAAAGTCAGACATTCAACCGACTGAGCCACCCAGGTACCCCAATCTGTTAGCTTGACTCGTACTGAGAGAGTCATCAAAGGGGTCTAAGAGCAAACAGTGAGGTAGAGCAAACAGTGAGGTAAAAGAAAAATCAGGACAGTGTGATACAGCAGTCAAAAGAGGAAAATGTTTCACAGGGGGTGAACTCTTTTAAAGGCTGCTGAAATGAAAAAACAAAACAAAACAAAACAAAACAAAAACCAAAACACCAATGTCCATCAGATTTGGAGAAACGAAAGTCTGTTTTGACCTTGACAAGTGCAATCTTGGAAGAGTGGCTGAGGAGCACCTGGGTGGCTCCAGCTGGGATGCTGGATGAGTTCCAGCCCAACATCATTCTCTGTGCTCACAGCACAGAGCCTGCTTCAGATCCTGTCTCCCTCTCTCTGCCCCTCCCCTACTTGTGCTCACTCTCTCTCTCTCAAAAGTAAATAAATGTTAAAAAAAAAATTTAAGAACAACAACAACAACAACAACAACAACAAAGAAGGTGGTTGAGCAGAAGCCAGGCTGGATTAGAAGCAGGAGAGGTGAAGAAGTGGAGACAAAATTAGTGGACATAACTCTGAGAAATTTGGCTGTGATGTGGAAGAGAAAAAAAAGGAGTGAAGGCTAGGAGGGGGAAAGGCAAGAGGAGAGATTTTTTTTTTTAAAGATAGGACTATATGGGGGCATTTGGGTAGCTCAAGTGGTTGAGCGTCCGACTTTTGATTTCGGGTCAGGTCATGATTCCAGAGTTATGGGATGGAACCCTGCATTGGGCTCTGAGCTAAGCATGGAACCTACCTAAGATATTGTCTCTCTCTCTCTCTCTCTCTCTCTCTCTTTCTCCACCCCCCCACCTCACTCCCCTGCTTATGCTCTCTAAAAAAAAAAAAAAAAAAAAAAAAAAGCAAAAAGATATGTCTGTATGTTGATGAAAAGAGGGAAAAGCTGGTGGTATGGGATAAAGGGCACAATCAGAGGAGCGAAGTCCTTAAACGAGAACTGGATCTGGTGGCCAGGAGGAGGGACTGGCCTTTGACAGAAAGAGGGATACTTCCTTTACTGGGCCAGGGTAAGATAAGGAGATGGGTTCCCACGTAAGCCAGCACTTACACGTACCAAAGGAGAGAATCTGATTGGGTCAACTTGCCACCATACACCTTTGCCAATAAGAGGCTTCAGGGGAAGTGCCTCCACGGCTCCTCACTGTCCTTACCCTCACCATGCCTGTACGTGACCCCACCTATCAGCTCTGGCCAGGAAAATGGGCTGATTTTGCAGGTAGCTACTTATGCAGAAAAAGTGCTTTTCTCAAGAGGCATTGGTGGGTATGACAGGCATTGAGCATTTTCTGGATTCTTCAGAATAATTCTTTACCTCAAATCCACTGAATTTTAATTTATTTTACAGGGTGCTAAGCTCTTTTGTATTTCTCTTTAGTTTCTTTAAATTTTTTTCTCTTTTAAACAATTACAAAAGCAGCTGTGATTGTTGCAAAAAATTAGAATACACAAATGAGTAAAATAAACAAATTTTAAAACTTGAAATTCAGATAGGTTAGTATTTATTGAACAGAACACAAAAACTGCAAACCATAAAGAAAAACTGATTAAACTACATTAGAATGAGGAACTTTGCTTATAAAAAAAGACAACAGTATGAGGAGATAAAGATAAACCATAGTACAGGAGAAGTTATTTACAATACGTACATCTGACAAAGACGTTTTATCAGAGAACATAAAGAGAACTCCTAAAAATCAAAATGATTTATAGGCAAAAGATTTGAATAGGCACTTCACAAAAGAATTATCCAGGGGCGCCTGGGTGACTCAGTCAGTTGAGCGTGTGACTTGATTTCAGCTCAGGTCATAATCTCACAATTTGTGGGATCGAACCCTGAGTTGGGCTCTGCGCTGACAGCATGGAGCCTGCTTGGGATTTTCTATCTCCCCCTCTCTCTCTCTGCCCCTCCCTTGCTCACATGCTCTCTCTCTCTCTCTCTCTCTCACCCCCTCCCCCACTCACGTGTGTATGCCTGTTCTTTCTCTTGCTCTCAAAAAAACAGAATTATCCGATGGAAAAAAGACAGTCTCTTTAACGAATGGTGCTGGGAGAGTTGGACAGCAACATGCAGAAGAATTAAACTAGATCACTAACTTACACCATTCACAAAAATAAACTCAAAATAGATGAAGGACCTGAATGTGAGACAGGAAACCATCAAAACCCTAGAGGAGAAAGCAGGAAAAAACCTTTCTGACCTCAGCTGCAGCAATTTCTTACTTGACACATCTCCAAAGGCAAGGGAATTAAAAGCAAAAAATGAATTGGGACCTCACCAAGATAAAAAGCTCTGCACTGAAAAGGAAACAATCAATAAAACTAAAAGGCAATCGATGGAATGGGGAAAGATATTTGCAAATGACATATCAGACAAAGCGCTAGTATCCAAAATCTATAAAGAGCTCACCAAACTCCACACCCCAAAAATAAATAATCCAGTGAAGAAATGGGCAGAAGACATGAATAGACACTTCTCTAAAGAAGACATCCAGATGGCCAAGAGGCACATGAAGAGATGCTCAACGTCACTCCTCATTAGGGAAATACAAATCAAAACCACACTGAGATACCACCTCATGCCAGTCAGAGTGGCTAAAATGAACAAATCAGGGGACTATAGATGCTGGCGAGGATGTTGAGAAACAGGAACCCTCTTGCAATGTTGGTGAGAATGCAAACTGGTACAGCTGCTCTGGAAAACAGTGTGGAGGTTCCTCAAAAATTAAAAATAGATCTACCCTATGATGCAGCAATAGCACTGCTAGGAATTTACCCAAGGGATACAGGAGTGCTGACGCATAAGGGTACTTACACCCCAATGTTTATAGCAGCACTTTCAACAATAGCCAAATTATGGAAAGAGCCTAAATGTCCATCAACTGATGAATGGATAAAGAAGATGTGGTTTTGGGCCACCTGGGTGGCTCAGTCGGTTGAGCGACCGACTTCGGCTCAGGTCATGATCTCGGGGTCTGTGAGTTCGAGCCCCATGTCGGGCTCTGTGCTGACAACTCAGAGACTGGAGCCCGTTTCAGATTCTGTCTCTCCCTCTCTCTCTGACCCTCCCCCCGTTCATGCTCTGTCTCTCTCTGTCTCAAAAAAACAAATAAACGTTAAAAAAAAAATTAAAAAAAAAAAAGATGTGGTTTATATATATAATGGAACACTACTTGGCAATGAGAATGACTGAAATCTGGCCATTTGTAGCAACATGGATGGAACTGGAGAATGTTATGCTAAGTGAAGTAAGTCAGGCAGAGAAAGACAGATACCATATGTTTTCACTCATATCTGGATCCTGAAAAACTCAACAGAAGACCAGGGAGGAGGAGAAGGGAGGGTTAAAAAGTTACAGAGAGGGAAGGAGGCAAACCATAAGACACTCTTAAATACTGAGAATAAACTGAAGGTTGATGGGGGGTGGGAGGGGAGAGGAAAGTGGGTGATGGGCATTAAGGAGGGCACCTGTTGGGATGAGCACTGGGTATTGTATGGAAACCAATTTGAGAATAAATTTCATATAAAAAATTTAAAAAATAAACAACTCTTACAACTCAAAAAAAAAAAAAAGAATGATCCAAATGGCCAATAAATATATGAAGATCTGCTTAATCTCATTAATCAGTAGTGAAATGCTAATTAAGACCATAATGTGATACCACCACATACCCAGGGGGATCAGTAACAAGACAGTGCCATACCAACCATTGGTGAGGAGGTGGAGGAACCGCCACTCACAAATTAATGGGAATGTAAGTCAATACAACGACTCTGAAAAGCTGAGTGGTATGAACAGCTGACATATGCACACCCCAAGATCAGCAATTCCGCTCCTAGGCATACATCCAAAAGAAATGTACACATATATTCAAAAGAGATATATTCTAGAATGCTCAAAGCATTATAATTAGTCACAAAAGTCAAAAACTAGAGATACCATTTCTGCAGTAGAATGGATAAATCATAGTACAGTCACAAAGTAGAATACTAGAGTGCAATAAATGAGCAATATATATAGATCAATCTCACAAAGATAATGTTAAGCGAAAGAAGTCAGACACAAGAGTAAATACCGTATAGTTCTGTTTACATAAACTACCAAAAGGCAAGGCAAGCCATGGTGTTAGAAGTCAGGACCGTGGTAGGAGGCTCATGGGATCTGATGTTTTAGTCTTCATGTAGGTTCGAGTTACATAGGTTACAAGATGTACACTTTTGATCTGTATATGTTTCTGTGTGTGTGTTATTTTTCTTAAGTAGGCTTCATGTCTAGCATGGAGCCCCACAGGGGGCTTAAACTCACAACCAGGAGATCAAGACCTGAGCGGGTATCAAGAGTCAGATGTTTAACCGACTGAGCCACCAAGCATTACCCCGTTCCCCTCCCCCCTCTGCTATTCAGAGATAACTACTATTAAAATTTTGGTAGATAATCTTCCAAATTTCCCGAATTCTTTTTTATTTTAGTTTGTTTTCCTGGGTTCTCTTTAATCATTAAAGAGAATATCAACTATTCAATATTCTACAACATTTATAGGATTGAGGATACAAAGATTGACAAGATAAGATCATCCCTGATGATCAAACTCTAGTTGGAGAGAGATATACAAAAACAATATTAAATAAGATGGTGAGGCCAAGATGGGAGAGCAGCACAGCACTCAAGTTCTCAGATTCTCTCATCCCTGAAATGCAGCTAGATCAGCACCACATTATTTTGCACATCTAGGAAATTGATCTGAGGATTAACACAACAATCTGCATAACTTGAACCACAGAACTTGGCAGGTACATGGTGCGGAGAGGTGAAGTGGGGGAGAGACAGAGAGGCTGTGGAGGGTAGGGAGCTGTTTTTGCAGAGAGAGGACAGAGAAAGGGGAGAAGCGTGCAGCACATCGTGAGAGTACAGGAAAAGCACTCCCTCGAAAGTAGCTGCAGACTCTTAAATACAGAGAACTGAGGATTGCTGGAGGGGTTTGGGATGGGGGGATGGGCTACATGGGCAAGGGGTATCAAGGAGGACACTTGCTGGGATGTTGTATGTATCAACCACTGGGTGTTGTATGTATCACTGGATTCTACTCCTGAAATCATTATTGCACTATATGCAACTTGGATGTAAATTTTAAAAAATAATAATAAATGAATAAATAACTGTATTAAATAAAACAGTGTTATCTGTGGATAAGTGTTATAACACAGCTATGAATAAGGGCCGGTGATCGTGCTCAGTCTGGAATATGCACCTTTTCCAGGGAGGCTTCACATGGAACGAGTACTTTTCCAAACTGACTTAGGTTAGGGGGAGACGCGTCACTGCAGATAAAACAGCATGGACAAGACACACCTACTGGGAAGCCACAATGGATTAATTTAGATGGAGCATATGATGTGAACTGTGGGGAGCAGCAGGAGGTTAAGTTCTGTACCAGTAAGGCTGCTAAAAGGCTTATGTCAAACAAAGAAGTCTGGGTTTTATTCCACAGGCATCTACTACAGCTGATCATTCTCTCCTTAACACATCTGGCTTCCAGGACATCTGGCTCCTGGTTTTCTTCCAACCTCACTAGTGGCTCTTTCTCAGTCTCTTTTGCTGGCACCTTCTCTTTCCCCAGTCTCAATGTGGGAGCGTCCCAGAGCTCAGTCTTTGGATTTCTGGCCTGGATTTCTCTCCCCAACTCCGTACTTTCTCATCCAACTGCCTAATGGATATTTTCACTAGGATGTCCAATAGGCACCTCTACTACGTTTATAATGTGTCCAGATGAACTCCTTGATCCACCCTCACAAGCTCCCCCGTCCCAGCTGATGGTAACTTCATCCTTCTAATTGTCCAGGCCCAAACCTTGGAGACATCCTTGGCTCCTCTTCTTTCACTCCATGCCTTACCCAATCTGTAAGGAAATACTGCTGGCTCTACTTTCAAAAATATATCCTCAATCTGATCATTTCTCATTATATCCACTGTTTTTTCACCCAAGTTATCACCATCCTTCTCCTGATGACTATAATCTTTCCCTGCTACAGTTCACTCCTAACACGGCCAAGTGATCTTTTAAAAATGTGAGTCAGATCACGGCCCTAACACCCTGCAACGACTCCCATTTCACTGACAGTAAATGTCAACATCTTGCATTATCTAGATGTGGTTCTCACTTCTAACCTCTACTTCCCTCCCCACCTTCAACTCCGTGACAATATCTATTACCTTTACCCTAGCTCACTCTGTTCTGGCCACCCTCACTTCCAAAAATACGCCAAGCAATTTCTTTGATCTTAGACTTTGCTACTGGCTGTGCAGTCCAGGATGCTCTTCCCCAGAGAGCCGCATGACCAATCTACTTCACTTCTTTGCTCAAAGGTCACCTTCACAACGAAGCCTACTCTGACCACCTAATTAAAAAATTGGACATCCTCTGCCTCCCCACACTCTGGATTCCTTTTAACTCTGCTCTACTTTCCATAGCACCTATCACGATAAAATTTCTTATTTATTATGCCTGCTGCTTGCTGCCTTTCTCTCACCACTAAACTGTAAAAGCAGGGATCTTTGTTTTGTTCACTAAACTGTTTTGTTTACCTAAAAACAGTGCCTGGAACATAGAAGGTACTCAGTAAATATTTGTCAAATGAATGAATTAGCCAAATGGATCCATGAAAAGGACATTTGTTTTTTCATTTAATTTTCTTTTCTGATTATAGAAGCGTACATTGCAGAAAATTTGGAACATGCCAAAAACTATAAAGAAGAAAAGAATCCACTCAGAGATAAATACTATTAGTATTTTAATGCTTTCTCTTTCCAGTCTTTTTTTTCCATGAAGATTTGGCTTCACATAGTTGCCATCACACTAACTTTAGTATTCTGCACCGCTGAAAGGTTTTAGGAAGGGGAAGCAATAAGACTGCATTTTTAACTATCTATCTATCTATCTATCTATCTATCTTTTACGTAATTTCTGTGCCTATAACTGGTGGCCTGAACTCACGACCCAGAGATCAAGAGTCATGTGCTTTAGCAACTAAGCCAGCCAGGCACCCCTGCAAGACTTCATTTTAGATGCATTAGAGGTCAAGGAGCCCAGTATGAGAAAACTTGATATAAATTCTAAGTGGATGGAGGAGAGAGAAACATGAGGTAGGACACCATCAGAAAGAACCCTTCTAATACTAAGAGATGAGAAATGATAAGGGTCTGGACAAGGCAGTGGTGGGGATAATTCTGATGTAAATACATGGCAAATTACCATGAAAGTCAAACCCAAACCATTAAATACTCTTAAGAAATATAGCTAGTCAAGCTTTCTTTTTAAATTTTAGTTATTTAGAAAACTGGCATAATAATTATAATTTCAGTGAGGAGGGAATACAATGGGCACCCTTGTTATTTATCAGAGTGAGTAGAAATGGTACAATCCTTGTGGAGAGGACTTTACCAATTTATATCAAGGGCTTTAAAAATATTTGTACCATTTAATTTCATATTTTCATTCTATGAAATCTAAACATCATATTGAAAAAATTTCATGTACAAAGATGTTCAAGACAGCATTGTAAGAAACAAAATTTTGAAATAGATGTGATCAGTTAAGCAAACTGTAATATAATTTCTATGTAATGATATAAGGCTATTAAAATGTATATATGAAAAGGATTTCTAATAACATGGTACTTATTTAAGATGTGTTACATAATGTAAGCCTAATGCAAGACTATTTCAGGCTTGACTATACCCATAAAAGAAAGATAGATACATAGAATAAAATCTTTAAAGAAATCAACCAACAAATAGTGGCTTTTTTCTGTAGGAACAGATGATTTATCTATCTATCTACCATTCACTCATTAAAGAGCTTCATCTTCTCATGAGCATGTATTTCATTGAGAGTGGAATCTACCATATGTGGACTTATGATCCAAAAAATACTGTGAGCATGGTGACAATCAATACTCACCAGGGCTGACACCAGCAGATGGGTCAGAAGAACTACAAGAAGGGCAGACCACTTTTTCTTCTCACAGCCATCAAAAAATATGATGCCCCAGAACACGTGCAGCAATATGATAACCAGCGTCATGAAAGCTGAAAGACAGTTATCAATTAGTGTCCAGTCATACAGACATGGATGCCAAAGCCCAGTCACACTTGGTCATGATACAACAGGCTCTTGGGGTGCGGTACACCACCTTGAGAGTTTAACTACACCTGCCAGAAACAGGACTTTGACACACATTTGCTCAAATAGTAAACTGGAAAGCAACACTTTTTTTTTTTTAATATTTATTTTTTGAGAGACAGAGAGAGAGCGAGGGAGCGAGCGTGAGAGGGTGAGGGGCAGAGAGAGAGGGAGTCATAGGTTCCGAAGCAGGCTCCAGGCTCTGAGGTGTCAACAAAGAGCCCAATGCAGGGCTTGAGCTCACGCACCCCAAGATCACGACCTCAGCCGAAGTTGGATGCTCAACCGACTGAGCCACCCAGGCGCCCCTGGAAAGCAACATTTCTGAAGGAGGCGCCAGGTCTGCAGTAGCTTCTCAGGCAGAATGTGAACCTGTTAAACCTGTTAAACCTAAAGTCAGCTTGGACCTGGCTTTCAAGGAGTATCTCTGAGGAACGCAATAAAACTAGTGTGGTATCTAATCAACTCTTTCCAAATTAGCCTTTTGCACCATCCTCAACTAAACGGAGTACATTCAGTTTACACAAGTCTCACTAAAGTGGAATTTCTCCCGTGTTCTTTCCTTTTTAAAAAGGCCAATGGAAGAATAAAAAAATTAAAAATTACAACAATTATCTAAGATTCTTCTTAGGCAACCAAAACTGAATTTGATCAGATTTTTCTGTGGAAAAGAGTGTTTCCTGTGCCCTGAAAATATTATTTAAAATGAATCAATTCCGCATATTCTGAAAGGTTTTTTGGGGGGGAAGGGGGGGATTGGCAGAGCCATCTGAGGCTTTATTTGGGGAAAAACTCTTGAATTGGCTTTTAGCTGGGGACATGAGCAAGAGGGGGGTACCCAGGGTGGTGGACTCCCCCTAAGGGTAGGCCAAGGACTGAGGTGAGGCTTAGGTGGGCCTCCCATTCCCGACGCTCCCCTGCACGGCTCCTTCCCCCACAGGCTCTACGGCAGCCACGGGAGCAGGGAGGCTGGGAGGGACCACAGTGGTTGTTCGCTTGGACAGGACGTCAGACAACTGGGACACCAGCTTCCCATCACGGGTCTCGATCTTCTTCACCACCACAGCCTTGGAGGAGCTGACATGGCCAGAGGAAGCAGAGCTCTGGCCAGAGCTGAAGCCGGACTGGAAGGCATAGCTGACGCCAGGGCTCATGTGGCCCCTGTAGGCTGAGACCAGCCCACCCAAGTAGCCGGTGGAGGTCTTAGTGTGGATGCTCATGTTCTGCATCCCAGACTCCAGCCTGCTTTCCTCGCCCTCCAGCAGCTTGCAGTAGGTGGTGATCGTGATGTCCAGGGCCAGCTTGATGTTCGTGAGCTCCTGGTACTCCTGCAGCTACCGGGCCATGTCCTGCTTGGCTCGCTGCAGAGCAGCCTCCAGCTCGGCCACCTTAGCATTGGAGTCCTTCACGGCCAGCTCCCCACGCTGCTTGGTATCAGCTATGGTGGCCTCCAGGGAAGCCCTCTGGTTTTTCAGGCCCTCAATCTCAGCCTGGTGTCAGTTAGTGTTCTGGTTCATCTTGGAAATCTCCGTCTTTGTGCGATGGAGGTCATCCCCATGCTTCCCGGCCAATGTCTGCAGCTGCTCGTACTTGATCGGGTACATGGTCTCAGCCTCAGCCTGGCTGCTGTTGGCGATCTCCTCATACTGGGCCTTGACCTTGGCAATGATGCCATCCAGATCCAGGGAGTGGCTGCTGCCCATGGACAGCACCACAGTCGTGTCCGAGATCTGGGACTGCAGCTCACGGATCTCCTCTTCATACAACTGTCTTAAGAAGTTGATCTCATCAGTCAGCCCTTCCAAGCGGGACTCCAGCTCCACCTAGTTCATGTAAGCTTCGTCCACATCCTTCTTGATGAGGACAGATTCATTCTCCATGTCTGCACATTCTTTGATCTCCTCATATTTATTGAAGTCCTCCACCAGGCCCTGCATGTTGCCAAGCTCCACCTCCAGCTTCAGCTTCTCCTGGCCTAGGGTTTCCAGCTGCCGCCGAAGGTTGTCGATGTAACTCTCAAACGTGTTGTCCATGTTGCTGCGAGAGGTTTTCTGCTGCTGCAAGAGGTTCCACTTGGTCTCCAGAATTTTGTTCTGCTGCTCCAGATGCCACACCTTGTCGATGAAGGAGGCAAACCTGTTGTTGAGGGTCTTGATCTGCTCCTTCCCCTGGCTGCGCACGGCCTGGATGTTGGGGTCCACCTCCAGCTTAAGAGGGCTCAGCAGGCTCTGGTTCACTGAGACAGCCGTGATGCCCCCCATACTCCCAGGCCTGCCATAGCCCCCAACTACACTCATGCTGCTGCCCAGGCCACGCTGGAAGCTGCTGCCGCTTTCCACGCAGGACAGGGCAGAGCTGATGCGGGAGCCAGGCACGTGAGTGAAGGAGAGGCTGCTGAAAGCCCGGGGGCCAGAGGAGGACACCTTGTAGGACTTCTGGGTCACCCTGATAGACATGGTGGAGGCCAGTGTGGAAGTTGGAGTGGAGGCAAGTAGGCTGAACCTGCCTGAGGTTTGAGAAGGAGCCAAGAAGCTGCTTCTAGGGTCTATTCTGAAAGTTTTAATATGAAGAAAAAAAAGCATATCGATTTCCCCTTTCAGCCACATAATAAGATACCATTAACACCCACCAGTCTGGCAAAAATTCAAGTCTGACAATTTGCTTTCACATTGCTGATAGGAAAACAATCTAGCATTACCTAGTAAAATTGAAAGTATGTACTCTCTATTTCACTCCAACAATTCCACAGTTAGATATATACTCTGAAGCAGTTAGTTCTTGGATCAATAGATCATTAGTACCTGAGACGTTGTTAGAAATGCACATTCTTGGGACTTACCCCAGACTTCCTGAATCAATGAGCCTTGCAACCTGTGTTTAAACAGCCCTTCAGGTGGTTCTGATGTATGCTCAAATGTGAGAACCACTACCCTGGAAAACTCTAATATATGTGCACCAAGTGACACATACAAGAATATTTATACTATCATTGTTTATATTAACAAAAAATTTCCATCATTATCAGAATGGATAAACTGTGGTGTATTCACACAATGGAATACTATATGCTCTATAATATAAATGATCTCAATAATATAATGCTAGTGGGGACAAAAGTATATTGTGGGACACCAACCACTATTTATACAAAGTTAAAAACATCCAAAAACTATATTAAAAGGACAAAACTGTTACACATTAAAAGGATATAATTGTTGTGATTAGAAGAAGGCAAGTTTTAATTTTTTTTTAATGTTTGTTTACTTTACAGAGAGGGAGAGAGACAGAGCGTGAGCGGGGGAGGGGCAGAGAGTGAGAGATCCAAAGTAGGCTCCAGGCTCTGAGCTGTCCGCATAGAGCCTGACGCAGGGAATGAACCCACAAGCTGTGAGATCACGACCTGAGCCTAAGTCGGGAGCTTAACCAAGTGAGCCATCTAGGCTCCCCTAGAAGGCAAGTTTTTATATATAATGACATCATTTAGTGAAATGATGACAAAATACTTTAAAGTAGAGGAGGAGTTTTAAAATATGTACCTTTGGGATGATGGCAACATTTCACCACATCCAAATCTTACTTTTACTTAAGATCTAGCTTGATGCCATCTCCTTGGTGAATTCTTTAGGACACCTAATCTTCATTTTTAAAAAACACTGAGCACACATTTACTGAGCACCTGGATAGTCTGGCCTAAAAATTCTGTATAGGAGCTCAGGAGTCACACAATCCTGAGATGGAATGCGAGCTCCACAATATGGCTTTGGCCAGATTATTTAACCTCCCTCCCCTTCTGTTTCCTTTATTTCAGAAATGGGGCCAATAATACCTCATAGGACTGTTCCAGGGAAGAACAGTGCTTTAATATAAACCACAGCTTTTCAATAAATGATACTACCATCTGCTATCGTCTCCAGGTTCAAAGATGAGTAGGGCAGAGCCTTTAATGAGTTGTACTGTCATGTGGGAAAGAAAGCGAGGCAAAGCAGCAAGCGGTTACCACATTTATCCAAGTTTCCTAGGTACTGGGCTATGTTTTAAAATGCACTCTTCTTCACTCTTGGACATTTATTTCTTCCTCTGACCTGGTATTACTTTTACATTTGTCTTCTTCCTCCCCATACTTATTCAATGTCCATTATGGGCAGGCACTGTTCCAGGCACTGGGGCTATCACGGTGCACAAAACACAATCCCATGGGACTCTGCCTCATCCTTTCAGTTTCCTGTTTTATTAACAGTATCCAAAGAGGACCTCTCGGACATTTGTGAAAACACTGCATATTCTTACCTGACTGCTTATTTACTTGGCTGGCATTAATTTCTGGCTGGCTTCCATGTCATCACAAGCCTTTCCTATTACAATGTGCTCTTTAGAATACTGCGATTCATTGTTTATTCCCTCTGCAACTGGTTAGAGGTCCAAGAGAAATGGAGACCTGAGTATCCTGCCATGTACATGTAGCTAGAGGTACATACATACTATGTTGATACTTGTCTCTAGTAAACAGAATTCCAACTAGAGGATTTGCTATTCTAGGATATTATCTTTTCGTTAGTAAAACTTTCTCATTTCATGTTCCTAACTATAAAATTCAACAATTCCTTCAGTGAATCTAACCCTAAGTGTGCTTTGTTCTAATATTCTTAAAAATAGAAAAAAAAACTTCTCTAACTTAATCATATAAATTTCACAACTTCTTTATAATACAGACTGATAAAAGGAAGTTCTATAATTTCTAGTGTTTTGGAACATTAATCAGAAACCTGATTAACATTCTAACAAATTTTGTACATCTGTTTGTGAAACTGTAGCTGCTAGTTTGATAATGGACTTCCTCTTCCAAATATCTTTTAAGTCAAATTCCCTTGGTAAAGAATGTTTTAATCTAACCCATTTTTAAGCAAAATGTTTCAGTGTTATCTTTAAGACGCCACATTTACTATTTGGCTCTTTTGTTCTTCCTGAATATACTCTAAATGTTTCAGCACACAGATTCACAAATATCCTCATTTTCATGCTTGTCCCTCTCTCCCTTATTCCTGGTATCTACTTTTCTGTCCCTGCAAAGATAGCAGCTTAAAATAGCGACTGATTCTAATACTAGATCCTACCAGCACAGACACTGCTATCATCTGGCTTCACTCGACAACTTCAGAGTATCTCCAACTATGCCAGAGAGAGCCAAAGGCTGCTGCTGGGTGGTGGCAGCAACATGCAGAGGAGGACTTAGCAAAGCCAGGGGTTAGCCTCAACTGCCTAGAGACAGAATGTAGTTACTAATGAGCTTCTGGCTTCCTTCTCTAAGTAAGAAAAGAGTCTGGGGTGTCAAGGTTCTGTGAAGTGAGGGACTGTTCTCCATCCCTCTTGGTTACAGAAACTCTCTGGATTCTTGAGCGATCTCCATTGACCTAGCCAAAGTAGAAGTCAAGCCACAGAACTAAATATTTTTGAAAATGCTTTTCCTGTAAAAGTGATTTAACTTAAAATTTAGCTTTAAAAAACATGACATTCCTGTGACCTAATTATTATAATATAGAAATATACACATTGCTGATCAAATAACATTCTCCAAGATTTAAAAAAGACATATTGAAAACTATCTTATATTACATAGCAAAAAGAAAGGGGTAGTACTATCCCTTAATACCAAACAGATCATAAAAGAGATGTCCTGAAAGCAATCTGAATTAACTACTGGTGTTTAAACAGCATTTATCATTTCATATTTACGAAAATGCTTCTGAAATATTCTCATGAACTGAACAGACTGTCAAAGATATGATTTTGTTTAAAGTCTCCCTAACAAATGTTAAAAAATGATGAAATCCTCTCCAGATTAGTTCATCAGAGTGGGGAGTCAGCATTGGGAAACTTCTTAGACGTTTTATGAACTAATCTCTGTGCAATGAAAAAGTAAATCCCACAGGGTCCACTTCAAATCCAGTCTAGAAGCTTACTTCATTAAAGCAGTCACGGTGGGAAAGTTTCTTCTCCAAATGAACCCAAATCTGCCTTCTAACTCAGTGATTCACAAGTGAGGCAATTTTGCCCCCAGAGAGCATTTGTCAATATCTGTAGACATTTTTGGGTGCCACGACTGAGGATGGGGTACTTTTGGCATTTAGTAGACAGAGGCCAGGGATGCTGTTGAACACCCTACAATACACAAGACAGCCCTCCATCTCCCGCTAACGAAGAATTATTTGAGCCCAAATGTCAATAGTGCCATTGAGAAACTCTGCTCCAAATGCTGCTTGTTGATCTTAGGAAGGCTTTTTGAAGAAAAATGAGTCAACTCTTTTATTTCCCATATGTAGCACACTTAAAAAAAACTGAAACTCTATTACTCAGCTATTGTCACAAAAATGCTGGATAACTATGCCAAAAGTTATTGGCTACAGCTGCCACTGGGAGCATGCGTGGCCTAAGGCAGTGTTCATGGGAACCTACGGTACAACTCCCTAATGGGAAACCCATCCTCTGGCAGTGGGCCGGGAGTGTAGGTTCTCCGGATTCTACTGCTTTGTATTAATGCTGTGTTGGCTTTACGACATTAACTAGGGCCTTTCCATGTTTGTCTCTGGCCTGGAATAGTTTCAGCATCATCAGATTTACCTTTTTTTTTTTTTTTAATTGTTTGTTTGTTTGTTTATGTATTTATTTATTTTGAGAGAGACAGAGAGTGAGCAAGCAGGGAAAGGGCAGAGAATGAGACAGAATCCCAAGCAGGCTCCACACTGTCAGCGCAGAGCCCAACATAGGGTTTGAGCTCACAAACCATGAGGTCATGACCTGAGCATAAATCAAGAGTCAGACGCTTAACTGACTGAGCCACTTAGGCATCCCAAGATTTACCTTTAAGTGTTTGCTTCAAACCAGCTCTCAAACCGTTCGTTCCTAATGCTATATATAAAGCAAAACTAAGCACAAAAGAACTTGGATGGATATTTAAATGAAAGTTGGAGATAAGATGTGTAGTTGGCCAAAAGAACTTGGATGGAGATTTAAATGAAAGTTGGAGGTAAGATGTGTAGCTGGACTGGATGTGAGTTATAAGAAAAAAGGAAAAATTGTGCCAAGAAAGGAATTGTGCCAAGGTTTTTGCCTGAGCAAGAGGAAGGATGGAAGGGCATCAATTGAAATGAGGAAGACTTCTTAAGAACATCACTTTAAAGATGTTGTTGCACTGTTTTCTGTCCTCCAGAATTACTGATGAGAAGTCAGATTTTCAAATCATTGTTCCATTCAATGTAAGAAGAAAAAAATCCCCCAAAGATGGAAAATCAACATCTGAAACTGGGAATTCAATCTCAAGATTGATATATTCAAGTAAAGGGGCACCTGGGTGGCTCAGTCTAAGCATCTGACTTTGGTTCAGGTCATGATCTCGCCATTTCCGAGTTCAAGCCCCGTATCAGGGTCTGTGCTGACAGCTCAGAGCCTGGAGCCTGTTTCAGATTCTGTGTCTCCCTCTCCCTCTCTGTACCTGCCCACTCACACTTGCTCACTCTCTCTCTCTCTAAAATAAAAAACATTAAAAAATTGAAAAAAATATTCAAGTAAATATTCAAAGTTAATATTTGAGTAAACCTTTGTAAATCAAAATCTTTGTATATCAAAATATTTTTTGATATTTTGATGAAATAAAATATATCTTCTTTGGTGAAGAACTGCGAATAATGAAAAAGCTGATAAAATCAAATAGATCTATCCCTTAAAATAAACCTCAAGGTTGATTAGTTCCTTAAAAAAGAACCACAAAGATTTCTAAACATTTATGCATAAAATACAAAAAGTCTGGTTCCAGGAAATTTGGCTAAGACTTGCTCCAGTAATAGCACTCAGAGTACTGAGGAAAACCACAGAGTACACCAGTGAAACATATTACAATATGAATGATTTCCCCAGAAATGATGCAATGCAGCGGCCCTGATGTGAACATTCTAGTTCTCTTTAGAAGAACCATGGAGAGGCAGGGGAGCAAACTGGCACCACTGATCCCAGCAGTGAAGAGCATCCTTGGTGACGAGAAGTAGGCACAGAACAGATCAGCAAATGTCAGGACTCCCAGAACATGCTCCCAACACAGCAACGGAGCTCACAGGATCACACTGAGGTGACTGAGAAAGGCCAGACTGGTCAATAAAGCTGGAAACAGGGTGGGTTTTTTCCCCCCCTTTCAAACTTGTAAATAGTGAGGTAGTGGAAAAAATATATGTTCCTATGGGACTGAAGGAAAAAAAGATACTATGTCAGATGATATTCCAAAAATGTTACTTTTATCCAGCGCAAGTCATCTGCAGAGTAATATCCTGCTCATCATTGCTATGAAAAAATTCTCTGGGAATTTCTCTAGGAAGAAAAAGAAACTAAACACAAAAACACCAAAAATTAAAGGCAGTAGTGGATGAAGAAAATAAGGACTTGTTCACATGTAAAGAAGAAGAAACATGGCCTGAAGAAAAATGAGCAGCAGAAGCCAGTAGACTGCCTGAGCTGCATAGGGGTCAGCAGGGGCCAGCCACTCAGCCATGTGACAGAAAAGACATCAGTGTCTCAGAAAGTAGCCTGGAACATATCTGAAAGAGCCACCAAGTCTTAGAGCCACAGCCTGCGTCGTTCTTTCAGCCAAACTGTGAAGCAGCCTCCTGAGGTCCTTGTTTGCATACTGCCTAAAGACGGCTGTCGGTGCTCTGCATCCATGATAACGTATCACAAGCTGCTAGTCTCTAACAAGCCAAGGACATTCCAACAGTAGAGTTTCCCATTCTCTGTTACATGGACAGCTTGAAGGAAAGACTATTATGCTACTGATATAATGAAAACATAACGAAAAAATGTATGTGATGACAACACTGATGACATATTACTGCATCATAAGCACTGGCAGTTAGCTCTGATAATTTATTCTAAGAAATTAAGATTCTAATACATTCAGAAAAGAGTAGGAATTGCAGATTAATCTCCATTGTTAAAAACTTTCTCTGTATCATTAATAGATGTTAATCTATTAGTCTACCACTTTGTAATTGGTAAGACAGTCATTTGAGATAATGTTGCTTACAAAGAGCTTTCATTTAAAAGTCTAAACACCTGGGGGATCTGGGTGGCTGAGTTGGTTAAGCGTCCGACTTCAGCGCAGGTCATGATCTCACAGTTTATGAGTTTGAGCCCCACATCGGGCTCTGTGCTGACAGCTCGGAGCCTGGAGACTGCTTCAGATTTGTGTCTACCTCTCTCTGCTCCTCCCCTGTTCACGCGCTCTCTCTCTCTCTCAAAAATAAACAAACATTAACAAAAATAATAAAAGTCTAAACATGTAACAAACTGACACATTATAAGGATTATACTTAAAATATTATACGAAAAAAAGGAAACTCACTGGGTTATAAGAGTCATGTTCATTGGTCTAAAGGTCTCACTGACTGTGCTCTGGCTGATTCAGGTTGGGCTCAGCCGGGCAGCACTGCTACAGGCTGCTACAGCTGCATGCAAGTCTATGCGGGACACGTTCTCATGGCACATGACCAGAGTCCAAAGAGGCAGGCCCAACCATAAAGTGCTTTTTTGGCCTCTGACTTACCTTACATCCACTAATTAACCAACTCAAGTCACATTACTGCGTGTAACCTCAAGCGCAGAGAAGTACATCCTGGCCACGACAGGCCATGCAAGGATGTGGATGCGTAATTCTATAACGGGAATGACAAATTGGGACAAATATTGAATCTCCTGTGTTCCTCTTACTTTTATTTTCCTTCAGGCTCAACGTTCCTCTTCCTTCAATCAGTCCCCATTAGACACAGCTTCTAGGTCTTTCACCATACTCACAATGTTCTTCTGTACCAATTTTAGTTCTTTAGTATTCCTGTTAAATCACAATGCTCAGAACTGAACATGATGATCTGACCTGTGCTGATTTCTCCTAGTGAGTGGGTACAAAGTTTAAGACCTTACCTAGATAGGAGCACTGCCAAGAAAATATAAATGAAATGATTTGGGGAAGTTTTAAGAATAAAATATTAGCTGCCCTTCTTACTGAGTACCAGTTAAAGACATTTTTCTTCTAAAGCATGAGAGACAATTCAGAGTAATAAACCCAGATTCCACATAAATTAGAGAAATTATCCTCCAAATCCTGTTTTTTAATTTCAAGAACCAAATTCTCTACCCTGATAAGAACGACTTTTTCTACCTTTATGCCATTTTACAGTTTATTCAATTATTTACTCTCTAAATTAATTTCATTTAATTCATTACAACTCGGAGCTAGGCATCATTTTTGTTCTTCTTGAAATATGAGGAAATTTTGTTTGGGGGATGGGAGGGGGGAAGGGTGGGTGATGGGTACTGAGGAGGGCACCTGTTGGGATAAGCATTGGGTGTTGTATGGAAACCAATTAAACAATCAATTTCGTATTTAAAATAAATAAATAAATAAATAAATAAAAGCCAAATATAAAAGAAAAAAAAAGAAAGATGAGGAAATTGAGGGTTAGACAGAAGTCCAGTACTTCCTTTACCCAATGAACAATGTCTTTCTTACCTCCAGGACAGTAGGGAAAAGACCTCTTCCCTCCACCTGGTACATTCTTCCCTGACAACCTCCTTCTTTTGCCTGCCTAGCTATTATTCATCTTTCAGTTTCTACTCAAATAGCACTTTCTCCATAAGCTGTGCCCAGCTTTCATTTTTTCCATCAATATTTGAGAAATACAGGACTCCACAAGGTGCTGGTGTGAACAAAACAGATATAGTCCTTGCGCTTAAAAGGCTTTGCATCCAGCTGGAGAGAAAGACATAAATAACTATACACGTGACCACTTAATAACAACTGCAGAAAGTACTAAAAAGACAAGCACAAGGTCAACTGAGCATGGGTCAGGGCTTGACTTTTGTGTGCTCATGGCTCTTCCTCATCGTAACATTTATCACACTTTACTACAATCAGCTGTTTGTCTTCATCCCCCACTAAGAGCGGAAGGCACAGACACCAATTAAGCTGTATTTTCATAGCTTGGTATAACTTCTGTTTGATAAAAATACTTAATATTCCTGTGTGGAATGAGTGATTAAATGATCAAATGGACTTGCCCAAAATACTAAATTAATGAGCCAGAAAAAGACTTGAACTTAGGACTCCAATTTCCATATTTTTGCCTCTATACAGCGTTACTAAGATGGTAATGACTCTAATAAAATTTAATGCTCGCCTGCTACACAACTATAAATAAAAATAATTAACTTAGAAATACATATCACTTATAAACTATGTCTACTTGTAATACAAAAATTTATGTACAAACAGGTATTATACAGTGTATCTCTGACACTAACATGGTGACCCCATAGGCCCTATTCTGATTACTACCTAGGCATGTGTAATGACATATGTTAAACTAACATATAAACTTACAGATTTAACTAACAAATTAAAAATGAGCTCATGGCAGGGTGCCTGCGTGGCTCAGTCAGTTAAAAAACTGACTCTTGGTTTTGGCTCAGGTCATGATCTCATGTTCGTGGGACTGAGCTCCATGCTCAGCGCAGAGCCCGTTGGGGATTCTCTCTCTCCCTCTGTCTCTGCCCATCACCCGCTCGCACATGTTTTCACTCTCTTTCAAAAATAAATAAACTTAAAAAAAATGAGCTTATGCCTAAATAAGTGGTTATGATAGCAATTATAAATAACATATACAACAAACACAAAATATATACAAATCTGAGGTTATTATTTTAAAATGCAATGAATTATCCCTAGGTATTTTATGCTTCTTGGTGCAATTGTGAATGGGATCAGTTTCTTTATTTGTCTTTCTGTTGCTTCATTATTAGTGTATAAGAATGCAACTGATTTCTGTACATTGATTTTGTATCCTGCAACTTTGCTAAATTCATGTATCAGTTCTAGCAGACTTCTGGTGGAGTCTATCTGGAAAACAGTGTGGAGGTTCCTCAGAAAATTAAAAATAGACCTACCCTATGACCCAGCAATAGCACTGCTAGGAATTTACCCAAGGGATACAGGAGTACTGATGCATAGGGGCACTTGTACCCCAATGTTTATAGCAGCACTCTCAACAATAGCCAAATTATGGAAAGAGCCTAAATGTCCATCAGCTGATGAATGGATAAAAAAATTGTGGTTTATATACACAATGGAGTACTACATGGCAATGAGAAAGAATGAAATATGGCCCTTTGTAGCAACATGGATGGAAATGGAAAGTGTTATTATGCTAAGTGAAATAAGCCATACAGAGAAAGACAGATACCATATGGTTTCACTCTTATGTGGATCCTGAGAAACTTAACAGAAACCCATGGGGGAGGGGAAGGAAAAAAAAAAAAAGAGGTTAGAGTGGAAGAGAGCCAAAGCATAAGAGACTCTTAAAAACTGAGAACAAACTGAGGGTTGATGGGGGGTGGGAGGGTGGGGAGGGTGGGTGATGGGTATTGAGGAGGGCACCTTTTTGGGATGAGCACTGGGTGTTGTATGGAAACCAATTTGACAATAAACTTCATATATTGAAAAAAATGCAATGAAAATGTCTTTAATGCATAATTCAGAGTTTATGTTCCAAATAATGATGCTATAACAAATAAGAAACTCTTGCATATAATAAAATGACAGCTGTTCTTTATTTCTATAGGTCATATTCACAGCATGGTCAACCTGCCATCCTAACAGCCAGAGACATTAAAATACTTTATTTTCTTTGGAATATTGCATTTTCTCTTGCATTTATAGAAATTGCAAATACAATCCCCAAACTGCTAGCACATCTTTCTTTCACTTTCTTCCAAAAGAATCATCTTCAGGTAGTCTTATGAAAGGGAATTAGCACCATCTAGCGAAAGAAGCTGGCAGAAAAAGAAACTCCATTAGGAGAATGCTACGTGAACCAAAAGAAAACTGCTTAGGTAGCAGTATAATAGGCCAATTTCAGAAAATACAGAAAAGCGTAGCAGTAATACTCCCTCCTGATAATGTTTTGTTCATTTATACTAGACTCTAACAGACTTTAGCTATTAACGTTACATTTATTCTAAAAACCTAATGTTCATTATAATTCCTTTAAAAAACTGCCAGAAATGCTGTAATTATGGAATGCTTACGATGAAGAAAATTAGATTTGTTGGAGGTGCCTCTAAATAAGTCCAACCCATGAACTTGTAGCCAGATGTAATGGGCCCTGACTTAATCCCTGGAAAGAAGAGACCCTAGCAAGTCATACATGTTTGTATAAGGAAGATCAGTTTGGTGGCTGCCTGCATATAGGACAGATTCATATGAAATGTGTGCTGAGGAAAGACTAAGCAGTTGGGAGTTGATGGTAGTAATCTAGACAGGAGATACCAAGGCCTGGACTAAAATGAAGAACAAGAGTCTACTGGGTTTGGGGATCACTAAAACAGTCAGGATGACTAAATTACCTCAGCAGCTTGTTTTTATTTAAATTTCAGTTAACATACAGTGCAATCATAGTTTCAGGAGTAGAATTCAGGGATTCGTCACTTACATACAACACCCAGTGCTCATCACAAGTGCCCTCCTTAGTACCCATCACCCATCTAGCCCATCTCCCACCCACCTCCCTCAGGCAACCCTCAGTTTGTTCTCTATTGTTAAGAGTCCCTTGTGGTTTGTTTCCCTCTCTCCTCTCTTTTCCTCCTTCCCATATGTTCATCTGTTTTGTTTCTTAAATTCCACATATGAGTGAAATATATGGTATTTGTCTTTCTCTAACTTATTTCGCTTAGCATAATACATTCTAGCTCCACCCACATTGCTGCAAATGGCAAGATTTCATTCTTTTTGATGGCTGAGTAATATTCCTCTGTGTAAGGAATGTGGGCTCTTTCCATAGTTTGGCTACTGTTGTTAATGCTGCTATAACACTGGGGTGCATGTGCTACATTGAATCTGTATTTTTATATCCTTTGGGTAAATACCTAGTAGTGTGATTGCTGGATTGTAGGGAAGTTCTATTTTTAGTTTTTTGAGGAACCTCCATACTTGTGGCAGTTTTTAAAATTTGGGCATACCTTCCAATATCTGGTTCTACTGCTACCTTAAATTATATTAAAACAGTTATTCCTTTTTTTTTTTTTTTTTTTTAGTCTCATTTTCCCTGCCAGAGGGTAAGATCCTTGAGGACAGAAATTCCTTTAGTATAAGATGTTAAATATTTTTTTAATGTTTATTTATTTTGAGGGGGGAGGGGCAGAAAGAGGAGAGAGAGAATCCCAAACAGGCTCTGTGCTGTCAATGCAAAGCCCAATACGGGGCTCATTCCATGAACCATGAGATCATGACCTGAGCTGAAACCAAGAATTCAACACTTAACCAACAGAGCCATCCAGGCACCCCATAAGATGTTAAATAATTTTAAATTAATAGAACGTGTTTATGGGGGACACTTATTTTAATGATATAACTTGTGGAGAAAAAAATACAATGGAATTTTCTTAAAACTATTTTTAAAAGATTCTTCTTGAACATTTAAGATAAATTTTATATTATGTACATTATCAACTCTAAATGTATGATCATGGCAGCATGACAATTTTTACATGGTGGATGAAAAAGCAATTTGAAAGGAGGTGGTCCTTTTATACTGTATCTTTGAATAAAAAGGTCAACTCACCTCAACAAGATACTAGGAAATCAAATCGAGTAGTACATTAAAAGATTTATTCACCACAATCAACTGGGATTTATTCCTGGGCTGCAAGGGTGGCTCAATATTTGCAAACCAATCAATGTGATACATCACATTAATAAAAGGATAAGAACCATATGATCTATCTTCTCAACAGATGCAGAAAAAGCATGTGACAAAATATAGCATCCATTCTTGATAAAAACCTTCAACAAGGTAGGGATATACAGAACATATGTCAACATCATAAGGTCATATACAAAAAAACCACAGCTAATATCCTCAATGGGGAAAAACTGAGAGTTTTTCCTCTATGGTCATGAATAAGACAGGGATGTCCACTTTCACCAACACTATTTAACAAAGTATTGGAAGTCTTAGCCTCAGCCAAAAGAAATGAAAGACATCCAAATTGGCAAGGAAGAAGCCAAACTTGCAGATGACTTCATACTCTGTAGAAATCCTGAAAGATCCTACCAAAAAACTGCTACAACTAATAAATGAATTCAGCAAAGTTGCAGATATAACATCCACGTACAGAAATCTGTTGCATTTCTATACACCAACAATGAAGCAGCAGAAAAAGATATCAAAGAAACAATCCCATTTACAGCTGCACCAAAAACCATAAGATAACTAAGAATAAACTAACCAAAGAGGTAAAGGATCTGTACTCTGTAAACTATAGAACACTTATGAAAGAAACTGAAGAGAACACAAAGAAATGGAAAAACATTCCATGCTTATGGATCGAAAGAACAAACATTTTTAAAATGTCTATACTACCCCAAAGCAATCTACACATTAAATGCAATCCCTATCAAAATACCACAAGCATTTTTCACAGAGCTAGAACAAACAATCCTAAAATTTGTATGGAACCACAAAGACCCTGAATAGCTAAAGTAATCCTGAAAAAGAAAAGCAAAGCTGGAGGCATCATGATTTTGGACTTCAAGCTATGCTACAAAGCTGTAGTCATCAAGACAGCATGGTTCTGGCACAAAAACACACACACACAGATCAATGGAACAGAATAGAAAACCCAGAAATGGACCAAAACTATATGGGCAATTAATCTTCAACAAAGCAGGAAATAATATCCAATGGAGAAAAGACAGTCTCTTCAACAAATGATGTTGCAAAAACTAGACAGCAACATGAAGAATGAAACTGGACCAATTTCTTATACCATACACAAAAATTCAAAATGGATAAAAGACCTACATGTAAGACAGGAAACCATCAAAACCCTAGAGGAGAACACAGGCAGCAACCCCTCTGACCCACTTTTTATGAGACATGTCATCCGAGGCAAGGGAAACAAAAGCAAAAATGAACTATTGGGACCTCATCAAGATAAAAAGCTTCTGCACAGCCAAGGAAACAATCAAAACTAAAAGGCAACCAATGCAATAGGAAAGGATAGATATTTGCAAATGACATATCTGATGAAGGGTTAGTATCCAAAATCTATAAAGAACTTATCAAACTCAATATTCAAAAAACAAATAATCCAGTTAAGAAATGGGCAGAAGACATGAATAGACATTTTTCCAAAGAAGGCAGCCAGATGTCTAAAAGACACATGAAAAGATGCTCAACATTACTCATCATCAGGGAAATACAAATCAAAACCATGATGATACCACCTCCCACTCGTAAGAATGGCTAAAATTAACAATACAAGAAACAACAGATATTGATGAGGATGTGGAGAAAGGGGAACGAACATTCCAGCACCATTGGTAGGAATGCAAACTGTTGCAGCCACTCTGGAAAACAGTGTGGAGGTTCCTCAAAAAATTAGCAATAGATCTACCCTATGACCCAGCAATTGCACTGCTAGGAATTTACCCAAGGGATACAGGAGTGCTGATGCATAGGGGCACTTGTACCCCAATGTTTATAGCAGCACTTTCAACAACAGCCAAATTATGGAAAGAGCCTAAATGTCCATCAACTGATGAATGGACAAAGAAATTGTGGTTTATATACATAATGGAATACTACTTGGCAATGAGAAAGGATGAAATATGGCCTTTTGTAGCAATGTGGATGGAAATGGAGAGTGTTATGCTAAGTGAAATAAGTCATACAGAGAAAGACAGATAACACATGTTTTCACTCTTATGTGGATCCTGAGAAACTTGACAGAAGACCATGGGGGAGGGGAAGGGAAAAAAAAAAAAGTTAGAGAGGGAGAGAGCCAAACCATAAGAGACTCTCAAAAACTGAGAATAAACTAAGCGTTGATGGGGAGTGGGAGGGAAGGGAAAGTGGGTGATGGGCATTGAGGAGGGCACCTTTTGGGATGAGCACTGGGTGTTGTATGGAAACCAAGCTAACAATAAATTTCATAAAAAAAAAAATTCTGATTCAAAAGCACACATGCACCCCAATGTTCATAGCAGCGCTATCAACAACAGCCAAACTGTGTAAACAGGCCAAATGTTCATCGGCTGATAAATGGATAAAGAAAATGTGGTATGTATATACAATGGAATATAACTGAACCACCGGAAGGAATGAAATCTTGCCATTTGCAACAATATGGATGGAGCTAGAATGTATTATGCTTAGCGAAAAAAGAGAAGGACAATTAGCTCGCTCATATGTGGAATTTAAGAAAAAAACAGATGAACAAATGGAAGGGGGAAAAATAAAAGAAAAAAGAGAGATGGGAACAAACCATAAGAGACTCTTAATGATAGAGAACAAATTGAGGGTTGATGGATGGAGGTGGGTGAGGGATGAGCTAGATGGGTGACTGGTACTAAGGAGGGCACTTGTTGTGATGAGCACTGGGTGTTGTATGTAAGTGGTGAATCACTGAACCAATACTGCACTTGGAACCAATACTGCACTTTATGTTAACTAACTGAAATTTAAATAAAAATTTGAAAAGCAATAAAAAAAAAAAGGTCAACTTCTCTACTATCATTTTTTCCTCTCAATTTCTTTTTTCAAAGAAGGTCACATGATTTATTTTTAAATATTCAGAAGCAGGAAAACGATTAATTTCTTTTCAGATACATACATGAAGGTAAAACTTTCATGTTTTACCTTCAAAACAAAATACGTATATAAGTTAAAAAAAAAAAACAAAACCCTAGCTTTCAAACCCGGTTAACCTAGGGAATTAATAACACAAAGTCAAGGCAATAGTTACCTGTGGGGAAGAAACCATGAAAAACAAGGGATTCTAAGGTCCTATTAGTGTTCTAGTTCTTAAGGAAAAGGGAAGATTTGTTGTTAATCTCTAAATGATACAGGTATGTTTAAATATACATTGTAGACACATAAACATCACATTAAACAACCATTTTCCCCTCTCAATTTCAAAATCCAGTTATACTGCCTATCCCAAAAAGGGGCCAGGATGACTAATTAAAAACTACTGCTTATACTGAAAATAAATACAAACTAATAAAAATCAAAAAGCATATATCCTATAAAAATTCACTTACAATATATCAACTACATATCAACATTATTAGTACACAAAAATAAAAATAAATTTTATGTATGCTAAATTCCACCCTAAAATCCTAAATACCCTAACCAAATTTTTATTTTCCTAGGTCCTTTACTTCTTTTTTTTTAATGTTTGTTTATTTTTGAGAGAAAGAGAGAGCACACACACATGAGTGGAGGAGGGGCAAAGAGAGAGGGAGACACAGAATGTGAAGCAGGCTCCAGGCTCCTGTGCTATCAACACAGAGCCTGACGCAGGGCTTGAACCCACCAACTGTGAAATCATGATCTAAGCCCAAGTCAGACACTTAACTGACTGAGCCACCCAGGCGCCCCTCCTAGGTCCTTTCCTTCTGATGTCTAACAGTATTTTGCCTTCAAAAGGTATCACATAAATTTATATTCACTTGAATTCCTAAGCCAGGTAACTTCAATAAGGATGATCATTTAGACCAGAAGACTTGACATTCACAACTGGTAGGCACATACCTGAATTTAGGAAGAACTGAGGAGAGTCTCCATGAATGCCCACTGTGCCTGGTCCCAAGGAGTCAGAAAGGGTATTTACAAAGGAAAATACTCCACTCATGATTCCAAAACCCAAGCCAGAAACTAAACAGGAAGAAACACACTGTTAGACCCTTTTTATGTTATGATTTCTCTTCAAATCAAATTTCCAAGGATTAGAGAATATTATTTTTTAAAGGAGAAAAAGGACACATGCTATTGGAGAAGCTGTGGAGAAAGCTGGCTCAGAAAAGATGAGTGCTTGGCTAAATGATAAATAGAGCAAGAATGGTGTAAAAGAAGGGAAATAAACAGTGGAATGTAGCAGAGATATGAAAAGGAGAGAAAAAGATCTAGAAAGGCACAGAAACAATAGGCAAGACAGAGAAAGACACTATGCTGAAGTTCTGGCTTTGGTTTAGGTTAACAGGCTGTAGAACTAATTCTCAACCTTGACCACACATTACAAATATCTGTACCACTTTTAAAATTGAACAGATCTCTTCCCTTTTCTCATGCCAATTCTGTTTAATTATTCCAAAGTGGGTTTTAAACATGAATATATTTTAATGCCTCCCCAGTAACACTAATGTGCAGCCAGGGTTGGGAACTGGGAGCTTAGGACAAGGGAATCAACACAGATAAACTATGTACAGATTCCTCCTAACTCTGCCTCCTACCATTCGTGGGAGGGGGAGGCTAAGGAAAGGTGGAGGTAGGTCTTTGAAGATGAAAAGGTCAAAAACTAAGAGGTCAGAATGTTGAGCTGTCATTACTTTATCAATATCATTTTTAAAACGGGATGCCTGGAATGAAACAGTGTCTAGATTTGGTCTGCCAGGCATAGAGTAAGGGAGTTAATACTTCTCTTGTTTTGGTTAATGTTTCACATCTTGAAGTCTATAACTGTATTCATCTTTGCACACCTACGTCATAATGTATATAGTCAGCTCTCCAAAAATTAATAAGGTAAAATTAAATAAAGCTAAATAAAATGAAAAAAAAAAAAGTCTGAGGGTTCAAAACTGGAACTGATCTTGAGGGATGACTGGATTATAGAAAGTAATTCCTGGGTCAAACAAAGGTGATTCAACTTAGGGACCTAGATCCAGTCTTTAAAACATAATTCTGAAAGAAGACTATACAAGGGTATTAATTATTTAATATGAAAAGTCCTCCTACTATAGCCAAAGTCACGGTAACCATCCAGAGAAGAGAAACATCGCTTAGAAACTGTTAGAGTGTATACATATTAGAAACCCAAGTTTCAAATCTAGTTAATATTTAATGGACACACAGATCACCTGTAATTAGTTCTCTTCATATAATGGTCCTGAAAAGCTAGAAAAAGACACAATGTACACCAACAGGCCAAGGCAGTAATAAAATACTATTTAAAATCTACAAAGGCATAAAAGTAAAAATGGCTCTTATGCCAGGTATGGTTTTTTCTCTTAATGACAACATGCAGTTCCAACTTACCATAGGCCAGCAATCGCATAGAGGGTGCTGTCTCATCTGGGTTTATACTCCTCAAACCCTCATTGGCTTTTCTAAAATAAAACCATACAGACAATTTTTTAAAAGGAAAATACTATATCAGGAAAATACACAAGATATTTCAAAATCTAGATGCTTATTGAGGTTTCTAATCAGGTTATACTCTAAATCTAAAATCCATTTAAACAAAACTCAGAAAATTTTCAATTAACTTAATCGAAATTTACAACCAACATTTTGCCTTTTATCTGACTTTCATGTAGAAGAGAAAAAAATAAGAAAAATGTAAGTAAACAAGCCATCAAGGATTGGGTTTAGTAAGAAAAAAAGTATGGTTCTACTTTCTGAGCTCAGTAAATATTTAATTCAATATCCTATGGCATCTATCACTCTGAATTGTTTTCTCTTTCAAAAGTACTATATCTTCAATCCCAGTTTAGTGGTACTTTATACTATCTCCTGCCTGGGTTATAGTTATGTTGCTACCCTCCCTTCTACCTTCCACTTCATAGGACCTAAATTATACTCATCCTCCAAAGTCTCACTTACTCAGCAGTGTCTCAAAGAAACCACCTTTGCCAGTGACTGGTAATTGCTATTATCTCCTTACCCCCTTTTTTTAGTGCTTATTTTTGAGAGACAGTGTGAGTGGGGGAGGGGCAGAGAGAGAGGAAGACAGATAATCTGAAGCAGGGTCCAGCTGTCAGCACAAAGCCCTACGTGGGGTTTGAACTCACGAACCGTGAGATAATGCCTTGAGCCAAAGTTAGACATCCACTCACTGAGCCACTCAGTGAGGGATCTAGGTCCCTAAGGTGCTCTAGTTTCTTATTCTTAAATCCTAGAATACCCATGGTCTGAACTCTTATATGAGTACTTAACCTGGTCTTCGGATGATAAAAGTATTGAACATATTTGTTTCATATCCCAATCAGGCTTCAGATAAGAAATAATCAGAGGAGAATAAAATGCTGCCCTCAGAAAAGGAGATAAATGAATACCTAAATGAAACATTAAAATACTGCTCAATGAGAAATGATCTTCAGAGTGATCATATCTGTGCTGTGAACAATTCAGAAACTTACCGTGAGTCCCTGCTCCCATGCAGATGTATGTAGGAATGCAAGATGTGGCTGGTCTGTTCCACTACTGTCACTATTACTAACATTTGTTGGCTAGAAACTCTGCAACAATGATCCTGACTCCAAGGATATCTACATTATATTTACTATAAAGTATATTTGTTAAAGCAATAAAGAAACTGAACGTTTTAGACTGATTTCTTAGCAAATGCGGAAACAAAATGAGTTGGGTTAACTCTAAAAATAGAAAATTTAAATTAACCAAAACATACTTATATTCTGGGCATTGTGTTAATTTAAATTTCAAGGTACACATATTCAGTACAGCTGGCTTATTCATTACATAAATATAAATATCACGGATTTCTTTAAATTAAGGCAATGCGGGGACGCCTGGGTGGCTCAGTCGATTAAGCGTCTGACTTCAGCTCAGGTCATGATCTCACGGATTGTGAGTTCAAGCCCCGCGTTGGGGTCTTTTGCTGACAGCTCAGAGCCTGGAACCTGCTTCAATTCTGTGTCTCCCTCTCTCTCTGCCCCTTGCCTGCTCACACTGTTTCCCTCTCTAATATAAATAAACATAAAAAAAATTAAAAAAAAAAAGTAAATTAAGGCAATGCAGAATTCAACCAAAATAGCAATAAACATAATGAAAAAGGCCTTTTGCTTTTCCAGACTCAAGACAAACAATATGCGATTTCAGGGTACTCCATTTAGAAGCATTATTTGGTAGCAAGGACATTGACATTAAGTGCCTGTCACCATCTTTCTCTGGAGCAGTAACCAACTAAAATGATCAATTTTTCTAAATAAAATAAAATAACCTGTCACAAGAATGTTATTAAAGGCTAATTAAAGCTTAGAAAAAGGGGCACCTGGGTGGCTCAGTAGGTTAAGCATCTGACTTCAGCTCAGGTCATGATCTCAACAGTTCATGGGTTTGAGCCCTGAGTTGGGTTCCGTGCTGATTGCATGGAGCCTGCCTGGCATTCATTCTCTCTCTCTCCCTTTCTGTCCCTCCCTGACTCGTGCTTTCTCTCTCTCAAAATAAATAAATAAACTTAAAAAAATAATAAAGCTTAGAAAAAATGCTTAGAGACATATATGATAGTAATAATCTCTATCAACAAATGGACGTAAGAATACAACAGTATCATTAAATTTTGGAGGATCTGTTTAAATTGCTCAATAATGAATAAAAGATTTTTGCTATCTGGTATAGCAAAGTACTGCTAACACAAATATATTAAATATATAATTTCAAAAGTTTAATAAACTTCCTCATTCCACATTACAAATTTGTGACAGGAAAGGTCAATGGCATTAACAGTTCTCAATGCTAACATTAGGAAATGAAAAAGTAGTTTCCATATTCCTGATGGACAGCGTTTTTGACAGTTTTACTGAAGTGGAAAATTCTTTGTTTGCATTTATTACTATTTTCAAGAACATAAAAGAAAAAGTCCAATTTTTAAAATACAAACTTTGAAAAACTACTGATAAATCATGTTTTCTTTGTCTTCTTTTGTGTATGTGTAGTAAGAGACAAACAGTATCAAAAAATATGCATATAAACATTCCATTTTAGAAATTTTTAAAAATAGATTATGCCTTTTAAGAAACTATAATAAAGATTATCTCTTTTCTATAAATAGAAGATTTTCTAAAATTAGGAAATATTTATGGTATCAGCACTGTAAGACAGAATTGGATTAAATTACAAAAGGTTAACCCAAGCCAACATTTTTTTAATGTATATTTTAGGTAATGTATAGGCCCATAATTTGGATTTTTTAAAAAATTAATATAGGAAGAGCTATCACTTGTGGCCACATGCCAGTTTCTCAGGGTACAACTCTTTGCTAGGGTGAAAGTTATTATTCATTATTCAAGATGAAGTACTTTTCCTAAAGCCTGACCCATGAAATACAACTATGAGATTACAATAATTATTTTGATTCAATTTCATATATGTAAAAAAAAAAACAGTGCAAAATGTTCACATTTTAATCTTGGCACCAAATTCGGATAGCAAATATGTGATTAAGGCAGTACTTTAAAGTTGAGAACCCACTTTAACAGTGAAGATAGTTAAAATATCGACTGAACCAAAGTTCCTATATTTAAATACAGCATAGCATAAGACAACAACTTAAATGTATTTATATGTTAGTCATGAATAAAGTATCATAATCATTCTCAAACTTGTTTTAACACATAACTACATGACAGCCAATATGTCTAAAATGTGCTAGGAAGATATGGTACAATAATCCAAAGTTTCAGCAAAGATGCATTTTGCAATGGCAAATAAAGCCACCTATTATTTTTTAAACGTTTATTCATTTTTGAGAGACAGAGTGTGAGTGGGAGAGGGGCAAAGAGAGAAGGAAACAGAGAATCTGAAGCAGGCCCCAGGCTCTGAGCTGTCAGCATGGAGCCCAACATGGGACTCGAACCCAAGAACCGTGAGATCATGACCTGAGCCTAATTCAACCAACTGAGCCACTCAGGTGTCCTTAAAGGAACCTATTAATACAGGTTTGCCGTGTTACCTGGTTGCTAATTTTCAAAGGCCCTTTCAGAGGAGTAAACATGGTTTCCCCAGAGAGCCAAAGAGGCTTCACTGAACTTGGGGGCCTGAGAGCCATCAGACTGACCTGTAATTCCTTCCACATATGGCCCCACTCCCTCACTACCCTTATTAAAAATGGTAATGTTCAGCCTGCGGTCCTTTAGAAACATAGGACAGTGCAAAATAAAAGGTTGCATTCCAGGTAGACACCATGAAGAACGAAGGTGGTAACGAACGGCAGATTTAGCCACTCCAGGCAAGTTGGGTTACAGACCTAAAGCCCTAAGGGGTTATTAAGCCCATATCCCTACACTGTAAAATTGTTCAAAATTAACCTATTTCAAAATCAGGATCATCATGTGGAAAATGTAAAACTAACATGAGCCAATGATGTTGCTGACAGGAAAAAAACAGTGCAATCTGAGGCTGAGTTGTTCAGAGGACAGTGCCCAGTCAAGGGTGGGAAGGGCCACTGCTCGGTACCACTTCGACCACAGCAGAGTGCTGTGCTGGTCTTAAGCACAGGTAAACTCCAGGCACTAAAAACGGGGGTGTCTAGTGGCGTAAAGAACAGAGATGGAATAGGTTTGGAAGCCATATCTACGTCTTCTGAGGGCCAGGTGAAGAACTGAGGTATGGGTAGCCTTGTAAGAGACAAGACAACAACCATGTAACAAAGATTTCATTTGGCCATGTGGGGCAGAGGTCAGAAAGAGGGAGACTTTGTCTACCTTAATATATTCTAAAGTTAAAATTAAATTTTTGAATGAAAGTAACTGCTGCATACCAGAAACATCCACAGGTGAATAGATGGTCCATCTGTTAAGGGTACTGTACTCCTGTGGAAACTGAAAAGTAATTGTCGGTATTTTGTTTTTGCTCTTTAATATTTCCAGAAACTAGGGGAAATATCATTTTTAAACCTGTTCTAAGATAGAACTTTTGCTTCTAAGCAGTAGCTTCCTGGGTTTGTTATTTGTAATTAAAACAGCTTCAGTGTTAAATTTCAATATCTGTTATTAAAAGCAACAAGTAAAAAAAATAGAGAAGGCCTGGCATAGTGGCAAGAACAAATTATCAGAAGCCTATTACAAGAGATGTCGTTGAGGCTCTGTCTTGGGTTTCATCTATGAAATTCGTGGAACGCCTTAATCATCTCATTTGCAGAAATAAAAAGAGCACACATCACTTTATTAATTCTTACTACATAATCAAAGTCAACCTCATGACTGCCTGAAAGAAAACATGGTCCCAAGATCAAGCTGTGTTTCAAATCAGCGGTTTCATGTGAGGTCTTCATGGGTCCTACAGACAACCTATGACCAAAAAATGAAACTCAAGACAATGGCTTCTTTTTAAATCTATTTTTCTATTATAGATATGAAATGCCATGAAATATCACAAAATAAACCCCAGTTTTCCCCTAATGCATTTAAAACAGTGGTAGGCATAATCTCCACAAGAATTATTTATTTTAAGTGGCAGCAAAAAGAAGCACACAGAAATTCTAACCTGGAACAGTTTTTCTTGTTGTTTCAATAACTCTTTCTCTGGCTTATTTTTCTGTAAGACACTTATTTTCTTCTAACATACAATGTACCTTCCTGTTCATTCATTTGTCATCTCTTTCCACTATAAAATAACCTCTGTGAAGACAGAAACTGTCTTTTACTCAGGATGTATCATTCCCAGTGCACAGGATAGTGCCTGGCACTAATTCTGAAGAAGTATTTTTGGAATGAGTGAATGAATGGAGTTAAAATACTCAGTTAAAATATTCAGTATTTTCAGGCTGAACATGTACAATTCCTTGACTTTCAACTCTGTTAGGAAGACACGGACCCTCAAACACCACACTATATTAACATTTTCAAACTACTAAATCATAATTCAAGTATAAATGCAAAGAAAGGTAAAGCAAACACTTAACTTACTTCAAAAGTTTATAATATGCAAATCGAAACATTTCTTGGACAAGGACAGAGACTAACACTCCCAAGATCAGCAGATATTTCTGTATTGGTCCATCTTTGTTGTCAGTAATGGTTCTTGCCATGAACCAAAAAAGGGACGAAAACAGCAGAGATACCAACCAGAAAAAAGCTCTGAAAATTAGAGGGGGGGAAAAAGGTTAAGTGAACAGGATTAATAAAGACTTAAAAGTGAAAAAAAAAAAAAACAACCCCTACTTGAAAAGGAACAGATTTCCTGACTCCTTAACAAGGGGGGGGGGGGGGGGAAGTCCTCATAAAGTGATGCTTGGATCAACTGTTCTTCATCACTGGTTCGTTTTCCCCAGGGAGACGAACATGCCCTCCAAGAGGAATGTGAGCTTTTTCCTAACTTTTTTTTTTCAGCGACTCTGCTATTTCTAAGTACATCTGCAGACTACTTGCCAAGGGCCGTTTAGCTAGAAACTTGGTTATTTGCTACTCTTCCTAATTAAGGCTTTGCCCAGTGATGTGTAAGTATGAGCCTTTTCCAGAAAAACGTCTACATCTCTATTAACACAGTGATTAGTATAAAATTCAGAGGTTGGAAACCGCTGATGGTTGAAAATCTAAATCAGTTTTCCAGTCCCGCTTTTGCAACATACCTGCGGATTTTAAATGATTATAACCAGCTTTACAAACCTTTTGCCCAAATCTCTATTGTGTTTAAAAGGACACCTGTGATGCAGCACTTTCACTACAGCTGCGAGAGGTGAAACAGCTCAGAGAAGGTGGGAATCACTGGCCTACCAAGGCTGTTTCTCCTGGTACTGAGACTCAAGGGAGGAGGGGGACGTGGGGAGCCCCGGGAAGGCTGCAGGACAGGTGAGAACCGGGATTATGACCACCTTCGCCACCAGAGTTCAGTATTTACCAAGCTCCTGCCAGGAGATGCACTGACAGGTGCGTCGGTGTTTTCACAGGTTTCCAGCCTTTGGCTGTCCTTCTGGGGAGCATTAAGGAAGAAAATCCATAGCCCGAATCCCCCCCTCCCCCAGACATTCCGAAGTGGCTGATCCGGGGTAGGGGGTAGGCATGCGTATGTTTTAAAAGCACCTAAGCCCCAGGTGCTAATGTGCTCTTAACCCCTTCGGGATTACAGATGCTTGTGAGAATCTGAGGGAAACTAGAGACCCCCCCCCCCCTCAAGAAATATAAAAGGTGAATATGTGAACTTACCCACAATTTTTTCATGCAATTTTAATGGGTTCACGACTCACTAAAGCCCACCCATGGACCCTCGGCAAAAACTCAGGAGCCAAGCATCAGGGTTTTCTGAGACCCAGTGTGAGCTCCTTCCCCAGAGCCCCCACTGTGGGGTCCCGGGGCTCCTGTTCTTTTCCCGCCGACCCTCGGAGGACGAGGAGTACTAGGGGACCGGGGTCCCGGCTCAACCCTCCCAACCTTTCTCCCCTCCAAGCCCAACAAGATCGAGCCGTTTGGTGCGGACGCCGGGGGTCGCCGGTATCTCCGGCGGGGGAGGGGAGCCCCGGGCCTGGGTTTCCCGGCGCAACCGCCTCACCCGATGATGAGGAAGATGACGCGCAACGGCTCAGTGGCGATGGTGAAGATGTAGAGGGCCAGCGCAGGCCCGAAGGCAATGAAGGCGCAGCCGAAGAACACGGCCGCCGTCATGGCGACCGCGGAAGCCGGCCCGGAGGCCTGGCGGGGACTCGAAGTACGCCAGGCGCCGACAGAGCTCAGCGCCGCGCGGGGGCGGGAGCAGGGCGCGACGGCGGGGGCTGGAGGCGGGGCGCGGCCGAGGGGGCTGGAGGCGGGACGGAGGCGGGGCGCTGCGGAGGGGCTGGAGGCGGGAAGGGGGCGGGGCGCGGCGGAGGGGCTGGAGGCGGGGAGGGGGCGGGGCGCGGCGGAGGGGGGGCTGGAGGCGGGACGGGGGCGGGGCGCGGCGGAGGGGGGCTGGAGGCGGGACGGGGGCGGGGCGCGGCGGAGGGGGCTCGAGGCGGGGCGGGAGCAGGGCGCGACGGAGGGGGCTCGAGGCGGGGCGCGGCGGAGGGGGCTGGAGGCGGGGCGCGGCGGAGGGGTCTGGAGGCGGGGCGGGAGCAAAGCGAGACCGCGGGGGCTCGAGGCAGGGTGCGGCGGAGGGGGCTGGAGGCGGGGCGGGAGCAGGGTGCAAAGGTGGGGGGCTGGAGGCGGGACGGGGGCGGGCGCGGCGGAGGGCTGGAGGTGGGGCGCGGCGGAAGGGGCTGGAGGCGGGGCGGGAGCAGGGCGCGACGACGGGGGCTGGAGGCGGGGCGGAGGGGCGGGACGCGACGGAGGGGGCTGGAGGCGGGGCGGGGCGCGGCGGAGGGGGCTGGAAGGGGGCGGGGCGCAGCGGAGGGGGCTGGAAGCGGGGTGGGTGGTGGGGCGGGGCTCGGCGGAGGGGGCTGGAGACGAGGCGGGGCGGGGCGCAGCAGGGGGGATGAGGCGGGACATGGAGAAGGGGGAGGGGCGGAGCGCGGCGGAGAGAGAGGGCGGTGCAGGGGCGCTGGGGGCGGGGCGGAGGGTGTTTGGGTGAGGCGTAGGGAACTGGGGCAGGCGGGACGGGTTTTAGCATAGAGGGTTGGTGGCAGGTTGGAGCGGGGCGGAGGGATGTTGGGGCGGGGCGGAGGGGGTGAAGCGCTGATGCCGGAAGGCGGGGCGGAGGCCGGGCCTCATCGCCAAGCTCCCGCCCCACCCCCCGAAGTGGGCGTTTAGGGCCGACCGGATTCCGAGGTACCCTTCCCTGGGTACCTGGCGACGTTAGCCTGGGGCCCCGAGCCCCCGAAACCACCATCACCACTCCTACACTTAGATCAGGCCGCGGGTGCCGCTCCCGCTTTGGAGCCTGAACGGGGGAAGATTCCAGATCCCCTAAAGAAATATAGCGCCGGACAGAAACAGGATTCCATTTCTAAATAAAGTTGTCAATTTTAACTTTTTAAGTAAAAGTTAAATGTGTCTTTTTAAAGCACATTTTGCCATTTGCACAGTTGCGGGAACTTCGTGCTCCATCGTATATAAAACCCAAGCCGGAATAGCGGTAACCTAGGTGATAACTCACACATACGAAATAGTGGTGGACGAAGCTGTCCTCAGGGTTGTTTCTATTTATGTTGTCCCCTCACTCCCAGGTCTTCGAAAAGATGTTTTTGAAGACATTCTCCGGTTACCCCCCACTCTATACGAACAGTAAAATCTCCCTGCTCTGTTTTCACTTACTCCTTTGTGTCCCCGATTAAAATGTAAATTTTTAGGGGGTAGGGGCTTTGTTTTGTTTTGTTTTGCTGTTTCCACACACCTAGAAGGTGCTGACTAAATATCTGTTAAGTGAACTAAACAATTTAAAAGATGGAACTTATAAACATTTGCTACTTTATATTAATGGAACAACTTCTGAGAGGTTTAAGAATTAAAATCAGAAGGTTAAGTTCCTGGATTTCACATCTAAGATTTTTCTCCATGTTTAAAGGGAATAATAATGATAATAATACCTTATGTGTTATTTTGAGGATTGTGCCTGCACAGTAAGTGGTATATAAGTGTTAGCCATTCCTACTCAGTCTTTAATATCATGAATAAAGCTCTTGGAAATGAACACTGAAAAGAGAAACACTGGTAGCCAGGACCTGACTGAAAATATTTTGCATCTCGTCTCTGATAATGGGCTTTCAAATAATACAACTACAAGTATTTACTTCCTTTTTTTAAAGTTTATTTTCTTTATCTTGACAGAGAAAGAGAGAGGTAAGGGCAGAGGGAGAGAGAGAGAGAGAGAGAGAGAGAGAGAGAGAGAGAATCTTAAGCAGACTCCACACTGTCTGATGCAAAGTCTGATGCAGTACAAAGTCTGATGCAGGGCTAGATATCACAAAATGTGAGACCATGACCTGAGCTGAAATCAAGAGTCAAAAGCTTAACAGACTGAGACACCTGGGCATCCCTACAAGTATTTAATTATGATAAAACGTCACCTTTGCTCACTGAAAACAGACATATATACTTTCCATTTACTCCACAATATAGTTCATTTTGAAATGTCTTATATAGTACCTACTGAAACTCAGGTTGAGACCCACAGTTCAAAATGATGGAGTGACTCACCATTACATATTCTTTTAGTTCTATCCTGAATCAAAGTTACCAGATGCAATTCCATTACTTCAGCTCCATGCAGAAATGTCTTCACGAAGCATAATGGACTCATGTCCTTAGCATAAATTAAGATTTTTATACCACAAATGGCCATCTACATTTTTCCTGCATATTTTATAAAACTTTATCATTGTTCAATATCTTTAGTAGATCCCAACTTTACTACTTGAGTTCAGGGCTAGAAAAAAGTTTTGTTTCTCCCGATACACATGCTCAGCTTTGAGAGCTAACTCATCATATTCAGGCTTCATTGCACTCTCAGGAAGCTTCGAGCTAAATTTAATAGTCAGTTATAGCAACTATTCTGGTTTTTTTTTTAGCATTATAATTACTGCCATGACCTCAGAAAACGACGTATTCTTTTATCCCTATTTTAATGATTTGATTACCCTAATTGTAACTAAGATCTTGTGTCTTGGTTAAAGCTGCCTCAAATATCTTGTAATAGGCAACTCAACAGGCAGAACTGTAAGTTGGGGCAATTTGTATTCATAGTGTCTTGACCATATTTCAGTTCAATCTTAGTCCTCAAATCCACTTAAAAACAACGGGAAGGTAATGTAAAATGTAATGGGTCTGCCACCTCCCCCCCACCCCCATCAGTAAAGACATCTTTAACTGATGTCTTTTGGAAGAGAAAAGAAAGCAACTAGACCAAATTGGAAAAATCACCAAGAAAATAGTCATCTTCAGCATTCACGGTTATTTACTGGAAAAACTGATTTCAAGTTTTCTCTGAATAATAGCACCTTACATTTATATAATGCATTGTTATTTGAAGAACACTTTCACACTGACTTCAACAATTCTGTTTACAAGAGAGGAGTTTGAGGCTAAGCAGCAGTGCTATTGACTCCTCAAGCTTTTATGCACTATTAATGTCCCCTGAAAACTTGAAAACATAAGGTACTAAGTGATGATGGTTAAATCCCTAAGAGGTGACTGGCAGAAAGAGGCTGGCACATGGTATGGCTCTGGATATAGACTGCTGGGAATTCCTCAGAATTGGGTGCATGTGGGAAGCTGGGTGTGGGCAGGGAGGTTGGGGGGGGGGGTACAAAAGTAATACTAATACCACATTTTAGCAATTTATCAGATAAGGCTTTGAGATACCTACGTGTAACTCACAAGATACTAATGAACTCACTTGAGCTTTGTTTCTGGTAGTGCTGAGAGATTTAGAGTTACTCAACCATCTATTCATTCATTCAAAATGCATGCTGAATAGCGATGAAGTTATCAGGCACAATGCTGGGCAAAGGGAATCCACCAGGAGCCAGATGTGCTCCTGTCTCCGTGAAGATTACAGTCTAGTGGGAAGCCGGATAGGCAGGTATAGGGTGCTGTGAGAATGTATAGGAAGAGGGAAGGGCACCCAGTCCAGATGTGTGAGGTTTTGCTAAAGAGAACATGCACTCACTCAGGTCTCTGTTTAGGAGTTAGCAAAGATGAGAAGCAGGGGAGAAATGGATGGACAAGTGGAAAGCCCTCAAAGTGAAAGAAAGCAGGGCATTTCTGAAGGACAGAAATTAATTTTATTTGCTATGGGGGAATTCTTATATATTCCCAGAACCAATATTGGAAAACCCAAATTTTGAAGGTAGGACACATGAAGAAAAGGAGAGAAAAAGTTTACTCAATTTATCAATACATAGGTAGCATTCTGGGTGATTTATTTTATTAAAAGGAAATTCTGTATTTAATAAAGACTAAAATAATGTAAGGTAAGGGCTAGAATAAAAACCAGATAATGAAGCTCGTCTTTTTCTTGCTATACTTACTGAGGCATTGATGAATTTACTTTAAATTTTTCTCTAAGAAGTAAATGGGGGAAAAAACTCCTAAATTACTTAGCTTTCTTCAACAACATGTTAATTTTGATGAAGTTCACTGATTCCTTCAACGCTTATTAAACACCTACTATGTGCCAGGCTCCTTACTGGATACCGTAGATTCAAGCTCCTGGGAGCTTAGAGTCTAGTGGGAAGGAAATAAGCAGACAATTTGAATCTGGTACAGTGACACTCTGGGCCTACAGAGGAGGGGGCTCCTAACCTGGATGGGTTGTGCAGGAAGTCTTCCCAGAAAAACCCTTAGTAAGTCTTGAAAGATAAGGAAGAGTTAGCCAGAAAAGGGGTAGGGAGTCAGCAGAAGGAGTAGCATAAGAAAAGGAATGACAAAACGTGGTGTATTACTGGTGACATTTAAAACGGGTATGAGTTAGGGTATGACAAGATCCAAGGCTGGAGAGAAAGATGTGGGGGTGGTAAATGGCTTTGTTTGCCAGGCTAAAGAGTTTAGCTTTTTATACCCCAAGGTATGAGGTATCACTGAAGGATTAAATTTGGCAGTGATAGAAGATTCCAGTTTATTTTTTTTTAATTCTTATTTATTTTTTAGAGAAAGAGAGAGAGAGAAAGAGAGAGAGTGGGGGAAGGGGCAGAGAGAGGGAGACACAGAATCCAAAGCAGGCTCCAGGCTCTGAGATCTCAGCACAGAGCCCGACGCAGGGCTCAAACTCACGAGCCGGGAGGTCATGACCTGAGCCAAAGTCAAAGGCTTAACTGACTGAGCCACCCAGGCGCCCCTGAAGATTACAGTTTTAAAAGCCTGTTGGCACTGTGAAAACCGGCTTGGAGGAAAAGAAGATTCGACACTGGGCGACTGGTTGGGAGAGGTTGCAGACATCTGGGCGAAAGATGACGAGGCCTGAACAAAGACAGAGGCAGAAACAATGAACAAGTGGACAGATTAGAAAGAGATTAAGGTGTTTGATCTGTAAGACTTGGAGGCTACTGAGCATGCAACTCTTGATCGCGGGGTCATAAATTTGGGACCCGTGTTGGGCAGAGAGATTACTTAAAAATAAATCTTCAAAAAAAAAAAAGAATGCTCCAAAGGGGAACCTGGCTGGCTCAGTCAGCAGAGCGCGCAACTCTTGATGTCAGGGTTGTGAGTTTAAGCTTCACGTTGGGCGTGAAGCCTACTTAGTTAAAATTAAAATAAATAAATAAATAAGACTTGGAGGCTAGTGAACTGTGTACAGGTCTAAGTAGGTGATGACGCTATCTATCACAAGGAAGAAAAAAAGGAGACAGAAGAGCTTTTTCCTCTTAGGTTTAAGGGCTGTTGGTGGGAACTGCTGGGGAGGAGGAAAGGTGGAGAGCTGAGGATGAGTTTCAGACTGTATTTGATGTTCGAGGTACCTGTAGCAGATCCCAGGAGACATGTCCGGTGGGCAGATCGACTTGGAAGTCTGACCATCTGCAAAGAGGTTGGGGCTAGAGATATAAACTTGAAAGCTGTATTAGTTTCCTATCATTGCTGTGACAAATAATCACAATTTAGTGGCTTTAAAGCAACACAAATCTATTCTCTTCAGAGTTCTGGAGGGCAGAATTATGAAATACACCTTACCAACCTGTTAGGGCCAGGTTGGTTCCTTTTGGAGACTTTAGGAGAAAATCTCTTCCCTCACCTTTTCCAGACCCCAGAGGCTACCTACATTCCTTGGCTCACAGCCCGTCACGATCACACCTTTTCTCCCTCTGTTTCTGTCATCACATAGTTTCTGTTTGATTCCAACTCTTCCTGTGTCCCTCCCATAAAGACTCTTGAGATTACATGCTCCCCACCCTCCGATAATGCAGGACAACCCCCCATTTCAAGATCCTTAACTTGATCATATCTGCGAAGTCCCTTTCCCTGTATAGAGTAACAATCACAGGTTTCAGAGATTAGGACATGAACATCCTTGGGGGCCATTATTCAGCTGACCACAGAAGTTATGAACATTTAAAAGCCATGAAAAGGGATGAAATTATTTTTGGAAAACGTGGAAAACCAGGAGAACACTGTCACAGAAGCCGTCACGAGAACATTTCTAGGAAGAAGAGATATACTGGTCAAATGCTGCCAAGAGGTTAACCCAGATAAGGACTGAAAATTGTCAGCTACTTTAGCAACTAGGCAACTGTAAATACAATGTCAGTGAAGTGGCAGGGGTGGAAGCCAAACTGGAGGAGAGCTGAGGGATCAATGAAAACTGAAAAACTGAAGACAGTAACTGTAGTCGACTCTTTGAAGAAGCTTAGCTACAACAGAAGAGGAAAAAGGGCAATAGGTGAGACAGAGACGAGGCCAAAGGCTGGATCAACTTCCAAGTTGATCTGCCTACTCTAGACATCTCCCCTGGGATCTGCTGCAGGTACATCAAACATCAGGGCTGCTTAGATGCTGAAGGGACAGGGGTGACACAGGAGAAGGGTGCAAAGGTAGAAGAGAAAGAGCTGCGAGTTCTCTGAAGGGTAGGGGGGGAGGAAGAGTTCAGAGAAGAGGCAGTGGTGCAAAGTGCACAGAATGGAAAAGATGCCTCTATTCCAAAAGGAAGGAGTGAGGATGAGGGTTGGCGATGGGCAGCCAGCCCATAGGAAGCTATCGGTTGGGGAGGAAGAGGTGGCTAAGAACCTCGTGTTTGATTGATGCTTTTCTCTGTGAGGCAGGTGGTGGAAGACCTATCTACTATGAGTGAAGGGAGAGAAGTAGGAAGCTCGAGAGCCGTGAACGTTCAAAATGGTGGTGGGGCTGAATGCAAAGGCTATGGCCAGGAATGTGCACAAGCATAGTGGCCAGGAATGTGCACAAGCATAGTGGTAGGACAGCAATAGGTCCAGGGCCTCAATCCATGGGATTTGGAAGGGAAAACAAAACAACAGAAACTACACTTGTGAGTGAGGACTAAGAAGGGAAGGCTACAGTTCTAGAATAGAACAACCTCAGTGTATGCTGATGTAGGTATGAGCAGATGTGGCCATTTTTCTAAGTTTTAAACAACTTCAAGCCAGATATGTTTGCTAACATATCTTAAGTCTACCACGGTTTGAATCACACACGCTTAGCAAATTTGAAGAAACATTTTTTAAACGTGCAGTCCACTTCAGAGTCGGGGGTGTTTTCATTATGTAGTTTTTATTTTAGACGAACATTATTGTAAAAAAAAGTTCACCTGGAATAAAGTCCATTAAAAAAAAAAAACACAGCATCAGTTATCAGTATACAGTTAATGAATTGGCTTAAACAAGATTAACCACATGACAGGTTCACTTTATCTGCAGGAGCTTTTCACAATAAGCCGTTGAAGCAAAAAAAAAAAAAAAAAAAAAAAAAAAATGCCGAAACATACACAGTAGGACAATTCTATGGAAAGACTAGATATTTCCCACTAGGGGCATGATTTTAATCAAATCGTTTATGAGTTTTGCATTAAAGGAACTACAGTGTCAGCTGCAAACAAACAAAATAAAACCCATCTGTAAGGCCATAGGAATGAATTATAATAATTAAATTCACATTTTAAAAAAGGTAAGAAAACGAAACAAGAAGTTTCTATTAGTTCTTGGCAATAAGAAATGCAATTGCATATGGCACAAGCATTGCAAAAAACAAAGGAAAATTTGAAAATATCCCTAAAATAACTGTTTGCTAATTTTCACTTCTGTAAATTTGTCATTTAGAATTTTTTCATATTGACCATGACTCCCATTAATATTATTAGTCTAAAAAAAAAAAAGACTGATTTTCCTGTAAAATTGTGCTGGGATTTAAATTTTTATTAGCATATCCTGTACCTCTAGGACAAGGAATTTCATTTTTAGACATTCCTTTTTCCTCCCTTCTTTGGATATCACAAGAAGGAAAAGGAATGGTCCTTTCTGTTAAAAGAAAAATTCTAAAAACCCGACAGCAGAAATGAGTGCTTAAAATCTGAGCTAAGTAAATCAACGTAATGAAATGCTGTTTTAAAATTTGAAGCTCAGAAGTCCATCTTTAAAGATTAAGTACTAAATTTATAAAGAAATCTAAGTCATGAACTAGAAAAGAAAGTCTCCTTAAATGTATCACTTACTGTTCACAGGAAAAACTTTATAAGTCTTAATACAGATTCTCAGCATTCAGAATCCGTAAAATGGAGTTATAATCTCTTACTTAGAAATTTCTGCAAACATTTATCTATATTGCACAGCTAAATTTCTTAATGTAGACAGGGCGAGAATACCTTTTTTGCACTAAGTGGATATGACAAGTATGTTCTATTCTAAAGTAAACTATCTCCTACCTCTTCCAATGATGTCTTTAGTCCAAAACAAAACATAAAATCTAAATGGTGCCGGATGCTTAAAGGCTGGCTCACTGTTTTTCTACCAGGTATTAGAATACTAGTTAGCTAAATGAGGTATAATTAAAAAATAGTCCTTCAGAGTAAAGAGTATAGTCTTCGGAACATTTATAACAAAGACTGCACAAAATGCTCACGTAAATAGTAAGAAACCCTGTGGCGCCTCCTAACCGACGCACAGGTGGTTATTTTCTCATAATCTGTATGAAGTAAAACATAGCGAAAATAAATTCCCAGCGAAACGTCTTACAATCAACTGGTTTACATGCTAACTTAGTTACAGCACATTTTCATGGTCTGACATCCTCAGACTCTATTTGAAAAGGTCTAGTCCAATCATTGTCAAAAATTCGCACACTGACAATAAAGTGCAGCCACCGAACCACTAACTGCTGCCAAAGTCTGCGTGTACCTTTCCCCTAAGACCACAAACATGTTCACGCAAAACTAGATTTCTTCAGTTTCAGCAGGGAACAGACAATTATCTGTCACTAAATTCATCTACAAATAGAAAAAATAATGCACTGTAGGTACATTATGAAGCAAAGTGGAGTATTTATTGGGGCATTTTACCATGCAGAAAGGGAATTTCCTATGGTCTTAGCTCAAATTATATACAATTCAGCAAAGCTACATGTAAGAAAATAGCAAGGACAATTTATTTCTATATAACAGAGCATATATCCCCAAATTGCTGCTACTTCAAAGAGCACTTTTAGACTCATCACTTTTACAGGCTCTCTCAAAGGGAAATTCATGGAGACTAATTATTAACCCATATAAGACAAAAGAAGAGAGAAGGAATAAATCAGAAGCAAAGCATTCTGTTAAAAAAAAAAAAAAGTCTAACCACAGAAAATGTCAGTTTTGGTTTGCAGACAACCCCTGAGATATAAATCAAAGTGTTAAGACACCAAATAGTCAGAGGTAAATTACTAGAATTACATTCATACATGGTGTCATAGCACTTGCCTTTTAGAAAGTACTTTGTTACCATTCAGAAAGCTTAACCGCTTGGATATTTTTTCGGAAAATTAGCAAAGACAAGATGTTTCTAAGAAATTATTTTTTCTTTCCAAAAATGTATCTAATTTTAAGACGGTAGATGTACAATCAGCTTTCAATCGAGCAATTACTGATTATACTGGGACACCAGCAGGTGCCTCTAAACCGATAGGTAAATAAAAAAAAAAAATCAAGAAGGCTGAAATTTGTCAGCATTTTTAGCGTATCCATCAAAAATAGCTCTGGTATATTTGCTGCTGCTAAACTGGACGTAAGTTTTCAAACAAGTACTAAATAAAGGCTGACTGGTCCAAGCATTCTAACGGCTAGGTCTTAACTTGAAGCACAATGCTCTGTGGTAACAAGCAATCCATTCCCATTTTCCCCTCCACTCTAAACTATCAAGCATGGTGGTACCCTCCATGAAACAAAACGGACCTAACAGGAAGAGTGATTATTAAGAGAGTTCATTTCCCTAATCACCGATTTATTACTCCCTTCTGTGTTTTGTCACTGAAGGCTAGGATAAAAGCAATGTCAAAATTATCTGAATTTGGCACATAAGTTAACACTAAATACTTTTTTTTTTCTTAAGTGAAGGTTTCATCTACAAAAGGTATATCAGTACCAGTGTTTGGTGAGAAAGGCAGCTAAGCTCTTGGTTGGCGTTGACCCAAATGACTGGACCAAGTTCTGTAACAATGAACCTGAACAGATGGAACTGGGTTCTACGCATTCAACAACAGCTGTTTTAGAATGGAAACCTTACTCATATTTTCTCTAACAAAAGGGCAAGACTTTTCCTAGAGGCTGCACTAGGTCTAGGTCTAATTATCTTTATTTAAAAGAAAAAAAAAAAGAAGCCCAAATAAAACCAGAATAAAAAATCATTATGTTTACCATCACCAAGAGCTATCTCTATTAAATTTATATCAACAAGTTAATCTCTCTCCCTGTAGGTAAGCTTTCTACGAACAAAGGTCTAAATACAATTCTTGTTAACTCTTGCAGACAGGGATTACAGTAGGAACTGGGTATTACAAACGAAACCAGCAAGCGAGGGAGTGAACCTAAGAAAAAAATATATCACATATGCTGATGTGACAGAACAATAGGACGCTGAAATAAAACCCAAATGGTACGTCTCTCTGCCTGTACAAAATTCAGCTCAAGAAGTTCACAATTAGAAACAGACAACAATTTCAAATATGTTATGTTTTAGATAACTGAGCACTTACAACAGGTCAAAAATAGGAAAGAACAGTGAATACAAACCCCAGGAAAAGTGAGCTTAAGGTGATTTCCAAATGTAGCTTCTACAGATGAGGCAGAGGTAATCAATTGAAAAAGTGATTTCTTCAGCTACCCAAACTCTCTGACCAAAAGGCCAGGAATGAAGCAAAATTCTCAACAATCTGGAGAAATAAATTGCGGCCTCTGATGAATAGATGGACATTTTTATGAACTTTTAAGATAAACTTTATCAGAATTTAATGATTCTTATTGAAGGAAATCACAAACTAGAGCCCTTAAAAAAATTCTATCAATGCAATAACATTTGGCCACATGAACCAGACCCAACATCTTTTAGTTTTAGCATATTAATCTCTGCGTTAAATGTTTTACTTTTTTCAAACACCCCCAAGTGCACAAGTTTGTCTAGAACTTCACAAGGCAAAAGTGTGCAGATACGAGTCTGAGACTGTGCTGTAGCAGGGACAGGCTAACACTGATGTGCAAAGTGAAAAAGAAAGATAGCAGCTTCTGGGACAAACCAAAGAAAAAACAAGTTAAGTCCTGCGTATGTCTCCACTTCATTGCTTCCATGTTTGAAAAAAGGAGCCTGTTATCTTTCTAGGCCACGAGGCTGGAACCCACGTGGCGTTCTGTGTCGAGAAGTCTAGGTTCAGTGGTGTTCTCCGCAGCAGCCGGGCGGTGTGGTTCTGAGGCTGGCTGACCTGTGCTTTCAGAGAAGCCGGAAAGGGTCCTTTAGGTGTGCTGCAGTCTCTCAGAAAGAGTTCATCAAAGTAGCGAGCAACGGAAGAAACTGGTCTTCTTTGATCGGTTTTCTGTTATTTTCACTGGTCCACCTGCCCCTGATGAATTGCTGTCATTCTAAAAAAGGGAAGATAATAAAGTTACCATGGAAATTGAAGTTTCATGGTTTGGATCCAATTATCTAAAAAACACAAATATCAAATAAAACCATAAATGCGTATTCAGTAGAGTTTTTTTATTAGACAGTAACTCGTTAGGCTCTGACATTGTTTCTTTGGAAATGGTGGATTCAAACGGGGAAAATATCTTTAGGATAGCACCTTTTATGTTAACAATATATTAGACAGGAAGCTCCTATTTCCAGTTCAGAGAAATTATAGCCAAAGGACTGTAAAATTTCAAGGGTAATGAGGGAAACGATGTTAAGATATTGGTATAGGCAATCCTCTTGTTAGATGTAGGAAGAGTTGGTAACATAAGGTATACAATTATATTCAGGCTTCAGGTTAAAACAAACCTCCAATGTGGTCCTAATGATTCATCACTGAGATCATGTCTAATTTAAGCAAACGTTAACAACTTTAAGATCATAATTACATACAGATATAAGTATCTGTCACATGAAAACTAAGCTACATAATTTTATGGCAAAAATTTAATTTGTGTCATTAATATTTTAATTATTCTGGTCAAAATTCCATTAAAGACCACCTTTAAGAGTCAGATGAAAGAACTGAGGCAGCTGTGGTTCAGAAGTAAGAAACGTGAAGAAACAGAAATAAGAATCAAAGCTCAACCAGGTGAATACGTGAGTCCAGAAAAAAAGGAGTCAACGTGAATATATCATAATCAGGCCTATCCTTTTAATCAAATAAAAGCACGAATCAAATTAAACAGCATGAATAAGACCACAAATTTAACAAATAGCATAAGGAAAATAAAAATGATAAGTGATACAAACCATTTTTCTGTTGAGTTTTGTCATTATATCCCGTGCAAGTGTAAAAAATGCCTAAAGGTAAACCAAACATTTTATTATTATATGTTTATAGCATATTTTAAAATAGAAATGTGGAATTTTCATTAATTCATTATGAAATATATTATTTGACACCTTTTAATCGAGAAAAGGACATAACTACAATCATAGTACACACTTGAATAGCCTCTTATTTTTCAATGATATCGTAAACACTTTCCAGTGTTATAAAACTGTCATGCATTCACTCACCAAATATTTTCTGCACATAATATCCGGCACAAGTTCCTAATGTGACACTGGCTGAGTTATGGGTAGCTTTCTCGGTGCACCAAGAGCACCTAGTGGGGCGGAGGCTCTAAGTCCCGCCACGTCCTCAGAGAGGGACACAGCACCTGGTTTAGGAGATGCTGAATATCTGTTTAATCACTGAATGAATATCTAGAGCTCTAGAATCTGTTTTCCCAAAAACCTCCTATCTTTTATCTCCAATCTCCTCCCTTTCAAACTGCTTTCACTCTTGTACCGAGAATATATCATCTTCCATGTCTTAGCTCAGCTAAATTCCCCACCATGGAAATCAGTTCAAATGGAAGCAGGACAAAACTGGCTAATCTCACTTTGTGCCTAGTGTCTCTTGACCCAAACCACACATTTTTTAACTCTATCATCTCTACTTTGTTTCTACAGAGCCAGGAGTTTTTCTTTTTTAAGATTTTATTTTTCAGTAATCTCTACACCCAATGTGGGGCTTGAACTTACAACCCTGAGATCAAGATTTCGCACGCTCCACTGACTAAGCCAGCCAGGCACCCCTCTACAGAGCCAAGACTCTTAAAGCACCTTCAGTTGTCTCCATGCTAAACCCACTGCTGTCACTTTCTTTGTTCCCAAACACTCCTGATACCCCCAAAGATGTTCAGCAGGATTATGTCCAATCAAGCCAAATAGAAACAACGTGATAACCGCTATCATCACTCATTATCAGTGTTGCACTGTCACACTGGTCACCTGTGGGTCTAAGTTTCTAAAGAAGCCCATCCTAGTTCTTATGACAAGCCAACCGCACTAAGTTAAAGCTCTGGGCAAACTGCTAATTTCTGTAGAACACCTGGTCAGAATAAGCAGCTCAGGCAACTCCCCAGCTCTGTGTTTCCATAACTCAAAGCTTGCTCTAAGCCACAGGTGTGAGTAGGGTGCACAAAAAGAGACCTACACCTGCTCCATTAAGCCAGGGTATGGAGTTCATTCTGTGAGAGCAATCCTATCTGGGCCATCTCAGTGAACACATTTTCTCCTGTCTCTACCAAAGAGGCTCCCCTTTTTCTGCTTTTTTGTGGCAAGTGGACAGAAGCATTTTTCTGCTTATCTATGCTTATGTAAATAAATCAAAAGAAGCTTCCTGTTTCCTAACACCCATTAGCCAACCCGGAAAAAAATTAGTTTTATTGAAAACAAAGAAAAAGTTCTGATCAGTGTTCACTAGCCAATAAAGTCATTTCAATCTCGATTTTTAGCCATAATGTTATGGTGAGTGGCGAGTAGCCTAAGAAATTAAATGTCTACAAAACCATCAACATTATTGTTTATTGAGTTACATGTATTAACGCACATATATCATTTTCGTGATCAGTTTAAACAATGTTTTTAAAAAAGAAAATATTATCAACAACTCTGCCGGTGATAAATAAAATCTATTCTTAGAAGTCTTTAGATGACTTGGTTGTCTTTAACAGTTAACTTACTGAAAATGTATTAAAACTACTCTCTGATAGACACACTTACTTCTACTAAATACTGCTGTGTTACAATGTATCATGCTTAATCTAAGGGAACCTGTTCAATATATGGTTTCTCTCTTGAGAGAATACCGACATGAAAGTAATTAAGACTCTCCTGCTACAGGCTACCATAGTATGACAGGAACCATGACAAATGAGCAGAGGACACTATGCTTGGTCAGCGAGTGCAGGATTTCCAGCTTCCCAAACAAAGGGCAAAGGTGCACTTAAACGGAACTTTTACCTTCTGTTTGGTGAATCTTAACTGAGCAATCTCATTATAGCCCACGTGGAGGCTGGGTGCATTTAACAACCTGAGTCCGCATAAAGTGAGAAGCACAGAAGTTCACAAGATGGAGGTGGAGTTCCCACAAGACATTTACTAAGAAAATGACAAGACGGCGTGCCTGGGTGGCTCAGTCGGTTAAGCGTCTGACTTCACCTCAGGTCATGATCTCACAGTTTAGGCGTTAAAGCCCCACATCCAGCTCTGTGCTGACAGCTCAGAGCCTGGAGCCTGCTTCAGATTCTGTGTCTCCTCTCTCTCTCTGCCCCTCCCCTGCTCATACCCTCTCTCTCTCTCTCTCTCTCAAAAATAAATAATAAAACATTTAACAAAATTAAAAAGAAAAAAAAAAAGAAAATAACAAGTCTTGGAGAGTTGTTTGAACACAGGTACCTAAGCTCTAATGCTACCCCAGAGAAGTCATCAAACATTTCTTTCTTACCTCTTCTACATTTGTACTGGATTTTGCACTTGTCTCCAAGAATTTAATCCCATAGTCAATTGCTAACTGAAAGGCAAACAGAAACATTTAAATTCAGTTCAATTTGCTTCAACATATAAAGCATTTCCATTTTCTAGGTTTCTCAAAGTCCCAAAGGTACAGTATGTAGTTGAGAACTCTTGTGGTTCTCAAATTTCTTTGCTTTCTTCTATTTTTTGAAATGTAGACATCTAACTCATTCATCATAAGTAAAATGGCACTGCTTCCACTCAAAACACCATTTGAGTACTTCTTTTTTTCTATTATACTTCAGTTCTCTAATATAGTTACAAGAAAAACTGTGATGGGCAACTGGGTGGCTCAGTCAGTTAAGCGTCCAACTCTTGGTTTCAGCCCAGGTCATGATCTCATGGTTTGTGAGATCAAGCCCTGCATAGAGCTCTGCTCTGATAGCATGGAGCCTGCCTGGGATTCTCTCTCTCTCCCTCTCCCTCTCTCTCTGCCCCTCCCCTATGCATGCATACACTCTCTCTCTCTCTCTCAGAATGAATGAATGAATGAATGAATGAATGAATAAAAGAAGAGGAAGAAGAGGAAGAAGAAGACGACGAAGAAGAAGAAGAAGAAAAGAAAAACTATGAAACAGACACTCGCTCCTACCATTAATTTGGGATTCGTTGACGTCTTTTATCTGCTCCCAAAGTACAACTCTCCCAACAGTCGCTATACGGACTTTTCATTTTTTTTAATAAATTGGTGCATGAGATAATGAAAGCTTAAAATACTAGGTACTCAATGCTTTCGTTTTTATTTGGTTTCTATTTCCATCTACTCCCAAAAAGCTCCCAGTTCATTTAAAATACAAAGAATAAATGAACGTTCATAGGGGAAAAGTTTGCAGTCAGATTTAAAAACAAAATGTATTTTGTATATATCACTAAAAAAAGGCACAGCAAAATTCCAAGACTTAAAAATTGAAGCCTCTAAGTTAATTTAGAAAATGTTAATTTAGAAAATTTAGAAGTAAATATGTACATATAATAAACGTTTTTGCTTTTTTTGCAGGATGCAAAATAGAGAAATCCCTGTAAATGAGATCCATAGCTTTGATGAGTTACAAGCAGTTTATTCATAATGACCTAAACCTAATGTGTAGTAAAGTAAAATATTCTTAGGAAAAAAAAAGGAACTGGACTATGATTACTATTTAAACTTCACTTATTCTATTACTTTTACTTGAAGAGAATGATTTACTTGACCTTTAAAACTGCATTTTCACACAGATATGGAAGAAATAGCCTGAACTCTAAGCTGTAGGAATCTGAAAAAGGACCAATTTGTATCTCCCAGAAAACAGCAAATTCTTCAGGAATGAGTCACGACTACACATTATATGGGGATGGATCTCGAATACTAATTCACAACATTCAAGTATGGATTACATCTCTTTGTTGTTTTTTAAAGGATTAAAATCACAGATACTTTTCAAACTGAAACCAGTAATTAAATAATACTAAGAAAATAAACGCTTAGTGTGAATAGATTCCAATCTTTATGCATTCAGTTCAAATTTACCTTCTCTCCTCTTTCTTTTGACACTTGTCTTTTGTCATTCATATCACACTTGTTACCCAGGATCATTCTTTCAACGTCTGAAGAGGCATGCTGCAGGGAGAAAATAGTACGTTATAAAAACAGCCTGAGAAAAACACAGGTATTCAATAGACAAATCCTAACCTGTCAGAAACATATCCATAAATTTAATAATAAGACAAGCTTTTACTCAACACAGGGTCTGATTCAGAGGAAAATGTAAAAGATGGGAGGAGGGAAGAACTACAGCTTACGAGTCCGTGCTAACTTTTCCCTCAAAGGCTTGCGGTCATTCTCATGCCTTTTTTTTGTACATGAACAAACAGAAATAAAACGGACGGTTAGTCCAACAACAAAACTTCCAAATATTAGTTTAGAAGGAAACTAAAGGATTTAGAAGGATTACCAAATATTAGTAAAGAAGGGGGGAAAAAAAAACCCAGTACTGAGTGGGCCAATGAGGAAGGGACGCTAGCTTCTGGACTACTTAAAATATAAATTCACGTAGGTTAATATAAATGTGTACAAAATGATTTCAAAGTCAGATTGCTTTCTGAAATGCCAAAGACATAAAAACACATCTTAATACCAGTCAATCTGGAATTAAACCAGATTTCAAATACGTTAAGATGGAGAAAATGTTAGAAGGGAAAACTGATAAGATGTTGGAATAGAGAGGTATCTTTGCCAGTCCAACGGCAAGAACCTGGGGGTCAGATGTTAAAGCTCTCGGAAGGAGCGCAAGCAAGTCTCTTCTGTTTTCTCATGTGTGAAACGGGGGACTTGGATGAAATTATTTTCAAGATCCGGCCCAGGTTTAGAATTCTGTGAAACTGCTGTCCTGGCTGTTACCCCCCCCCCCCCCCATCTGACAGGGTCACCAGGCTGGCAGCACCAGAGATCTCTCCCTCTGTGGTGCTCCTCAGAGTGAGGGGGCCTGACCTGGCCGTGCCCTGTGCCCTACTTCGTGGCAGCTCAGCCGCCTCTTCCAGAAACAGAAGGAGCCCTTTAAAGTACTCAGCAGGGCTCCTCCATAGCATCACCATTCTCTTTCCATACATACCTCTTCAATGTTTCTTATCCAGTTTTTAATATTGTCGAAGGACTTTTCATTTGTGATGTCATAGACCAGCATAATTCCCTGTGACAAGAAAATAACATCTTTATTTAGTACTTCATATACTTAAAGTAATAGAATATAATGGCAGTGTACGCCTACCCTCCAGAAACCATTTTTTGCCCTGTGTCCTTTTTAATGAAATACAATAAAAAATTTAAAGTACAGAGATGCAAAAATAAATAAATACTTCCATTGTCTCACCATGTAAATAGATAGTCTGTAAACATTTTTACTCTTAACCTTTAATGAATTAGTGATTGCAGTAAAGGTGATACACCCTTTCTACCAGACTTCATGTGATAAGAATCAGCACTAACTGGAGCTAAAAGAGTATTTAAGTTAAAACAGAGATAATAGCATTGAAAGAAAGAGATAATCATTTCTGTTGTCTATTTGTTTATTACAAGTAGAAATGTCTTGCTTCTTACCCCTATACTAAGATTGTAACCATACTACTTTCAAATTATTTCCTGGGACGTCTGGGTGGCTCAGTCAGTTAAGCATCCTACTTCAGCTCATGTCATAATCTCACAGTTCATGAGTTTGAGCTCCACATCAGCCTCTGTGCTGACAGCTCAGAGCCTGGAGCTTGCTTCAGATTCTGTGTCTCCCACTCTCTGCCCCTCCCTTGCTCGTGCTCTGTTTCTCTCTCTCTCTCTCAAAAATGAACAGTTAAAAAAATTTAAAAAGTAAATAAAAATAAAATTATTTCTTTTTTTTAAAGTTTATTTATTTATTTGGGGGCAGGGGGAGGGGGGAACGGAGAGAGCAGGAGAGAGAGAGAGGCCCAAGCAGGCTCCGCACTGTCAGCACAAAGCCTGGTACAGGGCTCAAACTTGAGAACCACGAGATCACGACCTGGGCCAAAAGCCAGACGCTTAACTCACTGAGCTAGCCAGGTGCCCCAAAAAGATAATTTTTAGGGGCACCTGGCTGGCTCAATTGGTAAAGACTCTTGATCTCGGGATTGTGAGTTTGAGCCCCACGCTGGATGCAGAGATTACTTAAAAATAAAATCTTTGACAATAAATAAATACAATAAAATTATTTCTTTTTATATGAGCTAATCAAAATGTCACTATCACTACGTAAATCACAGACACTTAAAACAGAATACATTTGTTATACAGGTTTAATGAAAGGCAATGTCATCGTATCTTTAAAGACCCTCACATCTGGTATTTCTAAAAGGCTTATCTTCTAAATGTATCAACTGACGCTTGTAAAATATGTATCACCAGACCACACTCCTATACTAAGTGCTAGATCTACCCATCTATCCATCCATTCAACAAATATTTAGTGAGCACCCACTATGTGTATGATAACATACTTAGTGCTACCAGCAGTGAACAAGATAGACAAGGCCCCTTCCTTTCAAGCACGGCTAGCAAAGAAAACAATAAACAATAATTATACTAGTAATTATAACTCACCATTGCTATGAAGAAGCATGCGGAGTTTTATATATATATAATATATATATAATATATATATATTATATATATATAATATATATAATATATATATAATATAATATAAATATTAATATTTAATATATATATACTTTTTAATGTTTATTTATTTTGAGAGAATGACAGAGTGGGAGCAGGGAGAGGGGCAGAGAGAGAGGGAGACACAGAATTCGAAGCAGGCTCCAGGCTCTGAGCTGCCAGCACAGAGCTCAACATGGGGCTCGAACCCACAAACCACGAGATCATGAGCCCAGCCAAAGTCGGAGGCTGAACGGAAGGAACCACCCAGGCTCCCCACCATGGAGAGTTTTGAATATAAATGCTAATCTAATCTGGCTGAGGAGATAGGGGTGGTCAGAGAAGGCTTCCCGGAGAGAATGACATTAAAGCCAAGACCTGAGGACTGAGTATCAAACTTGAATTGGGCAATGGGGTTGAGGCAGGGGTGGAGAAAAAACCCACAGTGCCCAACACACAGTAGAAACTTTATAAATATCTTGCTGACCAGAAAGGCCCAGAACCCACTGGACTGACTAAAAGAAAGCCATCTTGGTAAGAGTGAACAGATCCAATGGGAGGCCAAAGCGACAGACAGGGTCAGGCATGCTTTGGAGACCAACGACTGGATATCAGCTCCCAAATATCCCCTGTCGTCACCAAAAACCCAACAAGTGAACCACCAGGTTGTCTTTGTCCCCTCCAAATCTTCTCTTCCTCTTTGTACTCGTTTTGATAAAGAGCAATATAACCCTGCCAGGCCACCCAAGCAGACCCCTGCGAGTAACCTCCTCACAGCCAGTCAGTCAGTCACTAAATCCTATAGGCCCAACAACCGCAATATCTCCCGATTCTGACCCCTGACTCGCACGCACAGCCTTATTCATATTCTCATCTATTAGGCTTTACCTGAATCGCTGGCATTGTCTTTAACTGGTCTCCCAGCTTTCACAAAAATCTACAATTGCTCAGAATGTGTGGAGGAGTTCTCAAACATCTACAGGCTATTGACCTGATTAATATTATGAAGACCAACGGCAAAGCATGCAGTTACTAAATACAGAACATAAAAAACAAAAACAAAAACAAAACCTTTAAATGTCTTGTTTTTACATCCAAAAATGTATCTCCCCCATTGTACTAGACTCTAGCTTGGATCCTCTCAACTTGACAAATGAATATTCATGTTTTACTTTCACCGGAAGAGTTACAAAACCCTAAAACACACTCACCATGGCTCCTCTATAGTATGCGGTTGTGATGGTTCGAAATCTTTCCTGACCCGCTGTGTCCCTAAAATTTGAAACAAAGGAGAGAGAGGTTTTAAAAGTTATCGCCGGCATCACCGAGGAGAGACCTTAAGCTGTGGATATAATTCTGGTCTGCTCACAAAGGCAGTGGTTTCAAGGGAAAGGGGAACGGGACGCAGCGGGAGCCTGCTGCCTGTGAGCTGGAGGCGGTGGTGGCCACGGGAGCCTGTCAGGAGCTCACAATGACTTTGGTGGGAAACTTGGTCCTTGATGATAAAAGCAGCAACAGGAAAATACACGGCCCAGCTAGGAACTGGCATATTAGTCAAACACACGTGGGAGAGAACAGAGAATGGTTCTAAATTCTGGGACCCCTGGAGGTAGTTATAATCCTTTCTATAAACGCCTAATGACTAAGGCATCTAGCTCTCTTGACCGAAAGTCTGATTTCTGTACAACGCAAGCAATTGGGCTAGACTTACTACTGTGGAAATTCTGCTCAGCGGAACACACTAAAATGGATCTCCTCAAGCACTTTTTCAGCTATAGAGCCTGGGATTAAATGGGAGCCTGGAGTTTAACACATAGCGGGTGACGATGCTTCCAAAGACTTGAAAATATGGACAACGCTTCAAAATTACATAAACTTGAATATATTCTTGCTTTTTAGCTGATGGCATTCTATGAAAACACATCCTGAAAAAATTTTTTCAAATTTCTCATTATGCTTATTGAAGCAATCCCTACAAAGGGAGTCACATTGACTTGATATCTGGGAAAATCAGTATTTCTAAATTTGCCATGAGCCCCAGAACTAATTCACTCCCTGTGCGACTAAGGCAAGTTAAATTGTAGAATTTAATTGCAGGGGAGAGAGAGGCATTTGTGGAAATATACTAGAAATCGAATGCATACCAAACCCAAACAAGAGATGAAGGCCTGAGGGAAATACCATAAATTAGAAACAATAAATACCTTAACATTTATACACACCTTTCCAAATACTTTCCTCTGGTGCTCCCATGATGCCCCCCACCACCCAGTGCAGTGGTAGGATGACCACCATCCTCACTGCGCACGAGAGGCAACAGGCTCAGGTAGGCTAGGGTCTACCACTAAGCCACTAAGCAGCTCGTCGCCTTGAATGACACTGGAGCATCCAGGTCTCAGTTGTTTAGTGCAGGGCCAGGCATCACACCACAGTCACCTTATCCTGCTGTTCTCTCACTGATCAGGCCGAGATACACACGGCACTGGTTTGGTATATGGCAAAGAAATCAGGGGGAAAACAAGCCAAGCACCTTTGAGCCAACTAACCATATTTTGATCTAACACACCGCTGCATTTGGAACCAGCGCTGCCGTGAGGACGGAGGAGAAGCCCTGCCATACTCAATGTTGGTCGTGAAGACTGAATGGAGACTATTTTGCTGCTGAGAGTATTGATAAATAGTGCTATGATGTTACATGATGTTCTAATTAGCTGACGGACTGCAGGCTCCTAGAAAGGCTTCTTATTGCTATGGTCAGGACTGTTAGGCACAGAGTCAGAAATTCTCTTGGCTTCCCCCTAAAATTTTTAAAACTATCTTTAAAATATTTGGCCTGCTAAACATCAATAGATGAAAAGGGCAACCTGTGGCAACCTTCACAATGTTTCCCAACAAATATACTGGGAACCACTCACTATACTAGGCTAATATATGAAGCTTAACATCCTGCTTCAGATTTGGGTAGCTGTCCCAGCTTTAACATTAACCCAGACAAATGCCCTCAGATGGACTTAACTGCTCTAAGTCCTAGGTTCCTCCTCTGTAAAAGAAGGACTAGTGGGTTTCAACATGATGCTCTAGTTCTATTCTTGTTCTGAGATTCAAGGAAGAAAAACAGCCTAAGGAAAAAGCTGATACATATTACTTGACTATTTTGCCCTGCCTCCTTCTTAATCTATACTGCTCTAAATTTCTAAGCTTTGTCTACTCTTGTCATCATCACACATTAGATCAGTCCAGTGTTCCTCATTTTTTTATTTAAAGAGGAGAAATATGAAAACAGATTATAAAGTATCAGATCGGGAGGGGAACTCCAAAGTCTTCAGTCCAACCAAACAATTTATAAATGATGAAAAACAGGCCCTAAGAAGGGAAGGCACAGGTCCAAATCCTCAGATTAGAGACAGAACCTAGAACCTAGATCTGTACTTCCCACAGAAGAAGCCATTAAGGCTTCTTACCGCCTGAATACTTTTGCCTTATCTGATTTCAAAGCTGCAACAACTACAATGATAAAGTGTATGCGCTCTTTAGATTTTAGTTTTCTTCCCTACAAAATTAGTGTTTGTGTAGAATGAGTTCTCAGATCTCCTCCAGCTGTAAGGGTTAGTGTCTTCATTCTTTACCTTCTCATTCTCAGTGGCGACACCTTTGAATATTTACCCACTTCCCCTTGGTTCTGATAAAGAAAAGACGTTTTAGTGATCACAAGTTACCTCTAACTTACCACAATTCACATTTTTCACATTTCAATTCCCACTTTCAATTCCCACTTAAGGTAGAAACTGTGTATATAATTTTTGTTTTACTTACCATATCTGAAGCTTAATTTTCTTTCCATCTAGTTCTATCGTTCTGATTTTAAAATCAATTCCTGCCAGAAAAAGAAAGAAAGAAACGCTAAATTTCTCCAAATATAATCCAAGTCTTACTAGGAAAAGGACAAAGATTTCTATTGAAAAGAAAAAAAAAAGTCTCTCCAACGCACTGGAAAATGTGAACACAGAGAGGGTGTGAATGGTATGTTTCCTCTGAATGCAGGCTGAAGAAAGGAATGCTAATTACTCTGCAAAGAATTCCCACACATGTTAAATGGAACGTATTATATGCCTCATTATTTTGATACAAATGGATCACATCCCTCAAAGTTATATAATTTAGATAGACTGAGAACATGCCATATTTTCCACTTCCTGATATACATATAAACAATGATTCCTACCCCTCTGGCCCATCTTTCCCTAAGAAACACCGTGGGACCTCTTTACAATGTCTTCCTCCATCTCCTTCCATTTGTTCTTTGGGATCGGCCACTGGCTAAGGGAAAAAACAAAACCCCAGGCTCCCAAACCTGCCTGTTTGAGCTCAGAGATGGGAAAGCCCGCATATTTATTTTACATGGCTGGCAAGTATCTTATGCACGTTTTAATAAATGTTTCTCGCATCTTACTGACTGGGCCTGACATAGCTAGAATGGTTTTTAGCCCTGACTGAACTTTAGAAATTACCCAGAGAACTTTAAAAAACTACTAATGGCTAGGTCTGCTCCTTTCCCCAAATTCTGAGATTCTGACTTAGTTGGTCAAGGGTGGGATCTGTGCACTAGTAATTTTAAAAGCTCTCCAGGTGATTCTAACCTGTAAATAGCACTCAAGCGGGACTGTGAGGTAGTTTGCGAAAGTCATTTGGGGCTCTGGCACTTAAACGTTCAACGCCACCCTCACCCATTTCCCCCCACTATGTAGCTCAAAACTTATTTAGCAATTTCAACTACAAAGAACCACAAAGTCTTTGACAAATATCAGAATGCTCTATCCTTTTACCAGAAATAAGCTGCTACCCTCTGACAGGACAAGTTAATGAAAACAATTCGAACGCAATTTGCTAAATCCTTCATCTGGCCACTGAGCTTTAAAAAATTTTTTTTTTCAACGTTTATTTATTTTTGGGATAGAGAGAGACAGAGCATGAACGGGGGAGGGGCAGAGAGAGAGGGAGACACAGAATCGGAAACAGGCTCCAGCCTCCGAGCCATCAGCCCAGAGCCCGACGAGGGGCTCGAACTCCCAGACCGCGAGATCGTGACCTGGCTGAAGTCGGACGCTTAACCGACTGCGCCACCCAGGCGCCCCAGCCACTGAGCTTTTAGATTTCCCTATTCTTTTGCATCCTGTACAGAATCCCTTAAAAGCAGCCTCCAAGACATTTCAAGAAAATATGTCAATTATTCACTATATTGCTTTAACCATCAAATGCAGTTATTTGCCGGGAGAAGAGTCTTCAACCGCTAAATTACTACAATGTTTCTACATATAAACGTTGAGAACACACAAAAAGGCTGCCATTTTGAGTCTCATTAAAGTCTCAGTCACTCTCCAGTCATTTAAAACATTTAGGGAGTTTTCTATGGACTCCGCCTTTTGTTTTCTGTAGAAGGACTATCTTTCTGTTATTTGAGGCGGTTCTAACATTATCTGTGAAACTTAACCAGCTTTTCACAATTCAGAGGTTTTCAGCGTTTGGAAGAGTCGTGAGCTGTGGGGGTTAGCTTTTGTTCACGCCGCTGTCAGGAGCCAGCTGAGAGACACGTGCATAGAACACGGTCAAATTAGTTCAACTTGAATTTCACTAAAGATGCAAAATGTCGTTTATATTATTATTGAAAAGCACTGGCCCTGAAATCCAAAAGACCTAGACTGGAGGTAGGAAAAGGTGAGGGGACCTAATTAGATAAACTAGATAATGTGTCTGAATGTGACTTAGAAACTCTGAAATTCCAGATAAATGTACAATATTACATACTCAGATGCTATGATCCTACAGATCTTGTCGCTTCACATGTGAATTACGGTAAAAGCGTCCCAGGACTCTGTGCCAACATCTCTCCTAGTTCTATCTCCCCTGCATGCCACTGCAAGAATAACTGTCAACAATCTCCGTGGTAATGTCACCTCAGTCTTTAAGAAGCTATGGGCCCAACTCCCTCTGCCTGGCAATACGGCCTTTGCCACCAGAGGCACTGCTCCCCTGACTCGACAACCCTCAGAGCCTCCCTCCACCTGCCGCCTACTATCTCTCCGCCCCACACCTCCTCCCCTCCGCACGTGCAGGGCCACCTCATGCCCGCAGCCTTCCCTGAGGATGCCACCTGTGGGTCCTTCCCCTCCTTCCCCCCTCAGCTCTCTACTTGGCCACGTCCATCCCTTACATAGCAAGTCCTGGCTTAATCCTGTGTTATTTGGTTTTGTTAACACACTCCTCTGAACTGCTCTCAAATCAAACAAGGGCTCCAGCCTCTCTTTGCTAGTTAGGTTGCATGCAGAAACAAGCATAGATAATAAAAGGTTAAATACTCTTATGAGAGGAAAGGTTACATTCTGCTAAGTGTGAAGAGAATTAAGAAAACCTTGGAAGTTCCAAGTTTTCTTAGCATGCCATAGTAACAATAGTAAGGATGCTAAGAAATCTATTACAATATGAAAATCAAGGTCTTTACAATTAGTTTGATAATAACATCAGTAGACTATATGGTGGATTAACACTCACTTTGACATTTAAAGGAAAGATAAGTTCCTGAGACTACTCCAGAATTAGAATAACCAGTCATAATACAGGAATACAATTATATCAATCAGGATGCTTTGGCTGCAAATAACAGAAAGCCCAAATCAAACTAGCTTAAAGTAATTTGTTGACTCATATAACAAGCCCAGTGATGAGTTGGGGTTCAGGGATGACTCAATTCAGTAGTTCCGGCTCATTTCTCTGTACCTCCTTGGGCTCTGCCCTCCTGGGAGTATCAGTTTCATCCCCTGACTGATAACCGTTCCTGACCACCACAACAATACTGAGAAGAAAAGAGATCATCTTGTGCCTCTCCCTTCCAAGTGAGGAAATGTTTTCCCAAAGCCTCCAGCGACCTTTCCGTCATGTTTCACTTCTGGAATTACAACCATGAGAATGTCATGTTCTCGGGACTAATGCTGAGTTCAGAAACCAATCACTGCCATGGGCAGTTACCAAGATTGAATTAATCTAAACTCATCCCTAAATTTAGATTAATCAAAACCCATCCCTGGAGCTGGTCACTTCCTTGACCCACAAGACTGCTGAAAACAGGACAGAGTGGAAAAGCTGTTGATTGGTCATTGTTATCTGTCAGAATAATACTCAGATCTACCAATCAGTAGAACTTTATATTCATAGCTATATGAATATCACTATCACTACAACCCTGTCATGAATGTTACTAAGATTAATGATAAGTCTAGGACTTCATCCGGTGTTCAGCCACAAGCAGAAAATATGAAGGAAAAAAAAATACAATGAGCAAACCAAGCAGCTGCTATGACCTCTCTGCACTAGACCATGAGCTTCACCGTCCGCGAGTCCCAGCTCCAAAGGACTGGCCTGTGCACCAGGCCCAGATGATTCGAGACCACAAAGAAGGAGGGGGCTGTCTGTCATATCAACAGCAGCAATAACCACCACAGCTCATTCTGGCAGGAAGGGAGCAACTTTTTTTTTTTTTTTAAAGAACTATACAATCTAAAAAACATAGCTTCTGAAGAGCATTATGTTTAGGGTAAAAAAAAAGCCCTTCACATTTCAATAGCCTTTTAGAAAGCATCATTTCTTGGCAGTACATAATACGATAACTCATGTTCAAAATGATGACCCTGAGTCATCCCAACTCATGAGCAATCCATCAGCCACCAGGCTTCGTGCAGCCTGCCCAGCTGGCCACACAGCCCAACACCTACGTTCAGGAGACAAGACTCCAACACTATCTCCACGTGTACTAGAATATGCCCCAACAGTAATTTTTTGATGGCTTTAAAGCAGTGCCAGTTTTTGTCATTAATATTTATCTAGTCAATAAGATAGGCAATCTACATTATAAGAAAACGTTCCCAAAGGACTCAAAGCCATTTGTATTTTGAATTTATTTATTTATTTAATTTTTTTTTTTTTTAATGTTTGTTTTTGAGAGGGACAGAGACAGAATGCGACTGGGTTGGGGCAGAGAGAGACGGAGGGACAGAATCCGAAGCAGGGCTGCAGGTTCCAAGCTGTCAGCACAGAGCTGCACATGGGGCTCGAACTCACGAGCTGAACCGAAGTCAGATGCTCAAACGACTGAGTCACCCAGGCGCCCCTTTGTTTTGAATTCACACACACACACACACACACACACCACACACACACACACACACACATTTTTTTTTCTGAATTGATTCTCATGCTAAACAGTTACTCATAACTGATATATACATTATAAGGAACCAGGAAAACTAGCGTGAAAGGAACCATAGAATTCTAGGCTTGGAAAGAATCTTAGAGATGGATTAGTCAGTCCTCCCTGTGTGCCTAAGAAAACTGAGGCCCAGCGAGACATAGCAATTTATCCAGATTGGCAAAGACTAATTGAAAAGGGGTTAAAATCAAACTTGGCGTTTAAAGATCAGGCCTTCCCAAAGAGATGTGTACGAGAATGGCCATGTCTCCCTGGGGAGGCCTGCTCTTTAAGGGTCTATGGCATAACACTAGTGACAACGGTGGTGTCCAGCAGTGGGAGAATCCCTTGGTACAGAGGGGCCATCCAGGAGCAGTAAACAAGAGTCACAAGAATCAACATGAGTGAATCTAAAAACATAATATGAAGTGAAAAAAGCGACTGCAGAAATTTCTCACAGTCAAACCATGCCTACAAAATTTCAGAAACACCAAAAACTGTACTATGTATCATTTGTATATACATCTATGTGTAATTAAAGTATAAAACACATACATGAGAATGACTATCAACAAAATCAGTATCGCTGTTACCTCTGGAGAGAAATGGAAGAGGAGGGATTAAGGAGAGGTTCAGAGGGACTTCAACTCTGTCATTTATTATTTCTAAAACTCAGTAGTGGTACCTAGATGCGGAAGTGTTTTATATTAGGTGTACTTTTGTATGCCTGAAATTGTTCATAATTTTTAAGAAGGAGTAGTTATTTAAAAAAATGACATCTGGAGACTCTCATTCATTAATAATAGCAGAAAAATCAAACCAAATTTAGAGATGAAAGGCAACTTAAAAATCTTCGTGGGAGGTGGCAGGGGTGTGGGGGAAGCAGGCGTTACCCCACCCCACACTGCTCAATATACAGAGGGCCTGGGAGCCCTTGGTGACCAAACGTGAGTGATAGCAAGATTAGATCAAGGTCAGAAAGTGAGGGGGCACATCAGGGCCTTGGGGCAGCAAGGAGTGCTAGCCACTCAGATTTCAGGCAGGGGTTCAGGAGCATTTCCTTCCCTGCCTGGAGGGGAAAAAAAAAGATTCTTTTTCGGCTAAGAATAATGAAAGAATACACATTTGGTCTCTGTTGGGAGTGGCACTCCAGGAGAGGAACAAAGGAAGGAGTTCTGATTTTCCATTCCAGTGGGAGAAGGAAGAGGATAGCCTCCCTCCCCGCTCAGGATGGGGGAAGGGGCTATGCCCTGCACCTCTGAAGAGAAGGTAAGGTTGTATTTGAGGTCTCTGCATTGTCCAGGGCGACCCACAGGAACAAGAGCTGGCAGAGACCTGGCAGTGAGGCTCCAGGTAGGGATATGGTGTGAGCACTTGGCCTAAAGCACTGCTTATCAGATATTTCTCAGAAACCAGTAGTACAGTTGGAGGCAGCTGGAGGGAGGGCCTGGCCAGCAGAACAGAGGGAAGGAACCTTTGAACTCAACCCAAGCCCACAGTTAATAGACCTAGCAGGGCAAGGAGCTTGGAATGAGCAGTACCAGGCCACCCTTCATTCCACAAATTAGGTCTAATTTAACATGGAGAGGAATAGATTGACAAAATTATTTTACACAATGTCAAACTAGTCAGCCAACAGATGTTTTATTTACTATCATAACCTTTGTCTGCTTGAAGAGAATAGGGAGGTTGCCCTGGGTTTGTGAAAGGGTGAAAGGACGCCCTATGCTGGGGTGTGGAAAGGGTATGAAGAAGGACTATTCCTGGCCTTTGGAACGCCAGGGCCAGCCAGTTGTCCTGACCTTCAGCATCGCTGTGATCGGATGCATTTTTGCCCTGTGGGTACTGTAGCTTAGAACACACACAGCTAGGGGTGCCTGGGTGGTTCAGTCGGTTAAACCTCCGACTTGGGCTCAGGTCATGATCTTGCAGTCTGTGACTTCCAGCCCCGTGTCAGGCTCTTGCTGATAAATAAGCTCTAGGGGCACCTGGGTGGCTCAGCTGGTTGAGTGACCGACTTCAGCTCAGGTCATGATCTCACGGTCCATGAGTTCGAGCCCCACGTTGGGCTCTGTGCTGACAGCTCAGAGTCTGGAGCCTGCTTCAGAATCTGTGTCTCCCTCTTTCTCTGCTCCTCCCTATCTCTCTCTCTCTCTCTCTCTCTCTCTCTCTCTCTCTCTCTCTCTCTCTCAAAAATAAATAAACATTTAAAAAAATGCAAATTCCCCCAACCCATGCAATCTGAAATTCTGGGGGGGCAGAAACCTGGAGTAATTTGTTAAAGAAAAAAAAAAAGAAAAAAGAAGTACACACATAGCTCTCTCTTCTACCTTGGAACCGTCTTGGGTTACTTGGGGAAGTCAGCTCACCCAGGAAAATCAGGGATGGAGAAGCAGCAGGGACCTTCAAGTGATGTGTTCCACACCCGGTTCCCACTCAAGTTCTTTTATAAAAAGTCCACTCTGGCTGCAGCCAAGAGATCCATGAAAAAAAAAGAAGTCCTATTTCTGGGACATTCAGTCTGTCAATGAATGACAAAAACGCAAGATTCCAAAGCTGAGGTTACTCACAGCGCCAAACATACATACATATATCAACAGCCAAAAAACAACGGGGTATCTATCCCCTTTGACCCAATTTAAGAAGCAGAAGTCCAATACTGCACTTTCACAATGAAACGGGGGAAAAATGTACTTTGTTTCAAAAGTACATCTGGAAACATCTGTGATCCCAGGCTACCGGAATATGGGTTATGTGGTTGGTCTATTTACATTTCAGAGAGATTCCAGAAATAGAAGAAAGTTTCCCAAATATTGAAATCCACTTTAAAGAAATGCTACATCCACTTCCTCACTTGAGATTGTTATTATTAATGATAAAGATGCAGTGTAGACAGATAATGCCAGTTTTGAAACTTTGACAACCTCATTTTGCTTATGCTTTTTTTGTGTGGACTTTCAAACATGGAGATTAATGAGATTTTAGAGTAGCTGACTTTAGGACAAATAGCTAAAATCTCTAATTAGGAAAATAGATTACTGAAATAGGAAAAAATAAGAGTCATAGATGGAAGCTTTAAAATATTTTTTTTTCCAAAATAAAAAGGACTTGGAGAAAATGAGTAAAAGTAAAAATAAAGTTAAGAATGTTACTTAGATGAAACGAGAGGAGTTCAAGGCATTGTTCTTTTCTAAATACACATTCTGTAAGTTCACAGAAGTATTTTCACCAAGGACCAATTTTGCTGCATATATTTAGAATCATTTAATTTTTTATTTTGTTTATATTCAAATTTACAATCTGGTTTCTTTTTTGAAAATCAGAAAGTCTAAAATTTAGGAGGAAAAAAAAACATTGAAAAGTAAGCTTAGAAGGCATTTAACAACAGTTTCAAATGATCACTGGCAGCCAAATATGTTAGTTTTGTTATATCCAACATAGGAAAAAGAGGATTTTTTTTTTTCAAACGTGGACTTACAGAGGTCTGCAAATATAATCTGCTCTTAGAAAAGACAACTAATATGCCAAAAGAAGACAGAGGTGTTCAGATTTCTTTGGTTCTTCTATTCTGTGAATAGGAAGCAGTAAAGTAAAACTCTTTTATGGTATAAATAGTGACACATATTACTCCTTTTTGCTGAAAAAGGTGCATGCACATCTTTACACTGTTTTAAAATTTTCTACTTGTTACTGAATTAAACTCAACTCTTGGCATTCTTGGCATAAGACAGCTGTACCCATACAATTTGATCATACCAACAAAAGATAAACTCGTAAACTAATTCTAGAAATTAGGAAGAATTTACTTTTTTGAGCCATATACATATGTGCAACAGATACAAAAATTGTGCAGATAGGAATAGTTTTATGTAAGGTCTGTATTTGAGAGTCTCAAAGGGCTTCGTAGATTAAATTATAATGATTTAATTAACTCTTAACATGTCTTTGGGAAATTATAGGGCAAAATAACAAATTATTATATATACCAAGTGATAACTGCTAAACGAGCTGTGTGTTGAATCACATAAGAGGGGGAAAAACACAACAAAAATAGCAAATAAGGTGCAATAACACAGCTACAACTCAGAAAAAGTAGGCAGAAACACCTAGACAAGATTGAGAATTTTAAATCTGATTAAGGGGCCAGCAGAGATTATCCAGCATTATCAGCATTTGAGAATGGCCAAATGAATACGTGACAAGTCTCTTTTGCAAATCTTGCGTTTTCGAAAGGAAATGTGTTTTAAGTATTACTCAATCTGGAAGTAGCTACGTGCTTGAAGTAGTTAAAATGTAAACTTTAAAAGTTTTGAATGAACAGATGTTTTACCTTCAATAAAATCTTTTTTCAGAAAGAGCCAAATATATGAATTAAACTTTTCTTGAAGAATACAAGTGCAGAATGTCTGAGATTTCCACCCCTTTCCCCATTATTAATTCATGACCATGTCAAGAACCATACTGCTCTCAAACGAAACCACCTGCATCACCTCTGCTCCATCCACCGTTTCTGAGAAAGTGTCCCTTTGCAGTAGGCAAACACAACCCCCCACCCCTCCCCCCACCCACCCCCCAGTATGAGTATCACTTTCCTAAACCTGGAATTTCCTTGTTTGTATTTTGACAACTCAGGGTCAGGTCCATTTCATTTAAGGGTGAAGGGAATACAGTGGTTATTCAGAAAATGAAAACAAAAAAGCAATTCCCTGATTTGACACACTGTTGCTATGGGAAAACCTTCTGCCAAATCACTGGAATTATCACTGGAAAAAATTACAACTACATTCCAATGATGTTGCACCAAAAATGCAGTAAAACTGATCCTTTAGATTTAAGTATTGACCATGTATCATATTTTCCATTCATTTGGAGGCAAATGAAAGCTAAAAAGAAAAAATAAATATAAAATAATATAACTAAGTAACAACATGCCATGGTGCAACTATCTAGAAACAAATGATGTATTTTTTTCCCCTTTGGGAACTGAGTTCTTAAAAGAGTAAACACAAAAAAGATTGTTATCCATGTAATATATCAGTTAGCAACTAGGACTGAAATAAAGTTCGGCTATAATGTTAGCATTTTTCAGGAAAATTTCCAAATCACTTGTTTAAGAAAGATTTCAGCTTATATTGGTATAAAAGGCAAAATTTAGTCATCTCCCTCACCAAGTTAATACAAATCAACTTTTTTTTTTTTTTTTTTTTTTTTTTTTATGGAGGGAAAGGGGTAGGGGTCTGTACCAAATAACTTCAAGCTGAAGAGAAGAATCATCAAAAGTCATCATCTCTTTCCTGCAATACCTACCTCACCCCTTCCCATCTTCTCCCACTGATTTTTCACTAGATAAAAGGAAAGTGATCAGAGATTATAAAATAAACAAACATAACTGCAAACTCACAGTGCTCTGAATCTAGTTAGCAAAAAAAGCCTTTTCTTGATCAAAACCAACATCAATGCCACAGAAGTAGAGTAAAATTAAGCAGCATTTACAGCTCACGGTAGCCAGGGTGACAGATGGGTAATTATAATAAGCTATTGCTAATGAGTAAGGTTAAAACAAACAGATGGAGTATATGCAAGTAAAAGGATGACACGAAGATCAATACAAATGGCATGAACAGAGTAGAGTTTTTCCCAATCAGAATGAAAATCTTCTGCAGATGATTACATCATCCTGATTTGTAAACATACTCCCTCGTAATATAAAAATAAACAATTAACAGCACCATGAGCTTCATGCAGAGGAAGGAAACACTTCCATGGGGCTATCATGTATGTATGTGTGTGTGTGTGTGTGTGTGTGTGCGCACGCGTGTGTGTACATATATATATGGCCATCCACCTCTACGTACTTAAGACATTTTACTAACTTCAGAGGGTGATAAAGGATTCTGTCACCTACTACTTCTTTGGCTTGACTTTTAACAGAACACAGTGAGGCCAATACCCAATACCAACTGAGTTGGTAGATCCAAGATCTTCTCTCACTCACATTTCAGATCTACAGATGCAGTCTGGACTAATAAAGGACTAGAATGATTCCCATTTCCTTTTGTACCCCTTGTCCCCAGCTAATTGCCACTTTAATCTTCAAATACAAGGAATGAATAATAACTCAGGCAAAGCATAAAATGAGTGAGTTGCCAAAACATGCTACTTCAGAGTTTACGTTTGATCATTATGCTCCCTACTTCCAAATCCCAGTGTTTGGGGATTTGGGGTTAGGAGGAAAGTGTTTGGGGTTAGGAGGAAAGAAAACCTGAACAATATTGACAAGAGACCATTTCTAAAAAGCCATCCTGATATTTGAATGGCTCAGAGAATCATCCAGCAGCACATAACATAATTTTTCTAAAACTGACAAAACACATTTCAAATTATATTTTATCAACTTGTTTTTATTAAACCAACATCAAAGTGGAACACCCCATTCAAGGCTCCCCATCCCCACCCTCCCCATCTGACCCTCAGGCATCAGAGCAAGAAAACTAACTGCACAGTTTCCAATGACTGGTCCTCAATCTTGGATAAAAGAATTATTCACTTTATGTTTCCCTTTACCCACTTCTTTCAAAATAGACCGTTCTTCCCAAATCCTGGAGAAATGCATTAAGGATCACTGAATGTTAGCACTTGTCTTTCTCAGGTAAGGTTTTCAAAGTTGTAAATATAAAGTATGTTTTTTAAACAGGTCACAAGCAGGAGGTTGCTCCAAATGACAAGCATGTAAGATACAAAGGACTCATTTGGAGGTCTCTAGTCTGATCTTGGGCCCTGGAGGGCAATGACCTGTATTTCCCACAACAGAATACCTAGGAGTGAGCTACGTCTTCTTTTAGGCAGGTACGCACACACTTCCTTGAAAATAACACACACCCCTTCAACATCCCCACCCTTGACTTCCCAATGCTAGAGTAGCCACTGAAGGCTTTGTGTCTTTTTCACCATGAAGGAATATTCTGAAGCTATTAAAAGCAATCCTTGGTCATTATCAAGGTTATACAGAGACTAGGGGCACCTGGGTGGCTGGGTCGGTTAAGCGTCTGACTTTGGCTCAGGTCATGATCTCATGGTTTGTGGGTTCGAGCCCTGTGATGGGCTCTGTGCTGACAGCTCAGAGCCTGGCACTTGCTTCAGATTCTGTGTCTCATTCTCTCTCTGTCCCTCCCCAACTTGTGCTCTGTCTCTCAAAAATAAATAAATGTAAAAAAAAAAAAAAAAGATTATACATAAACTTGTATGTATTATAAACGGAGCAAAATATAAAATGCACTATGTCTTTAACATTGAAAAAATATTATACATGCTATATATAGTTGAAGCAGTACTCACTACAACTAAACTTCAAATTCTAGATTAAAGAAGCTTTCAGGGGCTGCCCTTACAAAATCTTACCATTGAGTATAATGTCATTTCTTTTTTTGGGGAGGGGGAGTTGGGCAAGCATTTAAAAAGCACACAAAATAACCAATTCACACACTCCATCTGAAAGGGTCTTAAGACTGCAACCATCACCTACCAAACAGACTAGACAAATCTATCCCTCTTTCCCTAATTCCTTCAGTTCCAGTTTACTTGCTATCACCTGCAACAGAATGTATGGAAGACAAAGAAAGGGATAAAGAAATGGAGGCTTACTTTTAACATGATGCATCTTTGTGGCTTCTGCAGAAACAAACCCAAGAGGAAAGACAACATCTGAAGATTTCATTTTTCCATGCTCTCCCTGCCCCTAATTAACACAGATAATTCTGAGTTCGCCATACTATAATTTATTAATCATATTCAATTAATCTAATCAGCTGTAAAACAGGAGAGGGCAACAGAGCAAGCTCTAATAAACTGAGCTCACTGGACTTCAAGAGCCGCTCAGCTGAGGCTCATGGTGAAATCCCACACATACAAAGGGCAAAATTGGCCTTGGTGAACCATCTGCTTTGTACATTTTCAACTCATTTTTCTACTCATAAGGACCCATATTACAATATGGTTTAGAAAAAAGAAACAGGAGGTCTATCCAGATGATTTTAAAGTCAACTCAGGGGTACAGAGGGTAGAGAAATCTGGCCTTTGGTGTGCAGCAGGTGGATCAAGTCAGAGTGTTACCATATATAAAGAGTTGAGAAAAATTAAACAAAACGAACTTGACCATTGAGGTAAAAATTCTACCTCTGCAATTGAAAAGATGGTATTTTACAATGTCAAATTCATCTACCCAGTTTTTGGCTGATCCAAACGAACACTGGCAGCCCTGTTAAGTGGAACCCTCAGTTATTAACATGAACAGCAAAAACAGAACTATCCACTCACATGATCACTTTACAGACACAGCGTCATTTCGAGGATGTCCTCAGGCAAGCCTGGGGCAGGATTTCCACATCTGGTGGTCACAGTGTTAGCGCTCCCAGTTTGGACAGCGCTGCCATTAGGTCAGGAAATGCGTACGACAGCGAGGCAAAGGGCTTAAGAAACACGATACACAATGACTGTGTATTTCTAACCCAAATGGGCTGTCAGCAGAATGAGGAACCTGAAGGAAAATGTCACTGGCCATTCTGGGAAAAGAAGAGATCATCACCACTGGACTGCAGTTCTTTGCATGAATTTCTGAAAGTAAAAGAAGAAAGCAAGACAACTGCACATTCAGAAAAAACTGGTATTTAATCGACTTCAGACCAACCACTGTGGGCCTCAAGGCTGCAGTCCACATTTGGAGATTACTGAGGGCAAAGAAGGAGCAGACTCGGACCTTTTTCAACTCTGTAACCAATTCCCCAGCCGACCTGCGACGAATTATACACTGCCTGACTGGCCACATAGGAGATCTGCTAAGGAGCTCTCAACCGCATACGACACGCACAGCAAGGTTCAGCTTAGTCAAATGTAAATCAAATCAACTAATGAAAGGGCAAATTTTAGTATTTAATTTGATAGGAAGTCTTGAGCCTGACCTGAGCCTGACTCTGTGCTAGGCACCGAGGAACACAAAGACGAAACGTTACGGGCCCCAAGGAGCTCCTGGGCTACGACCGATCAGTAAAATGTCTTACTGTGAAAATCCTATGCCTCACTTGTGTCTTTTGTTAAAGATAATATTCTAAGGTCTGCGCCTCAGGAGCAGGAACTAATGACAGATGATGAACCAACAGAAAACATGATTTCCTAAGATGCGAAACTGGCTGCTTTAATTCTGTCATTTCCACCAGCAAGCGTGTAATTATCTCCCCAAAGGCTGAAAGTAAACAAGTGGCATTTGTCTATCACAAACGGCAAACATGGTAATAGCAATTTTTCACTGTTGTTTAGAAACCAATTTGACTGAAGGTTTAGGGCAGTTAAAAAAAAAAAAAAAGGAAGGGGAGGCAACTGACTGGCTCAGTCAGAAGAGCATGCTACTCTTGATCTTGGGGTTGTGTTTTAAGTAACAGAGATTACTTAAAAAAAAATAAGTACGTAAACTTTAAAAGAAACAAAAAGGTACTATACTATCACCTTCACATTCCCTCCTCCAGTGATCCTACTACAGTCTTGGTCAAATTTGAAATTTTCTCTGTATTCTAAGAACTTTGGTGACTAGCTGAAAATCAAAATGAGCAAATACAATATTCACAAGGAATGACGTATTAAAAACTCTGTCAGTTTAAACCTATATTGGCAAAGGCAAAGGGGCTCGGCAAACCTCTGCAGCTCAGCTGCAATCTTGAGTTCCTGACTCCAAAGTCCTTCATCTGATAAGCATGATGAAATTATACTGAAGAGTTACCATTTACTATGAACTAACTACATGCCAGGTATACCCCAAGGAAATAGCTAACATTCTCCCCCATTTCACCAACAAAGAAGCTGAGGCCCAATGGGGTGTCTAAGACGACAAGCTGGTGGCTGGCAGAGCTGGGCTATGTGCTCAGCTAAGTCTGCCTAGCTCCCTTCCTTGGGCTGTCCACTATGCTAAGGATGAGAATTCTGTGACTCACATGGTACTAAGAGGGGAATCCCTTTCAGAGCCCTTCCCCACCACGTGGTACTAACTCACATTGCAAAATATTGGGGAGGAGCCAGCTTCCAACGCAGCACTGGAAGCTGAACCTAGTTCCAGATCATCTCTGTGTCACAAAAGAATAGGTCTGCTCTGAATGGACCTGAATATTAGGTATTCATTCTTTGAGTCCTTTGAGTATGCTTCGTATAACCACTGCATAAAGAATTCTTTTTCTGGATTCATCTGAAATAGATCAGATCATCCTGACATCTTTCAAACTGGAAAAGACTCTATCATTGCAAGTTTATTTTGAATCAAAGTGAATCTCTCCTCCAAGGCAAGGCCCCAAATAAAGGAAGTTCAGGAGAAGGGAGAAGAGGCAATTGTCTATTCTTATGACTGAAATCCATTTCATGTTAGTCTACAAAACAGGGATTGGGACACTTATGCTGCCCCAGGGAACATGCTCTTGGTTCTGTAGGAAAGCAAGGAAGAATCAAAAAAGTGTGGGATACTGGGGATCATCAGTGGTCATATGTACTTCTTAGCCACTTGGAGGGTAACTTTGAAATGCACATTAATTTCTCCCAACATGAGATGAATGCTTTACATAACTTGCCTCTAGCTAATTGTAGTTGCATCTTCTAATTCTGAGTTTATAATGAGAAAGAAACTATGTTGGAAATAACTACAAATGCTCATAAAAAGAATTCAAATATGACCAGCTGGTAGACTGTTCTGAAGCTCCAAAACCAGTCCTCTTTTCACTACATCTCATTGCTTCATTAGGAGACATTTAATAGGATAATCATACGGGCTATTTTATACCTATTTCTTAGGCTGCACCACAGGGAAAAAACACCATAAAAGACAAAAGAAAAACTTTTCTTTTAGCAAAGTATATCAGTCGGAGTCTGATTGCAGGAAAAAGAACCTCCTGCAAGTATCTGTAACAGAAGGAATTTAATACAGGGAAATGATCACTTAAGCCATGAAGTTGCTGAGAGCCAACTAAGAGATGATGAATAGTTTGGCAACAGCAGGAAGCCACGACCACCCCTAAGCTAGAGAGACAAAAGGAGGAGATGGTGTTACTAGAGCTGAAGGTTCAGAGTCACCCAGTAAGAGGTGAAAACTGTGGTCCCAGAGAAAAAAAACCTCTTTGAAGAAGCTACCCACAGCAGAAAGGGAAAAGGAGAAATACCCTGGTGTCTCTTTTTCTCCTCCCTTCAAATCACCTGCCAGTGTCTCTGTCTGACCCGTCAGCTAACCCAGGAGCCTGAGCAGAAAAAGAGGGAGGAATATAGATGAGGGAAAACTAACCAAGAATATGGTTAACCCTTCGCTGCAAGAATGAAATGTGTATTACTGTTGTAAGCCAGAGATCTGGGGCTGTGTAACAACAAAAGCTGAATGATAAGCAAACACGGTTCTCCATTAACATGAAATAATATTGGGGTGCCCGAGTGGCTCAGTCGGTTAAGTGTCCGACTTCAGCTCAGGTCATGATCTCACGGTTCGTGAGTTCGAGCCCTGTGTCGGGCTCTGTGCCGACAGCTCAGAGCCTGGAGCCCACTTCAGATTCTGTGTCTCCCTCTGTCTGCCCCTCCGCTGCCTGCGTTGTCTCTCGCTCTGTCTCAGACATAAATAAACATTTACAACACTTTTTTAAAAACATGAAATGATATTAATAGTTATTTTCAACAACTGCTTTGAGGAAAACTTTTCCACCATTAATTTGTGAGCCTGGGGCAGAGGGCAAGCACCCGTACAGCTCTCCAACTGTGCCCTGGTGCTGAAAGAGAAGCACTTGGGGAACCTGTGTAGGAATGCAGCAGAACCCCCAGCTGGAGGTGCGAGGCCATTATGATCAGCCCTGGCCATTATGATCTTGCAGCTTCACAATCAACTGGGCAGTTTGGGACAGGATGACCTGGTGAACTGGGAGTGTCATATGCTGGCAAGTCAGGAGCCAGGCCTTCCAAAAAGGAAGTCTGTCACTGAGTCAGCGATGTTGCCAAGCCCTGAGCCCAAGCAGTCCCAATGTAGCTCAAGGGTAACCACTGACAATGGTGACTCCAAGCTTTTTGCTTATAATACTTCCATCATACGACTGGCTTCCAGCACAGTCTTTACAGGGCAGTCTCACAGTTATTTATGATCCCTCCCTTCTCCCAAAGTAGACCGTAAGCACACGCAGCATGTGGGGTACCCTCTCAGTTTATGAAACTCTACAATTATCCATACATCTTAAAATACATGGTCCCACCCAACAAAGCCAGCCTTACCTTTCACAATTCCTCAGAACACACCCTCAGCAATGTCTCCTTCATGCTCCACTCTGATATTCCCTGCCTCTGAGCATTTGTCAGGATTCCTCCACTGTCGGGAATATTCTCCATCCTTCCCACTGGAATGCTGACAATAACTCAAGACTCAGTAACTCCACCTCCTCTTTCTTCCAGATATCCTAGCCGATTCTGCTCACTCTCTACCCTAAATTTCTACAAAATTTAGAATAAGTATCATTAGAGATGGCATTTAATTATGCTTGTTATTTCATATGATAAGTTTTGCCTTCCCAATTAGATTTAGGCAGACAACCTAGCACAGTATGCAGGTGAATGAGTAGGTACTCAATTAATGTTTACGGGGATGAATGAAAGAGAAGTCCTTTAGAAGCAGGAGCCTTGGAAACTCCTTCTTGTTTGCTAAGCACATCACAGGCACTTAATAAATACTTCTTGACATTGATTAATTACTTCTGGATACAACCAGGTTCACATATCTCCAAATTGATCCTACTGGAATGCATCTTAATGACTGACAAATTACGTTACAAATTTGGATAATTTTAGGTGATAAAAAGAAACAAACACACAGATACACGAACACTAAAACATTTACATAATTGAGAACAGAACAAATCACAAAAGACAGTATTAAGCACACATAAAATAGACGTCTTTTTATTTTAGAATGGAAAAAAGACAACAGTGCAGTCTCTTCTAGAGATAAGGGATTGAATGAAAGGTTCTGTTACCATTGTCTCAACTCCAATCCTTAAATAGTAACCTGTTAATTTAGATAGGCTTAGGAGTGGAAGTGATTTTTAAAAATCTTGGGGCACCTGGGTGACTCAGTTGGTTAACTGTCTGACTCTTGATTTCGGCTCAGGTCATGAACTTGCAGTTTGTGAGTTCGAGCCCAGCGTTAGGCTCTGTGCTGAGGGTGGAGCTTGCTTGGAATTCTTTTTCTCCTTCTCTCTCTACCCCTCTCTCACTCGCTCTGTCTCTCTCGCCAAATAAATAAATAAACTTTAAAAATTAAAAACAAGAAAAATCTACACACGAGTAAATAAATACCACTTCGGTAATTATATCAGGAGGACCAATAACATAAGTGCTACCACTAGGGGGGAAAAAGAATTGGGTATTTCGTGTTGGTTAGAGAGTTTTACTTTCTTCCCAAACCACAGTTTTCTTAAAACTCTGGCAACAATCACAACCATATGTTGCAGATGTCTCTGCTGCATAAAAACTGCTGCCAATGCTCCAACAGCCAGAGTGGCTTCCAGGGCCCCCACTTAGAGAAGAGAAAGCAGGAAACGAAAAAAGGAGAGAGACAATGGGCTCATTAGCCAAAAGACCCTAACAAAAACAGAGCAAGTCAAACCAGCAGCCGAAGCCCTCCATCAATAAAAGGCTCGACAGTTAAAAGGCCCAGTTTTCTTTGGGGGGGTGGGGGGGTGGGGAAGGGTTTTATCCGATTAAATACAGCCTCCAGATAATTGCTTTAAAAAAAAAATTGTTTTTTAACTCTTCATGGCCAAATGCAGCCACAGCAGTGACTTCCCAGATTTTGTGACCCACAGCTAAGAAATACTTTTTATATCACACCACATTACACACATACACATATGTGTGCATGTTATACATGTTATATAACTGAAACAAAAGTTTCACAAAATAGCAGTTGACTTTTCCCCCTTGTTACTTTTCTACATGCAATGGACCCTGTTTTCTTTTCTATTCTCTTATGTGCTAGTCTATTCTCTCTCCCTCCACTAAAAAAAAAAAAGTTGGTCTGGACACTCTAAATTGACTTCATGACTCAATAATAGGTTGCAACCCATACTGAAAAACATTGGCTTAAACAACATGGTGGAAGTCAACCAAAGGTCATATGCTCTTTCTTTTTAGAAAATCCATTGCTGATAAGAAGAGGCCCCTCTAGCTTCACTTTTTAATGACAAAGAAAGAAAAAACAAAGACAACTTCAGGGCCTAGCAAGCACTAAAATATTTGTTAAATTTAATAAGCCATTAAAAAGATAGTGTGTGTGTTGCTGTTGTTTCTGTTTTGTGGTTAAAGTAACATAGAAAGGAGCAGGGAACTAAGTCTTAAAGGAGAAAAAGGAGAATTCTAATAATGGAAATACTGCCTGGGCAACATGCCCAATTTTTTTGAGCATAACGTTGCCAGAGGTTTAGCTTCCTGTATCACCTGAGATGCTTTGATCCATCGGCCTAAGGCCAAGAAGAAAAAGAGCGAAAGGCCCATCACAAAAAGGCAGAAGGGGTCAGCATGGTTTGGTAACTGACCATACTCCAAACGAATGAAATAGGACTATACCTTTTAAATGAGGAAATGATTGCCTGAAAAATCAAGGATCCCCATTTAAATGAATCCAGAATAGCTACAGCGCAAACTGTACCAAAGAACAAGAGGCAGTAAATCACAATGAGGAGGTCAGATAATTCTGTATAATGGAATCAGATAAAATCCTTCGAGAAACTCTCCTGAGACGATGGCTCACCCACTCAGCACAGAACGATGCTGACAGCTATGACACAGACCATCATTAATAGAAATAGCTATCACTTCTCAAGGGCCCACTGAGTGCCAGGCACTCAGTGCTAGGTACTTACTATACTTTATCACTATTCTCATAACAAGCCTGCACAGGGGCTATTAAGCCCCTTTCACACAAGTGGAAACTGAGGTCCAGGTGGAGAAAGGCAAAAGTCCAAATCATAGCGTGGAAGAGGGAAGTGTATGAGAGAGGAAGGGTCCTGGAACTAAGTTATGCAGACACCAGTCTTCAACGTCCAGATTCCTGGGCCCTGGCTGGTGGTTTGGGGCAAACGTGGTATTTGGTCTTAACCACCAACAGTAGGTACCTGCCCTGTTTGGAATCGGGAAGCAGCCAAGAATCCTGTAGAGAATGCAGACATCTGACAAGAGATAGAAGTCACAAGGACAGATGAGCTTTAGATATCCTGTTCAATTTTAAAGACCTTAATTATTAAACAAGAAAAGTAATATAAATACTATATTTATATTCCATAGAAAATATTTTTTCTTTAGGAAAAAAAAATACACCACTACATGTGGTTAAGTTAGAAGGGAAAAACCAGAAATGTGAATTCTCAAAAGCAGAAACTCGAATCACAAGGGTTACACAAGAAAAGAGAAATGAACTGTTGAACTGAAATCGGAGGCAAGAGAGCCCGCCCTGGTCACATCCATTGTCAGATGCGCGAGCTTCGGATGAAGTCAGAAGTGGAGCACACCCATTTCTAAGGAATTCAACACCACTGCAGAATTCTTTTCTCAAACTGAAATCAAGCTCTTGGATAGTTACATTAGACAGACTCTTTATCTCCCACGCTGTAATACCTTGAGAAGAATGACCAGTTTGGATTTTTCAGCACTGGAAATTTCTACATTTTATAAAGTTGGTGCAGAGAAGGAGGCCACTTTTGTTTTGTTCTCAAGAGCAGATATGACAGACATATAAGAATAAGTGGAAACCGTAGAAAGTTACCCAAATTTACTCATTTTAAGTTTCAACACTCAAAACAAAGCAGGTGGAAAGAACTCATGTAAGAATTGCCCTTAACCACAGGAGGACTGTTTTATCTTTTCATGTTTTTTTTTAATGTCCATATTACACTTTAAATTCACAACTTAAGCTTTTATCATTTTTAAATATTTATTTTTGAGAGAGAGAGAGGGAGGGAGAGTGAGCGGGGGAGGGGCAGAGAGCGAGATGGGGACAGAGGATCTGATGCAGGCTCCGTGCCTACAGCAGCAAACCCTACACTGGGGGTCGAACTCAGGAATGGTGAGACCATGGCCTGAACCGAAGTCAGATGTTTAACTGACTGAGCCACCCAGGCGCCCCATTATTATTTTTTAAATGAAAGCTGCATCATCTAAAGTCATAAATGCACAGCCTGCTGAATTCAGAAGAGGCACACATTACAGTTTTGAGCATAAATTGAGTGACCAAGTGAACAATAAATTCCTTAGGCAGTACAGGGGCTTTTCTGGGCATTTGGCACTATTTGGAAGACCATGATTTACCAAACACCAATCCACTGACCTAATCTACAATTGCTCCCCTAATCTAACCTCTGCGTCCCTTCCCACATGCCACCTCCCTACACATTCAGTTGTTTTGGGTAGTGAAATAGTGCCTGGAAGACATTTATTCTCACTGGATTTTATTTGAAGAAAGAAGTCAGAAAGCAACTATCTTGTAAAACTTAGTTACAATTGCAGGTACCAGCTAGGAAGTAGAAAACTGAAAATTATTTTAATCTGTGTATTAAAGGTTAAATTATCCCTAGTTTTGAAGAGATATTAGTTAGAACCTAGAGAGTTTCCTTTTGATTTCAAAGGGGAGAATGGGAAGAAAAAGGAAGGGACACAGGAAGAGTGGGGAGGGAGGGAAGCAGGAGAGAGGGAAGACTTAGATACTAAAACATGCTTTAGGTTTCTGCCAGAGTCTTACAAAAACCTAACACAAACCTCATAGTTAACTACTGACAGTGGCATGTGCTTTTAATTATATTCTGAAAATGTGCAAGCAAGCAAGGCAAAATTGTATCATGGTTCTCATTTACATTTATCATTCCCTCTCTACGGGAATATATAATCACATACAGACATCTGTGGATGATTATATGCAAAGACGGGCCTTTCAAGATCAAGTTTAAGAGTTCTAGTGTCTTTCTTCCTATTCATATACCAATCGGGAGGCAATTCACTAGAGCGGTTTTAGTGAATAGGGAAACGTGAGGAAGTCCAGAGGCGATCTCCCCACCATGTATAAAATTTTTATAATAATTTCCCTGATATCCACCCTCCTCCTTCCCACAGTAAAGCTCAGAGATGACATTTCCTTTCCGTGTCTATGTATAAGAATCACTTTGTACTTTACAACACTTTTCTTTGTGAGGATTCTTTTTTTTTCCCTTGAGTCAAAAGCAATGCCAAATTATCACTACAATATCTTGACTCTTCTGAGACTCCAGCAGAATTTCCCTTCCCCTAGTTGAAAGTGACATTTTCTAATACAAAAAATTTCCAAGCAAAATGGGGTTAGACTAGAATAAATATGAGTCACAGGTGAACATAAACCGAAACAGAAAAGGTGCTGATGAAAATCCCTCCCTTAACAACTTTATCTCACAATGCCAGTGGTTTAAAAATGACAAACACGGTGACCTATCCAACAGCAACTTAGGTATCAAGTTTTTGTTGCTTTTTGTTTTTTGTTTTTGTTTTATTTTGTTTTTTGCTGTGAACTAGTTTTGCATGCTTCGTTTGTTATGCACCAAGGATGCTTTTATACCAACTCAGACAGGACCACAATGCATTGTGCTGGGAAGACGGGGCTCCTAGTGATGTTGAACAATTAATTAGGGGCATTTCACCTTCAGATAGGATACATATGAGAGATACTGGTCAGTCAATATGGGACAATATGAAGGAAAACGTGGTGCTTGGCAAAAACAAAAACAAAAACAAAAATCCACCAAAACCATAACTGGATTTAACTGGGGGCTAATTTTGAATTCTACCACACTTACTTTTACTTTTAACAAGATATATTTAAAGGAAGTATTTACCAAATGCAGTACCAAGAAGCCTTTAAAAATTTTTTTTTAATGTTTATTATTTTGAGAGAGAGAGAGAGAGAGAGAGACAGAGCATGAGCAGGGGAGAGGCAGAGAGAGAGGGAGAGACAGAATCTGTAGCAGGCTCCAGGCTCTGAGCTGTCAGCACAGAGCCCAACGTGGGGTTCGAACTCACAGGTGGAGAGATCATGGCCTGAGCCAAAGTTGGATGCTTAACTGACTGAGCCACCCAGGCTCCCCATTACCAAGAAGCTTTAAAGAAAATTTCAAATTCAGGCTCTCTCTAAGGTCTTACATATTCTTTTTTGTTCAAATGACCAACATAGTTAAAATATGATAAGATTAAATAAGCCAGTCAATAAGAGATATACCGAGTGTATACAGCCTAGAACAGAGGACAGTTATAACATCCCAGTGAGACAATAATCTCCCAACCTCCCAACGTGTAAAGAGGCAAGAATTTTGCTAGAGTTTCAGGAACATCTGTTCCTGAATTTCCCCATAATCTCAGCAATTTCTATACTTCTGATGTACAAAGGATGTTCTATTATTTGTTCCCCTGTTAAAAAAGAAAAGTAAGGCCAGAGAAGTCAAAAGAGATTTTAATGCAAAAACACTTAAGCCAATGAAAGCAGAGTTGATCATTCATTTTTACTTGGGCTTTTGCAGATAAGCCCTCCACATCCCCAACACACCAAAGAATCCTCCCCCAAATTCTAGCCTTGCTTTTATCCTTCAATACGGCAAGGGCTCCCATGGGTCACCGCGCAGTAGTATCTTTTGGCAAAAGAAGTTTCTCTAGGTTGAGTTAAGGCCTGGCTCTTCAAAGTTAATTAGAACCATACCACATATCTTGTCATTATGCTGCTAGCAAATGCCTGTGGTATGATGCTAAACGTTCATTCTCCCCGAGAGACAATTCAATTTCTCATCTTTTATTTACATACCTGTCACTCGTAATAGAAAACAAGTCTACAGTTTAAAAAAAGGAGGCCAAGAGCTGGCCCAGTGTCAGTGCCCACAGCTGTGGCTGCCACCATGGCCAGTGCTACTCACTTCCCCATCCTTTTTTCAGGAGGAAAGGCAGGACAGAAGAAGGCGTGGCACACCCTTCCTTCTCCTGCCAGGGGCTTCCGTGTCAGAAACTCTGCCATTTTCTCCATGTCTAAAATGATCTCAGCACTTCAGTGGGAAATGGGGAAACATGGCCCCACTGCGGATGGTCAGGAACCCAGAGAAGAAGGTATTTGGCACTGAAGAGTGCCTCAAACATATCCTAGGAGGCTGAGCTGTTTTATATGTATTTCTCATCCAGGTGTACTTTTGCAGAATTCAAACGCAGTAACCAAAGATTTGTGGGGGGAGGAGTGGGGAGAGACAGTAGAAATAGACAAAGTGGGAAGAAGTGATAGGCCTGTATATAGACACAGAGAAAAGCCTCATGGTCTTGATCAGGCCAATGTTCACAGGGTGCTGACAACGCTAGAGAAGGCCAGAAGCAAAGAAATCGTAACCGACCACCTGGGGGAAAGAACATTTTCAGGGCCTCCTCTGTCGAAATGAAATCAAAATCAACGTGCCAACAACGATTTCACAGGTTTCACAAAAGATGTCAAATGAAATGTGTAAATTTCTCAATTTAACCACCGCAAACACAGCAGACCTTAATCCAAGACTCAGATATCTGGAGCTGCTACAGTCTAAGATGAGTGTGTCTTTAAAAGATAAATGGGCGATTATTCTCAGCACATTTTAATAAGCAACTGTAATTTTAATTTCAGAATCATCAAAAAAAAAAAAAAAGAGTCTAAACGAATACTTTTAAAAGACCCTTTCCTCCAAAGATGAGAGCTTTACCTAACTACTTCATCAGCACCAGGCGAAGATTTCAGTTCCATGACAATTTTTTTGAGCAACAATTATGTGCCAAGTACAATGTCTGGTAATGCAAAGAACACAAAGAAGAAACAAGCTTCTGTCCTAAAGAAAGTTATCATGGGGGTGGGGAGGTGGGGACGCAGAGAAGGAAGCCCGTTCTACTTGAACACAGGAAGAACATGGGAGATGTTGTGCACAAGTCCAAAGTACTACAGGGTACCAAGTACCACTGAAGAAACAGGAAGCACCTTCCAGTGGTGGAGGGCTGGGAAAAGGCTGTGACATGGTGACACAAAAAAGGAACATCCGAGGAGCATCAGGAATGAAAGGTAGGATGTCTGTAGGCAGATACGAAGTGTGTTCATGAAACCACCCATTCTGGGTAGAGCAGTGATTCCAGAAAGTTTAATTTTGTGAACTGGTAAAGTTTCCGGGGCGGGGGGGGGGGGGGGGGGGGGGTGGGGGGGGGGTGGGGGGGGTGAGGAAGATAGTGGTAGGGAGAAAGGAAGAAGTTGAAAGAAGGAATATTCTAACCTAGGAACTGTTATTCCATAAAATTTGCTGGGCTGGAAATAGGCTTTTCTCCCCCAGAGAAGCAAAACAGCAAGAATTCTATTGCAATTTATTTTTTAATTTTTCAGATGTTAGTCAGATCTATAATGGCCATCTATCATCACCATCATTTTACAAATAAAACAGCATTTGAATTCCAAAAATGTAGGAAGCACATAATCTCGGGAACTTAAAAATGGCATTTCTTCTCACAAAAGGGCAGCTAGTAACCTTACACTGGTCAGGCAAAAGCGTGGCCACAGCCTGCTGGGTACACCTGTTTAGAAGGCCCTGGGTTTGGATGTAGGACTCCTTTAAGAAACAGTAGGAAATACAGCTGATGCCTCACTGTAGGGAGTTTGGAAGGATACACTGAGAAAATGATACTCAATTAGGCAAAGTAAAAAATAAGCCTTTTAAGAGGAGGGGTAAGGAGTTGACATGATTAATACCTAGAGCTATGCTCTACTGTGAATTTGAGCAAAGTGGACAGAATGGAATGGGGGCAGGGGTGTTGCCTAAGTGATGATGGAAGCGCCTAGGCCACCTAGGGGACGCTGCGAAGTCCAGGTGAAAGGTGTGCAGGGCTTGTATCAGGGCGGTGGAAGACAGAAAGGAAGGGACTCAGCAACGAATCATATGCAGAATTTGAGGAAAAGGAAGGAGCCTAAGATGACTTCCAGGTCTTAAGCCTAGATAAATGAAAAAGTAAACAAAACGAAGCTGACGATAGTATTAAAAGATATACGAAAATTCATGAAAGGGTATGAGATAAGAGGAGGAAATGAACTCATTTGGGGGTGGGACATGCAGGGCAGGAGTTTGGGAAAGGCTGGGGATATAATGAGATAGAAAGCTGGGGAGTCCCACATGGAAGGCCTTGGAAGGGGGCAAGCCTACCTTCTTCATCACTTGGGGATTTTCTAACCCTTTCTACATTGCAAGCACTGTACTAGGTGCTAGGGATACGACGAAGCACAACAGATCCGGCACCTGTGCTCCCAGAGTGCCAACCTAGAGGGGAGACAGACCTTCACACAGTAATGACACCCATGAATGTGATTACAAAGTGTATTAAAGTGTCTAATTTCCAAGAGAGAAAAAAGGAAAAAATCGAGAATAGACACTTGGAAAATGACTTCAATCAAAAGGTGAAATGAGGCTACCAATGGAGACAGAAGGCACAGTTAGAAGAGTAGGAAGCAAATTGGAGCAGACAATTCTTGGAAGCTGGTAGGAGAATGAGTTTCAAGAAGCAAGTGATCGACAGTGCCAAATGCTGCTGAGAGGCCAAGGGGGACAAGGACGGAGAAAGGGCCGCTGGCCTGTTCAGTGAGGAGGACAGGATGACCTGGACGCAGCAGTGAAGCAGGTGGAGCAGGATTTCAAGGGGTTAAGGCGTGAAGACACAGAAAAGTGCAGGTGACAAGACTTCTCTTTCAGGGAGTAAAACAACAAAGGAAAGGAAAGGGAGAGATGGGGGGGATTGAGGAAACAATACATTTATGGGGTCTCCCTGTTAGACTGGGGATAATTTCAACAGGATTGAAAGCAGAGCAGAAAGGGCCAGCAGAGGAAGAGAAAGAAAAAAACAGAAGATGCAAGAGAGAAGGGGACGACAGCCAGGGCCCCGTCACAAGAGAAAGGGAAGGTGTTCACAGGAACATCAACCAACAGGTCAGCACTGCCTCCTTGGAGAGAAGGGGAAAGGAAAGTTGGGAAAGAAATCAGAGATGGTAAGAAAAAACGTTGAGGAAGCTCTGGTTAGGAGGTTGTGGGGTCTTTTTTGGAAACGATTGGGAAGAGATGTGAGTGAGCCACATGTACAGCTGGGACTTGAGAAGATGGCATCTGCTGCCAACTCTATCCATTCAACAAACATTCACTGAGGGCCTTCCATGTTCCACAAACTGTGCATTTATGGCTGAGCATAAATGAAGTTACCAGGCATTTGTTCTCTGGGTAAAAAAAGAAACAGACTGATTTTGTCGCTCTTGCATCTAGAAAAAGACCATAAGCAATAACAGGTGATAATTACACATCCTTTGAAGCTTATGTATGTGCTAATGGATGAGGTGTCACTACTCAGGAGCCCAAGATCCATTCCTCAGAAGGAAATAGATGGTGTTAGTTTACTTATCCCACAGATACCGTGGGCCTGAGCATCACATAAACCACCTCTGAAGAGACGAGTCATGGTTCCTGTCCGCCAGAAGGTCACAATCAGAAGTGATGTTCTGAAAGCTTCTGCTCTTTCCACCATTTTGGCATATTTCACTGTTTGGAGCATTAACTGAACCCACCATCACAATCTTTATGTTTTATTAGAAGGGAAGACTCTGGCCACCTGAAGGTTGTTAACAAGATACTTTTCTGGATGCAACATAACTTTGGGGAATGGACTGGACCAGAGAGTTCCATGGCATGGTTTTTCAGTGCCATTAAACCTCAAAATGAACTTAAAAAAAAAAAAAAAGATTTTAAGTAATCTCTAATAAACCCAATGTGGGGCTCAAGCTCACAACCCCAAGATCAAGAGTCACACACTCTACAACTGAGCCAGCAAGGTGCCCCAAAATGAACTTTCTTAAAACCACTGCAGCTTTTAAAATTACAAATCATAGAGGCACCTAGGTGGTTCAGTCAGTTGAGCATCTGACTTCGGCTCAGGTCATGATCTTGAGGCTCCTGCGTTTGAGTCCTGCGTCGGGCTCTCTGCTGTCAGTGCAGAACCTGCTTAGGATCCTCTGTCCCCCTTTCTCTCTGCCCCTCCCCCGCTCAAGCTTGCATTCTCTCTCTCAAAAATAAAATAAACATTAAGAAAAAAACAAAATAAAATTACAAACCATGTATGTGTCCCTTCCCTACACATAACTCTGCATATGTTATTTCAACTAGAGTCACAATAAAATCTATCCTCCTTACACTGGCTCTCGAGGCCCTTCATGACCTGGTCCCTGTCACCTCTTATACATATTTTTTTAATGTTTAAAAAAACTGAAACAAGTGAAGAGCATCTCACCTCATCCTCGTGGTCCAAAGCAAGTACTGTACAAAACCAAACCCAATTTCAGTTTTATGCTTACCATGTTCATGTTATCATTCATTAAGTACTAAATATCACAAGGGGGAAAATTGTGCTTCACGCTCATACTGACACATTTACTCCCCTAGTTCTCTTGATAAGACAGTTTAATGATTAAAAAGAAATTAATAGCATGTATCGATATTGTAAAAATGTGATTAATGACTTTTTTCAGATTAAAGCATCATCATCTTGATTATTTGGTAAAGAAAAACCTATCAACTAACTTTCAAGTTGGGTAATTTACTCCATTAGAATCAGCGAGGGTGTTTCAAGATTTAATGTATTGTTCAAATTCATGTATGCAAACAAACTCATTAAAATTCAGGAGACTTCACTCAGAAACTCGCTCCACTTAACATTCAGGGCCCTAACAGAGGACATTGAGCTGGAATATTTAAATTGAAACATTTGTCCCTCCTAGACAGGGTATTTTGCACTGTTTTTTGTTTTTGTTTTTGTTCTCACCCAAAGGAAGAATTCAAGATGCCCTGGGAGTCTGCAGCAGCCAGAGGCTGCAGAGAATTTGCTCCTTACATTACACTGACATGCTGCCCCTGGGGTCAAGGGCTGTTCTTGGACACCTCCTTTAACGTCAGCTAAGGCCAGGGACAATCACCTCCACTGTGACTATGAGGCTAAAGACAAATATTTCTAATTCTAGCTTCATAAAATGCATGTGGGCCTCAACCGCAAGAACTAATTCTCTAGAAAACTGAAGCACACCTCGTTAAGTAACCAAAATGTTCCCATTCATAATTTTTATGGAACTCATTCCAACAAGGGCTTCCTAAATTACCTGGAAAAAAACAAAACCCTTCAGTAATTACTGAGACCGACTGCATGCTAGACCCTATGCTAACTGCTTTACTATAGTACCATCATTAAACCACCTCGCAACAATCCTCTGCAACAAAGGAAAACTGATACCAAGGAGGTCAAAAGACTTGGTGATGTCACCACTTGGTCACTGGTCAGAAGTGGTGCCACATTGACACCGCTTCCTTGAAGATAACTAACCTTTTTTTTTTTTTTTTTTTTTTTAATATTTCTGAGTTGCTGGTGGCACAGAAAGGCACAGTGGTTAAAAACACAGACTCTGGAACCAGACTGCCTGGATTCAAATCTGGGTCAGTTTTACTACTAACCGGCCTATGTGCCCCAGAGAAGTTATTCAACTATTTTGTTTCTCCACTACCTCTTTTAGAAAATGGAAATAATAACAGAACGCATCTAAGAGGTTGTTTTGAGAATTACATGGATCAATCATGAAAAATGTTAATCCACGTAAAATGCCTAGAACTGTGCCTAGTATACAGCAGACACTCAATAAATGTTCGCTCTTATTGAAAGCAAGTGCTATAACAAGGAAGCCTGAGGGATTGCCAGCGTCCTCCCTCACAGCTGTCTGGGTCTACCCTCAGTGAACTGGGACTGAGTTCCCTCACACGCACTCCTCTTTTGTGTGTGTCCCATGTACCAAAGATAATACACACACTATAATGCATTTCATTCTCAAAATAAAAAATGAAACAAAAAACCTAAAAGGGCGTTCCCATCCTTCCTTGATCAATAAAGAAAATGCTTAAATAATTTGCCCAAGGCTCTCAAACAGGACTTCACTTGAGACTTTGTCTCAGCAGCCCAAGTTCTTTTATCTACACCATGTTATTTCGTGTTCTTAAGTCTATTTTTCCCCTTTGTCAGTGAATCCTTTGGTTATCACTTAGGATCAGAGTTTTGGAAGAGTCGTTTGAGTGTACTGAACACAACACGCCCTTTTTGCTTCTGAAGAAATGGGAAGGCCAAGGAAGTTGACTACTGACTTGCCCACAGTCATATACTGAAAGCCACTGCTACAGTAGCACAAGGCCACTTTTTTCTCTCTGATGTTGGTGGCCTGCCTCTAGGAGGATCTCAGCTCTGCTCCTGAGCTTTTAAGGGCTCAGAGAAACAAAGGACCACTGTAAAAATCAAGAATGCAAAGGCTAAATGAGAGACCTAGGGACTCCCCAGCAGGCAACTTCATGGGTTTTAGCAAATGGACTTTATCAAGTTTAGCTGCTTGGGCCTTTCTGCTTTTTGGCCCACAGCAGCATGCTGCAGACTCAGGGCTAGCAAACAGATCAGGTGTTAGTCTGGCCTACAATGTCACTGTGATTCTGAGGAAAGCTGCCAAGCAGGGCTTTACAAACAGAACCCAAAGCAGAGACGATTTCACCCTGAAAAAAAGAAAGGGACAGGCTAGCACGAAGTCTAAACTTAATTTGTCAAAGGAAAGGAGCTCACAATTAAAGCAGCTCTTCCTAGCACATCGACATCTATCTAAGGCCAACAACATACAAGCATAACAACCAACGGCCCCATGTGGAGAGACAGTGCTGAGATGCTGGTATAATTAGTTCCCTTTTCACAAGAGAGTTGGATTCATAATTAAACTCTGTCCCTTCCTGCCCCCGTTCTGCTGTGCACATGTTTGCCTGCTTCCTAAGGGATTGGGTTAGAGGCCAGGAGACAACCCAAAACCGCAAGTCCACTGACCTCCCAGGGCCAAGAGGCAATGCAACGCATGTCTGCGTTAGCCGCGTGGGAGCTTGTCGAGGGAGAGGCTGATTTCATCTTTCCGTGCAATAAACTTCTCAAGTCAGTTTACACAGTTGTGACAGACTGTTGAAAAGCCCTGCTACTCCAGCCTAAGTGCCAACACACTTGGCCCCATGGAAAACTCCGGGACCCTTTCTGAGAAGAGCAGGTTGTTGTGGACAGAGTGTGCTCATGGCCCGTCTAAGACTCATGTGATTGATCAAGTCAATTACTGTCTCAGAACTTTAGCTTCCTTGTCTAGAACAGGGAGACAGCAATTTCTGTCCATAGAGGTGATTATTGAGGAGTTGAACATGAGGGTCCCAGTGAGGTACAGGCAACTGATACTGTCTGCTAATCTAACTGGTCTCTTGCATAAAACCCTCAGGGACCCCCGCTGTTCTCAGGACAGACCCTTGAGCGGGTTTAAAGGCCCATCACAACATGTCCTCTAATTTCTGTTCAACTTTACCTCTCCCCTCACTTGAGGCTTCAGCCAGACCGGATGTCCTGAGTTCTTCCAGAAGTTGTCTGGTACACCTGCAGCGGGGGGAGCCCTCCTTCCCAACACTCTCCCATTCTACCCAACTAAGTACTCCTTCGGGTTCTGATTTTAGCTTAGATGCCATTTCCTCCTAGAAGCTTTCTCTTCTGCGCTTTCACAACCTCTTATGTTTACTTTGGAGCCATCCTCATCATTGTGTTAAACTGCCCGAATACTTGTTACTCTTTCCCCCTCTCAAAATTGGGGGACTAAATAAAGTTGCTGAAGGAGTGAATGTAGTGAAAATGAAAATGACTTCGTTTCTGACAGTAGTAAATGACTAACAAAATCTCTGCAGTTCTCACCCTAAGCTTTGTAAGCAACCTCCCCACCCGCGGTCTCTCCTTTTTACTGGCGAGAAAGCAAAGATCATGAGAAGTTAAAAGACCTGACCAAAAGCAAATGGCTAATCAAGGGCAGAGATGTGTTTGGCCCTTACATCTCCTGGTTCAAACACTGAATTTTTTACTACAGAATGTGGACAATGTCCAAATGTTATGCTATACCACTCGTGTCTTTTCATAGCAAGGGAACTGAAGGCAGATGATATGCAAGAGAAAAGAGACTTGACGTCAGAAAACTGATACCCAAGGCCTGGCTCTGGGTGACCTGGAGCCATCCCCACGCCCGCGGCCTCAGGCCCCCCAAGCGTCAAATGGAAATTTAGCACCAACATACCTAAGCAGCAAAAAGCTTCCTACCTTTTTAGATTATTTTTCACCTACTTGACCATGTTTTATGTGAAGAAAATGAGAGAATTTGAAAATACTTTATGCGTCTCTTCTCACAGAAATATTCTTTACAACCTTCACATGGTTATTTTTCTGGTGACATTTAGCTTTATTATTCAAAGCAAAAGCATTTTTTAAAGACAGGATTCAAATTCTTTCAGCAGTCTCCTTAGGACTACAAAAAGTTTAACCGATTTACAACATCAACACAGGCGTGGCTTGAATTAACTAGTGCCATTATTTCTTCCTTCTGTCTTCAAGTCATCAAGACACTAGTGTCCACCTGCAAGAAGAACCCTCGTCCACAGTCATTCACTGAAAGGACAAACCCTTTTTTCTTTACAGACACTACTTGATTTCATAGACTCGCAGGATGATGCAGCCAGAAGAGACTATGAAAACCATCGAAGCCTGTATCTGCCTTTCACAATGAGAAAACAGGCCCAGTCTAACTGTCCTTGGGGAGGGGCTTAAGCAGGGCTGATTGGAAACATGCACCAATTGTTTTTCAGAGTACTATACATTCTGCAATAACAGATAATTGGAATAAAAACTGTGATAAATCATATACTGAGATCACAACACAAATTTAAAATGTATTGAGGAGGGCACCTTTTGGGATGAGCACTGGGTGTTGTATGGAAACCAATCTGACAATAAATTTCGTGTATTGAAAAAAAAAAACAAATTTAAAATGTAATGGTATTTATCAAAGTTGAAGGCTGAGGGCCAAGATAGAGACACCCCTCTGATATTATATACGTGCATGTCTTAAAATTTGATTATAATAGAATTTTCTGGAAGTGAAAGAAATTATTTTGCTTGTCCCACCAATTTTTCATGCTTTTGTATGATTTGAAATTTTCAAAACAAAAGTAAGTAGACAAAATAGGAAACACACTCGCTCAAATTATTTTGTTTGTGGATGACACCTCATCTGTCACTGTTCGTTACCGGCTATGACTGAGACAAGCACCAATTTTTTACTAATGAGTTCGAAACAATGTAAGGGAGCAATGAAGTCAAAAGTCACTATTAATCCTCACACTCTTTTATTTGTTTTTTTCAGAGTTTATTTACTTATTTAGAGGGAGAGACAGAATGCGAGCAGTGGGGGAAAGAGAGAGGGGAAGAGAGAATACCAACCAGGCTGCGCTGTCAGGGCAGAGCCCAACATGGGGCTCGAACTCAGCAACCATGAGATCATGACCTGAGCTGAAATCAAGAGTCAGATACGCAACCAACTGAGCCATCCAAACGCCTCTATTTCCTTTTTTAAAGATTTTATTTTTAAATAATCTACACTCAACGTGGGGCTCGAGCTTACAACCCCAGGATCAAGAGTCGCACACTTAACCAACAACCCAGCCAGGCGCCCCAATCCTCACACTTTCTTTTTTAAAGTTTATCTTGAGAGAGAGAGAAAGAAAGAAAGTTAGCAGAAGAGGGGCCGAGAGAGCGAATCTCAAGCAGGCTCCGCACTGTCAGGGCAGAGCTGGATGCACAACTGGAACTAACGAACCATGCGATCAGGACCTGAGCCAAAGTCGGACGCTCAACCTACCGGGCTACCCAGGAACCCCCCAGTCCTCACACTCTTACCGGCAGAAGTTTCTAACTCCTTACCCAATAGTTTCTCCAACTACTAACAAAACCAAAGGAGACTAAAGGAGTAGCCAGAGAAACTGACAGGGGGAGGAGGGTAGAACGTTGTTTTCATTCTCTTCCCTCTCCCAATCCAACCCCTGTCCCCAAACCCTGGTAAGGGTGAGGTGTTAACGGAGACTGTACTGAGACAGTGGTCTGAATCATTCCAAAACTGAAAGAGTTGACTCTCAATAAAAAATTATTTTCCATGCCATCTGAAGATTTTATTCAGAGACCTTTAGAAAAGAAAAAGTAAAAAATTCTTTGTTGAAAACCATAAACAGCTACCCCATCCAAATTCATAGGCAGCAAACAAATTACAGTAGAGTTAGTCACAGAGAGCTCACAATGCAAACTTTTTTTTTCTTTTTTGTGATGGACTTGGTGTTTTTGTGTATATGAGATTACAATATTGTGTAATACCTATTCCAGACAAATTTTGCACAAGGCCGTAAGAAACAAACTCTTATCATTCAACCTTTATTTATTTATTTTTATTTTTTTTATTATGTTGATTTATATTGAGAGAGAGAGAGAGAGCGACAGAGTACAAGTGGGGGGGAGGGGCAAAGAGAGAGAAAGACACAGAATCCAAAGCAGGCTCCAGGCTCTAAGGTGTCAGCACGGAGCCCAGTGTGGGGCTTAAGCCCACAAATCGTGGGATCATGACCTGAGCCGAAGTCGGACGCTCAACTGATTGAGCCACCCAGGCACCCTTATAATTCAACTTTTAAATAGATCATCCTAAATCTCGCGTCAAAACTTGATATTATATTTTAGAGATTGTCCCTCTACATTATATATCAGGAAAACATCTATAAGTTATTAAAATAATTACTGCCAAGTTCTTTGCCAAAATATGCAAAATGTGGGGAAGTCATGCCAGTCTCAGCTCTGCCAGCAGAAAGCTATGCAACACTACACGTTGCTTAACTGCTTTGTGGTTGTGTTTATCATGATGAGGCGGGATTTCATACCTAACCCGGCATTTGCAAAGTGCTCTTCAGTCCTGTAATGCTGTCACAGGGCTGCGACTAGCACTGCCATAGCCTGTCTCTTAATGATAGCAAGACTAAATTTGATGGACATGAGGACATAGAGAGCTTTAGCATTTTTTCCTGGGTACCAAGAATTAAAATTCTGGGCTGAGGAAGGAGAGCTACTTGGAAAATGTCCCAAGGTTCAGCTACAGGTAAGTACCGGAGTGCCTAATTAAAGTGATGCAGAATGCTACAGTCAACATAGCAAGAAAATAGGTGTTTCATTGCAGCCAAGTAACAGGTCGGCTGCAGAGAACAGTTTCCAATTGTTTCCACCACTTTACCGTTGCTTTGCAACACTTCTTCCTCTAAAGACAATCAGGCACCTTCCATTAAGGTTCTTATTAATTCAACTCAAAATGAGACAAATCCCCAAACACAAAACCGAGCAGAGGAAAAGGACACATTTCTACATACAGTATATCCAATTATCATTCCAGGATAACATTTTCACTACTGAAATTTAGCCCTAACAGGATGGACCACAAATAGCTACCTATTCACTTGAGAACAGAGACGGCAAATGTGTAGGGCAACGCCACCCATTCTCTCCCTTAGTCACCACCGCAGAGGTCAGGAATCCATCGGGCCCTTGGTCTTGGTGAGCTTAGTTAGGAGCTCAGAACTCCACACCCGGCAGCATGCCGGGGGGCCACTACCAACCAGCCAGCCCTGGCATTTGTGCTGAAGTCTATTTCAGCCCGGCTCTGCATATGCCTCAACACACCATGCCAAGATATTGAAATGGGTCTTCAAAGAAAGCCACTTGATGACAGTAAAGCCTTCACTGAAGCCGTAAAAATGGTAATTTTTTTCTACCTGATGTAATTTTAAAGTGGCAATAAGAGCGGAAAACGTAACTGCAAACATTAGTTTTACTCTAGACGCTACGCCACTCTGGTGAGATACACAAGAAGTTCTATACAATAAATATTTATATTCATCTTTTGAAAAACAGAATTTGGCTTTATTCAACCCAAATGCCCAGCCTGGTTCCAATCCACTCGCTACCTTGTCATTCAAACAAGCGCTAGGCAGGATACAGACACAAACAGAGCTCCATCTGCTAATTAAAACTGGGCATGAAACTGTTAACAGGCATCTGTTGCATTGTGTGAAGCTAATGGGCAGAGACAAAGCTGAAAGCTCTTCTGAAGCAAACCCAGTGATGCCACTCATTTTCCATTTGGTATTTATGTCAGTGGGGGGTGGGAAGCGGGGTGTTAAACAGCTTATTATAGAGACTGAAAGATAAGTGATATCGTACCTAGTCTAAAACGTCTCTTTACGTTTTCTACTGGCATTCTTGAGTTAAGAATTCAGATTAAGCCCTTTTGATCTTATCTCAGACATACTGTAATTATAATACTATGGAAGGGAATAATAACCAAAACTCAAGCAATGCTGTAGAGCTCACACAGTGCTTTCACAATTCATCCATCCAGCCATTCATTCGTTCAGCTGATGAGTCATTTAATACAGACAGGCCTTGGAGATTTAAAAGGTGAATAAAGGCTTGATTCCTGCCCCTAGGCAATTCACAGCAACCCTGAAAAGTTGGTATAATATTATTAGACTCTATTAGAGATGAAAGAACTAAGGCCTAGAAGGACAAGTGACTCACCAAGGCCAGAACACTAGGAACGGCAGATGCCAGGACATGAACGGATTGCAGACCCCACTGCTCCTCCTAATTCGCCGTATATCTCCCTAACACCAAACATGAACCAGTCCACTTGATCGGCTACTTGCATTTCACAAACTCCCTATTATGTTATGTTCCACAATATTACTCACCCCTGAAAATCTACTTCTCCATCCCCACTCCAACCCTCCCCTCATCCTGTATGAAATCTCTTTCCTGCAAAATATTCCCAATTCTACTACACCCAAGAGAGCTGGGCCCCAGATGGCTGTGTGTGTAGGCAGGCAGACCGAGACTAGAGCCAGCCTCAGGCCACGCCAGCAGCCCCCTGGTCTTCCACTTCTGGCTCCATGGTTCTTTTCAGATTCAGTTATGGGATTTAATTCACAGATCAACTGCTAAATTTGTCCTGGTCTTCAAAGGCTAGACTTATTTCCCCCTAAGACAATATCCAAACCTGTTTCCCTCCAGCTTTCTCAGTGGGTCCAGACAATGCCAGTGCTGTTGCCCAGAGAACCTCCTCCCTGATTTGCAGCCACACAGAACAGTTGGCAAAACTCTTTTTAAAATACACTTATTCTTAGGACATATCCATATTGTATCCAAGACTCAGTTTCCCCACACCCATTCTTAATATGTTGGATGGCTTTTCTCATGCACTAACACTGATTAAGGAGGTAAATTTAACCCTTTATTATCAAGCATTAAGTTCTACTTTTTCTGAAATAGTATGGTTATCAAAACTATCACTTAGATGGAAAACCTACTGACAGCTTTGAAAGAACACAATGACATTAAAATAAAGCTTTATGTACAAAATGTTCAATTTGAAGTTGCATGTTCCTTGCATAGTTTTGTTTGAGAGTCTGAAACCAAGGAAAACAACTATGAAAATTAAAATCAACTTGCTCTACATATCTGGATTATGCTCGGCCAAATGTTGATAACATCTTGGATAAAAATGTAAATATGACAAAGTTTGTTTTTCAGTCAATAAGTCTTGATAAAAGCCTTGAATTGCTACCAACCAAAAACAGTTTTTAATTTGAAGCTGGGGTCGACACACTTTTTCTATAAAGGAACAGTGAGTAAATATTTTTAAGCTTTGTAGAACACATATGGTCTCTGTTGCATATTCTTCTTTGTTTTATTTTTTAATAACTCTTTAGAAACGTTAACAAGCATTCTTTGCTTACTGATGGCACAAAATCTGCAAGCCACATTTGGCCTGGGGGCCACAGTTTGCCAAGCCCTGATTTTAGGAAAAGCAAATCCAAGAAAAAAAAATGCACTGTTACAGAATGAAACATGGAAAAGTGCTCTGATGAGACCAGGCAGCGACAATTAACCAGCACACTACCATTAACATGATTTCATTAGTTATTTTGCACATGGAAGGAACTTTAATGACAGGATGCACTTTGATCTCCCAATCTGAAACTATGGACACGAAAGAAAGGGCAAAGGACAGCTATAATGTGCTGAGTTATCCCAGCAGAAATTCCTCACAGAAAAACGCATGTGCAAAATCTAATTCCTCCCTGGGAAAGGCGGTGACTTGGATTTATGGAGATGATCAGACTGATCAAAACTAGCAGCAGCTCAACTGTGAAAAGTGACACAGACTTGAACTCGGGGCTTCACTAGAAGCTCTGCTGCTCCCGGCTGCGTGATCTTGACGCTGTCAACTTCACCTTCGTGCTCCTATTTACAAGATTGGGGCAAGGGTATAAAGTAGATAATTTCTAACTCTTTCTGCTGTCAAACTATGACTAAACTAAATAACGAAACCACTCAGGAAATACCCTAACAGGAAGAAGGGGGGAGGGCAGGGGAGAGACAGCCAGGGGAAGACGCTCACGCTGTCCAGTCAAAGGACAGGGCTAGGTTTTCTCTTTCTGTTCCATCAGTACCTTGCTCAGGACAGGCCTTTCCAAGGTGTCAGTATGGCCTCATACGGATAATAAACTGCACCCACATCCCATAGGAATCAGGATGCAGAGCCGACCGTACTACTGTTTCCTAAGTGTCTCAATGTCACATTTTACAGACATTTAATTAAACATTAATTATGATTACATAAGAGGTTTGGGGGAGCTAATCGAAAAACTTTGTTCAGTTCTCAAACATCTGAACTGAAAGGCTGCTTGGTCCTAGGCACCGGGCCTATAATTTCAAGCGGATAAAATATCCCTACTCAATAGTCAACAAATATTATCTGACTGATACACTGAAAGATCCCCAATAGGTCAGCTGAGAGAAAATGTACCCTCCACCACCCCCAAGAGCAGAAAGGAAATGAGGGAAGCCAGGGTATCAGAGAAGGTAGCAGGACCTTAGAGAAGTAAGAAGAAAGTTCTTGTGTGTGTGAGACAACAGTATCTGTAATCAAAATGACTGTCTCCTTCCTGTCGTGATGGCCAAACCACTATCAAACAGGGTCTACGGATGGCAGATGCCTTTTTTAAAAAATGACTTCCACTTTGACAGAGCAAAATTAAGACTTAACGTGTATCCTCATGGGGAGAAACAAGCACACATACGTAGGTACCAAAGCACGAGCGCGCGCACATACGCGCACACACACATACACACACACACACACACACCCCTCAGGCATTAAGAAATGACTCTTTCCTGTGACGTTGACCTTATCAAGTTTTGTCAGCAAGGCTGTAGCAGAACCTAGGAGAAACCCAGGAACTTACACAATTGGGTACCTCAAAAAACAATTATGACTGGAAGGAGATAGACCACCAACTCTTACCTCAACAACTTCAGATCACCTGGGGATGGGGGAGGAGGTGGGGAGGGGGAGTGGATATGGCTGTTAGAGATGTGGACACTCCAAGCCTACGTTTGTGGTTAGTGAAGAATGTGTGGAACTTTTTTCACTAGAATGGTGTTAACATTCACCTTCTTTTCCCAGCTTAATTTCAAGTGCAAAGCATTAGGTTTCAGGTATACAAGTTTTCCTGCTGTTTGAAGGCAGTGTGATACCACTTCCTGTCGGGTTCTGGGGCTAAGTAAGAGGCATGGATTTCCCCTCCTCCACGTCAACTGAAGACACAGCTCAGAGCCTCTTTTAACCACATCCACCCCACAGAAAATATAAAGAGCAAGATCACATATGAGTCTCACCCCATTTAACGTCTCCCTTCTGTTCTACACAGTTTCAGGATACTGGTATTCCTGCCTTCATGGCTGCAACCCTTCACCGAACCAATTGCAATAATAATAAAAAAAAAAAATCCACACAAGAAAGATTCTAAGCCAACAACATGAAAAGTAATTTTTAAAAGCTATTATCACAAAAGGAAGCAGATACTCTTAGAGGAAATGTGCAATGAAAATTAGGGCAAAAAAAAAGGGGGGGGGTTACTAATAAAGCTATTACAAATGAGCAAAAGTCATCCAAGGAGCTTACCAGAAACAGCATCAGCGAGACTCATTCACTTTCGACACAGAGAATGCTTCTGGGAGGGTCCCATAGAGAATGGACAAAAGGCTACCCACTCCACTTGTTAGAAATTGTCCTTTACCATCTGGACTGCAATATGCATTCAACAGTGAAAAAGGTTTATTTGGGGTTTTGAAATTAGTACCAGCATCAAAACTACTGTCCTTTGGTTGCTGTGACAGCTCCCACCAAATCTCTTGGGAATATACTTGAGACATGACATTTAAAATCTGCTTCCTCAGAAAAGAAAAAGTCCCACTCAAGAATGACTGCCAAGAACTTGCAACTCAAACTTCCCTAAGCCCAGACATCATAACATCAGGGGTGGGGGGGGGGGGGGGGGGGAATCAGAGCACTCAATCCATATGAAAGAGGCCAGAACAAACAAACAAACAAACAAACAAACAACCAAAGAATTTTCCAGCTCTTAATTTTAAGAGGACTCTATATCCAAATATTCTTTTTTTAATGGTAAATAATCCTTAAAACATACAATACTCACATACAATTATTACCATAGCACTAGCCTCGTAATAACCCCAGAAGTTCATGGTGAAATATGCTGTAAGAACCATGTGAAAGGTGCTTAAGCGAGCTACTATTAGAAACCACAGACATCACCCAACCAAAAGCTAAGGTTCTTAAGGTACTTAATTAACTGCAGCTATTTAATAAAGGAAATGATGTTAAGGTCACTTGTATAGGCAGCTTACAACCAGTTTTGGGGCGCCTGGGTAGCTCAGTCAGTTAAGCGTGTGACTCTTGATTTTGGCTCGGGTCATAATCTCATAGGTGATGGGTTTAAGCCCCACACTGGGCTGCACACTGACAGTGTGGAGCCTGCTTGAGATTCTCTCTCCCTCTCTGTCTGCCACTCCTGTGCTCTTTCTCTCAAAATACATAAATAAAATCAAAAAAAGAAAAAACACCAGTTTGATTTGCTCTTCAGCTTATGGTAAGTTAGAGATCTCTTTACCTGAACACAAAATCTTGCCAGTACAAAAGTAGGAAGGACAGCTCCCAGCCAAGAACAGGAAAAACTGAATCAATTGAACGCAACTGGGGGGGGGGGGGGGGTGCAGTGCATGTTGTGATTCATTTAGCAAGTAATAATTAAAACCAAAGCAAAATGCATAGGGAGGCAGGCAGAATGTAAGATCAATTCCTCTGCTGAGAAGTTATTAAACATTCAAGCCCAAGAATTTAAAAAGTTAGGAAGTGTTGCTTCTTAGGCGATGGTAGTAAAGGAGTGAACCATATTTTCCTGACCACACCATTCCCAAGAGTCACCAATTCTCTTAACACCCGTTAACACTCACACAACAATTTAATATCCTGTAGACATTATTCCACCCTTAGTCACTTTTTGCTCTTTCTCTGGCACTTGATCCGAAGGAAGAAGAGGGAGAAAATGGTAAGCAGTGTTTTCGGTTACTGCAGAAAGTCCTGTGCCCCACACTTTCCATTTCCCCTCCCTTTCCCATTTTCTCCGTCTTCTCTGTACACCCTCTCAACTGTATATTCCTCTTCCCCTTTTGCCTCCTGTCTCACACCCAGCTCTCTTTTACTTTCTCCACCACCTATCCTCACTCTGGCCCCCTGAACTGTGCTCCCCACCCTGCAATTTTGTTCTGCCCCTCCCAGGAGGAGGGATCCAGACCTCTTGCGGCCAGTGCCCCCAATCCCTCACCTCCTAATCACTCATTCCCCTGAATTCCCTTCCGATTGTCGGGTTCTCACCTCTCTTGTCCCCTATGTCCTCCCTTCTTTTACTTCACGTCCCTCCTACTCCCCCCAAAGCTTCATTTCCCCCTTCACATTTCCTTCCTCTTTCCTGTCTTTTAATCCATTTCACACCCACTATCCCCTTCTCTTTCTCCATGAGATTTCGTGTGTCCCCCCCGCCCCCCGCTCCAATCACTTTGTCCTGCTAAGACCCTTCCCTGTCACTCCCCCAACCGTCTAATTTCCCCCAATACCCCCAGTCCTTGTTCCTCTGGTTCCCCTTCCTTTGCCCCCAAGTTCCCTCTTCACCTCCCCCCTCCCCAGCCTCACGTCCCCGCCCGCCCCTCTCCCTCACGCCTTCACCCTCTCCCACTGCCCTCGCCACCCTGCCGTCCCCGGGGTCCCCTCCCTGGGGCTCCCAAGCCCTCCTCCAGCCCTCTCCCCCGCCGCCTTGCACCCGCCCCCCACATCTCACTCCCTGTCCCCGGCCGCGGCCCCTCCCTCACCGATGGTGGAGATGAAGGTGGTGTTGAAGGCGTCCTCGGAGAAGCGGAATAGGAGGCAAGTCTTGCCCACCCCCGAGTCGCCGATCAGCAGCAGCTTGAACAGATAATCGTACGTCTTCGCCATCTTCTCGCTCCGGCCCTCTGACCGGGGAGCTAGAGAAGCGGCGGAGAGCGGCGGGGAGGGGGCCGCGGGCGAGGGGGCGTGTCCGCCGAGCCACCACCGCTCGCCCCGCCCTGAGACCCGCCCCTTCCCTTGGAGAAGGCCTGCGCGCCCCGCCCCACGCGGCCAATCCGAGGGGGCTTCGTCATCACCGCCCGCGTCCCAGGGCTTGATGGGATTTGTAGTTCCTTTGAGGAGTCTCGGGCGTGCCCAGCGCGGGCTGTCCGAGCAGCCCCAAGGGATAAAGAGGATCTGCTCCGGGCTCGGTGACCTGGTGGATTAGACGTTTCCACCCCTGCCGGGAAGGAGGGTCCCCTTTCGAACTCTGCGCGTAGTGTCGCTGGAACTCAAGTTCACCGTTTTCTTTGTGTGTGGGCGCCTTTCAAATCCAGACCTCGGAATCTGAGTCCCACGACTCCCGTATGTCTCCGGTCCGGACCCGGAGCAGAGATGCTTTCTTCGCTTCATGCTGCTGTGGCGCAGCCTGTGGATTATCTGCAGAGTGCGTTATCTGGCTTCTCCTGCAGTTCCTTATCAGCACCACCCCAAGCCCCCTCCCGCAGCTCCTCAGTTACAGATCTCCAAAAGGATGATTGCCGTTCTAACTTGAACCTCAGCTGTGTTCTCTTCACGGCACACAGACCAGAGCCAAATACAATTGGTATTTTAGAGATCTGTTGTGCAGACCGCTCCCCTCCCAAGGCAAGAGGATGGATAAAAAAAATCTGGAAATTGAAAATATTAAGGCTTGTGCTACAGGTCTATGTCCTATAAAATGAAAATCATGATGCGAGGCCCGAACTATGACGTTGGGAATGAGAACCGGATTTTGTCTTGGCTCAGCGACTCAGCTGTTCAATTTCTGCGCCCCAGTTTTCTCATCTGTAAAATGGGCATAAAACAAGCATTTCATAGGGTTGTAAAGAAAATTAAATGAAATACCTAACATAAATGTGTGTGGTGATAGTTACCTTCTTAAGCCCTCTCTCTCCATGGATGACAAATGGGGGGGGGGGGCAGCATTGTCATACTCAATGTAATCCTTTATTTACTGTTTTAGACTATTCTGTAATTGTTTTGTGGATGTATCATTAAGGCCTCTTTCATTTGCTACTGGCAGAAACCCAACCAGAACAAGTTCTCCTGGAAGGGAAGTTTCCTGGCTCAAGTAAAGCCACAGGGCAAGGAATGGCTAAGGAGGTCTAGGACCAGAGGCTTCATCCAGTCAGGGTTCAATCTCCCATCTCTTCTCTCTTCTCAGTTTTAACTTCTAATATGTCAAATACCTACAGATAAGACCCACATGAACAAAAGCTCTTCAGAGTACTCAATAATTTTTTTTTATTTTAGAGAAAGAGAGCGGGGAGAGGGACAGAGGGAGAGAGAGACAATCTTAAGCAGGCTCCACACTCAGCAAGGAGCCCAGAGAGATGCAGGGCTTGATCCCATGACCTTGGGATCATGATCTGAGCAGAAATCATGAGTTGGTGGCTCAACTGACTGAGCCCCTAGGCACCCCCACCTCAATAATTCTTAAGAGGATAAAGGGGTCCTGAGGCCAAAATATTGGAGAACAACTGGCCTAGGCATTTACCTTAGATCTAAGGAAACACCTTATGGAAGGTTAGAGGAGGTTATTAAGGAAACCAGTGGACTCAACCATTAGTGGAATAAGGAAAACACTTGGGACAGTAAACAAGATGTCAGACTTTTCTTCCTTCCTTCCTTCCTTCCTTCCTTCCTTCCTTCCTTCCCTCCTTCCCTCCTTCCCTCCTTCCTTTCTTTTAATGTTTATTTTTGAGGGGGGTGGGAAGGAAAGGCAGAGAGAGAGGGAGACAGAGAATCCAAAGAAGGCTCTGAGTTGTCAGTGCAAAGCCTGATGTGAGGGTCCAACCCACAAACTGTGAGATCATGACCTAAGCTGAAGTTGGACGCTCAGCCGATTGAGCCACCCAGGCTCCCCGACAGCAGGCTTTTCTAAAACACCTCGAGTGGCTTGTGACTTTATATACAGTGTCAGTGATACTCTAAGTCTTGTGGCAGAAGATTTGGTTGGCCTTAGTATTGGCCTTCACCTTCCATGTAGAAAAAAGATGAAATGTGTCATTAACTCACACTTATTGGTAATACAGTACCCAGAGAGTTGCTGCTAATAAAGTGTCTAGTTCCTAGAGCCTGCCTGATGGAAACAAAGGTCTAAGGAGGTCAGTGTCAGTTTCTGCCCCGTTAAGGGAAGGGCTCTGTCCTCTGGCACAGGCTGAGCCTCCTTGCCCCAGTCAGTTCTTGCGCAAGTCTGTGAATTTGGCCTCAACCAGGGCTGAACAAGTGTGAACAGCTCAGTTCTATACCTGCACCTTCATTCTGAGAAAGAAGTAGGAAAAAAATCTTCAAAGACCAGTGAAATCTTTCTTTTATAAAATGTGTATTGATTTAAAATAAATTTTAGTTCTACTATCTGCATGCAACTGTTGCCATTCTTTTTCCGTATGAATAAGAACATACAGATGTGGTATAGAACTTAAGTTCGGAAAAGAAGTTGGGGCACCTGGGTGTCTCAGTTAGGAAAGCATCTGACTCTTGATTTTTGACTCAGGTCATGATCTCACAGTGGTGAGATCAAGTTCTGCACTGGCCATGGAGCCTGCTTAAGATTCTCTCTCTCCCTCTCCCTCTCCTGCCCCTCTCCTGCTTGCTCTCTCTCTCTCTCTAAAGAAAAAAAAAGAAAAGAAAAAAAAGTTAGAGTTAGGAGTTTTAAAGTCCCTAAATTTCCTTAGGGGAATTTTTTTAATTGATGGGAATTAAAAAAAAAAAATCTGTCTTATTTTCACTTCCCTAGTTTTTCTCTATTACCAAGTATATAATATTGGGACTTTCTAGGTGGTTAGTCTGTGCATCACTGTTGAACCATTCACAAATTTTGATATGTGGGCCCTATTTCAAGAAGAATTCAAATTTTTCTCTTGATGCATTATTAATTTTTAAATTTGTACAACAATGTTACTTAGAGAACAGATTTGGTGGTAGGCACAGTACTATTATATCAAGAGGCACCTGGGTGGTTCAGTCAGTTAAGCGTCCAACTTCGGCTCAGGTCATGATCTCACAGTTCGTGGGTTTGAGTTTCGTGTCGGACTCTGTGCTTAACAGCTCATAAGCCTGGAGCCTGCTTTGGATTCTGTGTCTCCCTCTCTCTCTTTGTCCCTCCCTACTCACACTCTGCCTCTCTCTCTCAAAAATAAATAAACATTAAAAAAATTGTTTTTTAAATCAGGGTACTTTGCTCAAAGGACTGGACAATAAGTTTATTTATAGAGCTGAGAGTACCACGTGTAACCGATCACTGATTGCCACCTTGCTTTCTTTCTCCCAGTGGCATTGGTGACCCCTTTCAAAAAGCCCATGCTACTGTGCTCTGAGGAAACCACATCAGTATTTTTTGCCAGTTGCCCAGACCCATCTTTGAAATGCTACATCACTGCAGAGCACTAGGAAGACCAGCACATTCAATCTGATTCTGTAAATATTTACTGAAGCCTTTGATAAGGTTAACATCTACATGGCAGCTTGACTTACAGAAATCTCGATGTCCAAGGAGTTTACTCTCTGTGGTTTTTGTGAGGCCAGCACTCTTTCTTCCTGCTTTTGGTAAGTGCTCCTCCCCCACTGATGGCTGTGAATCAGGGTACTCTACTCCTCCAGCCAAAGAGGTGGACGTAAGGGCCGAGCTGGGTGAACCTGAGTTCTTCCCTGTGAATCTCCTGATGAGGTGGGGCAATGATACTGAAAGGAGGTCTGAATGGTGGGAGGTCTGTGTGAGCTTCAGGCTGGTTTTGAACAGAGCTTTAGTTCGTTTTCCTGTATTTTCTTGTTGCTGCCCTCCTCTACGTGTTCACCATGTCCTTGGACTGGCTTTCCTCAGGACCGCCATGTTGCACAATTCCAAGGGCATTATTCACATCTCACAGTTTATTCATATGGGGGATCAAAGGCTCCCAAGAATCTACACATATTCTTGAGGGTCTGTGTGTTCTCTAGGCAAATTTTCAAATTTATTCAAGCACTCTTTAAACTGTTTTGAATTGCTCTATAGCACTTGAGTGTAAGAAGAGTTACCTTTCTTAACTGCCTAAGTGAAATTAAATTTGGCTGAGACCCTACCTGTCAAGGGCTGGAAAAACTGGTATCTATCATTATTGGGGCTTTTCCTCCTCTTAATTATATCCTATACGAATCCAGGAGCTTACACGGTCCTGAAATACCAGGGGCAAAGCAGCTTCTGATCATCTGTCTGCACCCAGCAGTGTTGACGCTTCTGTCCAAGCACTCTTGGGTTCTGGTCCTCTGCCATCTGTTGAGCACAGCTGTCCCGGTGGGCTACAAAGATGTCCTTCATGGTGATTATTTTCACTGGCTGATGACTCAGCCATTGAATAAGTTCTTTCTCTGTTATCTAATAGTTTGTGTACTTCTTTGTCTTCTCCCTTACAACTTGAGCTCTTTGAGGAAAAGAACATTTCGAATTTCTCACTGTGTACCCCAGTAGGTACTCAATTAAGCTGTCAAATAAATGAATGAACACCTGATTATCATGCCAGTTTTCTAGCTTTTCAAACAGCTGGTTCACCTTCAGTTTATTATTTGCTTGGGTATTTTTGGCCTCACAAATACCTTTCTGGTTGTACTCTATAGTATATTTATATGTTATTCATTCTGTAAGTATACTGTTCATTGTTGTGTTTAAGAAATCAGTATGATTATATCTTACTTCTCTAGCTTGTCAAGATCATATTGAATGATAATCTCTCAAAAATACCAATTTCTCCTATCACCTGTGTGTCAGCCAAAAACATGCTATTTGTTTAGTGATATTCCAGTGGGACAATTCTATAATTATCTTCATCAGAGAGACAAACTGTACCTTTTCCACCCACTGATGTTTCCTGAGCAATCACAGGGTGAATAATGTCCATTCAAACAAATATCCATTAAGCTCACTCTACGAAACCAGCTCAGCAAGGCCACTTGGAGAATACAAAGGGATCTATCATATGATCCCTTCCCTCAGTTTGCTTCCCATCTAATTGAGGGGAGAATCCACAAGTGACAAGTTCAATAATAAATGGGAGACCAGTATTTGGCTGTATACTCTTCATTTATTATGATGGGTCAGGTGTTCATTCTGATTGGTTGGCTTTTAATTCAGATTGGTCAGGCATCCATTTGACTGGTTGGGCGTCCATTTTGATTATTTGGGCATACATTCTGATTGGTCAGGCTTCCAATGTGATGGATCAAATGCTCTTGCCAAACAGATGGTTAAATATGTTGCATATCTCAACTAGATGCAAAAGTTAAATAAAAATGATATGGTACAAAAAATTGCTGCATGAAATTACAGTATCTGCTTGATTAACAAATTTCTATAAACCTAGCTTTTTAGAACAGAGTCAGTAGGTGTATAACAAAGGTGTAGAGGGGATGAGAAGATAGTCTGCATCGTTCAGGCCTGAGTTAATGAATGTGACTGAAAGGGAGGCCATCTATAGCATGGGCCCTTAGAATATGGGAAAGGACCACATCCAACACCCAGATGAAGGCAAAACTCCTCTCCTGGGTGTCAGGAGTGAATACCTAGTCATCTACAATGCAGAAGAAGCCACCCAAGTTGCAACAATTCTGAGTGGCTCCATTTCTGGGCACTGTCCAGCCCACAGAAAGGGGAGGTCAACCTTAGCCTGCATAGAGAGTTGAGATCAATATTTTACTCTACTAAAGGGTGGACTGGAAGGAACCCATTCCACTACCTCTTATATTATTTCTTTTTCTGATAATAAAGTAACCTAGACATTGCTATGTAGGATTTTGTGTCATATAAGGCATATGCACTAAATACTATGCATTTTTGGGTTTCTTATAAGCGTGGGTGATTAAAGAAAGTTTTGGGACCAACTTTAAAATGGACTTTGATCCAATGGCAAAGTCAAGATATGCTGAAACTCACAATCAGCATCCTAATAGGTATTGAGATGCTTATGGCAGTAAATAATAGAACACTAGATAGCTTGAATAAGAAAAAACATTTAATCACACACTAAAACAATCAGATATAAAACTAATGACAGGTGAGTAATTCAGCAGCTCAAATGACATGCCTGGTACCTGGTTTTTCTGTCTGTCATTTTCTTAGTAATGTTTCCTAAGTAACACTTATTTCAACAGGCCAGCCCAATGTGGTTGCAAAATGTCTTCCTGAAACTCCTGAGACTCCTTGTTTCCAGATTCAACAAAGCAGGATGTAGAGAGTCCTCTTCCTCAAAAGTTTAAGTGAATACCCTAAAATTGAGTTCCACGGGACTGGATTGCCCTTCCATGAATCAATCCCTAGAGTCTAAGATTCTGGCCTACACTAACTGGAGTAAGGCTGAGTGTAGGGTCAAGCTCAACCTAAATCATGGGGTTCTGTTAGAAACAGAGAAAAGAAGAGGAGACAAGGAGACAGAAGCAACAAAGGAATACTACCACCTGTTTCAGTGTCAAGTGCATATTGGTTTTTGTACTGAGTACCTCTAAGTGGTTAGTTATGTTGGAATTTCTGCAGAAGTCATGGAGCTGAATCCAGGAAAATTCTGACTTGTTCTCTTATACAAACGGATTGATGTTGAACTGGGAAGAAGAGGCAAGAAGGAAATAACTTTGCTTAAGAAAAAAGGGATAGGTGGTCCAAAGCTAGAATCAACATCGGCACTTACACACCTGGTCCCTTTCTACCCTACTTCAGCAAGCAGCTAAGGTTAAACACTTTAGCAGCCTTGAACTTCTAAGTTCTGGGGTTTTGTGATGGAAAGAGGAGCAGACTAAGCATCAGGTGACTGGGGTTCTGTTCCCAGCTCTGCCACTAACTAACTCTGTGACCTTAAACAAGGACAACAACCTTTCTGTGTCTCAGTTTCCTCGTCTGTAAAATGAGGGGAGTTTGTTTAGATGATTCCTCTTTGTCTATAAAATCCTTTAGCTCTTAAATCCAAACCCCCGTAACAGGTGACCCAAGACCTGCCTTGGGGATTCTGGTTTTACAGACATTGGTCTTCCAGGCCAACCAAACACCCTGTTGAATCAAGGGGATTTATCAACAGCCCCAAGGCCTAGCGGGTCTTGGAGGCCAGTCAGGGTGTGGTGCTGGGAAAGGAGCCCAAGACACCTAGTTCCTTGTTCCAAACAGCATTCAATTCACCCTATGACTCAGTTATCGTACTTCTCTCTTTCCAAGGAGTGCAAAGTTTCAGTCCTCTCTGTGATGGCAACAGCAATTTATTAGGTTGCCAATCTAGAAGGTTAAGAGAAAAATGAGATTCTGCTTTGTATTTTGAGCCATATCCAGTTATATTCCTGCTTCCAATTCCTATTTAATATGGATAATCATTTCCCAAATAACCTTAAACATAGGCACCCCCCCCACACCTAATTTAACAGCAGCAAGGCACCCTTAATCAGGGTGCACGTTGAATGTTCCAGAACCTAGGATAAAACACCCTATCTCTTTAAATTCCTTGCCTCTCACTCTCCAGACAGAACTGAAGCACTGAAGCAGTTAGTATGAAATCAAGTAGAACTCTTTGATTACTCATTTTTAAGATTTACAATTATAAGTGATGGTGACAACATAACAGGATGCTAAAGAAATAAGGCTGAAGAGGTGATTCTTTGGGGCCAAGATGAATATTCAGATTAAGAAAAACTGCTAATGAAATCCCAATCACATAGTAATTTCCCACGTATTGCTTTCTGAAACTCAAGTAGCTATATGGCCTAATTAGGCCTGTTTGGGAGATTATCACAACATCTTATTTCTGCCATGAATGGCATCATTCAGCATTTAATATTCATTGAGGCTTTTATGAAACAGAGAGGTTTCCATATGTCTCTAGAGCAAAACATTTGTGTTTGCCATCTGCTACTCAAGAGTAGTTTTTGTAGGAAAAGAATGCAAATCGCTTGGTTCTTTAATTACTTTGGGGTTAGGCTGTACTATAGCTGGGACTGTGGGACGGCCAATTCACTGAAAGGAGCATACGGTTGTTTACTTAGCCACCAAACTTAAAGAGTTCTTTACAAGCAAACGGCATGAAAAGAAATTGAAGCCTAAAACTATCTTTGCCCTTTAAACTCAAGGCAAAGTCCCCTGTGAAGTGACGTGTGAGACTTTTATAAGTTGGCGTTAAGGAGACACTATCTAGGGACACTGGACTTTGAGGTTATTATAGCAAGCATTAGTTCTCTTTTCTTAATCTTGACACCAAAGAAATATATGACTCAATACTTAAAAAAAAAAAAAAAATTAAAGGATCTCCATGAACTCAGTCCAAAAAAAAAAAAAAAAAAAAAAAAGGAATTTACTCTTGGTCACCCAGGAGATAATTACTTGGGCTTTGGACTCTGTGCTGTTCATTTTGCCTTTCCCTCTTTCTCATTACTTTCTCGAGTTGTGGATAATTCTCTGCTCAGTAACACTTTCCTAGCCAATGGATACACACCATTAGTTTTGCTTAATCAGGAGTAACTTCAACTGAGAATTTAACCCAACGTGGAAACCCTGGAGCTTAGAGAAATCTATAGATCTCAATTGCTGATGCTCTTTGGAGCCCTCACAGTAAATTTCGTTCACTGGGATTACTGGAATATAGAATGTAAGAAATTGACAAATCAAAGGGACCTAGTTTGGCTACTATGAGATCCTAACCTCATGGACTTCTGTTTTCTAAGACTATTTTCTGCTTGAAGGTGGTATAGAACCAATGAGTATAGAGATTGTTTATTGTTTCCAAAGTTTGTATCTCAGAATACGAAGTGAATCAGTAGGTGAAACTAGAAGAATGGGTTTCATGGCCAAACCCTTTTGACAAATTCTGCTTCACAGTGTTTTGATGATAGGGCTTCTCAGAACACTTAATATGCTGATGTGCTTTGTGACTCTTCATAGTCTGGTGCTGAGTGCGGCTTTCCCCACACTTGTGCTCCGAGGCACCTTTTTGATGGAGCATCTTATGGGACCTATGTTCAGTATATATGTCAGGAAAGTGATTTCATCTGAACCCTAGTTTTAGATATGAAGATTGAGCTGTAAAGTCCTACTGTCATGAAGAAAATCAGCATGTTTATAGGAAGGTGTCAGGAAGGGAGGCAACATCCATTTATCAGAGTTCCTGCTGGACTGAGAACATCTGTCCCTGTTCAGGATTCTCCTGAATCCCAGGGCATGGCTCCCTCATGCTGCCTCTGTTACAGTCACACCCATGGAAAGATTAGCCAAGGGGTCTAGGGTACTGTGATGGCTGCTTCCTCCTGACCTGGGGCAGGTGACTTGCCCCCAAGTCCTGGGGGACAGACATTGTACTGAACTGAAATGAAAATCACCTTATGTGCAGAAGGAAATTTACCCAGCATTCTAAAAGTGCAAAAAACTAGATTCTTTTTTTTTTTTAATGTTTATTTTTGAGAGAGAGAGACACACACAGTGTGAGTGGGGGAGAGGCACAGAGAGAGGAAGGCACAGAATCCGAAGCAGGCTCCAGGCTCCAACCTGTCAGCACAGAGCCTGATGCTGGGCTTGAATTCATGAACCATGAGATCATGACCTGAGCCGAAGCCGGACGCTTAACCAACTGAGCCACCCAGGCACCTCCAAAAAACTAGATTCTTAAATGAACATTCTTGAGGCTGAGTTTTTTCAGGAAATAAGGCTAATGCCAGCGGTCCTGGGTGGCTCAGTCGGTTAAGCGTCTGACTCTTCATTTTGGCTCAGGTCATGATCTCACGATTCATGAGTTTGAGCCCCAATTCGGGCTCCATAGTGACAGCGTGGAGCCTGCTTGGGATTCTTTCTCTCTCTCTGGCCTTTCCCTGCATGTGCTCTAAATAAATAAACAAACGGACTTAAAAAAATTTTTTTAAAAGGTTAATGCCAAGTAATTAAGCTAACATTTGTGGTTTTTTCTTTTGTATTATTCTCTATTTTGAGTGAGTTATAGGATGTGTTAAGGGTCACATCACACCCAGACTAATTTTCTACATTGACATCTAAAGTTCTGTAAAATGGTCTGTATAATAATATGTTTTTAAAAATAGATTATTTAAATTTCTTGAGGGCATGAATTATATTCATATTGTATCCCTAATGACCACCACAGGGCTTGGCATACATTAGGCACACAGTAATAAATATGTTTGCATTCATTAGTAAACTACAATCTGATGATTAGACTTTAATAATGATAATAATACATTAATGGTACTAATGACATCCTATATTTCCAAAAATCTCAAAGATAAATTCCTTGACCTGGTTAAGGTTTAAAAGCAGAAGCTAGTTAACACTCCTTATTTGTAACCTTCTATTTCACAAACGGTTGTACTGTGATGCGGTATTTCTTTCAGGAAATAATAAGTGGGATCACTTCCGTGTTTGACTTTTGAATACATGCACATAGACTTAGATGTGGAATGAGTCCATAGATACCGACTCCTATCTTCCAGTCATTGTAGAATTCCCCTGTCAGCCAGTTGGCCTGTATTAAACATCCCCAGTGATAACACACATAATAATAATCCTGAAACAATGTGTGACCCTGGAGGGCCTACTGAGTCATCAAAGAAGGATTAAGTCATGTTGGTAATTACAGTTTTTCTGTATATTCATTCACTTAATAAAAACAAATTTTTTAGCCCCTACAATATATAAAGCAACTCACTAGGTACTGTAAGGGGAGTAAAGAAACTGATACAGACCATCCCTTAAGAAGCCTGTGGTCTTAGAGGAGAGGTGGGGCACACACATAAGTAATTACAATGCTGGGTAAAATTACGACATGCTGGTAATGTGCTGTTGTGTTAATTTACAGTTCTTTCAAAATTAGCTTATTTTTCTTTCAAAACTGGTAGTCTGTAGGTAAGCAGATTCCCCTGTGAATTAGAATGCCCCATCTCCTGACTATTCTGGATAAGCAGCATCTGTGACATCAAGTTTTATTCGCAGTGACCTGCATTGTCTGGGAGCCATGCTTCTTGTTATATAGCAGGACAGGGCCATCCCAGGAAGGTCTTATTGACCAGCACTAAGTCCCTGACGTTGGGACATACAATTCACTTGAACTGGATGGGTGAGGAGGATGAATCACAATGACAGGAAGGTGGGTACTTTGGGCAGCAACATAGTAATACAGGGGTCAAGTTGTTAAGTGACAGCCAGAAACGGGGTCAACATAGGCACACAAATTGTCCTTGGCTCGCCGAGTAGCTCCCTCTGAACAGAGAGTGGGTCTGTGGGGGAGAAGGTTGTGGGGGCAGTAGGAGGATTTATCGGTCCACACCCCAGAAGTGACCACTACCTGATGATGTGAGTTGACTCTTTTTTTTCTGATTTGAGATATATTTTTATCTCCATTTAAAAAAAGTTTTTTAATGTTTACTTATTTCTGAGACAGAGAGAGATAGACCATGAGTGGGGGAGGGGCACAGAGAGAGGGAGGCACAGAATCTGAAGCAGGCTCCAGGCTCTGACCAGTAGGCACAGAGCCCGACTTGGGGCTTGAACTCACGAACCATGAGATCATGACCTGAGCCGAAGTCAGTCGCTCAACCGACTGAGTCACTCAGGTGCCCCTTTATCTCCATTTTAAAAGCAAAAAAAGTAAGGAATTCATTTATACATCCAATATCCCAAGATCATTATGTAAACACATCTTTCATATATTAGGAATGATGCTGTCAGAGAAAGTTGGTCTAAAGCCTTTCTCTGAGCCAAGAATCCAGAATTTAATACAGTAATCACTTATTTTTTTTTAAGTTTTATTTATTCATTTGTGAGAGAGAGGGAAAGAAAATGCATACATGAGGGGTGGAGGGGCAGAGAGAGAGGGGGAGAGAGAGAGAGAGAGAGAGAGAGAGAGAGAGAATCCCAAGCAGGCTCTGTGCTGTCAGTACAGAGCCCGATGCAGGGCTCGAAATCATGAACCTCAAGATCATGACCTGAGCTGAAATCAAGAGTCAGACACTTAACTGAGCCACCCAGGCACCCCAATACTGTCATCATTTAAATATACAACAAATTAACATCAAAGTATACACTTATACATTTCCTTATTTATATCTTTTGCCTTCAAAATTGATGATTAAAAATACTTTTTATGTATGGACATAGTTTTTTTTTTATTAAATATTGTAAATCATTAAATGAAACAGATATGAGTTAGCAAGGAAACTCATAATTTTAACTTTTTTGTATGTCAGGCCAGGACTGGGATCATGACTCTGATTCTGAGGGGCATGATGAGGACAGAGGGATCGGTTTTGTCCCCCAGCTCCTTGCAAGTTTGGCTGACCAAAGAGCAGGGCAGCACACACCCAGGGTCCCAGGGATTCATGCTTCTCTTCTTCCTTCCACTTGGTCCATTTTGGGGAGGCAACAAAAGGGTCATCTATGCTAGGATCACCACCTAGAGCTTTGGTATCTAGCTTTTTATGGGAGCTCAACCTCTCTGGTAAAGTATTTAATTATGGAGTTTATTCGTTTGATTCCTGGCCCTTATACCTGCCGGAGACCATGCCTACTACCCAGAATAAATTATCTGTGGGAGGCAAACAGTCAAAACACTTGAAACAGCTCATGCCTTTTGTGTTTTATAGTTAAGGTAGCAATTACTTATGGTATCCAGACTTGTGCAGACTCCAGTATTAACTCAGACTTTTGACTTATTTGTTATATGGCCAGATAGCATTTGTTCTTAAGTCTTAGCAAGAGGGTCCCTTCCCCTGGGGCCCACTCTTTAGAGAACCCTACCCTTGCCCTCTTTTGGTCACTATTCCAAATTGGGCAGGGAATCCATAGGCCAGGAGATGTATTCATTCAGAGTCATGCTCCCTTTTCAGAATACACTCCAGGTACCCACACCCCAGAATTCTCAGCCGAATGCCCTGCTTCCAGGAATGGTATGGACCTCATCTCCGGATCTATCCTTCTGAGGGTGCACTGTTTCATTGGTGTGGCACCACAGGCATACGCAATGGCCAAAAGGGGGTGCTAACATGGACAGAGCTTGAACACATGGTCTGGGATCCTCATCGCATGTGTATGATGCCTTCATGATATGGGCCCTGCCTGGGGCGGTTGGGGATGGGGGAAGGAGGGGCGTCGGTCCAGGCCAGGACTGCTCTCCCTAAACCACCACATTCTGGTGTGGAGCTCTGTAGAGCTAAAATATTCTAAATTTCATTACCGATTTTTTAGGTCATTATAAATATATATCTGTTAAGGTAGGAAACTTGCTTGTTATCTTCATCTATAGTTGTTAAATATTTAGACATAAGATTTATGGGCCTCTGTTTTCACTCTTTTCTTTGTTTTTGTTGTTTGTTGTAGTTGTTTTTTTCCCCACTTTTTTGCACCCTAAGCCCCACAAATTATGGGACTAGGACCTCTCTTAGAATAGGTTTGATTTTGGGTTTGTTTAAAATCTTAATACAGGGGCGTCTGGGTGGCTCAGTTGGTTGAGTGTCCAATTTTAGGTCAGGTCATGATCTCACAGTTGGTGAGTTCGAGTCCCACATCGGGCTCTGTGTTGACAGTTCAGAGCCTGAAGCCTGCCTCACATTCTGGTCTCCCTCTCTCTTCCCCTCCCCTGCTTGTGCTCTGTCTCTCAAAATTAAATAAACATTAAAAAAAATTTTTTTTAATAAAAAATTAAAAAAAAAACTGGATACAAAGGATCTGGTAACAGAGGGTTGAAATGTGGGTGGTGGGTGGGCAGCTTTGTCACCAGGTCAAATGTAGCATGCTCATAAGCCATGTTCCAACTACGTCCCAATGTCCTGGTCCTGCTCCCTGGCCTGATAGGGGAAATTGTGTGTGTGTGCACATCTAACATCCACTGGGAATCAGAAGAATATGACTTGGCTGTTTTCAAATAATTCAAGCCCACACTGCTGCTCTGCTCTAGGCTGCTGCCGTATCCCTGCCAAAACGCTCTTCCCAGTTGACTTCTTTAACCTGCTTGGAGTTAAGAGCTGGGCGCCCTGAAGGCCTCTTCCAGGCGAAAAAGAATGAATGAGAAAAAAAGAACTGGGCCAAGCTTCCTTGATTGAACCACTTCACTTCGGCAAATCCCTAAGCCTTTCTATCTGTTTTGTAGGGGGTCAAGTGAGTAGACTAATTCAGTCGTACCTCCGAGGACATTGAGTGGCAAGTTTAATTAATGATGACTGTGAATGGGCTTTGTAATGTAAAGTTATACATAAATGAAAGGGGCACTACAACTATTTTTTGCCAAGTCTGGAGCTCGTCCTGCTTTCCATTGCCACAGTTAAGCCTCTAAGTACTGATCACAGACTGCTGCAGACTTCAAGAGTGCGGAAAAGCACAGCTGGGCTCCCATTACCTGAAGCAGAAAGCAGGGTCAGTAATTTGGGGGGAGAACTGGGGCAAGTAATCAGTGCCCATCTCAGATTCCTGGATGGCCGGTGGCACCAATATCCACTGGGTCTAGCCGGTGGCAGATGATGGACTGGTTTCTGCAAGCAAAGTTCAAAAACAGGTGTATCCACTTATTCCTGGAACCATTCTGGAAAGATTCTTGAGCGATCAAGCATCACATCGAGTAGAGAACTCTTCCCAAAGGTCTCCCTTGCACTTCTTCCTATTGTCTCTGCCTCAGTTTGCTGGCTGACAGCTCACACTAGAGGTATTTTCTTCAGGGACGGTGTTTACTGAAAATATGCAACAAGAATCAAGCCTATTGAGGATGCATTTCTTCCTTTAAAGTCATATGTCTTATTTATAGGGGTCACATTCCAAGGTTCACTTAAACACATGGCTATATGATTTATCAGAAGTCATACTGGCCTTGCTAAGCATTCCACTTTGGAACGGTTGATTACTCTGGCTAACATGGGATTTCTGTGTCTCTTACACTGCTCATCTAACAACATTCATATGCAACAAATCCTAACTTTTACGTAGTAAGTGAACATGATTGCTCTTTCTCTTAATCTCTGCAAGACTTTATGCTTCTAGGACGGTGTATCGTATGTTGTAATTATGTTTATACAGCCTCTTCCTTATTATTAGATAATCTGGAGCTCCTTTAAAACCCCAAAAGGGTCTTAATCATTGTTACATTGCCCTTTACATCAGTGTCTTCTTTATAGGAGACACAAAAATACACTTAATCAAATACATTGAAAATGAAAAGACCTAATGGGTGATGAAAATGATAGGAAAGCCTAATGTTCATAGTTTCTTTCTCTCTTTCTTTCATTCATTCATTCATTCATTCATTCATTCATTCTGTCTGTCTGGGGAGCTTCACTTTCAAATAATTTTTAATTTAATTTATTTTTAATATAATTTACTGTCAGATTGGTTTCCATACAACACCCAGTGCTCCTCCCAATAAGTGCCCTCCTCAATGCCCATCACCCACTTTCCCTTCCCTCCCACTCCCCATCAACACTTAGTTTATTCTCAGTTTTTAAGAGTCTCTTATGGTTTGGCTCTCTCCCTAACTTTTTTTTTTTTTTCCATTCCCCTCCCCCATGGTTTTCTGTTAAGTTTCTCAGGATCCACATAAGAGTGAAAACATGTGTTATCTGTCTTTCTCTGTATGACTTATTTCACTTAGCATAACACTCTCCAGTTCCATCCACGTTGCTACAAAAGGCCATATTTCATCCTTTCTCATTGCCAAGTAGTATTCCATTGTGTACATAAACCACAATTTCTTTATCCATTCATCAGTTGATGGACATTTAGGCTCTTTCCATAATTTGGCTATCATTGAAAGTGCTGCTATAAACATTGGGGTACAAGTGCCCCTATGCGTCAGCACTCCTGTATCCCTCGGGTAAATTCCTAGCAGTACTATTGCTGGGTCATAGGGTAGATCTATTTTTAATTTTTTGAGGAACTTCCACACTGTTTTCCAGAGCGGCTGTCCCAGTTTGCATTCCCACCAACAGTGAGAGAGGGTTCCCGTTTCTCCACATCCTCTCCAGAATCTACAGTTTCCTGATTTGTTTATTTTAGCCACTCTGACCGGTGTGAGGTGATATCTCATTGTGATTTTGATTTGTATTTCCCTGATGAGGAGTGACTTTGAGTATCATTTCATGTGTCTGTTGGCCATTTGGATGTCTTCTTTGGAAAAGTGTCTATTCATGTCTTCTGCCCATTTCTTCACTGGATTATTTGTTTTCCGGGTGTGGAGTTTGGTGAGTTCTTTATAGATTTTTGATACTAGCCCTTTGTCCGATATGTCATTTGCAAATATCTTTTCTAAAAATTTCTTGTTGGAATCTCTAAGTATATTATATTGGTTAAGATAAAAATTCTTCTGCTACAGCCAGACCTAGGCTTACATCTTAGTTCAAATTACCATTTATGAGTTCTTGGGAATGGTACTTAACAAGCTCTGTGCCTTAGTTTCCTCATCTGTAACATGCAGATAACATCTCATGGAGATGGTGTAAAGATTAAATGAGATTATCCATGTAAAGTGCTTAGTGCCATGCCTGACACGAAATAAGCAAGAAGTAACATTCAGATGATATCACTGTCATCACCATTAGAAATTGTAGGAGAAGGAGTCTTGGGTGCTCTCAGAGCCTTAAAGTATCGCCTCCAGATTTCACAGCCTACCCCATAGTTCCCTTAATATGCCTTATAAATATGAAATAGGAAACCACATAGGTTAGAAATTCCAAGTTTTCTGCTTCTGGCTCCTGATTTCAGATTTTACTCTTTAGATACTTTAAGTATGAGTAAGATAGTTCTCATTCAGACATAACGTAAGGGCTATTTAAAAGACATTTTGTTGGTTGTAAAATATATTGCTAGGCAATGTGGGCCCTTGGAAATGGGCTTAGCTCCAATGTACTTGGTAAGTGTTTAGTTGAAAATGGCATCTCTCCTCAACATGTGGTCTCTAGATCTGATTGTTCTCCGTGAACAAAAAAAAGTTGTTGCATACATTTATCATCACTTTGCTGAAGTTTGTGGAGAAGGTGTTTTCAGTTAACCAATATGTCCAGTGAATACTCAATGTTTCAGGGAAAAGACAGAACAACACTGAGGCAGCCTGAGGGGAGGATTTAGACTATCCGCTGCCTCACCAACGGCAGTCGCGACAATGTTTGGAGGGAACAGGCACCTTTTGGGGTCTCTCTCCAGCCCAAGCCTCCTTTTCTCAGAGCTTCCCTGACCCTCTTGCACAGGGGTGGGCCCCAAGAGTCACTATCACTCCAAATGCTCACAGACTGTTGGAGTCCACGCTCCTGACCCAAGCTGAGACAACCAGATTCTCTTGCCAGGGCATCTGGAATTGGGACACAGGCCTTCGGGTCAGTCACTATTGGCCCTGGAAGTAGGACAGCATATAACAAGGGGCAGGCATAGCCACTGTCATGATGTGCCCTGAGAGGCAGAAAAGCTGGGATGTAGGGAGAGGAGGCTGAAAGAGTGTCAGGGAGAAGTAGAGATGAGAAACCAGGTCACTCCTGAGAGAAAAAGGGAGGTGGCAAGAGAAGAGCTGTCTCCATTCCCAAGGCCTCTCAGGGCTTTGTTCTGACCCCCCCTGAGGCCCAGCTGCCCTTCCTGCCCTGGCCCATGTCCAACACACTCTCCACCTTAGCTCAGGCAAGCTTAAGATGTATCTGTTACGTGAAACCCAAGGACTCTTGGCTGAGGGAGTGGTCTGGCAGAGAGAGAGAGAGGCTCAGCCAGGGATTCTGGTTGCACAGGCAGGGTCTGCCTGGTGATGCCCACCCTGGTGATCCCATCACAACCGCCTGCCCAAATCGTACACGCACACAAATCATTTTTGCTGACGATAAAACTGAATGGAACATATTCATGGCTATTCTTGAAACAACGTTCTTAGTCACTTCCTGATGTACTTTCTTGTGTAATAGGGAAGAAAGTGGCATTATGGATGGCACACCCAGAATTTTGTCTAACCCCGAATACTTGTACAGGGGTATATGTAACTGCAGCTGTCACCGGTCAGGAATTTTGCAGGGGAAAAATAAAAACCAGACGGGCACTGGTCGCTTTAACGATCTGTCTGTCCCCATTCTGGCCACTTGACACTCAGCTTTGGCTCTGCCCCAGATTCAGGGGCAAATCCTACCTCTAGGGAAGGTTTCAAGGAGCCCTGTCTCAGGAGTTCAGGAGACACTGTTAGGTTACCCTGTGACTTGTTCTCTCATCAAACTCTCTGGTTCTGGCCTCTGGGCTTCAGCCTTCACCCTGGGATTGAGTTGGTTAGATTCCCTGTCACAGGACCTGACTCCTTGATTCCTCAGGCTTCAGCCCCTGCCACCATAAAACCAGGACTGTGGCCCCTCCAAAATCAGGACTGTAATTTGCATACACCTATTCTTTGTAGGTAACACACCCGAAACGCAGACCAAGCTGGGGACCTTGCTACCTGCCCTTCATCCTGTGTGACCCTCCCCCACTGCCACTCAGGGTCAATCACACTGTTTTTTCCAACATCTGCCCCCCCACTTTCACCGCTGCCAATAGTCACATTTGCTTCACTTATGGGACACCTTCTTTTGGTACCTGAATCTCTCTAAATTGCCACATCGCTTGTTATTTCTCTGAGGGTCCATGGTCCTGCAGCTCTGCTTGCCTGGAAGACCTCCTCCCTGTCACTTCAACTGGGCACCAGTCACAATGCCTAGCACTTAACAGGGTGACAGGGAAGCAATGTGGTGGAATGAGCATGGGCATCTCGAGCACACTTAGGTTCAAATCCCTGCTCCTTCACTTACACAAGGTTCTTAATTCCTCTAGAACACAAAAGAATTGTTGAAAGGATTATATGAGATAATGTGTCTGGCAAGATTTCGTAGTTATTTGATAAAATACATCTGCTTTTCTTTCCTGAACTTATATTTTTTAACAGCTTTATTGATAGTCACATATCATACAACCCACTGACAGACTGCAGTGCAACGGTTTTTATTATATTCACTAGACTTAGGGTTGTTGTTGTTCTTTTTTTTTTTTCTTGAGGGGAGGAGAGAGGGGGAAAGAGGGGGAGGAGGGAGAGAGGGAGAGAGAGAGACAGAGAGAGACAGAGAGAGAGAATCTTAAGCAGGTTCCACGGCCAGCACGGACCCCAATGCGTGGGGCTCGATCTCACAACCATGAGATCATGACCTGAGCTGAAAACAAGAGTTGGTTGCTTAACCGACTGAGCCACCCAAGTGCCCCTAGACTTAGATTTCTTAAAATGCAATTAAAGCATGAGAAATATGAGGCTTAATAACACTTAAAAAGACTTAGGATGTTAGTCAGCTATACGGTTAGGTAAATAAATGGTGCAATGCTATTATGCTGCCAAGAGAGCTTATGTGATATTGGACTGTGCCGGTACACATGTGATGATCAGAACAAGACAAGCAATGGTTCCCTGTGATTCAGAGCTGACAGTGTGTTCAGTCATTGGGCCCGCTTTAAGAGGGATGTAGGCAAATTGGAGCATGACCAAAGAAACATGAAAAGGGTGATGAGAAACGGCAAATTCATCCTGGAGAAGTAGATTCTAAGAGGAGGCGACCCTGTCCTTAATTAGCTCAGGGCATTCAGTTGGAAAATGAATGACATGTGTTTCCTGTGTTCCCTTCCTAGGCCTGAAAGTCAAGAGGTGAATTTATTTTATTTTATTTTTTTATGTTTATTTATTTTTGAGAGAGAGACAGACAGAGCATGAGTGGGGGAGGGCAGAGAGAGAGGGAGACACAGAATTGGAAGCAGGCTCCAGGCGCTGAGCTGTCAGCAGAGAGCCCTACATGGGGCTTGAACCCACAAACCACGAGATCATGACCTGAGCTGAAGTCAGACACAACCGACTGAGCCAACCAGGCGCCCCATCAATAGGGGAATTTAAAAGCAAGCACACTTCGACATAAAAGGATTTCCTCTTGAAAATAGGAATGGGTTGGCCCTTCCTAACCTGAAATTCCATATTTAATACGTTGCTACATTATTAGCAAGTCCGAGAGCAATGGCTTATAGAGCTCCTACTCTGTGTAATATGCTGTGCTCAGGTGATAAAATGATCCAGCAGGTCAGCCCTTCTTCATTTAAAGCCAACCATACAGTTTGCGGGTTAGTCTAGTAGTTCATTCTTTCTCCTATTTTTGATTCCTGCTTTTGATGTAAGAGAAAAGGATGCCCCAAAGTGTCGATATGGATATTTTATTAGCAGTTTTGATGATGGTAGAAATATTCCTAGAATAAGACTTTGGCATTACCTGGTCAGGAGGATTATGCTCTCCTCTTCCCGGCTCTGTGTAAAGTGACTTCATTTTAGTTCTTGAAATTGACCACTGTGGAAACATTTAGGGAAATCAGCAAACACTACAGATCAGCAACATAACTCTCCCCCATCTTCCAGGGTCCCACTGCTTCGAGTCTATGCTACACAGTGACTGCAGAGCTGGCACAATTCACAATGACGACAGACCTTCTACTACAATTTTGGACTATGTGTCTCTGTGAAAGATATACTTAGGGCCAATGGTATTTAACTTTCACCTAAGGGTGATTTGGAATTTAAGTAGTTTAACAGAGTTAACTAGTTTCAGATGAGTGGAATATTTAGGGGGAAATATTTGGGGAAGATTAGACTCATTCTCAACTGCCTTCTAAGTCACATCTATTTTTCCTAAAACTTGTAATAACCCAGTCTATATATTTAAAGAGTCTATAGGGAGACAGAGCCAGGACTAAGGCCCTCTGGAGCTGGGAAGATAAGGCTTTCTGCTGGCCAGTGCTTGTCCTTCATGACAAGTGGCTCCTTGTGCCACCTATTGGACTTTGAAAGAACAGTCTCTCAGGTTTTGATTGAAAGGTAAGACACCAGCAAGGATTTTCCGCAGCCGGAACAAATTCATGGTCTTCCCTAAGTCAGAACTATTCTAAAAAGCTAGAATTTTACAAGTCACTAAGAGGAAAATCATCATCAGCCCGAGATTCACAGAGCCAACTGATTCCTTTGTAATCAACAAGCTCTAGGAATTACAGTTGGCATTGACTGAGCACTTAGTATACTGTGCACTTTACAAGCATTACCTCATTCTGTCTTCATATAACCTTATGAAGCAGACATAAATATTTTCATTTTACAGATAGGGAAACAACACAGTTAAGTGGCTATTAGGCTTAAAAAGTTTCTGCATTGCCTGCCCGTTCTGTATATAGACATTCTGCAAATAGTTGAGTAAGTTTTTAAATGTGAATAAACAGAGCACCATTCTTCTTAATACTCTGAGCCTGCTGACCCATTAGCCTTTTAATCAGCTTTTATCTAATGGGAAAACAGAATGATTTTCATTTATTTTTGCTTGAACATGCCTTCCAAGGGAAGGCTATACTATCTCCATCTCACTATATCACTATAATATCTCATTAACCTTATAATGACTCACACTTACTTTTTCAGTTTCAGAAAACAAGTTAACTTGTGCTTGGCCAGAATTCTGTGGTCGTTCGGTCTTCTCATCACACCAAGTTGAGGCAGAGGAAATACCAAAGGCATGCATCAAGAAGGACCTATAAAGTTATGAGAGAAAAAGAAGGGTTATGGATAAACCAGAGGCAGAAGAGTTAGTTCTCAAAGAAAGACGATCAAGCCAGTTACATTGAGTAGATGGCACTCTGGACATATTCCTGTGCCTGTCATGCTACTAGACAAGTGGGGGAATGACAGCACATCCTGATCTTAAGAAGCCTATGGACTTCTAAGGAAGAGAACACACTCAGAAGAACATGAGGAGCGTGAACCTGCAGTACAAGAACTTGCAGAGAAAAACCACACAAGACAGCAGTGGTCATTGAGAAAGGATTAATGTAGGCAGTAAGTGCTGCAGAAAAGGGAAAGGTTACATTTGCATACATTTTTGCTGACCCCAGCATCTTCATGAAATATGTTCACTGTGAGCTGTAGGGAGACAGTGAAGTATGAGAGAACACCTGGCCTCTCAGTAGCTCACTTCTCTCCTGGAGACTCAGGCAGGCGATGAGAGGGTTTGCAGGAAGCAACAGCTGGAGAGACATGGAGACCAAGCACCTGGCCATCAAGGCAGGCAAGACGGTGCTGGCAGGTCTCACCTGGCTACCGAGTCTTGATGTACCAAATATTAATGATTTTTTTTTCCCCTCTGTATTTGTCCTTCTTTCTACCTTTCAGCAGGAGTAGCCTGTAGTTCTGGGCTTTGCTTTTGAAAATTCTGAGCCCTCTGGAGAATGGAGAGTAGTAGTTCTCAACCTTGACTCCTCCTGGAATTACCTGGGGAGTTATAAAAAACACTGTCGCCTGGGTCCCACCCCCATATGCTCTTAAACTGACCTGGGATGCTCCTCTGGTGATTCTAATGTGCAACCAAGTTTGAGTCCCAGTGACTTCAAAGGTTCCTGGACATAGTAAGAGAGAATAAGATCTACTAAAATGGACAAAGCATCTTGGAAAAGGAGGGAAGAGGGGAACTTCCGTGTTGCAATCTAGAGAAATAGCCTTGATTTGTTGTCTGGAGTAGTGGGAATCTGGGTTCTGGTTTTCGTAGAGTCCCACAGAGGAGGTAGGAAGGCTCCAGAGAGAATGCCAGTTGGTAAATCTAGGGCGGTGTTTCTAGGTCTGGGATCTGCATGCAAATTGCCAGGCCATCTTGTTAAAATGCAGATTCTGACTTAAGAGGTAGGGGGTGGGGCCTGAGTCTCCATTTCCAGAAAGTTCTTAGGTGATCCCAGTGCTGCCCATAACATGTCAAAGATCTTCATGGCTAGGACTCTAGGCTGTCTCTCTTAAGATTCCCATTTCCATCTGAAGCCACAACCTGTTAAACGTGAAGTGTTCCACAGTCAGGGGCAAAGGACATCCTTCTGTGACCTGGTCTGATTGAGAGCTGAAGGGCAGACAGACCCATCTACAGATCTCCAAAGCCTGGCGGGCTAAAGAGGAGCATATCCTGGCAGGGGATCCCCATGTCAGGGTCCTGGTAGAGTACAAATGGCCCACTCAGAAGAGATGACTGAAGATAGCTTCATGTAGGTATTATTTACAAGGATGAGGCAGGGTTAACAGAAATGAACAAAAGATGGTGAGATACCATCCCTCAGGCAGAAGAACCAAAAGAGGAGGATGTATTGACTGGAATCCCATAAAAGCTGTAGGAAAGGGACACCTGAAACAACTGTTTCTTTTATTTTTATTTGTTTATTTATTTATTTACTAGGGGAGGGGCAGAGAGAGAGAAGGAGAGAGAGAATCTCAAGCAGTCCCCACACTGTCAGCACAGAGCACGACACAGGCTCCTTCTCACAAACCATGAGATCGTGACTTGAGCTGAAATCAAGAGTTGGATGCTTAACCAACTGAGCCACGCAGGTGTCCCTTTATTTTTATTTTTTAAGAGGCCTCACACCCAGCACGGAGCCTAATGAGGCACCTGAATTCAGGATCATGAGATTAAGACCTGAGCTGAGGGACACCTGTGTGGCTCAGTTGGTTAAGTGTCTGACTTCAGCTTAGGTCATGATCTTATGGTTAGTGAGTTCGAGCCCTGCATTGAAGCACTGAAGGTGGAGAACCCACTTCAAATCCTCTGTCTCCCTCTCTCTCTGCCCCTCTCCTGCTCACACTCTCTCTCTCCTTCTCTCTCAAAAATAAACATCAAAAAAATAAAAGACCTGAGCTGAGATCAAGAGTCAGACACTTAACTCACTGAGCCCTAGGTGCCCCACAACTGTTTAATTTCGAGAAGCACCACATGAAGAAAATAGCCCACCATGGATAGATCCAGGGGAGCAAATACCCCAATATTTCTCTTCACCCACCTTGTGATTTCCTACTAATACCTCCCATTGGCCCAACTCAGGTATAAACCAGAGGACAAGAGAACTCAGCAGACACAGTCCATCAAAGTCAGCTTCCTGGGCACAGAGAAGGGTGAAGGATGGAGAGCAGATCAGCTCAGGGAAAACCTAGCACAATCTCCAAGAATGAGGTGAAATGTTCTGCCAGGCCAGACTACTTAGCCTGTTTAGGCTGCTATAACAATATACTCTAGAGTGGGTGGCTTAAATAACAGACATTTATTTCTCACAATTCTGGAGGCTGGCAAGTCCAAGATCAATGGTGTGGGCAGATTTGGAGCCCACTTCCTAGTTCATAGATGGCAGTGTTCTCACTATGTCCTTACATGGTAGAAGGAGTGAGGGAGCTTTCTCAGGCTTCTTTAATAATGGCACTAATTCCATTCATGAGGGCTCCATCCTGATGACCTAACCACCTCTCAGAGTCCTCACCTCTCAGTACCACCACACTGGGAAGTTAGGATTCAACCTATGAATTTCAGGGGGACACAAACATTCAGCCCGTAGTACAGCCCAGTGGGGCTCAGCTTCTGTCAGAAATTCAGCTGGCATGGAAGAGAAAATGACAACAGAGTTTGCACCTGAGACTCTTACCCCTTCTAGACGGGAGCTTACCTGAGAGTGTCAAACATCCTCATGAATGACAGGTGAACTTCAACCCCCACAGCGGAGCTTTTGGGACAATGATCGTGATCCTGTTGGAGAACTGGTGAGCAGAGAAGAGGCGAGCTTTCAGAAGTTGCTGTTGATTTCAGGAATGTGTTGAGAGTAAGCCACTCAAGCTTTGAATCCTGACAACAGGTGGAGCACAGAGGAAGAGAAAAAGAATACAACCTTGTGACAGTTTGCTGATGACACAGATTTCTCTGACTTTCTCAGAAAAATACTTAGGAAGGCAGGAGTGTGAAGAGTTATCTTTGGGCCCCACCTCGTACCCCGAATTTCTTAAGACAAAATGAATCTCCCACCATCTTTCTGGGAAAAGAAGGGCACAAGCCAGAGGCACGCCCCCACTCCGGGGCAAGTAGGGATCTGACCTATTTAGAACTGGTCTTGGCTAGCCTGAAATTTAGCACCAGTTAAGTTCCTGGCTTAATTGGAATACCTGTGCGCTTTCCCAGTGTCTGAAGTTGACAAAGGGGGAAGGGAGCGGAGATGGCTGTGCACTTGTTAGGCTGGTACTGAACAGGAGATAACAAAAGCACTTTCTCAGACGTGGCCAGGTAGAACCGCTGGGGAGTTCTCAGCAGTACACAGAACTCCAACTGGCACTTTGGGAAGCCAGGTGGGGGCTCCTTGCGCCGGATCCCTGAGAGCAGACTGCCAAGGCAAAGGGGCTCTGGGTCCCTTAATCTTCCAGCAGTGCAAAGACAGCGGGACACTTTAGGAGACGCTTAGCTTTGGAGGAGGAGGCAGAGTTGTGGCATCCAGGTCTTTCTGACCTTGAGTTTTATTTCCCATGCAATTACTGTGTCTCAGAAGTTGAGGGTTTTGACACTGTACGGGGCATTAGTAAGGAATGGAAGCAATAACTAGGAGTGGTCATTAGAAAGTGTTCTGAGAGGGGGCGCCTCCTGGCTCAGTCGGTTAAGTGTCTGACTTCGGCTCAGGTCATGATCTCATGGTTGGAGGAGCCCCACATCCGGCTCTCTGGTGCCAAATTCAGATCCTCTGTCCCCCTCTCTCTGGCCCTCCCCTGCTGGTTCTCTCTCTCTCTCCCTCCCTCTCTCTCTCACAAAATAAATAAATAAACTTAAAAAAAAAAGTATTCTGAGGCCTACTGCATATCAAGTGCCAAAATCAATTCCAGGTTAATTAAAAAGTTAAAGAATGAATACCACAACAAAAGAATTAGAAGAAAGTTTAGCTGATCCTAACATGGCCAAGGCCCGTGAAAACACAAAAGCAAAAAAAAAAAAAAAAAAAAAAAAGGAAAAACCAATAGTTTGAAATAAACATATACACGCAAAATTAAAAATTTCTGTATAGTTTTCAAATCACCAAAAAAAAATTAAACAGGATAAAGTTAACAGGACCTAATGAGTTGGGAAAACACTTGCAGCATATGTGATTACTGGTTAATGTCATTAACACAGAAAGGAAGAAATGGGTGATCACCTCAATGGAAATATGTGAACTGCCAACAAGCACTGGAAAATATGAATTAAATAACAGTGAAATATGATAAAATACCATACAGTTCTTCAGGATTGACTGAGATAGGGAAAAACATAATATCCAGTATTGTCAAGGGTAAAAGAAAGGGGCATCTCAAATATTTATAACTGGAATGTAAATTGGTTTGATTTTTCTGGAGGGTAATTGATAGTTTATATTATCTTTTTAATGTTTATTTACTTTTGAGAGAGAGAGAGCATGTGCACACAAGTGGGGGAGGGGCAAAGAGACAGGGGGATAGAGGATCCCAAGCGGGCTCTGTGCTGATGACACTTTAGGTGCTGACAGCACTGAGCCCCATGTGGGCTCATGAAGTCATGAACTGCAAGATCATGATCTGAGCCAAAGTCGGATGCTCAGTTGACTGAGCACTCAGGGGCCCCGGTAGTTTATATTGTAAACCTTACAATGTGCATAACTTAAAAAAATTATTTTAAATGTTTATTTATTTATGAGAGAGAGGGAAAGACACAGAGTGAGAATGGGGGAGGGGCAGAGAGAGCGAGGGAGACAAAGAATCCGAAGTAGGCTCCAGGCCCTGAGCTGTCAGCACAGAGCCTGATGCGGGGCTTGAACTCAAGATCCGTGAGATCGCGACCTGAGCCGAAGCTGGACGCTTAACCGAGTGAGCCACCCAGGCTCCCCAAAATGTGTATAACTTTTGACTCAGCAGTTTGTCCTCTAGGAATTTATCTTAAGGAGATAATCAAGGACGTGCACAGAGACTTACCTACAAGAACGTTTACGACAGTGTTATTTTAACAATGACAAATTCTGGGGAGGGAGTACTGAATGTTAAGATTTGACAGAATTGGGGAGTAGCTACATGGGTCTTCATTATTGTATTAGTTTCCTACTGGAACAAAAAACCGTAAAGTTAGTGGCTTAAAACAACATACATTTTTTAAGTCACAGTTCTGTAGTTCAAAGTCCGACCTGGGTCTCACTGGGTTAAAACTGAGGTGCTGGCAGGACCGTGTTCCTTCTGCAGACTCCAGGGCAGTGTCCATTTCCAGCTTCTAGAGGCTGCCCGCATTTCTTGGCTCAGGCTCCCCTTCTTCCATCTTCAAATCCAGCAACACAGCATCCCTCAGACCTTTCTTTCATCACCGCATCTCTTTCCCTGACTCTTCGTCTGTTTTCCTCTTCCACTTTTAAGGACCCTTGTGATCACATCGGGCCTACACAGACAATGCTCCTAGTTAGCTAATTAGCAAGCTTAATTCCAATTGTCATGTAACCATAGGTCCTGGGGATTAATGCTGAAGTCTTTGGGGGTCATTATTCTGCCTACACTACTGTATTATAGTTCCATATACTTATCTTCATAAAATGGTATTTTGTAATATTTAAAAAACCTAAATTCAATGTCCACTTTAGTGTATGGATGAAAGGAGGCTATATATTGATAGTATGAATGCTGTGTGCGCATTAAAAGTCATAATGTGGGGGCGCCTGGGTGGCTCAGTTGGTTAAGTGTCCGACTTCAGCTCAGGTCATGATCTCACAGTCTGTGAGTTCGAGCCCCGCGTCAGGCTCTGTGCTGACAGCTCAGAGCCTGGAGCCTGCTTCAGATTCTGTGTCTCCCTCTCTCTCTGCCCCTTCCCCCCTCATGCTCTGTCTCTCTCTGTCTCAAAAATAAATAAAAACATTAAAAAAAAAGTCATAATGTGGGAAAACATGTAACACGGAGCAATGTTCATTATATAATGAATGGGGGAAAATAAAGTCTACAAAAGAATATGCACAAGATAACATTTATGTAAAACCCAAACCCCAAGTATATTACTATTTACTATGCAAGTAAATAAAAAATGTTAGGAAGGTCAAATGTCAATAGTGTTTATCTCTGGATGGTCATTTTAATTTTCTTCAATTTTTCTCCATTTGCCAAAATGTGTGAAATAAAAGGTGATTGACAATGTTATCTAGCACATTTTTCTCCTTGGTATCCTTTTAATTACACTTGCTCACATCCATCCCTCAAGTTCATCCTCATCAAAAATACTTCAGTTCAAAGGGGCACATGCACCCCAATGTTTATGGCAGCGCTATGAACAATAGCCAAAATATGGAAAAAGCCCAAATGTCCATGACTGATGAATGGATAAAGAAGATGTGGTATATACATACAATGGAATACCACTCAGCGATGAAAAAGAATGAAACCTTGCCATTTGTAACAAGTGGATGGAACTAGAGGGTATTATGCTAAGTGAGGTAAGTCAAACAGAGACAGATACCTGATTTCCCTCATATGTGGACTTTGAAAAACTCAACAGATGAACAGAGAGGGAGGCAAACCATAAGAGGCTTTTAAATACTGAAAACAAACTGAGGGTTTGGCGAGGGGGAGGGGCGGGGGGGGAGGTTAAATGGGTGATGGGCATTAAGGAGGGCACTTTTCGCTGGGGAGGTGGGGAGACACCTGGGTGGCTCAGTCAGTTAAACATCCGACCCTTGGTTTTGGCTCTGGTCGCGATCTCAAGGTTTGGTGAGTTCAAGCCCCATGCTGGGCTCCATGCTAACAGTGCAGAGCCTGCCTGGTATTCTCTGTCTCCCTTTCTCTCTGCCCCTCCCCCACCTGCACTATCTCTTTCAAAATAAATAAACCTAAAAAAAATTAAAGAAAAAAAGGCAGGCACTTTCGTGGATGAGCACTGAGTGTCATATGTAAAAGATGAATCACTTGGTTCTACTCCTGAAGCCAAGACTACACTGTACATTAACTAACTTAAATAGAAATAAAAAGAAAAAAAAAAACAAACACACCACATTTCAAGTCTGGCTCTCAGTGACACCATTTTTTTCAGGCCCCAGTTGTCCGCGGAGGCAGGAAGGAACCATGCGGTGAACTAAGCCTGGCAGCGAATCCTGCTTCTTAAAAACTTCAGGGCGAAGCTAACCCAAGGCACAGCCGCATCCCACAAAGAACTTAACGGGTACCTTGGGAGGTGGATGCTCAAGTATAGGAACCCTTCATAATTTCTCCAACACGGGTTAACGGTTTCGATTGACGCTACTATTTTTTAAAAAACGAACAGAGAACGGCGGCGAGAGCCGGGGGCCTGGCGACCAGGACCATGGCGGGGGCCACCCACCGCGCCCGCCGGGTTCCCCTATGCCGCGGGGCTCAGGCGGCCGTCAGCGTTCCCCCTCCGCGGCCTAAGCCCCAGGAGGCTTCCCAGCCGGACACACCGCCTGAGCCTCACTCCAGGCACCGCTGGCTCGACGCGCAGCCCTACGGCCGGCGGCCCTGGCCCAGGAGCCCGCGAGGCTGGTGCGGTTCGGGCGTTCGGCACAAGGGGAACCTCAGGGCCTCTCCCGCAGCCCCTGATCGGCTGACCCGGCCGAAGCCGACCCCCACCACCGAGAGGAGCGCCTAGAGCGGACCGGCCCGCCGGTCCCGACGCTCCGCTCCGCCCAGCCGCCTCTATCCCGGAAGTTGATGCAGCTCGCCAGATCGCGTGCTGCTCGTTAGGGGTGTCGCCTTAGAGATCGGGACTGGCTGGGATTGCGAAAGGATCAACATGCCTGTGAGTTGTTTACTTTCTGGCTTTCCGTTTATTTCGGGCTTCTCTGTCTAGGGGTCCTGGGGGCGGGTTAGCCCGACGCTTCCGCGGGCCCGGGGGTCCCTGCCTAACGCATTTCAGGGGCGCGGATCGCGCAGCTCCTCCGCGCGTGGCGGACTTGTTGGGACTTGCCTGGACGGCGCGGCGTGTCGGGCCCTGCATGGGCGTGGAGCGGGGTGGACCCGGGGCCGCCCAGTGCTTAGGTCTCGAGTCCCTAGCTAGGGGGACACAGCTTCTCGGTAACACTCAGCCTTCTTGGGTTTGGGTGGGCGCTCGCGAGACTGTAGTCTTTGGAGTCTTTTTGCTCTCCTTGTGCTTGGTGGTTCTCTCCTCGTCTCGGAAGCGATTTTCTGCTGGTTTCCTTTTTCAAAACTGCCTTCGCAGTTACCTTACTTGTTAACTGCATGAAGGACAGTCAGGCTTCAGCCGCTCAGAGTTCCTGTCAGATCAGATGTTGAACCCCGGGGGCAGAAGTCACCCCCGTGTTGGCACTCTCCGGTCTACCTCAGCGATTTCTACTTTCAGCGGGTGCACGGTTGGGGTCAAGTTCTTACTTAGCACCACAGTGTTGTTTTTATCGGAGACTGTTACTCAGCGGACTAAAGAAGAACGAGATTAACCTTACCATATGCTTCTTGATCGTCCTAGAGTTCCTTGACCGGGACGTAGAGAACACAAGCATTATAAAAAGTGTGGATTAAAGTTAACAGGCTAAAAAAATAACAAGTATCTGACATGTTGCGTCGGCGGAGTATGACTTTTATTCCCTTTTTTGCGTGTGTATTTTAAGTCTGGTTAAATCTGCCACAATTGTGGGTTCATTCTGGAAATAATAATACGTTTTTTTTATTCAGTTGGCTAGAGATTTACTCCACCCGTCCTTGGAAGAGGAAAAGAAAAAACATAAGAAGAAACGTCTAGTTCAAAGCCCAAATTCCTATTTTATGGATGTAAAATGCCCAGGTAAAATTTCAGATCTTAATTCCTTTCTCAAGGAAAATTTCTGAAGGGATTGCTAATGTGGTGTGTATGTTTAGATCCCCTAGGACCCTTTGTTGACTAGCAGTGGGATTACAGAATTGGAATGTCAAAAGGGACAGTTTCCTAGTAAACTATTCAAACCACAGGAGAAAAGATTTGGGGGCGGGGGTGGTGAAGAGGAGACTCCAAAGGGGATATGACATTTGACTTACTAAGTGTGAAGCTATGCAGATGGTTAGTTTTCTTGAAACTAATCATGAAAAGTATGTTGATTCTTCAGTGTAAAGCTGTGCTGCCCAGTGTGGTGGCCATTAGCCAGAGGCAGCTACTGAGCACTGGAAATGTGGCCAAAATGGGAAATAGTCCTTAAGTGTAAAATGTACACCTGATTTTTAAGATGTAGCACATACACACACAAAAACCATACTGATTACATGTTGCAATGGTAATAATATTTTGGAAATAGTTCAATAAAATATATTACTAACTGCACCTGTTGGCTTTTAAAAACATTTTTTATGTGACGTTAAATATGTGGCTTGCTGTTGCAAACATTAAAGTCTTAATCTTTTACGAAGTCTTTGCTAGAAATATGTTGAACAATATGCTTTATTTTCTTCTGCTTTTCGCTTTCAATTTGCCCTTTTTCTAGGTTGCTACAAGATTACCACGGTTTTCAGCCATGCTCAGACGGTGGTTCTTTGTGTAGGCTGTTCAACAGTGTTGTGCCAGCCAACGGGAGGAAAGGCCAGACTCACAGAAGGTATGTCATTTGGCCGTTTCTAACCCAGTGATGAGATTTTATGATTATAAATGTTTTCCTTTGCTAAAAACCAGTTTAAAAGAAATCTTAAATTCATTATTACCAAAATAGTTGTATCTTTCATCGTATGCTCTTTCAGTAAAGAGTACCCTGCTCAGATGGCTAAGTTTATATTCTTGGCTTTGTAAAGAACTCATGTAACTATTATTTTTCTTAGTTTGGAACACCTAATTCTGTTACAGTTAGTCATTTAGTTTGTTTAACTTGGAATATTAAACATAAGTCAAAATGGAGCCAAACAATAACTACATACAATAGGACATACAGATTTTTAAAACCATAGAATTTAAAAAATTCCATCATAAATATTTTGTTTCATATATAGTTGATGCATGTGACTGAAGACAGTTTTTATCATTGCTGGCTAAGCAACAGAAAACGAATGTATAAATTAAAATGCCAGAGGTTTTGATTTGTGAGTACCTGCTTAATTAAACATCTCATTTAAAAATTTTTATTTATTTATTCATCTACTTATTTAAAGACTTTATTTTTAAGTAATCTCTACCTCCAGTGTGAGGCTCAAACTTACAGCCCTGAGATCAAGTCACATGCTCTACTGACTGAGGCAGCCGGGTGCTCCTAAAAATCCCGTTTGAGTTGCTCTTTCACTTTTGTGCACCAAGAAAAAAAAGAGTAATTATGAATATTGTTTTCCATAGTAGTACTTATAGATTTATAGTTCCATAATTAAATTTGAAATTTGCTTGTGATATTTTGGGGAGTTGTGAATTCCACATTGTTCTCACCAGAAGAGTTATAAGTGGTTTGGGAACTAATCTAAAATCTATTTTGTGTGAGCTGGTGAGATCTAAGTATGAGGTCAGCATACAATATTTAAGTGTAGTGTTGCTCTCAAAAGTATACTTGCAAGAGTTTTTAAACCTTTATATCATGCCATGATCTTGGAGTTTTGTGCCCATGTGCTGATGGATGATTAATAGGGTATTAGAGTTTTCCTAGCAGACTTGAAGAGCATCCTAATCAAAATTAGTTTCTTGGGAAGTGATTCAAAATAATTCCTAAAAACTAAGATTGCATTTTCTGATAGCTGGCGTTAAAGTTTTAACTGTTGAATTTAGGCTCATGGTCTTATGTAGACTCCAACATAGCATTTGAGAAACAGGAATAATAGTTATAGTCACATCAGAATAAATTCAAATGTACAAGATTTATTATAATAAAGTTCTAGTATAAAAGGATAAATAACGTATATATGAATGTTAATCTAATATTCCTAAAACTTTGTTTTTTTTAACTTAAAAAGTACTTTTTGTCATTAAAACTATACTAGAGATAGAGTACACTTGTTTAACGTGCTCTTGTGATTCCTTTGCAGGGTGTTCATTTAGAAGAAAGCAACACTAATGATCACACAACCTCTTGAATTTGTGTTCTATCGCAGAAAGCCTTATCAGTTCAATAATTCCGGTTAATCTACCAAGATAATGTAATTATGTTTAATTTTGTAAGGTATACAACAGTCATCTCCTATTTTGGTGTCAGTTTTTCAATAAAGTTTTGATTATGGGCAAATTCCCCTTTTTATTTTTTTTAAAGTATGTGTGAATATGCTATATGTTTATATGTATACTGTGTCTGTGAATTTGGTATAAACATTTTAAGAAGTGTATTCTGATTAGTTTGTCTCATTTCAGGACTGGAAACCCTAAATATTTGATTCTCAGCCCTTTTCCAAATTGCTGTGAGTGGGCTAAACAATTAAAAAATGGAAAGAAGTCCATTATTTGTTAATTCTAAAAATAGTTTGCTATTGTAACTATGGAAACACATTTACAGAAGTACATATTTAATGCTGTAACAATCAGTCTAATTACAGAGTAATTATAATGTAATGGTTTGCGTTTTTGTGGCCCTAACATGCTGTATAATTTAGTAGAATAACTGCAGCTGGGGTCTGAGTTATAGGAAGCTCCTTTTGGGGTAGGAAATTTGAGAGGAGACATCAGGAGTAGCATGATTTACCCCAGGATGTCCTGGTTGGGAATGGTAGATGGCATGGAATTCTCTGATCCAGACACATGAGCACACCTGATTACAGATGTGTGTTGAGTGGCTCTGGTGTCTCCTTGTCATTTTGATAGTTTATGGAGTGATCCTAGGGAGCTAGGAAGTGGAGTGTATCTCCCTCTAGCCACATTGGACTGCTTGTATTTGACTTGTTACCTTTAAAGTAGGCACTTAAGATGGGCCTTTGCTATCAAGAGATGTTTCTATATATTCACCCCCAATCTGGAAGGCTGATCCTTAAACATATTCATATACAAGAGGAATGTGGCACAAGAACTGAAAAACTTGGGGCACCTGGGTGGCTCAACCTGTTGAGCGTCCGACTCTTGATTTCTGCTCAGGTTACGATCTCAGGGTCTTGGGATTGAGCACTCCATTGCCCTCTGCATTAGGCTCCATGCTGAGTGTGGAGCCTGCTTGAGATTCTCTCTCCCTCTGCTTGCTCTCCCCTGCTTGCCCTCTCTCTCTCTCAAAAAACAAAAAACAAACTGAAGAACTATCCAAAGTTTGGAATGTATTTAATATATGGAGAAGTAAGTAACCCAAACGTTTCCAAACTTGCTTGGTTTATGGTATCTTTAGAGTCTCAGTAATTTTTTCAGAGTTCCTTGGCCAAAACAAAACAAAACAAAACCTAACAGTTAACATTAAGTAGTTAGGTTCTAATGTAAATTAAAAACAAAAGTGGTATTTTTTATCTCATTCTTAAATGACCACATTAGTAATCGAATGGGTGTCCCTTTTGGGCACTGCACGGTTTCTCAAAATTGGGATCAGACTAGACAACTGCCATCTCCTTTCTTCCACACTGATTTTTGCGTAGTACTTGCTTTTTATCACAGCAATGACCCAAACCCAGCTTCGCAAAGATATGACATCATCAGGGGTGCCTGAGTACCTCAGTTGGTTAAGCATCTGACTCTTGATTTTGGCTGGGGTCATGATCTCATGGTTCTTGAGATCGAGCCCTACATTGGGCGTTAGGCTCTGCACTGACAGCATGGAGCCTGCTTGGGGTTCTGTCTCCCTTTCTCTGTCCCTCCGCTGCTCAGCTCTCTCTGAAAGTAAACATGGAAAAAAAAAAAGATCTGATACATCGAAAGGAATGTGGTGTCACATATTAACTACCTGGAACTACAAGTTGGCATGGTATCCAAAAGATACCCAGTATCAAAGCTTTTCTTGTGCCTCAACTCACCTCAGCTTGCACAGTTCAGGAAACTTGGCCCCATGGAGAACCAGTGGGGATGGCAGCCTATTGAAATGGAAAGGAGCAAAACCTGTGATATCTAATCTAGAGGGCAAATCCCTGAAAATTTCCTTGGAAATGGTACTGAAAGAAAGGGTTTGTGCTTCGAAAAACATATCCAAGGATTAAGTTATGGAGATACTTGGCACTGGGAAGTGAATGATATATTGACTTTTACTTCATTATTAATCCAAACAGTATTCCTGGGTTTGAAAAATATGCAATAGAACACTAGGACTTTTACAAATGTCAGAGTCTGCCAATATACCTTGTTATTTACTGAATGCTTTCTTTAATACTCTTACTTATATTGACTTCATTTTTTAAAAATGTAAACTTTTTAAAAAAGGTTTTAAGTAATCTACACCGAACATGGGGCTCAAACTTAAAACCCTGAGATCAAGAGTCACATGCTCTAAGGCCTGAGCCAGCCAGGTACCCCAGATGTAAACAGATTTTTAAAGGAAAACTTACCTCTCTTCTCTAGATATAAAATCCAGTTACATAAAGGTAACAAAATAAAATGGATTCTTGGCTCTGACCTGATCAGATGACAAATGGTTTCTTACCTGGTGGCGCCTGCAAATCATCCAAAAAAGTTCTTGTTCTTATCCTTGTTCTTGTCCTTGTTCTTCTTCATACGATGTATATAGAACTCAACGTTGAACAGTGAACATTTCATTCAACATGAAATGCAGTGTTTTTAGTATATCCACAAGTTGTGCAGCCATCACATAGTCTAATCCCAGACTATTTCCTTAGTTCATGAAGAAACTCCATATTCATTAGCATTCACTCCCCATTCCTTCCTTCTCCCAGTTCCTGGCAAACACTAATATATTTTCTATCTCCATGATTTTGCCTATTCTGGACACTTTATGTACATGGGGTCACATAATATGTGACCTTTTGTGTCTGGCTTCTTTGGCTTAGCATAATGTTTAAGACGGCCATCCACGCTGTAGTATGTATTAGTACATCATTCCTTTCTGTGACTGAATAATACTCTGTTGTAAGAATATACCTTCTGTTTATTCATCAGTTGATGGACAGTGGGTTGTTTTCACTTTTTGCTACTATGAATAATTGTACTATGAACATGTGTGTACAAGTTTTTGTGTAGACATAAGTTAGATTCTCTTGGGTAATATACCTAGGAAAATTGCTAGGTTATAGTAATTCTGTGTTTAGTTTTTTGAGGAAATGCCTATGTTGCAAAAAGGCTGTACCATCTTACATTCTGACTAGTAACGTACAAGAGTTACAATTTCTCTACATCCTCACCGACACTTGTTTTTATCAGCCTTTTTGATCATGGCCATCTTACTATGTGTGAAGAATTATCTCACTGTGGTTTCTATTTGCATTTCCCTGATGGTTAATTATGTTGACCATCTTTTCATGTGCTTATTGGCTTGTTGTTTTTCTTCTTTGGAGAAGTGTCTGTTCAGATCCTTTACCCATTTTTAATTGGGTTGTGTTTTATTGTTGAATTGTAAGAATTCTTATATACTGTAGATATTACACATATAAACAATTTTCTCCCATTCTGTAGGTTGTCTTCAACTTTGTCCGTAGAAATACAAACATCTTAAATTCTTATGAAGCCTAATTTACCTATTTTTTTTGTTGTTTCTTGTGCTTTTGGTGTCATATCTAAGAAATCATTGCCTAATTCAAGGTTATGGAGATTCATGCCTGTTTTCTTCTAAGAACTTTCTAGTTTTAGTTCTTACATTTAGATTTGATCCATTGTGAATTAACTTGAATTAATTGTTACATATGGTGTGAGACAGGGGTTCAACTTTATTCTCTAATTCTTTTTAATGGTTGCATATCATTCTATGGTATGGAAGTGCCATAATTTATTAAGTATTATCCTGTTGATGGGCACTTTGTTTCTAGTTTGTTCCACTGTAATCAAATGCCATAAATATATTTAAATATGTCTTTAGTAAAGGTGCTTTTATTTCTCTGGGTTAGATTTCTGGGAGTGGGATTGTTGGTTAGAAAGATAAATGTATTTTTCATTTTAATAGGTAATACCGATTGCTTTTCGCCAGCAATATATGAAAACATTCTCCTCCTTCTCCATCTCTTCCACTAATAAATGGAATCTAAATTTTTTGACATTTTGATGACCATAAGGTTACATATACATCATTGTTACTCTAATTTGTATATCTGCTTACTGAGGAGTGTGGGAATGTAAAAAAGGCAAAATAAGCTGCTATCTTCCTAGAATTCCTTCTCATTTGCCTTTTCTTAATAACACCAGCAACAACAACAACAACAAATTCTCCATATTAGAAATATGTCTAAAAAGAGTTGGAATGCAGTTTCCTGTTGCTGCTGTAACAAATTAGCACAAATTTAGTGGCTTAAAACAGCACAAACTTAAATGGATCATCAAACTTAATGGATCATCCATGTCTCTAAAAATAAAACAAAACACACACGCACACACACACACACACACACACACATCAGAGACAGAGAGGGAGAGGGAGAGAGAGGGAAACAAGGAAAACATAAACTTATTATCTTACAGTTCTGGAGATCAGAAATCCAAAATGGCAAAAATCAAGGTGTTGGTGGGGCCATGTTCCTTCTGGAGGCTCTGGGGGCAGATGTTTCCTTGTCTGTTCCAGCTTCCAGAGGCTGCCTGCATTCCTTGGTCCCTGACCCCACATCTTCCTACCTCTGCTTATGTCATCACATCTCCTCTGGCCTTTACTTCCTACCTTCCTCTTATAACGACATTTGTGATTACATTGGGCTCACCCAGATAATCCAGGACAACCTCCCTGTCCAGGATCCTTGATTTAATAACATCTGCAATGTCCCTTTTGCTGTATAAGGTAACTTATTCACAGGTTCTGGGGATTAGGGCATCCGTATTCTGCCTATCACAGAATACAAAGCTTTAAAATTCTATCCCAGAATTGAAAACTGAGATTCTGGAAATGTGTCTTTGTAATTCTCAGTGGAAAAAAACTTAAATCTGGGCACCTGGGTGGCTTAGTCAATTAAGGATCTGACTCTTGGTTTTGGCTCAGGTCATGATCTCACAGTTTGTGGGATAAAGACCCAAGTCGGGGTCTGAGCTCACAGCATGACCCTGCTTGGGATTCTCCCCTCCCTCCCTCTCTGCTCATCCTCTGCTTAGGTGCCTGTGTGCATGCATGCACGCTTGCTCTCTCTCTCTCCTTCAAAATAAATATATAAACATTAAAAAAAAGAAACTTATATTAAAAAACCTTAAATCTTCGTCTGGAAGGGTTAGAATTTATAACTGCATTTTATAGAGAAAAACAATTCCTTTTATAGAATAATGACCTTACCTTATAACCTCTTAGGAGTTTAATGCTACATTTTCTTAACTATAGGCATAAATAATTACATCAAGTTAAACCCAGGCTCAGATAGCCTTTGAATCATGTTTCTAAGGGAAGGCCGGAATAATTTTCTCAGTTTATCTCTTCTACCTATCCTAGCTCAGTTCCCTCATTGCTATACCAAGTCTATTGTTATTTTCTTGCTTAGCAAAACCTCACCTTAGAATGAGAATTAGGGAAAATAGTCCTGTCAGATTTAGTTAAAAGCCTACCTTCAAATCTTGCCTTATGGAAGCAGTTTTAGTTTTGATTATTCCACATGAACAGAAATTTAAGCTGTCACTGCCTTCTGGACCCAGAGTTCACCAGACATTAGCTTCAGCTCTGCTCAGTGTTTTGTGTTTGTGTTCTTCAGTCTGTGAATGTCTTTCTCATTTTCCCACTTCCCATTTTATATGTCATGCTCTGCATTTAGGAGGTGGAATGTAAGAACATGACTCTACTGTGCCACCTTCGTCTTGTCTTTATATTAATCTGTGCAGTAATGTAAAAGTTGTGTACTTTTCTTTATTTGCAGCCAGATTTACTAATTAAAATCCAAATATATACTTATTTTTATTCATTTTATGTACCTTAAGAACTTACTATTTATTGTTTATAAACTATAAATATCTAAAATATAGTTTTTACTAACCTATTTTTACTATCTATAAAATTGCATGCCACTAAGTGTGACTTTTATTGGATCTGTAAATTTTTAGAGACTTTTTTTTTTTTATGGGAAGGCAAGATAATGATTAGAACAGGCTTTACAGCCAGATATACCTGGGTTTGCAATGAGTTCCAATGGCTAATGGTTGTGTGACCTTAGGCAAAATAAGAATAATTTCTACTTAATAGAGTTGTTTTGAAGATCAAACGAAGTAACATATACAAAGTGCTTAGCACAATGCCTAACACATAATAAGCACTTTGTTAATGGTATGTTTTTAATTAAAAAGGATCCTATTAAAAATCACGTACTTTCAAGTTCTATTTTTCTCTAAATTATTTACCTACCTCATTACTGTACTAGAGTATAGTTATGTTAACTATTTTAAGATTTTTAAAAAAGTTTATTTATTTTTGAGAGAGAGGGTGTGCACACATGTGTGCAAGCACAGGGGAGGGGCAGAGAGAGAGGGAGGGAGAGAATCCCAAGCAGGCTCCATGGTATCAGATACAGCTGGATGCCAGGCTTGATCCCACAAACGGTGATATCATGACCTGAGCCAAAATCAAGAGTTGGCACTTAACCGACTGAGCCACTCCGGCACCCCCACAGTAAATTCTTGAAATACTTCATTAATTTATCTTATTCCAGATAGCACAGAATGTAAGTGGGAAACTTACATTAGAGGAAATCCAAATGGCTAATGGTTAATCATAAAAAACTCCCTATTCAAATATTTTTGACCTACAAAAACAGCAATTTCATATGGTCCAACCAAGAAAAAGATGTTCCTTACAGCACTGCCTACTAAAAAAAAAAAAAAAAAAATCTGTCAATGAGAAAACATTATGCGATATAGTTAAGCAATGTAGTATTTTACAGCAGTTAAAATAAACTGGCCAGATCACCAAACAATGTTAAATTTAAAAAGGGAATGTATAAAACATGTATACAATGATGCTATTTATATAAATGTAAATAATACAAGTTAATACCATTATTAGATATGGATACATACATGGCTGTGAAAGAATTAAACAAGGAATTGGAAGGGTAAATACCAATTCCTGATAGCTGTAGCCTGTAGGGCAAAAGGGCTGGAACTTTGGGTTTGGCATGAAGGGGTCTTCAGCTTTATCTCTTATGATACTATTTTTTTTAATGAAGAAAATTTAATGAAATGTTAACATTTTAAATTCTGGGTATTGGGATTATATTGAATATTTGCCATATGACTCTTGTGTGCTTTCTGCTTTTTTTTTCTGACTTCACAAAATAAAAGTTTAATAAAAATAAAAGATTAGTTTAATACAGGAAGGTAAGGAAAATAATTTGTAGCTAATGATCACCTTGTCAACTTGTAAATTGCAGGAAAAAAAAAAAAAACAAAACAACAACCCCAAATACAAGAAACTTGTGTCAAGTTCTCTTTAGTTCTTTTCCCTAATATTAAGGATCCGCCACACCAGAGATAGCACTCTGGGAGATATGTACATTTATCAAGACTGTTTCTAACAATATTGAGAAAAGATGTTATCATGGCAAAAATATCTAAAACAGGAATTCTTACTTTTTCTTTTTCTTTTTCTTTTTCTAAAACAGGAATTCTTAATCTAGGGTCTGCGAAGCCCTGACATTTGCATAGCACCTCATTTTCTGAGCAAGTTCACAGCTCTTCTCAGAGCTTTAAGAATCCTAAAGAAGATGAAAAACATCTAAAGCAAGTGCCTTGTTCATAATACACACTCACTAAATTTGCAGGCTCTTCACGCTTTGTGGATCCTCCTGCACCTATAGTTCAGTCACAGGGCACTTCCCCCCAAAGCCCAGATAACGTTCTTTCCTCATCCTTTTCCCCTAATTCAAATGTCCGCACTTTGGAGCCTCTGAGCAGTTCACTCTGCAGTCTGTACACAAGTTCGAAGCATACAATAACATCGCATGACCAGGTTGCAAGCGTATGTATCTTTCAGTATCAGAAACATTGATTTATTTTTATTTTTTAAATGTCTATTTACTTTTGAGAGAGGGAGAGAGCACGCGCACGCAAGCAGGGGAGGGGCAGAGAGAGGGGGACAGAGGATCCAAAGCAGACTCTGCGCTGACAGCAGTGAGCCTGATGTGGGCCTAGAACTCAACAACCATGGGATCATGACCTGAGCTAAAGTCTGATGGTCAACTGAATGAGCCATCCAGGGACCCCCATTTTCTTAAATTACCATAATTTTGGGGTGCCTGGGTGGCTCAGTTGGTTAAGCTTCCGACTCTTGATTTTGGGTTGGGTCACCATCTGATGGTTGGTGAGTCAGAGTCCCACAGTGGGCTCTCTGCACTGACAGTGTATTCTGTCTCTGTCTCTGTCTCTGTCTCTCTGCCCCTCAACCACTTGTGCTCTCTTTCTCTCTCTCTCTCAAAATTAAATAAACATTAAAAATAAATAAGTTGCCATAATTTTATTGCTTTTAGTCACAACATATTTTAAAATTTAAACGTTAAATTTAATAAACTAAAGGAAGGCATGACCTTTTCACATTTATCAAAAGTAGCATGGATTGAAAACTTTGACAAATATGAATACAAGACTTAGAGATCAGAAGCCAGAAAGGAATAAGGAGATCAAACGGATCAGTTATAGAGAGAGAGCTGCTTTCTCTATACTTCAACCAACTCAGAAACATCCATGTATTTACCTTGACAGATCAAAGTGGAAAGTGAAGAAACAGGCTTAGGGCTCAGAAGTATAGAAAACCCCTCTTTTATTAGAGTGTAGGAAAACTTTGCTATCTTTTTGAATTTTCCTGAATTGAGTGTATCCCCAATATATTAGTCTATGGCTGTTAGAATAACATTTCCTAATATGTCAACGCTCTAAGAAACCATCTGCGGAGCCAGTCTCCCACACTGAATCAGGGTTGGTCTGTGTGATCAGAAGAATTTGTCGTAAGCGATGGTAAAGGACTTCCAAGGCTAGATTATAGCAGACATTGTGGCATTTACCTCGTCCTCTCTTCAATTACTCAACTTTGGGGATGCTATAGGACAATCAAGCAGATCTATGGCTAGGTCCATGTGGTGAGAAACTGAGATCTCTTGCCTTAAGCCAGTAGCAAGTAATGGAGGCCTCTTGCCTATAGCCACATGGGGAAGCCACGTTAACATAAGATCCTCTGGTCCCAGGCAAGCCTTCAGATGACTGAAGGTTTTGCTCACATAGTGTCTGCAACCACAGGACAGACCCTGAGCTACAACCATTCAGTTTAGCTGCGCCCACATTTATGAAACACAGAAATTGTGAGATGGGATAATTTGTTAATGCAAATAGATAACTAATGCACATTGTACAAAATGAAAGAAGGCAGACGAAATAGGCCACATATTGGATGATCCTATTGATGTGAAATGTCCATAATAGGCAAATCCAAAGAGACAGAAAGTAGGTTGGTGGTTTCCAGGGTCTCGGATGAGAAAGGAATGGGGAGCAATTGGTAATGAGTATTTCTTTTTTGGGGTGAAGATGTTCTGGAATTGAATGGGTGTACCCCTTGTGAATACACTAGAAACCAATGAATTGTACCTCCTTAAAAGGGTGAATTTTAAGGTATATGAATTGTGAATTGTATCTGAAGTATGTGTTTTTTCACATTACAGATTTGTGACCTGGAAATAGAGTGTGGCTATAACAGAAACCCAAAATGTGGGAGTGGATTTAGAACAGAGCAGGGGCTGGAAGTTGGATGGACTTTGAAGAGGGTGTTAGTGAAAACCTCAGGAGCCTCGAAGAAACCCTTCAGAAGTATGATGGCCTTTGAGGCTGAAGCTGTGGCCTTAAAGGACAGTGAGGAAAATCTTATTGGAAATCGGAGGAAAGGAATTCTAATTTTGCAGTGGCAGAAACACTTTTGGCCTGAAGGAACACAGAAAGTAGAAAATGTGCCCAATAAATAGGGGAATCCAGCTGAGATGTCCAGTGTTCAATGTGCCTCCTGCCTTCTTCCTGCTGCTTATACCAAAGGCACAAGAGACATAAGCTAAAGGAAGGACTACTTGATAAAAAGAATCAATAATGGATGGTTTGGAAAATTCCCAGACTCTCCAGATGGCAAATGAAGCTAAAATTAAGAAATGGCTTCAAGGCAAAGATAAAATTTAGGGCACTTCCTGGAAAACACAGTCTAAAGATGAAGCTGAGGTCCTAACTATAAAATCCTTTCACTGCTGGAAGAACCAAGATGGTGCCTCAGAGGGCTATATAAACAACAGGGTTTATTAGAAACAAGTGTTTCTAATGTTTACTAACATGAACCGCCCCCCCCCACCTCCCCTTGAGATATGTAGGAAACTTGCCAGGTTGAAACAAATTATATTGGTAGGAACACTACTTAAACGGAAAGGACAGAGCACAAAAGAGGCCTTTGGGCCTCAAACTTGTATGAGCAGAAAGCAGGCTGAGAAAGCCACTCAGCTACCAACACATGCTACCTTTCATGAACAAATTATAACTCAGTGGGCAGAACCAGCGGCCTGGAGAATATAGCCAAGAACAAAGAATTATCCCCAGGCCTTGAGTACTAATCAAGGAGCTGCCAACCTGTGTCTGGTTGGATTTCAGAATTGCTAGAACTCATGTATGTCTTCTGTTTCCCCACTTTCTGAAGAGGAGGGTCTATAGCAATAACTGTACATATGTTGTGCCATTGCATGTTCCACATGTGGGGAGCAAATAACTTGTCTTTAGTTCACAGATCTCAGATACAGAGAAACTATACTTCAGGAACTACCCCCAAGGAACCTTATCCATACCTAGACCGGATTTACATGATAGATACTGGGCTATGAGCAGATACTATAATGGAAAGAAATTTCTGGAAAACTTGGGAGGATGTAAGCGTATTTTGTATGTAGAAAGGACATTAATGTAGACTTGTTAAAGATAATTCAGCTAGGACTGACATTTGTGAATGAGCAAGGAGAATACCCTCCAGAAACTTCAACTTGGCAGTTTAATTTTAAATTTAATTTGACGAAGGACATGTATGCCCAGGACTCTATAGAGCTACTAACAACATCTGGCATCCAGTTTAAAAAACATGAGGAGGAAGGATTTGAGACCCAGTACTTTGCAGAACTTCTTATGACATCGGGAGTGGTCTTCTGTGAAGGGGTCAAATGGTTATCATTTCATAGTGGTTATGACCTTGGCTATTTAATGAAAATCCTGACCAACTCTAACTTGCCTGAAGAACTTGACTTCTTGGAGATCCTTTGATTATTTTTTCCTGTCACATATGATGTGAAGTGCCTCATAAAGAGCTGCAAAAATCTCAAAGGTGGTTTACAGGAAGTTGCTGAACAGTTAGAGCTGGAACGGATAGGACCACAGCATCAAGCAGGATCTGATTCATTGCTCACAGGAATTGCCTTTTTCAAAATGAGAGAAGTATGAAGACATCAGTGCCTTTTTCTCAGTTGGTTGTTAGGTTGAGAACATTAAAAATCTTATGATTTTTAGAGCAGAGGTCAGACTGTGGTAGATGACCCCTCATGATCTCCATCCACTTCCTAATATTCATACCTTGTGTAATTCCTCCAAGATTGTATCACGGCTGGTCTGTGTGATCTAGAGAATATAGCATCTGTGATGGGGTATGATTTCTGAGGCTAGGCTATAAAAGACACTGACTTCTGCCTGGCTTATGGCTCTCCCTCTTTCCCTCCCTCTTTCTCTGTCCCTCTCTCTCAATGTCCCTCGAATCACTTGCTCTGGGAAAAGCCAATTAACATGAGACTAAGATACGTAGGCAGTCCTACAGAGAGGCCCACATGGTGAGAAACTGAGACCTCTTACCACCAGTCAAGTGAGTAAGCCATTTTAGAAGAATTTCCTCCAGCTCCGGAGAAGCCTTGAGATGACTACATCTTGTCTGCAACCTCATTAGAGACTAGTGCCAGACTCACCCAGCCAGGCTACTGAATTCTTAAGCCTCAGAAACCATGAGTTAATTTTTTGTTCTTTTAAACTGCAATAGATAATATACAGTTTCTCGTAAACTTGTTTCTGCTGTCATATTAAAATGACAGTATTTGAACTTTCCTGTAGAATGACATTTGCTTTATATTACACGTTCAAAAATATATTTTTTATCAGAATATTTTATTCAAGAATTAACACGTTTTTTCAAAAAGTAAAAATAATAGTTACTTCCCTGAGTATAAAGAACTAATCCTACAATAAAAGACAATTACAAAAGTAAGCAATTAGAGGTACATAATTCTCTGCATTCAATTATACTCTATTACAAATCTATTTTTAAAAAACCTCATGTATTTTGGGATTCATGTTTCCAAAGACAACAACAAGAATAAAACAGCTCATTTTGTACCTGTGATGTTAAGATATGTCAGATCTGTCCTTATCAAATTCCAGAGCAATCTTTAAAGCAGTGCTGTTGAGGCCAACCGATTGCATGTTACATATGATAGAAACAACTATTCCTCTTGGGGGAACCTTGTTATTTATAGCTTCCGCATCCAGTTCTTCAGGAAGGACCAGCAGGACACTGCTGGCACCCACTGCACCTCCAGTATGTGAGGCATAATGCCGTTGCTTCCTACAAGAACCATATGTTTGCTTCTTTTCCACGACACCCCATGCCATCGCGTATTTACCCTCTTTATCCCAAGACATCTCTGTGTTAGGGACTGGTGTCCAAATCATAACCATCGTTTCTGGTTTGAGATATCCAGGTAAAAGATTTTCATGTGAGTTCTTAAACAGCCCGACTTGGTAACCATACAGCATTGCATTCCCAAATTTCAGAAGGTCACCCACTGTAGACAGAAATCCACCACCAGCCCATTTATAGGAGTTATCCACGTAAGGTGTGTTGACAAGACGTCTCTTTTTATTGTAAACGTAAAATCTAAAATGAAATAAGAATGGTCATTAAAAATTTAATAGTCTACTACTGACTTTACATATGAAAATGAATAGGAAAATATGTACATGAGACAGAATGTGTTTTCATGGAGCGATCACTCTCAGAAATCATTGATTTTCAGTATGATTCAGATTCTGATAAAAACATAAATAATTAAGTAATTAAAGCATAGAATGTGTGTTTTTTTTCCCCCTATTGGCATGGCTTGCCCATTCTGAGTGTGTTATACTTTTAATACTGGTAAAAATGTACTGGTTGTTATACATGATACATTTACCCTGTGCATATGCAAAAACACTTCTTGTTTGGTAGATATTCCCAGTCCTTGGGGTCAATGAATCATGTGCCACATGTAACTTTTATAACTATAAGTGTATACATTGGGATATTTAAGAATAAAATTAATATTTGTAAGGAGACTACATCTCCTGGTTAAAAATGCCATGGGAATACTATGTGTAGTGATGTCACATAGTACTTTCTTGGTGTAGTGAGAGAAAGTAGAGTTTGCAAACCTGTTTGAATCCCAACTCACCCTTCCTAGCTAGTGAAATATGCTTATTTTATTTGACTAACACTTACACAGCTCTTATTTTGTGCTAGGCATTGTTCTAAGAACTATGTAAGTATGAACTAATGACAGTTGGAGGTAGGTACCACTATAATTTCTATTTTACAGATAGAAAACTGAGGCACAGATGGTATAAATTAACTGGTCCCTGGTCACAAAGCTTGTAAGTGGCAGAGTTGGATTCAAACCCAGGCTGTCTGTTGCCTCTCTGCTTCAGCATCCAAATCTGTGAAGTGGTGACAAAAATACCTGCTTTGCAGAGTTAGGAATGCGTGCCTGAATCCCTTTACACATTTCTGGTAGCTACCCAATAAACGTTAGCTTTCATTTACTCACACACTCAACAATTACTGGTGGAGCACTTACTATGCGTGTGGCGCTGCTTAGATACTGGAATGAAATGTTAAACAAAAGAGACCAAGCGCCTGACCTCATGAGCTTTCTACTCTAATAGGAGGAGACTGCACCATCCATATTCGGTAAATGGAATGAAATCACACAATAATTAGACATAAAATGAAACGTGGTTCAAGAGAATCCGTTCTTTCAAGATGCGTAACAAAATGTGCTCTCAGGTTTGCAGTGTGCTGTCCATCTGTGATGACCTTCATCTTCTTCCCACCTTGACTATTCCTAACACTGTCAGACTCAAGCTCACCATTACTTTCAGCTGCTTTATCGGCAAGGTCTCGAACTCGGGAATTTATTCCTGGGACTGTGATTTCCAGTCCTGCCAAACTCTCCAACTGAACCTGCTCTCTGCCCTCATTGTGACTATTCCCCCTGGACTCCCATCTATTCCCCCTGTACTCTTCCCCATCTCCCCAGGTCTTGGAGTTCCTCTTGATCTCACCTGACTTTCTGTTTTAGCCTGAACTACTGTTTCAGCTGTGGTCTTACTAGCACCTTTGGGTTCCTCACTCACCAATCCGCCAATCCTGAATAAATTTAGGCACCCCTTTCTTTGGATCCTTATCTGCCAAGAAAGGCTGCAGATACACGGCAAAGCTGACTGGTCTCAAGTCATACTCTTGCTAAGAGTTGTCAATGCTGTTACCAAATCTCCTTCTTTTCCTGGTTATTATCTGGTATGTTCTTCATAAGAGCTACTTCCAATCTCTTCCACCCTTGGTCATCCACCCCTGGCCAGTGAGCAGACAACTATATCCTTTGTTTTACTGAGAAAATTCCAGCCTACTCTAGGTGCTTTAGATGGCCTCAAACTGCCATCTTTATCTTAAAGTGCATTTACATTATCATGCGTTACTGTCTCCTTTCCAGTTACTTATGAAAAAGTCTTATTATTTTTAAGACTAATTCTACTACCTACATCTCTGCCTTTTTGCCTCTACACCCTCGTTCCACCAGTTCTACTTCCGAGATCATTTTATCTCCTTGCAGTCTATTCTCCATGCAGAAGCCTGAGACTGTGTCTCCCCCTTCTTCCATCCACTTGAAACCTTCCAATGGTTACCACTTTGAGGACAAAACCCAAGTTTCTTATGATGGACTACAACACAATTGATGGTCCTTAACAGAGGCAGTACTAAGTCCTTAAGGGAAATTTTTGGAGGCATTTGTTTAGGTGGCACAATTATTAGAGGGCTCTGACATTTAGTGGATAAAGGCTCAAGCGTCCTAAACGTCTTATGATGTATGGAAAAGTCCCACAAAGTGGTATTCTCCCATACCGTGTAAGACCTTCCACTATCCCACCAGACACTCATGGAAGTAAAAAATCTATTTAGGGGTGCCTAGGTGGCTCAGTCGGTTGAGCGTCCGACTTCAGCCCAGGTCATGATCTCGCGGTCTGTGAGTTCGAGCCCCGCGTCGGGCTCTGTGCTGACAGCTCAGAGCCTGGTGCCCATTTCGGATTCTGTGTCTCCCTCTCTCTCTGACCCTCCCCTGTTCATGCTCTGTCTCTCTCTGTCTCAAAAATAAACAAACATAAAAAAAAAATTAAAAAAAAATCTATTTATAGTGGGCTGAGCCTCAAACCTCTCCATTTGGTACATAAACACAAAGTACTTTTTGCATGTATTTATTCTACGATGCCTTTTTCTTGAAAGTAACTATTGTGAAAACTGAAGAAAGACTGCACTTTATTTTGCTCAAATCTTTAGCCAGAGGCGGCCAACAAAGGCATGAGTTGAAGCACCAATACAATATACCTGTGGTGGTCTGCATTTACAGTTGTTACATTTACGATGTTTTTATGTATTAACTTGCATCTGACTTCATCATGTCTTCTAATGTTCTGAATAAACAAACATATTGAAATATCTACTATGTATTATAAATTACATTTCTTTTATTTCTTCTTTATTTAATGTTTATTTATTTTGGGAGAGAGGGTGACTGAGTGCGAGCAGAGGAGGGGCAGAGGGAGAGGGAGACACAGAATCTGAAGCAGGCTCCAGGCTCTGAGCTGTCAGCACAGAGCCTGGCATGGGGCTCAAGCTCACAAATCGTGAGATCATGACCTGAGCTGAAGTCGGATGCTCAACTGACTGAGCCACCCAAGTGCCTCTCTTCTTTTATTTTAGAGTAGTGAGTATAGGTTATATGATCTACAACTTTCATTTCAGGATATTAAAAGAAGTATTATAAAATATTTGTGAAATTAAGGGGCAGAGGTCTAATGTCATTGAGACTCACCATCCAATATGATTTTGTCCCTCCTTCTTTGATCTCATCACTTAGAACATCTTCTGTTGCTTCTTTTGTGCCAGACTTATTTCTGTATTTGCAACAAGGCAATTTAGCCTTCCTTATCAGTCATGTCTAAAACCAATGTATTTTATTTTTTTATTTAAAAAAAATTTTTTTTCAACGTTTATTTATTTTTGAGACAGAGAGAGACAGAGCATGAACAGGGGAGGGGCAGAGAGAGAGGGAGACACAGAATCTGAAACAGGCTCCAGGCTCTGAGCTGTCAGCACAAAGCCCGACGTGGGGCTCGAACTCAGGGGTCGTGAGATCATGACCTGAGCCGAAGTCGGACGCTTAACCGACCAAGCCACCCAGGTGCCTCCAAAAAACCCATGTATTTTAAATGGATCCCCTACCTCTCTCCATGTTACTTTTTATCCCATGTTCTCTTTTATTTTCTTCCTATCAGTATCTGAAATTCTTAGCCTGTTTGTCTTTTTCCCATAAAAGCAGGAACCTTACCTATCTTGCTCCTTGATGATTCCCCTATGTAGAACAGTATTTGCCATCCACTGAGTGCTCATTAAACGTGTTCAATATAGAGTGGCTCAGTCGGTTAAGTGTCTGACTTCAGCTCAGGTCATGATCTCACCATTCATGACTTCGAGCCCTGTGTCGGGGTCTGTGCTGACAGCTCAATGCCAGGAGCCTGCTTCGGATTCTATGTCTCCCTCTCTTTACCCCTCCCTTGCTCATGCCTCTGTCTCTGTCTCTCTCTCTCAAAAAAAAAGTAAATAAACATTAAAAAAAAAGTTTTCAATACATGAAAACATCACTTGTTGGCCAAATATTTAATGGAGACACCTTGGAAGGCACTGGAGAGACAGGTTAAACCATACACCGGCTGCTTTCAAGGTGCTAACAGTCTTGTTGGATAGTTAAATTTCAAAGCACTATATGACTCACCTGGGGATTTTGTTAAAATGCAGATTCTTCAGTGGGTCTGGGGAGGGGGTAACATTCTGCAATTCTAACAAGCTCTCAAGTGATGCCAATATTGCTGGATCCTGGACCACACTCTGAGAAACAGGTTGTGGGGTGATTAGCAAGATGGATGTGAGGACTCCTGAGCACTAGTGAGAGTGAGCCTTGTTGAAATGGCCGATTACAGAGGCCAGGCTGGGGAGCAAAGTCGTTCTTTTGGCTGAGGCAGAGAGTTTGAGGGGATAAGTGGCAGAAGGTGATGCTGGAAGACAAGACATGGGCCAGGGGACAGGTCACAAAGAACTTTCTGTGTCACGCTAGGAGCCTTGACTCCTTCACTTTAGTTCACAAAATGCTCTGGTTTTCTGTATCCTAAGGGGGGGGGGGAAAGCCTTTTATCTTTTTATCCTCGTTACAGCTTCCAGTTGTCAGTCCTTTCTCTCTTCTCATTTACTTCCCAACCACACAGAGCAGCCCATACCTTGTTTCCACGTACTCACCCTCTCTAGTCATTCAACTCCTTAAAACCTGGCTTCTGGTCTTTAGTCACTCAACAGCTCTCTTGTGGATTTTCAAGGCTCTCCTAATTCCCTCATCCAGGCTGTATCCTATTTGCCCCTGCAGCAATGTTAACCAGAGTTTCCTCCAGACTCCCCCTCGGGCCAGTCTGCTCTCCGCTTCTAGATCTCAATCCCGATTCCCTACATCTCCTTCAATCACCGTGGCCCCGCTTTCCCAAGTCTTCTCTTCTACAGAGGTAACTATAAATCTCCATCAGTTCCACAGCCCCTGTTCCAAATTACAATCAGATTTTCTACTAGCATTAATAATTCTCAAATCTGGTTTTGGGGAAAGGCAGGAAAGTTGTTTATCAGAATCACCTGTGGGCCTCCCCTCTCTCAAAATTGTACCCTTCCCTCAAAATTCATAACTTTGGAGCGAATGTGGGCATATATAATTTGAAAAATCACTCCTTTCTGCCTTCCTTCAAGAATCTTATATGTCCCCTAAAAGTCTGAGGCATAACACTGGGAAAAGCAGGGGTGGCCAAAGGTATTTGCTTTGAAGATGGTGGGGGGGAAGCCTACAGAGAATCTTAATATGCTCTCTTGAGAACCAATGACTTGATATGTGTGTGGTCTTCTCATTTCTCATAATGAACATGTCCAAAATTAAATTAATCTCTTCCAAAACTTCTTCTCATATTTCTCATCTCCATTAAAACTCTGGTTGACTCTCTTGCCCTCAACTCTCACATCCATCAAGATGCTAAATTCTATGATTCAACTTCTGCTTTGTGACTTACCCTTTTCCCTTCCTTCATTCCTATGGCTTCTCCAATATTTTAGGGCCTCCTTACTTTCTTCCTGAACTTTGATAACACTTCTAATTCCAGCCAGTGAAATTGAAATGAAACCACATAATAGAAATACATTTTCTTATTGGGTAATGTATGTTTTACAGTGAACTACAAATTTGTAAACTAGGGGAGAACTACCAGTATATTTTGGCTGATAATCAGCTGTGAGTAACTTTCTTTTAACAGTAAAGCATTCCAAACTGCTTATATCAAAGCTGGAAATTAGTACTCCTCAGGCATTCCTCTTTTAAAATATAAAAATATGGACAATTTCAGACTCCAATCAAGAATTCCAAACTTTAAATAAACAAATTCTAGGCTTTAATCTCTTGATTCCTTTTCACAGGGAACAAGTTAATGACTTTTCGTGAAAATAATTTTGTTCAGCTAAAAGATATGTTTACCATTTCAAATTCTTAAGGAATTTCTGCTCTAAAAAGAATGGAATATAGACACAAGTTCTTGAGTAAGTTACTGAGACATCTTTGTAACTGAGTAACTGATGGAATAATGCCAGATGACAAACAGCCTCTTCCTACTTATTTAAGAATCTCTAGATTCTGCACAACAGCATTATATAACTATAGAAATCTATATCAACTTAGAAATTGAAAATATTTTTATTTTTACAATGCTTCTTAAATCCCTTTAGAAATCAATATGCACCAGTTCATGTTATATTGTTATGAGAAGTTTAAAAACCCACAGAATTTAAAATGCATATTATAAAAACCAATCCCACACTTTGACATTTAGCATTAACATTTGGATTGAACCTATTACTTGAGAGCCTATCAGCTAATGGCACAGAAAAGAGCTACCTAAGTAACAATGCTCAATTATGGAAGATACTGTAGCAAACAAAGCTAATAAGTAATAATCATAAAGATAATAACTGGAGGTACAGACCATATCTACACTGTCAAACTACAGCAAACACTTTGGAAAGCATCCGTTGTATTAGCTTTCGGTCCCATCCATTATAAAAGAGATTTTTGTTGCCAACTATTATGCCAAACTCAGAAAATATGAACAGAGTCTAAAAATAAACTAATGAAAATAAACATCTTAAAAAAAAAAAAGGGCGGAGCACCTGGGTGGCTCAGTGGGTTAAGCATCTAATTTTGGCTCAGGTCATGATCTCAGTCTGTGAATTCAAGCCCCATGTAGGGCTCTGTGCTGACAGCTCAGAGCCCGAAGCCTGTTTCAGATTCTGTTTGTCTCTCTCTCTCCCTCAAAAATAAATAAACATTAAAAAAATTTTTTTCATATTCTTTAAAAAAATAAAATGAAAATAAGCTAATGCACTGACTAGGGATTCCCCTATCAATAAACTGAGTGTATTTCAGTATAAGAATATTCAGTCCACTCCCCCATGGGTATTTGCTTAAAGGGTTATTTAGTTTACTTGCCTATACAGGATATACTTGTTATACAGAATTAATATATCTATTTGTGTATACTAAGTCAATGTTCCTCATCTTCCATTTAAGAAAATCCCAGTTTTATTCAAGACATCAATGTATCCAGCTAAAAACTAATTTCTCTGCATCTCTTACAGCTAAGTGTGGCCTGTTGCTAAAATTGTGGCCAAAGAAATAGAAGTAGTATTTTGGGATGGGATTCCAGGGAAATACCCTAAACAGGTGACAGACACTGGGAGGTATTATTTTAAACACACAGATATACACACAGAGAAGTGATAAAGATGATATGTATTTACTCTTGGGTTATAATAACTCTAACAAGCCTGTTATGGTAATATAAATATGCTTAAATTTATGATTATGATAAAGGAGTCAGGAGACTAACAAAGCAGTGAACTTGTTTAACATAAACAAATAGAAACATACGCATTTACCAAGTTTTACTTTAAGATGTTTTTGTCTTTAAAAAACCGTATCTCTGAAATTTCCTTATACTCCCTGAATTCACTTAAAAAGCTAGTGCTTTTAAGCTCTTTTAAAATAATTATTACCAAAAAAACAATCAGAGTTGAGCTTTAGAGGCCCAAATAGATACCGTAGTAAGGAAAACAAAGGCAAAGCAAACAGACAGACCATTTTCATAGGTAACAATATTCCCTTCTTCTAGTGCCCTTTTTCAGCAGCCCATTTAATAGAACTAAAATGAATCAACTACCCCTTTAGTTCCACTGGGTACTGTCAAAATCTAACAAATCAGAGCTGACAGGAGCCTTTAACAAAAGAAATGGAAACCCATGGCCTTTTCTTTTCTTTCTTTTTTTAAGAATGGGAGATAAGCTGAAATTAACTCAGCATCATATGCCATATTTGATTTTCGTGCAAGTCACGAACAGCAAATAACTGCCCTGCAGTCTGTACCTTCATAGAGTCTTCATTTTCAGTTTAGAAAAGAAGCTGAGTGATTACACCTAATGTTCTCTCCCCCTTACATATAAGTATAAGCATTATCAAATGCCTAGATCTAAAACAAAATAAGGTCATGCATCTATGCCATCTTTACTAGAGCATCATTTTAGATTCAATTGACAAACTCTGGCATTTTCTTATGCTTTCCAGGAGAATGTAATGTGGGATCTAAAAATAATAAACACTAATTGTTTGAAGAGGTTGAGAACCATAGGCCATTTTAAAATTAAAATTCATTGTTTGCTGCTAACCTAATTTCTTTTAGATCCAAAAAAACCTCTCTTAGGCTGATTTGCAATGTACATTTAATCCTTTTCAATAAACTGGTAATTTTAAAATGGCAATTTAACTAACTATAACAGAAGACTGAACAAAACCAATAAAGGGATAAGAAGATAAAGCTAAAATAATCCCACTATGAAAGTACCATTAAGCCATTTGCAAAGCATGAACTAAGAAAATATACAAAATAAAAGTAACAGTTGCTTTGTTAAATGTGTTACCTTTCTAACAAACCAAATAGTAATGAGTGAAATGCAAAAGAAAACACAACCATACAACTCATCATAGTCATTAGTCTCAAAAATTCTCTCCCAATAACCCTTTTACAAATCACTAGTAAAAATTATGATAAAATTTTAGTTTGATACATTTCAATTAAATGACTCAAACTTCTACAGGGGACAAACCTATCAGTGCCACCTCAAAAAGCAATGAAGTCACTATCACCAACAATGGGATGGACTGACCTCATGTGACTTCTGAGAGACATGACAACTAAATGTAATGTATGAACCTAGACTAGATCCTGAACCAGAAAATAATATTTTTTCCTTTTCTTTTGCTATAAAGGACATTACTGGAAGAACTGGCAAAATTTGAATAAGGTCAGTAGATCTGATAGAAGTATTGTGTTGATATTCATTTCCTGAATGTCCTTATTTTTAGAAAATATATATTTAAGTATTTATGGGTAAAGGGGCACCATGTCTGCAACTTATTTCCAAATGGTTGAGAAAAAAAGAATGAATAAAGCAAATGTGGTAAAAAGACAACATTTGGGGAATCCAGGGGAAAGGTATATGGGAATTCTTTGTACTTCATCTTGTAACTTTTCTATTAAGTATTAAATCATTTCAAAATTGAAAAACCATTAAAAAATAATAAAAGGTAAAGTATTAGCTACAACATAAGAAAAGAGATGATGGAAGAGCATATTATAGATGCCCATGATAGGTGCAATTGTGGTTCAATTAATAATGAGTTGAAATTATTATTGCTGTCTTTCATCTGAGGAACTTGGGATACTTTGCAAATACATTCAATTTCTCTTACTTTATAGATGGAAAAACAGACATGCGGAAAAGCTCTAAAATGTGGCACATGTGATTTTGGAACGGAGACAAGGAAAGCCTGACTTTTAATGAACAACACAGCGTTAAGATGTGATACAGCTAGATGCACCAGACGGTATCATTTACCTTGCTCTATTGTAAATCACTGGCTCATTTTCTTCCTGCACAGTTGTCAGCATATCCAAGTCATGGAATATTTTCTGCATATAGTCCAAATATTTATATCCTGAAGCTCTTTCTACTATGGCTGCCAGTAGGGTATAGCCAAAAGTTGAATACAAAAACTGACTACCTTGAGACATCATTGCAAGGGGGAGGGAAGAAAAGAAAATGCTTCATTATTATTTACAATCATAAAACGTTTCCCACTGAAAACTGGCATACCTTTACAACTGGAATATTTTACTTTAGCATTTAGAAAAAGATAATGGGTGATATGTTAATAAATTTTGTCAACTTTGCAATGGCCCTGCTTACTCCATGATTCAATGAAGATCAGAATACTTAACATTTCACATGAATCTACTCCTTCTGCGATAATGAATAAGCAAACTTATCCTTCCTCAAAATTAAATTAAAATCCTTCAAACTGGTAACAAAACAGAAAGGGGAAGAAAAGCAAATTTGGTTTCTTGAGTTAACGGTCTTGTTCTTAGTATATCTAATACTCATTGTTTAAGGCATGAATTAGTTGTGTACTTTCTTATTTTAATAAAGCATATGTAGGTAGAAAGACTTTGTTTCAAATATACATTAAAATACAAATATATATTCAAATACAGATACATTTCAAATACATACCTTTATGTCATTTGGGATTCTGGAAACACAGATTGTATGATCTGTGCTAATAATTGTAACCTGATTTTTTAAGACAAAATCCAAAATTCTATTCCTTTGTCCTTATTAATTATACCTATATAATATGTCTTCATGGTAGAAAACAACTTTTAAAATAGAAATGGAATAGAAGTACATACGCTCATGGTAAATTCAAAGATATTAAGTGGTTTTGGTAGGCATCATACCAAAAAATATGTTTACAAAAATTTTTTGTAGTCAGCTTTTTGGGAAATAAAATTAAGTTGCTGAAAACTATTTTCTTTAAGGAGTGAAAGCAGAAAATAAGTGGAGCAATTCAAACACTAAATTAGACACTAAATACTGACATATTGGCAATATTTTATCATGCCCTCTTTGGTCCGGAGTTTATTTGGAGAACATTGTAACATTTCTCCCTAATTTTTCAAAAATCTCTTGATACAGAAAATCCACTAAATGACTGATAAGGCTAAATCTAAACAACTAGCTACCTGGAGGGTAGGCTGTGTCAAGAACTACAGACTAAAAGGCACACACTTGTCTAACAGCGAAACCCATGCCGCAATCATCAACCACATCCAGTGCTCTCGGGGTGAGATCATCTTAGATTTTCTGAAAATTAACACCTCAATAATGATGACTTTGTTAAGAGAGGGAATTAACACTCACCAGGTTTAAAGAACAAAGGGTCATTTTTAAATAATCTTAGTGATTCAATTGAATTTTCAAACTTTTCTTTCAAATATAATTCGCCTTGTTCAAAATCATTCTTTTTCTTGCCAGGTTTTAAATTCCGGCCTTTGGCATCATTATCTTGCTCTATCTTAGCTTTAGCAAAGTCACTCTTTTCGTTACTTTTGCCTCCTTTTTCTTTGAACTCTTTTTCTTGGTCAGATTCCATCGTCCCTTTCATCATCTTCGAGGCTTTGTAAGCTTTCTCTTCTTTCACCTTTTTCATGTCCTTTTCATAATGACGAATTCCACTTAAATGGGAGATCAACAATCTTGTTGTGACAGAAACCTAATTGTAAAAACATGGAAATTCAATTATAATATTAAACTGCATAATAAAAAGTTAGTAGCCTTAGAATAATGCCTCAGTACTGTTTTCCATTTTAAACTGCTGCTGGAAAAACATGTCATGTTCACATCTTCAGCCTTAAGTTTCAGAAAAATACACAATCACTTATCATCTGCATAAAAAAAAAAAACTTTAATCCATTAACAATCATTAAAAACAAACTGAAGAATCTTGTGAAACCTTTTAAACCATTTAACATGCCATCAGTAAAATGAACTATGAGTTTCATCACCTTTTCACCTTCGTATTCTTTTTCTGGGAATTCAGGAACATAATGTTGTACTGGAATATCAAGATCCAGCTTCCCAGCTTCCCACAATTTGGCAAGAGCAACCATGGTGAGGCTTTTGCTGATACTGGCAATTCTCATAACAGTCTCTGGCTTGCAGGGTACTCGGTTCTCAACATCAGCATAACCTAAACCTTTAGAAAAAGAAAAGCAAAAAGTCACTGTTAACAGGCTTCATGGTCAAAAGAATCTTCAGAAACTGAAGCAATACTATCTTAAAACATCCCACGTATTTATCTAAAGGAAAAGATATTCCATTAAAAAAAATTTTTTTTTTAACATTTATTTATTTTTTGAGAGAGAGAGAGGCTGCGAGTCGGGAAGGAACAGAGAGAGGGAAACACAGAATCTGAAGCAGACTCCGGGCTCCGAGCTGTCAGCGCAGAGCCCGACTCAGGGCTTGAACTCATGAACCTCAAGATCATGACCTGAGCCGAAGTAGGAGGCTCAACCGACTGAGCCACCCAGGCACCCTGATATTACACTTTTATAAAAAAGTCAACACTTAAGGGAAGAGAACCTCAGTAACACTGCCAACAGTAAGGCTAAGAATCTTCTAACTGAGCCAAAATTACACACTGTGCACGATAGCAATTTTCTATCTGCTTCAGATCCTAATTATTCTTAGTTTATCTCAACAATTCAGTTATTCCACATTTCACATAAGTTATTCTATATTCTTTAAAGAAAACATCTTTGTTCTCTGATTATATTTATTTTTGATTCTTGAGTTTCCACTAAATTCCTTAAAATAGCCACGCAGGAAAAGTAAACGTGAGGGGCACCTGGGTGGCTCAGTGGGTTAAGCAACCAACTCTTGATTTTGGCTCAGGTCATGATCTCACAGTTTCCTGACTTTCCCTGCACCAGCAGCCCAGAGCCTGCTTGAGATTCTCCCTCTCTCTCTGCCCCTCCCCTGCTTGCACTCAGTCTCTCTCAAAATAAATAAATAAACTTAAAAAAAAAAAAGTAAACATGAAAAGGTGTCCTGCAAACCCAATGTAGGTAACCATCAGTTTACCTCAGCTGCAAACCAGAAGAAAAAAGTCCTAGAGAAATTTTTAAGTTTGTTTTTATCTTCTGGAGGCTGAAAGTGTGAAAATCTAAGCGATAAGAACTGAAATCTGAAAAGAACAAAAAGGATACAATGATTGTTTTAAAATTGTAAATGGAGATTATGCTGAAAAATATTTACATAAAAATAAAGCCCTCACCCATAAAGCTGACATTTACATAATTTTTGATGGCTCAGTGGATTGTGTCGGACTTGTGATTTTGGCTCAGGTCATGATCTCACAGTTCCTGAATTCAAGCCCCAGCATTGGGCTCTGCAGTGACAGCATGAAGCCTGTTTGGGATTCTCTCTCTTTCTCTGTCTTTCTCTGCCCCTCCCAACTCACTCTCTCAAAAATAAACATTAAAAAAGCACTCAGCCCTTTATTTAAAAAAAAAATGTTTATTTATTTATTTTGAGAGAGAGAAATAGAGAGAAAGCAAGGGAGGGGCAGAGAGAGAGAGAGAGAGAGAGAGAGAGAGAGGAGAGAGAGAGAAGAGAGAGAAAGAGAGGGAATCCCTCTGCACTGCCAGCACGGAGCCCATCAACCCGGAAATCATGACCTGAGCCAAAATAGGAATTAATTGACTGAGCCACCCAGTCGCCCCACAAGTACTCATTCCTTTAAATGATATCTGACACATTTCCTAAAAGTAGGGTTCTTAAAAACCTGTAATGACCAGTTGGACCAATTCGTGTGCAATGGGTAAGTAAATCAAATTATAAAATATGCTTTGATAAAAGTATCATAAAATGATTAGAAATCTCTCTCCCAAAGTCTCTAGTTTTTGTTTGGAAAAACAAAAGTAATAAAGTAGATTGTAAAACCCACTAAGAGAATTATGCATACCCCTAGTTCTTAGTGCATTTTACAGAACAGGGGGCTCGATAAATTGTTAACTAAAATTTAACTAGCATTAAGTGTTATCTAACAAATATGCAGGAGGTAACAGATTGTTCTATATACAACTTTCAGGACGGTAAATCTAGTCCTTAGACACAAGCCGTCTTTATGACTTCAAGAATCACGTTTAAACTTTGCTGTTTACAGAAGGCCCCATTCTTTATTCCGTTAGAATTGTTTTCTCTACAACACGTATGGTCTTAGGAAAACTGAACATTTCATGGGATTCACTCCACGCGGTAAAACATCAAAACTTCATTCGCCAACTGGCACCAAACAAACCACTAAATAACACTTTTCTGAGCCCACCTTCTGACCAGACTTCTTTTCCATCTACAGAGACTCCAACCACTATGCCAGGGGCGCCCACCTCATCCTAAGAGCGAAGGGGAAAGAACAGACAGTTCAAAGACAGGCGGAAACACCTCGCACGCCAGCCAGCGCCCACCTCTAGGGCCTTCCCGAGGCCCCGCCCGGGCCCCGCCCACCCCGGCTCGGCCAAGCCCGGCGCTAACGGTGAGGGGCGTGCCTGGTCTGCACTGAGGGCGAAGGGGCGGTCCCCGAGGCGGGCGAGGTGACCTCCGCCCCCACTTGGGCAACCCCCAAGAACGTCTGACCGTGGCCGGGCGGCCGGGGAACGGGAAGTCCTTCTCGGAAGCCGACCGCAGGCATCCCACCGCCTGGGGAGGGGTCCGCTCGGGCCCGGGAGATGACCACCAAGACGCCCCATTCCGGGGTGACGCCGGTGGCGGGGCGCCGGGTTCTCGGCAGCCTACGCCCCCGTCTCCGCACCTTGATTCGGTACAGCAGGTCGCGGCTGCTGTCGATGGCTCTGGCGAAGCGCCGGGTAGGGGGCAGCATCGGGGTCTGTGCAGACCACGGAGCGAAGGGCTGCTCCTGCGGCGGCAGCGGCTCTGCCTGGGGCGACGCCTCGGGGTCGGAGGGCCCTGGGGACTGCGTGGGGGCGGCGCCCCTCAGCCCGCCCGCCAGCTTCACCCCGAGCGCTAGCCCCAGCCCCAGCCCCAGCCCCCCGACCCAGCCGGGGCCGAGGGGCGGCAGGCCAGCGCGGTGGTGGGCCGCGCGCCGCCCGCGGCCCCAGGCCCAGCCTCCGGGGGTCGCGGCCCGGGCCGTCACGGCTGACAGGAGCCGGTACATGGCGTCCGCTGCGAGACCGAAGCCTCGGAGCTCGCACAGGCAGGGCTGGCGGCTGAGGCGCGGGGAGGGGAGGGGACTGGATGGAAATGAGGAGGCGGTGACCGCGCGCAGACCTTAGCAGTCGACGCCGGATTCGGGAGCGCCGATAGCATCGAGCCTTTCCTCTTTTCCCTTTATCTCCTTGCCTGGTGTCTTTGTTGATGTTTCTTCTTTCCCCGCACCAGTTTTCTCTTCTCTGCTTCTCCTCAGATCAAGTGTCACCTCCTCAGGGAAGCCTTCCCAGTTGCCATCCCAGCGGAAGTACTCGCCACACCTTTTTGATCCCCCAGTGCTCACACCTCCTGAATAATGCTTAACGCTTTCATTGAACTCATCTGATTGATTACCAGTCAGGCTATGACCTCTTTGGAGAGCTGTGCCTTTTACTTTTGGATTCTCAGCGCTTGGAAGAGCGCCACGTACACAGCAGCCACTGCAGGCACCTCCTTCCACCGCGCCCAACCCCCCAACTCTCTCTCTTGCCATGTCCTTTCTTTATGCTTCATTTCAGCTCCTTCCATTTACTTGAGTCCTTTTTAAAATCTACTTTTGGAGGTCCAGCGTTACACCACATCAAGCGTTAGGTTATATGCAGGCCCATATTAAAAACAATTTTTCTTTTTGCTGCAAACATTTAAACGTTTTTTTGCACTTGAAATAATTTACAATTAGCTATCATTTCTGACATCTGTAGATGATCAGAGATTACTGTGAAATAAGAAATCTAACATCAAATTGCTACAAAAAGGGGCGCCTCGGTGGCTCAGTCGGTTAAGCCACCGACTTGGGCTCAAGTCATGATCTCGCCCTCTGTGAGGTCCAGTCCCACATGGGACTCTGTGCTGACAGCTCAGAGCCTGGAGCCTGCTTCGGATTCTGTGTCCCGCTCTCTCTCTGCCCCTCCCGTGCTCACACTCTTTCTGTCTCTGTCTCTGTCTCTGTCTCTCTCCCTCTCAAAAATAAATAAACATTAAAACATTTTTTAATTGCTACATGTAAAAGGTGTAAAATTATTGCTGAACAAGTGATGGCGATGTTAATTTTAAAGATAATTAAACACTTATCCATTTCAATTTTACAATTATGCATATTTACTTTTCAATATATGTATTTATTAGGGAGACACTGGGGCTAAATAATTATAAAGCACTGGGGCTGCTAACAAAGCCACTACCAGCAAGAGATCAGGGTATCCTAGGACTCAGGGGTTTGGCACTGAAACTCACAGAGGTCTCTAGAGCACCACCTGCAGTCTATCAGATGGTATTGCTGGAAGCCCCACTACTCCAAGCACATGACAACAAGAGAACAAAAATGCAAAGACAAAAATGTAAAAGACATAGCTAGTGGTGGTCACAATGAGCTCTCATTTTAGTATTCTTTTTAAATTTGTACATATATTTTATGTACTCTTCTGTACTTCTCCTTGGATCAAAAATGGAATAGAAGCACAGAGCCATGCAGAGAGCAAAAGGCAAGTTCCTGGTGGACTTCCAGCAGTTCAGAAGCAGGTCGAGGCCACCCATAGTATAGCTTCTGTGAAGGTAACAGAGAATAAATGTTCTCCATGAGAGCCAAGTACCTAGGAGGCAACCTAACCAAACAGCTGGCAGAAGTGTTGGCTGCCTCTTTACTATCACCATGGGGCAAGAGCCCAGAACGGCAATATTTTAGCTTGCTCTGGACTGGGAGCCACAGAAACCAGACAGAAGAAAAGTAAACTTTTACTTTAAAAAGTAAAGACAGAAAGAGGAGGGGAAAGATAGGAATAGAGAAAAAGGAAAGGAAGGAAAAGTAAGAAGGAAAGAAAATTTCCATTAAGTATAAACCGGCAAACCAAATTTCCTAAACATATGAAGGAAAATATTTCTAAGAAACACTGGCAATAATCAAAAAGTGAAATAGCTCAAACAAATGAAAGCAGTAGGACAATCTATAGGAAAAGAGAAAAAAGAAGCCATTCCCTGGTTAAAAAAAAAAAAAAGGTTGATAGAAAACAAAGTATGTTTGTTTCCCAAAGAATCCTCGAAGAGAGAAGTGAATGCCTAATATTCACAAAACAAGTAAGGAATTATGAAAAAATAGGAATAAGTGAAACAACAAAGATATTAAAAAGAATTTATCAGAAATTGTGGAAATAAAAAATCATGAGAGATTTAAAAAGAGCATCTTTTCTGAAGTTGGAAGTATGAATTTGGTGGGCTGCCTTTACGTGAGGTAAGTTTTTGTTTTCCCTCAATGTTTAGTTTTGCAGGCTAACCTTCTCCAGCTGCTCTAATCATTCTTCATATCTTAAGGTTTCCGGGCCCCAAACCGGTTCTAAGAACCAGCAGACACTGTGCTTCAGGGTCCACGGTAAAGTGAGCCCATCATCTTCCCTCTTCTGGACAGTTGGCATTTTCACCAGTTGAATTGCAAGACTGGTTCATAATGAGTATGTGGTCAGCAATCAAGTCTTTTTGTTTTGTTTTGTTTTATTTATATAAACAATATAGTCAAACCTAGCTTCCCTTCTTTAGCATGTACTTGCAAGATTGATTAACCTTTATCTTACCTGTTTTGGTTTAGTATTTCTTTTTGTTGTTGTAATTTTTTAATGTTTATTTATTTTTGTGAGAGAGAGTGCAAGCAGGAGAGGGGTAGAGAGAGAGGGAGACACAGAATCCGAAGCAGGCTCCAGGCTCTGAGCTGTCAGCACAGAACCTGATGCAGGGCCATGAACCATGAGATCATGACATGAGCTGAAGTTGGATGCTTAACTGACTGAGCCACCCAGGCGCCCCTGGCTTAGTATTTCCATTGGCATTATTTTTAACCTAAATTCTGTCACTGTCTATGTTATAATAACCTTTTGGCTTTCATATCATCTGCAAACAAGATAGGTAAGCCTTCCATCTTGTTCAAATATTGAATATGACTGGACCTCATACAGAACCCACTAGTCCACCAACAGAAACTTTTCTCCAGGAGATCAGAGATCTAGTAGCCAGTACTTTTGATGTGGTTGTTTAAATGGCTGGCAGCCCGTCATTGCTATTTGTGACCTGCTAGTGTGTGATGTCCTGAAAGTACTTCTGTTTCCTCTCCTATTTTCCTCTTCAGAATGTTTCCCATTGCACTTTTGATCTAAGGTTCATTGAAGGCTTTCACAGAACCCTACTCTTAATCATCCAACACATATTTATGGGTATCTGCTCTTTACCAGACAAAGTTGGTGCTAAGGTTACAATGGTTACTCAAAACAGACACATACCCAGCCCCCCTAGAGATCACGGGTGGGAGGGTAAGATATTCATGAATCATATAAACACACAAATAAATGTAAAATTCCAACTGTAACAAGAGCTGTGAAGGAGGGGTGCATAGTGTGTTGAGAGGTTATAATGGTGAGATTTGATCTAGTATTGGAAGATTAGGGAAGGTTTTTCTAATGAGGCAAAATGAGATCTAAGATCTTAAGGATAAATGGGAATTAACTTGGTCCAAGCATGGACAGAAAGAGGAGGAAGTGTCCCATGTAGAGGAATCAGCAACAGCAAAGACCCTGTGGTAGGAGGGAGGAGGGTTCATTCAAGAAATTAAAAGTGGCCATGGAAAACAAAGGGGAAAGAAGTGAGAAATGAGGCTCAGCACCGACATTCAAGATCTTATCTCCCCTTTGATTCTTTGGAAGAAAGAATTTTCTTCTAGAGCTGCTTCTTGCCACAAGTCCTATTCCACCGTATCTCAGTGCAGTATAAGCTATACTATAATATCTAGTATTACGCAATACTATCTGTTTTCTAGGGAGACTTTCAAAATTACTTCATCACTCATACTCTGTGCTTTGGTGTGTAGATATCAGGGGTCATAACTATTAGTTAATCAGCTTCCTGCCCAACCTTCCAACCACAAGAATTTCAGAGCATTTCCTCTTTCATGCTGCTGTTTCCTTTGTTACACTTGTTGTACCATACTATCTGGTTTTAATGTGTTCTTTCGGTAGTTTATTCTTTCATCCCTTAAAATTTAGTTGAGGGTAACTTGACTTTGGATGGCAGCTTGGGAGTGTCTATTAGCTGTTTAAAAAAATGCTTGTAACTCATGACCCAGCAACACCATTTTAGGTTGTACACTCTAGAGCTATGATTTACAAAGTATGGCACTTGGACCATCATTAGCATGACCCGAGTCATTAGAAACGCATATGTTCAGGTTTCACCCAGATCGACCTACTCAATCAGACACTCCAACAGGGGTGCCCAGCTATCTGTGATTTTAAAAGCCCACCAGCTGATTCTGATACATGCTACAGTTTGAAAACCACTCCAAAGAAATACCTGCACAAGTGTATCTGATAACTTTTGCTGTTAAAACAATGACTTGGCTCACAGTTCTTCAGACTGGCAGGTGGTCTGGACTCAGGTAGGCAGTTTTGATTTCCTCTGGCCTCAGTCGTTGTCAGCAGTTCGTGCTGGGTTAGCTGGGTCTGGTTGGTACAGGATGCCCTCAGAAGACAGCTCAACTCTCTTCAGTGTGGTCTCTCTTTCTCCAACCAACAGGTTGGCCTCAGCTTGTTCACGTGGTGGCGGATAAAGACCCAAGAGAGAAAAGGAGAAGAATTCAAGGCCTCATGAGGCCTAGGCTTGGAACTGGCACGGTGTCTTGTCTGCTGCATTCTCTTAGCCAGATAAGCCCAAGGTCATCCTAGATTCAAAGGGAGGAGAAACAGACATTAACTGCTGATGGGCAGAGCCTCAAAGTCATATTGCAGTGGACTGATTCAGGGAGGGTGAAAAATTACAATGGATACAGAGAAGATGGCCCGTTTTTGCAATCTTTCACACACGCGCATACAGAAACAATGCAAGGGTGTTTACTGTAGCATTTTTAGTAATAGCGAAACATTGGAAACAACCTAAATATCCTTCAGTGAAGGATGGGTAAGTTGTGGCACATACATACCACGTGGATACTCTGTATTCATTGAAAGGAATGGGCTAGGTCTCTCTCTAGGTCGCCGATAAGAAATGTAAGACAAACCCCCCTTTTTTAATGAAAAAAGAAAACTGAGAAGCGAGCGAATTGTATATAATAATACCATGTATACATTTTTAAAACCTACACAAACAATATTACGTATTTTTGATGGGTACACATCTATGTTTTTGAAAGTTTTTTAGGTTTAAAAGTATATACAATTAACCCTTAAACAACACAGGTTTGAATAGCATGGGTCCACTTATATGTGGATTTGTTTTGATAAATAGAGTTCAATACTGTAAATGCATTTTTCTCTTCCTTATAATTTCCTTTTTTAAATGCTTATTTATTTCTTTTGAGAGAGAGAAAGAGAGTGCGTGCACACATATGAGTGGGGGAGGGGCAGACGAGAGGGAGAGGGAGAATCCCAACCGGGCTGTGTGTTGTCGGCACAGCTCAAACCCATGACTCGGGGCTCAGATCCATGGACCATGAAATCATGACCTGAGCCGAAATCAAGAGTAAGACGCTTAACTGACTGAGCCATCCAGGTGCCCCTTTCTCATGATTTTAACATTTTCTTTTCTCTAGCTTACTTTATTGTGAGAATACAGTATATATAATACTTATATATCTGTATCTGTATATGTCTGTACATATACGTATATATCTGCATACATATATATGTACATGTCTAAACATATATGTATCTGTATGATTCTATTTATATAACATTCTGAAACTGACAAAATTGCAGAAATAAAAAACAGATTAGTGTTGCCAGGGATTAAGGAGGGGGTTGGGCAATATAAGAGATCCTTGTGGTGAGGATCTATATAGAGATCCTATAAGGGGCAACATAAGAGATCCTTGTGGTGATGGAACTTTTCTCTATCTTGCCTGCATCAACTGTCAGTATCCTGGTTGGGATACTGCCCTATAGTTTTGCAAGATGTTACCACGGGGAAACTGGGAAAGGGTATGCGAGATCAGTCTCATTTCCTAGAACTGCATGTGAATCTACAATTATCCCAAAACTTTAAAAAGCTTATTTAAAAATACAAGATGTAGTGTGAACCAGGATGAATACGCCAAAACTGAAATGTAATCATGCATATCCCCTACTTAAATGCTTTAAAGTGCTATTTCTCAACAGGAGAAAGTCCAGACTCCTGTGGTTCGTCACGTGGTAGGATAACCTATTGAGAAACTTTTTTTTTTTTTTCTTTTCAGAATTGGATTTACCACAAAGGAATGAACGACATTTCCTTCTCTGCCAAGAGGGTAGCCAGGCCTCTGCAACCTGAAGGTCTAGGCTTTCCTTATCCCCCAGGGGGCAGTTAACAACTGTAACTGGTTGTTTGAGAGATCTCAACCCACCAAAGTATAAACAGAGAAGGTTTTGTTTTTTCCCAGCTATCTACTTTGCTTGGCTAAATCTCTTTCCAACTGGGTAGAAAGGAACTTTAGTGACATCCCTGTTTGGTCCCAAACGTTTTCAGTCACATCTAGCTATTAAAGTAGTGTAATTTCAAGGGAATATTCAGTTGCTCTAGGTACTATTTCCTTTGCCAAGTGCAGTTCAACACCCTCTCTCCAGGAGCTGGGCAGGCTGCCTCTTGCACGGAGGCCCCTGGCAGAGGTTGAAGGGGGGCTTTGGCTTGCTTGCTTTCATCGCCCTCTCCCCTCCTTCCAGTCCCTCACGCCTACGCTCACCACCAGGAGCAGTTGTGGAGTCAGGGGGCTGACGGGAGAATGGTGGTTGGTGTAAGAATGGTGGCCGGTGTGGCCCTGGGTCTGGACCATGCAGCTGGCGGAGCCTTAGAGAGCCTGCCCCTAGAAGGCACGGTTGCCTGTGTACATTGAGCGGGAACTTCCAAAACCCATGGCTTTGCAGAGCTCAGCGAAGGTCTCCCAGACTAAATTGGAGGCTGACAAGGTTAAGTGTCCAGAGAAGAATCCCACCTACAATAGCCTCCACAGACCCGGGGACTCCTCGCCCCTGGCAGAGCACCACAGCAACAACAACCATAGACAGGGGTCCAGCAACACAATCCCACAACTTTCTGGGGCTCTTGTTTAATACTAAGGTGGTGTAAGGAGTCCCACCCCCACAAAGAAGATCCATCTAGTGCTTTTTACCAACCTTGATGGGTGGAGCTTTTGCTATGTTTGATTTGATTTATGCAAATGAAAAGATAAGGCATTATTTGTACCCTCAGCCCCATGGACACTGCCATTTTTATTGAGTAAATAAATGAGTGGAATAATTCATTTCTGTTACAATTTCAGCACTGAATCAAGGTGTAGTGGATACGTGTCATTCCGTTGGGCCCCTGCAAAAACACTTTTCCTTTCTTTGAGAGAATTTCCTCTCTTCTGAATTCTGCCTCCTTGGGGAATAAACGACAATCATAGCAAATGCTTACATAGTGCTATTCTGTGCCAGGCACAGGTCTAAGCTCTTGACACATATTTCATTTTAGCAGCGTGCCAACTCTAAAGGCAGCTAGTGTTATTATCCTTGCCATTTCCTCCATGAGGAAATAGAGGTACAGGGAAGTGAAGTAATTGGCCCAAAGCCTCCCAGCCGGTAGGTGGTGGTGTCAGGAATTTATCTTCTCAGTCTTCCTTCACTTGGTGGCAGGTGTGTGAACTAGGCTCCACCAATCAGAGGTGCCCGAATTTGGAAGCTGGTAATGCCATCAAGGGTGCTTCCCTGGGTGGCAGTGACAGGAGTTCTTGTCCAGCGTCCAGTGCCTGTCTGGGCGGCAGGGCCGCCCCACTGCAGGCCTGGGCAGTGTTCCAGGCTGCACACTGCTCTCAATTTTCCAGCTTTGGGGAGTGCCCTAATATTAACAACTCCATGCGTGTCTCCTGTACATCTGCCGTCAGGCATAATTAAAAATAGTGCCCTTTCCCTTTCAAATGGGGTGAGAAAATATATGGTCATCCCACCCAATGTGTTTCAATAAACTCCTTTTCTACTTGACCTGGCTATAGTGGTCTTTGTAATCTGCAGCAGACAGTATGCTCCCAACTTTCCCCCTGCCCTCACCTCCCACTTCTCATCAGGGCTCTTATCTCGAGTTCTCAGAGAACAGGCTGCTGGCTGCCTCCAGGCCTTTGCACAAGCTTTTGTTTCTTCCTGGAAAGTTCTCATCAACATCTGGGGTTTACCCAGCCAACCCCACCCTGGAGGGTGTGGGACGCTCCCTTCCTGCCTCCATCTTGCCCTACATTCCTCCATTGCGGCACTTAGCCCTGTGGTACAATTTGACCTAACTCTTTGGATTTGTTTTTTTACCTAACTTTTTGGATTTGCCAATGGTCCGTGAATTCCTTCAGAGCAGAGACTATTTCATCTGGGTTTAGCCCTAGTGCCTGGCACATGGTGAGCTTTCAACAAGTATATATTGAAGACTCTATATGAATGAGTGTAAAATTGTACTTTTTACAGAAAAATAGTTGCAGTCTGCTACTCAAGTTCCATCTCCTAAGGTTTTCATTTGCTGGTTTTGTTTTTTAGCTTGAGAGAATCCTACTGGAGGACTAGAAAATGGAATTTACCCGGGGAGAAGACCTTACTAGCACTGGGCCATCTCACCCCCTGAGGGAGGAGAGCTCACCATCATTGGACTTTATTATGTGCTGGCTACTTGATATGCATTTGTACATTGAGCAGTAGGTATTATCTCCCTGACAAGTAAGAGAATAGAGGCTAAGAGAGGCTAAGTTGCTCAAAGAAATAAAGTCAAATGGAAGCTTTGGAATTAGAATTAGGGTTTGCTCCAGGGTCTGCGCATTTCCTTGCTTTGCTGCCTGGGGATGTGTACAAAGTGATTCAGACAAGGGAGTGTGTATACATTTGCCATGTAGATTTACAGAGGAGGCAGGGCCGCAATAGCTGCCTCCACCCTCCATTCCCTGCCTGCCATTTCTGCATACTGTCTTTTCTGCCTGCTTCTTTGACTCTATCTTCTTTTTTTATTTTATTTTTATTGTTTAGATTTATTTATTTTTGATAGAGAGAGACAGAGCACAAGTGGGGGAGGGGCAGAGAGAGAGGGAGACACAGAATCCAAAGCAGGCTCCAGGCTCCGAGCTGTCAGCACAGAGCCTGACACGGGCTCGAAATCACGGACAGAGAGATCATGACCTGAGCCGAAGTCAGAAACTTAACTGACTGAGCCACCCAGGCGCCCCTGACTCTATCTTCAAATGGAGACAAAATAGCCAGTGGTATTACTTGAGGATTGCAAAGCTGGAAGGCACATCAGACATTATATAGTGTGGTGGTTTTAGTGCGATGGGGCATTTAGGAAGGCACTGAGCTATTTTGTCTTTTTCTTTTTTTGCTTATCATAATTGGGGGAGGGAGGAAGGGGGGCCCCTGACATTTAGTGGAAAGGGGCCCAGGATGATTTTGAAAGCCCTTCAATTTGTGGGAGAGTTGTGCTGGCAAAGATTTTCTCCGTGACCAAACTCTGGCCAGACTCCTTTGAGCCCTCCTCTCGACTAGGCCTCAACCTTGGCTATAAAAAAACCCCATAAACCGACACTAACAGTTTCTAACAGCTCAAGGCCATATCTCTAGGCCGACCCTCCCCTCTAAGGTGCTTGCCTGACAAAAATCAGGGCTGCCAAAAGCATTTACTGTTTGTGTCAGTCAACACCTGAAGATAGGCCATCTGTCTCCCAGTTTCTATGGGTGGGTAGGAACCTAACTTCAATAACTAGCAGGTTATTAACAGGTTAACTAGCAGGTTAATTCAGATGCCTTTTACACAAACAAACTCTCTCAGCTTTTTGTAATTTTTCACTTCTCTGATTCTGTTCATTCTGCCCCCTCCCTGTACCCTCATTTTTCCTTTAAAATACTCCAGCACCTCTGTACAAATCTGAATGGCCCTCTGCTCTTTCCTCTACTGTCAGTGGTTCCTGAAGAAAATCTGTTTTCACCACTTGAACTAATGCCCTACCGTGTTTATCTTTGACGGTGCACTGTGAATTGTTCAGCCCCAAATACTATCCTTCAAAAAGAGATCCTTGTTTTCAAAAATAAATATTTTAAAATGTTTTTTTAAAGTTTATTTTTCACAGAGAGAGAGAGACAGAGCATGAGCAGGGGAGGGGCAGAGAGAGATGGAAACACAAAATCTGAAGCAGGCTCCAGACTCTGAGCTGTCAGCACAGAGCCAGATGTGGGACTCGAACCCAAGAACCATAAGATCATGACCTGAGCGGAAGTTGGCTGCTTAAGTGACTGAGCCACCCAGGTGCCCCAGAGATCCTTGTTTTCAAAGCGAGATCTTATAGATGTGTTCACTTAGTGATAATTCATTGAGATGTATACTTATAATTTGCGCATTTTCTCTCTGTATTATATATATATGTGTGTGTATTTATGAGAGAGAGAGAGTGAGAGAGAGAACATGCAATGAGCGGGGGAGGGGTAGAGAGATTGGGAGTAAGAGGATCTGAAGCAGCCCCTGTGCTGGCAGCTGAGAGCCTGACACTGGCTCAAACTCACAAACTGTGAGATCATGACCTGAGCTGAAGTCGGATGCTTAAGCGACTGAGCCACCCAGGTACCCCTGTATTTTATATTTTCATGTAAAAGTTCATGTATAACAAAATAAGAACTTGAAGAAATGAGGGGTGCCTGGGTGACTCAGTCAGTTAAGCCTCTGACTTCGGCTCAGGCCATGACCTCGTGGTTCATGAGTTCCAGCCCCACGTGGTGCTAACAGCTCAGAGCCTGGAGCCTGCTTCAGGTTCTGTGTCTCCCTCACTCTCCTGGCCTTTCCCTGCTCATGCTCTGTGTCTCTCTCTCAAAAATAAACACTAAAAAAAAATTGAAGAAAAAGGAAAAACTTGAAAAAATGATAATAAATCATAATTTAAGAAATAATCATTGAAACAGTGTTAAGTGGAAAAAGTAAGACATTCTGCTTTGCAGTAGTAAAAACACAAACACGTATAAAGACATGAGAATGTAGAGGAGGAGGAATTTGTAGGATTACGTGTGTTTTTTAGAAGTATGTTATTTAATGGTGTACTTAAAACAAACTTTATTTAAATATGATTAAAATATAATAAGCTGTATGTATTTAAAGTGTACAGTTTGATTAAGTGTGAAACCGTCAATCACAATCAAGACAATGAACATATCCATCATCCTCTTTTTAAAAATTTTTTATAAATTATTTTAAAGTGTTTATTTATTTTTGAGACAGAGATAGAGTGAGCAGGGAGGGGCAGAGAGAGAAAGGGAGACAGAATCCGAAGCGGGCTCCAGTCTCTGAGCTGTCAGCACAGAACCTGTCGTGGGGCCCAAACCCATGAACTGTGGGATCATGACTTGAGCTGAAGTTGGATGCTCAACTGACTGAGCCACCCAGGCATCCCTCCATCATCTTCTTTACAATCCTTTCCTGCCTTGCTAGTTGTTTCCCTATCCATTCCCTAAGCAACAGTTTTTTGGCACTGTAGATTAGGTTGCATTTTTTAGAATATTATGTATGTGAAAAAATATGGCATGTATATGCTCTTTTTTTTGTACATCTTCTTTTACTCAGCATAATATTTTGAAATTAATACATGCCAACTCATGTATTAATAGTCCATTCCCTTTTACTGGTGGGTGGCATTGCATTATATGGATATACCACGATTTGTTTATGTATTATTGGTTGATGGACATTAGAGCTATTTCCAATTTGTGATTACTACCAGTAAAGCTGCAGTGAAACTTCATATACAAGTTTTTGTGTGCACATAGGTTTTCATTGTGCATAGACCTAGGACTGGAATTGCTAGGGCATATGATAACTCTATGTTTAATCTTTTGAGAACCTGCCAGATTGTTTTCAAAGCAGCTGCATCATTTTACTTTCCCTCCAGCGTTGGATGAGAGTCCCCATTTCTCCATATCCCTGCCAATACTGTCTTTTTGATAACAGCCATCCTTGCAGGTGTGAAGTGCTATCTGATGTGGCTTCGCTTTGCATTTCTCTGAAGGCTAATGATGTTGAGTTTACCTGTCATTTGTACTTCTTCTTTGGAGAAACGTCTATTTGGATCCTTTTCCCATTTATATAACATTCTTGAAGTGACAAAATTATGGAAATGGATAACAGAGTAGTGGTTACAAGAGGTTAGGGACTGGGGCAGGAGGAGGAGAGAAGGGAGTTGGGAGCATTTATAAAAAGCAACCTGAAGCATATTGGTGGTGATGGAACTGTTCTTTATCTTGACTGCGGTTGGACACATGAACCTACGTGTGTGATTAAATTACACAGAACTAAATACACAGACATGCACAAATGAGTATGAGTAAAACTGGGAAACCTGATTTGCATTGATGGATTGCAGTTATATCAATGTCCTGGTTGTGATATTAATTCTATGGTTTTGCAAGATGTTGCCATTGGGGGAAAGTGGGTAAAGGGCACATGGGATTTCTCTGGATTCTTTATCAGGGCATGTGACCTACACCTATCTCAGAAAATAAAATGTTTAATTTAAAAAATGCAACTAAAAAGAATCCTCATGATTCATTCTTCAACAAAACATAACAATTCTTAATATGTACGCACCTGACAACAGAGAGTCAAACGATGTGAGGCAGAAACTGACAGAACTGCAAGAAGAAATAGATGAATCCACTGTCATGGTTAGAGACTTCAACTCCCCTCCATCAGAAATGGACAGACAGATCCTGCAGGCAGAAAATTGGGGATGACACTGCCGAAGTCAATAACACTATTAATAAACTGGATATAATGGACATCTACAGTTCATTTTATCCAGTAAGAGCAGAATACATATTTTTCTCAGGCCCATATGGAACATTCACCAAGGCAGACCCCATTCTTGGCCATAAAACACAAAACACACCTCAACAAGCTTTTCTTTAAAGTTTATTCATTTATTTTGAGAGAGAGAGTGCATGCACAAGCTGGGGAGGGGCAGAGAGAGAGAGAGAGAGAGAGAGAGAGAGAGAGAGAGAATCCCAAGCAATCTCCATTCTGTCAGCGCAGAGCCCGATGAATTGAGAGATCATGACCTGAGCTGAAATCAAGAGCCAGATGTCTAACCGACTGAGCCACCTAGGCGCCCCTACCTCAACAAATTTAAAAGAATAGAAATCATACATCTGCTCTCAGACTCTAATAGAATTAAAATAGAAATTAGTAACAGAACAAAATTTTAAAGATTAAAAAAAATTTTAAGAAATTAATAATAGAGAATAGCTAGAAAAATCTCAAAATATCTGGAGACTAAACAACACAATTTTCTTTAAGAAATGTTTTTTAAAAACCTTTATTCACTTTTGAGAGACAGAGAGAGACAGAGCATGAGCTGGGGAGGGGCAGAGAGAGAGGGAGACAGAATCTGAAGCAGCTCCAGGCTCTGAGCTGTCAGCACAGAGCCGGACATGGGACTCAAACCCACAAACTGTGAGATCATGACCTGAGCCAGAGTCAGATGCTTAACCAACTGAGCCACCCAGGCACCCCTAAATAACACACTTCTAAATAACACATAGATCAATGAAGAACCTCAGGGAAATTAACTAAAAAACTGTTGAAGTTGCGGTGACTGGGTGGCTCAGTTGGTTAAGTCAGCGACTGACTCTTGATTTCGGCTCAGGTCATGAGCTCATGGTTTATGAGATTGCATGCCCCCGTTGGGCTCTGTGCTGGCAGCATGGAGCATATTTGGGATTCTCTCTCTCCCTTTCTCTCTGCCCCTCTCTGCTTGTGCTCTGTCTCTCAAAATAAATAAATAAACATTAAAAAATCCCCACAGAAACTATTGAACTAAATGACAATGAAAACATAACTTCTCAAAGTTTGTGGGATGCAGCAAAAGCAGTGCTTAAAGGGAAACTTATACCACTAAATGCATATATTAAATAAGAAAAAGAATCTAAAATCAGTCATGTAAATTTCAATCTTAGGAAATTAGAATAAGAAGAGCAAATTAAATATACAAAGTAAGCAGAAGAAAAGAAATGAAAGTCAGAGCAGAAATCAATAAAACTGAAAACAGAAAATCAATAGGGAAAATCAATGAAACTAAAAGCTAGTTCTTTGATTAGAAGATCAATAAAATTGTTGAGTCTCTACCTAGGATAAGAAGAGAAGAGAAGAGAAGAAAAGAGAAAAGAAGAGAAGAGAGAAGATGCTAATTACTAATATTAGAAATGAAAGAGGAACATCACCACAAATCCTACAGACATTAAAAGAATAATCAAGGAGTACTATGAACAAGTCTATGTCTACAAATTTGATAACCTAGATGAAATGGACCAACTGCCTGAAAGACAGTCTGCTAAAATGCACATAGAAGAAATGGACAATCTGAGTAGGCCTCTATATATTAAAGAAACTGAATCAATAATTAATAACTTCCTAAAACAGAAAGCACCAGGCTCAGATGGGTTCACTGGTGGATTCTAATAAATATTTAAGGAAGAAATTAAACCAATTCTCTACAATCTCTTTCAGAGATTAGAAGCAGAGAAGAGGGAATACTTGTAAACTCATTCTATAAGGCCAGCATTACCCTAATACTAAAACCAAAGTTATTACAAGAAAAGAAACTATAGACCAATACCTCTCATGAGCAAAGATACAAAAATCTTCAACAAAATACCAGCAAATTGAGTCCAACAATGTATAAAAAGAATTGTATACCATGGCCAAGTGGGATTTATCCCAGGTATGCAAGGATGGTTCAACATTCAAGTATCAATTAATGTAATCCATCACATCAACAGGTTAAAGAAGAAAAATCATATGACCATATGGATAGATGCAAAAAAATATATCTGATAATATCAATTTCCATTCATGATTAAAAAAAACCCTCTCAGTTAAGGAGGACTAGAGAATTTCCTCAACTTGATAAAGCATATCTATAAAAAACCCTACATCTAACATCATAATTGATGGTGAAAAACTTTCCCACTAAGATCAGGAGCAAGGCAAAGATGTCCCCTCTCAGCACAGCTTTTCCACATTATACTGAAGTCCTAACTAGTGGAATAAGACAAGAAAGCATATAAAAGATTTACAGACTGGAAAGGAAGAAATAAAACTTTTGTCTGTTGATGAAATGATCATCTATGTAGAAAATCCATAAGAATTGACCAAAAGCTCTTGGAACTAATCAGCCATTATAGCAAGGTTTCAGGATACAAGGTTAATATATAAAAGCTAATTTCTTCCCTAATATACTAACAATGAACAGGTGGAATTTGAAATTAAAGACAATACCATTCACATTAGCACCCCCCCAAAAAATACTTAGGAATAATCTGGAAAAATATGTACAAGACCTATATGAGGAAAACTACAAAACTCTGATGAATAAAATCAAAGTAACTAAATAAGTAAAGAGATATTCCATGTTTGTGGCAAGGAGGACTCAATATTGTCAAGATGTCAGTTCTTCACAACCTGATATATAGGTTAATTGCCATCCCAATTAAAATCCTGGCAATTTATTTTGTGGATACCAATACACTGATTCTAAAGTTTATATAGACAGGCAAAAGATCCATAATAGCCAACACAATATTGAAGGAGAAGAACAAAGTTGGAGTATTGACATCATTCAATTTCAAGACTTCCTTTAAAGCTTCAGTAATCAAGTACTGGCAAAATAACAGACAAATAGATCACTGGAACAGAATAGAAAGTTCATAAATAGACCCACATAATTATGGTAAACTGGTCTTTGACAGAGGAGCAAAGGCAATACAATGGAGAAAAGATAGCCTTTCAACAAATGGTGCTGGAACAACTGGATGTTTACACGCAAAAAAAAAAAAATCTAGATACAGACCTTACACTCTTCCAATAATTAACTTAAAATCATCACAAAAACAAATTAAGAATGCAAAACTATATAACTTCTAGAGAATAATATTGGAGAAAATTTAGATAACTTTTGGTCTGGCCATGACTTCATAAATACAACACTAAAGACATGCATGATTCATGAAAAAAGTGGATAAGTTTGACTTTGCTGAAATTAAAAATTTCTGCTCTGCAAAATACACCATCAAGAGAATGAGAAGTCACAAAGGAGGAGAAATATTTGCAAAAGACATATCTGATAAAAGACCGTTATCCAAAAAACAAAACCTACAAACCCCAAGCTGAAAAAGATTGTTAGCCAAAAATATACAAAAAACTCTTAGAATTCAACAATAAGAAAACAAACAACTGAATTAAAAATGTGCCAAGGATCTCAGCAGACCCCTCACACAGATGACAGATAAGCATATGAAAGAGGGTTCCACATCATATGTCATCAAGAAAATGCAAAGTAAAACAACAGTGAGATACAACTACACACCTATTAGAATGGTCAAGATCTAACTGACAACACCAAATGTTGACAAGGATATGGAGCAACTCTCATTCATTGCTGGTGGGCATGTATAACAGTATAGCTGCTTTGGAAGGCAGTTTAACAATTTCTTACAAGACTAAACATATTTTATCATAATCCAGCAGTCTCTGTCCTTGGTGTTTAGCCAAAGGAATTGAAAATTTATGTTCACACAAAAACCTGCACATGGATACTTATAGAAGCTTTATTCATAACGGTCACAACTAGGAAGCAATTAAAATGTTCTTCAGTAGGTGAATGGATAAATAAACTGTAGCACATCCAGACAAGGGACTATTGTTCAGCAGTAAAAGAAAGAAATGAGCTATTAAACCATGAAAAGATATGCAGGAAACTCACATGCATATTCCTAAGTGAAAGAAGCCAGTTTGAAAAGTCTACATAAGGTATGAATCCAACTACACGACATTCTGGGAAAGGCAAAACTATAGAGAGTAAAAAGATCAGTGCAGGGATTAGTGGGGAGGGAGGCATACAAAGGTGGAGAACAGAGGATTTCTAGGACAATGAAACTATTCTGTTTGATACTATAAAGTCATTAAAATTTGGTCAAACCTATAGAATGTACAACACCAAGAGTGAATACTAATATAAACTGTGGACCTTGGATGATAATGATGTGTCAAGGTAGGTTCATCATTTGTAACATACATACTGCTCTGGTGGAGGATGTTGATAATGGGAGAGGCTATGCATGCATGGAGGCAGGAGATATATGGGAAATCTCTGGAATATTCTGCTCAATATTGTTGTTATCCTAAATCTGCTTGAAAAATGGTCTCTTTTAGAAAATGTAGGGTGCAAATGAAATTGTGATGAGTTCTGAAGTGGGTTCAAATCCCTGCTCTGGTACTAACTGTATATTAAAAAAAAATCCAAACCTCAGGACCCTCAGAATGTTTTCATGTCTTTTCCTGAATGTGATTATTGCACAACTTCTGATTTCTGTCTCCTGCATGTAGACTTCTCTGGTTAATATCCGAGCTAAATGTTCTGTCTTTTACCTTGACCTTTTGTCTTCCAATCACTGTCCATGTTGTTTATTCTGATTTAGTTTGCAAACCATTGAAGGCATGACTTTGTCTTACATATGTTTGTGTCCCTCATATACAAAGCTCAGCACCTGTTTTATGACCTGTTGGGTCTGAATTTGGGTGATGAGTCCAGAATTTCAGTTTTTTCATCTGTAAGGTAGGACTCATCATAACGACACTGAATGTTTGTTGTGACAATTAAGTGTGCTGGGACCTGTAAAAATGATGAAATATAAACTTTAGTGAGGAGGCCAGCTGATGAAGAGTACAAATTAGAACTGTTTATTCTGCCCCTAATATTATTTTTAGTGAAAATTAAAACAAACAAACAAACACCCAAGATGTCAACTACTAAAGTCACCAGTTCTTTTCCTGCTGCATGTGAACTAATCTTCCAGTTTATTCTTACATGGTTTGTCTTGCTCTCACATCTCTTTTCCTCCACTTGTCGACTTCATTGTTTGGTCACTGCCTCAGTGATTAAAGACAAAATAGGAATTCAATTCCTATGCCTCTCCTGGATTGGTACTGACAGAAGGTTAACGAACGAACAACCCTGTCGTGAAATGTCATAATGACCTTTTTAAGGAAAGGAATCAAGTCACACGGGAATGCATTCTCACTGGAGTAATGAGAATGTTAAACGCCCGGGAACTGGAACCAAACCCTGCACTGCCACCCATGTCCCTTCTCTACAGAGCAGCAGGGAGTCTAACACTGCGCTCTGTCGTTCTGTTACTGTGGATGACTGTGTTTCCCGACTTAGCGACTCAGCCGCGGGGGGCCTGACAGGCAACCGCACTTGACTGATGGGCGAGTTGTGCGGCAGAAGGGATCTTGTGGAGGGTCTTTCAGGCAGGCGATTTCTCCCATGGCCTTAATAACAACTAGCCTCAGATAGATTAACTCTGGGGAAAGTAGAAAGGATTTTTTTTTTTTTTTTTAGGTCCAAAAGGCAAAGAATGAGTTAACAGATTGCTGCAGGCATCTATTTTAGTCTCACAGCTCTGAACAATTTCCAGCTGCAGATGTTAAAATATCCAAAATCCATGGAGAACAGAACAGATGACATTATTCATCCCGCCTATGCTGCTCTGGGGGCCTCCTGCAATTCACAGCATTTGATGACTCATGTGAGGAGCAACATTGCCTATGCTCCCAGCCCGCATACCGTTCACTTCAGCTCATAAAACCTTTTATAGACAGTCACTGCAGGGCCACACTTCCAGGCTGGGGATGTACAATGATGAACAAGTTCCAGGGGACCCTCAGGAGCTCACAGCCGAGAAGGCAGGTGGAGGGCCCCTGAACGTGGTTGAGCAGCCTCTGGCCTGCACGAGGGTGCCTGGGGAGGGTGCCTGGGCTGAAATCCAGCCTCTACTCTTCTTGCCAAGCCACGTGTCTGGCTCTGGAGGAAGGGGTGCCTTTTTCTAATACACACAAAGGAGCAATGTGTGTTCCCAGGGGCCCTGGATCGAGGTAGAGGCCTAGAACTCATTCCTACAGGAACATAAGTGCTGTAATAGATACAGGTATCGATAACTATGAGAAGGAAGGAGAAACAGGGAAGGAGTCAAGAAGAGTGACAGAGAGGAAGGGACATTTCAGGAGGGCCTTGGAGGAGAACAGGAGGAACAGGAGGAATTCACCCTGTAGAATTGATGAAAGACAGGCAAACAAGGCAGGGGAAACAGAGTGAGCAAAGGTGCAGGGACTTGACAATATTGAGGCCTGTTTCTGGAACAGAGGGTGGTTCAGCCTGGCTGATGGAGGTGAGGCCAGAAGGTAGGCAGGTCTTCTAAGCCACATTGAAGATGCTGGGCTTCAGCCAGTAGGCTGATGGTTCTCAAACTTTGGTGTGACACATGAAAGGCTTATTACAAGTGTAGTTTCCTTGGCCCAAGCCCCTGAGATGAGTTCTGACTCAGTAGGTCTGGAGTACGGGGGCTCTTAAGAGTGAACACTTGGGGCACCTGGGTGCCTCAGTTGGTCGAGCATCTGTCTTCAGTTCAGGTCATGATCTCACGGTTCATGAATTCGAGTTCTGCATCGGGCTCTCTGCTGTCAGTGCGGAACCCACTTTGGATCCTCTGTCCCCCTCTCTCTGCCCCTCCCCTGCTTGTGCTTGCTCTCTCTCTCTCTCTCAAAAATACATAAACATTAAAAAAAAAACAGTGAACACTTAAAATGATTTTCCCATTGGATTTTGATCCAGTGGTCAGAGGAGAAACAGCTGTGAGCTAGAAGGGTGTTCAAAGGAGTTTAGCCAGCAAAGGGTCTGCCAGAGAAAATGACCATCAGCTGCAAAGTTGAGAGTGGGGGCAGGTGGTGAAACCCACTTTGCCAGTACATGCTCTATCTCAGAGGGGCACCTGGGTGGCTCAGTCAGTTGGGCAACCGACTACAGCTCGGGTTATGATCTTGCGGTCTGTGACTTCCAGTCCCGCATCGGGTTCTGTCCTGATAGCTCAGAGCTCAGAGCCTGGAGCCGGCTTCCGATTCTGTGTCTCCCTCTCTCTGCCCCTTCCGTGCTTGCTTTCTCAAAAATAATAAACAATAAAAAATTACAAAAAAAAAAAAAGAAAGAAAGCTATCTCGGAGACCAGCCCTTAATTAATCCACCCTCAAATGTGAAGGTCAGATAACAGTTTTAAAATGTGAAGAAAGCAGACAGTAGGGACAGAGGCACGGACTTCAGGCCCAGCTCTACCCACTGTGGGTTGGGTCACTTCAGGCTAATCATTTCCCTTCTGGGTCTGTATCTGTACAGCAGTAGGAACACTGAGGACCCTCTTGGCTGTATCATCTGGGACTTTGATCCCTCCTAGTGAGAATTCATTGTATAAAAGGATGCTGGAAAAGAAAAAAAAATCTCTAATAGCGGAAATTAGAATAGGCTCAGAGTTGTTTTGAGGAAGGGAAGTTCTTTCTTTCTGAAACCTTCTCAAGCCTCTCTGTGCGCCTAGCACAGCACTCTGCACCTTGTAGGCACTTAGTACATATTGCTTAATAATAAATAGCATCCAGAGGGTCAGAGTTGGCTCATCAGGATAGGTCACATCTGAAACTCCTCCCCTGTGCTTTATCTGGCCTATATTATCAACGGGCATTTAATGTAGTGACCCTCCTATTATCCAGACATTCATTAATTAGGGTTCTCGATTATCTGGATGTTTTAAAATATCCTCAGGTAATGTTAACAATAAACCTGAGCTATCTATATGTGATTGGGTGGGGGGAAAGAATTAGAAATTTTAAAGGTGATGAAAACTTTCTCTTGGACTTACACAGGCTTTAAATATGCAGACTGTGTCTTTAAAACTTGCCAAATGAAGGTAGTTACGTGGGATATTTGAGAGTATAATAGAAAGCAGAGAAAGCAGCCTTTGGTTTAAGAAATGATGTTCCTTCCTGTCCCAAATCAAAAGACAGGTATAAAGTTCCTTCACTAAAAAAAAAAAAAAAAAATGTTTATTTATTTATTTTGGGGGGAGAGGGGCAGAGAGACAGGGAGAGAGAATTCCAGCAGGCTCGACACGGTCAGTGCAGAGCCAGTCGTGGGGCTTGAACTCATGAATGGTGAGATCATGAACTGAGCTGAAATTAAGAGTTGAATCCTCAACCGACTGGGCCACCCAGGCGCCCCTGAAGTTCCTTCATTTATCAGTTTGCAAACTGGAAGAGTCTATGGCTAGAATGTAGTTATGTCTAGAACAAGGCAGTAGGCATGTTACACTCACTTTGGTCAAGGAAACGTGGAAGCTGTGACCAGGAAGGCATGAATTTAGGAGCTGTTCACCAGTTGAGGCAGAAGCTGTTGGTGTCTTGCCCATATTTCCATGTCACCCCTTCCATGCCAGCACCTGCAGCTCTGTGCCCGTGAGGCTTCTCTGGTGCCACACATTCTCAGTCCTGCACATGAATGTGGCACACAGGAGGTGTCAGAGGGTCATTGCCATGCCACCCTCACCCCTGTGAAAAGACAGACTGTTGGGGCCAGGTGTATGCCTTAATTCCTTTGCTCCTTGGATAGAATAATTGTCTTCTAGAGTTCCCTGAGGGTTAAGCTCCAGATGGGCACAGTGGTGACCTGCATGATCACACGTCATTCCTCGCCCTGTCTCCCTTCTCTACTGTGGCTTCTAGTATCATCTCCCAGACAAACCACCTACACTGGAATCCTTGTCTCAGGTGCCAGTTCTGGGGGAACCCAACTAAGACATCAGGCCACTGGCTGGAAGTGTGATCACTGAGGCCGTTGATTTGTAGCCCTGGGGCTAACAAAACACAGGGCCACCACATGGATTACACAGCCCTAGAGAAAGTAGCTGAAGAGTCCCACATAAAAAGAGGTGAGCACAGGGGAAGTGCATGGACAGCAGGGTGGTGGGGAGCAAGAAGGTGGGAGAGAGCAACCTTGATGGGATGTCTACTCTGGCCCTGACTCTGGGTTCAGCGTTAGACATACATTGTCTCTATCAATCTGTCCAACAACACTATGAACTAGGAAGCTGTCACCTCCATTTTACAGGTTAGGAAATGATGATCGAAGGAAGTTAAGTAACTTGTTTACAATCACGTGACCATCGAGTGGCGTAGAGAAGGGATTTGAACTTCGGCCTCTCTGGTGCCAGTGTCTCTGCTCTATTTCCCAGAGCTCACCGAATAGCCCACACATAACTAGCAACTATCAGTGACCAGTGTGGTCTTTACAAAGAAGAGCCAGCGGTTCCGCAGGCCAGGCCGGGCTCCCCAGTGGAAAGGACCTTAGGGAAGCTGAGGTCAGTTGTCTGTGTTTCCCACTCAAGTGTCTACCTCTCTGAAATTCATTCAGAAATGTTCCATGAGAAGCTGTTTGTGTGCCAGGCACCTTGGAAGGACCTAGCTGCACAGCAGTGAGCAGACTTGCCCCAGCTCTCATGAAACCTAGAGACCCATAGGGAAGATGGATCTTCATCAAATAATCACACTCATCAATGTGTAATTAAAAATGAAGGTAATTGCTCTTAAGGAAAGAAACATGGCTAATGAAAACTTAAAACAAAGAGACTTGTTCTAGATTGGGGTCCTCAAGGGAAACTTTCCCAGGAAGTGCCATTTGAACTTTGCTCATCAGGCGGGTGAGGGGAGGGAAGGAAGATGCTGTGAGGTTAACGTGGCTTCAGGCCGAAGGGGATAGACAGGAGGAAGGTCAGGATGAGGCCGCAGAGGTGGCCAGGGGCCAAGGGAAGGGTTTTGAGTTTCAGCCTAAGAGCAAAAGGTCAGACTTGGGTGCTGAAACCATCGATTTAGTTAGAGCGTGGAGAACAGACTCTGGGTGAGGAGAGGGCAGAATTGGTGCAGACAGAGAAGTTAGGAGGCTCTCAAGGTAACAAAGGCAAACCATGAGTGTGACCTGGCCACTGGGGTGGCAGTGGAGGAGAAAAGTGATTGGTGTGGAAATTTGGAGGTAAAATCCACCAGGGCATGGTGGAAGTTTGAAGATGAGGGCACAGAGGGGAAGATTGTAAAGGTGAAACCAAGCCTAATGGCTTACATAAACTCCTATTAACTGAACTGATGTTTACATTCAATTGCAATGAAACACTGTTAAAAGGACAAAATGCCCACTCTTGTGTACTTTATGCCCTCATGTGAGAGGGTTGCACATCCTTATGAACCTCAGACATGACCATGGTGGTGGCTTCCGGAAATTTACATATCCAAGTTCAAGTCCTTGGGTGGCCAACATAGTTGATGCTTTTCCTGTCAGACCCACTCTAGCGGGAGAGGCTGTCTCTAAAACAGAACCACCAGACAGAGCAGGCTGACCTCAGAGGGAGAAGCTTACAATAAATCGGAGCATTCTGGGAAACCAACCCCAAGAATTCTGGCCCCCTTCCCCACTTGTGACTCTCTTTCGAACTTTAGGATTTGGCAGTCGTTCAAACCAAATAACTCTGGGGTGCAAAAGGCAATGGAGTCCAGAACAATCTCTGCCTCATTGTTTCAGATTAAATATCTCAGAATCCTCGCCCTTCTCCCTCTTCAAATACAGCATATTTTCTGGTGCAATGAGAATTTGCATAACATTTTTTTTCTCAATATGCTTTTCTATAACAAAGCATTTGGTTGCTTCATTGGGAGAGAATTTCCAAGATTTCAAATGTGAGTGTCTGGTCCTAAGTATCCTGGTGGCACTACTTGGAGGTCCCAGTTAAAGTCACTTGTTAAAGGGAACAGGCGCTTTTGGAACAAACATCCTCTCGGGTTCTGCTATCTAAGGGTCAGAGCCCTGGCCTCCCGGCTCAGCAGAGAGGCAGTGGGGGAGGGGAGAGTGCACCCTGGCATGAACACTGAAGGCTCCCAAACAGGGAACATGGCCAGTGGGCTCCAAACAGGGCCATTACTTTTGTTCAATTACGCATTATGAAAAGGGTAAGAAATGAGGGAAGCAAATTAAAACTCAGTAACTATTGCATCCAACACATAACTAAGGCTCTAAAATCTCATAGTTGAGATCTATGCACAACTGAGCCCTGACTCCTACCAAACCCCATACTTCATCATTAACATCTGTGACTCTCACTGGTACTTGAATCACGGGGGGTTGGGTTGAGGGGTGTGGGATGAGGGTGTTAAAAAACAAATTAATGCCTTTGGTAATGATTTCATTCATTACCACACAATATGTAAGTCATCCCAACTCACTCTATTTGTGGCCTCCGCCTTATCTGATGGCCAATAGGGCAAGCTGTGGCCACTTCTGTTCCGTCATCTGTTCTGCCTGTCCAGGACACTCTTTCCCCCAGTAAGGCACACACATATGTTTCCTATTTGAGCCCAGTCCCTATACCCTCTCTTAGCACTGAAACCTTGTAGTGTTTAAGAACATGTTTAAGAACATGAACACTCACTCACCCCTCTGGTTCTCTCCTTTCTGGCCTCCTCTAATTCTGGCTTCTAGGAACCAGATCTTGGCTCTGACCTGCTTGGTCAGTGCCTACAGTGGCCATTGGGGATTGTGGGGCAGATACTTAGATCCTCATAAGCAATCTATGAAGTAGAAATATTCCCCATTTTACAGCTGGAGAAATTAATGCCCAGAAAGGTTAAGTGATCCAAATAAGACCACCCAGCTCTGGACCTTACTGTTTTTGATTCTATAAGCCAAATAATCTATTATTCTAAGTTTCAGCTGGAAAACAGAAAAAAATTATTAGCCACATATTGGGTGGCAAGCATTAAAGAGATAGAGATGTGAAATTAGTGAAACCAGCATAAATACGGCTGGAGTCATTGGGAATCAACTGAAGAAACTCTGGGCATGAAACATTACCCCAAGTATTTTGTATTAGTCAGCTCTGGCTTTCATAACAGAATATCATAGACTGGGTGGCTTAAACAATAGAAATTTGTTTTTTCACGATTCTGGAGTTGGAAGTCTGAGATCAGGGTGCCAGCAAGGTCAGGATCTGGTGACGACCCTCTTCTTGGCTCAATTACATACATGGTGGACCTCTTGTGTCTCTTCTTATAAAGACACCAATCCCATGGTATCAGATCCTTACTCTTGTGACCTCAGTTAATCTTAATTACAGGCCCTTCCATAAAATACAGTCACACTGGGATTTGAGCCTCAACTTACAAATTTTGGGGGAAATAATTTAGTTCATAGCATGCTCCTAAAGGAATCACTAAATCTTGGAAATAACACACAGTCATTCTTTTCCGGCACATTCCTTCCCCGAAACTCATTGCTCCGCCCAGCCTCCTTTCCTGAGGTAGGGTGGAGGGAGGGGCACCTTTCCGTCTATATTCTACGCTCAGGCTCCAGGAAAGGTTATCCAAACAGACTTTAATTGTTTCTTTTGAAGGTTTTTCCTGCCCTTGGGTTGCTTAGTCACATAAATACATCAGGGATTCCTAGAGAAAGCCCCCAAATTCTAAGAAGCTGGTTTCTACCTGGATTCAATGTTTTGTTCCAAAGTTCACTCAGCCAATCTTTCTATTTTAAGGAAAGGGAAAAACTAAACTGTAGGGCAGATTTTCTTATTTCCAGAGTCATTTTAACCTTTTAGGTAAAAGAGGATGTTAGAAAACAATACCTAGGGTAGGCTTGAAGGACTCATACTAATGACAGTTAAGACTTCCAAAAGCATCCTCCAGGTTACAAAGACAAGCTTCTCTCGGAAAGATCTTAACTTCCCATTTTTCTCCTGAGGCTTTTTCTTATTAAGTTGTTAGAAGCTGTTAGAATCTGGACTCACTGAGAAAATCTTAAGAGGCCCTTGCTGTGATACTTAACCAGAAGTTTAAGTGAAGCTCTAACAGGGCACTCCTGTGAAAGAAAAGTTAGAACATTTTAGTATGTCAGGGACTTCAATCACAATTAGGAAAATCAGTTGGGAAATTTCTAGAACAGGTTGGGAAATCTCTCAGAGACCTATACTATCTGAATGCAGTAAAGGGGTAAGAACCCATAGGAGAGAAGACCCACCCATGGTCCCTCTTTTTCAGAGGATCCACTTCAGCTTCAGCTGGCAGACCAGAGGGTAAATCCCCTCTCTGTCGCTTACCATTTTGTTGCCAAGTTCCGTGTGTGGGTCTCATTTTTCCTGAGCATAAGACTAAGAGGGAGTGCCTCCTTAATTTTGTGTTCTATGTGCTTCCTTAATTTTGAACCTTAAATGCCTCACTCCCCTCACCCTAGTCCCACCCTGGATGATCATATCTGCCTCACAGGGCTTTGTGAAGATGAAATTACGGATTGCATGAAAAGTACCTGGCACAAGGTGTCCATTCACTAACTGCCAGTTTTTTTCTTGTCCTCCTTCTAAAAATATCATTGTAGAAGGGACTATACCCTTACTTATCACCTAAAATCTGACTAATGATAACCAACATTTATTTAGCTCTTAGGCGCCGAGCATTATGCTAGTAATAATAATTTACTGATTACTTTCAAGTGCTTTATATCCCATATTCTAAACTGTCCATTCAATACTCTTATGAGGTAGAGATTATAATCATCTCCAGTTTACAGATGAGGAATCTGAAGTGAGAGAGTAAAAGATTTGTTTAAGGTCAAATCTGTAGGCAAGGGTAGAACTAAGAGTTTGGCTCCAGGGCCAACCCTGAGAACAAAATTAGGGAATGAGACAGTTCTTGAAAGGGGAGAGAGAAGAACGAAAAGAGTGACATGCTTTTTTAAAATCTTCTTTTAGAAATCAAAAATGGCTGCATGCATTCTTCTCCAAGTGAACATCTGTATTAGATAGGTAGGCACACTCTTATTTTGCAGAGGAGCTCAGAGAAGTAAATTTCTTGTCTAGAGGCACCTAAAATTTCTCAGCAGGTGGCCACATGTCCATGTGGGTTTTCCACTGATAACAATGGCATTGTCGGGGTCTGTGGGTTCGTGAATTTTATACCACTCTCAGCCACAAGTCAAGTGCTAATTTTCTGCTCATACTTGTCTTTCTTGGGTCAGGAATTCTTCATAGTGCTGTAGATGCAGGTATGTATTATCTTGGTTTTGTGGCTCTGTACATATTCAATATGTTTTGTATTTATAGCTGTGTAATAGCATAAGGAGTTTATACATAATTCCATGCTAGTATATATGTAAGTAGCATTCAAATAAAATTAGTTTTGGTAAGCCTAGAGGTCTACAAGATATTTCCCTTGCAATGTATGTAACATTGAACCCCAAATAATTCAATGGGGGAGAGGGAGGGGGAGAGAACAGAGAGAGACAGAGAGAGAGAGAATCTTAAGTAAGCATCACTCCCAGTATGCAGCCGGACTCAGCGCTTGATCTCATGATTACAAGATCATGACCTGAACTGAAATCATGAGTCAGACGCTCAACCGACTAAGCCACCCACATGCCCTGACATTAATTTAAAGATGTTTTGCTAAACAAGTGATTTGCTACTAGTAACATGAATGTGATAATGATGCTGATGATGGTAAAAGTTGAGTTTGCTAAAGGACAATTTTGAAAAAAGTTAAAATCATGACTCATGCAAATATAAATAAACATATGTCAAAGATTTTACTGAATTCATCAATTAATGAGGGAAACAGGAAGATGTAAAGACCAGTCTAGAACGTGTTTGAGAAGCTATGTATTTATCAGTAATTTAATAAAAGAATGTTAGGATATAATTTCTAGGTTAGATACAGGACTGGTTAATGTCCCATATGGCAATAAATTACAACACTTGGAGTTCCCTTTTCTACTAAGCAAAAATCATTTGCATCTCTCCTAGGAAAAAAATCTGTAAGCTAACATGTAATTTTTCAAAGTCTGGGAACATTATTTTACTTTATTTTTAGTAATCTCTAGACCCAATGTGGGGCTTGAACATTAGTACAAGGGATCAAGAGTCACATGCTCCGCTGACTAAGCCAGTCAGGTGCCCCTCCGTCTGGGAACTTTATTAAAAACTGAGTCCAATTAAGTACACTACTCTAGTTCAGTGGTTCTCAAATCTGGTCCATGAGACTCCCCCTGCCCAGGTCTGAGAGAAGCTTTTAGGGATCTATGTGTTCAAAATTATTTTCATCATCATCATCATCATCATCATCATCATCATCATCATAACATTATATATCTTTCTCATGGTGTTAACAGTTTCATTGATGGGGCAGGAGAAATGGTGGCTGACACTGCTGTCACTGTCACACAGATCAAGGCAGTGGCAGCGAACTGAACTAGTTGGTGTATTCTTCACCACGCACTCCTAGAGAAAAGAAAGTGTTTCACTTAAGAATGTCCTCATGGGGCGCCTGGGTGACGCAGTCGGTTAAGCGTCCGACTTCAGCCAGGTCACGATCTCGCGGTCTGTGAGTTCGAGCCCCGCGTCAGGCTCTGGGCTGATGGCTCAGAGCCTGGAGCCTGTTTCCGATTCTGTGTTTCCCTCTCTCTCTGCCCCTCCCCCGTTCATGCTCTGTCTCTCTCTGTCCCAAAAATAAATAAACGTTGAAAAAAAAATGTTAAAAAAAGAATGTCCTCAGTGAAGCCATAGAAATTTCTTCTATTAAACCTTGCCCACTGAGTAGAACTCAATTTTAATATTTGGTGTGACAAAACGGGAAGTGTTCATGAAGTATGATCAGTTGCCTTGAGGAGAGAAAGTCATAGAGGTGAACTGTGAGCTGAATTAGTCACTTTTTAATGAAATACCATTTTTACCTAAAAGGATGGTGGACAACTTCTTCTAACTTGGGAGTTTGGCAGACATTTTCTTAAAAATGAGCCAGGTAAGCCTGTCACTTCAAATAAATCCTATAACAGTATTTGTTGCCAATGGTAAATCTTGAGTTTTCAAGTGAAAATTAGAATTTTGGTAGGCTTATATCTGACACCACAAGCTTGACAGCTTTCTAGTACCCTGAGATTCATTGAGACCTTAATGAAGTTGGTATCGTATAATGAAATACGCTGACATTTGGAAGATCTATACAAACATGATGTTAGGAAATTCAAAATGCAACACGAACCAGTGGATTTTAATATAACCAAATATGAAAAGTTCATTGCTATGGTTCCAGATTCTACCTTGCAGTTAATGTTTAAGAAACTACCACTTGTTCAATTTTGATGTATTATCAAAGAAAATGTCCACAACCACCTGAAAGTCTATTAAAATAGTCTTCCCTTTCCAACAAAATATATGTGTGAGGTCATATTTTGTTCACATCTGTCAACCAATATATCAAAATGGGCTAAATACATAAGCAAGTATGAGAATCCAGCTGTCTTCTGTTTAGCCAGACATTAAATGGATTTGCAAAAATGTAAAATAATGCTACTCTTCTCGCTATAATTTTATTTTGCAAGATATATTTTCATTGATAATGTTAGATGTTAATCTATAATGGGGTTTTTATTATCATTTAAAAATAAATTAGTAAACAAATCTCAGTTTTTAATTTCTAATACATAAACATTGATAGATACAACTCATATAAACAAAAGCTTTTGGGGAGCCTGGGTGGCTCAGCAGTTAAGTGTCTGACTCTTGACATTGAGTCAGGTCACGATCTCACAGTTCACGAGTTTGAGCCCACTGTGTTGGGCTCTGCACTGACAGTGTGGAGGTTGCTTGGGATTCTCTGTGTCTCCTGCCCCCTCTCTCTGCTCCTTCCCAGCTTACTTTCTTTCTCTCTCTCAAAATAAATAAACTTAAAAAAAAAAAAGGATTTTTGGGATTCTCAATAATTTTGAAGATTATAAATGGATCCTGAAACCTGAAAGAACATCCTTGGGCAGGCCTTCAGTCCTGTATGCTCTGGAAGGAACGTGTTGCCCACCTTTTTTGGGTATCTTCTCTTGACAGAGTTCTTATGTATTTGGTGTGGCTATACATAACGAGTTGTGTAATAACTTTGCATACCCACCAGTTTTCAGGTTGAACAACTGGGAAAGTTTTCTTTTCTTTTTTTTTAAATTTTAAAAAATGTTTTTATTTTATTTTTGATTGTTTGATTTTTGAGTGAGACAGTGTGCCGGCAGGGGAGGGGCAGAGAGAGAGAGGGAGACACAGAATCCGAAGCAGGCTCAAAATCACCAAGCGTGATATCATGACCTGAGCCGAAGTTGGACATTTAACCGACTGAGCCAATCCAGATGCCGCTGGGAAAGTTTTCTTCATACAATGTTCTGTGATGTCCTTGGCCTCTAGTTGTTTAGATGTTATGTAGATCTCTATTCTTTTCTTCCTCCAGTTATGACAATTCTCATAGCATTTTTTGGCCCCAATACTATCTTACACAGTGCCCATGTAGATACTGAAGTCATGTTATGGTATTCAGTGGCTGTCTAGATGACCCAGAATCTGCAAACATTAGTATTATTTTAAATAGGCATCAAATGACAAGACCTGAAAGTCCTCATGGAGCATTCACAGATGCCTGAAGGTGAGTGTACAGCTCCCGGCTCGAGAAGCCCGAGCCAGTTGAATGAACCTCAGAGACACTGGAAATGCTGCTGTTCTCAGCACCAATTACATAGTTACTTAGCAGTTTCTTAAAAGCTATCTCTAAATGCCATTTGAAGAGTTGTTCTTCTTATTTCTATGCCCCAGAACTCACTTCGAAATGTTTTCCTCTTAGCTTGTTGATTACCCACAGACCAAAAATCTATGTCCAGGTCCACCCTTAGTTCTTCCTCCCAAAGTTCCCATCAGACATGTCATATGCCTTGTCTCCCTCTCACACATGCCTCCTTGTTGTGGGTACAGAGGTCCTGAGTCACCTTCCTTCCACAGCTCCATGCTCTGGCTCCCCCACTTTGCTATGAAGCTCTCCTACAGGCCATTGTGCATATTTCCCAGGCACACTAAGCACTAAGCACAAAATGTGCTACGGGCCATTTTATATGCTCCTATGGGTGTTAACTGCAGAATAGTATTAAACTCTTGTCAGATACTATATTTAAATAATATATTTAATTAAAAACTGGCAATAAGGCAGCAGAGGAAAGGGTCTATATCTGCAGGCAGCCTGACCTAGGATGAAACAAAGCATTCCTAAGCTTTTTGTGTGGAAAAGCAAAGGACTGTCCATAGGTGCTTTGAAGTGACAAAAAATACACTAGTGCCCATTGTGGGCACCTTCAAACATTCTGAAAAATCACTGATTTCTGCCAAATACCGTGGCCTGAAACTGAACATCTGAGCATGGGAGACGATCACCCACGATTCTGCAGTGGGAGAGAGTGAGAACCTTTGGCTTAGTTGTGATCATGTGATGTTTGGCATCACGTACTACTTGTATTGCAAGACATCACTTATTTATCAAGTTAGAATTTATTAGAAATGTTTGCTGGTCCTGCGGAACCCTCACAGAACAAGTTACTCGCAGTCCAAGGTTTTTCTGTATTTAGTTCCCACTCTTCCACTTACTAACTGTGTGAACTGGACAAATCACTTAACCTTCTGAGCCTCGGTGTCCCCAACCACAAAGTGGTAATGATAGGCCATACACTGCCCGTTGTGTGGAGTTTTGATAATGAAGGATGTGAAAGTATTTTGAAAATTGTAAAGTGCTAGTCAAAGGCAAGCTGAAGAACTGATCCATGTCAGCAAAGTCACAGGATATAGAATCAATGCACAGAAATCGGTTGCATTCCTATACACCAATAATGAAGCAACAGAAAGAGAAACCAAGGAATCACTCCCATTTACAGTTGCACCAAAACCCATAAAATACCTAGAAATAAACATAACAAAGAGGTGAAAAATCTATACACTGAAAACTATAGAAAGCTTATGAAAGAAACTGAAGACACACACACACACAAATGGAAAAATATTCCATGCTCCTGGATTGGAAGAACAGTGTTAAAATGTTGATACTACCCAAAGCAATCTACATATTCAATGCAATCCTTATCAAAATAACACCAGCATTCTTCACAGAACTAGAACAAACCATCCTAAAATGTGTACGGAACCAGAAAAGACCCCAAATAGCCAAAGCAATCCTGAAAAAGAAAACCTAGTTTGGAGGCATCACAATTCTGGACTTCAAGATGTATTACAAAGCTGTAATCATCAAGGTAGTATGGTACTGGCACAAAAACAGACACCCAGATCAATGGAACAGAATAGAGAACCTGGAAATGGACCCACAAACATATGGCCAACTAATCTTTGACAAAGCAGGAAAGAATATCCAATGGAATAAAGACAGTCTCTTCAGCAAGTGGTGCTGGGAAAACTGGACAGCGACATGCAGAAGAATGAACCTGGACCACTTTCTTACACCATACACAAAAATAAACTCAAAATGGATGAAAGACCTCAATGTAAGACAGGAAGCCATCAAAATCCTCGAGGAGAAGGCAGGCAAAAACCTCTTTGACCTTGGCTGCAGCAACTTCTTACTCAACACATCTCTGGCAGCAAGAGAAACAAAAGCAAAAACGAACTATTGGGACTTCATCAAAATAAAAACTTCTGCACAGCGAAGGAAACAATCAGCAAAACTAAAAGGCAACTGATGGAATGGGAGAAGATATTTGCAAATGACATATCAGATAAAGGGTTAGTATCCAAAATCTATAGAGAATTTACCAAACTCAACACCCAAAAAACAAATAATCCAGTGAAGAAATGGGCAAAAGACATGAATAGACATTTCTCCAAAGAAGACATCCAGATGGCCACCTAACACATGAAAAAATGCTCAACATCATTCATCATCAGGGAAAATCACAATCAGATACCACCTCACACCTGTCAGAATGGCTAACATGAACAACTCAGGCAACAACAGATGTTGGCGAGGATGCAGAGAAAGAGGATCTCTTTTGCATGCTGGTGGGAATGCAGGCTGGTGCAGCCACTCTGGAAAACAGTATGGAGGTTCCTCAAAAAATTAAAAATAGAACTGCCCTAGGACCCAGCAATTGCACTACTAGGTATTTATCCAAGGAATACAAGTGTGCTGTTTCAAAGGGGTTCATGCACCCCGATGTTTATAGCAGTGCTATCAACAATAGTCAAAGTATGGAAAGAGCCCAAATGTCCATCGACAGATAAATGGATAAAGAAGGTGTGGTATATACAATGTAGTATGACTCGGCAATCAAAAAGAATGAAATCTTGCCATTTGCAACTACGTGGATGGAACTGGAAGGTATTACGCTAAGTGAAATTAGTCAGAGAAAGCATATATCATATGACTTCACTCATATGAGGACTTTAAGACAAAACAGATGAACACAAGGGAAGGTTCAAACATAAGGACAAGACATAAAAGACTCTTAAATACAGAGAACAAACAGAGGGATGCTGGAGGGGTTGTGGGAGGGGGGATGGGCTAAATGGGTAAGGGGCATTAAGGAATCTACTCCTGAAGTCATCGTTGCACTATTTGCTAACTAACTTGGATGTAAATTAAATATTGTAAATAATAAATGTAAATTAAATAATAAACAAATAAAACAAAGGCAAGTTGGTAGTAAGACCAACATTGACATATTTAATAGCCACTTTATGATTCCTCCCATTGAGGCTGGACAAGCATGTCATCTCAGCCCAATTAACATACTGAGGATGTAGGAACACAAGATTCTTAAAGACAGGATTTTTTTTTTTTCCCTGCAAGATGTTTGCTTCTTCTAGTTGCAGTATATCATGTTTGAATGTTGTGGTGCTTGATGAAATTTTTTGGCAACCTGTGACTGATGGAAATGAGAAATCACTTGCCTCTCCAAGTAGATCATAACTGCCTCCTTGTTCCAAAAAGAGGTGCTCTGTAGAGTAAATAGTTTCAACTTAAAAATAGAACATCTGGGGGTGCCTGGGTGGCTCAGTCGGTTAAGCGTCTGACTTCAGCTCAGGTCATGATCTCGAGGTCCGTGAGTTCGAGCCCCACGTCGGGCTCTGTGCTGACCGCTCAGAGCCTGGAGCCTGTTTCAGATTCTGTGTCTCCCTCTCTCTCTGACCCTCCCCCATTCATGCTCTGTCTCTCTCTGTCTCAAAAATAAATAAACGTTAAAAAAAAAAATAGAACATCTGCACCCTGAAAGGCCAGGCTTCTTCTTATAATGTAACCATATTTAAGACAACTTGGAAATAAATAAAAATAATCCAGAATCCTACTATCTGAATACAACTTTTTGTGTATTTGCCCATTACTGTCCAGTTGTCATCCTGAAACACAGATAGCTTAAGATAGCTGTAATTATAATGTACACACCATTTGGTATTCTACCCTTTTTCATTATCATTATAGCAAACATTTGTCCATGTTTCTACATAGCCTCCATGTTTATCACTGTAATGGCAAAATAATATCCCATGAAATTAGTTAATCATAATCCCCTTTGGGTCAGAATTTACATTGTCTCCAGGTTTTTCTTTTGCTACTGTTAATAATGCTGCAATGGAGAGCTTCTTAAACATAGCTTTTTGCCTAATTGAAAAATAAATTCTCACGGGTAGAACTATTTCCTCAAAGGGTATGAAAAATCTTTAGGATTCTTGCAAATATATTTTTATTGCTTTCCAAAAGGATTTCCCTATTTATAATGCCAATAGATGTATTTGATTTCATTGCAAACATTTCAGGATTGAGCAATTTATTATAAAATTTTACCAATTTAAGAGGTATAAAATGCTCTCTTAGAGTTGATTTACTTTTATCAATTAAAAAAAATTTTTAGTTAACATACAGTGCAATATTGGCTTCAAGAGTAGAATTCAGTGATTCATCACTTGCATACAACACCCAGTGCGCATCATAAGTACCCTCCTTAGTACCCATCACCCATCTAGCCCATCTCCCACCCACCTCCTTCCATCAACCTTCAGTTTGTTCTCTATCTTTAAGAGTCTCTTGTGGTTTGCTTCCCTTTTTTTCTCACCTCCCCCATATGTTCATCTGTTTTGTTTCTTAAATTCCACATATGAGTGAAATCACATGGTATTTAAAGGAAAGACAATTTTCAAGGACTGCTTTTTAATTTTTTTAACATTTATTTATTTTTGAGAGACAGAGCACAAACAGGGGAGGTGCAGAGAGAGAGGGAGACACAGAATCAGAAGCAGGCTCCAGGCTCTGAGCTGTCAGCACAGAGCCCGACGCGGAGCATGAACTCATGAACCATGAGATAATGACCTGAGGGGAAGTCAGGCGCTTAACCGACTGAGCCACCTAGGCACCCTTAAAGGACTACTTTTTAGAGGAGAAAATTTGGGTACCAAGAAGAGAAATCCAGGAAGCAGACAGTACCTTTCTTTAACACTTTGCCCACCCCAAGAAGGTGAGAAAATGAGCTGGTTCCCAACCTCTGCTTCAGAGGATGAGACCAGCCGGGCCTGCCCTGGAACCCACATCACATTTGGGCTTCCGGTATGTCATAAAGGAACAGTCCTGCAATAGTTTACATACTTGCTGGAACTCACCAACAGAGGGTTTCAGTTTCCTGGAACTTCAAAACCAGCAAATACAAGTTACAAATATTCCAGGAAGGGATATAGGTTTGGCAATGTGAAAGTTGATTATCACCCAAATACTGGCATCTAGACCTAGTCAGAAGGAATTTTCAGGCAAACAGAATCTGGTGTGATGTTTATTGCTGCTTAGAGGGAGCCAGGCCTCCTAGCTTTGCTACTTGCACAAATTCCCAAGAGAACTTGGGGGTGGCAAAAGCCTACTGTAGTTTTCTCAGTTTCACTTTGCCCATTTGCTAAATGCATTGCCTGAGAGAAGTGCTCTGAAACATGTGAAATGGAATCTTGGAAATAACTCTGACGGTCTCAGACAGAAGTGACAATTTTAATTATGAAAGCTTGCTCCATTAAAGAAAAATCAGATACCTTTTTACTATTTCATATGCTGGCTGAGATATTCTTTTTTTAAGTTTATTTTTATTTATGTTGAGAGAGAAATAGAGAGGAAGTAGTGGAAGGGCAGAAAGTGAAAGAGAGAGAGAGAGAGAGACAGAGAATCTCAAGGAGGTTCCGTGCTGTCAGTGCAGAGCCCAATGAGGGGCTCAAACTCATGAACCATGAGACCTAAGCCGAAACCAAGAGTCAGATGCTTAACGAACTGAGCCACCCAGGTGCCCATCTGGTTCAGATATTCTTCACAAAACACACAAAAAATGACTTGAGCCTTAATTTTGATAAATTCAAAAGCAGTAGCAAAATATAAAGGGGAACACTTTACTAAAAAAAAATTCTTTTAATTGTTAAAAATGTTAAGGTAAGCAGAGGTGATTTCATGCATGTAGAGGTGTTTCCTTTTCCCTGGTTTGCCCTTTACATATTTAATTTTTTTTCTCATCAGGTAGATTATAGAGGGAAAAAAATCTTATTTCACCTTAAAAACAACTGTGTGAAGCAGGTATTGTCTTCATTTTATAGATGAGGACACGGATGCACAGAAGAGCAGGGCCTTGCCTCCGAGGTCACACAGCTCAGAGTGTGCCTCTACTCTCCTATTCGAGCCCTTCTGCTTCAGCTGAGGGTTTGCTCTCCCTGCATTTGAAATTGAGCAAAGGCTGATGTTCTTCTACCCAGGTTATAAAGGAGGTCTGGGAAAGACAGCAATGAAGATCCTGAGAAACTGCACCAAGGTGGGGAGAAGCCCTCGGGTGGAGAATGTGTGAACAGCAGGTGGCAGCAGCGTCCTTGGAGTTGTGGTTATTCTCTGAGTCCTTGGAAAGCAAGGTCAATGCACACCATGGAAGGCATGGATCTAATGCCTGACCTCTGCTCTCTGATCTGTCTCCCGTCCTTCATCCACCTCCTGCTAAGCCAAGCGGACTGTCTGACACCTATTAAGATGTTTCCCTTTCTCTGCAGTGTATCCCTGAGGAACCAGGGGAGGAAGACTGGGGAAAATGACCCAGAAGTCATTTGTAATGGAAAGGCTCCATCCAGATAATTAATGTCATGTACAGTTGTATGATGGCGGCATGTTGCCCTCTCTGATCCTTGACATCCTGTTTGAAAAATGGGGATAATAATGGCCACCTGTCTCACAGGGTCATTGATTGAAGAAATATGATATGTGGAAATCTTTCGAACAGTACAGTGCATACAACACATGCTGCTCATTAGTACTATTCTTTGTAGATGGCTTTCTCATTTGCAAGGGCTTTCGTACCTATCATTCCATTCCATCCTCCCTCCATACTCTGAGATGCAGATATTATGTCCGTTTAACACAGAAGGACTCAGGTTGAGTCAGAGGAAGTAAAAGTTAGCATGAACTTTGAAGTCAGACAGAGGAAGTCAGATTCCTCTGAAGTGTGGGAACACATGCAAGTTAATGAATGCTTCAGAGCCTCGGTTTCTTTGTCTGTATAATGGTGATAATATCATCTACCTTCTGTGTTTGTTATGAGGGTTAAATAAAATAACATATGTGAAGCTCTCTGGTGTAGTTCCTCTTACATAAGGAACACTTAAAATTATTAGAACTATGCCTTAGGGTCAAACATACAGAAGGCACCCCTCACAATCCCACCACCCAGAATTAACTCTGTTATTATTGCGGTGTGTTGTTTTTCCCCTCAGGGCTTATATGTAACATGGCTGAGATCACATCACGTATGGAGATGCAACCTGTCCCTAAGCAAGTGGCAGAGCTGGGCTGGCTCCAGGTCCAAGCTGTCCTGTGTAATCACTGCTCTACACTGCCTCTCTGATGTTAAGGCTTATTACATGGCTTTGGAGAAACTGATGAAAAAATGTTTAAATGTTTTAAGTTTGAAAGTACACACTTAGATTCAAAAGCACGTAAAGAAGCCAGAAGTAGCCAGAACAGTCCTATCATATGATTAAAGGCTAGAATTTTGCCCGGAAAAGTTGTGTTTGATGTGGAAAAAAATTAACGTCTGCATATTTCTGTTTAGCCAACATGTTGTTAAAATATTACTGCTGTGTCGTTACAATTACAATGAATAAATTTGGTAAAACTAATAAAGCAGTCATCTGACAACACTGATTAAACTGACAAGTTGAGTGAATTGATCATTCAACAGATTGAGTTTTGGGGTACACTGACTTTTGGCAAATTGGCTTGCATCTATCGGTCATGGAGTAGTATTGTTGAGTAACGAACATCTGAATGAATGAATGAATGCACTGAGTCTTGCTATAAACGAAATGATCTTCCCTTCTAAAACTCAGTGACTTTTCAGTGCACAGATTCCATACAATCCCTCTCAAAATACCAATGACATTTTTCACAAAACTAGAACAAATAATACTAAAATTTGTATGGAACCACAAAAGATCCTGAACAGCCAAAGCAGTCTTGAGAAAGAAGAACAAAGCTGGAGGTATCACGATCCCAGATTTCAAGATAAACTACAGAGCTGTAGTAATCAAAATAGTACGATACTAGCACAAAAAATAGACACATAGATCAATGGAACAGAGAGACCCCAGAAATAAACCCACGACTGTATAGTCAGTTAATCTATGACAAAGGAGGCAAGAATATACATGGGGAATATACAATGGGGAAAAGACAGTCTTTTCAATAAATGGTGCTGGGGAAAGTGGATACCTACATGCAAAAGAATGAAACTGAGCCATTTTCTAACACCATACACAAAAAACAAACTCAAAATGAATTAGAGACCTAAATATGAGACCTGATACTGTAAAAATCCTAGAAGAGAAGAGAACACAGGGAGTAATTTCTCTGACACTGGCCAGAGCAATTTTTCTAGATATCTCTCCTAAGGCAAAGGAAATAGAAGCTAAAATAAACTATTGGGGCTATATCAAAATCAAAAGCTTTTGCACAGCAAAGGAAATCATCAACAAAGCCAAAAGACGACCTACTGAATGGGAGAAGATATTTGCTAGTGATATTTATGATAAGGAGTTAATATCCAAAATATATAAGGAACTTACACAACTCAGCACACACACACACAGAAAAAAAAAAACAATCCAATGAAAAAGAGCAGAGGACCTGAATAGACATTTTTCCAAAGAAGACATACAGGTGGCCAGTAGACACATGAAAAGATGCTCGACATCACTAATCATCAGGGAAATACAAATCAAAGCCACAATGAGAGATCACTTTACATCAGTTAAAATGCTACAATAAAAAGGCAAGAAATAACATGTTGGCAAAGATGTGGAGAAAAAGGAACCCTTGTGAAAGGTTGGTAGGAACATAAATTGGTACAGTCACTGTGGAAAACAGTATGGAGGTTCTTGAAAAAATTAAAAATAGGAATACCATATGATCCAGTAATTCCATTATTGGGTATTTACCCAGGGAAAACAAAAACAGTAACTTGAAAAGATAATATGCACCCCTATGTTTATTGCAGCATTATTTACAATAGCCAAGACGTGGAAGAGTCCATGAACAGATGAATGGACAGGGAAAATGTGACACACACACACACACACACACACACACACACACACACACAATGTAATATTACACAGCCATACAGAGGATGAGAGCATGCCATCTGAGACAATATGGAGGGACCTAGTGGGTATTATAGAAAGTAAAATAAGTAAGACGGAGAAAGACAAATATCATATGATTCCACTCATAAGTGGAATGTAAAAAAGAAAGCCTAATGAATAAACAAAAAGCAGGATCATAACAAACTAATGGTTCCTAGAGGGTAGGGTTTGGGGGGGTTGGGCCAAATGGGTAAAGGGGAGAGGGAGATACAGGCCTCCATTTACCGAATGACTAAGTCTTGGGAATAAAAGCACAGCATAAGGAATATGGTCAGTGATCTTGTAAAAGTGACGTAATGGGACAGATGGTAGCTATACTTGGGGTGAACATAGCATCATGTATATATTTGTCAAATCACTAGGCTGTACACGTGAAACTAATGTAACATTATGTGTCAACTATTCTCATATTAGAAGAGAGAGAGAGAGAGAGAGAGAGAGAGAGATCAGATTTGTGGTCACCAGAGGTGGAAGAAGGAGAGAGACAATAGGATGGTGGTCAGAAGGTCCAAACTCCCAGTAATTGGATAAGCAAGTACGGGAGACGTAACGTACAAAACGATGACTAGAGCTAACAGTGCTGTATGATGTACAGGAAAGTTGTTAAGAGAATAAAGCCTAAGAGTTCTTGTCACAAGGGGGAAATTTTTTCCTTTCGTCTTTTTTTCTTATTGTATTGATATGAGAAGATGGACACTAGCTGAACCTACTATGGTGATCATTTCACAATACATGTGAATCAAATCAACATGCTATACATGTTAGACTTACACGGTGACGTATGTCAATTATTTCTCAATAAAAGTGGAAAATAAAAAAATAATAAAATGGCACACACACACACACACACACACACACACACACACACACATTCAATGAGTTTAAATGATGTCAGCATTTTAAGAGCCTTGAAAGTTTCCTGAGACAGAAATTCTGGTTCTAGAATCATGTTGTGTGCACTTCTGCTCCAAATCCATGCCGATGGCCTTGGTTGGTTGCTCAGCATCCACCAGTGTTTCCCGGTGGTTCAGGGTAGAAGCCCACACACTGTGGGCTTGGAGTCAGAGGAACCAGGTTCCGACCTCATTCGGCTCACCCAGAGCCAGCCCCAGAACACTGGCCAGCCAGCTCATCCTTGAACTGTTTCCTCATCTGTAAAATGGGCATAGTTCTGAAGCCTGCACCCTTCTCTTGTTCCTGGCATGACTGTCAAAATCAAACGAAATATTTAAATGTTCTCTGGGAGCAGGGAAGTGCTAGGTGGATGTGAGTTCGTTATTGTGAAGCAATTAGACCTCAGGGTCCAAAGTGCACTGGTGTGGTGAGGAAGGGGTAGGATCTTCCTGGGGAAGGAGGGCCTGGCCTGCTCTCTCCTTTGCTCTTTGGCCTTGCCCTTCTGGTCACTGACACCCGGGACAGAGAGACACATAGACCGATTAAACGGCCCCCCACAGGTCACCTGCCTGTGAAGAGCAGACAAACAGCAGCGGCCTCATAACCAGCGCCTCTCCCCTGGACACTTCAGGCTGAGGTTGTCTGTGCAGAGCCACTGCAGGAGGGGTGAGGAGAGCAGCCTGGCCTCTCCCACAGTCACTCCTGGGCCCGCAAGGGCTGCTGATGCCCCCCTGGTCTGGCCTTTCCCTCTCACCACAGCGCTGAAGCCAGCCTGTCAGTGTTCCGAGCTAACGTCCACCGGCCACCTTTGCTGACTCACAGAAAGAAACCTGCAGTCAAGGACACCTCACTGGGGAGGGCCGAGGAAGGGACAGAACACAGCTGGGAGTGCCAAGAGAGCCTGGGAACACCAAAGACAAAAGAATGGTAGTGGGGGGGGTGTGGGGGGAGAAGTCTAGAAAGCACTGTTTTCTTGTCTCCTCCCTTTTCTCAAGTGAAAGAGTGAAAAAGGAGAGGAAGGGCATTCTTCAAAGGGAAAAGCAACCAGGGTCGGGTTTCAGTGCTTGCATGGGTGACAGTACACAGGCACTACCATCAGGAGACCTACCATCGCTCAGTGAGGCTGCGGGCTGGCCGGTTCAGGCCAGAGGCCCTCCAGCAGCTTCTCGCCTCACAGCCAGTCCGGCTGACCTGCGCAGGCCTCTTGCCAGCAGCCAACCAGTAACGTATCACCCACTCATTCTGGTTTACTTTCTCTTTCCTGACTTGTATCAGCCCTAGCATAGGCTCAATGTAGCCGTTCACTATATGTGTAAGGTACTTCTTTCCAAAAAGCGTCACATCCACCATCTGAAAGCTCGTACACTGGAGGTCACAGGGTTTAAAGCACTTCAGTACAGATGGACTGTGAACTGAAAGGTTCTGAGGTTACTCACTGCAGTGATTATCTCGTATCAGCTGGGACCTCCATCTTACCCCTTGGAGATCTGGTTCGACTTGTCCTGAACCCCAGTTCCAAGGCCTGTGACCAGCGTGAGTTTTCGACTATAATAGGCCCCAGGCCCTTTCAATTAATTTTGGAATTCACATTCCACATCATAGCAAACACGTTAGAATAAATCCATATTTCACATTAAATACAAAATGTTTGCTAGGCAAAAAAAAAAAAAAATCAAAATGAGTTTTGTTTTCGAAATTATTTAGCTACTAGTCATTCATTTACTATATGATTATGATATCTAGGCTGTCATCAGACATGCATAGGAAATTTTATAGGGTGAGAATATCAAACCATAGTATTACTTTCAAATACAAAGGATTTATAAATACAAAATTTAAAACTGCAGTTGACATAATTACATGTTTTATAGATGTTTAAATAAAATGCTTTACTTTCAATTTTATACTTTTCTCCTGTGTTTAGACCCGTTTGTTGTTTTTCTCATATGTTTTTATGGGCCTTTGAAGACCGTACATCTCCAGAGGCCCTGTACCAATGGGGGCTGCAGACCAGGCCTTGCGGGAGGTTGCTAAAAGCCTTCTCAAGATTTTGGCCTGCCCCTCACCTCATTTCTAGCATCCTTCTGATTCCTTTCTCCTGTATAGCTGCTCATGCTTTGGTTTCGGCTGGTACCAAAACCGGTCACAAAGCTCCTTCAATGTCTCCTATAAAATACCTCTTGGCATTTTTTGGTATTCGGTATTCACCTCTTGGTGGAATCCTGGATCAGGGCTGGTCACCAGAAAGACTGAGGATAATCTGAAGCTTGGATCGTTCAGCCTCAAAGCCCTTTCTCTGAAGAGGGCAGGGGGCTGGAAATGGAGTTAATAATCAACCATGCCTACATGATGAAGCCTCCATAAAAATGCCTATAATACCAGGTTTGGGGTTTGGGGGACTTCTGTGTTGTTGAACACACCTACATGCTGAGATGGTGCCCTACTCCACCTCCTTCCTCCTCAGGAGCCCTCTGGATCTTGTCTTATGCATCTCCTCCTCTGCCTCTTCACTCATTACTTTTACTATGTCGTTTATCATAAACTGGTAAAACCTAACTCCTTCCCTGATTTCTGTGAGCTATTCTAGCAAATTATTGAAGCCAAGGAGGGGATCATGGGAGCTCTATTTCTAGCCAGTTGGTCAGAAGTACAGGTAACAGCCTAGGAGTTAGGATTGGCACTTTAAGTGGGCTCAGTCTCGCGGGATTGAGCCCTTCACCTATGGGAGCTGATGCCAACTCCAGGTAGATAGTGTCAGAACTGAACTGAATTGTAGGACACCCGGCTAGCGTCAGAGAATTGCCCGAAGTGTGGAAAACCCACACGTCTGGTGTCAGAAGAGTTGCAAGCATGGTAGTGCGTTGATTTGATCATTTTGGACAGATTCAAAGTTTCTTCACATCAGGAAAAGATTGGGGATTCTTTGTGTAAGGGTATTTCACGACATATAACACATTACACTATGAAAACAGGGAGATGGAAAAGTTTACCGAGGCAGGCAGAATGAAAACAAGCCGTTTCCCATTAAGTCTCTTCAGTTCGCATCCTGAAGGTGGAGCTGACTTTTAAACTTGCCCACCAGCAATGCAGAGTGTGGCTGGAAGGCGCCCATGCTGCTACCGCCTGTGGGTTCTCATACGGTACTCGGTGCTCGGCTGTGACACTCTAAGGTAAGAAGGGAGAATGGAGCTTCAAGGCTCATACTGGTGAGACCAACGAAATCCCTCTGGCAAATCCAGGAAAATCTAGAATTCCAGAGGGCCAGGGGGAAATCACAACTTTCAGACTGGGATCAAACTTCATCAACTTTCATAACTGGGAGATGATGTCTAACTTGCAAATCCCTGTGCTGCCAAATGAAGCCAAGTTCACTTTCCTTGAGGTTGACCAACTGCAAAATAGAAGTATGGGGAGAGAGTACATGTGGGGATGTGGGGGCCAGAATAACAATCCCATCTTTTCTGGTAAGCTTGAAGGGGGGGTGGTTGGGAGACGATGAGAGAAATACCCATTCTAGAATTCCTATTCTTGTTTGTTCCTGTCCTGTCCTCCCCACCTCCCTCCTCCCTCCCAACACACACACACACACACACACACACACACACACACACACTCCTTGCAGCATGGAAACCATTTAGCCGCAGACAGATGACTTCCCAGGCATACTGTTGGGAGTACCTGGAGTAAATCACTTCCTTCTCTATCCCCGGGAAAGGTCTCTCTCTTGCTTGAATCATAATTCAAACAGTCCGCCTCCAGTGAGCTGAGACTGAGATAAAGTGCACCAGCACCAAATGCCTGAGCTCCAAGAATTAGGAACAAGACAAGATAAAGAGAAGGTGCCTTTGCGGTAATGCAGTGCCTGCTTCAGACAAACCTGACCATCAAAACTGAGAGAGAACGTTTTCACTTTTCTAAACCTAAATAATTATTTTAAGTAGAAATATAAAAAAATATTTTAAAATATGATTTTATGGGGCACCTGGGTGGCTCAGTTGGTTAAGTGTCCGGCTCTGGATTTTGGCTCAGGTCATGATCTCATGATTCGTGGGATCGAGCCCCGGATCGGGCTTTGCACTGAAAGCACAGAGCCTGCTTGCGATTCTCTCTCTCTCTGCCCCTTCCCTGCTTGCTCTCTCTCAAAAAAATATAAACTTTAAAAATATGATTTTATTTATAAGATTTCTATTTACACAAAACTTTCTAGGAATCTACGTATCACATGAGTGTCATTTCCTCACTAAAATTAGATTATATCTAGTGATTTTTATAAAAACTATTGGAACAAGCTGACTGGATAAGGATAAGAGCCTTCCTTTAGAGCAGACAGGCAGCAAACTTGTCCTGTAAAAAGCCAGATAGTAAATATTTTAGACTTTTGGAACATAAGTCTCTGTTACAACTACTCAACTCCATAGCTGTAGCACAAAAGCGGCCCTAGACATCACATCAATGAAGGGATGTGAGTGTTCCAGTAAAACTATAAACACCGACATGTGAATCTCATATACTTTTCACATATCATGAACTATCATTCTTCCTGTGAATTTTTTTCAGCCATTAAAAAATTTAAAAATCATTCTCAGTTCTCAGGTTGTACAGAAATAGGTGGTGGGTTGAATTTGGCCCATAGGTGATACTATGCCTTGTTTATAAAATTCCCAGGACACAAATATAATGAAGGTAATGTTTTGTTTTTGGTTAATGTAATCTGTTCCCTATGGTTCTGGTATTTTAAAATAAGACAAGTGGTAAGCAAAAAGAAAGTTAAAGGAATAAATTATTAATACAGGAATTTCAAGAAGAAAAGTATTTTCAAGAAGGTTCCTCATTTGACACTTTGTAAAACAAGTATTGACTTTTCCTTCAGACAGGATGGATTTCACCTCTATCAAGTTAAATAGACTTTTATTGACCTCTGTTATATTTCAGATAAAGACAATGAAAAAAACAGTTCCTGCCTTTTGACAAGGGGCAACTGCTAGTAAATAATCAAATAAATAATCAAGTAAATCATCAAGGGGCAACTGCTAGTAAATAATCAAATAAGTCCTTTCTGTTTAGTAATAGTATCCAACCATTCATTGAACAAAGCACGTGTTGAACACCTACTTCGTGCTAGGTCTTGGGTTAGGTGCCAGAAATTCCAAGATAAATAAATTCCAAAGATGTTTATTGCAAGTGACTTTCTTCCTCACTTCACTTAGTTCTTATCTTATTTTCTTGAGGAAAACCAGAGGCAGGAGGCATGGAGGGTCTAGCTGGCTGTCCCAGATGGAGTATCAAAGTGGGAAACCAGAGCGTGACTAGTACCTGCCTTAGCAGGGCTGGGACTAGCGTGAGGTGAGTGAGACCTCGAGGGTATAAAGGTCAAGGCAGCCTCACACTCAAGTGCTGCATGACCTTGAGAATGAGCACCTCCTTACATCTTGCACCCAGGGCCTCTCAGTTGCCTCACCCTAGTCCCGGCTTGTGCTTTAGCTCCCTCAAAGCCCTGCTGTGGTCCTGGGAGGGCTGGAATATAGGCCTTGGTGGGTTTGGGCTACCTCATGTTCACGTCCCCTTCCTAAGATGTCCCAATCTCCTCATGAGGAAATCCTTCTTTTTCAAGGTAGTCTTGTGGAAGCCTCCCCCCGCCACCCCGCGCCCCAGCCTCACCTTCGGGGCCTAGGCTGGTGTGAGGGTCTGAGCATGGTGTGGGCATCGCGTCCTCCCTTCCCGGACTGTGACTTCTGAGCTGAATGAGTTGTTTTCTGTTTTCTTCTCACCACCCACATGACATCTACAGCCTTTCTGAGTGATGCCAATGTCACATTCCAAGCCACACCTCGGAGCCCTGCTGTTCCAACTGTGGTCCACAGACCAGCCGTGCTGGCATCACCTGGAGCTGGTGAGAAATACAGATCCTCTAGCCTGCCCCAGACCACAGTCAGAATCTGCACTTTGACAAGATTCCAGGTGATTCCTGTGCTCATTTAAAAGTGGGAAATCTATTGTATAACTTTCCCCCACCTTCCTCGCCTTGGGTTTCACAGCCACAGGGGCCTGGGAAAGGGCCTTCCTGGGAAGTGCACAGCTTGCTGAAACTCAAGAAGGCTCAGCGCTGGCTCTCCCCTTCCTAGATGGGCTTGCTCTCTGAGGAATCCTCAGCCTAGGGCTCCTTAGACCCACTCATCCGGTCTCCACTGGATGGTTGACACTAAAATAAAAATATAGGCATTGACTTCAGAAAATGGTGACAGTACCACCCTTTGAATCAGCCTCTCTCCAGAGATGCTCCGCCCCTTTAAAAGTTTGGGGTGGTGAGGGGGGCTTTGGTGGCTCAGTTGGTTAAGCGTCCAACTTCGGCTCAGGTCATGATCTCACGGTTCGTGAGTTCGAGCCCCGCATTGGGTTCCGTACTGACAGAGTCTGGAGCCTGCTTTGGATTCTGTGTCTCCCTCTCTCTCTGCCCCTACCCGATCCACACTCTGTCTCTCTCTCAAAAATAAATAAACATTAAAAAAAAGGTTTGGGGTGGTGGGTGCAGGAGACTCAGGAAGCTACTTCAAAGGGTGAAGTTTCCCTATAAGGTCCCTGAGACTGACACAGGATGGTGGATGGTGTTGGTTCTCTTAGAGAAGGGGCCTGCTCTGTCTTCCTTTCAGAATGGGCCAGGGGTGAAGAAAGGGCATTAACAACCCTACTATTTCCTGATAGCCTGCCATGGACCAGGCCTGGACAAATTTGACCTTTCATTCTTTAACACAACCACAAAGGACAGGCTTTCACAGAAGAGGAAAGTGAAATTCACAGAGCCCAAGTAACTTGCCTCAAATTTCCCAGTTGTTAGCTGGGGAGAACTCCAGGGATAGAACAGGTTTTATCAGTGGTGCAGACTCACAAAAACACATGAAACATAACACATAAGATGTAACTGTGGTTGCCATTTGCCCCATGTGGGTAGTGATGACGACTCTGGGTATGGGTGTGTGTGAACGTGCATTGGGGGAAGGTGGGATGGGGTCCTCAGGAGAGTCAAAGGCACAGGTGAGAAGCTTGGAGAGGAACCCAGCTCCTCGTGATGGTGGGCCATGGCATTGGTGAGATACGTAGTTGGCTTCAGATACCGTTCACACATTTATAATTCAAAATAAAATATCACTATAAAATAAGTGGCAATAGACCAAGGATATTCAAATTTTTCCAAAGATGACTGCATCAATGCTTTTTTGGGAGAGATATAAAATATTAAATTCTACCTTTTTTTTCCTTTCTTTTGGGTGCGCTTCTTTTGCTGATGCCCTCAGTGCCCATGCTTATAGGACCCATCTTAACACCAGCTCTGAAGCCAAGAGACACTCGCCCAGCTATTTGGAAGTGGTGGTAACACCCTTCACTTGGAAGACCAGTGGTATGCCTCATTGTTAGGGAGGTGGGGAGGCCGAAAACTTTAGTGAGTCACTGCTCTAAGGATTTTGGAGTACTTGTTCTCCCCATTCCTGGGCTCTGAGTCAAGAATGTAACTGAAGCCCCAGACAATGGAGTGTGAAAGAAAAGATGTTCCCTAGTGTCAGATACCCTAGCCAACCGGACCCAAAAGCACAGAACAGGTGCTTGGCTTTAGTTCCTGGTGCTGGCTGGGTCCCTGCACCCTGCCCCACACCCCACACCTCTCTAGACAAAAGTCACAGTTAAGAAGCATGGGCTCCTGCCTCCTCCAGCGTATCTAGGATCTGCTCCAACTGAGAATAGCCTATTCCTCCTGCCAACCCATTCTTTCAAGGCTAAAGACACAGAAGGCAGGAGCCACAACCCAACAGAGGACACCAAGAAGCAGGACCTTACATGTAGGGATTTCACCAGAGGAGGATGAGAGTACTTTATGGTCTGAAGAAAACTTTCGTGTGGCCTAGGTAACCTTCCAGTGTTCGGGGGAATAAGATCAGCAACGAGGCAAGCTGGGTTTTCACAGTGTTATTGGGAAGTCCCCAGGAAACCAAACCCTGCAGGCAAACCCCCATCATGCTCTGGTGAAGACACAGGAACCGGGTACACAATTTTGGATGCCACGGAAGAGGTGACTCACTGGAAAGCTGGCGATGGTTGGTCATTCCCTTGGTCACTGAGGGTCTACTCAGGCCCTTCTCCTCCTCACTGGAGAGGGGCTGTTTACACTATTTACCAACCCTGGCTTTGAGTCCTGAAGGGACGTGAATCCTTGCCTCCTTGTGATGTCAGAGGGAAGATCCCACTGAACTATCTGGCCCTGTACCATCCTGGTGAACATCAGAGGTGCCTCATAGGTAAGTATGGAAGGGACAAGGGCAGCCTTTTCTTTGAAGCCTGAGGAGAATGGCTATAAGGGCTGACCACAAGGACACAAGACTCAGGTGTATTTAAGAGATACTAATACAACAAAAGAAGTTGTCCATCATGGAGTTTTTTGGTATCAGGCACTGTACTGAAAACTTGACATGCATTATCGTATTTAGTCATCACCTTAATGCAGTTACTGTTAGTGTCACCCCCATTTTGCAGATAGAGACGTTAAGTAGCTTACTCAAAGTCACACAACCCGAGATGGCTTTCAAATTCTGCTCTAACTCCAAAGCCTGAGATTGTAACTGCTGTCCTAGGCTGGGTTCTCTGTAGTGTAGCTTAAGTTAACTTATTGCTGCTGCTACCCTCTGTCACTGTTCATTACCAGTGATGAAGGGTCTTCCTAAAACTGAGGCAAGAATGGCCCTGGACAGGGCCTCTGGGCCCACACACCCATTATTCACTTTTATCAATTCTGGGTCTAGACCGGGGTATAGGAGAGAGGGTAAGTGCTGTAAAAGCACTGCTTAAAATCCAAGTTTCTGTGTTTTTGTTGGTCTGTGGAGATTGGGGAGAAACAGAGATAACATGTAGAGCTGGATTTCTTAAAAACCTCTATTTTAACCAGTTTGGGAAGCGTTTGTTTTGTTTCTTTTTTAAGAACCCAAAGGCTGGAACTCAAATGGGCTGTCTAGTCCTGGCTAGAGCAGGAATCACTACATAGTTAAAAAAACAAACAGCTTAACACACATGCCTGCACTTAAAAAGAAATAGCTTTGTTTGTTGTTGTTTTTTTTAAGTGTCTGTTTCCATGTCCTATGTATGGGAAATATCCTATCACAATGGGATAATGGGAAATATCCAAATCACAATGAATCTCTACCAGTTCTAGTTATGAAAGCAAAAAAAAAAAAAAAAATCAGAAACATTCCAAATGATCAAAAATAGGAGAATAATACATCATGGCACACTAACCAGATGGAAAATCATATTAGTAATATCATAAAGGCTAGGTTAGCAACATAGAAAGATACCTATGCAACATTTTTTGAATAAATAATATAAAGTTTTGAAGAAAAAGCCCTAAATATATACACAGGTAAAACATACGAAAATATTATTTTTAAAAATGGAGGTGAGATTATGAGTGACTTTTCCTTTGCTGATTTTTTCTATAGTTTTAATAACATGTAACAAATGAAAAACTCACAGGGTATACAATTATATTGTGGTTTGGACCTTATGAATACATTTTGGCTTATTTACTTCACAACCTGGTCTCCAAATCCGGCAGAGCTTTTCATTTGAACTTGCAAATTGCTGCATGAAATTTACATATTCCTTTAACTACATAATAAGTATCTATCCCTGTTATACAAATTGGGGCTAATTCTTCAGGTTAGAGTCTTTGTCATCCAAATTTAATTATGCCATATTTATCCATAGTGCTTATCGTTTGGGGGTAGGAACCAAAACTAGAAAAGCAAAAGAAGAGTTCCTATCAATACACAGTGAAACTCAATTTTCTCACATACACCACCTCACTTTTCATCTTTGCATGAAAGCTGGAAAATGAATTATCCGGAGACCCCCAGGGCCCCTAACCTATTAGGAAGGCTGAAGTCTGGCAACCCCAGCAGGTCAGGTTGCTATCTTCTCTAAAGGCCACAAGAAAGAGCACTGGGGAATGGTCCCAGGGGAGAATGGAGTGTTCATGGCATCTCCCATCCATTTGCTTATCCACAAATCAAAGGCTCCCTGCAAATTTCCTTACTGGCATAGAAAGCTGAGTTTATAGTCTCTAAGAGTCTATGCAAAGATTGAGAGATGCTCTAGGATAAAAGCAAAGGTGTGGTAAGACCCCAAAAATGTAATAATTTAAAACGAGTTAAAATAGCCTAAGACAAAGAATAAGAAGGTGGGTAAGAAGGGAGAATTTTTCAGTTAAAATCTGGCAGAACAAAACTACAATGAAAAAAAACTTGGTGGCCTGAGTAAAGAGCAAAACCAAAGCATTTTATAAAGGAGCAGAGGTCTCGTTTCTAAGGTTTGAAAGGTAAGGGTGAATCGGGAACTGCCTGTAGCTGGAGTACTTCTGAGAAAACGATGCAGCACGCCCAGGAGGGCCTTTTCCACCGGTTTCAGGTGGTTAGCAATCTTTCAGGAAGGAGGCATGATGCCTGTGTTTTCAATGCACTCCTATAACATTTACTCTCAATTTTCCATGCAACCAAATCCTACCGTTTTTATTTATTTTTTAATGTTTATTTATTTTTGAGAGAGAGAGAGAGAGAGAGAGAGAGAGAGAGAGAGAGAGAGAGAGAGAGAGAAAGCACGTGTGGGCATGTGGGGGAGGGGCAGAGAGAGAGGGAGGGAGACGAGCAGGTTCTGCACTGACAGGGCTCGAACTCACAAACTGTACAAACCATGACATCATGACCTGAGCTGAAGTTGGATGCTTAATTGAGCCACCCAGGTGCCCATTATTTATTTTTAAATGTTTGTGTGTGTGTGTGTGTGTGTGTGTGTGTGTGTGTGAGAGAGAGAGAGAGAGAGAGAGAGAGAGAGAGAGATCGAATGGGGCTCTATCTCAGGAACTGCGAGACCATGACCTGAGCTGAAATCAAGAGTCGGACACTTAACCAACTGAGCCACCCAGGTGCCCCCATATCCTCCCATTTTTCCAAGTCTGTGCACTTCTTCTGTAGACACTGAGGGCAAGAAGTCTATTTTATGCTTTTTCCTTATCGTCCTACAAACCCCAACCTATATAGTTCCTAAAATAATGTGCATGCTTCTTAGGTGAAAATGGAATTTCTTCGTTCTATAGGCTAAATCATGTATAATTTCCGTATATTCTCTAGATACTAGAGGACAATATGGAAGTCCTTTCTGTGTTTAAGGGAAAGTGAACAAAACAAGAGATTGGAGTAGTAAAAAATTGTAACCGGAGAGGGAAGAGAGATCACAAGCCAGAAACAGACAGAAGCTTTCAAGTATAGAATTAGTAACTGAAGAGATGTTTTGCCTGAACAGTTTTGCCAGGATTTGAGTCTAGAAACACTTCACTGAGGCACATTTTCTTTACGTTTCTTATATTTCTATTCCTAGACAAATTGTTCTTTTTCGTTTTTAATTTCTTGGGAAGGTGCTAAGGCAGACAATTCTGGAGTACTCTGGAAAGGAGTACTTGGTGAAAACAGGAAGAAGACAAATCATGGGAAAGGCAGTCTTCAAGCTGAATAAACCAGTAATTCATCACTTCTCAGCTGGGTTCTGAGAGGTACGACATAGGAGTCCCTATGAAACCATCACCCACCTGAATTAAGAACAAAAATGAAAAACCCTACTGCCCATGTGCTGGCTCACATTTCTAACACACTCTCTGGGCTTTTTAGCACCGGTACTAAACCCTTTTGGGATAGTGACAGGGCTCGCTTCAGATAATGGTGTCCTTGACCACAACATGATTCGAGCAGTTCTTTGGCAAACTGTTTTAGTGTGAAACATGGTTTTCACAGAGCAAGTGGGCATGGGGCAGGGTAGAGTGTGGGGCTGCTGATGCAGAATGTAGTCAGCTGATCAAACCTGGCTCATTGGAAGGCCACAGGGCTATACTATTCTACTGCATGTACCCGAGAGTTTAATATCCGATTTAGGAGTCTAAGAAATAAGAATTCCAGTGGAAAGGCAGCATTGCAAATCCAGAGTACCTCCAGAGTTGAAAACAGATCAGGACTCACCAGGATGCAGTGTGCTTCCTTCTTCCCCCCCGACCACACCCCCCCCCCCCCCAACCCCATGCAACATACACCCAGAGGAACTTTGGCTCAGACAGACCCAGGAGGCCCCTTGGGAGACAGGACCGACAATCCTGCTCTGCAACCCCCCCTGCCCCGCCCACCACACACGGCTTGTTTTGCCATCACCAGCTTTCGTCTGGAGATGTGGATTCCCAAGCGGTCCTGCCCAGCGGCTCCTCAAGAACGAACCAGGGGCAGTATTCCCACTGCTTTCCTACTCACTAGCACATCCAAATGCAGTTTGAGAAGCCAGAAACAAAAAACTGACTTTCAAAGGCCAGTGTTGTTGCTTAAAAAATGAAATCTCAATTTATTGCTTTGAAGCATTTTTTACCGGGGTGCCTGGGTGGCTCAGTCAGTTAAGTGTCCAACTTCGGCTCAGGTCATGGTCTCACAGTTCTTGAGTTCGAGCCCTGCGTGAGGCTCTGTGCTGACAACTCAGAGCCTGAAACCTGCTTCAGATTCTGTGTCTCCCTTTCTGTCTCTCTGCCCCTCCCGTGCTAGCGCTTTGCGTCTCTTTCTCTCAAAAATAAACATCAAAAAAATTAAAAAAAAAATTCTTAACCTTCTGTGCATAGATGGTTAATGACTCTGTAACTGTTACTTGAGCGTTTGTGTCTGGCCATTTGTCCAATCAAGAAACGCATTTTGAATGGCTCTTAGGTGTGAGGTGCTGATTCACTGCAACGAGTGGCCTCCAGGGGAATGGTCCTGGAGGTTTTCACTCCAAAAGGAAAGAAGGTATTTTCCGTTTTCCTAAGGACCCCAAGGAAGGAGGAAAGGGGCTCCAGCTGAGGAGCAGAGATGGGACTGGAGGTGGCGGGAGCATCATCACAATCCACCTTGGTTAGTTCCCAGGCTCACGGGGAAGTGCAGAAGCATGGGAAGGAACAAACCCTCTCCCTTAAGGATGAAGAAACGACTGCTCAAATGGTGAAATTAACCTAGCTCACACAGTGAGCGGTGGGGCGGGTTTCAGAGCTTTGCCCATTTGCTTTCCAGGCCCTGCGGGAGAGCTGAACTCCATGGGATTGAACTCAAGCAGCTGAGCGGCCTTGGCCAAGCCAATGAACCTCTCTAGGCCTCCTTCCGGCTCTGAATCAGCATTGCGGTTAGGGCATCAGCCTTGGCAGGCCCTGATAAGGCTGTGACTTGACTCTTTGTTCTCCACGGCCTTGATAACAGATGGAAATAAAACTCTCACAGGCGGCAGGCACCGGTCTTATCCTCCAGGTCGATGCCCATTTGTCAAAAATTCCGCAAAAGTTGCATTCCTATTAGCGGGCCCTCAACATAGCTTCATTCATTGTTTGACACACAAAATTTACGACATCTGTTGGAGGAACAGAGCTCTGAAAACCCTCAATGTCAAAAAGTATACATAATGGAAGGTACACTTCTTGCACCGCCTGACATCTCGAATATTTTCCCAAAACCTCCTGTCTCCAATTCTGGAAATGATGGCTCCCTGAACACCCCGGGACTTTTTGTTTTGATTGGAGAATTCAGACTTTTTTCCTCCCCCTGTATGTACATCTGACTGCAGATTTTAAAACAAAATCACATCTACAAATAGTGTTGACAAGTTGAAAAAATGGCTAACATGCACTCAAATGTTTGTTCAATTAAAAAGCCTTTTTTTCCCCCCCTGGAGGGGGAAAAAAAAAAATCAGGCCCAAAGTATTAAACTCTGGAGGATACATACCAGCATACTCAAAAATTAGATTTTCTTTCTGCTAAGGACATCTCCAGGAGCAGTAATAAGTAGAGGAATTGTTCTCTTCAATGCCAGCCTCAAAAAGCTCAGACTGTGTCCAGAAAGCAACAGTTTGCACAACTCTCATTGTAACTTTAAACATTTTTGGGAGATGCTTATTTCTTACTTGTAGCCCTTTTTCTGTGGAGAGCCACCTTGCTTTACCTGAACAAGGCACGTTTTCCAACTTCTCATTCTGAAATCCGGGCCTGTTAATGGAATTTAGGGTATGAATCTTGAACTATTTCTCCGTACTTCGTGGTTTTCTAAGCAGTGACCATACTGGCTTCCAGCCTCGGTGTGTCCACACTGAAGAGCCCTCATTTTTCTCCTGACCTCACAGGGGTGGCGTGTTCCGGGATTATCACATTGGAACAGACCCAAGGTGAGTGCCATGTGGAGACAGGGTGTTCCCCCCTATCAGAAAGATCAGGTGATAATTCTTTGAATTGGTGAATAAGTTGAATAATTAATGCCTCATTAATTATTTCAGCCGATCCCTGAAAGCCAGGAAGTTAGGCAGTAAACCACTCACTAGGGGTCGTGTCGGCCAGAGAGCTGACCCCGCATACACCTTCCCCGTATCCTCCTTCCCCAACCGTATTTGCGGCTTCGTCTGTTTCTAGCTACGTCTGGCAGTTGATCTTCTTCTGCCCTAAAGCATCTAAAACAAGTGGAAGAATCCAAACAGGGCTCTGGAGTCACACAGGCCCGAATCTGAAGCCAGGACCCCCTCCTTGTGAGCTATGGGACCGTGTGTAGTTTCATGGACTCTCCAAGCCTCGGGTTTTGTGTAAATAAAGCAGGGACCGATGTGAAGCTGAAGTAACACTCAGAAGGCACGTTAGTACAGGTTCTGGCAAGCGGTATCTTAGAAAGGAATTAGTAACCATCACCATCTGGAGCAAAGTTTAGCGTTGCCCCAGCCTTACCAAGTCCGGTATCAAATCTGCTCTGCGGTGGTCCCTGGAGCACATGTGGCATGACTAGGGCGGCAGCGGCTAATGGTTATCAAGCACGTCCTGCATTCTGTGTTACGTACTTTACTACAAAGGTGACACATTCCAGTCCCATGTAATATCCTAGGAGCTAGGTGAGACTCTCTACTCCACTTGATTGATGAAGAATCTCAGATTTAGGGACTTGACGAGGCTAGGCAGCTAGGAAAGGTCAAGCCAGACCTGGCTCCCAAAGTGAAAGGGTGCTGGGTTCAGGAAAGGCCGCTGGGACTACAGTGAGGCAGAGAGGCCTTCTTGGTCTTGCTGAGGATGGGCAGGGGTGAGCCTAGGGGCGGTGAAGACGAGGGGAATTTGAGACCCAAAGAGTTTCTTTGCCTTACACACCCTTTCTGTGGAGAGAAAATACCTGATCAAAGAACTTGAAAGAAGAGCTACAGATACACTTCATACTTTTCAATGAAAATATAATCTGTCATCCAAATCCGTTTCCGTTTATTTCCATCCTCCCATGTTTGCTTTCCAAGAGAACGTCCTTTTCCGCCCTGCAGCACAAGTTTGGCCAACTAATAGTGTTCGTAATCTTTCGTTTGCTGTGAGTCTTCAGGAGCGACCTGTGATATTTTCAGTTTCCAAGTCCAAAATGACGAAGATGTATTGGAGTTTAGAACTCAAGACAAGTGAGAAAGCAGAAAATCACAAAGACCCTTTACAGCAATATTTTTTCGAGTCACACTGCTGGGGGACAAGGGCACACTTGGTGCATTCACTCACTATGTGCTGGTGTATGTGCCATCGCTAGGGACTTAGCTAAGACTTGAGGAAAACCCCCTGAACCACTACAGTCACTGCAAAAGCCTTTATGTATGTGCAGACATATGACCACATCATGGAGGAAGCCTTTTCTGGATGGGGTCTTTCCTGCTGGGTTCTAACTCTAACAGACCAAAAGGATGCTGCCTCGAGAGCTTCTGGAAGGGTAACACTCAGAATTTGGTTTCCCCCAATCTTTGGGATACTGTTTTACGAAACCATTCATGAGGGAAGGTAGGTCGACCACACCATCTAAAGTTCACCCAGTAAAAACATACAAATGACAGGACCACCAAATTTAGAAAATGTCCTACAATGTGCATTTTATTCCATACCATTATACAATGTTTACATATAGTTATAACTCTTAAGAAAATGATTTTTCTTTACCAATTGTACGTAGTGCCTAAATCTTTCACTTGAACATGGAGAAATGGAGAGTGGAAGTCCACATCGAATGCTATCCTACAAGTTGTAATGAGCCGCAGGTGTGCCAATGAGAAGGCCCTAGAAGTCTTAAAAGAGCAGCGTGCCTTACAAACCCTTGGCGTTAGTGAATTCAGGCATACCGGATCCGCAGTCTCATCTCATAATAAAACTCAAGACAAAATAAATTAGTGTCGGACAGGATTCTAAATTGTACAATATTGAACGAAAGACCACAGTGGGACCTTTTGTTTAAAGTAGCACCAATCCACACCTGATTGCGTTTTCAACATTAACCTTCCTGTTGATACATCGTTGGCACTTTGAGTGGAAATCTTTCTGCTTTAGTGAGGATTCCTAGACTGGCTGAGTATACTGTGTTGCAAAACTCTCTACTAAGTGTGGCAACGTCAACCCGGGAAATGGCACATTTAAGTCATTACGGCCCTGCCATGGGCTCGCCTTGTCTGTGTGTATGTGTGTGTTTTCCCCACCCCCTGACCTAGCTGGTATCTTGTGGATGTTTCTGTGACAGTGTAAAAGTAAATAAAAATGCGTTTAAGGGGTTTCATGGTAAGCGTGGTGTTTCAAAACAACAACAAAACGACATGAAAGAGTGTGGTCGCAGCTAAGGAGGGTTCACATGTTGTTTAACTCCAGTAAAGTCTGATCCAGCATCTGGTGCATACTAAGGTTTTCTTCTTTGGCATGAGCCACTTTCTCTGTGATGGGATTAGAAAATTAAGTCATGAATAGTTGCACTTTGGACACAGAGGCGGTTTGTACATTTAGGCAGGCAAACATCAGTCACAAACAAAGATGAGATGATTAGGACAAGGCATGCTTGTAAGATACTGCTCATTTCCAGACAAGGACCTACAAAGGGAGAAGACATCTCTGACCGAAAGGGACTAGAGGCACAGCAGGTTCTCACAGAGCAGTCAGGGGAACCTCCACCAACAGGCCACTCTGAACAGAGCATGGGTGGGGCTTGGTGAAGGTCCCCCGGCCATATGCCACGGGGACAGCGACGGTGCTTGCAGCACTCAAGTTACTTATGGCAGACATTTCTGAGTTACAGGCAGTTAAAGATCTGGGAGCTGTGTTTAACACAGAAGACAGAGATGATATAAGTAGATATTCTGACAACTTTTAAAATGATTTATTTCTGTTGCTCATTAAAAAAAAATATCCAAGTTTCATGCACACTTCAGTAGGACATTCTCTTACTATTCTTATATTTATTATTAGCATGACATTCTCACCAGATTCCAACAACACCATTAGACGGAATAAAAGCATACCTTTTAGACAATCAGGGACTTCTGACATGAGCTCCTGTTTTCAAAAGCTATTTTGCCCAAGCATAGGTACATTTAATCAAACGCTATACCAGATATTAAGAAGTTAGGAATATGAATATGTAATAGCAATATATATATTATATATTGCATCATATATAATATGTATACGTATATAGTTACACACTCCTTGGCTTTGGCTTTCTAACTTAGGCAGAACTCATACTCTGTGGGAAACAGAAAACAATTTTTGGTCCCCATTCTGTATCAGTTCAAACAAGAACTGCGATTGCTGAATTGATTGTTATAAATATTTGATCCATATACATACACATAACTTTACCATAAAAGCAGTTTTGGGTCTAAAGAGAACTTAATTATTCCAGATTATAAGAGGAAGAAAGACGCAGATGAAGCCAGCCTTTCTGCTAACTCCCTCCATGTACGATTCTGCAGAGAGCAAGTGCTGTCGGCCCTATTAGTTGAAGGCATGGCAATCCTGGACTTCCTGCCCATGGGCTCCATTCCTAGAATTCAGCCCAAGTTCTTTCCCACTTAAGTTTAATCCTCATTCAGGGCCAGCTTTAGTTGGTTAGTTAGGCGGCGGTTTTGCTCAAGTTGCTGGTAGAGTTGATCTGTACAGGTCAGCAAGCAGGTTAGCAGAAGAGAAGAGGCAGAAGGAAGACAGGTTAGCCAGACGTGGTGAAAGAGTTAACAGAGATCCCTCAGGTCACCTGCCGAGCAGCTCACCCTTACGCGGTGGTGGTCGTCTGTCCCGTGCTCAGGAAGGATGGGTGGGAAAGGCCTGATAGACTCAGAACGAGCCAGGATTTCTCTCTTGGTGGCCAGGGAGGGAAAGGGAGTGACAGGGGCAAGAAAGAGAGAGGGGGAATGTTCCTCTTGCAACTTACTAAAACCCCTAGGTGAACGGAGCTGAATGCAGTTCCTGGCAACAGCCTGAGGAGCCAAGGCAGGGGGTCATGGTGGAGATCTTACAGTGAAACTTGAACCCGCCCATTTTGCCCACCTCTTTCTGGAACCCCTTTCACTTGTGCTCCAGGGACTGGCTCTCCTTTCAGGCAGAACCAGGAGGGCGGCCCCCCCCCCCCCGCCCCCCCCCCCCCCCGCTGCCTGTGCACTCAGCTCTTAAAATGCAGAACTAAGCTCCCTGCCGGTCCCCCAATCACCACCATACAGGGTGCACTCTGACCTCTCGTTGTTTTGACACAGGGTGCTACACTACTCAAACAGCACAACAACAAACCCGTGTCTCCACGCACAAGTGACGTAAAATTCATTTGCCGACTTCTTGAAGAGAATGGTGTTCGTGTGTGGCGCGAGATGGAGGCGTACAGCACGGACAAGACCTCAAACATCCACCAGGCCACCGGCACAGCATCAGTTTTACACACTGGCGTCTAATCTGCTCATGCGCTAGGGAGGCCAACTACAGGTGTCAGTCTGTATCTGATGGCCCAGGGGATGCCCCCAAAATGACAAGAACCTGGCATTTACCATGAAAAGTTGGAGGAGATACGACTGGTTCGAATGACAGTGACAACCTGGACCCAGAAATTCTACCGACCGATCTCGAAAAGCTGACAATCCTAACCCCAGGGAGAATGAACCCATCCAGCCTCTGGGAGTGTCGGGAAATTAATCAGTTCTTATGTCAGCTTTCTCTGAGAAGTGACAGAAGATGGGGAAGATGCTAGGTTGCACTATGCTTTCTAGCTTAGAGTGTCTGCTACTTTGTCCTCTTTGCTCATCCTCATTTTCTGGATATTCAAAACCCCGGTCAAATGTCACCTCCTCCAGGTAGCTCCAAACATACACCATCTAGGAGTTTGGGCTCTCTTCACTCCTCTACCTTCCAGCAAAATGGCCAGCTCATCGAGGGCAAAGAACATTTTGGGCTCAGCTCTTCACCACCTCTCCGCTGCCTTCCACAGTGTCCTGCAAAGGACACATGCTTGGGGGTTGCAAATTTAAACCCCACTGGCAATATTACTGCTAATGCAGGGGGGCAATCGCCACGGGCAGGCAGGTTTGGCCAAGCTGGAATAAAAGAACTTTGGAGAAACCCTAGAGAATCCAGAAGGTCAATGTAAATTCAGCTTAAATGACAGCTGTCCCTCCACATCCCCCTCTGGGCCTGCTCCACTTCAGCTGTCATGGAGCTGCCATGCCTGGGTAGACTGGGGGCAGGAACCAGAAGTGGTTTTACATTCGCAAGTATTTTCTGCTCCTGTCCTACCTCCCAGATGTCTGGAGCCTCTAGTGCCCAGACTCAGGAATGCTTTCTGTTTGGTCCAACCAGGTTCTTGAAGCGGCTGCAGCTATGGCCTGACTCTTTGAACTAGAAACCTGGACGCCGGCAATTTCTTGACAGAATCAAGGTGCTATTTCTCCTTTCGTGCACCCCTACCTCCTGGGGCTACTCCAGATTTGCCTTCCCAATGCATCATTTTCCCGTTTCTCCTTGTAGAATGTGCTTACACAAAGTATGAAAGTCTCTGCAAAGTTTCCCCCCCACCCCCAAAACAGATGTGCCTCCAGAATTAACTACACATCTGCTCAGCAGAACTTGGAGACCTGTCATTTTGTCTATAGCAGGGAGTAGGGGCACTCAGAGAAGGGCCCCCTTCTATTACTAGGAAGTTAAAAAAATATATGACAGGAATCACGGTCAAAAGCAGACCCAAGGAGCTTTAGGGGGAAAAATCCACGAAATTATAGGCGGCTTTTTTACACTCTCAAGGGAGAGACACTGACTTCCAGATTCCAAATTTTAAAAAGTCTACTACACCAGTATTAAAATGTTTTAATTTATGGCCCTCTTAAAGAGTATTTTTTCTCTACTCTGATGTCTTTGTGGAGCAATTGACAATGTTTTCAGTTTGTCTACATTTGAGTATAGGGGTATATGTCAACACTCTCAGGCTAACAAAAACAGATCAAGATCACTCACGTTTAAAACACAGGAGAAATAGAGCCAGACTGCTGAGCTGCAGAAATGTTGGGAATTAAGAAACAAAAATCCACATCATTTTAAAGTTCTAATTTTGCAATTTCTTTTAAAATCACTTAACCATTGGCACGCCTGGGTGGCTCAGTTGGTTGGGCCACCAACTTCAGCTAAGGTCATGATCTCTCAGATTTTGAGTTTGAGCCACGTGTTGGCTTTGTGCTGACAGCTCAGGGCCTGGAGCCTGCTTCAGGTTCTGTCTCTCCCCCTCTCTCTACGCCTCCCCTGCTCACGCTCTTTATCTGTCTGAGCATTTTTTAAAAGTCCAGTGAGGAACTAGTGCTTTACCAACTTTTAACATTCATGTTCAGAATGAAAAAAAAAAAAAAGGGTAGCAGCCAAAACTAAGCCTCCTATTTATTATTTATAATAAATAAACGTTAAAAAAAAACTTTAATCACTTAACCATTGTTTTTAAAGTAAAAATAGCGAAGCCTAAATAAAATATAACTGTATTCTGGGGCACCTGGGTGGCTCAGTCAGTTAAGCGTCTCTTGATTTCAGCGCAGGTTATGATCTCACCGTTCGTGAGTCCCAGCCCTGCGCTGGGCTCTGTGCTAACAGCATGGAGCCTGCTTGGGATATTCTCTCTCTCTCTCTGTCTCTCCCCATTCCCCACTCACACTCTCTCAAAATAAATAAACTTAAAAAAAAAAAAAACAACTGTATTCTGAACAATTTCCACTAACTACACTGGCAAAAAAAGAACCAACCCTAATGGTTATACTTTAATAACAACTACAAATGAAAAAAAAAAAACTGCTATTATCACAAAGATTATGTATGCACTACTCCTCCTAAAGAATACAAGAGGTCCTTACGGGCACAAAAATGAATCTTGACTTAAATGTAACCATATGTAGAAAACTTAAGATGTCATCTCGTGATCTAAATGAAGGTGGCTAAGTAATGAATATACTTTTTAAAATCTTTAACTGTTCTTTGTGCTGTAAAGGAGGATCAACAATAATCTCAATAACATCGGCTCCAAGCTCCAGTATGTGAAGTCCCAGCAGTGTGGGACGGCTGTGGAGCCTTCGGCAGAGCCTTGTGTTAGTTAGCTGCAGCCCCACGAACAGGGCCAACTCAGCACTGACACATCTAACTACACCTCTGGCAGAGGAAGGCACGGCTCAAGGCACACCTGCCACTCCAACAAGCAATGTCCCCCGGCGGGTTCTCAGTGAGGACTACACACCAGCACCACCACCATCTCAACAAAACAAAACACCCCACTCTTTAATCTTTGGAAACCAAAACTCTGAGAGGGACCCATGCTTGAGCATTTTTTAAAAGCCCAGGGAGGAACTAGTGCTTTACCAACTTTTAACATTCATGCTCAGAATGAAAAAAAAAAAAGGGTAGCAGCCAAAACTAAGCCTCCTATGTGTGAAGCAGATTTGTAGCTTTATTTACCATTTAGTTTTGTTGAAACTGAAATGTCAATAAATAAGAAGTAAAAAGAATAGCAAACAGAAATAGCTTACACAGTGTTTATTTTACACTGAAATGAGGAGCTTCTGTACAATGGAAAGCAGTGTGCCTGGCTCTCAGGCAGGATGCTAAAAGAATGAGCCAGGTCAGATGGAGAACAGACAAACCGCAGAGCTCAGAGAGGTGGGACAGCCAGCTTGATGAAGGGGTCTCAGGAGAAGTGAAGCAAAGAAACTTATCTGCATGAGGAGAAAAGGTGGGAGAAAAAGAAAAAAAGTGGCACAATGGAAAAAAGGAAAAGCAAACTAACAGATGAGAGCAGCGCTTGAAACCCAGGCAGGAAGCAGACATGCAAAACCCACTGCCAGCCGCACCTGCAGGAGGATGTCCCTCCTCGCCCACCCGTGTCTGGACCCAAGGCCAGCACAGGCCCCTCTGGGTGACGGTCCATCGTCAAGAAGGCCCATGAGTAGAATTCAAAAACAGGTTTTAAGCTAACTCACCTTTCAGAATATTTGAGCATTCTTGATGCCACAAATTTTCCCTATAGAATCACCACATTTTAGCACCAGAAAAGACCTCGAGACAGATGTGCTGATTCACCCCCGCATTTACAAACGAAGGAAGAGAGGATGGAATTCTCTCTGCTTTCCACGGTGACAGTCACGTCTCTAATGGTGATGTGGAAATTCTATAGCCTGTAAGGCAGCAGGCACATGCCACACTCTTTACGCCACCATGTTCGTACACGGGTGGGTCTGAAATTTCCAGCTTATGTGGAATTCAGCGCTATATTATTAGAATGAAGAGAACGCTCTGTGGAACACTCCAAGTTAGAATTTAGAGAGGCAGAAGAAGTGTAACGCTTAGGTTGGGTTAGCAATACGTGGATTAGTTGTGTATGATCGAAGTTCGCATGTGAACAAGGTATCTACTCTCTCACTGCCTCACACAGTTAAAGGTGAGCCATTAACTGCTTAACTCATACTGTGTAATCGGTGTCTTGTATCCCAGTTCTTTGACACCAGCTGTGGTGTTCACTGTGAATATTTCAATGCCTTTTATTTAAACACAGAGAATTAAAGCCTCGGTTATTCAGCAGATGAACCATTTCTCTCCAGAATTCTTACAGGTGAGGAAGAGATCATCTCTCAACCATTCCCTAGGCTGTACTGGATCAATCTCCTCTCAGATCCTCAGTAACCAGACACTTGAGGGTTCCTTAAGTGTACATTTCTTTTACCAAAAATGATCCTATTGTATTTAATCGAATCTCGGGAAACCGATCTTTGATATTTCCGGGGAAGCTCCTGCACCACTGCGTAGCCTTCTAGTTTTACTTGAGCCTAGTTTAATTTCCTAAAAGGGTAGTGCTCAAGCCATTCGTATTTCAGTTCACTGCTTGGTGGGGACAATCTAGCTCAGAGATCATGAAATAAACACATTCTGATGGGAAAATGATGTGTATAGACTGACTTAATCTACTCGGCTCTTCTATTAGTAGAATGTGAGCAGACAATAACTATCCTAGATTATGCAGAGAGAGCAAACAGAAAGGTGTGAAGATGGAGATTCTGGAGGTACAGAAGGCAGCAGTGGTGAGTTTATCATATTAGCGTGAGGGCACGGATGTGAGCAGGCAGGGTGGATCAACATTTACATGGAAGTCATATCGTTGAGAGCGTGGTCCAGCTCCTCGCTGATGGCTTTGTACTTCAGTTTCTGAGCGTACAGCTCGTCTATGACCAGGAAGTGGAAGGCAGAGGTGCAAGGGCATGGAGAGTGATCAAGAGATGGAGGGTGAGCGAGGGTGGCATGGACACCATCCCCACACAGCAGCAAGAAAAGGGCAATGCATGAAGGAAGTGATGCCGCAGCAGGTGGCCAATGCAGGAGGCGTGCGTTTTGTTTTTAAATGAATTGAAACAAAAACAAAAAGAACAAAACCCATTAGAAAATAAAACAAGAAAGACTCAATACGAAAAATCATAACAAACAGGATTGGTTTCTCAGTAAACCATGTTATACCCTGAATACAACCACAGAAGACCGTCTCCTGGGTAGGTAATAGAATAGCTTTCCTTTCTATAGCTATATTTTAATTCCACTGGAGTGGTCAGCCATCTGCAACTCTCAACAGTGGAAAAAATTCCCAAGGGCAGTGTTTTGGAAGAACAATTTGTGACTCTGTAATCCTTATCTGGCTCCGCCTTCAAGCCACTGACTTCCTGACCAAACCAGACCACTGGGATGTCGGTTTCTTAGTGTCCTATGAGCTACTCCTTTGGTCTTTTCACTAAGCTACCCTGTTACTGGCCCACGAGGTTTGAAAAGCGAGGACAGCCACACCTTTATGGTGGGGCTCTTGCCAAGTCTGCAATTTAGTTTTTGTAGTGATGAAGGTTTCACACTTTGCTGCACTTTGGCAGACTATTTTACAACCACCTGTCATTCTCTCTTCTCCACTAGCCTGGATGCTTTTGCCAGCCCCTTCTGCCTTTCTTGTATATTCTATGCATTCTCCTTTCTTTCCTTTTCATAGCTGACCTTGCACGAGCCTCAGAGTTCAACATTTAGGATTTCCGTGAGACAAAGGCAGGTGTTACTAAAACAAAAACCTAAATATCTTAGGAGAGAAAGGCTTGAACATAATCTCAAAAAACAATGTCCTATTACCCCCACCCCCCCTTTCAGAATATAGAGCATTTACCAAGATATTAAGGACTTAAAACCACAAGAACCCAACTGTTACATTGAATTCACACTTGGAAGACGAGTTGTGTCTAAAAACGAATCCATGCCACTCTGACAATTAGGAGGTATCAATAAGCAGAGAATACACTAAGTCATTCTCACCTAACAACAACAAATAAACCTGCCCCACTTCTGCACAGTGTGAAGGAAAGCTGGATGGCATCTGCCCTTACAAAGAGACGTGCCTCATCTGGTGGCTAACAGTCATCTGGAGAGCAGAGGACTCAGGTCCAAGAGTTTAAGAGCCACAGAATGGAAACCCCAAAGGACAGGCAGGAAGAATGTGCAAGAGCAAAGAAGTATATCCAGGAGGATGCACTTGGATTGGCGAAGTGTTCCGCCAGGTCAGTTTTCAACCATAAGGACTAAATTAAAAACAAAACTTAAGATCTTACCTTCTAAGTCATCAATGCTTTTCTCCAATTTAGTTACTGACCTCTCCGCAAACTCAGCCCGAGTCTCAGCCTGTAATGATTCCATTTATTTTAGTCAAAATCGGGAGGTTTTACATTTCTGGGAGCTACAAATACAGGGAAAACTAGAGAATCAAAATCAAGCATAGCACCCATAAAACGGGTCTGAACACTTCAGTCAGTCACTAGCACAGCGCACTAACTCCAACACCACCTTTGAATATTCCTGACTTGGATCACCATACTTTTGAAATGAAGAAGCCCTGACCAGCTTTATACAAATGGACTCATTTAAAATCCAGTTGGCTTCATCTAAAACACTCATAGTATTACCTCCTTCAGCTTGTCAGAAAGGACCTTGATCTCTTCCTCGTATTTGTCTTCCTTCTGCGAGTACTGTAATTAGAAAGAGCATTCCAGATGTCAGGCTACAGCTCACTCTATACTCAGGTCTTCTAATACAAAGAAAGCGCCAGCCCAGCCAACAGATGTTGAGGATCCCTTAGGAGGTAACGGAGCCTCTGGTATCAAATGGCACACTACAATACATTCTCTGTTTTCTTGCCTATTGTTTTACATGGGATAAGAACAAGATAACTTAGCCATGTGGCACTTGGTTTAAATTGAATTGTTATAGACGAGTCACATACTCAACATAAAAGATGTTCTCTATTAAAAATGAGAATCTGTTATCCAATAACCATCAGGAAATCACCTCAAAATCATGCCATTTGCTAAACAATATGCTTTCGTCAGCAGGGCCTCAGAAGAGAAAAAGGATGGGTCTTTCAAGCAGCTCTTAAAAGATGCTTCTCCCCCACACCATGCTCCTGGCCTACCTTCTCAGCCTGAGCCTCCAGTGACTTCAAGTTGTTCGTCACAGTTTTCAATTCTTCTTCAAGCTCGGCACATTTGCTAATGTTTTCGATCAGAGGCAGAAAGGGTGGGAGACAAGCCCAAGGAAGGAGGAGAGAAAAAGGAGAGGGATGGGAAAAAATGAAAACCGAGTCCCAGAGAACAAAGGGCTGCCTTAAAGTAGCCAAATCATCAGGTATTAAGGAACTCAATTGTGCTGAGGACACTGCCTCCTTAAACTTGCACCAGCAGAAAGGCAGGGTGACAAAAATCCAGTAATTTTGGAGTATGATAATTTGGCTTCTTTTTGGCTGCACCAAAGAGCATTTTGAAGGAAAAACAAAGGAGTTTAAAGGACCCAAAGAAAGCACTTAAAGCAAGACAGAAGACAGCAGAGGGTGTCGTTATACCGAACGAACCAGTAGACACTGGAAGCTGAAAGGCGTCTGGGTTGCAGTTAAACCTAAAACCATACATGAGCCATCAGTACCTTATCCTCTGCAGCCATTAATGCTTTCAAGGTCTGATCCATTATTCTTAATTGTTCTTCCAGCTGTCGAACTTGGCTGTTAGTGGACACAGGAAATGCACAAGGCCATTCTCAAAATCAGTGTGCAGGTAAGGCATGCAGTGATACACGCATTCATACAGACACCCCACACAAGTCCTCCGTGTTCCGTGCTCGCAGCTCATCCATGTCAGATGAGCACAGGAGGAGCCTGGAGCTGAAACAGGTCAATGTGCAGCTGCCAGAAGGTCATGCTGTTTAGTCACTGCTCTGTAGCACCCCACACACAGCAGACCGGCACCGGGCCCGCTTACCTTTCTGAGAGCTCAGCCCGCTCCTCCGCACGTTCCAGGTCACTCTCAATGATGACCAGCTTACGGGCCACCTGTAGCAGGACAAACACAACACACACACACACACACATACCATGGGGCCAGCAAGCTTTGAGTATGGGGGCAGGACACGGAGGTGGGTACTGGCCCCACCGGCCCCTAGAAGTTCTTATCGACAAATGAGATGACCCTCTTTCCCGTGGATGGTAGAGAAGCAACTCGCTACCCGGAGGGCCAGGGGAGAGCAGACCAGAGGCTTCTGCTCACAAAGACTCAGAGTCGCTCGTTTGGGGGAGGCAGTCTGATTTTAAGTCTGACTCAGGTGAAGTCCATTTAATTATAGGGCAGCCAGCCCAAGTGTGGAGGAAGGGAGAGAGAGGAAATTCACCATCTTGAAAATAGCAGAATGGTGAGACGAGATGCATCCGATGCTGTGAAGGTGGGGGCTGCCAAAAACCACTGAAAATAATCCTGAGAACTCTATCAATTTAGAGCTCTGTACCTCAACCTCCTCTTTGTGGAGGAGGTTAAAAATGACAACAGGATACCAAGAGAAGCTAACTTGAGATGAGCTGGTAAGATGACTAATGGAGTCAACTCTGTATTTAGCAGAGGAAAGAACCTGAGAGCTTCAAAGGGATCCTTTGAAGCATTTCAAAAGTAGCAGGCATAGTGTAACCTGGAAGTAATAATAGTAATAACGATGGTGGTAAATAACAATAATAGAAAAAAGGTGTGTCAATGCCATTTCAAGACAGCCGTGACACATTAAGATAAAACTAAGGCAACAGTCATGTTAGCTCTGTTATCACAGGAAGTTGTTCTCATGGAGACATGACCAGAAACTGATTCACCTGTGAACCTATCTTGATAACAGGATTCTACCACCTTGAAAAGAGAGGACACATTGAAAAGGGCCTCTTGAATCTACGCGGACTTTAGTGCATGGACTGTGTCCCTATGCTGCCTGAACTGGATCATGTTAGGTGAATCACACCAGGAAGAGCCGCCTGCACGGTGACAGTATGAGAGGTTCTTTCCACAAGTGAGGCCCAACTCTCCTCTCTCCTGGCCAAAGGTCTTTTGTCCTTGCCTGAGGGCTGCACAGCTGGGATATCACAGGGGAAGCTTTGGTCTTTCTCAGTGCTTTCTCAGCCCGGCTTCATGATAAAGACTGGGATGCCTTAGCAGGATCAAATAAGAACTGTTTTCTGGAGACAAAGGGAATCTGCTTCTCAAAACCACCCATTTCCACCAAGGAAGCAGATCGTTTCACTAAAGAACGCGAGGCTGTAAGCACTGCTTCCTGGCCCCCACCAAGGCCAATGCAGGGGAGTCTGTGAGGCTTTGGGCCCCAAGATCTGACCTCTTCATACTTGCGGTCGGCATCTTCAGCAATGTGCTTGGCCTCTTTCAGTTGGATCTCCTGAATTTCCATTTTCTCCTCATCCTTTTGGGCTCGACTTTCAATGACTTTCATGCCTCTGAAAAGGAAGACAAGCAGAAGACCCAAGGTTTAGAGGAGACCTCCGTGAACCCACACTGCGCTGCACTGGTCTGTGAGGCTTGGTGTAACTGGCAGACCAAAATAGAGCACAGGGTAGCTTTTATTTTCCAAACCATGAAGCAAGAGTTTCCAGAGCTGAAGGAAGGAAAAGACATACACTTCTCTGTTTGTTGTGAACGAAACCTCACACTTTCGATACTGGTGAAGCTATCCAGGGATCTAACGTTAAATGAAAGGTACCACGTCAGGATCCTGCTTGAAACTGGGAAGCATGGAAACAGGAAAAGCCAACATGCTTTACTTGCTATATAAATAATGAGATTTCTTCCTAGTTAGAACAAAAACAAATCTGTCTTCGCGTACTTCTTCCTACAAAGAAGGTAGCTGTTCTCACCCCATCAGTCACAAACGTAAACATTAGACCGAACCATGTGACGCTGCTGACACTTGACTATGTCAGACCTACAAAAATGACAACTTCATATGGGTCGACCTAATACTTTAGATGAAAAACTGTGAGTTTTGCCTTTAAGAGAATTCTTACATAATAGAGGTGTTGACAGAGAGATTGATGCCATCGTCCGTGCTGTCTCTGGATCTCACAGTGTTAAGTTTTCGAAAATGTAAATTGTTGTGGGATGTATTACAGTTTTATGGAATAAGTCATCTTAAAATGGGATTCATTAAAAAAATAAAAATAAAATAAAATAAAATAAAATGGGATTCGTTTACCAAAATCTAAGTAAGCAGTTCAGATGATGAAGTACTACAGTGTGTATCAGAAGACTAAAATTCTTGGCTTGTCTATAAATCCGCCGTGAGACTTTGGGCAGGCCACATCAACTTCTGAGCCCTCGTCTTCTCATTTGTAAAAAGAGGGGAGTGGGGTAAGTGATCTCTGAATTCCTTTTTTTCCCTACAAAGTCTAACATTGCCAGATTGCTTTTTACGTTTACTGGCAAGTATATTTTAGGAAGAATCAGCCACAAAACCACTGACATGTGTGCACGGTAAAAGATGATGAGTCATCTTAAGGAATTCCAAAACTCTTGGTTAGGGAAGAAACAATAAGCAGCAGTGAATAAGGAGCTGGAAACTTCAACTTAAATGCTTCTTTAATCTTCAAGGCTGAAATCACTCTTTACCCATGGTGGCAGGGTGCTCACTTCTATCGGAGTGAGTGGACAGAAACTCACTTCTATCGGAGAAGGAGAAATGGAAAGAATGACGGATTGCCTTCACCTGCCCAGGCCACAGCACCGATGCACACTCCCAGTGTTCTGAGCCACCACATTACTCTGTCATGCTTCCAAGCAGGAGAACTCTCCAGTTCAGTCTTTCTTGGAACGCTTCTGTGCAATATGAATACATTAACTTGAGCAGTTGAACAACTTCTAGAATACACGGAGTTGTGCTGGGCTATATGGCCATGGTATTCCTTTACTACCACAAAACTGAATCTTGGAGTAATAATCAGGTGGAGCCAGGTTACAGGGAGTGGGTTCTGAATACACGAGTATCCGACTATATTTACATGTGCACCAGTATCTTACCAACATTACTAAGTCCAAAACAATTTACTTTTGAAGATAATATTTCTGTTTTATCTGTGCTTCCTCTTCCACCAATTTGCTGGGTTACTTGACAACTGATAGTCCATGGTTCATTTATCTGGGCCCAGTCTCCTTGGCTTATTTTAAATAAAGTTTATCTTTTGGAAATGTCTAACTGCTCTGCAGTCAGCAAGAATGAAAGAACCAATAGTCATCCCTAGAATTTCTCATTTAAAGGTCCATCTCCCTCTCTGGACGATGAGCTCTATGAAGGCAGGAATAGGAGCTCTTTCTTCTTTGTAACCTTGGGATTTCAAACAGTGCTTTGTACACAGGGGCTCCACTAACGTTAAAGGAACAAACCTAGTAAAGTTATACCTGGGATCAACTGAGGAGACGATCCCACCAAGGCACTGTAAAATTGTGAAGCCCCAAAGATCAGAGAAGCCCTCCTGTTCCACCCGGAGGAGAGGCCTGTGCAGAAAGGTGGACTGGGAGAGGCACCCTCACCTCTCACTCTCATCTGCTGCCTTCTCGGCCTCCTCCAGCTTCTGCAAAGCTGTTGCCAGTCGCTCCTGGGCACGATCCAACTCTTCCTCAACCAGCTGGATGCGTCTGTTCAGAGAAGCTACATCGGCTTCAGCCTAGGCAGAGACAGTGAAAGGCATTTCAGACTGGGAGAGAAAGTGAGGGCACTGCCTACAGGAAGTGGCTGAGTCAGAAACACCGATTTCTGACAGGAAGCCTGGCCGTGTGGTGAGCTACCTCTAAGTGCATTACACACCCTGGTCAAGTCCAGAGTTCTCGAAGACACTGCTACATTGATTTATATAGTGAACGTCCACACTCGCGTGTGTTAAGTCCACACGCACCATTCTCAGTGGAGAGAGGGACCGTTACCAAGTGCTCTCTCACTTGGTTCCTTTCTTCCACAGAACTCCACAGTGGGTCCCCATGACTGCTAAAGGGGCGCTTCATTACGGCCACCTCACTCACGGGGGCTCAAGCACTGGGCAGAGACAAGACCCACCCAGGCTCCGCCACATAGGACAAGAGCAGTCCAGCCGGAAACCAGACTCAGGAGTCTGCATTCTCCTTCCTCCTGGCTACTTTCTCAAAGGAGTCTTAAAAGGAACTAAAGTATTTAAAAAGTCAGCCGTTCTAAAATATATGCCATACAGACACAACCGCCCCTCCCCCACTCCCGTTTCAGTAACCCCTTTAGGAGAACTCGGTCATATGCTGGAACAGGGCCAAGACAAATTTCCCAAGTGTTCTTGAGATAAGCTTACTGGCATTTCTTGCAAGGTTGTTACAAGAAAAGTTTCAAACTCCTTAGGAGAAAGCAGTACAGATACTATTTTTATTTAGTATCTGTATCTAAATTAGAGATGTTACTTTTTGGGGATGCAATGATTAGCTGCTATCATAAGCACTTTTTACTGTGAGCCTCAGAACACTTGCAAGTCTATGATGATCCGTTACATACACTTGCATTGGTGTTTGTTTCAATATTATGCCTGGAAGTCAAAGAGAGAACTTACTAATCAGGTACCATTTCCTCATCTGCAGCCACTGTGAATGTGTGCTTATCATGGGGTGAGAGAGAAGGTTTTCAGGACACCACTTTAGAGTTTTCTAAAAATTACCATACATACTTAAGGCGTGCCAGTTCTATCCATATTTCTGTGTGCTTTACTCAGTTGGAAGCTTCCTACATGTAAGGAATCATAGTTCTCTGCACAGAAAGAATATGGGCTCAGTAAATGTCTACTGAATAAAATAAGACCGACATAATTTAAACAAAAGCAACTTTCTTAGCTCATGGACTCCTGATGTACACAGTCTGAAAGGCACATGTAGTGAGAGGCTGTGATTATGGCCTTGAATGAAATGAATACGAGAACGTTCAGCTCTTTGCTCCTCTGGATTTGTAAAATTTTAAACGCCAAGTTTTGTCTGGGGAAGAGAAGTTATTAGGGCATCTCCAACCACGGTGAAGGACTCTTTATAAAAAATTCAAATACACTTTTATCTCGACAAAAATTAACTATGTAGTAGTAACAGGCTGACGGAGACAGGGAATAGGAGAAATGGGAAATGACTCTGAGGAGGACAATTTGCATCCACATAGGCCCACAAAGTAAATCCTTAGGGGTGCACAGCTAGTAATGGGTTCTGCTAAGTCTGACCGGCCAATGAGTATGTTTTTTTTCTAGAGGAGGAGAGAGGGTAATAGGGACAATGCATTTCTTACATGAAAGGAACTGTCGTTCTAGCCCTATTTCTTAAAAATTGGAAGGAACTATATACATTAAGGTCAGGTCAGCTTTGTTCACTTTTTTTGTATTTTCCATTTCTAACACAATTCTATTCCTTTTATGAATGGGGCATGGTGGTGGGGGGTTGTCAGGAAACAAGCAACTCCGAAAGCTGAAAACAAAAACGAAGAGCAAAAACAAAAATACCTTAGTAGAATGTCTAGGTCATACACTTGAAAGTATTCCTCACCTTTCGTTATTATTTTGAATATGAAGGCAAGTATCTTCATTACAGGTGCTATGGCCAGAGAAATGTCAACACGATTTTCAAAATGTTTTACACTCTAAGGTTCTGCTCTGTGTTTCACCTGGGCCCCAACCCTGAGGACTTTGTACTCACAGAAAGAACAGGGTTTATGCTCTGAGGAAAGGACCTTCCGGGTGGCAGGGCAGTCTAGGTCCCCAGCTTGTCATGTGGCCAGGGCATGGAGAGTAAGGAGACCATGCCCCCATGCTCATTCCTGCCTCTGTACACAAGATCTCCCTGCCTAAGCGGCCCCCGTCAATCTGTAGCTTCCTTTTTATTGCCCCTCACTCTAACCACTCCTTCCTTTAGCTCTGGACCATGATATGTAAACGTCACTAACTCTTTCCTAGGAGCGTGTCGTAGAACCTTCGACTTCTTGGCACTATATACGGCCTCATACAGGGCCCCCAAGCAACAACTGGGAACGGAGGTCCATTCTAGGAGCCAGGACCGTGCACACAGCAGACCTGTGGCTGGTTCACAAAATGGGGTCTCAACTGTTTATCTGGAAGAGTCTCTAGGCATCATCCAGCAGTTCCCACAACTGGCTGTCAGAATCCCCTAGAAGAGGCGTATTAATAATGCAAACTTCCAGGCCCCATCTCCAGAAATTCTGATTCAGGAGGTCAGAGGGGAGGGCAGACATCTGCAACATAAATACGCAACCTGTTCCATCCCTCCACCTTCCCGGCCCCACCATCCAAAGAAGCTGGCAAATCCTGTGGGAACCACTCTTCCAGCTCTCCTTTCAAAAGAAAGGAGAGAGGGAGCTTTGACCCACAGTGCTGACCCTGCTCGGGCCTACAGACATCAGTGGGAGACAAGACTAAAACCCCAGTTGCCTGGGTCCTCGTGTGTGGGCTCGGCCACTTCTCATGGCCTCCAGGGATCTCACAGCAGCCCTGGAATTGGTGGTTCTTACCTCTTACTTCTCTCTTCCTATGTTAGAGTGGCAAGTCCCCTACAGCCTCTCTCAACACAACTCCCCATGTGACAGAGAGGCTTTGATGACAGGCCTAGGAGAACAATTACTGTACTGCATAGCATCCACTAAACAAGCCCTCTCTGTCCCTTCAGAGATAAGGTATGGTATTCCACTGAAAACTTCACCAAGTAGCACTCATGAGTGACACCTCACAGGTAGACACAGAGTATCTGCCCTCAAGCTGGGAAGCCAACACCCGCTGTCCCTGAGCTTTCACAGCAGCACGGGCAAAGGTGCTTGTAGGCTACAGCTGGGACCTGGGAGCAGTGTCTGGGGTACGTCTATCTGCACGTAAGCTTTCCCTGGGAAAAACCTGGACTCCCACTGGCTTCTCAGGCCGTTCCACACTGGGATGGCCGCAATTTTGTTTCAGTCCCTGCAACTCAAGTTTAAGTCCATAAATTAATTAAGGAAACTTCTTACTCTTATTTTTACTTGTGTGTATATGAGAGAGAGAGAGAGAGAGAGAGGGAGGGAGAGGGAGACAGAGAGAGAGAGAATATGAATGATTGAATGAATATATGTGTGTGTTTTGGATTACGCTCTGTTCAAAAGGCCTCTAGCTCTTACCTTCACTAGCCTTTTATTTCTGGTATGTGTTTTCTAAGTTCTGAAGTTTATTTAGGTATTCTCTAAGGTTCCTTGATCACAGAACCTGGGTAGTCTACTTAAGATTTAACCTGCGGTTACCTCTGCCAGTACAAGTCCCCAGCCACATGAGTATCTGTTATTTAAAAAGCACATATAAACAACAAGGAGTGTGGGAAGGGTCAAGACTCCAGACGCAAATCATTTCCAGGCATGGAAATCACCCTTAGTGCGCTGGGTTGGCTTCTTCTAAAAATGTGTTGATAACTGCTGGTGGAGTCTTTCAGTTTGGGATGCTAGTTTCTTTTACTTCAAAAGTGCTATTGTGTCCCAACATGTAATGAGCTACTCAGAAGAGAGACTGCTATATTAGTAAAGGCTACCAATTATCTTCCTGCAGATCTGTTGTTAAACAGCCAGCAGGCACTTTGCAGTTGGGCCTGGCCTGTCCCTGCACCCAACCCAAAGGTACCAGCTACCTACACGGAAAACAAGGGTAGGCACACCGCTCTCCCAACCTCAACAAGGTACTATACAGAATCAAGGGTAGCAGGGCCACTTCAACATAGCAAACTATTACTCCAAATCAGATTTGACAGCAAACTTTTATGATGCCTACATTTTCATGAAATCCAGATGTTTTGGCCAATATAACTAAATATATATATATACATATATGTGTGTGTGTATGTATGTGTGTGTATATATATATATATATATATATATAGCAATGGTTTTTACTTTAAAAAAGTATTCTAGTTTAAACAGTCAAGAAAATAGTAACTAGGAGAGTAACATTATATCCTAAAAAATGATCCTCTGGAATATGTTTTCAAAGTCCTGCCTGAACCAGAGGGGAACATGGGATGACCAAAGGTCAGGCATTTTTATTTCATGCAAACTGTAGTTATACGGCGAAGGTTTCACCCAACTTGCTGTGTAAGACCAAGTGACTACAGCCAAGTTAAACTTCTGCCCTTATATGGTAAGGAAAGGGGAAAAAACCACTGATGACATTAAGGGGCACTCCCATGGATAATAGATAAACACAACCTCCTCTATCTGTGCCAAGGCCTATAATTTATGAGGCATATTTGTATAATGAGGGAGAGCGGACATGAACAGGGCATTGTAGTGCCCTTGCCTTGCCTACATATGAAGACAGAAATCATGAGTGTATATTCCAGTCATTGCCAGCCTGGGGTTGCCAATGTGAACACAAAGCGCACTCTTTTGAGTTTCCTGGTCTCAGAGCTATTTACCAACTTGAAAGTGGGAGAGGGTAGGGGATTTCTGTTAATTGGTTATTTCCCACGATTTAATAAAATTACTAGTTGAGAACCTACAGGGATACATCTTTAAGTCTCGTTGTTTGCTGGATACCACCCAGAAAGGAGGAAAGACTGGCTCCTTCTTGCTACTCTTTCCTTTGATAATAACAAAAAACACACAAAACCCTAGTGTGTCACAAGACCTAGAGTCAATCATTATATCAAGCAAAGTATCCTCATTCCAACATTTTGAAGGGCCCACACACCTTGGAAAAACAAACCAGTAGGAAATAAGGGATAACCAAGTTTTCCAAGGTAGTGCTAGCCTAAGAGGGCCAATTAACTACAGTACGTCTGAACTTTTCAGAATCAGAATTTAGGGCCAACTCTCCAGTCAAGTATTTCTTGCAGCGGCTCATGATTTTGTCACTAAACCTGTATCCTTGTAGCTAAGAGAAACTGACTGCTAGTTTAACTCACAGCTATGTCTGACAACTACCAAGAGACCACCTTAAATTAACTCCCTCTAAATTACAGTTGCAGAAGTTAGGAACAACTCTCAATCTGCAATGGTCTCTTCTGACTCAGTCCTCAAACTGCTATCTTTAAAGGTTCTGGGGTGCCTGGGTGGCTCAGTCAATTAGGCACCCGACTCTTAATTTCAGCTCAGGTCATGATCTCATGGTTGTGAGATCGAGTTCTTGTGTCACCAGACTCTGCCCCGGGCGTGGAGTCTGCTTAAGATTCTTTCTTTCTCTTTCTCTCCCTCCCTCTCAAAAAAAAAAAAAAAAAAAAAAAAAAAAAAAAAAAAGTTCTGTGTCCAATCAACCTGGATAGAGTGTTTTGAAAATTACTTCCAAAAAATTCAAACTATTTAAACCACTTTAAACACAAAGCTTTGAAAAGAATGAAAGCATCATCTTTAGCCAGCAGGCCCAGGAAGACTACCGTTAGAAAAATGATGTACAAAAGAGAAGACATGTATAAAAGTAACAATATGCCCTTCATAAAATTAATCTTCTGTGTCTAACATCAAACACTAGGACAGGAGTCTATAGAAGGCTCTCCTGCAGAGGACTACATGTTCCCTTTCTGAGGAGGGTGAGGGGAGTTCTATCTACTCACTTCAACCAAACATTTCCTCCAGTCTGCCCACATCCTCTCTCCATCAAATTCCCAAAAGACAAAAAAAATATCGGTTAAAGCATTTATATGCAGTGCTTTGACATGTAGTGAAAAGAGTAGGCCATTTTCAAGACCCTTTGAATAGGTGGTGAACTGAAGGCAAAGGAGCAAAGAACAAAGCCAAGTGCTGTGCAGTTTTAATACCAGCTGACATTTAGCACTTACTCTGTTGTGTCAAACACTGCTGTAGTTTCTTTACACATACTAACTCCTTTGGCCACCTCAACAGGTAGGCATTATTATTATCCACATTTTAGAGTTAGGGATCTGAAAGAACGAGAAGTTATTCTGCCCAGCATCTCACAGGGAGTAAGTAGCAGAAGCCAGAATTCAGATCCTGGCAGTCTGGGTCCAGAGTTCTCATTCTTATCCATCATGTTCTATTAGTTCTAATGGTTCAAGGACAGCTGTTAGCCAGGCAGAGAGAGAACTGGAATCATTTTATTGCCCTGTCAAATTCAGACACATCAATGGGATCTTTGCTGACTTGTTCTCAAGAAAACTGTCTTTCTTATTAATTTCCTGATTCCTGTCTGTATTTTCCGCCAAATTTCCTCTAGTTAGGCCTTCCTCCTAAGAGGACCCATTTGTTTCTATGTATTTTATGCAAAACAGGTATTGAAGTTTCTGCAGCCAGCCATATTGCCATTACAAACACCTAACCGGTAGGATTTACTCAACTCAGAAGAATGGGTCCGTATTAAGCACAGCTGGACACCATATTATGCTTGTCATAAAACTCCCAAGGTGTTTGAGTATCCTGATTTAAAACACACACTCAAAAATCAACAAATAGCAAATGCCTGAGCTACCTCTGAAATCCTGTTCCTGTATGTTGGATACATTTGCCTTAGGAGAAAGGAAGGAAACCAGGTATTACATTCAACATGGGGGAGGGGGAAGCCGGCAAGAGAATACACCCAATGATCGTTGACATGTAGCCAACTCTTCTCAATACTCGGTAACAAAGGAATATCTGTATAAGACCACTAGGGAGGAGAGATGGTTAATACAAAGGGAAAGGTAAGCGGGTCTCATACTATGCATGTCATATGTATGTCAGAGCCCGGCGCTGTCAATGTCTCAACCACCACAAAGAAAACCAATGGTCAACGGGGATGGTGGAGTTTAGCATCCCCCGGCCCTAAAGTCTGGCAGTGCCCCAGACTTTCCCTGTCAGCGCCCCTTTCCAAAGGAACGGATTTCCAAAAGGATTTCCCTCTTCCCTCCCCACCCTTCGAGTAAATAATGCCAGCAGCGCAAAGTGCACATCCCGAGGGACCCGAGACACCCGGGCCGAACGCAAATAACCCCAAAATAGAGCCCTTTCTGGGAAAGCGCTGCTTCCAGAACCTTCTCAACACCACTCCTGCTTCCCCTCGGGGCTTTTACTTTAAACCAGCGAAGATGGAAAGGAAGGGCTGAAAGGAACAGGCAGGGCCCCTCCCTAGAGTCCGACGCCAGCTGCCCCAGGTGCGCCAGGTGCGCCCCTGGAGGCGTGGGGGCAGGGGTAGGTGGGCTCTGGAGGGCCCTGCACCGCTCTGTGGGCCCAACTGGGGCGGAGGCGCCTCTGGGTGGGGGTGGGTGGGCAATGGGTGGGTCCCTTACGGTCTCCCTCAGCTTCCTCTCGTAGTCCAGCTCGCGTTGCAGGCTGCCCGCGCGCTCCTCCGCGGCGTCCGCCTGCTCCTGCAGGCTTCGGATTTTCCTCCGCACCGCCTCCAGCGAGCTGCTCCCGGCCATCGCGCGGGGCGGCGGCAGGCTGGCCGGCGGACTGCGGTGAGAGACCGGCTGCTGCGCTCCAGCCGCCGCTGCCGCAGCCGCACTCCTGAGCGCCCGGCCGCCCCGCCCAGGCCGCGCCGCGCAACGGCGGCGCCCCCAGCGGCCCAGGACCAGCCCGGAAGTGGCGGTCTCCCGGGCGGCGCAGGCGAACCGCAGGCGGGTGCGCGAGCGCCGGGGGCGGGCACAGAGGGCGGGGCGCGCGCCGCGGACCCCGGGAATATGCAACCCGCGTGAGACACTGCGCATGCTCGCGGCACCGGGGCTGTCGGAGGTGGTGGACTCGCTTTGGGACACCTGGAGAGATGGGCCCGGCCGGGAGGGAGGCCAGCGCGCCAGGGATTTTACTGCGATTCCTAGCGCCCCTCCTTGGCTCCGTGGTGACCCCGGGTAACGGACCTGGTTGCTAAGGGCGGTGGTGCCGCCTACTGGCGGCGGGAGTTCGCACTCGGGAGTTCAGAATTCCCAAGCCCAAGAGAGAAGCTGAGTGGAGGAGTTTGGGCCCTGAGTGTGTCCCCAGGACCTTTCCTCGTTATAAAGAACTACATCACACAAGATCCTAATCACAACAACTTTCCTCTTTCACTAAACTCACGAAGTGAAAACCACTAACATATTGCATTAACCTTGATTAAACCTAACATATTGATTAAACCTTTCTAAATGCAGCGTTCCTAGGTAGGTTAGAATCCGGCTCCTAGAATCTCTCCTGGATGTTGGCTTTGGCCAAGTAACTTGACTCTTCTGGGCTTCATCTATAAAAGTGGAATGAATAGCAGTACTTCCCTCATGGGGCTGTGGAGGATTATGAAATAAAACAAAGTGCCTAGCACAACACATTGTACATACTTAACTCAAATGATAGCTTTAGTGAATAAATATGCAGGCACTGCCTTAAGAGTCAGGTGGGGGTCCATCACGGGCTGTGTTCTCAGGGCCACGAACCTCTTTGGGGCTCACTTCCCTTTCCATAAAAACAATCATCTCACGGGTCCCTTATAACTTACAAGCTTCTCTGGTTTTAGATCAGCCTCAGAGATCTTCTGGAATCTGACCAATTCTGGGCTGGACTGAGATGCCTTTAAAAGGCACAGCCATGAAGGCTATAGAACACTATGAGAGCCTTTGGCTACAGCTGGATGAAAACCCAATCTCTGGGAACCGTCCTCTGCCAATTCTCCCATTTGGGCTGCGTTTTTAAATGCCTTCCAAATCTCATGGCTTTCTTCCTCACCTTTCTCACAGGAGGCCCTTCAAGTCAATTCCTGATGTATTTAAGTGTGGGAATAATGAAGAACAAAAACATACTTGACAACCTCGTCCTCCTTCTCCAAAGCCCTAACAGGGAACCTCCTTTGCTTTCCTGATTCATTTTCTATGGACTTTGTCACAGTCTCCGCTGAGACTCTCACAAACCTCAGCATGTGCCCTCACGCCCTGTAGGTGGAGCCTCTCGCTTTGTTTCCACACAGTTCATCTGGTCATGCGGGAGGTTACAACTCCTCCCCCAGAGGAGTCCAGACAGTGGGCTCCAACTTTGAAGGTGGAGGAAGGGGGCGCCAGGGAAACTACTGGACACTTGCAAGTGCTCTAAAGCAGCCAACTAATGACTTAATGTCCTGCTTTTCAAATACCTGGGAAAGACAGTTTTAGGTGAGTTCATGTTAATGCTGATGTCATTATACAAGAGTTTAGGACAGTTCTCAACCTTGGGTGCACATTTAAAAAATACTAATGCATGGGTTCCACTCCCAGAGATTCTGATTTAATTGGCCTGGGGTGCAGTCTGGATTTGGGCTTTTAAAACCTCCCTAGGAGATTCTGTTTACATAAGGTTGAGAATCACTGATTTAGGAAGCAAAGACCTGCAAGGAATAAAGACTCACATGCTGCAAATATCAGATACATCACAATATTGGCGAAGGGGTTGGGGGCCAGAGAAAAAATGGAGCCCTTGATCCCATTCAGCCTCATTTAGGTGGAACACCAAAAGTTTCAAAAGAAAAGCATCAGGATGCTTGCTACCTTGTGAATTACAATCTTTTAAGCTAGGAAGACACTTCTTTTGGAATAAAATTTGTAAAGTATTGGTAAATATGTAGGAAAAGTTTTTAAGTAGTAGGAAAATGTAAAAATGTTTTTAAATTGGTGAGTAATGACAGTGAAATGTCCTAATTCCAAATGTAATATGATTCTACCTCAGGAAGCTGACCTCCTATCTCCCGCTTTCTTTAGTGATATCGGTCTCTTCCTCCTTAACTCTTGATTATTTTCGTTAGGAAATCACTTTAAATATAGCATTTCTTTGCAAATGTTCTTCTTCAACATCCCTACACATTCCAAACAATCTACAATATCTTAAAAGTTCAATGATCAATCTACTATTAAAAAAAAAAAGTACCATATTAGGGACAGTTTTCCAGTAGGAAACCAAAACACAGTTTCAAAAAGCTCCCTCCCTTGCTAACCCCGCCTCCACCAAGGTGGCTTTAAATATCCTCATCCACTTCTGCCCCACTTCATTCCAAAGCTCCCTTAAACAAGACTTTTCAATAAAGACATGATAGCACTACATAGTTACAATAATTATGATCTTTTTTTTTCCCTTTAAGAATTGTAGTCGCTTCTTTCTCCTTCAGTCTTACTAGGCTATTTTCAAATTCTCTGCATTCTTTTCCTTATAAGGAATATCTCTCCTTGATCTATCAGCGGCTCTTTTGAAAAAGCTAAATAAACGTCCTGCTGGAGAATTTGGGGGAGACAGACATCCTCCATGTAGTCTTACACGAAGCAGACATATGATCTACATTATACAAAGCAGACACAGAGTTACATGTGTTTTTTGGCTCTTTTTCTAAAGCCAGGTAGTTTGTAGCTTTAATGTTTTAGCTAAGTCAGTGCTTCTGTGAACCCCGTTTCCAGTAATCTTGATGTTCATTGAAAAAAGAATTTTTTTTTTTTTGGTCGATTCTAAATGTGCTATGTCTGGATTTCCCATTTGCAAAGCATGCTTGGAGATTACATTTTAAGCCTTTCACACCACAAAAAGCCATTACTGGTTTCAAGGCCCAAGACCCTCCAGCAATTTGCATTTTACTCTCATACAAAAAATTCTGCCATTGTGCTTGGTAGTTCAACTTCTGGGCACAGCTTTCCCCGGTGCTCATACATTCTTGGAATTGTTACTAACTTCGCAAGGAATTCTTTCCTAATAGGGCCTCTAGCCTTAATGAGCTTCTACAATGGAATCCAACAGTGTGAAAAGAAGTCGTTCCTTTGGAAATCTAATGCTTGGCTTGACTTATGGAGCAGAAGAGACAAGCTCTTCAGCTAAAAAGATTCCAAAGGGCAATGGACAAAGTGCTGGTAGAGTTTTTGCAGTGTGTGCATCACCCCTGAAACTATGTGGTGGTTGTCAGAAGGCTGACAGGTGGGGGTGGGGCAAGCAGGAGGGGCAGGGGGCAGTTAGCTCACTATACCATATAAAGCACTGAGCTATATATAACTCCCAGGGTACTTTCAGGATCTAGTGCTGTCAGACTGCAGACCCAAGCAAGTATCATCTTCCCAGGCAGATCTTAAGGGCTGGATTAAGGCTTCCCTAGTGAGCAAGGAGGCCTCAAGTGTCTCTGCACCCCAACATCAAGCTCGGCCTTCTAAGTAAAAGTAGCACCATGTCATTCCTTCAATTTAGAGACCAGGCCCTCTGTACCCTGACTAGACTCACCATTGAAAACCAGGCATTCCCACCCACCAGAGGCTGCAAAGGAAAGAAAGTAAACTAGGCATTCTGTTTGCACAAACCTTGGTGATGACACCGCAGAGGTTTTCTGCCACCAGGGAGGCAAGGTTCACCTCCAGCATCCAATTTCAGCCACTCCACTCCCAGCTTCTCACCCACCCACCTCCACCCCCAGGAGTGGGGGAAAGAAGGAGAAAAAGAGAGAGGAGTGGATGAAGTATAAATGAACGTGTGCAATAGAAGTCTGAGGCAGCATCCAGTGCTCTGGGCCATGTCAGGGCTGTGTGCGGGTGTCCAGCAGGAAGAGGTGACCCTCCTCCATTGCCCCTTGGCCATTGTGGTGACCTCAGAGTGGCCACTGGGCAGGAGTTGAGGGAGATACTGTGTGCGTGCACTTACGTCAGTGGCCTTTTTCTCCGCCAGCTCCAACTTCTCCTGGGCATCTTTGAGAGCCTCGGAGTATTTGTCCAGTTCATCTTCGGTGCCCTTGAGTTTCTTTTGCAGCGACACCAGCTCATCTTCCAGCTGGGAGTTGGCCGTGAGGGACGGGGAGGGGTGGGGGTGGGGTGCAGCAGGCAGCGTGATCCCGCGGGGGAGGGGTGTGGGTGCACAGAACCAGAAGGACAGGGACAGCAGAGAGAGAGAGGGAAAGACAGGGAGGGAGAGAGAAAGAGAGAGACAGAGTTAGCCATTCGTGCGCCGTGCTGCGCCGCGCGCCCCGGGTACCTTGGCGGCGGCCTCATCCGCGGCCAGGAGGCTGTCCTCGGCCTTGTGCAGCTCCTCCAGCACCCGGTCCCGCTCGTCCTCCGACGCCCGCAGCAGCTTCTCCTTCGCCGCGATGTCGTCCTCCAGCTGGGGGGCAGCGGCGGGCGGGCGCGGGCGGCCGGCACGGACCGGGTGTTAGACACACACAACACACGAGCGCCTGGTTGGCTGCGGCCCCTCGGCTTGGGGCGCTGCCGACTCGGGGTTCAAGGGTCTCTAAGTAACCTCTTCTCTCCTGAATATGGAACCGCACTGTGGCCCACCCTGCACCCCCACCTCCCGCGGGACGAGAATCCTGCCGAGGTCCCAGCGCGCTCAAGTCCACCACTGGGGGTGCAGAAAAACGCCCCAGTCTCCCTGGCTTTCGGGCCGTACTCTCCATTCTGTTCCATCTTTGTTCTTAGGAAAAAACTTCATGACTCGACCCCCCCCCCCCCGCCCCCACCTCCACCTCCCTGCCCCTTCCCCCCGCTCAGGCTCTACCCCAGTTGAAGGTTTTATTCTTTCCAGTCAAAAGTCCAGAAGAACTTCTAACACTTTCTGGACTCGATTCACCCTAACCTACTCGCCCCCCCACTCCGGTCCAACATTGATCCCCGATCCTGAGAGTCAAGTGTCTCTAGGGGTTGAGAAGACCTCGCGGGCTCTGGGAAGCCGAGGAGGGAAATAAACGTCCCCGGACTAGACCAAAAAGTTAGCGTAAGCCTGAGTCTTGCTCTTCCCCTCCCCCTTCTCAGCTGCGCGTCCCCAGCCTCCCAGGAGTGGCGGGGTGGGGAGTGGCGCCCCTTGTCCTCGGGGTGAGCGGCCGGGAAGGGGTGCCAGGCGCTCAGGGCCCGGGGGCGCCGTGAAGGGCGGGGGGAGCGCAGGGCCGGGGAGGCGCAGACCTGCTTGCTCCTGTCCTCCGCCGCCTTCTTATCGGCCTCCGCCTGCTCCGCTCGATCCAAGGCGTTCTCCTTGTCGAGCTTCAGCATCTGCATCTTCTTCTTGATGGCGTCCATGGTGGCGGCGGCGAGGGGCCCTGGGGCTGCGGCGGGAGCGGAGAGGCGAGTGCGCGGTGGGGCGGCCGAGCCGAAGTGCGAGCGCGGAGCCGCCTGCTGCTCCCAGATATGTACTTTCCCAAGGGGGCGACCGCATTCCTCGAGACAGCCAATACTTTTTTGGAAAAGCTTTTTTCTCCTGCCCCCTTTCCCCCTCTCCTCCCTCCGCCCCCTGCCCCCGCCCCGCTCCTTCCCGCGGGGGCCGCGCGCCCATTCGCTGCCGCCTGCCGGCCTCCCAGTTGACGGTGGATATGACTATATATGGGGACCGGAGCCGCCAAGGCGGCGGCCGGGCGAGGCCGCCCTGTTCCCAAACCTGCGCGCCAGGGAGAGGGCGTCCAGGCCTCGCTGGGGCCGAGCCGGGCCGGGTCCCTGACCTGTGCCCTGTGCCCTCCGCGCCCCCTCCTCCCGGAGCCCGTGCCCTGCCGTCGGGGTCCCGAGCCGGGCCCGCCAGAGCCCCAGGAGGCCGGGGGAGCGTGGGTCAGGTAGTGGGCGCGCGTGGCCCCGGGGAGACGCCAGACCCCGGCGCTCTCAGCATCCCGCCCCGGGGGCCCCCGGAGCAGCGGCCGCGCGGGGCCCGGCCTGCGAGTTCCCCGCACCCGCGCCGGCCCCGTGCTTCCCTGGCGGCTCTCAGCTCGCCAGGTGTTATCTGGACGCTCCCTTTCTCGGAAACTCAACTGGTGCACAGAAAAGGAGAGTTGAGAGGAAGGCCCTGGGGCCGCTCCCGAGACTTCCTGCTGGTGCGGGTCAGGGTGTCTGCGAATCTGTCTTCTGTGTGTCCTTCTTCCCAGGGGAGGGGCAGTCAAAGACTTCAGGGACACAGGACTCAGTTGGCTTAGTTGTGCGTGCGCCTGTGTGCGGTGCTATGGCCAAGGGTAGGAAGGCGTGAGTCGGTGTGTAGGTGGGTGGTTGGGAGTTTAAGCGGAAAGAACATTGAGTTTAGACTCGGGCACCTTGGTCTTGGTTCTCCATCACCAGCAGCTGTGTGACCTTGACAAGTAGCTTCAGTGCTGCAGTTTCCTCATCTTTTCATATCCAGGGTGGGGGAGATGATCCCTGAGGTGCCTCCAGATCTAGCTTTTTGTCATTCTTCTTGCACTGATTTTAGGGTGTCAGCCTCTTTCCATGTTTAGGTGCTCAGACACCAGGTTGCCGACACATGGGCTGAGTGTCATAGTGAAGTCCTTGTACACACAGCCATATCCCTGAGGAGGGACCAGATCCAGCTCTGTAGAGTGATCTCTGCTTGGAGGCAGGAGGATTTCCTCTCCATCTCCTACACCTCCCGGCTCCCAAGGGGGAAAAGCCTGTTTTTTTCAGAGCTTTGGTGGGAGAGGAGGAAAGGGGGCTGCCCCAGGGCCCTGTCTGAGACTGGCTGTGATGGAGTTGGTGAGGGTCTTGTTAACAGTCCCCACGGAGCAATTCACAACCTGTACTACATGGATACCGAATATTCCCCAGACAGTGCCTGAGCAGATTAGGCAGGCCAAACAACTTGTAAGTCCTTCAGAGAATGATCAAGTTCCTCTCCAGGATTTTATCAGGTTTCTTCCACTAGCCCAACTGCCCAGGCAGGAAAAAATACCCTGACCTAATGGTCAGAATGTTAGACCTGTGTACATAGGAGCTGTGTGGCACAAAAATGCACCACAACCCTTAAATCACCATGTGTCAACCCAGCCACTCGAACACAGAAAAGTTCAAGGCCTCTGGGCAATATACAGATGCATGGACCATAAGGAGCTGACTCCCTACCTTGGAGCTCTGCATAGGGGGCAAGAGTCTCAGGAGTCAGACTCTAGGATCCAAAACCGGCCTGGCTACCTTCTTGCAATGTGGCCTTAGCCAGGTTACAATCTCTTTGAGCCTCAGTTTTCTCTTCTGGAAAGTAGGTATAAAAAGTCTTCCTAGGGTTGTTCCAAGGGTGAAAATGAGATAAAGAGTGAAAAGCATTTTTTTTTTCTAGCACATAGCAAAGAGCTCAGTAGATAGTGGCTGCTTGGGTGGCAAAGGGCAAATCATTCCTCCTCTCTTGGCCTCAATGTTCTCATCTGTGAAACTAGGCAACTGAACTAGAGAAACTCCTGGAGAGATCATATATTACTAACTTTTCTCCACTGTGCCTAATATAGCAGAGGAACTTGTTAAAGTTTCCTTAAATGTCCAATGCTACAGACCGTTCATTAAACACCCCATCGGTGAGCAACTGCTACATACTAGGCAGGCACTAAGCTCTGGGATTCCAAAGTGAATCCGGCCTGTCCGTGTCCTCCGGGTGTTCAGCATGAGCAGAGGTTTTAGAATTCAGAGGAGGAAGACCTAGAAGTGACCAGGTCATGGCAGACAGAAAAAACACTTTTCTGGAAAGTGGTGATTTTTAGACTGATTTTAGAGGAAGGGTAGCAGTCAGAGAGGAGGGTATTGGAGGAGCCAAGGGAAGAAAAAGGCATGTTTGATGGTGGTTGGATAGTAGGCTTATTTGGGGGTGAACAGGAGACTGTGACATGAGACTGGAAAGATAGATGGGGGAATATGGGACTTGAATTTCAGGTTCACACATTCAGGTCTTCTCATGTGGGTTGAAGTCATCCAGTTCTGTTACCCTCTCTGCTCCTCCCACCTAGGTCCATATTCAGAGGAGGAAGATTGTGGTGTCCAAGGGTGGAAAAAGAGCTGCATAGAGCCAATTTTTTAAATCCTTTAGTGCGCCATCATTGATCCTACACTGATGGGTTAACGTAGCAGGTCCCTGGGCTCCCTCATTTCCATCTCACCACTGTTGAGCGTTTGTCCCATAAATAGCCTCATGGCCAGACCCCACCTAGCTTGATGGACTGCACCGTCTATGACCTGCCACCAAGGGCTAGGACAAGCGAACATCATGACTTAACTCAAACAACAATTTCTTCCACACTGGACATATCTTCTGGTGGCTGGAGAGGATTAAGAGGTGTGGGCTGGACAGCCATGGGCGTGGGCTGGACAGACAGTGCATACGCCTGTCCCCAGATGATTGGCCATAACTTAAGGACAGATCCATGGGCTAACCAGGGACATAGGTTGCAGCCTGTCAGGCCAAGACGGACTGGGCCACTCAGCTTTTCTCTCACTGCAGTTTGAATGAAGGAACATGGAAAATATGAATCATTAGCTGTGGCTGCTGAAACAAAAGGGGTTTGCAGTCTTGGGCTGAAGACGCCTTGCACGAGGGTGATTAAGGGTATTTATACATATTTTGGCTTTCTCTCCAGTCAGGGCCTTGGTAGGATTGCACATCCCCACTCAATTAAGTTAGTTGTGGTCATTGACTTGCTTTGGCCAAGGAAATGTGAGTGGAAGTGATGTATGGTGGACACTTTAAGAGCATGTGCCTCCTCATGTTCCCTTTTCAAGATTATTGCTGCTCTGTCATTCTAGGTTCCCAAGTGGCTGTGATAAGAGGAGCTCCCCCCTCTCCCAACTAACCCTTGGTGAGCAAGTGCTCAAGTGAGACATAAACCTTTGTTATTTTAGGTCACTGAGATGGAGGCTGTTTTTACTGAAGCATAACTAGCTTCTCTTGACTAATATACTACAATAGGTCATGCATCATCTAAATTTTGAGGAAGCAGAGAAGTCTGGTTATGGAGAAGGAATGGAGTAGACATATCAAGATAAACAGAAGCACCAGTGAGAGAGAGAGACTGGTAGAATATGATCATATTTCAGTTCTGAGTGTCCTTATAATAACTCCCTTTCTTTCCTGGGGTAACATGAGAGAGTCTGTGTTCTTTGAAAGTAAAAAGCTGACCAAATCATGGCGTTGCAGAAGCCTGCACAACACCTTGGCCCTTAGGTTCTCTGTGAACACTAAGAATGTCTGTGGAATTTCCAGATTTCTCCAGTGCTTAGTTTTCAGTCATTTCTCAATCAATGTTTGTTGAATGACTATTCAATGGCTACAGGTAAGCAGGAGAAACAGGACTGGGAAGGGAAGATACCAAAACTAGTCTCCAAAGATTTATTTCTATTGAAAACATGGGCTTGATGGTTTATTTTCTGAAGAATAAATGTAAGTATTGTGACAGGGTAGGACAGACGTCCTTCAAATATATATTGAATGCTTGCAGTATGCAAGGCATTTAACTAGAGTTTATGGGATCACGGATGGTGAATAGGAGACGTGGATCTTTTCCTCCAGGAAAATCTGTATGTTGAGGATAAAACCCTCTCTCTAGGGGTCACTTAATGTGTATTTCCAACAGTGTTACTATCATTGTCCCAGATGCTGTCTGTGCCTCCTATAGCTATGAGGATCACATATCTCAGGTTTTCTAGGAGAGCTCTAGTATTAAAAATACTGTCCCTTTACTCCCACAAGAGCACCCATACCGGCCACACTACATTTCCCAATATTTGGTTAGAAAAGAGACTTAACATAAGCAAAGCTTATGTTACATCAGTGACACCTTTAACAGGAGCACTTACCTGAATATGTACGTGAGGGTTTGTTTGTTTAAAAAACCAAACCAACCGAAAACCTCATTACCTGATAGTCGCACCTTGTTCGACAGCAGTATCTCTACCTGTGTATGGTGACTGCCCCGGAGTCAACAGTGCTGACTCAAGCAATTAAGGGAAAGTGAAGAATCTATAATTAAACCTAGAGACAATTGCTTCTTCCACTGGGTTTTGGAATGCAGCGTGTTATTATGCTCATGGCTCACTGTCTCACGGAACAAGATACAGCATGTTCTCCTCGTACACAAGGGAGTTTTCTTTCTCAAGGGCTTGTGATGCTACCACCAAGGACCCAACGAAAATAGGCTCTGTTTCAAGGAAGGGTTCAGAGCCTTGAGAAAAGTCTTGAGGCTATGTGGATGCCTTCCTCCATTGTTCAGCGACACACGGCTGGTCCCATATTCCGCTGCGAGTCACCCGAGTGTGCTTGCGACCTGGAGGGTTGGCACGGGCAAAATGGTTCTCCCAGTATGAAAAGAGGCATATGGCTTTTCCTGCCTGACAAATCTCTTCTTACGACAGCAGCAGCTACGTATAGGTTTAATCAAGCCTGACTTGTGGAATTTAGCAGCCTCAAGAGTGGCCATAGTCCCTAAGGACGTACGGTTTAAAAAGCACTTTCAAGTTTATTACCTCCTCCTTACAACTTGTGACAGCATCAGGATGAGGACTGTTATTCCCCCTCTAAAGATTAGAATGCCAAGGGCAGTGGCTGGCTCCAGATCACCTAGCTGGGAGGTGGGAGTGCAAAGATAGGAATGTGGATGTCCCAGCTCCCAGCAACGGTGTTCTTTCCATTAACCCTTCTGCAGTCGTGTTTATATTAATATTTGATTTCATATTGAAAAGTAACACATTATAAGGTGAGGAGGAGACAACTCAGGACCACCAGAAGTCATTTATCCATACGAACATGGTGAAAAAGTGACAGTAATGAGGCTGGGACTGAAAGGGTGTCTTACCTTGTACAGGCCATCTCTGTACTACCACCCCGGTTCCTAAACCCCACCGCCCTCGGCTATTGGGATAACCTGGTGAGAAAGCGTGTTTGGACCAATGAGACCTATCTCTGTGTTTATGGCTCAAGATGGGAAAAGAAGGACATCTTCATGAAGAGAGAAAGGCAGGCACATTAATTTTGTTCCTAGTAGCTTCAAGGGAGAGTTTGAGGCAAATGTTAGAAATCTACACCTGCTAAAAAAAAAAAAAAAAAAAAAAAAAAAAAAAGAAATCTACACCTGCTAAAACCGTCGGGTTGGCGAAAGAATGAGCCACCAATCAATCCAGGTAGTATGTTTGGGGGAAAACGAAGACAAGATATGAGGCCAGCATAGCAGCTTCCTCAAGACCCAGACTGTGCAGAAATGAAAGCGTCCACAGACTTTGCAGTCCAGAGACTTGAGCCAGCCTCGGGGGCCACATTTAAGCTTTGGAATGGTTTTAATCATTACTTCCCGGCAAACCCCACATTCTTTTCGCATTGGATGCCACCTGTTCATTTTTATATTTTTATACTTGGTTCTCAAGTTTCCACTGATGTCCTTAACAGGAACATATGTGAAAGTGACCTTTGAAGCCTCCTGAGTGGCAGGCAGAACCCCACTCTTGCTCTGCAGATGTGAAACCTGACACAGAAATGCCCTTGGACGTGGGCTAGCCTGAGCCTCACGCTCGAGCTGACATCTAGCTACCACCCATCCAGGCTCTCGGAGGACCGCTGTGTTCGGCATGTGCAAACCTGGGATTTCTAGAACTTTGTTCCTGCGACTTTGCCAGACCACTGCCAACAGCTCAATTTTCAGTGGCGATTATTTGGGTTGGAGGCCTATGGGTGGGCCCAGGTTACTGAAAATAAGCAGTGGACTTCCTTGTTTTCGTAAAGACCCTTTCTTGGCGGTCTAGCAAAACCCTTCTCCGTCAGCACTTTCTACTGGGACCCTGGCTTCTCCTTAAGAGAGCCCGTTTTCTTGCTTTAATCGAAATTGCTATTTCTCAGTAGAAATGCTTCTTTGAGAGTATTTTCTCCAGAGGACCATTTCCACATCAATGACTGCAGAGGAGGAAAGAGCCAGGCCTTTCCTACTGCTTGAGGTGGAGGAAACTCTGCTCTTTTTCTGAGGTGCTGCCGCTTGAGGAGGGAGCTCCCAGCAGCAGGCAGAGTTCCAGAAGAGGCTGGTTATTTTTAGCATGGCCTTCTTTCCTTCCCAGCACCTGCCATGATCTGTGACCCAAGGGGCTGCTTAAATGCTAGCAAGATGACTGAGGACAAGGCAGCCTGAGCTCATGTCCTAAAATACCACCCAAGGGAGGCTTTTCTTACAGGAGCCATTTCATTTCCAGCTCTGTTCCTTGTTCCTCCCCAAACTGTGGGGCTGCTACAGATGCTAGCTGAGACGTGTGACATCTGCCTTGGGAAGAGGTTGGAGAAAAACCACTGGATCTGTCTATCTAGATGCCAGCCAGCTGAGTTATAATGACTCTATTCCTGGCTCCCAGCTTCCATTTCACCCTCTACTGTTTGTGCTAGATAGAGGGAATACGAGAATCTCAGTCCACATTTCCCTGAAGCAAGATCCTCTTTTGCCGTCCACGAAAATATGCGAAGAGACAAAGTCCAGCTGTTTAGTTCAGATGACAATGGTAGGGATGCAAACCTCTTTCTCAATGCAGATATAATTTATTGAATTCATTAGCCCCTAAAGGTGGTACAAGCTGGAAATAGAAATATGTTCTCAAGGAGCCAGATACCTTTGTGGAGGACAGATGCATCATGGGTCATGAAGGATAAAGGGAATCTCTTAGGAGATGTCTAATCCTGGAGTTTGACATCAGTTCATGTTATCCACCACATTCCTCAGTGCCACTGTCACATGTGAGGTGCTGCGCTGATAAATTCGAGGGCTAGCCCGTGGGGAAGTTCTTCTGTGCATCTGCTGACTTCTCTGGCTCCTCTAAATTCTCCCAAATGCCATGGAAGGGCTATGGGAGTCCTATGACATCAAGAGCTTATTTTCAAAGGAAGTTAACCGGCACTTAAATATGTAAATGGGTCTTGTCCCCCTTAAAGAAGTCAGTTTTAATTTACCTGACTGAAAAAATGTAAGCAGTGAATCATACATATAGTGATACAATTTAGTAAAAAATGATACGTATGCTTTATATATGTCATATATTATGTATATACACACATACACAAACATACAATAATTGGCTAGTGCATATCAATATGATAACTGAATTCATTTCCTCTAAGGAGTTGGGGGGTGGGTGGGTAGGATTGAATATGGTGGTCAAAAGGGAGTATAGCCATATATTTAAGGTTTAATTTTATAACTGGAACATTTTTATGAATTGAATAATTAAAGTGTTAACAATCTCTTATTTCCCCTTTGCTCTTCTTTCAAAATATATTCTTGAGTATATTATGGAAAATTCTGGAGGGTTTATAATCTCTTGAGTCTCCTAGAGGAAGGAATGCTAGCCAAAGCCACACAGCAATTAACAATCAATTAAAACATAAAGTGGTTGATCTCCTTCATGGTACCCGACTGTTTCTAAGTGCCTATTACTTGTCAGGAATAACATTTTTAACTTCGGGTGCCCAGAAGTTAAAAATGAACAACTCAGCATTCTGGCCCTGAAATCTTTTTATTTATTTATTTATTTATTTAATTTATTTATTAAAAAATTTTTTTTCTTTAACGTTTGTTTATTTTTGAGACAGAAAGAGACAGAGCATGAATGGGGGAGGGGGAGAGAGAGAGGGAGACACAGAATCTGAAACAGGCTCCAGGCTCTGAGCGGTTAGCACAGAGCCCTACGCGGGGCTTGAACTCACAAACTGCGAGATCGTGACCTGAGCCGAAGTCGGACGCTTAACCGACTGAGCCACCCAGGCGCCCCTTTTTATTTTTTATTTAAACAATTTTTTTAAATGTTTACTTTTAAGAGAGAGACAGAGCATGAGTGGGGGAGGGGAAGAGAGAGAGAGGGAGTCACAGTATCTGAAACAGTTCCAGGCTCTGAGCTGTCAGCACAGAACCCAACGCAGGGCTCGAAGCCATGAACCACAAGATCATGACCTGAGTTGAAGTTGGATGCTTAACTGACTGAAACACCCAGGTGCCCTGGAGACCTTTTATTTCTAAGTCTCTGCTTATGCAAAGTGAAATTTCAAGCAACTCACTGGAACTGTCTTTAGAGCTATTTGACAAGCCACCCAATAAAATTAGTTTCATTACTCTATCATCTTGCGTTTGGACCCAAAGCAACGTGCCCATGGCTTGATCACATCAAATTTGCCACACCTGGTTCCTGACGACTTGTGAATGTTTCTAACATACAACCTACCTTCAAAGGATAAAGATCTGTCTCACTAGGCAAAGTCAAAAGAATGTGCTACAGAGTCTAAGGGAATAGAAGCTCCAAATGTGGAGCTCAAAAATACTTCTGGAAAAAACTCAAAAGAACATATGCACAATATTGACTATAGTTGCTTCGATGATGGAATTTTGAGACATTTCTGAAATGCTTTCTGTACTTTCCAAAGTTAAAAAATGAATATGAGGGTGCCTGGCTGGCTTAGTCAGTGGAGCATGTGACTGTTGATCTTGGGGTTGTGAATTAGAGCTCCACGTTGAGGGTGGACATGACTTTAAAAAAGAGTAAAAAATGTTTTACTTGTATTATAATGATAAATTAATAAATGTTAAGAAGCTCCTTTAACTCTCAGCAACAATGCTTTATATGTAAATATGAGGCTTCCCCAAGGAACAATTTTGAAAGAGACACTGCTTACAATTCTCAGTTGCCTATTAGGTTACTTGTCATATTCTGCATGTTTCCTATTTCACAATCGTGGGCTATTTGTGTCCTTGTCTTAATGCCTCTCCTAGCAGGAACACTCCTTGAGTACTCTCCCTCTCCTGACAAGCACCCAGCTTCCACTGAGTAATCACACGAGTAATAACAGCAGCAGACTCTCACTGGACCGGGCCTGAACAAGGTTAGGACTTGAACCCATTTCAGACCGCCACAGAATTCCCTTTCTTGACTGCCAGACTGCATCACGCGTCCTAATGTTTGATGGAAATAGGCCCACATCATACGTTTATTGAGTGAACGAATGTCCCATGTGTGAATTAAAAGAGTAGCAGTCACAATATCTTGCAGTTACATAGCATTAACAGCAACAGGAAAGCCCACAGCCAGAATCTTCTCAGCTAAGGAAAGAGAGAAAGCAAAGCTCACCATAGCTTGTTTTCACCTCCACTCACTCTCTGTCAGCCTTGAAGTCTGAGCAAGGATGGTGAGCTCATAGCTGGAAATGATGTACTTTTCCCAGGTGTGCTGTTAGCGGGGAAGCTGTTACTTAACGTCCTTCTCTTCTCTGGGGAAGCTGGCATGGCTTGTGACTTTTTAGTCATCAGCCAAATTCCTCCAAGGCATGAGTGTTGGTGGTGCTCTCTGGGTTCCTCCTTTCCAGGGAACCCATCGTGGGTGTGCTCCTTGGCATGATCACTTTTTCTTGGTGCTTGCTGACCTATTGGGCCTGGGTGCCCTGGTATTGCTAAGGGACAAATAGAAGTCCCGAGAAGTAACCGCCCAGTCACTGAGCACACCTGATCTAGCACAAGGCCAGGCCACACATGAGTCCTCCTGTCCAATCCAACAGTCTAGAGGGTCCAGTTAAGAGGCCAACACAAGCATGTAGGCTGCCATATTTGGGAGTAAAAATGCCTTCTTGGGCTTTGGAGTAATCCAGGCAAGAGTCTGAACGGGGATGAAGGTCCTTCATCTCTTCCCGCCTCACTTTCTTCTGCACACTAGAGATAAAAATACCCACCTCATAAAATTGTTGGGAGAAGCATGATTACAGAACTGCTGCATCTATTGCTTCCCTTCCAACTTTCACATATGGAAAAATGACCAGCAAATTAATGATTTCCTATTTACCCCTTGAAACAAACAAGCTCACTTGTCTTGCTACCAGATGTGCCTTCAGTGTAAACCATTGATGAATGAAACTGAGTATTTACATTTTACATGGAGAAGTCAAGTGTACAAACCTCTGTTTATAACTTTTTGGGGGGCTGGGAAGTATTCTTTAAAAATATAGGTTTTGGGGGCGACTGGGTGGCCCAGTTTGTTGAGCGTCCAATTCTATCTTGGTTCAGGTCATGATCTCATGGTTGGAGAGGTTGAGCCCCACGTTGGGCTCTGTGCTGACAGCATGGAGCCTGTTTGGTATTCTCTCTCTCTCTGCCCCTCCCCCATGTGCTCATGCACTCTCTCTCTCTCAAAATAAACATTTAAAAAATATATAAGTTTTGGAATCAGACCAACCTGATTTTGTCATTTATTTGCTTTCTGACATTAGTCACGTCACTAAAACTTCTCTGTGCCTCAGTTCCCTCATCTGAAAAATGAGGATAAATAGTAATGCTCACTTCATCGGGTTGTTGTGATCATTGAACTATTTAAGGAATGTAAACCACAAGTCCCTGCCACGTAGAAAGTTTCAGTAAGATTGATTTATATAATTGTTCTGAATTTATCAAAAGGCCCAAGGCATGTGAACATATGCTCACACCCATACGTTTGTTTGTTGGTTTGTGTATAAAACGTTAGCCCAAACACAATGTTATTACACCATTTGGGGTTGGTCTCCTAGCAATGAGCCCTTCTCCACCCCGAACTCTTTTCAGAACAAGGCTGCTCTTCTGGGACTTGGCCCTCGGATTCCTAAGCTTTTCCAGGCTGCTTCGGTTAGTTATTTTAACCAGATATCACATGTATGGAAATGCTAGGGAGGTGGATCCTTGAACTCCTACCAGCACTGCATCAGGTAGGCTCTGGGGATGAGTTAAGACCTGACCCTTATTTGTTTTATTTAAAAATTTTTATCGACATGTACCACACATACAGAGCTGTACATACGTCGCAAACATACAGCTCACTGAAGTCTCCCAAACTCAACAGACCTGTGTAGCCAGCACCCAGAATGAGAATCAGAACATTCCTGAAGCCCCTTGTGCCCCTTCTACATACTCTCTAAGGGTAACCACTATTCTGATGAGTCGTTTCCTGTTTTTGAACTGCAGATAAATCTGGCTCCTGATTTTGAGCAGCTCAGGGCCTCTTTGTTTCTTCCCCAGATCGACACTGACTAGGTTTTCACCTGTTTTTGATTATTAATTCAAGTGTCAACAAGCTTTTATTCAGCAGCAACTGCATGCAAGACACTGTGTTAATTAACTAAAGCAATGAGGCAAAAGAAGTTGAAAGTCTCTGGTGAGTGACTTTGGCGATCCTCGTCGCATAGGGCTGCCTCCCTGGAAACAGGTCCAAGTTCCCAATACTCTTCTCTCTTGTCTGCCTTCTGCTCTCTCTTCTATCCATAGAAGTGACCTTGGCAAAGGTCCCCAAAGAAACCCACCAGCGTGTCTGATTTCCAACTCCAGAATTCCAAGAAGAGTATCTGATTGACCTGGCCTGGCCCACTCTTGGTCATATCAACTGTGGCTAGAGGGTTAGGGACACAGGGTGCTGAAGGGCTGTGGACCCCTCCCCCTGAAAAGTGGGGAGGCTGTTGAGGAAGGCAGAGGGACTTGGCTTGGAGGTTCTCAGCAAGGACCGTGGTCCAAACTGGCCCCTTCTAGCTCGATAGTCTCTGATTTCTTTTCCATCTCACATACAGATCCTCGACCCAAAGTCTAAACTGATATATTCACTCTGTGCCAAATTTGTACTGAAGCACTTCGGAGATAACAGTGCTTATGGAGGACTAAGGCCAATGCTCTACGAACTGCCATTTGAGGGGCACTTCTGGCTCTGATGCAGCGGCCAGACATGCAGGATGGCGGCTCTTTCATCTCACACTGAGGATCAGCTGTGGTTTTATAGGCACACGTGCTCTGCAGTCCCTCCTCTGAGGGTGAGGGCACGTTCCGTCGCAGCCAGACCTGGCCTCTAAAAACTAATTTCCTAGACTCAGGGACCACCAACTGTTTATGATGATGATGATTATTACAGAGCATTGGAATTCCTGCCCAGATTCCAAAAATCAGCCTTGTGGACGAGTGTTTGCAAAGGCGTCCTGAATCCTGCACAACCTCGTGGTCTGAGTAAAGAGCATATTGCTGGGTTTGTGGTCCCAGCCCTGCTGATATCATGTGTGGGTCAGAGATGGAGGCAGGGAACTGCTCACTTTGCTTTACGTACGTGAGCCCATTTAATCCTTGCTGCGAATCCCAAAGGGACACACTGTTACTACTACTCATTTTTATGAATTTGCAAATTGAGGCAGAGAGTGGTTAAGCAGGGCACAAGTGAAGCCTCTTATCATTCACAAAATGCTTTTCTCCTTATTATCTCATTTCATCATCAAGAAAACCCATTTTATGGGTGAATTTCTTTTGGCTCAGTTCCCCAATTTTGCACAGGTCATAGGTGGCAGAGGTTGGACACAGATTCAGAGCTCTGACTTCAATCCCCGATAGCAAATCCAGAAAAGACTATAATAAGAAGCAGATGGTGAAGCGTGCCTTCAAACGATGCTGGTGTTTCCGAGACTGGCATGCTAGCATACGGAGGGACGAAACTGAGGAAGGATTGATGGAGAGGTAATATCTCGACTAAGTTCTTGTCAGTGGGGTGCAGTGGACAAGCATAATTTGAAGGGAGGGTTCTCCAGGAGGGATGGACGCGAGCAAGAGCCTGAGAAGGAGAAATAGTGGGAATATTCTCTTTGACAGGTGGGAACACACGGGACAACCTACAGGTGGAGGTCTGTGATCGCTGATTCCCCTGACCCTTTTCCTCATCCTCACTGGGTGCCTGTGGTTAGGGACGGGGTGGGGGCAGGGGTGGCAGTACCCTATTATTTACAAGTGCTGGGGAGATCCAGCAACTTTCTAAAAGAAGGAACAATAAAACTTTTATAGACTATTGCAGAGTCAGTTGCACCATAAGGTAGAGCCAGGTTGTGTGTATATGTGTTGGGAAGTTTGCAGGCCAGGGAGGGTGGGGAGCAAGCTAGCAATGAGTGGGGGTGGCGGAGGGGGGGGTGTAACAGCTCCTCTGGTCCCATGTTAGTTTACACCGCCAGAAGCACGGTTTATGGGAGGACAGGATCCCTTTTCTGAACCTCAGTTTCCTCATCTACAAAACAGGAGGTCATAATACCACTCAGGATCACTGCAAGAAATCAATGAGATGGGCTAAATTGTCTTGTGACATTACTTTCCTTGTTATTTTATACTATTATTAAGCTGAAACTTTCTCACGGGTGCATACCTTCCCAATGAGAAAATCAAAGTCATGGGAGTAGGGGCTATGTCATCTTTTTCTTATAATCTTCAACAGGACCTAACACACAACAAATCGTTTCAACAAATAAAATAGACAAATCCTTAGTGAGGCATATTGACCCATGGGACGAACCAGTCCCTGAGTGTAGTCTTTTTGGAGCCTTACCTTAGTTCCCGAGATTGTAACAAGCCAGATGGCAGCTGAAAAAAGCAAGGTGGAGGGGTGCCTGGGTGGCTCAGTTGTTTTAAGCATCCGACACTTGAATTCTGCTCAGGTGCTGATCGTGAAGCCTACTTAAGATTCTCTCTCCCTCTGCCCTTTTTAGGCACATGTTCTCTCTCCCCCTCCCCTTCCCCTCCCCTCACCCTTCCCCTCCTTCCCACTCTCTCTCTTAAGGAAATGCAAGGTGGATTTCACACAATCTTTCAGTACTCATAGGCAAAGCTGTCTGGAGCCCCTGTTGGGTGCCTGGACATGAATGAGTTCTATTACATTGGATTTCTCCAAAAAAACTAGATTATTTTATTTTTTCAAAGCTTCTTCTTCTTCTTCTTTTTTAAAGTTTATTTATTTATTGAAAGAGAGAGAGAGAGAGGGATGGAGGGAGGGAGGGAGAGAGAGAGAACGAGCAGGGAAGGGGCAGAGAGAGAGGGAGAGAAAGAGAATCCCAAGCAGGCTCTGCACTGTCAGAGCAGAACCCAACCAGGGGCTCGAACTCATGGACCATGAGATCATGACCTGAGCCAAAACCAGGGGTTGGATGCTTAACTGACTGAGCCACTCAGGCATACCAAAAGTAGATTATTTTAGAATCAAGAACATGAAATGTGTTTAGGTGAAGATAAATTAATGATCAAGTTATTGAAAAATGAGGGTTTTGTCCTTCTTGCTGCTGCAGGCTCATCAGCAGAAGAACAGAGGTAATCCTCCCTGAGCCTCATGTGCAGGGCACCAGCCTTCCTGGTTTCGAGTCCTGCACAACTTGCCCTGCGGAATGGGGTGGAGGGCTGGTAATGGACAGCTTTTTGTGCATGTGATTGCAGGAAGGAGAGGAAAAGCATCAGAGCTTTTTTTTCTGTAAAGTCTAGGCCCAGCTAGGAGAAAGGCTTGATTGTCCTAGAGGAGAAGGGATCAGGCTTGGGGCTTGGGTGGGAAAGAGGACAGGAGACCTTCATTCCTGAGGGTGGCAGGAACCCAGGGTGGGCTGGTGGATGCTTAAGGACCATACCTATGGAGCTTTGGCTTCCGTTCCGTGGCTGAGCTTGGTATGGTGGTCATGGGTATGTTTGTGGCGCAGTCCCCACAGGCTTGGACCAGGGATTCTAACTGACCACAACCAGAGAACTTGCTCCTATTTTCTCATGGATCATGAAAACCTCAGGGAAGGGACAAGGGAGCCTCCCCCCCCCCCCCCGCCAATGACCAACATGAGCTTTCACATTGAGGTTAGTTTAATCAGGCATTGGAACCCGATTTGATTTAATTCAGAAACATTTCAGTAGTAACAATTCTTACAGCTCAAGCAAGGAATAAAAAGTTAAGCCAGTTAAGCGAGCAATGGTGAACATCGTGTTGAGAAATTGCTGTAGAAAAACACTCCTGGGACCTGAACATTGTGTGTAGAGGGTGGGATTGGGCAGAGATTGATATGGAAGAGCACAGCATCAATCCACCTACTTTTTGGGTGATAAACTTTTTTTTGGAGAGTTTACTTTTGGGATGAATGCCTGGAAAATGTGTGTCTTTGACATAGTTGAGAAACGAGGAGATGCTTCAAAACCACAGGTAGTTTCTACAGTGTTAGGAGGGAGTTTGCATTTAAGCTTGACATTTCACATTGTGTTATATGTTTGTGGTTTGAGTACCCAGCTTCAGGAGAAAGCAAGGATATTTGGAGAAGTGAGAGCCTTACTTTGCTTGCTCTGTATTTTGTTTCTGTTCATTTATCCCCAGAGCTCCTACGCTAGGTCCTTCTTTGTCAGTGAAGTTTCCTGCTTTGGTCCCCCACCAGACTCTCACAATCTGGTGTCACCACTCGATTTTCAGTGCCACCTATTTTGGGGACATGGTCTATTGCCCCAGAAGCCCAGGGACTACAAAAGGAAAACTGTGAAGGTATGGTTATGGAGAGACAGCTTCTCCTGATTTTGATATGGAAGGACTGTATTTCAGTCCCCTATCCCAAATCAAGATGAATTCAGACTTAGGAGCCAGATATCTTTGAGGTGGGTATGGTGGGAGCTCTACCAGCAGGAAGGCAAGATGGTCTGGCTAAGAAGGTCCAATGCAGGTGAGCAGAGGGAAGGGTGTTCCTTAGGGCAGCTGCTCAAGGGTGTTTTGTCAGGGTGAGGATGAAGAATCTTAGTGGGAGGTGGTCAAAGCCAAAACCAAGGGCACCCTAACAAGTGTCAAATCCCAAAGATGGCTGAGGTGGAAGAGGAGGAGGAGCAGAAGGGTGAGGGGCAGTTAGAGGAAGAAGCTGGGCTGAACAGTCAGGTCCAGATCTGTGAAGGCAGATGGTGTGCTAGCACACCCATGACCCTCAGTGGCTGGCTCATTCCCCAGACGGGAGTGCTGATCGTCAGGGGTCAGAAGCTGAACATTCACCCTAGTTCCTTGAGAATCTATGGAACTCCCCTTCATGCCTATGTGCTTTTCTTAGCCAGTTTGCTGCCTACACTCTGCTCTCTGAATGTTTGGATCCATGTATCTACCTGACCGTCCATCCCAAAGTGACCAGGGAGAAGGGAGCACAGAGAAAGCACAAGAGTCCACTTGGCCGCCAACCAGTAAAATAACAAAAGAACAGTTTTGATGGAGGATCAGAGGTTGAAACAAGCAAGCATTTCAACTTGTGGTTTGCTTTATGTCTCCTTGGCTGTCTCTACTCTGAGGAAAGGGATCTAGAAGTACACACCATCCGGACCCCTCTCCCAAACTGCAGATGAATCTGATGTCTGCCCACTCTTCTCTCTCCACTTCACCTGACAGGAGCCTCTTTAACTGTCTCCTCTGCACACTGTCCTATGTTCTGGGCTTCAGGGCCAAGCTAGATCTTAGACAGGGAGAACGGCAGGGGCCTGGAGCTGCCCTTCTGTGGATACCTACTGAGTCAGCTTGGCAGCTGGTCCTTCGGTAACCTTGCTGCACCCCTCAGCTCTCCCTGGGCCTGAGCTCCAGGTTTGGGCTTCTGACTTGCTTACCCTTTCTACCTTGATTCCCTAAGTCTCTGACATTGGGATCCTCCACCTAGACCCCCTTACCTTACCTCAAAGCCTTGGTCTGAAGTTTTGGCCTGCAGTCTCCATACCCATCCTTTGCCTTTCCTTCAAATTATACTTACCTGATATTTTCCTCCCTCCAGTCCAGATGTTCCAGCCTGGATCCACTTGAATGTTGTGTTCTGACAGGCCACAAGATGTCCACTGGTTACCCCCAAGCTTTCCTTAGGCCAGCCCACCTCTGTGGACTTCCAGGATTACCTGTCACTGAGACCATCCTCAAATACCTGCCATGCCTTGGTGGGTCTGCCTTGGTACTGGCCAACCATCTCTCTTCTGTGACCTATCCCCTGCCCTGTAAGCCATAGTTGTGCTCAGAGGTTCTAAAATCAATAATTCAGCAGCCAACAAATAATTCTTTATGGTACAGGCTACATGGTTGGTGCTATGGGAGTAAGGTTCCTCCAACAAGTAATGATTGAGAGGCAACAAATAGCAATTTATAGTGCTATGAGATCATTTAACCTTTCAGGAGAATTATTTGATGAAGTATTAATTAGATATTGCTACATAACAAGTTATTGCAAAATATAATAAAACAAGAAGAAATACTTACCTGCCACAGTTTTTACGGGTCAGGTATTAAGAAGTGGTCTAGCTGGGCAACTGTGGCTTGGGGCTTCTCATCTGCTTGTCGTTAAGACGTCAGCTGGACAGCAGCTATGTGAAGGCTTGTCTGGTCCTGAAGCGTTCACTTCCAAAGTAAGGCATGCCTGGTGATTTGGTACTGGATTCTGAGAGAGCACCACTTTTATTCCCACAAGCCTCTCCATAGCTTCATAAATGCCCCCATGACATGGTGGCTGGCTTGCTCTGGGGCAACTCAGCTAGAAGACCAAGGATGAAGCAGTAATGTAATTAATGACCTAACCTTGGAAGTCACAGAGTATCACTTCTATACTCCATTGGTCACTTAGGTCAGGGTCAATGTGGTCGGGACGTATTCCATAACAAAGGCAAGGATCCCTGGGAGCATCTTGAAGACTGGCCACATCAAAGAACCATTCAACTTAAAGTCAGAAAGAAAATCAATTTTACATATAGAAAGATAATAATATTTGTTTAATGCTTTACTTTAATGCGGGAATAGTGCCTAGCATATGGTAGGTGCTCAGTAAACATTCGTTGGACGTGTGACTGTTTGAACAATATTCATTGCTTTCAGGAAGTGCTTTGTAGTTTATAAAGTACTATTCCATATCTTATACAATTTGATCCTCACCACTGTGAGGTAGATAGGGCTAGTATTATCAATACTATTTTATAGAAGTATTAATAGTATTATTAATACAATTTTATTTCAGATACATAAAGTATCATCCAATCAGATGGGACACAGTCCCAAATCTGATGCTCTTTCCCCCATGCTCCTCATATACAAAATCAGGATGTGACCCCTGTTCACCAGGCTGTGTTCAGGTGCATGGGCTGTGAGGTAGGTATCTTGAATTAGAGGTGAAATGACCCTTGAGAGGCTGGGCCAAACCCACTTTCTGGTTGACAGGGCGATTTACTATGCAGCTAGTGACACTTAGGCTGGTCACTTGCATGGGCCCTTCCAAGGCAATTCCAAACATTCTGGCAAGTGAAAGCCATCTGTCTGTGACACAAATTCTAGAAGATGGTTGCCCACTCTTAACAACATTCACGGTCGCCCTGACAACACAGCTCCAAGCATGCTGGAAAAGCATCATGGGCTCTCAGAATAAGTGACATGTCCAGCTGATTTCCTCTGTCTCACAGGAGAAATCTCTCTTCCATGGTACCTGAAGCTGTTGATATTTTCAGTGTTTTCCATCAGTTGCCTCTTTTCTTTTGCAGTTTTGTCTCATAGATGGGATACATAAAATATAAAACTAGTTTTCCTTTAGCTAAGTGAGAGAAAATCAGATTAAAAAAATGGATTATGAAATTGATGAAATGGACATAAATCATTCTGATATGAAGAAACAAATTGTAACAATGAAATTTCATGTCAAAGGCACTTATTAAGAAGTACATTTTGAAGATGAATAACAAATAGAGTCTTAGACTTGTGACAATCCCATCTTTAGGGAGGGGCTCATCTGGGTAAAGGGAGGTTACCCCTGAAGATATGTCTTTTTCTCAACCAAGGTCTATGTGGTGCAGCTCCTGATGGTCTTGGCCAAACAGGGGACCCCTGGGAGCCTGGGCTCCTGCAGGCTTATGACCACCCAGCTCCTCCTATGACCTAGGTGACCCAGCCTCTCTTTAATGAGCTAGTTAGGGGTTCTTGGGCATGAGCAAATAAGAAGAAACCCAGAAGAAACGTTCTGTATGTAGTTAAAGTAAATATTTGCTCCCCCTGACTCCCCTATCCTTCTCCAGTTTCAGAAGAATCTTTGTCTCTGGATTAGTCCAGCTGAAGTTATTTTTCTTACCATCTGTAAGGAGGATTTTCCATTTTTTTTCCAGCAAGAAAATAACCCGTGGGCCAAAGGAACTGTGAAAATGTTTAGTCTTCAGACAGGCACGCAGACTCTCGGGGTGGCGGAATCCCTGCAACTCAACTCTGGAGAGTGCCATTATGTCATTTAGGAAATGACCTCTCTTGCTTTTGCTTTGTGCCACCCAGGTGCTCTGAGGGCTTACCTTTAAATCTTGTATTTCGGGGCACCTGGGTGGCTCAGTCAGTTGAGTCCGACTTTGGCTCAGGTCACGATCTCGTAGTTCCTGAGTTTGAGCCCCGCATTGGGCTCTGTGCTGACAGCTCAGAGCCTCGAGCCTGTTTCATGTTCTGTGTCCCCCTCCCTCTTTGCCCCTCCCCCGCTCGTACTCTGTCTCTCTCTCTCAAAAACAAATACACATTAAAAAAAAATAAAGCATGAATTTGTATTAGGGAACTGCATCAGGCCATGCCAATGGATGTTGGGGGGGTACTTGTTGGGGAGGAAGCTGGGATTGTGACTACCAAAGCAGACTGATGAGGACCAGGCTCAGGAGGACAGTGCCTGAAGCTATCTGTTGAGGTAGACCAGGAAGCCAGGTGAATAATTAGGTACCAGGAGACAGTCAGAAGACCAAGGTCAAAGCCAGACAAGAAACTGAGAAGTATATATAGCAGCAACTAAACTGGCTTGCAACTGAGGCCCTTCCTGCCTTAGCCAGAGAGGCTTTTATATTCTTCCTGCTGAACCAGGGCTGATGAGGAGATCACACTGGCCAAGCCCCTGTTTGCTGGTCCAGGAAGGGTCCCATGGGAGATAAGGGAGTGTGGCTGGAGTGGGGAGTGAACCCATCTAATGTTTGCAAGTGACTAAATATTTATGCAAATAAATAAGCAGAGCAATCTACTGAAATTAAAAGAGAAAGTATCAATGATAATAAATTCGTATCAGCTTTAAAAAATCAACATTTAGATAAAAGTTGTTATTTAATCTTTTGAAAATATAATTAAATCTTTAAAAACACTCTTATAAAAATAAAACTGTTTACAATTCTCGCTTTCAGTGTCTGCCTGGGGTCACCACAAAGAATTAGTATCATGCTTCCTGTGTGTTACAGATAGGCCGGCAAATAAACAAACTAAAAGTATCGTGATTTGGTCTCCACTAGAAAATATTCTCTAGCCATCATGCATGACTGTTGTGAACACTGCATTAATTTTTGAGTGCCTTTAGAAAGCACATTAGAACACAGAAGAAATGGACACTCGCACTACTAGGAAAAGATACTTCACTGGGCATGAATCTGTTGTGTTCGAATCAGAGAGGGAGAATACAATAAGTTAATTAATTTGTCTTTACCCGTATGTGTGTCCACTGCTCAAAGCTTGCCCACCCTCTGAAGGGAAGGGTCCATTTCCAAAGCTTCAGCAGCACAACCCACAGGTCATGGCTTTTGGGCACAATTTCCTTTTGATGCACAGACCAAGAGAGGTGGAGAAGTTTCCCTGGGGCCTGAATGGTGTTACTCATGAGAGTGGATGGTTAGGGTTATCGGTTGTGCTGTGCCAGTGCCAAGTTCAGGATCCTGAATGACAGAGGCACTCTTGTGTCCTTTCATACATTAACTTATCCGGTGTTGGTGATGTAGGAGACCCGGTGAAGCAAGGGCTCAGAGACGCGGCCCCTTTTGCCTGGGTCTTGCCCAGATGATTGGATGATTCAGTTAACAGATGCCAGGGTGGGTGAATGATGGCTAAAGATCACACATTCAAAGTAGGAAAGAAACGGAACCATAGGCAAAGAAAGTTTCGGCTTTTCGAGTGTCCTTTTGCGAAGCTTTCCCTAATCCGTCTTCTTCCCTTATAGATGGAATTAATTACCATCCTTTGAACCACACCTGTACCTATTTTTTAATGCTTACAAATGTCACATTGTAATAAGTAATTAAAAAAATATGTTAATATTGGTTTCCTTGGCGAGGCTGAACACGTGGGAATCAAGTTGGTATCTTCATTGTCCCCGTGTTTCCTGTGTGGAGCATGGCGACTGATGTATCATAGGCGTGTGGGCACTAGACTGTGAGTGTGAAGAACTTGTGCTTTAGAGCTAGGCACTCTTGAATCTGAATCCTGGTCTCGCCACTTCAGAAGTTTCTTAACGCCCCTGAGCTTCAGTTTACTCCTCTGAAAATGGGGACAGTGGCATTCCTACCTCCTATGGTTATCCTGAGGCTTACTTACCATGATTATTTATAAAATATTTCGTATGTTAGCTGTGGTAGTCGTGCCCACTATCGATCCAGGCCGAAGCATCTCCTTGTTTAGCCTCACGATGCTGACATGCAAATACACCAGGCAGTGCATACTGGGGCACGCACTTGGAAGGATATTGCAAGGAGGCGTTATCGTTAGGTCCATTTCTAATCTTAAAAGGGACACTGAGTGTGTGGAAAGTCTCCAGGTCTTTGAGCCCACTGGGAAGGAGGGAGGATTAAGGAATCTATCTAAGCTAAAATAGTCCTGGAACAAATGAAATGTAGATCTTCAGTTGTCATTCTCCTCCTGGACGGTGACGCTCTCTGGCAAATATTTCTTGCACTGATGGGGTGGTGGTGATGGCCCTGTCCTGAGGCAGCTCCCGTCAAAGGCTGGGGAGCTGGAGAGCGGGGTGTAACCTGAGACCCCACTACCGCAGGCCTGAAATCTCAGCTGGGATAGCACCAGCTTTCCCCGCAGCAGCAGACTTGCTGGGGCTCAGCTCTGTTTCAGGGATGGTCGTGTCCTGCTGGTCAGGCACAGGACCCATCCTGTCTCTGCAACCTGGAAAAACACACAGGCCATCGAGGGCTGGTGTTCCCATCTGTCAGCTGACTTGCCCTGAGAGATGCCTTGGCCTCCCATTGCTCCACTGACCACAGTATTTACTCTTTGGGGCTCTGGGGGTGGGGAGGGGGTGATATGTGCAGGGCCCGCAGTCTGTGCTCTACTCCCTCAACGGAGTAGCCGCTGAAACATTTCTAAGCCCTGATTCATCTCCAGGCACAATGCCAGGGGACAGGAAGAACGTAAGAAGGCTCCCCGTTCCCAGCAGCTTATACTCTAGTTGGAGAAAGATAATGGGGGGCTGGTCAGCTACAACTGAGGTTTCTTGCCACATCAGGCTGATTCCCTGACCTTGCAGTTGCCCATTTATCTTCAGTGCCCACATAACCAGTATAGGTGGCATCACCCAGTTGCCAGGATTTGGGGTGCGGGGCAGAAGAGAGGGATCGGACTCTTGCTCAGACTGGGTATAAGATTAGAATCAGAGAAGCCTGGGATGAGACTTGCAAATCACTTCTCATGAACACCCTAGGCTCAGGATAATCCTTAGGAAAGGCGACACACCGTGTTACAGCTCCCCTCAGCTCAAAGAAGGGATGGAAGAGGAAAGGGCCGCTGCTCAAATAGAGTATCTCGGAGTGTGGCTTTCCATCCAGGATATGTCTCTAGCAGCCACGGGGTTACATCAGGCAGGGGGCCTGGGCCAAAGTTCTGGTTGACCTGGTACCAGACTGCAAGGACCACCATGGGACATGAAGTAACATGCCCATCTTGGATGCTCTAGGACCTCAGCACAGGCCACAAAGAGTCCCGTTTGCAAAGCATTGCAGATGGGAGCGGGGATGGAGGAGGGTTGTCTCTTGATCATGGTCTGGATCAGTCTCCGGGGGACTTTAGCAAGTTCCTTGTTAGAAGGGTCTGTTCAACTTCACAAGTGGGGCCAGCTTTGAGAGTTCTAAAGGGCAGTTATTATTGAGAGACCAGGCCATTCAAGGTAGTTTGAAAGACCTGTCATCAGATGGGAGCAACTATGCCTCTTTGTGAACCCCTGAAAGGTGTTCATGTAAGGAGGAGCCATAGCCCATGTCCACCATCGTCATCATCATCACCATTGTCATTTGTTATGTAAGAGCAGTCATTGAGCACCAGTGATGTGTCAGGCACAGTGCTAGGTGCTGATCCTCATAGCAATCTCGCGAGCTAACGGTTACTTTCTGCAATTTACGGGGGAAGTAACTCAAGTTCAGAGATGTTAAGTAATTTGTTGGAAATTAACTTGTTGCATTAAAGTGGCAGAGATGTAGTGGCTTTGGCACCAGGTGAACTTCCTCTAAGTATAGCTCATTTAAACAGCAAATGGGTTTATTGGAGAATTAGAGGGTAAATCAAATACTGACAGAAAGACTGAAGAACCAGGCATGAACCTGCCCCTACTAAGACTCACACATGGGAAATTCCTCTGGGAAAGTATTTGGACGCTGGGAAGCCAAAAAAGAACGATAAGGATTTACTACAGACTTCTAGAAATGACAGAACATCAAGGATGGTGGTTTTGGAACCCCACTGAAAATTTGTGGTCAAATGTAGCTAAAACTCATAACCATTGGTACCTGAGCCTTGGTGCCTCAAGACTGAGGGCCTAAGGTCACTTATATAGATTTGAACAGGTGATAGTGTCCCGTCTATTTGCTCCTCCTCACCAAACTTAAGTGGGTAAGCTTTCGTTGTAGTGATCACTCTAGTGTGGTGCTAACCTCAAGACCCACTCACTCCACCCAGCCTTCAAGATGGCCCCCAATGATTCTTGCCTCCTGGTATTGTCCCTCCCACATTGAATCAGGGCTGACCTACATGAACAATAGAATACAGTATATATGACCACGTGTGACTTCCAGAGCTAGGTCATAGAGGCACTATAGCTTCTCCCCCCCACCCCGGTCTCCTGGATAGGCGGCTGTGGGGTAAGCCAGTTGCCATGTTGTGAGGACACTCAAGGAGCCTCATGCCAGCCATGTGAGTTAGCCATTAAGTTTTGAAGCAATTTTCTATACAACAAAAATTAGAGGTGGGAAAGAAAGTACGTAATCTGCCTGAAAGCAATAACCAATTAAGGTACATAGTCTTTCCTGGGGCTAAAAGGGACCTTCCAGCAGGTATGGATGTCTTCTCAATAATAGCTGTGACAGGTACTCAGATTCTCAGCAAACCTTGAGCTCCCTTATCTGTTTTTCCTATGTAGTTGTGTTTGTAACAGATGTCAAATATTTTGGCCTCCTGGTACAAGGTTAAGGCAATCACTGGGGCCCAGGGATGGGCAGTTCAGGAATGGCCTTCCCTCTATGAGTAATGTCCTTCCATCTCTGCAAGCCTGTCAGAGCAAAGACCTTCCAGGATTGTGTTTTCCCTCTGTGTAAACCAGGGATTACACACTATGACCCATGAATCACTCACCAGTTTTTATAAATAAAGCTTTATCAGAGTTTGCCTGTTCATTTGTGTATTGTCTAATGCTGGTTTTGCACTACAATAGCAGAGTTGAATAACTGTAGCAAATATCATATGTGGCCTGCAAAGCCTAAAATACTTTCTCTCTGGCCTTTTAAGGAACACTGTGCTGACTCCTGGTAAAAACAGTCAAAGCATTGTCAGCTAGCACACCTAAGGGCTAGAGGGGCAGCATCATTGTCTAGTCTCTATTCCTGGCTCCACAGCAGACAGAGAGGCACTGTGGCTTCTCTTTACCTTTCTCAAGATGAAGGACTTTCCAGGGTACCTGGGTGGCCCAATTGGTTGAGCGTCCGACTTTGGCTTAGGTCATGATCTCACGGTTTGTGAGTTTGAGCCCTGCATCGGGCTCTGTGCTGACAGTGTGGAGCCTGGAGCCTACTTCAAGTTCTGCATCTCCCTTTCTCTCTCTGCCCTTCCCTTACTCATCCTCTGTCTCTGTCTCTGTCGCTCGCTCTCTCAAAAATAAATAAACGTTAAAAAAAAAAAAAGATGAAGGACTTTCCAAGAGTAGAAATGTCAAGGAGAATCTCACCAAATCCTGATACGTGAGCCAGTTAGAGGTCTGCACACCTGTATTAGTTACCTGTTGCTGTTTAAAAAGTATCCCAAAATGTGATGCCTGAAAACAATAAACAGTTATTATCTCTCACAGTTTCTGTAGGTCAGGAATCTAGGAATGGCTTAGCTCGGTTGTTCTGACAGTTCTAGGTGGTTTCACTGTAAGCCACAAGCATTTTTGCCAGATAACTCATTGGTTGCTGGGCAACTTTCCTGTAAAGGAAAAAAATAACTGGTTGACAGTTTGTTTTGACAGTTTGTTAGTTTCATCTCTGGTGGACAGTTTGGTTTCATTTCCCCGTTGACGCCACTACTCCTGTTTTCACATTATGTAAATCTCCGCCTTTGTAATACTTTATGCAGTGGCACAGAGTTTTGAACTGACATTTCCCATAGAACTTTGGAATGTCAATCAATGGACATGTGACCGTTGCAAGCAAACAAGAGTGTAGAAGGCTGTCCCAAACAATTCAAAACTCGAATACAGACACACATCCTAGTATTTGGAAACTGGTACCTCTCTTAATGAAGAAGGAGATTTTAGCAAGAAATAGAAAGTGTGTGGTGAATAAGGAGGAGGATCAACAACTAAAAAAACAAAAAAGTAACACATTATAAATGAAAGACATTGAAGATAAGGGCTTAGATAAAATCCGTAAAATAAAACCTTTTTTTTTTTTTTTTTTGCACAGATTTGATATAAACCTATATGCATTTTAAATGTATTTAACTATTTTGCGTTTCACAATGAAGCTTTAAAATTTTTGTTGGGACACCTGGGTGGCTCAGTTGGTTGAGCGTCCAACTTTGGCTCAGGTCACAATTTCACTGTTCGTGAGTTTGAGCCCCCCATTGGGCTGGCTCTCTGCTATCATTCGGAGCCCGCTTTGAATCCTTTGTCTCGTTCTCTGCCCCTCCCCTACTCATGCTTTTTTTCTCTCTCTCTCAAAAATAAATACACGTTAAAAAAATTTTGTTATTCATTTTTCATGTTTCATTATGTCCTTTTAACGACTGTCCCTCTTTTATTTTCTGTGATGTAATCTTTTACATTAAAATTGCTTTACGTCTAATTAGTTATGTGGCAAAAATGGTCATAGCCAAGATACTTACGGTGAAAATACCAGACAAGGGCTCTGGCTTGGGGTCTTTGAGGAGGTCAAGATGTTGGGGCTGCAGGACCTGAAGCCTTGACTGGGGCTGGAAGATGTGGTTTCACGGTGGCTCACTCAGATGGCTGCCGAGTCAGTGCTGGTGGTTGACAGGTGGTTTTAGTTCCACTCCACGTGGGCCTTTCCGTAGGTTGAATGTCCCTACAACATGGTAGCTGGCTTCCTTGAGAGAAAGCACACTGTTACTTGTATAACATCCTATTAGCTTCCCACAGGGGGAATACCTAGGCACGAGATTCACCGTGAACTCTGTTGGAGGCTGGATACCACACATCTCACCCCAAATAAGAGTAGTCATACATGGTGGGAAAGGTCCTTTGGATAGAGGAAGAGACAGATGCTCCAAGTGGCCTCTGCAAGGTGGGATGGAGAGAAATGTGGGATGGCACTCAGGAGACTCTGACCTTTTGAGTGTCCTAGGATGGGTCATGTCCCCTGCTGGAGCTGCAGTTTTCTCATCTCTGAATAAGAAAGTCTTTGGAACCCAGGTGACTGTGGCACAGGGGTCAAGTCCCCACCACTTAGCCAGTTCCTCATTTCTGTGGACCTCAATTTTCTCATCCATAAAAGCAAGAGTGAGGATATCACCTCTCTAAGCTTCTGTGGAGAATAAATGAGCCGGGCCATGTAATATGCCTTGCACACAGTAGGTGCCCAATAAATGTTAGCTATTATTATTTGCAGCAGAAATAGCAGTATCACCTCTAGCTTCAAGATCTTTGATTCCACAGTCTGCTGTGAGCCCTGAGAACGAGGGGCTTCTGTATGTTCCCTCCTGTCAGTCCAGACCCCCTTGTGTGTGCCTCTGGGGGCGGCTTCAGGTGGCTGTGCTCAGACCTTGGGGAAGGACAGGGTACCCATTTCCTTTCTCAGCATTTTGTGGTCAAGGCACTTGCACACCTGGTAGAGCTAGCTGCAATTAGAGACCGAGCAATGAGAACAGCCTCAAGTTCAGAGCTGGGGGTCTGTCCTTGGGACATGTGTGAAGCATGAGATCAAAGAGTGGCAGAGACGGGCTGCACCGCAGGACTCATCCAGGCCCTTGTCGGGCCACGCCTCCAGCCTGTGGGGTCACCATCCCTTCTCCCAAGTCTGGTTGAAGCAGAGGTCTGAAGAATACCACCCACTGAGCAAGGCCCATGGAAGCAGCTCTTAGATAATTGCTGGGTCGAGGCTGGCCTGCCCAGACCCACGCTGTGGCCAAGTCATTGCATGAAGCTCTCAGCTTCAAGTCCTCACCCCACTATGAGACCACAGGGATGACATAATCATATCCATCCCCATTCTCCACGGTCTCAGCTGGCAGCCCAGGCCTCTTCCTGTACCCACCGGCTCCCAGACTCCATCCACACACTACTCTGTTCATCTTCTCACTGTCCTCAGTCCCCGTCTTATTCCCCTTTATCCCCTAACTGCTCCGTGACAGCAAATCCTCTGTACCCTCAGTCTTTTTCTGGAATGTTCCCTTCTCTCAGCCTGTTGTCCTCTCAGGTGGGGACTGCCATTCTCATATATACCTTCCTCAGAGTCATGGGATCAGTCTGCAATCTTCCTGGCTCCCCAGGCTATTCCTGCACTCTCTTTCATCTTGTGAAAGTCCCTGCTCCTTTAGAATCACACCATTCAGCTCCCTCCCCTTCCTTGATGTTCTCCAGCCTTCCTGGTCAACCTACTCCATCACCAACCACCTTGGCTCCTGGGCTCCTAGACGCCCTTTCCACCCCAACTCCCTCATAATCCTTGGGCCTTCATCATTCACAAGGATGACTTTTCCAGGTTCCCAGTCTGGACCTCATTGCCAAGACCACTTTCATACCTCAGCTACCCACTCACTTCCCAATACCCAAAAGGGCATAACCTCCCAAATAGCAAACCCAGCACCTCACTCTCTGACCATCATTTCCCATACATACAGAAGCTTACTTCCTCAAGCCTTCCTACAATAATTCTTTGTTTTCATCACAAACCCAGACCTATTGGTCCACTCCTTTCTTGCTATCCATCAGTGTCTTCCTGGCTTCATTTCCCTTCCTTTCTGTCTTAGATTCCATGGTTCTTCACTATCATCACTCCCTTGCACATACCTCTAACTCCCTTGCTCCCCCAGTCCTCCTTGTACTTTACCCAACTTGTAATGATGCTCGGTCTAAGTACAAGGCTCTTCATAGTACGTAGAGCTTTGGAAATTACATGATTTCACTTAGACATTTTGGTGGTCATATACGATGTAGGGCAGGTATTCATGTTTTTGTTTTTACAGAAGAGGAACTAATCCCAAAGAGGTTACGTTTCCAGTGTTGCCCAAAGCTGAGCCCCCCACCTGCACCTCCTGGCCCCAAGTCCACCTCACCTATTGAAAGCAGCCCTTCTAGAATAGATTGGTATTGGGATTCCTGGTGATGGGAGTGTGAGTGGGGGCAGGGCACCCCAGCAGAGGGGACACTGTTCCTTATGGTGGGGATAGGAAAGGGGGTGGTCCAGAGAGGAATGTGGTGTTCCTCACAGGCCCCTTAGAGGCTGAGAAATCCTCTCCTGCAGGCTGCCTTGCAGAGGTGTGCTGGTTGCGAAATGCCAAAACAGATGCCACTGGAAAAGCATACTGTCTGACACAGAATTCCTCCAGCTTCCCGGCCTTCTGCAAATCTCATGTCTTTCCTTGTTGGGGCTCAGGGGGCTGAGGGCTCCGCATCACCCTACACATCAAAGACACCGCCAGGTTTCCCAGCATAGCCCTCAGAGGCTTCTAACCGGCCTCTGACAATAAAATCACTTTTATATAAAAACCGAGACTCAATATTTGGCAGAAAAGGGATTAACAGGATCAGTGGTGCAGGGGATGGCATCATGCTATTTTTGTTGGCACTTCCCCAGCTGAAGTGTGAGGAGTCTGGGCATGGAAGGAGGATATATATTTTTTTCTTTTCAACTGACTTGGCCGCTCTAGGTCTGGAAAATCCAGGGAGCTGGAGGGAGCTGGCACGTCTGGGGGTGACCTTCAGCAAGGTCAGGGCATCTGCTAGCCTGAGGAGATGAGCACATTGGGCCTGCGAGGCTAGAGCAGGAACTACAGAGTCATTCTCCTGGGGCCTCGGGCAATAGCAGAAGAAAGGCTCTCTTTGGGGATCAGGTCCTGAACTCCAAAGGGGACAAAACGTCCCGGTCCAACCAGCAGCAGAGACAGACTGACCTAGAGAAGCATGGTCTGGCCCTGCCACGCACAGACCTCTGCATCTTGGCCACTGGCAATGCCCACAAGGATACGGCAGTGAGGGCCTTAGAGGACACCGCTCCAGTGGGAGCCAAACTTGTTCTGTTTTTTAGGTAAGGAACTCTTGCTTTGAATGAGACACTGAAGGTACCTTCTGCATACAGAGGACCGGAGGAGGAAGTGCTGCTTAGGCCTGGCGCCTCCCCGGCTCCTGAGGCTGCCTCGGAATCTGACACTGGAAGTACAAATTGAAAATCACATCACTCATTAGATGAACACTTACTGAGTGTCTGCCCCATTCCTGGCACTTCTGCAGGCACAGGGGGAACGCTGGTGAGCAAAACCAGGCACAGCCCGCCTGTGGGGCTTACGGGGTAGTGCGAGAGAGAGACATTAATTGAATAATGACACAAGTAAATGTTCACTCCCTCCAATGAAGAAACTGATTTGTGAAGTGCCAGATTCTGAGCTGGGCACTCAAGGCTCTGGGCTACAGAACCTCAAGCTGCCTTTCCAGCATTGTACCACTTTACTCTCCCACCCAACCCAGAGCACCACCCATACCCTTGATGCATTTCCCCGGGTATAACTTGTCTTTTCCAGCCTCCAGATTCCCCTGGGCTGCCTCATTTCCCCTTTCCTACTTTCTTGCCTCCAGCCACCTCCACCACCCCAGGAGAGCCCCGCGACAATACCACAGGTCTGCAAAGTCTCCTTGGATGAAGGGGATCCTGCCAGCATTTCTGCCTGGTCCAGAGGGCAGGGGGTGGGGGGAGTGGCCAGCACTGGTGAAGGAGCAAGGAGCCTGGGCAGAATCCTCATCCTGCTCCTGAGACCTTAGGTGAGTCACCCAACCTCACAGAGATGCCCACGAACTCATCTTGGATTCGTCTGATCTCCTCCGGTGGACACAGTTCCTTTCACAGTAGAAGACAGTGGAAACGCCCTGTCTTCTCCCGGTACCAAGTTCAGTGCCTTGGGCTCATTAGGGGCCAAACATGACATTTGTTCATTGACTAGTACATTTGGTTGTGAGCTCCTGGGTCAGCGTCTCTCATTTGCTTATGTCTGCCTCATGGCTGGTTCTGGTCCAGCGGTTCTGGGTTTTCTTCTCATAAGAAGACTGAAGAAGGCACTTCCTTCGGGAATCTCACTAATACCTTCAAACATATATTGACTACCTACTGCATACCAAGTCTGTGCTAGGAATGACATTTTCTCTTCCCTTCAAAGAGTGTAAGATCTAAGAAAGGAAGCAGACAAGGACAGCAACAATGGTATTGTGTGCTAGGTAGAGTCAGAGATGCTATGCAGACATGGGGGTCCCTCCCACATCCTTCAGAAGGCAGTGTCCAATAATCTACAGGAGTGGGCAGAAGGTTGGGTTATCTGTCTGTCCTCTCAGAGCCTCCCCTGGTATTCGTGTCTCTGCCTCCATGAACCCTGAGTCGTTCCCTGGATGCTTGGGAAGCTAATGGTTCCTCTTCTCTGAGGCCAGTGACTAGATGAATATTCCTTTGCTACTCCATCTAGCTGGGCTTCCTAAAATAGCCACATGAGGCTGAACAGGCATGACCTGAGTTCTGTACTGAAGGGTTCCAAACTTGGAATTATGACATATGGAAAGAAAAGCCAAGTTTCTTGTTAAACTTTCCCTCAAATCTTTTTTAAAAATGTTTATTTATTTTTGAGAGAGAGAGAGAGAGAGAGAGAGAGAGAGAGAGAGAGAGAACAAGCAGGGGAGGGGCAGTGAGAGAGGGAGAGGGAATCCCAAACAGGCTCTGTGATGTCAGCACAGAGCCCGATGTGGGGCTCGATCCCACAGACTATGAGATCATGACCTGAGCCCAAATCAAAAGTTGGATGCTTAACCAACTGAGCTACTCAGGTGCCCCAAGTTTCCCTTGAATCTTAAAGGAAAGGCACTTAAAAATAAGCCTATCACTGACACCCCCTTAAACCTGACCTGGTTTGTCAAACCCTGAATTTCTCCCACACTTTGGCAAGTCCAGGTCTTCAAATCTCCACCCAACACCTTTGGGAATCCTCTCTCCCTCCCCACTAGAAGTTTCTAACTTCCATCTTCTTTTAAAAATTTTTTTAAAGTTTATTTTGAGGGAAAGAGAGAGAAGCAGGGGAGGGACAGAGAAGGGACAGGCAGAATTCGAAGCAGGCTCCATGTGCTGTCAGAGAAGAAGCCCGATGCGGGGCTCCATCCCACAAACCATGAGATCATGACCTGAGCCAAAATCAAGAGTTGGATGTTTAACAGACTGAGCCACCCAGGCGCCCCTAACTTCCATCCTTCTGATACCCCTGCCCTAGGACATTCATTCTGGAGTATTGCCCATTCAGCCATCTTCTCTTCCCCAATCCCTGTCAGGGCCACTCAAGTCCTAGAGACAAACCAGGACCACAGAGGGAGAAGTTCTAAGTCCTGCAGCCCATAGTTGGCAGTGAGTAAGGATCCTTCTCTTTGGGTTTCTTTTTTTCTTTTTAAGTGTTTTTTTTTTCTTTTTTGAGAGAGTGTGAGAGAAATAGAGAGAGAGTGAGAGAGAGCAAGTCGGGGAGGGGCAGAGAGAGAGAGAGAGAAAATCCCAGGCAGGTTCTTTGCTGTCAGCACAGAGTCTGACATGGGGCTCGAACTCACGAATGGTGAGATCACGACCTGAGCTGAAATCAAGCGTCGGAAGCCCCACCAACTGAGCCACCCAGGCGCCCCTCTTTGGATTTCTTTTTAATATTCCCATCAGTGTGAGCCCCATAGGTACGGGTTCTACGATCTAGCAGTGACATTAAATTATGACTATACATTTCTCCCTGACACAACAATTAATTTTGGGAGACAGTGTTGTTTAAACCATGCAAGAAAAATCCAGCTATTCAGTGGTGTGCCGGAGGTAGCCCATCCTGGCTTATAAGAGCTGACTGATACATGTTTAGGAATTTTGCAAGCCGCTTGTTAAGCGTTGCCATTAAGAAGTAGCAAACTGTATAAAATAAGCAAATATATCAAACTGAAGACAAATACTAAAAATTCAGTACTTTCTAATTGTTTTACTCTAGTATCGTCTACGTTCTTGAAGTAACTTCCATCTATTGATTCTGTGCGGCCGACTACCGGATGTGTATTACTGAGTATCATTGTCCAACTCCATGCTTAGTGACATCACACTGGTAGCTTGACCTTGGCCATGGTGGGCATCTTTACACTACGGACACTGGCAAACCTCACAAATCATGGCTCCCCCGCCCGCACCCAGAGCTGGCTGATAAACCTTTAGCAGCTCTTCACTGAGAAACACCATGTTTCTTTAGTGGGCGGGTCATTCTTCCACCTTCCTCATGGTGTCACATCATTTTGCAGGGCAGCACTTGGCTTCTTGCCTGCTCTGCCTGGCGCCTTTTGGAACTAACAGCTCTTTAGGGCAGCTGCCTGAATTACTCAAGGAAGGACTGAGTCACCATCTTGAGGGATGGGAGAGTTGACAGTTCTTCTGGAAATGAGAGGTGTTGAAGGCTTGGTGAGCACAGGCTCCTAGCTCAGCCAGGTGGAGCAGACTTAAGGCAGGTTCGCCTGAGGAAGCAATGCTGGGACTAAGGGGGGCTTCATATTCCTGGAGGGTGTGGGGCTTGCGTGGTGGGCTGGGTGAAGTCAGAGGATAAGCCTGGTGCCTCTCGCTAGAGCATCAGTTTACTCGGTGGTAAGTAATTAAAAATATTGTTTTAACAACCAAACATACATGAAAGTACTATGTAGAAGAGGATAAAATATGGATGAAATTTTTTTAAAGTTTACTTATTTTGAGAAAGAGAGAGAACACGAGCAGGGGAGGGGAAAGAGAGGAGAGACGGGTTCCTAAGCAGGCTTCACGTTCCTTGCTGAGGACGCGGGGCTCGATCTCACGACCATGAGATCATGACCTGAGCCAAAATTAAGACACGCTTAACCAACTGAGCCACACAGATGCCCCTTGGGTGAATTTTTAAAAACAAGAGACTGTAAAGAGATTTTTCCTACATGACAGGTTCAAGGGTATGGCTCCAGACCCCAGGAGCACCTATTCCTTGTCCTCAGACATTAAGTCTTTTGACAGAAAAATTTGAGCACCCCGAAGCTATAGGCCTCTGAGATATCCATAGGAAGGAACTGAACAGAGGCTGGGAGGAAGTGGCTAGGGCATTCTAGAAAGTAGAGTTCAACAGAAAAGAACAAGGGCTTGGATCAAATTCCTTGAGTTTGAATTCTTGCTCCGCTACTTATTAGCTGTGAGATCTCGGGTAGGTTACTCAACTGCTCTGTGCCTGCACTTCCCACGGCTCTCGACTGAGGGTAGTAACAGGACCCATCTAACAGGTTGTTTCAAAGATGAAATCAGATGTGCGTGCAGCGTTTGGAGCCGTGTTAGAACTTGTTCTTTCCAGTCATTTCAAGCAGAAGGAACAGCATGAGCGAAGGCCAAAGCCTGGACAGGCTGCTCCAGCTGGTGAGGGCAGAGTGTACCTATGGTAGAGGGTGAGGTTGAAGCGCTTTCTTGGCTCATGGCTTTCACGGCTCTCCACTCAGCTGACCTCTCTAGTCTTCCCCACACAGGGAGGGGAGGGAGCTTGCCGACCACCAAGATCCGTCTGGTGCCCACAGCCTACGTCTTCTTTCATCTTTTCTCTCTTTTCTTTCTGAATAACAGAACATTCAGGTCCCCACTGTTTAGTGATTTAACATGCTTCTATGGTGCTCACCAGTTAGTTACTTTATGAGTTAGTTTTCCCATCCCCAAACGACAAAGAAAAGTATATATTTGATATGAAAAGTTAAGGGGGAGAGAAAATCCAGTTTTAGAGTTATCTTTTTTTTTTTTTAAACCAATTCATTTTGCTAATTTCATGGCAACGCATGGCACAATACGTGAAAACGGAAAAACTCTATGGTCTGTGGAGTCAGAGCGATCTGGGTTCAAATCCTGACCCAGAAATTATTTACCAGAAGTTATTTCTTCTTTTACCATTAGTTTCCATGTGTCTGAAATGGGCTGCTGATAATAGTACCTGCCTCACAGGGCTGCTGTGAAAATTAAATGGCCTAAGTTATGTCAAATTCTGAGAGGGCAAGGCTACCTTCCCTTTGTCCCTGTGGATCCTGCACAGGAATGAGGCTGAGGGCAGGCTCCTTGCTTGTTGGGCACCATCAGTAAGTTGCTTCCCTTGATCCCAAGTCACAGCCCAGGGAGCTCTGTGCCATCTACCCTGGGGTACTGCATTCTCCTTTGTGGGTCCCCCCACTTGGCCACACATTTACAAATAGCCCCTTTATTCAACTCTCCTCAAATGACCTGCTTAGAGTGTTCAGCTTGCTTCTGATGGGGCCTGGCCAACAAATTTAGCATAGTACTTGGTCCATAGTTAAGTGCTCAACAAATGGAAACAATTATTATTTAAAAAAAATTTTTTTTAAGTTTTTATTTATTTTTGAGACAGAGAGAGACAGAGCACGAGCAGGGGAGGGGCAGAGAGAGAGGGAGATACAGAATCCGAAGCAGGCTCCAGGCTTCGAGCTGTCAGCACAGAGCCTGACATGGGATTCAAACTCACAGACTGTGAGATCGTGCCCTGAGCTGAAGTCGGATGCTTAACCGACTGAGCCGCCCAGGTGCCCCTGGAAGCAATTGTTTACATGCAGAATAGAACACTCTGTGCTCTGGGGTGCCTGGGTGGCTCAGTTGGTTAAGGGTCCAACTCTTGATTTCGGCTAACGTCATGATCGCATGATTCGTGGGTTCAAGGCCTGCATTGGGAGCACAGAGCCTGCTTGGGATTCTTGGCCTCACTCTCTCTCTGCCCCTCCCCAATGCATGTACATGCTCTCTCTCGCTCCGTCTCTCGAAATAAATAAACTTAAAAAAAAAAAAGATAACTCTGTGCCCTATTAAAGGAATGCTTAGCGATATTTATCCACCAACATTCATTGATTCAACAAGTACTGAGCATACATGATTTATGCAGTGTATCTTTCATTTACGATGAAACATCCTGTGGCAGTTGGCAGCACCTTTGGGGGATTAACTTCTTGCCCCTTGGTTTCAGCAGGAGGAGGGAACTCTCTGGCATTTTCCCTCTTAGGCCAACCGTTGAGCAAACTCACCAGTCTCAGGATGATGAACCAGTCGGAGCTCTTACCTGCAACTGGGCAGTAAGTCATTCTTAGGAGAAGTAGGCTCCACTCACCGAGTGCTCTTTGGGAAGGACATGTGCACAGTGGGGTAAGGGGCCTGGTCAAAATGGGCCTTTCTCTGGTCCTAACCTAGATGTAAAGTTGCACATCCAAGGCTTGGAGGATTTCCTAAAGTGAGGGAAGACCCCCTGGATGGGGGTCAGGGCACTGGTTCTGGCCCCTGTTGAGCTGCTACATTTCAGGTCATGCTGCTCTGAAATTTCTAGGAGAGAGTCCTTCCTTGCCTTCAGCCCCCGGTGGCTCCTGGCATTTCTTGACATATGGTAGCATAACTCCGATCTCTGCTTCCAACTCCACAAGGCCTTCTTCCCTGTGTCTTAGCGTGTCCTCCCCTCTTCCTGTAAGGACACTGGTCGTTGGATTTGGCACCCACCCTCATTGAGATCCTTAACTAATTACATGTGCAAAGACCTCATTTCTTTTCTTCTTAAAAATTTTTTAATGTTTATTTTTGAGAGAGAGAGAGAGAGAGAGAGAGAGAGAGCACGAGTGGGAGAGGAGCAGAGAGAGAGGGAGACACAGAATCCGAAGCAGGCTCCAGGCTCCGAGAGAGCCCGATGCGGGGCTCGAACCCACGGACTGTGCCATCTTTCCCTGGGCCGAAGTTGGTGCTTAAACTAATTGAGCCACCCAGGTGCCCCAAGACCTCATTTCTAAATCAGGTCACATTCTGAGGTTCAGGTGGACATGAGTTTTGCAGGGGGACACTATTCAGCCCACTACAGTTGGGGTATAGGTTCTCAATAGTATTTACCCGTCCCAGCCCTTTGGAAGTCAGGGGGTACATAGAATTCCCTTGCCAGGCACCTCTTTCTTTCTGGGACTCCTTCGGTAGAGATTGGGAGAGGCAGGATGTCCTCTGAGCCCTGTGATGGAGAGCCAAGAATTATCTGGGTGGTAAGACCACCAGCGGGACTGTCACTACTCAATACTGTATCACATCCTCCTCTTCTTCCCTCCCCGCTGTCACCACTTGACATGTCTCCGCCCCTCCCCCCCCCCCCCCCCCCCCCAGCTCTTACTTACTGGCCTCTGTTGCAGTCTGTCTGTGCGCTGGCCACCGAGCTAGATACCCCCGTCCCTTCCCTTTCTCCCACTGGTACTATGAAATTAGTAGTGTCACTCTTCCCATCGAAAGTTACAAAATTGGGCACGGAGTGGTGGAACCAGGATCTGAAGCTCACGCTCTTGCCACACACCTGGATGTTTCAGCAGCAGAAACAGGTCCCAGCTCTGGCACAGTTTGACAACACTTGTGTTCAAGGCCAGATTGCAAAACCGTCTGATTGGTTTACAAAACTTCCTTCCGAATCGCCTGTTTTTGTCTCTTCCTCCCTCCCCATGCCTGAAATCCCCGTGGTGGAGTCTGGTACCCTCACGTCTGCCCCGGTCACTTCACTTTCTCAGATCCCTCATTTCCATCAAGGGCATCGTGCCTGGTAACAACACAAAATGCTGCTTTTACTTCACTCTCAGCCCTCCAAGGGTCTCTGCATGTTATTGGCATGTGGGCCTATGGGTGGAAACCAATTTTCCCCACTCGCTTTTCCTTCCTTCACCATTGTCCTAAGGGCACGGCTGGGCTCGGCCTGTTTGACCAGGGTGGGGATTCCTATGCCACTGTCACAGCATCTGTCCTAACAGGGTACTGCTGAACTCTTAGGACATAGTCGTTTTACTTCAACCCAACACACTGAAGACAGACAAACAGAACTGAAACACATATTTTAACCAGGTCCTTAATAACGACATTTACAGAAACATGGATGGTTTGGTATGTCGGTTTTGCCAATACGTGAAAAAAAACTTTGATCGTGCATATCCTAATGTCACCTCCTGTCCTCGGCAGTATGGGAGTGACACTGATGGAGGAGTCCGTGTTCTGCTGCTTAATTGAGGCATCCTCTAAGGATGCTGGGATTTGGGGGGGGGGGACCAAAGTTTGGGGGTTTACACACCGGTATAAGTCTCTTGGCAATTAGTTTGGTAATACGTATCAAGAGGCTTACAACATTTAAACTTACATTTCTAGAAAATAAATCCTGAAATTACTGCCAAAGCAGAGAAAGCTTGATTTATTTCGTAATGCCATTTACAAGTGTTTACAGATTTATAAAAGCCATAGCAAATGTTTGGGCAGTCATCTAGGGTTCCGGTGATTGGGGTAAATAAATCATGGCGTGTCCTTCTTTACGGAATATTAAGTGACTTTTAAAATGATGCTTACTCTGTGCAATTAAATGGAAGAAGCAGGGCATATACACATGGCTATTAAGTACGTGGACGATAATTACTGTGTAAAATATGTATTAGAGAAAGACTTGTGAGAGGTGTTGCTAAATGCTAGCAAAGGTTTTCAGAGAGTAGAACTATAGTTTTTCCATTTTCTCCCTGTTTATTATTTCTAAGTTTTTTTTTAAATTTTTTTAACGTTTATTTATTTTTGAGACCGAGAGAGACAGAGCATGAACGGGGAGGGGCAGAGAGAGAGGGAGACACAGAATCTGAAATGGGCTCCAGGCTCTGAGCGGTCAGCACAGAGCCTGACGCGGGGCTCGAACTCACGGACCATGAGATCATGACCTGGGCCGAAGTCGGACGCTCAACCGACTGAGCCATCCAGGCACCCCTCTAAGTTTTAAAAAGTAAGCTTAAGGGTGGGGGATTAAACCATCGACAAGATCATTTATCTACCCTCTGGGCAGAGTTACTGCCATTGCAGTGATGGCCCCGGGTCTTTCAGTCCTGGCCACAGTCTCCAAAAAAGATGAGGCATAATGGGGTTCAGAGGCCTGTCATGTGGGTGTCTACTGAGGAACACTACAGATGGACAGGGGGTTCCCAGGAAAGGGAGACCCAAACATAGTCACCGAGCGTCCAGGCGCAGCCTGCACACTGTCGCCCTGTCAGTGCTTGAAAACACATTGTCCTTTGAGAGAAATGTCCAGCCTGACATCTCAAATTACTTCTCAGGGCTGGGGGGGGGGGGGGCGGGAGGAAGAGGACAGAGATTCCCCAGGGGTGGGGTGCCTCCTCCTGGATGTCTTCAGGACAGTCCCTTCGGCCATGGAGGTTCTGTGAGGCCCTGGCCAGCAAGCACCATGAGAGCCCTGGGGTAGGCACTGATCTAGGCACTATGGAACCAGGAAACAAGGGTCGAGATGGCGTGAATTCATGAGAACAGAATGACCATCACAACAAAATAGCTTCTCTTTACTGAGTGCCTAAATGCATGTGCCTACACTGATACATGAATTTTATCCTATTTAACACTTATAACCGCCCTGGGGAGAGGTTTACAGCTCCCATTTTTGTGGATGAGGAAACAGACTCAGAGAGGTTTAGGAATCTCTGCAAGGTCACAGAGCTAAGATTCACACTCAGGTCTTGCTGATGCCAACACTTCAACTTTTTCGGTGATGCTCCCTGGCTGTCCGCGGACAGGATCTAATGCTGTTCGTGCCCCTGCCCCCCTGCTTTACCAGGTGTGTTAAAGCACTGGGTAATTGGGGATGTGATAATAAATCAAGCAGTGGCTCCTGCAAGAGACAAGCCACAAGGGCTGCTTCCATTTGCTTAGGTCAAGTTCATCTTAGCCTTCTTTGGGGCTGCCACGGTGCTTAGCCACAGAGAGTGCCAGGATGCACAGGAGGTGCTGAGATGCTGATGTGTACATGTGTGATCTGGTGTGGCCTCACAGACCGGGTTATATAATATGGGTTATATTTTACTAGGCAGTCATGTTGATTACGTTCATATTAATAAGGAAAAGTATCGTTAGGAGCCCTTCTTTCTCCCTGGCTCCCTATCACTCATCAGGTTTCAGCCTGGGGCACATATTTGTGCTTAAAGCATTAACCCCTAAAACAGGATAGCATGAGCCCCTAACACACACACACACACACACACACTCCTTCACGCCATAGCAATTTGCTGAAAATGCTGACTAAATCATATTAACCTAATTGCTAGGTTGAAATAATGGTAATGATGATGATAGTAATAATAAAAGAGGGGCGCCTGGGTGGCTCAGTCTGTTAAGCGGCCGACTTCGGCTCAGGTCATGATCTCGCGGTCCGTGGGTTCGAGCCCCGCGTCGGGCTCTGTGCTGACAGCTCCGAGCTTGGAGCCTGTTTCGGATTCTGTGTCTCCCTCTCTCTGACCCTCCCCCATTCATGCTCTGTCTCTCTCTGTCTCAAAAATAAATAAACGTTAAAAAAAAATTAAAAAAAAATAATAAAAGAATGGCTCTCAAATTATTCTGAGCGATGTTGCAACATCAGCTGCCATACTCATTCTCCAAGAAAGAATTTGCATTTTCGGACTCGGTTCACAACAGGCAAGTGGCTCCCCGGGGAGATAAATGACAGCCCTTAATGAGGTTTTCCCTTGCCCAAAGTGACATCTTACTTCTTTCTCCAAAAGCAGGTGAGTACCAATTTCTAGACAGAATTTGGGCAAATGTCCAAATTTACAGACTTCCAGGAGGCATATTAGAATATGGAATCTGCCAAAAATCCTGGGCTCTCCTTCCAAGTGGTCTCCTTCAGGGTGGCATTGCATTTAGCTGTGAGGGCCGTTACCTGGTAGGAATGTGGCTCTCTGGCTCTCTCTGGCACAGAAATGTTGGGGCCTTCTGTGGAACACTTCTGGAAACCAGAATGGGGGTCTTTGTGGCAGGCAAGCCACCGTCTGAAATGCCCCAGCTAAAGACATAAAGACATAGGTCAGACCTAAAGACATAGGTCAGAGATGAAGACCCTAAGGGACTCTCCACAAATACTTACTGAGTGCCCACCGTGTGTGGCTCTACATAGGGGAAGATGTCTAGGATACAGCCCTTGCTGTCTAGAATGTAATAGCTAGTAAAGGAGAAACACATACACAGATAACTACCTGTGATCAAAACGTGGTCTAGAAAGGTGATGCTTTGGGAGCCAAGGGTAAGCTGAGTCTGTGACAATGACAATGATAATTGAACTGGGTCTTCAAGTATGAAAAAGAATTCACCAGATGAGGGGTGGGATGTGGAGGCAGGTTGGAGGGTAAGCGGGGGAGGAAAGGCCTTTGAGACAGACAGCAAAATGAGCAAAAGCAGGAAGGAGAACAAAGTATTGAGAAATAAGCTTGTCCAGCACTACTCTACCTCTCCTGTTTACCTGCCCTAGTTTTCAGGGCTTCCATCTGCTGCCTTAACCCCTTTGGAATACCCCTGTGCTTTGAAGATGCCCATGGGGGCAATAACCATATTTGTGTTGCTCTATGCTGTATCATATTTTATCATCATTCAGTGATAAAATCTTTTTACTCCATGAGTATTCTTTCCTTCACCCATTATTTAGAAGCATATTTAGAAATTTTCTTAATGCATGGGTTTTGTGTGGAAATGGTTCATTTACTGACTTAGAATTTTATTGCACTGACATCACAGAATGTGACCTGTATAAAAGCAATTCTTTAGTGTCTTTTGATATTTCCTTTGTGGCCTTGGGTACATGATTAATTCCTGTAAGTATGTACTGGAAAAGTTGTTTATTTATGAGACACAAGATGAATAACTGTGGTTAAAATCTTCTATATCCTTTCTATTTTTTTCTGTCTCACTTTCTGGGAGAAGGGATTAAAATCTACCACTATGATTGTGGCTTGTCCATATCTCTTTATAATGTTGTAGGTTTGTGCTTTATGTAGTTTGAGGCTATACTGTAATGTGCATATAGGTTCAGGATAGTTTTTTTTGTCATCTGTTCCCTTTGTCAAAGAACTTCTTTCTTGCCAAGTTTCTGCCTCAAGGCCTATTTTGTTTCAAATTAATATTGCTAAATCAGCCTTTAGTTAGTATTTACCTAGTACATGTCTTCCTAGTATATTAATTCCTTTATTTTGTTTTCAACCCTTTTCTGTCTCTGGTTTTAGATGTGTCTTTTGTGAATAGCTTTTAGATGGATTCCAGGGCCTAGATCAGTGCCTAGAACATAGTAGGCACTCGGTAATTATTTCTTGAGTTAATGAATGGAAAAAATAAAATCTAATCTGAATATTTGCCCTTCAGCAGATGAGTTTAATGTGTTTATATTTGTTATGATTACTAATATATTTGATTGACTTATACCACTTTGTTTTCTAATTATATGGAACTTTATAAATGCTCAACATCACTCATCATCAGGGAAATGCAAATCAAAACCACGGTGAGATACCACCTCACACCCTTCAGAACGGCTAACATTAACAACTCAGGCAACAACAGATGTTGGTGAGGATTTGGAGAAAGAGGGTCTCTTTTGCATTGCTGGTGGGAATGCAAACTGGTGCAGTCACTCTGGGAAACAGTGTGGAGGTTCCTCAAAAAACTAAAAACAGAACTACCCTGCGACCCAGCAATTGCACTACTAGGCATTTATCTATGGGATACAGGTGTGCTGTTTTCAAAGGGCACATGTACCCCAATGTTTACAGCAGTGCTATCGACAATACCCAAAGAATGGAAAGAGCCCAAATGTCTATCGACTGATGAATGGATAAAAAAGATGTGCTGTACACACACACACATGCGCGCACACACACACACACACACACACACACACACACACACACCCCTCAGTGGAATATTACTCAGCAATCAAACAGAATGAAATCTTGCCATTTGCAACTACGTGGATGGAACTAGAGGGTATTATGCTAAGCGAAAATAGTCAGAAAAAGACAAATATCATATGACTTCACTAATATGTGGGATTTAAGATACAAAACAGATGAACATAAGGGAAGGGAAGCAAAAATAATACAAAAACAAGGAGGGGTACAAAGCATAAGAGACTCTTAAATACAGAGAACAAACTGAGGGTTTCTGGAAGAGTTGTGGGTAGGGAGATGGGCTAAATGGGTAAGGGGCATTAAGGAAGACACTTGTTGGGATGAGCACTGGGTGTTATACATAGGGTATGAATCACTAGAATCTACTCCTGAAATCATTATTGCACTATATGCTAACTAACTTAGATATAAATTAAAACATAAATAAGTAAATAAATATAATTTTACAAAAAGAAAGAAATATTCAGTTACGAAAAATAAAACAAGTTAATTAAAAAATGTATCTTTTTCTCTTTCTCTGCTTTATTGCCTTCTGCTAGATTGGTCAAATATACTTTATTTCCCTCTCTTCTAGCCTAAAAGCAATTCCTCTTCTTTTCTTTAGTTCAATAACGGCACAATCACTTTCACTATGTCCTTTGATCAGCACAAAGCCCTGTAAATTCAATGTGAGTATCCCCAATTTGCAGATAGGAAAACTGAGACTCAGAGTTAAAAGTAACCTAAGGGCCCACAGCTAGTGACCAGCAGATCTGGGATTAGAACCAGTTCTGTGTGATCTGGAGGTCATGTATTTTCCACTGTGGGCCACACTGCTAACAAAGGTCAACTTCCGATTGCTGAAAGACAGTTATCACGGACCTTCTTAGTCCCCAGAGTCATACTGTGATCAGCAGACCTTGTTATCTCTGTGTCCTAGTGATAACTCGGAAATGGAAATGAATGGACACAGGCCTGGGTACAGAGAAAGTTGAAAGCTGAGAAGTAAACAGAGCTCTTAAAATTCTCCCAAATGAAATCCTCCTCAAGCTGGATGACTGGATGACAGCTTTTTAAGAAATGATATCTCAGATCTGACCACTTAACTATTTTGGGGGATGCTTTCTCTTTTCCCAGCAGATAGCTGTCCACAGCCAGAGCCCTTCAATAAGCAATAACTGCGGTTCTTTTTTTTGATACATTTTTTTTTAACATAGGAAGAGAGCAGGAGTGGAGGAGGGACAGAGACAGAGAGGGGGGGAAACACAGAATCCAAAGCAGGCTCAGGCTCTGAGTTGTCAGTACAGAGCCCGAAGCGGGGCTTGAACCCACAAACCGTGAGATCATGACCGGAGTCGATGTTGGATGCTTAAAACCGACTGAGCCAACCCGGCGCCCCACAGTAACTACAGTTCTTGCCACTGTCTCTACACACTGCTTTCAAAATACTTGTTCTTTCTTCACACAGGTTGCTCTGCTTTGATTTCCCTCTTCTGGAAGGGGTCTGAGGATGGGGATGGGTGAGAGGCAGAGACATAGGGCCACATAGTCGCCTTTGTAGGAAAGGAAGGACAGAAGCTTCTGAGGCAGTATTAACCTGCATGAGGCTTTGATGATGTCACCCATGGAGGAGGCAGGTGTTATGAGTAAGATTACCCACAATCCCCCTAGCTTCCAGGGTTCCTACTGCAGTAAACAACGCCCAGTGGAATGATAATCCTGGTGTTAAATGTCCCGCTGATTTTGTAGGGGTACAGGTGTATTTTTGGCTGAAAGAATGGCATTCATTTTCAGGATGGGAGTTTGAAAGAATGTGACTAAATTCCTGAGATACCACTAAGGGACCGCAGCCATGCCCGGTAACTGCACCAGCATGGGTGTTTCTCAGTGCAGTTCAGTGTGGGCCAGAGGGCTTTGCTGGGTCCTTCTCAGGATTTCATCTCTATGTGGAGGCACCCGAGGGAGACGGGCTCTTGAGAGGCGTTTTTCAAAGTGCACTAACTGAATTAGAATCACCTGGTGGGGGGAGGGGGCGGGGGGCAGGGGAAGAGACATGCTTGTTAAAATGGTAATTCAGGGCCCCACCCTAAACTTATTGAATTGGAACCTAATAGGGGGCCCCAGGAATCCCCATTTTTAATTAGTGGCCCAGGTGATTTTGGCGCCGAGTCTAAATTGTTCTTTAAGGGTTCTGCAGGTGTCTGAAACTTCCTGCAGGGTAGACAAGCCCATGTGAGGAGGCACATGGGAAGCAGCCAGGAGACCTGAGCCCCAACCTTGCCTTTGGCTGGCTGTGTGCTCTGGAGCAAGTCACTTCACCACCCTGGGCTTCATTTCTTTGCGAAACAAGAGCTTCCAGAGTTTCTTAATGGCGGAGCCAGGCCAGAGTCCCAGACTCAGGTCTGGTGAAGTGAGAGCAGGACTTCCGAAAGGAGATAGAAACTGTAGCAAATTTTGTGGTGTGTATGGTGTGCCAGGCACTGCACAGATGTGCAGATCAAGGCAGCTGAGGTCATTTTCTTTCTGCCATTGCCCTATGAGTTCGGCACTCTCCTCTTCCCATCCTGCAGATTAAGGAATTGAGGCAAAGGAAAGTTAAGGGCACAGAGGCGGTAAGAAGTAAAACCGGGTTCCGAACTCACACTCCAGAGCTCTTGTTCTTAACCCCGAAAATACAGTATCTCTCGCCCATAAAGGTCCTGCTGGCAATCGGAAATGCCAGACACAGCTAAGAGGTTGGATCATCCGGCAAATGTGGCAGATCCCTAAATAGAGGTGACAGGTGGGAAGCTAGGGGAGTGTGTAAGGAGCAGAGCTAGAGCGCCAATAAATACCTGCTGACTTAGCCAACCCAAGGTAACACAGTCCTACCCACTTGGAGAGGATCGTAAATGGGACGCAGATGGCGGAGTTCAAAGTGTCAGGACAGGTGGGTGGGGGAAACCTTGGGGCGGGGGAGCAAAGGTCCACTTGAGAGGCCCCTCCCTGCCTGCCCAGCTCGCTCTGGGGATAATGGGCTGTAAACCATACCCCTTCCTTCATCGAGATCTGCAGACAGAAATAGGTCCCTGCTTTTCCCCAAGCTTTGAAGATCCCTTCAGGAAGTTCTAAACCGACCATGAAACCACACTTCCTTCACCAGAGGACACTTGTCTAGCAGATAACACCAGGGCCTAATTTGGCCTCAGGCAGAGACTGGGTCAGAATTTGACGGTGGGTAAGGCAGGTCACGGCATGACGCGCAGTTACAGGGCTCACCGCCCCCTGCTCCTGCATGGGTGGGGGGTTGGCTTTCCCATGGAAGTGAAGACCCCCCCTCGTCACCGTGTGCTCTCCCTGGCAATGGGGGTGTTCCGCCCCAGCATCAACTCCCTCCTTAGTGATAGAGACTCTCAATGTCTGCGTCTAGTCTGGGCCTTTTTGTGGAGCCCCAGACTGTTATACCCAACGGCCTCCTGGACATCTCAAAATCTCAAACCAAATTCAGGCTGTTTGTCCTGCCCCCTGCCCTCTTTTGCTCTCCTTTTAGAGCCAGTTCACCAAGTCCTTGAAGTCCAGACTCTTGGGGTGAAACTCAGGGATCTCTGGGAGCCAGACCCACCTCCCTGCCCAGCCCATGCCCAGTCCTTTGCATTCTGGCCACACCTGTGCCCTTTGACACCCGGGTGTCTTTCCTCCAACTAGTTTTTTTGTTTTAAATTAGAACATCAGTTTCTTGGTCTGGTAGTCTGATTGCACTTTCTTCCTTCAAGACCTGGCTCAACTCCTTTGAGAAGCCTTCCAAGATTGCAATAACTACCCCCCACCCCCACCCCAGGAGAGTTCCTTTCTCCTTGGAGTTTCCCATGGCCCTTGTTGCATACCATTGGCACACTTTTGTCACTGCATTGTTAATATCTGTTCACATGCCCTTCCCTCTGGACACCAAGCCTCTGAGCTTAGCCATGGAGAGGGCTGTCACAGACACACTTATTCAACTATATTCTCAATGCCGATGAGTGCTCAGGAGATGTGGTTGAATAAATGAATACATGATTCAATAACTAGTTCAGAATTTCTGGGCAAATGGAACCTGTAGTCTTTTAGAACCTCAAGATTTTACCCAAAGCATAAAAAGGTGGTCTAACAAAGCGCAGAAGCCTGGAGAGATTGGCTAGGGGCTGTACAGCCTAGGACCGAAGCTGTGTGATTCTTGATGCGGTGCCAGGCTCCAGCCATGTGTGTGACCGCTCGGCACCCGTGGCCCCTTCCACCCCTGCTGACCTGACCCTGCAACAACTCACCGCCTTCTTGTCTGTGAGCCCAGCACACTCCCTTTGTTCTGGTTCTTCTGGAAACCACCTCCCTCCCCGCTTCACCCACCTCTTCTAGGGAGCTTCTCCTGAGGAAATGGGATGGGAAACACAATATGAGCCTTCCCAAAGCTCCGAATTCAAGCAGTCTCCCGTCCTCGGCACTTCAGGTTAACGGGCAGAGTGAGCACTGGAAAGCACAGGGGAGCCCAGGTGAGCACCTGGTCCCTAAACTCCTCATTAGGATCACTTGGGCTGCTTGTTACACTTATAGGTCACATGCTCCACCCAGGACTTGCTGAATTAGAATCTTCAGGTCAGGAGCCCAATCTCTATTAAAAAAAAAACAACCACTTATATTATATTATATTATATTATATTATATTATATTATATTATATTATATTATATTATATTATATTATATCATATCATATCGTATCATATTGTATTATATTAATTTTAAAGTTTATTTATTTTGACAGAGAGAGAGAGCACAGGTGGGGTAGGGGCAGAGAGAGAGGGAGAGAGAATTCCAAGCAGGTTCCACACTGACACAGTACAGAGCCTGATACAGGGCTCGAACTCACAAACCATAAGATCCTGACCCGAGTCAAAATTAAGAGTTGGACGCCTAACCGACTGAGCCACCCAAGCGCCCCAGAATCTCTATTTTTAACAAGTGCCTTGGCTAGTTTTTTTTTTTTTTTTTAAATCATTAGACAAGTTAGGGAAACACTATATATGGTTTGGATGCCAAACAAGTAAGCTTCTGTGGGATCATTTTGTGAGAATGCTGTGTAATAATCATCCTCACTGTGAAAATTTATTGGGCACATACTATGTGCTTGGCACAATTTTAAGCCTTTTATAGATGTTAATTCATTTGTTCTCTATTACAACCCTGTGAGGTAGGTACTATTATTAACTATTCACAACCAATGGGGCATAGAGAAGTTACTTACCCAAGGTCACCAGCTAGGATGAAAATCTAAATCGGTCTGGATCCTGAGTTTCTGCTCTTAACCCACGACCCACAGAAGATTACCATCACTAGAGCTGGGGCATGCTGTTGCATGCTGTAGACAATGAGTAAATCTTCACTGAAAGGAGAAATTGGAAACAGACCTGATGGGAGCGTTTGCTTCATTAGCCTCTCCACTCAGACACTGCCAGTTCTTTGCCATCAGTAACCTGTTCACTTTTACAGCATCCTGGGGGAGCAGCCCCGGGGTCAGCAGTGCTCTTTTGGTTCTGCAGTTGCAGAAATGAGGCCAAGAAGGTCACAGGCAGATGTCAGTAGACATGCACACCTCTATCTGGCTGATGGCTGGGGAAGTCACTGTCTAATGCTCTACACCTCCAGTCAGGGCTTCATGGATGGGTCCCGGTCCAGCCTATTCCACGGACTTAAGGCTACAGGGATCGAATGCAGCAAATCACTCATGGAAACACATAAATTGGATAACAGTAGTGATAATCAACCTGGGATGATTATTTGGGATGACAGCCTAAAGCTGGCTTCTGGTGCCATAACACCTCACTCTCAGTGGCTTAATCAGATGGCATCAGGTCAGCCGGACTGCCCTGCTGTGGGACCTCAGGTGGATGCCCTCGTCCACCTCATCTCCCGTGCCCTGGTGAGTCCAGATGAATTCTGGAACACATTCCGGTTGCTGCTGGCTGGAGAGAATCGCCCACTCTCAGGGACTTGGGGTAGGGCAGGCTGACCTCTCAAAGGCCCAAACACCAGCAGAGTTTTGAGGGCGTGCACTTCTGTTCCTTCTCTGGATCACTGAGAAAGCAGCTGAGCCATGGTGAGGGGTGGGGAGGATGCTGAGTGGTGGGTCAGTTCCCCAGCAGTGTTGGTAGCTTCTGCTCCAGGCCCCAGCCTCCCTTGGGCTGTGCCCCTGAGCCACTCTGGCCATGGGCAAGAAGCAGGATAGGAGCCTTTCCTCATTCTCCTGACAACTTTGAGGCGGTGAGGGGGGAGAATGGGAGTGGTCTCATCCGTGAGAGCTGGCCTACCTCTGTGCACCCGACATTCAACCCCACAGGCAGCTGCCTCTGTGGTGTGACTGAACAGAGTCCTGGAGGCCCATCGCACTCTGGCTCTTTGCTTTAGCCCACCATTATCGCCACAGAGTCATTCCTTACAAGGCCCCTTCTAAATACTACTTTGGGATCTGAGAGGAAGAAGTTAAGCCTTTAGTGGGGACGAACCCAGGAGCTGTTGGGTAGCTGGGGTGAAGAAGATGTGGGCACTCAGAGAACAGGACCAGGAGAGGGTAATTTCAGGGACAGAGGAGGGGAGGCAAAGGAAAAAGAAGAAACAAAATTAGAACTTCACAACTGTGTCCCCATACCTCCCCAATCTTTCAGTCAGGACTGGTTTGCTACGTTGACTGCATATCAGAATCACGTGGGACACTTTCAAGTGTGCCCATGACTGCCCCCTTCCACCCAAACCCAGATTCTGCCATGGTGAGGGGTGGGGCGGATGGGGCAGGGGTGGGGTGGTCTGGGGCAGGCCTGGCACTAGTATTTTTCATGTGTTCCCAGGTGCTTCCCTCATAAGCCCGGGTGGAACCCCATCCCACTCCCCACTTAAAAAAATTTTTTTTTGTAATGTTTACTTTTGAGAGAGAGAGAGTATGAGTGGGGGAGGAGCAGAGAGAGAATGGGAGACACCGAATCCGAAGCAGGCTCCAGGCTCTGAGCTGTCAGCACAGAGCCCAACGTGGGGCTCGAACCCATGACCTGAGCGGAAGTCGGCCCCTTAACCGACTGAGCCACCCAGGCACCCTGATCCCCATCCCCTTGAGAGCACCTGCAGGCCTCCTGCCTGGGCTGCTGCATCATCTACTCCTATCCTTGCAGCTTCGGTCTATGGAAAAAAACCCGATTTCTTTAGCTCTTTCATGAATTGCTGAGCTAAAGACCGCTTGCTACACAGGGAGAATTTATACCCCTGAAGTACGGTGAATCTAGCCTGTAAGCTCAGGAGGGCAGAAACCACACCTGACTCATTTTCCTGGGACCTCAGCACTTGGTAAGAATGTGTGGTGTCAGTGTTAAAACAGCTACTCATGTTTTCCTGAAATATTTTGAGTTGGGAAAGCTCATTGCTACAGGGGATCCTTAGCTTCCTCAACAGTTCTACGAAGTTTACCTTCAACGTATTGTAAAGATCAAGTGGGGTTGGTATGTGAAAGAGCTTTGGCAAGTCTAATTCAACTGCTGGTTGAATTAGTTGCATTGCTCCCTTGCTCTGCCGCTTGAGCTCCTACTCATCCTTTAAAACCTGGTTCATGTTTTGGCTCCCTCCCTCCCTAACCTCTTTTTTTTCTTTTTCTTTTTCTTTTTTTTTTTCCATCCTCTCCCCACAAACATAAGAGACTCTTAAAAACTGAGAACAAACTGAGGGTTGATGGGGGGTGGGAGGGAGGGGAGGGTGGGTGATGGGTATTGAGGAGGTCACCCGTTGGAATGAGCACTGGGTGTTGTATGGAAACCAATTTGACAATAAATTTCATATTAAAAAAAATAAAAATAAAATCTTAAAAAAAATTAAAAGAATAAACTTAAAAAAAAATAAAAACCTGGTTCAAATGTCACTCCTCTGTGAATTCTTCAGAAGAAGAATTCTGTACTGTACCCATAACTCTACTATGGCACCTACCCCTCTATGTTCAACATGGCGGCCAATGGCTACTAAGCTCTTCCTCTGCCAGGCACTGTGCCAGAGCTTTACTGCAATGATTAGATACTCACTCATCTATCTCATGAGAATCTGAGCTCCTCGAGGGTGGAGGCTTTAAGGTAAACTAGTATATTCCCCATGATGCCTCGAAGGACTTTGCTTCTGGGAACTTCTTCCCGCAACTAAGAGAATGTCAGTGTTTGTGTTTCTTTCTTCTTCTTCTTTTTTAATTTATTGTCAAGTTAGCTAACAAAAAAGTGTATACAGTGTGCTCTTGGTTTCAGGGGTAGATTCCCATGATTCACTGCTTACATACAACACGCAGTGCTCATCCCAACAAGTGCCCTCCTCAATGCCCATCACCCCTTTTTCCCTCTCTCCCACTCTCCACCCCCATCAACCCTCAGTTTGTTCTCTGTATTTAAGACTCTTATGGGTTTGCCTTCCTCTCTGTAACTATTTTTTTTTACCACTCCCTTCCCCCAAGGTCTTCTGTTAAGTTTCTCAAGTTCCACATATGAGTGGAAACATATGATACCTGTCTTTCTCTGACTGACTTATTTCACTTAGCGTAATACCCTCCGGTTCCATCCACGTTGCTGCAAATGGCAGGATTTCATTCTTTCTCACTGCCAAGTAGTATTCCATTGAATATATAAACCACATCTTCTTTATCCATTCATCAGTTGATGGACATTTAGGCTCTTTCCATGATTTGGCTATTGTTGAAAGTGCTACTATAAACAGTGGGGTACATGTGCCCCTATGAATCAGCTCAGTGCTTATGTTTCTGAGTCTTGAGTAACTATTAGGGATTTGAGAAAAATGGGATTTTGGAGTTGGGAGGATAAGAATGAGCAAAGGGCATGGTGAGGGGGAACAGATGGCTTTAGAATGCCAGGGGATGGAGGGAAGGTCACCTGGGCACAACAAGGGCACTTGGAGTTGGAGAGTCAGGCTGCTTGGGATGAGGACATTGCCAGTAGATGGCCAGGGCCATACAGCCTCAGGAACTGGAGAGGACAGAAGAAGATCTACTCAAGCATGGTAGGAAGGTTAAATCAAGATAGCCCCGAGCTGAATCCTGAAGATTCAGGAATTTTTCTGAAGGCTCAGAGTTTTTCAGCATCCTTGAGATCCCAAAGGGACCCGGTGGGTGAGACAGTATCTCAGAACCATGAAACTGAAAGGCATAAACCTAGGTTGGAAGGTGGCTTCAGAAAACAGGGAGTATCTTACTGTGGAGGGTAGCAGCAGTAGGGTATAACTGATTACAAGACTTTTTTTAGAACTTCAGAGAAGGGAGAGGCTCTCTGGTGAAAGCCTCTGATGTGATTCTGAAACCCACACTGACAAAGACAGTATTTTCATGTGCATGCCTCAGGCATGAACTCTGCGAGATGTTAATAGGAATTATGTCAAATAGGACTCCGTGGCCATCATTTTGGGAATGCTGGATTATATAAATTTAAGCACAAATTTCTCTTTTTCTTTTTTAAACTCTAGCTTGTCTCCGAATCTTTAAAATGGGAATGTACCTGGTGAATCTCCAAGAGGAATATGTATTTTCCAAACCAATTTCAACATAGAACTTCCCTTCCTTCCCTCCCTTCCCCTCCCCTCCCCTCCCCTCCCCTCCCTCCCTTCTCCTCCCCTCCCCTCCCCTCCCATCCCCTTTTCCCCTTTCTTTTCTTTTTCCTTTTCTGGTAGCATAACTCATAGCAATGGTATTTCTTAGGACACACTTTGGGACATGCTGCTATAAACTAATCTTACAAATGTGTAGAGTGGTTGTAAGAATCCTAAGCAGTTGTAAGAATCAACTTCAACAGTACATTAAAAAAAATTTTTTTTAACATTTATTTATTTTTGAGAGACAGAAAGAGAGACAGAGCACGACGGGGGGAAGGGCAGAGAGAGAAGGAGACACAGAACCCGAAGCAGGCTTCAGTCTCTGAGCTGTCAGCACAGAGCCTGATGCGAGGCTCGAACCCACAAACTGTGAGATCATGGCCTGGGCTGAAGTCGGATGCTTAACCAATGGAGCCAGCCACCCAGGCGCCCCAAATAGTACATTTAAAAATGTCACCAAGGAAAGGTGGGTTTGATTCTAGAAATGTAAAGATAATTTAGTATTAGGAAATTATGAAGGTAATTTCTAACATCAACAGGTAAAAAAAAAAAATGATAATCTCAACAGATAATGAAAATGCATCTGATAAGTTTCAATATCCATTCCTGATTTAAAGGTCTAAAAACTAAGATTAGAAAAATATCTCCTTAATGGGATAAAAATAATCCATAGTAAATTAAGAGGTCACTGATTTTACTGCTATTGTTTAACATGGTTCTTGATGTCGTACAGTGACTCACAAAACAAAATTATACATATAAAGGAGATAAAATTATCATTATTTGCAGATGGTATAATTATTTTCCTAGGAAAAAGAGGGATTGAAATTGAAAAAGTATTCAGAGTAAGATAAGAGTCAGTCGCAGGATACACTTTCCAAATCAATAATTCAAATTGGAAGCATTTAGAGAAAAAAGGTCCAATTCCCAATTTAAAATAATGAAATAAAAACCTCAACAAGAAGGTATAGGACCCATTTGAAGGAAATCTTTTTACTTGATTAGGAGATATTAAAGAAGATCTGACTAAATAGGTAGGCATACAATATTTCTGGATAGAAATTTGAACATTCCAAAGATGCTGATTTTATCCAATTGACTTATAAATGTAATGAACTTGCAATCCTGCAAAACAATGGGCTTATTTGTGTTTTTTTCCCTTAATGTTTATTTATTTTTGACAGAGAGAGAGAGAGAGAGAGAGAGAGAGAGAGAGAGCACGAGCAGGGGAGGGGCCGAGAGAGGGAGACACAGAATCCGAAGCAGGCTCCAGGCTCTGAGTGGTCAGCACAGAGACGCGGGGCTCGAACTCACAAACCACAAGATTGTGACCGGAGCCGATGTCAGACGCTTAACCAGCTGAGCCACCCAATCGCTCCTGGGCTTATTTGTTTATCACAATGAATCTAAAATTCATTAGGAAAAAGAAATAGTTGGGAATCATTTTTTAAATGCCGAGAAAAAACGATGAGGGAGGATCTCACCCATTAGGGATTAAAGTCTATTATAAAACAATGATAATGTGAGCACTGTGGTAAGGGGTGTTGGCAGGCATAGTAATGAAACCATACAGCCCTCAAACAGACCTTAGCGCGTATGTGTGTGTGTGTGTGTGTACATATATGAATGATATCCACATATACGTGTGCACACATACACGCTAAGAAAAGAACTGAAAGGAAATACATTAAAGAGTTAGTGGAGCTTTCTCTGGCCGGTGGGGTTATGGGTTTTGTACTTCTTCGTATTTTCTGTGCCTTTCGGATTTTCTATGTTGGGCATGTATAATAGACACATTAAACGTTGGGTGTGTGTGCGCATGGGCACGTGTGCGTGCTTAAAGGATGCACTCGCCTCAATATGGCACTCCCCTGGGAAACATTACCCTTTTGCTGCCATACTGATCTCTTCCTGAGCTGCTGTGGCTAAAGAGAGGGTGGTAATGCGAGGGATGGGGGTGGAGTTGAGGATGATGGGGCTTCTGAAGGCGGAAAGGGTGCAGAACAGAGAGGCATCCAGGGCGGTGGGAACGCGCGCCGCCAGCTTCACACACGGTTTTGCCCTGAGCTGGGAATTATGAGGCCAGAAAACACAGAAGGTTCCGAGTTATTTTCCTTGGCAGAGGAGCTTTGCGCTGAGGTTGTAACGCTGCCCGGAGGTTAGGCGATGGTGAGTGGAGAGAGGAGAGATTACCAAGATTGGGTCTGCAAAATGTGCACCCTGTGATTTCAATAAAACCCCAGACTGGTGAGATTTAGGGGGATATTTGTAGAAGCTGGCCCTGAACCCGGGGTGGGGATAGCAGTTGCTGGTGAACCCGTGGGGGCTGCCCCAGCCCCCCTGTCTGAGGAATTGCTCTGGGAAACGGCGGGACGGGAAGGGAGAGACCCTACTGCTTGTTACCATGCCAACTGCTCCAGAGCCTCACCCCTCCATCCGCCAGCTGAGGGGCGGGGCGCTGTGGAAGCAGGTGGAACTGCATTCAGGGCCTGCCTTCTCCGCTGGCTGAGTGACCTTGTGCAAGTCACTTAACCTTTGCCGCCTGTGGTGTCTTCCTCTGTGGCACGGAAATAGCAACCTCTATTTCTCTTTAACAACTCCCTTTGCCCTCGACTGGGACTTTCTGAAACAATAGTTAGCAATTCAAGTTTGGACCAGAGGAGAAGGAATAAAAAGGGAAAGCATAAGTAGCCTTTGAGCAATAGTTCCCTCTGTGAAACCCAAACAGCCTTTGTTTGGGTTTGTTAAGTTATAATTTCTGGAATGGCGTCCTGGAGGTGGTGGCCAGGCAGTCATCTGAGAGTGGCGGTGCGTAAGAAGGAAACCCTAGGGACGCTACTGCAGGTTCAGAGGACGTGGGGCTTTGCTGCCCTTTGGTTAGAGAATCACAGGTTCAGAACTGGAAGAGGTCTCAGTTTAGCAGGAAGGGGCCAGAAGCCAACTAACTAGCACCTCAGGTCGTGCGGCAGATTCTCAAATAAGGGCCCAGCGTAGGGATCTTTGCCTGGCCCACCCTGTCTGACTTTGAATGGGTCTGGAAAAGTCAGTTAAAGGTGCTGGCATCACAATGTGGCTTCTTATTTCTTTCTCTTGGTTGCTTGGGGCTATTCGTTTTAAAAAAAACTCAGGAGAATGTTGAATCTTCCTTGGTTTTCGTTTTCATTTAAAACTCAATTTCAGGGAACTACTGAAGTCAAGATGGCTTCGAGGGATGATTCTTTCAGGATCCTCCATTCTCTAAATATCGAGCAAAGAAAGACTAGAAATGAAAGAAAACCCCAAACACCCAGGAATACTTAGATGCAAGATAAACCTCCCAGGGTACGATACACAATATAAGACACAGACCTACAAGAGGGGGTAGACGAGGCTGGGGCTGCCTGGCTCGGGGTCTGAGAGCCGGCAGGGAACGCTGGCCATTTCAGCTCCTCTTGACATAATGGGGAGTTAAAGGACCCCGATTTGCAGGAGGACTAGCTCCAGTGCGCCATGTGGGACAAGAGAGGGTCAGGGCTCCCTTACGGGTGCAGGGACACTGAAGGAAGGTAGCTCCAGCACCAGAGGCACCTGTGAACCGGAATTCCAAACCAGGAGGCAAAGGGGGCCAGGAAAGATGGTCAACAAAACTGACAGCCAGGGGAAGGTTTTGAAAGAGAAAAAAACCTTGAAAACCCAAGATATTCGAAAAACAAAGAGCAGGCAGATATGAGGCATGACCAGATGGGTATGAAGAAGAGCGAGTTATAAATCCTGTGAATGAAAATACAGGCACGGATGAGAGGGGCAGGGAGAGAGAGAGAGAGAGAGAGAGAGAGAGAGAGAGAATTCCAAGTGGGCTCTGTGCTCTCAGCACAGGGACCAAAGTGGGGCTCGAACCCACAAACTGTGAGATCATGACATGAGCTGAAATCAAGAGTCGGATGCTTAACCGACTGAGCCACCCAGGCGCCGCAGAGTTCACCCTTTCCCGCAGTGCCAGGTTTACAGCTGGGTGTTGCACGCACTATCTCATTTAATGCCCACAACCACCTTCTGGGATAGATGTGGCGATTCATGTTTGCACATGAGGAACCTGGGAGACCAGGCTGGGCAGGCTTGCCTGATGTCTCACGGTCACAAGTGGTGAAGCTGAGTTTCCATCTCAGGCAGAATCTCCAAGTCAAGACAGGGTTCCCAACTCACCAGGAGGCCCAGGACTTTCCTGGTTTTAGCACCGAACATCCCGTGTGTTATGGAGGCCTGCAGTCCTCGGCGAAGTGGGATAATTGGTCACCCTGGGTCAAGGGCATGGACTTTGACGGACTTCAGTCCAAGTTGCATTTCTGCCTTTCCTGTGTGTCCCTGGACAAATTATTTAACCATTCTAAACCTCATCTTTTTTAATCTGAAAAATGGTAACCACAGAGCCAGTGTGTGCATTAAATGGTGATTCATTTAAAGCTCTTAGTCTATGCCTGGCTCCTGGCATGTACCCAGTAAATGTCACCTGTTGTTATTTATATCATTCCTACACAATTTGTTTCCCACTATGAGGCCTCACCGGTGTAGAGTCGGGGCTGCTCCCAGAGGCCTTGAGTGCCAGGATTAAAGGTATGGCCGTCATCCTTTAGGCCAGTGGTTCCAAAACCTGACTGCACATCAGGATCAGCTGGGAGCTCTGTTGCAAACCGATCTTCCCAGGACACAGCCTCTCAAATTCTGATTCAGCTTGCCTGGAGAAGGGTCTGCTACTCTGCAATAAGAAGTCTCTGAAAATTGTTTATATACCGCTGAAACTTTAGAACACATCATAATCAGTGTGTTGGGCAGTTTTGCTGTGTCTGAATGTTTTGAGTTGTGGCAGGCCTTTGCTGCAAGTCAGAACGTCAATGTCGACTCAAGGTTAAGCCCTCTCCTAACCAGGAGCCCATTGTTTGTTTGTTTGTTTTCCTTGAGGCTTCAGCCTGCAGGGGGGTGAAACTATGAAAGTCCTTGTTGAGACCCCCAAGGAGGTCTAACGTGCAGGGCAAGGGCAGGACTCATTTTCCTTCCTCTGAGGGCCCCTGCTTCTCACCCCTGGCGGCTGTCCCAGGCTCCCACCTCTGCTGAGAAAGGCATTCCCTCCCCATGACCTCATCACAAACTGTCCCCTCCTCAGGCCAGAACTTTCCACCACAAATTCTTCATCAACAGCCGCCCCTCCGGCAAACTGAGAGTAGGCTCCCCACAGTACTACAGCGGGCGCTCTCTGAGTCACAAAGGGGACCCTGCTTCGGGGCATGCGTTATCTCCAGAAGCAGTCTGGCTCAGAGCAGGCTTCTTAAATGTTTGCAGATTGCAAAACAGCAAACAATATATTTTTATCTGAAACACCTGTGAGCATTTTCTTAAATTAGCTGAAAAAAAAAAAGGCAAAAGAATTCCAACCCTTCCCCTTGGAACTGACGTAGCCAACAAAAACAAAAAGGAACCCATTAACTCGGACCTTGCTGCAGTGAAGAGATGGCGTCTTACCTTGTTTTACTGAGAACATATGTAACCTCAAATTATTCTCTCATGTCATAAAGTGCATTGTTCGGGGAACAGTTTCTGCTAAATGATAATTTAGGAACATTGCAAAGATGAGAAAAAAATGGGACGTTGGTCTGGGTTTGTCACAGATGGGTTCAATGAATTCTATTTGGGTCCAGGTTCCTCCTCTGTTGATAGGTGGCCGTGTGAGGTCTGGGGTGTGGGGGTGACAAGGATGGGTGTGGATGGGATTAGTTTAGGGCTATGTTGTCCAATGTCATAGCCACTAGCCACACATGGCTATGTAAGTGTTAATTAGGGGCCTCTGGGAGGCTCAGTCCTTTAAGCATCCTGCTCCTGATTTTGGCTCCGGTCATGATCTCACGGGTTTGTGAGTTCGGGCCCCGCGTTGGGCTCTGCACTGATTGTGCAGAGCCTGCTTGGGATTCTCTCTCCCTCCTCTCTCTCTCTCTGCCCCTCCCCTGCTTGTGTAAGTTCTCTCTCTCAAATAAATAAGTGAACTTAAAAAATGTAAATTGGGGTGCCTGGGTGGCTCAGTTGGTTAAGCGTCTGATTTTGGCTCAGGCCATGATCTCACGGTTCGTGGGTTCGAGCCCCGCATCGGGCTCTGTGCTGACAGCTCTGAGCCTGGAGCCTGCTTCAGCTTCTGTGTCTCCCTCTTTCTCTACCCCTCTCCCTCTTGTGCTCTGTCTGTATGTCTGTCTCTCAAAAAAATTTTTTTAATGTAAATTAATTAAACAGAATTAAAAATTCAAATTTCAGTTGCACCAGCCACACTTTAAGGGTTCATAAGCCACGTGTGGCTGGTGGCCACCACGTGGGATGGTGCATATAAAATATTTGCATCAATGCACAAAGCAGTATTTGCAGCAGGGGGCCTAGACTGGAGAGTACAGGTAACCCCCCCCTTTTCTGAAGTTCGAGTCTTGCCACTTCGCTTTCACAAAAGACCTACGTTAGTATCTGTTTTTGAAAGAAACTGAAAGAAATCCAAAGAGGATTTTCACTTTTATGAAAAAAGGCACTCAGCGTTTGTTTTGCAGAGGAGGAGCCAAGAGTGGCATCGCCGAGTTCCTTCCCTGGGTGCTACACTCAGTGTCTCAGCCTCCAGCCGCCATAGCTTTCACCTGTGCCTACGAGCATCTGGGCTTCAGCTTGATTCGTTTTGTGCTTGCGTTAACAAGATGTGTCCTAAGGTATTAGAAAAGCCTAGGAGAGTTATTTTTGGGTCTGGGAATGCTCACCAAATTTTCCATATAAATTAATGCTAATTGCTTCTTTGCTCTACACCATGTCAGCTTGCAAAAGTTTTCATAGGAATGGTCTCCTTCCAGATAGTGGGGGAAACCTGTGATTACGCTCTCCCACTCTTCTCCATAGTGTGCCCATGACAGACATCGCTAATCAATTACTGTGTTCTTTCCTGCTGCCCCCTGGTGTGTCTGCACTATTTTTTTTCGGAGATCCTGGGATATGTGTGTGAGACAAACCACGTACTTCCAGGGAGCAGACCTGAGTTCTTGTCCTTTTTTTGTGCTGTGGACCCCCTTTGGCAGTCTGGGGAAACCTATAGATTCCCTTTTCAGAAAAATGTTTTCAAATGCATAAAACAAAATACTAAGGATTATAAAAGGAACCAATTATGTTGATATTGCTTTCAATACAATTGAAAGAGAATAAATGCTTGATATAATAATAGACCTGCTTCATTACTAATGCATCAGCTAACAAGATCTGCTGGCGGGTAGTTTTTTATAATGCTGTAATTTTACTATAATTTTAAAATAGTGTTGGAAGTAAAAAGCATCTTGAGATTTTCATAATCGCTATAATGACATATAAAAATGAGTATGATCTCTTTGGTGAAAAAAGTCACAGGTACTGCCCAAGTAATTATAGTGTGTTGCTTTCATTCATAATTGAAGGAAGTGCAAAACATTAGTAGTTATTGAAAATAAGGATGCAATCTTTTTCCATCCAAATTCATGGACTCATTCATTTCTACAGACAGATGGCATAGAGTTGCAGGGACCCTGGTGAGGATCCTTGAAGTAAATGATCTGTGAAGTCTCAGATTTGCCATTTTGTGACCACATAAAATACATTTCTCCCGTTTGTTCATCTGCTATGGAACATCAGTGTGCCAAGACTGATCCCCATCCTTTAAGAATGCCCCATGTAGTTGAGAAGACATGGTGTGCGGGGATGGGAAGGTCTGCTGGAATGGGGAGGGCAGAGGGAAGGGAGAATGAAGAAGGGGATGAGAAGAAGTCTCTGCCGTGTCTGTGGTGACAAATGCAAAATGACTGTCACCCTCTGCAGTGGAGATGGGAGGAGAGGGGTTAATCGTCACTGCTGACCACAGAAGACCACAAAGTCATTCCCTCCACAAAGAACTCAAAGTTAATACCATGAACTCAGGGGCGCCTGGGTGGCTCAGTCGGTTGAGCGTCTGACTTCAGCTCAGGTCATGATCTCGCGGTTTGTGAGTTTGAGCCCCACGTCGGGCTCTGTGCCGACGGCTCAGAGCCTGGAGCCTGCTTCGGATTCTATGTCTCCTTCTCCCTCTGCCCCTTCCCCACTTGTGCTCTGTCTCTCCCTATCAAAAATAAATAAAATATAAAAAAAAATAAAAAAAAATACCATGAACTCAGTGTATGAAGCTAGAAAACCAAATGGTCACATCTGGAGTTGACACTCCCTCCTTTCAGTGCCCTCCTCCCAGTGGCCTTTTATGTCATGACCTTTCCGTGCTTTTTGGACAGTTTTATGTCTTTTTCAAAACAAATGGGATGCCCATTAGTGAAAAAGAAGTTTCTACAAACACCAGTGGCAGTGTGGGAATAAATATTTATAGGCTGGGCTCTGAAACCAACATATTCTCATTTTTTATAGAGCCTTGGGCCAGGCCTATGCCAAGTGAAAATTAATTTACCCAAGAATTTCTTTTCAGTTTACAAGAAACACGTGCCTGCCACTTTCTTCTGGGAATCCTGACACATCACAAACTCAGTCAAAGTTATAAAAAATTGGCTGACTGCAGCAGAAATACGCAGATCAAACTTGATTTCCCAATGATCAACATTTCATGATCTTCGAGCCAAGCAGGAAGTACCCCCTCCACAGTTCTCCCTCTGACGGGATGTCTCCCCTGCTAGCCAAGGACAGGCTCTTTATTTCTCTGAAAGGGCCACTCCGAGGTGTTGAGGATGCTTTATTCTTTCCGTTCTTTGTCACTCATTTACTCGTTCGTTCATTCATTCATGCATTCATTCTGCAAACAATCGCTTTGTAGTCATTGTGTTTTCAGCTCAGGATTAGACGTTGAGGGGTTGGGAAGTAACATTGATTGGGTACCTTCTATGTAGCATGCACAGTACAAAGTCTTCTCATCTGTTCTCACATTGCATTCCCACAACCAGCTTGTAATGTAATGTTGGAATTACTGTCTCCAGTCCTAGGTAGGAGGAGCTTAAGGCTCAGAGAAGTAAAGTAATTAACTAGTTAGCTGCGCAGCTATTAACAAGTAATTAACCATTTAAATAGTTCCCTAGAAAGGGGAAAATGTTATCATGTGATTCTGGGGAGTTAAAGTCTAGATGGGGAGACAGTATTGACATAGCTGAGGATAGCTATAGCCAGAACCATAGATAGAGAAATAACTACATTGCAATGCCAGAGAGGGTGATGGTTGGAAATGAGAGAAGAGATAAGAAAAGTCTAGGGATCACTGTAGACTGGGATGGCCAGTAAAGAGGCTGCCATCAAAGGACAGAGAAGACTGGGCTGTGAGGAAGCAGATCAAAGAGGGCAGTATGGGTGGCAGCGTGGTGGTGAGCCAAGGCCAGAACCAGAAATCAAATGCGGTTTGGGAGGTGGGCTGGAGAACGTCATGAAGCTATGGATCCATCAAAGGGAGGATATTCCTTAGCATAATGTCTGCCATGGAGGCAGTACTAAGTAAACACCTGATGAAGGAACAACCAGATGCGTAAGAGTGAACGAGTGAGTGGACAAATACTGTGTGTGGGTGGGAATGAGGCTGGACTGGAGGTGGAGGATTTTGCCTCTCAGGCTGAGGAGTCGCGTGTCCACTCGTGGAAACACACGGGAGTCCCCATTCCCCTCGAATTTGGACTCTGGAGATAGACTTGCTCTGTATAGAAGGGGATCAGGCGATTATCCCTAATTTTTTATTTGTAAAGCATGCCTTAGAGTCAAATATATTAACACCATGAAATAAAAATCCAAGCTAACAAAGAACTCAAGTAGCCAAAAATTTTTTTTAAGTATAATAAGTAAATGGGGCACCTGGGTGGCTCAGTGGTTTGAGCGTCTGACTCTTGATATCAGCTCAGATCATGATCCCAGGGTCAAAGGATCAAGCCCCACATCAGGCTCCATAGTGAGCATGGAGCCTGCTTAAGATTCTCTCTCTCTCTCTCTCTCTCTCTCTCTCTCTCTCTCTCTCTCTGCCCTTCTCCTCTGCTCACGCTCTTTCTCTCTCAAAAAAAAAAATAATAAAATTATAATATGTACAAAAAGCCAAAACATCCTAAGATAGACGAGGGGTAAAGTAAACTGTGGGGCAGTACCAGAGACACGGAGGTGAGCACAGAGCTGGGAGGTGGTGACAGTGAGTGGTACTGGGGAAATGACAGTAGGGATGGTGAAAAGAGAATGGACCTCAGGCCTACAGTAGAGGTAGAATCCACAGGACATGGTGACTGATGGATGTGAGACATGGAAGACAGGGGAGTGTCAAGAATAATTAATGCCTAGGCTCTTAGAGTGGATAAAGGCGCCGTGTGTTGAGATGGGGGAACGCAGGAGGAGTGGATGTGGTGGTGGGGGGGGGGTGGGAAATGAGGAATCTGGCCTTCGATAGCTGAGTGTGAGATCTTAACAAAAAGATATCCACTGTCCAGTGGGTTATATCGGACTGAATCTGAGGAGAGATACCTGAACTAAAGGCATCGATTTAAAAAGCACCAGCTCTCAGCTGCTGAATGAAGGCACAGGAATGGAGGAGGTTGCCCTGGCAACATGTGTAGAGTGAGAAGTGCGTCTAGGGACAGAGGTTTGCGGAACCCCAACATGCAAGGGTGGATAGAAGAATAGGAGCCCAGAACAGAGAGTGATAAGGAACGGTCAGAGAAGTGAGAGAAAACCAGGGAAAATGGCGGCATTAGACGGTGCTAAGCGGTTAGGTAAGAAAGTGACCTGACAGTGTCCATCAGACTTAGCAACAAAAAGGTTATTACCGACTTTGGCAAGGACAATTTCTTTGCAAAAGTGGAGACTGAATCCAGATTAAGTGGTTCGAGGAGCAACTGGGAGGTGAGGAGTTTAGCCAAGTTGTTTAAGAAGTTAGGCGGTGAAGTAGCTAAGAGAGATAGGGTAGCAGCGGAAGCGAACAGAGGAGAAGGAAAGGTTTCATGCCTTCGTGTGTTTGTTTTTCATTAAAAAAAATTTTTTTTAAGTAGGCTTCATGCCTGGCATGGAGCCCAATGAAGGGCTTGAACTCACGACCCTGAGATCAAGACCTGAGCTGAGATCAAGAGGCGGATGCTTAAACAACGGAGTCGCCCAGGTGCCCCAGGAAAGGTTGTGTTAAGATGGGACAGACATAAACACCTTTAAACGCTGTTATGGGGGGAGCCAGTGGACAGGACATAGAAAAGACCTAGAAGGACATATGCCAAAATGTTAGCAGTGGTTATCTGTGGGTAGTGGAATCAAGGGACCTCTGAATGTTCAAAAACAGCCCAAATGATGTTTGACAGAGTGTTGGCATTGTCTGTTTTTATTGCTACAAGATTCTCTAAAATATGTCCGTTTACACATAGCTTCACTGAAATTCACTGAAATTTGCAGAGATTGGATGAAAGGGAATGTCCTACTGCCCATGTTGGTCAGCAGAGGGCTGAGTCTGAAGCATGCATGATGATGAATACCGGTGGTAGCCCTTCCCACGTTGAGTCAGAGCTGCCTGTGTGACCAACAGAATATTGTAAAAGTGACAGTTAAGACCAAAGATAGGTCCTAAAAGGCACTGCCACTTTGGCTGTGGTCTCTTGTATTGTTCGCTCTGGAGGAAGCCAGCCTCTATATTTTAAGGACACTCAAGATGCCTCTTAGAAAGGAGAGGCACATGGAGAGGAGCAGGACCCTGGCCAATATCCGGCACCAACTTGCCAGTCATGGGAGTGAGCCACTCTGGATGTGGTCCCTCCATCCCCAGTCAAGCCTTCAGGGGCAGCCCCAGCTGACACTGGATGGAAACTTCCCGGGAGATTGTGAGCCAGAGCCTCCAGCTGAGCTCTTCCCAAATTCCCGACCCACCGAAATGGTGAGAAATATTCAGTGATTATTGTTTCAAGCTGCTAAATTTTGGGTGACTTGTCACACAACAACAGACAACAAATGTGGGCACCTTGCACACTTTATGGGACCCACTGGAGGCTCCATCCACTCGACAAGGGTCCAGACTTCAAAATGGACGCGCCAATTATGTTACATTTGAATAATGGGCCACATGCTCAGACATCCTTCCTTGTGTGTGGCACAACCTCTCCTACCCCATCCCACACACACATACACACAAATTGATAACACTCGTTGTTTTATAGATGGTATTGAGTACGTTAGTGTATATGATTCAAATACGAGTCAAGTATGTGTGGAGCCTTTCTGATGCCATAGTTTCAGGATGCAATTTTCAAAGGAAGTGAACTTGAACGGTTTCAAACTGCGTAATTAATGACATTCCATTTTCATGACAACTACTAGTTAATCATGCCTGTTAGTGGGAACTTGTAGCTTGTGGGAATCTAGGTCCTCCTCGCTCACATGGGACAGCAAATTGTGTTAGGCTTTCCTATTTTAATAAAATAGCCAGCAGTAGGAGGAAGGGGTGGGGAGGGGGGCTGATGCCCAGAAACCAGCGGACCGCCTGGGAATTCAGCACCTGGGCTTATCAAACCCCCTACAGTCGGCGCTTAGCACTTTCACACCTGTTTTCCCCATGCTGGTGCGGTGCCTGGCACATAATACTGGCTCATTGAAAATTTGTTGAACAAATAGCAGTTGAATACATAGTGGTCCCATCCCTCCCCACTCCCTCCCTGTACTCTTAGAGTTTAGAGTTTGTTTATTTTGAGAGAGCAAACATATGGAAGAGGTGGGAGGGGCAGAGAGGGTGAGAGAGAATCCTCAGCAGGCTCTGGGCTGTCAGTGCAGAGCCCCATGCGGGGCTCGCTCTCACGAACTGTGAGATCACGACCTGAGCTGAAATCAAGTATCAGACGCTTAACCAACTAAGCCACCCAGGTGCCTCCAAGTACTTTTAGAGTTTAATAGAAACCTCAGAGAAGGTTTCAACCCTTTCACCTCTGCAGAGGGGAATGGAAGATAGTGTGTTTTGCACAGGAGTTGAAGCATTTCCCCCAGGCCAGTGTGACAGTAGCAATCTCCCTTTCCCCCTCCTGCCTCTTCATACATCAGGAAAGGGAAACGGACATGGATGGGGCTCCTCCCATAATGGCCTCCCCTGTCTGGGAGCACAGTGCCTGGCACGCAGGGGGCCAGGGATGCAGTCGTTGCCTAAATGAATGAATGGAGCGCCCCTGGGAAAGTAGGTCAACCACAGCCATGGTGGCAGAGACGTGAGGGTGTCTGGAACATCTGAGGAAAGGTCTAGTGAAGAGCTTCCAGGGAGGTCCACTCTCATCCAGCCGGGCCCTCTTGGTTTCAGCGTGTAGCCCGTGGGTCGAATGTGGCTGCTGGGAGATGCTCTGGTTTCCTAAACAAGTGTGGCTAAGTCTCCCTGTGTCCTCTGAAGGGGGGCGAATTTCCCTCAGGGCAGTTAAAGGATTTGTGCCTGGCCCTGGCCACTGTGGTCATTTCCAGAGGGAAACAAAAGTAATTTCCCACCCCCACATCCTGGCCCCTGTAGGGAAGGGGAGCCATTTGCCAAGTCAGACAAAGACATTCCTGGCTCACTCCGGAGCATTCTTTGAGCTCGTCACCTGGACCCGATGACAAGAGTTAGGATTGCCGTTGCAGGGCTCATGTGCCATGGAGCTTTGATGGGTCAAAGCAAGGATCCAGAACATGCAGCACGCCGCCGTGGCCACCCGTGGTTCTTCACCCTCTATGATGATTTGTAGATCAGCCTGGGGAGATGGATGGCTGGAGATTGGCAGGGACAATTGCCCCGGATTTAGGTAAACTGGGGACACCAGGCTGCCTGTTGCTAGAATATTTGTAGTAAGAACACTTGTTTTTGAAACTAGATACCTCATAATAACCAGCTCTTGCCTCTCCATTTATAAACGATGGGGGCAGCTGGTCCCGAGATAGGACAAACACAACACAGGAATTAGAACAACTGTGTGTCCAGACCAACCCAAAGGTTATGGATGAGTTGGCAAAGTCTGTTTCTGGAGCTCTCAGGTGCCCCTTGTGGGGCACATTTTGAGCCCACAGATTCCTTTGGGCTCACTCCCTCCTCTATCAAAATCTCTCACTAAAGGATCTGCTATCAGCCGTGCACACTGTAGTGAGAATTAAAGCCATTAAGCCTTTCTCTGAATGTAGACACATTCAGCCCTGATGAGCCCTACACATGAGCCCTGATGAGTTAAAGTCTCATCTGTGAGAGGTGGTCTACTTTGATTAATCAAAGGCCACAGTGCAAATCTTGTTTAATTTAAAGAAACTCTGATCTTGGCACATTAGAAAAAAATAAGTTAAACAGTTTTCACTCTTTCAAAGAACTTTTAAAATACATTAACTTTTTAGCTTCTTGTAAATTCGGGAAGTAAAGCGGATAATAACTTTTATCTGCATGTTGCAGAGAAGAAACTGAAGCAGAGGGTTTAAATGATGTGCACAAAGTCCAGGATGAATTAATGAGCTGGCATTAGCATAAAGGGAGTCCTGATTCAGGAGAAAGGTCTTTCCAGGGACCTGTGTAGGCCACGTCTCTAGGAGGTGCCAAATGCTTCACATATGACTGTCATTTCATCCCTACATCGGTCCCAAGAGGTGGGGGTGTTGCCCCATTTCATAGATGTAGGCATGGTGGCTCAGAGAAGTGAAGCAACTCCCCCAATTTCTCACAGTCAGCAAGTGGAATCACTGAGATTTCAATCCAGGCCCGCCTGACTCCTAACTGGTGCTTTCTGCTCTTAGTGGGTCATTTAGACTCCCGAGTCCCCTCTCGACATCTGAGCAGAGGGGGATGGGCATGAAACATGAGACTATAGCTCCCAGGCCTTTAGCTCTGGTGGGGACGGTAGATGGGGGAGCTCATGGGCACTTTTCCAAGTCTCTGTGTAATTGCAGGTTTCCCATGGATGTGAAGGTATTCTGAGTCGGCTGGGGGAAAAATGTACCTCTGGCTTTTTGAAGCCACATTTATCATCCTGTAAAGGCAGAAGAGGGCAAAAACAAAATATGGGAACAAGTGCTTTCCTGTGGAGAGAAGGGACTGGTCCCTGCTGTGTTGTTTATTTATACAGGATGGCAGATGGGATTCCTCTCCTACATGCTTTGGGTGAGGGTCTCCGATTCTCTGAATTCCTCCTCTGTGCCGTCACGAGACAGGGAGTGTTGTAAAATCAAGAAAGGCCTTCAGTGTCACCGCCCCACAATCCTCTCCCCGCCTCCATGAGTTAATTAGAAAGGAAAGGTCATGGCCTCTCTAGCAAACCTATTCAGGAATTCATTGAACTAGGGTTTCTCTCAGACCATCTGCGTTCCTCCATCCATTCATAAAATACGTAGTATCCTCTTGTATGAGGTACACATATATTTATATGTATCCATGCGTAATATATATACATACAGGTACATGTTACATACCAATAATAACGACCTGCTATTTGATGATACTAAGCCCACAGGCACGGTTCCAAGAAATTTACAGGTAGTAACTCATCCCATCCTCATACTATCCCTTTGAGGTGGTATTTTATCACTCCCAACTTGCACACTAGGAAAATGAGGCACGGTGAGGTAAAATGCCCTGGCCAAGTCTACCGCTAGGTTGGAACCCGGTCTGCCTGAATGCAACGGAGGGCTCTTACCCATTAGGGAAAACCATCCCCACAAAGACAAGAACGCCCGACTAACAAGTATGGACAAACTCCTGGGGAGTGCGGAGGAGGGTGGGGGGCCATCTGCTTGGGAGAGAAGTTGCCTGGGAGAGAGGCCAGTGGGGAGAGACGTTTCCAGTGAGGAGGTGGCCTGTGAACTGAGAGCTCATCTCAGCCTTGAAAATAAATGCTTCCCTGCCCACACGATCAGCGGTTGCTTCTCAACCTCTCCCTGGAAGTGGAAAAACAACACAGATGGTAGTAGCAATAGTCGTAGTTACAGTAGCAGCAGCAGCAGTGGGAGTAATGACCACGAGGCCGTCTTAATTTACCCAGCATTGTAGCTTTGGAACTGCGAGGAGCCTAATCTTTTAAGGGCAACATCTGTGCTGGCTGGCATCTGTGTCCTGTCATTTAAGCCACTCGGCGATTCTGTGAGGCAGCTCTCACCATTCCTGTCGCGGGTATAAGGAGACTGGGGCTCAGAGGTGTTATTTGCACGCTTCAGTGGCCTGGTTAGGGTGGAGCTGGATTTGAATCCAGGTCTGCACGGCTTCCTCACTTCACCTTGTGACCATTTTAAAGTCTCTCTGAAACATGCTTCAACTCGACCTTCCCCAGTAAACACAGCGCAACACAATTTAGCCTTTTCTTGTTGACTCAAAGCCATCCCTGTGAACACAAGCCATTGTCTGCGGTGTGTGCTCATGCCCCAAGGAAGGACCTAGTAACTGGCTTGAGCCGTCATTGACTTGGCCTGAACCTCTCTGATGTTCCTTACCTCCCCAGAGTTACTTTTAGGGATTATTAAGTTTTATGGGGGAGATGGAGCTTTACAGCCCTATAAATAGCTCTGTCTCTTGTCCCTAGAGTTGTCGTTTTTCAGATTCCCACCTTGTGACCTTCTTTGTTCTCCGTCATCACTTCTCGAAGCCGGGTGCCTGTGGTCCACACATCCAAACCACCATTTCCCCATTTTCTTTGGGGTTTAGGGTGGTACCTAATAAAGATTGCCAAAGGAGACCAAGGACTGTGGTTTGCTTTGCTTTGCTTTGCTTGATGGAACCATCTCTCACTGTACGCTCAATCTTCGGTGAATTATACTGCCTTTAGAGATATCTTGTAGGGGTCATGTTTTCGGTGGGAAATCTAAGAAATGGAGCTGTGGTGCACAACTGGACTGAAGCCAGAGAGAACAGTATGAACAACTGCTGTGTCCTCAGAACGAATTTAGCAGAAACTGGTACTCAGAGCCCAAGCTCAAGCCGCCCTCCCCATCAGACTCCATGGGAAAAAGGGGTAAGAGCTTCCCACTACACGAGGAGTGAGGTTGAAGCCATTCATTTTATTTTATTTTATTTTATTTTATTTTATTTTTTATTTATTTATTTTTCAATATATGAAATTTATTGTCAAATTGGTTTCCATACAACACCCAGTGCTCATCCCAAAAGGTGCCCTCCTCAATACCCATCACCCACCCTCCCCTCCCTCCCACCCCCCATCAACCCTCCGTTTGTTCTCAGTTTTTAAGAGTCTCTTATGCTTTTGAAGCCATTCATTTTAATCTGAAATGCCAGGAGACTAGATACTTGGCATGTGAATTGATTAATTAATTACGAATTAATTATGGATAATATGTTAACTCATGTTACCAAGCGCAAAGAAAACCTAGTGTATGCTTTTTTGGATATACGGATAATATGTTAACATATGGATAATATGTTAACATATGGTTAATATGTTAACTCAGAGTGACTTAGTGTCTCAATGTTCTAAAAGAAACAAAATAAAAAAAGAAACCCATTTTTAACGAGCATCAGTGTCTCATAGAGTGGCCTCAGGGTCCATGAAAGAGATGCCTTTGAGCCGAGGCAGTTATTTTGGAGCTCGTTAAATTTATGGGCTATGATTCCAACCCTGATTCAACCCTATCTTAGGTCACTGTCCCAGTGAAGTCACAAGTGAGTGGCTAGAAGTGTCTGATCACTGTCACATGCTGAAAGCTGACCTCGTAAGAATGGCAAGAAGCTGGTCATTAAAGTGACCTGACTTCAAACCCAAATTCATGGGTTTAAGCAAGTCACTTAACATCTTGAGTTTCTGTTCTCAAATCTGTCAAGCTGTGGAAATGCCACTGTTTCCACCTAGGACAGTGGTTGTTGCGAGGTGTAAACCAGAAAGGTCTTGGGAAGCCCAATCAGGATGTTGATTGGAAGCTTAACCAAGGAGTTGCCTCAGAGCTTATGCACTCAATTCTTCCTTGGGCACAGATCATATTTTAATTCATTTTTTAAAAAAATGTTTATTTGTTTTTGAGAGAGAGAGAGAGAGAGAGAGGGAGAGAGAGAGAGAGAATGAGCAGGGGAGGGGCAGAGAGAGAGGGAGACACAAAGTCCAAAGCAGGCATCACACCCCAGAGACCAGAGATTCAAACACCAGACTCTCGGGCTGTTAAAGAGTCCCTTGGCTATTTCTATTTCCTCAAGTTCCTGCCATGTTTATTGGCTCTCTCCCTTCCTCTTTTCTCTCCTCTGTCCCGCCAAAGTTCTAGTTTATTTCTTATGCTGAGCTGAGCAAATGTTTCTTCTAATTCCTTTCTCCCCAGATAACATTTTCTCCTTCTGTTATGCATTCATTCATTCATTTATTCAACAAGGATTAAGTAATATCCACTGAGAGGCACCATGTCAAGCACTGCTGAGGATACAAAGATGAATTTGACATGGATCCTGAGCCCACACAGCTGATAATCTAGTAGAGGAGATAAGATATATGTTGGATAACTAGAACATAAGGTAGAATGTTCTAAGAAACTGATGCATGTGGGAAGAGAGGCCATGCTACGGGTGACCGGATGAACATGTACAGGAAGGCATAGAGCCCTCTTGAGGGGGAGGAAAAGGTCTGAAGTCTGAGGCAGGGCAACCTGGGTGAAGTTCAATAGTTGGGGACTTAGGGGAGATGAGGGGGTGGCAGGAAGGACCTGAGAACCTGGGGTGCAGCACTCAAAGAAGGGATCAGGGCACAGAAAGTCCTTGGATTGATATTTCTCCCTCCCATTCCCCACCTTCGAACCTTGACTCTCATATCAGGCTGGGCTGGAGCAGGGTGACAGGAAAGTGGGTCCCCGCTTTGGGGCAGCACATCTTGGACCACTTGGACTGGCTGATAATAACACTGTCAAGGCCATCACCCATACTTCCGCGTGTGTACTGTTAGAGGAAGCACTTGCCACAGGACAGAGGCTCCTGTCTATTTGCTGTGTGAATGACTGGAGGGTGAATGGGATGACAGTGACAGGCTTTGGTACCAGATCCCATTTTTCCCAGTGAGAGGACAGAAATATGTGGACTGGGCTGGGGGTTATGAGATCTGGGTTTTAGTTCTGGGTTTAGTCCTCTTTTACTTTCTAGCTTGGTCAGGAGATCACTCACTCATTCACTCATTCATTCATTCACTCACTCATTCACTCAGTTGTTCAATGAACAGAGAAAATATCCACTCTGTGTTTAACTCTAGCAATGAGAGCTGAGTAAGGAGCTCAAGCCTTGTGGGACAGACAGAAACATGCCCAAAGGATGAAATGCTTGCATAAATATTAGGCAATATAATTTTATAAATATTAGAACAGGGAGGTGCTGTGAGATTCCGCACAGGATGCTGTGAGGTCTGACAGGGCAGAATGACTGTCTCAATTTCCCTTTGTCCAGCCTGTCTGGCCAGTCCAATTTAAAACAATATCCTTGGATTGCATTTAACTTATTTATACCCTGTAACACTGGAAAGAGTGGAGTCTGCTTCATTTGAACAAGTATTGCACCAAAGAGTAAGATGTAGGACATATGGGTCACATTTAGTGGGGGAAAAAAAAAAGCATACACTAGGTTTTCTTTGCGCTTGTCCACTTACTAGCCCCCAGGTGAGTTGAGGAGGGGCTCTCACCCTGAAGTGGGAGGAAGCCTCCTGTCTGATTGTCAGGGAGAGGCACGTGGTGGTGTGTTTGGGGGGGGGGGGGTGTTGCTGAGGGTGCAGAAAGCAAGCGGAGCTTTGCTCCCGCGCACTGGATTGAGAAAATAGCATTCACTCCTTATTCTAGAACTGTACGCGGACTCAGCTTGCGTTTTTACTGGGCCCATGTGTCTGTATGATGTCTGTTTGCATAGAGGCAAAGACGGAAGAGACATGCACACAAATGTCATTAACAAGAGCTTCCCGTGGAGTCCATACTATGTAGCAAGTGCTTCATAAATATCACTTCAGTTAATCCTCCTAACAAGCCTGTGTGTTCAGTTTGCTCTCTGTTTCACAGATGAGGAAAATGTAGCCAGTTGCTTGCCTGAGACAGCATGGGAGTAGGTCACGAAACTGGTGTTCACTTGGAGCCTGTGCTGCGGGGACCCTCTCTGTAGCGGTGGAGTACTGAGTGACTTTGAATCTCTGGGTGGTGGGATGTTGGGTGGTTTAAAAGTTTTTTTCGTTGCTTATCCATATTTTCTTAAATGTGTTAAGTAAATAAATATGACCTTTTGTAATAAGGAGAGAGAGAGAGAGCTACTGAAACAACTCTTTCTTCTACCCATTTCTTCAGAACTAATCTAGGTGACTGGCTCAATTCCTCCTGCAACCTTCCTCCCAGCATGCCCCGGGGTGCCTGCTGTGCCTGGCTTTCTGCCAGGAATCGGGAACCAGAGTCCTCATATGGAAGGAGCTCACAGTCTCATGGGGTCTCTTCTGTCACAGTGGTGGTGTCACTTCTACAGATCAGAGTTAGGACCCCTAAAGAATTGTGTCAGTCACGGCAGGTCAAGGTGGAGAAGTAGCCACATTATTAATAACTGAAGTAATGTGGCTACTTCTCCACCTTGACCTGAGAAACTTAACAGAAGTCCGTGGGGGAGGGGAAGAAAAAAAAAAGAGGTTAGAGAGGGAGGGAGCCAAAGCATAAGAGACTCTTAAAAACTGAGAACAAACGGAGGGTTGATGGGGGGTGGGAGAGAGGGGAGGGTGGGTGATGGGTATCGAGGAGGGCACCTTTTGGGATGAGCACTGGGTGTTGTATGGAAACCAATTTGACAATAAATTTCATATTAAAAAAAAATAAATAAAATTTTAAAAATGTGTTTAACATAAGATTTAAAATAGCCAGATTTCAGGGGTAAACATCATTCCTCTTTTGAAAAGTTTTTAAAAAAAATTGTGACCAAGGGGCAAAAAAATTCAGCCAAATTCAGAAGACCAGCCCTGGAGAAAGGAGGTATAAACGAGAATAATTGTAGGCAAAGGCAGGTGTAAGTATGCGGCAACAAAATCTGAAAAGCTAGAAGAAATGGTGAAGCAAAAATAAGCACAACCAGGGGCGCCTGGGTGGCTCAGTCTGTTAAGCGTCTGACTTCAGCTCAGGTCACGATCTCGCGGTCCGTGAGTTCAAGCCCCGCGTCGGGCTCTGGGCTGATGGCTCAGAGCCTGGAGCCTGCTTCCGATTCTGTGTCTCCCTCTCTCTCTGCCCCTCCCCCGTTCATGATCTGTCTCTCTCTGTCCCAAAAATTAAAAAAAAAAAAAAAAATAAGCACAACCAGAGATGAAAATCTTGACTAGACCAGGGCCATAAATTTATATACAAAATCTGATAAATTTAGTATGAAATAAAAAACTAAATAATCTAACTTGTGAATAGAGATACTGACACATCCTTACACGTGGGCATAAACCCTTTGAGTCAAAGTGTATTATTCTTTTAATATAATGCAAATGTTTTACTTAGGTTTATATTTCTATATTCATCAACAACACGATCAGATCAATAGAGGTTGACAAGGCACTTGGTAAAATCCAGAGGCCTTCCCTAATAAAAATCCTAAGAAGAAGAGAAGGAGATAGCTAAATATGATAATTGCTATTTATCAAAACCCAACAGCAAACATTAAAAATGACAATACAATGGGGCACCTGGGTGGCTCAATCAGTTAAGCATCCGACTTTGGCTCAGGTCATGATCTCTTGGTCCGTGAGTTTGAGCCCCACATTGGGCTCTGTGCTGACAGCTAGGAGCCTGGAGTCTTCTTTGGATTCTGTGTCTCCCTCTCCCTCTGCCCCTCCCCTGCTTGCACCCTGTCTCTCTCTCCCTCAAAATAAATAAACAGCAAAAAAAAAAAAAAAAAAAAAAAAAAAAAAAGCAACAACTAAAAAAACAAAAGGGTGATACATTAAAAACACTTCCACTGAAATCAGGAATAAGACAGGGATGTGAACTCACCCTATGATTATTATTATTTTTTAAAAAAGTTTATACTTTTTTTAAAAGTTTTATTTATTTTGAGAGAGAGAGAGACCACAAGTGGGGAAGGGACAGAGAGAGAGGGAGAGAGAGAGAACCCCAAGCAGGCTCTGCACTGCCAGCACGGAGCCCAATGCGGGGCTCGAACTCACGAACCATGAGATCATGACCTGAGCTGAAACCAAGAGTCGGTCGCTCAACCAACTGAGCCACCCAGGAGCCCCTCTCCCTATGACTATTAAGGCTGTTTTGGAGGAGATTCTAATGGGCGTAAGACAAGAAAGTGACACTGGGGAGCACCAAATAATATAGAAGATTGTCAAATCAGTATTTTGCACACCTGAAACTAACACAACACTGTATGTTAATTCTTTTTTTAATTTAAAAAAATTTTTTTTATTTATTTTTGAGAGAGAGAGTGCGCACAAGCACAGAAAAGGCAGAGAGAGAGAGAGGGAAACAGAATCCGAAGCAAGCTCCAGGCTCTGAGCTGCCAGGCTCAACCAACTGAGCCACCCAGGTGCCCCTGTATGTTAATTCTTAAAAAAAAAAAAAAAAAAAAAAGACAAGAAATATACAAAAAAGACTTTAAAAAAGACAAGAAAGTGAAATAATTTGTATACGATTTTGGAAAAAAGAGGCAAAATTGCCCATTTTGCTGATGCTATAATTGCATCTAGAAAACCTAAGTACTCTACAGTTGGGGGGGAAACTAAAATTAATAAGAAAATTTGGCACTCGGTACTTAGATAAATATTTTATTTTGAGATATAGCTTTTTCTATACTAATAGTAGACTGGTCACACATAGAAATGGAAAGTAACTCATTGATAACAGCATCAAAGCTATAATAAACTTAGGAATAAATTTAAAAAGACAGGTATAAGAATTACATGAAGAAAACATAAAATCTTATTAAAAATAAATAAGAGCTGAACAAATGGAATGACATCCTATATTCTTGGATGGAAAACTTAATATAGTAAGAATGTAATACAATTCTAATTAGAATCTCAGTGGCTCATAAGTCTTCTGGAAAACAAGACCAGAGGGCTTTACAAGGTATTAAAACATAGCACAAAGCCTCTGCAATCAAAGCCAACATAGCACTGGCAGAGGAACAGATGGCTAGAACTCTGGAACCAAAAAGAGAGCACCAGAAGAGTCACAGTAATATATGACTGTAATATATGACAGGGATGATATTTTATTTCAGTTGAAAGTGAATGTTTAATAAAAGATGATGACATCACTGGCCATCCGTGTGAAAGAAAATCAAGTTGAATCCTTACTTATACTGCATTTACAAAGAAATTCCAGATCGATTAAAGGCCCAAACGTAAAAAATAAAGCAAAAAAAAAAAAAAAAAAAAAGGAAATCTAGGAAAACATACATGTAATCTAGGGAATAACAATACCTTTTAAAGTAAGCCAATCGTCTGAAAGCTATACATCAAAAGATAGCTATGAAACACTACCTTAAATTTGAAATGAATGTATGATATCGTAAACAAGATCAGAAAGCAAATGTTAAAGTTGGGGTAGGAGGGGGTGTGCATCACCTATGACAGATAAAGGATTAAAACCTCTAATAGAAAATTCTTAGTAGTTCAACAAAGATGCGCATCTCAGTGGACGCAGAAAAAAGCAAATCCAAGTTGATATGAGGACACACTCAGTCTCAGTACTAGTTTAGGAAATGCAAAATAAAGTATCAGTGAGATACTGCTGACGACTAGAATTGAGAGATGGCAGGAGATTTGGCTCACATACTGCCAACAGAGATAGAGATGATTCTAGAAACACATTTTATTTTATTTTATTTTATTTTATTTTATTCTATTCTATTCTATTCTATTCTATTCTATTCTATTCTATTTTATTTACTTTAAAGTGTGTTTATTTTTATTTTGAGGGAGAGGGAGGGGAAGAGAGAGGGAGAGAAGGAGAGAAAGAGAGAGAGAGAGAGAGAGAATGAGAATCCCAAGCAGTCTCCTCAGTGTCAGTGCAGAGACTGATGTGAGGCCTGAACTCAGGAACCGTCAGGTCATGACCTGAGCCGAAATCAAGAGCCAGACCCTTAACCTACTGAGTCACCTAGGCGCCCCTGGCAACACTTTTTATAAGTAAAACCACACATATCTTCTGACCCAGCAATGTCACTGCTGGGTGTGTATCTCACAGAAATAAAAGTATTAGAATGTAAGATTGAGCCATGGGATAATTTTTTTTTTAATTAAAATTTTTTTTTTGTTTTTTAGAGAGCGAGCGAGCAAGTGAGCAAGCTGGGGAGAGGGGTAGAAGGAGAGGGAGAGAATCTTAAGTAGGGCCTGACATGGGGCTTGATCCTATGACCCTGGGATCATGACCTGAGCCGCAATCAAGAGTCAGATGTTCAACCGAATGAGCCACCCAGGTGCCCCTCCGTGGGATAATATGAATCGCAGCCTGCGTTGCAGGTAGCTCCTTTATGTGAATGCTGCCCTTGGAGGGGTGCACAACGTGCTGGCGTTGAATGGAACACGTGTGCTGTGGCCCAATACCAAAAACTGGGCCACAGCCTTTTAGCGGACAGATGGCTGGGTTCCTAGGGGACATACATACCATGGAATATCGAACGGCTATTAAGAAGAGTGTGTTGGATTTCCACTGATTCAAGGGGATTTCCAGGGTGTATCATGAAAAAAGAAAGGCAAGGTGCCGAGAAATGTATCCAGCCCAGTCTCAGTCTTTGTGAAATGAACCACCATGCTCCCTATGCCCTCAGGTTTGAATGAACATGAAGAAAGGCAGTGGAGCGGGCACCCCAAGGAGGGAGAATGGGGACGGAAGCCCAACACAAACCAAACTCAATCAGACCAAATCAAACCGGACCAGACCAGATCAGACCAGACAGAATAACCCAAATCAAATCGAACTAAACCACATCAGACTAAACCGGTCCAGTCCAGACCAGACCAGATTAAAACAGATCAGACCAGACCAAACTAAACTAAACCTTAAACGAAAACCCACTGTCAAAGTGAGTAAACGGTATGCGTGACATCCCTTTTAATATTAGGTGTGTGTTCACCAATAGACGCGTATAATGATGAAGAAAATGATGGTCACTAAATGGTGACAGCTCAGGGTGTGGGATCTCAGGCAATTTTCATTTTCCTTGTACTTTTTGTGTTGTCTGATTAAAAAAAATATATACATATATATACACACATATATATACACACATATATATGTGTGTGTGTGTATATATATAAAGTATGTATAACTTACATAATTAGAAAAAATAAAACTTTTCCATTGTGGAAGACTGATTTTTGAACAAAGGAAAAAGGAAGTGGGAGAAAGAAGCTCTTTATTCTGCAAGTTAGAAATGTGCTCCCCTCAGTGACCCTTCCTGCCTGGGAAGGCACACCCAGAGCCCCCTCTGGGACCACTGACTGCTAAGACCCCAAGAAACCTTGCGCCCACACTATTTCTGGGCTACAACCACATCATGGTGCATCTTCTCGTCAGTTTGGGTTCGGCTCTGGGCCCCTTCCCAGGAATTTTGGAAGAGGGAGAGAGAGAGAGAGAGAGAGAGAGAGAGAGAGAGAGAGAGAGGAAATTTTGCAGGAAGCAGAGGTAGCTCACAGGTCCCCTTCCAGGGTAGGAGAGCAAGCCTCACAACAAGGAAACATAGAAGCAACAAGAAAAGTTTATCGTGGCACAGGGCTGAGTCATACTGATGGTTAAGAAAGATCTGTCCTTACACTGGTGTGAATCCCCAGGCCTTTCTCTCTCCAGCTCCCAAAGTGTCTGGGAGCGTGGGGCTTTCCGGGGAAAGAGAGTATTGAGAAGAGAGTAGGCTCGTGGCCCTATTTTAGTTGCCTAATATGGAAAAACACAAGCCACACTCTCAGCTGAATCTCCATGGCCGGCCGGGCCTCTGGTGGAGTTTTTTAAATAATATCTGCACACCGGCTGTAATTAGGGGCCAAGTACACCCTCAACCCTCCTTCTCCCCATGATGGTTGGCGCTGGAAGGGAAAGGGTCCCAAGGCCGCAGCTCAACATTGCATCTCTGTTTTCATACCGAGTTTGACTTTCTCTGAGTTCTCTTTGTTCTTGGCTCTGTCATCTTTTTTCTCTAGTCTAAGGGCTGAAATGTCAAAACATGGACAAATCACAAAGACAAACACAAGAACTAGGCCCAGGGAATGTCTTTTTAAGTCTTTTTCTTACGTAACCTTTTCAGCTTTGGGGGACATTGACGAAGTCCGTTGCAGGGCCTTGCACTAAATAGTTGCTCAGTAAACACGTATTAAAGTAAGTCTCATGTCTTCCCCCATACTGTGTGTGAGATGCCGCACACGCACCCACTTGCCTCAGTCACGTATCAGCGTAGGCCTGTTTAGCAGATTAACTCACAGAATGGCCCATCTGTTGGAGGAGCTCCCCTTTGATCCTTGTACTCCTTTGGCTCTGATGGAATGAGACAAGGGCAGGTATACTCTAAGGCCTGGGGCGGTGGGTAGGGGGAAGCCGGGAGGGAACGGTATGTCCAAAGATTCCCTGCTACAGAGAAAGGTGGAAGGGAATGAGTCGAGGAAGGGGAAGAAAACCATTCAAGAAAGGCTAGGGACTTCAAAGAGATAGCCAGTGATAGCAGCAACCATGATAATATAATTGCCATTGGGTAAGTGCTTCCTAAGGACTCCAGAGATAAATCATTTCCTCTTGCCCTGCAGAGGATGTTTGTGGGGTGACTTTTTATTTTGCTTTTCAGTCCCCAGGCCCAGGAAGGGATCATGGGGCCAATGCCACACACCCCTAGCCCTGGTTCTGGGCTGTCATGCCTGGGGTGCTGTCTTCCAGTAGGAGATCAGTGTGCTGGGCAACAAGGGAGGGAAGGTCCCTTCCCGCATAACAAGGCAGCTGGCAGGAGCAAGGTTTTAGGGAAGACTTCAGGGAGGGCTGCAGTGGCAGAGGAGTCAAAGTGGGCAGAGCCTGAACCCCTAGCCCTGGGACAAGCCATTTCAACACAGCTCTGAGCCGGCCTGGGGAAATGAGTTCATTGCTGGCTCCCGTCCGCGTCTGAGCAGCCTACAATTAGGGTGCGTTCAGGATACTGCCTGGTTTCCTGCTCTGGGCATTCTTGCCCACCCCTGCCCCCAAACTGCCCCCTAGAAGGGCTGACTGGCCCATAGGCCTACAGAGGGTCAGGTTTACATCCTCCATGAAGCCTTTTGGGCTCCCAAGGGAAAGGCCTGTCCCCCGACCTTCAGATAGATCCCTGTACATCTTGTCTTGGTGACCCAGAGTAAGCTGTTTCTGCACAGGGCTGGCACCCACCCCTTTCCTGGTCTCCATAGCACTTGGCACGATGCCTCCTACATAGGTGGGTCCTCAGAGAAGTTTTCAGAACTGGCTTGGAGGTCAGATAGACTGGGGTGCAACTCCTGCCTCTGCCTCTAATCAGCTGTAGGACTGTGGTCTGAAGGCATCCTCTGAGCCTCAGTTTCCTTATCTGTAAATTGGTGATAAATTTTTTTTGACAGCTGTGAGCATTACATTAAATAATGCATATGAAGTGCTTATAACTCAGTGCCACACATGTACAGGCCGGCCACCGTGTCTGCACACAGGCTCTATTAGTTTGTCTAGTATTGTAATGCAATACCAATAAAACCCTTACCATGTTTTTGCCTGTGCTTGCAGAGTGGTTGCTCACCCTGCTGAAAGCCCTCAATCCAAGTCGTCCATCCATCGCGGTAACCAGGTGGGTACACAAATGCTTGCTGCCTCCTGGAGCCCAGATTTGCCTGGGCCGTTTCCCCTAAAGGCCACCCCAGCCTGCCCCTTGCTGCTTCTGCATCTAGCGAGGGCTGCCTCCCAGATCTGGTTTTGGTGACCAAGGAGGGAGCTCAGAGATAGGCTGGGCTATGGGGACACTGCAGGAAAAAGCCAGTTCGGGGCATGAGCCATTCTGTGGGGGTTGGGTCTGTGTTCACTAGAGACCAATGAAGCATCTGTCACTGACATGCTGCTTCGAGCCCCCGGGAATCAACATTTGTACCTGTATGTGTCTGCCTGCCACGTACAGAGGTTTTGAACGTTTAGGAGAATCGGGAAGGGGGCAGACTGTTAGTGTCTGCTAGATCATCAGTTCGATCACGCTACAAATGTTTCTTGGGCACCTACTACGATCAGGATCATATGCTAGAAGGGGTTGCACAGACACAGACATCTAACAGATGGTCCCTGTCCTCAGGGACAAGAGACGTGTCCAGAGCAGTATAAGGTGAAGAAGTTTGCAGGAGCAGAGGAACACCCAGACCTGGGCAATTTAGGGAAAGTTCCTCAGGGGAGGTGCCCAGGTCTGACTGAATTCTGCATTCTTAGATGGAAGTATTTGAGCAGATATTGGTGGTGGTGGTTGGTGTCGAGAATCTGAAAATAAGCTCCTTTTGGGCTTCGAGAGCTGGGATTCACAAACTTCTTCGATAAAGGGCTAGACAGGAAATCTGATCTTTCTGCTACTTCCTCCTCCTCCTCTTCCTCCTCCTCCTCCTCCTGCTCCTCCTCTTCCTCTTGCCCCTCCTTCCCCCTCCTCTTCCCCCTTGTCCTCCTCCCCCTCTTCCTGCCCCTCCTCTTCCTTCCCCTCCCCTGCCCCCTCTCGTGCTCCTCCTCCTCCTCCTCCCCCTTCCCCTCTCCCTCCTGCTCCCCCTCCCCCTCTCCTCTTCCCCCTCCTCCCCCTCTCCTCTTCCCCCTCCTCCCCCTCTCCTCTTCCCCCTTGTCCTCCTCTTTTTCTTCCTCCCCCTCCTCTTCCTTCCCCTCCCCTGCTCCCCTCCTCCTCCTCCTCTTCCTCCTCCTCTTCCTCTTCTTCCTCCTCTTCCTCCTCCTCTTCCTCTTCTTCCTCCTCTTTCTCCTCCTCTTCCTCCTCCTCTTCTTCCTCCTCCTCTTACTCCTCTTCATCTCCCTTCTCCTCCTCCTCCTCCTCCGCTTCCTCCTCTTCCTCCTCCTCCACCTCCTCCTCCTCCTCCTCCTTTTTATGACCCTTTTAATGTGTAAAATAAAAACCATTCTTAGCTCACAGGCCATACAAACACAGACAAAGGGCTGGATTTGTAGTTGTTTATGAACCACTGTTCTAGAGAATTACCAGAAGCTTGATATCCTTATGAGCAGCAACAATGACTCAGCCCCTGGTTTAGTGTGCAAGCACTAGGCTATGTACTTGACTTACACTGTCATGTAGAATTCTCACAACAACCCTGTGAACTAGGTATTGCTATTATGCCTTTTGTAGGGAAGGAATTGAGGCTCAGAGAGGTTAACTAATTTCTCAAGGGTGCTCAGCTGGGAAGTGCAGAGGCTGGATTTGATTCTAGGTCTGTTTGATTCAAACCCACTCTCAGCCACGGTAGACACCAACCTCAGCAGGCGGAGGCTGGGGTAGGGCTTTCCCCTCTCATGAGTCCAGGGGACAGTCCTGTGACGAAGGGATGGTAAAAATGCAGGAAAAACAGTTCAGAATCAAGAAGAGAGGTTGACAAGAAACACAATCTGGCTTTCCAGTGGCTTCCCTGGACTCTCATGTCCTTTCACATCTGGAAACCTTCATTTGACCATCTTCGAAATGGATGTACAATGGTAATAGCTGTTTCCCTGCCCCCGCCCCCAACTACGAAGAATGCTCATTTTAGGCACTTAAAAAAAGAGTGTTTATTTATATATTTTTAATTTTTTTGATGTTTATTCATTTTTGAGAGACAGAGACAGAGTTTGAGCGGGGGAGGGGCAGAGAGAGAGGGAGACACGGAATCCAAAGCAGGCTACAGGCTTTGTGCTGTCAGCACAGAGCCTGACATGGGGCTCGAACCACAAACCACAAGATGATGACCTGAGCTGAAGTCAGACGCTTCACCGGCTGAGCTACCCGGGTGCTCCTATTTATTTATTTTTTAGAAAGAGAGTGAGAGAGAGCATGAACAAGAGAGGGGCAGAGAGAGGGAGAGAGAAAATCTCAAGCAGGCTCCACAGTGGAGCATAGAGCCTGATGCAGGGCTTGAACTCATGAACTGTGAGAATGTGACCTGAGCCAAAATCAAGAATTGGATGCTTCACTGACTGAGCCACCCAAGTGCCCCCTTTTCAGGCACTTTTAGTACCTCCTGTGGCATTATTTAAATGAGAGTCTGGATTTATTTGTTCATTCAATATATACAAAAGTCCATTCCAACAAAGATCTGATAGGTGTAAAAGGTAGCATTTGATCATTCTTTCCTCAAAAAGAGTGGGGAAACAGCTATCAGCCCTGAGAACACACTGTACAGAATTTCTATTTCATTATTTTCTTTGCTCTTGAACGCACTCAGAGAGGAAATTAAAATGCAGACAAGAAAATAAATACATTTGTTACTTCCTAGAATGAATTACTTTGTAATTTTAAAAAACCCAATAAACTCAAACACACACACTCACACACGTCTCAGGCACAGCATGAAAGAAAGGGGTAATTTCTGGATTGTTTTCCCAGGGGCAGGCCCTGCCTCAGTAGAGACCGACAGGCTCGGCCTGCTGCCCTTCAAGGATAAACAGAGTGTACGAGGTAATGTTTGCGATTTCTTAGCACAGGATCAGGAACCTGGACGTGTTGGCTTTTGCTATTATGTCCATAAATCCACTCAGCCGGAATGAGCCAAAGTCGTGAACAGTCGCATGGGGTGCTTCCATGGAGCACACAGCTGCCTTGGGACCCCGAGTCCTGGCTCCAGAGGTGGAAACAGAGAGCAGGGGCAGGAGGAGCACCAGCAGACTCACACGGGGAGGGAAACTCATTTCTAAAAATGAGAAACAGACCAAGAAACCTGTAACCCATCCAGGACGAGGCTGTTTCTCTCTCAGGCCCGACAAGCCAGCAGTTTAGGGGTTACTTGGGGGAACCCAACTAGAAGTTCTCACAGAATATTTTTGCAGACCCCTTGGGTGGTGCCTGAGACTCTTTCTGGGACCTGAAAGGCCCAGTTTTTAAATTCTTTTTAATGTTTATTTAATTTTGGGATAGAGAGAGAGAGAGAGAATGAGCTGCAGAGGGGCAGAGAGAGAGGGGGGGGAGACACAGAATCTGAAATAGGCTACAAGGCCCCGAGCCCTCACGGAGCTCCGAGAGCGTGGGGACCGATGCGGGCTGGAACCCACCAACAGTGAGATCATGACCTGAACCGAGATGGACGCTTAATTGACTGACCCTTTAAGGTGCCCCTCTTTTCCATTTTTTTATTTTTTTTATTTTTTATTTTAAAAAAAAAAAATTTTTTTTTTCAACGTTTTATTTATTTTTGGGACAGAGAGAGACAGAGCATGAACGGGGGAGGGGCAGAGAGAGAGAGAGGGAGACACAGGATCCAAAGCAGGCTCCAGTCTCTGAGCTGTCAGCACAGAACCGGACGCGGGGCTCCAACTCACGGACCGCGAGATCACGACCTGAGCTGAAGTCAGACACTCAACCAACCCACGAGCTACCCAGGCACCCCAGCCAAGCCGTTTTCATAACAATACCAAGGCTGCTTGGTATTTGCACTGCGGGTACAAAAGCAAACGTGTGTACAAAAACGGTGTAGCCGCTCTTGGCTGCTGTACCCTCACAGGGAAGAAAGAAAGAAAATGCCAGTTACAGTTAGGCGTGTCCTCGATGAAGCAGCAAACTTCTTAATTATATTAAGTCTCAGTCCTTGGGCAGATGTCTTTGCGCTGCTCTGTGTGGTGAAACGGGGTGCACCCGGAAAGCGCTCTCCCGAGGAGAAGCACTCAGGGAACCCTTTGAATCGCAAGGTGAACTGGCCGCTGTTTTATGGAACGCGATTTGTACCGCATAGAATGACGAACATCCGAACTCTGGTTCTCTACCCCTGTATCGGGCAGACAATTTCCTGAAGATGGATGAAGTGGCTTTTCGCTATTGGCCCAAACGGAGGAATAGGCACTGAATTTATCCTCTTACCTAATACGACTTGAAAAACAGAGAAAGCCAGACAAACTATAGGAAACAATGGCCTTCAGGTACTGGGCGATAGGCAGCTCAGGACAGTGACTCTCGGGGAAGGGTCACAAATGAGGTGTTTCGGCTCGCTGGAGGGTTTCCAGGCCACAGTGTGGGGAGGGCTTCCCAATAGAGCCGAACGGAATCTCCTTGAATCGAGAAAAGAGAGCCGAAGATTCAGGGAACGTGTTGTGTGGAGCCCAGGAGAGGAGAGAGCCCCCAGAGAAATGCAGAAGGGCTCTTGAGACTTGAGCGAAGAGCCGAGCTAGCCCAGAAAGCTGTGCGGATCTCCGGCCCCATTAAAAAGATAGAAGACAGTAGCGACGGTAGGTAGGTGAGGTTTCAAGGAGCGCTGGGGTGACTCTGTGTGTTTTTGTCCGTCACCCCTGCACCTCCGACTTCTCAGGGCCTGAATTAACGGACAGGACTGAGGCTCAGGAATGGGGAGGGTCCACTAAGAACGGAGGCCTCTGCCTGCTCCTTACACCCCAAAGCTGTGCAGCAACAGAAGTGTTCTGGAAGTCACTCTGGGTCACGCTCGCTTGGAGCCAGAGGGGGATGGATTTACTAGGAAACTAATGAAGCTTTAGCGGTAAGGGTGCCTTATTGGCAAGTCCCGAGAATGGCCTAGATTGCGTGCTCCCATGTCATGTTTCTGTAAAGGTTATAGCACAATTATTTTATATTATTTTTCTTCAAAGGGACCCCCCCCCCCCCATTATACAAGCCTCAGGGTTCACAAAGTCTAGATCCTCTGGTAAGGAGGTTTCCCACCTAGATCCCCGTCCTAGGGACTTCTGCGTAACCACAGCCCTTTATGTAACACAAAACACCCTGTTGAAAAAACAGTTCACTTTCCCTCATTCGTGTATTCAACAAATGTGCTGAGCGCCTGCCATGTGCCAGCCCTGGGCCAGCTCTCAGATGCAGGGGTGAGCAGAACAGTCATGGTCCCTGTCTCTGTGGAGAACGCAGACTGACGGGGGAGAAGGGTGCGAAGTAATTGCCCAAATAGGGATGGGACTGGACCAGGGGTAGGTACGGTGAAGGGGTGGGGTGGGTGCTGAGAGCGAGCACATTAGGGCTTCCAGACTCTTCTGGAGGGTGATGTCAGGGGGGCTTCCCTGGAGAAGTGATGTTTAAGTGGGACTTCGGACAAGAGCATGAGGTGGCCAGGCATAGGGTGAGTGCTGGGAGGAGAGCTTCCGGGCAGAATAAACACTGTGTGGCAAAGGCTGGGAGGGGTGGAGAGCTGAGTCAGTCTGAGGAGCCCAGGAGGGCCAATGCGGGCGCCGGGACATGGTGGGGGCAGAGGATGAATCTGGGGAGCCAAGCAGGGGGTAGTCCCTCAGGCCACTGCCAACTGGTATTAGGGATTTTGACTTCCCAAGTATTTCTTTCTAGAAAAAATCCAGGGCTGGGACCAGACTGTGTTGGCAGGGTTTCAGCCCAAATAGTAGGCTCCTTTTATGACTCTTTGTAATTCTGCTCGCATCCAAGTCAAAACCGTCTGCATCTGGAAGGCCACCCTCTCCAGGCCAAATTACAGACACCATCCTCCGAGGGACCAATGGCAACGCGCCACCTCCTCCCACAACGCCAGTCCTGCGGCCAAGGCCCAGCCTGCAAGGAGAGTCAGAGCACACGGGGTACAGGGACAGGGTGAGGGCTGACCAGGAGTGGTGGCCACAGAGGTCACCCAGGAAGCCCACATCCAGGAAGCTGCGAGGTGGGGGTGCGGGGGGTCTGCCCCTGCCAGAGATGCTGGCACACAGAGTAAATCGCCCGTAAGCCTCATACTACAACACTGGCTGTGTGTGACTGGACCCACCCCCCGCGAGGTCCCAACTGCCCTTAAGTCATTTCCTAGGACCCCACAAAACCTGCATCAGTTTCCAGGGCCTGGATGGCTCACTCTCAGAGTCACCCCTGAAAGAAATACGTCCTGTGTCGTGCAGTTAGGCTAAAACGTGGCTCCGCGGGATCAGCTTAGGGAACGATGGGTGTGGGAGGGGGTAATGAGATCGGGCACTCAGCGAGCACCTGCCTTTGGGCGGCAGGCACCGTGCGCCTGGGCATCTGTACATGTGTCATCAGTTCAGTCCTCACCTGCACCTGGGAGACGCCCGTGTCCCCGAGCAAGCTGGGGACTCCTGGTCTGAGCTGCAGTTTCCGTTCACAAGCTGTTAGTTACATCCAGAAGTTCCCGGTGGCCCTACATCCGCAGATCACTGAAAAGCAATTCCAGTTGCTTCTGCCGTCTCTCGAAAAGCATCCAGGAGGATCACGTGTCTGTGAAACACAGCACAACGTTGGCCGCTGTGTGCTCACGCCTATCTGCCCCCGCCCCCTCATCGGAGCAGGGCGGCTGGGCCAAGATCTCTCATCGCTCCGCCAAGTCCCCCCAAACCCTCTGGAACTTTCCTCTCACCGTTCCCTCTCCCTGTCAGGATAGTTCTTTCCTTCTGACAGCCGTCAGGGTAGCTTTCCCTGTCCATTCAGTTCTGCAGGCACAGCTCCTACCTCTTTCCAAAGGTCCCTGACCCCAGAGCCACACAGGTAGGGTTTGCGAAGCCTCTGTTGTTTGCGGGGAGGGGGCAGGAGGACGGAGGGGGAGGAAAAGGCCAGGGTCTGGTAGTGCTAGAATCCGCACCTGGCTGGCAGGCCCAAGTACCCTGCTCCCCGGAGTTGGGCTCTGCTGTCCACAGCACACATGCTGGCTGAGTGCGGGCAGGGCAGGGATGCGGCCAGCGGGCAAGGGCGCCAGGTGGCAGCGGGTGCAGCCTTCCCTTCATCAAAGGGTGCAGCCTGGTAGTGGTGTGCCGGAGACAAGTGTCCCTGCCTCTGTGAGGCCTCTGCTGAGAGTCGAGGGGATCAGTCAAGATAACAAAGGGCAGGAAAATGCAGTGGTTCTTTTTCCACTGGGAATGAGAAAAAACACCCAAGTTCTTCCACAGCAGACACACCAGAGAGGGGCAGCCACCGTCTGGAGCGTCTCCCACCCTGCTCCGATTGCCCAGTTCGCCCTCAGCCTGATAACCCCCCAGTGCTTTATTAGTGGCTACGGTTCCATTTCTTTCTTTCACCCTGGCTTGCTTAAAAATACTCCTTGATCTCATCATCAATGTCTGCACATTAGACTTGTCTGGGGAAGTTTCACAAAAAGGGTCCCCCAGTCATGAGACCACTTAAATAAAAACCTCTGGGGTGTGGCTGGGACATCAGTACTTTTCACAAGCTCTGCCAAGGGGTTCTAAGAGAGATCCAGCATTGAGACCGTGAGACCCAGAAGCAGTTAGGACTGGGAGTGTCCTTATCGCGCATCAGGAGTCCAGCCCCTTGAGGCACACGCATGAGCTGGGGGCCCAGGCTCTGGATGTGGGGGCACTGTGCCTGGCTCAGAGAAGCAACTGGCTGTGGCATGGGCAGGAGCTGGAGGGCCTCGCCCCCCAGAAAGCAATGCTGAAGGCAGGGAGAACCTGGCAGCTTTCCCGCCCCCCCCCCCCCCCCAGCCCTTTCTGCCCTTCTTCCACTGCTTCTGGAAGGCCTGAGCGGTGAGAACAAAGCAAAGAGGCCCAACACCCAAATGGGTAGCAGAAGAGGTAGAACTTTCACTATTTGCAGATGACTTGGTACCATATATACAAAACCCAAAGGACTCCACCAAAAAACTACTAGAACTGATAGATCAAGGCAGTAAGGTCGCAGGATACAAAATCAATACACAGAAATGCATTGCGATTCGATACACCAATTGTGAGTTGGCAGAAAGAGAAATTAAGAAAACAATCCCACTTACAACTGCACCCAAAATAATGAAATACCTAGGAATAAACTTAACCAAGGAGGTGAAGGACTATAAACTGAAAACTATAAAACACTGGTGACAGAAATTGAAGATGACACAGACACATGGAAAGATAGTCCATGCTGGGAGAACAAATACTGTTAAATGTCCATATTACCCAAAGCAATCTACACATTTAATGCAATCCCTATCAAAATACCAACAGCATTTTTTCACAGAACTAGAGCAAATAATCCTAAAATTTATGTGGAACCACCAGAGACCCTGAACAGCCAAAGCAACATTGAAAAAAGAAAGAGCAAAACTTGCAATCCCAAATTTCCAGATATACTACAAAGCTATAGTAATCAAAATAGTATGGTACTGTCACAGAAATAGACACATAGATCAATGGAACAGAATACAGAGCTCAGAAATAAACCCACAATTATACGGTCAATTAATCTCTGACAAAGGAGGCAAGAATATGCATTGGAAAAAAGTCTCTTCAATAAATGGTAGTGGAAAAATTAGACAGCCATATGCTAAAGAGTGGAATTAGACCACTTTCTTATGCCATACACAAAAATAAACTCTAGATAGATTCAAGACCTAAATATGAGACCTGAAATCATAAAAATCCTATGACTTCAGCCATAGCAACATTTCCCCCAGATATTGTTTCCCTGGGGTAAGGGAAACAAAAACAAAAATAAACTATTGGGACTACACCAAAATTAAAAGCTTCTGCACAGCAAAAGCCACAGTCAACAAAACAAAAGGATAACCTCCTGAACGGGAGAAGATATTTGCAAATGAAATATCCAATAAGGGGTTAGTAGCTTATACAACTCAACACCAAAAAACCCCAAATAATCCAATTTAGAAATGGGCAGAAGACATAAACAGACATTTCTCCAAAGAAGACGTACAGATGGCAAACAGACATACGAAAAGATGCTCAACATCACTCATCATCAGGGAAATGCAAATCACAACTACAATGAGATATCACCTCACCAGAATGGCTAAAAAAAACACAAAACAAAACAAAACCACAAGAAACAACAAGTGTTGGTGAGGATGTAGAGAAAAAGGAACCCTCCCACACTGTTGGTGGGAATGCAAACTGGTGTGGCCACTGTGGAGAACAATATGGAGGTTCCTTAAAAAAAAAATTAAAAATAGGACTATCCTATGATCCTGTAATCACACTACTGGGTATTTACCCAAAGAATACAAAAACACTAACTTGGAAGGGATACAAGCACCCCTATGTTTATTGCAGCATTATTTACAACAGTCAAATTATGGAAGCAACCTAAGTGTCAATAGATGAATGAAGAAGATGTGAAATCTACCTACCTATCTATCTATCTATCTATCTATCTATCTATCTATCTATCTAGATATAGATAGATATTTTTCTGTCATAAAAAAGAACGAAACCTTGCCATTTGCAGCGACATGGATGGATCTAGACAATATAATGCTAAATAAAATAAATCAGTCAGAGAAAGACAAATACCATATGATTTCATCCATAAGTAGAATTTAAGAAACGAAACAAAGAAAGGGGTGCCTGGGTGGCTCGGTCAGTTAAGCATCTGACGTATGGTTTGGGCCCAGGTCCTGATCTCATGGTTGGTGAGTCTGAGCCCCACACCAGGCTCTGCACTGACAGCATGCAGCCTGCTTGGGATTCTCTCTCTCCCTCTCTCTCCGCCCCTCCCCTGCTCATTCTCTCTCAAAATACATAAACATTAAAAAAAAAAAAAGAAAAAAGAAAACGAAGGAACAAAGAAAAAAGAGACAAACGCAAAAACCAACTCTTAACTTTAGAGAATAAACTGACGGTTATCAGAGGGGAGGTGGGTGGGGGGGGGGGATGGGTGAAACAGGGGAAGGGGATTGAGGGTAGACTTATCACGAAGAGCACTGAGTGATGTAGACAACTGTTGAATCACTATATTGTACACCGGAAACTACTATAACACTGTATGTTAATTATACCGGAATTAAAAACATAAAAAATAAAAACAAGAAACAAAAAAATAAACCCAGAGAGGCTGAGGGCTGAGACTCAGTCACCACATCTCCAACTTTCAGCAGCCCAGAGCTGGGTTCCCAAACCCAAGGGAGTTTTGGCAATTTATTAATCCCTATTAAATAGCCAGTCATTAATCTCAATTAACTTGATTGCTTAATTAAGTAGCGCAAATAAAGAAAAAGAGGAAACCCTCAAAATGAAAATGGCTCCTGGCACACGGACAGGCTGTGTGGCCTCTGCGAACCAGCATCAGGTGGGAGGTCTGAGTTCCGTTTGCCCTTCTGCCGAGACCCATGTCAAGCACAGGCATTCACATTGCTAAGCCAGGGGTTGATGAATGGGCCGTTCCTGTTACCAGGGCTTTTGTTATGGATATGAGCAATTTTCAAAGAATTGGACAAAAATAAAACACAAGTAAATAAATTCAAACTGAAAATCATACCAAAGAGCCTATAATTTCTCTTTGCTACAGATTGCTTTCCAGACTGCTCTGTCATTAGTACTGCATTATGAACACTGATTATAACCAGACAACTATATGATCATAATAGACAATCAATAGTTATTAAATAAATAAAAATGTTTCTAAGATCCTAAGCTAGGGTATCCATGGTTTACTTTGTTGCTGGATATTAATGTGTGTTCACTGTGGGGAGTTTGAAAGATACAGAAAAATGCAGGGAAGTCAACTTGAGATTATCACTATGAACAGTTTAGTATATATATAGCTCTAGTTTTCTTTTTCTATGTACATATACATATTTTTTTATGTTTGAGACAGATACACATACTGTTTTTAATGCTTGTTTATTTTTGAGAGAGACGGACACAGAACAGGGGCAGGGGAGGGGCAGAGAGAGAGGGAGACACAGAATCCGAAGCAGGCTCCAGGCTCTGAGCTGTCAGCACAGAGCCCGATGCGGGGCTCGAACTCACAGACCGTGAGATCAGGACCTGAGCAGAAGTCGGTTGCTTAACTGACGGAGCCATCCGGGTGCCCCCATATACATACTTTCAAAGGTAAAATCTCTGATATGAAAATGAGTAGGGATGGGGCAGGTGGCCTGGAAGACTTTTAGGCCTTTGGAGTAGACGGTTGGTGGCCTGCCAGATCCCTATACCATGGAAGTATGCAACTCCCAGGGGCTGTCAGCGTTGGATGCTGATGGCTCACACTTGCATACTTCTCCTTGACCAAATGGGAGCCACTAACGCCTGGCCGTACAGGGAGGTTCTGCCTTTCTCCCTGCGGCAGCCCATGGCCAATGACCGACTGACGGTGGGGCCAAACCCTGGCTCTCCCGCCTCAGGGTGGAATACCGTCGCGGTATCACTTGCGTTCCAGAGCTGCCCTGAGGATCAGACTGAGGTTAGCATTCTTCTGCACCACCCCTGTGCTTAGTTTCTTCCCTGGTCTCATCCTACACGCTCTTCCAAATTTCTCTAGAGGGCACTTCTACAAGAATTCCTGGCTCAGGCTCTGCTTGGAGAGAACCTGACCTTGACAGCTCCTTTCAGCTCCAGCTCTCTCGGACCAGAGCATGAGTGTAGAGCCTCACTACTCAGAGTGTGGTCCATGGACCGGCAGCCTCAGCATCATCTGGGATCTTGTTAGCACTGCTGAGTCTTGGGCCTCGTGCCAGTCCCAGTGAATCTGCATGTGCAGCTACCAAGCTCCCAACGAGATGTGTACGCACGTTGCAGCCTGAGAAGGCTGTCCTCGATTATTAGCACTGTAAAAGAGAAAGACAGCTCTGGATGGAACACAGTGGGGAGGGTGATTCTTCTGTGGCTAACTTCCACTGGTGCCTGGGAGGTTGGATAACGTGCGAAGCGTGTGCTGGGATTCTAAGTCTTTGAGCTGCGTCCCTGCACACAGGGTGAAGAGTATCTTTTTGAGGAGACCAGAGACCGTAGAAAACACATGAGAAGCTGACAAAAACTGAAGCTCCAGCTGAGCCAGGGAGGGTGAGCAGTTCCTGGATGGGGAGGGCCTGGGTATGTCATGTGCAGTTTCTAATCCCTCCCCTCCCACCCTTTCACAGGGTGAGCCTTGCTCTCTGAGCTTCCTTCACAACATACAGGACATAAGGGGTCTGGACACGTTGATTTCTAAGATGCTCTGCGGATTGCACCCTGTATGGGTCTAAAAAGAAAACAAAAACTGGTCTCTATAACTGCAATTGTAAGCCTCAGGCAAAGATGACAGAGATATTAAATGAGAGAGGCTGTTGCTAGGATAATGGGGCCTACAAGGCAAAATTTGGGGCCTGTGAATGAATCCCATTCCACTGCATCCAAAGTGTTTTAGAGAAGGAAGGAAGGAAGGGAGGGAGGGAGGGAGGGAGGGAGGAAGGAAGGAAGGAAGGAAGGAAGGAAGGAAGGGAGGAAGGAAGGAAGGGAAGGAGGAAGGAAGGAAGGGAGGGAGGGAGGAAGGAAGGAAGGGAGGAAGGAAGGGAGGAAGGAAGGGAGGGAGGAAGGAAGGGAAGGAGGAAGGAAGGAAGGGAGGGAGGGAGGAAGGAAGGAAGGGAAGAACGAAGGAAGGGAGGAAAGGAGGAAGGAAGGAAGGAAGGAAGGAAGGAAGGAAGGAAGGAAGGAAGGGAGGGAGGAAGGGAGGGAGGAAGGAAGGAAAGGAGGAAGGAAGGGAGGGAGGAAGGAAGGAAGGGAGGGAGGAAGGGAGGAAGGGAGGGAGGAAAGAAGGAAGGAAGGGAGGAAAGAAAGAAGGGAGGGAGGGAAGAAGGAAGGAAAGAAGGAAGGGAGGGAGGGAGGGAGGAAGGAAGGAAGGGAGGGAGGAAGGGAGGAAGGGAGGGAGGAAAGAAGGAAGGAAGGGAGGAAAGAAAGAAGGGAGGGAGGGAAGAAGGAAGGAAAGAAGGAAGGGAGGGAGGAAGGAAGGGAGGGAGGAAGGAAGGGAGGGAGGGAGGGAGGGAGGGAGGAAGGAAGGAAAGAACGAGAAATCACAGAGTGGCTACTCTCTGGGAGGTACATACAAGGATCAAGGGAAACAATGGAGTGGGCAGCAATCTCCCAGTTTGTGGAATCAAATGGCATGGACAGAAGGCGCCTGATATCCAAGAAGATTCCATGTCAAGTGAAACTGCCCCCTGCACAGCAGTGTCTCCCAGAGCTTGCATAAAGTATGGAGGTCAGTCACATACCTTGGAGCCACACCTATCTGGTCAAATTCCAGATGCCGAATGAATACGGCTGTTGCTGGAAAAACTTGAGCTGGTGAGGCTGTCTTCATACACCCCTCAGCAACACACCTTCCATTGGAATTTCCCTTCCTTGTCTCAGATGCCCAGGGTTATTTATGCTGCAATGTGGTGCCTGATTAAGGCTAACCCTCTCCAGACATGGCCTCCGTTCCATAATTTTCTCAATGTAAGGTTAGTTTCCTCTTTGTGACATCCAATCTGGGAGCCACTCCTCACATGTGGCTATTTAAAATTTCAATTAATGAAATACAAAAAAATATGATTCCTCAGTCACACTAACCACACTTGCAGTGCTCCCTAGCCATGTGTGGCTAATGGCCGCCATATTGGACAGTGCAGATAAAGAACACTTCCATTATCACAGAAAGTTCTATTGGACAATGCTGCTGTAAACTACTCCTGAGCTTTATTTACTTGGCAACATATCTGACCAGTTACATGAGCAGGTAGGAGTGGGAAGTATTCGGAATGCCTTCCCACTTCTCCCTCCACATGTCTCCTCCGGTGGCAAGTCTGCATATCACTCTGCCTTCAGATACCATCTGCTGTTCTCTGGAGAACATTCGGGCTCTGGGAATCTCTGTACCTCTCCTTCCGGCCCTTCGCCACCACACATAGCCAAGCTGTCTACCATCCACCACTGCTGAAATCCCCCCAACACGGTCCCAGATTGCTTTCAGAGCAGCTGAAAAACAATGCGTGCCTTACGTCTGTTTGGGTTGCTAAAACAAAGTACCACAGACTGGGTAGCTTATGAACGACAGAAATTGCTCACAGTTCTGTGGAGGCTGGAAGTCCAATGTCCGAGTGCCAGCACGGTCGGGTTCTCGTGAGGAACCTCTTCCAGGTTGCTGACTTCCTCGCTTGGCAGAAGGAAGGCAAGTCAGCTCTATGGAGCCTCTTTTATAAGGGCACCAATCCTATTCCTGAGGGATCCATCCTGATCACCTAATTACCTCCCAAAGGCCCCGCCTCCAAATGCCATTGCACTGGGGGTTAGGATGTCAACATATGAATTGCGGGAGGATGCAAACATTTAGACCACTGCAATGGTTACTGCTCATATTAATCATGATAGTGCGATTCTACAAGACCGTGAAGGTTTACACGACGTGGTATCACCTTATACTTGCCGGAATGGCTGGAATAAAAAACACAAGAAATAGCAAGTGTTGGTGAAGATGTGGAGGAAAAGGAACCCTTGTGCACTGTTGGTGGGAATGCACATTAGTGCAGCCACTGTGGAAAGCACTGTGGAGCTTCCTCAAAAAAAATTAAAAATAGAATTATATGACCCAGCAACTCTCACTCGGGGTATTTACTGGCAAAGAAAATACAAACGCTAATTTGAGAAGATATACGCACCCCTATGTTTATTGCAGCACTATTTACAATAGCCAAGATATGGAAGCAACTCAAGTGTTCATCCACAGATGAATGGATAAATAAAATGTGTTACATTCATATAAATATAACAGAATACTATTCAGCCATAAAAAAACAAGAGTGAGATCTTACCATTTGCAACAGCATGGATGGATAATGAGAAGTGAAATATGTCAGTCAGAAAAAGACAAATACACCTATGATTTCACTCGTATGGGGGATTTAAGAAAGACCCAAACGAACAAAGAGACAAACAAAAAAGCAGACTCTTAACCAAAGAGAACAAACGGGTAGTTACCAAAGGGGAGGTGGATGGGGGGACGGGGAAACAAAGGAGGACTGAGCAATGCACAGAACTGTTGAATCACTATGTTGTACACCTGACATCATGTTAATGTAACACCATGTTAATCATACTTAAATGAAACGAGAAAAATAAAATTTAAAACGGCCCTGGGCAGAAGATCCGCCAAACCTTTTCCTGCTTGCCCTTCGTGCATCCAAACCGTGGTTAAGGAGGCGTCAGAGTCTCAGAGTTGAGGGCTAGGGCCACAAGGCACGGTTTCAGTTCCCTGCCTTTCACCTGCCCATGGTGTGCCTCTTTTAGACCCTGTCCAATCCCCCTCAGGTACGGTAGTCATGGTAGGAGTGTTCAATGTCATCAGCTGTGGTACTTGGGGGAATAGGTTTACTCAGCACAATGTGTCCTTAGGCCCAATTACTCCCCAGGCTCCCTCCTGGATGGATGCCTCAGGAGACCCTCAATTCAATACAGATTATTCAAACTATTTTTATTCGGTGACACGTGCTGTCAAGTTTCTTGTTCTGATTTTGTTTGAATGAGTTAAGCTCCTTTCAGGGTCCCCACTTTCCTGAAATGCGGTGGGGGAGAACCTGGTACCGGAGAGACTGTGGACTTCGGACCGAGACAGCCACTGTTGAATCACTGCTTTGCATATGGTGCCACCTTACCTGACAAATGGCCGCAGAAACACCTGCCTCCACGCTGTGGTGAGAGAATGCACGGGAAATTGCCTGCCCAGCCTCTGATCCGTGGCAGGGACTCAGCAAATACGAGCCTCCCTCCTCTTACTCCCCTCCTGCCCAACTCCAGGCAACAGCCCTTTGCACTTCAACCCAAATTCACAGTTTTGAGTTATTTTCTTCTTCCTCCAAAGGCTTTGGATGCAGCGGCTTGCCGTTTCTTCTTTACCCACTGATACTTGGAAAGACGAGGCGCTCTCCATCTGCACTTTTCTTTCCCAGCTGTGCCAATTCGTCTGCAAGCTAGCAACCCTTTATTTTGCGGCTGAGTTTTGTAAGGCACAAGTAGGGGCGGGTACCTCCTGCCCTGGGAAATGGCCCAGGGATGATCGTCTCTGGGGGTTTATCAAAACTGCTGAATTGTGATTCTCTTTGCCAAAGCCCCTTCTACAGGATGTGGAGCAGATGGCGGGGTGGCACAGTCCTAAGCTGGAGACACGCGCTCACAAACGAAGGTGCTCTGATGAATACGCCAGGATGGTGTGCCTAAGTCTCCAAAGAGAGGAGGGACACTCAGTATAGACTGACAGGCTGGTGACAAGCAGGGCCCCCTGCCCACATAGTGCTTGTGGCAGTTCCATATACCGGAGCCCTTGTTAATCAATCAAGGTGTCAATCCAGATGGCCAGTGAGGAAAGGATGGGGCCACAGGTGGAGGGTTGGGTAATGGAGCTGGAACGGCCTTCTCCTGCACATAGTTAATGTATGAGGCGATATTCAATCACCTCCCAGCGCAGCAGTTAGAAGCCGCGGAGAAGCTAACTATGCACCGAATTACCACCCTGAAGACCACCAGAGTCGGGCTGCAGCTGAACGATGGTCCCGGACTGGTTCCCAACCATCCAACCGGCCAGGGAGGATCTCCTAGGGGCTGGATTAAGCAGGCCCACACTCTTCCTTCAAGCAGAAAGAGACGGCTGCAGGCTTCTGTCTTGCGCCGCTGAGCGAGGGCGTCGAGGGATCACTTTCAATCCCATCCCACTTTGAAAAAGGCAGGCCTTTGGGAGGGAAGTCAGCATGGGGGACCAGGCCAGGGCAAGAACGGGAATGAGAGGGGCACTGTCTGGGACCAAGGCTGGGGAGCAGAACCCAGAGGGGGAGCACCCATGTCAGGGACAGCTGCATTTCACCCACAAGTAACTGTGTCACCCAGGGCAGACTGCGGCGGCTGGCTTTGAACAGGGTGGCTGCCTTGGCCACCCTGACTCGAGGCTGTCGATCCACACATCCTGGTCCTCGTGGGGCCCAGCTGACAAGTCCCCGCCAGCCCTGGAGACCTCTACACCCACTTGGGGATGGGGGGGCGGAGCTCTCAGACAGACACAGAATGGCCCATGTTCACAGCGTTCTCCGATTTGGTCTCTGAGGTCAGAGCGAGGAGCGGTTGGGACAGAAGGCACCCTATTCATGGGCAGAAATGGTGTGTGCAAAATTTCAGTGGCGAGGAAAAGCATCACATATGTGGGGAGTTCAGCAAAGCAGGGGCATGTTGAATAGGCATGTTAACGTTCACGTGTTTCAGATGAAGCCCTCATCACCAGCTTCCCCGGATCTGCTCCTGTGCTCAGGCCTCCTCACCTGAGGATGAATAAAGGGACTCCATCCTTCTAGTTACCTCAAGCCAACCCCCCCCCCTTTGTTTTTAAATTAAAAAATTTTTTCTTAATGTTTATTTATTTTTGAAAGAGAGAGAGTGTGTGTGAGTGGGGGAGGGGCAGGGAGCGAAGGAGACACAGAATCCGAAGCAGGCTCCAGGCTCTGAGCTGTCAGCACAGAGCCCGATGCAGGGCTTGAACCCAAGAACCTCAAGATCATGACCTGAGCTGAAGTCGGTCGCTTAACCGACTGAGCCACCCAGGCGCCCCTCAAGGCCAACCTCTTTAAAGTCACCTCCACCCGTCTCAAACCCACATTCAAGGTCTCAGCAAGTCTCGTTTCTCCTCCTTCAGGCACCTCGCCATCGAGGTTTAAACCACCATGCACCATCCCGCGGGGTGCATTCCACTCCATCCTCTGAACTGCATCCCGAGTGACCTTCCAGAACATCACCTCCCTTTTAAAATCCCCTCAGTGGTTCTCTACACCCCACAGGATAGAGCAAAACCTCCTTTACATGGCTTACAATGCCTTTTGGGATATGACCCCTTCTTATTGCCAGGCTCCTCCTCGACAACACTGCCCCCCACATCCGGCCCCCATATATACATACCGTCCAGCCCATTCATTTGTTCATTTTATCAGTGACTCATGTATCAAATATGTGTTGAGGGCTTACTATGTGCTAGATTCTGTTCCAGGTACTGGCAATACAGCAATGAACAAAATAAATTATCTGTCCTGAGAAAGCTTATATGCTTGGGCGCAGAACGCCAAATAGGTAAACAGGCAAATACACAGTATGTCAACGATGATAAGGGCTCTGGAGAAAGGGAGGAGATGGTTGGCAGCGATTTCCAGCGCTCACCTTAATCCAACTGCCCCCTCCTTCCGGGCCAGGACCCAGCAGGGTCTCCCTCTGCCACGCCCTCCTCCCATCGAAGTTAGATGGGGTCACGTGACCAGTTCTGACCAATGGTGTGTGAGCCTTAGTAACGCGTCAGCTTAGCGCTAAAGTGTTTGCGGGCGTGAGGGCTTGCACCACCCACTTCCCCTGCAGCAACAACGAAAGAGGCTTCGTGAGCCAAGGTAAGGAGACTGAGCAAAGGGGGGTCAGGGAACTACGTCATGAACAGGAACGAAATGGTGTAGGCCAGGCTTCTCAGACTTCGAAGCCCACACAAATCCCCCGAGGCTTTTGTAAAAATGCAGACTCAGTAAATCTGGGACCGAGCCCAGAAATTCTGTGGGTCCATAAGGCTCCCAGGTGATGCTGATGCTACTGGGCTGCAGACCATTCTTGGAGAAGCAAGCATGTAGGAGAAGTCAGGGAAGAGGCTTTTCAGAAGGAGAAAGTGGTTGGCCATGGGATTTTGCCCTGCAATGCCAGTCTGTCTCAGCAGGAGCACGGAGTGGGGAGGATTGAGGCTCTTGGATTTAGGAATTCCGGGGCAAGAAGACTGACTGTGCACAGTACCCAGGTTTACCTGGACCGGGTGATGCCATGATCTTTAGTCCCTACTATGGATTCTGAAAGGCAAGCTCTCTCCAGGAGGCCTTCTGGTGGAATGTACTACCTCCTTAGGGCCCCCAAGCAGGGCGGGGTGTCCCCTCTTCCACAGGAACAAGGGCAGGGCTGTCTGAGATGACCTCTAACTGATGCAGCTGGATGGGCATTCCCCAGGCTCTCCCTGTCCTGTGATGCGTCTGCACACATGTCTCAACCACCCCTCTGCGGGATGCGGTCATGTCTGCGGGATGCGGTCATGCTGACGCCCGCCTCAGGGACTCCCTCAGCTGTTGTGAAGAGCATCTGGGACCCCCTTTGGAAGGCCACAGTGTGAATTCCTCTTGCAAGACAACCAACCCCGCTTCTGACAAAGGCCCAGGACAGGGGGTTGGAGGGGATCTCCACTCCCCAGATTCCTCCAGCTCCATCCAAGCTCACATTCCTCAGTAAGTCCCTCAATGCTCTCCCCCATATGACCTTTATTTGCATCTCTTATAACATCCTCCCAGCTGTCTTCCTCCATCCTCTGGCTTTCATCTGCGGCCGTAACAGTCGACACCCCTTTCCCAGAAGACACCTTGAAATCCTGTGCCTCCTTTCTCTACTCCCCTGTGTGGCAACATTTCAAGGCCTGGCTCAGATTCCATCTTCTCAGGAAGCCTTCTCCGATTTCCCTGACAGAGTGAATCTCTCCGGTCTGTAGGAAGCCCCCACCATCCTTTGCGCTTCTGTTTCAGCATTTCCCAGAGGCTGCTTCTGTTAGTTGGCTGGTTACGTGTGTGTGCTGGCCAACCCATTTATGAGCTTCTGGGGGTGGAAGGCTTTGCCATCTTCGTCTCTGTATCTGGGGCTGCCGTGTATGCTTGTGCAGGTTGGACACTGCACAAGAGCCCCCAGCTTGGAGGTGCGAGGTAGTGGGATCTGATGCAGGCTGCACATTGCTCACCAAGCTGTGCTCCCTGGCAAGGGCCTGTATTGGCCCAGAGGAAAAGGTGGGTTTTCTTCTGTTTTATGTAAAGACGCTGTACAGACAAGGAGGGGCCCAGTCTGTACCCTTCTCAACACCTGAGCATTTTGCTTTGCAGGTGACAAGAGCTTCATGAACGTTTGTGGGATCAATGCAGTCCTGTTCTTTGATGTGAGTGCTACATGAGGACTGGATCTAGCTGAACAAATAATTGTGCGTTTCTTTCCCTCAGAGTGAGAACTGTCCATTTTCCTATTTCCACCCTATTTCAATCCAGCCCTTAGTGTTGTCACAACTGCCCGCTCTTTGCCTAGCCCAGAGGGAGGAATCTTATTAACGGGAAATTTCCTTCAGGGGTGTCCTTCAGAGGCCACTTGGACCTCCATGTAGGGAAGCCACAAATGGGAGGGAGGAGGGAGTGAGGGGTAAGCTGGCCTGTCGCGGTCCAAGGGATGGCTGGTTTTGAACGTGTACCTCACTTGGAGAAGCTGTTCCTGAAAAACTGAGACTCCCCAGGTGGACCTTAACCTTTCAGCCTCCTGTCCTTCTTCCTCTGTCTTTGCTCCCCCTTCACTTTCCAGGACCCACATCTCTAGATGTCTTGGCTGGTCACCTTCCTTCTAGAAGTCTCTGCTCTTCTGCCTTCCACACCATGGCATACTCCCGGGCTCTCTGTATCACTTCCCTCTGGCCTCCTTCCTGCTTTCCTCTCCCTCTGCCCACCCCTCGAACGCTGGTGAGCCTCTAGTCCTATACTGTAGGCTTCCCTGCTTGGCCAATGTTGATGTGCCGCCTTGTAGCTTTTCTGTGCATCAACAAAGTACAAGTACACACACACACACACACACACACACACACACACACACACGTTATTTATTTTTAATAAATATGGTATCCTAGTAGGTGTATGGACTGTGCTCTTGATTTCTAATGATAGCACCATCATCTCCTACTAACTGAGGCAGAAGTCTAGAATCCTCCTTGACTCTCCCTATTTCTGTGCTTTCCAATTTAACCTCCTAAATAGTTCTGGAATTGTCCTTCACTATTTTGACTATCTCTGTCCACTCATCACCTCCTACCGGGATTATTACAATCATTTTCTAAAATTGGTCTTCTGTCCCCAGGTTGGCCTCTTTCAAATTAATCCTGCATATCAATGAAATGGTTTTTTGAGATGAAATTTATATCACATAAAAGCCATCATTTTGATCATTTTAAAGTGTACAGTTGTTTCTGGTATGTTTCCAAAGTTATACACCCATCCTCATGATCTAATTCCAGAATATTCGAGCAGTATTTTTGCAATTCTGGTCCTTCACCTATTGGTGGGATGTGAAAAAAATTTAATAGTCTTGGATCATTATGGTTTTTAAAAATTTTTTTTTAATGTTTATTTACTTTTGAGACAGAGAGAGAGAGAGAGAGAGAGATAGAGAGACAGAGCATGAGGGTGGGGCAGAGAGAGGGGGGGACCCAGAATCCAAAGCAGGCTCCAGGCTCCGAGCTGTCAGCACAGAGCCCAACGCAGGGCTCGAACCCACAAACTGCGAGATCATGACCTGAGCCCAAGTCAGACGCTTAACCGACTGAGCCACCCAGGTGCCCCACATTATGTATTTTTTTTAAAACAAAGTAGCCATAGAATAGATCAAATAGAATAGATCATGGAGCATTGTAAAAGGTGAAAAGGGTAACTATTATTTCATGGAACTTTTGTTTCTGTTAGACTTTTTTTAAAGTATATTTGTGTGTATGTAGTATGTGTTTACTGTGGGTCATGTTAAAAAGAGGGGGAAAGGGAAAACCGCCATGAGTCTGTGCTGTCTAGCTAGAGTACGTCCCTCCCCTCGCCTAATGCCTGTTCATGGTTCTCTAGCTCAGTCACTTGTTAACTAAGATATACTCTTTGAGGGGCACTTGGGTGGCTCAGTTGGTTAAGCGACCAATTTATTTCTCCTTAGGTCATGAGCTCACGGTTCGTGGATTCGAGCCCTGCATCGAGCTCTTCACTGGAGGTGCAGAGCCTGCTTGATGTTCGTTCTCTCTCTCTCTCTCTCTCTCTTTCTCTCTGCCTCCTCCCCACTCATGCTGTCTTCCTCTCTCTCAAAATAAATAAATAAACTTAAAAAAAAAAGAAAGAAAGAAATACTCTTGGGGCACCTGGGTGGCTCAGTAGCTTGAGTGTCTGACTTCAGCTCAGGTCACGATGTTCCCGTTCATAGGTTCAAGCCCCGAGTCCAGCTCTATGCTGACAGCTCAGAGCCTGGAGCCTGCCTCCGACTCTGTGTCTCCCTCTCTCTCTCTGCCCCTCCCCTGCTTGCACGCTGTTTCTGTCTCTCAAAAATAAGTAAACATTAAAAATGTTAAAAAAAAAAAAGAACTCTTTGAAAGCATTATGGGCTAGCCACGGCTCTAGGTGCTAGGGACATAGCAATAAAGAAGGTAGATAAAAACCCCTGCCTTGGTCCAGTTTATATTCTAGTTGGAGAGACCTAATAAGTGCTCTGGAAGAACAAAATCAAACAGGGTCAGGGGTTTAGGAGTGTGGAATGAGAGGAGGGTGTGGCAGTTTTGAAAGGAGGGTCAGGGCAGGCTTCACCAAGAAGTAACATTTCAACAAGACTTAGAGGAGGTGAGAGAATGAGCCACATAAGTATCTGGGAGAAGAGTGTTTTGGGCAGAGGAATAGACAGTGCAAAGGTCCTGGGGCAGGAGTTTCCTGGCTTGTTGGAGGGCTCAGGAAGAGCTTGTCAGAGTGTGCAGTGCAGGGCGGAGGCAAGAGAAAACGATGAGGTCAGAGAGTCAGCTGGAAGCCAGGCATGTGGGGCCTGTGGGCCACTATAAGGACCTTGGCTTTTACCGTGGGGAACATGAAGGCCACTGCAGAGCTATGAGCAGAGGAATGACAGGCTCTGGGTCACATTCCAACACGACCATTTACAGGATTCGTGCTCCTTAGGTTGAGGTTCGAGATCCCTTATATTTTGTTCCTGACTACTGTTCTACAGCCATTTCTTGCTACTTCCATCGGCAACAGCAACATGCTCTCATTTTTTTTCTATGTACTGTGATGTCTCCCCATTCTGGGAGTCTCTCCACTGTCCCTCTCCCTGGAAGGTCACTCCTCTTTGGCCTGGCTCATCTCTACTCATCCTTTAGCACCCAGCCCAGATGCTACCCCGTTATAACCCTCTGCCCTTAGGCTGGGTGATGTGCACCCCCCCAACCCTCTAGAACCTTCCACGTATCTCTGTCAGTAGTTTACTTTATAGTACTGTAACTTCTGTGTTAGCTTTCCTGTACATCTCCGATTCCCAGGGGACATGGGCTCTTGCCTTTTGCATCTTGTGACCCCACCATCCATACCTAGAACAGTGGTGCATGTGGTTCAAGGATGCATGAATACACGAATTGCTGTTAATCCACTGTTGCTTATGAGGACTCAGTGAGCTCAAAATCAATGGCTCAAGACCACAAAGTTCAATGCTCCCTGTTCCTTGCTCAGTGTACCTCCTCAACCAACACACTCCTTTCCTGGGTTCTCTGAGGCTTTCCTGGTGGAGGCGGGGGAAGGATGTGATTCCCCATCATCCCTGGAGGAGTTTAATAGATGAGACAAAGTGCTCAGTTGGAGGGGTGCAGGTGGGGAAGGTGCTCCCAGAGGAGGCGGCATACCTAAGGTTACGCTGTGCTCATTGAACTTGGGGGTCCCCTTGCAGTGTTTGGCTCTGTATCGAGATAAGTGCACACTGATACTTCACCACGTCCATTGTATCTCCTCTCAATGGCAGATTCCCTTTCACCCAGGGTGCTTCCTCAATATTAGACCCAGAGAAGGGGGGCCAGCCCAGTGTCCCTGTGGCCCACGGCGCAGACGGGGCTTTGGTATTTTTGAGAGCAAACTTGGGGATTCTCCTCCAACATCTGGGGGAATCCTGCCCCCGGTTACCCTACCAAAGCTCGGAGGTTAGGAAGGGAGAGAATCAGACTCCCCCACTAAGTTCCACTCTCCTGTAGCGAGAAATACTCCCAGACACACACAAGGACCGGACAGTGTTGAAAATGAAATAAAAATTCAACACACCATTTTTCTCCTGATGGAATCGTCAGCTTTCCTTTCTTTCTCTCCTTTCTTCCTACAGGCAACCAGGAATCTAACTTTTCTAGACATACCAGAAAGCCCTTCTTCTAATAATTTTTGCAGCCTAGACATACCGTTCTTCTTCCCAGGTCCATTTCCTTATAAATATTCCAAGGTGAGGCTGCCAGCGGGTGATTTATTTACAAGGGGGTATCATTTCCTGCCGCTGTGAGTGGAGTCCATGCAAATGGCTGACTACAGCTCTCCCCAAACTCAGCCTCCTTATCTATTTTAGATGAGACCAGGGTAATTCAGTCCATCTCTAGTTTCAACTCCAGCTGAGCTAATAGGATTTCTGCTTTATAAATGTGAAGAATATGAAAAAGGGGAAAACTACAGAGACGACAAGCCTAACGAGTGGCTATTCTGATAGCCACCATTACTCATGACATCTGAATGCTGTCACAGCAAGGGCAGACACGCATTGAATGCCACAATGCTGGAGCCTCTCCCAAAGTTTCCCCAGCCAAAAAGGGAACATTACAAAAGGGACAAGGAGAGCCCACCTGCACACTGCCAGGCCAGTCTTACTAAAGCGCTGCTCTGTCCAAAGCCTTCCCAGGCCTCCTCATCCCCTCCCCCATGGTTCTGAACCTTTTGGGGATCGAGGACTCCTTTGAGATTTCCCAGAAGAGTATGCCTATGCCCACGTGTGGACCACTTCTGCCTGGGATCTCAGGAGATACAGTGGAGTGCAAGGCAGCAAATACTGAAGGAGGCCAGAAGGGCGGAAACCTTAGGGGACTGGGGACTTGGCTACACAGAGGAAATGAGAAGTGCTTCTAGATAGGAGACATTCTTGAAGGTGAAGGAGCTGAGATGCAGATGGCTCGCTTGCAGAGGAACAATGAGGGGAAGAAAACTAATGTTTGTCCAACATCTATGTTCTAGTCACTGTGATTTGTTCTAGAGGGACAAAAACAGGTGTGGTCCTTCGCCTGAGGGAACACAGGGTCTAGTGGGGCAGACAGCCAAGACCCAGGGTACCGTTCACAATAATACAAACCAGAAGCATCAGGGAGCAGTGGTCTGAACATAAAAGCCTGGAGGCTGTAGACGGGCTGCACTGGATGGGTGCCAATGCCCCCTGAGAATCCGCATCACCAGGGCAGAGGGTTGGCTGCCCCTTTCCAGTTAGGGGTTGGCTCACAAGGGCCGGGACCGGACCCTTGACTCAAATGGGTGATGCCTCAGTTAGGGCTTTTGGAGATCTTGTGGTTCCAGCTGGTTCCAGCCCCTTTGACCAGACGCAAGGTGGGGTCATATCTTGTTTTCTGGTGTGGTGACTCAGCTAACCAAAATAACTCGTGCTGGCAGGAGCTCTTTCTGCAACTTATGGGCTGAAGATGGGTATCCTGGGAAGGGCAAAAACTGCCAACCAGTGAAATGTGAGGACTCCTCCATCTGACTCAGCCACTAAGAGAGAGAGAGAGAGAGAGGCAGAGACAGAGAGAGAGACAGAGAAAGGGGGAGAGGAAGGGAGTGAGTGGATGCGAGGGATGGTGAGGGAGGAAGAGAGATGCTCTGGAACTAAGTGGGGCTTCCTCTACTGCTGAGGATGACAAGTACCTCAGTTCCTGGCCCAGCAGCTGGGGAAGTCACAGGATGCTGACTTCCACTGAAAACAGCTTCTAGGTCCCAGGACTCAGAATGCCCTCCAAGGCACTGCAAAGCACACCTGCCAGGTGTTACCATCCTCTGAGAATGGATTCCTGTTGGGGCGCCTGTGTGGCTCAGTCAGTTGAGCATCCGACTTAGGTTCAGGTCATGATCTCACGGTTCATGGGTTCGAGCCCCGTGTTGGATTCTGTGCTGACAGCTCAGGACCTGGAGCCTGCTTCGGATTCTGTGTCTCCCTCTCTTTTAGCCCCTCCCCTGTTCTCTCTCTCTCTCTCTCTCTCTCAAAAATAAATAAACATTTAAAAAAAAACCTTAAAAGCAAAAAAGAAAATTGATTCCAGTTGGGTAGCTGCTCCCTTCTTACAGGACCCAGAAACTACCCCTTTAGTTGTCTCCTGTGTGGTCCTGCATGATCTGTTACCAGGGTCCTCTTGTCTTGACCCTCAGGTACAGGGTCTGAACATACACCTGGCTGAATCACTTACCAGGTGCCCTCTCCAAAGACCGCCTCATTCTGTGAATTGGAATCTGACAATGAGGAGGGATGCTACCTATCCTTCTTGCCCACTCACATCCAATCCACCCACTGAGGCTCACTCATTTCATGTCCACTTCTTCCATGTAGCATCAGCAAAGGAAGCTCACACTTCAAAAATGGGTCTGACACTATGCTGGGTGCTAACAACATCATTTCCTTTCAAGTAGACAGCAATCCCAAGACACAGCAATTGTTTAGCAGATGAGAAAGTTGAGTTCAAAGAGCATAGATGATTTGCCCGAGGCCGCACTGTTGGTTAGGGTAGAGCTGGAATTTGGACACCAATGCTTCTGTGGCCTTATGCCCAGTGTCACAGTCACATGTCTCCCTCTCAAAGTCTGACCATGGTGCTGGAAGCCTAGACAATTCTTTTGAAAATGAGGATTATTTTATAGGAATAGCAAATGGGAAGGAAGCCTTCTATCTGATGTGATTGGGACAGGTAGTTGGTTGATTAATAAAAAATTTTGGTTGCTCCGGGAAATCATAAAACAGGACACATATAATCTTATTTTGATGTGAGTCCAAGGCCTCTCTTTTAAAAAAGAGCCCTCGGATGACAATTTTCCCTGTCTGTCTCATATAAGCTCATGATTTCCATGTTCTGTTTTTATAAAGAGAAGAGAAACTTAAGTTACTTGCAAAAGAATGTGAGTGCAGAATCCTTCTATGTTTATACAAAGCTCCTCCTCTGTGTGTGTGTGTATGTTACAGTCATCTTGTCTGCATTTTATTCCGTAAGAATTTTTAGTGACTCACCTTGGTCAAGTTTTCCCAAAGCAACATGTGTGTCATAAAACAGCAATGAGTTTCTTTTGTTCCATACCCCTCTCTTTGGGTTAAGTTGCACAATTAAAATGTCAAGAGTAAGTGGCATAGACAGGTTTGGGAACAAAAATAACTGATTCTTGGTAAACATTTGATAGGAGCAGAGGTACAGGGATGTATCACAGATAAGCTCCTAGCTGGGGGCAGTGGTTGGTGGATTTATGCCAGGGAGTGGGGGCTGCTGAATCTGACCGTTTGGTTAAGAGGCTCTGCACAGGACTTGACAGATCATTGAGGTGAGGATCAAGTGTAGACACCAGGTGTGAAAGGCTTTAGTGAAGTGGCATTCATATACTGCACCCACATGCCCCTCTCCTCCACTCACAAAACCTTCTGTCCTGGGGAACACTAGAGGGCCCCTGACCGGTGGTCAAGAGGCCCAGATCTAATTCCAACTCTGCCACTAACTTCCTCTGTGAGTTTAGACAAAAGGCTTAATCGCCTCACCTAGGTTTTCTTCTCTATCACCCAAGGGATTGGGTGACACTGTCTTGAGAGGCTCTTATCGTTCGTTCTGAACATCTCAGGGCCAGGCTTCTTGTTCACACTTTTCCTTGGGTATCTCTGTCACCCCCAGGGTCATAGCATGCCCCCCAAAGTTTATCAACAGCCTCCCCTGTGTCCTGGGTTGAGCAGGAGACCCACATTTCCTGCTATTGACTTGGATGCCATACAAGCAGGATGAACAGATGAAATTTCTTAGACCTACTAAATCCAAAGGTATATATTCAAACAATAATTAAGACCATGTGGTTCTGAAGCAAACAGACTCTCATATAACACTGTAATATATGATAAAGGCAGTATCACAAAAAAACAGTGGGGAAAGGAAGTAACGTTCAGCGCTGGAAAAGTTGGGTAGCAGTTTGGGAAAAAGTCTTTTAGACTCCTATCTCAAACTATACAGTAAAATATATGTATACCTCAACATAATAAAGGCCATATACGACAAACCCACAGTTACCATCATATTGAATGGTGAAAAGCTCAAATCTCTTCCTCTAACATCAGGAACCAGACAGAGATGCCCACTCTTACCACTTCTATTCTGCAAGGATTGGAAATCCTAGCCACCCCAATGAGGCAAGAAAAAGAAATAAAAAGCATTCAAATTGGAAAGGAAGAAGTAAAACTGTCACTATTTGCAGATGACATGATATTATACATATAGAAAACCCTAAAGACTCCATTAAAAAACTGTTAGAATAAATGAATTCAGTAAAGTTGCAGGATGCCAACTCAGAATACAGAAATCTGTTGTATTTCTATACACTAGTAACAAACTATCAGAAAAAGAAATTAGGAAAACAATTCCATTTACAGTTGTATTAAAAAAGAATAAAGTGCACAGGAATAAATTTAACTGAGGAATAAAAGACCTATACACTGAAAACTATAAGACACTGAGGAAAGAAATTGAAGACAACACAAATAAATGGATATTGCATGCCCGTTGAAGAATTAATATTGTTAAAATGTCCATACTAACCAAAGCAGTCTATAGATTCAATGCAATCCCTGCCAAAATTCTAACGGCATTTTTCATAGAAATAGAACAAATAATCCTAAATTTTGTACAGAATCATAAAAGGCCCTGAATAGCCAAAGCAATCTTAAGCAAGAACAACAAAGCTGGAAGCATTATGTTTCCTGATTTCAGACTATATTACAAAGCTACCGTATCAGCAAAGTATGACATTGGCAAAAAAACAGACACATAGATGAACAGAACAAATAGAAAGCCCCAAAACCTAGAGCTCCCCCACCACCGCCCCTGCAATTGGGCTCACACTGACAATGTGATTGGGATTCCCTCTCTCTGTCCCTTCCACACTGTCACTCCCACTCTCTCTCAAAATAAATAAATAAACTTAAAAAGAAAAAACAAAAGAGAAAGCCCTGAAATAAACCCATGTGTATACAGTCAATTAATTTATGACAAAGGCACCAAGAATGTACAATGAGTGAAAGCCAGTGTCTTCAATACACAATATTGGGGAAACTGAACATCCACATGCAAAACAAAGAAACTGGACCACTGTCTTACAGCATACACAAATTTTGACTCAAAATGGACTAAAGACTTGAATGTAAGACCTGAAACCATAAAACCCTTAGAAGAAAACTTAGTGATAAGTTCCGACATCATCCTGAGTGGTGATTTTTTTTGGATTTGACGCCAAAGGCAAAAGCAACAAAGGCAAAAATAAACAAGTGGGACTACATCAAACTAAAACACGTCTGCACATCAAAGGAAACCATCAACAAAATGAAAAGGCAACCTACTGAATGGGAGAAAACATTTAACATATATCTGATCAATGGTTAATATTCAAAATATATAAGGATACAACTCGTACAACTCAATAGCAGGGGAAAAATAATCTGACTAAAAGAGAGCAGAGAATATGAATAGACATTTTTCCAAAGAAGACATACAGATGGCCAACAGTACATGAAAAGAGCTTCCATATCACTCATCATCAGGGAGATGCAAATGAAAACCACAATGAGGTATCGTCATCTTACGCCGGTCAGAATGGCTAGTATTAAAAAGACAAGAAATGACAAGTGTTGGTAAGGATATGGAGAAAAAGGAGCCCTCATGCTCAGTTGGTGGGAATGTAAACTGGTGTAGCCACCATGGGAAACAGTATGGAGGTTTCTAAAAAAATTACAAATAGAACTATCATGGGATGCAGCAATTCCACTGCTGGGTATTTATGCAAAGAAAATTAACACATTAACTCAAAAAGATATATTACCTCTGTGTTCACTGCAGCATTATTTACAATAGCCAAACTATGGAAACAACCTAAGTTTCTCCAATGGATGAATGAACAAACAAAATGTGGTGTGTATGTATATATATACATATAAGATATTAATATATACACACATATGTAATATATGTTAATATATGTTATATAATTATATATAATATATGTAATGGAATATTATTCAGTCGTAAAAATATAGTGAAATCTCACCATTTGCAACACCAAGGATGGACCTTTGTGGGCATTTGGCTAAATAAAATAAGTCAGACAAACAGAAAGACAAATAGCATTATGATCTCGCTTACATGTGCAACTATCTAAACAACAACAACAGCAATGATAATGACAACCACAAGCTCATAGATACAGAGAACAGATTGGTGGTGGCCAGAGGCAGGGGGAGGAGGGTGGTGAAATGGGTGAAGGGGGTGAAAAGGTACAAACTTCCAGGTATAAAATAAATAAGCTCATGGACTGTAATGTATAACATGGGGACTACCGTTAATGATACCATATTATATATTTGAAGGCTGCTAAGAGAGTAGATACAGAAAATTCTCGTTAGAAGCAAAAACATTCCGTAACTACGTATGGTCCTGAATGTTAACTAGAGATATTGTGGCCATCATTTCACAAAACAGTAGTCTCCTTATCTGCGAGGATATGTTCTAAGACCCCTGGTGGATGCCTGAAACCACAGAGAATACCAAACTCTCTTGAGTTTTTTTTCTATACATATATAGCTATGATACAGTTGAATTTACAAATTAGGCACAGTAAGAGATTAACAGCAATAACTAGTAATAAAATAGAACAATTATGACAATATGCTCTAATGAAAATTCGATGGATGTAATTTCTCTTTTTCAAAATACCTTATTGTACTGTACTCACCCTTGTGATGATGTGAGATGATAAAATGCCTACATGATGAGATGTAGTGAGGTGAATGGTGTGTGCATCACGACACAGCGTTAGGCTACCACTGACCTTCTAATGATACATCAGATGTTCTGGACCACGGTTGACCACAGGTTACTGAAACCATGAGAAGCAAAACCACAGATAATGGGGGGACTACTATATACACAAATATTGAATCACTATGTTGTACACCTGAAACTAATATAATGTATGTCAATTATACCTCAAAAAATAAATGGTGGATTATTCTTTTTTTTTTTTTAAGTTTATTTATTTATTTTGAGAGAGAGCGAGTGAGTGAGCGGGCATGGGGGAGGGGCAGAGAGAGAGAGAGAGAGAGAGGGAGGGAGAGGGAGAGACAGAAGGAGAGAGAGAATCCCAAGCAGGCTCTACACTGTCAGTGCAGGGCTCGATCCTATGAACCATGAGATCATGACCTGACCAGAAATCAGGAGTCAACCAACGGACTGAGCCACCCAGGTGCCCCAGTGATGGATTATTCTTAAATTTAAAACAAATTGCACTAAGGAAAGTTGGGAGAAAATATAACTGAATGTTGTCAAAGCCTCGGATAGAGGTGTCCGTGAAGTCTAGAAGCTACAGATAAATTCACAAAGGAAAAGAACAATAATTTCCATATGTAAAAATAGGCAAGGTATTTGTAAAATAAAGAAATAGGCAAAAAGGGGAAACATTTTCAGCTAAGATAAAACATTAATGGTTAATATATTTATACAGAACTCATACCCATTACTAAGAAAACCCATGAGATTCCAATAAATAAAGGGGCATAAATCATAGGTAAGTTACAACAGAGAAAATTCAACTGGTATGGTAAAAAGCCCAACCCTTCTAGTAGTGAAATGAATGGAAATTACAATAAGGGCGAGATCCACTAACTGAAGCAGAACATGAAAATCCTAGCATGTCTAGTGCTGACGAGGATAGAGGTGAATATCAATCCCAACCCTTTGGAAACTGATTTCACTTCAAGAAATTTTAAAATTATTTTGTTTTTTTTTGGGGGGGGGGCAATTGCTTGAAAGCATCCTAAGAAGATAATGTTCAATATAGATAAAGCTTTTTCTAATGAAGAAGTTCATCACATTTTTTATGGAACACTGTACGTGTTACAGAAGAGGAAAGAGTTAAGTATTATGTGGCACACTGACCCAATAAACTGTTTTGCAGACATTAAGAGAATCAAGACGGCAATGCAACGTGTAACATGGAGAGTATGGTTAATAACATATGGTTAATAACATAAAACAGCTCTGTATGGGGATAGGTGGTAACTAAATTGATTGTAGTAATCACTTTGTAATATATAGAAATGTTGAATGAATGTTGGCCACCTGAAACTAACATAGGATTGCATGCCAACTATATGTCAATAAAATAAAATAATAAAGAACTCTGGAACACTATGAAAAAAAAAAATTCCCAACTGTAGCAAGGGTGGGGCGCCTGGGTGGCTCAGGGCACCTGGGTGGTTCAGTCTGTTAAGCATCCGACTTTGGCCCAGGTCACGAGCTCATGGCTTGTGAGTTCGAGCCCTGCGTCAGGCTCTGTGCTGACAGCTCGGAGCCTGGAGCCTGCTTCGGATTCTTTGTCTCCCTCTCTCTCTGTCCTTCCTTACCCCCCTGCCCCCCCATTCACTTTCTCTCAAAAATAAATAAACACTAAAAAAAACCTGTAATAAGGTAGAATATTAAGTTTACATAGCAATTCAGTGAATCTCTTTGAGCTTCAAGTTTCTTTTTACTTTGTTATTTTAAGTGAAGTACAGTTGACATACAACGTTCTATTAGTTTTAGGTATACAACATAGTGATTTGACGATTCTACACATTATGCAATTGAGCTTCAGGTTTCTTCTTAATGGAATGTGATGGTAATAGTACCTTCCTCCTGAAATGTTGTGAGGACTGAACGAGATGGCCCGTGCTCTGTGTTTAACCTGGCATGAGCCATGGGAAGCCTGCAGTAACTGTTGGCTAATGTTATGTTCATAATTGTCAACTACAGATAATAAATAGCTAGAACGGAGGATGAGAAAATAATAATAGTTCTGTTAGGGGGGTGGGGTTTACAGGCGATCGTTTCCTCTCTTTTCCAGACTTTATATATCGTGGATATGTTTTGTTTATAATCTTATCAATTTTATTGAGGTATAATTTATATGTGATAAAACTTACCCATGTGAAGTATACCATTCAATGATTTTTAAAAATATTTATCTAGTTTTGAGAGAGATAGAGAGTGCACATGCACGAGCAAGCGGGGGAGGGGCAGAGAGAGGGGGACAGACGATCCAAAGTGGGCTCTGTGCTGACAGCTGCAAGCCCGATGCAGGGCTTGAACTCATCAACCCCGAGATCATGACCTGAGCCTAAGTCGGGGCTCAACTGACTGAGCCACCCAGGCAGTCCCATTCAATGATTTTTAATACACTTACAGAATTGTGCGACCATCACCACAATCCATCTCCAGGAAAAGGTCCCTCATGCACCTTTGTAGTCACTCCTCATTTGTACCCCAGCCCCAGGCACCAGCTGCTCTGCTTTTCTGCCTCATAGGTTTCACCTTTTCTGGATATTTCATGTAAATAGAATTGTAGAATATAGGGTCTTTTGAATCTGGTTAATTTAAATTTATAATCTTAGGAGTTAAAAAAAAATAGCTTGCTACAGCTGTTGTAAAACAGAAACAAAGTATGTATTTTCCCTACAAAAGGGAAATAATAATGTGACATGATAGAGTATATCATACGGCATATATAAACGTATCAGACTAATACCTTGTGCACCGTAAGCCTATACAATGTTGTACGTAAACGAAATCTCTCCCTTATTTTTAAATGTTCTATTTATTTATTTTGAGAGGAAGCATGATCAGGGAGGGGCAGAAAGAGAGAGAGAGAGACAGAGAGAGAGACAGAGAATCCCAAGCAGGCTCTGCCCTGCCAGTGCAGAGCCCAACACGGGGCTCAGTCCCACGAACTGTGAGACCACGACCTGAGAAGAAATCAAGAGTTGGACGCTTAACCAACTGGACCACCCAGGAGCCCCTAAATTATCTCTCAGTGAAACAAAACAAGACCAAAAGCAACTCCTGAGTGTGACGGTTCCTTACATTTGACCCAGCCTAGCAGTGTCCACCGGGGTTCTGGCAGGAAACAGACGACCCCTCATAAAGGTCAACGGAAAGGAGTTTAATAAAGGGACTGTTTGCCGAAGGGTTGGTAAAATTAAGGGAACCAACACTGCAGCATCCAAGGCTTCACCAGAGAGATGTTCCCACTTCTAGGCTAAAAGGGAAGGGCAGTGTTACTGGAACCTGGAGAGAGCTGTAGCCACAGAGGACAGGCCAGCAGGTGGGAGCTGTGGCCTGGGAAGGAATGCAGGAGGCCGCCACCATGGCCTGCAGGGAGGGAGCCGGTGGGTGGCAGGAATCAGTATTCCACCCTCACTCTCCGTGTTCCATCTCACCTTCTACTGGGACCCCCCTATTGGCTGAACCCAGCTGGCAGGCAGGAGTGTGAAAGCCCAGGTAACACAGTCCCTGAGGTCAGCTTCCAGGGCAAGAGCAGGGCAGAAAAAGGCCAAGAACGAGCCCTCAGAGGCCACAGAGACAAGCCAGCACACAGCTTTCCTACACGTGTCTCCCTCCCTCTCTACCTTCCTCCAGCACAGGGCTTAATCACAGTGAAGGACTCTGAATGCTTTCCCCAGACCGCAGATGTTCTTTCTGGATTCTGGACCTCTTGGGGCTTCAGGAAGATGGCTTCCCCAATGGGCATTTTATTCTTCCACAGAACATTAGCATATCTCACTGTAAGTATGTGTTGGCATGACCAACTCTGACAGGAAACCATTGCTTCCCTGGAGGGGAATGGCTGTTTTATTCATGGTGCCTGGAAGGGTACCTGCCCCACGGTGGGTGCCACATAAATATTTGCTGGACCAAAGAGAGTCCTCTAATTCTTTTGTGCTTCCCCCCACAGCACCAACCCCAGTGCTGGCAACTGGCTTAGCGGATGGATTCTGGTATCCTGGTGAGAGATGAATAACCTCAAATTTTCAAGTTTCCTTCTGGGACAATTCAAGTCCATTATGGCCTCAGATTTTAGGAATATGCTAATAACCTAATGAAGGCGGGAAGAAAAGGCACGGATGTCTATTTTGTACAGAGGCAAAGTGATTTCCTTGGTTTCGAGCAGCTTAAATTGCTTCATTTTCTCGGTGGCAGCTATCCCACATGAAGTCAGCGTCTCTAACCGTTTTTTCTTGGCCCTGAAAGGAGCTTGTCACCTCTGGTTAGGGAGACATCAACCACCCATGAAACAGACCTGACAGGGTATACATAAGACAAAAGAGTGAAGCGGAACGAACTCAAAGCATGCATATACAGCTAATAGGAACTCTGTCAACAGGACAGAAATTATCAGACATTTTTCCCACTTAGCTGGTTCTCAGACTTCTGCAAAAATCTTCAAAGGAAAGAAAAAGAAACAATAATTTTCAGATTCAGTCATCCTCTCAGCCAAAATAGATGCTTCTATGTGCAGCCTCGAGGCCAGTGGCATTTCCTGACTGACCGTGGCCGTGAACATTCCATTGGGGCATCGACTTCCAAATATTGTCCCTAGCAGGGAGGCTCTAGGCTGACTCCCAGCCTCCCGGCCCCATGGCTCAGAGGATGCTCGGGAAGCCACAAAATTGGGATGAGTGCCACAAGGCAGGACGGAAAAATTTCCAATGCTGGGCCGCAGGGCAGAGTTGTCTGGAAAGTGGAGAAGGGACGAAGTGTGGGAGGACAATTACTAGCTCTGTGGAAAAATACAGAATGAATCCAACGTCACCCAGATAACCCTGCAAATCCCCTTCCAGGAACAGTCCAGAGAGCAGTGTGGAGTAATGAGAAGATGATCCTCTGAGAAGAAGACCCATTTTCAAGTCCTGGCTCTTGTTCTGCCATTTACTGGCTGGGGGACCTGAGGGTTCTTAGGAGTCTATAAAAAATAATTTCCTGTTGGCTCCTTCCGAGGAAGGCAGCAGAACGTAGTGGAAAGGGCATGGCTTTGGAATCCTACAGATTTGAGTTCGAATGTGAGTCTATTATTTACTGGAATGCGCGATACTGCTTTTACGTAGGATTTTTAGCTGGGCACATAGCCACCAAGGTAAACGCTATGTTTCTCAGCCTTCCTCATGGCTGTACATGACCACATGACTAAGTTCCAGGATTGTGAGTGAGAGTAGGTGTTTGGCTTCCTCATCTGCCCAGAAAGGGAAGAAGTATGTCCTGCCCTCCCCCCTTTCCTGTTGTCTAGAAAGCAAACTCGGTGGGCGACTCACTGTGGATCACACAAGTGCCCCAGGTGACTGACGGAAGCAAACACGATTCATTTCTGGAACGATGCAGTGACTCTCCAGGCCTCAATGAATTCCACAAAGTTCCAAGGCACATATACTCACAGTAAAAGGCGAGACACAGACTGAGAAAAAAAAAAATATTTGCAAATCACGCATCTGACAAAGGACTTTGTCTTAGTTTGGGCTGTTATAACAAAGTACCATAGATTGGGTGGCTTATAAACAACTGAAATTTATACTCAAAGTTCTGGAAGCTGGAAATCTAAGATCGGAAAAACAGCATGGTTCGATTCTGGTGACAGCTAGTTTCTTGTATCCTCACATAGTAGAGAGAGGGCTAGAAAGTAGTCTGGAGTCTCTTTTACAAGGGCACTTGTAAATCCCATTCATCAGGACTCTACCCTCATGGCCTTATTACCTCCCAAAGGTCCCACTTACTAATATCATCACATTGGGGGGTTGGGATTTCAACGTATGAATTTTCAGGGGACACAAGCATTCAGTCCACAACAGACGTGTATCTGGAATATACAAAGAACCCTTTCAAGTCACTGATAAGATACACAACCCAATTAAAAAGTGGGCAAAAGGTTTGGACAGACATTTCACCAAAGAAGAGAACCACATAGCAAATGAGCACACGAAAAGTTGTTCAAAATCATTAGGGAAATACAAACTAAAACCACAAATAGCCTACTACCACGGCTATCACCAGAGACAGATAATAACAAATGCTGACAAGTATGTGGAGAAATCAAAATCCTCAAATATTAGGAAGGAAGCTATTTCGGAAAACGATGTGTCAGTCTCCTAAAAACTTAAATTTAACCTATGACCCAGCATTTCCACTCTCAGAGAAATGAAAACATGCGTCCACCCAAAGACTTATGTTCACAGCATCCTTAATCATAACAGCCAAAAGGAGAAACAGGCCATTAGTGGAGGGATACGCCAAATGAATTGCATCCACACAATGGAGAACCAAGTGGAATGCGAAGTGAAGACGCCACACAGAAAAAAACCACATGTTATGTAATTCCATGCATGGGAATTGTCCGTAAAAGGCAAATTGTGGGAGACGGGAAATAGACTAGTGGTTGCCTGGGCCCAAGAGTAGGATAAATGGGTACGAAAGGTCTTATTGGGGTACCATAGAAGTTCTAACACTCAGTTATGGTGATGGTTACAAAACTTGGTAAACTCATTAAAAACCATTGAATTGCATACTTAACATGGGTGAATTTTATGAATGTAAACGATATCTCAATGAAGTGAAAAGATCCAGGTTTGCAGCGGCTGTCAGGCTGCCATGGCTTCTAATGCCTCGCCGAGCTCCGCCCGAAGCACAAGGGTAGGTAAATAAAGAGGTGTCCACGAACGACAGCTCCTATGGAGCAGATCCACCAGACCCTGCGAATGCACCAAGGGTAAAGCCCAGAGGAAGCCACCTGCTACAAAAAGCTACTCGCAAGAGGGCGCCCTCTCCTGGAGGGGTGCCGAAACATCATCGTTACAGGCCTGGTAACTGGCCCTCTGGGAAATTAGCGGTGATCACAAGTCCACTGAACTTCGCACCCACAAACTTCCTTTCCAGCAGCTCGTGCGAGAAATTGCTCAGGGCTTTAAAACAGATCTGTGCTTCCAGAGAGCAGCTATTGGTGCTTTGCAGAAGGCGAGTGAGCCTTTTTGAAGACACCACCTGCATGCTATCCATGCCAAACGTGTAACCATTATGCCCAAAGACATCCAGCTGGCACACTGCATATGTGGAGAACGTGATTAAGATTCCACTAGGATGGGACGCCTGCGTGGCTCAGTTGGTTAAGTGTCTGACTCTTGATTTCTGCTCAGGTCATGATCTCAGGGTTCAGCAGTGTGAGTCCTGCATCTGGCTCTGCACTGACAGTGAGGAGCCTGCTTGGGATTCGCTCTCCCTCTTTCTCTGTCCCTCCCCTGCTTGCTCTCTCTCTCTTTCTCTCTCTCTCTCAAAAATAAAATAAGTAAAGGTTAAAAAAAAATCTACTATGATGGAAAACATTTCATTCTTTAAAAAAAAAAAAAGAGGGGCGCCTGGGTGGCTCAGTCGGTTGAGCGTCCGACTTCAGCTCAGGTCACGATCTCGCGGTCCGTGAGTTCGAGCCCCGCGTCGGGCTCTGGGCTGATGACTCAGAGTCTGGAGCCTGCTTCCGATTCTGTGCCTCCCTCTCTCTCTGCCCCTCCCCCGTTCATGCTCTGTTTCTCTCTTTCTCAAATATAAATAAATGTTAAAAAAAAATTAAAAAAAAAGAAATTCTCTTCTTTTTGTTATTGGTAGTTCTGAATATTACATTTTTCCCCCCCATGGGGTCAAAAGGTACCTAAGTATCTGACTGCGAGCGGGAATCAGGCACTGGCAGTATTTCCATTTTCATTCATGCGTGAATTTTTAATGCAAATTCAGGGACTTAAAGCATTAATGCAAATCAAAATGTTTCTGTGAACACATCTCAGCAATTCAACTTTACAACAACAACAAATAAACCTGTTACATTTTTCTGGACAACGCCAACATTTGGATTTATTTTCTTTTTTTAAATATTTATTTTTGAGAGACAGAGCACAAGTGGGGGAGGGGTAGAGAGAGAAGGAGACCCAGAATCGGAAGCAGGCTCCAGGCTCTGAGCTGTCAGCCCAGAGCCCCATGTGGGGCTCGAACCCGTGAACCACGGGATCATGACCTGAGCTGAAGTCGGTTGCTTAGTCGACAGCCACCCAGGCGCCCCTGGATTTATTTCAAACACAAGTAAATTTCTTATGGATAGCTACTAAATGGTATTTGTAGCATTTTTATCATACAGTAGATTCCATCCATTCACTGTACTTTGTGAGGTATCTTACATGCAAGCACATGTTTCTAATGTTGTCTGTCTTCTGTGCTGTTCCTGTAAGTTTGCTATTAAAATATATCCCACTATAAAAAATAAAGGTTAAAAGACATAGACTTTTATGCACTGAACTTTCTTTTCAGAACAAGAGCAAAAGTCAAATTAAAAATATTTTCAGATAAACAAAAACTAGGAGAGGTGATGAGCAACAGATTTTTTTTATTAAAGGAGTTTTTAGAAGACATATATACATATATATTAATTTTTTAATGTTTATTTATTTTTTTTTTGAGAGACAAAGAGAGACAGAGCATGAGTGGGGAGGGGCAGAGAGAGGGAGACACAGAATCCGAAGCAGGCTCCAGGCTCTGAGCTGTCAGCACAGAGCCCGATGTGGGGCTCGAACCCGTGAACTGTGAGATCGTGATCTGAGCCGAAGTCGGACGCTCAACCAACTGAGCCACCCAGGCACCCTGAAGACATACATTATCAAGAAGAAAAAATATGTGAGAAGGTGGAGGATGCTAAAAGAAATGATAAGCAAATAAACCAGGAAGGGAAAGAAATTTATGTTTTATTTTTTAAGTTTATTTATTTATTTTTGCGATCAAGAGAGAGAGAGAGAGACAGAGACGGAGAACGAGAGCATGCAGGGGAGGGGCAGAGAGAAAGGGAGATAGAGGATCCAAAGTGGGCTCTGCGCTGACAGCAGAGAGCTCAGAGACCGATGTGGGGCTTGAACTCACAAACCGTGACCTGAGCTGAAGGCAAACGCTTAACTGACTGAGCCACCCAGGCACCCCAGGAAAGAAATTTATTAACCTGACCCAAGGCAACTACAAAAGCTCATGGCAAACAGTATACTTAATGGTGAAATGTCAGATGTTGGCTCTTTAGAAACAAATTCAAGCAAGGATGTGTCCCATCGCTACTTCTCTTTAATTTTGTTCAGGCCAGGGGCGCCTGAGTGGCTCCGTCGGTTGGGCGTCCGACTCTGGCTCAGGTCACGATCTCGTGGTCCCTGAGTTCGAGCCCCGCATCGGCTCTGGGCTGACGGCTCAGAGCCTGGAGCCTGTTTCGGATTCTGTGTCTCCCTCTCTCTCTGATCCTCCCCTGCTCATGCTCTGTCTCTCTCTGTCTCAAAAATAGATAAACGTTAATTTTGTTCAGGCCAATTGTAAAACAACCAGAAAAAATAAAAGAAAGAAGGATCAGAAAGGAGGAAGTAAAACCACCCTTATTTGCAGATTGCATGATTATCTTCTCTGAAAACCTAAAAGAATTTATAAACAAATTATTAGCATTAATACGATTTTTAGCAACATTAACAGATAAAAAATCAATACACAAAGTCTAATTATATTTCAACCCACCACCAACAATCAGATTGAAAATGTAATTAAAATGATAAGATTGACAAGAGAAATGAAAGGTACAGAGTAAAGGTTTACTTAGGAGTAAATCTAACCAAACATGTGCAGGCTTTTTATGGAGAAAATTGCAATAATTTCCTAAGAGACATTACAGAAAACTTAGATAAATTAAGAGCTACATCATGTTCTTTGGTAGGGAGATTCACTATTGTAAACATGTCAATTCTCCGCAATGCAGTGCTACTAAAAAGTCCTAACAAGATCATTTGTAAAACTTGAAAAACCTATTCCAGATTTATACTGAAGAGAAAAAGGTCAAGAGTAGCTAAGACACTCTTGAAGAAGAATAAAGTTTTGGGAATCATACTGCCATAGAGCAGGGCATTATTAATATAAAGTAATTAAGACAGAGGGCAGGAGCAGGGATAAATAGACCAATGGAGTAGAAGAGAGAGATAAGAAACAGACTTAAACATACGTGGAAACTTGGATGGGCAATTCAATAAATGATGTTAGGACAATTGGTTATCCATGCGGAGGGAAGGTGTGGACAGAATCCCTACCTCACACTCTGTGCAAAAGGAATTCCATTTTGGATTCCATGTGGATTAAGCACTAAATAATGAAAGACAGATCTATACATGTGATCAAATTGAATAAGAACTACACACACACACAAGTGCCTGTAAAATCTGGTGAAGACTTAAATAGGATGTAGTACAGTTAATGGTATTTACCAGTGTCAGTTTCTAGGTTATTATATTGTACTATAGTTTGATAAGATAGCACCATTGGGGAATGCTGAGGAAAGGGATCACAGACCTCTATGCACTATTTTTTTTTTTATTAAAAATATTTTTTTAGTGTTTATTTTAGACAGAGAGACAGAGTGTGAGCGAGGGATGGGCAGGGAGAGAGAGAGAGACAGACAGAATCTGAAGCAGGCTCCAGGCTCTGAGCTGTCAGCACAGAGCCTGACGCGGGGCTCGAACTCACAAGCCATGAGATCATGACCTGAGCTGAAGTTGGAGGCTTAACCCACTGAGCCACTCAGGAGCCCCAGTATTTTTTTAATTTTAATTTTTTATTTTACAGAGAAAGAGAGAAAGAGAGAGGGAGGGAGGGAGGGGGGGAGAGGGGCAGAGGGGGAGAGAGAGAATCTCAAGCAGACTCTATGCTCAGTGTGGAGCCTGATATGGGGCTCAATGCTATGACTCTGGGATCATGACCCCAGCTGAAACCAAGAGTCGGATGCTCAACCAACTGAGCCACCAGGGCGCCACCATGCACTGTTTTTGCAAATTCCTGTGAGTTTACAATTATTTCAAAATTAAAAGTAATAAAAAAGAGAAAGGAAAAGTTATAAAATGTTTAGAAGACAATATAAAATGTTTACGACCTCGAGGTGGAAGAGAGTTCCTTTAGCCAAGATTGAGAGGCAGAAACCATAAATATAGGTTAATGAATAAGATTACATTGTAGAGTTAGGAAATTCTTCATGAAATGATGCTATACAGAAAATAAAAATGAAGAAAAGACATGTGCCACACATACAATCATCATTAAACGATTCGTATCCAGAATACAAAAATAACTATGAATCACCCAGAAAAAGAAACACAACTCAATAGGAAAATGGGCCAATATATAACAGACATTATTGGAAAAGAAACACAAACAGTCCAAAAGTATATGAAAAAAAATCTCTCCGTCCATTTAGTAATCAGGGATGTGTTAGATAAAATCCCAATGAAATATCATTTTACAGCCAAAAATATGGCAAAAACTAAAAAATGAGACAGTATCAAGTGTGAGTAAGGATGTAGAACAACAGGAACTCGCATACACTGAGGATGAAGGCACAAAGTTGGGACATCCACTGTGGAACAGTGTTTGGAAGGAGCCACTAAAGCCGAACACATGCGTGTCACGTGACCCCACAGTGTGCAGGTAAGCAAGAGTAGGAAAAGACACAAATGTGCATCAGTAGCTGAAGAGATACACCATAGTATATTCATATGATCGAACACTATATAGCAATTAAAAATGAACAAACGAGGGGCGCCTGGGTGGCGCAGTCGGTTAAGCGTCCGACTTCAGCCAGGTCATGATCTCACTGTCCGTGAGTTCGAGCCCCGCGTCAGGCTCTGGGCTGATGGCTCAGAGCCTGGAGCCTGTTTCCGATTCTGTGTCTCCCTCTCTCTCTGCCCCTCCCCCATTCATGCTCTGTCTCTCTCTGTCCCCAAAATAAATAAACGTTGAAAAAAAAAATGAACAAACGCTAAGTCTGCAAAACAAAATGAACGAATCTCACAAACAGCTTGCCTGAAAGAAGCCAGACACTAAGGAATATACAGAGGAGGGCTCCAGACCCAGAACAAATCGAGCTACACTCTTCAGTGATGCATACATAGGAGGTAAAAGCAAAGCAAAGCAAGAAAATGATTGTTCAAAAGGCAGGCGAGCGGTTCCCATGGGGGCGGGGGGGTGGGATGTGCTTTTGATCAGGGGGAAGCAGGCAGACGGCATCCGGGCTATTAGCAAATATTCTCAATCTAGACGTGGGTCATGGTTCTATCAGCACCTACTCTGTAATTATTTGTTAGTTCGTATGGTAGATGGACTTTTCTATACGAATATGACCCGATGAAAGAGGAAAAAGGGTAGAGCATATACCATTCCGCACTTCTTCCGTCAGAGTGTTTATCACCAGGTTACCTTCAAATCCAAGTTACGTGAGAGCAGGAGTCACGTCTAATGTATCCTTGCAGCCTTGCCGAGCACTTGGTAGTTGCTCAACCATTAACTTGCTGCTATTGAAAATTAAGCTCGGGCTTATGAAACAGCATCTGATTTTACAGCCTCGCTTAACATTTTGCCCAGGAGTGACAGGACAGGACTCAAGCAGCAGCCTTACCTGCATGCCGACTCTGTGACTAGCGGAAAGCAGAAGACGGAGCAGAGGCAGAGGACACATCTAGTTGACCCTGCTAGGCCTCGTCTCACCGCCTGTGTTCTATTAGACAACTTGTAGTTGAAAGTTACAAGCTCGGCTGGTCGGCAGCCTCATGACTAAGCAACTCCACTCTCTAGAGCTTTCAACATACCGATCTTTGCTGGGATGGTCTTTGGCAGGAACTGCCAGGGAAATGTTCCTGCGTGGAGCCAGCTCTTGTCTAGAGAGGCACCTCTAGAAACTTCAAACAATGACAACCGCCCCAGGGTTTGGGGTACAGTTTATGGTTCCCTGCTTGTGACCCAACATCAAATTACTGAGCCCAGCTGCCTGGTAGATGACACCAGCTTGTCTCTCCTCCATGGGCTCCAGGGGACACAGAAATGAGGAGGAGAAAGGTCAGACGGTCTTTTGTTGCACAGGCAAATTGTGGCCTAGTGGTTCAGGCAGAAAGCCTCCATTTCCGCCTTCCTGCCTCCACAGGCTTGGAATCAGGTCATTGACTCATTCTGAGTCAAGTTAACCCTAGTCGTGGTTGAGCCATGAGGAAAAGCCCAAGGAAGTTGGGGTTCCCACATGAAACGGTCTGCGTCGAGTCATAGGGATCGTCACTTAGTGTTCAGTTATTCACTCAACAAGCAGGCACTGAGGGCCAACAGTAGGCAGGCCCTGACCCTGATACCAGGGTCAGCGTCCAGCAGGGGAAAGTCATGTCACTGTCTTAGACAAGGTTGATGTAGGTGTTGTTCAGGAAGAAGCAGATACGGTAGAAGTGATAGTCTCAAGATATCACTCAGTTCTAGAGGAGTCTCCTTGAGTTTGGAAAGATGTAGTTTCAGGATCAAGGAAAGGAAGCACCTGACCTGTCATACCACCTGATCTGTCACGGCAAGTGCTAGAGAAGGTGGGGGGATGTAAATGCTTACAACATAAATTCCTGGATGCCTGGGCTAGAAAAAAAGACACAGACATTTGGGGAAAGACCCCCAACTTTTGAAGTTATATCAGGAAGAGCAATTATCCTTTTGGAAGAGCTGTGTCTTAGTACTGTGTTAGAGACAGCAAGCTTGGCTATATGTGTAAATATATATGTTTACACTGCCCCTCTCCAGGGCCCCACAGCATTTACGGAGCTCCCTCTAATGCCCAGACTGTACCTGGGTGACAGGAGACAGGCCGAGCCACTCATCATTGAAACACAATGGGCTCCATGCTGTGATATGACTACATGAGACACCGTGTCCTTTTTCTCAGAACACATGTTTTACCTTGATCACTCATGCCAAAGAATACAAAACGTCCCGTGATCACACAAGAAGCATGTCTGTTGAGTTATAAATGTTGACTCTGAGAGGTGACAGGTGAGTACGGAGCTGTTTATAAGCAGCGTATACATTTCTGACCATTTACATAGTTAACCTTCTTGAATTAAAACCTAGATTTCCCACTCCACGTAACGTGGGGTTTTTTTTGTTTTTGTTTTTGTCTTTTTTTTGAACAGCACATGACAGTGTTTGTGTGAAATCCAGGTATTCCTGACTGTATATTTACTTAACCAAAGAATTTTGTGCCTTCTGGACTCTTATTTGTTTAATTATGGATTTGAACGTGCTAAGAAGTATAAAACTAAACTATGACAGGAGCTTTGAGAAATGGTGGCAGAAATATTAATTAAGCATGAGAGCAGAGAACAGATAGACTGCAAGACAGATCTGAAACTACAGTTGAAGGACCTTCTTTATCTATTGTGAAGAGAGAAAACAACCTTTAAAACTGAGAAGATTGAAATCCTATGGGGCTGATAAAAAAAATAAACGAAATACCAGATACAGAATGTTGAACAAGTGGTAACCAATGCGGGAACATTGTAACGCAGGGTATTCATACTACAATAGTGAGCCCTACGCTGGGGAGTACATTGTGAACGCCTGCTGAAGATTTTGGACGTTAGCCACAGCAGATTTGGAAGCCAGCTGGGTACTGTGAGACCTGGCATTTTATAGGTAATCATGGTGCCATTGTCCTGTGCAGTGAAAGAGCAGGACTGCAGTCAGGGAGGCCAGGTGGGAAAAGAATGCAATTGTCTGGAGAGACGGGATGAGTCTGTGCCAAGGTGGGGGCAGTAGGATGAAGGGAAGAGCCGGTTTGAGAAGCATGTTAGGGACAGAGCTGACACCTTGGTGTCATTCGGGTGATGGAAAAAGAGAGCCAGAGAGAACCACGCGATTCTGGTGAGGGGGAGTCAAGGACACGGAGGTCGCAGGCTGAGGAGCAGGCCTGAGATGGGTTTGGCATTGGTCATGTTGGGGGTCCTTGTGGGAATGTCACAGGGATCACCTGGGGAGAAAGCTTACAGTGGGAATGAGCATTTGAGAGGGCAGAGGAAGACAGTGGAAGACGTGGAGAGATTAGTTAGCCTAGAAAAGCAGGTCTTATCATCTTAGCAATGAAAGCAATCCCCCTTATTGGCAACATGGTCCCAGGTTCGTGGCCTACGTGACTGCTTTTCCCATGATCTCTCTGCATTACTGACCTTTCTGTGTTCTTTCCCACATTGCCCTGGTGTGGATCATGGACTCCTGGTTCTCGAGGGGGAGATCAGCTCTGGGCCTCCTTCCCTGCTCCACACACAGGCCAAACCAGCAGCGATTCTTGGCCTGTAGGGTGAACAGCATGGAAGGATAGGATCCCTGTGCCCCTCAGCTCTCAAGAAATAGCCCCCATCATGGGAATCTGTAATTTTCAATGCCTCAAAGCAGTCAGCTTGGGTTTTTCCCCCCATAAAAGACCTACCCTAAAATGGCGTCTTATGTCTCTCTCTTGTTCAAACCAAAATGCACGTCAAAAGACAGTTTTGCACCGTGCCTGCAGTGTGGCCTCAGAACTCATGACCAGGTTCCTCATGGGAACAGAGCCAGGGTAATGCTCAGAAACCGGTCGACAGAGAACAGTCTTTCCTGGAAGAGCACATTCTTGAGGTCCCAGCCTGTGGCCGGGTGCACAGTGTTCACCGTAAGAACCTGGACAAATGTTTGCAAGTGTCTGTCCTGTGTCAGGTGCTGTGCTACGCCCTGGGGATGGGAAGTGGCCTGGCTGCCATTTTCTGTCTGCTCCAAGCAGAGGTATGGCAGAGATTTGAAGTCTGTACGGGCCGGGGAAGCCCATCTTAGGTAAGTGCCGAGTGGACAGTGAGGGAGGCAAATCCATTACAGAGAAACAAAACAGCAAAAAGAACACCATATGAAAGAAATCTGGTTGTCAGCCTCGCCTCAAACCCCCAATTTCCAAACCTTAAAAATAGGAATGTCTCTGGGAAGATTATTTTTACAGTAATAAGAGTTTGGATTATATTTGAGTTTGAGTAATGACGGATATTAGATATTGCAGTGAAGGAGAAACAATGAAAGGTTAAACAAGAAACTTATCAGATGGAGCCAATGATTTTGTATTTCTTTTAATTTTCCATAAGCTGTGTGTTGAAGCCTCACTTAAAATTGTGGTTTTTTTTATATTATAGAGTAAAAAGTTATTTTTAATTGTTCCTTCTCTGCTATTCTGACATTTAAAAATGATCTTTGTATAAAAACATAACTGAGTAGACTCTTTGGATTATTTGCTCAGGCCTAAGGGAAATCTATCTGTGAGATTTCAAGATTAGCTCTAGGTATCACTACTCAGTTGGCAGAAGCTTATGTGAACAGCAGGTGTAAGAAAATAATTAAACAACTATGAAAACATATATACATAAAAATGATTATTATCATGATAGTGTTTATAATAATGAGAAAATGAAAACACACTAAATGTACAACGAGAGAGAAGTGAACAAATTATCATAGATAGAACTATTCAAAGTAGTTCTGTATTGCTGTTAAAAATGATGGCGTGGGGCACCTGGGTGGCTCAGTCGGTAAGCATCTGACTCTTGGTTTCAGATCAGTTTGAGCCCTGCATCTCGCTCTGCACTGGTAGCTTGGAGCCTGCTTGGGATTCTCTCTCTTTCCCTCTCTCTGCCCCTCCCCCACTTGTGCCGTATCTGTCTCTCTCAAAGTAAACAAGTAAACTTTAAGAAATGATGACATAAGGGCCCCTGGGTGGCTCAGACTCTTGATTTTGGCTCAGCTCGTGATCCCAGGGTCCTGGTATGGAGCCCCACTTAGGGCTCCACGCTATGGTTGAGATTCGCTCTCTCTCTCTCTCTCTCTCTCTCTCTCTCTCTCTCCCTTTGCCCCTCTCCCTGGCTAACATCTTCTCTCTAAAATAAAAAAAATAAATTAATTAATTAAAAAAAAGAGAAAGTTAAAAAAATAATTATGTAAATTATATTTCTGGAGGTTTGGATGAGAGGTTGGGTACACCCATCATACACTTGACTCTCTTTCCCTAGGATACTGGCCAATGGAAAATCACTAGGCAAATGGAATTGAAATATTAGCTTTATTACTACGTAGGCAAACATCAACAGCCCTGAGTGCAGGACTGTCTTGGTCAACTGGCTGGGAGAACAGGTCTTGGAAGTGAATCCAGGGTAGAGCCTCCTTCCCCTGGATAAAGACCCGAGTGCTTGACTATGGGGAGAGCTGGACCCACAGAGCTGGCTCTGTATCCAGACCCCAAGCAAGCTTCCTTCCTGGACTATTGGTCTGTCTCATCTGCCTAATTATGGTTGAAGGGAGAGCGTAAAAGAAGCAGGTGCTGGGCCTTGCCCTGGGTGGGCGGGGGGTGGGTGGTTCACCAACCAGAGACAAGAAGCTAAGAAGAGTCCAGTGAGCCCACCCCATAAGAGCTGAACTTTTAACACTTTAAGCCCTGCCCACTAGCAAAATGTGGCCCAATGTTGGGCCTCACCCAAAGAGCTGTTTCTGCTCATGCGAGTAGGTGAGTATAGAGAGAAAAACCCAGAAGGCTGTGGTCCCTCCAACACTCTCCAAGGAGGCAGAGAAGCTCCCTCCTCCATTTGCTGTGGTAGGAATATGACAAGAAGGAGAACAGTGTCCCGTCTTCCCTGATACATATTAACACGACAAAATACATGATGTGATTATTACATTATTTATATTCTCAAGTATCAACTATAACATTTTTTTTTTTTTTTTTACCATTAGCATTCATTACTTGTACACTGAAAAGAAGTACAAATAAAAAATACATTCGGGGAAACTGGGTGAAGGGTGTGCCAGAATTCTCTTCACTATATTTGCAACTCTTTTGTAACTTTTACATTATGTCAAAATAAAGGTTTAGAATACACTCGCCTTGCGAACACTATCAGATTATGGGGAAAATACTTGAAGTCATAAACACATTCAGGTTTATACATGCTTTCTGTCCTGGCCAAAATGGAGTCGCAGGGACTCACTGTACCCACCAACTTGAAATAACTAAAAAACTGGGTGAAATACATGAAATAATGGTTTTCAAGACGTTGGACAATAGGCACTGAAGGTCAGTGTTCTCTAAGAGCTGGGAAGCCACTGTGGAGGTGAGCCCTATAATTACCCAGCTTGCTACATGGAGTTTCCAGGTGCCCAGGGAGAGGGCACCCAGGGGGAGCCCTGGTGGTCTCTCTGAGTTGAAAAGGTGGAGCAAGGGGGCACCTGGGTGGCTCAGTTGGTTAGGTGTCCGACTTTGGCTCAGGTCATGATCTTACGGTTTGTGAGTTCAAGCCCCGCATCAGGCTTTGTGCTGACAGCTCAAAGCCTGAAGCCTCCTTCAGATTCAGTCTCCATCTCTCTCTGCCCCTCCCTCCCTCGCACTCTCTCTCTCTCAAAATATAAATAAACATTTAAAAAATTGAAAAAAAATATATGGAGCAGGAACTTCAGGGAGGCCAAGGTGACTAGATTCCACAGGGCCGAGGACCAGACAGGAGCAAGCTGCCCAGAGAGAAATTCTAGAGATCTATAGAACAGTCTTCTAAGTAGTGAACTGTGCATTCATACAAACAAACTAGTCATGGCTGGAAAAAGAACCACCCTGAAGGATTAGGAGGAACAATTCTCAGAGGTCACACAGAGATGAAAATAGTACCAATTCCCATAAGCCAGACTGAAAAAGCTCAAAATGCACAAGGTACTGGGCAAAATACACAGGAAAGTTCTGCCTCAGTAGTGGGGAAGAGCTAATTCTAGGTGGACTACTGTTCCCCCGTCACCTAACAAATCATGAAAGACCTAAAAGCACCATGTTGTTGCCAACTAATTCAACTGTGTCCCAGGACAAAGCTTGAGAATATTTATAGGAATACAGGAAGGTCCAGTGCCCAACAATGTCTGGCAGCAAACAAAAAGTTGCTGGGCATGCAAAGAAGTAGGAAAAGAAGAACCACACGGAGGAGGTACGTTGACCGGTCGAGACTGCCCAGAGCTGACACTGAAGGTAGAGTCAGCAGAGAAGGACATTAACTGTTACGATAACGGTTTTCCAGATGTTCAAGAAGCTAGAGGAACATGTCAAGTGCTAGGGTGGAAGACATATTTAAAAAAAAAAAAAGAGGCAAATCAAACTTCTAGAGATGAAAACTGCCAGGTCCAAGGTTGGATTAACTAGACATTGTGGAAGATGGGCTAGTGAACTTGAAGGCAGCAGTAGGAACTATCCAAAATGAACCGATAGAGACTAGACAGAGAGAGAAAAGACCAGGAGAAAACGGGCAGAGCATTGGTGAGCCATGACATAATTTAAAACAGCCTAATTATATGTGTAATAGAAGTCTCTGAAGGAGAATGGGAGGAATCTGGGAAACAGAAAAGATTGCTTGAAGAAATAATGGCCCAAAATGTGCCAAATTTGATAAAAACTGTAAAACCACATGTCCGAGAATCTCAACAAACCACGGGCATGAGAAACATGGAGAAAGTTATGCCAAATAACACCGTAATCACTTCGCTCAAAATCAGGGATAGCGAGAAGCTCTTAAAGGCAACCAGCGGAACAAAAGAAGTCATGGACAGAGGAACAAGGATAAGAATGACAGCAGTTATTTTTCTTTGGAAACAATGTGAGAAGAGAGTGGAACAATGTCTTTTAAGGGTTGAGGGGCGGGGCGGGGGGGGGGGAGCCAAATCTGTCAACCTAGAATTCTATAACTAGCAAAAATATTTTCCAAAACTGAAGGTGACATGAAAACCTTTTCAGATGTACAAACGTTGAAAGAATCCATCACCAGCAGAAGTGCATTATAAACAATGTCAAAGGAAGTTCTTTGGGTAGAAGGGGCAGGACACAAGCTGGAAAGATGGACCTAAGCAAAGGAACAGACAGTTCCAGGAACTTTACCTTCATGGCTAAATAGTAAGATTTTAACATTGTTTAACTCTCTTTAAAAGACATTGGACTGAGTGAAAATCATTGCAATGCAGCGTGGAGTTTATAAAATTTGTAGACGCATGTGCATAACAACAGCACCAAAGCTGGGGTGGGGGGAGAGAAATGGAGCCGTTCTGTTGTGAAGTTCTCAAAGCACCTGTGAGGTAGTGTGATTCTACTTGGAGGAGGACATGGTAAGTGAGGAGGCACCGTGTGCTTTCTGTTGGTACTGTTAGAGAAGGACAGATGGGGTGGGGAACACAGAGGTGAGGACAACCCATGAGGAGAACTCCTGGGAAGGGACCTGGGCAGGATGTGGGTACCACCCCCTGGTTGGGCAGCTCTGCGGGGCCAGGGGACATAGGAAGAGGCCAAAGCCCGCCTTGAACAGCGACAATGTCTAAGATTCAGAACTGAACTGAAGAGAAGCAAAAGGGTTCTTTGTAGAATCCCCTCTTACAGGCTCCGCCTTCAGCCTTCATGTGTATTATCCTGGAACAGAACCAAACCAGCTTCCGTATTCCCAGCAGATGCCATATTGCAGTTGATATTTTTGAGGCCAAATACCATAATGTCATTAGGTGAGACATTCAGATGTGAGACTGAGGAGCTGGAGGGAATAAACACAGTGAAAGGAAGGCATGATTCAAAGACCAAGTTAGAGTCTACGTTGACAAGGCTAGACTGCATGAAATCCATGTAAATCAAGCTTCTAAATATACAGTCAAAGAGCACAAAGAAACCCACATCTGCCTCCTGGGATGCTAGGTCTCTCCACATGTAATAAAGCATCTAGCTGGGAACATTGGGAGAAAGGATTCTCTCCCTTTCACTGACGAAAAATCCAAGGCATGCGGAGTATGATTTGTTCAAGGATACGAGCAAATAATGATAATCGGAATCAGGTCTAAGACTCCGGTTTCTTGACCTCAGTTCAGATCTCTAGCTCTTTTTAAGTTGATGGATCTTTAAAACTTTTAAATGAAGTATAATATATAGGCAGGGAAGTAAACAAACAAAGGATCAGACACTGACCACACCAACATAACTAGAGCCCAGATCAAGAAAGAGAGCCTTCCCAGCCCCAGAAGTCCACTCCTGTCCCCTTCCAGTCACTATCCCCTCAAAGTAACTACTATCCTGACTTCCCAAAGCATGGAATACCTTTGCCTGTTTTTATACTTTCTAGAAATGGAAAAATAATTTTTCTTTTGCTTTTGGTTGTTGTAGTTAAACATTATTTTTGTGAGTTTCATCTATATTATTGCATGCATATTCAGGTAGACTATTCATCGCCAGAGCCGTGTCATATCCCATTATTTCATCAGACAACCATTTATTTATTTCTTCTACCAGATGCCAAGGACCCTGGAGTAGTTTCTAGTGCAAAGCTTTTGTAAAGAACGCTGTCATGAAATTCTTTTAGGTGTCTTTTGATGAATACAAGTACACAGCTCGACTGGATACATATTTAGGACTAGAATCGCTGAGTTTTAGGATATGTGTATGCTAAGCATTAGTGGAGGGGTCCCTGCTTGGCTCAGTTGATTGAGCAACTGACTCTTGATTTCAGCTCAGGCCATGATCTCACAGTTTGTGGGATCGAGCCCTGCATTAGGCTCCATGCTGTCAGCACATGCTTGGGATTCTCTCTCTCTCCCTCTCTCTCTTTTCTGCCCCTCCCCTGCTTGTGTGCACTCTCTCAAAACAAATAAACTTAAAAGAAAAAGGATTAGTAGATAATCTAATTGTCCTATTTGAATTTGGGTGATCAAAATGTAAAAAATCACCTGACTACAAAATTTTGTATTTGTTTGTATCTGGGCATTTGTCTTCTATTGCTGTATAATTGTCTTTGCAGCTACATCATTGAGGAGTGGCTCATGACTTCATCTGCTTTGTATCTCTATGGTGCTGGGGGCTTGGGGCTGGGTACAGAGTACCTGCTACGTGAATTCTTTCTTATTCAAATGTACAAAGAACTGCATAGACACAGTTCTGCTTCCAGGAAAGAATCACTGACTTCAGACACACATGGGAAAGACAAAACAGCTCAAGAGAAAGAATAACTAAGCCAAGACGGGTTTTAAAGTGGACAGCAGAGATCATGGCTCATAAATCTCTCAGTCACAGTACCTAACACAGTGCCTTCCTCATAGGATGTGCTCAATAAATGTTTGCCAAATGAATGGAATCAAGATAGAAATGATCATAAATTGGTTATGTCACGTACAGCTCCAAGGAAAGTACATTTTGATATGGGAAAGCAAATACAGACTGGGTAAACGTTCGGGGGTGGGGGGGTAACGTGCACTAATCTAACCCACAGAAAACATTTCACGTAAGGGACGCAACATAAGTGTTTTATTAATTTTCTGGCCACTTCTCCCAAAGCAGAGAAATCCTGGCTCTCTCTTCCTGATCCCTAACAATGTAAAACTGAAGAGTGGACGAATTTGAGTGACTGAAGGTTGAACTTCATTCCTCAATAACCAGATGCATAGGAGAAGATTTGGAAAATTTCATTAACACCAAAGACAGTGGATGTCTCAAAGAGACCTGACCTCAGAAACTCCAGGTAAGATGTGGGCTGGTGGTAGGGACACAAGACAGTGGGGGCTTGACCCCTGGCCCAGGCTCCAGCTTTTAGGAATAAGGCCAAACTTCTCTGTCTATGCAGCAACAACATTCACAAAGGCAGGCTTAAGTCACAGGGAACAAAGATGAGACGCCAAGGCTTTTCCTGAAAGGGATTTTTTGGAGAAAGGCAAGTCTTCAAAAGAAATCTGAACTTGACAGTGTCTTGAATCCCTCAACACACCCTCAGGCCTAAGCCGAGGGTTACACAGAGAGCAAGTTACACAGATGTGTGCATTTCTGAGGAGGGCAACACAAAGGAAGCGTCTCTCGTCCATTTCCAAGCCAGATAGAACGAAATGTAAACCTCTGTGAGTTATGCTCAGTGGCAAGTTCTGACATCTCACAGGAAATCAAGTTTCTGCCAAGGAAAAGCCAAGAGTTTTTGGTCAGGACCCAAAGGACTTTTTCAAGCTTCTCATTAGCAAGCCAGAGAGTAATATGAGGTTTCTAACCCACTCTGTGAACCGCAGTATCTCCCCTTACTTAACATCAGAAAAACCCAAGACTGCTTTTTAAATGGACAAAGAACTCAGAGTGGCCTGTCACAGCTCTCCTGCAGGAAAGGGGGACAGTGAGCCCTTCCCAGGGCGGCTGCGGTCAGCTGTGCCAAGCCCAGTCCTGTTGGGCCTTACAGAGAAAAGAAAGGGGGTGAGGATGGGGGTGCGGGGAGGGGGGGGTTGGTAGAAAGGAAGAGGAAACTGAACACCTACTCTGTGCTAAGTTTTTTATATAAAGTGTTTCACTTGATCCTCAAAGCCACTCTGCAAGGTAGGTTAATAGTATCCCTATTTTTATGGGCAAAGGAATAAATGCTTGCCTAAAATCACATGGCCAGTCCCCCTTCCCCTAGGCAAGTGGGGTCCCCGCTGCGGGCCTCATGCTCTAGAAGGCTTTGCTTTGGTCTTACTCTGGCCATAATGCTCTCCATGAAGTAAAAAGTTCCAGGGGCAAGAGATGTGTGCCTCCCCCCACAGTGGACGATGCTCCAGGTACCTGGAACCCTGGAATTCTCTGTCCAGATGGCCCCGCCTTCTTTCAAGGACCACAGAGGCCTCTTTCCTGGGTTCATTCTCCTGAGTGGGTGCTGGGATGTTGATGTGTAATCCCAGGCCCAGGGTGACCAAGGAGGTGATGCTGAAAGGGCCGTGTGAGCTAGTTGTCTGCACACATACACATGAGGCTTCTCATGATGCACGACAGCGCTGAGCGTGAGAGGGTGGGAAGAGAAGGGAGGGTCACGTGACAGAGAAGGTAGGAGCTCGAGGCTGGGTCTTCTCATTCTATCACGTCAGAGCAGAATTCCAAGTAGTCTGGGAATTCTCAATCAAAGGTGGTCTTCCAGGTCACTATGAAGGTCTATTTGTCAAGGTTGGAGGAAAAAAAAAATCCTATTTTTAATAGTTTGCTATATGTATATTTTATAACTCTTCAGTACTGAGGTATATGGCCTGGGGCCTTCATTTGGGCCCTTCCCTGGGTCCCGCAAATGTTGGTGGTGGGCTTGCCTATAGTCAATAAAGAGGTGGAGCCCAAACCTAGCTCTGTCGTCTGCCAAGGGTGAATGCTTTGGTGACTGCCCCATGACGCCTGATCCCACAGAGAAGTCAGGGGCAGGAGCAGTGCTAAGTATTTTATGAACATTGTTTAACAGAAATTATTTCTGACCATTTCCCATCACAGGTCCTGAGTTGCTATGCACACACTGCGGGGCCCTTAGAAAGCCAGCCAGTTCTCTGGGTTCAGTTCCCTCCTCTGGGAAATGACATCTGAGGAGTCATTCAGCTTGAAGACATTAGGAGTCTAAAGAATAATACAATTTGTTTCCTCGCTCTACTTGGGGGTTTCAGCAATAGGTCTTTTAGGATCGCGAAGTGCTTTAAAGAATAACAACAGTAAACGATAATATAAAGAACACGATGGTAGGGGAGTAAAATGAACGGATCACCTCAGACACTGAGCACCTGAAAGAGGACTTTGGCAACCGTGGTCTTGAAAGGTCAGGGGGGCCAGAGATGGCAGAAGGGAAAGAGGGTGGTATGTCAGACATCCCTGAATGACGGACAACAGAGGCACAGGAAAGCTTGTGTTGGGACCAGCGGGGCCTGGCCCAGGTGGCAGCCAATCTGTCATGGCTCCCGCCTGTTCCTGGTGTCTCTTGGAGGAAAAGGAGCAGAAGGCATGGTGCAGACCCAGGACAGGCTGAGGGAAGGGAGGGGGCCAGGCCCAGAGTAGGATGAGACCCTGACTGTCTTACTGGGGCACTCGCAGGTGTGGATCCTTCTGTGGTAGGCCCGGGAGCAGTGTTCCTGCCTCTTGACCTCCATCACTCAGTTTTCTTTCTCTCCACGGAGAATCCCACCTTCCTCACCCTGTCCAATTGGCTCTTTCCTATCCATTAGCCTGGAGAGGCAGCTTGGTACTGAGCCTCTCACTAGGGAGTCACATGGTCTGTCACCCCCTACTCTGAGCTGTTGACAATCAGGCCCGGGTGAGATATGACCCACTTCACCAGAGAAGCAGGGCTGAGGGGGGTCTGTGGTCCCACAGGTCTGTGTCTGGCTCCACAGGTGTGCAAGGGAAGGCTGTAGCTTGAAACCTACAGGATGGAAGGGGCCTGGGCTGTAGAGCCAGAGGCTCTGGAGTTGTTTCCTTGCTCCCTTACTGACTGTGTGCCTTTAGGCAAGTTCCCGAATTGTTCTGAGCCTCCATTTTTCGAATCCGTAAGATGGGAATAATAATTTTCTATCCTATAGGGTTGGATAAGAAATATATTCGGTAAGAAAATATATTCAAAGACTTTAAGCTAGGGACTAGTTCAAAATAGGGACTGCTTAAATAATGCAATATTGCCTGTTTCAAGCACAAACTGCAAAAAAAAAAAAAAAAAAATCCCTTCTGTCTCAAGTTCATCTGGAGCAAAACACCATGGCCGCTAGATACATGCTCCTGGTCTTCCAGAGGGTTCTTACATTTCACCATCCATCTTCCTCCACGGAGGGTAAGCATCTACACATTATGCATGGAGGGAAGCCAAACGGACAGTGTATAGGAGGAAGAAAATCAGGATTTGTGTGTTGGGGAGAAACACTTGTGGCTCAGTTAGGCGAGACCCAGCCTCCTGCTGCAACCTCTGCTGTAGCAGCTGAGTCAGACCCGGTGACACAGAGAGATCTGGGTTAGTAGAGCAAAATCTGTAAGACATGCAGGCAAAAACCTGGGTTGTGGTAGAGACGAAGATGCGTTATGTGACATGTTGTGACCTCCAAAATGAATAAGAAATATTGTTACAGTATCTGTGCTCAGCGGGACAGTCTTGGGTAAAGAGGGGTCCAGGGGGTTGGGGTCAGGGTAGGATCACAGTTGCTAGTACAATGAGGTAAGACTAAGGTCACTGGATGTGACTGTGTTGGCTGTCTACTCATAGCTCCAAGTTCCGGTCATGCAGACCCCCGGACCTGTGAATGATGGGTACGGGCTTAACGTAGAGATATTGTGGGTTTGGTTCCAGACCACTGCAATGGAGCAAATATCGCAATAAAGGGAGACCAGTAAAGTTTTTGGTTTCCCTGGGCATATAAAAGCTATGTTTACACTAATTAAGTGTGCAATGGCATTGTGTCTAAAAAGAAAAAAACCCGTACATACCTTAACTTAAAAATACTTTATTGCTAGAAAATGCTAACCACCATCTGAGCTTTCAGCAGGTCATAATCACTGATCACACATCACCATAACAAATATAATAATGATGACAAGGTTTGAAATATTGTGAGAATTACCAACTGACAGGGACATGAAGTGGGAAAGTGCTGTTGGAAAATCATAAATACAGAGAACCAACTTGTGGTTGCCAGCAGGGAAGGGTGGGGGGATGAGCAAAGTAGGTGAAGGGGATTAAGAAGCACAAACTTCCAGTTATAAAGGAAGTAAGTCATGGGGATAAAAATTTCAGCATAGGGAATATAGTCAATAATATTTTAATAACATTATATGGTGACAGATGGTAACTACACTCACGTGGTGAGCATTTCGTAATGTACAGAATTGTCAAATAACTATGTTGCACACCTGAAACTAATATAACATTGTAGGTCAACTATACTCCTATTGAAAGAAAAGAGGGGCGCCTGGCTGGCTCAGTCGGTTGAGCGTCCAACTTTGGCTCAGGTCATGATCTCGTGGTTCGCCAGTTCAAGCCTCACGTTGGGCTCTGTGCCGACAGCTCAGAGCCTAGAGCCCGCTTTGGATTCTGTGTCTCCCTCTTTCTCTGTACCTCCCCGGCTCACACTCGATCTCTCCCTCTCTCTCAAAAATAAACAAACATTAACAAAATTAAAAAAAAAAAGAAAGAAAAGAAAAATGGTACCAAGAGAGTTACTCGACACAAGATTGCCATAAAAGCTCCAGTCTGTAGAGTTCCAGCTGACGATGGTGATGTAGGAAGACTCTGAACTCACCCCCACCATGGGACAAACCTTTTAAAATAGAACAATTTCTCCTGAAAGAGAACTGAGGGCTGACCGAACAGCCACTGAGCAACTAAAGATACCGAGAATGGCAAGAGAACAGCAAGAGAGACAGAAACATGCCACGGTTTAAAAGCGTAACTAGCATATACAGCCATGGTTCTAATCAGCCAGCAAGAGTCACCAGGCTGTTTCCGATTCTGTGTCTCCCTCTCTCTCTGCCCCTCCCCCGTTCATGCTCTGTCTCTCTCTGTCCCAAAAATAAATTAAAAAAACGTTGAAAAAAAAAAAAAAGAGTCACCAGGAACACAAAGCTGCACAGGGGACACCATACACAAGACCACTCCTTCAACTTTAGGAGAAGTAGGCATTTTGCCTACTCTGTGGAAACAAACACAGAAAGTCAAGCAAAATGAGGAGCCAGAGGAATATGCTCCAAAAGAAAGAATGAGGAAAAAAAAAAAAAACTCAGAAAAAGAACTAAATGAAACAGATTAGCAACATGTCTGATAAAGAATTTAAAGTAATGATCATAAAGATACTCAGTGGGCTGGAGTAAAGAGTGGAAGAACTCAGTGAGACCTTCAATAAAGAGATAGAAAATGTTAGAAAGAACCAATCAGAGTTGAAGAATGCAATAACTGAAATAAAAAACACACTAGGAAATCAATAGTGGGTCGGAGGATGCAGAGAAATGCGTTAGTGATCCCGAGGACACAGTAATGGAAAGCACAAGCTGAACAGCAAAAAGAGAAAATAAATTTTTTAAATGAGGATAGATTAAGAGACCTCTTGGACAATATTAAGAGAACAAGCATTCACAGTATATACATAGGGGGAGGAGGGGGAGGAGGGGGAGGAGGAGGAGAGAGAAAAGTGTAGAAACCTTATTTGAAGAAAGATAACTGAAAACTTCCCTAACCTAGGGAAGGAGATAAACATCCAAGTCCAAGAAACACAGAGAGTTCCCAACAAGATGAACCTAAGGAGGGCCACACCACAGCACATTATAATTAAAATGTCAAGGTTAGGGGCACCCGGGTGGCTCAGTCAGTTAAGCGTCTGACTTCGGCTCAAGTCATGATTTCACGGTTCGTGGGTTCGAGCCCCACGTTGGGCTCTATGCTGACAGCTCAGAGCCTGGAGCCTGCTTTGGATTCTGTGACTCCCTCTCTTACTCTGACCCTCCCTTGCTCACACTCTGTCTCTCTCTCTCTCTCTCTCTCTCTCTCAAAAATAAACACTAAAAATTTTTAATTAAAAACGTGTCAAGGTTAAAGATAAAGAGAGACTCTTTTTTTTAGTGTTTTATTTTTTATTATTGAGACAAAGAGAGCACATGTGAGACGGTAAGGGGCAGAGAGAAAGGGGGGACAGAGGATCTGAAGTGGGCTCTGTGCTGACAGCAAAGAGCCTGATGCAGGGCTTGAACTCATGGACTGTAAGATCATGATGACCTGGGCTGAAGTCAGATGCTCAACTGACTGAGTCACCCAGGTGTCCCAAGATAAAGAAAGACTCTTAAAAGCAGCAAGAGAGAAACAAAAAGTTGCACACAAAGGAAAACCTATAAGGCTTTCAGATAATTAAAAAAATTTTTTTTTATTATTTATTTTTGAGAGAGAGAAAGACCGAGTATGAGTTGGGGAGGTGCAGAGAGAGAGGGAGACACAGAATCTGAAGTGGTTTCCAGGCTCTGAGCTGTCAGCACAGAACCCAACGTGGGGCTCAAACCCACAAACCGTGAGATCATGACCTGAGTTGAAGTCAGGCACTTAACCAACTAAGCCACCCAGGCTCCCCAATCAGCTGATTTTTCAGGAGAAACTTTGCAAGCCAGAAGGGAATGGCATGATCTATTCAAAGTGTTGAAAGGAAAAAAAAAAAAAAACAAAATAAAACTATAACCAAGAATACTCTATCCAGCATGGTTATTCAGATTTGAAGAAGTGATAAAGAGTTTCCCAGACAAACAAAAGAGAAAGGAACTTATTAGCACTAAACCAGTCTTAAAAAAATCTTAAAGGGACTTCTTTAAGTGGAAAAAATGGCCATAATTAGACATAAGAAAAATATGAATAATAAGATGTAAAATGTGACAGTATATACACAAAATATATAGAAGAGAGTAAAGAAGGGAAGAGAGGGGAAAAAGAAAAAGAAAGAAGATTTTTTCTTTTTAGAATGTACTTGAACTTAAATGACCATCAAATTAATATGGAATGCTATTTAATTAGGATGCTATATATGAACCTTATAGTAACCACAAACCCAAAACCTATGATAGATACACAAAAAATAAAGAGAAAGAAAGCCAACCAAAACACTATAGACACTCATTGAAAATAAAGAGAGAAAGAGAATAAGGAGTACATTCCTATCAATAATTACTTTAAATATATATGGTTTACATGCTCCAATCAAAAGATATAGTTGTAGAAAGGATGAAAAATCAAGACCCAGCTATATGCACCCCAAAAGACTCATCTCAAACCTAAGGATTACCCTCTTTGTCTCTCAAAAATGAACAAATAAACATTAAAAATATAGAAGAGAATAGAGACTCCAGAAATAAATACACATTTATATGGTCAATTAATCTACAATAAAGGAAGCAGGAATATACAATGGGAAAAAGAAAGGCTTTTCAATAAATGGTGCTGGGAAAACTGAACAGTTACATGCAAAAGAATAAAAGTGGACTGCTCTCTTACACCATACACAAAAATGAACTCAAAATGGATTAAAGACCTAAATATGAAACCTGAAACCATACAAATACTAGAGGAGAACACAGGCAGTAATTTCTCTAACATCAGCCATAGCAACATTTTTCTAGATACGTCTCTTAAGCAAGGGAAACAAAAGCAAAACAAAAACAAAAACAAAAAAAAACCCCAAAAAACAAAAAGCAAAAAACAAAACAAAACAAAAAACCACATTGGGACTAAATCAAAATAAAAAGCGTTTGCACAGCAAAGGAAACCATCAACAAAACGAAAAGAGAATCTACCAAATTGGAGAAGATATTTGCAAATGATGTATCTGATAAGGGGTTAACATCCAAAATATGTAAAAAAAAAAATTATATAACTCAACACCAATAAACAATCTGATTAAAAAATGGGCAGATGACCTGAATAGGCATTTTTCTAAAGAAGACATACAGATGGCCAATAGACACAGGAAAAGATGCTTAGTATCACTAATCACCAGGGAAATCCTAATCAAAACCACAATAAGATATTACCTCACAGATATCAGAACGGCTAAAATCAAAAAGACAAAAAACAAGTGTTGGTGGGGATGTGGAGAAAAAGGAACCCTCGTGCACTGTAGGTGGGAATGTAAATTGGTAGTCACTGTGGAAAACAGTATGGCGCTCCTCAAAAACTAAAAAATAGAAATACCATATGATCTAATAATTCCACTATTGGGTATTTACCTAGGGAAAACAAAAACACTAACTGAAAAGATGAATGCACCTGTATGTTTACTGCAGCATTATTTACAATAGCTAAGACATGGAAACAACCCAAAGGTCCGTTAATAGACAATTGGATAAGGAAAATGTGGGGTGTGTGTGTGTGTCTGTGTGTGTGTTTATGGATATACACACACATGTATATTCATACATAATGGAATATTACACAGCCACAAAAAGGATAAGATCGTACCATTTGAGACCACATGGATGGACCTAGAAGGTATTATGCCAAGTGAAATAAGTCAGACTAAGAAAGACAAATACCATATGATTCCATTCCTAGGTGGAATCTTAAAAAAAAAAAAAAAAGCCAAATGAATAAACAAACAAAAAGCAGAATCAGAACCAATGGCTGCCAGAGGGGAAAGGGTGGGGGCCCGGGCAAATAGGTGAAGGGGAGAGGGATATACAGGCCTCCAGTTATGGAATGAATAACTTGCAGTAATAAAAGCGCAGCATAAGTAATATAGTCAGTGATATTATAATGATAAGGATATGATATTATATTGTAATAGTAATGTAATGGGACAGATAGTACCTACACTTGGGGTGAACACAGCGTCATGTATCTATTTGTCAAATCCCTAAGTTGTCCACCTGAAACTAAGGTAACATTGTGTATCATCTGTGCTAAACAAAACGACGACAAAAACCCTTTCAATCTGTAAAACACGCAGTATCTGCAAAGCACATCAAAGCAAAGAGCAGTAAAACGAGGTATGCCTGTACCGAAGCTGGGCTATGCAGTAGTTCTTGGAGAAGAACTGTGACTGAAATGTGTGCACAGGGGTCTAGAAACAAAAGCGAGAGGGCAGTTGTTTCTGCCTCTCTGTGTGTGTGGCATGGGAGAGATAAATGCCAATAGTTATTCCATCAATACCTCCTGTGAATCTTCATCCTGCACCTCCCTCCTCTTCTTCTTTGGCCAAAGTCCCCCCTTTTTGACAGGGCATCATAATTGCTGGAATGATTCTCAGCCCCGCAATTCTTTGACATGCATAAGACTTGGCAGGCTCACAGGAAAATGAGGTCATTTTACCAAATCCTTGTAATGATTGAAACCTGTGGTTTCTAGGGTGGGCGGCAGGCGGGAGTGGGGGAGGGGAGTGACCAGGGACAGAGGTACAGACAACTGAAGCGTCCAGGCTAGGGAGCTCTCCTCCCTTGGGGAGCTGTGACGGACAGAGGTCTTTCATGCCCGAGAGTGGGTTTCAGGCCCCTGCTAGGAAGCCTTTGCCCCTCTGTGCTGGGGGAATGGCGGGGCCAGCCTGCTTTTCCCAGCTGCTTTGCGCATTACATCTGAACCGGTTTATTTTAGGAAGGAACTCAATTCAGCAGGCCCGATCTGCGATCTGCTGGGGCTCACACATACCTAGGAGTGAACCAGACCAGGCCACCCTTGTCGGGGGGGGGGGGGGGGGGGTGGGTGTTGCGCAATCAAAGTCATCCCCAGTAACATTAGCTGGGGTGACAGCCTTTTGCGTCCTGCCCTGTGGAGTTGCCAATTCACATTCTCGCAGGGCAGCAGATTAACAGCTGTGGCTTCTCTCCCTACCTACAAGCCTGAGATCTGAGGGCCTCCTCCGTCAGGCACGTCTTTGGGAGTTAAGTGTTTTCAACACTACAGAATAGTCCGTGCTTATACGACAAACTGCTTCTTGATTACAAAGAAAGAAAGAAAAATTTCTCCGAGGTTCTAATTCTCCTCTAGGTGAAGCCTTTCTTTCCGGTGCTCTTTTGTTTTTTGTTTTAAATTTTCTTTCCTGTTTACTTTTTTGAGAGAGACAGAGACAGAGAGACTGGGGGGGGGGTGGTGCAGAGAGAGAGAGGGAGAGAGAATCTCAAACAGGCTCCATGTTGTCAGTTCAAAGCCCAACGTGGGTCTTGATCTCACTGAGCAGAAATCAAGAGCCAGATACTTAAGGGACTGAGCCACCCAGGCGTCCCCTTTCTGGTGTTCTTTTTAAATGTCCCCATAAGTCTCTACAGAGGTGCACTGGGAGTGCCAGTGTGGGAGAGAGGAGGGTGTGGGACAATGTGTGGGGTGAGAAGGACAGACAGCCAGTGTCTGATTTCAGCTCTGCCTCTTGGGTCCTTGGCCAGATCATATCATTTCTCTTCTTTAGCTTATCTGTTAACATGGATGGGGTTGATGTCCGCCTTGACCCCTTGGGGTCAAGATAAGTTAAAGGGCACTTTGAAAGTTGAAAGGCGGTAGGATTATTGTTATTCTGCTGCATGGTCAAAGTCAGGTTATTCTGTCTCGTGAACTCTTCTGCTACTTAACATGGTACACATGGAGGGCCCAATAAATTCAACCTACTAGTAATGTGTGTTAAGAACCTATTATGTGCCAGGAATTGTATTAGCCACTGTAATGGCTAAAGTAAAAACGAATATAAAGATGAAGTTTACATGATTTCTATTTTCTTTTTTTTAACTTTATTTATTTTTGAGAAAGAGAGAGACAGAGCGCGAGCAGGGGAAGGGCAGAGAGAAAGGGGGAAACAGAATCCAAAGCAGGCTCCAGGCTCCGAGCTGTCAGCACAGAGCCTGACGCAGGCTCGAACTCACAAACCATGAGATCATGACCTGAGCCGACGTAGGACCCTTAACTGACTGAGCCACCCAGGCACCCCCACATGATTTCTGTTTTCAAGTTTACTGCATTTTAAGTGCCGTGTAAGCACTTATGGGCTGTTTATGTAGGAGTTGACAAACAAAGGACATTTCACTTCCATCGACCTTTGGAATCCAGAGTTGACATGTAAAACCACAAATACACACACACACACACACACGTCCTCACTCCCTTCCCCGTTGTGACTCTGTGTCTGTCTGCAGCTGAGATACCCTGGTGTGGGGCACAGAGGCCCCCTGGGATTGCAGTTAGCAGGACACACAGACAGCGGCCTTGCAGAGAATAGATGGTTCAGTGCTGTCAACACGGGAACCTGTAAGGGCCTTTGAGGTTGTTGGTGTGGCTCACTAGGGGGAGCAGGAAGCCTGGAGACAGTCAGACCCGGGCTGTTGATGACCAGCCCTTCCAGATAGGGATTTTATTGTGTTACCTTCAGCAAGACTGAGCCTCAGATTCTCTGCCTGCAAAGGTTCCCCCACCTCGGAGATCTATCCGAGGAATTAAATGAGACTCTGACAGTGGAGCACTAGACAGAGAAAGCTCCCCTTGTCTACCCGCCCGGGGAATCTTATTCATCTTGTTTAGAAACAGTGGCAGCCCATCATTCATTCATTCTACAAGCATTCGTTGTGTGCCTCCTGTAGGCCAGGCACAGCTGCAGACGTGGAATAGAGCCGTGAGCAAACCGGCAAGGCCCCTGCTCTCCTGACGTTCATCTTCCAGCTTCGGTGCTTCTTTATCATAGGATTCTTCCCAAGGACACAAGGGACTGAAGTCTCATACGGCATGTGGACTTGGCCCTGTTCTTCTGACGTGGCATAGTTGGCATGGCTCTATTTTACAACTTCCTACCTTATTTTAATTGCTGTCTGACATCTGGGAGAGAACTAAGTCATGGTTTAAGTCTTAGTCCGCTCCCAGTGTTTGCTTGCCACGTGAAATGGTCGCTCTCAGGCTTCCCCCAACAGAATGCCCATAGGGGCTCCACAAACAGAAGAGATGTGTGGTCTGGAAAGTTGTCTCACCAGCAGCTGGCAGCACAGGGGAATTAAGTGCACTGCCCTTGGGTCCTTATGGAGCCACGCAGGGAGGTGCCTGGCCACCTGCTTCACCGAGAGCCCAATGGTGGTGCTGTGCCCTGAGCTGGGGCCTGGCCTGGCTGCCAAGGGCTGGGTTTCCATTAGATCCTGCAATGACTTTGCCTGGTGACCTTGGATGGTCCTGGTTCTCTGCACTTCAGTGGCCTCATCCTCCAACGAGACCATCACTGGCTTGACCAACCACAGGATTTTTATGAGGACCAAATAAAAGAACAAGAGGTTTCCTTGAGTCAACACACACACACACACACACACACACACACACACACAAAGACAACATCTAGCAATAACGAAAATGGTATCATTCCAGGACGATCTCATTGTCTGTATGTTAACATCACATTATCCTCTTTCTGCTCATTTTCTCCCTCAAGCATTACTTTTCCCTGGTAAAGAAAATGGAACCTACTGCAGGCTGCAAATCTGTGTCTGGAATTCTGTGTCCAGAAAGTAGCCATTTGCATTTGCAACCATAAAAGCAAGGAGAGTAGAGAGCAACAAAGGAAATACGCGTGGGGAGCGGGAGGAGGCAGAAATGAGGGTTTGCTCCGTGTAGCAGACAAACCACCAGACTTCCTCCTGCAGGAGATGTGAGGCCAGCCAGGCCAGAAGTCAGTCACACATGGCCAGGATGAGTCCCCCTGTTTGCATCCAGCCAGGGAGGCTGGAGGACGGGTGATCGTGCCTTTCTTCATCCAAGGCAGCCACAGGACTACTCTCTCTTCTTACAGGGCCTGACCTCCCACTGGAGCCCAAGGGGCCACCAAGCCAGCCTAGGGTGGGGCAGAGTGGGGGCTCTGTCTTCCTCCAGGGCTCCGAGTGCCCTAAAGAGAGAACTGAACCTATACCATTCAACTCAGTTCAGGCAAGGCCTCCCCTGGTGGGTGCAGGCCTGGAGCCTCCTGCCCTATTCCCTTCCTGCCTCTCCTGTGAGGGGTCCACAGAGTGAGGATCTGTGGTCTGAGCCTGGAACAGCAGCCAGTGCCTCACGGTGGGTGGAAGGGAGCTAACATAATGGAGCGCATCCATTGGGCACCTCATTGTAGGGACAGAAGAGAGTAAAAGTTATGGATCCTGAGATTATTGGGTTCAAATGCTGGCTCTGCTACTCAGCTGCTGTGGAGCTTTGAGCAAATTACTTTACCTCTCTGGGCCTGGATTCCCCATCTGGAAACTTAGGAGGAGCAAGCATTTTGGGGTTTTGGGTTGTGGGCATCTGAAACAGACTCTGGCTCACTTAAACATAGGAAGACTTGGGGGCTGGTGGTAGGTAGCTCACAGAATGAAGGAAACTGTCCCAGAAAGGGGGGCTCAGAAGTTTCAGGCTACCGAGTTACTCAGAGATCCCAGAAGCTAGAACCAATTGAGGTCGCATACAATAAGAGGGTAGATGAGGCCCTCTCAAAAATATAGATCTGGGAGACAGACTTACTGAGCTTTTGGGGTCACATGGCTGCCCTGTGGCTAAGAAAGGATAGGAGACAGCCCCACCCATCTGTACGAGACCAAGACTGTCCCCAGATCAGAGCTGGATGCAGTTCCAGAAGGACATGTGAGCGGCTGCTAGGGCCCAAATACCACAGAAGGGCAGCAAAGCGGACAACGTACCCACTGGCGGGGGTGTTCTGAGGAAGAAGAAAGATAGAGCAGTGCAACACGTAGCACAGCACCCTGTCCTGTCCAAGAGATCACCAAGGTGTAGCTGTCCCAGCTATCAACAACTCTGAAGTACTATCTGCCTTTTCCAGACAGAAAACGGGAACTTGAACTGAAGAGCTGCCCAAGGTTGCCTCAGTGCCAAACGAGACTTCGACCCCAACTTGGCCTCCAGAGCCAGACACACAAACTGCAAAGCCTCACGCAGAATGGAAGCAAGGGACCCCTTTCTCAAAAGGCCAGAAAAAGTACCATTAAGGGGCCCTGAAATATAAACATTTCCCTTTCGACCACTGTCTACTTCTTGACCGTCTTCAGTTTTTTTAATTTGCTATTTAATGTCATTCTAAGTGAAAAATTAAAAAACTAAGGGATCAGTGCTAATTTTACCAGTCTTTACATAGTACAATGCCGGTCTTACAGGCAAATGAAGATACTCAATTTGTATGTGGAATCGCCAAATCACCAACTCGTTCTCAGCATAAGTGGTTGGCTAATACAGGGGAGTAACACGAGTGAGAAAGGAGATGACAGAACTCTCTAGATGTTCCTGCTTCTTAGAACATCACTGGCTCCTTTTTGCATCTGAAGTCGAGTTCTGATTCGATTGGAAAGCATGGCTTCTCGGGGTTTTCAGTGTCATCAACAGAACATGCTTACCTTGCACTCACACTGACTCTCGCTGGGTTCCCAGGCTTTATCCCCCAGAATGCTGTGCTGGTACGGTGGCTGGAATGCTCTATGCATGTGGAACAGCAAGGAACAGCCACACACATACTGCCAGGCTCTCCTCTGCTTGCACATCTCCGCTCAAGAGCACTCCCCGGGCTTCACTTGCAAAACACAAATTGAAAGATAAAATGATTAAGAATGCCAGGACAGTGGCAGCAGATGATTTAACCAAACGGAGGGGTCCTGCCTGCCTCTGACCTTGGCTTTCTAGAGCACATGTACCTCCTCACCCCAAGAGTCAACAAACCCCTTTCTCAGTTGTGTTTGCTTTCTGCTCTTGGAGGGAAACGTTGAGTTCTGGGACTAAGGCTCTAAGAACTGAAGGAAGCTGGGGCTGAGGGGGAACCAAGCAGGTGGAGGAATGTGCACCCAGGAACCTCTCTGCACAGAGAGTGGGGCCACAGGGACTGGGGTACAAGACCAGCGTACGTATTCCCTCGTGGGCCATAGTGTCTGGACCGAGGAGAGTCTGGCCAAAGACAGACCGATGGCTGGCCCTGAATGCTTGTTCTGTGAGTGGAAATTTCAGGTCTATCATTCGCCCACCTTGGCGGAAAGGACAGGCATCCTACAAGTACTCATGTCACTGTCCTCGGGGCCGCAAGTGACCCAGCAAGAGCTCCCCAGGGAATATTAAGCACCCATAGGCTTTGGGCTTGGCCCAGAGCAGAGCTGGGTGCCTTGTTGGTTGGCCCCTCCTCCCCAGAAGCACCTCCCCGAGTTCTGTAGGCTGAGATGCTACATCTCAGAGCATGAGGCCCATGGCTTTGTCAGCTCAGAGCGGCTTGGCCAAAATCCCTCCTGGTGGTCTGGAGACCAGCCCTAGACACTCCTCCCTCTCTTGGCCCCAGCCTCCTTGGGATTTCCAGTGGCAAAAAGACATTCTCCCCCTCCCCACTTGTCTCCATCTTACTGGAGTGCTTCCTGGGAATTTTACTACAAACCCAGCCCCATGCTTTCCAATGAACCACCAACCAGCTGGTCCCTGATGGGGGTGGGAGGGCACAACAGGCAGGGCAAATAGCCATTTCTCCTGTGACCCTAAAGAAGAGAGAGTGAAGAGGAAGGACACGGGCTGGTTTCCTGTTCCAAAGAAGCCAATAAGGACACTGACTTTGTGACTCAGTTTCTTACGTGCAAAATTGAGGAAGTGATGGCTTACTATCCCAGAGGAGAGAAAGTGAGGGATAAAACACGGGGACTAACCTGTAATGGCCATAACACCCTTCCCCATCCCCGGGACTGTCACTGACCATCTACGCGACCTAGTGGGAGCCCTGCACCAGCTTCCATTCCTGCACCTGTTAAGGGGTCCTGTGTCCTGCAGGCTCCTGTGGGCACTGTGGCCATACAGGACACAAAGCGCCACCACAGGCTGCCATAGATGGAGGGATTGCATGGTTGCAATCTTGTAATAAAATGCTTTCAATCTCCCCAAAGGCAGATTTGCCTCCTGTTAAGCAAACAGAATTGGTAGACAATGGCGTTCGTCTTTGCCAGCTTCATTATTTTTACTCGAGAGAAAGAGTCATTGTATGACTCTTTCATTTTACAAACTCTGCCTCAGGGAAACTGCTTGGTCAACAGTCTTCCTTAAGATCTTGTGGGAGCTCTGAGATCGTCCCTCTCAATCCTTGGAGAATCCTTGTCCACCTGGCCAAAAGAGGCCCTCTCCAGCCCTACAGCGAATGGTGGGTGCTCAGGGAGCCCCTGTGTCAGGCGACTTGCCCCCGTGGGGGTTGGAGCAGCTGAGAAGGTGTCATATTTTCAGATGGGACATCCCTCCCCTTCGGGAACATAGAAATACCACATACCTTGCAATTAAAGCCAGGCTCCTACCCTCCTTTCCTTTGGATCTAAAATGGGTGCTTGGGGCTCAGACTAGCCAGCATTCTCCATGGGCTGGACCTGTTGGCCTCAGGCTCCAGGGGCGGGTCTGTGAAGTCCAACAGCTGAAGTGCTGCGTAAATATTTTGAGAGCTCCAACTTGGAGCCATCTGCCGTGAACTCGCCTCCTTGGCTTGGGTCGGAAAGAGAAGAACAAACCCACGCTCATGAGCGCACGCCTACATTTCTCGCCCAGGCCCTGGAAGCAGGTGTGGTGCTGCTGGGCTGCCGGGCTGGACCAGGTGCAGGGCATTGTCTGACTAATAAAGTATTTAAGTGCTGCCTGCCGGACCCCGGCCCTTGGGGCCCGGCAATCTCATTACGCAGCTGTAGGGAATGGAAGTGGTGGCCACGTCTTGAACGCAGGTGACACCAGCATAGCTGGCCACTCCGTTTGGCTAGGTCTGCTCTTATCCCTAAATGAGAAGCAAGAGGAGGCGGCACAGGCTGTGCCTGTATCGTGCCGCACCCCCCCAACCACAACACAGTCACTACTTTTGGTAGTTTCTGGGCTTCAGGGAAAGGGCCCTGGTGTCAGTGAGCTGGAGTCAGGAATGAGTCCAGCATAGCAACCACAGCAGAGGGCAAATCCATCTGGCACCTCTGTGTGATAGTTTCTGGATCATATTCCACCTCCTCCAGGAAGACTTCCTTGACTTCTCTAGACAAGGAGAGTGCTCCTTCTTGGAAAATCACACAGTACGGATAACCTGGACCATAAATGTACCCATGGTGAGGGGCACAGTCCGTCTGGCCTCAAATCTCAGCTCTACCATTAACTAGGTGTGCAGCTTGGGGCAAGTTGTTTGACTTCTCTTTACCTCACTCTTTTGCATAGAATATGAAAATAGGGGGAAATGCCCACTGCATAGAGTTGTGGGCAAGTACAGGACTTAGGTACAATGGTGCTCAGAGGAGTATTGGCCAAGAACAAGCCCTTGACAAGAGGCTGCTATTATGATCATATACTTTTATTGTGGTAAAGTACAAATAACATAAAATTTACCATTTTAACCATGTTTGGAGGGATGGCTCAGTGACATTAACTATGCTCACATTGTGCAACCATCTCCACCATCCATCTCCAGAACTTTTTCATCATCCCACACTGAACCTCTGTCCCATTGAACAATAACTCCCCATTCCCCTTGCCCCAGCCCCTAGTAACTTCTACTTTGTCTCCAAGGATAACTTTTGACTACACAGAATCTGAAGCAGGCTCCAGGCTCTGAGCTGTCAGCACAGAGCCCCACGTGGGGCTTGAACTCAGGAACCTTGAGATCATGACCTGACCCAAAGTCGGACGCTTAACCGACGGAGCCACTCAGGTGTCCCAGCGTCTATTGTATTTTTGTGTGAGAGCCATGGTTTTCACTTTTAAAGGCTATACTTGAACACTTTGAATAACATAAACCAAGACAAGGGAATAGAGGTGGCTGGATCTGGTAGTAGTTTAGACAGGGTGTTTAGAGAAGACATCTCTGAGGGAGTAAAATCTGAGCAGGAACTCGGATGATGAGAAGAAACAGGCACCCTGAGATCTGGGAGAGGAGTCTCCTTGGCAGGAGGAATGGTCAGGAAGGGCCTGGGCTCCTCCTGGGAACTCGAGGGCACCAGTGTGATGGGAGCAGCAGGAAAGAAGAGTGTAGGAGTAGATGAAGTCTGGAAGGTTCCAGGTCAGACCCTGAAGAATCCTGCAGCCATGCCAAGGGATCAGGCCCAGTTTGAAATTGATGTTGAGGAATATGCTCTGTCCTTATAATAAGAAAGTAACCCCAGGACGGGAGTCAAGCTTCCTGGATTATGGGAGCTCTATTCCGCCTTAAGTTTAGCTCAATGAGTCTTACTCATACTGGTTCATCTTGCCCCTTTATCCCAAGATTCGCCAAGCCTGAAGCCAGTTGTTTCTTCCACCAGACCTTTTCCTCAGCCTTGGGTAACAAACTTTAGGGACAGGGAAGGGGGTGCCCTCTGGGCAGGCATGGAGAGGGAGGGGCCATCGCTGGGCTGGCTGGTCAGGAACCGAGTGGGGAGTCCAGTGTCTCCCAAGAAGCTCCCATCAGGACCCAGCAAGATGGCTGTGGCCACCAGCGTGTTGGACTCAGGGGACTTGGCTCTGCTCGAGGATCTCTCTGGTAAAATGCAAGTGATTCCCTCCGTCTCTAAAACCCTCCAGGATTCCCAAAACAGCCCCGACACCACCCTTCAAACATCCCTTCTTGCGTGGAAGTGAGTCTTCATGGCATCTCTACTGAACAGCGCCTTCTAGTGGAACTTTGTGTTCCTGCCATAACCTCTCGGGGGGGAAAGGGATCCCTAGGACCGCCAAGAATTGGGGGCTTTTATGCAGAGACTAAGTCCACTCTAGTCCTTAGAACTTCACTGTTAGCTGCTGAAAGGCACTAGCAGCAATGTGACATCGGGGGCCATGCCTGTCTGGGCCTCAGGGCATCATACCGCCGGGTACACACTAGATATCCCCGTAAGTGCTTTCTTAATGAATGAATGAAAAAACAAAGATAAGTAAGTTGTAGTGTCTGGACTTTAATGAAATCACTATGGGGACTGTTCTGTGTTACTTCAGGGCACTCCCATGACCAGGCGTTAAGTAATGTCCTTTTAATTAAACTCAACCTAACAGATGGCTGTGTATACAGTACAACTAGAATTCTGGAGTCAGACTGCCTGGGTTCAACTCCTGGCTCTGCCGCTCATCAGCTCTGTGACCTCGGGCATGTTACTTAATCTCTCTGTGCTTTCGTTCCCCTACCTGTAAAACAGAGATACCTCATAGTGTTGTCATAAGGGTTAAAATAATTAAAATTTGTAAAGCGCTTAAGAGACTGCTTTGAACATACTTTACGTTATGTCAGTATCTATTAAAGAAATAAGAGAAAACTTTCTCGACATCACAGTGATGTCCAGTAGTGAACTGGCTACCTAATGAGATACTGAGCTGCCCGTAATCAGAGGTATGTATTAACTTTCTTTTTTTAAAATTTTTTTCGATGTTTATTTTTTGAGAGAGTGTGTGTGTGTGAGTGGGGGGGGGGGAGGGGTAGAGAAAGAGGGAGACCCAGAATCTGAAGCAGGCTCCAGGCTCTGAGCTGTCAGCACAGAGCCCGACACAAGTCTCGAACTCACGGACTGCGAGATCATGACATGAGCCGAAGTTGAACGCTCAACCGACTGAGCCACCCGGGAGCCCCACACTTTCTAAGATAATTACTAATTATTCTCTATTGAATACTTAATATTATTTAGCATTAGGCTAGGCATTTTACACTTATTATCCTATTTTATCTTTACCTTAACCCTGTGAGGCAGGCGTTATTTATCACCATCTGACCCAGGAAACAGAGGCTTAGTTGTCCATTCTGAGTCATGCTCAGAATTCCAGGAACACCTGGGTGCCTGAGGTCACGCGAGGCATGGGAACCATGGGGAAAAGGCAGGTGAGTCGTGTGTGGGCTGGAGGGGAGAGCCTCCAGGGCCTGCCAGAGCCCAGGGCTCCATGATAAGGAACGCTTTGTGCTGGGGCTCCAAGGCAGAGTCAGGGCAGTTGGGGCGGGAAGGTGGAGGTGGCTTTTGCAACAGTCAATCAAGCAAGCAAACAAGCAGCCAACCAGCCTACCAAGCCAGAGACATGCTGTATTTGGCAATGAAGGGAAGGGAGGTGTTGGCAGGTGGCTCCGAAGGCCCCAGGTGCAAGGCTACGGTCTGTCATGGAGCCCAGTGCAGCAGGCTAGTGTCTTTGTTGAGAAAGAGCTGGAAAATCCTGAAGGAGGGAACATCAGGTAGATGGGATGGAAGACGCAGGTGGAGGGGTGCTCTCCTTGGAACAGAGGGGACAACCTCCCACTGCAGCTGCAGGATGGAGAAGGTGAATGGAGAGACATAGAGGAAAAGAGGAGAGCCAATGGGATTCTGGCTTGATCTTCACAATAAAAAAGGAGCTGAAGGCAGCATGTTAAGGGGATGAGGGAGTGAGTAAGGGGGCTTAAGGAAGGAAATCAAGGGAGGCAAGAGGTGTTATGAAGTTGCAGGGGCCCCTGCTGGGGAAGGAGGGCAGGAAGCCAGGCCGGGCCAGGGATGCACAGGAAACAACTGTTAGTGTGAGGGCAGAGAGACTTCTAGGCCACACGTGCTGCTGCTCAGCCTCCTGGTTTTCCCATGAGAACCCCAAGTTCTGGGGCTCTGGGAGCTGTCCTATCCACCTAAGAGTTATTCTTTCTCCCCGTCTGGCCTTTGAGAAATTCTCAGGGGCCAGGACGGCCATCTCCCAAGAGCACGGGGAGCCCTCCCCCTCGTCCCAAGGGGTGCCTTCGGATTCATCATTTGGAACATTTTCTCCCCATCTTGTATATCCCATTCCTTCTCCACATCGATTCTATGGAGAACATCAGTGACTGAAGAGGGACACAGCTATGAAGTCCCGGCTGCTTTCTTGACCCATGTCATACCTTGCTTCTAACGCCTTTCCCTCACTTTTCTCCTAGGTCTCTCCATGGGCATTGGATGGGCTCTGTGACTTCATTGCACCCATGGGAAAGCTGACCCTGTCAGGTTGCCTGAGCTGTTGTCTTGATATCAAGGCCAGAAGTGTCTGGTTGTGGTCCGGTCCTCCCCGCTCGGCTCCCCTGTGGGGCCACTGCCATCATTTCCCTGACTGTGGGGTTCCAGGTGGGCACAAGGCAGGGATGGCCAGCGCTTGAAAGGCGTGCCTCCCCGTGCCCAGGTCTGGCCCCGGTGGCAGAGACAACGACCTACCACACCCTGTTTCTCAACACATTGCTTCCGGCAGCATCACAAAACAATTGCAGTTGGAACCCCAGGTGAACCCTTTTTGTCACCCCCAACCGTAGGATGGGTTGTTCCAGCACCGTCTCTCCCCTATTGTCTGCGAAGCGGGATGGCCCCAGGTGAAACTGGGAGGCCGGGAGGTGTGTCCTTGGCTTCTAAGCCCCTGTCCCCGCAGCCCCCTCCAGAGGCTGCTGGGGGAGCAATGGTTCCAACCACAGCCAAGGCTCCACAACTGCCCTCGCCTCTCCGAGGCTCTCCCGGCTGCAAGGAGGTGAGCTCTATTCACCTGTGAATCCGCAGCCACGGGAATAAGGATCAGAATGGAGTGAGGCCCTGTATGTGTAAGACTTTTAAGTTACCATCATATCTCCAACGGAAGGTGGTCTTACCTGTAGTCACCAGAACCAACCTTCCCCGACATTTTAACAGGGGACTTTGGGAACACCACCTTTTAGTCTGATAGGAATAATTTTAATGGTGGGATTCTTCACTTGTATACACAGTTGGGGGCCAGCCAGGCTTGTGGCACTCTTCACGTCCTCCTCATGCTGCAGCAGGACTTATATTTGTCTGGCATTTAACGTCCATAAAGGGCCTGTCGCTTTTCTCTCGAGAGAGCTCCGTTGCTATTTTAAGTGGCTTTGGAGCCACTGCCCTGGGTAGGTTCCGTTACTTTCCTACCTGGTAGACACGGCAAATCCTTTTCTTTCTTCCCCTTTTCATCAAGGGCTCACGATGGGGGGTGGCTAGGTGGGCAGGGGTGACACGGTGGGTGAAAGCACAGTCCTGCCTAGAAATGCCCACATGGGGAGTGTAGCCCATCTCTGCCCCTAGGGCAGGGAGAACACGGCCAAGCCCCAGGGTTATTTTTAATCCCAAAGTTGCAGCGTTAAAGAACAAACAGCTCGGCCCTGGGAGGACCTGCCAAATGAGCGTGGGCCTGGAGGCTTCGAGTGTGGCTGCTTCCCACCCCGGCAGACCCTTCCAGAAACCAGAGCTGGGTCGCATGGCGTATTTTTACACACGCTGACTTGCTGTGCCTTTGGGCACCAACAGGTCCTGTGAGGACGTGTCTACTCATTTACCATGACCTTTAAAGCCAGTCCGGGCCTAACCTGAGCCTACCGTCGCCCGGAGCTGCCCGGCTCTTGTTGCCGGATGCTCCCAGTCTCTCCACCTGCTGCCCTCCTGCCCAGCCCAGCCCAGCCCCAGACTGCGGAGGGCAGCTTGAGAAGTATCCCTTTCTCTTCTTTTTTCCTTTTCCCCCTTCTTTCCTTCCTTTACTCCCCGTAACACCAACAATTCCTTGTAGAGGAATGAGAAAATTGAGATTAACCCCTTATAATTCTCCAGACCCTTCTACTGCGAGTGTGTGAAGATAAGCACTTGTTGATATTTGGTGGATATTTTTCTGACTTTTTTCTATGCATCTTTACACATAAGGCATTTATTTTTTTTCAAAATACGAATTCCACCCGAGGCCTGGCTTGAGGAAACCAGGAGGGCTCCTCATGCAGGAGGAATGCTAATGTCATCTCCCAGCGAAGGCTCCGGGCTCTGTGGAGGGGTTTGTGAGGACGTCATAGGGAAACAGCAGGTGCCTGGCCCTGTAGCCGTGAGTTCTGAGTTCGGTACCAGCGACTTTCTCTCCATCCTCATTTTTCCCAGCGGGAATCATTTTGCCTGTGTCAGGCTTTGTTTCAGGGGTCACCTGATCTGGACCCCCCTCCTCCACCACCCGCCCCACCCCCACCCCATATGCTGGTTAAGAAGACAGGCTCTAGAGTCACAATGCTCGGGTCTAGGTCCTTGCCCTGCCTCTAACTGCGTGAAGTTCGGCAAGTGGCTGCACTTCTTTGTGTCCTGTTTTCTCTTTGGTAAAACAGGAATGAAGATAGGATGCGGGCCCAGTGTGAGAATTCAGGGAGCAAGCACATAGTCGGTGCTCAATAAGCACGAGCTCTTATTCTGCCATTATTATTATTATTATTACTATTATTATTATTTCAACTCTTTAGAACCCCTCCTATGTTTTAGGAACTAGTTGAGCTTCCTGTTGAGCTTCCTGTATTGGGGGTAAATTAACTTACCTTTTTCATACTTCGCTCAGATTGGTGCTCCAGGCAGTTGGGGAAGGAGATGGGGAGTAATTTCAGGCACGTGAAAATCAGGGGATTTGATACATTTGTATTATGGAATCCCTGGAGCTCATTAACACACTGCAAAGATGTTAAAGCCATGTTGCTTGAACCGACACTCTCCCGCACACGCTACTCAGTTGCGGAAGTCAGGTCATGAACGCGTGGCGATTCACCGTGTTATTGGTGCTACTGTTGTGTATGTTTGAAAACTTCCATAATAAAAAGTTTATATATATATATATATATATATATATATATATCCATATTACTGTTTTACTTTCATACTTTCTCTACGTTGTTTTAATATACTTTTTTACAACGTTCAGGAATCAATAAAGCCACTAAAAAATGCCTCCCCCTTGAGACACGCTGGTGTTAACGAAGCCACTGCTGGTCTAGAGTAGGGTCTTCGCTCTGGGCTGGCCACACTCCATTGCACTGATGACGTCCAGAATTCCCAGCTGACAGGTGCTGGGACAAAGAGCAGACACACTCTAGCACCTGGCGCCAGTTGCTTTCCTTCCCGGTGTTGGCTTCCAGCCCCTATTGTGGGTCACACTTGTCCTATCTATGTCAATGCACAGCACTCGGTGTGCCCCATTAAAACTCTGAGAGCAGAAGAGGTGCAAATCAGGACATCCATCCAGAGCAATGCCGGGACTTTGCATCTCAAGGTTAGGGGTCCCTGATACCTGTCCCCTTCCTCTTCCAGGCCAGTCAGCAGGCTGCTCGCCTCTTTCTCTCTGATTTTGTCAACAACATGGATGTCACGTCCTTGTCCCTACATCGAATCAGTTCACCGTGTTTTTTGTGATGATCCAGAGACTTTGGGTAGTTTTGTTGCTACCACCATTGTTGTTAGAAATAGTTACAGCTTCTAATTATTGAGTGATTACTGGCTGCCAGATGCTATGCGTAGGTACCATTGCCTCACTCAACGCACACGACAGCAAATGAGGTAAATAGCGTTATCCCATTTTTCAGATGAAGAAAGTGGAGCTTAAAGCAGGTGAGTGACTCGTCCAGGGTCACAGAACTAATAAATGGAAATTTAAATTTCAGGCTGTCCTATTCCCAAGTTCATGGTCTTAACCCTATGCTAACTAGAGGCTTTTTTTTTTCCATACCCATAAAGAAGAGAGGGGTGTAAAAGAATGGCTAAGTTTCCCTAGGTCTAAAGTTGCGTTGTTGTTGTTGTTGTTGTTGTTATTGTGTGCGTGCATTCTAAACAGAGACTACCGTCATGTGGACACCCTGGCGCGCTGGGCTGTCGTCTTTTATAAACGGGCCCAACCGTGTGTGCGAGAGCGTGTGCGTCCAGATGCGGAGAGGAGGCAGTTCAGAGGTAGCAGGCTGTCCGGTGAGAGATCTCGACTCTGGCCTTCAGCACATGTGGGTTCACCCCAGCTCTGACACTCATCTATTCCCTTGAGCAACCCACCTACCCCCTCTGGGCCGCAGGGTCTTCATCTTCAAGACTGGGGGACAACAAAGCACAGGTCGCCAGCACATTGAGATCACGAGTGGAAAGTGCCCAGCCCTGTGCCTCACCAAAGCAGTTACTGGAAAACAAAAGTGCTCTCCGCATTATTCCCAGTGGCTGATGGGAGTTCCCAGCAGGACCAGGAAGGAGGGAACCTGTTGCTGGGGGACAGGGGAACAGCGGCCGGCTGGCATTGGGCCTGCACACACCCCTGAAGCTCAGCTTCTCTTGTGGAAAATGGCGGTCCTAGCTCCCCTGTGGCTCTGGGGCCTCCCCAGCCCCTTGTTGGTCCACTCAGCCCTCACCCGCCTCCCTTCACCTTCTCCACCCCCACCCCCGGTTCAGCCACGCAGAAGTTCCAGGCTAGTCCTCCCTGCTTTCCCTGCCCACAGCCACTGGCTGGGCTGCTGGTGGTCCGCACATCCCGAGGTGGCTTCCCGGCTGAGAAGTTGGGCCACCTGTCCTGTGACCCACGTTGCTTAGAAAACTAACACTTAACTTGATGTGTCCCTGACCCCCTCTCTGTGCCACGGACACACACGCAGACACACACGCATGGACACCACGAAGATATGCTGACACAGACACAGACATACAGAGATACAGACATACAGACATACAGACACAGAGACATGCAGATACACATACGGCATGTCTGGGAGTCATCAGCCTTAGAGACACACAGACACAGGCACACAGACACACGGACGATGGCACTGGCTGCCTCCCAACCCTTGGGCCCAGCCTTCTGCCCAGGGGCCCCCACTCCTGAGTTCTGCTTCTTTGGTCTAATAAGGGTAGGTGAGAAAGGGTCGTGAGATTCCACAGATGCTTCCCGGTGCCTCCTCCTAAGACTCTTCCAGTAGAATGTTCTCTGGGCAAGTATCCAGGGCTGGCAGCCCCTGGCTGAGTCATACGGATGAGGGTTTTGGGGGCCCCAAGTCGCACTTCTGGCCACGTCCAGATCCCAGCTTTTCAAAAACTCACAGGCAGCCTTCAGAATCAGTGAAGGTTCCCACAAAACTCCATTTGGTGTGGATTTAATCACAGGGTGTTTTTAAAGCTTCATCTGGAGGTAATTTGGAATTTAAATTACTAGGATAGAGGATATTTTTACCAGAAGAAGGGCTTGGAATAGTTATATCCTGTCAATTATCGATCAACCATTTCCAAAGGATTAAAAAAAGTAAGACCTGTTCTACCAAATACGTTAGAAAAATTTCCTTCAGGATTTGGTCATTGTTAGCGTAACTGATAAAAATTGTTCCACGACACTTGGGAATGCGTTCCATGACACATTTCACGAATTTTCTAAATTAAACGAAGTCGTGTTAAGACCCCACCTATGAGGACCTCAGAAAATTCAATCCCAGCCACTTTTCAGGGCCTTCACTCTCCTGTTATGTGGAACCCTGAGAACTTCAGGATTCCAGAAGCTCGAGGAAGGGCATCAGGTTCATTCTGGTCAATGCTGACTTTCTCAATGTCCAAGTCCTGGGGGACCAGCTAAACCCTGATGCTGCTCCCAGCATCCCCCCAAATCAAAGGCCATAGGGGTTGTTCGGTCCCTAACCATCTTCCTCCCCCATCTTAGTCACTAACCAAAACCCTGCCACCTCCAGGGTGCCCCATGGAGCCCAGCACTCAAGCGTCCTGCCAGCCCTCAATGACTTCTGAGGGCTGGCCCTTCCCCAACCTTCTGCATCTCTATGAATTAGTGTTAAGTCTCCAGACCCTTAGAAAATCTAAGAAAGGCCTCTAACTTGCTCCTGGAGCAAGAGAAGCCCAGCCCTACAAAACACCAGGGCCTCTGGAGAGGAAGAGGGGAAAATACCTCACATTCTTTTCCAGTGAGCCTGCAGAAGAAAAACAGACATGGTTAATTTCTCAATCACAGTAGCCCCTGCCTTAGTCAATAATTACCTGATTTACTTAGAAATCCATACTCTTTGGAGAGTAGATAGAGTTGTGGGCCAAAACAAACAAAAATAAAAACAAAAACAGAAGTCCTTCTTGGAATAAAGGTTAACAAATCTCTTGGCTTCTGTAATTTTCAGGGTCTCCAGAATATTCCTGTTTGGACAGAGATGGGCTCAAACCCACACAGAGACCATTTAGTAGCCTGGTTGTGTCATTGTTCCTCTTTGTGGAAAAGTTGTACCCCATGTGAGGACTGATGAGATTGAGGCAAATGGCACTCAAGTAGATGTGAGCTAGCCTCGGGGTACACCCAGGGCCACATCAGGGGACAGAGCTTATGGTTAAGAGAAATGGCTATGGAATCAAAGAGACCAGAGTCTGAGCTCTGGCTCCATGCCTTTTTAGCTGTATGACTTCAGGCAAGTTATTTCACCTTTCTGAGCCTCAATTTCCCCATTTCTGAAACAGAGATGGTAAAGTGCCTCACAGGATGGTGTGAAAGTCAAATGACAGACAGCCAAGATGGTGGCTCTCCTGTGAGGAATACCCTCTGCCCCAAACACACACCAATGATCCATGATACAGAGAGAGAAAGTGAAAATGACACAGCCGCATTCAAAAAACATTATTAACACCTCTGTGGGCAAGCCTTGAGATGTATTCTGAATACCTCATCCCACGGTCCCAAGTGGGATGGGGTCCCATTTGCCTGTGGTGGTGATTAGCTTTCTCTTCATTTTTGTTTTTTCCTTCCCAGACACCTCCTCTGTTCTTATTCCTTGAATCATTTCCTAAAATAAACAAGCTGCAGAGAGCCCCTTATCTCAGACTCTGCTTTGGGGCGGGGGGGTGGGGGGGGGTGGGGAGGGGGGGACGTCAGGTTAAGACAACTGGAAGGAGACAAAAAAAAATGAAGCAAAAAAAAGGGTGGTAAATAGAAAACATGATATGGCAGAAATGAGTTAAAATATATTAGTTGTTGTAGTAAATGTAAACAGATTACCCATCAAAAGACTATTAGGTTATACAAATGAACAAATTTATGTGGTATACCTAAAGCAAAACCACAGAGAAGATTGAAAATCAATGTTGGAAAAAGATATACCCATCCAGTGGAAGCCAGAAATATTGTTATGGGTTGAGTTGTGTGCCCCCAGATAATATGTTTAAGTCCTAACCGCCACTACCTCAGAATGTGACCTTATTTGGAGAGAGTCATTGCAGATGTAATTAGCAAAGATGAGGTCAGACTGGAGTAGGGTGGACCCTTAATCCAATGTGACTCGTGTCCTTATAACAAGGGAAGAGACACACAGACACATGGGAAGATAGCCACATGGCAGTGGAGGCAGAGACTGGAGTTACAGTGCCGGCCAAAGAATGCTGAGAACTACCAGAAGCTGGAAGAGACAAGGAAGGATTCTCGCTTACAGGATTTGGAGGGACCACAGCCCTCTCAACACCTTGATTTCCGACATTTTGTCCCCAGACCCGTGAGAGAGTTAATTTCTGCTGGTTTAAGCCACCCAGTTTGTGGAATTTGTTATGGCGGCTCCAGGAAACCAATATACGTGTCTAGCAATATTTATATGAGACCAAATAAAATGTAAGAGCAAAGCATTACTAGGAATATACAAAGATAATACATAATTATAAAAGCTACATCCCATTAGGAATATATAACAAGTGTGAATTTGTATGCACTTAACATGAGTAAATTACAAAGAGAAGTTGATTAATTCATATTTATAGTAAAATATTTTTGATATACTTTTATCAGGACTTGATAGATCAAGCAACCAAAAAAGATGTAAGATATGAAGAGCCAATTTAGTAAACTTGATCCAGTATAAATGTATGGAAGCCTTCATTTGAATAGAGAACACATACCCTTTTCAAGCAAGTTGACTATTTTAGCAAAGGAAGACTCAACAAATTTTAAATAATTTATAGTGTACAAATTATAATTTCTATCCACAATGCTAGTAAGTTAGAAACAACATACCCCTAAATGTATTTTGGATTAAAGAGAAAGTCTTAATAAAAGTTATGAAATACTTAGACATGGAAGGACTAAATAACAAGACTTGTGAGGTACAGATAAAACAGCACCTAGAGGTAAATGTATAGCCTTAAAACACCTTACTGGAAAAACAAGAATGAAAATAAATAAATTAACATTTCAATGTAAGATGCTGGAAAAAGAAAATAAACAAGATACTGCATTTAAGATTCTTTGCATGATGTATGCCACACAAATAAGTACTCAATAGAAGGTACTTGACAAAGAGAAATTGTACTTGTTATTATTGTACCCATAACCTTCCAATTAAAAGAGCTTTTCTTTCCAGGATTATGTAAAAATTCTGTAAGCAATATGGGCTATTGTGATTTATAATAAGAAACATATATTTGGTCTTCATGCCTGTTCCTGGCACAGAGCTCCTAAAACCCTTGGGATTTCCTGTGATGAGAGCCAGAAAGGTGTCTTTTGTTATGCTAATGAGAGACTTTTGGAAAGTCTCTAGATATTCTAAGGATGGGGGATGGTTGCCTGGGTAACCAAGCCTGTGATTGGAGAGTTAGAACTTTCAGTCCCACCACTGACCTTGGGAGGAAAGAGAGGCTGGAGATTGAGTTCAATCGCCCCAATTGCCAATGATTTAATGAACCATGCCTGTGTACTGACGTTTCCATAAAAACCCAAAAGGATGGAGTTCTGAGAGCTTCAGGGTTGATGAACACATGGAGATTTAGAACAGTGGCATACTCAGACAGCACAGAAGCTGATCTTCCTACCCTGTACCTTGTCCTGTGTATTTCTTCCATCTGGCTGTTTCTGAATTATATTCTTAAAAAAAATTTTTTTTAATGTTTTGTTTATTTTTGAGAGAGAGTGTGAGCAGGGAAGGGACAGAGAGAGAAGGGGACAGAAGATCTGAAGCACGCTATGCACCGAGAGCAGCAAGCCTGATGTGGGGCTCGAACTCACAAACTGCAAGATCATGACTTGAGCCAAAGTCGGGATACTCAGCCTACTGAGCCACAGAGGTGCCCCTGAATTGTATTCTTGTTATAATAAATTGGGAACCTAGTAAGTGAAATGTTCCTCTGAGTTCTGTGAGCCACTCTAGCAAATTAAATGCACCCAAAGAGGGGGTCATGGGAACCTCTGAGCTATAGCCAGTCAGAGGCACAGGTGATAATCTGGATTTGCAATTGGTGTCTGAAGTCGAGGAGGGGCCAGTCTTGTAGGACTGAACCCCTACCTCACTTGTGGCGTCTGATGCTATCTCCCAGTAGATGGAGTCAGCATTGAGTTGAATTGTAGGACACCCGGCTGGTGTCACAGAATTGGTTGGGGGAGGGGGGAGCCCACATCCAAGTTGTTGTCAGAATCTTAAAACTATGGCATGCCAAGCAGAGATATTTCTGTGCCTGAAGTATCACTTTTTCCAAAAGTACTGTTGATATACCACTTCCCTAAAATCATCCTTCAGAAAAGAGCGAGTGGCCTTAGGTAAGCTCTCAGTTACAGGGTTTTCTCTTAATGATTGTATTTTTGAATAACAAAATACTATCTGGAGAATATATACGAAGTCCTCAAAGGAACTCAGTCAATGTTATTTTTAGATTGGTACGGATTCACCGACAGAATTTGGTTAAAGAGGAAGCAAAGAAATGAATAGAAAAGTACTAATTTCCCCTGGGGCAAGGACTTCACAGATTCGAGCACCGGGTATCCGTGCAAACTTTTTAAAGATCATTGATCACAATGGGACTGTGAGTGGTTTTGTTATAGAGATCGTATATATACTCGTACTGGAAGCTTAGAAAGTTTGTTTTACACTGGGTTGTGTAAGTGGGTACTCATGACTCAGAGTAAATTTCCAGTGACAAGAAACATGAATTCACAAAGTGCTTTCTCTTTTTTTGTTTAATGCTTATTTACTTTTGAGAGAGGAAGAGTGGGAGAAAGGGGGCTCTGTGCTGACAGCAGAGAGCCCGATGTGCGGCTCGAACTCATGACCCGTGAGAACCAAGAGTTGGACACCCAACCGACTAAGCCACTCAGGTGCCCCCAAAGTGCCTGATTGCAAACAATGTAGCGAGTAAAGGTGATGGGTTCTTGGAAACTGTGGTAAGGACTCAGAAAGTAGCTCTAGTGTTGAAGACATGATGCTGAAGATGAGCCTGCAGAGTTAAAACAAAACTGTTTCATGAAATCCAAGAGAGGAAAAAAGCAATCTGTTATTTTATGTGACCTGGGGTTTTAAAATTTGTTGTACATAAGTTAAACATCATCAGTAGTACTTGACTTATCCATCTGTAGTCTTAAGTCTGTATATTCAAGTTGGCCCCCAAGTTCTTGTTCAGTCTTTCATTTAGAAAAAGAAAAAACAATGAAGCCTAGTATTCAGGGTTGACTTCTCTTTTACTCAGGCATATGGATTAATCTGGAAAAGGTAAGAGGGTGAAGAAGGTCCTTGACCTTCCTGGACAGACAAGCCAGCTCACCCGTGCAGAAACTAACAGACTACACAGCGTCTTTGGATGGGCCTGCTCTTAGGTCCCAGGAGCCTGAGTGCATTAGGGCCATGAAGCAGTTTAGGACCCATTGCCTTCACTGACCAGTGAGCAGTTAATTACCTCCTTCTTTCCAAGAAGTGTTTCTAAGGTCTACAGACTGAATGTGTCCCCTCCCCCATCTCCATTCAGTCGGTGAAGCCCTACCCCCCAGTGTGATGGTAGGGGGTGGGGGTCTTCAGGAGGTAATTTGGTTTAGGTGATGTCATGAGGGTGAGCTTTGCCATGATGAGGTCAGTGCCCTTAGAAGAAGAGGAAGAAGGACGCCTGGGTGGCTCAGTCGGTTGAGCGTCCGACATCAGCTCAGGTCACGATCTCATGGTTCATGAGTTCGAACCTCACATTGGGCTCTGTGCTAATAGCTCAGAGCCCGGAGCCTGCTTCGGATTCTGTGTCTCCCTCTCTGTCTGCCCCTCCCCCACTTCCACTCTGTCTCTCTCAAAAATAAATAAACATTAAGAAAAATTAAAGAAAAAAAAAACCAAAAAAACATTATAAAAAAGAAGAGGAAGAGACCAGAGCCCTTCTCTTTCTGCCATGTGAGGCTACAATGAAAATGTGGCAATCCGCAGGAAGAGAGCTGTCACAAGGAAGCAGACCTGGCAGCACCTTGATCTTGGATTTCTGAGCCTTCGGAACTGGGAGAAATAAATGACTATTGTTGAAGCCACCTAGGTTATGGCAGTTTGTAATAGCAGCCCAGCCCATGCACAGGATGCCAGGCAGCTCTCAGGCACTGGTTCTTGGGAGGGGCTGGCCTGTCATCAGAGTGAAGTCAGCCCCTGTGTGACATCTTGTCTTTGCCATTTATCTCCCCACACCTTTTGGGGTAGGCAGTGTATGTTCTGCTGCCCCCTTTAGATGAGCAGGGAAACGACACAGCCCCAAGTTATGGCAGGAAACGAGATCTTGCTCACCGATGAGGGAGGGAAACTAACGGGAGGGGATGCATGGTTCTCCGGGCCTCACTGCCCCCTCTCTCCGTAAACCTGCTTCTCTGTCGGGTAAAGGAACGAAATTCGGCACAATCCACCCTCCTGCCTGATACGCAACAGCAACTGCACCCTTTCGGCAGCCAGGTCACCAACCTCACTGCACAGAGCATCCATCCACACCACACATATTCCTTGAGCGCCCACTACAAACTAGGTGCTATGCTTGCTGCCAGGGATGCCCTGAAGAACGAGACAGACGCAAGTCGTTGCTGAAAGCCAGGATTGAGCCTGCCCTTGTCGCCGGACCCACTTTGCTGTGCAGAATGGGCCGGGTATGCAGTGAAGAATGAAATGAACTTTCCTGTCTGGCTTCCCCTGCAGAGCAGGAACAGCACTGATTTCCTCTGTCAGCGGCTTCGGAAGACAAAGCTTAGCAGGGCAGAGAACCATCCCTAAAACCATGGGTTGGAAAGGTGCACAGTGCCACCGGGAGCATGTGATTTCCCTCCCTCCTCCCTCTCCATTCAGGCACCAAGGAGGCAAGGAGTGAGGGACCCCAAATGTCACTCTCCTTTACGGCCTGTGAGGAAGTCGGTCATCTGCAAAGGGCCCCTTGAGGGCCCCCAGGACCAGTCTTCCCACTCCCTACCCGCTTCCGGCAGCCAGCTCTGAACTGTATCCGAAGCAGCCACGTGTAACTGAACCGAGGTAGTATAAAATATCCAAGTTGTTTCCAATTAGTTGGTTTTTTTAAGCCGTCCTACAGTGGAGGCCAGTTTTTTAAAGGGCAGCTTTGCGCATTAGGTAATCATCACTTTCAGCCTCGGAGCTGAATGCCCAGAGCGCGTTCTCTTTGGCCCCGGCAGGGGAAGTCAGAAGCCTCTATGCCAGGGTGACCCAGAACCATTATCCTCTCCTGTTAATTTTGCTGATAACAGTTGTGCAGCAGCATCAGGGGCTAACTCCACGTGAGAGCCGACTCTTCTTTTATGATGTGTCCTAAAAAAGAGACTTTATAAACCCCGGCGAATGCAAAGCAAGCGCTTCCGGTGAAATGCCTGTCCTGTTGGCAGCTCGGTCTCCAAGAGCAGTACCCCACATGCACGTGCGTGCAGACGCTCGACAAGGGTGATGACCTCGGTCGGTTGGTTGGTTTCTGGGAGGGGGAAGGCTGCCTCGGCTGAGTTCTTCAGCGATCATTAGGGTATCAGTGAGGCCCGTTAAAAAAAAAATGCCCTGACGAGCAGGAGTGAACCATCATGGTTAAAACTTTAGCCTACACGTTTGCATAGCATAATGTAGAAAATGTCACATCACTAGGTTGGGCTGCTGAAACTCATGTGACATTGTGTGGGTCCACTACACTAAATAAACAGTATGTTGTAAAGGAAAGACAAAAAATAAACACCCACCCCCCCCCCAAACCTGTTTGTATTAATAAGGAAATCACATAACAAAACCCCCTTCTCTCAATGTGGAACTCAGGTTCACCCAGGTGGAAGTCTTCTGAGTTGCCACAAACCCTGGGTGTGTTTCTGGAAGCTGTAGATGAACAGCCACCCACAAGAAGGTCAGAAAAGCCAAGCAGGATGAAGTTTTCGATACTAGAACAATGCCTTCATGCTCCAGATCACCTCCACGCCTCCGCTCAAGCTGTTCCCGTCTTCTGGGACACTGCACTTGTCCTCTTCCCACTTGGCTAACACCCAGTTGTTCTCAAGGGCTACTCGTGCCCCACAACGTAATCTTGGGATCCGTGTTGGAAAGGATTCATGTCACCGGGTTCTAGGGTTTACTCCCTTCTAAAACTTCGAGCCAGAGTTTGAACACCATTGGTGATGGGGGACTCACTGCCTCCCTGGGATAACCCACTTTAGCTCCATATAGCTTTATTTTTATTAATAATTATGCGATTTATCGAGGGCCTGCTTACTCCTGACAACTGTCACATCATGCAATTCTCACAACGACCCTAGGAGGGGAATGTTTTTATTATCTTCTTACCCCATTTTACAAAAGAGGAGATCAAGTATGAGGGAGACTTTCTGTTTCTCTTTAGGAATTCGGTATAGGCAGCCCTGAGCTCATGCCAACGGCTGGGCACACCCTCCGATGGACTGATTGGCGGTGGAGAGAATAACAGACCAATAGTCAGGAGGCCCGGGTGCTGGTTCCAGCTCTGCCACTTACCAGACCAGTCCTGTCCCCACTCTCTGGCCTGTCTCCCTGTGTGAAGCAGATGGTGTGTGCAATGACCACCTTGTGATTCTGGCCAGCTAAGTGCCAGAGCTCTACCAGGCCACAGGAGTGATGGGGAAGGCCGGGAAGAGGAAGTCCATTACTCAGCCCCGAGGCACCCACCCAGCAAGCAGCGAAGGTCCCCCAGAATGCTGTAGGACAGGAGCTAGAAATGACCCGTGGGGCATAACTTCTGTAGGCATTCCTGGTCTCTTCATCCCTGATGTTCCCGAGTCTGGCAGTAAGCAGAAATTCTGCACCATTCCTAGTCTTCCAGCCTCTAACCTTTCAGGACCTCTCTCAATGTTTATAGCAAAGGGTTTCACCCAACATTGTTGAGAATCTCCAGAGATTTCCCTGGGAAACTGGCTAGCTCACCAAGGAAGTTAGGAACCTGGTCTGGGTTCAGCCTTCACCACTGTCTTGGGCAATTTTTTATTCATTTGTCTCACACGCATTTTGTGTGTGTGTGTGTGTGTGTGTGTGTGTGTGGCACTGGGGGGCGGTGGGGCCATGTCCTGGGCACTGTGCTGGACATCATTTCCAATGATGAACAAACTGGACACAGTTTTTGTCCATAGGGGACTACCGTCTTGCTGAAGAGGGGGTGATTAAGCAGATAATCATACAAAACTCTGATTAAAAATTGTGATAAGTGCCATAAAGAAAAAGTGCACACAGAGTGCTAACAGGGAAAACTAACTTTAATGTGAGGGTGACTTTCAATCAGGGAGGGCTTCCCGGAGGAAGTGGCATTTAAACTAAGACCTGAGGGGAGCCTGGGTGGCTCAGTCGGTTAAACGTCCGACTTCAGCTCAGGTCACAATCTCGCGGTCCATGGGTTCGAGCCCCGCGTCGGGCTCTGGGCTGACAGCTCCGAGCCTGGAGCCTGCTTCCGATTCTGTGTCTCCCTCTCTCTCTGCCCCTCCCCCGTTCATGCTCTGTCTCTGTCTCAAAAATAAATGAAACGTTAAAAAAAAAAAAATTAAACTAAGACCTGAGACATTCAGGAAAGGGGACTAGGAGACCCTGCTCCAAGCAGGGGTAACGTTCGGCCTGATTTTTATATGCTGCGTTTGGTAGGGTAGGGATCAGCTTCTCGGCCCCAGCTCTGGCTCCCTCTGAAACTTGGTGTGTGTCACCTACCTTCTCTGGGTCCCAGGGTTTTGTTCTTTGTTTTGTTTTTCCTCCATCTGTAAAATGGAGATCTGCTACTTCATGCAAACGTCATGATGCTCGAATGAAAGCAATGGCTAAGGTATCACCCTGAAAAGTCTAATTCCACACAAATAAATGTAAGGGATCTTACTGTGGGCCCTTCCCCTTGGGTTCATCGCATCTGTGAAAAGTGGGATTGTCTGCGGGAGAACTTCACTTGACATTTAGAAAAATGACAGTCAACTGGGTTTTCCTTTTGTGGATCCCCCACTTTATGCACAATATACCCGGATTATGTACTGGCGTATGAAGGGGGGTGCACAGGGGTTGAAGACCTGGTCCCAGGCGACCTTGACAGGGAAAAGCCAACAGACGTGTGATGGAGGAAAGGGGCTTATTCAACAACCCGCACCGACAGCCCTTCTCCCTCCTTTTCCAGATGCGCCTCAAAACGCTTTGCCAAGAATTCTAATGGGAAACAGACTGTCTCGCTCCGTCCTTCACCTGCAGATTTCTGAGCAGAGATATTGCGGCCGCTTCGGCTAAGAGTCCAAGCGTGCTTTGTTTTCAATCCTCCCCTTGTAGGAATCGGGCCTTTGAGAATCGGAGAAAGCATTTCAGATTTTTCCTTCCTTTCTTCTTCAGCCAAAAAGCACAGGCTCAAAATATGAAAGAGAGAAAACCCAGGACATTTGGTGGAATCGCTGGGGCTAATCACCTACCGGAAACCCTGGTAGTTAATTAGCAAAACGCTTACGTTGAAAGAAAACAGAGGGATCCCAGTTTGCCTAGATGGCCGTTTATTCTGTCCTGTGAATGCCCATGTTTGCAGTCCCCCCCTCCCCCCACACACTCACAGACACAGCGTGGGTCAGTGAATCTATTGTGAAGTAAAGAAAAAGGCAAGACCTTAGCCAGAAAAATGCAAAGGTGGGGTTTGTCCTTTTAACCTGGAACAGAGGTTATAAAAGACATTTGCTAACTCCTACCATCTTGGATCGGGAATCTTCATAACTGCTTAGGATTCTAAAACAAACGTGGTCTCCGCTCCTGCCTTTTTGGCCTGAAATCCAAGCCTGCCTCTTCTCCACAGCCGGCCCTGCTCTCCCTGGGGCCTGTTTCTCCCTGTCTTGTTTGTTTGCTCTGCTTCCCACAGCCTTGGCCTGCTCCAGCCTGCAGAGCAAGCAAGGGGGCTCTCCGAGGCACTTCCTCCAAGAAGCCAGCACAGACCTTGGCTCCCTCCTTCTGGGTCTGCCTGTTAACTCTGGAACCATCATTCTTTTTTTATTTCCCATGTCATCCTGTCTCTTAAAAAAATAAAATCCTTACTTTGTAAAAGCTTCCATTCTCATGGGCAATCAGGATAGTGGTTTGCTAGAAAAAAAATGATTTGAGCTGCAATCAGTCTAAGTGATGGGAAAACCCAGTTCTTTACTTCCTGTTGGCTCTGGCCTCCCAAAATTCACTCCCAAGCACCCCACTCCTGTCTATGACAGCGATGTGCTCTTTGAACCGAGTTTCATCCACAGCCAGGTTTGCCAAGACAAATCTTCACCTGGGAGGAACTTCCCTCAAAGCCTGTACTAATAGTGTGCCATCCATCAAATGAATGCTCTAAGGAGAAAAACTATCGGGAAAACCATTTCTACGCTAAAGGTACACACACACACACAAAGCCACAAGCAAAACTGAGTTTTTCATGTGTTTTCAAAAGTACGGACCCAAACATCACAACAAAGATAAAACTGCTTGCTTAAAAAAAAGGAAGGGGGAAGGGAACATTCCAGAATATGTATGGTTTTGAGGGTGAGAAGGAGCTTTCCGGCAAGGCGACCTGCCACCCTGTGGGAGCCTGAGCAACCCACTGAGTATCCAAGAGCCTCAGTGGTCTTATCTGAAGATCGCAACAAGGCTCGTCCCCTCCAAGGGTTCTTATGAGGACTCAATGGGACGATGCTTGTGAAAGTTCCAGTGCGGTACTGGTTTTGTAAGTGTTCCTCAGCCTCTTGTTGGTTACTGTTCTGCATTGTCTAAATTTTCCATGATGTGCATTTTACCCCGAGCATGGGAAAAAATAAGTTTAAAATAATAACAACAAAAATATGATCCATGTTATAGGAACATTTCAAACAAGGCAATGTTACCCAGATTAGATGCCATATCTGGGGTGGGAAAAACTTCCAAAGGCATCCTAAAGCTTTAGTAATAGCTGGCCTAAAAATCATTTTGTCCTGCCAATAACTCAGCCTCAGACTCAATCTGCCATGTTAGAGAGAAGGTTCCATTTCTTGACCGTGGCTACTCTAGGCAGCACACTTGAAGGATGCTGTTGCCTCCCACAGTGACAGGAGGAGCTTTACTGTTTGCTTTGAAAGATGCCCCAGCAGGCCTAATCTGTCTGAGAAAAGAGGGTGCCCCCCACATCCTCTGAACCAGAATGGCAAAGATCCTCTCATTAAACTGTTTCATTAGCATCCTTTTGTAACCCATTAAGTCCTTAACAACGGCTTTGAGGAGTCCCACCTGGTTTCCATCAAGATTTCAACTGTAAGCCAGCACAAACATGTGTGATAAGTTGATGCTAAAATACCATGACATACTCCTTGGATTTACTAGCATTTAATAAATGAAGGAGAAAGCTTTGCCTTTTATAGCCCTGAGCCTCCCGGGCCCAAAGCAGACATAGAAGTTACCTCCTGCTAAGCATTCATTACCCACTGCTTCCAGATCCAGAGACTAAGCACCTCAGGCCACTGTGCTATTGAGGACAGGAGGACCTCTCTCTTTGGGAGTGGCAGGTCCAGTGTTCTCAGCCCTGACTGTAGCTCAGCATCAACTGGGGGTGTTTTGAAAAAGTGCCCAGGCCCAGGCCCTGGCCCCAGAGATTCAGATTTAGTTGGTCTGGGGGCACCCAGGGAGCCATAATATTTAACAGCTCCCCAAAGGCCTGTCATGTGTAGACAAGATTGAGATGTCCTCGAAATGATTCGGACCAGGAGCGGTGTATTGTAGTGGGAAGAATATGGACTTTGGAGGGAGGGAGCAATAGATTTGAATTCACCATTTGAAAAGGATTGTTATCTTAGTTTCTTAAATCCTTTGAGCATCCGTTTCTTCCTTTCCAAAGTAGGGTTAATAATATCGATCTCATAAGGCTGATGTCAGGATCAAGTAAAATAATACACTTAAACTTCAGAGTACTGGGTCTTAGGGCAGGTGATCACGAGGTATTAAGTATTGTTATTAATGAGCTAAATGTGAACAGCTATTTCCTTACATTCCAGTTTCTTCAGGAGAATGTAGTAATTCAGCCGTCATCTTGTGAGGCTAACAAAGCCTTTTTCCTTCCATCAAAGTGCCTATCATAAGAGAGGCAAGCTTAACATTGTGTCAGAAATTCTAGCCAATGTAATAGTGCAAGCAGAAGAAATGTAGAGACTGCAAAAGAAAATATTTGCAGATGGCATAAATGTCTACGTAGAAAATCCCAAACACTGGTAAAGAATACAGTTAGAACTAGTAGGTTTAGCAGGGTTGGAGGACACAAGGTCAATAGACAAAACGAGTTGTATTTCTATAGGCTAGCGAATGAACCACTGAAAATTTAAATTAAAAAAAAAAAAAAAAAAAAGAAACAGTATCACTTATAGCACCAAAGCAACGAAATCCATGAAATACTTAGGTGTAAATTTTACAAAATATAGGCAGGATTTGTATGCTGAAAACTACAAACCACTAATGAAAGAAACCAAAGAAAACCTAAATGAGGGAAGTTATATGCAGGCTGGAGGACTAACTATCTTTAAGATAGCAATTGTCCCCAAATTGACTGATAGATTTCATGTAACCCTAATTAAAATCCCAGAAGACTTTTTGTAGAAATCAACAAACCGATTCTAAAATGTGTATGGCAAGCCCCAGGATCTAGAATAGTCAAAACAACTGAAAAAGAAAAATGAAGTTAGAGAATTCATACTATCTTCTTTCAGAACTTACCATGGAACTAGAATAATCAAGATCAAGTACTATTGGCAAATAGAACAAAGAAAAGAGTCTAGAAAGAGCCCCAAATGCATATGGTCAACTGATTTTTGATAAAGTTACCAAAGCAATTCATGGACAAAGAACGCTTTTTTTTTTATAAATACATTGTGCTGAAACAATTGGATATCCATTTAGAAAAAAGAAAAGAAACTCAATCCTTGATCCATATTCCATACCTTACACAAAAATTAACTCAAAATGCATCAAAGACTTAAATGTCAAACCTACTACTATAAAATTTGTAGCAGAAAATACAGAGAAAAGTCTTTGTAACATGGAGTTAGACAAAAATTTCTTAGATATGGCACCAAAAGCACAATCCATAAAAGAAAATGGATAAATCAGACTTCATCAAAATAAAAATTTCTGCTCTGCAAAACAAAACAAAACAAAACAAAACACTGCTAAGAAAATAAAAAGATAAGCCACAGTCTAGGAGAACATTATTGCAAAACACATCTGACAAAGGACTGGTTGTATTCAGAATACATAAAGGACTCTCAAAACTCAATAAGAAAACAAACAACCCATTTAAAAATATGCAAAAGATCTGAACAGGCAGCTCACCCAAGAGCATATAAGAAGACAAATAAACATATGTAAACATGCTCAGCATTGTTAGTTTTTAGGGAAATTCACATTAAAACTGCACACCTGTAAGAATGACTAAAATTTTGGGGCGCCTGGATGGCTCAGTCGGTTAAGCCTCTGACTTCAGCTCGGGTCGTGATCTCGCGGTTCGTGAGTTCGAGCCCCACATTGGCTCTGGCTCATAGCTCAGACCCTGGAGCCTGCTTCGGATTCTGTGTCTCTCTCTCTCTGCCCCTCCCCCACTTGTGCTCTGTCTCTCTGTCTCTCAAACGTGAATAAATGTAAAAAAAAAAAAAAAGAACGACTAAAATTTTTTTGTAAATTGACCATAGCAGGTCCTAGTGAGGCCAAGAAGCAGCTACAATCCCATATATCACTGGTGGGGATGCAAAAACGGAGTAAACACTTTGGAAAACAATTTGGTGGCTTCTTATAAAGTTGCAGAAGCGCTTATCCTTTGCCCCAGCAATCCCACCTTTAGGTGTTTATCCAAGAGAAATGGAAACTTACTTTCACATGAAAACCTGTACTGAGAAAAATCTCAAGTTCTTTTGCTTTGGGCTGTGATTCTTTTTTTCTGCTGACCATACCCAATTCATAGAGCATTTTAAAAGTCAACATGTGGGGCGCCTGGGTGGCGCAGTCGGTTAAGCGTCCGACTTCAGCCAGGTCACGATCTCGCGGTCCGGGAGTTCGAGCCCCGCGTCGGGCTCTGGGCTGATGGCTCGGAGCCTGGAGCCTATTTCCGATTCTGTGTCTCCCTCTCTCTCTGCCCCTCCCCCGTTCATGCTCTGTCTATCTCTGTCCCAAAAATAAATAAAAAACGTTGAAAAAAAAATTAAAAAAAAAAAAGTCAACATGTAGCTTAGTGGACAAAAGTCCTTCAAAAGAGGCCCATGGGGGACAAATTATAAAATGGGTTCTTGGTGGTGAAAAATTTGCGAATGTCCAGACTTAGCCACACATGTGAGGGAGATGAACGAATGTGATCTTTTGGGAGGGTCTGAAAACGCAAATAAGCTTTTAGTTGCCCAGGATAGCTTAGCGTCATTCCCTGAGTAAAGGCAGGGAACACTTCCCACCCCCACCCCAGATGTCCTCAGATCTGTGGGAACTCCAGATCAGACCTGTGTGTAAGCTGGAGACTGGCAAAAACACAATCCCCTGGGTTCTGGTACCCCGGGGATATCAGCCCCCTGCCTAGAGCACCTTCTCTCTCTGCATGGGAGATGCCTAAGGAAAAGAAGTACATTTCCAGGGCCAAACTTGAACTCCTTTGTTGACAACCAATCCATCATAACAAGTAAGTTTAGGGTTTTGCACGGACCAACACTAGGAACAGTGACAGGGAGCCCTGGCCGAGGTGGGAAAATGTGGGAGATTCTAACAGCAACATTAGACCCACCGGTACTCGGGCCAGCCAACGTGCCCTCCCCTGCTCAGCTTGCACACAGCTCAGAGGAGCTTAACAGGATTAGGAGTAAATACCTTGTTGTTATTTTTAACATAGCTCAACTCTCTAGTAAGTCTCTCTATTGTCCCTGCCAGTAACCTTCATAAAGGGAGGCATCCACCCTTAGAGACGAAACAGGCAAGACCGGGCCAATGATTTGTCTGAGATCTCACCCAGTGGCCCAGGGAGTTCAGTACCTAAAAAAGAGACTCGTCATCTTCAACATTTGTGCCTTTTATGGCATGGTAGAAGGTTTATGGGCTTCGAAGCCCGAGAGGGCTGGATTTGAATAATGATTCTGCTACTTAGGAGCCTTGTCTTTGAATCCCAGTTTTCTTTTTTTTCCTATAATTAAAAAAAATGTTTATTTTTCAGAGAGAGAGAGAGAGAGAGAGAGAGAGAGAGAGAGAGAGACAGAGCATGAGCAGGGGAGGAGCAGAGAGGGAGACACAGAATCCAAAACAGGCTCCAGCTTCTGAACTGTCAGCACAGAGTCCAACATGGGACTCAAACTCATGAACTGTGAGTGAGATCATGACCTGAGCCAAAGTCGGACACTTAACCAACTGAGCCACCCAGGCACCCCTGAATCTCAGTTTTCTTTAAAATGAGAATATTCCTTCCCTCACAAAACTACTATAGAGACTGATTAGAGATAATGAATGGAGAGTCCTTGACATGGGATTTATCACTTAATAGATGCTCAATAAATTTTAGACACACACACACACACACACACACACACACACCCATACATATATTTACAATTTAATTAATAAATAATTAGCAGAAAAACAAGATGTATACTTTCCCTTTGGAATGCTTCTGGGATTGGCTTGTACCTTTTAATTGCTGTCAGCCGAAATTTGCTAGTAGCAACCATAGGAATGAGTCGTGACATGCTTGTCATCGAGGGACTGTGCAAACTTAGCCAGTCTGAGTAGATCACGGAACCGAGCGCCATGAGAGGCTGGTGTGTCTAATTGGTGCCTTGTGGAAGATTGTCACTAGACGTTACACACCCATCTGTCAAAAGTGTCTGGCTGACTTTCAAATTTCCAGTGATATGTAATTCAATTACAGAGAAAATGAATCCATGAGTTTAACCAAATAGGAAATGCACATAAAATGTGGCATATTAACTGTCTTTATTAAGTATACTCAGGATGTCCATTCGTGGGAAGAGACTTCATACATCGACACTTCTTTTACAGTGTTTGCCTCAACTGGGAGGAAACTAGATCCTGAATGCGAAGATTGATTCTAGATGGTGATATTAAAAAGGAAGATGGTGTGTGATTGCATTGATAAATATGTACACTGTTATTAGTTTTTAAAAATGGTATGATTTGGTTTGACAGTTCTTTTTTTCTAAAAATCTATATGAAATTGATGATGCATCTAATAACTGATGGCATCTTATAACATTAAATATGATAATACTAAGCCACCTCTCCCAGTCCTAGTTGGTACCACACATGCTCTTATTTTCTGTGACAGAGGCTGATAAGGCTGATTCAAAATTAGCAGTGGAAGGCCAAATATATGGCCAATGAACACATCTAATGTCATTAACAATCAGGAAAACACAGAGATCACTATGAGATACCATTTTATAGCCACTAATTTGGGCAAAAAAAAGTCTTGGGTGGCTCAGTTGGTTAAGTGTCTGACATCAGCTCGGGTCATGATCTCAAGGTTTGTGAATTTAAGCCCCACATTGGGCCATCTGCTGTCAGCACAGAGTCTGCTTGGGATCCTCTCTCTCCCTCTCTCTCTGCCCCTCTCCTGCTCAAGCTCTCTCTCTCAAAAATAAATAGACATTAAAAAAAATTAAAAAAATATAAATGTCAGACAATACCAAGTGGTGGAATGTGGATTCACAAGATTTCATATACATTCCTTATGCTTTAGAATACAGTTTGGCATTTTCTTATCAAGTTGAACATGCACATGTGCTATGACCCAGCAATTGCATTCCTGGTGCCAGAGTGTCTTGTGTACGGACATCAAGAATCACACACAAGAAAGCCGCTAGTTTAGCTTGCAACTCAAACAATCACACGGATGGCTTTTCTCTACATCATCGTATTTCACCATGCAGAAGGGCTTTACATGTGCTTCTTATCTTGTGACACAGAATATTAGAGACCTACACTCAGGGATTAAGGTTTAACAGAATTCATCATTTCTACTGTTTCATCAAGATATAGTCTTTAGTGAAACTGCCAAATTTTTCTGAGAATGTATGATAAGGAGAAAGACAGTGACTACCTAGTCCAGTTGAGTGTCACTGCCTTGATGTGTGCTAAGTTCCCTGCAGTTTTACCCATATCTGCTCCTGCACCATCAGTGCAAATGTAAATAAAGTGCAAATGTCAATAAAGGCAAATAACGTCTTAGGGTTATTATGAAAATAGTTTTGACCTTGCAGATTTCCTGAAAGGATCTTAGGCACCTACAGGGGCAGACCACCCCCTAAGAATGCTGCTGCATGGTCTTCCACTATATGAACATACCACAATTCATTTATTCTAATGTTGGTGAACATTGGGGTAGTTTCCAGTTTGAGGCTATTACACATAGTGTGTAGCAAGCTTTTTAAATAAATTTTTCTCCCTGCTATATAAACAAATGTACTTAAACCAGAGCCTGACATACTAGACATTTAATATACTCTGATCATTGCAAGTATTTTACAGAGATGTCGTCATTATTTTCTGTTTAGGATTCCCCTCCCCTATTCCATATAAGTCACAGTGGGCTCTCTATGCCTACAGACGATCATGACATTTTTTCAAAAAGCCATAGAAAGAAATGAAGTAGTAGCATTAGAAAAGATAGAAACTAGGAGTGCCTGGGTGGCTCCATCGGTTAAATGTCCAACTCTGTCTGCTCAGGTCATGGTTCGTGAGTTTGAGCCCCAAGAGCCGGGGATTCCCTCTATCTCTCTCTCTCTCTCTCTGCGCCTCCCCCGCTCTCTCTCTGTCTCTCAAAATAAATAAAATCTTTAAAAAAACACAGATAGAAAACAGGAAATTAACCTCTTTCTTTCCTTCATCCTGATCCCCCAGGACACTGCTAAATTTTCCCTAGCTTAGGAGCAGGGATAAAACACCTAGAAAAACTGCTACCCATTCCCCACAGGAAGCAGCTCTCAGCCAAGACTCTGGGAGAACAGCCTAGGTCTGTCCCTTGAGGACTCTGAGCCTCCCTTCCCCAGACTGTAGGAGTGAGAGGGTCCTGCTCTTTGCCCCCTGGCAGTCAGAATGTGGAGATGGGATCCGAGTCTCTACCATTTGGGACCTAGACCTCGGAAGGAAAGATGCCAAGATGGAGGGACGGTTGGGAGATCATTCCTGGCAGTAGTGTTTCCATGACATGCCCTTCATCTGTTGGCTGCCGCCCTGCCTTTCTTGGTTCCTATCTGTTTTCCAAGCCTGCTTTCTCCAGATTTCCGGCTAATTTTGTGAGCACCCCAGGGGTCTCCCTATAGAGCTCTTCTTTGCTCAAGTCAGCCTACGAGTTTCTGTTACTTGCACCTGATGACCCTGAGCCACTCCACACCTTCAGCGGAAGCCTATTCTCAATATCCTCTCTCAGGAACAGGTAGGGGCCAGGCCTGCCACCCAGGGGCAGTCTTAGGGGCCACCAACATGTTGGGGTCAGCTCTTTCACTCCTCACTTCCAGCCCCATTAACTGCTCCAGGCCTTGCCTGGGCACATCATCTGCCTCTTACCTGGGCCGCACCCCGCTGCAGACTAACAGGCCATTATGTCCGCCAAGCCTCCTTTGCGCCCACAGGCATTAGTCATGACCACCTTCACTCTCTTGGCACTTGTGCTCGCCTCCAACAGTGGCTGAATCACATTCTCATTCACGTGTTTGTTTACCCATTTGCTGTCCCACTGCCTCTGCTCTCCTCGGGGCTGTGGGCTACCAGTGACTGATTCATGGGTGGTGACCCAGGAAACAGTTTACACCTTACCTGACCCCAGCACAAAAACGCCCAGGACTGAAGGACAAATGTGGTCTTCTCGCACTCTCATGCTTCCCACGGGGCCGAAGAACATAATTCTACGAAGAGGGGTCACTTTAGAAGGGAAGGTTGGCTTTCCCGGAATAAAGCCGTGTTTGCTTGGGAGAAGGTATTTCCTTAGATTCTCAGAGATATTTCCTAGCAGCACAGTTGGGAGCCTGGAATCATCCACCAGCTCTATGTTCAGCATAAGAGAGTGGCTCCAGGAGACCCTCCCTGGAAACTCAGGACCCAGGAAGCATCTGGGTGGAGTGAAACATATTTTCCTAGAGGTAAAAATCTCATGTGACTGCCCACCCACGTGAGTGCATTTCCATGCCTAAGTCTACCCCAGAGTCCTGTAATTGCTGGAGAAAGCCAGCAAGCTCAGTGAGGAGTGACAGTGATATTGTTTTGAGGCTTCTCTCTGCTCTCAGGTAAAGCTTGCTTTACCTGCCTGTGATCCCTCGGAGTGAAGCATTCGAGATGGCAATGTCAGCGTCACACCTGGGCCCCCTCCTCTGGAGGCATCCTTGGCCCCTGGGGCTGCCTGGCCTGCTGGGAGCCTTACTTGCCTTCGACCAGCTGAAGGGCCCATTCACTGTAAAGGTTCAGGATGGTCCCGGGCTGGCCTCCTCCCATCGCTGCACAATTAGAGAGGCCCCCAAAGGTCATCCAGGCCTACGCCTCACAGGACTCCCCAAAGTTCTCCCATCCCTGGTCTGGGCAGAGAGCTGTTTCCCAGAGGCGGCTTTACCAGGGAGAGCAGTCCCTTTGGGCCCCCAACATGAGGTTAGCTCCCTTTCTGGCTGTAACCAGATCCCAGGAAGACGCAGGGGTTATCACACCGTGGCCGAAAGGTCAGAAGGTCTCCTTCCCACAGGGCACGTTATTAAATAACCCACTGAGTGGCCATGATCACATCACAGGAAGAATATCAAAGTCTAGTCTTGCCCACCGAGGCTCTTCAGATTACCAAGGGCAGCCTCCTCACTCCCAGAAACCAGAGGGCAGAAGGCCCAGGAGAATCACTTAAATGGGGGAGGGGGGGCTCTTTAGCAGAGAGAGTTCAAATCCAACAGACTGCTCAGCTGATTAAAACTTGGAACTGGTACCATTCTAACCTCAAAGAATGATTCTCCCAGGACTCCAGGCAGATGGGCCACCAGAGATCAAACGAAGGTGAGGAAGGGGCCCTCAGGTCCCCACGGCTGTGGGCTCCAGTGCCCTGTATCTCTCCCGCTCCCCCCCCCCCCACCCCCCAAACAGCACACCGTGCAGAAGAGAGAACCCTGGGCTGACATGGAGAGATCTGGGGCCGGGGTCACTCTTCCTGGGGTGACCTTGAACACTCTCACTCACCCACCAAGCCTCAGCTCCCTCTTCTCAGGAGGCAGGCAGCTGGGTAACCCGACACCGGGGAGACAGGTGTGTGGTCAGGTGTGAAGTGTAAAGTGAAGCACAGCGTGAGCTACGAGCTACGAGCTACGGTGAGTGTTATTTTTGCTTGCTGAGTGTGGCCATCCCTGGGAGGCCACATGTGAGACCTTGGGAGGTGGCATGTAGACGATGCCAGGCTGGCAGGGAATGTGGGCCACAGGGGACCTGGCAGGGCCTGTGATCCCAGACAGTGCGGCCAGGAGCTAAGTGTCTGAGTAAGGGAATGTGGGCAAGCCTGAAGGTGTGGACGTCCTCTCCTTTGAAGGGTCCGAGTGGATCGCTAAGGGCACCCCCAATTTCAGGACGGGATGTGCCCGGAGCCCACAAGCCCACGTAGGAGCTGGGAAGCAGGAGGGGGCGGGGCCCAGAGTCCGAGGTGGGGGTGGGGCTGCCAGGGCCACCGTGGTGCCTTGAGCACCCGCCGGGATGGTGCTGGCTACAGCCATACCCACTTGGTACTGCTGACTTGCTGGGTCACAATGAGCTCCTGTGCCTTTAAAACCTTTTGACATCTCTGCGATTGGAAACAGAGCTCCCCAGCGGAAGGCCGGCAGTAGCTCTGGAATGCTGTTCTAATATAAAACTCTCGCTCTCAGTGGATTTCAGTGATACTCCCAATGTCAGGCTTTGGAACAAAATCACCTATTATGGTCCTGGAAGAGGCCCCAGATTCTCTGGGCTGATCCTTCACCCGTGTGGGTTAGCCAGAACAGAGCTATTTTCCTCTCAGGCTGTGCAGACCATCTTCCACCCTCGGCTGAGAGTGGCCCCGAGATTTCCACTGGGATCCAGGATAAGGGCATCAGGGCTGGGGAGGGAGTCACAGCAATATTGCTCAAAGGCCTCATCCAGCCCCGCCCCTCCAGGCACACCTCGTCCAGCCCCCCCCTCCCCCCCCCCCCCCCCATGGGCTGGCAAAGCCTGGCCGAGCAGCCAGGTCTCCCTCCACTCACCCATTCCTTCCACCACCTCCGGTCGCCTCCTTCCCCAGGCCAGACGGTCAGAGGTTTGTGCCCAGGTTGCATGCGCACGAAGCGGGGTTCAGCCTGGACACCCCAGCTCCTCGTGGCCAGTCAGCTCCGTGATGGGAAGGTCCATTCTTGCCACCTCATTACCACCTGAGGACTCTCCAGGTGCTCCCCTCCTCCGGCTCCAGAGTCTGAGAGAGCGGGGTTAAATCCTGGCCTGCTGTTTGAGGGCTGTGGTCACCTGGGGCAAGTTGTTAGGCTTTTCAAGTCCTCACTTTCCTCCTGTGGAAAATGGGAATAGTAATCCTATACATTTCAGAGATTTAAATGAACGAATTGAAATATAGCAGCCCAGCTCAGGAGCTCTCAACGCATGGTCCAGGGGCCTTAGAGAGTCCCCCCAAACCCTTGGACGGCTGTGAGGTCAAAACTATTTTCATGAAAATTCTGAGCTATCGGGGCACCCAGCTGGCTCAGTCAGAAGAACATGTGGCTCCTGACCGTGAGGGAGTGAATTTGAATTTTGATGGATGTAGAGTTTACTTAAAAAAAAAAAAAAGAGTGGCACCTGGGTGGCTCCGTTGGTTAAGCATCCAACTCTTGATATGGGCTCAGGTCATGATCTCACAGTTCATGAGTTCAAGCCCTGTGTCGGGGTCCTCATTGACAGCGTGGAACCTGCTCTGGATTCTCTCTCTCCCTCTCTCTCTGCCCCTCCCCTGCTCGTGCTCACTCTTTCTCTCTCCCTCAAAATAAATAAACAAACACTAAAAATCACTAAAAAAAATTTTTTTTAAAAAGAAGAAAATTCTAAGCTATTATTTGCTTTTTTCACCCTCACAAGGGTACAGTAGAGTTTTCCAAAGGCTACTGGCTCTGGCAGCTAGGAGAATGTGTGCTGGGTTTTCTTGTTTTTGAATTGTTCTCAGTTTTGATTTATAAAGTGGTAAATGTCAATAGATGGGAACCCACCCATGCAAAAGCTCTGGGGGCATCAATAATTTTTAAGAGTGTAAAGGGGTCCCGAGACCAAACGTTTGAGAACCTCTAGCCTGGCGTGCATAGGAGATCTTCCATTTATTGCCCCCGGGTCATCGTCCTCACCTTGTGTCCCCATTTCTTGATTCATTCAGTGGGTTCCATCTCTGTACCATCAAGGATGCGTTCTCTTATTCATTTCTTCCCAGCCCCAACCTGAGCCTTCCCATGTTGAAATATTCTAACTACTCAGCCCGATGCCTTGGTAATGGCTCCTTTTCTGCAGGTCAGCCTATTTTTCTGTCATTTGTAAGTGGATGGCCTGAGCCTCACATGCTCACCAAGGACAGAGGTATTAACATGGTTGTAAGTTACAAAGTCTATTTGTGCAGCTCTAAATGTTTTCTCTCTTTTTTAAACTAATTAACTTTTTGAGAGAAAGAGAGCATGTAAGCAGGGGAGGGGAAGAGAGAGAGAGGGGGACAGAGGATCTGAGGTGGGTTCTACACCGACAGCAGAGAACCCCACGGGGGGCTCGAACTCATGAACCGTGAGATCGTGACCTGAGCCGAAGTTGGATGCTTAACTGACTGAGCCACCCAGGGATCCCTAAAATGTTTTCTTTCTTTATAAACTGACCTTCAGGGTTTTTGTTGTCTCTTCTGTTGTCTCTATTGATGTTCTGAGCTGATAACTTCCTGGAAGGCAGCTAAAAGGACTTAAAACTTGGCTGACAGCATTCCAGTGATCGCACCATGACAGGCATTATTGGTGTCTCCTGTCCAGTCGACTGACACAGGCCCTGCAGGGCCCTGCTTCCTGGCCGGGCTCAGGGCTGCTGGTACCTCCCATGAGAGCACAGGGCAGGATCTTCATGTGGGCAACCAAGAGGCTCGACAGAGAGATCTTCCATCATCTTAGCTCCCAGATGATGCTGTCACCTTCACTTACCTTTCATCAGCTGAACAGGGAGGCATATTTGGAGACTGGAGTTAAGTGGCTCCGTCTTTCTGAATTAGTTCAGTGATATTTTGGTGCCTTTATTGGTTGGCAACCTGGACAGCTGGCCTGATACTTAATTTGGTTCTGTTAAGAATAAAAGCTATGATGTCTGTTAGGTTTTTCTGAAATGCTGACAGTGGCTTGTGGACATCCCTTCTCTTCCATTATTCCCCAGTTGGGAACACCTTCGTACCAGCTTCTCCATAATATTGACCTTCTTTCAGGAAAGTTGAGGCTTCAGTAGGGATCAGAGGTGATACTCCATAGCACTGAGATACTCCATAGCAATTTCTGAAAGCCTTTCTGGTCCCATCATGCAGAGCAGAACATGGTAGAAATTGGAGATAATTTGGATCCATTAAAAAAATTCCAGGGCCCCCACAGCAAGTTGGGTCCAATGGAGTAGAATCCAGGTGTAGAGGAAGGAGGGAGGGGTTATAGATAAGGTGTAAAAAAGTCAGCAGAGATCAAAGAAGTACTTAGGGTGCTTGTGTTAGCTTTCTAGGGCTGCTGTGAAAAGCTACCAGAGATTGGGTGACTTAACAAAGAAATGTATTTTCTCATGGTTCTGGAGGCCAGAAGTGCAAGATCAAAGTGTGGGTAGGGTTGGTTGCTTCTGAGGGGTGTGAGGGAAGGATCTGTGCCAGACCCCTCTCCTTGGCTTGGAGACGGCCATCTTCTCCCCGTGCTTCCTCATATGATCTTCCCTCTACCTGTGACTCTGTGTCCACATTTCCCCTGTGTAATCATAACACCAGTCATCCCGGATTAGGGCCCACCCAAATGACTTCATGTTAATTTGATTACCTCTGGAAGTACCCTATTTCCAAATAAAGTCATATTCTGAGGGGGTTAGGACTTTAACATAGAAATGTCAGTGGCGGGGGAGGGGGGAGGGGACACAATTCAACCCGTAATAGTGCTTATGATAAAGAAAAAATGCAGCTCTGTCATGATCTCATTATGTAAGTACTAGGCATCTGCATAAACACGGACCCAGCACATATAGGAAAAGTTGGTCGGCCAGATGTTCATATCTGGGTGGTGGAATTTAAGTTGATTTTTATTAGTGTGCTTTCTTGTAGTTTAACATTTTTTACCTTGAATATAGGTTAGCCATATAGTCTGGTAAATATTCTGATAAATAAAGAGTTATCCGAAAAAAAAAGAGTAAAGGTTGCAGAGTCAGACTGCCCGGACTCAAATCCTGCCCTTGCCCTTTTGTATCTCTGTACCTTTGGGTAATGTACTGAACCTCCCTGTGCTTCAGTCTCCTCATTTGGAAAATGGGAATGGTAAGTTGTACCTCGCAGGGTTGTATGAGGGTTGTGTACATGAATATATGCAAAGTGCTCACTGCAGACATGACAAAAACCTGAGCTGTTGTTCATTTATTGCAGCGATATTTCTGAGTACTACGTCTACAACTGTAGACAGACATATGTGCACTATACCATAGTATAATAACGGTTAGCTCATAGCAAGCCCTTTCGACGGGCCAGGTAATAGTCTAGGCCTTTCATGTACACTTGTGCATTCAAATCTCACCAACACTCCTGGACATAGGTACTAGTTCTATTTCTCTTTTGCAAGTGGGGAAACCAAGCCACGAAGGCTATTAAGGGGTAGAGAAGGGTCGGAACATGTTGCTCCTGCCCCCAAATACATGCAGAAAGGGCTGTAGCAGGGCTAGGAGGATCAGAGTTTGCCAGGGGCATGAGCAGTCATGGCAACCCTGTTAAGGAAGAAAAGATAACATAGCGCTTCAGATAGGGGCGCACCTGCAGCCAGGACTTTACCAGGTGGTGTCTCAGCTGAGCCCAGAAGTGCGGATCTGCAGTTTAGAGTTAGTTGGCTTCAAATGAATTCTTCCACCTTGATTTTCCTTTTATAATGACATTGGCATTCGTGTGTCCAGTCTCGTGTCCACCATCTGCTTCATTCTCAAAAGGAGCCCATGACTCACGAGAATGAGGCTCACTGGGGCTTAGAAGCCCGGCCAAATCGCAGAGAGGAAGGGACAGAGCCAAGACCGGACTGGAAGTCAGGACTCCTGACTCCTGGCCCACAGCTACTCTTTCACAGGGCCCTGGAGCCCTGAAGGCACGTGCCCTCTGTTTTAGGCAAGTGTGGGCCTGGAGGGTTTCCCCTGGAAGGAAGAGCCCCACCCCCCCCTGCACCGCCCCCACGTTCATGGAACCTCTCTGCTGGCCTGCCACTCTGCCTGCACGTGCTTGGAGCTCAGGGTCCCCAGCTCTGTGCTGGCTCAGCAGCGAATACAGTGCCTGGCACACATCTCCCCAGGTGGACAGGGCGGCAGGGACCTGGGGACTGCCTGGTGTTTAAACCCTCCTGAAGCAGCAGAATCCTTTTCCAAGTGGAATTACACACGGAGTCCCTGTACAAATAGCAGACGCAAGCCGCTCTTCCGAAGCAGGTGTGGGGTCCTGACCTTCTGCTTCCCCTTCACGTACCCCTGCCCATGGGGCCTTCTGAAAACCTTGGACTCCAAGAGAATTCAGGGTGAGAACTGCCAATCTGGTCCAAATCCCCCGTCTTACAGCTGGGAAGGCTGAGCCTCAGAGAAGACACCGCAAGGGTGTCAGAGCCAAGGTCAGGAACACAGGTCCTTGGACTCTGAGTTGCTGCTCTTGGCAATGTAGTATTTATTTGCTCTTTTCAGCAAGCATTTGTTAAATGACGACATAAACCTTCCTGGAAAGCCTTCCATGATTTTCCCCGTCCCGACCGAACTCCCTTCACCTTGAGAGGCTTCCTGATTCCTGGCGTGGTTGGTGCCAAGCACCTGGCACACACCTGGTCAAGAGCAGTCGCTGCTGTCTCTCATATCACCATGGCCTGTTTGTCGGGCCCACTGGTACCCCAACCATGAGCTGGACTTACTGGAAAGACTGCAGCGGAGCTATGACACGGTTACATCACGGGACGTCAGGGCTATGGGCCACCTTCGAAGCGCCCTCCACTGGTCAATTTGGCCAACCTTCACAACCGCCTACCCCACTGAAGGAGTGCACAGACTCCGGGCAGACGGACGAAGCCGGTGTTAACAACCACAAACACTGAGAACTATCAGAGACTTACCACTCACAAGGCGAGGCACTGCGGTTAAGCACTGTGCTAGCTTCACTCCTCAGGTCTCATTTGGTGGCAAAGCAACAGAAGCTCAACTCAGATCAACGTGAGCGTTCGGGCCAGAGTCTTGATCTGAAGTTTCATTTAAAAACAAAACAAAACAAAACAAAACAAAACAAAACAAAACAAAACATCCTTCCAGATTCACAGGGTGTGGGTGAGGGGGTTTTGTGCCTTGGGAGAGCATCCGCTGATCAGGAGATCGTGAGAGGCAAGGACATCTATGTCCCTTCTGGTCACTGTGCAATGCAGGCAGTGAAGCATGAGACTCGGCCAGCAGAGGACAGTGCCAGGGATCAGTGGGAAGTCTGGACGCGTCTAAACCATACGCACTCCTTTTTGTAGCCTCCCTTGGTTTGGGTGAGCACCTGACTGACTCAGACCAGCGAGGGCTTCCTCTTACTTGGGGGAAGCCGGCCACACTGGTGTTCCTTGTGTGTGCGACCCAGCTCCTCTCAAAGTACAAAAGGAGTACAGGGTTAGTGTAAATGAAGAGTCCATTTTCACACAGCACAAACTCCATCTGTGGGAATTTAGGAACTGTCACTAAAGAAACAGTAGCTCAAGTTACAGACATAATTAAGAAAACCAACTATGCCCAAATCCAAATTTGCAAACCACATTATTCTCTTTGCAGAAGAATTCTGCTGTTTACGAAAACCCCTAGGGGGCGCCTGGGTGGCTCAGTGGGTTAAGCATCTGACTCTTGGTTTCAGCTCAAGTCATGATCTCACGGTTAGTGAGTTCAAGCCCCATGTCGGGCTCTGCACTGTCAGCTGGAGATTCTATCTCTCCCTGTCTCTCTGCCCCACCCCCACTCGCTCTGTCTCTCTCAAAACAAAACAAAACAAAAAAACCTAATAAAAACCCCAGAAAACCTCAACACATGCATACATAGATACATGTACACACACACACACACACACACACACACACACACACACACACAAATTTCTTTTAAATGATGTTAAATCATGTAATGATTTTTTTTTTACCCAATCTTTTCAGGAACAAATGGAGGATAAAGCAGAGAATTAGTGACAGCCTGGGTATTTCCAGCTCAGAAATGCCCCAGGTCTGAATCCCCAGGATGGGAACAGGAATTTGTTCCTTAATAAGAGTTAATCATTAGCCTTTGAGATTAAAAACAAAAAATCCCCTTGGAAATACTTAGCATAAATGTTTCACTGTTCTGATCTTATGGCCATAAGAAAATGCCATAAAGGGGTGTTGGTAAGAGTACAGGACTACAGTCACAGGAGAGACCAGCCTTATGGAGACTCGCTGTACTTCTCTCTATCAATATTATTGATGAACGCTGTGGCCTGAGCCAGCTGGGTGACCTCTCTGAGCCTCAGTCTTTATGTCTGTAAACAGGGCCAGGCCTAATGCACATGGCAGACAACAGGTCTTGGTGTCTTGGGCACAAGTTTCACCCTGAGTGGACTGGGGAAACGGCTTTGCTTTGAAGGACGCCAGGCTGAGCTGGGCACAGGGACGGGGGCCAAGAGGCCACCAGAAGCATCGTGCCGTCTGCATGGGCAACAGCTGTCAGACCACGAGGAGCGGGACACTCCTCTGGGGGCTTAGTGACCTTGGCTGCAGGTCAGACTCATAGAGTCGTTGGGGTGTGTCAAGTAGCCCTGCCTCTTGGCAGGACATTGTCATGGAACTTTTGTCGTCATGGAGCATGGACCGCTTTAGGGTCCTCTGCCCAGGGCAGCCCCAGCTATTTCAGGGCTCAAGCAATAGCTGATGTGCCTCAGGCCACATCCCTTTCACATACCGGGACCTCTACATTTTATTTTAGCTTCATAAACCCTCTTTTGTGCTTGGCAAGGTAGTAGATGAGCAGCAGGTATTTCATGAAAGAATTTCATCAGTGAGGACACCGAGGCTCAGAGGGATAGGAAGCTTGCCCGGGCGCACACAGCTGGAAAATGAAGAAAGCATGATTCAGGGCCAGGTCTCTGGACTCCAAAGCCACTCACATCTGGGCCGGTAATCTCCGACCCGTGGGCCACATTCAGCCTGTACAGCCAGGAAATCGAGAATAGCTTTTACATTTTAAAGAGGTTGTAAAAGAAAAGGAAAAAGCTGTAAAGCACAAAAACAAAAATAAAAACAAAACTCTCCAACAGACGCTGTATGTGGCCTGCCAGGCCTAAAATACCTACCATCTGGGGGAAGGGGTTTGCCAGACCGCAGTTAAGGCTGACATATGTCTAGTGCTGAGCTCACCCTGGGGTGGTCGGTGAAACGACTCAGGGTCATTGTGTCTCTCCAAAGCTGCATTGTCAAAAGGACCCTTCCAGCAGCTCTGAACCCTGAATACGACCCTAGGTCTCTGGAGTCTTTCGCAATACTTGTTTTTCTGGCTCCGTGTGCAGGTGGCACATACTCGTTTGGGTGCACCTGTGTTTGCCGGAGCATCACAGGGAACTAGGGACTTAGCAATTTATCCTGCCATGTTCAAAGTCCTCCAACAAGGACCTCCCGTGACGGCCAGGGGCTGGTTCCCCTTAAATCAGAAGCCAGAGCAAGAGCTGACCCAGTCCTGCTATATTCACTCTTACTTGATCGTCCCCCAAATTCTGTGAGGTCGAAGAGAAAGTATGGTTATCCTAATTAAAAAAAGAATCTTTTTAGATGACTAAACTACGGCTCAGAGTATAGAGGTTTGCTCATGCACACAAAACGGCAGGGCCTCGATTTGAACTTGGGCGTCTCCTGATTCTAAACACCATGCTTTACAACATCGTGCTACAACAGCTTTGGGTGGTCATCAGCTCACTGCCCTGTGTTTAGACTAAGGATCCAAAACTTGGAGTTAGGCAAAAGAACGACTGCATGGGGTGTGTTCTAACAGAGTCATTTAACTCTTATCTAGCTCTCTGGGGATCTATTCCTTTTTTACTCGCAAATGGGACACTGTATTATGTGAAATTGCATGAGACCAATAGTCACACGTGATTCCTGTCTTCTAGAGGCACCATGATTTTGGCTGGTAAAATAGGTTACAACCCAAAGGCTACATTTTTGTTGCCTTATAGGGTAATTAATCTTGTAAGCAATTTAGCAAACTTATCCCAGCATTCTTTCAGGGATGATTAATGGTTTTCTATATTTTTTGAATGAACCTTGCCATTCTACTGGTTCCTTCTTTCATAAGTTAAATAAATCTTTGACACATGTTCACTATTTGTAGGAGTCATGGATTTGACCTTATCGCACATCATATTTGGACATCCTTATCATGGTTACAAATGGGACTTCCGAGATCAGACCCAGCCAGCTGCTGGGGTTGCCCCGAGAGTCTGAAGAATCTTCTCTCTGTATAGGTCTGTTGAGAAGTGGTCCACAGTGGTAGAAAAACGTTGAACAACACATCCAGGTTTGGCTCTAAAGCCTGTGGACAAATTGTATGGCTTCTCTCACTCTGAGTTTCATTGTCCTTAGAGATTATACCATTGTATTTAACGAAAAATGAATCATGAATAACAACAGAGCACAGTGGTTGAAGATACAATTCCGAGCCAGGCAGCCTTGGGTTCACTGCTTGCATCTGCTCTTTTTTAAGCTGTATAAACTTGGAGAAAGTAATTGTGCCTCAATTTCCTCATCTGTAAAATGGGGTTGGTATCTACTTTGTAGGTTTGTAATGAGGATGTAATGAAGCAATGGAAATAAAGTTCTGAGACCTGTGACTGGCACATTGCAAGCACATAGTGAGTGTTAGCTCCAGCAAAGAAAATGACGGTACTTATGAAGTACCTAGAGGAGCTCCTAGTATATGATTAATACTCAAAAATATTGGTAGCTGTCAAACATCAGGGGTGCCCTTCATCCAGGCTTAGTTGGAGTCACGGCAGAAGACAGACAGCCCGTTCACTGATGAAAAAGACGTTCCATGGAGTGAAGAAACGTGCCCAAGATCGCCCAGCCAAAACTAGAACCCGGGTCTCATGACTCCCGGCTGGATTTGGTCCCCTGCACAAAACTAAGAAACTAGACACTGAAGGTGAAGTACGCTGATGGGTGTCATTCAATGGTAGCTCAGCCTCCTCCCTGCCTTATTCTCCCCTGTGGCTTTCAGTTAGGGTTAGGGAAATGTCTTCCCCTCCCGCCACAGCTACTTCTGTTTCACTTTGACTTCTCCTGGGGTGCCTGGGGTGCTGGCTGGGGGATGCCAAGTTGAGGATGGTACTGTGCAGTCCTGGGAGCAGGAGAAGAGGGAAAACTATCCTACCTACCCATCCCTACTTCCTACTCCCTGGGTCCTCAGCTCCACGCTAATGCCTCCAGACAAAATAGTGAAGGATTTCCTTGCCAAGTGATGAACAGAAAAAACAAACCTACACCATATTGCATACCCTGCATACCAGACATTCCTCAGATGGTTTGCTTGGTAGGTGATTGGCCAGACTTCTGAGCTCACCAGTGGCAGATGTCTATCTGAAAGGGAGGGAGGGAGCCTGGGGGTGGAGGAAGTGGGGGGCGTGGGGGAGGGGAGAGCCGTGTTCCGGTTGATCATCCCAGAGTCCAAAAACAGGACTCAGACCTCTGCAACAAATTTGTCTGTTATCTTTTCCACCCCGATCACGCACGCCATGAGCTGAAATCCAGACATTACTGACATCATACTCCAGAGGAGTGTCATGGGTTAAGAGTCATTCAAATACTTAACTGAAGACCCACTATGAGTCTGGCACCACGTTAGGCCCGTGGGAGAACACTTGAGCTGCTTCTTGAAAGTGGAAGAAATGGGGTTTTCTTTGGCCACATTTCAAGATCACTTTTACGTAGGTGTGAGGGAAAGGGGAAGCAAAAGGTTGCCGAGCACCTAATACGTGGCCAAATGCTTGTGGCTCTTTTCCACCATGACTGCTGGCCGGGGTCAGTCATAGTGTGCTGGGAGCAAGTCAGACTGAGCAGGCTTCGACGTGGTAGGGACGTACTGGTTAGGGATTGGGAATTCTGGAAGAATTAGAGTTAGACAAGTTGGCCGACCACGTCACCAAAGACACAGATTCTTTGTCTTCACCGTGCATCCTTGGGATGGGCTCCATCCCGAGGCTGGCTCAGCTGTGCTCAGAAGCAGCCTCTCTTTTCACTATTGATGTGGGGGAGAGAGAGGCTAACACCTTCAGCAGACATTGCCTCCCAGCTGATTGGCCAGATCAGGTTTTTCCAGAACCAATCACCAACCTTGGAGTGGTGTCCTCGGACCAGCCATGCCCAACCCTGACTGGGGTCCACTGGCCCCAAATGTTGCTGCAGCCCCATTGGGGGAAAACAAATGCTGGGGAGAGAAAGGGCAAGGTCCATCCAATGTATATCCCCGTGGGCTTGGAAGCAACGTGATGTGCTTAAAACTAGGCCAACCTATAGTCTAGAGCCCCCGTGTGTTGTTCTTTTCACTTCACTGTGCTGCCTTCTGTGGCAAAAAAAAAAAAAAAAAAAGGATGGATTGGGGAATTGAATTTCAGGTGCCCTTTTGAGGCAATGGAGCTGTTGGAGAAAACTTAAGAAACCCCTTCCTCCCACCCCAGCTTTTCCCCTTTCTTCCAGATGGCCTCTGCATTGCACTGGGATTTGGGCCATGGGCACCATTTCGTAGGGATCAACTCACAGCATCCGAAGTCCTTTCAATGTTTCATTAACAAGCCCCTCCGGCCTGAGACCATCCTCTGGATTTTGCCACATGTTGGGGGAGTGTTACCAGGAGGTTTCAGGATATTAGGGTCAAGATGTTTCCATGCAGCTGTGTTAGGAAGGGAACCCTAGGAGAGCAATTTTCAGAGAAACCGTTTTAACCATAATGTTGCCCTGTGGCACAGTGGGGCCCTGGGAGGCAGTGGGGAAAGGAAGGGGGTGGCTATCATGTGTAGGCCCTGTTTGGGAACAAATTTTTTTTTCTTTGGCCTATTTGAGTTCAAATCAGCCAGAGTCCAAAACAGCTGATCCCCAGGTCGTAAACACTGGTGCAAACGACCAGTCTCAAGTTTATCACCCGGGTCATCAGTCTTTAGGAAATATCTCACATATCCACAGCTCGGTTTTAGGAGCCGGGGCAGCTACGTGCCAAGATGTGATCCCCGCCTAGGACCTACATGAGGTTGCTGCACAGACGAAATATTACCTAGTAATGTTAGACAGGGTGTGCCACATGGGACAAGTGGGGGGGGGGGCAGTCATTCCCCACGGATCCTTGAGCAGAGTGTCCCCGGCTACACTGCGTGGGACATTTGTCCCTCCAAGTGCACTGGAATGAAAAGAAAAGTGCCTTAAGGCCAAATGTATCATACGCTCCTTTGGAGATATCCAGCGTACCCGAGTATCTCGCAGGCCTGAAGACATCTCACAGAGGCTTCTTAAGGCACTCGCTTGTTTAATACTCTGTTTCTTAAAATTATTTGCCAGAGGAAAGCCCCTTTTCCCTCAGGGAAAACAAGAATGCCTGGTTGGTGTCCCGTGGGACCACACTGCCCCCTGGGGTCAACCACCAGCCAGGATGCACAATAAACTAGGACCTTAAGGGTGCAGAGGGCCTTCCTCCCTGTAACCTGGGAACAGCCTGTGAGGGGCAGAAGCGTGCCACACCGAGGCCTCTGCCTCTACTTACCCTGAAGTGTCGGGCCTCTTCAGGGTCCACCCTCTCCTCCCGTCTCCCTCCCTCGTCTGCAGGCTTAGGCCCCCCAATGTTCTGCCTACTCCTCCCGCTTGCCCAGCCTAATGGCTTCCTGGCCCTGCCAGAACCCAGTCCCTGCACCCTCCCAACCTTCGGCCCAAGGGCTAGCAATGTGTGTCGTCCTCACCTCCCTGGAAGGAGACTGCCTTCTCCTGGAAGGTCTGACATCTGTGGAGGGAAGGACTGTGCCTTTATTCTCTTTCTACCTTTCCTCAGGCCCAGAGCCCATCTGCCCCTCCCTCCCTGATCCCTCTGAACGTCCTATTTCAGGGTGCCAAGAATACAGTCGGAACCCCTTCTCACTCTGGGGTGCCCCGAGACCCAGGCTGTTTGCCCTCTGGTGAGCACAGAAAGCATGTCTCAACATTCGGTTCTGGGCTTCACAGAATCAAACTTCTCTTTCTAAAAATAAGACATAGAGCGAAGAGAAGCCCAAGCAGACAGGAAGCTCTTCTTGTGGCCCCAAGTGCTGGGGCCCCATTACTGTCCCTCTCAGGTGCCAGCCCCACAGGGCATTTCTGTCCCCGTTTCCAGGCCAGCCAGTACAGAGGACCCAGGGCTGGGCTTCTCATTCGGGAGGTTCAGTTAGCGAAACTGCTGCAATCACACCCTGTGATTGCAGACAATGTTCAAATAAAAACCCACAGTTGCATTGCTCTCCACCATGAGACATTCTTGAGCACTGGAGATTTAAACTATTTTATTTTATTTTTTTTAATGTTTATTTTTGAGAGAGAGCGAGCGAGCACACACAGGGGAGGGACAGAGAGAGAGAGGAGGACACAGAATTGGAAGCAGGTTCCAGGCTCCGAGCTGTCAGCACAGAGCCTGATGTGGGGCTTGAACTCATGAACTGTGAGATCATGACCTGAGCCAAAGTTGGGATGCTTAACCGACTGAACCACCCAGGTGCCCCTATTTAAATGATTTTTTTAAACCTTGAGAGATAGCAAGCAGGGAAGAGGTCAAGAAAGGGAGAGAGAGAGAATCCCAAGCAGATTCTGTGCTGTCAGTGCAGAGCCTGACTCGGGGCTTGATCCCACGGACTGTGAAATCATGACCTGAGCCAGTATCAAGAGCCGGATGCTTCACCGACTGAGCCACACAGGTGCCCCAGCTTGGGGCTTTAGACTCAGGAAAGAGCTGTGGTCTGAGAGAGAGAGACCCCAGATCAGGATTTTGGAGATGCCAGGTGGGAGTAAAGCCAAGGCTGGCTCTCGGGAACCTGCACGTTAAAGAACAAGCTCCTTAGGCACTCAGTGACCCCTGGGATGCCCCCTGCCTCCACACACTTGAGGACTTGCCATCCTCTCCTGTCCTGAATTGCCCAGCAGCCCCTCCAGCATGTCTCTGGCTCTGCTACATGCATACGGGGTTCTCTCTGCCCTTGAGGTTCCTTCCCCCTGCCTCTGCCTAATTTCTACTCAGCCTGCCAGGTTCTCCATATACTGTTGGTCACAAGCATGAGCTTTGGAAACAAACGAGTGTGAGTGTCTGCTTTGCCACTCACAAGCTGCGTGATCTGAGCACAGCGGTTGGGAGATCCCAGTTCTGCCAGCTGTGTGGCCTCGGCTATGTGACCTAACCTCTCTGTGCCTCAGCCCTATCATCTCTAAAATAATAAAGGAGTGCCTCTGTGTCGTGCTCTGTGTGCATGTGGTAGGGATTCCAGAGGGTAATAAGTTCCGTTCCTGGCATGTGTTAAGTGTACAATAAACTAGCTATCTAGACATGAGTGCTCTATCTGCTCCCCTCTAAGTCAGTCCCTCCTGTTGTGGCATCTCCTGCCGGAGAGGCTCTCGGCTCACACCCTCTTTCCTCGCTCTCAAGTTTTCTGGCACAACAGCCTGGGCCCCGACGCGCTCCTGAGCGGCTGACCTCTGTCAGTACATCTCCACGCTTCGATCACGAGTTCTCTGAGCTTCCTGCAGAGGGATTCATCTGATAACAATCCCAGCGCCCCAGCCGGATGCAGCGGCCCTTGTGCGGTGTTCCTGGCCGCCCTCCTCTCTGGGCCGCACGCCCCAAGCCCCGACTTCCTCCTTGTTCCCCTAAGCGATCCATCCTTCAGAAACCAGGCCTCTGCATGGGGTGGTCCCTAGTGCGTGGAATGCTAACCCCTGCCTCTTCTCTACCGGGAAAACTCCTATCCGTTAGGAGTCAGGCTGAATGCCCTCTTCGTGAGGCTTTTCTCAACTCCAGGGCTCTGCCCTCTTTGCTCAGGGCCCTGGCTCAAGTGTTGGTGACCTTCTCTACGGTCTCCAGTGTCCTTCCCAGAGCAGGCGATGGGGCAGTCAGGTCTTTGTGGGCCAGCCTGATTTAGCTGCACACAGGATGTGAATTCCTATAGCCGGCCTCCACCCCTCGCCTCCCACTGCTGTGCCTTGCCGCCTTCTTGCTGTGCCCCTCCGCCAAACGGCCACAGCACCTTCCCCACTGCTGTGGAGGCAGGAAACGTAGGGGGCCACAGGAACACTGGCTCCCCTCGCTCCCTCCTGGACTTCACCTCAGGCCATCTGCAGTCTGAGCCCCATTTCCGTCAAGTCAAAGACAGAAACAAATCACCAGTTTGCCTAGAGATCCTCCATCACCAGTTCAGGGAGGGAAATAATCCTCTTAGTTGTGAGACATAGTGGGCACACTCTCCGTTGCCGTGGTGATTCTCTGACATCGCCCTCTTGCAGAGTAGAAAGGCCTCACAGTTTTCGGAGTGTGGCTTCCCCCCACAAGGATGCTGCCAAGCCATCTGCACTCCCCCCCGCCCCCCAACACAGGGGAGAAGGTGCAATCCCTGTGGGTTGCATTTCAGCCTCAGCTGTCAGAGGTGAAGCTCATCTTCCTGGGTCAGGTGCCCCTCAGGGTCAGAGAGTAACGCAGGGTCAGCTGGGTACCACACCATGGTCACTGAGCTCCAAGCTGCTTGTCCACGGGGCCTGCTTCTTTCAGAGGAAAATAATCATCTTCCTACTTATGGTCTATTTCTCTGAATTTCCTCCAGAGCCAGCAAAGCTACATAGACAGTGGTCCCTGTGGCTTTGCCTCTGTCACACACACACACACACACACACACACACACACATGAACTTCGTTCCTGTCACACGCACACGCCTGGTTAACTGTGGGGTTGTACTCAAGGTAGAATTTCTCGCCCATAAAAAAAGGGCACATCCTCCTCCCTCTCCCCCACCTTCCTTCCATTTCCCAGGACATTTTCACACAGGCTCATTCCTTTAAAAGTTTATTTCTGGTGAATTAAAAAAAAATAATTTATGCGACCAGATCAATAAAGACATTATGACACAGGGCAGAGCTTAACTTTCCTGTTTGCTCCTAGATTTTGCAGCCAGGTGGGAAGGTGGTGGAGGGAGACCCACACTCATGCACTGTGGAACAAGGAGAGGCCGACGCTTACGGGAAGGCCGAGCGGGGCTCAGAGGAAGGCCAAATCCCAACCTCTTGTACAGAAATGTCCCTTCATTGTGTTTTTTTAGAGTCACCAGAAGCTCTGTCACATGCCTGTTCCTAATGACCATAAACATACCAAGCAGACGCTCAGAAAGACGGAGTTGTCATCTCAGGGACTTTTAAAGGTGGCAGAACCTTGCTTGTGGACAAAGACACCTTTCTCCTGAGGCCCCCTACTGGGGAGGCCAGCACCTGGAAGAGACCTTGGGGAGTTGGAACCCAAGCCTCTAGCACAGCTGTTAGGATCTTTGGATTTCTGAATTCTATTTGCCTCTTAGCCTGAAGGGGACATTTGCCCCCAACTCCTTGGGTTCCCCTAAGGGTCTCAGAGGTGGCTACTCCCTTGGTCAGCAGCAGGGACACTTCCTCCATGAGTCTGAGAACTGAACATGCTCATAGTCTGTCCTGGGGTCTCAAAGCCAGAATCCCCTGAGGCTCTGCCATGACCCAGAACCTCAGAGCTTGGGGAGATGTGAGGGTTCACTGCTGAGGAGGAGGAGGAGGTGGCCTATCAGTGGGAGGTCCTCAAGTCCCCGGGGAGTGGAGACCACAGCCTGCTTACCACCATTGTCCTGCAGCCAGGTTCCTGCATGAGGTTTCAGCCTTGGGATTACTTTGGTGGTGGGGTTCATTGTCTTGGGGGATGGTGAAATTTGGTACTAATACATTGATAAACTTAGAATAGGCTTTGGTTACTAGAAACTCACGGACTGATGAAACACCCAGAAAGCACACAGGGAAAGCCTCTGAGAAGCCCTAAGGGTATTTGTGATAAAGCATTTGCAGTGGTTCAGGTGGCTCATCCTTCAAGACCACGTGGCTCCTCAGTAGGTGGCCTGGGGTCCCCATGACACCTGACTGCACAGCTGCCCAGGACTCAAGGTTCTGCTCACACTGACCTGCTGGGGCACCGCCAGTCTAAATAAGGGCTGGCTGCTTAACTGAATGTGGCTTTAAGCATCCTTACACTCCAAGACTTTTGAAAGGCAGAACCAAACAAAATCCGAACTCCCAAATCAACGAGCAGTTCTTAAGTCCAGTTCAGGTTCCTTTCTTGACCTTCTGAAATAGAAATTTGGGGGCACAAAGATCAGCTGAAAGCTTCGAAGCCCAGTGCCAGTTCCCCTCATGGGGCACACACCTGCTTTCCCTTCACAGGGACAGAAGCATTTCTATGCTCCAGGCCTGGGACCATTTTTACCCTGAAACCATCTTCTTGTTAGAGGCTCCTCAATGAAGGCTCACACCCCAAACACAAGTCATATCTGCCTTAGCTCCTTTTGAAGAAGAACCAGAAGCCCCCTCAATGCCATTTGGGGTCATGTGCTGTAGAGCCTACTAAATAACTCCTGAAGCACAGTCTTTCAACCATTTGATGAAATGGGAAGAGATGAAGGCAGCCACGAGGTCATGCACACACACACACGTCTGCAGTGTGGACAAGGAAGGGACAGGTGAAAAACCAGCACCACGCCCGGTGATAATGATAACTGGGAACCAACTTCCCCAAAGCTCCTAGCAGCAGAACACTTGAACCAAGAGTGTATTTCTATAGGTCATACAAGAACAAGCTTGGTTTCATGCCTGTTCTCTCAAGTTGTAAAGGACAGGCCTCTCTGCTGCCTCTCTCTGAAGGGTTTCTGTATCGAACGCAATAGAGGTTTTCAATGACTGAGGCAGGGACAGAGAACTCCCTGTCTGCCCTTGCCTCACTCCTGGGACGCCGGGATGTGACAGAGGACAGGTGGGAAGAGGAGAGGGAACCAAACAGCCTGGAAGAAAATATGGGGAGGGTGGGCCATGGAGGGGCTCCCTGGGTCCTGCTACATGAGGCCATTAACACACCTCGACTCTGAGCCTTTGGGTCTGATTAACAGTCTCAGAAAGCACCCTGTGCCTGTCCAGGGAACATCTCTCGGGGAGAACCCTCACCCCTGCCAAGTCCAGGGGGCCCTCAGTTTTCATCCTGAGGTCTGAGAGGGTACAGCCCAGGGCAGGGAGGAAGACCTGTACTAGCTACACTCAGGGAGAACCAAGAGTGTGTGAGCTTCTTCCTGAGAGGCCAGGGCTCTGTTGCTCCATCCTCTTCAGAGCTGGTACCCACATCCCCCCAGTGCCCTACACTCTCTCCGCTTTTTATTTGTACTGTATTTTCCTCTAACTTTCCACTTGTCTGGAAACAAATTTGATGTATAGCGCTTACAAGTCTCTAATAAATACGGGCAACGGTCAGAGGTTTAATTAAATTTTAAAATTATGCCACAGGCTAGAGTCTATTAAAGCAGGACCAGGGGGCAAGGTCTAAAAGTGATGCCTTTTGAGGACCCAAGCGTCCAGTTATCAGCTTTGAAACCCATGGACGTCCGTTACCATCGTCTTCCCCTCATGAATTCTCTCACGGACGCTTGCTACCTGGCGTTCGGATCTATTCCACGAGTCATTCGTCCTTCATGTACTGTTCTGATTAAAGACTCAGATTAAAGGTAAATTCAAGGCCTTAAAATGCCCTTTTAAAGAAAGGGATCTGAAAGGAGAGCAAAAAAAGAGAGGAGGGAAAATAATACAAAATTCGGGAGGTGCAGCATCAGGAAGATGGACACTGGATGTACCATATACCTTCCCTTGAAAGATGCGAGAGTGAGCAAGTCTACTTGTTAAAGGTTCACACTGATTTTAGTTTGCATCTAGACTGTAAGAATATTAAGACACAGAACAAATTTGCACCTTGGGATGGAGGGCAGGGGACAGATTTTGAAACAGATGCCTTGCAGTTCTGAAATCTAACCATTTGGAGAGCAGAGGACCCCCGGTAGGACCTGGCAGTCACCAAGGAAGTGCTTTATTCTAGCTGAATCCCCACCTTGGATGCTTCGGAGGGGGTTCTGAGGGGACTGTCATCGGAGGACATGGGTTTGTCATCAGAGGCCACGGGACTTGTATGAATTGAAAAAGTCTCTGCAGAGTAAGGAGCCCACACATTTTATTCCAGCCTCTGCTCACCGAGCCCTGACAGTCCCCCATACTTCTGCCCTTTGGATTATGGAGGAAAAAAATAATCGTTCAGTTTTTTTGGGCCACAGAATACAAGACGGGTCTAGATTGTACAAGGAGCTTACACACTGAGGCAAGAAAGCGTGCAAATGGGAGCAGGAATTCTCCATCCTCTGGGTGAGCCAGTGCTTGAGATACAGAAGGACGGCAGTGGCCCTCCTGGAGTCCACACTGGTTTACGTTTCTAGCTTTTATTAGCCATGTCCAACTCCAACCTCCATCTTCTCCTGAGAGGGAGAATAATCTCTAGGATATCAATGCTTTCCCCTAAGCCATTATTTTTGTTTCCTCTTAAGATTTCACAGAAGGCCCAGGAGCAGGCCTAGAGAAGGACCAACAAAAGCAAAAGTGTCTGAGAACGACATAATACTGACTTCTCTTTTTTTTGGTAACAGTTCACGAAACGTGCGCCCCTCTCTCCTGAGATACGGTGAGGCATGAGGGGAGGTGGCGAAGGAGCTGTGGGTGGGACACTGTACCGTGTGACATCACGATCATGCAGCCGGTGCCCGACAGGACAGAGACATGAGAATGAGCACTCAGGGCTCTGCGTTGGCCCCAGGGGAGGCAGGCAGTTTCCAGGTAAGTCCCAGGTTCTCAGGAACACTATTTGTTGCAAAGTCGTTCCCTGGGGCACGCCATCTTGGCTCTGGCCTTAGCCTTCATCCTCCCGCAGCTCAGTGGGTAGGAATTTATACTGCTGTTGGCGGATCTGGGCCAGTTTTTTCCTCGCTTCTTCCAGTTCTCGTTCTTTTTTCAACATCTCTTCCTGGGCGGCAATGATCTAGAAGGAAAAATGACAAACTGGATGGATCTAGAACTTTCCAGGAAACTGCCCTCCCAACTCTACTGCTTGTCTCATAAGTTCCCATAGCTTCTGCTATACACAGCCATACAATGGTACTAAGTATCTTAGTGCTGGAGACCAGCCTATGGGCCACAGTTCGGTTTTTGAGATCCAAACGACCCAAGAAAATTAAGTGGCTTCTGGCCAATGATTTAACAGCAAACATCTACTGCATCCCTACTATGCACCAGATGCTGTGTAAACACTTTGCATGGAGCGTCCCATCATCCTCGTGACAACACGGTGAAGTCCTTATTGAATGTCCCATTTTTCCAATGAGTAACTAGAAACTGAGAGATGTGGGTCTACCTTCCTTAACACCCAGCTAGTGGAGCAGGACTTGGCCAAGTGATGCTGAAGCTAAAGCTGGAGTCCTTAACCAATTGACAGCTTTCATATATTTGTTTCATGTTTCTAAGATATGATCTGAGGAGTATCACTTAATAGATAACAGGTGAAAAAGGTAAGTACGTGTTCAAGAAAGCCAAACAGCGTACTTTCCTGTGGGCCCTTTCAGAGCCTCTACTAACATCACTGTGCTAGTCCAAGGTGGAGGTATAGAGGGCAGTCTTTCCCACCTTATCTGATCAATGACTTTTCCTCATGGAACTTCTCATGGAACTAGTGCATCAAGAAATCAATTCTGATAAAAATGCACCCAGTGTATGTCTACTGGGAGTGGTTTGGGAAGAGCCGAGGAAGGCATGGGGATGAGTAACTTCTGGGCATTGATAAGAAAACCGATCATGTATAATGGATCTGTATTAGCACATATCCTAAATGGCAGGCCTGATTTCCTGAAGTTTGCTCCTCACTACCACGCACAAGAATGCAATCCTGTGTGAGTCTGAAGCCCAGCTGCTCTTATAAAAGTTGTGGGAAGGGGTTACCGTTCATTCTCTCTGTAGGGCCAAATATGTGAAGTGGGTAGTATCTCCAAATTCGTCATTTTATTTAAATGATAATACTACTGCCTTTCACTCTCTCTTCTTCCCCCTCTCTGTAACAGAATCCCTGATTTTTACCTAGCCACAGGGGTACTCAGAAAACAATACTACATTTTCCAGAATCCTTTGTACCGGGTTGGTTGGCCATGTGACCAAAGGCTGACCAATGGTATGTGAGCGGGAGCAAGGGACGCAACTTTAGGGTCCTGTGGTCCCTTCTTTCTCCCTTTCTGATGGCTGGGAAGCGAGGGTGGTTACTGACCCATTTTGGAGCAAATGGCCAAGGCAACATCTCAGGGATGGTGGGGGGAATAAGGCAGATGGAGCCTGGGGATGACACACAAAGGAACCAGCACACCATCCACAGATTGCCTACACCCACAATTGTTTCCCAAAGGAGAAATACACTTCCATCCTGTTGAAGTCATTGTTACTTTGAGTCTCTGTAATAACAAAAGGCCCATCTCAGGAGTAAACACTGTCTAGATTTAATCACAAACCTGAGCAATGCCCCCTACAAACTTTGTTTTCACTACAACATCGTCATCGTCAGCTTTGCCAAATGCTGCCTTCTGGGCTGCACGAACAAGATTATCTGAGGCTCTTTTCACAGCATTTCCTGCTGCCTGGAGAGGGGGGAAAAGCATACATTATATCATTAGAAACAGCCAATTTGGATTCACCAAGAATAGACATGAGAGTACAATTCATGGGATTATGAATGGTTTATCATCCAATTATAACACAGAATTTCTCTTTAGCAAGTATCCATCTGTCTGTCCAGATGTCCAACGATTCTACCGATGCTGGCACCTACCTAACCTTCTCTCATTCACAGATAAATGAGATATAGTTCCTGGCTCCCAAAGAACACATACTTTTTTTTATCTTTTACTATTAAAAAATTTTTTTTTAATGTTTATTTATTTTTGAGAGAGAGAGAGAGAGAGAGAGAGAGAGAGAGAGAGAGAGAGAGAGAGAATGCGAGTGGGTTAGGGGCTGAGAGACAGGGAGACACAGAACCTGAAGCAGGCTCCAGGTTCCGAGCCGTCAGCACAGAGCCCGACACGGGGCTCGAACTCATGAGCTGTGAGATCATGACCTGAGCCAAAGTTGGCCGCTCAACCGACTGAGCCACCCGGGCGCCCCAGAACACATACTTTTGAGGGAGAATTAAAATTATGTACACAAATGATGGTAGCAATGTGAAACGTGTTAATAGAAGCATGCCCAGTGGTCATCTCCTTGGTCTAGAAAACTATCTCCCACTGCCCCATCCAATTAAAAAAACTCAAAGATGTGGTTCAGATAGCACTCTTCCTGTCTGCCTTGGCCTTACCAACACCTACTCACAGTGCTCCCTGCGTGCTCTGCACTCGCTTCTTTGTGGCCATTTCCACACTTGGGGTTGCCTCTCCTTTCCTGGACAGTGAGTCACTTGGGGGCAGGGGCTGTGACCGTTCTCTCTGCATCCCTAGTACTTGGCACACTGGATGCCCAGGGGTGGCACTCACTGAATGCTTCTTGAGGGAATGATGGGCTAGGAAAGCACAACCTATCCCTGCACGGGAAGGCTGGGAGCCCCACAGTAACTAGGGCCTCGACAGGTATATTTTCCGAGTCACAGCTGGGCTTTATGCCAAGTGCTCAAGGATGGGGCAATTGCTAGAGACAGGTAAAGAAAAGCTTTTTGATGTGAAGTCATACTGGCTTACTCTTAATGCTCATGAAGCATGGCCTGGGGACTTGTCCTCCGTCCCCTGAAGTTTGGAATTTTCTTCGAAGGGTGGTCAAAGCTGCATTAAGACTCCCATATTCCTTGCCCAGGCCACCTCTGAGTCAAGGGCTTGTGTGTGGGGATTAGCCATCAGAAAGTTGAGTTTTTCTCAAAGCGAACTAGCTCATCTGGCTGGTGATCTCAAGTCACCAACAGGGACTACGAGGGCTTTTGCACAAGAAGAGAAGGGGAAGCCAATTAATATATATGACAAACCTGGTCTCAAAATAGCTTTCTGAGTTTAGAGGTCATCAGTGCACTTTTCTGAGGCAGGAAATGGGGTCGAGTAACTTACCTCAGACCCTGCAGCTAGTATGTTACAGAGATGGGATTTGACTACAGATCAGTCTGGCCCCACGGGACCTCTGGGTCACTGCAAGGGACTCAGATAAGACACTGCAGCATCCAGTTAAATCAGCAATGATGACAAAGAGAGTGATGTTGTGCTCTAAGTCCTTGGGGGTTAGAAAAGCACATTCACATCTCTTGACCTTCCTAAGAGCCAGTGAGGTATCTCTATCCACATTTTATAGCTGAGGCAAACTAAGGCCTGAAAGGTTTTGAGTCATCTGTGTTAAGATCACATACTTCATACATGGCAGAGGCAGGACTTGAACCCAGGTCTCTCTTAACTCAGGATGTTTTCCCCAGAAGTGTCTCCCAAACCCACAAACCACATGTTCATCAACATGAAGCTCCCCATTTCCCCCCTGGGTTTAGCCCAGGGGTCAGATGAAGGTAAGGGGAGGTGGGTGAGAGAGAGACTCAGGAGAACCCAACAACAGAAATACATGTTAGGACTTGCAAAATAAAATTAAAGTTCTGGGTTTTGGTGAAATTGTTCTCATACTTCTGTCATTTATGAGTTTATTCACGACGTATAAACATTTTTTTTCAGCAACAGAAATAATCTATATCCTAAATACCTGGAAGATCTAGGAAACTGGAAACAAAACGTCCAAGGCATAAGGAAATTCTGGCATAATCAGTTGATGTAATATCATGCAATCATTAAAAATGAGACTCATGAAGAATGGACCAGTTAGCTTTGCACAGAGAAATTATGACGCCTTGTCTTCAAGTAAAAAGACACATATGATAAAATGTTACGTGAAAAAAAGCAGAATGTCTCTTGCTATGATTACAAGTAGACACAACTATTTTGTATAGACATAAAACAGGAAGAGAAAAAAATGATAACACTTGACATGGGAAGATGTCGAGGCTATGTGATTTTTTCATTCAACCATTTCCTTTGCTGTGTTTAAAACACTTCTGTAATTAAAACAATCAGAAAAATGTATATGCACTGGGAGAGACTGGATTATAACCTACATAATAACCATGTCCTTTGGGCTCTGGGAAACCTTAGCCACAGTCTCATATAAATGCCTCAGTCCTTTCTCTGCCTTCTTTTGCCAAGAGTGGAGGAGGGCCCCCTCTTGAATAGGCACCATCTCGGGTGTGACAGAGGCAAAGATAAAGATGTGGTGCCTGTGCCTAAGGAGTTCACAGCCTCCCGAAAGACAGATATAAAAATAAATACGGTGGTATCAGGTGACAGGAACCCCAAGAGTGGTCTGGCCAGGGGCTCTGGCAGGATAGAGGAGGGAATGACTGCCTGACATGCAGGAGGTCAGGGAGGGCTTTCTAGAAGAGGGGACTCTAGTGAGGAGTCATGAAGAACAAGCAGGTTGGGCTGGTGGGGAGGGGCCGGGACATTCTGGGTGAGAGAGGGCCCCAACTCATGAGACCAGAAGGCACACATGGACAATGTCAGTCTGCTGGGGCAGCAGCTGTAGGATGCATGGCCGTACGTGGTAAAAATGAGAAAAGTGGGACAGCGTTAGCCGATGGAAGGCCTGGTGGGTCATGCCAAGGAAGTGAGACTGTCCCCGTTGGCGACACTTACCCGCTCCAACAGGAGTATTTTCCCACCAGCATCAGTGACCATTACCTGTAGCCGCCTCATGGCCTCTGAATCCTGGTCGGCCTTCACCTTGCAGGCCACGAGCAGCTGAGCCGTGGAAGCAGCGACCTGCTTGGCGGATGAGATGAGCTTCTCTTCACTGGCATGTCCCTGAACAGAGGCATTGGCTGCCTCACAGAGACTGCTGGTTGCAGCTGCCACCATCCGGGCCTGGGGACAGTTGACAGAGAAGTGACCCAAGGCCCAAAACTCCCTCAGGGGACCCAAAAAGCAAATGGGAAGAAAGGAGAAGGTGACTCACGGCAGAAATCAGCCCCTGTGACCACTGTCCGTCATCCGCAGCATTGGCGGGGATGGAGCCCACCTAGAGAGTGTAGAAATTCGTAATGAGAGCCGGAAGGTGCAGGGTCATCGGCAGCCCCTCAGACTCTACCCTGCTCTGGAACTGGAGAGAACGATATCTCCTCGGACACACAGCACCACTGGCGTGAGAAGGGAACACCCTTTCTCATGTGGGATTCTGCCATTCTGAGACTACCTGCGGTTCACGGCACCACAATGACTTAATCTGAAATGCTCAGAATGGTCTCCCTTTGGTTTCTGGGAAAACTGCTCAGGAGTGATGGACTGGGGCTGTCCTTACTTGCTTATTTCCTCTGCTGACCTTTCTCCATTTCAAACATGGGAGCCACTGAGCCCTCTTCTTTCAAGGGCCAAGGGAAACTTACATCTCTCCTGATCATTGACCCTCAGGCCATGCTGTGACTTTCTGGCAGATGATGGGGAAAAAAAAAAAAAAAGATAGTGCCTTTCCTTTAGTATGGTGGAGTGCAGACCTTGGTCTTAAGGAAATACAGACTATTTTGTCAGGGGTGGAGAGAGAAGTAGGAAGCTAGATGTAAGATGATCTCTGCTTTGATTTAGAAATTATACGAAGAAGTGAAACATTTTCTGTCCAGATGTAGAGGGAATGGCTATGGGAGGATACCTTTACATACCTTTACATGGTGGGAGGTGCCTGGAGAAGTCAGAGAGGAGTTCTCAAACCTCAATTTGAATATGAAATTAGGGATCTGCCAGCAATTATTAGGTACCATACCAGGGCTCGGTGAACATCAGATAAAACCCCAAGGTCCTGTCTATAAGCCTATAGTTTACTCAAGTCCAGGGGTGCCTCCTTTACCAACTTTCTCAATGTGTCAACAAGTTAGGTTCTCTTAGTACCTAGCAATCTGGTGCACAGTCAGCCCTTTATCAAGAGACTGAAATTTGTAGGTAAGATATTCCTAAAATCTTAAAATTGATCCATATTTTACATTTTACATATTGATGGGTCAACAAGTACTTGATTAAATAAGGTCAACATTATTAAATTATTAAATAAGCTATATCTACAGAGCATAAGGGAAAAGCACAAAGGGACAGACCACATGCTGGCTGGAGAGAAATACATATGTCAATAATGAGCAATAGAACACACGATGGTTTAGAAAGAGGAGCCGAAGTCTGTGGTCTGGACTACGACAAGGCTTAGCTCACAAGACACTTCGTGGAGGAAGACAGATGGCCACTCGTTGGACCTAACTTCCTGTCTATATTACAAGTTTTCTCAGGTCAAGGTGCAATCGTATCCACCTACCTATACACTGATGGCAAAGGCCTTTTAATATCAGGCAGAAATAATTGAAAACGATGGTGACCAAATTCCCCAAACCCACAACCTGACAGGATTTCTGTAGTGCCTCTATATTTGAGAGGCTCTCTGCAAGGCGCGATTTGGATGGAGTCATTCCATGTTGTGTGGGAACAACACCAGGGGTATTCTAAACTGTAAGACCCTCTTATATCCAGGAGTACTCTAATATACTAATAATCCTTTGGGTCACTGAAAGAGAACTGTGCTTTCATGCTAATTCGGATGGAATGGGTTACTAGGGATGAAGCAGATAAAAGAAATCTCAGATTTGAAACCAGACTGGCCTTTTTGATCAATGGGCTCAGGAAAATGCTAACTGCAGAGTTGGACGGCATTTAGCTCAGCAGTCCTCCAAAATGGATTGAGACGTTGGAGGTGGAAACTGTATTATATAAAGTCCCTGACCACGGTGCTCCTCCAGCCATCCGCTAGGAAAATATGACAGTTCACATCTTTAAATGGCTTAAGCTACAGTGGGAATATAAACGTCTTGTTCAGGCCCTGATCACTGTCTGGAATGGGACGCTTTCCTTAACAAGAAGCAGATGAGAGGCCCAGCAGCCAAACCCGTCCTTCTGGAGGTCAGGCTTAAGCGAACAGAGTTTTCAGTCAGATGGGGCAAAGACGAGCCATTCAGTGAGGGAGGGCGCAGCACTGGTTTCCTCAGTGCGGGCCACGAGCGTTCACATCTTTCCCTCAGCCCTCAGAGGCTCTTGCTGTGGCAATGTTCCAGCACGTGGCCAGAGGGGTTTACCCACCTTTCCTTGGGCCACCAGCTCCCTCTGGGCTGCCGAGGCCGATTTGACCAGGGCACTTGTGGCAGCGGCAATGGATTTAGCAGCTTCCAAAATCTGTTCTTCAAAATCCAGGGTCTCATCTGCTTGCTATAACAAAAGAAAATGGCGTCACATGCCATTCACATCCACAAAGGGTGCTTTTTTGCCCAACTACTTACTGATCCATCACCTGGCTCTTCATCCATTTATGTCTTTTGCCTGACAAACCACACCCAGGGCAGGTAGGCCTAAGCTGCCCCAAATCTCCATCTGCTGCCTCCCCCCTTCCCCGATTCTAAAAGGTACAAGCTGCTAGCATGGACATTCTACACAAATTTCAAATCAGGAAGTTCTAAGACTATTTTTCCAGACCAGAATCTTTAACAGGATGTAAATTCACCGTGAATAAACTACGCTCAAATTGCTCCATTAGCATCAACAACCAAAATTTAAATAATCGGTAATCAAAATCTCAAGAGTGGGTGGTGGAATCCTCTTCCAGACCTTAAGGCTCATAAATGGGTTGAAACAACGATGAGGTGGCTAGGAGTTGTGAAAAGCCTTATTTTTCTTGGGTAAAAACAAAAGCAAAACCGTATTTGCATCTTCTACGGCTGAGCAGAAGGAGTTACTTACTAGCCACAGCTCACCAAAGGGGGGAAAGAAATCCAGGTGACATGACATCGAGGTGGAGTTTGTTCAGCTCCCTGAGAATGTGAGGCCCGGCTCCACCTGGGGAAGACCTCCGGCCATGACTGTGCAGGTGTTATGAAGCTAGGAGGGCCCTGCTCTAAGTTCACCAGCACCAGGCCAGCACAGCCCCGGTAGCTGAAGAGAAGCTCTGGTAAGTGGGGCAAGCCTAAGGACCTTGATCCCAGGCTGGCTGGGATGCAGTCTCACAATTTGGGGTGGTCACGCTGGATGCCCTCCATGGTCTGCTCACCACTAATGTTCTGTGCACCTGAGTACGGTTAAGTCCCCCTTTGGTTAAGGAAAGTTAAAGGTGTGGCTGGTACCTTTCAGGCACTGCAGTGAGGGTCAGGTATAGCAATGCTTTTCTTTGTGTGTTAAAATATACATGTCATTCACCCTCTGAACCAATTTTAAGGGTACAATGCAGCATCATCAGGTGTATCTGCAAGGCTGTGCAACAGCAAAATGTCTTTAAGAGTGCCTACCATGTGCCAAATGTTTTGTTAGGCATTTCCACTTCCAATGCTTGTTTAATTCTGAGAAAGAGGAAAACAAATCTTACACTGTAGTTATATTCATTCTCATATTCACAGTGAGAAAGCAGACTCAGGGAGCTAGAGTGTTGGGATGAGGTCACAGGGCGGCAATTAAGATTCTCCATCTCTCGGACTCCATGAGGATCTGTTCTTACTAGCCTGGTCACCCCTCTGGGCATCAGTGATGACTAACTTTGTGCCAGAGGCTCAAAGTTGGTCGCTAATGGTCCCATATGGAACATCAGACAGGATGGATACATAGGTACAATTTTTTTTCCGTTCCCCATTCTTTATGACCACATCTTGAACTATGAGAGATTCCAAGCTCATTTTTATTTTTTTACAAGTCATGTTATCAAAATAACATTTCAGTGCACGTCTGGTGAATCCAGAGAACGACGCCAGCATTTTAGAAGTTCTGAGAAGCCATACGTTCTTTCTTATCTGACCAAGCCTTGCTCTAGGAGCATTCAGGACAGAAGTGGATTCAGTTGCAGTGGATTCATTTTGGAGTAAGGGAGTAATGGTGGAGTATAACATCTATTTACTGAAATAGAAAAACAACTCATCGTAAGACACTGGCATAAAAGGTACTATCATACGTAGGCCCCAAAGAAATTGCATTAGGCTCTGATATCAGTAGTTATCTAGTCAGTGACCTCCAATTAAGAACTTTTTTGGAAATTCATTCTACAAAAGAAACTCAAGTATCTAACAGATTAAAGCACCAGGGAAATCATGTAATTCTTGAGCCCCAAGGGAGCCCCCTCCACTGTGGCAGGGGAAACAGAAGCCCATGGTGGCTTCTGAATGGGTCCCAGATCCTGATCTTAGGCGGCCTCCAAGGTGAGTCCATGCATAGTGTGAAGTACCCCATCCGATTTCTGCTTTCTCAAATTTTGGGATCCACAAAAATGGAGTTTTCTTCCAATTAAATGCTAACTCTAAGCCGTGGCTAGATCTTACAGAATCATCCTATTAAAACTAATTTTAAAGGCCTCTACCACGTCTCCTGCTGCCGTGAATTTTTTTTGTAGAACACATGCTTGAAATAGATATTCAGCTTGGAAATATTTTTGACACCCACAGATTTTTCTTGCAGTGGCAACTGGTATAATGCCTGCTGATGAATTTTTGTTTTTCTTTCCGTAACATCTCGATGTTTTCAAACGAACATGGCAGAGAGCCTCCTGTCTGGGAGACACTTGATCTGACTAAAAAGTACTAGTTTCCCAAGAAAGGCTTAATAAAGCCGAACGCGATGACAACAGGGACAGAGGGCTAACGTCTAGACATTGTAGGCCAGGTTTATCCCTAAGACTAAATGCCCATCTTTTCTCTCCTCCTGGACATCAACACCAGGCACTTCTTCATACCACACACAACTTCTAGCCTACAAGGTGGGATTCTCCCCAAGCCAAGGACACTCGGAAATGCCTAAGTGTCCCTGTCCATGCTGCCGTCTGCTTGGCTCTCACCAGCACCTGTGACGGCATCTGGGGGAAGGGTGGTGAGAGCTACAAGAGGAGGAGGGCTCATGTTCAAGTGTGTTGCAGAAAAGGAAAGAAACAAAGTGGCTTGGTCTTCAAAGGATCTTCCTACATAAAAGGATCACAACGAAATTGCAGGATTTGTCAACAGAACAAATCCCGCTGTAGCTGGGGGATGGCGGGCAATGAGGACAGTCACATGGAGCCGCTACAAGGAGAGCCTGAAGAACCCTGAGACCCAGGGCACAGGGAACTTAAGAAAAGGCTTTCATTAAACAGGCTAATAAACGGGCAGCCCTTGCTCAGAATCACCTGATGATCTGGTTCAAGATGCAGATTGTGTTTCAATAGGTCTCATTTCTAATGGAAGTGGGCTACTCCACGGGAAATGCTAGCCTGGGCTACGGGAAACAGACCCCAGTTAACTGAAGCCTACCCGCCTGACATTTCCTCCAGGACACGGACTGTGTTTTATTCCACTAATGTGGTCTCTCGAGTATACAATCAGGCAGCGTAGACTACATGATAAATGTTTGCTGAATGAATGTATCCATTCAAAACGAGTCTTCCAAGTTCTAGAGTTCAGCCAGAGGGCAATTTACATGGTTGGGGAAGGAGAAATGCATGGAGTAAGCATCTACATCAGTAACTGTCCGGTCTGGGTTCCTCCGTCCGGTCTGGGTTCCTCTGGGAGGAAGAAACACACATCTATACACTGGCTCCTGCCCCGTTCAAGGCCATGGGTTGTTATTTGTCTGCTCTGCCTTCACTCCTCAACCTGCATCCGTAGTTTGTTGTGACATCTACTCGTGCACATATGGATGCAAATGGCATTTCCAGCATTTTGCAAAGAGGCTCTTAGCAACACAGTGCTGGTGAAAAGAGCACCACATGTGCCAACAGAGAATCTGCTCCGCTTAAATGATTGCTGAATCTGTCTTCTCATCCTCTGTACGGTGTGCCCTTTTCCCTGCTCCCCTTCACTGTAAGAAAGCACTGGCCAGCTCACCGCCAGCCCTCAGGAGCTGTCCTTGCTGGACTGTCCACTAAGCCCTAGCAGAGGATAGACCTATCCTCCTCTTGACTTTCTGGTAGCTTTGGGAAAGGCCCAAGCACCCTTTTGCTGGTATTTTTCCTGTTTGGTGATCTCCTGCAGAGCTTCTCTTTTAAAAAGTTGGAGGTCTGGGGAAGCGCCTCTGGGGAAAGGCCACGTTTTGGGCTGGCTCTCTTGATGCCCGCTTCCTGTGCTCAGAAGAACATGTGAGGCTCTTGTCTTGTTCTGATTGATCTAATGTGTCTCAGGAGCTTGAGGTTCTACTGGGGTACGAAGGGGGAGAAGAGAAGGGAAGGGAAAGGGGAGGTCTTTACTCAGTTTGTATTTTGCCTTTTGGCCTTTCAGGCATTCTGAGGACATAACCCTTGGAGCAATTCATTTTCTGAACCTGCCTTCCCTCCTACCTGATAGGGTTGTTATAAGTACATTATAAATACATGTAGAGCACAACTGACTCATAGCAAATGCTCAACAATTCCTAACAATTAATTTCATGGTGACTTCTCTTACTACCTTCGTGTTCTGTGGTTTTAAAAACTGTTCTTTTTAGACTTGGTGCTAAGCTAGTCTGTTTTCCCTCTCTGAACCATTTTCCACTCATCATTTGGAGAAAGGGTCTAACTGCCACTTCTGATGACAGCCTAAAATAACTATAAATAAAACCCATAATACACCAATGATGAATGAAGTTTCAAGTAACACATGATACCGACTGGCACTGCTTCCAGCTTCTGCCTCAACCCCCCCCCAAAGGAGATGGGCAATCTGGGGTTCTAGTCAGTGCCCTGCACTTTCTGACCACAGAGAATTTGCTGCCTTTCTCCAGGTATCAATCAGTTTTCTATTCGTTACTTACGGAGGAACCTCAGCTCTCTTGGTCCTGTAGCCTAGACGTGCTACAGTTCCAAATTAAACATTTCTTAAGAAGGTGCTGACTTTCTCTCTTCCTTATTCTCTTAGTCTCCTCCATGGAGAAACCCTGCCTCCCTCATGCCGCATCTTGGCCAACCTTCTCCCTGACGGGTTGTGGGGTACATGGTGCCCAGAGAAAAAATGTTTTGGTCTGTCGTCCTTTTACTTGCCATTTGTGAATTACATCCCTGCAGCCCTATGGCCCCTTCCCCCATGAGCTTGAAGGTGAGGTAGCTGAGGGTATCCATAGGAGATGGTCCAAAGGCCCCTGCCCTGGTGTCCGCCTCCCTCTGTGTAAACCTCCTTTAAGGGACTGCCTTGCTAAGACCTTATAAACATGGGGGTCACCTTTCTCACAACTGGCTACAAAAACCAGACCACAACTTGTGGTGCCATTTTTCCATTTAGAAATTGTGCTTTGTTCTGTGTTACCCAAAGTCCTGCAGAATGCTTGCTGTTAAAAACAAGGTCATATCACATCAGACACTTAAAAAAAAACAACTTTGGAAATATTTTTTAAAGGTGTGGACATTTTGCATATAATTTAAATATACTTGAGGGAAAAAAGGAGGCCAACACCAAGAACACACACAACACCAGGGAAGCATTTTCTTGCCAATTGGAAGCCTGAGTGGAATAGTTTGGCCGCTACCAGTTTGCTTCTGGTATTGAACTGAGAAGTGCCTTGGGGGAGACCTTAGCCTGTACCCAAAAACTCAACTGTTTAAGAGCCAAATCAGCTTTTCTTTCAGAGGCCACATGGGTGGGTTGTCTTTAGGACCACCACTCTTACTATAAATGAGAATTTATAAATGGAAAGATTCTTAGAATAACTAGACCTGCCAAGATCCCAAACCTGGACAGCTGGCCTCCTTCCCCTGAAAGCCCTAGGCAAACAGTAAATAGTTAAAATGGATGATGGAGAGAAAGGAGTGCCAAATGGTTTTGCCTCCAACTTGGGGAGGGACCACTCTTTGTACCCAGGTAATAACTGCATGTTCATGCAGCATCCATTAGAAAAGGTCCGAGCTTGCACGATTCGTATCTTAGGAGTGGTTTTCCCATGGTAGCTGTTGTTTTATTTGTTTTATTTTATCTTTTTCCTGATAAAAAGTAACACCACCGAAACCATCTTTTAATTGCTACTTCTGTTTGATGGAAAAATTATTAAAGATGATCGTGCTTTCAAAACAAGTCATGTGACTGTTTACTTAGGAAGCACAGACAAAAAAGATAATGGAATGCTTTCAAATATCTCGATCAGATACATTCGCTGCTGTGATAGGAATCCTCTATGTAACTGACGAGAGTGTGACAAGACCTCCTGTTCTACACGGTCGGGAGTCACCTGGGAACACGGGCTGGTTGAGTTCCCCGCACACCTTTGCTTTTCGCACTCTTTACATCTCCGGGACTGGCAGCCACTAGTGGCAAATGAGCTCAAAGCCCCCACTTCAGCCTTACAGAAAATGTCCTATCTGTTCCTACTGCTCCCTGAACACCTGGCTGCCCCTTCCCATCCACTCAGCTAATCAGTACAGCATGCTGGCCAACAGCAAGATTACAGAAAGAATTAAGAAAATCCCATCAGTTTTAACAAATGGGTTTCCCCTCAAGGCCCTTTTAAACTGGGTTTTTCTTTTTCGTTATTTATAATAACTTGTCATCTCTTTCCCATGACAGTTTGTCATTTTGGTCCAATAACTTTAACTGCAGTCAAAACCCAAACACTGTCCTCTAGCTGCGTGAAGGTGGCAGCATCTTGCACACCCTCCAAACTGATCTGTTCTCAGTGGACAAGGATCCCAGGGACAGGCTCCACGTTATAACTCTGGAAGCTGGGACTCCAACACTGTGTTTCCCTCTCCTGTGTCATCACTTTGCTGCTGTCACTATGCATCCACTGCAAGCAACTTGGAGATGGCTTCTAGACATAACAGGGGAAACTTTCCTGACCAACCTGTTCAAACCACTGGCTTGCCACCTGTGTGGGGCTTTGCTTACACACATACTCAAATGTGCTCTTAAAAGAGCAGTTCTCTGCTCCAAAAGACTGAGCTGTTGGCACAAGGGTTCTCTTTCCAGAAAGCAGTGCTCAGTCTTCTGTTGAGACAGATCAGAATGAACTCACAAACTTCACAGGCGCTTGCTTCCATGAGGAGGAGGTCAAAGCCAACCAAAGGTGGCTTGCTGCATGCCAGAAAAAATGTTTTGTAATCCCAAACTTCCTGTTGCACCCAATTAGGCCATGGAATTACTTTCTGATTGTCAGCTTATTCTAAATATTATCAGCTTCGACTGACCAGTCAACCTATTACAGGAAATGTGACAGACAGGGTGCACACTATCTTTGTTAGATACATTTAGTCCTGAGGTTTTTATAAACCCAGTGACTCACCATCCCTACAGTTAGTATGGCTGATTTGGTTTATATGTTTTGATACTATGGGCAGAAGGGAAATTTACAGAGAGTTGATCTGTGTTTAAATATTTGCTAGAAATTAGATTATGAAAATTACTAATTTCTAAATTGAAGATCAGGATGAAATGTAAATCTATGTGTGTGGGGGTTATAATGCTTTTAGCCCATGTCACAAACATGGCCTGGAACCTTCCATTTTTTTTCCACTGAGCATATCCCTTAAGGATTCATTACTGACAAAACTAAGCTATACATATCTCAAGCTCTTATGAAAACATCCACAATTATGATTTGTTTCTACAACAAACAAGAGAATCTAGTGACACTGATACAGGTCTGAAACGCTACAAGAAAAAACGGAAATATAACATTATGAAATGGAATGAGCACCCCGTCTTCTAAATCTGCTTGTGAGTTTAACATATGCTTTCCTGTTGCCTTATAAACTATTATTAGGAACCCCCGGAGACAGGGCAAGACACTGTAGGAATATGTTTGATATATAGTTGGATTAAATAACAACCTAATATATCAAACATATCACACAGAGGCCTGCAGAAAAGGCATCCAGGTTTGACTGAGCTCGAGAAAAGGCAGAGTACTGCAGGCTACGGCTGCAGGGGGTGGTCACCACTGCCGCAAGTCCATTACCTCTCTGTGGAGCACAGTCTGTCTGTAAGTGTGGAAACGACACCATTAGCAACATTGTAGGTACACGCACCAGCCTTAATACCATCCGACCTTCTCTCCTTTTGCTTTGATACCATCTTCCCAAGAAAATAGTGGATCCAACAGTGCCAATTGGTTATTTGTGTTTGGCAGATCCCAGGCAAAAAGAGGTGCTGAGATTTTAAGGGCCTGAGGGGGGAAAAGGTGCCAGGAATCATCTTCATAAACCATGGAGCATTCTACTTTTAAAACAGGCGACCTGAGAATGCGGTGAGCAAAACAATTCAAACAAACAAAAAAAATAAAACATTGCCCATCCCCGATACTATTCCTCTAAGCAGTGTAAATGCTCTCCCGTTACGAAAGGAAAGCGTTATTTGCTCTCTACTAAGGGCTTGTGTGTTCGTGTGTAGTTACAGGGATGGGAATGCGAGAGCAAATGCTTATTCACAGTATCTTGGGGATTACTTATTTTTTTTCAGTTATGGAAGGGGATGGAGAGAACCAATGAACCACAAAAGACTGGCTGCTTTTGGTGTCAGACTGGGAATTAAAAAAAAAAAATGTTTATTTTGACAGAGTGTGTGTGAGTACAGGGAGGGGCAGAGAGACAGGGAGAGAGAGAAGCCCAAGCAGACTCCCCACTGACAGGGCAGAGCCCGATGCGGGGCTCAATCTCACGAACCACGAGATCATGATGACCTGGGCCGAAATCAAGAGTCGGATGCTTCACTGACTGATAAACTGGGGAAATGCATTCCTTTATAAAGGTAAGGAAGATATCTGATTTTATGCAGTTATTACCACATAGCAGATGGTTCTGTTCCTAGACAGGCACAAAAACCCTGGTTTGGGTTGAAGATTTCTTTAAAAGAATTTTATCGATAATATAATCCATATGTCAGGAGCCTCTGACCAATGGGTGGCGTAAGACTTCACATCATTGTGAGGCACTCAGAAAGTACTGAGCACCCTTCCTTATAGGAATTGGGGAGCGGCCTAAGGTAGGCGTCCCCAAGTAAGAGACTCAGATCAACAGTTATGTCCACTTTGACCTTGACCAAAGGATTCCTTGGCTCTCCGTAAAGAGCCACATTGTAAATACAAAAGCTAGGTGACCCCAGGGCAGTGCAGGGAGCACCCACGCATCCACCTCTGCAGCCATCACTCATTTTTTAAGTGCTCTTATTTTTAAAACACTGTTTTACAAAATTTTAAAACCCAGGCACTCCCTGAATTCCACTGTCATTCTTGTACATTCCCCGCCTGTCTCCTTTGTATGTAAGTGTTCTTTACAGAGTTATACCGAGCACATAATTCTGCATCCTGTTTTTTTGTTGTTTTGTTTTTTTTACTTTACATTTATGCCATGAGCAGAATCCTCTGCACACCGAACAGTCCTACCAACATTATTCTCAACAGCTGTGTACTTTTTCTTCAAGGAGACACACAGGTCACGTCTAACTTCTTCCTACTACAAACAAGGCTACAGGCAACAGCCCTGACCCCTTCCCCTCCCCCAGGTTTCTTTCTCTCTGGATTTCCTCCTTTGCACAGGAAGTGGCAGTAACAGCTCAGAGGGTACAGGCAAACCAAAAAGCTTCCCTGTGGAGCTGCCCCAGCTTCTGACATTGGCTAAACCCAGAAAACTGGTATGAACTGACTGTGTCATCCATAGCGCACATACAATGCTTCCAGATCAGTCGAGGCCACCTGACTCTGGCAAGGTATTTTGTCTCTGATTCTGCATGGACAGGCGTTGCTTTGTGGGCACATTGCAAGGACCCGACGAGCCAACGCCTGTAAAGCACTGCTTAGCACATACTTGGTACTCAATCAGTGTGAGTCTTTTATTTTCTTTTTGCTAAGGCCATCAGCTCATGGGTCTATGGAAAAATTATTCTTTCAGGCATTCTCCTAGGAAGTAGTAGATAAAAGTCTCTGAAGCATCTTTTTGGTTACTGCTTATTCAGTTAGGCACTGTATTCTTAAATTATCTCATTTAACTGTTATAACAACAACGCTATGGGGTAGGACCTCTAATTGCTGGGTTTTTTTCAGATCAAGAATCACAAGGTATATCAATGGCTGGACAGAGGGCAATTAGGACTCAGAGACAGAGCACAGAGGGACCTTACAAAAGGACAAAAGGAGAGGGATTAAAACAGGAGCTCTCAGAATCTGGGGAAGTGCTAATGTTACATGAGCACCAGGCTAATTCTCCAGAACAGTGTCAATTGACATGACTTCAACAATAGCAGACGCAAGCTCTCCAGGAGAGGCTACTTGTGCTAAATCAGATGAGGAAAAGGGAAGACAAATTACACACAAAGCCTCCAAATCTTAGTCAACAGTTGCTTGCTTCTTAGTTGAATGCACATTTTCCATTTGCAATTAACCTGATTTATCAAGCAGAAATAAAGACAAAGCCAGAAAGTGGGAGTTGCCCCTATATACACATCCAGTTCTTAAACTTGTTGAGAACACCTAGGACAATCTCAGACCTCTTAAGACTCTCAGGTTAGAGGCTAGTAGAGAGAACCCTGGTAACCCCCAAATCAGAAAGCCATAACTCCTAAATTACATCTTGATGAGAGATTTACAGAAATGCCTTCACCAACTATCAGCAACTATCGGGAGACTGGTTCTAAGAATTTAATGGTTTTAAGAAGTTTCCCAAGCTCAATACATTCACTTACATGCTCACGTCTGTTTTACATGCAGCATTAACCTGGGTGCTGCTTTTGAGTGGTTTGGTGTATTTCAGTGCTCAGACTCCATATTTTGGTTTTATAAAAATGGTAGAGTTTTAGGCATACCTAATCTGGGGGATCCAGCTTTTTCTGAGGGGAAAAACCATATTTTACCTCCTAATGTTTTTGGGTCCTTGGAAGAGAAGTGAGGTGATGGGTACCAGCAGGGACTTGCTTGAATACAAAGAAAAAGAGGCCTCCTCTGATTCCACCGTCTTCTGGGAGAAGACAGCCGTGGGAGGTAGAGTGAAAGGTAACTGCTTCTGGACAGGACTGGGCTTTGCCCCTGGACAGCACTAGCTCACCATCCTTTTATGTATAATTGTCCTTCCTATGGCCCCATCTTAGAGTAAGTCCTTAAATGGCTGTTTCTCTTTAACATCTTAAGTTTTACATTTTTAAAAATGTTTTTATTAATTTTTTACAGAGAGACTGAGCATGAACGGGCAAGGGGCAGAGAGAGAGGGAAACACAGAATCTGGAGCAGGCTCCAGGCTCTGAGCTGTCAGCACAGGGCCCAATGCAGGACTCGAACCCACAAACTGTGAGATCATGACCTGAGACGAAGTCAGATGTTTAACCAACCGAGCCACCCAGGCTCCCTTAACGTCTTAAGTTTTAAACATTTATCTAGATGACCAACACAGATGGAGAAAACATACCAGCCCACCAGTCTCCAGCATATACTGAGGAAGTCTGTTACTAGGTCCACTTTGAGGTCCACATTACCCTTTACTGATTTGAAGAAAAGGAGAGACCCCACATTGCTATTTGCACTGCATTATGGAAACCAGAAAATTTGAGGGTGACAACGTCCCCTTCAGTAACAGGGACTTTCCATAGTAAGCATCTAACACCTGCTTTCTATATAGTGGAACTAAATTCAGATCCTAAGTGCCCTGGATTCTTCCTTTGGATACCCAAAGGTATTTTTCTGGGTGGTTAACGTGAAGGATCAATCCATGGGTTTTTTTCCATGCCCTGTAAAAAGGTGCTGGGCAGGTAGAGCAGGTCTGCCACTTGCCAGTCTAACCACGGGGAAGGGGACAGGTTCCCTGTGGGCACACCTAGCTTCACTTCACAGCCATCCACAGGAAGACCTATTGACATCGGACAAGCAGCCACACATGGACACTCACTTTCGGTTTGGCTCTTGGCTTCAGTTGCTCTAACTTCTTAGCAGCAGCCTCAATGGATGCCGCAGCCCCCAGTAATTCTGTTTCCGCGATGACAGTTGGGTCTTCTGGATCCACCCACTCTGTTCCTAAAATCAGTCCAAAGAGGGTCATTCTTGGTAGCTATGACCGCAGGGGTCTGGCTTCATTACCAACCATGTCTGGATTTACGTGCAAGGAGGCTCTGTCAGCCTACTAGTTGCACCGTCCTAAGGGATCTTCTCTCCAGCTCTCACCGAGATCAGCTGGGTGAAGGGGAGCTCCTATCTGATCCTGTCGCTTGTGTAAGTCAGTTGTGTATACAGCCCCACCGCAGGAGCACTCATCGATGCAGTGTCAAAAATCAAGATCTTATGGTTCAAGGCCAGCTCGAGCCTTACTCTGACCTCTTTCTTAAAGCTCATGACCGCAAGTAACCATTTTCAAGATACTTGAGACTATGCGGACCACACAGATTTGTCATCCTCTTCTCTTGGGGACTCATGGAGAACCACCATTCATCTCAACTCAGACAAAGGGAACCTGGTGAGAAAACCTTGCTCTGGTGAGGTGACTGCTTCTAACGTGACCACAAGGGGGTGTGCAAACAATGTACGCAGATGGTATCATTTCCTAGACATGGACTGTATGATTGAATGAGGATATTCTGATGGAGGCAAATGCAGATAAAAATAAAGGGCGATACCTTTAAGACAAGTGAGCTGCTCTAGGTGGATTATACCATTTAAGTGGAAGTACTTAATCAAAGGACTGGAAAAGAGCCTTGCTTGAGGAGGATATTACTTTGAAATTCTAACTCTATTCTCATTTGCTAAAAAAAACAAACCAAAAAACCCAACAACAAAAAAAACCCTACTGTATTCCTTCTGACTGCGTTCACCAAGAAAGGGCCTGTGTTGGCTGCGGGGTTTCTTTGCTCAGTTCATGGCCGCTGAGTGGTGTCCCACGAGATGACACGAGAGAATCCAGCCTACCTTTCATGGCTTCTGCTGCCTGGATGAGCTCAGTCACGGCACCAGCGACGCGCTTGGAGAAAGCAGCCAGCTGGTGCTTGAGTTCCGGGCTGGGTTTCTGAAGAATCTGAAGATGAAGAATAAGTCAAATGCATAAGAAAGATGGTAGCCGTTGTGACAGAAAGCACACTCTTACTGGTGAACCGAGTTGGACAACCTGGTTTGAAGTTGCAACTCTGCCACCCAAGTGACTTCAGAAACTTGGGGGAAAACACTTAAGGCTCACTGGCCTTCAGTTTCCTGTGAGAAATGAAAAGTTGGGAATTACGAGTTTTTCTAAGGTCCCTCTGGACACATTTCTGTAAGATCGTAAGTGAGATGAAGTCCTTATGTGGCCTTTATTTGCCCTTTCTTTTGCACATAAACCAAACATATGCACACGAAAATTACGCACAGTTTAGGAACATTCCGAGTGAACGCGAAAGCCTGAGGTTACAGGTCAGATGGTACTTGTGACAAAACAAATGTGGCACCAGAAGAAATATGTGACTCTGGTGGGGTCTCAGAGACAGAGTCCCAAGAAAGCACAACCTTCTGATCAGAGGGCAAGCTCTCCTGCGAGAGATTCTGAGGATTTTCCTTTTTTTTTTTTTTTTTTGAACTAGCTCAAAGGTTTTTTTAAGTTTCTTTTTTTGCCTTTTGGTTTTTGATGGTGTTAAAAAAGATATTGGCTATCCAACACCCAATCCAATTTATAGGATATCCTGTGTGAGGATTTCTTCTCCAATTCACTCAAGAATGGGATGAGATCTTCACCATAAATTTACATTCTGACTTAAATCACCTTGCTCCTGCCTAACTCTGAAATTCCTCTTCCAACATTCTTCTTCTGCATTTCTTTCTCATGCTTCCCAGTGCTACTCTTCAGATTGAGAAATGCTCAAACCTTCAGGAGCAAAGCACAACGGCTGCCTCTCTCTGGATAATTCTGAAGCCTCGAGCCAGGGATAAACATCGCTTTGGAACTGGACACACTTGTGTTCACACACCTGGCTTCCTTTGCGCCTGGTTTTGGACGCTGGGCAGGTTAATGAACCCCTCAGAACCTGTTTTCTCCTCTGTAAAGCTGGGATAATGCCTATTCCTCAGGATTGGCATAAAGATCAAAAGGAGTAACACATAAGAAACACCCTGCAATGCCTCCAACACAGCAGGTGTTCGTTAAATGTTAATTCCCTTCTTGGTGTCCCATACTCATTCTTAGGAGTCTGGAAAAGAAGTCTTTTGGACCCCAGAGATAAAAGAAAACTGTAAGTCTGGTTAAAAAAAAATCTGGGTTTGGGGGAGTTAGTGGGATTATACGTTGACCAGCACTGGCCGCACCAGTGTGTAGAAGACATTGTATTATATGCCTGAACTGATTAGTCAAAGGTCTTTGAGCATCACTTTACATGCATCCATCACCATCCTCCTTCCTTTGGAAATCTTTAAAATTTATTTTCTATTTGCTACTGTTCCATGAATTCAGTTATTCTGCTCTTATTTTCTCACCCTAGGACTTATACATATCACTATGCAGATACTAAGAACTCAGTACAGGGGCATCTGGCTGGCTCAGTTGGTAAAGCATGTGACTCTTGATTTGGGAGTTGTGGGTTCAAGCCCTATGTTGGGTGTAGAGATTACTTAAAGAAAATTTTCAGGAAAAGAAAAGAACTCAGTACAATTCTGAGAATGAGTGAACAAATGAATGGATGGGTAAAAACAGAGCAACATACCATTGGGACAAGTCCTAATATGATAGCTTCATGGACCAGTTCTAAAACACTAGAACCATGGAGAGGTGGGGGGAGGAAGTTGTGTCTTTTATTTTCTAATACAGCCAGGGGTAGGCAGTTTAGTTAAGTATAGGTTCTAGAGTCAATTTACCTATGTAACCCTGGTCTAGTTACTTTTCTTCTAAGCCTCAGTGTAAGTAAATTGCCTAGTAAATAGGCATAGCAACAGTCCTTTTGTTACCGACTTGTGGTAAGACTGCATAAATTAATATGTAATTTGATACAATATATATTCCCATCAGGGCTACTGATAGAATTGGACTGAAGTACAGCTTGGGCACCAGGGTTTTTAAAAGTCCCCCATGTGCTTCTCATATATAGCCAAAGTTGTGAACCACTGCCCTAGTCTCAAATGGTACCATTTGGCACCACTTAATCAAAGGCCTGTAATATTTTTTTCCCCCCTGAAACAATACACGTTGTAAGTTCACCAGGTGAATAATGGTTATGGCTCAGGGTTTGAAAAGCTAAGTGGTCCATAGCCTTGTTCGTTGGTTAGTTGGTTTATCCATGGTGGTCAACACAACAAGAATAGGCAAAGAATTAAAAGTATGATGGGGAGATTCACAGTAAATGATGAAAGACTGAACATTCTCTACCTAAGATCAAGAATATGGTAAGGATGTTTGATCTCACACCCTTATCAGTATTGTACTAACATTCCTGGACAGTGCAATAAGGCAAGAAAAATAAGCAAATGGTACAGAGATGGAAAAGAAGAAGTAAAAGAATCTTTCTTTATAAATAATGTGAATGTCTATATAGAAAATTCTGAGGCATATGTAAACAAAAGCTTCTAGAATAAGTGAGTATAGCAAGGTGACAGGCTATAAGGTCAATATACTAGTATCAATTATATTTTTAGGTTCAACAGCAATAAAAAAATAAGAATTTTAAAAAAGCAGTATCATTTATAACACCATAAAAATTATGAAATACCTAGTGCTAAATGCGACAACACATGTGCAAGACCTGAATCCTAAAAATTATAAACATTGTTGAAATTATTAAAGGAGACCTAAACAAATGGAGATATATGCCATGTTTACGGATTAGAACACTCTTAAAATGTCAATTACCCTCAAATCTCCCCCACAATCCCAGTCAAAATCCCCAAAGCTTTTTTTTTTAGATATTTACATGATGATATGAAATGCAAAGCACATAGAAGAGCTAAAACTATTTTGAAAAAGAACCAAGTTGAAAGTCTTCAACTACCAGATTTTAACATTCATATAAAGTAGTAGTAATCAAGACATCATGATATTGGTACTTGGACATATAGATCAATGGAGCAGAAAAGAGTCCAGAACTAGATTTCACATATATAGTCAACTGGTGGTCATTAAATGTGTTCAGGTGCCTTTAATTCAATGGGGACAGAATCATTCTTTTCAACAAATGATGATGGAACAACTGGATAGCCATACGTAGGAGTATGAACCCTGGCCCTTTCCCCACATCCAAACCTAAATATAAGAATTAAAACTATACAGAAACAAACCAAAAAAAATAATCTTAGTGATCTCAGATTTGGTAAGGATTCTCTGAGGACAAAATATAAACTAGGCTTGAAAACTTTAAAAATCATGAACTTGGAAGTTTATGTTTTATAACTTTAAAAACATTATGCTAATTTAAAGAAGCAGTCACAAAAGACCATATACTGTGTGATTCCATTTATATGAGAAGTCCAGAATTGGCAAATATACAGAGGCAGAAAGAGATTAGTGTTTGTCTAGGTCTTAGAATTGGAGTGAGGGCAATGAACGACTGCTTAAGGGTATGAGGTTTCTTTTTGGGGTGATGCAAATATTCTAATATTTTGTGATAGGTGCACAGCTCTGTAAAGACAGGAAAAAACAATTAATTTAATGCCTGAAATGGGAAAATTCTGTCATATGCCAATTATACCTCAATAAGGCTGCTCAAAAGAGAATCAATCGGGCATGCAAATAAAAGAACAGGAAGCTGGTGAGAGGTAGCAGAGCATGGCCCCCGAAATAACCTCTTTGGTATACGGATTGTTTTGGGCTAATTATTGTGAGAAAAAGACACGGGAGAAGCTCTGAAAACAGAGTAGAAGTTACTCTTTTGAAAGAGAAATTTACAGTGACAAAGCAAATCTTCCTCTGTTTAGACTGTCTCCCTCTCCCTGCCTGAAGAGAAGGTTGACTCTTTATCATGAGAGAATTTATCAGAGGAGAAGGCACAGGTTTAAATCTGCATAATCTCCTGGCAACCTCCAGGAGGTTTTTCCTGGCAACCTCCCATCACCTGTCCCAAACCAATTACACACCTTTTTTTTTCACTGAACTGAACATGGTCTTTAAGCCAGTGGTTTAGGCCACCTATGTAGTTACTCATTTTTCCCCTGGATATCTGCTATGCATCCATGAGGTACACAATGTATTTGTTTTTCTCTTGTTAATCTGCCTCACTACACAGGGTCTCAGGCAAGAACTCTGAAGTGTAGAGAGAAAATTATTTTTTCTTCCCTTATACCGGGATATAATCCTAAAAATAATTTGCAAACATAACTGATGCAAACAAACATTCAATTCATCTTATGTGTTTAATTACTTGGGATATAAGATCTATTTTGGCTTTACTTTCCTATTTTTGCAAGTTTTATCTGAGCTTTTTGTTTCCTTAACTCTCTGCAGCATTGTTATTTTGTTTTTTAATAACACACATTTCCATCTCTCTCCAGACGTTGTTATGAAAACGACAAGGCAAACCACACCCTAAGAGAAAGGATTAAAAAAAATTTCACAATTTGTATCTAGAAAATGTAAAAAATTCTCAAAATTCCATAATAAGACAAACCCAATGAAAAATAGCCAAAAACATCTCAATAGGGACTTCACCAAAAAAGACATACAGAGGGCAAACAGGTGCATTAAAAAAGATACTCAACCACGTACATTAAAACCACAGTGAGACACCACTGCACACCCACTGGAACTACTAAAATTGAAAAGACAGACCATTTCAAGTGTTGACAAGGGTGTGGAGCAACCGGAACTCTCCTACTCTGCTGGAGGAAATGTAAAATAGTATAACTACTATAAAAAAGTTTCCCAAGAAAGGAAAAAAAATGCATACCCTATTTTATAAGTATTCCACATCCAGGTATTTATCTGAGAGAAATGAACAAATTCAGGCTCAGAGATTTATACAGAGAATGGTCTTGGCAGTGTTATTAGTAATCAGAAGCTGGAAACAACTTAACTATTTGTCTCTTCACCTAATGATGGACAAGTATGGCAGAACCATTTGATGGAATACTACTTAGCAATACAAGGGGACAAATTATTGTCACACATAACAACATGGATAGAATTGAAAATATTGATGCTGAGTGAAAGAACCAAAACAAAGAAAAGTATGTGCTATGTATCTCGTTTACATAAAAGTCTAGAAAGTATAAACAGATCTATAATAACAAAAAGACCAGCAGTGGCCTAGACATTCTGAGGAGTAATGGATACATTCGTTATTTTGATTGTGGTGATGCTTTCAAGGATATATTCACATATCAGTACTCAAAATGCACACTTTAAATATCTGTTTATTGTGTGTTAGTTATGGTTCAATAAAGCTGGAAAAAAAGTTAGGGGTGTGGTGGGCAAATTCACTTACATCATCAAAGTGGAGTGATTAAAGACTTCTGTCTTTAAAAAGAAGAGCCTGGAGGGTGAGAGAGAGAGAGAGCCACTCCTTCATATACTCTGGCTCTGGGAAATTACAAGTCCTATGGTAAAGTATCCTATTCAGACAAGGCAGGAGGAAAGGAGTTCTATTTTTATCCTGCCATTAAGTCAACATGATTTCTAGTAGCAGACAAGAGACGGAACCAAATTAAAGCTCTGCTAGTGGAAGCGAGGGTAATTTTAAGGCTGTCAAAGATCTCACATTGTGGTTCAGCAGCAATATTGAACTGTGGTTGCTACAGAGGCAATGTGGCTGCCTCTTGCAGTACAAACCTACTATGACAAACCAGCAGAGAGCAAATGCACGAGGCCAACAGTGCTCACATGGGCGTGTCTAAAGCTTCACAGAGCAGCTCCCTGGACAGCAGGGACAGGGCTCTGCCTAAACTGGATCCCATTATTTGTTAATTGCTAACTAGATTCTCCAAAGGAAAGGATTCCCCAAGCAGGGGTTCTTGATTTGGAGTTTCTAAATTCCCAAAGAATCCAGCTGGGCATTTGGGTCTGGGGACCCTCTTAACAGTTTAAGGAACAATTTTGTGCGTGTAATGTGCTGCGGTTTCTCTGATGCTGGTAGTGGGAGGCAGGAGATGGACTTTCAGCTCCAAGGGGTCTAAGAATGCTAAAATCATGATAGTTATTTGTGCCTAGAGAAAAACAGAGAATGGGATTGATAACGGATAAAAAATTATTGATATGTATTTTTTAAAGTAGGGATCTAAACCAAATAGGACAAAGCATTAACAAAGTTAGTTAATTATAGAGGGTGGGCACATGGATGTTGATATGGTTTTCTGTATTTTTAAGCCCTTTCAAAAGTAAAAACTGAAATATACAAACCAGCCATTAAAGTTAAGAATCCTTGGCCCTAACATATTTAAATCGAACAAGACTGAAGCAGCCTAACTTTCCCCACATTTTGATGCGCCTTAATTTAAGAAAAGCAGCAGCTCACTAAAGAAGCTCCCTGACCAGCTGAAAGTGACCTCAGTTTATTTCTGTAAATCGCTGGACACTGTCTCCAAACCTTAATTTCTACTTCTTTCTCTTTTTGTAAAAATTAGACAATTATCTGGCCTTTCTTCAGCTTTCAGGAATCTTACTAGTTCTCTTTCAACAATTAAAACAAGACGTCAACTTTACAAGAGATCCAAGGGGACTATCTCAAGATGTGTTACAGTTTTTAAAATTTATTTGTATTTTTTAAATTGTTTTTAAGTTTAATTATTTTGAGAGAGAGAGAGCACAAGCAGGGGAGGAGCAGAGACGGACAGAGAAGAATCCGAAGCAGGCACCGTGCTGTCAGCACAGAGTCTGAGGCGGGGCTTGATCCCACAAACCATGAGATCGTGACCTGAGCCAAAATCAAGAGTTGGACGCTTAAGTGACTGAGCCATCCAGGCGCCCCATCTCCTGTTATAGTTTTAAGTTAACTTTCTTTTCAGAATGGAGATGCTGTAGCCATCCCATGAAGACCAGAAACGAAGAGGAGAAGAGAATGCTGTGTGTTCATGTGAAAATCTCTAGTTTTTTAACTGTTTCTTTATTCATCACCCTCAAGGAGCCAATTTAGTATCTGACATGAATGCTAACTTCCCTGTTTGTGTGTCTCCATTTTCCTTTATTCCTTGCTGGGTTCTCCACCAGCACTGGCCTCAGTCTTGTGGCTCCTGGGCCTCTCACTGGTGTATAATCTTCCACACTTGGGCCTCGTGTTAGTCCAGATTTCTTCTCAGTCTGCTTTGGAGGAAGAATTAGGGCTAACGATATGAGAGATCAACTTATTCTCAGCTGCAGGCCCAAGAAAACTACGAATGTCCACAGCAGACGTGAAAGAACGCTGTCATAGGACTTCCGCAATTTTTAGTTATGAACTGCTATTTTTCCTATGTTTATGATAATCCTCAGGGAAGGCTTGCTCTGTTGCTATGTTTTTATTAGAAAATAACCTTCAAAGATTATGTCCAGCTTTCCAAAGAGACAAACATAAATATATGAACAAATAAAGGTATGATGCTAATTCATTCACATTTCCCTCAAGTCGGGACCATCAGTACCTGTCATGAGGAGGCAGAAACAACCTTGCAAAAGATGAGACAAGTTCTGCATATTTTATACCATTTTTAACGCCATTCAGGCTTTCTTTCTATTAATGATTTCTTTTTAGCACTAGCTACCTTCACAAAATATACCTCAAAACAGCTCTGGGGAAACAAGACGTTTCTACTTCCACCATGATTCTCGGTCACAATGATGAAGACCGTATAGAAAGATGAAGAAACTCAGATGGCAGGCTTTTAACAGTCACCTCGACCATCCAACTTGACAACACATAAGGCTTAAGAGTCTCGTTTCTCTAATAAATACAAGGAATAACTCGTAACAGAAAACCCATCAACTAATATGAGCAGCCACAAGAGAAGCACATCTACTGCAAAGTGCAATCGCTCTTGCCTGGGCCCAGAAAAAGAAGGGAGTGGATGCTTCCGTTCTTGCTAAACTCTGTCCTCCATAGTTAATCTCCCAAATCACACATGATGTGGGGTTTCCATGCACCAAGTGCCCTTCTTCCTCTTCCAGAAAAACCTGATGATTATCATTAGGCCCGATGCCTGATACAGTAAAAAAGCGGCCATAAAACTGGGGTCTCTGAATGTGTGGACTGGGAATGGCTACTACAGCTTCCCTACCTAATGTTCATGGAGGCATTGGACCTCTTGGCCTTTTCTCGGGCAAAGAGGCCAATCATCCACCCACCCCCTAGAGGCCTTGTCTTGTTTTGCTCACCCAAACAAGATGCACACGGAGAGAAGAGGTCAGAGACAGGGGGGTGGGTATCCCTTTGGTAGATGCGACATCTGGCTCCCAGATATTGGCAAAGGGTCTAAAATTGGCTTGAGGTGGGAGGGGACCCTCTGAGGGTTCCATTTTTCTTCCCCCCTTGGGAAAATTTCTCAAGTGCTGGCCCCCGCCCCTCCTCATGAAGGCAACACTCCTCTCCCAGGTATAAGCTGTCTTGTTGCTGCAGAGCACGACAGGAGACCTCCAGTCCATTAAACACCTTAAAGGCTGTTGCCTCCTTTTTATCCAGGTTGTGGCTTTGTCAGGGACACAGCTGGAGGTAGATGTCTCTGCAGTGACATTCCTGGTACATGGCTCACCACGAGCAAAGCCGGAAAGCACCAGCCTGAGGGCAGTGTGCCTGAGGCCTGGACCTACAGGCGTGAGGTAAATGATCAGCCCTGCACAGATACAGGCACAGGTGCTACAAGACATAGGGTTTGCTCAATAAATGGAGCTAGAGAGGGGTGCCTGGGTGGCTCAGTCGGTTGGGCATCTGACTTTGGCTTGGGTCACAATTTCACGGTTCATGGATTCGAGCCCTGCGTCGGGCTCTGTGCTGACAACTCAGAGCCTAGAGCCTGCTTTGGATTCTGTGTCTCCCTGTCTCTCTGCCCTTCCTGTGCTCATGCTCTGTCTCTGCCTCAAAAATAACCAAACATTAAAAAAAAAAAAAAAAAAAAGAGAAAAAAAGAAATGGAGCGGGGGAAAAGGGGCAAAATGAGGATCCCTCATTTAAATGAATACGAAAATCCCAGTATTTTCTTCCCTTCCAATAAATGATTAAGAGGAAAAAAAAAAAAAGTCTGAGACAGAAAGCAATATGGGAAATGGGCACCCTGTGGGTGGAAAGCACACGTGAGCTGAGCCCCGAAGCCCGATCTTCCTGACATTCTCATGGATTCCTGACACTGTTTACCATCCGAGGAAACTCAAGTCTGGACAAAGCAGTAGTCATGCGGCTATTTATGTGACACAGCTGGGAATCGAATGCAAAGATTCTAAACCTAAGCCTAACACTGCTTCTGCTGCAACTCCTAATTTTCTGATAGAACAAGGTTCTACGTGACTAAGACTATATGATTCCACCAAGAAAAAAATGCCTTTTGGAAGCCTTGCTGGCTTCATTCTGAATACCCTGAATTTCCTGCTAATACGCATGCTCCGGACTGAACACTGTAACTCTGTTCTAACGCAGAACGTTAGTTTGGCGGCAGAGGCTCCTGCCTTGTGAACAAGGACTGGCCGACGCGTTTTCTTGGCCCACATGAGATGATACACTGTTTTCTAGTCACCGGAGTTCAGGGCTTTTGGAACACAATGTTAGTAACCCCAGAGTGCCTCCACTCACAGAAGATACACTTTCACACAGACCACACTTAACCTGGGTGAAGAATCAAAGTAATGCTCCCTCCCTAAGAGACCTACCATGTTTAACATCGGGAGGTAATTTAATTTCAAGGTGGCAGTGAAGTGCTGGAATGAGCACGGGCCTGGAAGTAAGAATTGGGATTGGGTTCCAGGACTGTCCGAGTAGCTAGGCGACCTCAAGCAAGGGGCCGAACTTCTCGGGATCCTTCCTTTGCCTTGCTAGCCTCATATATTAGCGCAAGGACAAAATGAAAAATCTCAGGGCTCCACAAATGAAAGGTTTACAGTTGTCTGTGGCCTGGTGGTGATCTTTTTTTGTTTTGTTTTGTTTGTTTGTTTTGTTTTTAAGGTTTGGGAAGGAGCAGTAAGGGAATGTGGGGCATCGTCAATTCTCTTCAGAGGCTGTGTCTGACTCCTGGACAAATTCTCTCAGGGCCTGCGGCAGACCTCCCCATGGTGGGTTTTGACAGAGAGAGACACATAGCAAATACATTTCTCGGTTGCTCAGAGTTTGGCCCTTAGGATCTGTGGGGAACCTAAGTCGATACAAGCCCAAGGCTCCCATGTAGACAGTCCCTATAAGCCATGACCACTGTCCCCACCTCCCCTTCTGGCATTTTCCCTACCAGCCTTCTGTCTCAGCTCCAGGTGGGCACTCTAGGCTGACAGGAAGGTCATCAGAGGAAGGGAGGCATCATTCTCAGTGCGGTCTGAGTACTCATTCAAGGATAAGAGGCTGGTAGGTCACCTGCAGCACGGGTGAAATTTCTCCTTAACTCGTCATGGAGGCCAGGGTGGCTCTTTCTGGAGCTTTCCCTGTCCTCTCAGGATGGACTGGGGTCTTCCTAACAGGACCTCCCAACGTTGTTTCAGTGGTAGCTTTGCCTGTCCCACCCTCTGGCATGCTATTCTTGCCACTTTGGTGCCAAGAGAGAGCCTGGCTCTCCTGGATGCTAACTGCAGTTTCTTCTAGAGCCTTCTTTCATCTCGATGTGCTGAAGTAGTGTGATGCTGGGCACTTTCTAGCTCCATCCACCCCCAGTCTCCCAAGTGGAGCCCGCACAGCGCTCTACGAGGTACTTTCCAGAGGAAAGGATGGTCTGCATCTGAACAAGCTCTTCCCCAGTCCTGGCCCGGCCCACGCCCCTCCTCACCACCAAGACGTGCTCGAGAAGGTCCAGGTAGCCAAGGGTGCACTCCGTCCCGTATCGCAATGCTCTCGTGCGCACCTCCTCGCTGACATCAGGGTGAAAGGATGCTTGCTGGGGAGAGAAAGGAATGTGGACATCTTAAACAGGAAGAGCCAGCTGGTGAGTGGACCAAGGAGTAAGGGGGGAGGGGAAGGCACCTGCCTAGCAGTGCTGACCAGCCCTGCACCCCAGAGGGAGGAGACCTTGATTCTGGAATTCCCTCTGCCTTGCCCTCAGCGACCTCCCTGAGAAGCCTTCCGTGACTCCCTGGATAGAGAAGGTGGCCTGCCTCCGTGTTCTCCTGTTAACCTCACACCTGTGTCCACGGCAGGTTCTCTCACCACATTTTGTGTCTTGCCTTTTTTAGTGCCCTGGAGCCAGACAGAAGCACCTGAGTCCTGTCCCTCCTCCCATCCTTTCTCCCTGTCCCCTTCTATTGCATTGTAAGAAATTCCACATGCACTAAGAAGCCCAGGAAAGGGTCATGATTAGGGCTTACAGCAGGACATGTGCTGGCTGTCCCAGGGTGTGCCTGCCTTTCTCCAGCAGCATGGCGGGGGGGGGGGGGGGGGTGGTTCCTGAAGCCCCTCTCTGTTCACAGGCTGATCACACTCAGGCCCTCACTCCGTGGCCTGACCATGCTGCACTCACAATGTCTCCTCTGGCTCTTGGGAAACTTCAGATGGTAAGCTCCCCACTACCCTCGGAGGGGCCGTAAATAACTCATCTCACATTATGCGCAGTGAGATAAGCAAACAAGGACGTATGGTTAATACAGCACCCTGTGCTTTTTTTCTTGCACTTGTGACCTGTTGGCTTCATTCAATCCTGATATAACAGATGACAAGCCCATTCACAGGGTTACCAGGTTAATCACAGTTAACTGTATTTTTGAAGAAACAATAAAACAATTTTTAATGTTAATCTGAGAAACGCCATTTTTTATTTGCTAACTCTGGCAACGCTGCCCAGCCTTTCTTCCTTCCAAAGCCTTACCCTGGAAAGAACTTGGGGCTTACAAGAACACATTCAAAACTGCAAATACATCGCAAACCAGGATATGTATGAATCACACATTAGGATAAAAAGTCAAAGTGGTGGGGGATAGTGACTAGCCTTCACGTTTGTTCCGCTCAAGCCTTTCCGTCTAGGATTGGGGGATGCTGGTGGGAACACCTGTGGGTGCTCCCCTCACCTGCTCCCCCAATATACCCCAGAAAGAGTGGGGATAATCTGAGTGGCCAGGATCTATCATTAGTGAGCTCAGTTTTGCCCACCTGAGGACTAACGGGCCGTGCCTTTAACCACTGCCCTGTGTCTCCAAGTGTGAGAATGGAGCCCATATCTCGGGGAGGACACAGGCTATGATGCTACCTCTGGTATGGAGTGTGTCAGACCCCAATTTAGAGTTGTATGGGGACTGAGGGTGGGTGCTCTTGTCCAGGCAGAACTCTTTGGGAGAGCAATCTGGCACGAATTAAAATGCCAGACCATCTGACTAATTCCACTCCTGGGAGACGTGCCTAAGGAAATTATTCAAAGCATGGAAAAAACAGGTATGCCCAAAGATGTTCCTGGCGGCACGGTTTATGCATTATTTAAAAATGCAGACAACTGAAATTTCTGGTAGCAGGGTAAAATTATATTCATTGACAGAGTATTTGTGGTCATTAAAGAGTCAGTTATAAGGACTCAGAGCACCAGAGACCAGAGCCATACGACATTAGCTGTAATAGTTGATTGTATTGTATGTAGTGCAGACATACGCACATGTAAGTAAGACGAGAAACAGACACAAGAATTAACTCAGGGTGTGGGGCAGCCCTTGTCGCCACCTGAGCATTTAGTGTAATCCTCCTTTTCTGATAAAATGAGCCAGGATGTAACTTCCTGCGCTTCCCTTTTTGCCCCAGCCACCCTGCTCGGCCCCAAAGGCAGTGCTCCAACATGCCAAGTTGGCCTTCTGGCTGGATATAAGGGCTTCTTCTTGATCCACTGCTTGGCCTCCCTGGTTTTCTATATACTCCTTATTGCACGTCCTTTCTGGCAAGCTGCCTCATTTCCTTGCTGCAGTAAGTCTGCTAAATAAGTGCTCTCCTAACAGAAGTCTCAGAGCTCAGCACTGACACTTGTCATCCAAGTCTGGCTTTGAGGTATGAAGCTCCGGCTGTTATTTTGTCCTGCAAAGTCAGGGTGGCCTGATCCGGGGGCAGGAAGACAGAGAGGAGCAGAGGCTGTGCAAATGGCACCTGTCCTTATCCTCCTCCCCTGAGAACAGGGGTATGTGTGTCAGAAAGGGACTTGAAAATCGAGCCGCCTTCCCTTTCCCCCTTAATCTATTTCTCCTTTTCATTTCAGGTCTATAACACGGAGACAAAGCACTTGTCACTCATCAACCTCAGCGTCCTGAAGAGAGGAAATAGCTGTGTGACTATGGTCATTCCCCTTAAACTCTCCAAGCCTGTTTAATCATCCATCAACTTGGGGTAATCCTGGTGCCCTTCCCCTCCAGGATCCAATGACAGAATATGCATGCCAGCCTTCCCTGCATGTCATGGTGGCATTCAGACCTTACCTTGCTAGAAAAGTACTATTTTCTGATTGAGGCCGTAACCCCTCTGGAAAGTCGTCACTTCTGACAGGGCAGATTCCATTAAGTACATCATAACTGCAAACACTTACGGCTTTAGGAGAGTCTAAATCCCTGGCACAGCACACATGGTCCCCCATGAAAGTGGCCCTACCACCTTCTACTGTCTTCTCCTCCCCCAACCCCCCCACACCGTCTCCCGTGCCTGGTCCTCACACACCCATTCCTTCAGGCTGGCTGCCTCATCGTCCCTCTCCCCAGACACCTCTCACCTATCCTACCTGCTCATTGGACCTGGCGCCAGCTTTCCCACAACTGACTTCCCCACAAAGAACGGCCCTGTCTCCTCAGACCCCAAGCTGCAACAGCTGCTTTTTCAACTTCTGTGACTCATCCCCAACCTGCTCACCATGGTGGGAGGTTATCAATCAATCTGAGCAGAAGCCAGAGTCTCTGGGACCCAGCTGTCCCCAGAAGGGTGAAGGTCTGGTGTGGGGTGCTCAAGGGGGGTGGTGGGAGGGCTCTTATGACTCACTTTCTTAATAGATTAAAAAAAAATAAAGTAAAGCTTGTAATGGTCAAGTCCCACCAGCACCCTCACCAAGGATGGGCTCAGGGCAGCTACCCTGCTTGTCTAGCCAAGGATCATGAGAGTTTCTGCAAGATGTCTGGCACAGATAGCGAAAAAGGCTGTTCCCCAACATTCTGTCTTGTTCCTCTGACTCACTTCCTCCCCCAGTCATGGCAGAACCTCTCCTGGCCCAGAATGCTGACCTGCAGAGGCTGGAAAGGGGGGCAGGTACAAGTGGGATGTGTTTTTTGTTCAGAGGGCCAGAAGCCTCTTCACCTCTGTCAGAGCAGGCATCCTGCCTACTTGGCAAGAACGGAGAGGAAAAGTGGGAGGGTGAGTTAGCAGGCCGACTCCGTCCCCTCTCAAGCACAAAACTACCCTGGAGAGTCATTTCCTGTGGGCTCTTCAGCACGCATTTCATCACCGAGTTTGAGGTACTGAGCTGCTCCCTTCTGCACACGGCTGGCCCCTCCCTGGCTCCAGACTAAACCAAATAGTCGTGACAGGGCATCATCCGGCCACCCAAAACAACGCCAAGGCCTTTACCTTACAAGCCGTCAGCATATCTGACACGGCTTTCCGGCTCAGGTTGGCGGTGGCAATCACATCCTCCTGTCTGCATGAGTTCCCAGCGGCCACGGCTTTGGCTGTTGCCATGGTGATGCCTTTCGTCATCCTTATCGATTCTTCAGGTGATGATGTCTTTTCAGGCACCTCTTTTGACTGGAACACCTGGAAGTTGGAAATACAACAGGTGGAAAAAAAAAAATGAAAGAAAAAAGACAAAGACAAAAATAAGTGGTTCTTCTCTGACCAGGATGCTGCTCACGGTCTGAAAACTGAGCCAGCAACAGGAAGAAACTGTCAAATGGCAGGAAATTAGAAATTTGAGTAATACTATTCTTGCTTTCAAGATGCTAGCACGGGTAAGTCTTGCACACCTGTACTCGGCATTCAAGGGAACCATATGGTGAGGGAGACAGGTCTACAGCATTAACCTGTTCGCCTGCGGAAAGAGACCCTCGGTATTTGTAAACTCTCCGGGGGAAGGTGGTGGTGTGGCTTCCCAGTTCTTGCCCCCCTCCCTGCTGGGGCTTCGGCAGCTCCCGGAAATTCTGCAGTTCTGATGCTGGTTCCTGGGCAGGACGGACCTGGACGCATCCCTGTGAACTCCCCTTTCTTTCTTTAAGAGGGTGTGGGGTTGGGGGAAATGAAGCATTCAGTATCTTCTATTCTTAGCTTGTCTTACAAATATAACTGCATAATTGTGTGGAGGCGTTCGTGTCGAGGGCGCCACAGTGACACTGTGAATTATTTAAAACCACACACGCATGCACACACACACACACACCACTCTTTAGAGAAGCTGAAATAATTAACCGTGCTGAGTGAATATCCCACTTTAAAATTCCACCTGTCAGTCAAGCCAGCCATTTCTGCTTCAAGCCCATCTGTCTTGTCTCTCTAACATGAGTGATTGGTGCCAGGGGCTGTATGTTGCATGTGCATCTGTCCCCGCACATGAGTACTCCTAAACCAGTTGGGGTTGCTCTGTCCTCGGCCCCAGGCAACCACCTTTCAGCCAGGTAGTTTTCCCTGAGGCAAAGGGGAGAACCCAGCCAGCATCCTTGCAGCCTGTTAACCAGCACCAAACATCACCAGCCCCCTAAAAATGGGCAGGTGCAATTAAGCTACCCAGGACCATGCCTGAACGCTTAAGGGGAACGAATACCACATGTATGGAACCCTTTGCATTAATGTGGCCCTTTGGCACATGCTCCTTTGGAAACTTCCCACGTCCGCGTAGACACACAACCTCTGTCAATTCCAAACCACGTTGGCAGACTTCGGTTGACCGTGGGTAATGTCCCAGGAAAGCTCCCAGTTTCACATCTCTTCCATTGCCACCATTAGCCCACCCACACCTATCAGAATACAGACCCGGACTTTTGATAGGAAACATACAGCCCACAGAGGCAGGTGAGCATCAGGAGGCAGTGCTTAATGACACCACCTGCAATTTTCAGTTTTTTCTTTGTGCAAGAACCGGGTTTAACACCAAGCAAGACCGGCTTAATTAAAAACAGGACAAGAGAACGCAAGGCTCAATCACCAACAAAACCCAACAGAATTGCTGCTTTATACTGCTGATCTGCAGGGGCCTTCGGCCTTCCCAGGTGACTCTCTAAAGACGCAGAGTAGCTGGAAGCAAAAGCAGGTCCCCTGCTCCCCGCACAGAGAAACCGAATCTGTGATCAGACCTCCAGTTAGAAAGAAATCTGTTTGAAACCCTCATTTTCAGCATATTTCTATTTCTAGGGATTAGGGTGAGTCAATCCACAGCCATCACAGGATCAAAAGAACAGGAGAGAATATCCATATCACAGGAACACCGGGACACCCTCACTATACAATGCGGGAACACGGCAAGAAGGAACACGCGGTCAATTTCTTGGAGATCAGAGGGACCACGCACAGAAAGATGCTGAATTTTACAGGCCAGTATCTCAGGTAAAGGCATTTGTGTTTTTCTAACAGGGCACCTCACCCTCTAAAATCCGTATGTGGGCGGCCGTGTGAACTGATGCTAACGGCACTGGGAATCAGGAGGTGCTGGGTGGGCCTACACGCCATACACATCATTTAAGCTCAAGGTGACAGCCAACACCCGTACCGAGTTTTCCCTTTGCCGACAATCTTCTGTAATGCTTTAGTTTCAGTTCCAGTTTTAGTGGAACTAAACCTGAACAGTCCTAAGTGACACATTTTAATTGATTTCTTAATTACAAATTGATTGTAGACAAACGCTGATGAGGTCGGTTACACCCGGGGCCTCAATTATGCAAAGCTGCCGGCAGGCAGGTGAGTGGGCCTCCCGGGCTCAGGTGCCCCAGGTAAAACCTCTTTATGCTACAAACCACTGAGATGTCTGGGGGGTGGGTGGGGTGTCAGCTCTTGCACGTGGATGCCCGAGGGAGGTGACTGCTGGCTCCTTACCGTGAGCTCCTGTTTCATGTATTCGATTGTGGCCTCGAGCGCCCGTGTGCCCCGGGTGGCCTCGTCCTCCACTGCCTTTACAGTCTTGAGGAGGGAGGTGACATTGGTCACCATCACCTGCATAGGAAGGAGAGGCCGAGAGAAAATGAGGAGCACCCTGAGGTCTACTCCCTGCTCCTTTTAGTTTTGGCTCTGATGCCAGGAGGACAAAACGCTGCTGAGCAAGGAAGGCGCTCAGATGCATATGTTCCCATTATTCTTGGGTGTGCTTCTCTCATTCTGCACCGCCCGCCACACCTGTCCCTGCTTGGCACCCCGCTCTACCTTGGCGGCCCCCTTGAGCTGGTACATGGAGGGGTCATCGGCAGGCTTGCTGGCGGCCCCCTTGGTAGCACCTATCAGATCTGAAAGGGCCTTGGCCACGTCTTTGATGGCATTGATCAACACCACCTGAAAGAAAGCAGACAGCCCAGGTGAGCAGCCCCAGCGGTCCCCTGCGGGCAAGACCAAGAGCACACGGCCCGAGGGCCAGGTGCGGGCATCCAGGAGGCCTGTCTCTATCTCGGCAGCTCCACAGCCTGCAGCAAGGCAGACTCCCCAGGAGCCACCCCTGAAGATGCTGATGCAGGAGTCTCCCCGAGGGAGGCTGATGCTGAGCCGGAAGACAGACCCCAGACACACCCAGCACGTTCGGACACCTCCCAGCCAGCAGTTGTGACGACAAGTTGCCTAGGAAAGGAGGCGACCAGCTAAGCAGACGCCTGAGAGGCAACGCTACTCACCCGCACCCTGAACTGGTAACCCCAAACGTGGAGAACAAAACGCAAGCCTCGTACCCTGCCCTGCAAGGCGTCCATGGCATCCTGCCTGCGTCTCCAGCTTTGGTTCGTAGGATTCTGTGAGTCACTCAACTTGCTACGGGTATATGGGTCTGTCTTCCCCAGGACAGATCCCCCTCGTTCCTCCTTCAGGGCCTCTGCTCTTGCTCTCCTCATTACTCACATCTCAGCTCACACGTCGGGCCCTTCGAGACCTTTCCTGACCACTCCCCATCCCCCACCCCCCACCTGAAATTCCATCAGTGCGTCCTTATTTACAGCATGTATCAGTACGTGGAATTGTTGTCTTCTCCCCCCACTTGGATGTGAGCTCCAGGCGGGCCAGCCTGGACTTGTGTGTGTTGTGTTTTGCGCTCGGAACGGGGCCTGGCCTGTAGCAGGCACTCAGTAAATACTCACGGAGTGACTGCATGGATAGGTGTGCACCCTAATTACACCGGACAGCATGTGGTATCTTCCCTCTCGTGACTCAACAGAGAACACAGGCCACCTTTACAGTGTGTGTGTTGGACCTGGGGTCTGAAGCACCAGCCATACTTAGGAAAGACGTGACACTGAATGCATAACACGAGTCTTCTTAGCTCCTGCTGCTGTAATCTCCACAACTTCCCTTTACTTGAGGGCAGTGTTCCAAGTGCTAAGCCATGTGCGCTACCCATGCCCTCACTTAATCCTCACCCCTGCTGTTTCAAGTGGGAGCTACGGTGCTCCTGTCCACACTGTCTCAGGGCCTGGGAGCGGCAGGGCTGGGATTCAGACTCTAGTCAGCATGATCCCAAGGGTTATGGTCTTAACCTTCACACTTGGATTATGCTCTAGGGCTTTGGCTCCTCACGTACAAATGGCATTGGCAGTGCCACTGTATCTCACTGCCCGGCTGTGAGGGTGGCTGCGTAACATACATGAGAACACATCAGAAACTCTAGTGTCCCAGATGGCTGGGGAGCACAGTGACACTGTGCCTCTGCCCCTCCCACCTTTCAGGCTCCATCCCTTGCCTTCTTACCCTCAGGGTACATGGAGCCTTTGGCAACCTCTGAAACCACGGGGCAGAAGGGGATCGGCTCCTGAGGAAGGGCTGAAAGGTGTGGACCTCACTCACACTGATTCTGGTCATCACAGCGGGGAGGGGCAGCCAGGGAAGAACAAGGGACAGCGAGCAAAGTTTGCTGTTAACACCCAGCATGCACCGTCCCATCCCTGGTCACTGGGCATCTGACTGGTGAGTAGGCACATTTTTCTGAAAGGATATTTTCCACTAGAGATCTCATTAGCAGTTGGGGCTCTAGGACATCTACTAGACCATTTGGGAGTGAAGACTAAATAATTCGATACATTTCCGTGTGTTCAAAGACTTAAATGCTCCCCAGCCTGCTCACTCTTCCTAAGGCTGAGCCAGGCTCGGAGAGTGTGGATTCCAACCTCACTGAGCGTTTTCAAGCTTTTCCTTCCTCCACTGGGTAAGAACAATACCACAGGTAGGCATTTCTGTGAATGCTTCAAGTTCCAAGGGGCAGCCAATCGGTGCTCAGATGTTATCAGAGAGCAATCCAGCAGGAGGAGTAAAATGGCCACACGTGGAACGTTTCCTCATGGAGCTCTGCTCCATTGGAGGATGTCGGGCAGGGAAGGGTCATGGTCACATGCGAGCAAAGCTGACGGCCTTGTGTTAACCACAACAGTAGCTGTCGTCAACAGGGGCACTGGATGGTAGGCGGCTTCCAATCCAGTTTTGTCCACATGGACCAAATAGATGAGCTAACTGAGAGTGGTTTAAGCAGTGAACACGGAGGTGTTTGCCATCTGATGGTGCTGGGATGGAGCAGAGGGGTTTTTGGTTCTGCCCTTGGGAATGGGTAGAGTCCATTACTGGTGGCCCTGGTTGGCTACTGGTTCAGTAACAGCTAAGGAGACATTTGCTGAGTATCCACCTTGCGCTGGAGCGGTGGTGGGTACTTGGCTCTCCGAGGTTAGCGAACTGTGGGTGCTGTCCCTCACCTGGACCACCAGGCTGAGGACGAAGGAGCGGGCAGACGGCGCTAAATCAAAGCGTGGTTACAGGAGCACAGAGCCCTTCCCAGTCCAGAGCTCGTCCCTCCCCGTCCCTCCAGAGCCAGACTTCTCAAGGGGTGTCCATACATGCTGGCTTCCTTCCTTTCCCTCACCAGGCCACTCCACACAAATGGCCCTCCATGGCACGAGGGCCAGTGGCCAGCTCTCAGACCTTCACCTTCTCGACAACTCAGCCGTGCCTCCGGTGGAATGAAACACGCCCACTCTTAGCATCAGGACCCCTGGCTTTCCTCCTATCCGCTGCTGCTGCTCCTCAATCTCTCTGGGCATCCCTTTCTCCTTACCACGGTCTTAAATGGTGGCTTCCTCAGCTCTGCCTTGAACCCCCCTTTTTCTCTCGCCCCATGCTCTTCCTCTCCTATGGCTGTAGTCATTGTCTGTATGGCAACACCCCTGAATCCACATGCCCTTAACTGTGCAGGCTTATGCCCCCTCTCTAGTTCCACCTGCACGTGTGTCTAGCACGGTCCCACGCCGAACCCGCCTTTGTCTCCCTGTCCATGCCGGCTGTCTCTCCAGGGAGCCACCATCCACTCACTCATCCCGCCCTTTCCCTCTCCCATATACCCAAGGGGTCACTGTGCTCAATCCCTCACCAGTCATCTCTACCCTCGTGGCTGCCATCACAGTCTGTGCCACCGTCCTGCCAGGATAAATGCCTCCTAGCAGACCCCAAAGCAACAGACATACTCGCGCACCTACTGGTTACTGCAGAAGTTCCTATTTCGCCCTGGGCCTCTTCCGTGGTCTGCGGCACAGTGTTTATGGGAACATGAGGGTGACTGACCCGCCCCCCGAGGCCCACCCATACCTGCGTCTCAGGGTCATTAGAGCCGAGGCTGGCGGCCCCCAGCTTGACCACTTCAGCGAGCTGGGTGATGGTGGCTGCCGACGACTGGGCTGCCTGGGCCAGCTTGTCTGGGGTGGACGCAGCCCCTGACACCAGCAGTTTCGTGTCTTCCACCAAGGCCTTGGCTGTCTTCAGAATGTTCTCCCTGAGAAAGGGGGGAGGGCAGAGGAGACGGGGACAGACAAAGGGCAAAGCTTGGCTACCAGCAATTAGGAAGCAAAGAAACCCTTCATACGGGGCTTTTTGTTACAGGGCTTTGAAAAAGAGAGGTGATGTGTTTCCCCTCCCTTATCAGGGGTACTCATTTTCTGTGTAGGAAAATTGGGAGAGGAGAGCAAAGTCAGCCCAGTATCCACCTAGTCGATTAATAGTAAACTTCCACGAAAGACTCAGGCCCACCAGTTTGGCCCTCAACCCTGTAGCTCAGTGAGAGGTCAGCTGGGTCCTGGAATGGGTGACAGCATTGGCAGTCTCCTCCCTAGCCCGGCCCTGGGACTGAAGAGAGAGGAAGAAAGGTGACAGACATGTGGCAAGGCTACTGGGGAGGGGGGGTGGTTCTCTAACAGCAAGTGGAGACCCCCGCACCAGCCTCCAGGAGCAGGGCCTAAAGAGCCAGTCTGGGAGAGACAGGAGGCTCAGAGCCCCACTCCCCATTTATGTAAGAGCTAAATGTGGCTGTCCTGGCCACTCCCACGGGGGTTGGGAGCAAATGAGAGGCACATCTTTTCAGCTTGGCAAGTAGAAGATCAAAAAGCTGTCCTCTGCCAGAGCAGGCTGGGTTCAGGCTGTGAAAGGCACAAAGCTGGAACATGATTACATGTTTACAGTTGGCAGGAAGGGCTTGTTTTGATTATGTGGTTCACTTTCTCCCCTTGAGCATCTTATTGAAATCAACATGGATAACCGCATTTCTGGCTTCTGAGCAGTCTCTAACATCCATCAGGCCAGCCTGAACCTCTCCAGATCCAGGAGCCCCCAGGACGACCTCCTCTCCCATACCTGTGGTCTGCAAAGGTCTCGTTGTTCTCTGCATTCAGGGTCCCTGCAGTCGCAAACATGATGGTGGTGTCCAGGTCGGCGATAATCCCAGACACGGCAGTGGCAGCTGTGATACATGCCTGGGTCCCCTTGTTCCCAGCCTGGAGAGCTGACAACACCAAGGACACCTGTAGGTACAGAGAGAATGCCAGGGAGAACAGGGAAGTGGAAAAGATGTAACCCAAAGATTTTCAGACTCAAACATCACTGAAAAAAAAAAAAACAACTCAAAAAACAGAAAAGGAGGGAATTCTTCCAAACTCGTTTTATAAAGCCAAAATTACCCTGATACCAAAGCCAGACAAGGATGCCACAAGAAAAGAAAATTGCAGGCCAATATGCCTGATGAACATAGATGCAAAAATCCTCAACAAAATATAGTGAACTGAATTCAAAACATTAAAAGGATCATACACCATGATCAAGTGGGATTTACTCCAGGGAGGCAAGGATGATTCAACATCCACAAATCAGTCCATGTGGTACCCCAACAAAGGATAAAAACCTTTTGATCATCCCAATAGATATAGAAAAAGCATCGGACAAAATTCAATACCCCTTGATAATAAAAACTCTCAACAAAGTAGGTATAGAGGGTATATACCTGAACATAATAAAACCCACATGATAATCCCACAGCTAACATCATTCTCAATAGTGAAAAGCTCAGAGCTTCTCTTCTAAGATTAGGAACAAGATAAAGATCCCCACACTTGCCATTTTTATTCAACGGAATATTGGAAGCCCTAGCCAAAGCAATCAGGCAATTCAGAGAAATAAAAGGAATCCAAACTTGAAAGGAAAAAGTCAAACCGTCACTATGTGCAGATGACATATTGTATACAGAAAACCCTCAAGACTCCATCTAAAACTGTCAGAAGTCATCAATGAATTCAGTAAAGTTGCAGGATACAAAAACAATACAGAAAAATCTGTTATATTTCCCTAATACGGAACCATCAGAGAGAAATTAAGAAAACAATCCCATTTATACAACTGCATTGAAAAGAATACAAGACCTAGGAATACATTTAACCAAGGAGGTCAGACACCTGTGTATAGAAAAACTACAAGACATTAAAGAAAGAAGTTGAAGAAGGCACAAATAAATGGAAAGATTCTCCATGTTTACAGATTGGAATAATCAATGTTAAAACGTCCATACTAGTCAAAGCTATCTACAGATTCAACACAATCCCTATTCAAATTCCAATGGCATTTTTCACAGAAATACAACAAACAATCCTAAAATTTCTACAGAGCCACAAATGACCCTGAATGGACAAAGCAATCTTGAGAAAGAAGAACAAAGTTGGAAGTATCATACTCCCTGATTTAAAACTATACTTCAAAGTTACAGTAGTCAAAACATTATGGTACTGGCATAAAAACAGACACATGGATCAAAGGAACAGGCAGTCAAAGAATAAACCCAAGCATACAGTCAATTAATTTACGACAAAGGAGCCAAGAACATACAATGGAGAACGAACAGTCTCTTGAATAAATGATGTTGGGAAAATTGGACAGCTACATGCAAAAAATTTAAATGGGACCACTGTGTTACAGCATACACAAAATTTAAAAAGGATTAAATACTTGAATGTAAGAAGTGAAACCATGAAACTCCTAAAGAAAACATAGGCAGTAAGCTTGACATAAGTCCTGGTAATGAACTTCAGAATCTGACATCAAAAATGAAAGAACAAAAGCAAAAATGAACAAGTGAGACTACAGAAAACTAAAAAGCTTCTGCACAGCAAAGAAACCATCAGCAAAATAAAAAGCAGCCTACTGAATAAAGCATTTGCAAATCACATATTGGATAAGGGTTTAATACCTAAGATATGTAAATAAAACATACAACTCAATAGCAGAAGAACAATCTAATGATAAAAATAAGCTAAAGATCTGAATGGACATTTTCCCAAAGAAGACAAACAGATGGGCCACAGGTACATGACAAGATGCTCAAAGTCATTACCTATCAGGAAAATCAAAACCACTATGAGATACCATCTCGCACCTGCTGGCATGGCTATTATCAAAAAGACAAGAAAGAACAAGTGTTGGTGAGAATGTTGAGAAAAGGGGGCCCTCTTGCAGTACTGGTGGGAATGTAAATTGGTGTAGCCACTAGGGCAAACAGCAGGGAGTTTCCTCAAAATATTACAAATAGAACTATCATGTAATCCAGCAATTTCACTTCTGGGTATGTATCTGAAGAAAACAAAAATTCCAACTCAAAAAGACATGTACCTCCAGGTTCACTGCAGCATTATTTACAGTAGCCAAGCATTGGAAACAACCTAAATATCCACTGACGGACGAATGGATAAAGAAAATATGGGACCTGTCATCCAGTGGGATATTATTCAGCCAGAAAAAGAATAAAATCTTGCCATTTGCGACAACATGGATAGACCTCAAAGGTCTAAGTGAAATAAGTCTGAGGAAGAAATGCCATTTGATCTCTCATATGTGGAACCTAAAATAGAATTTAAAAAGCCAAGGGGTGCCTGGGTGGCTCATTTGGTTAAATGTCTGACTTTAGCTCAGGGCATGATCTCACGGTCCGGTCTGTTGGTTCAAGCCCTGTATTGGACTCTGTGCTGACACCTCAGAGCCTGGAGCCTGTTTCAGATTCTGTGTCTCCCTCTCTCTCACTCTGCCCCTCCCTCCCTCCCTCCCTCTCTCTCTCTCTCAAAAATAAAAAAAAAAAAAACACATTAAAAAAAAAAAGGCAAGCTTGCAGAGACAGAGAACAGATTGGTAGTTGCCAGAGGCAGGGGACGGGAGTTAGGAGAAATGGGTGAAGTCTTTTGTTTGTTTACACACATTGAATAAAAATTAAAACAAAACAAAACCCAACCAACCAACCTCACAGAAAAAGGGATCAGATTCCTGGTGGGAATGAAGTTGTGTTTTACAAAGGTGGTTAAAAGGCATAAACTTCCAGTTACAAAGTAAGTACTAGGGATATAGCGTTCATCCATATTATACAGCAGGGTTAAGAGTAAATCTTAAGAGCTCTTACCACCAGGAAATATATATATATATACATTTCTTATCTACATGAGATGGTGGACTGTAACTAAACTTCTTGTGGTAATCATTTTATAATACACAAGACAGATAAATCATCATCCGGTACAGCCTAAACTTAGTGCCTTTGTCAATTGCATCTCAAAACCAGGGGGAGAAGAGTACAATACAAAAACACTTAATTTCCTCTCTGGGACTCAACGCAGCTGATGGGTTAACAACACAGTTTTGGTGTCAACATCACAGGCTAAATACCAGTGAATATCATTCACTGGCTAAACAACTTTTTTTTTTTTAATGTTTATTTTTGAGACAGAGAGAGACAGAGCATGAACGGGGGAGGGTCAGAGAGAGAGGGAGACACAGAATCTGAAGCAGGCTCCAGGCTCCGAGCTGTCAGCACAGAGCCCGACGCGGGGCTAGAACTCACGGACTGTGAGATCATGACCTGAGCTGAAGTCGGACGCTTAACCGACTGAGCCACCCAGGTGCCCCACAACTTTTTTTTTTAAATGTTTCTTTATTTTTGACAGAGAGAGAGAGAGAGAGAGAGAGAGAGAGAGAGAGCGAGAGCGAGCATGAGTGGGGGAGGGGCAGAGAGAGAGAGGGAGACACAGAATCCGAAGCAGGCTCCAGGCTCTGAGCTGTCAGCACAGAGCCCAACGTGGGGCTTGAACTCACAGACCTTGAGATCATGACCTGATCCAAAGTTGGACGCTCAGCTGACGGAGCCACCCAGGTACGCCGGCTGGCTAAACAACTTTGGGCAAGCTGTTTCACCTTGGTTTCCTCATCTGTAAAATGGGGATATTATTTCTTGCCTATAAGGCTTGTTGGGAGGAATAAGGAGGGAGGACGTATGTAAACTGTCTAGCATGACACATGATCACATACTAGGTGATCAGCAGGGAGATACTTTTAATAGGATTACGTTTGTGGAACCAGAAAGAAGTTTAGGCTCCTGTGAAAGGTGTGATCATTTGTGCCCTGCTCTGATAAGGTTTTCTGTAGAACAGCCTTCTGCTAACACTCGATATTCCTTCCTCTGGCTGCCTATCGATGAGAAATTCTTCATGGTCGACTCTACTGAGGCTAGAGCCCAGAGCAGACCTGCGTGTGTCACCTCTCCACCCCAACACTCCCTTGAGCTATCACCTGTCACTAAATAATAATTCCAGTGACCTGAGAGTCCAGCAAGTTGGCTGTGTTCCCTCCAGTGCCTTTCAAGTCAGAAACCCTTCACTGCCACCTGCCACCCATCACCCCTTCTAGAAAACCCTCGCTATTCCTAGACACACTTTCCTATAACACAAAGCTAACCCCACACCCTTGCGTACAATTCTCCCCTGCTGTCAAGGGAAGCTGAGTTCCTCCCACGACCAGACCAGTTCCACTTCTGTGGCTTCCTGCCACATTCTTGTCACATCGGCCAGCTCCTCACTTCCCCCGCCTCTCATGCAGTGGGTCTGCCCCCTGCCTCCTGTGCCTCCCCTCCCCATTCTCCAGCCACTAACTTGCTCATCCTGCAGAAGCCAGCTCAAAGTCTCAGCTGTCCTCGTCCAGAGACACGAGCATGCTGTCCCTGGCTTCGGGGCAGCTCATTCAGCACAGGTTAAAACAGCACGCGTCCAGCCAGTGACCAGAGGCTCTGAGTTGAGAGACAGTCTGGAGCTGTCGTATTAATCTTTCTGTGCCCACACACGCACCACCCTTGACTATGACTGGCTCATAGAAGAGTCTGCAAAGTTTCGTGAATGCATTTTCTAAAAATACAATGGCCGGGACAGAGGAGTTATAGCAACACTGAGAGACACAGAGCTCGTATGCTCTCTTCCTTCTGTGCTGCTCACATCTTAGGAGAGGTGGTGGACACAACCCAGCATGCGGGACAGAGGGCCCACTTCCCGAGCACCGGCCACATCCCAAGACTAGCCCACAAGGAATAGCTTCTCTTCCTCATTTGCCTGATTCTCCTTCCTGGAGTTAAATGCCACTATGTCCCACCAGGAACAGAGATGGCCTGAGAATCAAGCATCTAGTTTCCAGAAAGAACTGAGGACAGGTGACAAAGGCCAAGACGAGTGATCATGAGAACAAGAGGGATGTTCTCAGCCAGATTCAAAGAGTACGGAAACAGTGTCCCGCCTGTTACAAAAGCTGTGTGAGTTTACTGAGCAGCTACTAGTTCCTAGGGGACAAGGACACGAAGATGAGCAAGTGAAGCCTCTTGCGGCTGGTGGGAAGTTACAGACACAACCAGGACATGTAAGAAAGACACACCAGGTGGAGATGGGGGGCCAGAGCACGTAGCAAGAAAGCACCAAAAAGGCTGGTTTAGTCTGAACAGCTGATCCTCTGACTCTGAGCCTCCTCCGGGCAGGAGGTGGCAGGGACCCTCTGCTGGGAGAAGCAGTAAGACAGAGAACAGCTCAGGAAGATCATGTTGCTTGGACCTCTGCCTCCCTGAGTTCATGTGCCAATTCCAAGGTCTTCAACAAGGGAACCCGGCCAGAGTAACTTCGACAACAAGGCAGGGCTTTGAAAGGAGGGAGAATGCCTTCCTCCGGCTGAGAGATTTATTTCCTCATCCTGTGGAGTCCAAGGAGGCCTGGGTAGTCCTGTGGGCTGCAGGAGACGGCCAGGCATTGCTTGGCTTCGGCTGGCAGCCCTGTACAGAAAAGCATCTGTACCGGCAGCTGCCAGGTGAGGGGTCCCCCACCCGGCCCTTGAGTCCTGTGGCCAGGCTGCTTAACAGTGCAGAGCTCTGTGTCCTGGGGACCCAAGAGAAGGAGAGGGAGAAGCCAGCAAAGCACAGATGCTTCGGCCTGCAAAACAGCTGTCCTGAAAAAAGACTCTTAAGAAATGAGCAAAGCAGAAGAGTGTACTTTGGGGCCATCAGGGAGCCACGGGAACGAAGGGATGCGGAGAACCGGCTTCGTCGAGCAGGGTAAATTTCGTGGGAGGAGGGTGTCGGAAGGCAGCTTACAGAGGACAGCAAGTATCTGTGACACGTTGGGTTGTGTGTCTGGCGTGATGCCAAGCAAGCACCTTCACGCTTATCACTGCATTTCATTTTCACAACCCTGTGGGTCAGGAATTGTATTTCTCTGTGCTCATTCTGCAGGTGAGGGTACAGAGGCTCAGAAAGGTGAGATAACTTAGCTGAGACCCTGGAGCCCCACTCGCTACACCATGGAGTTCTCTCCACAAACAGCCGCTGCTAGACTCTAAAAAGATCACGCAGGATCTTGCTCTTTCAACCAAGGTGCCGTGCGACTTTGGGTGCGGTGCTCAACCCTTGCACACCTCAGTCTCTTCTGGGAGGAAGGAGGAAACCCAAAGAGAGCTTCAGGCCCTTCTTACTGAGTCCCCAGCACCTGGGAGCCTCCCTGAGAAGGAAGCCCAGGGGATGAGTGTCAAAAGGGGGCTCCTGGTACTCATGTGACTGTGATGTGGTCTGTCCAGTCTACCTACAAGAAAATCCATCAAGGAGGTGCACTGCTGGGGCCCTGACTTTCATGGGACAGTACGTCCCATGTTCGGAATTTCTCAGGGCTATGGATTACCCCGGCCCCCTTATGTGTCCCATCCTGGGGAATCCCTGCATGTGGGGGAAGACCAGACCTGACTGGATCCTTTTTGGCATAGCGTCCCGCTTATGTCACTGGTCACGGTGGACCATCGAGGGTGGGTGTGGGTGACCGTGGCCATGTCTGACCTGAGGGCTGCTCCTTACCTTCTCTGTGACTGCACGGGCACACTCGATGAGCTCCCTCTTGGTGTAGCTGTCCGTGGGGCACACCTGGAGGGCCCCCGCCTTCTGCACCAGGAAGATGCAGCCGTGGCCCAGGTCCTGCACACGTGTGCGAATCTGGAAGCCGATCTGCGGAGGCAAGCCCGGGGTGGGGAAAGAGAAGCATGAGGGATTCTGCCATCGAGGTCTCCCCTACGTGGAAAATTTCTCCTACGTCCTATGGGAGCCTGGCTAGGAAAATTCCACTGCTGTTAGGAGTCTGTGCTTGGTGGAGTATGGAATTTCATTGATTTTACTTCCCCTTTTAGAGACTGTAAAATGCCTACGGTCCCCAGGAAGCAGGCCTACACCTCATCCTGCTAGCCTAATGGCTTTCTGATATTTGTTCCCTTTTCCAGTGAACTGCCAACTCATATCTGAGCCACCTGATAGGGATGTTCATTAGATGAACTCTGTGGGGGTAATTATTAGCCATTCAAGCACTTATTGAGCCCCTACTGTGTGTCAGGGCCTCTTCTAAGCAGGTATTGCATTTGCTTTCATTTATTCCACACAACAGTCCTAAAAAATAATTAGAAGTTCAAAATATACAGCTTTAGTAAGAAGCATAAAGCTTGCAGATTCTTGCAACATCGGGATGTTTCCAATCAGAATGCCCCCTTCCTCAGCTATATCCACACTGGGCCCAGGCTGCCTATCAGGCAAGGTTGAGGTTTCCTTAAAAAGGTATATTTTCAGAGCTAAAGGCTCGGCAGGCACGCATTCTTTTAGTGACCTCTGGGTCATGTGATTATAAAAGGTACTTGGCCTAAAAGAACCCAAACGAGCTCCACTTTGGATAAGCTGCCAGCTGTCTCTTTATAGGGTAATAAATTCCACCACCCAAAGTGTGCATTCCTCTGGCGATTTCACATCAATTTTCATTTGGGTCTGATCAATACAGCTGCCATAAATAATCTGCCCTCCAGCCGAAGTAAGCAACTAAAAACAAAAAACCGTAAGCTCTCGTGAACAAGCATTATTTCCAAGACTCCACGATAGCAAGAAGCCATGGCTTCTCCTTCCAGCTATTCTACCAAGAATAGCTACTAAGATCTCTGGTGTCTCGAGTAAAAGCTGGGAGATCTGGACCACCTGGGTGCTACCTTCCAGCATCGTCCTATTAGGAAGGGGGGCTTTGGGCAGTCAAGGGGGCTGCAAATGTTAACTCTGTTATTGAAACACATAATGCTTTTGGGAAGATAGGTAATTCCCTTAACCTTTTAAGGCCGAAAGCATGTTTAAATCCATTTAATAGAAAATTGTCCTGATCCAGAAAGTGGAACTTTGGCTCTTTTGGGGATGCTGCGAAAGCTTCACGATCAGGCAGGCCGGGTTTCTTATGGACCATCTCCAGTCCGATTCAACCCACTCAGCAGAAATACCCCTGAAATGTAGCTGTTTGCTGTTGGTTTAAACATGAGGCCCAGCTGAAGTAGGAAGATGCCCCATGAAAGCTGAAAACTCAGCCTGGCTCTCGAGGCTTTTTCAGATCCGTGTACTTTAACCGGAAACACTTGAGGCTCAGCACTAATCCATAGGCAAGAGCTCTGTGTCAAGGATGCCTACAGAGCTCTAAATGACAGGTGCTGCTGGGAAAGCACAAATGGAGGAAGAAACATATGATTTCAAAATAAAAACGACTTCACTAGTCAGACCTCAATGACAGATGAAGAGACTGTGCAGAGACTGTGAAGAGAAGTGATCAGAGCCACCCTCTGCCCCCTACCCCACACCCAAACCTCTCATGGAAAGTCAACATGTAAAATTGATATCATCTGTTATTAAGTATACCTTTCCTATAGGAGTCAAAACTTCTATCTTTGACTCAATAAAAAGTCAACAATAAGGCTAAATGAGCCAAAGTTTAAATGTCAGACTCTGAAGGCCAGATATAGATAGCCTTGGCCACCAACTCATTTCTGTATTTTGATTTGGCTGCAGTGTTGAGAAAATCCTGTTTTGTGCATAAGGCAAACAGGAGTGATTTTCCCCGTAGTCCCCTAAACCATAGCAGGCAGAGACTTGCCTCAGCCTGACATCTGCACAAGCAACCCAGCAGCCCACGGTAAGGCGCTGGTGGCCCTCAATGGGTTACCATTTGGCCCAGAGTATGTTCAAAAATACACACAGGTTTTCCTAATAGTTTTAAAAATAGCTGAATTATGTTTAAAAAGTGAGCCTTGAGTCAAACATGCAGGACTTTCAGAGCGCCTCCCGGGGTCAGAGCTCTTAAGAGTGAGGTGGGTGACCTCGGTGCTAGGAAGGACCAGGCCCAGAAAGAACATTCTCCGTGCTCTGCTCCTACTCTCTCCTTGGAACCACGCCTGAGCTTCCGGTCTGCACAGTGGCGGGCACCAGGGCCAGCAGAGGTCTCTTAAATCACTCTCAAATCACCCTCGAGGTATGAGGGAGAAGGGACCTGCTCCTGCACTGTGTCGAGCCTGAAACCTATGGGCGGGCAGGACACTCACATGCTCCCTCTGCACCCCTGCAAGAGGCCATGCTATGAAAAGCACCCCAACGTCCCGACGCTCAGCCTCTTCCTTGGAGGGGACATCGTGCACGTAGCAAAGGATCCTGTAAAGACGACTGTGGAGCTGGGACACTGATCATTAGTGATGAGATTCCAGTTAGGAAGCCCCGATGAAGACCAGCACCAGAAAGCAAAAGGATGCACCTAAAATAAGGCCACAGGTGTACAAGCCCGTGGGGTTCCTGGCCAATCCAGCCCTCAGTCTGGGTATCACGTCTGTGCCAGGTCACATGACTGCCTTCTTGGTTGCCATGCAATCCTCCTATATACTTGGCCGCACGGCCTTATGTGGACAGCATGCAGGAGGACGGAGGGTCACAAAGGACATGCTGAAATAGGGTTTGTGCACGTCCATAGGCCGAGGGCTGAACGCAACAAGAAGGGGAGGCATCCCAGGATGCCAGCCCCACTCCTGGCCCTTGGCCCATGAGGGCAGCATGGGCAGCAGAAAGGCCCATGGACCCTGCTTCTGGCCGGCCCTCTCATGGACATCAACTCCCTGGGTGAGCCAGCTAACCTCCCAGGCCTCTGGTCCCTCACCTGTGAAATGGGACAGAAGCTGCCCTACTTCCCGGGGCTGACACACCACCAAGTCAAAGATATGTGTGTGAAAACATCTCCAAGTAGAAAGTGCCACGTGAATGTTCACTGCTGTGATAAGAGGAAGCTCGGTGAGGGGCAAAGAGCAAAGGCTGTGATGCCCTGGGTTTGAATCCCGGCATTTCCATGCATTATGTACTTACTTGAAACTTCACTTATTCCAAAAAGTTATTTCAAGTGGCTTCCACACTAACTCCTGTAGCTATGTGGTCTTGGACAATGTAAGCTCCCTGAACCTCAGCTAACCTGTGAAATGGGGAAGAACAAAGGACTGTGCAGTTGTGACGGTAAATGAGCTGCAGCCGTCACGGGTGTGACGTGTGGTATGGACCCGATGAACGCCTCTCATTGTATTCTTTTCTACGTGGGACAGTCAGAGCAAGCGTTTACATAAAAGGGGATGACAGAAGCAACATACTCTATTGCAGTGTCCCAGAACATCCTGTACTGCTGGAGGAACATCCGAGAAAGGGAATGTGTTTTGAAGACTGTATTCAAAAAACATAAGGGCTTTAAAAACGTTAACTTGTCAAAGCAACACTGCAATTCTCAGCAAACAGGACCAGTCCCCAGGGTGATCCGCCTTACCACCAGGGTGTGTTATAAAGGAATATTGCTCAGAGACATCCAACTTGGGGTTTTAAGTTGGCAACTTTAGTCAAAGCGTTACTCGAACGGCAAGAAAAGCCTTCAATTCCCTTCTTGCCCAAATAAAATGGGCATTGTCTGCTGGTTTTATGCCTTGGGGGAAATTGGAAGTCTGGTCTTTATGAAATTTTGGATCAAATTTCAAGTGGAGGGGGGGTCTCAGAAATACAGATCATCTTCTTTACTACATAAAACTAAACAAAACGTACAGATTTTTCTCAGGCTTCCAAAACCATCACATCTGAAATCAGGTCACATAATTGCCTGGGAGAGCTTGGGAACACTGAAGAGGCAACAAATGGCTATCATGACAGGCTTTACAAATTTCTCCTTCAAAGGAGAAATCAAAAGTGTACAACAGAAGCAAAGAATCACTTCCCACCTATAGAAACTGTGTCCTGGAGTGGAAAGTTTTAGAGAATTCTAGAACAGACACTCGTCTCATTTTTTGGGAAAAGGCTGTGGTTCTTGCCACAGGCTCTTGACGAACGTTCCCGCCAGCTTTGGAGACAGGCAGTATTACAGATGGTCCCAGCAGAGTTTTCTCCAGAGACAAAGCTATAGTCACTAGAACCTTCCCCCGGCATTTATATTCAGGACTTGGGGCTCACAGGATCTACATTTCCTTTTTTAAGGAGAGCAGTGATCTTAGATCGTGAAGTTGCCTGAGGGTTTTAGTTTTTCTGAAGAAAGTAGTTTTCACGGTGATGTTAACAGGAGTTGCGTTTCCCATGGAAGCGGCAGCAGATAAAGCTCCTGCTGGATGTTCAGAGGGCAGAATTGGGACCTGTCCAGGAACGGTCACATTCCAGGAAAGCCCAAAGCGCTGACTCGGCACAGCCTACAGGACTGCGGCCGGGGGAATGGCTTCGTATTTGCCCTGGGTATAAATACTTTCACATGCTGTGATGTGGGGCCCTCTTGGATATAAAACTAATTCCACAGTCTTGGAAAAAAAAAACAAAAAACTACATTGCTTTAGGGATCTCCCAACCTTCTCAGTTTTCCCCTAAATATCTGTCTGGCAAATGCACACAAAGAATTTTCCTGAGCAAGCCACTGGTAATTTTATATTCTCTCTGCCCCCTTTTGCTTCAGGTCACACTGCTCTTGTGTCTGGAATGTAAAATATAACTCAAGATGCAATGGTGAAAAGGGAGAACCTTAATGAAAACGTCAGCTGCTACAAACACAGGGCCAGGAACTAAAGTCATTTTGTGCTGTGCTTTTAACGATACCTTTTCTTTCCCGGCTGCTCTGACATTATTTTGTATTTTGCTTCATGCTCTGGGTTGCAGTAAGAAAACCTGCTTGTTTCACACATGGGCCGGGTAGCTGCGAAGAACTCAGATGTGGAAAGGTCTCCACAGATCATGGGCTCTTCACTCAGTAACTCAGGCAGGTCCACATCTGAACCAACCAGACAAATGTAGATTCCGTCTTTAAAGATTTCTGCAAACAGAGATCCGAACCTTCCCCACAGCCTGTTAGTGTTTCAGTCCTACAAAGCCTAACATTGCTTCCTTCTGTCCAAACTGTCCCTTTCTGTAACCCAAGTTCCCTTACATTTATTCAGGAAATTCAAAAGCACGAGTAAAATCAAACGAGTTATAGGAGTCCAGATGATCTTACTAACACAGGGAGCCTATTTAAAAAAAAAAAAAAGATTGGGCAGGGGCCACCTGTGTGGCTCAGTCGGTTAAGCATCGACTTCAGGTCATGATCTCACTGTTCGTGGGTTTCAGCCCTGTGTCGGGCTCTGTGCTGACAGCTCAGAGCCTGGAGCTGGCTTCAGATTCTGGGTCTCCCCCTCTCTCTGATCCTCCCTTGCCTGTGCTGTCTCTCAAAAAATAAACATTAAAAAAGAATTAAAAAAAAAATAACAGGACTGTGTAAAGAATCAACAGAATCCTGACTGGGGTCAAGGTGGGGAGGTCTGATGATTTTTCTTTCTTGGTAGTAACTTAACAGACTCATTACAAACAGAATTATTCATGCTGCAGCCTTAATACTCAACCATACTGAAATCTCAAAATGCAGGCACTGTTAGAAACTTACATCATCCCATGCTAGATATATATGTATGCAAGTACATACATATGATACTCCTATTTACATGCGTTGTTACAACATATGTTAGCAAGTGATTTTGTTTTGGGTCATTCCTGAATTATCTCTGGGAGTCTTTGTAAAGACATACTTAGAAGGGACTCCTAGGAGAAATGACACCAAGTAACCTGGGGACACGGGCTGTCACCACAAAGAGAAAGGTAGATCAGTCACAGCCTTCCATCCTGACAGCACACTTCATTTAGGAATATCATATACAGGATCTGTGCTTCATAAATGGCTATGCTAACTCCCACAGTATGTAGTTACCTTCATCTTCCCAGTGTCCCTATAATCGACTCCACTATTCTTTATTCCAGACTGAGCTTTCAGTCTCTAAGGAGCCGGGCGGTCGCTCGGGAAGGGGCACCTTCTGTGTGCTAACACTGGTATGGGTGCAGCATTCAGGCATGTGAAGCCCCCACCGGCTTGTTTGTTTCCCAGAGGACCACCCGATTACTTGGGGTATCAGAGATGAAAGCAGGTTCTTAGAAAGTGGCCTTTGGGACCAACCTCTCACCAAATTCAGAATCTTACAGGTGCAGGCATTCTAAGGCAAAGTCTGTGTTTGGCCACTAAGGAAAGTGCGTTTAGGGAAGGCAGGTAGGTAATACAGAGGGGTCCAAAGGAGATAATGGGGGGTAGATCTTAGAAAGCCACCAACCATATTTGGACAAGACTTTGTTACACAAAAGCAGGCTACCCGGCCCTTAATCAGAGGCAGTTAACTCCCATACTTGGTTCTTCCAACATCTCTGTGAGCCTTTAGAAACAGGAAAATAATTGCGGGGGATGTGCTAAGCACGGGGATGATGGCAGCATGTGTTCTGCCCTGAGAGCCAGGTGATGGGCTGGAAGGGAGGTGAGCTGGTCGAACACTCTCAGCAGAGGCCGTCTGTCTGAGAACCCGCATCCCCAGATGGACCCAGCTCTCAGCCTGTTGGCATCAGAAAGGACAGTGAGCTCTGAGCACAGCCCAGGGCTACTGGATCTGGACCTGGAGGGCTGGCAGGAGAGTAGTGAAAACTAAGCCTGGTTTCGGCTATCAGGCTGGAATCTTCTAGGGTGGAGCTATGCTATAGAGCATCCCCCGGGCGTGGGTACCAGTGTGCATGTGCTTCTTAAAACAGGGGCTTATGATGGCAGACCTCCTCTGGTTCCGCCGTGGCTGCTGCCATCTGGCCCTGGAGAGCCAGGTGCCCATAGTCACTGGTCATTTGTGAAGCCAGTCCTCCCAACTCCTCCGGGTTAGTAACCGACTTAGTCATCTGGAAAAAGAAAACAAGCAAGACACAAACACACATACACATACAGAGAAAAGCATGAGAACCACGTGTTAATATCACTGGAAGCCAAAGGGGTTCGTTCACTTTTAAGCCCTTGACTTGCGTGGGGGGCTGGGCACCAGAGAGGGCAATTCAAGCGAAGCCCATGCTGCGACGTGCACAACAGGCCAGGGCCCCTCTCAGGCCAGCAGGCCCTGGCCAGGCCAGTGGGCGACATGCTAGGCCCCGGCTGTGCAGCGTGGAGGCCGGGCCCTCACGGGCGTCCACTCCGGGAGGTGAGCGTGGCAGCCCCTGGCCCGGCCGGCCCTGCAGGTCGGGAGGAGAGTTCCCCAGGGAAACACGGGGGGCACGGGCCCCATGCAGTGCACATCCCTGGTCACATGCTTCTGCAGAGAGCTGACCTGGTCTCTGGGAACCCAGAAGCAGGTCCCACACGGGCAAGAGGGCATGAGGACAGGGCTGTTAAGGAAATCATGACTGAGGAGGGATGGGCGAGCCGGATGTCTGGGAGGACGATATTCAAAGAGAATATAGCTTTGTAGTAAATTTGTGCCAAAGAATAAGGTTTCAGCCACAAATTTAGTTAAGAGCACACTCTAGAGCACCTGGGTGGCTCAGCCAGTTAAGCGTCTGACTCTTGGTTTCGGCTCAGGTCACGTCTCTTGGTTTTTGTGAGTTCAAGCCCCGCACTGGGCAGAGTCTGCTTGGGATTCTCTCTCTCTCTGCCCCTCCCCCACTTGTGCTGTCTCTCAAAAATAAATAAACTTAAAAAAGAGTATACTGTAGCCTAAATGGTCGAGCTCTGCCTTTTCATTATCGGGATATTCAGTGTTTTCCTCCTGCTTCATAGAAAAACTTACTTAAGTTTACCCTACAAGGCTAACACAGTGGTTTCTAGCTTTTCCTTTTCCTCCAACAAAATGCCTGTTGGTTGTCACAACAGCAGTTTTAACTGCCACCCGGGAAGATATCCTCATTCTCTTAAGAGGCTTTGCTCCTGCCCTACCCTCTCCTCCCTCTTGGTGGCATTAGAAGACTTTGGCTTCAAAGGGCTTTAAAAAATGATTTAAATGGCTCCATATTCACAGAGGCTGGATGGGAACATGTAGCCATCTAACGCAGGTGTATCAGAAAGCATCACAGGCTTTCTGGCATAGGCGTGGGCTCCCAAGGAACACACACGCTAAACACCCTGTGAGAGGGAGGGTGCTTTGTGTGAGCCCTGGATCCTGGGCAACCTGGCATGGCGAAGCGGACCCTTGCCAACTCAGGGTCCAGGCCAGCCAGCCTAGGAGCAGACATGCCATCCCAGGCGGGGCTCCTCAAGAGCATGCACATCAAGGATCAGGATGGGCCTGCTGAGAACCTAGCCTGCGAGAGGTTCCAGAAAACGCCACGAGGCCACTCAAAATACCTTCATCTCTTGCTGCGCTGTGCTCTCTGCTCAGAGAACTTGGCACAGGAGGGCCGCCCGATGCGACCTGTGCCCCGCCCTGGAGCACCCTGAGCAGAACCAGCATGGGCCTGACTCCAGCTCTTTTAGTCGCCGAGACAGGCACTGCTCCTGTTCCCCCTCCCATCCCAAATCCTTTTAAGTACCAATGAGCTTGGCACAATCACAGAGTTTCTAAGAAGGAGTAGCAGCAGCCGGGGAAGCCTTTGTGGTCCAAGCTCAACCTCTAGTGGACGTAAGACTACATGACAAAACCATCCAGAGGTGCTGGGTCTGGTGGGGCAGGAGCCAGGCCCGGACTCAGTCCCTCGAGCTGGGAAGCCACCTCCTCTCTCAACTCAGGCCTCATGTGGCAGCAGCAGAGAGGCGTCTTCCAAAATTTTATTCTGTGACCTCTGAGCTTTCAGAGGTTAAGAGGAGCTTTCTTACTATGTACTATGTATTTTTGAGGACACCATTTGTCATCTTTTGTATTATTTTTTAGCATACCAAGATAGCATTCACTGTCTCTCAAGGCCATTTTTATCTAAAGATGCATCTAATACAATTCTGATGGCAATACATTCTAAGAAAAAAGAAAAATTGAAAATTACCTCCAAAGGTTACATGCCTTCTGTTGTCTGGGAAATTGATTTTACAGACCCATGCTGTTTCATTGTGCCTGACAGACTAGCATATCTTATTGTCCACATACTGTAGCTTGATTCCATTAGACAATCTGCACTACCCCCATGTGTCTTCTCTTATACTGTAACTTGATAAAACACGTCCAGTCCTTGGCGAGGCAGATAGGATTTCTTTCTTTCCCCTTACCTCCAACTTCCTTCTCATTTTCTCTCCCTCCTTTGCTCCCCTGTCCTCATGCCCAAGTCTCAATTATCTGTAATTCCCTCTTGCAGCTTTTCCATGAAATCAGAGCTCCCGCAGACTGGGGCGTCTAGACCATAGGCAGCCGGAGAGATCACAGATAAAGCACAGAGCTGGGGCCCATAAGGAACGAGAAACACGGAGTCATCTCTCTCCAACACAGACCCTGATTTGATGACTCAGTGGTGGTAGTGGAGGACAACAGGGCAACCAACGGTGGGTGGGGCAGCTCTTTTCCTCTTACCATTTCCTGAGCTGTTACCGCAATGGCTTTGGAGTATTTAACCACAGTCGTCTGATAGTCGACAAATGTTCCCTTTGGTTCTGGAGGAGTGCCTTCATCCAGCTACAGAGGAGAGAAATAAGCACCCACATGTCAGGAGAGGACAGTTGAAGGGTGGACTGTATTTTATTAGAATCAGAACTTTGAAAATGGAGACACCCACAGAATTTCTTTGGCTTAGAGTCAACAGCATCCCTCAGCTTTGGCGATAAGGGCTTTAACAGAAGTGCCAAGATGGCACCTGGGGTACACAGGCAAGGAGGTCCCAAGCCTTGTCTGAGAGGAGAGGGAGGGCACTCCAGAGGAAGGACATTTCTGCCAACTGTTACCAGGGGAGGAGTCTGCCACACACAAAAGGTGGGGAAGATGTTCCAAGAAGCAGGGTTAGAGTTCAAGCATATGGCAGTGGGCATGAGCCAGACACTTCTAGGGAAGCACAGAATGACAGAAGATGACTCAGGAGAGGAGGCAGAATCTACGTCCTGAATGGCTTCCCTAGGACTGGTGTAGCCCACAGAATGTACACCCTCGAACTCTCACTTCTGATCTAGGTTGGGGAAGACAAGGAATTGGAACCACTAGGAACAACTTGCTGCTCATCTGACTGAAAGCAACAGGAATTGACAAATGGCAGACATCACTGTGGGGGGAAGAGGTGGAACAAGTGGGACAGTGACTCTGTCCCTTGAAGGGTTGGGGGCATACTGGTTCAGAAGCCCTGGTTCCAGGGCTTGTGAGGGGGCCTCAAGCTGGTCGCTTATACTCTGAGTCTCAGGTCCTTCAGTGGAGACTTCCTAGCGCCAGGCTGTTGTAGGGCACATCAAGTGAGATGAAGGAAGAGATGATGACCAGGATAATGAAGACGATGATGATGATGATGTCAATGAGCACTATGACGATGAGAAAGGCAACCCATGTCTACCACCATCATCATCGCTAATGTCGCCACTGACTGCAGAATGGTATTCCAGGTAAGGACGTAGAGGAAAGAGAAACGAATACAGGTAGAGGGAGTATAGTGAACAGAAGAGGGGCTGTTGAGAGCATGGGGATGAAGCTGGTCTGTCTGATGAAGAACCTTGAAATCATGGGGAAAACGTGGGGTCCGGGGTAGGCAATGACAGACAGTCTGAAGTCTGGGCAGAGACCAGGGGGCGTATCACTACAGCCTATGTGTGATGTGGCCACACAGTTCGGGAATATAATTCCCATCAAAGCCTCAGCACAAACCCCAGGGTGGATCTGTCCAGGCTTCCTTGCCAAGGATAGAGCTGCTGTCTAAGTCTCCAATGCACTATGGGGACCCTGTTGGTCAAATGAGGACTGAGTTGTGGACTCCTTCTCTCTGTAGAGACTGACTGGGCATCTTCTAAGTGTCCAGCAATGTGCTGGGAGACTTCATACAAAATGTGGCCTAACTACAAACACACCAGGATGCTGGAGCTGGAGGGCAGCTCGGAACACAGGGGCTTCAGGCTACCGTGGCAAACTTACCAATCTGAAGAAAGTGACACAATTAAGATCAAAGGGGCCGAATTTTTGGATTCGAGATTTCTTTAGTTTAAAGAACTTTCCTTTACTCTGAGATTTTAATTATAGCCTTCCTACTTTTTTTGAGGGGGATGTTAACATGACCTTTCTTGCAGGAAACAGTAGTGATGCAGGTAGCAGGGTTTTTTGTTTTCATCTCCATCCCTGATCAAAAAGAATAAACCACCACCACCACCATCTAATAACCCAAACAAAAACTCAAAACAAAGAAAAGGCAGTGGGTCACAAGATCCCCAAGGCCGAGGGCCACTAACCTCATTGAATGAGGAAATGGAGTTTCAGAGGGCTTGAGTTCTTTATCCGAGGTAGACCAGAAAGTTGATTACTTCATATTAACCCAAACCTTCTGGTGCTTAGACATGGAGAGAGAATTCCAAAAAGAACCTCCACAGCAGAAGCACCAAAAGTGATGTAAACTGTGTCCACGTTAGAATCAACTTTGGGCGCACGTTGGTTTTTTCCGCCAGTCGCTCAATGGCTTTAAGAAGTTCAGACAATGATGCTAACAGTGTATCAATAATGTAACCAAATAACCAGAACTAAGAATGTGTGCCAATCCTAATACTTCAACGCTTAGGGGTTCAAAGGATCTGGAATATCACTCAGCCCAAAGTGTGTAGCGATGGGCAGTTTGGGGTGAGCTGAACGAAAGGAGAATGGGGAAGAGGCACTAGGTGGTTCACTGGGCTTTGGCTGGCAGGTCTGGGTAGGTCCAAGTGTAGGGGTACCAATAAAACCCTACTTGTATACCCTGTGGAACTGAGGAAAAAAACCCCTTTGTTCCCGGCCTCTGTGGGTCGTGTCATTAGCAGTTCCTAATTATTGCTATCAGTTCACACCGGACTTCTCTCCCCAGTCCTTCAGAGAGAATCAAGTGTGTCCTGGGCTGAGTGAGAGAGCAGCTGTCAAACGACTGACAGCAGCCAGTACAAGAGCTGCTTTCTTTGCTGAAAAGCCGTCACAATATGGTAAGGCTCAAAGGCTATCAAAAAAAAAGACTTCAAGAATCTGACTTCCATATTCCAGGGATTGGTGGAACCCTTCCCCATCATTGAGGTGATTCTGGAAAATACCTTCTCCTAGGAAGAAAAAGGTTATCATTTGAATTTCTAATTTGTATTGAGAAAACCTGAGCTCCATTATTTAATAACCTTGGTAGGCACATGGCTTACTTTCAAAGTTCTGGTGTTCTGACTCCTGGAAGCCAAACAAACCCATGGAGACTTACCCAAAGGCCTTTAGAAAGAGGGGAACTTCACTCATTTTATGCCAAACTGTCCATATTTGAGGCACGAGAAGCCCACAGCAGAAATTACTGGAGGGCTCTGACAAGGCACGCCTGGGGTCTCTGAAGGAGCCCCAGCATCTCAGCCTGGACTGTGATGTTTAAGGAGAATTATCCTAATTACAGCTTCGGGCTATCACCTCTTTATGGAGATATGAACCAACCAATCTTCTCTAAATTAGCAATTAAAGACCACTTATTATCCTGAAAAACTGTAATAATGTACTCACAGTCTGACAATGGACATTTCAAAACACAGACAACATCTCAAGTTCTTGGCTGTGCTATCCCAGAATGGCAATTAGATATTGACGAACAATTGTTAATTTTAATGACTATCAGACTGCTAAGACGAGTGAAGGATTCCTTGGGGAAAGAGCAGGAGACACTCTTCAGTCTTACTTCTCTACTGATCCAAGTCAATGGAGGGGTCACTGCAGGAGAAATAATTCTCACATTATCTCCTATGCCCGTTGCCCACAAGAGTTCACTACAGGCTTTCACACATACTACTTCAGTGGTTTCTGCATTTGTAGATACCAAAACCATGGGGAGATTTAAAAAATACAGAGATTCTGGGACACCTGGGTGGCTCAGTCAGTTAAGCCCCAGACTTCAGCTCAGGTCATGATCTCATGGTTTGTGGGTTTAAGCCCCACATCGGGATCCGTGCTGACAGCTCAGAGCCTGGAGCCTATTTCAGATTCTGTGTCTCCCTCTCTCTCTGCCCCTCCCCTGCTCATGCTCTGTCTCTCTCTCAAAATTAAATAAACATTAAAAAAACTATATAGAGAGATTCCTAGGCTCAACCCCACAGAGATTCCAACTGATTATGGCTAGGGTAGGGTCTTGGAACGTGCTCCCTGTGATTCCTAAGTAGCCATTCCAAAGACTAGCACTTGGGAATCACTTCACTATTTCACTCTGCTGTTTGTTCCCCATGACATCTCTGTGAGGTCAACAGGGGAGGTAAATAATTATTTCCATTTTATAAGTGAAGGAGCCAGTGATACCTTCTCCATCTCCATTTTCTTTCCCCTGCATAACATTGAAAGACAGGATGAGAGTGGCTTAAAAAAGTAATGAAGAAATAATAAGGGATGAATACTATGGTGGACAGAGGATAGAAAATGTATACATTTATCAGAACCCTCAAGAGGAGGCTCACTGATATCCACTTTGACCGACCACTCCTTAGAGAAAAGCACTTGGGGATCACGTCTGAGGGAAACTGAGGAGCAGATGGGGTCAAGGGGTGAAGGTGAACACGTGGATGCCCAGGCCTACCTTGCTCATGGCCTCTGCAATGGCATCGACCATGCCTCCCACCAGCCCCACTTCGCTAGCTGCTTCATTCAGTGTCACCATGATGTCATCAACAGCCTCCTTCATGAGCTGGGCGGCCTCTGTGATGGCGTCGTGGGTGTGCTGGGCCTGAGAAAGCAAAGGGGAAAGAGGATTGTGGGAAATTTCCATAAACAGAAGAAAATGGTGCTCAGTTTCCTCAGAATCACTTCACTGCTTTTAAGTATAACCTTCAAAAGACACAATACAAAACTGTATCTCCATTATGGAGCACAATAATGTATTCTGGGTTTTTCCTTTTATTATGTGGGTATGTTTGTGTGCGAAATCATTAAAAATCAGAAGGGAAAATAGAAAAAGATCTCTTTTTACAATTTAAAAGGAAAAATTGCAATATATGAAACAGCATCTTACGACAGGACCAGTTTTAAGTTAGTGCGTTCAGAGTAGCAGAAAGAGAATGCCACAGATTCCCAAATATATAAGGTGATGGGTTTAATTAAAAAAAAAAAAAAACAACTAACATGGGGTGCCTGTATGGCTCAGTCAGTTAAGCGTCCGACTCTGGCTCAGGTCATGATCTCATGGTTCGTGGGTTTGAGCCCTGCGTCAGGCTCTGTTCTGACAGTTCATAGTCTGGAGTCTGCTTCGGATTCTGTGTCTCCCTGCCTCTCTGCCCCTCCCCTACTCACACTCTGTCTCAGAGATCAATAAAATGTGAGTTCTTTATAAAGAACTCGCCAAACTCCACACCCGAAAAACAAATATTCCAGTGAAGAAATGGGCAGAAAACATGAATAGACACTTCTCCAAAGAAGACATCCAGATGGCAAACAGAAACACGAAAAGATGATCAATGTCACTCATCATCAGAGAAATACAAATCAAAGCCACAATGAGATACCACCTCACGCTGCTCAGAGTGGGTAAAGTGAACAAATCAGGAGACTATAGATGCTGGAGAGGATGTGGAGAAACGGGAATCCTCTTAAACTGTTGGTGGGAATGCAAACTGGTGCAGCCGCTCTGGAAAACAGTGTGGAGGTTCCTCAAAAAATTAAAAATAGATCTACCTATGACCCAGCAATAGCATTGCTAGGAATTTACCCAAGGGGAACAGGAGTGCTGATGCACAGGGGCACTTGTACCCCAATGTTTATAGCAGCACTTTCATAGCCAAATTATGGAAAGAGACTAAATGGCCATCAACTGACTAATGGATAAAGAAGATGTGATTTATATATTTAATGGAATACTACTTGGCAATGAGGAAGAATGAAATCTGACCATTTGCAGCAATGTGGATGGAACTGGAAGGTATTATGCTAAGTGAAATAAGTCAGGCAGAGAAAGACAGATACCATGTTTTCACTAATGTGGAGAAACTTAACAGAAGACCATGGGGGAGGGGAAGGGGGAAAAAAGTTACAGAGAGGGAGGGAGGCAAACCATAAGAAACTCTTAAATACTGAGAACAAATTGAAGATTGATGGAGGTGGGGGAGAGGGGAAAGTGGGTGATGAGCATTGAGGAGGGCACCTGTTGGGATGAGCACTGGCTGTGTATGGAAACCAATTTGACAATAAATTATATTAAAAAAGTAAATAAAATGTTAAGAAAATAATAAAAAAAACTAACATAAAGGAAAAAAGTGTTTACAACAAATGCACTTCTGTTCAAAGCTGCCCGATATCCTACCATTTCTTAAGACTGGATCACGTAAATTTAAGCATATGGTGAACAAACAAATCTGCAGAAAGATGAACAGGTTTTGGAATTATGTCACAAATTACACTGTCATGAGGTTGGAGGGATGAGTGAGCCAAGTTCTCCAGGGACAGATGTTCATTCCGCAGGCAGAGTCGCGAGCGCTCACGAGTTCCCCCCTGACCCACACTTGGAGAGGCTCTAATGACCACAGGCTTGCTACATGCAGGACAAGCACAGAGTAGGCACTGGTTGAATACATGAATGAAAAGATGAACCAATGGTAATGGCAGGCTCCCTGAAAAACACCTCCAGTGGAAGCAAGATGCAGGACAAAGAACGAAGGTCCTGGCATCAGAAAAGCTGGGTTCTAGCTCCAGATCCACTTCTAACTAGCTAAGTGGTCCTGGCCTTTGCTTCCTCAGCACAATGGGAATAATGGTAACAACGCTCTGCCAAATTCTGGTGAGATGATATGGCTGCATCACCGTATATTTATAATAAGAGGAGTCTAGTAGGTGCCTGAGCCTAGGGAAGCTTGACCTAATGTCAGGTAGTCAGTGTGAGAATGGTGAGGTTCCAGGCGCTGGGGCCACCCATGCAATGGCCGTGGCTGCCCTGATGTATTTCAGGAGCGAAGACCTTTCCAAAGGCCCAAGAGATCGCACCTTCACTTGGGTGGATGAGAAGGCAAGGAAGCTACTGAGCGAGGGTCAACGGTAACTCTTGACCGATTAACTGAAGAGAGGAATTTTTAGAAGAGGCTGTGTAAGCCATGGGAACTGGCTCTGTGTGGAACTGAAAGCGTGCCAAACGAGAGGAGGCCTTCCACAATGACATCTGCTGGGAGGTGAAACACGCACCTCACGGATGGTTACCTTGAGGCGACTGTCAGGAGGCAGACGCGAATCATTGACCATTGTGGCTTGCCCAGACTAGTGGCCATCTTCTCTACTTCACAGGCCTTCCATGGGGGCAGCCAGGCAGCCTCCCTCTTGGGACTTCTTCCCCCTGACCTGCTTCCCTGGTATGGTCCTGGCGGCCAACTGGAAGCCTCCTCACAGCTGCACCCTCTCACCTGAGGCCTGTAGCAGCTGGTTCTATTGAGTTTGCCTCTTTTCTTCCCTCCATGCAAATCCCAGCCCTCTTTCAAGGCCCAGCCTAAATACCACCTCCTCCAGCAGCCTTCTTGTCGTCCTCCCATCAGCTTTCTCTGGGATTCCTGTAGCCCCGAGAAGCAACTCTGGAGTCAAACAGTCATCAAGAGACAAAGGCCTCAGAGAAAAGAACATTGGGAAAAGAGGCTCAATAATGAAAAACAATACAAGTACTGCCCCGCTCTCTCAGGAGATGTTCCTGTGAGGTCCTCGGCCACTGGGTAAGGCCGGCTATCTTGAGGCTGTATGCCGGCCACACAGAGCGAGAAAGGGCTGCCCACGGAGCCCCAGCCCCCTCAACATCTGATTTCCGCTCAAGCGCCGGGGAGTGATGGAGCGTCCAGTCATTTAAGCCCCAGCCACCATCTGGCTTCAATGGCAGGAGGGACTGAATGAGAACTACCTTGCTGAGCTCAGTCCACCTGCAGATCCACCAGAGAGCATACTAAAATGGTGTGTCTGAAGTCACTAAGTTTTAGGATGGCTTGTTTGGAGCAGCAGTGAACTGCGACAGCCCCTAAGGAACGCTCCTAATGCAACCCTGGGGCCAGACAAGACTTCTCATAGGTGGTGTCCATGTTGAAGCAGAGACCTGGAGGAACAATCCAGAGTCTAGCAGAGTTGACAGGGTGAGGATGGGAGAAAAGGGAGAGGCTTCCAGGCAGAGGACACAGCCTGTACCAAGGTCCAGAGGCAGGAGGGAACGTGGACTGCGAAGATGAGCCCAAACACTGTGTGTGAAGGGTCTGACACGGTGCCTGACGCACAGCTCCTGCCCCTTCTCCAACTAGACCGTGTGCTCCTTGCCAACAGTGGGCTCTGCTTCCTTCTAGAAGCATGGTATTCAGAGGAAATGAAGGGTCCGATCAAGTCACCAGGTGGGGCTGATGTAAAGGGTGACACATTAATTTTTTACTTTCACGCATAATTTTTTTAAAAGGATAACCTTCACAGGTTGTTGGTGCCAATTTCCCCTCTGGAGAGGCTTGTTTAGAAATTAATGGAACCATCTGTTTTCATGCCGCTGAACAGGCACGGATGGCAGAGCTGACGGTGGAGACAGGGCTTTGTGGGGAGTCAGAACGGGACCCGGCCCTTCCTTCCTACCTTGAACCATCAACTGGGCTCCCTCGGGCTGCAGTGACCTGCTCCAGCTCTTCTGACTGGGCCAAGAATACCCAACGATGTTCCTGGGGATGCGAGCAAGATGCCAAGGGCTGGTGTGTACTTTATACAATGTAGGAGCCAGCCTGTGGACCCGATGTGACTTTCCAACTAGTTTCATAACCCGTGTTCTTATATCTCGGGTCAGGTATTTTTGCATTTGACAGTCACTGCTTCGTTCTAGGTGACAGGCAGGGGACCAGGAATAACAGTAAATGTCAAAGCACATGACAGCAGGAACAGCAGGCAGCTGCTAACAATCCCTAGGGACTCCTCTGTGCCAGGCACCGTGCTCACCACTGTGATTCAGGTCCCGTTCATCCTCACAGCCTACTGGAAGGGGAGGGTTGGACCATGTCCCTGCCAGAGACCCCCTCTGACAGTCACAGTCTGAAAAGGGGAGCTTAAGTACTAAAGCTTCCGGATCTGGTGGATGACAAATGCCACCCACCAGCGGGCCATCTGCTGAAACGATACCACTGGTCACAAGGAAAATGAGCAGATGGTCAGATCAGGTCAAATTTATCAGCGCTACTAGGAAAAAAACCACTAATGTAGGGAATTTGCCATCTACAAAGGGAAGTTTCCGCCTTTCCCCCCAAACGGGGTGCTTTTAAATTAAGGTAAAGCCTCACAAGTATCATGTGGCAAAGGCAAGGGGCCTCAGGACTTGCTACTGTTCCCCGAGTTGGCTGGGTCCCCATCATTCAGTGCCTTCTTCTGCATTTCAGCAACAGCCCGGCCTCTAGTCTCTCAGCTCTATCTGCCATCGTGGGCTCCACTCTTGCCCATGAATGTGTTGCCAGTCACAGTTCCCCAATCTGCTCCCTGGAGCTCCCCAGGGCTGAGCTTGCGTATACCTTCCAACACCTGGTAGCTTTTGCCACCAGCTGAGCCCGACCCTGGAACCTCACCCAGTGTGAAGCAGTAAAATATCTGGCTGATCGGGGCGCCTGGGTGGCTCAGTCGGTTATGCGGCCGACTTCAGCTCAGGGCATGATCTCGCGGTCCGTGAGTTCGAGCCCCGCGTCGGGCTCTGTGCTGACAGCTCAGAGCCCGGAGCCTGTTTCAGATTCTGTGTCTCCCTCTCTCTGACCCTCCCCCGTTCATGCTCTGTCTCAAAAATAAATAAACGTTAAAAAATATATATATATCTGGCTGATCTGTGCTCTAGGTTCCTGGGAGGGAGACTTAGCCTTTCCAAGATCAAGGGCTGCCTGTTATTCCCGGTGGGCCCCCTGGACTACATATTAGTTTATGCTAAGGAGGTGACTCATGGCGGCCAGTGGACAATTTCAGGATGGGGGGCTGGTCGTGCTGGAAAGACCAACCATGTGATTAGAGGGCTGTGGCTTTGAGCAACATAATGCCAGCCTGACCTCTGCGGACATGAGGGGGCTGGAGACTGAATCACGGGTCATATGACTAAAACCAATCAATCAAGCCTACATACTGAAATCCAGCGAAGCTGGAGTGAGGCCTCTCTGGTTGGTGATGCATGTCAATAAGCTGGGAGGGTGACACCTCCTTGGGACATGTTCGGGCACCCCCCAGACCTCACCTCTGGGTCTCTTCTTTTCGCTGGTTTGTATTCCTTTATAACAAAACTGTAACAGTAAGTAGAGAAATCTCCTGAGTTCTCTGAGTCATTCTAGCAAATTATTGAACCTGAAGGATACTGAGAATCCCTTGAATTTGTAACCATCAGGTCACAGTGAGGATGGCCCGGGAACCCTGGAACTTAGGCCGGGTGCCTGAATTGAGGACAATGCTCTTAAACTGGGAAATCGGAACTGATGCCAGCGAGTTATTTCTAGAATTGCACTGCTCCAGGCATTGAGGTCACCCAGGCAGTGGCCATGGCTGCCCTGACATACCTCAGGGGGAGACGACCCTTCCAAAGGTCCAAGAAATGACATTTTCACTTTGGTGGATGAGAAGGTAAATGGGCCAGTAAGAGAAGGTAAATGGTAACTTTTTTTCTTGTTTTAATATTTTTATTTATTTTTGAGAAAGAGAGAGAGAGGGAGGGAGGGAGAATGCATGCATGTCAGTGGGGAGGGGCAGAGAGAGAAGGGACAGAGGATAGGAAGCAGGCTTCATGCTTATAGCAGTGAACCTGATGCGGGTCTCAAAATCACGAACCCTAAAATCATGACCTGAGACGAAGTAGGATGCTCAACCAACTAAGCCTCCCAGGCGCCCCTAAATCTAACTCTCTTGACTAATTGAAAGACGAGAATTCTAAGAGGTGGCTGTGTGAGCCACAGGAGCTGGCTAAGTCTGCAGAATTGAAAAGTCTCAAGAGTCAAGAAGAGGTCTCAACGGTCAGATCACAGGTGGTTGTCTTGAGGCAAACGTGTCAGGATGCAAAACTCTATTAGGGATGTGATGGAGGCAACTGGTAATTTAGGTTGATCGCTGATTTCCTGGTACAGAGAAGGTAAAACACAACATGTGCAGATTGCTTCATTTTGATGACAGAAGCCTGAAAGGTGACATTTCTTGCATGTTACCCTCTAGAGAGAGCCCCTATACAAAGACGTTCTCATTGATAAAAGAAGGCAAGATTGGACGGTGTGTATTTCTCTAAATCTCACTTCAAATGAGACGATCACTGGTGGCACAAAAGTGTCAGTGATTCTGCACCCCCACATTAAAGTCGAGTGCGTGTTTCCAGGGAGAAGTGAGCATTGCCCGCCAAGCGTGTGCCTTCCCATATGGGCTGAGGAAGGTACAAGAAGCAAGTTTTGGGGGCGGCAGCAGTAAATCACAGAACTGCTCTCTGAACTCCGAAAACGTAAACAACGCTTTCTCCACGCTGGGGCATCCAAACCCACAAAAACACGCCATTGCTCTTGGCTGCCTGAGAAACGATCACCTTCTCATCTGCTTGTATGAGAAGCTCGCCAGGCCCGCTCCCCTTCACTCTGCATGCGTTAAGTCCCAGACCCTTAAACGGTCAGCTGAGAGTCTGTGAAGCCTCCTCCAGGTACCCCAAGCCTCTCCCAGGGCTGCTTCCTGTGCCTCCAACGACAAACCTCATCCCTGCCACACGGCCACGTCCCTATCACCCCGCAGGCCACCTGTGCACACCAGTGTCAGGAATGCAAAGACACAGTAGGCGCTCAACGAGGGCATACTTAAGTCCAACAGCAATCTGGGAAGTGGAGTCAGAAGGCTCAACAAAGACCCTTCATTATTTTAGATTCCGGAGGGGCTCCTTGTTACTGTTCCTCACAGCACAACACGGGAGAAACATCAGACTCGGTTCTTTTTTGGAAACACGTCTGAAGTCTACTTCCAAGGGAGTCTGATTTCTGTATGACAGTGCTTCAACTACAAAGCCCAGTAAAGCGGGCACAGACATCACAGGAATTTGGAAAATGGGAGAAGGCTACAGGGGGTTGGGAGACAGATGTCAATGTTAGCAGAAGGGAAAAAACCCACTAATAATTAGAAATGCCCCACAGTGCGCAGGGCTGTGGATACGCTGGAGGCTCTCAGGCAGAAGAAGCAGGAGGGGCCCTTCAAGGAGGATGTAGGAGGGAACTGGGTGGGGTAGGGGTGAGTACAGAAGGGAGAACTTGGGGGTAGAGAATGAGTGCGGGAGGGGACTCCACGGGGCAAGGGGGAGGCTACCCAGCAAATTCCTTGTAATCATATGACTCATTAACAGCAGGGTCTGGGGAGGTCACTTTTCTTTTTCTTGGAATACCTACTGCGTCAGGCACATTATCTCAGTCAATCTCTACAACTCTCCCTGAGAGGTATTCATTATCAACCCCACTGTCTAGATGAGGAAGCAAAGAAATGAATTCAATTATGTTGGACCCAAAGCTTATCCTCTTTGTCACCGCATCAAAGCCACTGATCATCATTTAACCGTATTTCCTCGGCAAGCAACGACCCACAACATCTAACACACACATGCATCACTGAAGACTTAGCAAGTAACACCTAGGGAATATTTGCCCAAAGAATAGCGCCCAAAGTGATTAAGTCCACGCATCAGGCTTCTTAGGAAAGGACCTAAAAGCCAACTTGTAGTATCTTAGGCATGCTCTGTGACAAGCCTGTCAGGGTCTATAGACAGAGCATGGGCCGAAGGATGCCAGTCAGTGGAGACACACATGTAGCCACCTTGCTCCCGCCAACCACGTCTCAGCTTGTGGCCAATGCTTCAGGTCATTCGCTGAAAACTGTTCCACTCTCATGTCCAGCCACCATTTTCAAGCAGGTGATGTCATTATAAAGCTTACAGTGCTCACTACATACACTCCCAACCGTGAGTTTCTTGGTATAGAACAGAATTCCACATGGAGCTCTGAACTTGTAGTCCAAGCAGATGGGCTAATATCTTAAAAACCCAGAAAACGTGGAGCACCTGGGTGGCTCAGCTGGTTAAGCGTCCAACTCTTGGTTTTGGCTCGGGTCATGATCTCTGAGTTCATGAGATTGAGCCCCATGCCGGGCTCTGTGCTGATAGCCACCTGGTGGAGCCTGCTTGGGATTCTTTCTCCCCCTCTCTCTCTGCCTCTCTCTCAAAATAAAAAAAAAAAAAACGTTAAAATAGCCCCCAGAAAATTCCTAATTCCAATTACTCTGCTGGGAATAAAAGCCTCTCAGGTCAGGGGGGAGACATGTGGCACTCAGCCCTGGAGAAAAGACAACACAGAACTGGGCCTTTCTCCAGTTTGGGGCAGGTGCAAACGGGGCTGGTCCAACTCAGAGGCAACTATCATTCATCCATCAATCAAAAGGGTGTTCTTGTTCTTGTGGTTCAATCTCGCCATTTCAGCAACGAGACTTATTTTTTGTCCAGAACACTGGGAACAACTTGAGGGCAATGGCTGGCTCTCAATATTTTTAGCATCCCAAGAATTAGGCTCTTAAGAGTTGCCAGATACATGACGGGTAAAAGTGCACACAGAAAACCCAAGTCTAAGATAGTATGCATGGTGCTACGGGAGCGGTGTTTCTGAACTCTGGTGGGGTTGTCAACCCCACTACTCACAACAAAGCCCAACCTCTGTACAGTGTGAGGAGACCAGTCACAACACGGCCCAGTCTATCCTCCCACCCTGATGGCCCCACTTTCAGCACGTTCCATATACACCAGACTGCATGCTATTTTCTAAAGGTATCACAATCCTTTTATAACCCCACGTACACCTTTGCATATGCTGTTCCTTCTTCCTGGCACGCCCCTGACCGCCCTTATGTACCAGGTAATTTCTTTTTGTGAGACCAACTTGTCACATGTCGCCTCTCTCCTGCAACTTTCCTCGACCTCTCTCCAGCCTTTGCTTTGGGCAGTCGGCCTGTGCTTTCACAGGGTGCAGGCTCCGTCCTGACTCCACGTCCACCTCTTCTGTGACGTGGGACAACTCACCTAACCAGTCTCAGTTTCCACATCTGTCCAGTGGGAACCTTCTCACACCATGGGATTTTTATGATGATCAAATATCAAGAGGATATGAGGTGTAAGGGGTGACACAGAGTCAGCGCTCAGTAACTGTGAGCTCTGAGAGGACCCATTTGTGATTCTGCCTCTTAATCTAGAGTCCTCCCTGCTGTACCATGTTGTCCATGTAAAGACCTTAGAAATGCAACAAAGCACACTAAAAAGAATAGATACATAATATGGATTTCTGTAGCCAATAGGCAAGTATCCCATACAAATCTCTCCAGTCAGTAATCCCACAACTTAGTCTGCTTAAGTGAGGACCCGTTAAGTTCAGATGGACTGTGTGGAGGCAGTTGCTAGAAGGTACCAAGAGCAGGAGGAGCCTCCGACCTTCTCACAATGTACGTGATGGTTTCACAAGTAAAATAATCACCCTGACACAAGTATCAACCCTGAAAGATGGCATGCTGTCACCATCTCTGGTCGCTTAGTAGCTGGGTGATACCTCTGGCTGTGGAAACATTCCACCTGCAAACTGGTAAGGGAGATTTCCATATTAAACGACTGTCCCCAAGGCAACAGAAGCACATGCCGTGGGTGACCTTGCATCGCATTTTGCTTTGAACTTGAGAACCGGGAATGGAAATAACATTCACTGGAAAACAACAGAGCTTTGCTCTGCGCAAGCTGGGTGTCACCACTGAGCAGGTGCCGGGCAGTATTAGTTTTTATTCCTGCAAACACCACACAATGTTTTTCTTTCCCAAGGACGCTTGCCTGCACCTTCTGTCATGGAAAATGCAACTTCTCAATAAGGCTTCATTACGTAGATCTCTCGGTTTTCCTCTTAAAGGTCCCTGGGAAGGCCAATCGAAGATTATTTCCCATCTTTGCGTGGGAAATCACATACAATCAACCGAGAACTGGAGGAGTTTTCCTTGGAGGAACACAACAAGGAGGAATGTGTCATGGCTTCTCAGTGGCCCTAGGTGAGTCCCTGGAATCCTGAACTGTACCTTGGGGTTTCCTCCACCTTCTTTGGCTGCATACAGCATCTGGAGGGCAGATTCTGCGAGCGTCTTGGTCTGGTCCAGCACAGTCATCTGCTGCTGATGGTCCAGAATCTTGGAGGCGACACCAACTGCGGCCAAGATCAGGGGCTCGAAGTAGCTTGCCAGCTGTGTCACCTTTTAAGACAAAACAAAACAAAACAAAACAAAACAAAAACGCCACAGATACATCATGCAATCACATGTGTCTCCTTTAGGGGTCGCACTGGTGGGGAGGGGACTGGGATGATGCACAGGGAGAGACAGACGTGCTGAAATTTGCTTTTTACACAGGCGGAGACTTACTTTTTGTTTTTTTCTATTATTTAATATAATTCACTATCATGAATTACAGTCATCATGTTACACATTAGACCCTCAGACTTTATTCATCACTCAATTTTACTTTTAGAAGCACTTGCTCGTTAATGAACTCTTGCTTGGATTTTACTTCCTCTGGGGAGCTCTTCATCTCGTCTCTCATCAAGGCCCAAGTGTTAAGGAATTTGTTTCGTGATCCTGAGTTGGGCGTGAGCATTTTACAAATCTCACAAACTGTCAAGCTTTCAAAAGAACCAAAGAGGAGCATCTTAGGAACTCAGAAGAAAGGGGGACAGGAGCGGAGCAAGGGACCAAGGACCGCTGAGAAAAGAAGCCTGAGAGCAAAGGCTTTCGAGGAAGCCAATCCAACTGCTCTCTACCTGGAGCATTGTTGGCCTAACCATAGATTTGGAATAAAAGTAAAAATGATTTCACATTGCCCTAGATGTTCTGTTTGTGATTAGTCCAGTCCAGGAGAAGAAAAAAGCCTAGCCAGATGGCTAACCACCATTCCTGCTTAGGCCTCTCCGGTAGGTAACGTCATGTTGCTTCTGTGCTCACGAGAACCCACCCACTGGGTGCCGCAGAGCCATATTTACTTATTTTTATTTACTTTTTAAATTAATTTATTTTATTTTTTATTAATCTTTCATGTTTTATTTTTTTGAGAGACAGGGAGTGAGAGTGTGTGAGTGGGGAGGCAAGGGAGGGGCAAAGAGAAAGGGAGTCACAGAATCCAAAGCAGGCTCCAGGCTCCGAGCTGTCAGCACAGAGTTCGATGCAGGGCTAAAACCTACACGCACGAGATCATGACCTGAGCCAAAGTCGGACACTCAACTGACTGGGCCACCAGACGCCCCTCACAGGCATTACTGGGAATATCCCACATGCAAGGTTTTCTACTAACAGCTCACCAAGCTTCATCTAATCCCCACAACAATCCTACCATGTAGATACAAATGAAGAAACCAAGGCTTAGGTGGGTGGAGTAACTTGTTTGACCTCAAGCAGCTAAGACAAGGAGCTGTGAAAGGAATCCCATGTCCCAGACCACAGTCCAGATTCCTACCTTCTGCTCTACTGTTGGCTACTTCTCTTTTTTAGTTCAGCTCTGCTATGGTTGTAATATTGGATTTTAGAAGTTTATTGTTGGGGCACCTGGGTGGCTCAGTCAGTTGAGCGACTGACTTCAACTCAGGTCATGATCTCACGGTTTGTGAGTTCGAGCCCTGCGTCGGGCTCTGTGCTGACAGCTCAGAGCCTGGAGCCTGCTTCTGATTCTGGGTCTCCTTCTCTCTGCCCCTCCCCCACTCATGCTCTGTCTCTGTCTCAGAAATAAATAAACATTAAAAAAAAAAAGAACTTAAAATCTCAACACCCCCCAAACTGAATAATCCAATTAAAAAATGGGCAGAAGTTACGAATAGATACTAAAAAAAAAAAAAAGAAGTTTATTGTTTGTTTTTTAATGTTTATTTATTTTTGAGACAGAGAGAGACAGAGCATGAGCGGGGAAGGGGCAGAGCGAGAGGGAGACACAGAATCCGAAGCAGGCTCCAGGCTCCGAGCTGTCAGCACAGAGCCCAACGTGGGGCTTGAACTCGTCAACCGTGAGATCGTGACTTGAGCCGAAGTCGGACGCTGGATGGACTGAGCCACCCAGGCGCCCCATATTGTTTGTTTTTTTTAAAAAAAGTTTGAGAGAGGGAGAGAGAAAGCGAGCACACACACATGTGAGTTTAAGAGGGGCAGAGAGAAAGGGAGAGAGAGATGCCCAAGCAGGCTCCCTGCTATCAGCGTGGAGACAGACATGGGGCTTGATCTCACAAACCTGGGAGATCATGACCAAAGCCGAAATTAAGAGTCAGACGCTTTAACAACTGAGCCACCCAGGCGCCCCAGAAGTTTCTTGCTTGGTATTTGCTGCTCTGTAAGGCATTTAAAATAAAGTTCCAGAATTATACAGTAATACCCACTTGCCTAGCATCCAGAATGCCAGAGTTGAACATTTCACCGTACTTGCTTCAGATACCACCATCTATTTCCACTCGGAAAAAACACAATGGCACTGACCACACTTTTCTGTTCCACTCCTCATTGTGCATGCCAATTACTAACTGATAAATTAGTTCCATCAGGTGTATGTGAGCTCAGACATCTAGCCAGCAATTTCCCTTAATGCTTCTTCCCATTATGTGGAGGAATAATGAGTGTGAGGAGGACAGAGGAAAGAAGGCCACTCCTGAGCTGTGCAGTCACTGGGTCAGAAATGAAGCAGGGGGCAGGGGTTCATGCAGTTGGTGGTGGCTGGGCCAAGGTGGGAGTCCAAAATATTAAAGGTCATTAGAGCTCACAGTGAGACGGACCATCAGCCAGCAGTAAACGTACATTTGCTCTTTTACTCTCGATTACAGTTCTCTTTAATCAGATGGTTTCAAAGCGCTTCCGCAGGGCTGCTGCTGGCCTTTGTGGTGCTTTGGATGAATTTTAAAGGGGCTCCCTATCTGTGGGTCAGACATGATTGATTCCAAGGCACATGACTCGACTAGATTTTGGCCCCACTCTCTGCTTTGCCCGAACACCTTTGTGTAAGACCCAGCTTGCACAACTCCAGGTATCAGCCCTACACATTTGCATTGGATTTCACCCTCATCCCCTAGTAGGGTACTGGGGTCACCACCAAGGTGAACCACAGTGCACTAATGGGTCATCAGGGGGCAGGACTCAGGATGGGTCCTGTATGTACTAGAGGAATCAAGGTGTTTAGTGCATTAGAATCTAACATGTTTTCTAGATTCTATTTATTTATTATTTATTTTCATTAATAAATATTTTCATTAATTTGATTCTTTTTTTTTTTAAATTTAAGTTTATTTATTTATTTGGAAAAGAGGGAGAGAGAGAATCCCAAGCAGGCTTCACCCTGTCAGCATAGAGCCCAATGTGGGGCGTGATCTCACGAACCACGAGATCATGGCCCGAGTCGAAATCAAGAATCAGATGCTTAACTGACTGAGCCACCCAGGAGCCTCTGTTTTTTTAATTTTAAAACTACATTTCATCACTGTAACTGTAAAATGTCAAGGGCTGCGGTGTGTGGAGAGTAATTCAATACAACTGAGCTGGTGCCCTCACGCAGGCACTATGGCTGGGTGATGGAGAGAAGGCTCCAGTTTCAGAAGCCGCTGGATCTGAATTCTGTCAATTCCTTAAATGAGAAATCTTAGGCAATCTGCTTCCTATTACCAAACTTCTGTTTCCTCCTCTATAAAACGGGGATAATAATAGCACTAACCTCCAAATGATTGTTAGAAGGATTAAATTAGCATACATAACAGTACGCAGCACAATGCCTGCCATGGAGTAGGCTCTTGATAAATGCCACATGTCCTTATTCTTCATGTATTGTGGACAAAGGTTTTTGAAAGGATGTGCTTTTCCCTGTATTTAGGGAGCTTAGCAAAGACTCTAACACCTTCTGTTCTCGAGACAGGGCAGAGGAAATATCCTTACCTGGGGTAGCACCGAAATTAAAATAACACAGAATTTTGAGTATTTGTTACATGACGTGGATTGCTTAGGCCTAGGGTGGCAGAGTGGGTTGAGCGGTGGCCCAAAATAGATATGACCATGTCCAAATCCCTGGAACCTGTGAGTGCGATCTTACTGGGGGAAAAAAAGGTCTCTGCAGATGTATCTAAGGATCTTAAGATGAGGTCATCCTAGCTTGCTTGGGTGGGTCCTAAATCTACTAAAAAATATTCTAATAAGAGCCCGAAGAAGGGAAGACAAAGAAAAGAGCAGGAGACAATGTGACCAGAGAGGCAGACACTGGCAGGATATGGTCAAGGAACACGAAGAGTCACCAGCAGTCAGAAGAGCAACGAAGTGGGGCGCCTGGGTGGCTCAGTCAGTTAAGCGTCTGAATCTTGGTTTTGGCTCAGGGCATGATCTCATGGTTTCCTGAATTTGAGCCTTACATTGAGCTCTGTGCTGATGGTGCACAGCCTTCTTGGGGTTCTCTCTCCCTCTCTCTCTGTCCCTCCCCTACTGGTGCTGTCTTAGTCTCTCTCAAAATAAATAAACTTAAAAATAAAAGATAAAAAAAAAAAAAGTAACAAGAAGAGTAAAGAATGGATTCTCCCCTAGAGCCTCCAGAAAGAGTCTGGCCCTGCTGAGACCTTGAATTTAGACTTCCGCGAGAGATTCAACTTCTGTTGGTGTAAGTCACCCAGCTCTTAGGAATTTGTTATAGCAGCTCCAGGGAACTAATACGCGTGGGTTCTGAGAGCTTGCGTTTATCACTCCCAAGTGAAGCTGACCCGGGAACTCCACCAGGGTGTCTCAACGAAGAACTGGAACCATGTAGGTAACAACTCTCAGTCCAAGACTCTTGTGGAAGGAGGGCCGAGGCTTCCTTTGTCCAGAACTGTCTTTTGGCAAGCGAGACTGGGTTAGCCCAAGGACCGAGAGTAAATTTGCCACTCAAGTGACACAGTATGTTACCTTTCTTTTGATATCACCCACAGACACAGGAATTAATCTTCCAGACTAACAACAGTACCTGCAGGGACAAGATTTGTTGTCCTCCAAGTCTAGATAGATTCTCTTTTCTTTTTTAAAACATTTTTTTCATGTTTATTTTTGAGAGAGAGAGAGAGAGAGCGAGAGCAAGCGCATAAGAAGGGGATGGGCAGAGAGAGAGGGAGACACAGAATCCGAGGCAGGCTCCAGGCTCTGAGCTGTCACCACAGAGCCCCATGCGGGGCTCAAAGTGGGGAATGGTGAGATCATGGCCTAGGCTGAAGTTGGATGCTTAACTGACTGAGCCACCCAGGCACCCCTAGAAAAATTTTCTCACACAGTTCTGACCGGAATCAAAAGTCACCGCTGAAGTGAAGTCTGGTTTCTGTGCCAAACTCAGTTCCCCGTGGCCAGCACCATTCACGCAGTGGCTCCAGTCCCCCGGCTGGCAGAGCTCTGGCCTCCAGACCAGCCTCCCCTCCCGGCTCCTCCAGGCTCCTCTCCTGTGTGCAGAGGTTCACACAGGTGGACAAGCCCTCTTCTCATTATAAAGGAACTCAGCTGAGAAATGAAATTTGCCACATTTGAAAGCGTAGAGGGACCCTGGTCATTTTTAAATCTCAAAAACCTGCCCTTAGAACCAGCAGGAAGCTAAGTAGCCCTTCCCCTGTTTCATGATGTGAAAAAGCAACAATATTGATTTTCTAAAATCAATACCTGCTGAAAAGATTTTGGCTACCGAGTTCTCTTGATAGGCACATCGATACTGACGGTCACACTGATAAACGCTCGGAAACCCTGGAGGCGGTTCCAAATCCAATTTTTGCCCTCTCCCTGCTGAGGAGGCCCTCTCTCTGTCCAGCAGGCTGCTGGACAAGGCACCTACCCTTCAAAGATTTGCAAAATGAGTCCCAAACAGGCAAAATATCATTCAGCCTTTAGACAACGCGGGTATGAGCTCTCAGTTGAAGGGCTCCTTTGGAGTGGCTGTCCAGCGAGTCCTGGCTGTTCAAGATGAAGTTTGCAAGGTTGCTTTGCTCCCTCATGTGTGAAAACAGGCACTCTATTAGAAGCCATGGGAGAACAATGTACCCCTATACACATGAGAATGAGGCCAGCCAGCCAGGGACAAATGGTGGCAGAGAGCAGACTAGAGACATCAACTTTAGTCTCTGGCTTATCCAGGGGAGGTCAAGCACAACATGAGACTGTCATGTCTTGTTGGCTGCCAAGTCTGACCATAACCAGAAAGATTTCACTCTAGTTTCCATCTGGATTCTAGCAGAAAACAGATCCCGGAACAGTCAGTGATCAATGACTGCCCCACACCCATCTCTCACGCACACCCCCAGCAGGGTCCATTACCTTGTGTCCTAGCTGCGCTGCTTCCCCCCGAGCTGCTGTGGCAATGGGATCGATGAGGTGCCCGATTTCCTGGACCACTGAAGTCAGCTGCTCTTGTAGGGCCTGATAAGGAGAGAGGGCTGTCAAATTCCCCCTATGGCAGTTTACCACGTAGCCACACGGATTTATAAAGGCCTGTATGAAAGACATGGGAGGCCACGAGAAACGGATATCAAAATATCCACTCTATCTGTAGTAGATAAAAGCTCACTTGGGTGAGCCACACAGCCACCAGCCCACCGTGCCCAGCCCGGAGACCCTCAGCTCCCCTGGGCCACAGCCGCCCATGCTTCTATCCAGGGATGACATGAGGCAGGCCCCAAGGATACTTTTTCTACCGGCTCTTCCCCACTCACACCAACCACAGTGTTGAGTGCTGTTGCCAGTATCTTTACTTCGGGTTATTCAGCACAATTACTGGAAATAAAAAATATTTCCCTTCCAGGAAGGAAGACAATTTTATCCAAATGGGGAGAGCTACTGCTGGAGCCTCGGGGAAACCTCCAGGTGGCTGAGTCCTCAAAACTAGGAACTCCTTAAGGAAGAGGCGGGGGGCAAGAAGGGTGATGTGAAAATGACATCAGCTCTCAGAAAGCAGGACCATTTCCTAGACAGGACACGGTGAAAATGCCAGATGACTAAACTGCTGAGCTCAGCTCAGGCTCTCAGGGCATTGTTTTTGGTGATGTGGATGCCAATGTTAAAAATGGCTTTTGAGAGAAGAATTGGACTCATGCTGTCAAGAGATGGGGCAAAGTATCTGGATGATGAGGCCACATGACGGAGATGGGGAATTCCAAGCTGGTCACTGGAAGCTAGTGGCAGGAAAGGTCAGATTTGTAGGATTCTTCCTAGGAGCTTCGCTTGGTAAGACTCAGCATTAATATATCAGGACACTGGACATCTTAGGTCAGCACATGCCGGCATGGAATAGGGTACTTCCTGGCAAAGTGACGATGTCCTGCTTGTTGGAAATGAAAGTCTGGCCCAGGCAGCTTCCCCTCTGAACAATGCTGCATACTGCCTGGGGCCTTTGAGCAGGGGTTACTCAATGAGAAGAGCAGTGTAGTATGCTAAAGTGAAAAGAAAATCCTGGAGGGAAAAATGGAAAAACAGGGGCAGACGTGCAAAGAAACCTTCAAACTTCCAAGGGTCTTATGTAGCTCGTTATCATCTTTCTGCTCATAATGTGATTATAGTCAAGAATGCAAGAACATTCCAGCAATGTTATCTTATTACAGATGGCTTCTTAAAATAAACATGATATAAGTATGGAGCACATATAGTTCAAAGGGAGGGATTTTCTTCCTAGGGAGGAAGTGAAGACAGAGGACAAGCTTTGGGACGGGTGGTGAAAGGCAGGATGAGGGTGGGGGTTCCAAGGTGCTGGTCATCTTTGATACTTGATCTCGGTGCTAAGGGCTATACTCAGTTGGTGATAATTCATTAAGCCACACACTTATGATGTGCACACTTTTCTGTATGCATATCCCCCCTTTAAGTAACAGGTTGACAGTAATTCTAACATTCTGCACAGGGTAAGAATATTTCTTCTTTCTTTTCTTGGCATTGAGGGAGGAGGGTAAAGCTGAAGTACAATCGACAGCTCTAGTAAAAAAAAAAATGAGCAAGACCAACTCTGGGCCCACTACGTAGAGACAGCAGGCAAAGTTCATTGTTGATGAATTTGGTGGCAGTGAGGGACACATCAGTAAACAGACCATCCATATTTTATTAAGCACCTCCTGAGTGTTGGCAGTTTTGACACAGAGAGAAGGAAGTATAAATCAAGGGTCTTTGAGCAGGTTAATGGGAAAAAAAAAATCACAGAAGCCAAGTAGGAAAATACTATTCTCAACTTTGGAAAAATTGGCAAAAGCAGGCCAAATGGCTCTATGAACACCAGAGAAGGGAAGGAAAAATAAGATAAAAACCGAGAGGGAGGCAAATCATAAGAGACTCTTAAATACAGAGACAAACAGGGTTGCTGTAGGGGAGGCAGGTGGGGGGTGGGTTAAATGGGTGATGGGCATTAAGAAGGACACTTGTTGGGATGAGCACTGGGTGCCCTAGGTAAGACATCAATTACTGGGTTCTGATTTTTTTTTTTTAATATGAAATGTACTGTCAAGTTGGTTTCCATACAACACCCAGTGCTCATCCCAACAGGTGTCCTCCTCAGTGCTCATCACCCACTTTCCCCACCCTCCCACCCCCATCAACCCTCAGTTTATTCTCAGTTTTTAAGAGTCTCTTATGGTTTGGCTCCCTCCCTCTCTAACTTTTTTTTTTTCCTTCCCCTCCCCCATGATCTTCTGTTAAGTTTCTCAGGACCCACCTAAGAATGAAACCATATGGTATCTGTCTTTCTCTGTACGACTTATTTCACTTAGCCTAACACTCTCCATTTCCATCCACGTTGCTACAAAAGGCCATATTTCATCCCTTCTCATTGCCATTCCATTGTGTATATAAACCACAATTTCTTTATCCATTCATCAGTTAATATATCATCAGTTGATGGACATTTAGGCTCTTTCCATAATTTGGCTGTTGTTGAAAGCGCTACTATAAACATTGGGGTACAAGTGCCCCTGTGCATCAGCACTCCTGTATCCCTTGGGTAAATTCCTAGCAGTGCTATTGCTGGGTCATAGGGTAGATCTATTTTTAATTTTTTGAGAAACCTCCACACTGTTTTCCAGAGCAGCTGCACCAGTTTGCATTCCCACCAACAGTGCAAGAGGGTTCCCGTTTCTCCAAATCCTCATCAGCATCTATAGTCTCCTGATTTGTTCATCTTGGCCACTCTGACCGGAGTGAGGTGGTATCTGAGTGTGGTTTTGATTTGTATTTCCCTGATGAGGAGCGACGTTGAGCATCTTTTCATGTGCCTGTTGGCCATCTGGATGTCTTCTTTAGAGAAGTGTCTATTTATGTTTTCTGCCTATTTCTTCACTGGATTATTTGTTTTTCAGGTGTGGAGTTTGGTGAGTTCTTTATAGATTTTGGATAATAGCCCTTTGTCTGATATGTAATTTGCAAATATCTTTTCCCTATCCGCTGGTTGCCCTTTAGTTTTGGTGATTGTTTCTTTGCAGTGCAGAAGCTTTTTATCTTCATGAGGTCCCAATAGTTCACTTCTGCTTTTAATTCCCTTGCCTTTGGAGATGTGTCAAGTAAGAAATTGCTGCGGTTGAGGTCAGAGAGGTTTTTTCCTGCTTTCTCCTCTAGGGTTTTGATGGTTTCCTGTCTCACATTCAGGTCCTTCATCCATTTTGAGTTTATTTTTGTGAACGGTATAAGAAAGTGGTCTAGTTTCATTCTTCTGCATGTTGATAATCCAGTTCTCCCAGCAGCATTTGTTAAAGAGACTGTCTTCTTTCCATTGGATATCCTTTCCTGCTTTGTCAAAGATTAGTTGGCCATACTTTTGTGGGTCCAAATCTGGAGTCTCTATTCTATTCCATTAGTCTGTGTGTCTGTTTTTGTGCCAATACCATGCTGTCTTGATGATGACAGCTTTGTAGTAGAGGCTAAAGTCTGGGATTGTGATGCCTCCTGCTTTGGTCTTCTTCTTCAATATTACTTTGGTTATTTGGGCCTTTTGTGGTTCCATACAAATTTTAGGATTGCTTGTTCTAGCTTCGAGAAGAATGCTGGTGCAATTTTGATTGGGACTGCATTGAATGTGTAGATAGCTTTGGGTAGTATTGACATTTTAACAATATTTATTCTTCCAATCCATGAGCATGGAATGTTTTTCCATTTCTTTGTATCTTCTTCAATTTCCTTCATAAGCTTTCTATAGTTTTCAGCATACAGATCTTTTACATCTTTGGTTAGGTTTATTCCTAGGTATTTTATGATTCTTGGTCCAGTTGTGAATGGGATCAGTTTCTTTGTCTTTCTGTTGCTTCATTATTAGTGTATAAGAATGCAACTGATTTCTATACATTGATTTTGTATCTTGAAACTTTGCTGAATTCATGTATCAGGTCTAGCAGACTTTTGGTAGAGTCTATCGGATTTTCCATGTATAATATCATGTCATCTGCAAAAAGTGAAAGCTTGACTTCATCTTTGCCAATTTTGATGCTTTGATTTCCTTTTGTTGTCTGATTGCTGATGCCAGCACTTCCAACACTATGTTAAACAACAGCGGTGAGAGTGGCCATCCCTGTCGTGTTCCTGATCTCAGGGGGAAAGCTCTCAGTTTTTACCTGTTGAGGATGATGTTAGCTGTGGGCTTTTCATAAGTGGCTTTTATGATGTTTAAGTATGTTCCTTCTATCCCCACTTTTTTGAGGGTTTTTATTAAGAAAGGATGCTGAATTTTGTCAAATGCTTTTTCTGCATTGACAGGATCATATGGCTCTTTTCTTTTATTAATGTGATGTATCACACTGATTGATTTGCGAATGTTGAACCAGCCCTGCAGCCCAGGAATGAATCCCACTTGACCATGGTGAATAATTCTTTTTATATGCTGTCGAATTTGATTTGCTAGTATCTTGTTGAGAATTTTTGCATCCATATTCATCAGGGATATTGGCCTATAGTTCTCTTTTTTTGTCAGGTCTCTGTCTGGCTTAGGAATCAAAGTAATGTTGGCTTCATAGAATGAGTCTGGAAGTTTTCCTTCCCTTTCTATTTTTTGGAACACCTTGAGAAGGATAGGTATTATCTCTGCTTTCAACGTCTGGTAGAACTCCCCTGGGAAGCCATCTGGTCCTGGACTCTTATTTGCTGGGGGTTTTTGATAACTGATTCAGTTTCTTTGCTTGTTATGAATCTGTTCAAGTTTTCTATTTCTTCCTGTTTGAGTTTGGGAGTGTGTGGGTGTTTAGGAATTTGTCCATTTCTTCCAGGATGTCCAGTTTGTTGGCATATAATTTTTAATAGTATTCCCTGATAATTGCTTGTATTTCTGAGGGATTGGTTCTAATAATTCCATTTTCATTCATGATTTTATCTATTTGGGTCATCTCCCTTTTCTTTTTGAGAAGCCTGGCGAAAGGTTTATCAATTTTGTTTATTTTTTCAAAAAACCAACTCTTGGTTTCATTGATATGCTCTACTGTTTTTTTAGATTCTATAGTGTTTATTTCTGCTCTGATCTTTATTATTTCTCTTCTTCTGCTGGGTTTGGGGTGTCTTTGCCATCCTGCTTCTATTTCCTTTAGGTGTGCTGTTAGATTTTGTATTTGGGATTTTTCTTGTTTCTTGAGATAGGCCTGGATTGCAATGTATTTTCCTCTCAGGACTGCCTTTGCTGCATCCAAAGAGTTTGGATGGTTGTATTTTCATTTTCATTTGTTTCCATATATTTTTAAATTTCTTCTCTAATTGCCTGGTTGACCCATTCATTCTATAGTAGGGTGTTCTTTAACCTCCATGCTTTTGAAGATTTTCTAGACTTTTTCCTGTGGCTGATTTCAAGCTTTATAGCATTGTGGTCCGAAAGTATGCATGGTATGATCTCAATTTTTGTATACTTATGAAGGGCTGTTTTGTGACCCAGTATGTGATCTATCTTGGAGAATGTTCCATGTGCACTCGAGAAGAAAGTACCTTCTGTTGCTTTGGGATGCAGAGCTCTAAATATATCTGTCAAGTCCATCTGAACCAATGTATCATTCAGGGCCCTTGTTTCTTTATTGATCCTGTGTCTAGATGATCTATCCATTGTTCTAAGTAGGGTATTAAAGTCCCCTGCAATTACCACATTCTTGTCAATAAGCTTGTTTATGTTTGTGATTGTTTTATATATTTGGGGGCTCCCGTATTCGGCACATAGACATTTATAATTGTTAGCTCTTCCTGATGGAGAGACCTTATAATTATGATATAATGCCCTTCTTCATCTCTTGTAACAGCCTTTAATTTAAAGTTTAGTTTGATAGAAGTATGGCTACTCCAGCTTTCTTTTGACTTTCAGTAGCATGATAGATGGTTCTCCATTCCCTCACTTTCAATCTCAAGGTGTCCTCTGGTCTAAAATGAGTCTCTTGTAGACAGAAAATACATGGGTCTTGTTTTTTTAATCCATTCTGATACCCTATGTCTTTTGGTTGGAGCATTTAGTCCATTTACATTCAGTGTTATTATAGAAAGGCGTTTAGAGTCACTGTGATGTCTGTAGGTTTCATGCTCATAGTGATGTCTCTGGTACTTTGTGGTCCTTGCAACATTTCACTCACAGAATTCCCCCTTAGGATCTCTTGTAGGGCTGGTTTAGTGTGATGAATTCCTTCAGTTTTTGTTTGTTTGGGAAAGCCTTCATCTCTCCTTCTTTTCTGAATGACAGACTTGCTGGATAAAGGATTCTTGCCTGCATATTTTTTTTTGTTCATCACATTGAAGATTTCCTGCCATTTCTTTCTGGCCTTCCAAGTTACAGGAGGCAGGTCTGCTACTATTCTTACGTGTCTACCTTTGTAAGTTAGAGCCTGTTTATCCCTAGCTGCATTCAGAATTTTCTCTTAATCCTTGTATTTTGCCAGTTTCACGATGATGTGTAGTGCAGAAGATCGATTCAAGTTATGTCTGAAGGGAGTTCTCTGTGCCTCTTGGATTTCAATGCCTTTTTCCTTCCCCAAATCAGGGAAGTTCGCAGCTATGATTTGTTCAAGTACACCTTCAGCCCCTTTCTCTCTCTCTTCTTCTTCTGGAATTCCTATGATACAGATATTGTTCTATTTGATTGCATCACTTAGTTCTCTAATTCTCCCCTCATACTCCTTTTTTATGTCTCTTTTTCTCAGCTTCCTCTTTTTCCATCATTTTATCTTCTAATTCACCTATTCTCTCCTCTGCCTCTTCAATCCGTGCTATGGCCACCTTCATTTTATTTTGCCCCTCATTTATAGCATTTTTTAGCTCCTCATGACTATTTCTTAGTCCCTTGATCTCTGTAGCAATAGATTCTCTGCTGTCCTCTATGCTTTTTTCAAGCCCTGCGATCAATCACCGGGTTCTATTCCCGAAGCCAAGACTACACTGTATGTTAACTAACTTGAATTTAAATTAAAAAAAAAATTGCAGGCATAAAGGAAATAATAGAAATGAGCACAAAAGCTATACACACACAAAAAAGGCAGAAGGATCCCAACAATGGGATAATGGGTAACTGAGGGCAGAATCCTTGATCTCTAAAAGGACCACATGTGTAGAGTTTAATGCTAAATATGCCTGGTAGTCAAGAAGTACATTGATAACACAGGACAGGGAAACATCCAAATTTACCTACTTTGGCCTGCTCTACTGATGCGTTAAACCGAATATTGTCACCTCACCTTACTGATATAGTCTTATCCGACATTAATCATTTTCCCCCAAATTTCAGCCCTATTTGTAATTTCCACTCCAGCAGTACATGTGTTCCTTCACCAAACCATCCAAAAACTTCCTAGGTTCATTCCAGGGGAAGGTGCTTCAGTGATGAAATGCCAGCATCAAAAATGCGTTTGGTCCCACTCCCCATCCCCAGAGGCCTCGGATCCAGCCACAGAGCCCCGGCCTACCTCCAGGGAGATGTCATCCCTTGTGGCCAAGCTCTGGCTGACAGCTGCCAGCGAGGCCTGCTCAATGTCGCGGATGCACCGGTTGATGCCATCGATGGAGTAGTCACACTCTCTCTGTCCAGGGGCCTTGTCCCTGGAAGAGACAGGGCAAGTCCAATAGTTCCTTGGGGTTCAAGTCCCACAACTTGCAGCAACACTGCTGGGGCAGGAGCCCTGTCTACCTTCTACCACATTTGATTGCTTTATTTAAGGAGTGAATCCTCAGGGCACCTGGGTGGCTCAGTCAGTTAAGCGTTGACTTTGGCTCAGGTCATGATCTCTCGGTATGTGAGTTCAAGCCCCACGTCGGGCTCTGTGCTGACAGCTAGGAGCCTGGAGCCTGCCTCAGAGTCTCTGTCTTCCTCTCTCTACCCCTCCCCTACTCAAGCCCTGTCTGTCTCTCAAAAATAAACATTAAAAAATTAAAAAAAAAAAAAAAAGGAGTGAATCCTTGACTCTTGCTTGGGAAGGCCTCTCTGCATAGCCCATGCATTTCTTAATTTAACACCTGTGCTAACTCTGTTTCTAGTGAGAAGGATAGGATGCTGTTCTTCATTTCAGGCTGGTGACAGACAACTGCTAATCCAACAATTTGGACTTCACTGGCTTACGTGAATATTTATAAATTAATACTATAAATAATATTATAAATAAAAACCTTTGTATTATAAAAAGGTCAGTGTGATTTCCACTGTAAACGTACTATACTCTCTATGTTGTATACTATTTACAAAGTCCTGTGGTAGGAGTTCAAATATTTAGTGGATTGTACTTTGTGAGGCATTAAGAGAACCATGGTGCTGAATTTCAAAAGCAATCGAAAAACAAAGTATAACCAAAGGAAAAGGATGCATTCCATGCTATGGGGTATGTGGCCAACTTAGAGATGTTATATTGACTCTGGGGATTTTTCAGGTTCATTCTATTGCCAAGGAGTTCAGAGATGTCCAGAGTTACTGTGGGACCTGGAATATTCTTTTTGCCTCTTTAGCCAAATAAGGTAACCTCAAATCCTGCTAAATACATAGTGGTGTTCTCTGCCTAAGCTCCTAGGTATAGACAATGTAGTACAATGGCTAGCCCTGGGACTAGAACCATCAGGCCTGGGGGTGACTGTGAAAATACTCCCTAAGTCCTTTCTGCCTGAATTCTCTCATCAGTAAAATGTGGACAATGGCAGTGTTTACCTTTCAAGGTTATGATGATGAAATACGGTAATACAGGTAAAATGTTCAGATCTGACATACAATAACTGTTTAAGTTAGCTATTGTGCCCAGTGCTACCACTGGTCCCAAAGAGATACACGAAAAGATGATGATAATGATCAGGTACATTGCTATGAAACCCAAGTCCCATTGGATTTATCTACTTTCTGCCCTGTTCAGATGCAGGCCCCTAGCAATTTCTAGAGTAGAAACTAACCTGATAGATGTGATGAGACTCTTGATAGAGTCAGACACGGTGTGGGAATGTCCGGCTAGCACAGACCAGGTAGGCGGGTCTTTGGGGTTGATGGCCAGTGAGCGTGCAGTGCGAATGAGGTATGATGAGCTCTCCAGCATGGTCTTGGCTGAGACCAGGATGGGTTCCTGTGCCTGGGAGCCCTGAGAGCAAACAGCAGAAGGGTCAGAGGGCAGGGTGCACAGATTAAGTGAACAAGTTGGGTCCTGGAAGGTCCCTTCTTTCCCAAGTCACTACCTGGGTTCTTCAGAAAGTGACACAGAGGTTAGGAAACCATGAAGACTAGTTCACACAGAGCCTGAATGGTGTGGACTTGGGTCCATGTTTGCCCTTAAATATCACTTTTGAGGGTGGCACATACCAAGAAAGAATCAGCCCTAAACTTAGGCACAGAGATTTTTCTCAATACATAAAATTAAGGCATTACCACTTAAGATGTGCATACCTTGAGTTTCATGAACTCTGGGCATGTATCATCATTGACAACAACAACAATGTCCTACAAGACAGGGCTTTTGGAGCTCTTAACTGTTCATGCTCACTGAGTGCCACATAAACTAGCCACAGACTGAAATATTACCTTTGCTGCTAAGATCCCTACCTCGGAGCTGATCTGGGCGGGAATGCTGACAAACTCAGGGTTGGATGCGAAAGCTGTCAGGTTCTCCACAGCTTCGATCAAGGGTGCGGTGGCAATGCGACACTTATTGCGGTTGTCTTCAGAGAAATCCCCATCCAGGGCCTGATGGGAGAAAACACAGAGACATTAGCCCATTGAAATGCACAAACCGCTTGTGGCCACTGTAATCATCTCCTGTTGGAAGAATGTGGTTTAATGGGAATACTGAAAATGTCAGGGGAATTCCTAAATAAGTAATTGGAGAGATCACACCATCAAGCAGAGGGACTCAATTAGCAATTATAAGAAATAAAGTTTAGTATGTAGCTCAGAAGGCACCTGACCTCAAAGTCCATCAATTTCCCACTCATATGACCTTCAAGCTGAACCATTTTCTTCCCCACTTTTCAGACTATAACCCTTGGGCTCTTTCCCTCCATTTTCACTCTAAGTCTATTCCCTCCCAAGTTATAAAAACACTTCACATTGTATAGCACTTTCAACTTTTTCTAACTTTTACCTGAATATCCCTGAGAGAATGATGGAGGTAGGGGTTCTATATCCGCCATTTTGAAATGAGCAAAATGGAATCCAATGAGAAGGAATGGACCAGAACTACCTCCAACAACATCGGCAAATCTCACTAAGGTATATTTACAGAGGCCAGTTGCAAAAATGTACTTACTGTATGATTCCATTTGTGCAAGCACAAAAGAGGTTAAACTAATGTAAGGTGTTAGCAATCAAGTGACCCTTCACAGCAGATGAGACTGAGGAGCACAAAGAGGGCTTCTGTACGCTGGCCACGTTCTATGTCTTGCTCTGGCTATAGCTCCCTACGTGTATTCAACTTAAGTTCACTGAACTCTGTACCTATGATATGTGTTTTCTTTCTATCCATCTTATGCTTCAAGAGCTTTTTTAAAAAAATAGTAGCAGGTAACACAGTGGCAGTGACTCATCAGTCACACTGCTGATTAATGGCCCAGATGAGAAGAATTCAGGAATGTAGTTTGTGATCCGTGACAGGCTGCCTGACAAAGGGTTAACACTTGGATTTGAGGTTCTCCAAACCCAGACCCTACCTCCTGAAGAACAAGACTGTTAGAAAGCCTGTGATCCAGTGAGAGTATCCCTTCTTCTAGGCAAAGGGTTACTTTTGAAAAGGCAGTTATACTTGTAGAAGAACGTAAATTTCTCCATTAGATGGCCAATTAAACTTGTAATTCAACTGTGATGAGCAATATATAAAAGCCAATTGGGACAATTAGTGCACAAAAAAAACAGAGGCACCAGCATTATGAAACAAACCAGATCTGAGACGAGAGTGTTTCTATTTTTCAGGAAGGCAAGAGTAGACAGGCACGTACGCGATAAAGGCTATTTCTGAATAACAGCTACATTCCAATCAAGCCCTGGCTGCTGGGGACAATAATTATGCATCCACCATGCTAACATTTTCAGAGGAATTCCCATGAGCCCTGCTAATTTACCATCATTACTAATACCACGCATGCCTTGCCTCTGCTCATCCATAGGCAATGACCCCTATTCTAACCTCACCAATTCTGCCAATCTTCCAGACCCAAGAGCAACCCTATGTGCTTGCTCACATCTCCGGCTCACATATATGGCCTCTGTTCTAACTGCCACTCGTGTGCTCAGTCAATGTGGACTTAGCACCGGTGACCTGCATGGTGTCTTGTTACTCTCGTCTTGTTATACTATCAACACCATTGACGCCTTGAGTCAGGCCCCACCAGCCTTCAGAGCAATCTGAGGATACGCTGGGAGGCAGGGCGGGTATTACACAGCAGGAGCCGGGCAGGAGTGGCCCCAGCACAGGCAAGCAGAGTAACAGGCAGATGGCAGAAGCGGTCTTTGGTCTCAAAGGAACTCAAATCCCAGCCACACCAGTGGCCAATGCCACCGCCTCTGGCTGGGATGATGTGGCTTCTAGCTCAATGGAAGATGCCAAGCCTCCCCTCAGTGATGCTCATGCGTCCTGTTCTTACCTCCCCACACTTTTCCCCACCCCTTTTCCACCTCCCACAATCGTCTCAGCCTATTAGGAAGGCAGACATCTGATCAAGCCAGCAACCTTTCTTTACTTGAACTTGTTATTCAAAATGCAAAGATGATTAGCCGAGGTAAATCCCAAGAAGCAGTTTTCTAATTGTGCAGTTTCATAAACTGTACCAAGAGGTGAAGAAAGGACATATATTTTTTGAGCCTGGGCACTAAAATCACACATCACGCAGCCCACTGCTATTCATGGGACAGGACCTTGAATAATGTGGAATGGTGGGCCAAGCTACGTCAACCACTTTTTTTTTTCATTTTCGAAAAGGAAAAGCTAGGGGCATCTCAGTGGCTCAGTTGGTTGAGTGTCTGACTGCGGCTCAGGTCATGATCTCGTGGTTCATGCGTTGGAGCCCCACACTGGGCTCACAGCTGTCAGCGCTGAGCAGGCTTCTTCAGATGCTCTGTCCTCCTCGCTCTCCCTCTGCCCCTCCCCCACTCGGACTCTCTCAAAATAAATAAAACATTAAAAAAAAAAAGGAAAAGTTATTTCCGCTGGAGGTAGCACTTAGCGTCAGAGAGGATGGTTTACACAGATATTATGTCATTTCTGAGTGCCTCTTCCACTCTGGGGTTGGCTGAGCCACGCAAGTAACCTGAATATGCAAATCTGCTCACTGGTGAAATTTTAAGCAGACGTGACAGTTTTCGTGTAGACATTCCATGTCACAGAATGTCTAGTACCCCAATCACAACAATGAAGGGGGTGAAGTCACCGAGCCAAATGCCTAGGCCCCATTGGGACAAGGACATTCTTGACCCCTGGGCCAGCTCCTCTGAATGTTCTCTTAGCAAAATCTCACAGGAGTCTGGGAGACCTAATTTCTGCACGTGTACTGGAATCAAACATTCACGGACTTGAGGGGGTTGGGAGGGACCTTAAGACCTTAAATATTTGGGACCTTAATCACAAATCCCTAACGTTCTAGATGATAAAACCAACACCCAGAGACTGGCACACTATCCAGGCTCAGGCCTCAAATGACAGCCTGTGACCCCTGCCTCCCTTCTCTCCTGACCTTGGACAAAGGCAATAAGGAGGAAGAGAAACCTGCGAAGTTTTTCCCTTTTTCTTCCGAAAACAAAACGAAACGAAACGAAACACAACGCAACCTACTTTACCAATCCAAACATAAAGATGAGCAACAACATCAACATCGATTAACGAGAGCTTGACGGGGCATCTTTGGTACATTCTGGAAATGCTTCATCGCAAAACCTGATCTTCAACTCCGCTGTCAGACTCAAGGCCACGTTTTCACTTCTCAGAAGAGTAAAAGCTGTCGTACAACTTCCACCTGGCACCGAAACCTGAGCGACTGCACATTTAAAACAGCATTCCATTCCACATCTGTGATTTAAGACTAGGTAATGAGCTGAATGAAGAAAGAAAAGCAGCTGACCTCTGTGGGGTGACCAGTGGAAAGAAAGCGACCGTGGGGAGGGGGTCTGTGTGCTTCTAACGTGTCTGGCATTTAGAGCAACCTGCCAGGGAGGAGGGTGTGGATAATGTATTCTTGCTGAGCCAAGCTTTGGGATTTTAAAGAACGCCCTTGGTAGCAGTTTAAGATTCTCGGGGGCACACATTCTTGGGGTGCTGACAACCCACCACAAAGGTCTGTTCCCTGGTCTTCAGTGTCTGTCTGGCTGGGTCCCCCTCCTTTCTTTGTGCCTATAGAGGTGCGGCAACTGGGATTTCGGGTTGGCCACATTGTCATGGTGAGAAGAAAAAGAGAAGCACTAGGAGGCCTAAAACAGAGCAAAATGCAGCTACCAGGGCAGCTGTCTTAAACTTTTAGGGAATTAAATATTCTTTTTTTTTTTTTTTTTTTTTTTTTTTTGCTGTCTGACAGGATTCTTAACCCTTCCTTAAAATAGGAAATGCACATTCAGTATATAGTGTGGTGCGCTGCAGTGAAATGACCATGACCATTTTCCTCTGAGTAAATTGAAAACAAGGCTCATTGTCCCTGGCCAATCCTGCCCCGTCCCCCCAGGGGGAATTGCAAAACCAAGCACATTTCAGCCAGTTGAGGGGCATTAGGTTCATTTCTGTTCCTTGTGCACTGCTACTGGATCCCAGGGAGGTCACAGAGGCGAGGCCTTCGTCTTCCCCACCTAACGATCCCGCCGTACCCTCCTCTGATGTTCCTGCACAGGCCTATCTTTCAGGCCATCACAAGAGCTCATTTGCCGCCGGGAATTGCAAAGAGGGTTGGACACTGTGAGGGGATTCTGAAAAGAACAGGAGATCTTAGCAGAGATGCTTTATACAGAGATAGGTCAGGACTTAATACCAGGAGGAGACAGAAAAGAAAGGTTCCCAGGAATTTCTACAGAACAGTTTCCTCCCTTTTTTCCCTCCCGTGGTCCGTCTAAATATAGTCTGTTTTCTAATGATCAGAAAATGGCCAAGCTTAACTGAAGTCAGTTAATCATACAGCAACCACTGATGATGTCACTCCCTTCAACTCTATTGCTGTCTTTCATCCTGCCATCCCCAATTTGCACATAAGGAGTGTAAACACACCAAGGTGTTTCTTCCCAGGTTAGGCTGGATTTGAACAGGATGCTGGGGTGAGAGCAGGACCGAGAGCGGAAAGAGCAGGGGCTCCGGGTCTGGGCTGCAATTCCCATCTGCCACTTACTGGCTGGGTCACCTTGGGTAAGTCACTTAACCTGCTAGCTCCTAGTGTCCTGATTGTAAAATGGGGGTGACAAGCACAGGGGATTTGTATGAACTGATGAGTAATGCACACAAAACACTTGAAACAGGCTTTGTACAAAGCAAGCAGCTAAAAATGTAAGCTTTCTTAGTTTCTATGAACTATGATGGTAATTAAGGTAAGCTGCCGCCCGGATCCCAGGGGCACCTGGTCATGGCTTTAATTTGTTTCCAACCTATCTCATTATTGTCTTCAAATAGGCAGGCTTTCCTTTGACGCAGGCTCTTTGTTTAGACAGCTAAGAAACTGCTGACAGGGCTAAGTGCCCCCTGCTCTCCCCCGCCAGCTTGCTGTGTGTTCTCCCCTTTGCTTCTGGCTGGCTCAGCTTGTGGATGGACTTCTCCACGTTATTAAAGTGGCTCTGAGAAGTGCTAGGAAAATGAGGGGTGTGGTACCCTATCCTCTGGAGAGGACAGGGGAAAGTCCCATTACTCCCACGCTTGTCCAACAACAAAGCAGGTGACCCTCCCTCAATGAATGTGACAATCTTTAAGTAAATATTAAGCCTCCAGTGGCTTCCCCAACCTCCTATGGGGGTTGCTCACCTTCCACAACAGCCACCTTTGGAGGTTTGGATGTAGGGGGCGAGGTCCTGGGCTCTTTGCCTGTGGTCTGCTGTTCAGCTGTGGTTCTTTTCCCCACAAGGTCAGCTGCCAGCTGCAGCTTGGTCCCCGCTCGGGGCAGACAGGATTTGTGACTTTATCACCCACCTATAAATACTATAGGCCAGCCGCTGCAATTCCTTCCTCACAAGGGCCCCTGCCCCTCCCCCAGCCAGTCCATGGCCTTTAACACAAAGATGAACTTGACAGAAACATGGGGCGTTCTATTTTAAAAATCAAGTACTCCATTTCAAGCATTTAAACAACTTTAAACAGAATAGGGATCAAAGGATAGATTAAACTGAATTTTTAAAGTGACTTCCCACAATCTCCCATTGCCTTCTCCCCTCCACCTTCTCTCTAGGTCCCAATAGATGTACCAAAAATGGCAGACCCTGTACCAGAAATTCCCTGCAGCAAATGAGCTCAAAACCACCCTACATTAGTTTACTGTTTGAGTAAACCCAAGGTATTTGCTACTCAAGCATAGTGCCAACAAATGTCTCACGGCCAACCTCTTCCCGATTTCTGCCCCTAAGCTTCCCGTGTACAGAATTTGGAGACGCCCTCCCCCATTATCCAAGAAGGTTAGTTGAGACCAAGGCTGTTGGTTTTTCATGATAAGTATCTCCATTAGTAAAGGACTCCTCCTTAGTGATTTGAATCAGGAGTGAAGCTTCACTAGACACAAGCCTTAGGGGACAAAGATCTTAAATCCTGCAAAGATCTTTTCCGTCGGCAACAGGTGACACAGGGGTCACGAAGGTCTCAGCTCCGAAACCTACCTTGATGGTCTTCACCAGGTTGGCAGTGCTGTTGGCGACTTCCTTGGCTGACTGGACAAAGTGCCTCTTGGCCACTGGGTTGGCTGTCTTGGATGAGGCGATACGACAGGCGTTGCACAGGGCCGAGGTGTGCTTGGCGACGATTGTGGCCGCGGACAGAACCTGCAAAAGTGTGGAGCTGGGTTGGGGCATCCCATGCTCAGTGCCAAGGAGTCCACCCTGGTCTGGAGCCCTGGATTCCTCTTCAGCTCCCATATCTGTGTAACTCCAACATGTGCGTCTAGCTCCACCGCCCCCAAGTCACTCCAAGAAAGCAGGGGACAAGAACTACTAAGCAAGAGAGAACGAACAAAAGGAAAGGAAGTGATGCTTCCTTACTGGGAGAGGGCTGGACTCCAGAGAGTCTTAAAGGAGATGCAGGCAGCTATGATTCATGACCCTTGGCCAGCCAAGAGGCAAATGGTCCAGGATCTAGGCCAGTGCTGCCCAACACGAGTAGAGTGTGAATGACATGTGAAATTTTAAATTTTCTAGTAGCCTCATTAAAATAAGCAAAAGGGTGCCTGGGTGGCTCAGTTGGTTGAGTGCTGACTACGGCTCAGGTCATGATCTCAAAGTTCACGAGTTCGAGTCCCGATTTGGGCTCTGTGCTAATGGCTCAGAGCCTGGAGCCTGCTTCAGATTCTGTGTCTCCCTCTCTCTCTGCCCCTCCCCCACTCACACTCTGTCTCTCTCAAAAATAAACATAAAAAAATTAAAATAAGTAGAGAAAACCAAGAGAAATTTATTTCGGTCGCTTATTTAACTTGATAGAGGCACAACATTTCATTTCACCAGGTAATCGATTTAAGAATTTGAGATTTTACAATCTTGTCATACCAAGTTTCAAGCTCCAGTGTGTATTTTACACTTACAGCCCATCACAACTTGGACTGGCCACGTTGCGAGTGCTTAATGGCCACAAGCAGCGTGTGGCCACCACACTGGAGCCCAGGTCTAGAGGAGGAAAATAAACATCAAGGTGTAATAGCTCCTTCTTCATGCACAGGTGGACTGTGGGCACCCGATTAAGGGGTCTGGGCCAGGCATCTTCCAGGCTCCACCCCCAACCCCAATGGCTCTTGTGAATCACCCGATCCACTTGGCTGAGTTTGGTAACACATCTTTGACCTTTATCAGACAGGTTGGGAGGTTAGGTGCCCTGATGTGTTCCACGCCAGCTCTCAGGCCTGCTATAGGTCAGAGGACCCCTCTATTGCCTCCTGAATGTAGGTCCTTCCCAGCCTCAACTAGGCCTGTCTCAGGGTTCACAGTGGCTGTGGGACTCTCAGGCTGGCTCGGGGGCCCTACAGGCCAGGCCTTGTTTCTTCAGCACACGCAGCTTGAGTAAGTGAACAGGACTCCATGACACTTGAGTAAGGAGTGTTGCACATATGGTCTAGTTCTAAAATGCCTCTGTGGGTCCTTAGTGTACTTTGGATTTGGATTCTGGCTCAGTACCACCGTCTCTGTGAAATGAACCTTGACAGCCCCTCCGAGTTCATCCCCTGTTCCCCCGTGCATCCCTGGTGCTGTCATCACACCCCGGCCATCCCATCTTCCAAACTTTATCCAGAAGAGTAGGTGCCAGGGCAGAGGGGATCAGGTCCTCGTGTTGACCCCTAGTGCTGAGCACAGAACGAGCACTCCACCTACGTCCTCTGACCGGAATGAAATCATGAGACTCCTGATGACTCTCTCAGTGATTACTTCACTCCTCCTGCCTCCAGTACCTCGTTTCAAAGCACTGACACACTGGCACACTCACCACATTTTGCAATATCCCCCTACCCCCTCACGTTCCTGAGTTGTTATTGGCAGGGCTGAGTTTACCTGACTTTGCGAGCTCCGAGAGAACAGTATTCTTTACTCGTTTCTCACAGTCTCCTACCCACCTAGGACAGCTTAAGAACTCACAGACCTCGCACCCACACCCCGTGGTTACCTGTGACGGGCTGCTGCCGGGGTCCACCAGGTTCTGGCATGCCATCTGGATGGCCTGGTTGGCCCTGGCAAACTGGATGGGGTCCACAAGGCCCTGGTGGCCCGCCTGGCTGTTTGGATCAGAGATGCCCACCAGGTATGCAGCCTGGAAACGGAGGAGGAAACCACAGCTCAGACTGTCTGTGCTCCTACATGAGCCTGTAGGGGACGACGGCCTGGCAATGCAAATGTAGCATTCTCAGGGGCTCCTTAGTGCACGGTGGTGAGGGTAATCTCATCAGTGAGGGTTTAAGGATACATGGGCCGATGGTGGCAGGAGTCTTCTGTAGGCTTCTAGGAACGAAACCTCTCTGCGCCTAAGAAAGCCTAAAGAAGCTTTTCTATGGGTCATGAACAAGGATGAAGGCAGCCCCGTGTGCTGCTGGTAGCCATCTTATGAGCCTAAGGGCACCCAGTCTGTGTTGTGTGAAGCTGACTCTTTGACTGGAAGATGGGAGAAGCACAAGAAAGTGGGTGTAGACCAAAGGCATGAAGCTGCTAGGTCACTCAACCCTGGAGCCTGTCCTGCACGGAAGTTTCTGGTCTCACAGCCTAATGCATCCTTAGTGTTTAGGCCCGTATTACCAAAAGTAAGTAAGGAGAATGCGCAGGATGGCTCAGGAGGGCAAAAAAACCCAAAACCAACCAAACAAAAAAAGGCAGTATTTGCTCTCTAAGAGGACAAGAGGCTCTAAGAGAAGGTCTTCTCTTTAAAACGCTTTGGATGGGTTAGTCAAATCACAGGCAGACAATGAATCTGTGAGCGGGAATTTTAACCTTAAGTCATTTCCTGTGAGATTTGAGGGGCAAGATAATCTCATCCCCCAAAGTAGGGAATGTTTCCCTTTGGTTCAGTAAAATCTTTCGGGCTCAAGGTAATTGTCAAGTGACAAATCCTTCAAGGTAAATGCTGACAATTTTTGAAGCTTCAGTCACATGAACCCAATAATTATCAGAGATGCACAGGACAGTTGAACAAAAGCAAGGAACATGCCCGATCACATCTTGGCAGGATGGTATCTAATTTTTTTCTCCCTCTGATCCTAAAAAGAGCATGACTAAGATTTTTGCATTTTTAAAGCTTCAGAGAGAATGTGAATTATGTAATACCCATTTGTTTTCTCCTCATAACAACTCATCTGTAAAAATGGTCTTAAACACACACACACACACACACACACACACACACACATCTGGCCTCTGAACCCTTATGCTGGGTCTGCAGTGTTCAGGGTCTCACTGTCCTTGCCAGGCTGCTCTGCTCCTGGGGGGGTAACTGGCTGATATTTTGTCTAAATGCCCCAGCCATCACAGGAATCTCCACCTTTACCATGGTTTCTATGATGGTGGTTGGAGAAGGAGCTGTGGCTGGAGCTCCCCCATGCCCCACTCTCCACAGGGATCTGGTACTCCCCTGCAGCTGGAGCTCCCCCATTCCCACCCTCCCACCCCCCACCCCAGACATCTGATATTCCCGGTATCCACAATCTACCATGGGACACAAGCGAAGGACATAGGCCTTAAGGCTAGAAGGCCTGCATCATAGGGCCTGGGGGCCAGTCCCTTACCTGGGCTGCAGCCTCTGTCAACCCACAGAGGGCCTTGGACGCAATCCCCACACACTCCCCAAAGGCAGGGAGGTCCCCGGTCTTGGCGTTCTGTGAAATCCCTGCCATTGACTCGCCCAGAACCTACAAAACAACCAACCAGTGATACTCTCTGAGCTTAACATTCAAGGCGACTTCATTGACAGTATTTGCCATTATTTTTCTTTATTCACATTAAGAGGAGATTTAAGAGAATTCTATCATTTCTGTTCCATACAGAGAAGTGAAATGAAAGTATGAACCTTTCATCTAAAAGTTACCTACATCTCAAAGAGACATAGTTAGTATATACACGAATCAATAAAGTAAAATCTGTATAGGGCATGCCACAAGTTAGTGGTCTAAACTGAGAACTGTTAGGTCCCAGAATATAAAAATCAGATACGTAAACTGTAGGTAGTCACACCCAGGAAGCAGAAGACATACTCTAGGTAATATTATTTACTTACTCATTGACAGCAAAATTTAAATATGTTTTTGTTAAAAAGTACACACATACACACACACACAGATGGGTGATCTGAACACTAAGACTATTTCCTAATTTTTTAAGTATTTCCCCTTATTCTGAAAATCATTGATGTATTTTTTTTCCCAGAGGTCTTTAAAATAACAGATAAAAGGGAGTTTAATATTTAAAATCTAACCCAGAAAGGTCAAGCATCCTACAGAAAGTCACATAGAAGGCACATGGGCAGAGGCAGGACACCTGCCCCATATCTGGTGTTCTGTCTTCTCTGGGCCTCATCACGCCCCAAGAGGAAAGGTCCTAGTCTACTTTCCAGAGTCACAGATGGTGGAATGAAAAAAAAAAAAAAAAGAAATTCCCTAAAAATGTTTCGATATACCAAACAGTCCAGTTTACATAAAGACTTGCAAAACAAAGAAGTTAGAAGGTATTGTTATATGAGTTATTTTCCTTTCCATAACCCTGTATCCCTCTTTAAGGAAGAGTTTCTTTGGCTCAAAGTATGTAAAACATATGCAGCCTGCCTAGGCAATCCATAACTCCATAAAGGATGCTGGATGGAGCAAATTCTAGTCTCAGCCCAATGCACAGCAAGCCAGTCCTGACATCACAACACAGATGTGCCATGTCCCCAGAGCTAACATAAGAGTGATGTAGACAAACACACACTTGTGCTCCAAGCACGAACTTGGCATTGCCAGCTGCTCATTATCTGTTTCTCTCACTTGTATTTCACTGCAATGTGGATTTGAAGCATTCTTAACAACTCCGGTATTACCATCACAAGTTAGTGTTTCTCAACCTTTTAAGCCATCATTATTGGTCCACTGAGAAGTCTATTTAGCCTCCCCACCCGCAACTGCCACCCATATCCAAGTAAATACTAAGAAATAAGATTCTGTTGAGCAAGGTTAAGGTTTAGCAGGGGGTGGGGACACAAACGACTGTATTATTTAGATTTTCCATTCCTCCTACCTCCCCCACAAAACTCCAAGTTTTTCAGTCCCCTCAAGAATGCATGCCATCAATGGAAGGCAAAAAGAACACACAAGAGGGTCTCATAAAAGCCAGGGTTAACTGACAGGCTTTCCCCTGCAAGTTGGTCCCAAATGAAAGAAATCTATGATTCGACTCACTGTAAGACTCATCCATGATATGGTCTAACCATTGTATCTCAAAGTGTTATTTCTGGACCGCATTGGCAGGGACCTGGGGACTCGTCAGAAATGCACAATCTCAGCCCCACCTCAGATCTACTGAATCAGAAACTCAGGGGTAAGGTCCAGTAATCTGTGTTTAACAAGACCCCTAGGTGATTCCGAGGCGCAGCCAAGCTTAAGAAGCATTTGAGCAAAGGGCTTCATGGTGAGGCTTCATGATGATATAGTCACACAGAGTGGCTGCAGGCAGATACATACAAAACCATCTAGATTTTTCCCCACAATGAGGAGGAATGTTAACAGCACAGACAGCCTTACCTTGGAGTTTTCCATCACACTCTCAATGCAGTCAAAGTAAGAGAGGTCACTAACAGGTTCATTAGGATTGTCCAACATCCCCTTGACAGTCTACAGAAGGAAAACACAACTTCAAAAGCAAGCCAGTGTTACAGAATAAGAGAAATCCAACGTCATATGAACTAACAACTTCCCCTCCCTACAGAGAATTCTGGTCATGATCACTCATGTCTCCAGATTCTTGAAAGGAATTTAAAGGGTTTTATCTGTGACTTCAGATTTTCCGCTGGCAACAAAAACACAGACGGCAAGGAGGAGGATGTCTCAGGTTAGCTTCGACAGAGAGGAGAGTCTCCTGCTCACACATTTGGAGGAGAAGCATGGTATCCACAAAAGGGAGAGATTTTTTTCTTAAGAAAATCTAAAAGCTAATGCCCGACAATAGTCAATTAGCACAATTTCTCTGCTGAATAACTCCAAGGAGTTTAAATTTCAAGGACACGTTAACTCATTTCTACTTCATGAGGAGAACCCTTAGTTTTCAGTTCTGGAAGCTTTTCATGAGTAGGCATGAAAGAAGGTAACCCTTCCAAACTGTCCACTGAGATGGTTCATTTATTTTTAATTCACAAAATATAGAAAATATTCACTCCCGTTGAGGTATCCATCAAGGAGCCGGGTATGGGGCTTGCTCCTTTGTCTCCACTCCACTGAAAATCTTCGCTAGCTCTCAGATTGTAATTATCCCCAACAATCACATATGAGGGAATTTTCCAGGGGAGGCGAGTATGGGGATGTAGCCATCCAGCCTCCTCTCCAGCGAGGGAGAATGTACATTAGAACCCAGCAGCCTTTGGGGGCACAGCCAACAAAGACACCATCGTTGAGTTACCAAGGATTGGGGACGTCATGATGGAAACTGCTGAGTTACTAAGTTAAAGATCTCAGGAAAGAGGGCAGCATAAAGAAGTTCATTTCATTCAAGATCCTCCTCCCACTCTTCACACAATAAAAACTGTTTTAGTCACAGCAACCCTGAAAGAGTCCTAATTTTGGCAACCAAGGATACAGTGAAAGGGCAGAGTATTTGCATCTGTGCCCACAGATCTTAGACCCAGCTCACATATCCTATTTGTGGATGTGAACAGACCAGGATAGGGCAGTAATCTACCCAATGTAGGGGACAGCCTCCACTGCTTTCAGAATGTTTTAGGCCAGTGGTAACAAGCCTCTTCTCACCTCCAGTTGTGCACCCTGGCCTATAGTCTCCAGCAGACTGGGCCTCAATCAAACCATGCAGAAGCATGGTGGGTGTTCCCATGCTAATCATCCAGAAAACTAAAGGTACATGGGGTACAACCAACCCCTATCTATTGAGTTATCTCTTTGGCTGTTTCAATATAACGTGCACTGCTTAAGACTGCTTTACATACAAGTAGGCACGATGATTTTCCATTTACCCACATACATGTTACAGGCAGACATGAATCCTCCATTATAAATAAACCCTGAGCCTGAATATAAATTGAAGAGCACCCACACTGTGTTCTGGGCCACTAGGGGTCCCACCATCGCCTTGATCCTGTAACAGGTGTTACTTCTGGGTTTCCACTCATGTGCCCCCTACAGTGACTAACATAAAATGAATGGGAAAGTCATTTTTACTCAAAAAGAACATCTATCCAAGTTTCTCCCACCTGCCCCAGTGTAACAACTCCAAAACTTTTTAGGTGGAAAGTGCCCATCTTCAGCCTGCACCCAGGCCTCTTCCTATTTGAAACAGAGAATCCTTGAACAAATTAACCCTCATCCTAGTGGAAAAAGGGGAAGCAGAAATGATACTCCTACCAAATCTAACTTTGATTCCTTCCCACTCAGACTGAAACTCTGGCCCCAACAGTCTTATAAGAAGGATATAAGGCAAGAACAGAGAAGAAACCGACCCTTTCCAGAAAGGACAGAGAGCCACACCCTCTTAAATCCCCAGCAGCCTTCACAGGGACTTACCTCGAGCTCCCGCAGGGCATTATCACATTCTTTCTGGCCAGGAGCTTGCTGGGTGCACAGAGTGATCAGCTGATTGATGCTCTCTGTCACAGCTCTGGGACAGAAACAGGTAAAGGGTTTTGTTTTGTTCTGTGAATACCAACATTTCCCCAACAGTGTTTTCTGGTTCACCAAAAATACAAGTAAATCACTGTCAAGGATGGGGTCCCAGGAGCCTCGGTGGCTCAGTCAGTTAAGTGTGTGACTTCGGCTCAGGTAGTGATCTCTCGTGGTTTGTGGTTTCGAGCCCTGCGTCAGGCTCTGTGCTGACAGCTCAGAGCCTGGAGCCTGCTTTGGATTCCGTGTCTCTCTTTCTGCCCCTTCACTGCTCAGGCTCTCTCTCTCTCCCAAAAATTAGTCAACATTCAAAAAAAATTAAAGGATGGGGTCCCCATGCGGGCTCTTCCACAAGGCTCTGAATGACCAAAATAAACCACAACCAGGGAAGATAGAATGAGTGCCCCCACTCTGCCTGTAATTATTCATTTGATTTCCCTTTAAAGGGTACTAATAGTTATTTTAAGAAAGTAGGACTATCTTTTAGCATATTCACAGGAAAGAACTTACAACCAAGTTGCAAATAGCAAAGAAATCATATTAACACTGTTTTAAAATATCCTTCATTAGCAGCCCATAAGGAATAAGATGATCTGAGCTAGGCTATTTGGGATAGTCTTTGTATCATTTGGAAGGTTTTATGTATCTTAAAACGTAGCGGGCATATAGTAAACTGTGCTTATAATTTTAAAATCTCTTCTTTCCATGAAATTCTACATGATTTGCTACTTCCTAGAAGCTGTCCCCAAATTATTGTTTAAAATAGTTCTTTTCTTTAACATTAACAGGAATTAAAGACTCGTGTGATTTTACACGTGTTTCTATTCTTCTTAGAACTTGAGAGGCAGCTCAGAGTTTTTTCTATATTGGAAAGGATTCCACCTCTCCCGGGCAACCTATGCTTACCTCCTGCCTAGGTTAGGCCATGGATCATTTACACAGTCACGGTCCATTTTAATTTTTTAATAAGGTGTGAAATATGGGTCCAGGTTCTTTTTCTGTGAGGGTGAGGGTGGCTTATGCAAGTCGAATTATTTCAGCACCCTTCACTGAAAACAGCTGTTCTTTCTGCATGGCCTTGCTTTTCTAATTTTGTGGACAATCCCTGGGCCTTATTTATGTGAGTCTACCTCTGGACCCTATTTCATTGACCTATGTGTCTAACCCTTTGCCAATAGCACACTGTTTTTATCCTACGCAAGTCTTAAAATTGAATAGCCTGTGTTTTAGACACGAAAAAAACAGAGATGGGAGAGACTTCGTTAGGGGGATGCTATAAGTAAGGAGCAAAAACACTCAAACCCATGCCTATCTGCCTCCAAAGCCAGATCCACAACCATTTTTTTCCGTAAGATCATCACTGGTCTACACTCCGGCAGGCCCTCAATTCTCTTCATAGTTACTAACCACTGCAGCTAACTCGCAACTTAAAACAAACAAAAACAAAACAGCACACTTGCTGTTCATCATTAACGCGGTCTAATATAAAAGATGTCTCATTTTATTAAATTGGCTTTGCAGCTTCCCACAGAATAACACATTTGATGGAAGATGATGTTGCCAATGCACAAAGGCAATCAGCTTAATTATTTGATGAGGAGATACTGCTTTGAATTTTAAATTTAGCTAGGGTGGATGGGAAGAGGAAAAAAACATTCCTGAACTCACGAAGGAATCCCAAAATAGTCTTTGTACGATGAACTCCAGCAATTCATTTATGTGGGGGGCAAGGTGTTTAATTAAGGTGTTGTAAGGAAGCAACTGTGTTCTCCATGGTGCAAAGCCAACACAGAAACAACTGGGAGCAGGACAATCTAATTCTGGGCATCTTGGAGGGTGTGGTCCATGATGCCTTCTCTAGATGGGTCTCTCAGGGATCCAACTCCATGTTCCATGTGGCAGGCTTCAAGACATACTTCTGAGTGGACAGGTCGGCATGCAGGAGCATAACAAAGGGTGCAGAATGCCCTTGACTGTGATGACATGATCATGTGGCGGATATTTCTACGTATCACACAAGCTTTCCATTTAGCTTATTTCTTTCCCTGTTTCCTGTTTATCTGGCTTTTTTTTTTTTTAACCTAGTCTTCACATAAAGATTTTTTCCATTAAAAACTGTTGACGATTGATGAACCCAAAGAATACAGAGCTGTTTATTGTCCTATTGTTTTGACTATTTTTCAGATGTGAAAAATTTTCAAGTAAAAACTTGGGGTCAAAAAACACCAAGAGACCAAAGGTTTGTGGTTGGATAATCCATACAAGTGCAGCACAGCATTGAAGTCTGAATGGTCGATGGCTAAGAGGCATGGTTTAGGTATTGTTTTTCCCAATTTTAGTCCGGATTAAAGAGCCCAATAATAAAATGAGTGGCCCAGAGGCAAACAGTTACACAGATTTGACAGTGATAAATAGTATTTGTAGGTTGCAAACTATAGCAGTGAGTTATAAGATCAAAGAATTGGAGGCACCCCAAATGTGCAATGATAAAGGACTGACTCAATAAATGTCGAGTCTACAAGAGAATTCTGGGTTCCCATTAAAGGTCATAATGTATAGGCCTAAACTGTACTTTTTGTAATCTTTTTATACAATTAAAAAAATGATTAAAGCTACACAAGTTTTTTTTTTTTTAATACAAAAAAGTTAAATAGCCACAATTCCACCATCTAGAAGTAGTGAGTGTTTCCTTGTATTTTGTTCTTTATCTAGGCATATCTAGCCATTCTCAGTTTTAGAAAAAAATTGAAATCCATAACCTCAGATGTTAAAACAAGACTCTCTAACCTACACGTTGTTTAGTGTTTAGAGATACTGAATTGATTCAACTAGTTTGGGAGCTCTGGAGGGAAATTTCATTATTACTTTTCTCATGTTTATTTTAGTTTTGATAGAGAAAGAGAGCAAGAGCGTGAGTGGGGGAGGGGCAGAGAGAGAGAGGGAGACACAGAATCCGAAGCAGGCTCCAGGCTCTGAGCTGTCAGCACAGAGCCCGACGCGGGGCTCGAACCCATGAACCGTGAGATCATGACCTGAGCCGAAGTCGCAGGCTCAAACGACTGAGCCACCCAGGCAGCCCGGAAATTTTAAACAGATATGGAGATGTGCCAGCAGTAAGAAAGACAATCGACCAATTTGTGCTTTTGATGATCTGTTAAGCACAAATCATCTAATAAGGAGCTTGGCTGGGAAAACAGCAACATCAGACATTTCCCTTCCTTAAGCGACAGTGTCCTTAAGAAGGTGAGAAAGAGCCCCCAAATTCCACCTGTGCATATTCCCTGGTCCTGCTCTGCATAAGGCATGAGAATTAAAAAAAATAACACTATAGTTTGTCTCTCTAGGAAAGCAAGGTGATTGCAATCCGGTTGGAGAGGCAGGATAATGAACAGATAAGGCACAAAGAAGGCGAGCCAAAGGAAGCAGGGATGGGGGTAGCACGTCAGACAGGATCCTGAACCTCCCAGAGGCCAGATACACTCTGGGCTCGCAGGCAGCACTGACGGAGGACACAGGTTCTTCATGGAAGGGAGAGCTCCAGGGAGGCCACAGCAATCAGAGAAGTCAGGCCTGAGCGAGATCCAGATTTGGGAAAAAAAAAGAAACAGAACATTCTGGAGGAGACCAACACACGGCCTAGTTTATATTTTCCTATTTCATAGTGTGGAAGTGCTGCTTGCTGGGTGATCCTCTTTCACTGTGTCTGGAGATAGGAGGCAGCCTGCCTGGCAGGAACCTCAAAACAAAGGGCAGCCCAGGAAGAGGAATCACTCACAAAGTTCTAAGAAACCCTCAGGGGACAGGAAAGCAGCTGAAAGACTGGCTGGGTCCCAAAGCTGGCAGTGGTGGGCATAAAGTCTTCTCAGCTGGGAGTTGTCCTAGCCAGGGTGACTGTGGTGTGAGCAGTGGTAGAGGGGAGGTGCTTAGAGGTACGATGTTCCCCCCACCTTTTGCAACTGCAACCTGGTTTTCCCTTTCTTTGGCTAAGTTCAGGGAGCATCAGACCAGCCCCTGGTCAGGGAAAAAGCTGATGAATGATTGACAAAGGGTTTCCAGCTCTACCCAATTCATCAGAGGAGAGTCTGAGCTCACCAACTGTACAGGAAGATAAACAAACTGGGCACTGAACAGAAAAGGACTTCATCCCCACTAAGCATCAAAAACCAAAGGACTGGGCTCCTCAAATGCACCTGGGCTCTGATGCAGAATGGAGAACAAAGGAAAAGGTCATACTCAACTGCTCTTCCAGAGAAGAAAGAGTCTGGAGACCATAACGAATAAAGGATTCAAGGTTGCTGACACGGGAGCAGGACAGGGCTGAGTTGGTCCAGGTCTGGGTCCTCACAATGGCATCCTTGGGGCTACTGTGTCATCCACATGACACACAGGCAGGGCTTGGTGTCTCAAGAATAGGGAGAGCAGTGGCAGTAAGATACCTGGTTCTTAACTCCAAGGGCACTTACATGCAGGGTTGTTGCCAAGTCCAGATGGAAGGGGGTGAGCATGCTGTGTGTGTGTGCCCTCTGCCCTAACTCTACCAGAGCCATCCTGGTTGTATTCACGGTGTGAGCCCAGCATCCAAGGCTGGACCTGGCCCATAGCAGGCATCTGGGAAAAATCTGCTAGCTGGATGAATGAATGCATGCATGCACCCCAGCTGTGCAGAGCTTTACCTCCAAAAGGGAGCTTGCCTGACTCAGGGGATCTGGCAGGAAGTTTCCACTGGGAAACCTCCTCAAGGAGCACAGCTTCCCAACATGTGCCACAAAGCCAAGGACAATGTGCCAGCACAATCACTTCATGTGATGGTTTTAAAGCACGTACTTGGCTATGAAACCATCAGGCTGGGAACTCCCTGTCAACGCTGAAAGCCAGGACAGAGGCAAGGAAAGCTTTATCACCTGGTCTCCGGGGCCCTTCCTCAATGTCACCACCAGGGGGCCTTCAGACACCCACAGAGCCAGGACAGCAGCAATATTCCTTGAGGGCCTGGGTTTCCTTCCTTATCTGGCTTTCAGTTTACACTCTCCCCTTCTTCCCACAATTTAGGAAAGTGAACAGCGCGTTCTAAGTTGGAAACTATAATTTTGAAACGACGCAAAAAATTGAAGATAATGAAAAACGTCTGAGTTCGGATACCTGGAAACATCAGTTGCCTTATCCAAAGGGTCTTTGTAGGAAAAAGAGGAATCAAGAGAGGTTTTATATGAGAAACAGCTGCTCAACAGAGGAGACATCACTCCTTCCTTTCTCATCTCCTGCCCCTAGGAGGGCACTCACTCACTGGCACAGTCACAAAGCCTAAGATGGAAGTGGGGAGAGGGGAGGTTTTTTTTCCCACTCCTAGTGGCTCTCACTATTGTTTGAAGCTAAAGTATACACACCTAAGGATAACTGTTTTCAAGGGAAATTCTCTAAAATTATCTAATTGCCTCACCATCCGCCAAAAAAAAAAAAAAAAAAAAAAGCACTACAAGCCAAGAGAGGACGAGACAGGTTTTAACCATTATCACCAAGATACCTTAATACTGAGAATGGACAAGAACCTAAGGATGATGTAGCACATACCCCCATTTTGCAGATGGGAAAGTTTAGGCAGGTTGAGCACTCCAGCCAATGTAACCAAGCGTGCCAAACATTCGAGCCTGGACTAGAATTCAGCTCTGAGTCTGAACTTAGCTTGAAGAGACAGGCACTGAGCACCCAGGAGAAAGACATGAAAAAAACCAATAAGCAAGCAAGCAAAGTCAAGTTTAAAAAGAAAAACTGAGAAGTAGAATTCAAGCTATGCATTTTAAGAATCACTAATCTTCGGGGCGCCTGGGTGGCTCAGTCGGTTAAGCGCCTGACTTTGGCTCAGGTCATGATCTCGCGGTTCATGAGTTCAAGCCCCGCGTCCGGCTCTGTGCTGACAGCTCAGAGCCTGGAGCCTGTTTCAGATTCTGTGTCTCCCTCTCTCTCTCTGACCCTCCCCTGTTCATGCTCTGTCTCTGTCTCAAAAATAAACATTTAAAAAAAAAAAAAAAGAAAAGAATCACTAATCTTCACATTTTGAAAAGGCTTCCAATTATACTATATATTCTAGTTGCCCACATCTCATCTGCTACTGCTGTTAGCTTTCCCATGTATCAAGTTATGTCAAAGAATGCTACGAAAACATGCATGCCTACAGGACCAGAGAAACATGCAACACACTACACTCTTGGTTCAGGAAAATGAGTGTGGGTTTGCTTACACAAAATCTGCCTGGGCTGTCACTGCACTTTCTCCACGTACCAGCATTCAATCACCCGTTAGTGAGCCACAGTGGCCGTAGAACAGATGTTGTATTGTATTAACCGCTTCCTCGGGTGAAAACAACGGGAAAGCAGGACACGGACAACATCCAGAACTCAGGCTCACGTTTTAATATTTCTCCCCAAACAATTTACTCCCACCCCTACCCCATTCATCCTAAACTGGAGCCCTTCTGCAAGTGACAAACAGATTATGTTTAAATCCATCTAATTAACATCAATGCCAGGCACATAGTAAGCGCTCAAGAAATGTTGAAGGCGTCGTTGGGTGTTGTGGGCTTTTTGTACTTTGCAATATTTTCTCATTTTTTTTTCCAGTGGGCATATATTACATTCATAATCCCAAAGATACGACACTACTTTAAAAATGTCTATTTAAGCCATCATGTTTATAAATCAATGGGGGCCTGAAGCCTAAGCAAGCTGAAAGGCTGTAGAAGACAGAACACCTCTTTAGTGGGGGAAAGCACATGAAAATAAGCCAGTTTAATCAAATGCCAGAGTCACGACTCTACCTCTGACAACAGAGAAACAGCAGCTCGTCTGTGTTCAGCGACAGAAGCGCAGCAGGATGTCAGGCATGGCTCTACAACAGTGACATTATTTAAGCACACACGAAAGCACATTCTGTTTCCCTTCTTACCTTGCGGCAGCAGCCAGGAGATTTTTTGCATTGGGGGCTCCTGGATCTACAGAGAGAGATTTGGCAGCTAACAACAGCTTGCTGGATGCCATAGAGATATTCTTGAGGTTTCCAATCACTTGGATCTGGTCTTCTTTTGTCTGGAAAGTCAAAAGGAGGCAGAGTAATTAGGGACTGTCCATTTCTCCTGGGAGGCATTCAGAGAGCCAGGAGTACCATGTTCGAATGGAAGCAAGTTATGGAGACCGCATGTAGCCCGGTGAGTCTGCAGAGGCCTGAATGGTTGAGACGGTGCCCAGTGTCTACTCTCCCCCAAACAGATACCCTGACCAAGATGCACGCAACAGGACAGAAATCCAGCCCCAACTGGGTCAGCAGAGAGCTGTGCTGTCTGACAAGGGCAGGCATTAAAAGCGGGGGAGGGAAGGAGAGAGAGGGAGAGAGAGGGAGAGAGAGCACATGCACACCAGCGCACAGACCAGGCCAGGATTCCAGCATCCCGCTCAACAATGCTGGAGTTGTCGAGCAGCTCGTACATCTCGGCCTGGCACAAACGACTGCCACTGTCTAGATATTCAGAGCTGACCGCAGCCTAGAAGTTCCTGACTTGAGAGAAGTCTCATTTCTCACCTGGCTTACTTACCACCCGAGAAATAACCATTTGTAGATAACACAGCAAGCAACACCCCTGGGTGTCTCCTCTAGGCAGTTCACAGGAGCTCAAGAAAAAACAGCTTTGCAAGCTGACACCAGACCAGTCATGTCCCCTTGTTCTGAACAAGGGTTTTATCTGTTCATCTCAAGGAGATAATTTTTAATCATTCGACACTTAGCATCAGACACAATCTCCTCAAATGGGCCCAGTGAACCTTAAACACAAGATTTCTCACCATATTATACGACCTATGAAGCACAGGACACAGAGCTGCCCTCCCTGCAAAAAGCAGAAATAAACCATGAACGCTGCTGCGTGATCGTGGGAAAAGTTATCCGTCATCTCTAAGAAGCATTTCACACATAAGCTAATAGCATCTTTAGGAATGCCAGGCCTGTGAGGTCACAGAGTTTCCTAAGCAGCAGAGAGAACGCATCGGTGTGGTCTGCTGACAGGTTCCCTATTCCTGTTTGTCCAGCGGGCCCTCAAAGGTGAACAGTCCATCAGAGGATAGGCAAGGGTCAACCCCAGTCTGCCACCGCCACACTCACCTGAGCCTGGCCTGCCATCTCAATGCCAGCATCCAGGAATTCATCGAAATCATCACTGAACTTCCCAGAGGCTGCGGCCAGCTCTCCGCTCTGGCCCCGGGTGGCATGGACCACTTCCCCAGCAGACTGGTTCAGATCAGCCGCAGCTTGGTTCAGTTCACTCTGGGCCTCCTGGAAAGGCTTCGTGCTTGGAGGTAACTGCAGGGGGAACAAAGGCATGCTCCATAAGAAGTTTTACTTTGTGTGGTGGAAATAAGGAAGGCGCCATGGAGGGAAGGAGGGCCCTCCAGGGATGCATTTCTGAGTCACCTAAACGAAAAGGCTCTGGTCTGAGCCCACCTATGTGAAGTATGACCTGTAACATACCAACGTTATTTCATTCACTGAAATTTACTTGAACACCTAGTCAATGCTAGACACAGTGGATTCGAATATGGTCTATCCTCAGGGGCTGTGGTCTCCTGAGTAGCACAGCCAGGACTGACACGTGGGCAATCGGACTCCAGGATCCATGCTCGGAACCATCACTCTATTTCGGATGGAGCCTCTCAAAGCTTTAGCTTTCTAGAACACAAAAGCAGATGCTGTATTAAACCTCAAATCCTATTCTTCCAAACTAATAGCCACCAATTAGTAACCTTTGCTAACACAGCTTTTACGTGGACCAGAAGCATCACTGGCGGAATTGCCCTAAGTTCCAGAGAGGTTAGGGCTAGGCTCTATTAGTCACATTGCATACGTGGCTTGCATAGCTGGTATGTGCCAGGTACCAGGCAGAGAAGGGATGGATGAACCAAAGGCCCCCACTGAAAGGGGTGCCCAAAACAGCAAACAGGCTCCAAGATGCAGTTCCTTAGACAACTTGCTCTCTCAGTGAGTTCTGGACACACATGTCCCTCCACCACCTGCCTGTGACTGCCTGTGATGTCCTGATAACAAGTCAGATGATCACATACCCACCTTTCCTGTTTTCACCGGGAGGATACAAGAGCAAACAGCAACAAGGACTCAAAGCAAAAGTCAACTTGAAAAGCTCCGCCTGGGAACTTTCCTCATGGAAAAGCAAAACAAGGAAAGGCAAATTGAGAGGAAAAACAGGACTCCTAAAATGGAGGTTAGCTGCTCTGAGACCCCATGGAAAGGAGAAGACTCCTCTCACACCTACGGCGAGCCCAGTCCCCCAGGTGCCCCTTCTCAATGCAAAAACCTCTCACCGAGTCCACAAGCAGCTTCTTGCTGGACTCGCCAATGCTCTTCAAGGCCACATCCACATCCTTCTGGCCAGGGAGACAATTCACGCAGTTATTCAAGGAGTGTGAGACGGCTTTGGCCACCTGAATACACGGAGGGAGAAAAGGTCTGTAAGAGAGTAGTTTCAGTGCAAACACTTGTGCAGATGTGCTGGGAACCAGCAGTAACAGTGCGCAGAGCTGAAAAGGATCGGGAAATTATCTGCCAGCATCCAGCTGACACTGTTTACCATTAAATCACCTCTTCTAGGCCTCTCACTGGGGTTAACATCCTGTCCTGGCAAAGGGTCTGACACGTTGATATAGTCCATCTCGTGCGCACCCCATCACCAAACACAATGACTCAAACACAGAACTCTCTAATATTACATCAGGTTCTACCACAAAGATATCCACTACCAAAAGAAACACAAAGAGCCCCCTTCCTGAGAGCCCTGTGGAGGCCACCAAAGTGGAAGGAGGCCTTGAATTCTTTGGGTCGCAGGCAGGCCTGTGGCTGATTTCTCTCTGTGACACACAGGTGCCATCACCCCCACACCTCACCCTGCTCAAGGGCAGGCGGGATGCTCTGAGCACTTCAGACTTGAACTTGGAGCCGCCCTCATGCTGCCTCTTTAGGATGTCCAAGGACTTGCTGTATGTACTGTTCTGTATCCTTAGGCAAAGGGTAAGGTTTTTGGAAGTGGGCTGTGTCGTGTCTTTTAACCTAAACCATCTTCCCAGTTTCCTGTCTAGAACTTTGCCTAGATGGGTCTCTAGCCCACAGGTTTCATTAGGTAGGCAAAGACTCATCCGAAGAGGCAATAAAGGGAGTATAAAACTTTGAGCGGACCCACTAAGTGGACCTACCTCACCTCCCGGACTAGGAAGAGGAATGTATTTAAGCACACCTGGGCCCCAAGCAAACAAGCCGAGCGTCCTGGCTCCTGAAGTTCCAAGGACAGATTTCAATAAAGGCCCCCATGCTCTCTGTTAACTCAGTCGAGCAGATCTCATATGACGGGGGCTACCAGACCAAAGTTAAAAAGTGGGTATCGCATAAGGCCAGCATGGTTATACTACTTGGGAAGGTCTTGAAAACACCCATCGTTGAGCAATGTTCACACCCGGAAAAGAGTGACCACCTTAGCGATGACCGCAATTGCCAATTCCGGGGCCTCACCTGGGCTAGTCTCTGCTGACTCTCAGCATCCCCAGGTGCAATCAGGGCCTGCTTGGCTTCCTGGATGAGCATGGCTGAGCCCTCCATCACGTCGCGGGCTGAATCTAGCATGGCATGCGTAGCTGCGGGGTCGCTGGTGGATGCGGCCACTCCACGGGCAGCCTGGGCCAGCGTTTTCAGAGCTTGGGCTGTCTCTCTTGCAGCCACCCCTAGGGATCAAATGCCACCAGACTTTCTGTTAGACTCCATCTAAAAGCCATACTTTATTTGAAAGTCAGCCTCTAGACCACAGCTTCCTAGAAAGGAGAAGACCCTCTGACAGTGTGTGGTCCAGGTGGGCTCCAAGTCACTTTTTATGAAATGTGAATTGCTATGCTTCTCGAAGGAGCAGCCCATACCACCGGCTCTGAGCCAATCCAAGAGACATGTTGTAACAAGTGGCAGGCTAACAACGATTTTTCTCTGGTTCCCGTCACACACTCTGCTGTGCGTGTCCACGGACCTGTAATGCCAAGTGCATGGGATCAAGTACACAGATGGACCACTCAGACACACTTTTCTTCCCAGTTGTTTTTTTATCAGGGCATGACTTAGATACAATCAAGCGAGCACTCCACATGTGCAGCTCAGTGAATTTTTACGTATGTTTACAGCTACGTAGCCACAATGCAGATGGAGACAGAGCATTTCCATCACCTGTCCCCTTCCTCGGTCAATAACCTCTCACACTAGAAATGATCACTCTTCTAGTTAGGCTAGTTTTATCTGTTCTTCAATCCCCTGTTGATGGAACCACCAGTATGCTGTGTCTGGTTTATTTCTCTGCCAGAATGCTAGGAGTTTCATCCATGTCGTTATATTCATTCCTCTGACTTGATATGTAGTATTTCATTGTACCAATTCACCATTTGTTTATCCTCTCTTCTGTGGGTGGACATTTGGACTGGTGTTTAGGGATACTATGAATTAAGCTACCAAGAAAGTTCTTGTAACTTTCCTGCATTTCTTTCATGTATGTAAGTGGACATAGGGAATCATTTCTCTTGGATATAACCTTGGAGCGGAATTACTGTGTCTTAGAGGAAGTTTAGCTTTAGAGGACACCACAAAACCTTTTCAGAATGGTTTTACTATGACGCACTCCACCAGCAATGTATAAGAGTTCCAGTTGCCCTACATCCTAGGCAAAACTTGCTATTGTCAGATTTTCTATTTTAGCCATTCTGGTGGGCCTATGATCGTAGCTCACTGCGGTTTAACTTTTATATCCCTAAGAAGTAATGATGTTGAGTATTTTTTCATACACTTAGTGGCCATCTGTATATCTTCCTTTGGGAAGTGCCTGTTCGTCTTTATTTATTTTTTACTAATTTTTATTTTTCATTAATATTTTTTAAATGTTTATTTATTTAAATAACGAGAGACAGAGACAGAGAGAGACACAGAGAGTGAGCAGGGAAGGGGAAAAGAGAGAAGGAGACACAGAGTTCGAAGCAGGCTCCAGGCTCTGAGCTTTAAGCTATCAGCACAGAGCTTGATGAGGGTCTCGAGCTTATAAGCTGTGAGATCATAACCTGAGCCAAAGTTGGACGTTTAACTGACTGAACCACTCAGGCACCCCTGCCTGTTCATCTTTAAACTCGCTTCTAAGGATGATGGGATGTGCAGATCAACTATGAATATAAACTAGTTGTTAAAAATTATAGTACCATCTGCCATAAAATGGACACGAACGTTCCTACGTGGCACTGAGGGCCTGGCATAGCCGAGCAGAAGATGAAGGCTAAGGTGCCAGAGCATGTAACAAGAGAATCTGGACACCCTGAGAAATGCAGAAGAACCCACCTTAAAGCAGATCTCACCCAACTCCTTCATAGAGGAGGTCTAGCACTGAGGGGTATCTTGTCTGTGACACACTTTCAGAGGCAGTGCCGGGGCTAGATCTGAGGATTCTTAAGCTTCTGGGTCAGACTCTCTGCACAGTGCTCTTTGGGGTAGAGAACTAGGAGGGATTCTTGCTGGAACATACACCATCTGTGTGAAACTGACACACACCAATTTCTCTTGCACTCAGCTTCGAGGTGACGATTGTCTAAAGCTTCAGCGGGATGGTCTCTGGGCGCCTCTGAAGGGGGCCTTTACCAGCCGTGGCTTCTGCTGCATCAGCAGAAGCAGCAGGTGGTCGTCTCCTTATGGAGGATGAGGCGCCATAATACAGTAATGTGCGAGGCCCTGCATCCATAAAACAAGGCAACTTTGCAGCACGGCAGACTTGCGAATCTGTAAATATTTAGTAAGTCACACAGCTGGGACATAACTCTACAATCTAATCAGGGCAAATTACAAAGCTGCCAATCCACCGTTTATCACCCGGCACTTCTGAATGCAACGTGTGGTATGAAAGAATTTTAAACAAAGTGTTTTTTTTTTTTTTTTTTATGGCAAAGGGGAAGCCCAGAAGAGAAAACACAAAGATAAATAAAGCGAACGTGAAGGAGAGAAACAAGCGGAGTGGAACAGTCAATTCCTTTTTATGTTTAAGCTTCTGGCACAGGGTTGAAGGATGCCCTTGCTCACAAAGGCACCAGATGTGGTTAAGGCCTCATCCACCTCTGGCTCTGCAGCTGATTAGCTGTGTGGCCTAGACTGCTGCCTTTTCCCTCAGGGCCTCGGTTTCCCACCAGTTTTAGGAGGCTGAGATCACTGCTCTGTTGAAAATTCCAGGCTGTGATTTCTCGACATCTCCCCTTGTCTTCCCATTTATTATATAGTCTCCTGAGTCCATTTCTATTTGAGCTGTATACGACTTTGAGAGAATGAAACATTTATCACGTACAATTAGAAAAGTCACATTTATGCAAAAATCATTTACTGAAAAACCTTTTACAGACCCAGACATTTTTTTTTTTAAAGGCAGAAACCAGAGGAGCTGAATGCCAAGAGCTTAGGCTAGTCTATCCCATGTGTTTTCTGCTGAGGAATCACTATGAAATCTCAAGGCACCTCAGGAATCCTCTTAGGAGGAATCAGGTTTCCAAGGAAGAGGAAGCTACACCATCAAAGGAATGGAACAAGAGGCCAGGAGCCCGATGAACATCTATGGCTACGTACGGCTTAGTTCACAGCAACATTCTCGATGGTAATGATGACATTCATCAGGGTCAGGTCTGCAGGCAAATACCACCCTCCGAACAAAAATGTTCATATAGTCCAGGGTACATTACACAGCCAGAATTGCCAGTGGACAACACAAAAGCAGACTGCAGTCTCAACGACCACAACGCTTTGAAGACACAAATTGTTTTTACGGTATTCTTGCTATCTGGATCTCAAGTTACGTTCAGGAACAAGCATTAAGAAGATTCCTCAGTGATCAGTGATGCAGTGAAATTCTCTGTAATGGCAGCCACCGCTGATCAGAATTCACGTAGGTTGTGTGTAGACAGCAGTAGATGACATAGCAAACTTACAGGGTAAAAACCTGGTATGCCACAGGTTTTTAATCTGTCATACGGGATCTGAAAAGAGGTCTATATGCCATCATATTCAGCCAAGCAGAAATGTGGTTTGGATACATTTGGATACCAGCCCAACAATAACACATCTGTGTTAGAATCTAGCCCAGCAGCGGCTGAGACCCAGGGAGACGCTGTCCACCCGTACGTTCTCTCTCCTTCCTTACCAGCCATTTTCGAACTTACGAGGACTTGCCTCCAACAAGAAGAGTGACCCTGTTTTTCCCAGAGCCAATGGATGCTTCCCCTAAGCCTCTCTCTCAGGCAACTTTCTGGGTAGCAACTACCTCTCTGGCTCTAGACACCTCCCTTTCTCCAGGTTTTCTTGCTCTTTCCAAGGCTGCACATTCTCACTTCTTTCAAACATCTCCTTTGCTGCTTAGCCTTCTTCTTGTTAAATATTTGCGTTATCCAGAGTTACCTGTGATAATTTTTCTTGCTCTACCACTCCCTCTCGGCAAACTTGTTCATACTTCTTCAGTTTCAATTGTTATCATTGTATTCAACAGTTAAGAAACATCATCTCCAGTTGAAACTTCTCTACTGAGTTTCAAAGGCAAATATCTAGCTGCCTAATGGGCACCTTGACCTGGAGATGCTTCAAACTGAATACATCTATAGTTGAATCTGGAATCCCTGAACTCCAGCCCACCATGCCTGCCCATGGCCCTGTGCTTCATTCAGCTCTCAGGCCAAACACTTGAGTGTCCATGTTGTTTTCCTTACTTCCATCCCTGCCAGTCTCTGACCAGTCAACCAACAGCTGTCAGGTCTCTTTTTCTTTAATTCATCTGTTCATTTCTTCTGCAGGCCACCCCCATCTCTCAGGTGGATGAATGCAGCAGCATTCACCCTCGTCTTCCTGCCTCCAACTTTGTTTCCCTCACTTTATCTGCATAGGAGAGGAAGGGCAATCTATTTAAAAGGCAATCTAAACTCTTCACTGTCTTCACATGCTCTTAAGTTTTAAATTATTTAAGGTGGCTTACGAGGCTCTTTAGGAGCTAACCCAGTCTCCCTTTCCATCCTTAAGTTTTTACTCCTCTCCTGCTTGCCTTTTGCCTGAACCCTCCTCAAGGTCACTTGGTCAGTCTTTTCTCTTCCCTTTGGGACTTGATACACACTGTTCCCATCCCCCCAACCACCCATTCAGCGCCTGCCAAAACTAAATGGTGCTACTTCCAGGCTATTTTCACACACAGACTAGACAGTCTGTCATCCTAGATGTTATCAGTATCAAATGATGGAACCTATAAAGGAGTCTTCCCTCCATTAAAGAGGCATTTCATCAGCTGTACCAAGCTTGGCAAGATTCCAGAAAGGTGTAGAATTTCTTGAAGCTTGCATCTCCCATGTACCCTATGCCTTGTAAGAATTTATAAATACTTTTCCTTCTCCTTTTCCTTCTCCTTGAACACTAAATGAATGCTAAGCAATCCTTAAAACCCTGATCAGGTGGCCAGTTCTCTTTGACAGCTTCTCTTACTCTCCCATTAGGACAAAATTCTTATTATTGCAGGTACTGTATTATACTATGGAGAACTCTTTTTGCACTCCTATTGTGCTCTGTCTTTAAAGTAATAAATACAGAGTTTTAAAAAAAAATCAAAGAGGACCTTGGTTATCATAATGGCAGAATAACTTATTGCAGTTAAGTTCCCCCTCATTGGAAAAATCATACAAAACATCTATTTGATGGCAGTGGAGAGAGACCAAGGCACTAAGAGGAATAAGATTTTATTTTATTTTAATTTCATTTTTTAAAAGATTATTTTGAGAGAGAGAGAGAGAAAGAGAGAGAATGAGAATGGGGGAGGGGCAGAGAGAGAGAGGGAGAGAGAGAATCCCAAGCAGGCTTTGCACTGTCAGTGTGGAGCCTGATGTGGGGCTCAAACTCACGAACCTTCAGATCATGACCTGAGCTGAAATCAAGAGTCTAGTGCTTAACTGCCTGAGCCACCCAGGCATCCCAAGAGGGACAAGATTTTAAAGAGAAAAAAAGCACAGAGAGGGAGGTACAGTGCCACTTTTCCCTTCAAGGCATTCCTTAATTTGTAAACTGTTGCCCAGGAGCTGAGCAAAACTTCCTGCAATCTCACGGGGCTGGGAGAATTAAAAAGGACAGTTGTGAGCCCATGAAAGGCAATGTCCTTGGTAAACATCACAGATGCTTTGATGGGATGCACAAAGGGCTATCCCATACAAAACAAACTGGAAATAGACCACACAGTTTCCAATCAGCTCCGTCCCTGCCCATATTACAGTGATCTGCTTAGATGTTCACTACATGCCAGAAACAAAGAATAATCCTCTGTAGGGAAAAAAACACAATTCAGAGCCTCAGACCATCTCTTCAATTTAAAGTACCCATGTCTAGCATGAGATTAAAAAATATCAGCAACAGCAGGAGGTAAGACCAACGGCTGAAAACGGAGAAAAATGACAATGAATACAGGCCCACAGGTGATCCAGATATTGGAATTACTGGACCAGGACTTTCAATAACTTGTGATAACTATGTTGAAGAAATTAGATGGCAAGACAGAAAATTTCAGCATCCAAAGTTTGGAAAGTGCAAGAAAACTATCAAGAGGCTTTTATCAAACTGAAAAATAGGACATTTCAAATTAAAAACTCAGAAGAGGCTAAAAGCAGAGTAGACACAGCTAAGGAGAGGAACAGTGAGCTGCAGACTCATCAAAGGAGAATGCTGAGAAAAACACATGGGGAAGAACAATCACAGCAAACATGGGAAAGAAGAAGAGGTAGGCTAAACAGTGGAAATGCCCCATAGAGACAGTAACTGGAATCTTCAGAGAAGACAGAAAAAATGGGGCAGAATCACTATGTGAAAATACAGTGCTTGAGAGATTTCCAAAACTGATGTAAGATAACAAATCCCATTCTCAAACAGTACTAAAACCCAAGGCAGGATAAACACACAATAAAACTTCTTTCATTCAAAAAGCTAGTAGAGGAGCAAAAGAAAACCATATTACCTTTACAAAAGGACACTGACAGCTGACTTCACAACAGAAATCAAGAAAGCCAGACGACAATGGAATAACATCTTCAAAGGGCTGGCATAAAATAACTGCCAACTTAAAATTTTATAAATGAAATTACCCACCAAAAATAAAGGCACAACAAAGGTGGATGCAGACAAAAATGGACAGAATTTGTTACCAGTTGACTCGTACTAAGGCAAATGAAGGGACTTCTTCAGGCAGAAAGGAAATAATCCCAAGTGGAGGCACATGGGAGAAGCAGGAAGGAGCAAAGAGCAATGGAAGGGGTAAATATGGAGGTGACTCTAAATGGATACTGACCAAATGAAACAATATGGAGACTGTATTGAGAGACTGATATGTCTGTGTAATTAAAACACACAAAAATGACAATAATGAATGAGAGGGAAGAAAGGTGAAGGGAGTTCAAGTGTTCCAAGATTCTTGTACTGTCCAGGAAGAGGTGAACATACTAACTCATGTTAGACTTTGAAAATCATAGGATAGTCAATGAATATACAACTAACAAGCTCGTCAAGGGCAGAAAGAATGTAACAGATACATATGAATGTGAAGAAAGGCAAGAAAGGAATCCAGAACAGGTAAGACATTCAGAAAACAAATAGTAAAAGGCTAGATTAAAATCCCAATACATCAGTCATTACATTATAGGTAAATGGAACAAATAGTCCAGCTGAAAAAAAAAAAAGATTGTTGCATCAACAACCCCTCTCTCTGCAAAACAACACATACATGATGCTTATAACATACCAGTTAAACAAAAGCATATAGCAAAGTTGACAATGGGACAAAACAGATCATGCACACCCTAATGAAAACAAACGCACAAAACTATATACATAGAGCTATAAAACAGTATTAAAAAGAAAATCTAAGTGCAAGGACAAGACATATTCACAGATTAGAAACCTAATATAAAAAGGTTCCTTATCCCCAAATTGATTCAATGTAACTCCAATTTAGAAAAAGGAAAAAATAAGCAGGTCTTTTTGGGGAGTGGAAACTGACAGGCTGATGGTAGAATTTGTTTGGAAAGGCCAAGGGGTAAGAATAGTCAGCACTTAAAGTCAGAGGACTTATATAATCAGATATTAATACTTAGTATAAAACCGCAGTAATTAGCAAAGTGTGGTGCTAAGGTAGGGAGAGGCAATTAAGTCATTGGAAAAGAATCTAAAGATCAGAAACTGATTCTCATAAAAGTTCCCTTAACTAATGACAGAGAAAACTGAAGACTTCTGGGGATATGATGGTTGCTTCAACAAGTGGTGTGGGATACACCACTTGTTGTGTTTGCTCACATACAAAACTCAATTTTAGATGGATTGTACTTCTAAGTATAGAAAGTAAAACAACAAAGCTTCTAGACAGCGACAGAAAAGAGTACTTAATGATTCTGGAGGTAAAATTTTTGCAAAGGACACAGTGACTAACCTTAAGGGAAAGAGCTGTAAATTGAACTACATTAAAATTGTAAAAAAATCTATTCACCAAGGAACAACTTTGAGAGCGAAAGGTAAGCTCCAAGATAAAAGATACATGGAAATGAAAAGGACTTCCTACAACAAATACAAAGATAAACAAATGTTAAAAATGAAAGTTTGAGTTATTTTTGAGAGAGAGAGAGAGAGAGAGAGAAAGGGAGGGAGGGAGAGGGAGAGAAAATGAGCCAGGGAGGGGAGAGAGAGAGAGGGAGACACAGAATCTGAAGCAGGCTCCAGTCTCTGAACTGTCAGCACAGAGTCTGACGTGGGGCTGGAGCTCAGGAACCATGAGATCGTGACCTGAGCCAATGTCGGATGCTTAACAGACTCAGCCACCAAGGTGCCCCTCAAAGTTTTTTTTTTTTTTAAAAGAGCAAAAGACATGAACAGGCACTTCACAAGATATCCAGATGGCAACTAGTATATGAAAAAATCCTCAAATGCACTGCTTTTCAGGGAAATAAAAATCAGAACCATAATAGGACACTACACCCACTCAGCAGAATGACAATGGCTGACAACAGAAAGTGGAGACAAGGATGTGAACAGCTGGAACTGTCATACACCACCGCTTTGAAGGAAGGGAGCTAGAGCCAAGCACAGCCTGGCACTCAGCAATTCCATTTCTAGGTATCTATTAAGAAAATGCTTATTTATGCCCACTAAACAGCATGTCCTAGAACTGTCCATGGCTTTACCCATCAAAGGGATCAAGTCTCAAATAGATATGGTCATACAATAAAATACTACAGGAAGCAACGGAAATGTAAGAACTGCTGCCTACATCACATGAATCTCACCACGTAATGCCTGAAAAGACAGTGAAGACACAAGGACACATCTGCATGATTTCCTTCATAGTTACAAATAAGCAAATCAACTACTGCTGTTACAAGTCATGGGTGTTTACCTCTGGGAGACAGGAGGGAATGTAATGAGGGGCAGGGAGCAGAGGGCACATGTGGGTGTTGAAAATGTCCCATTACTTGATCATGGTGGTGATGTTTTGGGTGCGTTCCATTTGTGATAACTCATGAAGGTCTATATTTAGGACTTAACGCTCTCTTCTAGATGTATGTTATACTTCACTAACAGTGTGTGTGTGTGTGTGTGTGTGTGTGTGTGTGTGTTCCAAAGGCAAGCAGTACTACCGTGTAACAAAACCAACTATTTATAACTACTCCTCCCCATCCCAGAGTTCCCCATTCCTCTCCTAGAACCACTTCAGCTCTTTGAGCTTTCTTCTGACACATTTCCTCTTTCCAATAATGGGCTTATAATGAAACTTCTTGATGTTTCCATTTGAGGTAGCTATAGACTTCCTACTAGGTCTTCTTCCTACTAGGGAGATGTTTCCTTATATCCTGGTGTTTTTCCTAGAGCTGATAATTACACAATCTGTTTCTTATACAGACTCCTGTTTAAGGGTGTCTCCTGCCTTTGGGGGTAACTGGTGTCTCCAATAATCAAACCTTCGCAGGGTTTTGCAGTACAAATCAGCTTGTTTCTTGTTGGCTGCCCTATCCTGGGAGGCCTTTAGTTCACTGGCTCTGTCTGCTACCACTCATCTGCCTCCTTCCATGTTTGAAAATTTCACTGAAATCTTATTGTCATCTTCTTTTCCTCTTTTTTTTTTATTCCTTTACTGGGATTTCAAGAGTCCCACATAGATAGTTCCAGAAGTTTATAATTACTGTTTGCTTATAGGCTAGTAGGGGTGATCCACAAATAGTTTGGAGTGATCATATTGGATTCGTCTTATATGAAGCCTATTAACAGTATGAAGCCTAGTAACAAGCAAATGGAAAGTGCTTGATAAATCTGTAAATCGCTGTTGAAAAACAAAGTCAGGTTCATGGTCAAGTCCATGAACATCAGCTGCCGAACCCCTCAGCCCACACCCAGGAGCCTGCACCTGGCCACAGGGAATCACAAAAGGAGTGAGTCTCACCTGTGTAGTGCTCATTGCCTTGCGCAGCACAGGTTAGGAGCTGAGCCATGGAGGAGCCCACTGCCTTGGATGTACTTCCCAGGTCTTGAGCACATTTTTCCAGCTATAAGAATATCCAAAGGGGAAGACAGCTTAGAAGAAAAGAAACATACACTGAAGTCTTAGCATAAAAACAATGCACATCAAACGTGGGCCTTGGCTTTTTCCCCCCTACCAGTAATGCTGAGTAGGGTCAAAGAGGGGAAAAAGCCCATGTTTCAGAACAAATTTGGGTTCATGCTCCTGCCCTCTACTTCCTTCCCCCACATGCTAACTGTGAGAGATTGGGCAGGTTACTGAACCTCGCCATGCCTTGGTTTCCTAAGGAGATCCTAATGCCTAAGCTCAGAAAGTTCTCAGAATCAATGTAGGTACTCAACAAATGGTAGCTATTAGCATTATGCCTTTAGAAGCTAATTTAGAAAGTCTGCAACAAATCCTTAGCGAGAATTAATTATGCCTTGGCAGGAAGTGGGCAGTCATCCAGGGGTACCACCTTCCTGGTGTGTGGGACCATTAACATTGTTAATTTCAATCTTTATACTTTGAGGAGTTCTAACCAGAAGGAAATGCAATAGAAAGAGAGGTTTGCCGTGGTAAATGAGATTATGAAAATGGGCGAAGTGCTTGCTTCCCGTGAATGGCACATCATGTTGCTTTGTAAAATGAATAAATAATTCAGAGAACAAAGTTACTGAAGGTCCAGGGTATGGATAATTATTTGATTACTAGACGAGGACAGCATTTTGGAACAGAACCTCCAGGCACACCGCAAGAGTGCAGAAAGGCATCAGAGAGCATGTGTAGTTTTTAATTCCACAACATGCTTCCCGAGAGGCAGTGCCTTCAAATAAAAAAGAGCCTGGTCCATTGCAGCCAACAATGTGTTATAATGCTGCACACACATTCCTTTGGGGAAAACAATTTTCTTAAAAATTACATCGTGTTTGTTGCATTCTAACTGACCAGTTGATTTACATAAAAGGCAGGATTCCTGTCATGTCAGTCTCTCTTGGGCTCCCTGGAGCAAGAGTTTGTAAAGGGTCATGCGGACCACATTACAAAGCTGCTGGCCCTACAGCCACTCCTGACTTCATCATTAGCTAGGCGACCTTAGGTGACTTAACTTCTCTGAGCCTGAGTTTCCTCGTCTTTACTACTTCGCAGTAGCTTGATTTCACACATATTTTCTGAGGGCTTGGTATGTACCAGGCATTGTTGCATGGTGAATTTGGTGCTTTTTAAGTCTCCTTCTAAGATTCCACAAGTTTTCAGTTCACCCAAAGAGCAGCAGGAGTCAAGAGTAGAAGCTCTCAACATGAGCGATCAAAAGCATGGGTTTTTGAGTCCTAGAGGTCTGCATTCAAACCCTGGTTCTACCACTAGCTGGTAGATAACCACACAGAATAGTGACAACCTACCTCCACACCTCTGGTTTCTCACCTGTAAGATGGGATTAAGAGAACTCGCTCATTAAGGTTACAACCAGATTGATTTTGTGTGTATACAGTGCTTACGAGGTACTTAATAAATGGTGGTATTTATTAGCAATGTTCAGTGATGTGGAAAAGGAGGTACGTACAAACGAGAAGACCTGGTAAAATCTTAGCCAAGAAAGCCCTGACAGGCCTCAGGAGGTACCATAACATCATCAAATTAGATCTCTGTTGCCATCATTCCATCGACTGTTGTGACTGTACTGTATTCAAGTTCTTTGTCATTGTCCATCCTGGTGACTTGCACTAAGGAAATGTTTTTTCAAATGACTATTGAAAGTATTTTCTGTGTCAACCTTAATAACATCATTGCCATCCATTTCATAGATAAAATATCTGAGACACAGAGGAGATCCAAGACTTATCTAGAGCTAGTAGAGGATATAAGCTGGAGCTAGATGCTAGAACTCCTACTTTTTTAAAATTTATTTTATAAATGTTTATTTATTTTGAGAGAGTGCAAATGAGTGTGAGCAGGTGAGGGACAGAGGAAAGAATCCCAAGCAGGCTCTAAGCTGTCAGCACAGAGCCTGATGTGGGGCACAACTCACAAAACCGGAGATCATAACCTGAGCTGAGCTAAGAGTCAGGACCCTTAACTGACTGACCTGCCTAGGCGCCCCTAGAACTCCTAAATTTTAAAATCTAGCTCCTCTAGCTGCAATGGACATTCTTTTTAAAAAATGCTGTGGGTTCACAACATGGGACTAAAACACTAGGATGTGTCTCGTTTATGAAAAGAGTAATGATCATTAACAGACACTTGTTCATCCTCAGCCAAACCCCAAGCCACACAACCATTACCAGAGGCCCCTTCAGGGCCATCTTTTACTCAACCCAGTGCTTAAATATGGGGCTATTTTAAGGCTTTGCCTTCACAATGTCAGAAATTCAAGCACACCAACTCCAGCTTCTAAAAATGCCTCACCATGATCGTACCATAAGGCAGAGTCCCACCCCCAGTGGGCTCCAGAATTTCCTTACCGTTTCCCCTGGAAGTGGTTTCAGTTGACTTTCCACAGCAGCCATCTTGGCATCCTGCAGTTCATTCTTAAGTGTCTGCACGGTGCTCAGAGCTGAGTCAATTTCCATCGGACCACAGGCTTCATGGGCCTGTCAACAGAGTTGGGAATATGTGTACCAAGGCTGCCGAGGAAAAGCGTCCCTATCGCTTTGCAATGTACAAAATGCCTTTCCGGATGTACCCAGTGATTCTCCAACACTGGCAACAGGAAGCAAGTGGAGTAAGCGTTTCCTGATAGCACTTCCAACCTCACTCAGGACCACAGTCCTAACGTCCCGAAATAATCAATTATGTAAGCTTCATAAGTGGATATACTTAAAGTCTCCTGGAAGCTATTTTGATCTGAAATGCATTTGCTGCTCAAACTAAAAGGATCCTTCTTCACTGTGTCCGGGTTCTAGAGACAGAGCACCACGCACAGTACGTGTCCACAAAGAGACTTGAGAAGCATGTGGTAAGTGAATGAAGAAGGAATGAGTGAATGAACCCAGGACTATCGGGACAAGGCTTTTTCCACCTTATTGAATCTCTACAAATTTCTAGACTATAAACCATTACTTTTCCACAGTGAAGATTACTAAAGATTTTTTTCCCTTAGTAATTGTTTTAAGAAAACTATTTCATTCTCTTGATCGTTTAAAATAGTGGTCTTCAAATACTTTGATCAAGTCCCCCCCCCACATGTTAATAAATTATATGTGTATAATTATTGCTCAGTATGTCAAATACTGGTAAATCTTAATTTCTTTTTTTTTTTTTTTTAGATAATAGTGACAACAGCAGTAAATAGTCACTGATTGATTGCTATGTGCCAGTATTACAAGGTGGGGAAACTGAGGCACAGAGAGGTTAATTAACTTGCTGAGGTCACCAAAAATTAGTTGATGGCAAGGCCAGAATTTGAATGCAGGTAGTTTGATTCCAGAGCCTATACTCCTAACCCTTACACTATATAAAACAACATATTTAAAAGCTCTCAGTATCTTCCTCCCCAGTGGACAGTCTCGCTTGAGCCCCACTTTGAGGCTCATTGCTCCAGAGCAGTTGAGGTATGGATGACTCTAAGGCTCACTGAAGAAACTTGTAAAATGTACAAATTCAGGCTCTCTGTCCAGGCACTCTTATTCAGTTGCTCAGAGGTGAGGCCCAGGAACCTGCATTCTGAATGCTCCCAGGTGACTTCAGCACAGATGGTCCTTGGACCTCTGGTTGAGAAACACAGCTCAAGATTTTTATTTTATTTTATTTTTTTAACTGAATATTATCCTAAAGCTCTGGAAATTTTTCTTTGGTGATAAGGCACACTGTTCATATCAAGAATTCAAATCAGCTTCTAACCTTCTTCCCTTCCTCATGTATGATGCCTCTTGTTTCTATAAAGGGAATGCTACAGTGAGGAAAAATGAATTCATGCCAGAATTTCATGCTAATAACACATCAAACAGTACAGTACTGAGGTCTATCGGTAAGTAAGTCCTAGAGACAGAAACTTACTAATCCCTAACTCTGTTCTGTTGAGGACCTTGTTAAGGTGAATGCTCCCATGTAAGATGTAAAAAGATTTCAGGGCAAAAAAGATACTATAAATGACCCCCCTGCCCTGCTCCCTGGAATAATTTTGCTGCCTGAATAGTTGAAGTTCACAAAATAATACCTGCAAGATGCAATCACTTATTGTGGCCTAGAATTTACCTAGCACCAAGAAACTGATGACTCCCTGTCTCCCTTAAGGTTGTGAAACATGGACCATTGCTTGTCCCAGGGCATGGGAGCGGGGAGCATGTAACCTACAATAGTTTAACACAAGTCATGTGTAACTGGAAAGTGATAAACTAAGTCTAGGCGACAGTAGCTAAAAACCGTAAAAGCGAATCCCCATCAAGCAAATGGAACGGACGCCTCTGCCAGGAAACATGCCCAGCCGTGTTCAGGTCCTGGGTCATCCACAGGTCACACCCAGAAGTAAGGCATCTAAAGCTCCATTCCCAATGAGCTAACTTCTGGGACAGGGTCCACTTGCCTTCTGCGAGGCGGTACGTAGCTCTGCCAAGCTGGTGGCAAGGTTCTTGGCACACTGGCTCAGCTGCATGGCTGCAGCCTGGTCGCTCACAGTGGGCACCGCGGCTTTGGCGGAGGCCACCATCTTGCTTCCAGGCTGTAAAGGGAGGAGCAGAAAGTAAGATGACACCTGAGCAGCAAGAGTCCGAGAGCACAGACCAAACAACCAAGCCAGAAGTTACTTTCCTCTATGACAAGGAAGAGTAAAATCATCTAGACTATCCCTGAAAATTGCCACCCCAATTCTAGGGTCAGGACATTCTAAGAATGTTAAAGAAAAAAAAAAAGAAAGAAAAGAAAGAAAAAGAGAAGGAAAGAGAAAGAGAAAGAAAAGAGAAGGAAAGAAAAGAGAAAGAAAACAAGGAAAAGAAAGAAAAAGAGAAAGACAAAGAAAAAAGAAAAAGAAAGAAAACAAAGAAAAAGAAAAGAAAAAAGAAAGAAAAGAAAGAAGGAAAGAAAAGAAGGAAAGAAAAGAAAGAGAAGAAGAGAAAAGAAAAGAGAAAGAAAGAAAGAAAGAAAGAAAGAAAGAAAGGAAGGAAGGAAGGAAGAAAGAAAGAAAAAGAAAGGAAGGAAGAAAGAAAGAAAAAAGTATGTGTCATTGAGAGGGGGCAAAATTAGGACACTGGCTTGAAATTCCCATTAAAACAGATTGCAGAGTTTATTAAATACATTTCTTTGTGTTTCTTAGAATAGCTCTTTAATCTGTGTCTGAAATATACCTAACAGACTACTTTAAAAGATACAGGCAGACAAAATAAAACAAAATGACCTGTCACATCACATCTCACTACCTAGAATATAATTTCACTATGCATGGATGTCTATGTGCATGCATATACATCTTCAAAAATAAGATCATCCTCTTTATTCTATTTTTCAAATTTTTTGTTTCACATATTCTATATTTTTAATAGCTCTATAGTATTTCAATGTATGCATCTATTAATATTTCTCAATCCTGTGTTGTTGGGCATGTGTCCATTTTTTCCAGGGTATGATAAACAGCGCTGTAGCTAAAATTTTTCACACATTCATTATTTTCTTTGTATAGAACTTTAAAAGCACAATCTCTGGACCGAAGAATATATACACTTTTAGGGGTTTTAATACAGATGTTATAAAAATTTCTCTTAGTAAAGCTGAAACCATTTAAGTGTCAGAAAATAAACATTAATGGCAGAAGTTAATACTTTTAATATTTAAATAACTCATGAGAATTCATTAAAAAAAACAGCCTGTGGGGTGTCTGGGGGGCTCAGTCAGTTAAGTGTCCAACTTCAGCTCAGTCATGATCTCACAGTTTGTGGGTTCAAGCCCTGCGACAGGCTCTGTGCTGACAGCTCAGAGCCTGGAGCCTGCTTCAGATCCTGTGTCACCCTCTCTCCCTGTCCCTTCCCTGCTTGTGCTCTCAAAAATAAATAAATGTTAAAAAAAAAAAAAACTTAAAAAAAAAAAAAAAGCCCAGCCTGAGATGTGAGTAGATAACTTCACATAATAACAACTGGAACATGAAATATTTAGCATTGTGACTATCAAGGAAATGCAAAAATCAGACGGTAAGAACTTCACTGAGAAATTGTCAACGAAGTATTTTTTAAATGCTTGAATTTCCAACTTGGAAAAGATGTATTGGAAAATGTGCTCCACGTACTGCTACATGGAAATTTGGATGCATTCAGCCTTCCAGAAAGACAATTTTACAACACGTGTGAATGAACTTCAACATGTAGCAACTTTCTGGTCAATTCTATTTCTACTTCTTTCTTTCTTTTTTTTTTTAATTTTTAATGTTTACTTATTTCTGAGACAGAGGGAAACAGACAGACAGAGTGTGAGCAGGGTAGGGGCACAGAGAGAGGGAGACACAGAATCTGAAGCAGGCTCCGGGCTCTGAGCTGTCAGCACAGAGCCTGACACAGGGTTCGAACTCACAGACAGCAAGATCATGACCTGAGCAGAAGTCTGACACAACCAACAGAGCCACCTAGGTGCCCCCATTTCTACTTATTTCTAACTCTGCCTTATTTTTGTAACTATGTGATGTGTCTACAATAGCAAAATTCAAAGAACGAAAGAAAAAGGAAATCTAAGAGCGGCGATAGAGTGGGACCTGGAACATGTCTACATGGCTCTATCATACTACCCTAGAAGCCTGCCCGCAGTGGGGACAATACAACTGGCTCCAGGCCCTCCAACCATCTGAATGAAAAGGTAAGCACCTGTCCAAGTCACAATTCTCAATGTCCCAAAGATAAAAATAAGCCATTGGCAATCCTACTTCTAGGAATTTATCCTTAGGAAATAATTCAACATGGGTACAAAGGTAGAGCGCAAATAAAGACCTTTATCCTATCATAGGTTGTTTATGATGGCAAATAATTGAAAACAACCTGTATGCCTAGGGGTGATAAAATAGCTAAACAAAGGAGAGCCATAGCTGTATGCTAAATGCTCATAATATAAATGTTAACATAAAAATCAAAGAGTCTATACACAATAAATCCCAATTAAAAAATGTATACATAAAATACGTATGTCTGCATGTAGGTATAACGTGAGGAAATAACATTAAAACTTTCGCGTTCTGTCTCTGCATGCTGGAGTCAGGACACTTGAAAAATTAACCCAACAGATGTATCACTGGGTCCTGTAGTGACAGGTTCAACTAGAAAGGGACAGGGAAGAACATCGCCTGATCACTGGAACTGTTCGAGAGATACAAGCAGACAGAAGCGCTGAGGGATTTGAAGACAAGAAGTAGGTAAAGAGGGAGTTTTCCCACCACTTTTCTCATTTTGTTTTCTTTAAAATGAATTTACCCCTTAGCCCACAAAGACTGCCGACACTTAACTAATTGTACAATCGGCATACGAAAAGATCACAACTTCAGAGAAGATGCACTCAACACTTCTTTTTTCCTTGTACATGGATAATAGCATTAGACTCTCTGGAAACCGGCAAACTTCGAGCTATATCTAGTACCAGGCTGTTCAACAACACTTGCAACTTATTACATGTTTTCCCTCACAGAGGAGAAATAAAGATGAGCCTCCCAAGAAAAATGGATTATGGGCTATCTCCCAGGGCAATTTCCCTGCATATTAGCATTTTGCTTTGCCAAGCTAAATCCACCTCTCCTGAAAATGGAAATTCAAAGGAAAGGCCTTCCAAGGTCTGCTTACTGCAAAAACTTCTCTGTGGCTGTGACACGGGGTAATTCTTCTCCTTAAGGATTAAGGGCACCTCCTACCTCCATGGGGGACTCTGAGTGTGACCAAGGCGAATGCTCCTGTTACCTGGAGGAAGTTCTGGCTGGAGATGATGAGAGCCAGCTGGGCGCTAAGGTCTTCAGCTTGGGCTTGGCTTCCTCTCACCCCCTGGACCAGCTGAGGGATGTGATCAGCCACTGCCTATAGGAAGCAAGGAAAATTAAAACAGAGCACACTCGGCACAGCGAATTACCAAAAAAGGGTGGAAAATGACACCAGTGATGGATGTTTTAGGGATGCGCTATTCCATGTGAGCAATGCTTATCACAAGCCTTGGATTTACCTAGCACTTTTAAGCTAGCTGGGTCCTTACCAACAATGAATCCTAACCCAGTGCCTCTGGGTAGCTGTTTCCCACACACGCTCGACCCTCAGCTCCTCATACCTTTAGGCATGGTACGAATCTCTATAAGGTGGTCTTAAAAGCATTTGCCCACTTGCAACTGATACCAATGTGGCTAATGACCACTTATAAAGCTTAACAGCCAAGGATCAAAAAGTCTCTACAATTCACAGGCAGAGAAACCCAAGTCACAATGCCCAACGAGAAGAAACTAAGAGAACTACTCAAGTGCCAGCATAGGTCAGTGCTTTGATTCCTCACTTAGCAGGGATGCATTCTGTCCATCACCTTTCATTGCCACCATGGGTCGTCTTTGATTAAGTAGCCCTCTCAATTCTCAAACTGGAAACCCCATAGCCCAGGGTGGAGGAAGAAGCAGCAGTTTCTGACGTGAGACCACTTGAAGAAACAATTTCCCACAATGCCCTAGGAGACCAGCCTACTACCTTTTCTGGGTTTTCTCCTCAGTGAGCACTCCTCATCTGACTGACCAGGACCTCAAAGGTCATAGTACACAGTGGCCATTACTGCTGAAGAAGGTCCCAAGTGTACCCCAGTCTGGTGACCTGTTTTTTTTTTTTTTGAACCCATTCGAGCAAAGGTTAAAACAAATATTTCCCAGAGATTTTCCTCAGATCCTCTTGAGGATCGCTGGCTCCCGTAGTCTGGTCCACTCTCCCCTCTGCACTGCAAGCTGATCAACAGTGATTTCCTTCCTGACAGTGATAGACAGACACTGAGTATCTTCGGTCTCCGCAAAAAGGGGTGGGGGGTGTTTCATCCTGTAGTATTTTCCTGGACATGAGGAGCAAGCGCTCGTGAAGAAGGGTTTTCTCACCCACGCCGGCGGCTGAATTGAGGCTCTAACAGAAAACACCCTCTCCTCCTCTGTGGGGGCCTGGCTCACAGAAAAACCCCATCTTTCTGCATACAGTCCCGAGGACAGGGCCTTACTCCAGTGCTGAGACTTCTCTGCCAGAGTACATTCGCTTCTTGGTGAGGGGCTGGCCTCAGAGAACCTAGACTCAGGACATGGAGGGCTCTGGGTGGTTCTCAGAAGCAAAGCCATTTCTGAGGTGGAAATGGCGACACCACTCACAGGTGAACCGTTTCACAGAGGAGATGTGAAAAAGCAGACAGAGCGCAGTCAACTCCCAGAACCTTAACACAAGTACACCTGCCCACCCAGCCCCTGCTGCTCACTGCAAAGACCTTTGGGAGACTCCGGTCAGACACACTGCCAACACAAGGGCAGTAGCTACGCAATTCCAAGTCGTGTCTGGCACCTTTCAGGGGTCTCCTGGGAGAGCAGACCCCCTGGGCCCTCAGAAGTGGCAACAAAGGTATTCACTGTACCCTTTGCAGTACGTTGGAGTCAACATGCCATCAAGGCCCGGGTCTCAGAAAAAAACATGTAACAACAGAAAGCCCCGAAGCACATCATCACTGAGGCCAGACAGGGTAACATCAATCCTTAGGGTGCCATCGGTGCAAAGCAGGAAATCAACTCTCCTCCCAGCAAGCACTGAAGCTGAAGGCCCACCTCTCACGGGGAAAGAGGCACTCTGGAAATTCAATGCTTCATTACTATTGCAGAGCCCTAAAATGGCCTGGTCATTGATCCTCCTTGATTCGGTCTCTTGAAAAGAAAGAAAATCTAGGCAAAGGAAAGACAATGCTGGAAAAAGCATCATACTCTCCTTCCAAACAGAGGGCATCCACTTATGAGACAAAAACCAGATGTGTGTGTCTGTGTGTGTGTGCGCGCGCGCGTGCATGTGTGTGTACCTGGAACATAGGGGCTGGAGCAAACTGCATTAGGGGCCCAGATGATTAGTCTTAACTGAATTATCTGGGCACGTGGCCTTGTAATGCTATCAGGGGGGGCGGTCTCCAGCAGATCTGGTGCTTGGACGGCTGCAACCTCACCTTGCAGCTCTGAACCAGCTGTTGCTGGGCGGCGGGGTTCTTGTTGGACACGGCCGCGTTCTGGGAGGCGGCGATGGTCTGTGTGGCGGCGGCTGCGGCCTGCTTAGCTGCCACCTGGAGGACAGAGCGACGGTAGGTGAGCGGGGCCATCGCACACACACGCACGTTTATATCTGCCCTACCATTCAGAGGCTGGCACAGAACAGCTGCACGCGTGGAAGAAAGAGGACTCCAGGCCCAGACTCTGCCTCCTGAATGCTGCTGACGAGCCTCGTCTAACAATCGCCCTGTTATCTCCATTGGTTTACATTCCCTGGGACCAGAGAGAAAGACAGTCACACTTGATAGCTCAAGTTCCGGTGTTCATTTGTCTTTTTCAAAAAGAGAAGGGACCATTAATTCCATGACCACGATGGCACTGATAAGCGGCATCCAGTCTAAATGTTTTGGGGGAAACATTTTCTTCTCCACAAGCAGCAGAAACGCTGGTGTGCTCATGGCTTTCCTCTTGCCACCCGTGTGAAGCCTTCCTTCAGAAAGGCCTGGGCTTCCCCACCAGAGTACTTAAGTGGGTTTGCTCGCTCCCATCCCCCTGGAAGGAGGCTGGTTTTGTTTCTGGATCCACCAGACCATACGGAGGAATTCCTCAGACAGGCAGGTTCTTGGCCTCCAACCTCCCAAATTTTGGTGTAAGAGTCTCCTGTATGCCTTTGTGAGAGAAACTCGTTTTCTTACAGAGTTTGCACCTAGTGCTATTTCCTACCTCCCTCACCTCCCCCACCAAACAGATGTTCTGAAAATGACAAAATATTTCTTATTGCTCCATCCACACCTCTCCACCGAAGCCGGATCCCCATTCTTCACTCTTTCCAAGGTTCTATTTTCTACTGGAAGTCCTGAAAGAGTCACTGTCTCTGACAAAATATGTATGGAATTTTTAGCTAAAGGTCCTTTCTGAATATGGGCAACCCTTAACGCCAGGGGAAAAAAGTTCCTATTTCCTGCTGCAAAAAAAAAAAAAAAAAAATTGAAATCTATTCAAGAATGCTAAATGCAGGGGCCCCTGGTTGGCTCAGTCGGTTAAGCATCCAGCTTCGGCTCAGGTCTTGATCTCACCATTTGTGAGTTTGAGCCCCACGTTGGGCTCTGTGACGACAGCTCAGAGCCTGGAGCCTGCTTTGGATTCTGTGTCTCCTTCTCTCCCTCTGCCCCTCCCTGGCTCATGCTCTGTCTCTCTCTCAAAAAATAAATAAACATTAAAAAAAAAAAAAAAAGAATGTTCAACTCAGAAAAGGCTTTGCTTACTGAGAACATGAGCTGAAGTTGTTTCTCGAATATACCGTTAGTGTGCCATTGAACCTAAATGTACCAGGTGCCTAAACCAACATTTCACATTGTTTCTAAGTCCCTTAACCAATAAACTAGATCGTCAATCTTGCTTTAGCCTCCTTTATATGGGCAATGCCTTATTAATTTGGTTATTCTTTCTTTAAAAATTTTTTTAAATGTTCATTTTTGAGAGAGAGAGCGAGCGCGCGAGAGAGCGTGAGCAAGCTGGGGAGGGGCAGAGAGAGAGGGAGACACAGAACCCGAAGCAGGCTCCAGGCTCCGAGCTGTCAGCACAGAGCCCTACGCAGGGCTCGAACTCACAAACTGTGAGATGATGACCCACTATGGAGTCAGATGCTCAACCGACTGAGCCACCCAGGCGCCCCATGTTATTCTTTCAGATAACTCTTGGCAATCTAAAATAGACATTCTAAGAAACCAGCCTCTTTACCCACCTCCAATCTGTTGACAATTTTTTTCTTGATAGCATTCTGGGCAGCGGCGTTGGTTGCCACACGGAGACCTTCCGCAGCTTCTCTCAGTCTCTGCTGCTGGTCTTCATTCTCAGGATTGGCCGCAGCCCCCTGAGAAGGAGAAAACAGAGATTCTGAGAGGTCCAGAGGACAGCACGCCACAGATGCTGAACTCATGCCTTGAATTTTACTTTTTCCCGGTAACACAAAAGATCTGGAAGGGAAAGCAAATGCTTCGAGCAGTATCTTTACAATAAAGATGTTCATCTCCTAACGACAAAAAAATCTACTGGGGATGTTTCAAAGCTATACCAGTAAACAGTAGAAATCCAATGGTAAAAATTAAACACTTGAGATCATAGCCTTGGCCATCCACGTAAATTGACTTGTGGTCAGCTATCCATGGTTTAAAAGGTGTTAACATAAATCTCCCCCATGCCCCAATCTCTCGGGGAGAATTTTATATTAACTGGCAGGACAGACGCTTGTCACTATGGAAAGATTTTCCTGTCTTGTGGCACTGGGTTTATGTGAACAGGCTGAGAATATACACACAGGGGAAGGGGGAGAGGGACCAGGGGGACTGGGAATGCCATCCCCAATACTATAAGGAAATGTTGTTCAGGAAAGACCATGCCTAGAAAGACTGAGTTGGAAAGTATAGCAAAGGAGAAATGGTACTCAACTATACTTAAGTAATGATCATGGCAGGGCAAGAGAAAGGCACCATGCACAGCCCATGGCCACCCTGTGTTGCTGTAGGTTCAAGTGTCGGAGGAATGCAAATGGATTTTATTTATTTACTTTTAAAGTTTATTTATTTTGAAGGAAGGAGGGGCAGAGAGACAGAGGGAGAGAGACTCCCAAGCAGGCCCAGTGCTCAGCATTGCGCCCAACGTGGGGCTTGATCCCATGAACAGCGAGATCATGACCTGAGATCGGTCACTTAACCGACTGAGCCACCCAGGCCCCTCAAAATGGATTTTATTTAGATGGGTGGGATTCTGAAGTAGGCAAAAGACTAAAGGTAACGTAGGAAGAGGATATAACTTCACTGCATACTAATTCAACCAAGACTTAAAGCACATCCAACCTTCCTCTCCCACCTGCAAGAGAAGCAGCAATCAAGATTTTTCTCAGAGTCTGGATGTTCTGTGACCGGTTCTAAATGTATAGGGATGAATGAGTTTCTTTTCATCAACACTTTAGGGTGATAATATTTGCTCATAAGGCAGAGACAAAAACAGAAAGAAACTCACCAATCATTGAAAATCAATTTTCAAATGTCTCCATTTTTCAAATGGCCAACTTGCCAAATTGACCATTTACAAGAACCCGTTTGTTTGTTTTTAACTATTTATAAAAGGGATAGGGATTCATCCTGGCTGCAACAGTTTTAACATCTGTGACAGAAGTGTTCTGGCAATCCTTCAAAGGGAATCTTCCACTCTTTCAAACTGTAACCACTTTAAGTAGCCTTGATTTTGTGTTTCAGTAACTAAAAAAAACCTCTATTTTTGCATCTCACATGTGAAAGATTGTTTCAGCTACTTTTGTCTTCTTTTGCGAGTTTAGGAAAATCATTTTATTCTTTTGGTCATCAGGTGTTTAGACCACTCCTATGCGAGCCTTCCTTTGGTATTTTGAGCAGCAGAAAACCATTTCTGCACTTGACTCTCAAGTGGGCATCTGGATCCTTCCTTAGCAACGTCTCTTTCATGAGGAATGTACATCAGATATGCGGTACTAATCTTGGTCTGGAATCTTAGTTACTGATTATGAAATGTATTTTTTTCTACACATTAAATATATTTCTTGGAGCTCTAACTATAACAGGTTCTTCAGCTTTGAACAAAATCCAGCAAATGAAAATAGTGTCGTGAAGACAAAGTCACCACACTTAACTACAAGAATTTATGAAACCACTTAACATTGTCCCATCTGATATAAATCATTAAAAATAAATACCTAAAAGAAACAAATTTCTGGTAACTTGGTGCATTAAGGTCTGGTGAGCGTTGTGCGTCTAGAAACCAATGTGCACACTGGCCCTGGCTCAATCTTGCGTATGTGATGGTAGGCAAAATCTTTTTCAGTTTTAATTTTCTCCTTTGTAAAACAAGGGTTGATTAGATTTTACACTAAGGTTCTTTTCAGTCTATCATTTTTTTGTGCACGTGAAGGTTTGCTTAAAATAGCTATGTTTAAGGGCACCTGGGTGGCTCAGTCAGTTAAGGGTCCGACTCTTGATTTCAACCTAGATCATGACCCTGGTCTTGAGATCAAGCTCTGCATCCACGATGAGCAAGGAGCCTACTTGGGATTTTCTCTTTCTCCCTCTGCTCCACTCCCCTAGTTGCTTGCGTGCTTGCATTCTTGCTTTCTCTCTCTCTCTCTCTTTCTCTCTCTCTCTCTCCCTCTCTCTCAAAATAAACAAATAAATAAACTTTAAAATAGCTATGTGTAGGGGATCCTGGGTGGCTCAGATGGTTAAGTGTCTGACTTTGGCTCAGGTCATGATCTCGTGGTTCACAAGTTCAAGCCTGGTGTTGGACTCTGTATTGACAGCTTGGAGCCTAGAGCCTGCTTCAAATTCTGTGTCTCCCCCTCTCTCTGCCCCTCCCCCGGTTATACTCTGCCTCTCTCTCAAAAATAAACAAACATTAACAAAATTAAAAAAAAAAAAGGAAGAGCTATGTTTAGACTTAGAAATACAAGGGGCAGAACTTGTAAAAACCATAAAGAAATTAACCACTGCACGAAACCGTCATATATATTTTTGGCTAAAAGGGATGGTTAATGGCCTAACTTCTCAGCTGAAACAGGGCTCAGGGGACAGAGGAAGCAAGTTCAGACGCTGCCTCTCCTTGGGTTACTCTTCATCCTATTCGTGTTACCTCCAAGAAATCACAGTCCCTCAGGAACTACAAGGGTGAGTCAGTCGAGGAAGGTCTACGTAATTCACTGTGTGTCATAACATATTAAGAATTCACATACAAGGTATTCTATTGGAGGCTGGGGAGATAGGATAAGATGTGGAGACTTTCAATGAATCTTACATGCATAGAAACACATTAAACGTGTTATCTGAGAGCATGAAACTGAAGATGCTTTTTATTTTATTTATATTCATATGCATTTTCTATCATTTCCACCACAAACATATGCTAGTTGCCTAATAACCAAAATGGAACATAGAAAAATACAGCCTTATCCATTTAATACAGTTCTCACCTAGCGGTAGGCATCAGAATCCCTTGTGGAACATACTTGCACAGTCCCACCAGTGACCTTGTGAATCAGGAGGGGTGGAATGGAGACACGTTCCATTGTAACGTTTCATGGGCAGGGCGGAGCGGGGAAGGGGGGAGGGGGCTCTGAAACAGAGCCCTGGGATAAGAATCACTGGCTTTTAGAAGCATCATGCTAATGCATTACCGTCAAAAAGCAGAAAAGCTGACTCTTAACTCTTCATTCAAGCTGTTATATAACATTCAAGACTGCTACTGGCATTTGAAGAACAGTGAGGCAGGGAGCACTCTACTATGTAAAATCTTGACAGTTTAGTTGAGAAGTCAAATGGAGGGCAAAGTAATACTAAGGTTGCGGGCAAAAAACAGGCCTAAGTGAATCTGCTGTTCAAGGTCTCAAGTTTAAATTCACCACCATTTGCAATAAGCCGATGGCGATAACCCAATGGCGAGAGAGTGCGCACTAAGCAGGAACTGTGTTGGCCACAGCTGAGTCAGCCCTGCCCCGCTGAAAGACTGTTATTCTCGTGTCCCATGCCCTTCTCCTTTCCCACTGGAACAAGGTTAAATGTTACAAAACCATATAGGTTTGAAACAACAAAAATGCACACTCAGCTGGCCATTCTTTATCTTCAGGGCACCTTCCAAATCCTAACTCTTAATAATGTTCACTTCTCAATAGAACAGATCCAACATGATACCTTTGCAGCTTCCACCATGCGAGCAGTGGAATCAGCCAAGAGTTTTGCTGCTGCCAGGAGCTTCTTTGAATTCTCCATGTCGATTTCAGCTTCCGCATCTGACCTCATGGCGTTGACAAGGTCTGAGGTGGCTTGGGCCAGGACCCGGGCCTGGCGCACCATTTCACCTACGGGATGGGATTGAGGAGGCCATCTGTTTGTCTGCTTTCTAAAGCTCAAAAGCAGCACACAGTCCAGTCTCCACTCCTCTAGCAAGAGGGACAGAAAGAAGGGAGACCACAAGTTCCTGTCCTAAGCAAGGCTTATGTCCTTAGACCCAGGACTGAAAATACTCCCTATGGCTACTAGGATCGTATACCCCAAACCCATCAAAGTTCCATCTTGAACAGAGAGGGGTAAATAGGACGCAACTAAGCAAAGGGGAACTCTTTACAAACAGAAGGCAGGGAACAAAATTATGTGGATTTGTTACGTGATTTAATAAATATTTATCTAGTGAATATCATTTAGCTCAAGAATCACTGACCCAAAACTCCTTAAATTCTGCATAATGGCAAAAAATTATCTTCAAACTTTGAAAGAATTTGTATGTTACCTAACTCCAGATGAATAGTATCACAAGATCCCCTGTATCTGTGTCATTTGGCTCTCACGAATAAGAAGCACAGGCCCCAGATTCATGCTCAATTGCTAAGATTTGTCTTGGCTGGGTTTTCCCTATCAATTTTCTGTTTGCTCACTCTTTTCTTCCAGGCACCAGTTTTGATCTTGTTATTAGTAGTTGTTTGGTTTTACTGCACCGTGATTTTACTGAAATCTACTTTAGAAGTAGGAAGGATGTAAGAGTAAAGTTTAAAATAAAACTACTCAAATGTAAGGGAATTTTTCCTCTCACAAAGGTCATTTGAGAAGGATGCCGCACCCCTGTAACATTAAGGGGGAAACAAAGCTTTCATAAAAAATCAAAATGTGCTACATTCAAGGTATCGTGGATTGGATCCTGGGACAATAAAAGGGCATGAGTGGAAAAACTGGTGAAATCTGAATAATGTCCGTAGCTAACAGTTATGCACCAAAGCTAATCTAATTTGGACGATATGCCATGGGTGCCATGGGAAGATGCTAAAAATGAGGGCAATTGGGAAGGGTATATAAGAACTTTCTGTATTACCTCTACTTTTTTCCTGTAGATGTGAAAATATTCCAAAATAAAACATCTATTAAAAAAGAAAGACAACAAACAACAACAACAAAATCCAAATCGTGTAGAGTACTCCTATTTTCTTAAATCACATAAGGAAGATACAGAAAAGTTCAAGTTTTTGTTTGTTTCTAATACTTGCTATAAAATATGGCTCTGTGCTGACAAGGAAGTAGGGAAACAAACATCTTACAAACTACCGGTAGGGTCACAAAGTGTAGAACCTTTCTGGAAAGCAAGTCCATATGTAAAAAAAAAAAAGTCGTACATATATATTGGCCCAGAAGTTCCACTAATTACATAGATCCCCAAAAGTAAACCAAGATACTTTTATAAAAATAGTTACTGTAATAATTTTTTTGTTAAAGCAAAACTAAGAAGCAAACCAAAAAACTTGGAAACCACCTAGATGTGCTTCAAGATCATAAGTTAAGTAAATTATCCTAGAATTCCATTCAGTAGAATATTATGCTGTCATTAAAAAGATGAGTGTATAGGTCAACATGAAAAAGATCTGTAAGACACATTAAAAGAAAAAGGTTTAAGAGTATAAATAATGCAATTTCATTTATGTGAAAACAAAGCGCTATGCGCACATGCGTGCAAACACACACAAATATGTGACTGTAGGAAGATTGAAAATTTCTGGAAACGTAAAACAGAAATCAGTGAGTTGCCAAATCTGGAGATTTAGATGGGATAGGGATGGGCTGGATCTCAGGAGACTTACCTTTCAACTAATAGACTTAAAGCTACATATTTTTAAATTTTTTGTACATCCTGACATTTGACATGTTAACGAAACCTTGCTGGCTAGAGACACTGCCCTGCTGAAGGCTAGCCAATTCTTAGAGATAGCCAAAGTCCAGCCAGGAGCACGCCTTTGATATGCAAACTGACCTCAGCTTAGAACCAGATCACCTCTATGTGGCCAGTACCCTCCTGGAGGCAATATCCCTGGCCTCAATCATCCTATGGCCCGATGCCAGGCAACTGAGGATCGCCTGTAGAGCACAGAGCCTGCTGAGGATTTTCAAACTGAGCAGCCCCAAGCGGTTTCCCCTGCCCTGCCTTCCCAATGAAAATCCCAAAAAAGAATAGAGCTTAAGCTCCTCCCCTCACTCCTGTCTTCTGCAACCTGACCAAACCCTTGTGACCAAACCCCTGTGACCCTGCAGGCATGTGGTAGCTTTCTCTTTGGGACTTGTGAGAATACATTTTTCCTTCCAAGCTTCAGGCTTATCTCCTCCTGTGGCTACCTTGACTTTACCAGGCCAAATCCAACATGGAGGTTTTTGACCAAAAGGAATTTGCTAAGAATTTTCTAAAAAGCCTAATTAACTCTTTAAGGGCTGCTATGGATGGGCAAACCGGGAGACTTCCATCTTTCTCCCAGGCTCAGTAACGAAGTCTCTGACAGAAGCTCATGACACCTTGCCCTTGCCAGGTGACCGTCACCTTTCTTGTTACAATGATGACCATCGGGGAACCCCAAGCTGACCCGTCCACCCAAGCATCGCCCCTCACCAGCATCTCCCATGGAGCTGAAGATGCTCTCGGTGACACACATGATGGTGTCGGTGGCCTGGTCGTAGCGGCCGATGGGCTCGCCTCGGCTGGCAAACTGTCGTACGTGCTGCAGGAGATCGTGCAGGGCCTGGCTGACCACGCTGGCCGCCGCGCTGACCTGCTTCAGGAGCTCGCTGTCGTCGGTGGCCGCCTGGCAGGCACGGACACAGTTCTCCACCGAGCGGTCCACGAGCTTCCCTGCTTCGATCAGCTGCTCCTGGCACACGGGGGAGCTGATGGTGGGGCTCACCACCTAGAGGGAGACAGGAGCAGGTCCTGGGCACCGAGGGTCAGCTCTCCGTCCCCACCCCGCACTAGTATTTCCACCGAGGCCCTTCCTGCTAGGGGCCTTGGGTCCTTACTCAGAGCACCAGGGTTTAAAGTGTACCATCACTGAGATTTCTTCTACCTCACAATTTCACCCTATCTTGGTGGTTTTTGATGCCCGACAATTGTTATCTTCACTGGTGATATGTAACTATAGTACGAACTACTTCCACAGAGAGAAATTTCTGGTGTTTATGGCATAGCTTCTCCTTTTAGGAACCTCTAGGTAGAGTCCTCTGACCTCGGATAACAAGACTAACAGGATTATATTTCTTTTCCAGAGGTACTTGGAATTCTGTACCTCATGGTACTTTAAAGAACAGGGGGATTCTGTCCGTTTTTCTGTGGGTGCTTTAACAGTGTACAAGGGAGGTAGGAGCGATACCATCAACACATCTGCCTGACACTGCAAATCCCACCAGAGGATAGGAAATGGCAGGCTAAGCCAGTCACGGATCTATAGAATACGATAGGTCATCAAGTTGAGAAATGGACACGTCCCATCTTCTGACGCATCAACATGCAATGGTGCCGAAAGGATACGTGAAACCAGACAGGCCTGAGATAACCCCAGTTCTGCCCACTTAATGATTTCTGTGGCCGCAAGCTACTTACGAAGCCTTAGAGGCCTCAGTTTCCCTTCCGTAAACTGGGGATGATATGCTGAACAAGGTGAAGTTTAACACCCGGAGTGTGCACATCGTGAGCGACAACAATGAACTCAATCCTGATTACCGTCACTCTTGCACTGTGCAGTGCAAAAGGGCTCCCCCAGATCTGCACGTTATTTACAAACCCATTCATGACACGGTACTGCCTTCTTGTACAATGCGAGAACCCTTGGTGTGCAGGTGTAAACAGGACACAATGAGAATTTCAAGGGGGACACATGGCAGTTTCCAAGTAGAAATGGCAATGAGACACCGAGACGTCCCAGTGCCTGAGGACTTGGGGAAAGAACTCGGGATGAAAGCACAATTGGGCAGTTATTGCCAAAATCCGGTCGTGTCACCTTGGAGACAACACCTAAGCGAGCTCTAAGCCTCAGACAGTTTAAACAAATTCTGCCTGTTTTCCCCCAGTGACTGGGGGCAAACGAGAGCATGTGACAGTTTGACGAAAGGGCCAGGGGTGCCAGTTGGCTTACCTTGGCGCACGCCACCAGCTGAGAGGTAGAAAGGGCACATTGGGTGGCAGCGGCAATCACCCTGTTCTGTAGGACCGTGTCTTCAGCTACTTGGGCGACATTCTTCGCCTTTAATACCAACATGGCGGCAGCATTGGCTACAGCTTTGGCCAAACTCATTAAAACGTCCTATTTAGAAAGAGAATTAAAAAAACAAAAAAACAGGCATTTACTATTTTTTTTTTATCACCCTTCACAGCCTAGAAATAAAATGCGGTGTCTGATGAAACATTTTATTGACATTCCATTTGAACTTTTTTTTTTCCAGTACTTCATGAGAATATTCTTTCCATTTATTTTTCTGAAATGTCAACTTACCTTAGATGTAATTCGAGAGAGACTTGCATCCTAGCTACATAGTCTCCTATGCCTTAAGGAACAAAGATTTAAATCTAGAATAGGTTGATTTGAGGGGAGAGTTTGTATTTTAACCACTGATTCACATTCATGTACTTCAACACCGAAAGTCTTAAGTCTCTTGAATATGTGATTGATGCAGTAGATCAGGAAAAGCTGGAAATCTATCCAGATGCCATAAATACAACATACTGTAGGAAGGATAGAATTCATGGCCTCCAAGTCATCATGCCCTGCTGTCACACAAAAATTTATCATTTGGATTTCCATTTTGCACAAAGATCCAAGCTACTATCAAAAATTCAGCCACATCTCTGCCTCCAGAGGGCAATGTTGGACATGCACAGACATTACCTACAGCTCAAGAGCCAAGGAGTGCTCTGAACGTAAGTTATTCTCAGGGTTCCGTAGTCTTCTGGACAGGGATTAGATTATTATGAAAAGTGGAAAGGGAGCCTACATAAATAGACTAGCTATAAGCTACGACCTCACTGAAGATGCAAGGAGCTTTGAGCCTTTCTGTATCAGTTCATGCTTCAACTCAACAAAAAGGCACTCTGTCTGCAGGGTGGAGAATCCTTTGATTCAGCCCACCAGATTTGTCACCCATCTGTGGGGCCTGAAGAATAATCACTGTTACATTTAATTTGCTTCCTTTCTTTGAATAGTGAAGGTAGTTTATTTGGTTTGGAAATGCCTTCCCAAACATATCCCAAATATATGAGCCATTTTTATTTTGAACGAACATGTCCAGGCTTTCTCCCAGAGGAAATGTGGTCAGTAGTCTTTATTAATTCATCAGATAATGAAAAGCACTTTTGATTCTGAATGCAAAGGGCACCCAAAGAGTCTTTACAAGAAGACATTTTACAGGAAGATATACTGAAAGCGGTGTTCACCCTGTACAATTTTACACAGAGCAAAAACTACATGCTATCCAGGCAAATCAGAAACCCATAAAATGACCACATACGCAGATTTTAAAATGGACAAAAACAAACAGTCTTAAAGGAACAGTTTAGTTCAGTCTTTATCTTTCTTTTTTTAAAAGGTTTGTTGAATGTCCAAGGAAAAAGCAAGGCCTGAGGTGCCAAAAAGTGAAGATGCTTTTGGGATCTGACTGGCACTTGTTGGCCACATAACTTTTGGAAATTGCTCCCAACATGGCCCAAGTTACAGTTCTTGAACACCTATTTCAATGCTCAGTGCACACTCAACTTGAATGTCACAAATTATTCACAAGATTAAAAAAAAAAAATCTTTCCAAAGTAGGTCACAGTATTCTTTCGCTTGATATGAATTCGTCTTTTCACACAGGGACTAAGATTTGGTCATGTAGGCTCACGATTGTTCTAAAGGGCTTTGTTAGACTCATTTAAAGAAATCCTGTTCTTCCTATTAATTTTGTCCAAAAAAAATACAGTTAGAAAAAGAACGTGATACTACAGCTACAGTTGCTGACAAGGCCTTTGTCAAACCTTTCAACAAGACCCCTATTATGTAGCCCGTGTAAAATAAATCTTTGTTAACTCTGGGAACATGCAGTACATTGAGAACCCAAGAAAAGCTCTGAGATAAGATCTCAAGAATCAGAAAAATAGCGCATAAGAAATCCAATGTCAGAAAGCCAGGGGCTACTCATAACTCTAAGAGGTTACAGGATCACCTTACTACACTGATGTTTGCCTAGAGACCTTACAGAAATGGAAAGCAGTAAAGTAAGGCCTTTCACTGGTAAGAAAGTCTGCAGGACCTTACTGTGAACGTGAACCTGCTTTCCTAGCACCTCTAAATAGAAACAAACGACAGGGATCAGAGTTGGCATTTATACGTGACAGTGTAACAGTCTGCCAAAGAGAGAAAGAAAAGAGAGAAAGCCTTCAACAATACAAGGATGCATGAAAGATCTCAGGAAGAACTGTGACTTGCTTCTCCACCTTGCCAAACACTCTGGGGAAAGAAGTAATATTTTTGAGGAAAGAAAGTTGACCACCTCAAGATAATTAAGCCTAGTACACCAACAGCTGAATCTCATACTTACCCAATTCCTAAGTAGGTCCCTGCCTACCAAGAATTACCTGTGCTAATAAAACAATCAATGCCCAAGACAAGCGCAGTTGGGGGGTTTAGCCAAGGCCAAGGCAGGATAGGGTGTTTGCTTGAATTTAGTGGGATATATTTATGTGGTCTGGAGTAAATTCTCTTTCAAGTTAGTCTTACTGGCCATCCCAGCCTAGAATGGCTTCCAAGAATACTGCTACCACCCATTATGGGTCTCACCCTCCAGCATGACTTCAGTGTTTAAGCACTGGCTGTCTTATTGCATTGTAGATAGAACATAAATGAGTCCTATGGTCCCAGCATCGCAACTATGTGCAAAGTAGGAGACAGCTACATCTACGGATGCAGGTACACGTTCCACGTATCCCAACATGTACAACCCTGTCTTAGTGTAACCGATGCATCTTGTGTAGATGCAGCTTGGTAGTTCCGGATGAAATGGCACGCTGAATCGGCACTCGTGAATTAAGAAACTTGAACGCTACTGTAAAGCTGAATGATCTTTTTCCTCTGAATGCTGTGTAATTCCCTGACAGTAAACCTGACATGGGATTTGGAATAGGGCCTCTTCCAGAGAACCTGGGCTTGAACCATTAGGTTTCAACAGAATGGAGTTATGTACTACTCAAAATGAGGACGTCAGAGAAGGAGAAAGGCATGGAGGGCATGTGCCCACGAGTATGTGAGAAGCCCAGCTCATCGTAGCCTGAAGCTCCCCTCATCTGTGGTGGCTGGAAACAGTGGCAGACAAGCTGAGCTCCAGTCTGAGCTGGCAGCACATCAAGCCAGCTGCCAACAGTGGCTACAGCTGTGCACCAGAGGACAAACAGCACATATCCTTGGTATTGAACAAGAGTGACAAAAAAAAAAAAAAAAAAAAAAAAAAAAGGCTTTCCCGTCATGCTGGTTTGGGCTACGACACAGACAACAGACCCACCTCTGGATACAAAGAGCGGGGGCACCAAAGCTACCTGTGAGTGCAGTGTATGGGAGTCCACACTCTCATTCCCATGGGGGACTCTGGGCTCATTTACTTAAAAACCGCTCCCAGAAGATGAAACAAGCCTGGCCATGAGTCGATGATTACAGAGGTTGGATGGTAGACACAAGGGAGTTCAGGACATTATTCCCTCCACTTTTGTGTTTAATGAACGCTCGGCATCCAGACTAGCAAGAATAGCTAAGTAAGTGCTTTACAGTGATGATGTGGGATACGTAAGTGAAACGAGTTTTTTAGTTAAAAATTTCTTTAAAAAAATTAACAGGGACCTCATCCCCAACGTAAGCCATCTCAATCTTATTCTTGACAGCCCACTGAAGATCTGGTTTTTCACACATTCTCCCCATTTGGGTCTAGACCATCGCTTAGACTCCTTTCCAAAATTAGGGGTTGCAGATATCTTACTTGGAATCGCTCATCAGTCTCATTCTCTCCGATCTGTCTCAGAAGATCCCCACTGGCTTGTCCGATGCTTCCAGCAGCAGTCAAAACTGTCTGTCGAGGCTACAACAAAGAGCACACACTGGTTGGAAAGAAAATGCGGTTCCTCCAAAGTGCCATCAGACAGCTAACCCCTCAGGATTGGCTCACCTACAAGAGAGTCTCAGACCGTCCGCCAGATGGGAGACCTAAATACCCTGGTACAATCTGTGCAAGGAAGGGCCTGATGTCTTATAAACCAGCAACAGGTAGATAGACTTGAAATGTTCAATCAATGAGTTTTGTTCGGCGGGTAGGGAGGTGATAGGCACTTTATGGAAATTAGGACACAAATTTTTATCCCCTTTGAATGTGTATTGACCATATGTGTTAGCTTCTGAAGTTGTATCTGATCAAGTACCCCGGGGTGAGGGGAAAGGGAAATTTCCTACTAAGAGCTCAACCGATCCCAAAAGTTGAACTACAGATTCCGTACCCAGTTTACCAACTCTATGCCCCACAGTTTGGTAACATGCCCCATCAAGATGGAAGGAACAGCTCAGGGAGCAAGAGCCCTGTAGCACTCACGGTGGCACCTGCCACCCAGAACCTGGGTGACCGTGTGCCCCAGGAGCTCACCTCTCCAGAAGTAGGCTGCACAGCTTTCAGCAAGTCCGACACTGCCCCCGCGAGGGTCCTCGCGGCTCTGAGCAAGTCCTCCCCACTGCCCACTTCGTCGTCCATCAAGGCTGCCAAAAGCTTCACGCCCTTGGACATCTCCGTCAGGTTGGAAGAAATGGTGGTGATTGCACATCCCACTGCTGTGTAGTCGGTGTCTGCAGGGTCACCTGGGACAGAGAAGGGAGGGTGGTGAAGGGTGAGGAGAGCCCAGATGGGCGATGGCATCAGCCCTCACTGTGCAGGAGTCGGACACAAAGCTGGATGCAAACAGGGAGACACATGGCTTCCTGTCTCTGAGGTGCTGCCCCTCCCAAATCTTTTGCCCCAAGGCCTCCTAAGCTGAAATACTGAGCACGAGCACTGGCATAGTCCCCAGGTCTTGGCGTCCCATGGCCCTTTCCGTTAGGTCTGTGTCAGCAGCTTAGGCCGGTCAGTTCTGTTCCTGAACCACTGAAATGCTGCATCATGAGGCCAAGACATTTCTGGGCTCTCACCTGACAGCGCAAGGTGGGAGTCACGCTGTGCCACAAGATAGAAGGAGGCACACGTGATGGGTCTATTCATCCAAAGCCAGTTTTAGACTGTAAGCCCCAGAAGGGAGACACTCGTCTCCATACACTTTGAGGCACGTCCATCATGCTGATGAATAAGGAGGAGAGCTACGTAAGTGCTTTTCGAAGGATGTATGATATCTATGGAAAGGAATGAGATGTTCCCCACCTTTCTCCTGGGTCAGTGCGGAAAAACTGCCTGAAGCACTCAGTGTGCCTAAAAATAGACCAGCCTCTCATTATATGAAAATCTGTTGTTTCAATCAAAGAAGAGTCCTTTTTTTAAGAAGCAAACCACAACACATCACAAAGCCCTCAGAGACTTACCGGCAGTGAGGTTAACTACTGAAGCTGTTCCAGCTGTGATCGCATCGACCTGGGAGTGGATTTCGTGTTTGGATTCATCGACTTTATTCTGAACCCATACCCGGGACGCCTGCAAAAGCAGACAAGTACATGACACAGTCACTACAGGCATGGGATTGCCCAGGACACCAGAGGGGTCACGCTATAAAACAATACCAAGATTTTGTCTATACTCTGGTTACTGGGCCGGCACCAAAGAGGCCCTGAAGTCAGCCATGCCCTTCACAGGCCTCTTGCTCATTCACTCATGCTGGATGGCATGGGAGTTCTCCAGGTTTCTTCCACTGCTTTCTCTTTAGCTTTTAGGATCTTAGAAAAATTCTACATGGTTTTATTTAGGTAAATTCAGTAAAAAATAAGAATAATTAATGTCTCGTGATAATATTGCATATCAGCACGAACAATTGTTGATAATTTCCACCTACACTTTTAGCGAGCAGAGTGAGATTTAGGGTATTTCAGCTCATGGGTGTTCTTTGTCAGCAGAAAATTTGTCTTTTATTAACAACATGAATGGGGTGTAGATGCAAAACCTGTCCTGGAAGGACCTGGGGGTGGGTGGGTTAAGACCTCTATTCTAGACCCAGTTCTAACACTAACAAGAGACATGACCTTGGGCAAATAGCATCTATGTCCTGTGCCTCCTGTTTCTTCTACCGTAGGAATTCAATGGTCTTTAAAAACCTTTCCAGATCTTTGACTTTATGTTCACTGGAAGCTATAAATAGCAAATTCTCTATTTCCTGGCATTTCTGGGGTTAGCCAATAAATGATCGTTTACATTCATAAGGATGACCCTGTGGTAACATCAGATGCTGACTTGCTTCCCAAAACATTCCCAAAATATTCATCGAGATTTAGGATATGTCTAGCACTAATATTTTTTTGTATACTAGTTCTTTAAAAATTGGTAAAGCAACAATGTTAAGTCCAAATATTTTATATTAAAAAAAAAATTGTGTTGTTTTGAGAGAGTGTCAGCATGGGAGGGGCAGAGAGCGAGGGAGACAGGATCCAAAGCACGAACCGTGAGATCATGACCCGCACCAAAGTCAGAGGCTTAAGAGACAGAACCACCCAGGTGCCCCAAGTCCAAATATTTTAAAACTATCTCACAATAGTGCTGGATATGGCAGGGTGTCTGCCTTATGTATTTTTACTCTGGAGTTTCCCCTTGCAAAATGTTTAATGATTTCAGGTACTTGGGAGACAAAACACTGAGTACAATTGCACCTGCAGATATACAAGTATGCAAGTGAGAAAACAGTGCGCAGGAAGGACTTAGAAGGCAGTTATGCTTGCTGGCCAACGTGAGGCTAAATACTACACTTGGCTCTGGGCTAAGATGGCCCTGTCAGTCCTAACTTGGTGGTTTTCAGTCATGACTGCCCATTAGAACCACCTGGGGAGATGAAAAAAGCAGGCCCCGCCCTCAATGACATGGATTGATTTGGGCCTCAGCCTTTAGCCTCAAAGCTAAAGTTTGAACCAACTTTAAGCTCCTACAGATAACTGGAATATGCAAAGCAGGGCAGAGAATGGCAGTGCTAGTCCTTCAGCAACTTTCACGTGCACATCAAACAGCTGGGACCTCCACTAACGTGAGTTTCCTGATTCAGAGGTTGGGATAAGGCCCCAGATTCCACACCTCTCAAGAGATCTTACGTACTGCCAATGCCACTGGTCCACGGGCCACCATTTGAGTAGGGACAGGCCAGAGAATTTCGTGCAGCAGCACCTACAGAAAGGCAGCTATTTACCCCGCCCTACTGAAAAGCTGAACACTAAGGCAGTGGTTCTGGAAGCACAGTCCTCAGATAGCAGCAGAGCACCTGAGGACTTGTTGCAAATGCAAAGCCTTAGGCCCTTCCCCAGACCTACTGAGTGAGAAAAAAAAAGACAAGGAGCTCAACAATGTGTTTTAACAAGCCTTTCCAGGTGACTGATGCAGGCTAACGTCTGAGAAGCACTGACCTAACAGCTGATACTTGTTGAGCTCAGTGTGTTAGGTAGTGTGCTAAGAATGCCACACACGACGGGATTACCACGTCTTCACAAGGACCCCGTGCATGTATGACAAAACGGAGGCTTAGAGAGACTTAGTTGCCTGGATTCACATAGACACTAGCATTGGAGCTGGGATTTGAGCCCAGATCACTTGATTCCAGAGTTCAAGTTCTTGGCCCCACGATTCTCTTCCTGTGGGTACCACCCCACTACAAAGCCTCAATATAGTGAAAACAAAAAACCAAAAAAAACAAACCCTAGGTTTCCACTTCCCCTTATTGGAGGTGAATGCAGACAGAATGCAACACCCAGCTTTTTTGCCAGGGCAGAGACACGGAACTGACAACCATGAATAATACTTACCATATCCTGGCCTAGGGGTGGCAGTGAATCCAGCTCGCTGAGGTCATCCTGGGCCTGCTGGACAGCGTGCATGCTTGTGTTGATGGTCCCCATGAGAGCCTGCTGGGCCGAGGTCTGCAAAGGCAGATGACCACAGGGCAGTCATACCTTGGCTGCTGGAACTGACACTACCCTTTATACAAAACAAGGCCAAAGTGAACTCTGGGCTCAAGAGAGAGTGGCTCACGGTGGGTCTCAACAACCCCAACCGCGTCCCATTTCAGGCAAGGGGCTGATTATATCAACAGAATGCTTGATATGGGTGTTTGCAATAGAGAGGTTATGATCAGGAGCGTGTGGAGCTTAATTAGGTGACAAAAAGCCCAGAAAGAATTCTTGCAGGGAAGCTACCCTACTCTGAGTACTGAGGACAAAAGATCTCAAACATAGGAAACACACGTTACACACAGAACTATTCTTAGTAAATAAGGACAGATTCCACCCAAAACCCATAGTCAACGTGCTTCTTCAGAGTCACATTTCTTCTGAGCTTATAGGCTTTTCAGCTCTTAAAAAGTTCTTCCCCGGAAGCACATGATTCCTTGAGAAGGCAGACCAGACCAGCAGCAGGAGAAGGAGCAACAATTCACTCAGGGCAAAGTGTGGATCACTACAGACCTGGTCTATTTCTAAGACCTTCTAAGGGGTACCTGGGCTAGTTAACAGCTTGATGCTGTGAAGGCAGGGAACCAGGGTTCTATAGCTCTGAATCACCAGTCATGTGGAGAGGTCATGGCTGTTCTCCAGCCCCAGAGGACACCTGTGATCAGGGAGTTACTAACCCACCTCCTTCCCTCCTTTCTATTTATTTGAGAGAGAGAGAGAGAGAGAGAGAGAGAGAGAGAGAGAGAGAGAGAGAGAGAGACGGAGAGAGAGAGAATCCCAAGCAGGCTCCAGGCCATCAGTGCACAGCCCCATGCCAGTCCATCTCACGAACCATGACATCATGACCTGAGCTGAAATCAAGAGTTGGATGCTTCACCGACTGAGCCCCCCCAGGTGCCCCGAAGCATCTGGTTTAACAGGAGCACCAGGGAGTCAGGCGTCAGAACGGCACAGCTGAAGAGCCATGGCTCAGATGGGAGTTAGTGAGAACACGATGACACACACAAGCTATCGCCAGGGCTGGTGTCCCCCCCGCCCCCGCACATCAGAGGTGGCGCACTGACGCGCAGGGCAAGCGTGGGGGAAGTCTCACCAGCGGGGGCATGTGGCCTCGGTGCATCTGCCCAACCATGACCTGCTGTTGCGGGGAGGGCATGCTGCCGACGTTGAAGGTCTCGGGCCCACTGGAGCCTGAGCGCATCACGGCGGGCAGTGCCACAGAGCTGTGTTCCACCTTTCCAGTCCGATTGAACTGCTGCTGCAAGATGGTAGACCTGCAGGGGACAAGGGTCTGGTCACTGGGAGGTGGCCGCTCGCAGGGAGTGTAATGATAAGATAGCATAAGTGCCACAGCAGTTTGCTGCGTTACGCTGTGGAGGTCAATTCAAAAGAGACATGCACAGACAGGACTGTGAATGAAGTGATACTCAAATACCCTGAAGAACCCGGAATCTTTTTTTTTTTTTTTTAAGTTTATTTATTTATTTTGAGAGTGGGCAGGAGGGGAAGAAGAGAGAGAGAGAGAGAGAGAGAATGATATTCCCAGGCAGGCTCTACACCATCAGCATGGAGCCTGATGTGGAGCTCGAAGTCACAAACCGTGACATCATCACCTGAGCTGAAACCAAGAGACAGACGCTTAACCCACTGAGCCACCCAGACTCCCTGAACCCTGCATCTTTTTATAATTATTACTATAAAGAACCATTCCCAACGGATTCATGATATAATGCAACTAGTCCTTCTTAAAGAATTCCATGCCCCTCCCTGCTCCCCTCCCCGGCTGCCCAAACCAACACACAGATACTCCTCTAACAACGATGTTCCAGGTCTAAGAAAAAGTTTAGGATACAGTGATCTATTAGTTGGTAAATCGTACCTGAAAGAGCATTCATTCAACAAATATCTACCATGGGCCAGGTTCTATTCTAAGCACTGGAGACACAGGTCATTTAGTCTTCTTGGTTGAAGGGGGAAGTGTAGAAAGGAACTAAAAGAAAATCTCCCACAGCTTATCTCTCCTTCCCCAGGTCCAAGGCCACTGACCACAGAAGGTGTTTAAACACCTTTGGAGCCCTGATGATATGACAGACTTTGGCACCTCCTCCAGAGGACTTCACCTAAAGTCTGGGAAGATTCCTAGGATATCTAGTTAAAAAAAAAAATTAACTTTTTACTTGTTGCTATTTACTTAGAACGAGAAGTAAAGGACTTTGATCATATGAAGGTGGTATATCTGCCACAGCTCCCCAGAGGGCACACCCGCAAAGGAGAGTCTGGGGGAGTGTGTGTGTGTGTGTTGGGGGGGGGTTGTAGGGGGCAGATTGGGTGAGCAGCTGCACTAAGAAGTCAGGCCTCTGTTCTAGGGTTTTCCCACCATCACCGATCATTCCTTATTGTTCAGGGCAAAATTCATGAGCCATGCTAGGATATCAGACAGCAGGCATCCATGGAGGAACAGTGGAAGGGTTGGCACCAAGGGGGGTAGATATAGGGGTTCCAGTAGGAAGTCATCTGCAGTCTGTGATCTCAGCTGATGTCTGATGCAGGGAAAAGTGGCAGTTCTTCTGATGGGGACCACTCTGGACCATTCCTCCTCTTTGCTGTGACCAAATCTCACCGTGATGCCCTAGGCAGTGGGAAGGGGCTACAGGAATCCCAGGCAGAAGAGGCCCCAGTGCTTTAGGCTCATACAGTTACTCAGCTGCTCTTAGAAGTCCAAGTGCAACACAGCCCTCTGAGGGAACAACTCACCCTGGCAAAAAGCACTAGCTTACTGATTTCCATCTATAGTCATTAGTAATTCCAAGGACTTAAGATGTTCTTCAAGAGGGCAGCAAGTATGTGAAATGCATCACATCACGTTTGGTTGCAAACTGTGTACTAAAATAGGGGACACAAGGAAAATCACCTTCAAAGTAATTATGAAGCAAATTGGGATAAAGTGACGGAGTGTGGAAATGTTAGAGATGCAATTATTATGACTTAGCAAGTTCGATATGCTTGAATATGCTAGAACTTTCTGGCAGTGTCCTAGAAGAAACATCACAAGATCCGAACTGACTCCTGACTCTGCCACATGTATGCATCTCAAGTAACTTCTGCGAGCTTTGGTTTCTTCAGTCATGAACTGGCAATGATATCTGGTCTACCTCTTACATCGGGGGGTTGTTATTGGGATCAAAGGAGACAGCATGCTAGATACACAGAGTGTAGACAAGATGGCTTATTATTATAATGCTCTACGTAATGTAACAGGAGCAAGCGCTCAGACTTCCCCAAAGTATCACTAATTAGATGTTATTTAATTTTAATACATCTCAGGTTCTTCACCTACAAAATGAAGTTAAATTGAGACTATTCTGAATTGAAAATGATGATAAGAGCAGGAAATATTTATGATGTGCCAGGCATCATTTTACATGCTTTATTAACAACTGAATCATCCAAATAAGACTTACAAGGTGGTACTATCCTTATTCTCATTTTACAGTTGAGATGAAGGGGCAGAAGAAATTTGTAATGTCCCCAAGGCCACACGTGAAAAAAAGAGACCTGAGATTTGAACCCACTTAAATCTGGCTCCAGAGTCCATGTTTTTAACCATTTGTGCTGCCTCATGACACACGTGGCACGTAGTAAGAGTTCTATAAACAGTAACTCCTCCATCGGCTAGACCCCTGCCCCACGGGCACAGAACTAAACAGAGGCCCACTCTCCAGCCTTTGATGAAAATGACGCAGGTTATCAGATTTCACTGAGCTATTGCAGAACAGGATTCATGAATACTCACTGTGTCCAAAGATGGGAGTTAAAGACCACATCTTGCTCAGTGTCTCCCCGAAATCCATAGCCGCCTCCTCCCACAAGACATACTCAACACTGAAAATGATGGTCTGGGGACCACAATTCCAGAAGACTCCTCTATTTCATCCACTGTCATCTCCGCCATGTTTCGGACTTCATGGTAACTGAGCCCCGAGGTGGCACGAAGAAACCTGCCCATTTAGGGAGAAGGGGGTTCTCCAGCATTCTTAATAATACTTACTTCTTCGGGGAAACAGACTCTTCCAGCATAGTCGACTCCTCATCCCCCTCTAATCCAAATCTATCTTTGCTTTGTTTCTGAGGTAGAACGAGACCAAAAACAAGAACAAGAACCCACAAAGTCAGCAGGTTTTGACACCAGAACCTCTGAAGATACCTTTTAGAAGGAGCTACACACAAGCAACAATATTGAGGTTTACCCAAAATTCCTTTATTGGACGAAGGGATAGGTGAACAAAAACAAAAGCGATACAAAATACATTATTTAACGTAAGATAGAGATGTTCTAGTAGATATACTGACGTTCTGGTAGAACTTGGTTATCTCAGTGGGCTGTATCTTGAAGTCGTGGTCAATCATAGCATGCCACTATGGCATATAACCCCGTTAAAATTGGTAAAAAAAAATTTCAGGAAAAATACCAAGAACATTTTCAGACCCTCAACCTGGGTTTCTTTTTTTTTTTTTAATTTTTTTTTATGTTTATTTATTTCTGAGACAGAGAGAGACAGAGCATGAGAGGGGGAGGGGCAGAGAGAGAGGGAGACCCAGAATCGGAAGCAGGCTCCAGGCTCCGAGCTGTCAGCACAGAGCCTGACGCTGGGCTCGAACTCACACACTGTGAGATCATGACCTGAGCCGAAGTCGGTCACTCAACCGACTGAGCCACCCAGGCACCCCTCAACCTGGGTTTCTAAAGAGGCTAGAAGGCATAACCTAACTACCTAGAGAGGAAGCTGCTGAGGGGTTAGCTAGTCTCATTCAACAGCTAAGTGAGGCACTACTGTTCACTACCTGGCAGTAATAACATAAATATGAGCTGCAGCTAAAATGCAAGTTCTCGTAGGATCTTGAGACGAAGGACTGCACACTCAAGTGATCTGAACACTAATATGAAATTCGTGAATCAAGTAATTCAAATTAGGTTCCACTCTCCCCACCCAGGGAGCAACATCATTCAGTGTTCTAAAACAGCAGCTTTTCCAACGTGCATCAGTATGAAATACCTTTTTGAGGATGATGTCGATGTAGCCTGCAATCAGCTGGGATATTTGCTCTCCCTCAGTGGTTTGTACTGAATAGTAGCTTTCTTGATACTCCCCAAAATCCTGAAAAGACAGCATTAGAAGAAATAGAACTATGTTATATTTCCGCAGTTTTAAAGGTAAACAGGTCCAGTCTGGGAGCAAGATGACATAGACTCGCTTTTCCTTTCTCTTTGCTTCTAAACACAAATGAACACCCTATAATTTGTTCAACAAGTAGTAAAAGGGCTCTGAAAGCTGGAAAGGTAGACTGGCTAGAAACCACAGTACTTGAGAAACCACTGTCTGGGGAGTTCTTGGGCTTTCTTTTATAATCTATTAGCCTCAAGGATGGGTGCCTGAAACCCAGAACCTCCAACAGGCAGGATTTCAAAAATCTGTTCTTTCCCGCCAAAGGACCAGGAGAGGAAAAGCCCAAAAGAGATCTATCTGAGAGTCTCAACCCAGCTTCAAAACCTGGGCTGGTGTTCAGCAGCTGCTGAGCAGGAGAAGCCCAGCATCCCAGTCCCTGCTCCACGACCCAGACAGGTAGGTGGTCTGGCCCTTTTGCAGCAGCAGTCACAGTGAGGCCTTCTGTCTTCCTGCCCTCCACCCACTGGGAGACACAGAGACAGGCCTGTGGCTTCTGCCTACCCCAACAAAGGCCACACAGCAACAGCGGGTGCTCCAAGGAAGTACTTTCCCAAACAGCACCATCAGGGTTTGAGCAGGAACCCCAGTAGCGTCACAACAAAGCAATCCAGAATAGCACTGCCAGGGCTCAGAAAATAAGCTGTCATTGTAAGCAAAGCCCACAAAAGGAGGCCACAACACTACACACTAAATCTAAACAAGGTGATTGTCAGATACAACAAAAATGAAGATGAAGAGTCTAACTTAATAACCAACATGTCCAGCTATAATTAAAAAAAATCACTACTCATATCAAGAACCAAAGCAACTATGATATGAGTAAGAAAAGATCATCAATGGATGCCAATACTGAGCTGAATCAGATATTAAAATTATCTGATAAAGATTTTAAAGCAACCGTCATAAAAAATGTTTCGATGATCAATTACAAATTCTCCTGATACAAAAAGGAGGTTTCAAGAAAGAAACAAGTGAGAAGAACCATATAAAAATTACGAAAGTGAAAAAATGTAATAACCAAAACAGAAAAACTCACGTGATAAGGTAAACACTGTGGAGATGACAGAGCATATAGTCAGTAAACTTGACAAAAAGATTAATAAAATTTAGTCAGTTTGAACAGTAAAAAGAATAGAGACTAAACAAAAGCCAACAAACAAACAAACAAACAAACAACTTACAAACCAGACCTTCAGGGATCTGGGAGGGCAATAACAAAAGATGTAACACTCATATCATCAGAATCCCACAGTGAGAGAATGTGGGACAAAAAAAAGTATTAAAAGAAATAATGGCTGAAAAATTTCCCAAATTAAAGAGATACAGCTACAAACTCAAGAAGCTGATCACAATCCAAATAGAACAACTCCTAATAAATCCATACCAACAACTTAAGGAAGGGACACATTATCTACTAATGAACACCAACTTGAATGACCACTTCTACTCTGAAAGCAAGGAGGCCAAAAAGAAGCAGCACATTTTTCAAGGGCTAAAAGAACTGTCAATATTAAATACTATACCTGTCAAAATTATCCTTTATGAATCAAAGGGAAATAAGGACATTCTCAGATGAAGGAAAAGTAAGAGAATCTGTTGTGAGTAAATCTACTTATCTTTAAAAAATGACTAAAGGAAGGTCTTCAAACAAAGAAACTGGTAACAGAAGAAGGCTGGGAAGTTTCAAAAGAAAACAACAGTGGGATAGATAAAAATAGAAGTAAATGTAGTAACCTCTCCTTCACCTCATGAGTTTTCTTTAATTGTATTCTATGGTTGAAGTGAAGGTCTAATACCATCTCACGTGGTGTTCAATGGATACAGAAGTATTTCTTTGAAGAGTTATATTCAAAAAGTGAAGAGTGTAAAGAGACCAAAATAGAAGTAAAGTTTCTAGACTTTTCCTAAAGTGTAAGTATCCACACCTGTAGGCTTTGATTTTCTTATGTATATGGTAATATCTAGATCACTAAGAACACTAAGCAAAGATATAGGTTTGAAACATTATTAAGAAATAAAAATGGAGCTCTAAAAAATGTTTATGTAACCTAAAAGAAGGAAAACAGAGGAAAAATAAGCAGAGGGAGCATAAAGAGAAAAGTACTATAAAATGGTAGCGTTAAGCCCTAACATATCAATAACTAGACTGAAATAAAAATGGTTTAAATAGGCCAATTAAAATAGATTGACAAAGTGGATTAAAAGAAAGCACAATCCAATTTTATGCACTCTACAAAAAACTTATCTCAAATACAATATAGGTAGGTTGAAAGTAAAAGGATGAAATGATATATCATGCAAACATTAATTTTAAAAAGCATGAATGGCTCTATCAAGACAAAGCAGACTTCAGAGCAAAAAATGTATAGGAACAGAAGAATATAATGATAAAACAATCTCTCCATGAACATGACAGAGGGATCTTAAATGTGCAGGCACCAAGAGAGCTTCAAAACACATGAAGTAAAAAGTGATAAAGATGAAAAAAGAAATAGAAAAATCTGTAATTCTTATTGGGATACCGAAGAGTGGAACAACATCATCAACTAACAAGGTTTAACTGACATTTACAGAACACTCCTGTCAAGTACTCAGGGAACATCTCCTAGAAGGACCATATCCTGGGATGGAAAACAAATCTTAAAATTCTAAGACTTGACATTATACAAAGTATGTCCTTCAACCAAAACAGAATCAAACTAAAAATCATTAACAGGAAGACAACAGGAGAATCTCCAACATTTGGAAGTTAAATTAAGGCTCAGAGTGGAAAGAAATATCACATGTGACAAACTTTAATTCAACTTTAATAAATGGCATTGATGATATTCTTTCTCTCTTGTGCTTGAGGTGGTTACTGCAACTCATCACTATTATCTTCAAAGTAACTTTTTGTTTTCAACAAAGTGGGAATTGGACCTAGTTTTAAAGGACCAATAGCACTAAAAGGTATATAATAAAACACAGTGGGCCCCTGCCCTAGCCATTCCCATCTTTACTCTCCACCCCTCCCATTCCCACAGGCAACTACCTTGAACCCCTTCAGCAGTTTCTTATAAATAACATGGTTATATAGATTTCTTGATTTTTCTGTTTCACCAGTTATTCACAACTTCCTGTCACATAAGACAAGGATACAGTTCTCTAAGTAGGAATACTCCTTTGTAAAGGCCATGTACCAACAGCTGTTACTCACTACAGGATAGAAGAAGGTATATTTTCTGAAGATTCCTTCCAAGTGGCAAGAGTCTATGAACCACTGATCAAACTAGATAACTAAAGACTCCCTGTAAAACCCCTTCCTTATACCTTTTTTTTTTTTTTTTTTTTTTTTTTGATGGCCTATTGTGAGATCTTACCTAGATACAAGCTGATATTTCAAGCTGATATTTCACTAGAGCTAGAGGATAGTACACTTCAGGAGCGCTAAGGAGATGGACAAATTTCAACACTGATGTCTCTTATTACTCAACTAGCCCTACAAAATAACAGCCCTATCAATTCTCACATGTCAATGTAGCAATTGTTAAGGTAACAACACAACTATACTCTGCTAACAACTATTAAGGTCTGAAGGCCTGGGACAACTACATTCTCCCTACTTTCCACATATTTCACACTGAGAATTTTATCATCATCATCTTGTTTGATCTTAGCAACTCTGTCAAACACGTATTATGATCCCCATGTTAAAGCTAATGACATTAAGTCTCAGAGTGGACAGGCGACTCGGGCGAGGGTACAGAACTGGGAAATGACCAGCTGCTTTTGAATACTACCCCAAAGTCTATGCCATTGCCACTATACAGCATGCTGTTTCTAGGCAGGTTGGGAAAACACACCTCAGTGAGATGTCACAATGCTCAGGAACTTCCAAAACAACTAGATAAAGAGGAAACCTTGGATCAGCCTCTGAGCATTAGAAAGTTTCCTTTTAGGGCATGCTTAGACACAACATCAGGAACCTAGAAGACTGGACCAGTCCCTGCTGTCTCTGAATTTCCACCTCTGTCTCTCTCCACACTGCTCCCTGAGAAAGTCAAGGGGCTTGCATCCCCTCTCCTGCCCCACAGAACCACCCAAGGCCATGTTAGTCCTCCCTGTTGCCAGTCTGTACCAGCGTGAAGCTCTTGGGTGAGGCTGCCCAGCGCTTGACAGTGGTGAGCGGCCACTCCTGTAGCACCTCCTTGGTCTTCTCATCCACGCGCATCACCGAGTCCTTAGTGATGCCCAGCAAGCGAGGCACAAGCTTGTTCTTGCCTTTCATCTTTTCCTGAAACAGGAAATACCAAGCATAGCTACAGTTTATCACAGTGAAAAACTAGAAACAACTAAAAATTTCAACAACAGGGGATTTCTTAAGTAAGTCAGGGTATATATAGTCAAGTAGCCAAGTATTCTACAACCATTAACAATCCTATGATTGGAGGGGTTCCTGGGAGGCTCAGTTGGTCGAATGTCTGACGCTTGATTTTGACTCAGGTCATGATCCCAGGGTCGTGGGATTGAGTCTTAAGTTGGGCTCCATACTGAGTCTGGAGCCTGGATTCTCTCTCTTTCTCTCCCTCTCCATCCCCCTTTGCCCCTCTCCCCCACTTGCACACTCTAAGAAATAAACATAAAATTGTTTAAAAAAATATGATTGGAAAACAATTGGATTCACGGCAATAAATTTGCAAGAGAGTATAAAGTAAAAACCGTTTGTATAGCATGATCTTACATAAAATGAAATTTTAAAAACAAATTTTTAAAATAAAATTCAAAAAAATTTAAAAATAAAAATTTCATTACATGATAAAATGGTCACGATGATCATCTCAAATGATTTGTATTAATTTTCTTGTGCTTTTTTCCTTATTCTTCAAATTTCATTTAAAATCGATTCACTTAAAACTTCCCTTAAGAAATAATTTCACATTTATTTCTATTGTTATCAGGAAAAAAAAAAACAACTTCCCAAATATTTGCTGAAACCTAGCAACGCCTAAATCATTATTCTTGGAGGAATACACTTACAAATTAGCACACACCAATTCTGTATGCATACAAAGGGATAGGCAATTTTAAAATAATAGACATGTGCTAGGTAGTTAATATTATCCATTAATTTTCAGGGCAACCCTCAAACGTTGGGATCATCCTCCTCATTTTGCAAATGAAGAGACCAGCCACTTGTCCAAGGCAAATAGTAGTGAGCAGTAAAGCCATGATTTGAACACAAATTTGAGTAGCTCAAAACTGTCTCTGACTTCCAAAGTGGTCTGTCTACAACAGTGTACTGTATTCTGGTGAAATCAGAGAAAAGACAAAAATCCACCCCCCCACCCCTCCCGGCCGCAGCCCCCACTGGTAGTTCATAAGCCATCTGACAGTGAAGGTCAATGCACAGCTCCAGCTTCCTCCCAGGAGAGGGAGACAATAAGATTGGGAATCTGTGTGGGTGTCTGAGAAAGGGAATAAGGCAGGGGAAGAAGCCCTCGGTGCTTAAGAAATGAACCCTGAGAAGAGTCAGATTCTTTGTAAGAAGAGGCTGGTTCCCAAAGGGGTGAAATCCATGCAGGGTGGGTGATGCCAGCTAGTCTAATCTGGCTTCAGGAGCCACATTGAGATTTAGGTGAAGAAGTTCTAGGCAGTGAGTCACATAGGGTTGGCACGAGCCCAGCCGCTGGGACCAGGAAGAGGAGATGAAATAAAATATGGTTTGCAGCTGTTGCTTTCAGCCTTTTCCATCTGCACCTCCCCGCGAGGGGCTCTGGGGTGAGGGAATACAGAATTGTGACAGATTACCCTGACCCTTGAGGAGCTCACTCTGGACAGGAGAGGAAATCATAGTGAACAAGCAAACAACGTAGAGTGGGCATTCCGTCAGAAGATCATGATTAGGGGGAAGGGGATAGAAGAAACTCAGAAAATGCTGAAACCCAGCACCAGAGACCACTGTCAAGGATAAAATTGCTTCAGGGCCTGCCCACAAAATGCACAGCAGCTGGAGAAAGTTAAAATCAAGAAGCACTCAGCTCAGAGCTACCCACGTTGGTTCTTCTATGAAGTCCTGCCTTAGACCCACAGCGGTAGAGCCTCCAGGTTAGGAGAGACGACTTCTTCCTCCCTGTATCTCCCAATCTCAGCCCACCCTACACCTGGCCTTTCCAACCTTCGGCTACACAGACCAGCATCCTTTCATCTCCAGAAGCAAACAGGCCGGGCAGGCCCCAGTAAAGACCGGTCTCTCATGCACAGACACACACAGGGACTACAGCTGCACTTCTGTAGAAACTTCTCTCCAGGTGGTCCTCATTAGGTTGATTTTGTTTTGAAGATGTCTTGGGCTTGCATAACTTAGAGGCAGGAGAAAGTCCGCATTCTACCAAGAAGGGGCAGGATTCATTAACAAGCCCCACCCTTCCTCTTTCTGGCGCATCTCAACCATGACTGTGGCCTCAGCCCTGGCGGCTGGTTGTGGTCAAGCCTGCTCTTCTGACTCTTCCCATTGGTGTGGCGATTGGCTGATTGTCACATCACCTGTGCTTTACATGGGAGATTCAGAAATGTGTGAGGGGATCCAAGAGGGTTAAGCTTTTGGCATGCATTGGCTCTAGGCCCCTGATTTGGATGTGGCCTAAACCTGTGATCCAACTGTGCTCGCGAAAATTCTACCTTGGCTTGGTTCCAAAGTGCTGGCTTATATGCTCTGCTCTGTTATCAGCACACATATTTCTTTTAGGGGCATAGAAGAAAGGGATGGCTGTTCAAAAGCAAAACAGTGTTAAAGATCCTGTTCACTGGCCATTTTTCTCTAGCAGCTGGCAATCTATCTCGACTTAATTCATGATCCTGAGAGGCTCCGAATGCCCCTCTGTGATGTTTTTACAGTTAAGGGGAGAAGAGGGTCAGTCCCCAGGTATCTCACCTCAAGGCTCTGGTTGTGGCCACAGGGAAAATTCAAGACAAATTTATAAATGAGACAGGTTTCCACAGTAATTTCTTGGAATAAAACAAGATCCTTTGCAGTTCATGGGAAATGCCTTATCCTTGCTCATGGGGTTTTGATTAGCAGATCAAGATAAAATGCAAAAGGAGCCAATGAAAGAGGAAGCCTGTAGACATTTATAGCTTCCGTTCATGGAAATCTCATTTTTTTTTATATATATTATCTCATTTAAACTTCATAAAATGTCACAATTTTACAGGTAAGCCAACAGGTGTAGAGATAGAAGGTAAAGTAACTTACCTAAGGTAAAACTAAGTGGCAAAACCAGAATCCAAATCTAGATCTTTCTTTTCAAAGCATATGTTCTTAGCCACTGAGAATACTGCCACATAAAGCTGTTCCCTATGGACTCATTATATGGCTTATGGACATTCTCTACATCAGTCAGCAAACTCAGCCAGTGCTAACACCCGGTTTTTGCCTGCTTTTTTATGACCTAAGAGTTAAGAGTGAATTTTCCATTTTTAAGCAGTTGAAAAAAAATCACAAGAGGAACAATACTATATGACATGTAAAAATTATATGAAATTCAAATTTCAGAGCCTATAAGTAAAGCTCTACAGGCATCTAACCAAGTTCATTCATTTAGGTATTGTCTATGGCTGCTTTCAGGCCACATGGGCACAGATGAATAGTATGGCCTGCAAAGCCTGAGATGAACTATTTGGCCCTTTACTGGAAAACGTCAACTCTTGCTCTACATCATGGATGCTAAAAGCCCGTTAGAAGTTGAAAGATTCAGGAGCCAGGGATAAGGAAGATGTGGACAGAGTTAAGGGGCTGGGATAATCTAAAATTTATCAAATATCCTTACTTTCCAGGCACTACACTCTACAAGCCATGAACACAGGTTTTCAGATGAAAGAAATTGAGGCTGAGGGGGCTTATGGAGGGCTCTCAAAGTCATACGAGTTTCTGCTGTTTCCCACATAGATGTATGCTGCTTTCCTGGACTCCAGGCCAATCTTCCTGACTCCCAACACCCAGGCACTTTCTTTTACAACAACAAAATATAATGCTCTGAATATTAGGACAACATGTTTATGGATATGGACGAAAACATGATAGAAGCATCTATAAACATATCTAATCACTCTGAGAATATCTATGATTAATCTTAAGGTTATGATTGTGTTCACTATCAATATTAAAATGTTTCGGGGGCGCCTGGGTGACGCAGTCGGTTAAGCGTCCGACTTCAGCCAGGTCACGATCTCGCGGTCTGTGAGTTCGAGCCCCGCGTCAGGCTCTGGGCTGATGGCTCGGAGCCTGGAGCCTGTTTCCGATTCTGTGTCTCCCTCTCTCTCTGCCCCTCCCCTGTTCATGCTCTGCCTCTCTCTGTCCCAAAAATAAATTTAAAAAAAGTTGAAAAAAAAATTAAAAAAAAATGTTTCGTAAGTTGTAATTCATTGACTTATTTACATTTCTAATAGCCTATATAAATAAGGATTGAGAAGCTGTTCACTCATTTTTAACTTCCTAAATTATGCCAATGCAACTCTTTCACAATTAATAGCATGTTTAGGTTGGGGTCCTAAAGAAATCTGTTATGTTATTTATACTTTTAAAAAACTTACTATCCCTTAGCCATACAATGTGTGTGCGTGTGTGCATGCACGCACGCGCTATTCTATGTGGGACCTCTTTTCATCCTATGTCTTAAATGATTGTGCTTATCTATACACACGCACATATGAATTCATTACATTGACATACGTTTGTACATTTACTTGACCAACTTACTGATTTTAAAAATAACTCTAAAAGTTAAAATAACTGTGTATATTGTTATAACGTGTACACAAACTTGTAGGCTGAAATTATGCTAAGTGAATAGTTGATTTAATAATATTAACTGTTCTAGGGGCACCTGGGTGGCTTAGTCGATTAAGCATCTGACTTCAGCTCAGGTCACGATCTCTTGGTTTGTGAGTTTGAGCCCTGCTTCAGGCTCTGTGCTGACAGCTCAGAGCCTGGAGCCTGCTTTGGATTTTGTGTCTCCCTCTCTCTGTCCCTCCCGTGCTCATGCTCTGTCTCTGTCTCTCAATAGTAAATAAATGTTTAAAAAAATAATAATATTAACTGTTCTAATCCATGAACCTGGGACATCTTTCCATTTATTTGTGTCATTTTCAAATTTCTTTCACCAGTGCCTTAAAGTTTTCAGTGTGTATATCTTTGACTTTCCTGACTAAATTTATTCCCAAGTAATTTATTGTTTCTGATGCTATTGTAAATGGGACTGTTTTCTGTATTTCTTTTGTAGATATTTCACTGTATATGAGGCCATCTGATTTGACCTATTGATCTGATTAAGGTTCATAATTCATAATATGAAATTACTCCTCAGCTGTACTAATTTTAAAATAGGGCAAACTGAGGTCATGGAAACTATTTATCAGGATCAATTTTAGGGGCACCTGTGCGACTCAGCTGGTTAAGCATCTGACTCTTGGTTTTGGCTCACGTCATGATCTCACAGTTTGTGAGATCAAGCCCTGCATCCAGCTCTATGTTTGACAAGAGTGTGGAGCCTACTTGGGATTCCCTATCTTTCTCTCTCTCTCTGTTCCTACCTTGCTCAGGCTTGCTCACTTTCTCAAAATAAATAAACATTTATAAAAAGAAATATTATGACAACATTTTAAAATGTGTACAAATAGGACCACTGGGCAAAAAATTAAAGTGGGCAGGTTGCTCACTTTGATCAAGTCACAAAATTAAAACTAAAGAAAACCAAAATTTGAATACCTAACATGCATATGAAAATTGATCCTGGCCTTTCTTCAAAGGGATGTTAATTTAAAAAAAAAAATAACAAAGACAAGAAAGGAAGAAGAAAAGGAGGAGAGAGAGAGGGAGAAAGGCAATTTCCGTTATTTTCGTATTTTGCCTTAAAAGCTTTTGTAAAAGAAGTTTTTCTTTGTGTAAATCTGCAAGACCTTGCAATAACAAGATCTGTGCTCAGCCTCTAATTATTCTACTACCATAAGCATATTTTTCTCAGGCCCTAAATTATCCTTGGGGAACATTTTATTTTTTCTGGAACTGCTGAAGTGCCCTTCCTAATTATTACGTGTAGTTTGCTGTGTGCTACGTATTTTCCTAAACTTCCTGAGCTACATGCACATCACTGGAACTGACTGTATCAAGTGTGATGGTATTAATGGAAAACGATACGAACACAAGAGGTGAATTTTACACATAAAGGACTACAGAAAAACTCAAGAACATGGAAACCGACGCCAAAGCATCAGACATGCTGAGAACCTGTTTAACCTCTTAGGTACTGGGACTCAGCTGTCATCTACTGTTCTTCAGAATCATCCATGAAAAGCAGCTTTTTCTTCTATAACAAGAAGGCCTTGCCATCTGTTCATGGTGATGATGTAAGAGCTAGGGTGATGAGAGCAGGTGACTACAGTTCCAACGGGCTCACCTCAGCCAAGCAGCAGAGTGCAAAGGCAGGGAATAAGGTCTTTGAAATCAGAGATACCTCAATTCAAGTCCTGCCTCCTTCAGGTATTAGCCTTGGGCCCCAGCTAACTCATTTGATCTTTTGGGGCCTCTTTTTCTCATTTGTAAAAAGAAAGTTATGGTAGTTCTTCCAGGGGGCTGCTGACAGGTTTGAGTAAGATATCCTTGGCACGTAACTGTTTACTCTATGTTCCTGTTGCTGTCTTGGGGGATGGAGTCATTTTTACCGACAAGGTGTCAGCCCCATTCAAAAGTTCATGGATAGTTACACACTCACACTAAATATAAAAAAATTCAGCTTCTAAATTGTTTTTCTGAAATTCACCTATGCATTCATCATTTGCAAAGGCTCTGGCATTTTCGGGTGTAAAACCGAGAGCTGTTCAGTTTAAGGAACTCCTCAGCGTGAAGCAGATCACTTTCTTTTCAGTGTAACATCCTTGTTTCTTCTCAGCCCAAATGAGGCAGCTTCCTCCAGTGGGGAGTTGAGTCAAGAAAAGCATCTCTATCCCCAAACATCCTAGAGGACAGTATAACTTTCTTCTTCTCCAGTTCTCTTGAGCTGTGGGGAGAGCAACCTCCTTAAATCACTCTGACTCTGGCCTTGGGACTTCTGTCCCTGAAAGCAGCTGCAGCTCAGTGGGTAATACTCCCCTCTGTGTAAAGCAACATGAGAAACCCCACCACAGGGTGGAGTTTTCTCCAGGGCCAAGGGCAAAAGGCAGGAAGCCAAGAATCACAGCAAAACAAGTGGAAATCAATGAAACCTATTAGTGAGATGACTAAAATAGAGTATGTGAGGTCAGGATGCACCAAGGGGGAAAGAAGCTAATGAGAGTACTTTCCAGTCCACCTAGGAACACACCCATCAAGGGCCTCAGTCTTGAATTTCAAAGACCCACCTTTTTCCTTCTAGTAGGAAGGCACACAATTCCCATGAAAAGAGATCTGACGGCCACAAAAAATCGCCCAGCTCAGGTCAATTATACAAAGTAAGTGCTGCGTTCACCACATCAATTCGGTATGCAGTGATCAACAGCCTGCACATAGTCCAGGGCGTTCTTGGTAATCTTAAAGTCAAACACTTCCAGAGGAGAGTGTTCACAAGCAGACATAAACGTGCCCCTTCGGTGACGTTGTACCATCAACAGTGTGTCAAGGCAAGACACAAGTGCCCGGAGGCCTGTGGGCAGCCAGGCTCCCTCACCAGCCTTAGAGCTCACACACTTCATGTCTGTCCCATGGCTAAACTGGTCACCACTGGCCAGCTGCTTCATCCGCAAATACTAGGGGTCTAAGGACAACAAACCCAGCCTGACAGCAGATACTTTAATAGCGGAGGTGGTAGAGGCAAACCCCCTCTGCACCCTGCCCACTTACCTTCACCAGGAAAAAGGACACACCGTACGTCCGGAGGGATCGGGCGAGTTTCACATACTTGACCTTGGCTTCTATTTCGCTCATCTCTCCACAGTTCTTATGCTCCTACAAGTGACAGCAGCAAGGATCAGTTATTGGAGTTCTGCCAGCAGGTGGACTTGGGAGAGGTGGTTAAGATATATGCCACGTACAGTTGCTGGGAATGATCAGTCATCGAGTTTTGTGTTGCAGACCTCTCCGTGACCCATGTACCGGCTGACCAAGGACCGGAGCACAGAGAAAGCTCGAATGCAGGGCTTGTTAACTAGAACTGGACCCCAAACTCCCTAGAGATGTTGTAACTATACACAGCAGTTCCCACAGTGCAGCATGGCAGACCAGGGTCCCAGAGTGTCATCAACTTCTTGGAGAACTCCATATCCCAATAGGTTCAGAAGCATTGCTTTCAATGAGAGCTACAACAATGTTCTCCAGGAGAGGTATAATTCTAACATGCATGCAAAATATGCAGTTTCCCAAAGACCCAGATATATAAATACCTGCATATTAGAGGGCTTGGAAACAAGACAGGGTAAAAAATATGTTTTATACACAGGAAATTTCTATTTCAACTTATATTTACATTTCAGTACCAAAAGCGACTGATATTCTGGATTCACTGGTGTGATTGTTGCATGGCAAAGCTGATAATAGGGCTTTTTTTTTTTTTTTTTTTTTTTTTACTCTTGGCCTAGAACATACAACTCTCTTTTAGGGGGAAAAAAACAGATTTTAAAAAGATACAAATTTTCAAATTCCAAGCTTCAAAGGACAAATATCAGGACAAAGAAGCTACTTGTAGCTTCTTCCTCAGTGCATTTTAATCGCAAATCACCTTGTTTCCATGCTACCAAGATAATGCCTTTAAAATTAAATGTATGCACATTTTTCTCAGAAGGACTAAGTAACCTTTAGCAAGAAGGTACGGATTAAGATAATAAATCTGCCCAGAGTAGAACTGTCAGCTTCTTTACTCTTGAGCCACTAATCATTTATGATATAAGTAGAGTACATGCACGGGGTACGAAACTATTAGGTGCAGAGGCCCCTCTCATACTAATAGATGAGATAGGGAGTGAGAGGAATAATAAAGTTCCGTATATTTCCAATACCTGAAATATTCTCTTTTCAGCTCCTCTCTGCTTGATGTATTCTTTGGGCAGGAATTCCTTTAGACTGAGAGAGAATACAAAAAAAAAAAAAAAAAAAAAAAGTAAGGCATTTGTTCTATGATGGGAAGCAAAGAAAACAAACTTTTTGTGCAACTCAGTTCACTAACTCTCCCAGTATTTGATGGTACAAATTAAGAATGGACTATCACATCCCACAATGCACTTCAATAGGACACAAATATAAAACCTGTCTGATATAAAGAACAAACTAACATTAAGAAGAAAGAAATTCCAGGGGCACCTGGGTGGCTCAGTCGGTTAAGCATCTGACTTCGGCTCAGGTCATGATCTCATGGTTCGTGGGTTCGAGCCCTGCGATGGGCTCTGTGCTGACAGCTCAGAGCCTGAAGCCTGCTTCAGATTCTGTGTCTCCCTCTCTCTCTGTTCCTCCCCCACTCACTTTCTGTCTCTCTCTCTCTCTCTCAAAAATAAATAAACATTAAAAAATTTTAAATAAAAAAAAAGAAGAAAGAAATTCCATGATACATCATGAAATGACAAAGCAAAGGGTACAAGAGTGTCTTTGTGGTAAAGGAAAGAAAGCATTTTTCATTTTATATCGTTAATGTGTATTTTTAAAACAATACAAGGATACACCTAGTACTAACTAAAATGATTCTCTATGGAAACAAGGGAAAAATGGCGCAAAGGGAACAAGGATGGAAAAAAAAACCTCTGGATATTCCTTGTTTTACAGTTATCACTTTAGAACCACCTAGAATCACAAAGCAGAGGGAAAAAATTCAACACCTAAAAATCCAAAGCAAACTGAAAAAAATCAACCTAGCAGTTTATCAAGTTGACAGTCTAACTACAGGGAGAAAAATGACTTTAAATAACATTGGAAAAGGTCTTTTAAGTATACATCCCTCGTGAGATAGGTCTTAAAGTTAAAATGAACTACAGAAGACATACTAAATATTGATAGCTTTATTTTAAAACTACTACCCTTTCTCTACTAAACACACAAATACACCACACACTACAAAATTAGGTTATACTGCATGATATATAATTAAGATAAAGTAAATGGCAATTACGTTAGTTGTAAGAAACCAAACTTGTTAGCAGATCAAAATAAAGCAAAAAAAAAAACCCAAAAAACAAAAAAGCTAACTGAAAATCTTGCAATCTTTCATTCAAATTGGACATACTGGTCTGAATGTCTGATTCATTCTTTTTTCTGAAAAACATTTTTTAGTATGTCCACAGAGGGAGCTAAAGGCAAGGTGGCAATGAGTACCCCCCAAGGCCTCAACCAGGTGGCCTCCAAATACCATTCCTTGCTAAAAGGAATCAAGAATCCCTGGAGAAGTGACTGATTCTAACTCTGGGGTAGGAAATGTATCAAATGTTCTTGGGGCTTCTTAGGCCTGAGATCAAAGAAGCTATCAAAAGGACACTGGACTGACATCAAGGGGTAACCATTGGCCAATAAGAGGATGATTTGTAAAACCTTCTACAAAACAAGAGAGATGATGAATCCACCATGGAGCTTCAACAATTTTAATTCACGGCCATTCCTGACTTCACCTATTCCCTCCCCAGGATTATTTTCAAGCAAATGCCACACATCATATAGCTAATTTCATGCTATGGGGCAATCAGAATGTCATAAAAATTGATGACCACAATGGGTAAAAACAAAGATCTATGAAATCCCATAAAGATCCTTTAAAATAATCAGTGGTCACCTTAATAGGTGGCTAGGGCATCAACTCTTACCGAAAACTGATTTAGGGCAAGAAACAAAGCTAACCAATAGAGAAGTAGAAAAGGAGTCCAAAATCATCATTTTATAGCTTCTAATGAAATAAGCAATAGATCAAAACAAGGCTGAGTGGCTGCTAAAATCAGTAAGGGACAAGTTAATGGAGAGCTTTATAGTAGATGGTTCAGTCTGATTCAAACCCACTTAATCGATTTTGTTATCAATCATAGTAGGATAACCAGACAGCACATGTCTCCTAACTGATGTAACAGGAAATATACAGCCCCACCCAGGAAGTATTCTTGGCAATAAAGAGCAAGTAAAAATATAATTTAACCTGAATTTAATTAAGACGTTAAATCTAAATATTGGTTTACAAAAAGAGAGAAGAACATGGTAAGTGATACCACGAGGGTACAATAAGCCCAAGTCTAAGTTAGGCAATTCTATAAAAAGAACCCAGGTTCCTCACAAATAAACAGCTTGGTGGTAGATATGAAAAAGAGGACAAAGTAACCGATTAAAAGAGTTTCAAAAAACATATTTACCACAAAGCTACAGTAATAAAAACAGTGGAGTACTGACCTAAGAATAGACAGGTCAATGGAATAGAATCAAGAGTCGAGAAATTAACCTTTACCTTTATAGCTGGTTAAGTTACCGCAAAGGAGTCGTTTTTCACTGGGAACAGAATCGTCTTTTTAACAAATGGTGTTGAGACAACTGGATATCCATAAGTAAAACTATGAAGTTGACCCTCTACTTCACACCAAGCACAAAAAGTAACCCCAAATGGATCAGAGACCCACATCTAAGCTAAAACTGTAAAACTCCTAGAATATAGGGATAAAACAGAATATAGGAATAAAACCTTATGACCCTGAGTTAGACCAGGACTTAAGATACAGTAACAAAAGCACATTCAGTAAAAGAAAAAGTATGACTACATCAAAATAAAAAATTCCTAAGTCCAAGTGATACCATCAAGAAAGTGAGGAAGTATCCCACAAAATGGGAGACAACATTGCAAATTAAGTACCTGATAAGGGACTTATATCCTGAATACGTAAGAAATCTTACAACCTAACAATGAAAAGACAACCCAATCAAAAAATGGGAAGGGGATCCGTAAAAGCATTTTTCTGACGATACACAATTGGCCAAAGGCACATGAAATATACCTAATATCAGTAGCCACCAGGGACATTAAAAGAAAATTACAGTATGATACCACATATCCACTAAGAGGGCTACAATAACAAAATGGACAATAAATGTTGGCAACGATATGGAGAAATTGGAATCATGCATTGCTGGTGGGAATGTAAAATGGTGCAGCTGCTGTGGAAAACAACTTGGTAGTCTCTCAAAATATTAGACAGCAATTCTAATCCTAGGCATGTATCCAGGAAAAATGCAAACATGTTGACACAAACATCTGTATATGAACGTTCCTAGTATTTGTTATAGCCAAAAGGTAGAAGCAACTCAAATGTCCATCACCTGATGAAGGGATAAACAAAATGTGGTTGATCCATATGATGGAACATGATTCAGCAATAAAAAGCAATTAAGTGTGATACAAGAGCCAACATGGGAACACTGTGCTAAGTGGAAGAAGTCCATTACAAGAGACCACATATGATGTGGTATCATGTATAGGAAATTTCTGGAATAGGCAAATCTATAGATAGGATCAGTGCTTGCAGAGGCTGGGGGTGGGGATGGGGATTTGAGGAGTGGCTGTGAATAGACAAATGGTTTATATCAGGAGGGACAAGTGTTCCAACATTAGATTGGGTGATGGTTGCACAATCTTGTGAATACACTAAAAACACCATACATTATAAATGGGCAAATTATATGGTATGTAAACTGCATCTCCATAAAGCTTTTTTTTTTAAAAAAAAAATAGAAAACAGAAAAACCCATATCAACCAAATAGAATTTGTAGGCTGTGTCTGAATCCTGATATGAAGTAAAATGTTATTTGTGAGACACTGGAGGGAAATTTAACAGTGTCAGGGTATTAGATGATATTATGGGATTATTTTTTTAAGTTTGTTTTTAGAGAGTAGAGAGCACATGTGTGCAAGCGGGGGAAGGGCAGAGAGAGAGAGGGAGACAGAGAATCCTAAGCAGGCTCTGTGTTGTCAGCACACAGCCCAACGAAGGGCTCCATCCCCTGAACCATTAGATCATGACCTGAGCTGAAATCAAGAGTGGAGGCTTAACTGAGCCACCCCAGACATCCCAGAATTATTTTTAATTGTGTTAGGTGTTAGGATAGATTTCTGGTTATATGTGTTTAAATTTTTTTTTTTTATTTGCCAGAAAAACATACTGAAGTACTTAGAGATGAAATAATACGCTGCCTGGAATTTGCTCTAAAATACTCCAGCAAGGGGGGGCACCTGGGTGGCTCAGTCAGCTAAGCCTCTGACGCTTGATTTCTGCCCAGGTCATGATCTCATGGTTCATGAGTTCAAGCCCTGCATTGGGCTCTCTGCTGTCAGCTCACAGTCCACTTTGGATCCTCTGTCCCTCTCTCTCTGCCCCTCCCCTGCTTGTGCACCTGCTCTCTCTCTGTCTCAGAAGTAAACAAACGTTTTAAAACAATACTCCAGCAAAAACATAGAGGGGAGGTACGGTGAGGCCAGATTCTGACTACACTAACACTTGAATAATGAAGCCTGGTCAATCTGCAAACCATTTCCATTGGCAAAAGTTTTAAGTACGTTTTCTGGAATTTCAGGGATCTAGTGGCAGAGCAATCTGGATTTCTTCAGAGCCCAAGTCAGTCAGCAGGGGCAGTGTCTAAGAACGATCTAAGCAGCAGCACCTTGGACGTTATGACTATCATTAAGCAACTTCATGGACAAAAATGTGATTGAGAACTGGAATGCACCAAGATCTCTCTCTCTCTCTCTCTCTCTCTCTCTCTCTCTCTCACACACACACACACACACACACACACACACACAAGACTGAGTTACAGAGAAGTCAAGTAACTTAGCTGAGGTCACAGGACTGGTTAGGACTGGGAGCTTCTGACTTCCCAGAGCAAGAGCGGATCTACCCAACAACACAGTTTTCCGCAGAAGCACGCTGCAAATAACAGTGAAAAACCATCACGAGTGCACCACTGGACAGCAGCTGTTGTGCTACCAACAAAGGGAGGCTTGGCTATGGTAACCCAAAGCATCCCAAAAGGGACCCGAGCCAACCCCTCACAACAATGGCTTTTACTAGAAGAATGCCAGATGGCAGTGTCCAGTGGCCAGGCAGGGGTAGAACACGTCGGGCATTAATGTCGGCAAAGTTCTGTGTGGCAACAAGATGCCTCTGTTCGAACTCTGCAAACTGACATTCCCATCCTTCAGTCGGTACAGAAAACAACTTCCAGAAGCTTGCACTAGGGGTTCAGCCTTGATGTCACAGGAGTTGACCTGGGAGCTTATTGTAAGGCATTTGCAAATATGAAGTGCGTGTGTGCCCATGTGTGGCATGTGTTTTTCTCCAGTAAATCAGCAAAGTTCACAGGGTCAGAGTGGAGCTAGGGGGAGCAGGCAGCCTGTCACCCCTGCCTGCCAGCCGTGCAGCAGTTCCAGCCCAGTTGCTGTTGTGATCACCAAACCCGAGCCTGGAAAGCTCCTAAGCATCTGGGACATGCCTGCAAGCGAAATCTGTCAGCCTTCTCTGAGAAAATGGGCCAGAGTGTCAAACCTGATTGGACGTTTCTCTCTTAATTAAGCAGGCTCTGGCCAAGCAAAGTCCCTCCTACTGCGTCCTTCAATATTCCCTTCTTAAAAGGGTAGCAGTCTCCTCCTCCAAACCTTACCCCGAGCCTTTTATTTATTTATCTTTTAATATATGAAATTTATTGTCAAATTGGTTTCCATACAACACCCAGTGCTCATCCCAAAGGGTGCCCTCCTCGATACCCATCACCCACCCTCCCCTCCCTCCCACCCCCCATCGACCCTCAGTTTGTTCTCAGTTTTTAACAGTCTCTTATGTTTTGGCTCTCTCCCACTCTAACCTCTTATTTTTTTTTTTTTTCCTTCCCTTCCCCCATGGGTTTGTTACACCGAGCCTTTTATTTTTTTTTTTTTTAATTTTTTTTTTTGAACGTTTATTTATTTTTGGGACAGAGAGAGACAGAGCATGAACGGGGGAGGGGCAGAGAGAGAGGGAGACACAGAATCGGAAACAGGCTCCAGGCTCTGAGCCATCAGCCCAGAGCCCGACGCGGGGCTCGAACTCACGGACCGCGAGATCGTGACCTGGCTGAAGTCGGACGCTTAACTGACTGCGCCACCCAGGCGCCCCATACACCGAGCCTTTTAAAGAACACCTTTTTCTGGGTGCACTTATAACATCCTTCATTTCCCTAGGATGGCGGGCTAATTTGAGCTCTTCTTCTTACATGCTCAAGATCAATGGGAAATTGAAAGTCTATAGCCAGTGGCCAACTCAGCTGTGTTTTTTGTCCACCCTTGCTGCTGACCATGCATCACATGATAATGTAATAAATAAGCCAGCACCACCCAGAAACTGCTAACCTGGTACAAAAAGAAAGCTACTGAATGCTTAAGAAAGGTAAACATTTTTAAAAAGTTACTAGATGTGCGACAACTGTAAAATACTGAAAAGAGGAAACCACAAAAATCTAAAAATAGCTCATCTTCGGATTGCTTCAGGATTGTCTTTCAATTCTCTCCTAGGTGATGGGGTTCATCCAAAGAAAACAACAAAAGAACCCTAACCAAGGGGATCCACAACAAGAAAAAAACTTTGGTCTTTCATCAAAAGACAAGCAAGTGAACGCAGAAGTGGCGAGTTTAATTGCAGGGTTTCAGAGATGTAGATATCCTATATTCTGTACTTTAAATGTCTTTTTGAATTATCAAAAGCCTAAAACTATGTTGATAGAGGATTTCTGTTAATAGCTGCTGTTTATTAAAGTCAAACACTGTTTCAGGTGCTTTACATATATAAGTAGATTAATTAAATTCTGACAAAAGCCCTTGGAAGAAAATATCCTATTTTGTACATGAAAAATAAGGTTCAGTGATGCTATATTGTCCTTAACCACAACCAATAACTTAAGCCTCTTCTGTGGTCTCCAGACACCACACTCCTAGCCACTCAACACTCTCTGATCCTTCCAAGTTATCCTTTAATCAACAAATCTACCATGTGATCAGTATTTCAGAACCTTGACACAAAGAATAAAACACGAGAAACACCAAATCATGTAATGATGAAAATTACCATAGCAGTAGCAATTTTTAGAAATGTCCAGAAGTCCCTGAACAAGGGGAATTTAATCAACACATTTGGGGGAGCAGGGTCTAGACTCAAATCTAGATATTCACTTTTTTTAATATAAAATTAAAGCTGCTTCTTCAAGAAATTCCAAAAGAGGGATCTTAAAGATATTCTATGGTCTGGCAAGACGTATACAAGTATATGAGTCAGCTTTGATTTTGAGAAATGTGGACCTGCTTCTCACTGGTCCCAGAGCTGTCCCAAGTGCATGAGCACAGCCAAGTCACCATTCTCTAAGCTGGTGCGATCATCTGCAAAGTAGATAGATTCCTTCCTAGGAGTGTTATTTCTCAGAAAGGAACACACAAAGCAGTCAGGTGTTTACCCAGCAAAGGGTGGAGACTTAGAGGGGTGGGAAAGCAGAAGGGTATAAGCAGGGGGCAGTGTCACCCACAGGACACTGTAACACCCAGGTTTACTAAGTGCAACCTTCATGGTAAATCACCAAACGGTCAGCAACAACATTTCAAATTTGATAGCGCCTAAAGTTCTCAAAGCCTGGTCCCAGGACCATCAGCATCAGCACTATCTGGAAATGGCTCAGAAGGGACAAATTTCAGGATTCATCCTGGACCTGCCGAAGGAGGGGCTCTGGAAGCAAAGCCCTGCACTGTGAGTTTTAACGAGCCCTCCACACAATTGTGATGTATGCTGAATTTGGAGAACCACTAACACTGTGGGCTGAAAGCTCAAGTGATGGAATCAGACACACTAGAATTTGAAGCCAGAGTCAAAGACGAATATATCTGTGCAATTGAGGGTACTGGTTAAATCCTGGCTAACTGTGGTGATGACAGGGGAGGAAGGAAACATCTTTTGAGCTGGGAAACACTTAAAGTGGTAAGAAGTGTAGAGTGGAGATGGCATGGAAGCAGCTCGGGAAAGGGTTTGAGGACCTAACCTCAGCCACACAGCAGTTCCAAGCTCCCGAACCAATCGCTGTGCCCTTTTGTCTAAGGACTGGAACCTGTCCGGGGGCTCAGAGGCAACTTGGGGCAGACAGCAACTGGTTTGAAAGTCCCGGAGTCTGAAAGTAGTTAGGGAGGTAGGCACCAGCTTTAGGAGGCTGCTGCTAAAGGGGAACATGAAGGCACCACTGGACAGTCATGGCCTTCTCAAAGCAATAGGAGAGTCCTAGGCTGTCAGGCACATAATGGCAGAGGCAAACACTAAAGAAACTACAGGCTGGTAATGGTAAGGAACAGGAGGTAAGACAGAACGGATGAAAAATACAAGCTGCGGGGCCCCTAGGTGGCTCAATGGGTTAAGCATTCGACTCTGGCTCAGGTCATGATCTCGCGGTTCATGAGTTCAAGCCCCACATCGGGCTCTGTGCTGATAGCTCAGAGCCTGGAGGCTGCTTCCGTTTCTGTGTCTCTCCCTTTCTCTGCCCCTCCCCCACTCGTGTTCTGTCTCTCTCTCAAAAATAAATGTTAAAAAAAATTTAAAAAAAAACCCACAAGCTGAAATGCCTCCTTCACGGTTAGTTTGAAAACACAATCCACAGCCAAATTATTCCAAAGACCAAGTCCAAAGAAGGAATAGGAGTTTGAACAAACGCCAAGAGAAAAATTGACTCGAGGCCTCCTACTGTGTCAAAAGCTTTGCTTGTTGACAAGAGAATTATGTTGAGTTTGTGGTGAAAAACTTCCAAGTCCACTCTGATTTCTTCAACGGAGATTCAGAGCCTGAGTTGCTTTGTTTTCTCAATAGAACACATCCAAGGCACATGCCCACAAGACAAAGGGCTATGGTCCTCAAGGCTGAGAGGGGTCCTCACTTGTTACCCACCTTCCCGTGCCCAACCACTGGCTATCTCCCCCTGCAGCACACAGCACCGTGGAACCTTGTGTGAACTCCAAGGCCTGTTAATTTTGCCTTCGCCAGATGTTATATGTTCAACCTCAGCGAATCCAAGCTTTTGTCACCTCACAGACTATTTGCATTTTTCTTTTTTAAAGAACTGTTAATTGCAGAAACATTGGGAATATACCAATCATGTGGTCATATTTCCTTTCTGATTGCTACCTGTTTTTAAAGAGAAACTATAGACTTACCTGAAGTCCCATACCATCCTTCTTTCTCTCCCTAACTATATTCACTTCCTTATAGTTCCCATGCATATTTGATTATGTTTCTTCACGTCCTTGTATCTATCAACAACAGTTTCTGTTTCTCTTTGTGTGCATTTTTAAATTCAACAGGTTCATTTTCTGAAACATCTTGTTTCCTCTGTAAAGCACTTTGATGTTTTCATACGTTTAAATTTGTGCCCCATCTAATGGACACGAAATGCTATACCCTTATTGATTTTGCCTTTGGTTTACTTACGAGGCTGAATATTTTTCCCTATCTTTATAAGTCAGTCGAGTTTCCTCTTTTCTCAAGTACCTATTGCTATCCAGGGTGGTCATTTCCTTAGTTTTTTCTTTTCTTAATGATTTCTGGATATTCATGTGCTGTTTGTAGTGTGCTTTGCAAATATGCAAATTTCCTCTTCCACACTGTGGAGCTTCACTCTTATTTTGGTAATAGGTTTCGCCCAATATTTTAATTTCAATAAATATAGGTTTATCAACCTGTAGAACTCTTATCACCCAGCATCAGTAATAGAGTATTTTGATCACTATAGCTTTGTAAGAAATTGGGTATTTATGTGAGTCCTTCAATTAGCCTTCGTCATTCTTCAGGCTTGACTGGTACATGTTACTTTTTGATGGTTATATTGACAAATACATATAATCTTATAAGTTTTTTTTTTTTACTCACATATGATTAACATACAATATCCTGTTAGTTTCAGATGTACATCATAGTGATTCAGTATTTTTACAAATTACAAAATGAACCCCACTGTAAGACCATCTATCACCATATAAAATTATTACAATATTATTGACCATATTCCCTATACTATGTTTTACATCCCATGACCTATTTACTTGATAACTGAAAGCCTGTATCTCAACCTCCTTCACCAATCCAATTCAACAATTCCACTCCTGGGTATTTAATGGAAGAAAACAAAAATACCAATTCAATGAGATGTAGGCATCCCTATGTTCACTGCAGCATTATTTATAATAGCCAAGATATGGAAGTGATCCAAGTGTCCATCGATGGATGAATGGATCAAGAAGATGTGGTGTATATGTACACAATGGAATATTATTCAACCAAACACAAAAAAGAATGAAATCTTACTATTTGCAACAACATGGATAGATCTAGAAGATATTATCACTAAGTCAGAGAAAGACAAATATGATTTCACTTACAAATGGAATCTAAACAACGAATGCACACCCAAGACAAACTCACAAATACAGGAAACAGACTGTGGATTACCAGAGATGGGTGGGGTTGGAGGGTAGGCAAAACAGGTAGGAAGAGGTTAAGAGGTTCATATACATTTTAAAATTAGGTTTTCTCATTACTTGGTATGTGGGATTTGGATTAAAATTGAACTGCATTTTATAGATGAAAATGAATTGCTATTATGACATTTAGTTTTCCTGTACATTAATCTAACAAACCACTCCATTTATTCAGATCTTGACTTAGCTCTTCAATGAACTTTTATCATTTTATTGGTTAGATCTTGGAGCTTTTTAGATACCTCTATTCATAGGTAAATCATACTTTTTATTCTAAAAGTTGTTTTTGTTTTTTGGGTTTTTTTTTTTGTTTTTGAGAGAGAGAGAGGTCAAGTGGGAAAGGGGAAGAGGGAGAGGCAGGGAGAGAACCTCAAGATGTCTCCACACTCACTGTGGAGTCAGAGGCAGGGCTCAATTCCATGACTGTGAGACCATGTCCCAAACCAAAACCAAGAGTCACACGCTCAAATGACCAAGCTACTCAAGCATCCCAAAGGTCTCTCCTTTTAAAAATTACATTTTCTTTTTGTATGTATGGGAATACTATTTGCCATATATAAATAAATAGTATTTTGTTTTCCAGCCCTGCAGGTGAGTACGAATACTATTGTTTTGGACCTAGGTGGTGATGAGCCATTATATGTTTATCTTTTTTCTAGGAGCCCTGATAATATTAACTTTAAGAAGTTTCTCTGCCGACCAAGTGGATTATATATGCAGATAATTGCACCACCTGCCCAGAGTGATAGTTCCGTTTTTTTAGTCTTGCGTTTTCATCTTTTTCTCTTATTTTGTATTTTACTTATTATCTGCCCCTCTGCACTAGAATGTAAGTTCCATGAGGGCAGAAATGTTTGTGTTTTTTACATGGCTCTATCCCCAGTGCCTAGAAGGCATGCCATAAATTGCTGAATAAATGTTCCTTTCCTACAAGAAACTAGTCATAACTGGCAGTTACATCAAAATACATGTCACGTTGCACTCTGTTTGATTCTGCTAGTTCCAAATTAAGGTGAGAAGGTTTTTAAAATTTTCTTTCTTTCTATTCCCTAAAATAGCCTGATCCTAGATTAGAGCAGAAATTAATGCTATCGAAACCAAAAAAACATTACAACAGATCAATGAAACCAGAAGCTTGTTCTTGGAAAGAATTAACAAAATTGATAAACCACTAGCCACTTTGATCAAAAAGAAAAAAGAAAGGACCCAAATAAATAAAATCAAAAACAAAAGAGGGGAGATCACAACCAACCCAGCAGTAATAATAATAATAAGAGAATATTATGAGCAATTATATGCCAATAAAATGGGCAATCTGGAAGAAATGGACCAATTCCTAGAAACATATACACTACCAAAACTGAAACAGAAAGAAAAAGAAAATTTGAACAGACCCATAGCCAATAAAGAAATCAAATTAGTAATCAAAACTCTTCCAAAAAACAAGAGTAGAGGGCCGATGGCTTCCCAGGCGATTTCTACTAAACATGTAAGGAACAGTTAACACTTATTCTCTTGAAGCTGTTCCAAAAAATAGAAATGGAAGGAAAACTTCCAAACTCTTCCTATGAAGCCAGCATTACCTTGATTCTAAAACCAGAGACCCCACTAAAAAGGAGAACTATAGACCAATTTCCCTGATGAACATGGATGCAAAAATCCTCAACAAGATATTAGCCAACCGGATCCAACAATACATTAAAAAAATTATTCACCACAACCAAGTGGGATTTATACCTGGGATGCAGGGCTGGTTCAATATCCGCAAAACAATCAATGTGATTCATCACATTAATAAAAGAAAGGACAAGAACCATATGATCCTCTCAATAGATGCAGAGAAAGCATTTGACAAAAGACCGTGTCCTTGCTTGATAAAAACCCTCAAGAAAGGAGGGATAGAAGGAGCATACTTCAAGATCATAAAAACCATATATGAAACACCCAATGTTAATATCATCCTCAATGGGGAAAAACTGAGAGCTTTCCCCCTACCGTCAGGAACAAGACAGGGATGTCCACTCTCGCCACTGTTATTCAACATAATATTGGAAGTCTTAGCCTCAGTAATCAGACAACACAAAGGAATAAAAGGCATCCAAATCGGCCAGGAGGAGGTCAAACTTTCACTCTTCGCAGATGACATGATACTCTCTATGGAAAACCCAAAAGATTCCACCAACAAACTGCTAGAACTGATCCATGAATTCAGCAAAGTTGCAGGATATAAAATCAATGCACAGAAATTGGTTCCATTCCTATACACCAACAATTAAGCAACAGAAAGATAAATAAAGGAATCTATCCCATTTACAAATGCACCCAAAACCATAAAGTACCTATGAACAAATCTAACCAAAAACATGAAAAATCTATACACTGAAAACTATAGAAACCTTATGAAAGAAATTGACACAAAAAAATGGAAAAAGATTCCATGCTCCTGGATAGGAAGAATATTGTTAAAATGGCTATACTAACCAAAGCAATCTACATATTCAGTACAATCCCTAACAAAATAACACCAGCATTCTTCACAGAGCTAGAACAAACAATCCTAAAATTTGTATGGAACCAGAAAAGACCCTGAATAGCCAAAGTAATCCTGAAAAAGAAAACCAAAGAGGAGGCATCACAATCCCGGACCTCAAGCTGTACTACAAAGCTGTACTCATCCAGACAGTATGGCACTGGAGTAAAAACAGACATTTAGATCAGTGGAACAGAATAGACAACCCAGAAATGGACCCACAAACATATGGCCAACTAATCTTTGACAAAGCAGGAAAGAATATCCAACAGAATGAAGACAGTCTCTTCAGCAAGTGGTGCTGGGAAAACTGGGCTGCGACATGCAGAAGAATGAACCTGGACCACTTTCTTACACCATACACAAAAATAAACTCAAAATGGATGAAAGACCTCAATGTAAGGCAGGATGCCATCAAAATCCTTGAGGAGAAAGCAGGCAAAAACCTCTTTGATCTTGGCCACAGCAACTTCTTACTCAACACGTCTACGGAGGCAAGGGAAACAAAGGCAAACATGAACTACTGGGACCTCGACAAAATAAAAAGCTTCTGCACAGCAAAGGAAACAATCAGCAAAACTAAAAGGCAACTGACAGAATGGGAGAAGATATTTGCAAACATCATATCAGATAAAGGGTTAGTATCCAAAATCTATAAAGAACTTATCAAACTCAACACCCAAAAAACAATTCAGTGAAGGAATGGGCAAAAGACATGAGTAGACACTTCTCCAAAGAAGACCTCCAGATGGCCAACTGACATACGAAAAAATGTTCCACATCACTCACCATCAGGGAAATACAAATCAAAACGACAATGAGATACCACCTAACACCTGTCAGAATGGCTAACATTAACCACTCAGGCAACAATAGATGTTGGCGAGGATGTGGAGAAAGAGGATCTCTTTTGCATTGTTGGTGGGAATGCAAGCTGGTGCAGCCACTCTGGAAAAAAGTATGGAGGTTCCTCAAAAAAAAATAGAACTACCCTACAACCTGGCAACTGCACTACTGGGTATTCATCCAAGGGATACAGATATGCTGTTTTGAAGGGGCACATGCATCCCAATGTTTATAGCAGCACTATTAACAATAGCCAAAGTATGGAAAGATCCCAAACATCCATCGATGGATGAATGGATAAAGAAGATGTGATATGTATGTATGTATGTATGTACACACACACACACACACACACACACACACACTGGAGTATTACTCAGCTATCAAAAAGACTGAAATCTTACCATTTGCAACTACGTGGATGGAACTAGAGGGTATTAGGCTAAGTGAAATTAGAGAAAGACAAATATCATATGACTTCACTCATATGAGGACTTTAAGACACACAACAGATGAACATAAGAGAAGGGAAACAAAATTAATATAAAATAGCCTCGATCCTAGTTTTCATTTTGTTGTTTTGTGTGGTTTATTTTCAACTGATAAGGCAATTTCTTTCAAGTTTAGTGATCTACTCAGATTTTCTCAGCATCCTTTTTGTGTCTATTTTCAATTTATTTTTTAGTTTTTTGGCTTCAAGCTTTCATTTCATTCTCTTAGGATTTTTAAAACGAGTTTATCTGAAGTTCTGCCTCACTTTCATTACCAATAGTTTTTTTTTTTGCCTTTTTCTACTTTTCTTTTTTCTTGATCGAACTTACCAGAGATTAACATATTAATTTTTCCAAAGCAGCAGCTTTGGGTTGTGTTGATTCTATTGATTTCTAGTTCATTACTTTCTCTTGACTAAAATCTTTTATTCTCATCTTGTTTTACTTTTCACTCTCTGAGTAAAGCACACTAAATTGTTCCACTAAAAATGTATATCTGAAATTCTCCTTGTAATACTGTCTTTTTCCTTTAATTATTTTAAACTAATGTCAGGTGCACACGGGTTTCACAACTGATCATCCTGGTGAATTGGTCCTTCTATCTTTATAATGGCCTTCTCTGTCTCTGCTTCAGTTTTTTTGGTCTTAAGTCCTATTTTGTGTGACATTAAATACAGCTTCTCTAGCTTTAACTAGTTTCCTAGGGCATTATTTTCTATATGCCTTTAAGCTTTCCTCCGTCCTTAAAATGTGTGTCTTTTAGAAATAGTACAGAGCTATATAATATGAGAGCCTCTATTAATAGTTTGATTTACTTTTTCTTGCTAGGATGTCCAATATTTAGAAGTATTTCCCTTAATTTGTACATCTTATATACCATAGGGTATGTTTCCATAATCCATCTGGCTCAACTACTCTTGCATTGGTCAAGTTGTTTGTATCTCCTCTCTGCTCTTCCTCCTTGGCACTGGTTTGGAAGTTATGCCATCTACTCCTATTCTTTGAAGCTGCGAATCTTTCCCCAACATTTTATTATGAAAAATCTCCAACACAGAAAATGTTGAAAGAATTATACAGTGAACACTCTATACCCATCACCTGGAACTGCCCTCAGTTTTATCACACGTACTTGATTCAAGGTCTAAAGTTTATCAGTGCATCTTACCTTCTTTGATAACAGTAAGATCCATAGAAGGCTTTGACTCTGATCACTTTTTCGAGTTTTCCACCATGTTTTTAAGGGGCCTGCAGTTCGTCATTATTACACTGGTTTTGGTGTTACTGCTGTTTTGAGCTAATTGTTCTTTACATTTGCCTTCTATTCTGCTAAATTCTTTCATCAACATTGCTTCTGGCACCATACCTTTGCCACCTTTCTTGAAATAATTCACAGCAGTCTCTATAGCCTGCACTGCAACTTTTGAAATCCTAAATAGACCACACTGCATTCAAAACGTAGTTAAAATCAGAGCCAAGTTTCACCTCTCCATAGTAACAATTTCATGTTGATTTGCCAAGGAGACTATAGCCTCAAAAACAGCAAGGAATTAGCATATATTTTCCTATCTGCCCTATACCCAGCACAATAGAACACACATCCTAAGTCCTCCTATACCTGGCACAATAGAACACACATATGAAGTCCTCATGGAGTGAAAGAATACCAGATGGCATGCTCTCTGCAAGCATTTTCTTACCACAGAAGAGCATCAAGTATGCATATGATTATTGGATTGTGCTGGGTCTATTTCACGCTCTGATAAAATATCCCTTTCTGGGGCTCTTTGCAGAGGACCTGAAGCAAAGGGTCATGGAGATAAAGCACATCAGACTCGATCTGGGACAACTGGCTGTTTTCTGGATTCTAGCTCTCCATGGCTCTGTGTCTTATTTCTGTCTCTGTCTCTCTTGCATCTATTTCCCCCATACGCAGAGCAGACAGGAGCCATTTAATAATCCTTAAATCTCTGAAAACTGAAAATCTTCCAGTCTCCGATTTCCGTTGTTCTAAATAAATACCTTCACCAAGCTGGTACTGAGTCCAGAAGCCATTAAAGGATCTGAAGAAAGGTGTGGCAGACCTCACAGAAAGGTCCAGAGCAGGCAGACTTTGAGCAAAAGTGCTGTACAAATTTTTTAAACAGTGAAAGAAATATACTCACTAATGTACCTTATTGAGAAGCTATGTGGCTGATATTTTGGCCTGGCTGGATCTTTAACCTGGCTCTGTGACCTGTCTAACCTCTTCACCTTTTTTTTTTTTTAAACTCTGAATTCGTTCAAGCGCATAGTACATAGGAGAGCCAGGTAGGAAAAAACAAAGGCTGGCAAAAATGGCCCAGCCAGTCACCAGGGACAGCTCAGACTTACTATCCCTGAAAACATTCTGAATTTCCAACACACAGTCAGGGAAATGTGACCCCATTGTTTTGTTTTAATTAAAAGGAGACGAATATCCTCAGGAAGCTTTACCTGAACAGTATATGCAATAATGTATACAATTAAACATCTACATAAAATGAAAATGCCTCACTACCTAGACTAGATTTGGTCTAATTAAAAAGTAAATCAAATTCATAAGGAAAAATAATTGCCACTAGGCATAATAAGCTTGTTTTAATTTGGAATCTGAGTAAGGATACACATACCACTACAGGCATGAGCTTCTTACTATAATCTCAGAAAAACGAAACAGACGAATACGATTGCTTAACCTTCGTTACCACAGAGTAAGACAAGGGGCATCTTTTACTGGAGTGTAAGTATGAGGTTTTCCAGAGGCCTCCAAACTGCAGGAGACACTGTAAGAGCAATACCAATGCTCTGATACCATTTGGAATCCCAACACAAGTAAGGCATCTGGGGTGTCACAGAACAGAGAAAGGCAAAACTTCCCATGGTTCCTGCAGGAAGGAAGCCAGACCGACTGGGTAGTAACGGGCCCTTGGGAACACTCGACTATAGGACTTGTTTGGAAAATACAGAACAGTCAGTGACACGACATGTGTAGGGCCATTCTCAGACTCAAGGTCACTCAAGGCCTATATTGTAGGCCAAAGAAGCACATTGGATAGGTTCCTTGGGATTCATTAACATAAGGGGAGAGGGTGTTTTCTTTTGTTTTGTTTTGGATAACAACTCAGTTTAGCACAAACACTATGTTGTCCAAGCACCTCTGTCACCTCTGTCAGAGAAGTCAGGTTTTCTTCTTACTCTAGGACATATGCTGGTCCCAGCTACTTCCCACCAAAGTTAAAGTGGGATCAAGGGCCAAGTTGGCATTTATGTTATCCTTTCTCCTCAATGTACTTGAACACAATGCAGTTGATGCCCTACTCCACACATCTCATTTTGGCATATCCTACAGACAAGTGACGTCTGCCCCCAGCTGGCATTCAGCTCAGGTCCCACTACCAAAGCCTCTACAAGCTGCATTCTAGATGACAGCAGGATATTGATGTCAAGACACTCTGGATATTGGGGAAGGGGTTGCTCAGCCAAATGTTTCAACTGTGCTAAGAGGAAGCAGAAGAGGTGGCGGGGGGGGGGGGGGGGCGGGGGGATAGGTAAAGAAATATTACCAGAGGAAGAAATACACAAAACCCTTGGAGAAGCTGATCAAAACACAAGGCAAGATCACTTCCAACTAAAGCAGCCTAAGTATGGCTGGGTCTGTCCTGTTGGGCATTTCTAGGAAATTCAACCCTAAGGCCCATGTTCTGTGGGGCCATAATGTATCTGTAAAGGTGCTTTCTCTTAAATCTCCAAGTACTGAGCCCTCCCCCCAAACACCCCATCATTTATACAAGACAAAGACCAGATGTGTGGAAAAGTGAAGTATTTAATTTTTTTTTAAATGCTTGTTGTATTTTTTTGAGAGAGAGAGAAAGAGAGGGAAGGAAGGAAGGAAGGAAGGAAGGAAGGAAGGAAGGAAGGAGGGAGGGAGGGAGTAAGCAGGGGAGGGTCAGACAGAGAGGGAGGTACAGAATCTGAAGCAGGCTCCAGGCTCTGAGCTGTCAGTACAGGGCCAGACATGGGGTTCGAACCCAGGAACCATGAGATCACGACCTGAGCCAAAGTCGGACGCTCAACCTACTGAGCCACCCAGGCGCCTTGAAGAGTGAAGTATTTAATGTGTATCCCACACTTTCAGAGCAACGGAGATTTCCTCATACTGTAATAAAGAATGTGAAGCTCTTTTATGCTCTGTTGTTCTAATATAGGAGAGTCTTGCAAAGAAATTCAAGAGGACAAAATCTGGCCCAGTGTGAAAAAGGGATGTTCTGATGGGAGAGGTTTCAGAAGATGGAGGGCCTGAGCTCGCTGGGAAACTCCCGAGATATCCTAGGACAGACTAGACAATATCTAAGCAGAGCACTACAGATTCTATGGTCTCCATAGAAGCTCCACGCTCCAACTTGGAGCAGTAGCCTCCATAGTCATCCCAGCACTGAATTTCCAGGCCTCCTGCTTTTCCCAAAGACCACAGATTTGATCCTATACACAACTGAGGAAAAGCTAACAACCTCACAATTGACTGAAACTAGGGTATGTATTTTATGTATATGGCTCAAAAACACTGAAAAGAAGAGCAGAGAACAAGAAAAACAAAAGAAAAAAACAAAAGGTTATTTACTCTAAGAATCCAGGCTTGTGTTTATGTTCCACATGAGGTCCAAACTGTATCTGGGCTTGAAATCCTCCAAACTCACAAGCTTTCTCGAAGGAGACAGGGTGGGAGCCATTCAGGATATCATCCCGAGCCTGAAACACAAGAGGAAGCGAAAAGCATCAGGAGCTTGGGGGAACAAGGCAAACTCTCCAGGGACACAATTCTTCATCTGAGCACACCCTCCCTGTGGAGCAAGGGGAAAGTGCCAGCCAAATGGGACGCATCAGGACTGTGCAGGTGACTAGCACAACAGGATTAAAACAAAAGGAAAACAAGTCCTTACCCCAAACTGCCTATAGATAGAATGCATCAGCAGTACGTGGTATACTAAAACTAAAGCTTCAGAAGTGAGTATGAAAAATAAAGAGGCAAGAGAAAAATTAACTAGAGGCAAAATCAACCCAATTCCCATCCCCAGAAAAAGGCCAATGTAATACACGTTGTTGGCAGGGGGAGAGAGAACTCCAATGACAGTAACTCAATACTACAGACATTTAAGGGAAATAAGCAAATTGCACAGTCCCAGAATCAGGAACTTACTATGTCTGAAGTCTTTCTCCCAGTTCCTGACCCATTGCTGCTATTTATTCTTCTGTCTTTTCTTTCTCTAGTTAGGTGATCCCCAGACCACTCTCCAACAGGTGCTCTAAGCTATGGCTCTGAGCCTTTAACCAACAAGCATTTTCTTACTGCCTTGCCATCTTTCTTTCTAGCCTCCCAGCCCTCCTCCCTCCATGCCATTCCTGCACCCACCAACTCAAGGGTCAGCAAACTTTTCCCATCAAAAGGCCAGACAGTAAACATATTAGACCTTGCAGGTCATGTGGTCTCTGTAACAACTATTGAATTCTGCCACTGAAACATGAGAATAGCTGCAGAAAATATGTAAAAGTGACGAGATACTAAAGGGGTTCACCAGTGTGTAACACAAACAAATGAGCTGTATTCCAATAAAACTTTATTTACAAACATGGCCAATGCTATGGCGGCATTTTGCTGATCCCTGCATTATTTCTAAGGGCAGATAAGTAGATAAATGGAAGGAGAGGAAAGGGAAGGAGGGAAGGAAAGAATCTAAGAAGAAAGAGGGAGGTTTTCCTTGAGCCAAAGAAAGACTGGAGACCATCTGGTGTGAAGCCAACGTCTTCCATGTTAGCAAAGTGCGAGCTCTGAAAAGTTCAATGACTTGTCTGAGTTTCGACAATAGGTTAACGGTAAAGACATAAAAGGTTATGAAGAGAGTATCTTTCAATAATGAGAAATATGGATTTTTTTTGGCCAACATTCACATGTATTTCAAGACACCAGCAAAGAAAGCTCTAGTTCAACAGTGAGCAAGTTAAGTGTCTCAAAGTCAGGAAAAGAGACAGAGAGATAGTACCAGCCACCGGGTCCCAATCTGAGATGCCAAAGAAAGGCACCACAACCAAACATGTAAGGAATCCCTCAACAGTGCCCAATGGAAACCACGTGCCACAAACACCATGGAGGCCACAGCTGAGTGTCTCTTCACCACAAGCCAGTAGCTTCTTGAAGTCTCCCCACCTTCAGTGAGTATTAAATGCTGTACCTGAACATAAAGCAAGTTCAGCTGCACAGGGTCTCTCGAGTCCACATTCTGATCGGAGTAGAAGAACTTCCTTCTAAGCAGCAACGTTTCATGTTCATCTACCCCTTGTTCTCTGAACGTTCGGCTGTGATCCAGCCAATTTACTGCAACACAACAAGACAGATCTAAGAATTGGGTTTATTCTTCCTCTTAGTTTGAAGGGATTTATCAAAAGAGAAGCGGATTTCTGAACACCGATATTCAGTTATAAGTACTTCTATTAGAACTGTGCTTTTTAACTTTGCAAAATAATTTCACATACGCCATCATGTACCATGTGACGCACCAAACACCAAAGGAGAGCCAATTCCCAGCCATTCCTCAAGTTCGTTAAAGCCCCACAGTCATAAGAAAATCAATGCTTTATGCCAAGACAGCCAACTTAGCATCTTCCTTTAAGTCAATACTGGATACTTCAGTCTCATTATGTGAAATAATTTATAAACTGAGTATCAGGAGTTACCTCCACCCTTAGGCAGAAAAGAGGAGGAAAATAAAAGTCATGGGGAGGGAAGGGGGAGGGAAGGGCAGGACACTGAGGGATCAGGGATGGTGGAACCCTGCCTGTGGCCCAGTTTGAATCTCATCCCAGAAAATGCTCACCTGTTATCTGGGTGCACAGGAATGGATCACCCCTCTATATTTTCTACAGCTCTCACTCCCAAAAGCCTCCCTGGGCTTAGCACACAACTTGTGAATAAGAAAGCATTACAAGCCTCACTGGGTTACAACCAACTTCAGCACAGGGAATGTGCGGGAGTGATCTCATCTCCTGCAGAACCTGAGAGAGTATCATGCACATTATAAAAATCCTCAGGATTTGTCTACCATCATCTCACTTGGAAAGAAATATGCAACTGGAAATCAAATGACGTGAAAAAAAAAAAAGAATGGAGAAAGGGTCAGAGGAAATGAAAGCCCCACTGAAGATCAATAAACGTAATGACAACGATGTCATCTTCCCAATGCAGCAGCAAGGACAATGAAAGAAGGAGCCTGGAAAGGTCTACATGAACTGTGCATGATCCTCGGTGGGGTGGGGAATGTCCTGCAACCAGGTGCACGTAGCATAGGCTTTGGGGACACATGGGGTGTACATATTGGCTTTTCCAAATATTAACTGTGTGTCCACAGAGGACAACTTTCCTATAATTACCATTTTGTAACCTCTAAGAAATAATGGATGTCAGCAATGGTCACCGATGGCTATTAACATCACAAAAAAGGACAAAAACCAGATACAACCCTCTGCTGGACGTACACTACACCACAGAAGGAGTCTTTACTTTAAATGTATACACACATACACACATACACACACATGCACGCACACACACACACACACACGAATCTGATCAAGTCTCCAGATCCCAGGGGTTACAAGAGACAGAAGTACATGTTAGCTGATACCACAACCAATAAAATCCAGATTGTAGAAAACTCTATACAAATAACTGTTTTTTTTCTTTCCAGAAACTGCAAGGAAAAAAAAAAAGAAAGAGAGAGAGAGAGAGAGAGGTGGAGGCAAAGTTGGAGACTAAAAGAGGTGTCACATCATCCAACCTTGTTTGGACCCAAGTTCAAACAAATAGTAAGCTTTTTTAGAAAACAGTGTGAACATAATTTGTTTATGAGATTACTTTTTTAGATGTGAAATGGCACCAGAGTCATTTTTTCCCCCTTTTTAAGGTCTTTTAGTGCCACAGACCAAGATATTTATAGAGGGAATGAATCAACAGAAAACTCCTGCCGTGGGTCCCACAGGTGAAGGGAGGTAGGTGAGGCCCCTCGCGCGCCCGGCCCACATTTCCTTCTCAGACACTCACGGTCATCATCCGTGTGGAGTTTTGCCTTCAGCTTCTCCATCTTCCTCTCGTCTCGCAACAGTGTCCTGTCTTTTTTTAGCGTACCCGTCCCTTCCTCTTTCTTTTCCTCAATTGTTTCTTGGATTAAAGAATATTCTTCATAGTTCGTTATTCCTAAAAATAGAAATGAGGTTACAATTACCAGGGATTATGAACCTGTCACTCCTTCCAGCCGGGCACCCTGTGGTACTCAGAGCCACCCCCTGCAGCAAAGGATCAGGGAGCCACCCATGGAGCACACATCGAGAAACTGGCCGAAAGGGTGGCTTTTCAGCTAATGAAGCCATGTTTAAAAAGGTCACATTCGATACTCCTAGTTTTCGACAAACAAGTATGGAGTAGAGATCATGCAGAACAAGGCAAGGCAATGTCAACCAAGCAGTGGCTGAAAGAGCACGTCTTCCTTTGCATGGAGAGAAGACTAAGACAGGCCAGTCTACTTTCTCCAAACATCTGAAGGGCTTCATGCAAAAAGCAGACACACTTGTTCTCTGAGGGCATTAAGAGAAGCTACAAGAAGAAAAGTTGTGTAGCAATCAATTGTATGGGCTGTCCCTATCAGTCTTCAAGGAAATACTGGATGTCAGTAATGCTTATACAGAAGCTCAGCCATGGGCAGGAAACTAAATTATAGGATTTAAAACATACTATCTTCAGTTAAAAGGTTCCTTTTGAATAGTTACAGAGAGGGAAGGAGGCAAACCTTGAGAGACTCTTAAATACAGAGAACAAACTGAGGGTTGATGGGAGGGGGTGGGGGAGGGGAAAATGGGTGACGGGCACCGAGGGGGCACTTGTTGGGATGAGCACTGGGTGTTGTATGTAAGCGATGAATCACAGGAATCTACTCCCAAAACCCAAGAGCACACGGTGTGCACTATATGTTAGCCAACTTGACAGTAAATTTTATCTTAAAAAAAGAAAGATACTGAGAGATAATAAAGGGATATATTTCTGCTCAAAAAAAAAAAAGTTCCTTTTGTTTTTGAAAGGGAAATAAAATCTCTCAGTTTTGACTCAGTGAGACGTTCATGTGTTTACAATAACAGTTAGTGGCTTTACATATTTAGAGAACAGTGTCTCAGGAATGGGAGGAAATCAGTGGGTAAGACACCAAATGGGGATGAAAAAGGAACAGGCATGTAATTAATGGCCAAACAAAAACTGGAACCCAGGCATGCCAATACTCACCGATCCTGCTGCAAATGGTAACCAGGAGCTCCCCAACAGTCTTAGAGTCATCCACCATCACCGTTTTCACGGATCCATCCAGCATCCGGATTTTCTGAGGTCTCTGTTTCTTTTTATATTCCAAAATATCCTAGGGCAGAACCACACCAGCTTTTCAGACTACATGGGAAATTAGGTCATCAACTTGGACCCTCTTCTGTAAAAAAATTTAATTTTTCCTAGCACTCTGATTTCCTCCTGCTAAGTTTTCATGAGATTTTTGCCACTAATACAGAAACTCCCATGCTAACAATTAACTGCTTCCATAAAGGTTTCTTAAAAATCTGATAGTGAAACTGTGCCCGGAGAAGTACTTTTTCTAGCTTACGGTTCTTGAAAACTAAGCTCTGTTAATTTAATAAAGTAGCTGATGTCTCCCTGAAAGACTGTGGATGATCTGCTTTGAAGAGAATTAGCAGAGGCAAATTCCTACTTGTCATTGAAAAAGACAGTGGTGTGCTTCTCCAATTATCTTACAGTTACAGGCAGTTTCTAATACATATGTCATGAAGGAATAAATAATGGCCCCAGGTTTCTTTACAGCGGTGGCATCAGACCCCAGAGAAGTGATTTGCACCATAATGCCAAGATCAAACAGGGGTAGTGGGCCTGGAAGTCACTTTTAAATGAGAGACCTTTTTTTAACTTCATTTCTTTTTTTTTTTTTTAATTTTTTTTAACGTTTATTTATTTTTGAGACAGAGAGAGACACAGCATGAACAGGGGAGGGGCAGAGAGAGAGGGAGACACAGAATCGGAAGCAAGCTCCAGGCTCTGAGCCATCAGCCCAGAGCCCGACGCGGGGCTTGAACTCGCGGACCGCGAGATCGTGACCTGAGCCGAATTCGGACGCTTAACCGACTGAGCCACCCAGGCGCCCCTTAACTTTATTTCTTAATGATAGAATTATGCAACGGAAAATTACTTGGTACTTTATGGAATACTCAACAGTCTGATATCTGCATTCCATACGCTAAAACCCATTCTCTCAGACGTTAAACTGAGCAGACTATACAACACTTTTTACTCATTACCTCTCTGTACTTCCCAACAAAATCATTTTTTGTTACTGTTACTGATTGTTATTAAGCTTACCTCTAATATGAATTTTCTTTAAAAAAAACAGAATTCTGATTAATATTCAATATCTGACTACCTTTAGGATTTTTTTTTTTTTTTCACCACTAATTTACCCTTACCTTTTATCATCAGTCACTGGGATACTTCCTATACAGAAAGATGTTGTGTCTTATTTCGTAACTACCAAGTCCAACCATGGCATGTACCAACAGCTGTAAGCACTAACCCCAAGCTGTTTTAATTACTCTGTGGAGTTTCAAGAATCTGGACTGCTGATATTTTCTATCACTACCTGTACAACCCTTACAGAGTACGTTACATCAAAACAATGAATAAGTTGCCCTTGAAGCAAAACAGATTGCTGGGTCTCCCTTTTGCTTTGAGGCATACTAATATATTGGCTTCTATGGAAAGCCGAGACAAAGTGACCAAAAACACACACAAAAAAACATGACATCTCCAGCATACCCCATTTCGCAACATGTAGTAATCCAGTGTTCTGCCTGCTTCCAGCCAAATTCCTTTCCTGGGGTCTTCATCTGAGAGAAACAGCCCATAATCAGAAGCTGGAAGATAAGGAGAAGAGAGAAAAATAAAAGACAGAATGACAATGTAACCATCATGGACTTCCAAGCCCGGAGTCTGCTGATTTGGCAGGATGTGGGTACCCTCCTTTTACCAGGCAGGTTTCGTTTTGACAATGCGAGCAAGCCAATGGGCTAAAGCAGATGAGGAAGAATGAGACGTGAGCTGTAAAATCAACACCCACAGAGAAGGTTCATGTTTTTTAAAAAGAGTGGGCAGCGGCAATGTCTACAGTTTAGGCAAACATCAAGAACAGAGCAGTCCAAATTTCTATTTTATGCACTGGGCTTTGTTCCCTATCACTTGCTATATAAAAACCAGGCAGAGAACCAATGAAGAATGACAAGATAGCCATGGAGAAACTAACGAAGTGACCACTTAAGCCCAAGGCCACTGAGGCAGAGAGAGGCCAATAGAGCCTTTTACACTTCAAATAATCCCTCCATCACCCCAACAAAGCATTATAAAAGTCAAGCAAGAGTGGCCAGTGAGAGGAAGACTCTGCCCCCCATTCCACTAAATTATGAATACAGTTGGAAAACAGCTCTGTGTTCTCCACAGAAATCCCATAAGATGATCAGGAAGTATAAGAATGTGGTGGCAGGAGGAAAGCAGTATCATTTCCTGTCTAAAGACTTCTGTCTTGGGGCACCTCGCTGGCTCAGTTAGGAGAGCATGCAAATCTTGATCTCAGAGTCAGGAGTGCGAGGCCCACTTTGGGTACAGAGATTACATACACACACACACACACACACACACAGATCTTTAAAAATAAGTAAGTGTAATAAAGACTTCTGTTTTCTTGAATGTAATTCAAGGTAACCTCAGAGACCCAAATGAGGGTCCTAGATCCTAATGTTTCTTAGAAAGACGACTCCAAGATCTATATAGGGCTTCATCTTCACCAGAGCTAAACAGCAATCCAGCCCAAAGAAATTTTTTTTTAATCTGGGAGAAAAAGAGTAAAAGAAAAGACACGAGAAATGATTGGACAACCAAAATTTGGAGTAAGTTTGGGGATGGGGTATTTTTATTTTTGGGCAATCTAGAAATAACAGTGTTTTAAGTAATATAAATAATGCTTTTGGACCAAAAGCTTGGCAGTTTTAGGACATCTTTTTGAGAAAATCAATGCCTACATTTAATCATCTTTGAATATTTGATTTTCATGCTTCCAATTTTTTAATAAATTTTTAAAGTTTGTTTATGTATTACTTATTTTGTGCATGTGAGACAGAAAGGCATAGAGATAGAGGGAGGATCCCAAGCAGGCTCTTCACTGTCAGTGCAGAGCCCGACACAGGGCTTGAACTCACAAACTGTGAGATCATGACCTGAGTGGAAATCAAGAGTCAGATGCTTAACCGACTAAGACACCCAGGCGCCGCTCATGTTTCTAATTTTTAAGTTTTATCCTGTTTTCACAGTAAAGGCTTATTAACTTGGGAATAATCCCAATTTCCCAAATGCCAATCAAACAAAAATAAAGGAAGGAAATGTAGAGAGTAGAGAAAGGGAAATGGAAAATAAAAACCGTATGAATGGCCGTTGTTTAAACTTGGATTAATAGTGGTTAGCAGTTCAAACTAACAGGAAACAAAACACACATTCATAGAGGCTCCCCACTCCCTTTAATGTTGGAGATAAAGTTTACAGAGCCCCTTCAAAGTACTTGAAATGTAAGGCTTGTTGTGTGTTCTGAGGGCAGTTCCAGCCTCCTCCAGGAAAAGAGGGCTCCGGTTATACATATGCAGTAACCGCTGGAAGAGGTACATTTGTACTTTGTGGGGTAAATGAGACCAAGTATCAAAAGGTGACTTGTAAACCAGAGAAAGCGGTGCTCATGTATGGAAGGGTCATGATGATGGGTGTGACAATGACAATCCAATGGCAGTTTTGGCCACTGTCATCACAAAACTCAGTTGGGAGGTAAGTAGTGTCTAGGCTAAGAAGACACTTCATTTGAAGCATACAGACTAGGTGGTTTGGGTACCACTCAGAGCATCTGTTTCTTTAGCCACTAAGTAAAGAACATACAAACACATTTCAGGAAGCTGGTGAATAACCAATGGCTTACCTTGGCCAGTTTGCGCCTCAGGTACCCGTTCCCGAATGACTCGACATGCATCGTACACGGCTGTAGATGGTTCAAACTGCATGGTCTTTACCACATTGCAGTGGCGGACACAAATCTTTAAGGACAGGGCCACCATTTTCCTAGATGATGTGAAGATTCTCACTTAGAATGTCTGGAAAACACAGAGAGACAAACCCTGATGGTCATAATCATCTTGAAAACACTGCTAGACTCTAGATCAGTTTTAAATAATTGCAGGAATAAAACAGCAATTAAAGAGAACGCTTTGGATAAAAACACAAAAGATTTTGAAAATTTCCAAATAAGACAACAGCTTGTAGTTCCAGGGTTATCGTTATTAGAGAGTGGCAAGTCGAGGCCCTAGGGAAGAGGATCTGTGGATTTTCACCAAGACTCCTTCTCAATGATGCTCCCTACTTGGAGTTTCCAACAGGGAGTCCTCAGTGTGAGAAGCAGAGAGGCTTGGGCACCCACAGCTATCTCCTGAAGATGCTTCTGTTAGCAGCCTCAGTGCCCCAGCTCTCTCCCCACAGCTCCTGGGGAGAGAGAACAAATACCAATGCTCTCCTGGGTGCTCCTCAGGGCAAAAAAGTTCCACGACACCATGTACCAGAAGACTTGGTGTCTAGGCCCAACTCCAATACCAGCATCCTGTGTAAATGCAAGCAAGGCCCTTTGGCCACTCTACTCTAATTTCCCCACAATTAAAGAAGCCACGATGTTAACAGCCCTGCCTAACTCATAAAAGAACCAAACCCTGAGGAGTTCTCAATGGGAACCCAATGCCCAGCCACCATCAGTAATGAGGCCAGAGTGGTTGATTTGAAACAGCCAGTGTGCTATATACATACTCTTCTGGGGTCTCTAAGGGAAGAAAATGCCACTTCAGTTGTTATTTTGTTCAGATAAACTATTGGGATATTTCGCTTCTTGTCCAGTTTTATGGTTTTAGAAAGCATACAGGTTTAGCCTAGGTTTTATTTCATAAGTAACTTCTTTTTTAAACCTAAGTCCAACAATTTAGTTCCTCTTGTGTGAGTTGGTGGCTTATGGCTTATTTTGACAATGTGCTCTATTCTGTGGCCAGAAACTTACCCTCAACCCAAGCCAGCCTGAATCAAATGTACCTTCCTCAGGCACAAGAGGGAGGATTCTATCCTGCACCTGAAACACTGACACAGACTTACTTGGCTGTCATCCTGGCCAACAAAATAACACACTTCAGAGTTAGTAGTTAGAATCCTAGCACCGGATACAGAACATAAATCCACAGCAATTTCAAGTTCTCATCCTTTCCTATCTTTTCTTAGAGAACCTACAGGGAGTGAACCTGAACCCCCACTGCCTTTATGCCCTCTTTCCACTTAAGAACGCAAACGCTAAGAAGCAATGAGGTAGTTGACACACAGAAAGGGAAACAGGCTGACCAGGCCCAGGGAGTGGGTGCCTCTAGGGCATCACTTCCTAGCATGCTTGATTGATTGCCGGCTTCCTAACAACAGGTACCTGGGTCAACTGGACACAGGACATTTTTAAACAGATGTTCTGGTGTTCATGGGCAGGGTATTCCTAAAGCCGCATGAATCGTTGCATGAACCAACCATTTAGGCCATCCAACTATAAAGTCATTTTCACATCTACTTATGTTCTGAATGAACTGTCTGTAAAAATATTTCTTGAAGAATGTCAAGACACAGTTCTCAATCAACAACAGCAGCGTTCACTGGGAATCCTCCCCAACTGAATCAATTTACTACAGCCCGGGCAGTGGCTACATCGCTAACACGGCAGAAGAGTTCAAGTTCAAAATATTCAGTGATTTTCCACCCACAATATCAAGGACTTTACAATATCATGCCATATATAAAAGGATAGATCCAACTCTGTTTTTATAGGCATATTTGTCTAAACAACTCCCCAATTTGGGAAAGTAAAATTTAAGCTCTAGACCTGAATTGACAAATTTACGGCAATGTAGAAATCACTGCGTGAACAGTTTTCCCCCTGGGGCTGGTAACAATTGTGAGGTTTCCTGAACCACTGAGATCCCTGAGCATGGCTGGTGGTAACAGTCAGCGGTAAAGGCTATGGGGGTCCTTGCTGTCATGGGTGCCATTTATGACATGTACCAGGGAGGATGGGATGGTTAATCGCTTCCATTCTCTGGGAATAGCAAGTATTGGAAGTGTCCCTGCATGAAGGCTGCTCTTCCCAGGCTCATAATTGGGCTTTCTGCAGAGCAAATTAATGGTCTTTCTAGCCAAGCCAGGAGGGATTCAATCAAAGGAAAATACAGAGCCAAGACATGGGGCTGAAAGAAGAATAGAACAGCAAGAGAATAAACACTGGCACTCAGAAGGAAACAGAAGATACATAGGGGAGCGAGGAGAAAGGGGCAGATGGAGAAGCAGGAAGCAGACAGCAGCAAGAAGCCTGCTGGATAGAACCTAGGGCTGTGGGTCAACAAGGAACACAGGAGAGCAGCCCAGAGATTTGGAAGCAGGAGGAGAGAAGCAGAATGTATACAGCAGTGAGGGAAAATCTCTATCCAAAATACATGCAAAAATGAAAAAGCCACTGACTGAGGTTGGGGGAAGCTGCTGGAGGCACAGGTTTGGGTGAAAAATCCGTAATGAGTTTTTTCAGGATATATTCGGTAGAGAGGTGGAACAGGGTCAAATACAAAGCAGGACACATAATGGTAGGGGGAAGGGGAGCTTATCATATTTAAATGCTCGGAATGAGAAAGATCACCTAGGGAAGTGAGCAAGAGAGAGACCTGAAGACTGTGTCCTGGAGCCAGGTTCTAAAATTAGGGCAAGAAGGGACCAGCAAGGGGGCCCGGTGGTGGGTAAGGGAGGAGAACCAGGAAAGGGTGGGCCCAGAAGAAAGTGCGCCAAGCAGGAGGGAGAGAGCACCTGTGCTAAGGGCAGATCACAGTTGAGGGAGGATGAGGATACAACTGAATCTGGCCAGCAGGTGTCTGACAACTGAGGTAAGAAGAGATTAGCAGAGAGGTGAAGCTAGAACAGCAGGTTTGGAGGAGAAGGGGAGAGGGGCTGGCACAGCAAGTGCAGACTTGTCTCCTCATCTCTTAGGGCTGTCTACTGGAAGGGGTGGAGGAACAGGCAGTGGTTCTCATTTATGCCCTTCAGGCTTATTTATCCAGGAAATACGTATCATGTAATTGCCACCAAGTCCGTATCTACGTAGCATCTGTACAAACATGGTTTCCACCTGATGATGGCCTGAGGGGCAGTCTCAAGACACCTAAGTGCCCTTCTTGGAGGCAGGTGCTTCAGTGTGCATGATCTCCATTCTGGACCTGCAAGAGAGGAGAGGTGTAGCCAAGTCTTGGTTCAAGGGCAGGGTGTTGGACTAGGAGGGAGTCTGGGCTCCAGGTTCACTCCCAGGTCTGACGATACCTGGGACCTTTGGGCCTGTTAGTTTTCCTCTTTCTGCTCTTTGGAAAGCAGTGGGCAAGTGGCTCCCAAGAAAGGAGTTTCCCAGCGACAATGGATGCTTGGCCAACTATTCCCACAGGATCCCCGGGTCTTCTCATCCTAGTATCTCAAAAATGAAGCCACAGATTGCAGACAACTATCCGTTCAAGGTAGACTTTCAACACCATGAGGGACACCAGACATTCATTACGGGATTCGCGTTCTCAACTTTTCTACCACTTTCAATGTTTCAACATGGGTACACATTACACAGCAAAACCAAAAAATGAAAACCAGTCACTCTCAGAGCATTGCTCAGTGGTCAAAACTCAAAGGCCCCAGTTTCTTCTTACTCCTGGCTCTTGGTTTTATTATGACTTAGTGTTCCCAACATGAAGCATGAAACAAGACCCATGATTTCCTTCATGGCAACGTCATAAACATGCAAATTCTGTATATAAAAATGCCTTATAAACTATAAGGTTGGATTTTTTTTTTTATCATGCAAGAAGATCATCCACACAGGCAAATTTCAAGGAGGTCTGCAACCAAAGTACACGGTCATTTAATCACGACTCCCAGGGAACATGGCACCGAGCCGTTTCTAGTTCTACCTATGACACAGTGAGATACTTGCAAAACAGACACGTTGTGACATTAAGGGTCCTGACCTATGGCAAAAGATCATCATATCAAAGCATGTAAGAACCTAGACGTCAAGTACATATGAGTATGTGTTTTCAACACTTAGGCGAAGTCTCACTATGTATCCCTTCAAGCCCTGAGAAAATCTCGTAGCTCAGACAAGATGCCATAGATCAAGACGAATGCTCGTTCTCCAGTGAGATATTCTCAGGGCAGCACAGCAGCCATGTGGCCTGCAGCTGACTCTCACCTCCACTCCCCTGTATCCTAACCCCTCTGGCTAATTCCTGCCTCTCCCGGCAGGGAGCCTGAGACAGCAGACCAGGTTTCCTTTTTGGGCTTGGCTGCAAAGAAGGTTCAGAGCCAACTGTGTTATAGTCTAACCTCTATCTCTATTTTATGCTATCTTTTTCTTTTACCCCAATTTGAATGTATCCTATCTTGCTTGATCTTAAGTAGTTTTTTTGTTGTAGTTTTGGTTTCTTGCTAAAGGACAGGGTATAGAATTCATAGAACATAGGTTATTTTCCTTTCCATAATTTCTTCTCATTCTGACCATTTTTTGCCCTGATTTATGTGTGAAGGTCACCTGGGGCCAACACAAAACCTTCCTGTGCCATCCATTGTGGCCGATGAGCCAATGGAACCAGGGGTGAGACTCTGACACTCTCCTTTTAAAGTAAACACTGTTTGGTCCCAGGGAGTTGTAAACAGCTCAGGAAGGTGGCGGCGGTGCAGACTGCCAGGCTCAGGCCAGTCCACCCTCGAGTAAACAAGCCCAGCCCAGCCAAGAAATGTCCACCATTGCTCAAGATGAGCACCCACCCCTCAGGGATCTCCGCTCTGTCAAGTGAGGCTGTGAGGTGCTCCAACCTTCCCAGTTCATGACCCTGAGCTGGTTACTTCACTGCGGTCTGCTTCCATTTCTTCCATAAAATGGGGGACAATAACCTGCAGGTTGCTACAGGAATAAATGGACACATGTCAAAGACACAAAGAAAGTGCCAGGTAAGGGTTTCTTATCACTCGTCTTAGCCACAGTGGTTGGAGAAACACTAGAAGCAGCTTATTCTATTTAGCCACTGCCTGAGCTGCGCAATTCAATTTATTGTTTATTTTACATCTATTATGTAGTAGACATGATCATGGGCGTTAGAGAGCAAAGACAATCAAGATTCCTGTCTAGATAGCACTCCCCTTCTAGTAACCCTGTTCACTGTACAGTTCCTTTGTTCATCTTTATTCAAGCCATTCAACATGCTTTTTGTACATGCAGAATTACCCAAGGATGAGCCGGGAAGCTGAGTGTGCTTGTGAAACAAGGAACTCCTCAGGCTGTTCTCTTGGATGTCAGTCAGACTCCCCCAATCCAAGAGCCTAAAGGAGCAAAACTTCACCCTACGGTATGGGTCAGGGCTGGCATTAAAGCAAACCCCTGCCCTGGGGCTTGTCAATGAGTTCTGTCCAGGGGCAACCTAGGAGAGGGGCCACGGGGTTTTGCACACTCCTCTATGGAGCACAAGTGTCCTACACAGCTGACAGGACAACAGGGCCAGGCTACCATGCCTCAGTAGGACCCTGGATCCTGAATAAAGTAAGAACTGCCACCATCCCTCTCCTCTCTCCACCTCCAGCCACTGACTCCATTCTGACCCATTGGAAGACCACTGTACCCAATTATGCTGGCTGTCTCTGAACCCCTTCTTTAGGTCTGCTTTCCCCTCCAGCAAGCAAAATACAGCCCTGTCTGTTAACAGCATGCATTGCATAACCAAAAGTCAGCATAAAATGTGGGGCTATCATTCACCTCAATCTCCAGTGAGCAAATCTGCTCTCTTGATACACCCAGGAAGGATATTCCCTTCTCTCCATTCTGTAACCGATCTTCCCCAAGGAAGGAAGGAAGGGGAACAGCTCAGCTGACAAGTAAAAACCCACCACTTGATGGGGTCACAGTTCCCAAGAGGTGCCTCAAAAGCAAAAACCAGGGTCTCGCCCTCTATCTTGCTTTCTTGTGCCCTCTATCTGTGCTCAGCTCAAACATTCACAACTTGCAGTACAGGATACTGAGCCCACCAGGCACATTCAGGTGCCTATGTGTCACCATCTAGAAGGGTGAGTCAAATCCACTGTTCACTGGGAGCCAGCTGGTTTTCATCCAGGGATGGGTGAGGAGGAGAAAAGGCAGTGTCCCATGTTGGTCTCACAGTCAGCTTTACCAGGGAGCCAGAGGCCTTCCTTAATAACCTGGCCTTCCCCCATCGGGCCCCTCAACCTCCCTCTTCCCAACTAGTGAGAGCGCAGACGGCAGAGTCTGAGTAGAGAGGCTCCTCTAGCCCCCCACGTTCACAATTCGGGAGAGTAACTCCAGCTAACCCTAAGCTTGGGGAAAACAGCACAAGAACACGGCTGATGGGATTTCCTCACATGGTAACAGCCCACATAGAAAAATACCAGAATCATCAAGCTCCCCCTTTGCAGCCAGAGCAGAGAGACCAGAAAAGCAAGGAGAATATTCACATGAGGATCTCCTCTCTAGTCCTCCTTCATGGAAGCATGGGAACCACGACTGTTTGACTTTGCATACCTCAACTAGAAATAGCCCTTAAAAGGTCAGGTGATAATGGAACAGAGGGGAAATGATTAACCACCCACGCAGGTGTGAACTCAGCAGCAGGTCGGGCAAGTCAATAAAAATTCCAGCCAAGCGTTTGGCACCCAGAGCCGCTTTGCAAACCCTCCATATGCCTCTTCACCCACAGAGCTATCACTGTGTTCCCGCCTGTCCCGAGTACACCTGCACTACGACACATACACAACATGGTCTCAAGAATACGTTTTCTGGGAGAGGTCTTCCTCCCTCACTGTTTTCCCACAGCAAGGACTGTATTATCACAACCACCTATGAATCTCAAGGCCCTAGCCCAAGGCCCACCGCACTGGAGATGCTCAGTAAATGTGGAATTTCTATGTCCTGCAGGCAAAGATTTAAACAGATGTTTTACTAAGTTAGTCATTAGGAATTATCCACACAAACACCATGACTAAAGTATGATTGGAGGGCAAACACCAAGTGGGCCCTATTTCTACTCATTGGCAACTTAACCTCATGGCTTACAAGATGAAGTTCTCCGGCCTGGCAAAGGAGAAACTCAAAAAAAGGACCAAGGCCATAGCAGTCAGGAACACTTGGGAGGCTCCCTGAGGGCAGGGACCATGTATACTGCTCACTGTAAAGTACCTGCGCAGAGAAGGGCTCAAGATGTATTTAATCCATGGAGGGCAGGGCAAGTCAGCAGTACTACCTCCAAGACGAAAGTCGAAGAATGTGCTCCCAGTATGGAGTACACAACGATGGGGAAAAGAGCTTTGATCCTATTTTCCATTTTCAAATGAAGAAACTAGGATCTTGAGATTAAGCGACCTCCCCAAGGTCATACTGCTAGAAAACCACAACCAGACCTTGCCATCCTGCCACGAGGATCTGCTTTGTATGTGGTGTGACGAGAGCCAACCAAGGATCCCTCTAACTTACCTTCCCATCTCCACTCACCTCTTGGCACTGCCATATGAAATTCCATCATTAATTATATCACTGGTCACAAAGATGTGCCCCCGGTTAAACCTGCTATGCAAGTGGATATCTGCATTTATCACTTATCACTGTCTTAGAATGTTGTGTTTCAGACCCTTTCAGACAAATTGAGAGCTGCCCTTTATTAAAGATGATGCCTAATTCTCAGGAAATTCTAAGGAGGTAGGAGGGTTACCGCAGACCAGTCCAGAGCTCTGGCGGAGCTAATAAAGGGCAGTGAGCAGAGAAGTGGGAAGAAAACGTGCTAAAAGGAAGAGGAGCAGACACTTATGGGCTCACAGTGTTTTAACCTGTGCTTAGAAAGGATTTGAATGCACACACCGCTTTGAAATGTATGGGTAATCAGGTTCAACCTGCTTAGCGCCAGGGTGGTCGAGACCTCCCATCCACCCACTTGCCCTCTCCTGTTTATGCTCTAAGAACTTTCCATTTTAGCAAAACAATGTCTTTTCAAATCCTGCACAACTGCCTTGGTTATTTTAGTTCTTGCGGGGTACCTCTATCTGAAATGCGTCATGCATCCCGTTCTTCCTGGTTACTCACCCTACAAGCCCAAGCCCAGCATCAAGCTTGGCTTTCCTCGTCTTCCCAACCACCCCCGATGGAGAATTCCTCTCCTCTCCTAAGCTCGTGGGGCACTCAGCTGTAACCCCTGCCCTAGCACCAGCCCTCTCGGGCTCCAGTCCCGACTCCAACAATAGAACATGCTACATCTAGTGTTTATCTGGCCCTGGAGAATTCCACAGCACTTCCACATGTCTTCTCCCTTGATGTGCCTAAGAGTTTACAAAGTACAACAGATTTTTTTTATTTTATTTATTAAACTTTTTTTTTTACATCTCCATTTCACAGATGGACAATGTGGTAGGATACAGTACTCCTACGGAATATACCTTCGTCTCCCTCAGACCACTGAGAAAGCTGTGGTGGCTTTCCAGCAATATCAGTGGTCCCCTGTGGTGGCTGAGACAGCAGAATAAATCATCTACACAGCTTAGTCCTCCTGTAGTCCACCTTGAAGCCCTGTTATTTGTTTCCCCTTACAAGTTAAAGAGGGAAGAAGGTTCCAAATTGAACTCTAATTTGAATTCTTGTACCCCAACTCAAATGATTTGAAGCTATTTACAAAAATACCTAGGCTAGGGAAAAAAAAAAAAGTCACGTCCAACGAAAAGCAGAAGAAAAATAAAAGTGACGGTTGAGACCAGGAGAACTGTGAATTATTTACTACTTGTTTGGATCACTGGTAATAAACTCATCCCATTATTCATTTTTTCTGACCCTTGGTGACAAGCCTGTTAAATCCCAGGAAAGCAGATTCCCTAGGCTACTGATGATGCTGATAAACATAAGCTTGGTCACTAAGGCACACACCATGGGGATGGGTACACATGGGCTGGGTTTTACCTGGACAAAATAGAGAGCTTTGTTCTATGAATCTGGAAAAAAATATTCACCGTGTTGCACACCAAACCTGGTAGAACAAGTACAAAGAACGTCAAGTTTCTTCTCAGGTCACATTCCTCATGCTTGTGCTTATTTAATGCTAAAAAAGTATACACTGGGTTGTAGAGTATCTGCCAAAGCAGTGTAGGCTTGGTATTTAGCAATAGGGCACACCATCAAGTTTGGTTTAAGAAACGAACAAATCTCCTACTTCCTATCTCCAAATCCCTTTCACTACAAAGGTTTTTCAGCACTGATCTCTGACCGGTGAATTCACAACTGCAAACCCACAGCATCATACATCAGTCAAAAAGGCAATAGTGCATGGTTTTGGCAAGGACAGATGCTAAGGAAAAAAATAGAATACTAAAAACATATTCTTGAGGCTTATCTCTATTAATCCATTAACCATAAATCAGAAGGGCATTTCTGTTACAGCAGACAGAACAATAAGGGATTTGTGAGAAGAACTGAAACCAATCAGGGAATTTGATGCAATTTACATTTCTGGAGATTCCAAGCCCATCACAGTAGCACTTCAGCATTCACACACGAGATTAGATTTTCCAAAGCATCCTCATTTTCTGTGGCCATTCATTCTGAGATCACCCCCCATTTTATATCTGAAAATTGGAACGATTCAGTTAAATTACCTCTAGCCTGTGGCATCCCCAAACTCAGCCATGAAAGTCATCAAGTCCACCTGCCTGCCTGCAGGGTAGGTAAATCCTTACTTTAGCTTTCCTTCCCTTCTCCTCCATGTAGGAACTAAAGCTTGTATTTTTAAATTTCTTAATCAACAGCAGCCAACATAGATAAATAATTACGTGCCTTCATGAATTCTAAACCCTTTCTGTATGTCAAGTCCCTGAATCTTTAACATTACCCTTTGCTGAGGAGTTTAGACTCCACCCAGGTAAGGCAACCAGGACAACCGAGGTTATGGGGCTTGACAGAGGCCACTGCACTGTGGGCCCTGCCTCCTCCCGTGTGCTGTTTGAAACCACAAGAAACGTGGAAAACTCTGTTAGGAGAGTGGCCAAATGGGTTAAGGTTTTTGTTAATACTTGAATTTTCATGGGTTGTGTTACTAGAAATCACTCCACAATTCAGAGAGGTCTTACCTGCCCTGGATCATCAGGCTTAGGAGGTTATCTCTCTTAAGGAACAGGCACTCACAGTTGAAGGGAGAGATTTAAACCCAAGTCCTTCAGAATCCAGATTTCCTTGAATAGTCCCACCCACACATAAGCAATGCTAACATCTTGACTCATCTTCCACTGTTTATGCAGGATTTTAGGTGGTTGAGATCAGATACCCCATGTCATTCTCTATTCTCATGTTTACCCCATTGTAATTATACAATAATCATTTTCCATGGGATTGTACATTTTTTAGAAACTTTTATTTATTTTTTATTGTTTTTTTAATTTACATCCAAATTAGTTAGCATATAGTGCAACAATGATTTCAGGAGTAGATTCCTTAGTGCCCCTTACCCATTTATTCCACCCCCCCTCCCACAACCCCTGCAGTAACCCTCAGTTGGTTCTCCATATTTATGAGTCTCTTCTGTTTTGTCCCCCTCCCTGTTTTTATATTATTTTTGTTTCCTTTCCCTTATGTTCATCTGTTTTGTCTCTTAAAGTCCTCATATGAGTGAAGTCATATGGTTTTTGTCTTTCTCTGACTAATTTCACTTAGCATAATACCCTCCAGTTCCATCCACATAGTTGCAAATGGCAAGATTTCATTCTTTTTGATTGCCGAGTAATACTCCATTGTATGTGTGTGTGTATATATATATATATATATATATATATATATACATATATATACATATATATATATATATATATATATATATATATATATATATACATACATACCGCATCTTCTTTATCCATTCATCCATTGATGGACATTTGGGCTCTTTCCATACTTTGGCTATTGTTGATAGTGCTGCTATAAACATGGGGGTGCATGTGTCCCTTCGAAACAGCACACCTGTATCCTATGGATAAATGCCTAGTAGTGCAATTGCTGGGTTGTAGGGTTCTATTTTTAGTTTTTTGAGGAACCTCCATACTGTTTTCCAGAGTGGCTGCATCAGCTTGCATTCCCATAGAAACTATTAAAAATAGGTATATAATATTGCAATGCAAGTCATAATTTACTCAGTTGTATCTTTGCCTTTATATAGGCCCAGCTGCTTGTGAGTTTTCACTATTATAAAATAAGGCTGCAATAGGATTTTGTTTAAAAACTTTAGTTTTTTTATTTCAGATTTTCTTAAGGTAGACTTGTTTTTAAGGATTCATCATTATATTTAAGGAGCAACCCAGAAGATATTAAAGACCAAAAAAATCTGAATCTACAGGTATTAGCAGTTTGATTTATGGGTTAGCTAAACGAATATGCATTAACAACCAAGGAAGCCAATAATCAATCTAGATTTTATAGTTCAATCTAGCCCGGAGAATGATCCTGCTAGCAAGGGCTCAGGCTGGCAAGGACCATATCAAAAGATAGCATTGACAAAGGCGTGAACAGGGGAAAAACATCTGGTATGGGCAATAAACCAGATTTACAGAAAAGAGGCTGAAGAAAGATGCTTAACATAAATTTTAAAATATATTGCTAATAGCAGAAGTGACAGAAGAAAAAAATGGAATAGACTCTACTAAAGCAAATAGTGGACATACACAGTAAATATCAATGCTTTGATTTCTGTAAGCTCAAGTTTCTAGAACTGCCTGGTGGATCAAACCATAATTACAAAGTTGAAGTACTTGGACAGAGTATCATTTTCTTGTACTTACTAAAGCCAAATTGCAAGTCTTGCGAATTCTACCAGTGCATTATAGATAAGATTTACATTTCCAAATAATAAAACCAAAACAAATTTCAGTCTGTATACATAAATATCACTTCATTAGGAGCACAGCGAAGAAACAAACATGTCCTCATGGGAGATGACATCAAATAATGAACTCCTGACAGCACAGTTGAGTACAGCACAACATCTTAAAGTACTCTTTTAAGGTAGTTTCCTTACATATTATGTGTCTCTACAACCTGGACTAATTCTTGGAAAACAATCTTCAAAACATATAAAACTTAAGATGGGGCATGTGGGTGGCTCAGTCGGTTGACAGACCAACTTTGGCTCAGGTCATGAACTCACGGTTCCTGAGTTTGAGCCCCACATTGGGCTCACTGCTATCAGCCTGTTAGCACAGAACCCATCTCAGATCCCTTATACCCCTTCCCTGCTTGCACTCTCCCAAAAATAAATATATTAATAGATATATTCATAAATATATTAAGATAAAGCTGGAAAAATAAAAGAGATGCAGAGACCAACAGAGAGCGAGAAACAAAGGATAAGTATCCTTAAGGAAATAGCACGACTGAAGAATTTCCTGGCTTCGAAAGTGTCAGGGCCTCATCTACAGGACTACACTACACTATGTTGTCATCTCTCAGTGCTGTTTTGTTATATGGACATGTATTATCAAATTCAACACCTAACACAGCATTATTGGTGGCAATGTTTCCTTTCCCCAACATTCATATGTTGAAGTCCCAAGCCCCAGAACCTCAGAATGGGACCCTGCTTGCAGAGAGGGTATTTACGGGGATAATCAGGGTAAAATGAGGTCATGAAGGTGGGCCCTAATCCGAAATGACTGGTGTCCTTATAAAAAGGGGAAACGTGGATACAGAGACACACATAGAGGGAAGGCAATGTGAGGAGACCCAGGTAGGAGATGGCCATCAAGCCAAGGAGAGGGGCCCACAACAGACTGTTCTCTCACAGCCCTCAGAAGGACACCCTGACCTGAGCCTTCCAGCCTCCAGAACTGTGAGACAATACATTTCCGTTGGTTATGCCACCAGTTTGCAGCTCTTTGTTACGGCTGCCTCAGTAAACTAATGCACTTAGCCAGGCTAATTATGGTTCAATTCAGATTTTAATTAGTATAATTTTCCTAAATATAGGAAATTAGTACAATTTTGACACAAACTGACAAACAATATAGTCAAATGTATGTAATTATCTGCAGGGAAATTACATATACGCTGTGTTTATTAACATGTAAATGTAGGCATAGATGCCGATATTGGGGTAGGCAAATGCACAGGCGTATGGACATGGATATCTTCTGCCCACAGTCACAACAGTAGTAAGCTCTGGCAGGGAGGGGGAGGGCTCTAACCTGGGTGTATCTACCTCTGGGGTCCACAGCTTGCTTCAATCCCACCGAACAAAACTAGACTGTAATGGAGAGAATACCTGTCCTCATAGGATGGGTGGTAGAAGACGTGCAGAACTTAGGATCCTTATAGGCAAGCATGGAAGAGACTATGAAAGTGGTTTATGGGCAAAGTAAAACTATGTTTTTTGAGTTTCGTTGATTTGGGCTTTAGTCATAACACACACTTTCCTCCAGGAATTAAATAAATTCAATTACAACACAAGACAACTTTCAAGTGCTCTAATTCTGATGAAACTGAATGGTTCTCTTCCTTGTGAGATCATCCCTTCCCTTGGATAAAGAAACAGGATGTTTCCCTGCCTTTTTATGCCAGGCAACCCCATAATATATTCCATTCCTAACCTGAGTCATTTTAATGACCTTCTGTGGAGTCTTCTCTCACATTCAACACAAACACCCTAAGTTGGAGACCTAACTATCTAGGGCACGAGTATCTCATGGACACAGCAAAAATTGAGACTCATATCCCAGGGCTATAAGGAAAGGCAGAGAGGGGACTGATAACTAGTCAATCAGTAACTATTTACCCATCACTTATAATGTACAAGCCACTGTGTTGAGTCCTTCAGGGAATACAGCAGATGGAATGAGACTGGTGCATTGCATTCGATGGGCTTCAACTCTCAGAGCACACATATGACCCACACCCACAGAGAAGACCCACTTAAGAGGTAACCAAGAAGTTCTTAAAAAAGAAGAAGAAGAAGAAGAAGAAGAAGAAAGAGGAGGAGGAGGAGGAGGAGGAGGAGGAGGAGGAGGAGTGACTCAATCAGAAGAGCATGTGACTCTTGATCTCAGGGTCGTGAGTTTGAGTCCCATGTTGGGTGTAGAGGTTACTAGGAAGAAAAAAAAAAGTAGACACATGGCGGAGGACCAGAAACACCAAAGGGATGAAAGTAAAACTTTGGGTAGAGTCATGGAAGAATAACATCAGGCAGAGGGCAAGATACAAGCTCATACACGATGGACAGAATTGGGTCGATAAGGGAGAAGGTTCATGTTCCAGATGGCATTAGGAAAAGTCACCCTTCCACCCTGGGGAAGTTCTACTCTTTGTTCACAACTCAGTTGGTCACATTCCCTACTCCCCTCTCCAACAGTACTCACCACCCAGGACTTAGTGACTCCAGGGCCTAGTACAGAGCCTGGCAGATGCGTAGGTATGCCATGAAAACTGAACATTGAGTCACCTTTTCTCAGTCTACTTTCCATATGTAATGATAAGCTTCTTGAGGGCCCACAATGATTTCTTACTGTTCTCAATGTTGGACAGATTTTCAGCAAGCAATTGATAAGCAGGTGGATGCAATTCCTCCATCTGATTTCTTTCCTTTTTTTTTTTTTTAATGTTCACTTATTTTTGAGAGAGAGAGAGAGACAGAGCATGAATGGGGGGGGGGGGTCAGAGAGAGAGGGAGACACAGAATCCGAAACAGGCTCCAGGCTCTGAGCGGTCAGCACAGAGCCCGATGCAGGTCTCGAACTCAGGACCGCGAGATCATGACCTGAGCTGAAGTCGGACGCTTAACCGACTGAGCCACCCAGGCGCCCCTGATTTCTTTCCTTTTAATTACACAATAACAAGTATCTAAAAGAAATGATGGCTCTGTTAAAAAAAAAAAAAATAGGCCAGTTCCTTCAGATTTGAGAAGATTTATTCTCATCTTAATACTACCACAACCTGTCAGCCAATTTGAAGCATACCCTTTCCATTGCCTTGACTAATAGTGAGATAAGCCATGTTATGGAGAAAACATATTTAGATTGGGAGTCAAAACACAGATTTGGATTGGGAGTCCACTGTCTGAGCAGTAACATGACTTAGGGTCTGTGTGACCTCCTAATTCCATGGTTATGCACATACTACATCTCAGTTCGTGCAAAACTCACTTAACATATAGCAAGGATCTTATCACTGGAAGAGCCAAACCACAGTATTTGCTGCTACTAGTATTACTAATACCTAATATGCTATTTGGATAAAAACAAAAAATACAGAATTCTAAAAGGTTTTTTCTTTGCCCCAAGAAGATACAAAATCAGATAACTGACAGTAGTCAAGCCAGCAGAGGGAAGAGGTAGGGTAATAGCTCTTCACTGAAAACCAGCTTAACATATCCTGTGTCTGCCATTATTTTTTTGTCTTTCTTGCCTAAAAGAAGGTCAGTGGGACAATTTATGACTCAGGTTTTAGATGCAGAAAAACTTTAAACCAGAGAGATACTGTGGGTACTCTAGTTCTAAAGTCTTCTGTAGAACCGATTAAAAAACCAGACAATAAGTTTCAGCCCTGACTGCTTCTCAGGATGGCAGGAAGCCAACTACTTCAACTGGAACAGTGTACAAAATGCGTATTTCTTAAAGAATGCAGTCATCCTTTTATTCACCAACCTATACTCGTTGAGTACCGTTCATTAGACCAGATGCTGCTCCTTGTACACAGAGGACCCCAACAAGTAATACAGAGAGATGTGTCTGGAATAAAGGCCAAAGGCACTCTGATCATCAAAGTCTTTCCAGCAGCTTAATGATTCCAGGATGAAGTCAGGACTCTAAGAATTTGGGTGGCTTGGAATCCCTGAGGCTCTTGAAGGGCTCCATGATTAGTCTAGATCTTTCTGGATATTCCCAGGCAACATCTAAATGGGTGACAGTCAGTCAGAATGAGAACAGACCACAGCACAGGCAAGAGCCATCCAACCTTAGTGCCACCCCACATGGTGGCACAAGTCCTGTGTATGACACTGCTGTGTCCTCTGTAAATTACTTGCCTATAACACTTGAAGGCCTCAAAAAAGCTGCTTGGGTTGTCCTGAAAGCTGAGAATAAATTTAAATTTGTGTGCAAGACGGAGAAGAAAGCACAAATAACTTCCAACCATGACTTGCGAGGACTTTGTGGCCACTCTACTGTACCAGCGGTCAATGGCAGCACCCGATGTAATCCTGTGGGTTCTCACATTATCAAAGCTACCAGTGACACTGGAGTAGACAGATTTTAACATTACCACTATATATGCATATATATACACACACACATATGTACATATATTTGACTACTGAAAAAGATACCTCACTATAAAACTGTCAACTTGAAATCACGACAGATCATTATTTGTGCTACAGAAGGCTTAAATAAGACTTAATAAGAATTCATTGAGGAAGCCCTCTTAAAAATTCACAGGTTGAATCCCACTGTATGCCATAAGGTCGTCAGAGGATCACTACCTTGAACTCTGAGTCCCCTACACCAAAGATTGTCATGAGAGCCCCAAACAGATGAGTGCTCAGTTTACACCATTATTTGAGTGGATGTCCACTTTCTCAGGGTTGGTCTTCATTTTAAAATATCATGGCTTCACACTGTAAAAAGATTTACCCTATCCCCCCGACTTTATACATTTGTAATCATCAACTTTCTAGTTTCCGGTCACCGAAGACCTATCCCTGATCAAAAGGTACGATCACCTTCTCTATACCAGGTTGCAGTAATTCCAGCCAAGTCAAAAAGCACAGCTTTCCCTCTGCCTGCCTGCCTGCCAGATTGCTGAAATGCAGAGAGCATGTTCACGGAGCTTCCAAGGAAGGAAGCACTGCTTTGCTTCCAGGCTCCCTGACCAGGCCTCCACCCTCCCTAGGAAAGGCAGGTGAGCACTTACTGGGGCTGGGCTTTAGGCTGCCCAGAGGGTCTCTATCCATTACTGTGGCTGACAAAGGGGAAATGTGGGAGGCAATGACTCAGGCAGACAGGACTGAAGCCAAGACTGGGAGAAAGGAGGGATAAGGGAAGCAGGAGAGACCAGGTGCAGAGAGAGCAGGGAAGCTGGATGGAAATTAAGCTGTGGGACACACAGGAAGCTGTAAGCCAAACTCATCTATTTGGATTTTGGGGAGCATTCAGTTACACATTCATGTTTCCCCTGTTACTATCCTGGATGAGAAAAGGATTGCTAAATATTTCAATGCTCCATTAGAAAAAAATATTATAATGAAAAATCCTTTTGAGTTTTCTGTTTACCTTTGAAAGACACATATAAATAAATTTATGGATAAAAAAAGTTTCTTTATTCTCTTTCCTCCCCAGTGGTGAATCTCTCCATGAGTCAGTCTAAATGTCAAAAGAGAAAGGCATCGTCTCAGGAATATATAAATATTTATAGACAACATTACTCTATCACCCCTGAAATGTTAAACAGAGCTATTTTTCCGTTCTCTTCTTTATTGATTCTGTTATATGGTACATAAAAATCAGAAAGCAAAAAAAGGTTAATGGTATAACTCAAGTCACCAGGTCATACATCAATTAAATGCAGACCCCTTGAAATATTAAGTCTCTTTGTGACATATCTGCAGAGAGCATTAACAGAAACAAGCAATCCAAGTCAAAACAAACCTAGCCTCAGACCGTTAAAGAGTGGCTGTTCAAGTACCTCCATCTGTTATGAACGCCTCCGAGTCTGTGCAGTTCCTCCTCTGAGATGCTCTTAAGGCTAAGTTCTACCAATCTGACTGGGCTGGTAGGAAAGAGTGAACATCTGATGAGATGATTATAAAAACAAAATCCAGGGAGGGCGCTGTTAAGTCCTCACTCAGCTCTCACAATGTTTGTGTGGCCCTCCTCAACTTTCTCGCCTTCCATGAGACCTCAGGTCACATTTATGGATACCTCTTCTGGTACCTCAAGTCTGGCTCCACCTGCATAGACTTCCCTCTACCCTAATGATAGACGACCTGGAAAGAAGCAAGAACTAAGATTACTGCCATATTTGCACAAATACTCCTATAATTATGAGAAAGGTCCCATTGTATTATTAACTAGCTCTAGCAGTTTTTTTTTTCAAAAATCAATTATTGTAATCTATCACATCAACAGACTAAAAAAGCAAAATCATTTGATCATGCTAACACATGCAGAAAAAGCATCTGACAAACTCCAATACCCATTCATGATAGAAACTGTCAGTAAACCAGTAATAGAGGGGGAACTTTCTCAACTTGGTAAAGATTATTTACAAAAAAAACCTACAGCTAACATCACACTTAACATGATAAAGCTTGAAGCTATCCCACTAAGATCATGTAAGAAACAAGGATGCCTCCTTTGACCATTCCTTTTCAACAATGTACTAGAAGTCCTTGCAAATGCAATGAGGCATGAGACAAAAATAGAAAATACACAGACTGGGAAAGAAGAAATAAAACTTTGTTTGCAGGTGACATGATCCTCTATGTAGAAAATCTGGAAGAGTTGACAAACTGGAATCATTATAGCAAAACTATAGGACATAATGTTAATATAAAAAGTCAACTGCTTACCTATATACCAACAATGAACAAGTAGAAATTGATACTAAAAACACAGTACCAATGACATTAGCACCTCCCCCAAAATGAAATACTTAGGTATAAATCTAACAAAGATCTGTATGAGAAAAACTATAAAACTCGGATGAAGGAAATCAAAGCAGTAAATAAATGGAGGCATATTCAATGTTCATGGATAGGAAGACTCAATATTATCAAGATGTCAGTTCTTGCCCATTTGACATATAGATTCAATGCAGTCTCTATCAAAACCCCAGCAAGTTATTTTAAGGATATCAACAAAGTGATTCTAAAGTTATGTGGAGTGGCAAAGAACCCGTAATAGCCAATATGATATTGAAGAACAAAGTTGATGCTACCTGACTTCAAGACTTACTATAGCACTCCCATGTTCATCACAACATTATCCACAATAGCCAACGTATGGAAACAACCCCAGTGTCAGTAAATGATAAATAAATAAAGAAAATGTGGTATATATGATATAAATACACAATGGATTATTTGGCCTTCAAAAAGAAAGAAATTCTGTCATTTGCAACAGTATGGATGAATTTGATGAACATTATGCTAAGTGAAATAAGCCAGATAAAGACAATTATCACATGATCTCACTTACAAATTGAATCAAAGAAAAAAAAACACGTCAAATTCATAAAAACAGTAGCAAAGTGGGTGCTAGGGGCTGGTGATAGGGGAAATAAGGAGAGTTGGTAAAAAGGGTGTAAACTTTCAGTTGTAAGATAAATAAAGTCCAAGGCTCTAACAGTAGTTAACATTGATAACACTGTATTACATAATTGAATTTGTTCAAAGAGTAGAACTTAAATGTTCTCACCAAAGAAAAGGTAAATATGTGAAGTGATGGAGGTGTTAATTCAACAAGGGGATCCTTTCACAATTTATACATATATAAATCAGTGAGCAGAAAGAGACCCAAATAGAATCCCATGGATATAATCAAATGATCTTTGGACAAAGGACCAAAGGCAATATAATGGAGTAGATAATTTCTTAATAAATGGTGTTGGCACAAGATAACCATATAAAAAATAATCTAAAGACATACAATACACCCTTCATAAAACGTAACTCAAGATAGACCTAAATGTAAAGTAAAAATAAAAAAACAACCTTCTCGATCATAGGAGAAAACCTAGAAGACCTTGAGTATGGTAATGCCTTTTTTAGGTACAACATCAAAGACATGATATATGACAAAGTTCACTGATAAACTAGGCTTCATAAAAATTACTAACTTCTGCTCCGTGAAACACATTATCAAGAGAATAAGGAGACTAGCCAAAGACTGGGAGAAAATATTTCCAAAGACCCATGTGATAGACTATTACCCAAAATACACAAATAACTCTTAAAATTCAGTAACAAACATCTTGATTAAAAAATGAATCCAAGACCTTAACAGACACTTCACCAAAGAAGATCTAAAGTGCAAATAAGCACATAAAAAGATGTTCCACAGTATATGTCATCAGGGACGTCTAGGTTAGAACAATATAGACACCTACACACTCATTAGGTTAGCCAAAATCCAGAACACTGACAACACCAAATGTTGGTGAGCAGAGCATGAGGAAAACTAACAACTCATCTATTGCTGGTGGGAATGTAAAATTGTATAGCCACTTTGCAAGACACTTTGGCAGTTTCTTAGAAAATTAAATCTACTCTAGGGGCACCTGGGTGGCTCAGTTGGTTAAGAGTCTGACTCTTGATATCTGCTCAGGTCATGATCTCATGGTTCGTGGGACTGAGCCCTACATCACGGTCTATGCTGACAGCATGGAGCCTGTTTGGGATTCTCTCTCCCTCTCTCTGCCCCACCCTTGCTTGTGTACACATGCTCACACTCTCTCTTTCTCTATGTCTCTCTCTCAAAACAATTTTAAAAAAGAAAGAAAATTAAATATACTTTTATCATTGGATCTAGCAATCACAATCCTTGGTATTTTACCCAAAGGAGTTGAAAACTTATGTCCACATAAAAACCTGCAAATAGATATTGATAAAAGCTTTATTCATAACTGCCAAAATTTGCAAGCAACCAAGATGTGCCTTCCATAGGTGAATGGGTCGATAAACTGTGGTACATCCAGATAATGGATCATCTAGCACTAAAAAGAAATAAGCTACCAAGCCATGAAAAGACATGCAAGAGCCTTAAATGCTTATTACCAAGTGAAAGAAGACCATCTGAAAATACTACATACTGTAGGATTCCAACTATATGACATTCTCAAAAATGTAAAACCACCAATACAATAAAAAGATCAGTGATCTCAAGGGGGAGGGTGGAGTTAAATAGGTAGACCACAGAATTCTTAGGGCAGTAAAACTATTCTGTATATTATAATGATGGATATATGTCAACATACATTTATCTAAATTGATTTTATTTAAAAAAAATTTTTAACATGTATACATTTCTGAGAGAGAGAGAGGCAGAGGGTGAGCAGGGGAGGGGCAGAGAAAGGGAGACACAGAATCAGAAACAGGCTCCGGGCTCTGAGCTGTCAACACAGACCCTGACAGGGGACGGGAACCCATGAACCGTGAGACTGTGACCTGAGTCAAAGTCAAACGCTTAACCGACTGAGCCACCCAGGCGCCCCTAAAATGATTTAATGTGCCCCAAGAGTGAATCTTTAAACTATGGATTTGGGGTGATTATTATGGGTATAGGTTTATCCTTCGTAAAGAAAAAATATATACATATGCCATTTTGTTGAGTGATGTTGTTAAGTGGGGTATGTGTGTGAGTGTGTGTGAACAGGGGATATATGGAATGTCTCTGTACCTTCCTCTCAACCTTATTGTACATCTAAATTTTCTCTAAAAAATTAAGTCTTCAAAAAAATTTGTTTCAGGAGATACAATTCTCAAAGTTCTCTTCTTTGGGGTATATAGCTAGGAGTGTAATTCCTGGGTCATGTGGTAATTCTTTGTTTAATCTTTTCAGAAACTGCCTCTTTTTTCAAAGCAGCTGCACCACTTATATTCTCACCAGACATCTATAGGATTCCAGTGTCTCCAAATTCTTCCCAACACTTCTTATCATCTGTCGTTTTTATTACAGTATCTTATGGTTTTGATTGGCATTTCCCCAATGACCAGTGATATTGAGCATCTTTTTACGTGCTTATTGACCATGTGAGTATCTTCTTTGGGAAAACAGCTATTCTAATCCCTTGCTAATTTTAAAGATTACTTTCCTTTTTATTGTTAGATTATCAGAGTTCCTTCTATATTCCTGAGACTAGAGCCTTATCAGCTACATAATTTGCAAACATTTTCTCCCATTCTACACACTGTCTCTTCTCTTACTTGACAGTGTCCTTTCAACGCCCCCAAGTTTTTAGTTTTGATCAAGTCCAATTTATTTTTTTCTTACATTGCTTATTCTTTTGGTGTCTTATTTAAGAAACCATTGCCTGATTCAAGGTCGATGAAGATTTACAGCTATGTTTTATTCTAAGTTTTGTAGTCTTATAGTTCCTACATTTAAAATCTTTGATCCTTTTATTTTTTATTTTTCTGGAGAGAGAGACAGAGAGAGAGAGAGAGAGAGAGAGAGAGACTGACATTGTGTATGAGCAGGGGAGGGGCAGAGAAAGAGAGAGAGAGAGAGAGAGAGAGAGAGAGAGAGAGAGAGAGAATCTTAAGCAGGCTCCACACTCAGCACAGAGCCTGACACAGGGCTCAATCCCACAACCCTGGGATCATTACCTGAGCCAAAATCAAGAGCCAGACAGTCAAGAGAGCCACCCAGGCACCCTGAATCTTTGATCCTTTTTGAATTATTTTTTTAATATCCAGTCTGAGGTAAGGGTCCAAGATTATTCTGTATCAGTTTTATTATTTGTGTATTCCTTTACTTTAGTAGGTTCTACTCCCAACAGGGGGATGGCTGAGCCAGCCAGCTACCCTGCTCTTCATCAGCTTTTAAAACTAAGAAATAGCTTTCTCCCCACTACCACTGCATGGTGGAGATGGGGAGAAAGGCCAAAGAATTCCAAACCTAAGATTCATTTATAAACGAGGACAGAAGATAGCAACTGAACTTTCCCTGATGAGTCTGAAATCCCCTTTGGTAATTACAGAAGTTCGGTGTTCTGAGCACTGGGACAGAATTCAGCACTCTGATTTTCAAATGATAGCCAAGTAGAGGGAAGAGTTCAGTTATTAAGGGATATTGCCTTAAAACTAACAAGATCAATCAAATAAACCATTACTGAATACCAGTGATCTTAGCCTTTATCTGTTAGCCCCCAATCTATAATATAAATATAGCTAAGACACAGTCCCTCACCCTAAGGATTAATCTACCAACTTGGAAATAAGGATGGTTTCCCAGCAAGTGGTTCAACCTCTAAGAGTGAAGTAGTTCAATTACGTAAGCCTTAAAAAAAAAAAAAAAAAAAAAAAAAGTCTAATATGCTGGAGCCAACAGAGCTAATACAATATTCCAATAGAGGCACAATCTTCTGTGACACCAGATTTGATTTTATAGTGTTAATGACCATTCTGACAAATCTTTACGTGTGTCATACAATGGACCACCACCTCACCAAACAAACAAAAAACAGTTTCCCCAAAGACACAGACGAAGAGTTTCTCTGAATTAGGAATAAAAAGGTGTTGAAGTGGTCTATGCATCCTCAATTATTTTTAGAATGTTATGTGCTTTCTAAGGAATTTTCCAAGGTGTAAATGGATTAGAAGTCTCCATTTTAATGGCTACCGAGGTCTTGATTTTTTAATAGCCTAATGTTTCCCATTTATCATGTGCTTCAAACACTGCCAAAGTAAAGAAAAGCATAACGTACCCAAAAACATATTTGGAAAGATGTGGGAAGATGAGAACAAATATGCACCAATCAATTTATCCCTTATTCTCAAGGGAACAAAACTTCATTAAGACCTGCACTGAGCACAACCTTGCAATCCAGATAAAACTGCGAACCTCAGCTCTTGGGCTAGCCTCACGAGGACCGATCTCAGAATTCCAGGAAAACTTTGGAAAACACCTCATTTGGGGAAAATAGAACCCCCACAAAACAACAGATATCAGTGTAGGAAGGCAGGCCAAAAATATGAAGCTTTAAAAACCAAAGTCACTACCGGTAATGTTGAGACCCGTCCTGAGGCTCAGCTCAAGGTTCTTCTCTTAGGAGAAGGATCCCCTTGAAAAGTATAATCTCACAAAATGTCTCATGTGACTGAGGTGGAAGCTCCAACTCACAGAGAGATGTGAACACTATTTAGTGGTCATCCATTTTATCTCATTTACGCCATCTAGGGACCACATGAAGTTCCTGACACCAAGGAAGTAGAGGAGTCTAGTGAACTCTACCTAAATTTTGGTCCACCACCTCAATTTCTGATATGAAACATGGAAAACGGAAGGTTACACACCACCAGAGAGGTCAGTCACCAGGACTGACTGGGGAGACCCTGCAGGTCACCAGGACAGGGAATTCCAAAGAAAAGATGGGGCCTTGGAATATGGTTATTTTATGACCAATTCTCCTAAGGCCACTTAGGATTCTGCTCTGATTCTACAAGTAATAAGCAAACTCTGCTCTAGTGTTTGGCCTTACCCACTGACTGGATCTCCAAGAGGCTTCCCAATAAAAATTCCTCTGAAGAGCTCTCTGTAAGATACCAGACCCCTCCTCTACCCCAGTCCCTTAATATCTGCCTAGTTACTATCAACCAGGGTTTATGCGTGGAAGATCCATTTCCCACTTACACTGGCTGTCAGACTTTCTTTCCCCATACTTGGTACACAGCAACATCCAACCCTTCTTCTGATACTGGATCTCAGCTACAGTAATCGGTTAGCAAGACTCGACTTAATATCCAGACCTTCCTTTGAAAAGTCTTTTAAACTTAGGGAAAGCAAATGGCCTCTACATATTCATCCATACTTACAGGAATTCCATTTAATTTAACAAGTACTTATTGAAAGTCTACCATATACAATGTCCTAAGTATTAACAGTATTTCAATATTTGTTCCTGTTTCAATAGCATTGTCTACTTGTGATTTTACCTAGAGCAGCCACTCCAGGATGACAATGCAGTAAAAGCCTGAATGTGTTGTTTTAACAGGTCAAGGATGCCTCAGTATGTAGGTGAACAGTTTGAGAACTACAGTCATTTTAGTCTTGCCCTGAAGTATACAGTGAATTATCAGTAAAAAAGAGAACTGTAGTCCTCATCTTGTTACCAAGACTAAGCAAGTGCAATATGAGATTTAAACAGAGCAAGGACTGTCAATTACCATCACTGTTAATCTTCCCTTTCTCAGTGGAAAGAGACTTCCTATGCTGGAACAATTATGAAATGCTTATTTCCACCTCAGGACTACAGAAAAAAAGAATGTTCACTTTCCACGTTGTTATTGATTTCACCCTTTTGGTAATTTGCTCTATTGAAAACTAAAGCCCTAGCACAGTCAGAGCCTTAATGAATTAAATCCAGTGCCAAATACTTCAAAGCTTCACTGGGCACAAGGCAGAGGAGACCATACCATCTCCACCTGGAAAGAATTGAGAGGGGCAAAAAAGCAAGCTGAAAATTGACTAATAAAAATCATTCATTCTGGGAAGTTTTAACATGACGCTTTCTTAAAAAAAAATGAAAACTTGGAGAAATTGGAAATGGGAAAAAAATAATAATAATAATGCACTTGATACCATAATGGCAAAATAACCCCAATTTTTAAAATTCAAATAGAGGTAATTCTAGTATAGATAAGAGACAAAATCCTTTGCATGCATTCAGTATGGCTCTATTTTTAAAATGATGTCTCTGATGCACAGCAGTTCAATTTCTGTGTTTGCCTCTAAAAAGCAGAAATCAATGTTTTACAATATGATTCTGTGTGTGGCAAGCCTCTTCACTTATCTCAAGGATAATTGCAATTATTAAACATTACTATTCTATGAATACAAGGTGAAAGCAGAAATAAAGACTTTGCTTACGTAATTCCCTGCTTGGCTGGCTCCCAAAATTCACCAACTCCCTCCATGATGAGGGACAAAGGGAAATCAAGACAGAAATGGCATATGTATAAATTCGCCTCTTGATGAAACCAACCGAATTATTTGGCATACAACTCCATCCTACCAAAGGGCAGAATGATATAGTAAGTTGAACATCTAACCTTTCTTCCTGTACAATCCATGCAGACGATAGATCATCCCCTTAAGAATTCTCTTTTGCCAAGAAACAAAATGGTCTAACTACTAGAAGTGCATTAGCCTTGGGGGATAATGCAATTTTAAAAGGCATGCGTATTGAAGGCGTGGCCAGCATAAGCATCTCCTAAAGTGAGATGTTCCTTGTTTTTTTTTGTTTGTTTGTTTTTCCACCAGCACTCACCTTAGTCCTTCCTTCCAACCCTCATAATAAGCCCACAATCTTATTTTAGTAGGGCAGAGTTTAAAATACTTTTAGTAAAACTGAGCATCTGCCAAGAAGAAAAACACTGGTATTCGTCCTTGTGCTGAAACTAATCCCACACTCCTGAAGCCCTTCCCCTCTATATCCACCAGCCAGTATCAGACACAATTCATGACATCTTTAATTTCATCTGTATGCCAACTTTACACCAGCAGCCACAGATACCTGATCCAACTAAAAGCTCTCATTTAATTTCCCACGTAGCAATGCACGGACCTCTAAGAGCTCTGGGTCCCTGGACGAGACACTTATCATCTGAGTCTCCCTCTCCTCCTGTGTGAGGGCAAGGTGATCTCGGAATGGCCTCCCAGCATCCAATGCCTTCCATGTGGCCGCATATCCTTGCCATCAGCTCGCCAGTATCAGGGAGAAAGGGAACTTCAGTCTCGGGTTCTGGTGTTGTCTCAAGGGATTCAGAACTTGAGGATTAGGGAAGAAAACGATCAAGGATGATAGTGAGTATGTCCATTTAGTTCCCACAGTCCAGTCAATAGTGCTTTGGCCTGCCTGGGCCTTTGACTGCTAACTTCTAAGAGGTGACAGACCCATCTTAGCAGACGTCAAACTACATTGTCATTCCTGGAAAGTGGAATTGAAACATCTGTTTTTTACTGTTTGTTGAAATAGATGAAAAGTAACAAATATAGAACTTTTGTAAGCCACAAAGAACACAATTCTATCAGATATTAGACTGCATTGTTGTTCTGAAAAATTATGTGTATCAAATAATTGGCACAAATACACGACCAGCTCCTGTTAAAATGTCTTTTATGTGCTAATGCCTCATATGTACGCTTATATAAAAATCATCTCAAATGCTTGAAAACCATGAGAATGAATGATTTGAAGGAAAGGGCTATAGGAAGACATGTGCTCTCAAACTCACCCTCCGGCATGTGTGAGGATGTGGTATCTGCCCACACTGAACAACATATCTGTGTTGTTCAACACAGAATGCAAATGGATTTCATAGAGAACTCAGGTCTTCCCCACCCCACCCCCTCCCACCCCTGCCATAGCCTCCAGGTTCCTGATGTGCTATTGCACATCAACACATGAGCAGCCTGCCATCTTTTCTCCACCATCCATTCCCATCTGCCCACACTTGGATCTCTGCAGTCTCCAGCAACATGACATCAGCAGAGCACAGTCTGAAAGCCAGGCTGGAGACACAAAAACCCAGATTGGCTAGATTTCAAACAGTCCTAAACTTTGAAAAGACAGGTGGCTGTATTTAAGAGTCCTCCCTGCCCACCAGCTTCAGCCCATGCTCCCCCCGCCACCTCCCCCAAAACATATGCTATGGGAGTTCCTGTCCTCTCCCTGCCCTTGCCAGGGCACGGTGGCCTAGCTGTTCCCAGCAGCTGCTGGCTTCCTCCAGACTCTCACACTGCACTCTAATGGAATGGCCGCTGAAACCTCTAAGATCAGCTCATGGCAAAAGGCATTTCCTCCCAGGCCTTGTCCTAACCACAGCCTATGCCCTCTTCACCTTTAATTCAATTACACGGATGAATAATGCATAGTTAGGTCTCTGACAGTGAAAAATCCTCAGCTTCTAGTGCAGCCACCAAGGCCTGACCGTACCCCAGTGTAAGGGGAGCCACCACAGGCCAGCACTTTGAAGAGTTCCAGTTGTGATCAGGGTAACTCCAACTTGGAAGAGCTCTCTCCTAACACGTTCATTTAGGCATGAGTAACCAGAAAAGTAGGTCAGAGGCTTGAGTCGGTCTGAAGGCCGACACGCACGTCAGCTAAGACCCACAGGTTTTGTGTGGTTTCCAAGATTCAAACAATGACATTTACAGGTGGGTCCTGCTAATATGGCCCCCACCGGTACCCCCACATCAGCCTCGATGACAATACACCCTCCTGCATTTTCCAGTGATCCCCTAAACCCGACAATAGTTCCCCTGGGGCAGCCAGAAAGAAAGAAAAGCCATCTAGGGTGTTACTGGTACAAGCAGCTTTCAGGTCACTGTGCTCCAACAGTTCAAGGCAATAGCCTCTGATTAAGATAAGCTTAATCTTTCTTAGCTGCATTGGTTTTTGAGTGGTTTTTCCCCCCCATTTGGTCAGTAAATGTCCTATTAATGTGCTGTTTTTAGTCTTTAACTTTTTATTTTTAAGGTCAATCCTCTCCCAGCGTTTACTCCCATCTTGTGCTTATGTATATAGCTGCCCACCCCCACACACTTTTGACATTACACGCCGGACTGCCGAGGAACTGTCAGCACTCTGGTGCTTTAAGACAGCTTGACAAAGCAGCAGCAGCAAACTGTCAAAGCTTGCCCATTTCTTCCATCTCTGTCCTTCCCTCTTAACTGTGCGATTTTACCTCCTCTCCTCACCCCAGCCCCGCAAAGAGAAAATCCTATGCCTTTCATCTGGCCCGTTTCTGAGACAAAGCCCCAGAACGACGCACTCACATATCCTATCTTGAGATCTCCCTACGCCCAGTCCTTCCTAGGCCAAACCATCCCACCCTTCGGTGGAGACCCAGAAAAGAGGATTCACCAAGGATACAGGTGGCTTCCTCGATGAGGTGAGAAGCAACAAACTTGCGGCTGGATCACAGTCACTTTTAAACCCACCGGAAAAGTAATACTGCAAGCCATCGAAGACCACATTTTTTCATATCTGGGAACAAACAGGGAAATACAGGACCATTTGCGAAGAGTGGACAAAGTTTCAGGTCAAACAGTGTGAACCTTCCTGGATCTAATGAAGGTTACAGTTAAACTGGCCGTTTAAAAACAACACCAATATATTATTTCTGAGTGGAATACAAAATTCTCAGGCAGCTCCATTATAAAACCATGGGTTAGGGCCCTTAAAATACACCCTCAGGCCCCCAGGGAGGTATCGAATACCTCATTCCCTTCTGTGGTTAGAGTAACAATGGAAATCCAGGAGGATCTCAGCCATCATACGGTTGACAGGAAAATTACAATAATATCCCTAACAAATACCAATTAAGGGCAGATCTAAGATGAGCAACGAGCTTACGGGCCACTCTTTGAGGGAATGACAAATCAACAGTTCTTCCAATAATCAAAGTCCATATACCCTTCCCTCATATTTTACTCTCCTACCAGGTATCTTCTCACCCCTAAATGAAATATCTGAACTCAAAAGATAAAGCAAAAACCAAAGGTTCTACATCTAATGAGAAGCAGCCTAATGATAGACAGCTAACTTGTTAAGAAACAGAGGACTAGAAAAAAATGTGTATTCTGTATTTTTGTCCACATTAGTATTAGAAGTAACCTTAGAGCTGACAGTCTACACCAAATGGTGTTGGTGTCGATCAGTTATGATTTACACTTACGATACATTTACATTCCACATCTAATACTTCACGTATGAACCACAGAGTGAACTCACAACCATTATCTTAGCAACGTAGCCAACAAAACCTCATTTACAAATTTCTACTCAGTTTTTACCAATATGGAACCATTACTCAGTCACTGGGTGAACTGTGTAAGAGATGGTAATGTTTCTTTTGATTTACAAGCTATGAGATTTTCCATGAAAACAAATGCTTTTCCCCATGTGTTCAAACCAATAGTCCCCTTCATCCTTAGTAATGAAAAATCATCTGGAAAACATTCTAGAGTGCTATAGTATTTACCTACACTCACCTGATTTGGGATACCGTGTCTCCAAGAGCTGTGCTTCCATTGGTATGGTAATGTTTAATCCTTTTCCACTCTGGCATGGGTTTTCAGCAGAGGGCTCAGTTAAAATCTCCACCGCTCATTCAAACAGTCACTCCATATGGATATTAAGTAAAGCAAATCCACTTAGTGATTGTGCCATGAGGAGGGGAGGCCATATTGATCATCCTGATTAGCCCTGTCAGCTGGAGAAAGACTTGCTGGCACTTAGGGCCAGCTGGGCAGGGTACAGAGAGGCACTGGGCAATATCGAAGGCCTTCCAGCAATTGGTCTGGGCAGTGATGGATGCTATGTGGACAGTTTCTGGGGTTATTAAGGATATAGAACTGGCCCAAGAGAAACCCAAACTACATCTCATTTTATTAAGATAAAGTTAGATTACTCATAATACAGTGCAGGACTAAGGAAGCTTTTGTCTTCTTTATCACTGACATGGGCAAAAAAAAAAAAAAATCAATTTATATTTTAAGTAAGATAACTGAGTGTACATGTAAGATGAAGATTACAAAACCCAACTTGTCTGCACTTCAAGAACAGGATACATAAAATGGTTGAGTAAACAAGTTATTTAACTTTACACTATTTACTCTGTATTATTAATTTTATTATTGAAAAGAAGAAAGGAGTCTCAGCTTTCTCTGTACTCCCTTTGTGCACATGAAGGGACACCTATTTAATAGATAAGGAAAAGACCTATCAGTCTTCAGCCCTCATCCAAACAGGCCAGCTTGAACGGAGACTGCATGCTGGGTACCCCCCCGCCCAATCCCTCTGGACCTGAAATAGTCCTCTCAACATCGCAAACGGTTGAAGTCAGAAATCACCAGAAAAAAATTCCCCTAAGTTTATAGACACATACAGACAATCGTTCACTCGTACTGTTTTCCATTTCTTCCCTTCCATGGCCCGTAAGAAATCCAACTAACCTTAACTGTATAACCTGGAGTAAATTATTTTAACTTTCTGATTCTCCATTTCCAAATTAAGACTAATTATCATTTCCACATTAACAATACCAATGTGTCCAAATCACAGGAACACCCCGAACGCTGGAGTAAATCAAATCAGTAATGCCTGGTAGAGTTCACTTTCAAAAGATGCGGGGAGCAGAGGGAAGGGCAGTAACCCACTCCAGCGCTCATCCCAGTCAGACCAAGAAAGACTGGCTCACGTGTGGTGCCTCCTAGGAAGGGTGACAGAAGAGATTTTCTTCTGGATAACATCAAGGCTTTCCTGACTGTGCATACATGTTATCTAAAGCGATCAAAGTGATTCTCCATTCCAAAATGACTTTATGTCCTGGCTCTCACCTGTTCAGAGTCTCCCATATAGAATTAGCTAGAAATTTGGGGTGGCAAAATCTCCAAGAGCCGTACTTCCACTGGTATGGTAATGTTTAATTCTTTTCCACTCTGGCATGGGTTTTCAGCAGAGGGCTCAGTTAAAATCTCCACCGCTCATTCAAACAGTCACTCCATATGGATATTAAGTAAAGCAAATCCACTTAGTGATTGTGCCATGAGGACAGCACCTCTAGATGTGGCCATTCCTTCTCAACGCCTAGTAATGGAAACACGAGGTTCTGTTCTATTGGGCCAATTGTTCTAGGGTCAAGGTGATCTTCACAGCAAATAAGAGGGCTCCTGTCCTAAGAAATACAGCCAAAGTATCTCATGGTGAAGTGCAAAACTACATCATCTCGGTAACACTTCACAGTCATTTAAATACCTCCACAATCCCTTCAGGTGAACATATATATAGCAAATGCATAACTGAGTTTCACAGCAGGAGAACTTGAGCCTCCAATATATACTACAAAAATTTTTTTAATGTTTATTTTTGAGAGAGAGAGAGAGAGAGAGAGAGAGAGAGAGAGAGAGAGAGAGAACGTAAACAGTGGAGAGGCAGACAGAGGGGGAGACACAAAATCCCAGGCAGGTTTCAGGGTCTGAGCTGTCAGCACAGAGCCTGACATGGGCCTCAAACACACAAACTGCAAGATCGTGACCTGAGCCAAAGTTGGACGCTTAACCACCTGAGCCACCCAGATGCCCCCCCAATATAGATTTTAGAATATGGGGCTGGGGGCACACAGGGTGGTTGAGTCAATGTCCCCAAGATACTGCAGTTTTATTTCTCTTGACCAGCAGAGTCCTTTCTTCTTTTAAGGACACGGTTCCTCTCGTTCTCAGTCACTGCATCCCGTGTTTCTCCGTGTCCTAGGAGTGTGGGACAGCCTAACGTGCCCCAAACGTTGTCTTTCCCAATGAGGATTCAAAAGGACACTGCCACACAGCATTATCCTGCACCTTCCGCGGGGTTTCCAATTTGTTTGCTGACACTCTAACCTCAGGCCTTGACCAATATTAATGTGAACGAGTAAGTACTTAAGAGACCCCATCAATCCCTTAAGTCCCAAGGTGCTACATGAGGCAGATTTAAGGAATCTGCAAATTCACTTCGATGGAGCAACAATGGCAAGAGATCTCTCTCCCCACAGACAGCTTCCAAAGGTTGTGATTAATGAGGCCACGGAAGCTCCTTCAACTGGGATTCCAGTAAATTGCCTTTCACCATGTGTTGACCAAATTAAAATAGAAGGTGCACCAGATACCAGAGCTTCTTACACATGGAAAATTTTACTGCCTTGATTATAAACACTCTAGTTTATAATCTTGCTAATAAACCTTGCTAAGCTCAGGGCACCTGAAGCTGAAGGTCAATAAGCGGTCAAACTTCAATCTCTGCCATGCTGTATTGGTTGTGGTATTCGTTCCCTAGAGCTGCGCTAAAAACTACCACTCAGTGTTTATCTTAAAACAAAAGGAATTTATTCTTCCATAGCTATAGAAGCCCAAAATCTGAAATCAAGAGTTGCTGGTGGGCCATACTCTCCCCGAAGTCTCTAAGGAAGAAGCATTCCGTGTCTCTTCGAGCTGTCTTCACACGGCGTTCTTCTGTGTCCTCTCCTCTTCTTATAAGGACACCAGTCATTGGAGTCATCTAGTATGACCTCATCTCCGTTTAAGTAACTGTGTCTAGAAAGGCTGTTTCCCAGTAAGGTCACATTCTGTGGTTTCAGGTAGACATGTATTTGGAGGGTCAACTACTCAACCCACTGCCATTATTAATGAAAAGGCAAGTCGAAGTGTTAGGACAAGAATTACCTTGATATAAAAAGATTTTTTGTAGAGCTACGAAAATACAAAATATTATATACATGCCAATCATGAATGAATAATGAGGCATGGGAGTGACCTCATCTAAGGAGACAAACCGAAGATGAGCTAAGAAAAGCCACAACTATGATTAAGCCAACACCAATAGCTTCCCCGCTTCTCTTTCACCCCTCTCCAAAGGAACAGAGGTGTGGTGTCTGAGCCAAACATGGAAATTAAGTGCCATTTTTCAGGAAAAATACACAGTACCAAGTCCCTCTTCGCACCTTTAAAACCCAAGGAAGATTCATAGACAATGCATACCACATTAATTGCTGTGCTCAGTTAAAAAAAAAAAAAAAATCAAACACTTCAGCATTTCGGGCAACCTAACAATCCAGACTGAAAACAGAAAACAGGTCATAATATAAGCCACAGCTAGAAATGCTCATTTGCTTTTCCCAGTTACTCTGCAAAAAAATTCAAAGTGCAAACTGTTTAATTCTCTTCACTACTTTATATGCTATGTGTTTAACTTGTAGAGTTAATAGCAACTCCAGGAGAGCCATTTTAATGCACACTTTCTATCTAAACCTTTCTTTTCTACACCTAAAGCTGGGAAAGGTTTTCAACATCTGCAGCACAACGTTTCACTCTGAAAACTAAACACATCAGGAGAAAAGTGACCAGAAAGCTTCAGAAAACCCTTTCCCATGTGCACTTGTCTAGGCTGAAGAACCACCACCTTCATCATTATGTACAGTGTTTGCAAGAAGGGAACTGCTGAATGTCTCACTCACCCACCTCACTGCACGCTGCCGTTCCTCCTCCAGTGGCAGATGGAGACTCATGTCCCCTCAACACATTAGTCAGGACCAGCAGGACCAGCACCCTGGGCTTCAGGGCAAGTCTGTGACTCCATGACAACCCTGCCCCCCCAGTAGGCATACAGAGCGCCGTACCTTGCAACCAGCTCACAATGGTCACATCAAGCCCTCTGACCAGGAGGCTCCTAATGAGTCCTCTGTCAGCATTAGGGATCCACGGTCTCAGTCATCACCTCACAGTAAAAGGCACCTGTGTCCAAGGGCCTGCCTTCCTACCACAGGGGTAGTGGAGAAGGCTGGGGGGTAGTGGAGAAGTCCTCTTCAGAAAGGACTTTTCATCTCCAAGACTACCAACTCTGTTCCCAGTGCCATCCCCGAATGCTATAGAATAGGTTTCCCCTAAACAGAAGGTATAAAGTCCTTCCTTTACATCTTCGGCACTAAAATCTCCCCTAGTGCATTTGATTTCCAAGTTCCAGGGAAGGAAAATGAAAGGAAATCCCGATGGAGAGCCACTCAGTGTGACAGGCCCTTCACACAGGCAGGAGGTTCAGCAGTCAGAGGAGCAATGTAGCAGCAGGGGCTGTGGCTATGTCAGGCAGCCCCTCTGATCCAGGTGTGACAGCCCACACAGCGCTGCTCACAGAGGCATGACAAAGAGGAGAGAAGCCAAGGCACCCCCTGCTTGGGGTAGAGTCCATTTCTTCTTTCTTCAAGCCTTCTGTTACTTCTCTATAAACACGCATCGGATGAAGAATGGGTACCTCTGCACGTTCGATCAGGGAGATGAAATGTCCACGTCACTTAGCCCGGTGGAGAGGGCAGACTGAGAAACCAAAACCTGGAAGTGATCACCTAAAGGTATTCAAGGGATGGTTCCAGAAGGACAACGTGCCAAGGACAAGCTTCAAGTCACTGTGGTCACCTTCCGCCAGATCCTCTGGCCTCACTGGTAACACAGAGGTGGCAAACTGACTTGGCCTGGCCAACTTCTGCTTTGCGCTCTGACACATCTCAGCTGCTATACAATTTTCTCCAAATGCATAAAGCTGACAGGCTGAAAAGAAAGCGGCTGACCCCCACCCCTGATAACGCCGGTGCAGTGTGATTTATCAATTGCCAGTCTAGATAATCAGAGCTTCAGGAAGCCCTACGTTCAACTTCACACCCCAACAGAGACATTTCACAGGCACATAGTGCCGCACAGTCATGTCTCCTTTTCTGAGCAGTTAGAAATCCCACGTGAAGACGCACACTCAAGTGACACTTCTACTCTGCCGCAGTCAGTCCAGATGGCTGACCACACAGGCCACAGCAACATGCAACCTCGGTTCTGCTCTTCTAAGTAATTATTATTCATCAAGTGCCTTCTAAGAAAGTAAGATTAATGAGGGAACTCAGACTACACCAAAAAGCAACAGCAAAAAGCATCTTCTTTAGTAAAGGTTGAGCGTTAAAAGTGTTAGGAACATAAGAGACAGATGTTTAGGTGAGAGATGGCAAAGGTCCTCGAACTCTCCTGAGATTCCCAGGGAGTGAAATTACCCAGGGAGACACCTGCAAACCACTAGAAGGCTGGGCTACGACCCACCTGAACAAACTATACTGAAAATAGCAAAGAAAAAGTTGCAAAAAATGGAACCTGGCCCACACTAACAATAAAACTAAAATGATTACATCCTCAAATAAAATAATAAAATTATTACATCCTCATGCTGCTAGGAGACAAACAGATCCATGAAATGACACCACATCTAGAACAGACACAATGTTCATACATGAAAGAAGCTTCATTAAAGCTATCTACCAGGAGGAGCACCTGAGTGGCCTGAGTCGGTTAAGCCCCTGACTCTTGATTTTGACTCAGGTCACGATCTCACAGTTCATGGGTTCGATTCATGGGTTCGAGCCCTGGGTCAGGCTCTGCACACAGAGCCTACTTGGGATTCTCTCTCCCCCTCTGTCTGGCCCTCCTCCGCTCATGCTGGCGCCCGCTCTCAAAATAAACATTAAAAAACAAACAAACAAACTACCAGGAAATGAAAGCATTTTCAAAAAGTGGTGCTAGGCAAACTTATCTGAAAAAAAAAAATTAAGTTAAATCATATTTCATACTATATACCACAGTAAAATTTACATGAAATTGAAAACACTATTTTCACAATAAAAGCATACGACAGTTAAGACTTATGCAATTTACCGGAGTCAGACTGGGAAAGGCCTAAGTAAGAACAATGCAAGAGAAGGTATCACAATAACATTTTACAATATAAAAAGTAAAAATATCATTAAGTCACAAGATAGGCAATGAACTTTGAAAACTTATCTGCAGCATTACAAAAAGCTACTATCTACCAGAGAGATACTAGCTGGAGCTTAAAAAATAAATCCAGATAATAAAATATCCTAATACAAAATGGTTAAAGCAGAGTGGCAGCTTTTTCACAGAACACAAATGTCAAGGAAATAAAAAGGTCCTCACTAACACCTTCAAAATACACACCCAAAAAAGATACTCTCTATCATGTTAGCAGGGAGATGAACACCCACCACTTTGGCCAGAAACGTGATGAAATACACATTTTTTTCCATAGGAGGTATAGCTTTTTTGGGCAGTCAATATGGTAATATTCTTTACGGGTCTTAAATACGGTCACACTGTTGAGACTGGTATTTTCAATTCTCAGAGTCTACTGAAAAGAAATAATTAGAGATAAGCGCAAGTGTATTTATGTTTGAGCACATTCATCACTGCTTTATTTCAGGGGAATACAAAATAATGAAAGCTACAAACAAACACGCATATACACATAAAAGACTGAAAAACATCCACCAAAATGTTAGTGAATTTCATTGTTCTTCAATTCTGGCCAAGTGATATCTAGATTGCTGTGTTTCAATATCCTACAATGTGTACATACAGTGGACCGTCTTATAGCCAATTTAACCAACCTGCCAAATTGAAGTAGCTCTCCCGGGGGTATGCTACACCTATTATTGACTGGTTAACCTACACAGAATGTTCTTAAATTTGTTTAAGCGGTTTTGTTTGTTTATTTATTTACTTTCGAGAGACAGAGACAGAGAGTGAGCAGGGGAGGGGCTAAGAGAAAGGGAGAGAGAGGATCCCAAGGAGGCTCTGCGTCATCAGCACAGCACCTGGCATGTGGTTCCAACTCACAAACCATGAGATTATGACCTGAGCTTAAATCGAGAGTCGGACAATCAACTGAGCCACCCTAGTACCCCGTAAGTTCACGTTAACCTTAAGTCCAAATTTAAGTTCGCATGTTTTAGGTTGAGCATGTTGTAGGATTTTACGATCCTCATTTTTAACTGACTTTTGATAAAAATGAACTGTTATCCTCATTAAACTAATTTTGACAAACTGAACTTATTAAGTCTGATCACAACAAAAAGGTGGCTTCCTTCACATCCCTTTTTACAGTGGAGGAGGAAATGCTCTTTTCAGCAGCAAGGTGGAAGGGTGGTGAGGTGGAGAGAAGGAAAGGGAATACAGACAAAATCAGAAAGAGAGCCTATTTTAGAATTCTAAGCAGCAAAATCAAGCCTGCAGAAAAGTTTAGAACATTTAGATGCTGTAATGGCTAATTAGAAGGACAGTGCAGTAATGCACATGCTTCTATCTGTCACAGAGGATTTGATCAAAACTCATAAAAGTGGGCACAGTGTTTGAAAAATTCTAATAAGGCACTATAAATTCCAAGGGAAAACTAAACAGCTTACAAACAATTGAGCAAATGTTTTTTAAGCTAGCTGATGAATGTCATACCATTGCAAAACAAATGTTTTTAAAAATTGGGCCCATGGTATGCAGTAACTAATATATTTTTATTAAAGCCTTATTGAAAATAAAATACACATATTTAAAGGATATGAATTTTTACGTATACCTGTGAGATGATCAGGACTAGCAAGCTAAAGAACATACCCATTACTCCCCCAAAGTTTTCCTGTACCCCCTGGAAAGCCCTCACTGCGACATGTCACTTTCCACAGTCCTCAGGCAACCAGGGATCTGTTTCCCATCACCATACATTAGTTTGTGGTTTCTAGACTCTTACGTGAAAGGAATCATGTAGCATGTACTTTTTTGGTCTGGCTTCATTCAAGTGGCATTATTTTGAGAGCCACCCATGTTGCTACACACACCAATAGTTCGTTTCTTTTTACCGTGAAGTCGTATTCTCTTGAATGGACATAGCACACTTTACTGATCCTCAAATGGACACCTCAGGTTTCCAATTTGGGACTATTATCAATAAAGCTCATAGTAACAGGTGCATGTGTCCACTGTCCTGCCTCTGGCCTCCATATACAAGTCATTTTAAGGACATAGCTTACATTTCTCTTGGGTAAATACCAAAGGGTAGAAGGTCTGTGACACAGGATAGGTGGTAGGTTTATTCAAAAAGTGGTACTGGGCAAATTGTTTATCCAGAAAAAAAAAAAAAAAAGTTCTATCATACCTCATACCATCAAATCTATGACGACATTTTTTCAATTAAGAGAGTTTGATTTTAAAAAAAAATTTTTTTAATGTTTGTTTATTTTTTGAGAGAGAGATTTATGGGGTATGAGCAGGGGAGGGGCAGAGAGAGAGAGAGAAGAAGACATAGAATCTGGAGCAGGCTCCAGGCTCTGAGCTGTCAGCATAGAGCCCGACGCGGGGCTCAAACCCATGAACTGTGAGATCATGACCTAAGCGCAAGTCAGATGCTCAACCGACTGAGCCACCCAGGCGCTCCAAGAGAGTTCGATTTTTTAATTAAAGCATAGGTAGGACACAAATAACTGAAGAAAACGTCCAACCATTTTCCAAAAGTATTGTACCATTTTACATTCTTGCCAGCCATGTCTGAGCTCCATTTGCTCCACGTCAACTACAAGTAGCTTTGTAGGACACAGGACCACTTGTCCATGCCACACTTTGCATATATAGCTTTGCTTACTTTAAAGGAACCAGAGTGTAAGTTGACCATTATAAATATTTATGGAAGGTGGAATGTTAATTTCTACCCTTATTGTGTAGCACAACTTATATGGAAAGGCACCAAAGTATGTTCATAAGAACAATGATATACATTCACTGACTTATGGTTATATGGCCTACCATATTCTTAATGTTATGTATTCCCTCTTATATATATCTTACAACAACCCTGTGAAGGCAAGTACTAAAATAAAACCATTAAACGCACTTTATATGTGAATAAACTGAGGGAAAGAGACAACAAAGTATGACCCATGGTCATGGAACTAATGAGTGACAGACAGAGCCAGGATGTGAACTCCAAAGCCTGAGCCCTGAGCTTTGGTTCTTTACTATTACTTATAGCCCCTGCGACCATCTACACATTTCTGAATGCTGGTCATGTATCTCCCAAAGCAGCACACTTCTTTCCAGTTCTACCTCAGGCAAATGATTTCAAATCTTCAAGAAGGAGATTGGGTAATAAGCCTAGAATATCATTTTGAGCTAAGGAGTTAAACCCAATGCTGGATCCTCACAACACCAACATTTCCATGTAATAGAAAATCGTCCCAGCATGACAGAAGAGATATTGATAAAAAAAATAAATAAATAAATCAACCCAGTAGATAGCACCTATTAAGTGTGTAAGTCAGTCCAAAAGAGTGAGAAGACATTTCAAAGAGCACGCTTATTTTTAATAAAGTGCTCTTCCATTGGAAGATGAGGGAAAAAAGTCTCACGGGCAGGCAGACTCATTTCCATTGCAGGTCAGGCTGCCGCGGTTTTCCAAAACCCAAACCAGTTGCTCAAAGTCCTTCCCATGAAGATCCAGGGCTGGAAGATAAAACACCCTGATGACCTGGCTAAGAACTTCTTGGCATTTGTTGCCGTCATGCTCAAGGGTAAAAACAGAAGGCAATTATGCAGCCATTTCTTCATTTAAAGAGAGCCTGAGAGTCCACCGGGGACCAAGGGCAGCACTTGTGTCAGGGAGAAAACCTGGGAAAGAACACTTCCTAGCAGCAGCAGACCATGGCATTGACCACATCATAGAGAGTATTGATTCATCATCATAAAAAGAAGGAAGGTTGGAAAAAATAACCAGCATCTCCCAGCTCTCTGATAAAAGGGAAGCAAATTACTCTACTAGCAAGACGAGGCCGGGTAGAGAGGTGTGCGCATGAAGGAGGACTGTTCAATGGCCAATCAAAAGATAGCTACTGTCTACCAGGTGCAGAATATTGCGGCACATGAGAGGGGGTAGGTGCATGGCACGGCTGTGGTCAGATACCTGCACTACGCAGGAGAACAGACCTCTACTACAATTCTGAGCTCATCAAGTGAGAGGAAGGGTCTACACTATGAAAAAGATGACCTACCCCAGTGACAGATCAATAATGATCCACCACCGACATCTTTGCCAACACTGATTAAGTACAGCCATGGTGCCAAGTCCTTCCAAAACACTGCCTCATTTAATCCTCCCCAAAATCATGTGAGGCAGTCATTGCTCATCTCCATTTCACTGATTAGTAAATTGATTGGGGTAAGGCCCACGACTCACTCCTGACCACACAGCCAGTAAGTGGTACAACTGGAAATCCAAAGCTTCTTTCTTCAACTCCAAAGCGGACGCTAGGCACGAAGTTACACAAACTCTCCCAAGCCATCAGACGCTCATTCAAGAATGCTCCCTCTGGTTTGAGAGAGCATGGAAGGGTCCCACAGGGAGTAAGGGGATGAGCTTCCTGAGAAACTCAAGGGAAAGAGTCAAGAAAACTACAAGACAAGGAAAGGCTTTGAAAGGCTGGGCAACCGCTTGGCGAGATGTGGTCAAACAATGTCACCAATGCGCACCATTTGCTTCATACTGTGAAGCTTTAGTGATACAGTAACGAGCAACTAATGCAGTCCCCACCCTCCAGGGACTCTGTTCGTGGATGGAGGCAGAGACCTCCAAGTGTCTTGACAGAGTGAGCCTACAAGGCAGGATGTAATCCTGGGGCTCCGGCATGACCTACGATCGGTGGCGTGGTGCTGCCCTAAGTCAATAGTATCAAGTCACTTTTCAATTCCGGCACCACTCATCAGCTTTAAAAGGGTTGGGTTTTTTTTTCTTCCTCACATTTTTGATGATCCTTGGATTATATCTAATTATGGGATGAAAAGGAGGCTTCATCAATATTTTAATATCTGCCTATCTTAAATTGGAATATAGAATATGAATGAGATAATAAGATATAATTACCTCCATTCCCTTCCTTGCCCCCCCACCAACCTTTCCCCTCCAGAAGAAATCAGCTTTCAAGTCATTATGTGGGAAAGAGGTGTCAAGCAAGGTGTGTGTGGGGGGGGGGGGGGGGAGGTGCCATGGTGGCCTAGAACAGAGAAAAACTACAAGAGACTCCATGGTGTTACATTGGAATTTAAAATACTGGTGTGAATTCATGGTTTTCAAGACAGATAGATGAAAAGAACCACCTGCACACACGCAGAGATACACAGAGAACAGCTGTGTGGGCTTAGCAGTGATGTGTGCACGCAAAGATAGATACACAGTTAATCCCCACTATTCGCAGATTGTGTATTTGCAAATTCACCTCCCTGCTAAAATTTATCGGTAATCCCAACAGCACTTTCCTTGATATTTGTGGACACAAGCCAAGTGGCAAAATGGAGTCATCTAACGTACACACTCCAGCTGAGGTCCAACAAGAGGATGTTCTGCCTTTTGGTTTCAGTGCTCAGACTAAACAAGCATCATTTTTGTGGTTGATATAGGGTCAAGATATTTGCATTTTCATGTTTTTGTTGATGATTTAGCTGTTTAAATTGGCCCAAGTGTGGTGGAACACGGTCGAGTGTTCCTAGGCCCAGGAAGACTGCAATGTGCCTTACGGAGGGAGTGAGTAGGTTAGATAAACTGCAATCGGGCCTGAGGGCCATTGGCCACTGAGTTCAATGTGAGTGATTCAACATATATTAAATATGGCTTATTTAAGTAGAAACACACATACAACAAGGTAATGTATTGATCAGCTAAAAATGTTGTGACCAGAGACTGGCAAGAACCTGACCCTGTATTTCCCCAAGGAGCAATGGTTCAACGTTCACTAATTCAGTATTTCCTCAGACAATGTAGACTGTAACTGCTGTAAATAACAACAATCTTATGTATTCCCTAGCTCTGTCCACTGAGAAGGCCTGGGACGGAGGATAGCCCAATATCTAAGCACACACCAGGGCCAAGATCTTGGCTTCAAATTACCTCTCTCTAATGCAAGCTACCAGGGCTCCACAGACAAAGAACTGATTGTAGGGATGAGCTAAGGGAAGTTTTAAGATAAACACTGCACATCTTATTAAGTAAAGAATTGCTCAAAGAATGATGGAGATGTGTCAAAAGGACACAGAAACCAGTTTGAAAGGGCTCCCACTGGCCGAATCAAGAACAATTTAAACACCAAAATGATAGTAACAGACCTACCTTAAGAAATGCAATATGAAAACGTGAGTCCATACCAACATCAATCAATGAATCAATAAACATTTGAGGAGAAATGAGATAGCTCCCGAGTTAGCTCCAAAGTACTTCCCTACAAAATAGTTATTCATAAGAACAAGGGGAGAAAACCTTTTCAGAGGCAAAACCTGGCCAACAGCACATCAAACGTGGGATGACAGGAGCATCATCAATACTGAGACACATCTGGATTGTGCACCACAGGACAGGATGCAAAAACCACAGAGCATCATTTCTGTGATATTCATGCCCAAGACGCAACACATGAATTTAACCATGAGGCAAGACACAACCTAAATGGAGGGATACACTACAAAATACCTGGCCTTTATCTTCAAAAGGGTCTCAATCATCAAAGTCCAGCAAAGATTCACAGACTGTCCTGACTAATGAAGACAAAAGATATGTGACAAGTAACTGCCACAAATGATTCTGAACATGATCCTCCTGCTTTAAAGGATGTGCAAGGGACACGTGACACAATAGCATCTGAGGATTACGTGGTAGCAGTTTAGACGATTGCACTGTGGCTAGGTTCAAGGAGGTCCTTTTACAGTAAAAGTAATTGGAGGTGATCATGCATTAGGGCATCAGATGGTTCAAGGAATCATTCTTTGGGCTGTACTTCCAGCATTTCTGGAACTGTGTGAGTCTTTAAACATTTTTCTGAGTATTGGCGGGGTGGGGGGGGGGGAGATGTGTAACAGAGCAATAAGCACAGCAAGAATGAAGGACACAAGGGGCATCCCTCTATACTAAACTCTTCATCCGCCCCTAGAGCAGGTGCCATCACCACAAGCCCACAAACCCTGCAGACTTACTGCACCGGCCCAGCCTATCCCACATAGCCACCGTTCCTGCAAGAGTGCTCTCCACGGACAGACCTTGAATACTCACCCTATTCCTCATCTGGCTTCTGTTGAGCACTGCCAAGGGTATTCAGGCACTCCCTCTCCAGTCCTTACCTGTGTGGACAGCAGTGGACAACAGCAGCCACTCCAGCAGATTCTCCCATTCTGTCTGACCTACTCCTGTTCAGTCTCCCCCATAATCTCTCTTCCTCGCTTAAACCTCATGGTCCAAAAGTTCTTTCCCAGCCCCTCTTCTGTACACCCTTGTGTGGTGGATCTCATCTGCTCTCACGACTTGCATCCATCAGCTCTGCAGATCTGTCCTCTGCCCTCCTTATCCAAGTCTAGTTGTATCTTCAAGCCCTTTCATAAGCTTATCACCTTCTTTGAAAATAAACTCATCACTTCTTCCGTGCTGCCATTGCTCTCAAACTAGCTCCCCTCCCTCCTGCATTCCTGATTTCAGGGGAACCGGCATCCACCCAACAGCCAAAGCCAGAAAAGAGACACTTAGCCTTGACCTGAGCCTCTCCTGCGCTCTCACATCCAACCACTCAAGTCTTGACTAAGACCTCCTAAGACTCTCTCAAGCTGGTTTTCTCGTAGGATGCCATCATTCCTGCCCAAATTACAACAGCTTCCCACTGAGCTCCCCACTTGTACTCTTACTACCCTTGAATACACACTCCACATCTCACTCAGTGGCCTTCCTAAAGTTTTCAGACTAGATCCTCCTCAGCCTTAACCATTTAAAGGATTCTGACTGCTCTTAGGAAAAAGGCTACACTAGATATCTACATTACATATTACAAGACCTACTTTCAACTCTATCTTAAACCCTCTGTACCAACTAAACTATAGTATTTCCCATCTCTATCTTGCTAGCAACAATGCCCTAAGATCCAGCAGAATGCCTGGCATTTTGTAGATGTTCAATAAATGTTTGATGAAGGAATCTATTAGATGGGGAGGGAGGACAGGCCAACCTAATTTTTAACGCAAACACCAACCTTCAAATATATACAAGTATTAAAGAGATCACTCAAATCCTGGGCAAGCGTTTAACAAAAGTGTCACATAGGGTTTGCACAAAATTATAAGCAGGTCAAGGTCCTTGAGGTTAGACATTAAAGAGCAAGAAGACAGACATACTTCCTCACAGTCATTCAGGGAGGGGTTCTTGGTGTGATGTGTCACACCAGGACCCGATTCCACTTTACTCAATTCCACACAGTAAATGTGAGGCCCAGTGTCTATGGGGTGCTGACAGGAAACTCAGAAAGAGTGGAGCAGTGGGCCTACCCAGGGACAGGGAGACACATATGCACACACAAGCACACACGTGTGCACAGGGCCCAGAGAGAGTCACGATGGCTTCACCAAGGGGTCAAATAAACCCAAAGGAAAGAAGACCAAATTACAGATAAAAATCAAATGAGAAACACTATGGAAACTCACTTGGCACATGACGGTGTGGAAGGCTGTTTCTGAACCTTTTATTATTCCTTACGTTTTCCTAAAACTCCACTAAGATATGGCCATTCTGGGGGCTTGTTGAAGAAGAGAGGCCTATATGCTCCCAACTACTGCAACTGGCTTCACATTAGGGACTGCGGGGGAGTCCAAGGAGAGATGGAGTGAAGAAAAAACATGCAGAGGCAACGGAATTAAGGCCACTTTAGTGTAAAACCATCACTGGAATGGCATCAGTAATCTAATTAAGAAGGAGGAGTCACGCAGGCAGGCCACCATCAACCTTTCAAATCTCAGGAGGAGCTCCAGATGTCTGAATGACACATAAAAAGCTACCATGACTTCTGTGACCCCATGATGGCTCTGATGCCTATTAAGCACTAAGAGAGATCTTTTCCACGTAGGAAAGAGTCTTGAGAGAAATCCAAGGGTGCTTGAAGGGCAAGAAAAAGCCTTCAAATACAAAAAAGAAAAGCAACGTCCGCAACATCCAAGGGACCCATGACCAAGGATGAGCAAATTACTACTGTGCAGACACAGCAGCAGCATAACCGCATGGAAAATTCATCAGGAGATAAGAAAAAGGCAGAGGGCAGTCCAATCAGTGACAGGGAAGCCTCCACACTGACAGCCACAGCCCAGCATGAACATTGGCCATGGCAGGCTTGTGCTGAACATTATTATTAATTCCATTCTCAACAGAAGACATAGGTACAGAAAACTAAGTTTTGCCAATATTTTTAATTCTAGTAGGTGGTGGAATTAAGATTTGTACCCAGGTCTGCCCAGCTTCAAAATCAACGACCTCCTGTCTGAAGTACTCCATCTACTCATTCCCTTGGGCATGACTGTTCCTAACCAGATGAAAAAGGGGGTGCCCAAGTAAACACTCATAGAAGAATGTGATAGTGAGGAAGTTAGACGGCAACACCGTGGTGAACAAAAGCCTTACCATTGTCCTTCCACTTGGGTTAGCACAACGAATGCTCAAGTAATGAATGATCAGCACAGTATTTTGACCTACCATCCTTCGTGGAGAAAATATGTTCTCTAGGCCTGGATTCCACCATCCCTGAAGTTTTTACTGTTAATCTACAGGAGTTCCTTTCCTAGTATTCCAATAATTCCAACCCCAAAAAAGATTTTCTTGAAATGGTAAATGTTTCCTTACTGAGTTCTCTATGCTATCAGTAACACTATTAACTAATACAGGTTAACTAACCACACAAGTGGCAAGGTGACACATTACACCATTTATTAGCCTCATTTGTAAGTCTATCAAAACGTATCCTGTGTGTCCAAGGAAGGGAGATTCTGACATACCATCCCTCAAAGGCCTACCTGTGGCAGCATGCATCTCTCAAGCGGCATTTCCTGAAAATGAAGACTGAGGCAATTCAGGGGATTGGCTCACTCAAAGCAGGGAGAGGCTGGACAGCCCAACACTGCATATTGCCCAGCTTCCTTTGCAGCTCTGGAGTCCAATGTGACAGACTCTCTCCACGAATGAGATGGGCTCACAGGCAACTTTGGTTTGGAACTGAGTCTTGGGGAAAGAGGCAGGGTGTTAGGGCATTCACAAAACGCAACGTCTCTTGGCAGAGAAGGCATAGGGAAGGAGCCAGCATCTCAAATACTGGGTTCCTAATTCGACAGCGTCCCACAGCCTTGGCAGTTTTCCTAGTTCTGGTAGGAGAAAATGGTTCTGGGGGGGTGGGGGTATCCTAGAGGCTTTACCTAGAGCCAATTCCACCTCCACACCTTCCAAGGATTCTGGAAGCACTCATCCTCTGCATTAAATCTACTTGAGCTTTAACTCCCTCAAGTAGATTCTGTGTCTAGTACAGGATATGTGAACAGTAACAAGAAGCTCATCACTTTCTCTAGTTTATTAAATTCACAAAATATTAGGTATAAAATACCGAGCCACAAAGGATCAAGAAACAAACTCAATTTATTTTAATTATACTTTGCCATAATATCATTTGGGCTAGGGTAATTCCTATAAACCATAGTATCACGCAATTTTATAAACCTAAACCCACACTGTAATTCACCTCATTCATAAACATGAGGTAACTTGACCTACTTTCTAATATATTCAGCTCCTCCTTGTCTGCATGAATCTGCAGTGACATTTTAAAAGTTGCTCTAATAATTTCCATTATATGAAAATGCATTTTTTCATTTATATCGTCTTTGATTTTCCTCCCACAAACAAAATACTGTTTTCTCAACAGTCAGCTGCAAATGTCGCAGGAAAACGAGAGGTACAAGGCAGCTGACACAACAGGATCACTGGTGAATGGGCTCAGTATTGGGTTTCTTGATGGGGTGAGGGCGGGAAATAGAGGCAGGAATGAGATGACTCTGCCCTCACCCTCACACAACGTGCAATGAGGATTATGGCTCTCTCTTTGAATATAACCGATGGAAGATTAAAGAGTACCAATTTTATACATAAAGCAAATTCCCTATCAAACAATATAATGAGGTTCATGCTTCTCAATAATTCTCTCATCTCAGGTAATACAAAAAGAAGAAATCCATTCCCTCTCCCACTGACACCTTCCAATTATATCCACATGGAGACCATCAACAGCCAGCCTCCTGAACAGCCTGGGCTCCTCCCCTCTGATGGAGTCCTCTTTGATCCAATGTCCATAATCCTTTTGAGGAGGTCCTTCCTGGGCTCAAGAACTTTCTACGGCTCCCAAATGCCCAGATCAGAGGTTGGCAAACTATGGGCAACAAGCCAAGAATGACTCTTGCATTTTTAAATGGTTGGGGGAGAAAAATCCAAAAGAATCCTATTTCATAATACATGATAACTGTATGAAATCCAAAGTTCAGCGCCCAACTCTATTTGATTGGAACACAGCCACGCTTATTTATTTATGAATCATCTATGGCTGCTTTTTGTACTCCGACACCGACTTTAGAAGCTGCAACAGAGATGGTAGCTCAAAATATTTACAGCCTGGGTTCTTTGCCGGAAAAGACTGCCAACTCCTGCCCTGAAGTGTAACACTGAATGACTTTGGCCAGGCAACACTGGTGGTGAAAACCTGGATTCCACCAGGCTTCCTAAGCCTGATTTCTTCTACTTGAAGACAGAATGTCTATTCCGCCCCAAAGCGCTTCTCTATCTCTCCCAGACCTAACTTCCCTTTTTCGTTCCAGAGTTTGCTTCATCCCACCAGCTTGCAGACATCCTTCTCTCTCTTCATAAAAGGAGTCACATTATATACACAGTTAACTTCCATAAAGTTAGAAAAGAAAAATAATTTTAAGGGTGCCCGAGGCTATTCCACACAGCACTATTCATAATAGTGAAAGATGAAAAACCACACACGCCCACCAACAGGGCAGGCTGAGAAAGTAAGAGCAAACTCACACATTGGAGGACTGGGCAGCTGTGCAAATGTGTGTGGATTATCTCTGTGCACTACTCTGGCCAAGAGCCAGGATAAATTAAGGGAAAAAGGTAGGTAAAATATGTACAGTATACTATTGTGTACTGAAAAAGGGAGGCATATGTAAATACGAAAGCACACACATAATTGCTAGTATAAAAAAAATTGCACGGGGGCGCTGGGTGGCTCAGTTGGCTAAGCGTCCAACTTCAGCTCAGGTCATGATGTTGCAGTTTGCGAGTTCAAGCCCCACACTGGGTTCCAGGCTGACAGCGCGGAGCCTGCTCGAGGTTCTCTCCCTCTCTCTCTGCCCATCCTGTCCTCTCTTTCTCCAAATAAACTTAAATAAAGAAGAAGATAGCGCAAAGACAAACCGTATTTTTTTCAAATGGCACATATGGGGAGGGAGGAAACAGGACGGCAAGGCAAAAAGGGTAAAATCAAACCCCTCTGAATATTCCTCATGTTGTAGATGAGACTTGGAAACCATGACAATATTGCACAAAATTCAATTGAAAAGGGAATCTCCCAAAACCAGAAATGAAATCAAACAATGAACTTAACTATATATACAGCTGGTGGCACAATCACACAGGTAAGAACTATTCCAAACATCTTTACAACTAGGTCTGTTGTGTATGCCATATGAGATACAGCAAATGAAAAAATATGGGATCACTGAGACCTGGGTGAGGGTGGGGTGGTGGTGGTGAAGAAAGAACATAGATATAAAAGTGATCAAGTAGAACCCTCTATACCTCAATTTTACTTAGAAGTATCTATACAAATAATTGGTTTTACGTTTATATATAAGATACACAAACACAAATACACATATATACACATGTATTCCCTAGTTTGGTCCACTGAAAAGATTCAGAAACAACGATGACTCCAATGAGAATAAACATTCTTAGTTTCTACACTGTGCCTTTTAAATACTCAACGGAACCAGAGTTCCTTGGAAAAGTGGCAGATCTAACTCGGGAGTAGGAACCAGGTAAGACAAGCCTGTGACACTGTGTCACACAAGAAAGGATACTAAAGAAGAAGAAAAAAACCTCAAATCTTGTCCAAAAGGATTTGGCAGCCAACTTGAGTTAGTTTCTGCTGGCCAGAATTGGCACAATTTGAATATCAGTAAGGAGATTACATTGAAATGCATCAATTATATTTACACCAAAAAAAAACAACAACAACAACAACAACAAATAAAACTTCAGGGATCACTTTTGGAGGATGCCACCAGGGAACCCAGTGTATTTGAAAATATAGGGAATATCAAGCCTTGATCTTTGCTTCTATGAACCTCAAGGTAAACACACAATTGCCATGAAACTTCTCTTTAACTATTCTCATATATAAATAAGGAAAGAATGATAGAACTGACAATCACTATTTCACAATCACTAATGAACGAAAAGATATAGGCAATGATCAATGACCGCCAACATCACAAAAGAGTGAGACCATTCGTGACTATGAATTTAATGAAAATACACAGCCTACGTTTGATGTAGGCTTGACAAGACGGAAACAAACATCTGGATCTAAATGTGACCAAAACCTAAGCTTTAACAAATCATAAAAAACACAAGGAACAGAGAAACAGGTTAAACAGCACCAGAGAGAAGAAGTCATTAAAACCCACAGTATGGGAAATTCCACAGCCTAGTTTCTCCACCTCAGCACTACTGACATTTTAGGCCAGATAATCCTTTGCTGTGGAGGGCTGTCCTGTGTGCCATAGGATTTTAGCAACATCCTAAGCCTCTACCCACTAGATGCCAGTAAGCCTGCCTACAATGTGACGAGTAAAAATATCCCTCAACACTGTCATATGTCTGTCGATAGGGGAGGGAGATCATTCTCAGGCTTTCTACTCTAAAGGACAAACAACCCAGTTTCTTCAACAAACAAATCACAGGAGGGTGGGGGAGATGGGTCTCTAATCTTCTTCTGATCTGGACTGACTCCTTCATCAGTCAATTGCCACATGGAAGCCTCGTTTGGATCCTAATTCAAATGAACAAACAAACAAACAAAAAGGACGTGGGACAACTGAGAAAAGTCAAACATTAATTTGATATTTATTGACATTAAGGAAATACTGGTAATGTTTATGTTTTCAGTGTGACATGGTCTAAGTCTTACCTTGGAGAGACATATACTGAAATACTGATAGAATAAAATAGCAAAGAGGTGTTTCAAAATCAGGAGTGGGAAGAAAGAAGGGTACAGATGAAACAAGACTAGGATTAATCCTTGTTGAACCAGGATGGTAGACATATAGTTCACTATAAAATTCTCTTCGCTTTTGCATGGGTTTCAAAGCCTCCATAAGAAAAGGTATACATAATCAATCCGGCAGGCAATTCCACTCCTACTCAGAGAGCAAGCAAGTCCTAAAAAGACCACGGAAGGGACATAAGAACTTTCAGACACTGAGCAAAACCCAGGGAACTAGGTTTCTCTTGGGGTCCTACCTGGATGCCCAAGCCGCTCTACCGTTTACAACATGGGCCTTAAACAAAAGCACCAATGACTTAGCAGCAAGCTCTCCCAGGGCTCGGAGAAAAGCCTGCTCTGTTGGACTGACCAGGAGAGAGAATACCAGCCCCTCATGGAGCATCTTCCCACGGGATGTTCAGGAGCAATTTTGTCTCCGAGGGTTTCTTGCTTTAAGTGCTGGTTTTAAAAGTTTATCCCCAGGTGACTGGGTGGTTCAATCAGTTAAGCATCCGACTTCGGCTCAGGTCATGACCTCGCAGTCTGGGAGTTCAAGCCCCACATCGGGCTCTGTGCTGACAGTTCCGAGCCTGGAGCCTGCTTCAGATTCTGTGTCTCCCTCCCTCTCTGCCCCTCCCCCGTTCACACTCTGTCTCTGCCTCTCAAAAATAAGTAAACATTGAAAAAGATTTTTTAAAAATAAAAGTTTACCTCACTTTTCATACCCTCAAAAAAAATTTTAAGAAGTTTACCTCCAAGTAAGATGTGAAATTTTACTTACCCTGCAAGGAGCCCACGTCCCTGCCAGCCCTAAGCAGCCCATCTCGGGACTTCATTCCAGGTGAGAAAACACCACCTTTTCTCTTGCTTAACCCACTGTGGCTTATAGTCTGTTCTGCTGGAAGGAGCAAAACTGAAACCAATTCACTCAGAAATAAATGCTTTCTCTTGGAAACCTACTCTACCCCCTTAGATATAGCTCCTTCCTCCAAACTTCCTCTCCTCCTGCTCATTGGTCAGATGCCTCTGCACCTGTGGAGTGTGGAGACCCAAGAGAACAAGGCCCACGTCATTATACTGTGCGGTGTTGATCTGTATTTGTCCTTCCTAGTTCAGAAAACTGAATATGCTTCCTCTGAATCCAAACGTCTGAGGACAGTGGCCAACCAAGGAGACGAGGCCTCACTTTCACACAGGTCATGTCCCGGGGCCTGCATCAAACTTTCCAAAGCGCTGGCAAAATGAACCACGCATCCTGCATGACCCCGATGCCTGGAGCCAAATGGTCTCCTACAGGGGAGATGGAATCGTTTTCACTACTTAGAGGTAAATAAATGGAAGAATATGTAACTAATTTGGGGACTATTTAGCATCAGGTAATACAAAGGTAATACAAAACCCTTCTTCCCTTCTCTTGCTAAAGGGTTGGGTTCAGTCCCACTCTTCTAGAAGCTCCATTTCCAACCATGGGATAAAATTTTGATCAAGATTTAAACTGCCCAAGTAAGTCACTTTTACACAAAGGTCAAGTCACCTATATAACTGTGAGGATTAGTGATCTTTGTAGAATGGAACCAAAAAGGTCTCACCCAGATTACAACCCTACCTGCTTAGCACCCTATCCTCTCCTTACAGTCAATCAGTAAATATAAAAATTAAAAATAGTCAACCGGAATTGGATCATTAGAAGTTCTTACTAGGGTCACCTTGGACTGTGTATCACTACTAAGTCTCAAAGCAGGAGAGATTACTTCTGTAACCATTGCAACAAGGTAAATATTGACCCGTATCTGTGCATTAAGACTGGACGTCACTAAGGCTAAACAACTCTCCCATATGTAAATGAGGTGCAGCTCAACTGACTTCCCTTTCATTCACTACTTACTTGAGAGCACAAACTGAGTAGGTCTAGAGGTTTGGAAAGTAAGCACTGTTTGCACTTTGACTGAAGACGTTAATGCTACTACCGCCTTCACTGAGCAGAGTGACAAAGAGTAACGCCAACCACTCGTCCATGAGCTACTTGCCTAGAAAGCAGACGACCAACTCAAGACAGGTTTGAGGAGAGACTGCTCCTTCCACCTTACCCGGGTCTGCATCATGAGGAGAGCAAGCAGCTGGAGAAGAGGAAGCCCAATGCCGTGTAAGGGAGCCGCCTGCTTTGGGCACCTGCCATCCACCTGGTCAGGACCATAAGCGCAATCCACCAAACACAGGTAAAGGGAAAGATTTACCCAGACCGCCACATTCATAAGAAAATGAAGTGTTAAACGTAAATGTGATGGTCTTCCCAAACTCTCTTCTAAAAGAGCCACCAAAACACAACATACATTAAGAGGATCAAATGTACCAGACTCCCACACGTATACTCCAGGCTCTAAAAAACCCTCTAAACCCACCAACACCATTGACAAAGCACCTTTTCCCTATTTACCAGCAGGGTTGAGTAGGAAGCCCCTGTCTCGATTCAAGTTCACAAAGGGAACACTGAGTAGGTAAGGAGAGTGCCATTTCCAGTCACAGACTTCTGCATAATGAATTCTTGGCCACACAACAAGGATGAGGGTGGAATTAAGCAGGGCTGGTTTTGCTTAGAACAGCAGCCATTTCCTCAGGGTGGGGGGAGGGTCCGTTGAAAAAAGTGTCCATGACATGGCAGATAAGTCTTTTCTCACCTAGGAAACCACAGCTGACACCATGCCCCCCCCCCCCAAGGTTTTAAGAAGGACTTCCCAGGGGAGGCCTTGGATGAATCTCTGATCTAGATCTCAACTTCTTCATGGAAGCAGTGTCCATGGTAATTTTTCTGTTCCAAAGGGCTGGTGTGAGCATTTCTGCAAACACCAGGCCTCAAATGCCTAGGTGCCTCACACACCAGATCCTCAATAAATGAAGGCTAATTTTAAAGACCAAGGTGATTACCTCTTCTGAGACACCAGAGCCTGAAGCCATTTTTCCAACAGTATTAACACTGATTAGCTTTTCCAGGCCATCAGCACTGGCTTAGGGGTAGGCAGCATACCCTGAGAATTTAGACGGTTCTGGGTTGAAGGTGGAGGGTGGGGGGCAACGGGACTAAGACCTCCAAACAGAAAGCAGGTTCCTCGGAAGGACGGGAAGACTGAGAAGCTAGGAAAACTTGAGGCCGTGCCCAAGATGGCTGTTACCACCTAAAAGGGAGAATCCATTCAAACATGCTCCACAGAGGTGCCAAGGTATGGGGACATCAGGCCCCAGAGAGGAAGAGCTATACTCTCACCACGTAACTGGGCTGTGATGGCAAAAGCTGCTACCCTCATCCCAACAGAGTAAATGCTGCTTCTTGCATTTAACATTCAGAATCAAGTCACAGGTAAATCACGGAAGCCCGTACTAAACAAGAGAATATAAATATCACCAACGTGGAGCATTAGAAAATCAAAGGTACAGCTGCCCCAAATGGAGAGGTAGATGATGGTGGGTGGAGGGGGTCAACAAGAAACAGCCTATGGAGGAGACAGAACAAGGATGAGGAGGTTGCTGAGGGGGCAGGGAGGAGACAGCTATGGGACTGAAAATGTTAATCAGCTGCAGGGAGGAAGGGAGAAGGGGGATGGTCAGAGTGAGCTCATCAGCAATCACAACAAGACACCATCAACAGCTCTTAAAACTGATCAAGTGAGAAAAGGTGCTGCTAGCATAGTATTTATACATGTCCAAGCCACAAAAGTAAAAATGATCTGCAGGGGGGGGAAAAAAAGGGTGGTTCCTTCTGAGAAAAGCAAGACTAAGTGAAGGAAGAGGTAAAGTAAAACCCTATTGCTTTCATTACAAGCCGTTCTGGAATGTTTTCCACTGTTAGCCATTTGCATGCATTACTTCGACTAACATTATATGACAGGCAAGATCCTCTAGAAGACTAATGTTTAGATCACAGCTGTAGGTTTTTTCTCAACTTACAGCAGGCTTCACGGTGCCGTGTTGAGTCCTTGCAGCACGCTTAAGCTGGCCTGCAGCATGCTTAAAGTCATGTTTAAACTCTGCGAGTAGACTAGTTATTTTCTGGTCTGAAAAGCTGTCCAATTCCGATTTGTTATAAACAGAAAGGCTTTGATGATCATTTTAGGTCTTCAGAATATGGGACTTCATAGCTAAACTATGGGAGTTTTAAAGGTTTGTGTTCTATAGGAGACTATTTCAACGCAGACACAAATATTCCAGAGCCGTCAAGTTCGGGAATGACGATCAACTCTTAGGAAAGGCTCAAATCTTGAGCTCTCCACAGGGCTAACCTTGAAAGAGATTAAGTGATGAGCCTCATTAGTCAAAAAGCATACAGAAACAGCACATTCTATTATACCCGTGAATTCCTAAGTTTAATGAAACACAATCTGGAAATTGTTGTTGTTCTGAAACATTTACTAAGCACAGACAGCAGAGTGAGGAGCCTCGCACATGACAGGGAACCCTGATCAAGGATGTGATGCTAATTAGGATGATGCTAATTAGGACTCCCAGCCACTCAGGGAGCACAGGGGGGTAAGCAAGTGGCAGTGCCTCCAGTCAACCAGCAGAGTAATCTAAAGAATCCAGCTAATAATGGAGGATGGCAGGAAGACAAAAGTGCCTAACAGATTACATTTTTAATGAGGAAAAATAAGCATCGGAACTCACCTTTCCTGACGTCAGAGCTTTTAAGGGACTGATAATGACAAACAGCTATGTAGATCCTGCTTTGAATTTTACCGATTCAAGACCTCCCCTAAACAGCACTGGGAATTAACGATTCCCAGAGAGTCAGAAACAGTGTTTTTCATTTAAAATTGGTTTTTAAATATTTTTCTTACAAGCCTGCAGGGAAAATGGAGATAAGTTCAGAATATTACATCTATTCTTAAATCCAGAATACATCACGAGTCATTAAGTAAAACGTTAAACAAGTCATTTGTCATATGTGCCCCCCCCAAACACTTTATCAATTTCTCTCCTCTCTCATGCACATAACCCGTTAAGAGCACACGTTTATTCCTGTGACGCATGGCTATCTCCAATTCGCAACGTTCACCCCTACAAGATCTCGCCCAGCAGTGCTTGGCCTTCTGAAATACTCAGAACATGATTGATTGATTTTATTTTTCATTCATTAAATTGTATTCAGCCTCAGCCTGGCCCACATCCCTTAAAGCAATTCTCCCCTCTCTGGTTTATGTCAAAATAAAAGCTTCTGCTAGCATTTCTTCATGACTTTAGACACTTTCAGCAGTGTCAAGATTTCAGATAATTTCTCGTATTCGTATACATTTAAGACAAATGTTGCTGTTGTTTGATATAGCTTTCTCCTAAAAAGGATAGTGAAATAAATATCCTCAGAAAGCGAGCCAAATGAAACATACAAATCAGGCAGTAAACCAAGAGAAGCGTTGACGGAAGGGAAAACAACGAGGTAAGTCTGTCAAATTTCATTTAAGTTGCCAGAAAATAGGAATGTTAAAGGAATCACCAGGGGAGGAATTCCAAAGGACCGAACCACTGTGTTCCTATCAACGTTGGCCACAGGATATTTCACAGAGCTTTCAAAAGCAGCAAAGATTACGTAGGCATCTTGAAATAGGTGTTATTACTGCTCCTTCCCCACAGTATTTTCCTCTCCTAGTGATTCAGTCCATTATTGCCCCTGTTCTCCACCCACCGTGCCCCCAGTCACAGCCATACACCCCAAGGAGAAGTAAATGGAAAGCCCAGTTTTCCCTTCTGTACAGGCCATGGCCTAAGAAAGCACTTGGCTCACTGCTCTCGGATCTGGAACCCAGGGAAAGGCTTACGTCTGAGGTGCTTCCTGCCCTCTGGGCCCAAGCCCCTTAACCAAACAGGACCTGTAGGTCCTCCAAGGACAACACGCAACACCAGGACAGCCAAATGGTTCCTGAGCAGGAGAGCTCCCTTACCCTTTCCTATCCCCTATACACGTGATCCCACTGCCCTCAGCGCAGAACTCTGGGCCGTGCCCTCCACCCCTCCCCAGCCCTCCGCTCCCCACACAGACTGTAAGCACTGGTCTCCCTGCAGGCAGGCATTCAGCCCACTGCACTCCTGCCTCTCAGCGTCCCCACACTGGAGGGGCACACTCATCTGTCAGATACTACCTGGCCGGGGGGCTGCCCACCATGGTGAGAAAGGAGGATTCTGTATCCTTTCATCCAACAACTTAAGATCCCATCAAATTTATGTTTACGTTGACTGCAAGATAGCTCACGGCTCAACTGCATGTTCATGTGAATCAGCCATTTTTATTTGGGTTTCCCAAGAGAATGGTCCCTTCTCTTCTGTTTGACCTCACCTCTCAATTCAACTAGGCTAACTGTCACGGCATTTTCTCGCAAGAGCTATTGTGGACTACGGTACAGTTCTATCCTGCTTCAAAGGAATGAGACAGTTTTAGAGGCAGAACAGCCCTTAGCCATCAGTCAGGCATGCCAAAATTTCCCAAATGCCAGTCTTCAGCCAAGTGCTGGCTAGTTCATGGCTAACAGTCGCAGGTCAGCAGGGAACTGACAAAGAGGTGTAAGCAGAAGAGAATTTTCATGTACGAAAATGCTAAGCGCATGCCATCTAAAGACAAACGTAGGACATTCCTACTTTTTCAGTATTAAAGTATCTGTTTTTTCATGAGATGTTAGATGCGAAGGTTTTTTTTTTTTCAAATCTTTAATGATGAAAAATTCTGAAGCAAAATAGTATAGGATATAAGCATAGTGAAGACTCACACACTCATCCAGCTTTAATAATGATCAACTTTATATATACATAGCCAAAAACATATACTAGAAATTGGTCATGAAGTTTTTTTTTTCCTGTTCCACAAAATCTCAAAGTGTGGGAACGACTAATTGGGGCCAGCCTACACGTTTTACAGATGAAGATATGAAAATTGGCAAAGATCAGCTTGTCCCCAGCTGTGCAGCTGGTCAGAAACAGAACCAGTAAGCCTCGTGTGCCACAATACGGTTTTTGAGAAGAGGGGCACAGCCAATCCTTCCTAACCTGTCAAATGTCAATCCAAGGACACCAAGGACCTGCCTTTTGTCCCTGCCGAGGGAACTTGGGAACGTGCAGCCCCATCTGGGACAATCAGAGTGCAAAACCCATAATCTATAACCCAAGTTCATTTCAAGAACCACCAAGCAGTTTCACAGTGCAATGACTACTAGAATTTTCTACATTCCTTATCAAACACTTCAAAAATCAAATGTTTATAAAGCAAACAAGTGTGAATAAATGAGAATTCATGCTGTAAGGTTAAAAAAGAGCTACTTATCCATTCTTGCAGACTCCCATCCTCACCCCACCCAACTACGAGGTGCAAAAAACAAACAGCAATGTAAGTAGTAAGACCAGACAGCTAGCTACACAGGCCTGCCTCAGAAAATATCAAATGAGACAGGCTAAGTGACAATGTTTCCACACTAAGTTTTATCAATGCAGGGGAGTGGCTAATTGGTAAGAAGATACGTCTTTTTTTAATCTTTTTTTAAAAATGTTTGATTTTGAGAGAGAGAGAGAACATCTGCACACAGAGGAGGTGCAGAAAGAGAGGAAAACAGAATCTGAAGCAGGCTCTGTCAGCACAGAGTCTGGCGCAGGGCTCAAACCCATGAACCATGAGATCATGACCTGAGCTTAAGTCAGATGCTTAACCAAATGAGCCACCCAAGGGTCCCAATAAGAGGATATATTTTTTAGCGATCATGGGGTGGCTCAGTCAGCTCAATGTCCAACTCCCAATTTCAGCTCAAGTCATGATCCCATGGTTCAGGAGATCGAGCCCCTTATCAGGCTCAGCGCTGAGCCTCTCTCTCTCTCTCTGAAAAGTAATTAAGCACCTAAATTTTTTTTTTTAATGTTTATTTTTGAGAGAGAGACCAAGTACAAGCAGGAGAGGGGCAGAGGGAGAGGCAAAGAATCTGAAGCAGGCTCCAGGCTCTGAGCTGTCAGCACGGAGCCGGAGGCAGGGCTTGAACCCAAGAACCATGAGATCATGACCTGAGCCGAAGTTGGACTCTCAACCAACTGAGCCACCCAGGTGCCACAACACTTTTTTTTTTAAAGGAGATATATATTTTTAAAGGACTCACCGAAATTCTCAGTTTATGTAAAGAGTTGATTTCCCTGAAGATATCCTAAAGCATCGGAGAAGCCTTCAGCAGCAATACCTAAAACAGTAGAAATCATCAGAATCAAGTGATATTATAGATGTCAGTTTGGGGGGGGGGGGACAATTCTCCATCTATACATTTGGTCATTTCCCCCCATACTAAGCATGAAAGGAAATAACTCAGGAAACAATGAATTTCCGCTCCAACACATGGGCTGGGAATTTTCTTTACCAACAGGGAATTGAGGTCCCAAGACAGTTATTTCAAAGACCAAAATTATGTTACTGTTGGCAAAGAGGCAAAAACTCATTCCTCCCCTTCCCTGTGGTAAAAATCCTTAATGGTTTTGAATTTAAACAAAGACCAAATGTATACATCTCCCCACCCACTTGCCCCCACCAGTGTTTAGAACAAAAATCAGGCACTTTTCTCCTTTTTAAAAATTAGCTTACAGGAGCCTTTCTGGTCTCATTCACCCTTTTCCTACTCAGCTCCTCGAACGTGTCTATCAAGTGGTGCTTTCTTGCTTCAACTGTTCCCATCTTATTCCCGGTTCTCGGAGCCATTCACAACTGACCATTTAGCACCCCAGTCCCTGGGAACCCAGTCTGAAGCAGAGAAGCACCATCATCGACTGTCCAAATCAAAATGGCTCATAGCCACAGTTAACAAACAGGTATCTGAGTAAGAACATATATGTGAATCCTTGAAACAGGATAAACATTCAACTAAAGAACCAAGTACTTATATGAAATAGACCCAGGTACATGTAATCATACCTGGGTAGTTATGTAAGACTAGTTAATAAAAGGTGTTGGTTAGCTATTTGGGAGAAAGAAAAAATCTAGATCTCTACCTCTCTGCTTATAAAAAAACCAAACTCCAGGTAGAATCATGAGTCCTAGAAGAATATATCAATAAATAATTTTATACCACAGGGACAGAAAAGCTTTAAAAAAAATTTTTTAATGTTCATATATTATTGAGAGAGAGACAGACAGACACACACACACACACATACACATGACACGTGAGCAGGGAAGGGTTAGAGAGAGAGGGAGACACAGAACCTGAAGCAGGCTCTGAACTGTCAGCACAGAGTCTGACATGGGGTTCGAACTCACAAAGCCTGACCCAGGGCAGGGCTCGAACTCACCAAGTGTGAGATAATGACCTGAGCCCAAGTCAGATGCTTAACTGACCGAGCCACCCAGAAAAGCTCTTTCTAAACAGGACATCAAAAACTGAAACTATAAAGGAGTGAGACATCTGGCTGGGTGAATTTTTTAAAATTTCAAATTTGTGAATGGCAAAAATGTGTCAAAAATAAAAACAAAGAACAAAAGGTGGTATTTTCATCAAAAAGTAAAGTAAGAAACGAGGTACAATATTTATACAGCAGACATATAAAGGCTACTTTCCTTATTAAGCAAAAAAATGAAGAGTAAGAAAATAGTCCTGTCAAAATGGACAAAGACGATTAATAAGCTTTCATTAAGAGAAGAATCCTAATACAGGGTGGCTAGGTGGCTCAGTTGGTTAAGTAGACAATTAACTCTTGATTTCCGCTCAAGTCATGATCTCACAGTTCGTGAGATCTATCCCCGTGTCAGGCTTCCTGCAACAGGACATGCTCTCTCAAAATAAGCATTTTCAAAAAGGAATCACAATAGCAATAAACATATGAGAAGATAATCAACTACACTAACAATGAAAACATACAGCTTTAGAAAATGGAGGATTTTTTAACCTATCAAATTGATAGAGATGTTAAAGACTGACCACAGCCAATGTTACAGACATAGTTCACGATGTAGTCCACCACTTACATAATTTTGTCCACGTGTAAAATGACATATTCTTTGATCCAGCAATGCTACCCCTAAGAATTTACGGGTAGTTAATTGTGTAAGCAGAAAGATGGATATATATAGCACTGTAATTAACAGAGAAAACAAGTCAATGCCCTAAAGTTTCACAAATAGGAGGCAGGTTAAATAAACCATACAGACACTGAAAATAACAATTGAGGTTTGTATGTCTTGATATGAAAAGATATCCATGTGAAACAGGTGAACAACCATGCAGAGTATGATTCCATTTGTGTGTGTGCGTGTGTGTGTGTGTGTTCCTAGATGTCCTAATACTCATCTAGAAGCATGTTTATCAAAATAGTTAGGATCACCACTGATTATCAGGATTTTAGAGCATTTTTTCTTCTTATACTGTATGAATTTCTTATGAGCAGGATTTTTCCAAAGAATACAATGAAGCCTTATTATACTCCAGGCTCCAGTGTAAAGTGTTACACTACATAGATTTCTACGTGCCTTCGATCAGCTTTCCTCTGAATTTACTGACATTTGTATCACACACGGCTTGTAATGAGCATTGGTACGAGTTCCCTTCCTCATCTCCAGCTCCTGTCCCTTCCCTAGGGCCACTCTGTCCTTGCATTTGGGTTTCTAAAGACACACCTGTATCCTTATTCTAAAACCCCCCTTTTTCACTTAACCTAGCTCAATTCAGTTTGTTACTTGTGATCAAAGGAGTTCCACATAATACAGTGCTGCTTTTTATTTTCCATCTTCTCCATCATCCCATTCCATTTGAAAATAGAACAGTAAACCCTGTAATCACATCAATGAAGATTTAGGACATATAATGTCTTGTAATGGTTATGACTACAGCCAAAGTAACTGAAGCAGGAGACTCAAAGCTAGTGTAACAAAGGCAAAAGTATTTCAAGAGACAGGTAGATTCATTCCTGACTAGTCAGAGTGCTGATGAAAAAACTACCTGAATAAGAATAAAAACAAATGGGACATACTTGTCCAGATGGGCCATTTCTACGGTTAAAATATTCTCCACTCTCATGTTTTAACCACTTCACTGATTTATTTTTATTGGATTATGTTTATCTATGAAAAGCCTTTTTTTTTCTGTTTAGACTATAACATAATGTTTTCCCATAATGGGACCATTATGTTCAATTTATTTCCAGCAAACAAATTTATTCTTCTCATTGCCCTATTTTGAAAGGTTGAGAAGTTCCATATAACGCATGAATCCTCCTAATACCATAATTATAAACCTGGTTAAAAAGCTATAATCCCTTGTAGACATACAAATCCCTTTACAGGTGTGTTGGATGTAAAGTACAAATCTAATTAATCCTTCCCTCCATCTCCTGGAGGCTCCCTCTCAAAAAAAAAAAAAAAAAAAAAAAAAGTCCCTAGAAAGTAGACAAAGGACAAGAACCACTATCCAATTTCAGTAATGAGTAATCATGAGACCTAACCAAGTATGTGTGTCTCCAGGGCCTAAGTCAGACAAACACACAGGGCCAGCCTCTCTCTTCTCACCCCTCCCCGGTAGAAGGGCATCTTTCTAAATGGATGGTTGGGGGCAGGTGGACAGGGAGCCAAGCAAGTCCGAATCTGAGGCTGAGACACATCAGGCAGGATTTGAGACACAACACAATACACTTAGGGGAGACAACAGCAGGGTGGTGCAAAGTATAGACTGACCCTGGATCACTTACTAGTCATTTGGCCTCGATGTGCCTTAACCTCTGTGTGCTTCAATTTCCTCCTCTGTAGTAATGCCCATCACAAGAGCTGTTTTGAGGATTAAAGAAGATAGTGTATCTAAAGCAACCAACAATGCTCAAGAGTCTAACATGGTCTTACTAGAGCTCAGTTTGGTGGGAGCAGCCTTGAGCAGAAACTCATTGTTTATTGCCTACTCATAGGAAGTAAGGTCCCTAAAAGAACTCTGGAATAGTATACATCTATGCATGACACTTACCTATCAAAAGTGTTTCCTCTTTAACATGGATAAGACCTTTACAAATGAATAGAAACTAATTTTAGAGGTACCAGAAGCACATTAAAGAACTCTGCCTTAAAATGGACTTCTTTGGGACATCATCGGATACATCATTTGGCAGCTCCCTTTTTTGAGTAATTTGAGTACCACGCGGTACCTTTTCTGAGTAATTTGAGACAGGGGTAGGTAGAGGTGACCAAAAGATAGCAAACGCCATGGACTTGTCACCACCCTCGGCACTTTAGGGCTGGACTTAACTGCTTTTGTATCCCGGGCCATTTGCTACTGAGAATGTATAGATACAGTTCTTAACTCAGTGCCTAAAGCAAAGTGCCCCCAAATGGTACATCCACTACTGATTATCATCTTCACAGCATTAAAGAAACAAAACACATATTCAGTAATCTGACTGAGACCATACAAAGTACTTTTTCACCATGAGGGTTTGATGGACATTTGTTTTCCACATTTTACTTGGCAGCATTTGCACAAGAATGTGGGGCCAAGGTGAAGAGGATCTGAGGAGGCAAGGACGTCTCAAGCCACAAAGGGCCTCCACAAGGCATGTGGCTGACATCTCATGACATGGTACAGATCCGAAGCGGCTAACAACACCTCTGTCCTAACATTTCATTAAAAGACAAGGAATAGTGTGGAGCGCCTGGGTGGCTCAGTCGGTTGAGTGTCCGACTTCAGCTTAGGTCATGATCTCGCGGTTTGTGAGTTCGAACCCCGCGTTGGGCTCTGTGCGGACAGCTCAGGGCCAGGAGCCTGCTTCTGATTCTGTGTCTCCCTCCCTCTGTGCCCCTCCCCCGCTCATGCTCTGTTTGTCAAAAATAAACATTTTAAATAAATAAATAAATAAATAAATAAATAAATAAAAGACGGAATAGTGTAATAACACACTCAAGCTTTGTCCTAACACCATCAATATGAGCATAAAAATCAGGAGAGGGGCCCATATCAACATATCTTCAATGTTTTTGCTGCCCAACATTATTTAGAACATAACACCAAGCAAAGCAGAGAAAATCTAAATTGAGCTGATGAGAAGAGTATGCAGTTGGCCCTTGAACAACATGGGTTTGAACTATGTGGGTCCACATGTATGTGGATTTTTTTTTTTTTTTTTTTTTACAGATACAGCACTGTAAGTGTATTTGCTCTTAGGATATTAACATTTTCTCTAGCTTACTTTAAGTAAAGGGTATGTAATACATACAACATACAAACTACGTACTCATTGACTATGTTATCAATGCAACTTGGGGGAGGGGAGAGTCAAAAGTTACATGCCCATTTCTGGCTGGGGGCAGGAGTGGCAGCCCATGTTATCCATGTTATCCTGGAGTCCAATGTACTACTTTTAGCTTGCATTTATCACTAACATTGGACACATGTACTCCTAATTCCTCAGGAGCAAAATCCAAGAAGCAAATAAATCAGATAGTTCTTCAGAGCCCTAAAATGCAGACTGGAAGAGACAGAGTAAAGACAAATTCTGCAAACAAAAATTCTCCCCATTGCCTAACACACCTACCACTTGCCAAGGATCTGTCTTGCTTTTTTCTGAAACCACGAGAACTTTTTCTATGTACAGCTCCGTGTTTACAGTCCAGCTCCACTGTCAGAAGGTATCCAACTCCAAAGCGAAATGTCCAGTTCTGTTTTCATGGCCCCCTCCCTGCTGACTTCCCAGCTAGAGGCTGGGTGCTGGGGTCAAAAGAAACCCAACAAAGCACAAGCTCAAAGCATCAATCCCCAAGGTTTCCAGAGAGGAGAAATGATAAGCTACCTTGCTCTGTGCAGGGCAAAGAAAAAAGCTCCAGCAATCTCTTTGTATTCCCCTCAAACCAGAATTCCAGCAAACTAGGAAGTCAGGGATGTTATAAGCAAAAAAAAAAAAAAAAAAAAAAAAACACAAACAGATTCTCCATAAACGTGTAAAAGGCTGGGTTCAACAACCCGAGTTTCTCCAATGCAGGACATTTTAGACACTTTAATGTGCAAATATTCATAGTGAATGAGTAGCTCCAACCTTATTTGTATACAGATTCCCTTACTCCCGTGGTCTAGGTCCCGGGACAAGGGCCTCACACAACAGTTTGGAAAATGTTATAATGAGATTTTTATGCAAATGTTTATTGAAGGCTTACTCTGCTCTACTACATTCACAATTGCATGACTAAGCACAATGCCCTGAAAAGATCAATTAATGGGGCAAAGAATGTTAATGCAAAGGACTGGGAAGCTCGTGTTCGCTATGAGGGCCAGAGAAGTGCTACAATTATACACAGTGACCTCACTCAGACTATAGGTTTATCGCAACCAGAAAAATTTGACTGATGCCATGAATTCCTTCTTGTTATATAATTCACCGTTCCTCTTTTCAAAACTTTAAAGGCACAGAGAATCACACTAAATTAGTAACATGAGCAACTGGAATGCAGGCTTCATAGGAACAGGGACTCTACTAGGTTCAGGGCATTTCCCTGGCCCTTTAATAGGATGGGTGCAAAGACGCCCCACCAATACAGGACTATATGAAGAAAAGAATAAGTAAGCAAGCTTATGTAAGTGTATCATTAACTCACTATTCACTGGCCAAAACATGCATTGTACATGTATTTTTCCTTATGACTTTTGGGTTAGAAGGAAATTTTTGTCTTTTGACTACCACCTTCAGTATATTGTTATAGGCAATTATTTTCAATATGAGCCCAATTAACATTCAAATGACTAGGACTTCCAATTAATCAGAGCTATGAAGAGAGTCTCCCTTGGGGAAAGGAAGAACAAACACATTCATCTTTTAGAAGTCTGCAACCACACACCAAAAAGCTTTCATCACCAATTTGCTGAAAAAACCAAGTGAGCATGGAATACAGACATCAAGAAATACCCTACGTTATTAATTTCAAGATTCTGAATGTAACGTGTAACATAACCCTGAGATGTTACACTACCTTCAAGTGAACAAATCAAAACTTCAATGTTTTTGCCAAACTCAATTCACTATGACAAAATTGGGCTATTTGTTTATTTTGAGAAAGAGAATGCAAGTGGGGGAGGAGCAGAGAGCCAGAGGGAGAGAGAGAATCCCATGCAGGCTCTGCATTGTCAGCACTGTGGAGCCCAACACGGGCCTGGAACTCAAACTGCAAGATCGTGACCGGTGCCCAAGTCAAGAGTCGGACAATATAACTGACCGAGCCACCTAGGTGGCCCTGGGGAAGGCATTTTAGAAAAATTTCTAACAACTGTGTTTTTTCTTTAAGAAACAGAGAAGAAAAGAACAGGGAAATACTGCTCTAGTTCCCCGTTGGTCATTCCAAAAATTAAATTGATTAGACCCTTCCCTACTCCCATTTTTGCTACCAAGCAGTTCGTGGCCAGGATGTTCCTGTTGGCAGTTTCCAGTCTTGGCTGGAGTATGTTCCCATCTATTGCAGCAGTCCTTCCCGGTGGCCCCCGCATGCCAGCTCTTCCCCACCCCCAGAGCAAACCCCCAGAATCCAAGACTGCGAGAAGCATTTGAGTTGTGCCTTCAGCTCCCAGGCTAGAGGGACCGCCAGGGCCTGCTTCCTCCCTTCCCACCTCAACTGTCCTGGCAGTCAGCGCTCCTTCTTGAACCCTGCACCCTCTGAGCTGCTTCCACTGCGGTGGCCTTTGACCTCCAGTCTCCATGCTTAAAATGGCCTCCCCACCCTCCTACTCATCCGGCTGCCCATCAAGTTCCACCTACTCTGGGGAGACTTCATCAACCACATCTCTCTCTGCACTTCCCATACTATGTTGCAATCATCTATTTTAGTGTATATATTCCCCACTAGACTGTGAGCTCTTAGAGGCAATAATTGTGGCTTCCCCCCTAGTCCTTGCCTCAGCTGGAACACAGTTCCTAACACACACTAAGTACTGAAATATCTGAATTAACAAATGTATCTTGTATGATTAGTAACTCTAAGACACTGAAAAAAATTAACTGTAAGACACTACAGTAAGGGGCTTCAAGAGGCTGGAGTACAGCAACGGAGTCAGGATGGGGTCAGGGGTATGAGCGTGTATATGCCTGTGCGCGCATGTGTGTATGTGTGTGGACATACCTGCACAGAAAAAAAAAAAGGGGCTGCCTTGTTCTATGATCACTCTCCAACCCTGTACCTCAAAGTCAAGGTCCCAGTTAAAGCCCCCTTTTCCATTCTTAGTCCTAGGGATTGGCTGTTAACTTAGCCTTCCGCCACAGACCTTTCAGTAAGCTTCTCTGCTGTTTGACCTGGTGTCAATCAGGGAACTACATAGTTGAGTACTCATTCCTTCTTTCCCATCCCGAAAGCAAACAAAGGCTTTATGAGGTTTAGAGATCAGAGAATGGGACGGAAAGATACCCCTCTACAAGCTATCATCCCATCCCTAACCCCTAAAGCAAATCTGTTTTCTCCCTCACTCCACCTTGGATGCTGGGAGGAAGCACAAAGCAACACAGAAGACCAACAGTGGACCCAGATATACAAGAATAGGCAAATGTTAGCATCAACTATCTAAGCATTTCTTAGAAAGGTGGGGTGAAAAGCTGTAGTGAAGACACCAAGAAGGTGCAACCAATCCAGGGGAATATTCATTAGCACTAAAAAGAAATGAGTGATCAAGCCACGAAAAAGACTTGCAAGAATCTTAAACGCATATTACTAAGTGGAAAGCTAATGTGAAAAGACTTCATCCTATGTAATTCCAACCACCGGACACTCCAGAAAAGGTGAAACTATGGAAACAGCAAAAAGATCAGTGGTTGCTAGAGACTGAGGAGAGGGAGGGATGAGCAGGCAGAGCACAGACTTTGTAGGGCAGTGAAACTATGCCGTATGATACCGGAATAGTGGGTACATGTCATTATGCATTTGTCAGAGCTCACAGAACGTACAGCACGTGTTCACTGTGCAACAGTGAACCCTAATGTGAAGTATGGATTTGGGGTGATTCTAACAAATGTACTGGTGAGGAATGCTGGTAGTTGGAGACGCTGCGTATGTGTGTGGAGAGTGGGGATATGGAAATTCTGCATCCTTTCTGCTCAATCTTGCTGTGAACTTAGTGCTCTAAAAAATCAAGTCCTGGGGCGCCTGGGTGGCGCAGTCGGTTAAGCGTCCGACTTCAGCCAGGTCACGATCTCGCGGTCCGTGAGTTCGAGCCCCGCGTCAGGCTCTGGGCTGATGGCTCAGAGCCTGGAGCCTGTTTCCGATTCTGTGTCTCCCTCTCTCTCTGCCCCTCCCCCGTTCATGCTCTGTCTCTCTCCGTCCCAAAAATAAATAAAAAACGTTGAAAAAAAATTTTTTTAAATAAAGTCCATGAAAAAAGAAATTAAAATTAAAAAAAATTTTTTTAAAAACAAAGGGAAGTAAGATACTGGTTCTCCATATGCGCCCCTCCCCCCCCCCCCCCCCCACCAGGCACCAAAGCCAGGGAAAACCCTATAGGGGCCCTCACCACTGGTGGCAAGAACCCAGGGACAGATCTGGGGTTAGACAAGGGGGGATGGACCTTAATAACATTCTTAGTAACAGTGATAGAGAATCTGGCATTCACCTATACATCACTTGTAGGTATCAGGAGTAGTGAGGTTGAACATGGCTGTCCAGGCAGTGTTGGAACCTGCAAGAATAGGCCCCAAGAGGTGGTATCCTCCCTACTGTTATTCCCAGTGCCACCTCAACCTGTAATTTGAGGGCGATTACTCCCTATTAGCACCTTAAGAACTGCCTCTGTAGTAGAACAACTCAACTAAAGGACGCAAAGGGAAAATGTGACTTCCTCCAGAGGTACGCCATCTGGTTTTCCTCAACAGTGAAAACCCATCAACTGTAATAGAATATCCCAAGGTTACAGCCAGAAGGAGGAGTAGGCATCCTACTTAGGAGACAGGCTCCACTTCCATGAACAAGCAAAACGGCTCATTCCTCCAGCTCTCAAAGCCCGGATGTTTTGGGTGCTGTGAGCCAACATACAACATAAAAGCAACAGCAAGAATCAAGGTGTACTGTGAAATTTCATCAGCCTCCAGGCAACATAAAGGATCACAAATAAGAACATAGGGTCATTTGGAAGGACGGTTTAGCTAATCAAGAACAAATTAGCTACTCAGGTATACACAATGTGAAAATCAGGGACACTTATTTTTTTATAAATAAGAATCTATCATCACTTGGCTCTGATTAGTAGCTATTGTATCCCTCAAACTTCATCTTTCAAAAGCAATTTTGCTGCCCTAACCTCTCTTACTATGTGCACTTGGGTCTTCATAAATTGTCACCTGATGTATTTTTCAACTAAATCCCTCTTACCTTTTTTCATCTAGCCAATGATTCTTTATATACTCGTTACGGTACATTTCGTTCAAAACCAAAACACCCCCCCCACCCCCCGCTTCCCCAAGCAAATCGTTTTGTCATTTAAACTTCCTCCTCTTCTCAGAACATATCCAAAACTAATTCTCCTTAGCCATGTCTCCTTCCTGTCCCAGATCTATCATTCCAAAGGGCCTTGCTTCCCCCTGGAGATGCCCCTACTCTTGCCGTACTCTCAATTTCCAGGGATCTCGTAGATTTCTCTGTGTAATTTGGCAATTCACTATATCATTTTCTAGTCAGTCTAATACAGGTTCTATAGGATTCTAGGACTATGACAGGTAAGGTATACTCCAGAGCTCAGTGCAGAGCCTGGTGCTGGGTCACCCAGGGCCAGAGGCATCTTGGTTCCTTTACACTCATGCTGAGTGAAGAAGGGCAGTGTGGGTCTCCTGGGCCTCACTTCATTCCCATTCAAAAAGCAGAGAGAAGAGCCTCCCTCATAAGCCAACCCAAGGACCACATGGTCCAAAGGCTGGGGTAAACATGCCTGCAATCAACTGACTTTCTTCTCCTTCCCATGTGTGACCTCCTGGCTCTCTAACTGGCATAATATCTCTAAGAACAAGAATTAACACTCAAAGGGCACCTGGCTGTCTCAGGCCAAGAAGCATGTGACTCTTGACCTCAGAGTTTTAAGTTCAAGCCCCACATTGGGTGCAGAGATTACTTAAAAATAAAATCTTTCAGGGGTGCCTGGGTGGCTCAGTTGGTTAGGCATTCGACTTAGTCTCAGGTCATGATATTGCAGTCTGTGAGTTCGAGCCCGGTGTCAGGTTCTGTGCTGACAGCTCAGAGCCTGGACCCTGCTTCGGATTCTGCGTCTTCCTCTCTCTCTTCCCCTCTGCAGCTCGCACTCGGCCTCTCTCAAAAAAATAAACAGGGGCACATAGATGCCTCAGTTGGTTAAGTGTCTGACTTCGGCTCAGATCATGATCTTGTGGCCCATGAGCTACAGCTCCAACTCGGGCTCTGTGATGACAGCTCATAGCCTGGAGCCTGCTTTGGGTTCTCTCTCTCTCTCTCTCTCTGCACCTCCCCTGCTCTTGCTTGCTCTCTCTCAAAAATAAACATTAAAAAAATTGTTTAAATAAATAAATAAATAAATAAATAAATGGAAAATGAGAATTCACACCTTTCCTTTACCCTTCAGGGCACTTTTACCACTCGGAATTATTATATATGGTTTTAAAATAGGTCTCCAAATTAAAGGCAGTTATTTTTGAGGGATAGAATTTCAGGACTTTTCTTTACCACTTCATGTACCATATAAATACTTAAAACTTCCTGCTAAAAAGTTCAATCACCCATGAAATAACGAGAACATTATAATGAATCCCTAAGTATCCATCACTCTGATCCCACAGCTACCAACTCCCAGCCGGGCACTCATCTCACCCAGACCCTTTCCTTCCTGTGTCAAGCGCCCCCTCACTGGACATTCTTTTGAAGCAAATACCAAATATCACACCATTTCAATTTAACGGTTTTATGAAACTAGTATTTTTAAGCAGAAAATGAATAAAGCTGTTGTCACCTGGAGAAAATGAAAATTGAAATTTATGCCTATCAAAGTTACGGCCACCTCATTCCCTGTTGCACACAGATGACCTAATACAGATTCAGCAGGCCCGAGTTAGGATTCCTAGCAGCACGGGAGGTGACTGGGTGACTGTGGGCAGGACACCCAGCCCCTCTCTGCCAAAGATCTCTGCTCCCAAGGAGGAAAGCAGGATGTGAGGGCTCTGAGGCTCCCAAATCATCTGCTGGGGCACAACTAGGACTTTCTACTTGTGTGTTTTGCTGTCACTCCTGGCACCGGCTTGGCTAACCAGAGTAACTTAGTCTTTACTTAATCCTTTGTGAAAAAGGATTAATACATATTCTAGTAGCCAAGTCTTCTCTAGAAACCAGTTTCTTCCATATTACCCTTATACTTAAAAAACAAAAAATCCTTCCATTCTTTTTCTTCCCCAATCTCTCAAAATAAGAAGAAATACAAAGTAGAATCCTGCTTGAGTCTCTTGTCTCTGTTCTTACGGAATCAGTAAGAAATCTCATGCTCTGCCTCCACCCTTGGGCAAGATAACCTATAGAATTGACATGCTAAAAGTCAATGATGCAGGTAGCCAGAGGCCTCTGGGGATGGGATGACTCCCCCAAGGGTCCCATGATGTCCCCTACAAGGCAACCGAAATCCTTTAAAAATTCTTTTGGACCAACTTGTAATTCAAATAGAAAACTATTCAGGGCATTGTCCACGTCATCTGCCTCACCATGGACTTTGATTCTCTGTATCTGTATTGCCCCTATCATAGCTAGTGGCCACACACAGCTGGAGAGCGGTTGAAATGTACCTAATGCCTATCGCTGCATGCCAGGAATGCCAACTCCATAGATTTTGAAGACTTAGCACAAGTAAGTAAAAATACTTCATTAATAAGTCTTATATATTTTGAAATGTTAACACTTCCAATGTACTGGATTAAATATTAAATTTAATTTCACCTTCTAAAAATGTGGCTATTCAAGTTTAAAATTTTAAGTCTCCTTTCTAGTACAGTGCTTCTCTGGTTTCTAAGTCCTTTTCACGACATCACAAATATGTTTCATGTTAACCCAGCATAACTAGGGTTATTTGAATACAACCCTAAAACTAAACTTAATTCACTTGGACTTATTTTTAATTATCTTGTATACTTGCCCTAACAGTTCCTGTGAATTCCCATGAAGATCTGAATATTTAAGTGTTCCAGTAAGACCATTACAGATACCTTGAGCATAAAATACCACACAATCATCCTAGAGACCCCTACAGACTGAGAATCAAAACATTTAAAAAGCAATTCCAAGTCCCTATTTTTTATCTCATAATCAGAATATGGTAACATTTCTCCTGGCTGTTATGACCTTGGGTATTAGATTTTCACTCTATGCAGCTGACAAAATATACAAACCCACATATCTACTCTAAGGCGGGGTGGAGATGTATTGGCATTCTCCATAAACCAGGAGGAAAGCCACTCACCTGCTTTCTATTGGTTTCCAGGGCATGCAATCATAAACATCTGATTGAACCAAAGATTGAACACTGATTTTTTTTTTTTAAAGGAAAAGTCAAACATCATGCCTGACCTCTGACCTGACCTCCTGACCTGAAAGACAGTGGTCTTTAGGGTGTTTCCCACTATGTTTTCCTTGTGGTCAGCAGAGATCAGAGTAAGTTATATCTCTCTTCTTTTTTCCATGACTCCATGGAAATAGATGAACTAAGTAAAACTTCCATTATCTAGCCCAGTGGTACCCAAAGGGTGGTCTGCCCACCACCAGTGTGTGGCTGGTCTGTAGTAAGTACAGAAATGGAGAGTAAACATTTGGAAACTTTTATAGCAATTTAACAATTTATGTTGGCTGAATGTAATAAAAAGTGCTTATATTTCATAGGTTTGTCCAAATATTTCATTTTTATTGAGTTTTACTGAAGTGGCCCAGCCCAAAACAACAACTATAAATTGAGTAACTAATCCTTCCTTTCAGAAACACTAAACCAACTCATCAGAATTCCCAATTTTCTAGTCACCTCATTCTACATGTGTAAGAGTAGGGGATAAGGTAACAAACACATGGGGAAAAGGGAGAAAAACTACCACTTAGGAGACATTCAGTGAAACAGAACAATTTCCATGACATAGTTAAGGATGGGGATTTGTAACACGGTCATATTTGTACATTCACCATTACGACGCCCTATTTCTTCTTTACACACACACACACGCATATATAACGCTATGGATTATAAACCACATTGTGCTATAATTCAGTGGTGATGGGTCCCGACTTCAGAAATAACATATACAAACTCAAGTTCATATGTGGAATGATTACACATCAACTAAGCACAAATGTCAAGTGTTCATTACCCACAGATGGAAATTCAAGTGTTTTTTAAAAGCCAAATTGAGGTTAAAAGCTAAACATTTCTAAGTATGGAGCCAATCAGTAAGCACTGAGGAACAGAAAAATGGAGAGGCAGCCCCTGAAGAAGTCACTATGAAGCCCGGAAGACAGATGGCCCCCAAAGTATCAGGAGGCCAAGCAGCTCAAGTGTGAAATGACTCTCACGCCCGCGGTCACTTCAGTTATATTTGGTCTCAACACTGGCTTCTTAGCCCCAGCTGCAGCCAACAGAGGGGATCCCGACAAGGCTGTGTCCCTCTCTCGTTCCTCTCACCCGAGGCTGGAGGACCCAAGCAGGGAGCCAGGCAGCGGCTGGTGCTCACCAGTGGTTCGGGAATCTAGCCAGCTACTTCCTCAAAGCCTCAGGGTCCTCATGTGGACAGAGCGCTAACAACAAAGACCTCTCAGGGTGAAGGGAGAGTGGGTTTTGTGAGAAGACTTGCAAATTCCAGCAAGCTGGAGACCGAAGGGAAGAAGAAACCACAGCCCAGAAAAGGAGGGGGGATTCCTGGAGAAAGGGGACATTCCAGGAGGTGGACAGGGGAAGATGTTCCCAACCAAGAGCACTTCCCCCAGCCTGGACAATGGCAGCAACAGAGGAGGAAAGCTGGACAGTTGGCATCTCAGGGACCTGTATTTTCCAGGACAGATGGGAGGAGCATACCCTATTGAAAAAAAAGTGGGGGGGGTGCTGAGGAAGGGGCAGCATAAAGGGACTTAAAGCAAGGTGACAAATCTGCATACTTCCTAGAGGAACCAGAGCATGTGTGGCCCAGGGGCCCCACTAAGGGCACCACATGGGAAGAGAGCTGAGCAGAGGCAGTGGTTATCATGTGTGTGATTACCAGTCTCAGATGGGTCCCCAAATGTGGCCATGGAACCTTCGTTCTCCCCGGCTCAGGGCGAGGGCATCAGGGAGCTGGAGTCCCTCAGAAGAGGTCTAGCTAAAGGACCAAGTGAAAGCAGGGAGACAGGCAGAGTGGGAAGACAAGGAGGAGTTGAGATAGGGAGGTTTCAGTGAGGTCAAAGATCAGGTGAGAGGTCAACAGGGTGTCATCAGGGTGAGAAGATCAAGGGGCACAATTTCTAGACAAACCACACCTCATTCAGGGTGTGACAATTAAAACTGGAAGGTAAGGCCTCAAAAGCAGGCCAAAGCTCAGTTTAGGAGCTGGGTGTTTAAAGGGTTCATGGACAGGGGCATTCCACCTTGGGTATTTGGGGACATCTTTCCTCAGCCGTAGGATTCTTTTCCACGGCTGTGATTTTGCCCTCGAGGGGGTGGGCTAAACTCTTTGCTGTCCCAGAGAGTAAATCTGTCCAGCACCAAGTCATGGAACCCTGTGCCTCCCCACGGCTGGGCTCAGCGTGGACGCCTTGGAGCCTCAAGCTTTCCGATGCTTCCAGAAGGAGATATCCAAGAAAGACATCCCAAGTGCAACTGCCTGACACCCATCCCTAAGGAGGCTCTGTGAACCTGAGCCAAAGGGCTGGTGGGAGAAGAATGTCTGATGTACAGTGGAATCTCATAGAGAATAACTAATAGCTTTGAGGGAAAATGAAGAGCCTGGGGAGTGCACACAGCAGCTTCCTGGTGAGGCCAGGGCTGGACGTGAGAGAGGCACATGGCTAAGGAACAGCCCCTGGGCGAAGATGGAGAAAGGTGCAGCAGGAGGAGGGGCAGGACACACGAGGAGGGCAAGCGCGAGGTGGCAGCGGGGAGTTGGGTGGCCCGCCAGGGCAGCAGAGGCAGGGGGCCGCGAAAATAGCCTGGAATGAAAGCATTGGGAAGCAGCATGCTGGGCGCACTTTTGTCCCCAGTAGAATGCGTAGTCATCAGATACTCGATTTTCAGGTACTTCCAGACTTCTGGCTGGTACCACATAGACTTGGCATGAACTCCAGCATAGAGTGGATAAAACGGATTTTGGGGATCAGAGGGCGCTGTCAGCAGCCCACCTTAGGGCACGCATGTGGGGCCGAGCTTCCAGGCAACAGAAGGCACCATTTCCTTCGAGAAAGAGGCTGTGCCTCAGGTCCAGCCAGAGAACCCACAAGGAGGAACCTGACTGGTATTCCTTCACAGTGCCAGGCAACAGGTACGGCATCTCCATACATCAATACATGAGACACAGAGAGAATGAAAGGCAGTCTGGCACCTGTCCTGCCCTGGAACGTGGTGATTAAATGGAGAGTACAGAATAGACTAAAAGACCGAAGAGACTCATCAACCAGATGAAATATTTAGTATTAAATATTTTTAGGTTTCATACTGGTTCACATGTTTTTAGGCATGGTAATTACATTTAGGAAAAGAACTTCAACCTTTTAGAGTTGTACATTGAACTATATACACATGCACACACACGGATGAAATGCCATGTTGAGGATTTATCTCAAAATAAGCCAGCGAGGGGAAAACTCCTTCCTCTTTTGTTCTTGATGAAACAAAATGGATCATGTATGAGCCATGGGAGCTGGGTGATGGGGGCTTGCACTGGTCTTCCTCCTTCTGCAGATGTTTGCAATTTCCTATTAAAGAACAACATGGAGGCAGCATTGTTTTTAACTAATTGTGTTAGTATGATGACATTTCTGCAATGAACTCCGAACACTGAAAGTATGATGAGAATGCTTTCAAGGCAGTCCCTTTAACAGTTCCATAGGAATAGAGTATTTCAAGTTTTCCAAAGAAGCAAGACTGCCTGGCTTCAAGTACAGGCAGTCACGCTTGACAAGGTCCGGGGACAACATCTGCCCCAGCAGTGTGTCACCGTGACATCAAAATTTGGCACCTTCCCCTCTGAAGCCGTGAGCTAAGTTTGACTGATTCACAGGCACGATGGGCAAGAGACTCCTGTCAGGCTTTGTTGCCCAGTTGAGAAATCAAGCAACGGAAAGGTGCCAACTATAGGGCCCATGTCTCAAGCACTATCACTGTGACTGGTATCCCCATTTTGAAACCACCAGCAATATGGCAATAATCCAGGGGGGAAACTAGGTAATTTCTGCCCTAAAAGTTAATAGCACATAATGTTTATCTCACTTCTGTGAGACCCACATCATGACCACATTGAGGACAGCTGGGTTGGAAGGTCAATCTCAGGAATTAACAGTCAACAGACCCAACCACCACCACGACCACCGCCCCCCCACACACACCCCCTTCTATCACCAAACTCAGGGCATCTTATGTACTACCACTCTGGAGAACATGGTCTTAAACCAGTGGTTTTCAGCCCTGAGTGATTTTGCCCTGGGGAAAGGCTAGCATCATTTGGAAGAATTCTGGTTGTCACAAGCAGGGAGGGATGCTACTGGCCTCTGATGGTTAGAGACCAAGGACACTGTTCAACACGCTCCAATGTACTAAAGAGCCCCATATAAAGAATTATCTGGCCTAAAAACAATGTCAGGAAGTTAAAGTTGACAAGACCTGACTTAGGCAAGTAGAATTAAGTGTTAAAAGAATATTCAAACTTTTTCAGAGAGGGAGGGGAGGGGACAAGGACAAAGACACAGAGACAAAGAGACAAGGAGAGAAAAAGAATTGACACGGTCTTTTAGAAGTCCTTTAAAGATTTCTACCAATATTCTTTAACCAGATGTGATATCTGATACCATATTCTCCAGTTTAACTCTTTTTTGTCTGCTAACACAAGGGGCCAAACACTTGAGAGACTACAACTGCCAAGACCAATATTTGCTTTTTTCCAACGGCCATGTTTACCCAAGATTATTCTGCTCTTGGTGAACTAGAAACCAACTGGCTGTTGACACACTTGGACAAGAGCCAAGGAACAGTCTGGCACCCTTCCCCAGGAGAGGCAAAGGGGGAGTGTGGTCCAAGAAGACCAATCTGTAAAAACCACCTAACCACTTTGAAATCCCTTTGGAAACAACTTCCCATCAACAGGGCAATCCTGTTAACATTTTCACTAGCACTGGAGTCTTGAGAACAGAGGAAAGAGAATGGGGAGACCACACGAAGAAGGAAGACTGGGAAGAAGGAAGAAAGAGAACAAGTATCACCCAAGAACTTAACAGTACTTAGGGCGCCCGGGTGGCTCAGTCACTTATGCTGCCGGCTCAGAGCCCGGAGCCTGCTTCGGATTCTGTGTCTCCCTCTCTCTCTGCCCCTCCCCAGTTCACACTCTGTCTCTCTCAAAAAATATACAAACAAGGGCACCTAGATGGCTCGGTTAAGCGTCCGACTTTGGCTCAGGTCATCATCTTGTGGTTCGTGGGTTCAAGCCCCGTGTCGGGCTCTGTGCTGACAGCTCAGAGCCTGGAGCCTGCTTCTGATTCTGTGTCTCCTTCTCTCTCTGCCCCTCCCCCACTGCCCCTCTGTCTCTCCTTCAAAAATAAAAATTAAAAAAAAAAAAAAAAAAGAATTTAACAGTACTTTGACCTGAAGAAAGCAGAAAGGAAAACCAATTCACACGTTATTATTATTCTATCAACTGTAGCTTTAAAGCTAAGAGGGAGTAGCTTTAGCTTGATTGTTAACTCTGAAATGTAAGCCATGACTGACCTCCACAATAACCAGTAATAGCTTCTCATTTGAATTCTACTGTTTGTATTTACATAAGTGGTGTGTTTACATAAGGAATTCTGGTATCAGAAATTCAGCTGCACTTAACGCTCACAATTACCAGACTTCTCACATGCCAAGAGCCATTTCACAGCCCTTTCCCTTTACCACAAAAATTCAGCTGTAGCTATAAAAACCATCACCAAGTTCACCTGCTTACATAAGACCCAAGGATTTCTGACTGGAGACTCTACCAGCCTCACATGGTAACTCCAGATGCTACCCATTCAAGAGAGTCTGGGCACCACAGTGTGTCTGAGCTGGCAATCCTAATGTTCTCGCAATCCTGGTTTCCAAATGCCTGGGCTAATGTTTCTGCCTCCGGAGGAAACTTTCTCATCTCCTGGCTTCTTCTTGAAAGGAGTGGAGACAATAGACCTGTAGAAAGGTCAGGCCAATAGCGGCCCCCAAAAAAGATACGGTCATGTCTTAATCCCTGAAACCTGTGCACATGACCAGACTTGGGAAAGGTTGCAGATTTACCTTCTGATATTGAAGATACCGAGAAGAGATCATCCTGGATTACCTGAGTAGGTCTTAAGTCCAAAGAGAGTTGGCAGAGGTCAGGAATGATTCTCCACTAGAGCCTTTGGAGAGAGCATGGCTCTGACAATGCCCCGGTTTTGCACTTCTGATCCCTGAAGCAATGGGAAATTAAGCTTCTGCTGTTGTGAATAAAATGTAGCAAAATACGCCACCCCAAATTATGCTGCTCTGGTACACTCGAGCTGTAGGCAAGTGCAAAACAGTAAATTCAAGGAGAGGTTTTCTGTCACCTTCCCTTATCTACCAAAAAAAAAAAAAAAATCCTAAAGAAATTCAATTGTGTAAATCCCCTCCCCAGGGGTTTTATCAACCAGGGAAGACGGACTCATTGAGGAGAGGAGTCAACCCCACAACCAAACTGTAACACAGGATGCCATGTATCTATCCTTCAAAGGGCCCATTCATCTTCCCTAAAAATCATTTAGTCTTTCCTAAGAGGCCTATATCCCCCTCCGTTTTCCCTATTAATATGCTTAAGCCTGAATTCTAAGCTAACTCTTAGGGGTTACTCATTTTTACCCCACGTATAACTCCCATGTATACATGAGGTATACAGGTTAAAACTTCTGTTTTTCTCTTTTTCATCTTTTATTATAGGCAGTATCAGGTAACAACTCACAAGGGTAAAGGAAAAAGTACCCTCCACACACATAAGCTACCCAGATTGTGGTAACTTGTGAAGGCAGCTGTCCCACCCCAGTATCTCAAAATGGCCAGGTCAAAGACACCCCTCCAGGGGCTCCTTCCCACATCCCTGAATCGCTGAGGAAGAGAGCTGGGGACAGGTATTCAGCCTTTAAGGCCAAGGATCTTTTCCAGAGAACTAGCTCCGGGGCAGGGTGTAGAGAGTGTTGTCTGTCCTAGGGCAGAACATCACCCAAAGCAACAACTCTTCCCCAAGCCTCTCTCAGAACAACCCCAACACCCTGTGGGCTCTCTGTTGTCAACCATTTTTGCTACATGTACTGAGGATTTCCCATGGGCCACACATTCTGTACTTTCAAAAACGTTAAGAAGTAATTGCTTGGTCGGAGTTTTTATTCCATCATTCTCTGCCTTTTCTTTAAATTGCCACCTCTTACACGGATGGGCCTAAAAACACTTGCTTAGGGTAGCACCTAAGAGGAGGCATGCCCTGATTGGTATGGCTCCTGAGGAAACTGAGGCATAACTGTGACTTGGGTAGTTTGCCCCAGGTTACGTGGCCAGTCAGTGGAAAAGCCAGTACCACAACCAAGAGCCACCTTCCGGGCCTATGTCTTCAACCCTGTGCCCACATACTACTCTGCTTCCCTACAGGCCATCAGGTCTGCTATTCCCCTCCAACACACTGCCTACCACCACCCAGCCCTACCAGGCCTGCCCTGCTTCAGCCCCGCTATAGCAAAAGCCCTGTACGTCACCCCAGCCTCAGTCACTGCCCGGCCCCCTTTCCCTTGGCCCCTATACCTTATGGAGTTAGACGCTAACTAGGTGTATAAAAGTGCCCCTGCCGTCGCTCGAAGACCTCAATTCAATAGACAACAGTGACATTTGAGCAGTTACATCGAAGAACCATAGGGGACAAAAGAAGAGAGAGTTCCAGAGGTCTTAAACCAAACATGTCATCTGCAGCTACAAACCAGCTCAGACTCTTCTCAGACTTGATGATCCCCTATAAAGGCCAGCAGCATTCAAGCAAGGTCTTGCCACCCTTTGTCAGAAAAACTATCACCCCAGGGGAGGTATTATCTGCTAACCACTCTGATCCTACCTCTTTCTTCTCCATCCAAATCCTCCCCCTCCCCACCCACAGTCCTACTGAATCTCTGGGACACAAAGGTTTACCACCTTGTCTGCAGGTGCTACCTTTAAGGGGCTTCTTTTGAATAACGTGTCTCAAACATCTTTAAAATGCCAAGTCTCTTGAACCAATAATCAGTGGCAGAGACCGGTCTTCACAGAATACTCTTAGATGCAAAAATGCTTTCATAGATCAAGATGCTAAATATTCATTCTTTATGCTAGGAGGAACTTGGAAACAACTTAATGATCCAAAAAAGGTGATAAGTTAATGGTGTCTTATTTTCTCGACTGGTTATTATGGCCAGAAAAATGCTGCTTAAGAGAACTTGAGAAACTTCTTACTCCATAGTGAGCAGAGCAAACAAAAACTTCTAGCATGATCACAATTACATCAACCCAAGGAATAAACAAACCAACCAATCCCATCAGGGCAAACAGGACAGGAAGTTAGTCAAAATACATTCTTGAGTGGTGGGGCTAAGGGATTTTCTTTCTCTTTTACGTTTTACCTTTTTCATGTTGTTTTTTTTATAATGAATATGCATCACAGAGTTGAGAATAAATGAACTTCACATTAAAAATACTACTTCCGTGGCTGCTGAGTTTTCCAGAGTGATTAACATAAGGCCCTTCACAAACATGCACTTACTTCCCTCAGCTTCTATGGGTACTTCCCCATCACCCATGCACTCGCCTTCCGGCCACACTTAATTCCTTCCTGTTCCCAGCATCCGCCTTCCACCCTCCACTCCAGCCCCCTCAATGCTTCTACATGCACTGGGCCACGCTCCCCTTCTATGTGCTGCCTTGGAACCCCTCCTGGATTTCGCACCTTACAGGTTTTCTTACAAATTCTACTTCTGGGTGGTTTTCCCTGAGCACGTTAATTTTGTCATGGCGTGTAAGATAACGCATGCCTCCCGTTGATACATCTCTGTTCTCAGAGATGCTTCTAGATCTCCCTTTGTTGCCTGTGCACATAGCCCTAAGGAGTAGAGGTGCATATGGGATCCGCTAACATGTGCGTGTGTACTTGTTAGACGGTGACAGCAATTCCAGAGCGGCTGTCACTGAGTGCTGAAACCCCACAGTTCTGCGTGCTGCGTAATGTCCCAGTTCACACTCAGGGCATGAACTTTCCCCTGACTGGCCTGGGCGAACAAAGTTCACAGACAATGGGAGAAGCATTAACAACATTCATTTGGTATACCAAAGATTTCATTAGTTTAGAATGGAAAGTTACCTAATTTAGAGAATTCTAGGCAACATTTGAAAACATAAGAGCACTTACATAATAAATTGTGCTAGGTGACAGATGATGTGCCTAAAAGAGCTTTTTGAAATACGATCTGTGACACAAAGTTGACATTATCGCCCAATAGAGAGTTTTTAGGGGATCTATGCTAATGGATATTTAAGAGCAACAATTAACATACCACTTCTTAATTAAGTGCTTCTGATGGATGGCTTGGGGGGTGGGGCACTGTCTGGCAGCAGTTGGACCCTTAAATTCCTTACAGTGCCACGTGTTAATCTGAATGAACTTGAACTTATTTCGATTACCCTGGTTTTCCCAGGTAGCCCATTTCAATGTTCCATTTGTGTGGGTCTAGGGTTATCTCACATAATGAATCAGTCCACACTAAAACCGCCTCGTAGCTCAAATCTGCAAGCAGTGGAACGTCTGCTATGTGCCGTGGTATTGGCCAGCTTTCAAAGAACAGCAACCTGTATTTCCTACCCACAAGAAGTTTACAACCCACTGCAGAGGACAGGCCGACTCGCTTTTGGTCCCCAGCAGAGCATTGCCAAGTCCCGGGCTTTGCAGTCAGATAGCCCTGCTGTTTTCTGCCTGGGGAGTCGTGTGTTACTTCATATATTTAAGCCTCATTTTCATTTGTAAAATGAGAATGACGACCACGGCCACCTCTTCAGATCCTTGTGAGGGAAGGGGAGGCGACACACATAAACTCCCAGGTGTAAGTGTTCACTGTGTACCTGGTACGGCTGCTGTTGCTAACGTTGTGAAGACGTAACTAAGAGCACGGTAAATGTTTTATGTGGTAATTGCTTATACGGTAAAGTGTTTGCAGAACTTCCTTATCCCTGTCTATAACCTTGGTAGTTTCTAGATTGACATGAGCATGACCACTACCCGTGGGAAAAGGGCAACTCAGCCCTTCCCGGGGAAGATTCTGAGGGTCCCTCCTGTTACCTGTGAGACCAGCCTCTCAACCCCACGTGGAAACCAGAAACCTGGGCCGAGCCCTCCCAGTATACGCCTCTCACCGTGTTTACAGAGATTCCCCTTATACACGGAAAACCCCAGACAAGGCTCCTGAAGGACCAAGTCTGTCCTCATACAAGTCTTGCCTCATACAAGACCATATGGTCTTGCCTCATACAAGACCTATGGCTACAGTTTCTGAGCCTCTTAGTCTCCATTCCTCGTCTGTAAAATAGGACGCATGCTGTTTCTAGACCCAACCTTGGACAATGTTGGGACACGTGCACTCATTTTAAAAGTTAAACCACCACGACTGAGGAGACACACGCTCTTTGTTCTGTTTTTAATTAGAAGCTCCTCAGGGACTCACTGACCGGCTCACCAAGTAGGAATTACACGTGTGGCACTAAGCTAGGCACTGGGAAATGGAGACACGCGTAAGGGCAGGGCTCCGCTGTAGAACGAGTCGCCCCATGATGCACGAGGGGAGACCGACAAACAAATGAATGCAATAAAATGGGATGCACAAGGGGGTGTCCACCCAAAGTGTTCCACCAGGGGGACAGTGGTCAGGACACTGGTGGGGCACCCTGAAGGAACCACGGAAGGCTTCCCACAGGAGGCCAGGTGGAACGGACTCTGCATGGACAACAAGAACCGTGGCTAACGCATGAGAGGAACCATGCTAACCAGGCATCACGTCCTCCGAGAAGTGGCACGAGGGTGCCGTCAGGGTGGCACACAGGGGCAGGGACCACCACCTGCGTTAAGTGCAGGTCACCGTCTGCTGTGACCCTAACGAACCCCAAAGGCAAAAAGGAGAACGACAACCTAGACCCAGAGTCAGGCCACCATCCCAGCCGGGCCTTGCAGGAGAATTACTCTGCTCCCAGCACGAAGTTAACCATTAACCAGGTCAGGCTGCAAGACACACGGGTAAGAGCAAACCCAAATGGTTTAGAGGAAAACAGTTTAAGACGCTAAGCAGACAAGCCTGTAATGGCCACATAGTTACCTGACACAGAGCCTACACTGGCTCTAGATAAAAATGAAATCAGAACACATAATCAGTTTCAGAGAAGACAACTTCTAACCATCCAGGTGTACCTACCAGGCGCCACGTATCAAGAGTTTGAGGAGGAGTAAGACACAGTCCTTAGCCTCTAGGGGGCTGTAAATTAAAAAGGAGAAGCAGTAGAGCCTTCATCTAAAGGTGGTGAGAGCTATAAAAGGAAACCCAGGCTGCTCTGGGGCACCTAACAGCCTGGGGTTCAGGACAGGAGGCACACGTCAGGGGAGCTTTGTCAAGGCAAAGAGTGTTTCATTCTGAAGATTGAGAAGCAACAGAAAAGGGGGAAGGGCCACCAAGGAGAACAAGGAGCACAGAGTTCCTGAAGGAACTGGAACCTCACACTTGAGGGAAGTCTCAAGAGGTTCACAAAGGCTGAGCCCAGGGGGTCAGGACTATTCCCGAAGATGGGTCAAGAGTGATGATCTGAAGGCTGAGGACAGCAGCAGACCTCTAGACACGGTGACACAAAATGGTACCTGCTTTTGCAAGAAAAGACCTTTTTATCCCAACATTTTCCTCTACCCCATATCAAGTGCCTGGCTCATTAGTGCCTGGAAATGTTGGCAATTGTTCCTGGAATGTCAGAGCCCAGTATGTACTTTGTGTTCAGCAATGCGGGAGAAGAGTGGAGAATTTAGCCACAGGACTCCCTAAAGGACTTTAACATAAGGCGAACTCACCTGTAAAATGGTCCCGTGGCAGAGACCCTAATGAGGGCATCCTAATTATTCCACAGGAGGCTCTGGGCACCTCTGGTGAAAGCATTAACTATTAAGGAGAGCATTGAGGAAATGTGGACACACCCGCTGAGGAGGGGCCTCCGTGGGGTGTGTTAAATTCCTTTGAAAACAGGGCCCCTGCTATAATTTGTGTAATCAGACCAGAGATTGGACTGCTGAACTGCTTCCCATTTATTACAATATCGCACTCCTGCCCAGGAAACCCCACCCAAGCTTTTGTTTGGAATTCTTTTCCTTGATTAGGTGTAAGCCCTATTATTCCCGCCACTCAAAAATAACACATGGGTCTGATGCAGCGTGGGGCGCAGTAAGAAATGGTTCTGGGAATCAGGCTGGCGAGCTCTTCTCTTCTCTCATTTTTGAATGAGGATTTCTTTTTCACTTCTGGCTCTGTAGAAGAGGGGAAAGCAGGGACATTTTGTACAAAATGGAAAAGCAAATACTATTTACTCTCTGGAAAGAACCCCCGCGGCGGGGAGCAGGAGGGGGAGGAGGGCAGGACACTCCCTGGGTTGTACACACAGCAGCTCCGGGTCCTCCAGGCCCTGAGGTCTGGGCTGCAGCTCCGCCCACTCAGCAGGCAAGGGTGAAGGAGGCCTCCAAGTCTTGGAATCTTTGAAAAGGCTGTTCCTGGGGAAGCTTCTCCTCACTCTCACTGGGGCTCCCTCCCCTCCAGGCTGTGATGCTCTCTGGCCTTTGTGATGCAATCTACCTGGGATCTAACCCCAAAGAAGCCGAGGAGTAGGGCAGGGGTCATTGTGCCAACAGCTGGGAAACAGAATCCAGAGTGGTTCATTCATATAAAGAGAGACAGGGTGGTTACTAGGAAAACTTCATTTCCAAGCAGTGACATTAGAAATGGGAAAAAGGATCCACCACTTATTTATAGCAAGTGCCTGAGCAATGGAGAAGTCTGGGCAGCCTTAAGGGGCAGCCATGGGTACCATGGGACCTGCCTCTCCTCTCCCTCCACCAAAGTTGTCAGGGCAGGGCTAGAGCCCTGACCCTGATAGAACCAACTCCCGTGTCAGGCCAGGGACCTCATGCTCTTGTGGCCTCAATTCAAAGGAGCCAATTTTGGCCACTAAGATCCTCCCCAGTAACTCTGAGCCACTCTATTTGGGGGAATTCTAGCTGAGAGGTCGGAAAATTAGGAGGTCAGAAAAACCAGGGCTGGGTAGCCATAGGGGGATACAGCCAAGTTACCAACAATCATGACCTTGCCAATTCATTTGGGTACCAAGGGGCTAAAGGATACCCCAAGAGGGGTGCCTGGGTGGCTTAGTCGGTGGAGTATCCAACTTCAGCTCAGGTCATGATCTCGCGGTTCGTGGGTTTGTGTCTGTCATCGGACTTTCTGGTGTCAGCACAGAGCCTGCTGCAGATCCTCTGTCCTCTCTCACTGCCCCTCCCCTGCTTGTGCTGTCTCAAAAGTAAACCATTTTTTTAAAAACCTCTATGAAAAAAATAAGGGATACCCCGGGAGCAGAACCAGGAACGCGAGAGCCCAGGAGAGCACCAGGAGGGTCTCCGTCCAATTCCCGTGAGTCCAAGGGCTCTTCAATTTTCCATCCTGGGATATCTTCAAGACACGCAGGAACCCTCCCTGTTTACCAAACTGGTGAGTGGGTTTCTATCACAACTCAACATCCTTGTCTAATATAAGCATTCAACCTATGTCTGGGGCTGTGACAATAGTACTATCTCAGAGCTGGTAAAGCAGATCATCTTCCTTACCAGGTAATAGGAAAATATGGCAGCCTGGCTGCTCATGATCTAATATCCACAGGCTGGCCAAAGAATCAACAGCAAACCTCCATTTGGACCAGATTGGCCAGAGAGAGCCCCTTAGAGGAGAAGAGACTGCTATTTGCCCATGAGGTGTAGGAAGGGTCTAGGTCAACAGTGAGGACAACATTAATAATTCTTCTGTGAAGCCAGGCTTCATTACCACAACTCCTCTGGGCTTGGTCCACATCCGCTGGCCTCAGTTACTTACACTGAGCCCACGCACAACTGGGAGAGGCTCTGTTGGCAAGAGAGCCTGCCTCGATTCTTGGTGATCCTAGGCAAATGCATCAATCCCCAGAGGAGGCTACTTAGAGCTCTCTTAACTCGCTTGAACTCTGTAAGGCAAGAGCCAAGTCAGGCTGCGGGAAAAGTCCTGCCTCTGAGCTTCCCCTGGCTCATGAGGAAGGGGACAGCCATCCACATCAGTCTGCATGGAATCAGCAAGTACATCCTGAACCTGTGTGATAGGTGTTCAGGGGTGGGGGTGGGGCCAGAGTGGAGGAGATGGAAAACAAAAATACAACACAAGCAAGTCCTTAAGAAGCTTACCGTTATCAGAGGAATTAGGACAGGTACACAACCGGCCCCATTACATGCCTCAACACCCTAACCACTAGAAAGTCTATGTAAAAAGAAATCATTTCTAAAGTGTGTATGCAAGGAAATTTTCCTTGAGAAAGGCAGTTGGAACAGAAAATGCCGATAGTTACATAGGCAAGATCAGTTTTAGGACACAAACATGATTTTAACTACTAAAATGAATTACAATGATGGCTTTGAATTTTTTTTTTTTTAAAGCAGTAAAGTGTTGTCTTCTAATGTTATTTTAGTCAGCAGCCTGATAAGCAATGTCCATTCATGAAAGCAGAGGTGCTCTGGTTGAAATGGGGGGGGGGGGGGGCGGGGAATGGGAGTCCCAGGGTCTCACAGGAGCTTGGGAAGAATACACAGAGCTCCAGCGATCACAGTTGGAAAACCCTTCCTTTAAATGTATTCAGGACTTATGGCTTTCAGGCACACATGGTGGTTAAAAATTCACCTAATGAAGGTGTGTTTACAGGTAGAATCTACTAACAAGAAAGGGCTTGAGCTTACATTAGGAGCCTGTGGCTTTAACTCGGCCAGCCCACCTTCTGGCAACACAGATATGGACCGCCCCTGCCCCGCCCCTCCAACCACATGAAAGTGCCAGAACATCTCAAGTCTTGAATGCTATTCTCCTCTTTTACATCTGGTTCTTTACATCTCTCAATTCCCTGCCCCTTGCAGTCCCAAAAGCCCCTTTGCATCTGACTGCTAGGTAAGGGTTTTCTGAATGTCAACCCTACCAGTGTATTATCAGCACACGTCTCTAGAACTTGACTCCATCTTCTTAAGGAAAACAAGACTTCCAGAGCCCAAGACTCCACCCTAGCCTGGGTTACTGCCACTGGCTAGATTGCAGTATTCCACCCACAGTCTCCTTCAGAAAAATCGAGCAAACAGGTTCATTTAAATCAGTCTAGCCCGAAGGGTGCTCCTAAGATTCTTGGAGGGGTTCTGTGGTCTAGGAAGTCCTCTGATGCCTCAACATGCTCCTATACATCAGTGACTTCTTTAAGGAAAAACCGAATAGAACCACCTTAACGAAACATGAACTCTTTTCTGTGTGTGACATATCCCACATCACTGCCAAGTCCTTTGGGAGGCAACCAGTGACATAAACATCCCCCCCCCCGTGATGATACTTAATTTGATCCTTTCTTATACATAGCAAATAGTTTCTTACATGGAAAAGAAAATCAGAAATATATGGAAATGAGCAAACAAATGGTGAATTTTAAGTCCAATTAAAATTAGGATGGTGACAAGGATGCGTGTGATTACTGTTTAACATTTTACTTCATCCTCTAACCAGAGAAATAAAACATTAGGAAAAGGCAGTCAATTGTCCTCCCCTCCCCCGCAACAAATGAAATGTCTATTTGCCTAAAATGTAAGTGGATTAGAGATGATTAGAAAGAAGAGCTTCTTAAAAAGTCTTAAAAAAAAAAAGAATTCCAGGGGTGCCTGGCAGGCTCAGTCAGAAGAGCATGTGACTCTTGATCTCGGGGTTGTGAGTTCAAGACCCACGTTAGGTATAGAGATCCCGTAAAAATAAAATCTTAAAAAAAATTCCACTTTTGTCAAGAAGAAATAATAAGGAAGTAGAGCGTAGAGGAAAAAAAAGTAAGTACCTACAAATAAAACTATCCATAAATACGCTAAATCAGTCTTGTTTTAAGTTTTACTGAAGAACACATAAGACAACACAAATAACAGAACCACCATTTCCCAGAAGAGCAGACCCAATATTGTAAGATGGCAATTCTTCCATCAGCTTATAAGGTCAACACAATGCAACCCACATTGCAGCAAGATGTGCTGTACAATTTATAAAGCAGAGTCTAAAGTTGAGCTGGAATAGAGAAAGCTTCAGCATGACTACAAATGCGTTTTCAAAAAAAGTACAATGAAGAGAAACCTATCCTACCTAACAAGGCTAAATATACTGTACAAGTACGGTAACTAAAATGGCATGGTGGCAGCAATAGATCATTTGACAGGATAGAGAGCATAGTAAGCAAATATATAGATATTTAGGATACAATGAATTTGTCATTTACAAGAAATACTGAAGAGCACACTATTCGATTGTATTTTAAATCAGCACTGAAAGAGCCAACTATTAGATACATTGTAATAGGAAAAGTCAATACCCACAAAAGTAAATATCCACAAAAACAAAAACTGAGTTATAGATTTACCACTAGGAAACACACAAAATGCCAGGTAGATAAGAGATGTGTGTGTGTGTGTGTGTGTGTGTGTGTGTGTGTGTATACATAAAGAAAAGAGGGAAAAAAAAGAAAAAGCAACCTATTCAATTAGAAAATATGAAGAATAGAGTTTGTATTTACAAAGCCAAGAAGACAAAAGTTCACAGATGTAGCAACACAATAGTTAAACCTCCTCCACTATAAAAACACAAAGACAGGGAACAAAAAGACACTATTAGGAAGGATTTTTTGAGTTAGGAAATCAATTAACTTAGTCAATTACTTTTTTACTCTAAAGCTTTCTATTATTTAAATTTGCCTTAACAAGTTATTTCAAATATTGTTAATGGCATCTTTTTTATACAACTTTACCCCAATAAAGGTTAACTTAAAGGAATACTTTCACTAAGTTCTTTCATAAATATTCACATTAAAAATAAAGTTTGCTTGCTATTTTTCAGGAATAAAAGTGAAAGGAATGTGGATAATTATCTGAAATATTTTACTTGAAACCTTCTCTTTGGTGCCCTCCCATAGATGTTCTGAAAGAGAAACTATGCAGTTCAAAGGGGTGTGCCCTTAGGTTTTTGATGATTATCTGAATGCCTGCAATTGTCAACAAAAAATATCATCCTAAGGGTAAACTAAGAATCTCACAAAGAAGAGACCTCATAATTCCTAATCTATGGGAAAGGTGTTCTCCCTCTCCCTCCCTCCCTCCCTCTCTCTCTCTCCCTCCCTCTCTCTCTCTCTCTTTCTCTCCCTCTGTGTGTGTGTGTGTGTGTGTGTGTGTGTGTGTGTGGTTAAATGGGACAGCATTTTAAATTCCGTCACTTTTTCACAGCTAAGGCTTCTTCAGAGTTTAAAAAAAATCCCCATCTCTGCCAAACCCTGAAGTTGCCTCAACACTTTCAAGAAGACCCATTGTGGTCTTGCTGGAGTGTGGAATTCAGGATCGAGATGCAAAATTATCATGTAAGTGACACTCCCTTACCGGAAAACAGAATCCCTATGGACCTTAATCTTCTAAGCCTGTCTCACTCTTAGGTTAAGAATTTGACACTCAGGCATAATCCACACCTTTTCCATTTTTTTTCCAGAAAACAGTCTTTCCTGGCCTTAGTACAGTCCTACTGCTCATTTTACCTTTTTCTGAGTAATTAACAGATAACCCTAAAGCTGTACCTTTTCTCTTGGTCCAGCATCCTGGAAACAGAATACGCCTTGTATTTCAAAGGTCTGCAATTTTCCTGAGTTTTTCCATCAGTCAGACCTACTAATGTTTTACTCTTTGTTTTCTAGGAGCATTTTTTACTCTCTCTCTCTAACCCATCCTAAGTGGAAACTATGGCTTTCCAATATAAGTAGGGTTTGAAAATGCAATCAAATATCTACTATCAACAGCTGACACAGAAGATCTCACTTCCTCACCCTACATCAAGGGAATCTCACCTACAGGACTTGTGGTCACTCCAACGGGTCCCTGTGTGCAGGACACACAAATGATGAACAGCCATCCCTCACATGTCCTCTCTTCTCCAGCCTTGGTGAGGGCAAGGCTTCCAGATTCACTTTATCACGAATGTGTTCCTCAATTGTCATCATTCCAGGAACATCTGTTGTAGCAATTTATATTAAGCATCTTGACTGATTCTGGATAATGTTTACCCGTTTGCATCCATTTACTAACTACTTTTCTATCAGGAAATTGAATTCTTTGAAATCCTCAGGCAAGCCACGTGAGAAAAAAATAAAATTGCATGACAGAATCTATGTGGTTTCTATCACTTAGGTGACTGGCAAAAATCAAAGTTACATTCAAAGGTCTTTATCACAAGCTAATAATCACCTAATAAGCACCAGAATTAAACAATAGCTATTAAGCAGAAGCATCATTTATATAGTTTTTCCTGGAAACTCAAGTATATTGTCAATAATGAGGCAGCACTTTTGCACCTCAATTATATGAAGCCACCAAGGCATAATACAAAGGTAATGCAGTGAGCAAATACCTAGTCCCTCCCATATTAAATTATGGGTATAAAAATCACTTATTTTTATGTGCATTTTCTCAAAGGCGTGAAAGGACCTATTCCAAATTCTTACCCTTCTTGAGGAAAAAGTGGGAAAAGGTAATAATGAGACTGTTACATTCTATTTTTAAAGGGTCTATAGGTTTGTTTTTGTTTTTTTAACAATCTTGTCATTTTAAAAATAAGATAGATGCAAAACGCTGGCAAAGATGCAATGACAAGGACATCCAATGGAAAAGTCAATTGCTTGTGGCACCATAAATCAGTACAACCTTTTTCCACGAGGTGTGCAAGAGCTTTAAAAATATTTATATCCATTGACTCACCAATTATTTATTCTGTAAGTTTTCCATAATGTGGCTATGTCATTTTTTACAAGAACAGCAATCCAGCTTAATACGTTTACCGTATTACATCTTTAAAAGGCAGGCTCTGGAAATGTAGGCGAAACAACAGTACAGTTGATTCCCATTAGTTGCAGTAGTTACGTTCTTACAAAGTCACCACTAACCCTGAACTGGCCAATACTGGACCATTCCTCCCAGGCAAAATACGGGCCTTTAGATTCCTGGAAGCCTCCGGTCACCACATTTTCATCAACTGATCAAACCATGGCCTGGTTTTATCTGTGTTTCTTTTTAAAGACCTCTAGATTTATCATTAATACTGAACTCACAGCCAAGACCACTGTAACTCCCACCTGAAGGAAGCTCATCTAACACATGCATTTTCTCTATAAAGCATGGAACAGCCGTATTGCACTTAGGAACACTAGACAACACTACACTAAACTTGGGGGCCGTTTCAAAATCAAAATCACCAATTAAAAAAAAAAAACACAAAAATCTGAAAAATGTGGCACTCAATAGGCCCTGAAAAGGACACTTGTTTACAGTCAGAGAGCTGAAAAAAGCATCACCTTGTTTGACCTCAGCCGGGAACAGATGCAGGAGGTGACTCCAACTTTTTGCCTCTCTGCACACGTGGGTGTCCAAGACTGACCGTCAAAGTGCCTAGAGTCATGACTTTCGGCTTGCCAATCAAGTTTAGCAAGTAGGCAAACCTGCAAATATGGGATCTGCCTGTAATTATCGTCAACTATATGGCTTTTTAAAAGTTACGACAAAATTCTCAAAAAATAGATGGATAGCAGAGTAAAGACATATCCAGAAAAACCGTTTTGTCTGTTAACTCAGTGGTTCTTAACCAGCGGTGATTTAGCAATATCTGCAGACAAATGCTGACTGTCACAATTGGGTCTAGTGGGTAGAGGCCAGGGACACTGCCAAAATGAATGATCCCAAAGAATGATCTAGTCCAAAATGTCAATACTGCCAGTAGGGAGAAGTCCTGGGAGGACCTAGTGTCCATATACACATTTTTACATGTAACTTACTGCACCTTCTATCAATGTTACACTTTCATGCCTAACATAAATAATCGTCAAGGATAGAACAGCTCATACTTTATTTTTGGTGGCCCTTGATGTTCAAGTTTAACTAATGAAATCTTATCAAACCCCAATGGAGATGCAAAGCAGTTCTAAGTTACACTGAGAAGTGGGACTTCTACAGTCATTCCCACGGAGCTTGGAATGGTAACTGGGTTAACTCCAACAATAATGTACAACAGAGAGCCAGTCTGAAATCTATTTTCTGTTTTAAGAACAAGTAAAAAGCCATGTATAGCCAACTGCCCAAGGCTAAGCCAGAAACCGGTGAGGGTTTGAGAGTTACCTTGTTTGAGGAAGACAATTAAAATGTCTTACTAAGTCTGGGGGCACCTGGGTGGCCCAGTCGGTTAGGTGTCCAACTTCAGCTCCGGTCATGATCTCGCAGTTTTTTCATTCCTGAGTTCGAGCCCCTCGTCGGGCTGTGTGTTGACAGCTCAAAGCCTGGAGCCTGCTTCAGATCCTGTGTCCCTCTGACTCTGCCCCTCCCCTACTTGCAGTCTCTCTCTCTCTCGAAAATAAACATTAAAAAAATTTTTTTAAGTGTCTACGTCTTAATGATTCTATGAAAAAGAGACCCACCCAACATATATGGTCTGCAAACACCCTTAACTGGATAAATGCTGCACACCTCCCTCACTGCCTCCCCCATGTGGATTCAATATTACACATTTATTCAGTCTTGAATCAATTCTGTTTTTAAATAATAAATCAAGTAATTTGTAGAGTGGCCTCCAAGGTTACTCAAGAGCATTACAAAATCACTGTGCTAACATAATAAGGGTAAGTAATTCCCAACTGGGAGACAGGCTAGCAGACCAAGAACTGCACTTTAAGTTTGGAACCTGGATTCTCAGCAGCATGAGTTTAGAGCCAAGTGATTCCTTCACCAGTCTTTAATTCTGCAAAGATGTTTTAGCTCAATTGTGCATAAATAAGCCTAAGGTATTATTTCCTGCTCTAAATATCCTCTGCTGCCAAAGGCCTTCAACTTCCTCCAGGATCCTACGGAACACGCAGATCCAAAAATTCTCCTCCACCCTTCTGCAACCCTTACGGCCACTCCGGCTCCTGCTCTCCCCCCTTTCCAGCCTACGTTTGTGGCCCTGCGCCTGCACAAAGCCCTCTAAACCAGTACTCTTCAGACCACCAGGATCAGAACCACCCAAGGAGCTGGAGATGAAAATGGTATTCCCAGACCACTCTCCTGACCTGCAGATTAGAATCTTGGATGGAAGAATTGGGAATCTACATTTCCATTCCACCTCCTGGGTTTTTTGGGTTGTTGTTGTTTTTTTGTTTTTGTTTTTGTTTTTTTTGGTTTTTGTTTGTTTCAAGAATTACAGCCCCAGCCAGTTGTTAGGACAAGCACTGGGTTTTGTAAATGATAAATCACACTCAATTCTACTCCTGAAACCAGTATTACACTGTATGTTAACTAACTAGAATTTAACTAACATGGGGGGTAGGGGGGATTCCAGCTCCAGCCACAGAGGAACACCCGTGACTTTCTGACAATACCACCCTTGTAGCTTTTATTTATCACAATTCCCTCTGTTCTGAGCACCTATTAATTGCCTAACCTTAACCTCTAAACCGGTTTTAAGCATCCTCCTTAAGCTTAATCCTCCAGTTGAGAGACACAGTGTTTCTCTAAACTTCCATAGCGTACTGCATAGGACATGCACCACATAAAAGTAGAACTGTGGATTTCCTGGCTTCCCCAACCAGACTGGGAGCTCAAGGGTAGGGACTGTGCGCTAGACCCGGGTTCATCCCTAGGGGCCAGCATAGCTCCTGGCACATCACAAGTATACCCATTTATTGAATAAACGGATGGATGGATGGATGGATGGCCTGCCTCTGAATGGCACTAGCGAACTTCAGCAATTCTACCTAATTTGTGATTAGTGCTAACGTGAACAGATAGATTCAACTGGATAACTTCCAACAGAGCAATCTTAAGTGAGCGGGGTATCTCTCTCAGGGAGCCCTACAGGAAAGAGAGGTAGTTCTGCAGACACACTGGAGTTTGGCACTCTGTACAGTCTCAAACAAGCCAGCTCGGTGAGCATGCACACTCCTTGTGAGGAGCAAAAAGAGATGATGGGGGCAAGAAGGAAGACTGGTCACCAGATAAGTTCTTCTGGGCATGAGCAGATGATAATTAAACATTCTTCTCATCAAAAGCCAAGACAAATGTTGTCATCAGGCCAAGAGGATCTGCCTATAAAGTCTAGATTCAACTCAAGATCATTTACCCTACAAATCAGAGCTGCCCCAATTTAAAGATGGAATTGACATTTTTTTTTTTCATTGTCAACCTATCCTCTGACCTTTCTAGTTTTATAGATTCTCCTTTGGGAAATCACTATACCGCAGCCACAGGACTTTGGAGTCATGGGTCCCAAACTGTGCTCCAGAGGTTGACCCTTACTGGCATAAACCCATCAGTACAACCTCATCTCTATTTCAATTGTGGGACATGCAGAAACCCAGGCCTAAGCACATGGCATTCCCCTGCCTGCCATGATGGTTAAGACTGGACCGGCGAGAGCAAAGCTCAGGTCCTTTGATTATTACACATGTGAACAGAAAAGCATGTAGCCTCAGTTGCTGCTGGCAGCCATCTTATCAATATGAAGACATCTAGGGAGAGAAAAGCAGACCTTGGAGAAGCATGCCTGCAACCTGAAAAGAGAGCCTTTTCTCTGTTTCTAAGCCAATATGTTATCTCAACGGGTTAAGCTAAATTGGGTTTTCTACTGGCCCAAGGAGCAGGATACATGTCCACTCCTATCATTCAACCTGATCTTTCACTTTTCTCTTAACACATAAATCCACCATTCCAAGACTCTGTACACAGTCCCAAACATTCTCACCCATTCCCACCTCCACACTCATGTGTGGCCTTACCCTAAAAGTTTCTTCCCTTGTTCTCAGTTATTCTTATCCTGTCTGTTCTTTTGACTCAGGTTGGAATCCTACGCTCTCAGAGGGCAGACATCCAGGACCCCAGTTTCCTGGTCACTTCTGCATTGCCACCTAGAGTACATCACCCTTACTAGTTGTCATCCACGTTCTACCTTATACTTTTAAGTACCCTTTCACAAACACAGTCTTGCACTGAAATGTAAGCTCTCTATAGCCCTTGCAACCCCTTGTAAGTGGCCCCCTTGCCCAATGTCTCGTGATTAGGAGAAAACCAATAAATCCTCTTTAGGCAAATTCAAAATGTGATTTAAGCCTCCTGATCACTGCAAGTCATAACCTCTTAATTCACATAGCAATGTAGAGGATAGAAAGGAATTTCAGATGGAACATATTTCAACATTACACAGTTGGCCATGGTCCTGTCACATTTCACAACCAGAGTGGCAGTAACAGCTGAATGAACATCAGAAATTTATCAGGCTGCCTTCCCATCGACAGATCACTGAAGGCCTTCCAAAGAAGATGCAGACTAACTCTGGGTTCTAAAAAGTATAGTCTCATACCTTTCAAACATATGTGTAAAATCATGGTAGGGAAAGACCAGAATAGATTGAGAAACATGTAGGCACAGCCCCAGGCATCCAAACAACAGGCTGTGATCACCTCTCCAAGATTTTTATGTCCACTTTCACAGTTGTAACCCCAGATCCCTTCAGAGGGCCTGGGGATAGGTCAGTAAGATTTAAATGAGGGGCATGAAATAAACACATTAAGACTTATCACCATTATAAAAATGATTAGGAGATAATGAATAAACTGAGAAACGATGTCAGGGCCAAATACCATTCTCATTGAGGATGACAACAGGAATATGGGAAAAGGTCAATTAAGTGTGGTTTTGGCATTGGTGTGTGTGTGCAGGTGTGTGCACACACACACAAGCAACAAAGATGTCGATATAGCCAGAGAAGGGTTATTACCCTGGCCCACTCAAGGTCCAACCCTTCTATGTGTGGAGTGACAGATCTACCTGCACATGGATTTTGATGTCCCACTTGGGAGTTATTTTTAATAGCACCTCAACATGTTTTCCAACAGGTTATAGAAATGGAAGGGCTACCTGACGAAATTTAAACCACTATAAATGATCTGTAAAGCCATACCTTAAAGATACACTTATCTATAATGATTGAGAGTTAATTAGCAGGTAATGGTCCCCTCAATGACCAATGGTTTCTGTGACAAATGGCCAGAGCCACCATTTCGATACTGTTTCTTCATCCTCTCTCTTCCCTGAGTAACAACTGTCCTCTTCCTGAACCCTAACTAGATTCTGAGGATTCTAGTTAGTCTGCAGGGACTGGTAAAGGAACTATGACATAAGAGATCAAAAGTCTATGGACTGAAGCATAGTTCCTCTCACCACCTCTGCATATCACATTACCACAAGGCATTTAGTTCTAGGTGCTCAGGTCTGTAAACGCTCTAAAAATTGCACTTTATCATTACTCACGTGATTATGAGAGATGGTGCCCAAAGCACCCCCTGCTCTTAGGGACTTTGCCTTGACCCTGTGGAATGACCAGTCTGTTTTCACTCCTCCATCCACATTGTCCATGGTACCAAAATGGCTTCACAAACCATCAATGGCTCAGACTCTCACTGGCTCTGGGTGCTAAGGGGCCCTCTATCCTGTCCTGGCACCTGGACAGAAAGAACAAACCTTGGAACAAAGTGACGTCAGAAAGATGGTCTCCTGGGATGCCTGGGTAGCTCAGTCACGTGTCTGACTTTGGCTCAAGTCATGATCTTGCAGTTCGTGAGTCTGAGCTCCGCATTCAGCTCTCTGCCGTCACCACAGAGACTGCTTCGGATCCTCTCTCCCCATCTCCCTCTGCCCCTCTGCCACTTGTTCTCTCTCTGTCTCTCTCTATCTCCGTCTCTTTTTCGCAAAATAAATAAACTTACAAAAAAAAAAGGAAAAAAGAAAGACTATCTCATGACAGAACAGTCCAAACTCCACCTTCCTCTCTGCTTCTCTTTTGTAAAACATCTCCCCGGCTCACTCACATCTGTGGGGCAAGAAATGAAAGAACCAAAATTAATATGACAAAAGCAGAGGGTTGAACTAAAATAGGTGCTATTCTATCAAGGGAAAACCAAATCAACTGCCCCAAAAATCTATCCACATTTTGAAATCTATTCCATGAATCCAACACAGAGGTAGATCAGCCATGCCTCACCTCAACTGTGTGGTTTTGTCTTGAAGGATAAGTCCCCAGCAAGAATCTATTTCCATGAAGCCACGTGGTTTGCAGCAACTGCTTCTCTTGGTCACCAACAGGTCAGAAAAGAACTCCCTTAAGAGTCCATGAGGACTGAAGTCAGTCCCTACCTGCCTCCTTACATTGTCCGCCAGTCAACCAGCCACACCTCATATCACAGGACTTGCTCTTCCCCCAGAAGAAGCAACAGCTGTTCCCCCTTCATCAAGTTTCCAGTTTTCCAGAATGTTCCAGCCCCACCCAATGTCCTGCCTGTCTGGCTCTACTATCTGACAGAATCAGCACATACAGAAAGGAAACAAAATCCCAAGACCTGGGATTCACCGGGATAGCCATGTCCTCCCAGGGTGTTCTTTTCAAAGCACGCTGAAAGAACTACAAGATCCATCTAGGACACAAATACCCTTAGCTTACAGTTGACATTCTGATTATGTCTTAAACAAGTAAGAGTGCCTAGTCACAACAAGGCACTGTTAATACACCCAAGCAGGTTAGGTTGCATGAGGCCTCTTGGATGATTCTCTTTCCCCTGTGCACAAGGCAACGTGGATTTCATGAAGGCCTCTGTCTGGCAACAGGGCGCAACTGTTCCTGAGTTGCTTGAGCACAAAAAAAGGATGTGCCAATTTGCCAAAAATATTTGCAGCCTCTGCTATGCCTGGAAGTCTGCCAGCAAAGTCAAGCAAGATCACATCTACACACACACACACACACACACACACACACACACACACGACATACTATGCAAATATGGGGTTACAAAGAGTTTGCCTCACTAGAGATGTTTCCAGCCCTATCTATCTGCCTTTCCCCCCACTCTTTCCCTCTTTCCTCTTCTACAGAAGAATGCGGACTCCCCCAGTATCTTAATCATCATTTCAACAAGCACCATGTGGAAGAAAGAGCAAAGAAGTGTATTATACTGTCCCTCACCCCGCAACTTTCCTATATGCATCAGCCAATAAAAGAAAAGCCCTAACATCCAGTGAGCTGCTCCCTGAGGCCACCTCTAAATCTCCACGGAGATTTTGTTTGTTTTGGTAACTATACTCAAACTTCCTTTACAAAGGCGCTTCTCCCAAAAAAATTTATGATCAGAGGGTAGAAGGTTAACTTAGGAATGGATGCTCAAGGAAATGACATATGTCCCAAAGCAGATCAGAGCCTGGAATAGTTGCAAGGCTATGGAACGGAGGTTTGTCCTTTTCAGGAAAACATGACCCTTTGTGTCTATGCTGTGCAGGGTTTTCTTCTGGGTGTTTGTGGGGAGAAGCTGTTCTAGGAATACATGGTAAACCGGAGGTCTTCCTTCCTGGTTCTCATTGCTTAGAGTATTTGTCAAGATTCATGAAAAGATGCTAGAGACAGAGATGTCCCAGAAAGCACCAGCACTGTGAGTTCAGAAAAGAGGTGCTGTGAGCTCCAGGACAGAATGGGGACTAGCGAAGAGCCACCAAGCTGGGCTGGGACCATCCAATACACACCTGGTACAGGGCAGAGCTTTCCACTTTCTAGAACATTTTCGTATTTTTAGAAGGCCTAGAAAAGCAAGGAACATATTTTTTTGAAATTTCATTGTAACACAGTGTTAACTCTCATCACCATGCTGTACATTAAATGCCCCAAACTCATTCCTCTTATAACTGAATGTTTGTACCCTTTGACCAACATCTCCCCATTTCTTCCATGTTCCAGCACCTGGCAACCACCATTCTATTCTGTTTCTAGGAGTTGAGCTTTAATAGATTCCGAACATAAGTGAGATTGGATAGTATTTGTCTGGACTTATCTCACTTAGCATAATGCCCTTAAGGTCCATCCATGTTGGTACAAAGAGCAGGATTTCCTTCTTGTGGGTAAATGATATTCCATTGTATCCATATATACCACACCTTCTTTATCCAGTCTTCAATGAACATTTTTAAGGAATTTACATCCTGGAGTATTTAACATTAAGAAGAACAGGTTCAGGGAGGGAGTAACCAATTCTAACAACTACCGAGATCACTACAGGTAACTTTCCTCATTATTTTCCTTTTTTTTAGAGAGAAGGAGCATAAAGGAGCCAGATATGACTCCTCATTAAATCTGGGAATGTTAGGGCTGGAAGGACATCAGCTTCCCATAGGGTAGACACTCAAAAAGCCCACAATGCCCTTCACACCATCCCCAGGCTTTGCACGTGGACATTCCCAAGACCCCATCCTGAGTTCTCTTCTCATTCCTTGCAATCCTCCCTCTCAAGGCTCCCCACAGGAATACTGAACACAGCATAAAATCATGCATCTGTGTAGTTAATCGTTGAATGGAGACTATTTGCCAAGGGCCAGGCATGTATCAGACGTTCCATCTTATACCATTTAATTAATGCCTGTCCCTCCCACTCGTCAATAAGCCCCTTAACAGCAGAGACCATGTCTACATTAGATACAATGATAACTACAGTCCCCAACATAGAGCCTGGCATAACTGGTATTCAGTAAATATAGGATGAATTAATAGAGCCCAACCACCTTATTGCAGAGTTGAGCATATGGAGTTCTTCAACAATTAGATGATGTGGACAAAGTCATGCTCCTAGACAGCAACGTGCAAAAGACCAAGACCCAAGGCTTCCTCAAGAACACTGAGCATGAAGGTTATCAAATAGTGCTTTGGAGAAACCAACTTTAAAGGAGGTATCAGATGGATTAAAAGGCTCTGAAATTGGATAGAGAGCACTGCATGCAAACCCCAGGCCAGTCCCTGGAGTGGACACCTGTGAGCGGCCTCGATAGTACTCATTTCCTCTTAACAATCTCTGCTTGCGTTTGCGCTTCTGCAGAGACTGACTACATTTCTCAGCTTTGGGGTGCAAATCCTAGGGTCTAGCCCAGTGGTGGCATCCATTCCCCTGGGCACAAGGAGTGATAGAAGGCAGACACACAACCTCAACCTCCAGCTTTAGTCCATGTCAAGACTTCCACTTCCCCTGTTTCAAAGTTGGTGGGCTCTTCCAGGGGTGATGTAAGCACTCATTCCTAAGACCTAGACCTCCTGAGGGTATCTGTGCTTCAGTGAGTTGTAGACAGCTTGTGTGTGGCAGAGGCCAACATACAGAGGAAAGTAGAGCCAAGAGAATCCTAGAGGCATGGACTAGAACCCCAATACAAGCATGCATCTCTGGAACAAATCATACCTGAAGTCCATCCCATGGCTGGATTTCTCAGTCAAAAGAACCACTCAATTCCCTTTATGGTTTAAACCAGTTCAGGGTCAGTTTTCTTTTGTTGGCAAAAGAATCCTAGAATAACATTTGGTGTATGACAATGGTTAAGTAAAAGGGAGATACCACTTACTTCAAAAGGACATCTTACCGATAAACAAGTGAGAAAAGCCTCCCACCACGACTGCACTTCCCAAGTCATAAATATTCTATGCATTTTTGTATTTTAAATTTACTTCTTTTTTATAGTCATCTCTACACCCAACATGGGGCCCGAACTCACAATCCCGAGATCAAGAGTCAAAATGCTGTTCTGACTGTGCCAGACAGCCAGTCTGGTATTCTGTGCTTCTTATGGAAGGATTCATCACCAAGTTCTTCTCAATAATCTTTTCACCTAGTATATTATACAAATGGTTTCTAAATAATCTGCAACTTGGCAAAGCAGCTAGAGCAGCCAGAAGGTTAAAAAGGTTGAAAGTCACTGATAATGGGTCAATACAAAATGGAAACAAGCATCCCTGACGTTGTATTAAGTATATAAATAATCACGTCCACAGGCACAGAGTCATAGAGTTTATACTTATGTGTAAAGAATAGGACACTACAGATCCTTTCGTAGTTCCCAAGCGTGATGACTGGGTATTCACGCTGTTGTGTGACATGTGCCTCCCTAAAACCTTGTTACGAAATTGGGATGTTACCCATCTGACATTCAGGAAAAAAAAAATCACAGTACACGAAGACACCCGCTGTATAAAGGGGGATATTATCTACTGTGGCCTCTTTGGCTCATTGTCTCCCCATCAACACCCCTCTCCACCTCCCCACCCCCCACACACGTTATACACAAGGAGGTATCTGGGCACATGAAGTACCAGTCAAGCATGCTGACCCCTGGGTGGTCACCCTAGGAGTAGTCCTCAGTAGAGATGGTTCCCTGCACAAGATCAGCCAGAGAAGAAGAGACAGGCATGCCCTTGCGAGAACTATACAGGGACAAAACCAGAAAAGTCCGACTGTCTGAAACCCACGGGGCAAATTCCAAGGACACAAATGAGAGAAAGGGCCAAGAAAGTCAAGGAAGTCAAGAGCATGAAGGAAGAGTGGGGAAGGAAAAGAGGAATTTGGCCAGGAGTGGACAATAATAGCAATGGTCAACACACAGCAAGCACAGCACTGCGCAAGATCTTCACCTGCATCAGTTCTCACTGAATTCTCACACAAACCCACGAAGGTATTATTATTTTGATCAATTATGGAAAATTTTAAACATACACAGAAGTATGGAGAACAGTCGTTATGAAACATCACTGTAACACAGCTGCAGAAGTCCCCCATGCGGGTGGACTCTTAATGGATCTGGACTCCTTCTACCTTCTCACTGGTGGCCCTGGCCCCCAGAACCAAAAATGCATCAGCAAATCAGGTCAACAAGCTTGGAAAAAAATGGGAGTCAACCTCCTAATTCTGACTTCATAAGCTTATGGCCTGGTTGCTGAAATCTGCCAATCTTCTCTCACCTGAGGAAGAACAGCATCTGTGTCTGTTCTGTCCTCCACAAGAACCGTAGCAAACATCCACGGGACAGCAGGACAGAGTTTCCACATCTCAAAGTTCAGGGAATGATCTCTGAATCCCTCCCCTTCTCCATACATCCCATTAGGGACATACCAATGAATCTTCGCACTGAACTCATTGGCCACTTTACCCAGGAATATGTTAATTTTGTCTTTTCAACTAGATCACGCACTGGGCCCCTGTGAATCCGCTGCCTAAACCCCTTCAAGATCAAACCCAAACTACCGCCGCCAGGCAGAAAGGCCGGCCATATCCTGGCTTCCACTTACCTCTCCAGTTTGTCACCATCCTAATACCCTATCAACATGGAACATCTTGGGACTTCCACACTGAGCTCCCAGCCTGCAACTGTTTTCCCACCTCCTCTGCATTGACTGAGAGGCCTTCCCTCCTTACCACCACCCGCCAACATTCCCAACCAGCCTGGCTCTGGCTAACATTCCTTTCTTTCCCTCCCTCTGGAAGCTCTTTGTGATAAGCTATCCCACCCTAAGAACCAGATGGGTACCATGCCTCTGCAATCCTGTAATACCTTGTACATGTCTCTCTCTGCACACGTACCACATTTTATAGGGGTTGGGTCTTAGGTTCTCCCACCCCCACTGTTACAGAGTGCTTCTTGAGAAGCATTTACTCATTTTTTTAATTTTTTTGCTGTTAAGTTTAATGGAAACCCAGGACACAGTAAGTTCATTTGGACTGAGTTTAAGTATGACTATTTATACATACCTGCACAGTCAACAGCTGGAGGTCTAGTAGTTAAGTACAAATATTTACTTTTGCTCACCTTTTTAGTGTCCTGTGCCTAACAACGGGCCTGACACATAGCTCTTCAGATTATGTTTATTGGAAGAAACAAGCCAAAGGGGGAGATGATGACCAGATGGACAGCAGGAAGCATACTTTCAACTTTTAAAAATCTCTCCAAAGAGCTTCATGGCTAGTGGGTGTTTAGATGTCCGACTGACCCTTTGAGGGAATGAACACCTGAGTTAATGACCCATCATCCACTGGTACTCCTTCCTTCCAGTTCCACAGGGGGCTAGTAATCCTAGGGTTCAGGTTTCTGACAGACAGGTTTGGGCTCACCCTGCTCCCACCCTCCATGGTGACGCTGACTTTACTCACACCCTCTGTGAGACCCTTGTCTGAAACCAAGTACCGACTTCTTAACCCTCCCCACTAAAGGTGCACTATCACCCCCAACACGGATACAATGCTTTTCCAGACCTGGGCCTACTCAGTGGTGCATGTGTGAGAAATGCCACAGTCCCCACCCCCGAAGACTAAGCAAAGTGCACTGGTCCAGGTACAAATCCCACCCACCACCCATTCTTGGCACATAGAGAACAGGACAACTCTCTCCACATGCAAAACACGATACATGCATAACATGAAAATGCTTCTGAAAGAGCACGTTTATCAGTCCTGCCTTGGAACTGGTCTACTCAAAATCTGACTAAGGTTGGGCGGGGTGGATGGTGGGAAAGCACCAGGAAGAGCAAATCATCAATTCTTTCCCCCAAAGCAAGCTATGGTTTCTACTTTGAGGTTAGCCTTAAAATTTAGTTTCCACTGGTATGCTCTTTACAAATCACAACTGAACCATCCTCAATTCCGCACCAGAGGCAAGTGACAGGATACTGTACTTTAAGGTCTATTGTCATTTTGTGTTTCCCTGAAAAATAAAGATGTTTTATTATGGTAATCAGCAGGTTATAAAGCACCCACCCTCTCTCCAGAGTAAATCAAATCAGATAGATCTTCTCTCATATTTTTTTAAGGCATTCCATTTGTTCTCAGAAGCTTGAACAATTTCTCAGAATGACAGTCCTACGTTTATTGATTCACAAATGGCCTCAGTCTGTCACATAGGGATATTTTACTTCCCATACAAAGGGGTCAGAAGGTAGAATTTAATCTTTTACTTTACAGGTAAAACTTCACTCTTTTTGTCTCTTTGCAAGTGTACATGGAACCATGTGAATGTAGGAATCCAAGTAAGACCCCAAATGTAAAACCAAGGAGGAAGGATATTATCAAGGCCCCTCTAGCCACAGAAGACAGAATCTGCTTCTGTAAGTACATCTTCCTGAAAAGACTTCCCAGTTCCAAAATTTGCCACCAGTTTATTCATCTGACACAGGTGAGTTCCAATCTCACACTTATGAAGCTTTGGACAAACTGTTACATGTAACGCAAAACACTTGGTAACAAGACTTTGCAGGGAGAGAACCTGGAGGAATGAGAGCTAGTGGAGTAGAAACGCTTCTAGGTGCTCAATACCACACGGCCATTAATGACTGTCTCCTTAAACTCTTGGTACAAGAACAGAGGTAATGTTCCAAGGGTAACAACCAAGACAGGCTGGTGTTTAAGGCCTGGGAAAAGCAGAGTTGCTGGACAGACAGAAAGTGAAGACATTTAGCAGCTTCCCGAATACCATACAAAGAAAAGGGTGCCCTCAATCAATGTCTGAAGTGGGCTCTTAAGACCCAAAAAATCCCCTCAATACAGGAGCCGAGCCATCAGTCAGGCTTGACGTTGATAGAATCACCCCTTTAAAACTACCCTTTGTACCCTTATTATCCATCATCTAGCCTTTTGCATGAGCCCAACCACAGGGTAAGCCATCCAGGACAGTGGGCTAGGGGTAAGGCCCAGCTGAGGGACTAAGCAAATAAATCACTTCTCCCCCTGAGGCTCAGTTGCCTTATCCATGAAATGGTTAAGTTCTAAGCTTCCAGTGAGACAATCTTCTTTTATTAACTTTATATAGTGCATGGCCTGACTTCACCTTCCAGGAACTAAGGCCCTCCGGGTAAACTGGTTCAGCTTGTGGATTAAAAAAGCACCATGGGAAGACTAGCCCCGACCCCTGAAAATCAAGGTGCTGTTAGTCCTAGAGATCAAGGGACTACTTATTTATACTATTTATTTGGAAAATGCTTTTTAATATTTATTTTGAAAGAGAGATAGAGAGCAAGCAGGGGAGGAGCAAAGAGAGAGGGAGACAGAGAATCCCAAGCAGGCTCCGTGCTGTCAATGCAAACAGCTCGAACACACAAACTTTGAGATCATGACCTGAGCCAAAACCAAGAGTTGGACGCTTAAGCAAATGAGCCACCCAGGCGCTCATTTTAGAAAGACATGTTTTAAAATAAAGAATGTTTTAAAAGAAAACATCTTTTAAAAACAACGTCACAGCATCACCAGATTGGTCAGGAAAGCATTCCATGAACTTGATAAAGCCCTAGCCAGAGAGCATCCGTGCATCACTTTCCTCTCTCCCACAACAAAAGCACAGCTGAGCCTGGACAGCAGTGAGCTGACCTCGCTCCGACCACTACGCACACATCCACATGATTACAAAACTCCACATACGGTCCAAAGAGGCACGACAACAGATATACTGTGCCAATCAACAGTATTTCACAAGGAGGCAAAAATAAAAAATGCCTTTCTCTTCAACTATCCTCAATCATCAGGAAGTCATTTTCCTTGAATCCTTTTCAAAAATGCACCCAGATTCATGTCACAGAAGGAAAAAAAAAAAAAAGAAGAAGAAGAAGAAGAATATCAAAAGCACTTTAGGCTGAGAAAAGGGATATGGACCTTTACCGGAACCCATGATCTAGGACTCACAGGCATTTTAAGGGACTATCAAGGGTTCCTGGGTGACTTAGATGAGCATCCAACTTCGGCTCAGGTCACGATCTGGCAGTTCACACGTGCGAGCCCGGCATCGGGCTCTGTGCTGACAGCTCAGAACCTGGAGCTTGCTTTGGATTCAGTGTCTCCTTTTCTCTCAGCCCCTCCCCTGCTTGTCCACTCACACACTCTCTCTCTCTCTGTCTCTCAGAAATAAACATAAAAAAAGAAAATTAAGGGACAATCATAGAGAAATGGTTCCAAGCCTGGCTGTCCCTTAGTAACACCTGGGCAGCCTTAAAAAAAAGCCCATGCCAGGGTCCCAACGCTAGTTTAACTGGTCTGGACTGGGCCCTGGCCATTTGTAGTTATGAATGCTTCCCAACTCTGCACACCACTAATTAAGAGGCTCTTCAAACTACAAAGCAAGTTAGCGTTAGGCAACTGTTTTGCAGCACTGATTTCAGGATATGGGATTTCTGACAGAAATGTCAATCGACAACAACAAAACAGGAACAGTAATGACAGAAATCAAGTGAAGGTCATGTGTTTCCATGTGTCATTTTAAGGAAGAAAACTCCACAAGCACGTTAATGAAAACCAAATGCTAGGAATGGAGGGTGGTGGTGATTTCACAACTTTATGCGTTTGTCAGAAACCCATACACATACACACAACGGACTTATTGCATGGAAATTAAAAATAAATTTAAAACATACTCAGAAAAAAAAAGTGATACATTCATTTATTCTAGGAATTCTCAATCTTCACTAAATGCTAGAATTACCCAGGGAGTCTTTAAAAATGTGGCTGTCCCGGCTGCACCCCAGATCAAGGACATCAGAACCTCTGGTGGGCATCTATAGTTTTTAAAGCTCCGCGGGTGATTCCAATGGGCAACCCTGTCTCTCAATTTCCAGAACAGTAAGAAAAATCAGGCCCAATGGACGTTAACACGTATCCATAAAAACATGGCTTCCAACAAGAGTCATCACTTCTACCTTCCACCCATTCAGGGAAGTTCACTAAAACCTACTTTTTTTTGTCTCTCAACTTCTGTTTGGTTTCAGGATATCCTCGTGACCCACAAGCCAAACAAAAGAGGTGCCGTGATACCCACCAGCAGCCTACACCATCGCCTGCAAACGTGCTGAAAGGTTTTAAAGCACGGCAGTAGTTCTGAAACATCAACAACTCCTGGATGGGTGGTTCCGAGACATTGACTGCTGACCCCACCCTGGAGTTTTCTGATTCAGTAGGTCTCTGGGGTGAGGCCGCAGAATCTGCATTTCTGTTTGTTTCATATATATATGTACATAAATATACATATACACACACACACATAATACATGAGTTCATTCATTTAGTCTGCAAGAGCGCACGCACAAGCCTACACGGGAGGGGGAGGGGGAGTGAGAGGGGGAGGGAGACAGGGAGACAGGGAGACAGGGAGAGGGAATCCCAAGCAGGCTCTGCACTGTCAGTGCGGGGCTTGAACTCATGAATCATAAGATCATGACCTGAACCAAAGTTGGAAGCTTAAGTGATGAAGCCACCCAAGCGCCCCACTCCCCGCCCCCCCCCCCCGCCCCAGAATTTGCATTTCTAACAAATTCCCAGGTGCTGCTGCTTGGAGACCATGTTCTAAAGCAAAGTGAACTAAATAGAGACTTGAAAGCCAGTGCTGAAGCTAAACCAGACAGTTTTTCGGTCACGACAGCCACAGCGCAGAGACTACTGGTCAGTTTCAGGGAACAAGTTATATTTACAAAGTGACCTTCAGCAAGACATTACAAAGATCTGCAGGTAAGTAAAGCAGAACAGATTATCTCTCATCTAAAGGCAACGTGCTACTCAAAGGGTGATGCACAAACCTAGGCATCACCTAGAACGGGTTACAAATGCAGCATCTCAGGCCTTACTCCAAACCTTACTGGGTCAGAAAGTATCTGAATAGGATCCCTGGAATATGAAATGCACATTAAATCAGCCTTGACCAGTTCCCTCACTCACACCACCATTACTGAGCACTTACTCTGCATAAACCCTAGCAGTCAACTGCACAGACAAGCCTTTACACTCCTGGAGCTTCCATGGGGCAAAGGATAAAACTCAAGCCCAGAGCTGTTGGACTAGGCAAGGTCACAGAGCTAGCCAGTGGTAGAAACAGGTTTAGAACCCATGTCTCTTAAACCCTGTACAGTAGAAATTATACAGGCCACTGCCTCTATCAATATCACAAACATAATTCCAAGCCAAGAGGATACCAAAAAATAAATTACAAGTCAGGGGCACCTGGGTAGCTCAATCGGTTGAACATCAGACTCCTGATTTCGGCTCAGGTCATGATCTCACGGTTCATGGGTTCGAGCCCCATATGGGTCTCCATGCTTAGCAAGAAGCCTGCTTGAGATTCTCTCTCCCTCTACCCCTCCCCTCCACCTGTGCACTCCAATAAATCAAAAAATAAATAAAGTCAGTTTCTACACATCATATTAGGAGACCTAATTTTTCTAATCTTCATTAATGTCTACTCTGACCAAACATTGCTAGATTGTATTGGCCAATGCAGGGTGTTTAGGTAGATAGGTTTTTCTCAGATCTCAGAACCGAATGAATAAACAAGTGTTAGGTAGAAAAAACATTTTGACCACAGGCATTACCTACTATTCGAGATCTTCCCTTTGGTAATTAAAATGGGACCCAGGCCCCATTAATCAAAACCAACAGCAAACATTTTGGTTCACATCATAAGCACACAGTCAATCACCTAAACCTCAAAGCCACCAGAATGGGGATCTTGTCACATCACTAACTCCTAGTAATTCACAAGGTTCACTGCATGGGGTCGTCCTGAACAGCTGCCCACAGACTGCAGGACATAAAGACCAACTTCCCTGCCTGGGCAGAGTGCCAGGATGGCGGGTAGGCCTGGTGCTAATATCAGCAAACACCCATAAAGACATAAATATTGTCATGATTTAAATCCTCTAAGCATTGCCCACAGGAGGCAAACTTTCTTGTTCAATAATTAATGAGGTGAGGAAGAAGAATATTCTCAGAACAAAAATCAGCTAATTATCTTAGTCTCTCTAAATGTATGTGTAAAATAATCCTTACCGTCTAAAAATTTGAATTAGAGCTCGTAACTAAATGAAAATTGGACCCAAATGGATCACTGTCAGAAGGAAAGGGAAGGGAAGGGGAGGGGGAAGGGGATGGGGAAGGGGATGGGGAAGGGGAGGGGGAGGGGGAAGGGGAGGGGGAAGGGGAAGGGGAAGGGGAAGCAGACAGACCCCAAGCAACACAGCCCCACCAGCTTTCCCTGACTCGCCCACCTCAAAGCTGCACAACGTGAGAATCACAGACCATCTGCTTCACAATCTTGTCAACGTTCAAAACACATGGTCCTGGGCCCAAGCGGTCACACAGTTAACGAACCTCTCTGAATGGATCCCTGAACACCTAAAATTTTGAGGCCGAGTACCCACCTGGCCTAGGTACAGTTGAAGGAGAACCATCAGACTCATTACTTCATCTTACCTTCACAACTGTGCAGCATCGATATATCTCATTTTCTGAGGAAGATCCAATCAAGGAAGCTGAGTGCTTTGCCCAAGATCATACAGCAGGTAAGCAACCATGACTAAGACCCCACATTCAAGGTTTGTCAGCTCAAATCAAGGCATCCAATCCACATAAATCAAAGAACAAGCAAGCATGGTCCTGTTGCCCAATCAGTATTTACCATGTGAAGAGCAATGTTCTTAAAAGAAAAAAAAAAGAAAAGCAGAGATTTGGTCCCTTTTTTGTAGGGTATTTCAGGGGCTGTTCTGGGCCCTACTTACCAGATAGGGCCATGACTGCCAAGAGGGTAAATCACACATGCTGCAAGGGGCTGTGCTGGGCAGCTGGCTTTGTATGAGCACCACCTATCATGCCAATGGCCTGATGAAAGTTCACATAGCTTCCAACTATTCCCAGTAGCTTAGACTCTTCTTTCCATTAAGTAAACCTGGGTCATTCATCACCTGGGAGACAGCCACAATCTCTCTCAGATGATTCCTAAATGGACTGGCTTCAGGAGACTCACCTGAGGCCCCACCTAAGCTACAGATCCCTGAATCCCTTTCAGCTTGGAGATAATGATTCAGAGACGAATAGCAAATCCATTTTAGCACTGGGGTAGAGGAGACGGAAGTCTCAGGTTTCCACGTTGAGTGGGGAATGCCCAAGTAGAACACAGAAACTGTAAGCCATGTAAGGAAAGATGAATAAATTCAACTCCATCTCCTTTTTAAAAATGTACATGGCAGGGACGCCTCAGTGGCTCAGTCGGTTGGGCATCCAACTTCAGCTAAAGTCATGATCTCATGGTTCATGAGTTCGAGCCCCACATCAGGCTCTGTGCTGACAGATCAGAGCCTGGAGCCTGCTTCGGATTCTGGGTCTCCCTCTCTGTCCCTCCCCACTTCTCTCTCTCTCTCTCTCTCTCTCTCTCTCTCTCTCTCTCTCTCACACACACACACACACACACAGTAAACAAACATTAAAAAAAATCTCTTCAAATATTCAATGCAATACACACTATATATTAGTTCAATGACCAATGATCAACTAGGAAAAATTACTTGCAACTCTCACAATAAAGAACTTTCTTAAGACTTCCAACAAATGAACAATAAATAGACCAATAACCTAACAACAACAACAACAACAATGGCATCAAAGTATGACCATGCAACAAGGAAAGTCAGGAAAGGAGTTCTTTGAGAAGATGTTCAATCCCACTGATAAGAAAAACACGTATTAAAACTACAGCAGGACACTTTTTCATCTGTTGGAAAGACAGAGATCAAAAAGTCTAACAGTATGGATACAGGATTGGAGAAAGGAGAATTCCTTTACATCTTTCCTTGAAGGAGAAAAATTTGGTGTTGTCCATCAAGCTGTAAAATCTCTAGTTCTACTTTTAGGATTTTACTTTATAGACAAATTTATGTATACACCATATACTATTTATTCATGGATGTTAAGAACCCACCAAATATCAGAGACGAAAAAAATATCTATCAATAGAGAACAAGGGAAGTTATGATGCATCCACATGACAGAGGACTAAGCAGCCATTAGGGGAGCCTGGGGAACTCAGTTGGTTGAGCATCCAACTCTTGATTTCAACTCAAGTCATGATTCCAGGGTTATGGGATCTAGCCCTATGTAAGACTCTGTGCTGGGCATTGGAAACTGCTTAAGATTCTTTCACTCTCCTCCCTCTGCACTCTCCCCCACTCATGCACACACACTCTAAAGTGAAAATAAATTTTAAAAAAATAGGCAGTTCTCTAAGTACTGATATGCAAAGACCCATGAAATATAGAGCAAAACACTCGGAAGTAAACAGTATGTGATCACCTGTGCTTTAAAATACATAGAGTTGTGGGGCACCTGGGTGGCTCAGTTGGTTAAGCGTGCAACTTCGGCTCAGGTCATGATCTCGCAGTTCTTGGGTTCGCGCCCTGCATCGGGCTCTGTGATGACAGCTCAGAGCCTGGAGCCTGCCTCGGATTCTGTGTCTCCCTTTCTGCCCCTTCCCTTCTCGTGCTGTCTCTCTCAAAAGTAAACATTAAAAATTTTTTTAAAATATAGTTGTATATAATAATATACACATACTTGCACATTTGTCTACCCCTAGTTTATCTCTGGACAGACACATAAAACATAGGAGAAGCTGCCTGAGAGAAGGTACGTGACAGATGCAGGAAGAAGAATTACTGCCACCACATATCTACCCCCCATTTGTGCTCTGCTTATTCAGGAAAAAATAAAAATAACAATAACTAAGAGAGGCAGAGATTGGAAACAGGGTGGTGTGAAAGAAACCAACTAGGTGTTAAGTTGTAGCCCATTCTCCCCTACATCTCTCTTCAAGTAAGCAATCTGACGGTACTTGTTAAAAACCCTGAAAATATTCCTTCAGCCCATGTAATTCCACTTCTAGCAATCTGTCCCAGAATGCTGAAAAAGCTTTTTATACGAAGATGGCTGTTGAAGTATTACCTCTCATCATTAAACAATGCGAACAAGTACAATGGGTGTTGGTCATGCCTTTCAATAATACTCAGTTCTGCTACAGAGAAGAAGAGAATGAATGGATGAAACTTACAGGATACGTGACTTACAGAGGGTAAACAAGCACACAGCTTGTGTGACGTGGTAGCTACAAAGAAGTAGAACACACACGCACTGAACATAGATAGGAAGGGACAGAATGACCAAGTGGTCACCCAGTATTCTTGAGCAAACACCCAAATATGGTCACCCATTGGTGACACCCATTATGGCCCAGTTGGTGTATTATGGGAGAAGAAAAGCTCTTGATGTTCAACAGGAGCTTTGATAAGAGACACATGTGGCCAGGAATGCTTCCTCCTGAATTCCTGCAACAGACCAAGTGTATGGGGTCCAAGAATCTTCTGTTTTCTGAGCCCTCTGGCTCATTCTCAGTTCTGTCCTTGTAATCACATCATCAGGGAAGGGCATGATGGCTAATACACAGGATATACGAACACTACCCAAGCCAGGATACAAGTACTGTGGTCCACCTATCCTGCTGAACCTACATGCCTTAACCTAATCTCTCTCCTTCCTTCTTACTGTGTATTGAGATTGACACAAACTGAATTAATTTCAACACTTTAATTTGGTCTGGGGGCCCAATTTTGACTTCTTAGATAATGTCTTCAGAGCCTACCATACCATCAGGATAATTTTCCACCACTACAAATATAGCAAATGATCAGGTTAATTGATAAAGCCACTGAAGTGGCTGTATCAGTTTAAACCACGTTTACACAATTTGAAATAACATAAGCATTGCCAATATGAACTGGAAAATAAAAATATAAATATAAACTGTATTAAAAATTTCCTAATTTTATTCCAAGTATGCAAACATCTACTAAAAAAACTTTAAGGAGGGGGTGGTGCCTGGCTGGCTCAGTCAGAAGGCCATGAAATTCTTGATCTCAGGCCCATGAGTTTGAACCTGAGAGAACTTAAATAAAACTTAATAAAAGTAAAAAAACAACAACAACAACAAAAAACAACTCTAGGAAAAGCACTAAAATATTAACAACTGTCTCCAAGGTAAATACATGCATGTTGTGTTTAAAGTATTTGTTATATTTTACACGTTATTTTTATAATCTGGAGAAATAAGTTTTTAAATGTTGGGGTGCCTGGGTGGCTCAGTTGGTTGGGCGTCTGACTTAAGCTCAGGTCATGATCTTATGGTTCGTGGGTTGGAGCCCCGCATCGGACTCTGTGCTGACAGCTCAGAGCCTGGAGCCTGCTTCGGATTCTGTGTTTCCCTCTCTCTACCCCTCTCCTGGTCGCACTTTATCTCTCTCTCAAAAATAATTTTTTTTAAAGTTTTTAAATATGCACCGAAAGAGACTAGAAGGAAATCTATCAAAATGACAAATTGCTGTGGGTTTTGGAGTAACTATTTTATTCTTCCACTTTTGTATGAATTCAGTAATGATCGCCTTATACTTCTACAAAGATAAACAAAAAACACATTTTTCTCTTTGAGAAAAAGAGGCGGGCAGTGGTTAAAACCCACAAGATAAAAGCCAGCCCATGAAGCAAGAGTTAAAGCCTTACTATACTCAGCTATAAATCTCTGTGAACTCCAGGTTGAAATAAAATCTGTCCGAATCTTCCTATCTCAACTGTGGGAACAAGGTGGAAGTTTTCTGCAAGGTTCCCAAGGCAGGAGTTCATCTTTGGGACTGACTCACTACTATTTCCCCAAGGATGTGAGGTCACTTCTGTCCCTGAGAGATATTAGAGTGCAGTGACCCTCCTGCTGTGCTCAAACACCTGTACACAGTAACAAGTGATAAGCCAGGTGGATTCTTCCTTAAGTAAGGTTTGTCTTAAAGCCACCTGAGTGACTCAATAGATCAAGCACCTGACTTAAGTTCAGCAACTGACTTACCTCACAGTTGGTGAGTTCAAGCCCTGTGTCAGGCTCTGTGCTGACAGCTCAGAGTCTGGAGCTTGCACTTTGGATTCTGTGTCTCCCTCTCTCTATGCTCCTCCCCTGCTTACACTCTGTCTCTGTCTCTCTCTCAAAAAATAAAATAAACATTCAAAAAAAGTTTTTCAAGAAATTTCTTTTAAGAAAAGAAATTAAGAAAAAAAAAAAACAATACAGGCCAGTGGTTTCTTGAGGCAGAAGCATGAGAATTTTATCCCCATCCCCAGCAGTACAAGGCCAAAGGTCCCAGTTCAACTCGTCAGAACACTCAGCGTCCCTCCCAGAAGAGACCAAATCTTGCCATATAGTCAACATCACCTAAAATGCTCTCTGCAGAATCCAAAGAAAACTCCAGATTCTAGCGCCCAACACTTCACAGCCTCCCTAGTTGTACCAGCTGTAGGATGCGCTCCTCACCAAGGGTCCAAAATCCATCCCACATTCCCAACACCCATGTCCCTAGAACTTTCCCTTGAAGCCTTCCCAAGAATCAAAAAGAAGCTCATGGCTCGGGGTCTCTTTGGTACCATAAGGGCATGGGTGCACGTGCCTGCATATGTACACAAGTCTATACACCGGAGATGCACATATAGGGTGTAATGGACTCTGCACAGGCCATCTGTTGCTGTACGTCACGCGTACTGCAATACCCACACATATACTTAAGTCTAGTTAACACCACGGTCCAAGTCTTCCGTTACTCATTGCTTCATCTGCACACATACAGGATAAGCTCCCTGACGACCGGAGCCGGCGTCTGTAACCCTTCCATCACCTGCCACACAGAAACACGACTATCAAACTGGCCAAGAGAACCAGAAATCACTTGGGACAGAGTCTGTCAGAGATTCATTTGGACAGCATCCTAGTTGATGGAGACCTGAGGTTCTAAGTGTTTACTTCCCTTTGGAGGCAGGACACCTTTAAGATCTGAGGGACCCTACCCAGCAGATGAAGTCCATGAAACTACTGCAGGAAGATTCTCTGAGACCACTGTAATGAGCCAGGCCACCCCACAGCAGGGGCCACTCCTGGGTCCTGGTGTTGGCTTCCCTGGGCCTTGAAGGGGACCCTGAGGAAACGCAGTAGCATAGCCCGAGGAACGCATGCGTGCAGACCAGCAGCCAGAGTACCCAAGAACGATGGTTACCCATGTACATGCATCCGTGTCTCAAGACAATGCACCAGTGTTTTCATACTCATTAGAAAAACAGATATGGATTTTTCCCCTTGTTTTGTTTATTCCATTTGTTGAGTATCGACAGAAGAGAAAATAATAAATGCACAGTCTACCTGACCAAGCCCATCACTGCCACTCTTGACCACCCTTCGTGCCCAATTCTGGCATTAATGCAGAACTAAAGCCTCGCGGGGCACCTGGGTGGCTCAGTTGGTTAGGTGTCCGACTTCGGCTCAGGTCATGATCTCATGGTTCGTGAGTTTGAGCCCCGCGTCGGGCTCTGTGCTGACAGCTCAGAGGCTGGAGCCTGTTTCAGATTCTGTCTCTCCCTCTCTTTCTGCCCCTCCCCTGCACATGTTGTCTCCCTCTCCCTTCCTCCCTCTCTTATAAACATTTAACCACTTTTTTAAAAAGAAAAAAAAAAAAAGAACGAAAGCCTTTAGAATGCTCCTCTCCCAACTTCTCTTCCAGCAGTTCCCACTGGCAGCACAGGTACGGGCCCAACACCACACCACAGAGAGTCTTGAGGACACAGAGGATCAGCAAGCCTCGGAAGGATGGCAAGGCCGCGATGTAGACAGAGAAGGCAGTGGTGCTGAGTGCTGAGAGAGGACGGTGACATCCGGGAGGCCTCAGCTCTGCTGAACACCAACAGCACCTGGGGAGATACCACCCCCCCTGGGGCTCAGTCAGTACATCCCTTCAACCACGCCAGGGGTCTCTTTGGGCAAAACAGCCCACAAATGTAACTAAGCCCGGGTCCCATTTCCCGCAAGGCACAAGGGATACGCTATTACGAAAGGTACAATAAAAAAACCAAGTACAGGAAGCTAAAACGGCAAGAAAAAGCAGAATGAGCCAATTCTCACCATTTCTCATACCTGAGAAGATTCGACTGAACTCAGACATCACCACAGAAAAGAAATGGTCCTAACCTCAAGCACAGTTCTGCCAATGGCCCGAGAAAATATGTCCAGACAAAGAGGGTGGGGAGGTCCCTAAGGATCTGGCAAATGACCCCATTTCCAAAGTGAACACGGGGATATATTCAATCAATGCTAGTGGAACCGAGTCACAAACTCGTAAGCACAGGTTACTCACATGGTGCTTTTAAATCATCTCTAAAAGATGGGTATACATTCCAGGGAGTTCTGAGAACGTTGTACATATCCCCCTCATTTTGTATGAGAAGATGTGTCACCTAAGGACACATGGCTGGATTTAGCAACTTAGCTGTAAGAAGCAGATCGAACATAGCCAAGAGGCAGGGCAGGGTTCTAGATAAAAAAGATTTATAGCCAGACAGAATAGAACAAGAGTCATACAACCTTGAGCACGTGCCTTCCATTCCCCAAGACCCAGCCTCCTTACATGTCAAACTGGAACAGCGACAGCATTCTTGTAAAGAAGCTCTAACATGAACTAATGCACACAAACACCACGGTGGCAGCTAGAGTGAGGACTACAACATTGTTACTCTCATCCTTTCCAGCAACTTATGACTTGACATCAGTCATTTGCGTTGAGGGTCTCTTTTCCCCCTTGAGTACAAAATGAAGGCAGATACTTTCTGACGTGAAATCCTTTGGATTCTAAGCTCTTCTCTATTCACCTGATTAGGAGACCCATCATGGGCAACAGAAACAGACTGGAACTTCCAGATCTTACCAAAGTTTTTCAAACATCTGTAAAAATCCATCAAGAAAAGCAAACAGGGGCATCTGGGTGGCTCAGGTCGTTAAGCGTCTGACTTCGGCACAGGTCATGAACCCACGGTTCATGGGTTCAAGCCCATGTCAGGCTCTGTGCTGACAGCTCAGAGCCTGCAGCCTGCTTCATGCTCTGTGTCTTCCCATCTCTCTCTCTCTCTCTGCCCCTCCCCTGCTCACGCTCTTTCTCAAAAATAAACATCAACAAAAATTAACAAAGAGAAGCAAACATATAATACACATATGAACACAACCCAACTGATGGCAAATTCTAAAGCCAGAGGTCCGAATGAAGGTATAGACAACCATGACTTCAAATGACATCAGACTGGCATCTCATGACAGGCACAAGGCTGTCTAAGTTACATGATTTTATCTATTCCTTAGGAGTTTAAAGTCAAGGTGTGTGTCAAGTCGTATCTGAGGCTCAGAGAAAAGCAACTGGCTTTTGTCCCAGGAGAAGAGTTCCCCCAGGTTCTCAAGCCTGGGTTCTCTCTCCAGGCCACTCTGCCTCAGCACCACTGAGCTCCCGTGAGGAAGCCAAAATCGCTTCCCACCACACACCCCTGTGAGGATGGCAAGTATTCCATTAGAACAATCACTTGGAATATAAAATCCCTCCATTTACAGAGCTCCTATTCACAGTCTTTAAAAGGCAATGATTTTAATTTATGTACCAACAAGACAGTTTAATTCCCCTGCATAGAAAAGGCTAGGTTATCAGAGCACAGGAATGCTGGAACGGCCCAGAATTCCCATAAACAAGGAGTCCCAGGTGGTTTTAAGGGCTCTCCCTCCTAAGAGACTATCAGGGTAGGGATGTGTATTTACAAAATGCCTAACCGGGAAGCAGAGAGTAGTGTGTGTCAAATAACCCTACACCCTCAGCCCCTCGAAAGCAAATAGAAGCAGCACCTGGTGCGGGGGGGGGGGGGGGGGGGGAGGGAGGGGAGAGGGAGGGGAGGGGAGAGGGGAGAGGGGAGAGGGGGTGTGGCGGACTCGCTTCCCTACTGCTTTTGCCTCCAGGTCCCCAGCAAGACTGTGAGCTCTTCCCTGAGGTCTGTATGCTCAATATGGCTAAAGAATCCACGCTTACCTCACCACCAGAGAACTGAGCAATTCACTTGCCTTTAGTCTTTAATTTCTAACTGCCCCTTCCCCACCCCTTTTTTTTTAAGTAATCCATACAGTACTTACTCTTTAAAATTTATTGAAAGGTACCCACGGCCACTTTCCAGGTGTGCTCTTCGTGTGAAATACGTGCCAGTTATTGGAGTGCTGTTCCAAGCATTTCCACTAAATTAAGTTGCTACATCTTACTCTTGTTTGCTTGATATTTCAATTACTAACAACACATTCTCCCACTATGCCATGGCATTGTCAATTTCTCCCTGTGGCATTCAGTTACATTCTCTGTATATGAGAAACTACGTATTAAGGGCTAACAAGTGTTAGAATTATTACATGTACCCCATATACAGTGTGGCCGATTTTATTTTACAAGCAGCTTCAGAAACCGGGCAGACTTGCGTGTGAGACCCCAACTCCATCACCTGCTCTAAGACCTGTTTTCTCATCCCTAAAAAGTAATGTATACCTCGTTGAACATCACAGTTCCTCAGAGGCTGAACTAATACAATTCATCTAATACACGTAGCATAGTGCCCTTCTCTCAAAATGCTAGCTGCTAATAAAATGGTCTACAACCTAAGATCAGCCAGCTATTTATCAATATGGAAGTGGAACCCTGTGACCTGTCTATCAGGTGTTAGGATGGGGTGTGGGAGGAAGCAGATGTTTTATCCACAGTGTTTATTTCAGGGCTTAAAAGATGGCTAAATACAGGATGACAACTACCTCGTCCATACCTCACCAAGAATGGTAACTCACATGACAGCTCAAAACTCCATGTCCCCAACTTCATTGCAATTGCCCAGTCTACCTTGTCCTCTCTGGGATAGATTTCCTCTACTTGTTGGCTTGAGGACTGTGTTGAAACAGTTGCACAATGATACACTTTATATACTTCTGGTTCTGAGAAACACCTGGCTTATTTAAAGCAGTTAAGAGTTACCTTCCTCAACTGCAGGTAACTTGTGAAGGCTTATCCCTGACCCTGGAACCCATGGGATTGTGTGTATGTTTGTGTTTTGGAGGCGGGGCAGGGAGGGGGGTGGGATGTGTGTGTGAAAGCAATTTCAAGGCAGACCATTCATTTTGTTAACAGTTTCCAAATCCTCTATAACATTCTCCCACATCCCAGCGGGGAGAGCGAAATCTTTGTCAAAGTCAAAGTTAATTGCACATCAGAGGGAGAAGATGCAATTTTCCTCTCTGGCTTTTGAACTCTGAAATTGACGCTTGGGAGTCATTCTGTCCTGAAAATGTCAGCTGCAGGAAAATACAACAAAAAAAGGCAGAATAAACTAGCAAGGAAACCTGCCAAACAGAAGAACATTTTTAGAAAGCCTCAGGGGTTACCAAGTCACTCATTTGCTTTAAAATATAAAAAAGTAATAATTTTAGGAAAGAAAAACAAAATAACCACCCCTGCTTAAAAAAAAAAAAAATCCTGCAAAAAGGTTTTCGGCCCCAAATACACCGCCAACAGCTAACAGCAAGACCACAGGGTGTGCAGGAGGGTGCTGTGTTTGGCTGCCAGGATCTGGTACAGACCTGCCCACACAACTGGCTGGGCAGCACCATGTTAAGCTGACCCGCATTTCATTCATGAGACCTTGCTAAGCAGCCTCAAATCTTACTTGGAAACCAATCCCTTGATGAACTCTAGAAACCAACCAACTCTATAGCTGGCATCCCCCACCAAAAACATTTCCCCAGCATTTACTGACACAGGTTCTTTTTAATTTTTTTAAGTTAATTTATTTTCAGAGACAGAGAGACAGAGGGAGAGAGACAGAGGGAGAGAGGGAGAGAAAGAGGAAGAGAGGGAGAGAAAGAGAGAGAGAGAGAGAGAAAGAGGGAGAGAGAGGGAGGGAGAGAGAGGGAGGGAGGGAGGGAGAGAGAGGGAGGGAGAGAGGGAGGGAGAGAGAGGGAGGAAGAGAGAGGGAGGAAGAGAGAGGGAGGAAGAGAGAGGGAGAGAAAGACAGAGAGAGAGAGAGAGAGAGAGACAGAGGGAGGGAGAGAGAGGGAGAAAGAGGGAGAGAGACAGAGGGAGAGAGAGAGGGAGAGAGGGAGAGAGAGAGAGAAAGAGAAAGAGGGAGGGAGAAAGAGGGGGGGAGAAAGAGGGAGGGAGAAAGAGGGAGGGAGAAAGAGGGAGGGAGAAAGAGGGAGGGAGAAAGAGGGAGGGAGAAAGAGGGAGGGAGAAAGAGGGAGGGAGAAAGAGGGAGGGAGAAAGAGGGAGGGAGAAAGAGACAGAAAGAGAGAAAGAGAGAAAGAGACAGAAAGAGAGAAAGAGAGAGAAAAAAAAGAGAGAGAGAAAGATAGAGAGAGAAAGAGAGAGAGACAGAGAAAGAGAGCATACACAAGTGGGTAAGGAGGAGAGAGAGAATCCCAAGCAGGCTCCACAGTGTAGACCTAGAAGCGGGCTCCAACCCAGGCTCCGAGACCATGACCTGAGTCAGATGCTTCACTGACTGAGCCGCCCATGTGCCCCGACGTAGATTCTGTATTTCTTATTATCTTTCCTCTTACATAAAAGGGAGATGTCAGCCACTCAGACACCCCGGTTTCTCTATTCCTTAAGGGTCTCACCATTTGTCACTGATCCCAATGCAAGCACTTGAGTAATGTGTTCATAATGGGCCACATTGACCTCACTCCAGGGCCCTCATTCTTTGCTCTCCTCAAACACCACCACACAGACACGAATAAGTATGAGAAACCACTTATGGTCACCTCCCCCTTCAAGTTTCAGGTGTTTCAATACCTTTGGCCCAGAATTCAAATCACTGTCAACCTGTGTGAGGGACTAAAAGAATGACAGCAAAAAGAAGGTGTTGGCTTCAAGAGGCAACGCGCTCTCCTTCCTCCCAAACAAGCCACCAGGGCAAGTGGTAATTTAACCCTACACCCTGGTGAGGACAAAGTAGGCCAAGAAATTAACATACAGTCATCTCAAAAACTAAATTCCATACAAAATTAACATGCCCTATCCTAGCAAAATTAAAACCGCTTAAAAGCATAAAGTTGAACAAAAAATCAAAACGGCTGCACTCATGCTTCAAGGAAGCTCTATTTTAAATCAAGTAACCTTGGGGCACCTGGTTGGCTCAGTCAGTTAAGCATCTGACTTCAGCTCAGGTCATGATCTCACGGTTTGTGGGTTCAAACCCTGTGTTGGGTTCTGTGTTGACAGCTCAGAGCCTGGAGCCTGCTTCAGATTCTGTGTCTCCCCCTCTCTCTGCCCCTCCCCCATTCGCGCTATCTCAAAAATAAAAAAATAAACATTAAAAAATTCTTAAATAAGTAACCTTTCCCCTCTCTTCTGCAAACCTCCTCTCCTCCCTTCTTAGCCTTTTTTCAGGAACTCTGTACACCCTGAAAACATGACAAACAAGGCTAACAGCTCACACACAATACCTGTTGAAGCCAGCCAGATCTCTATTTCCTTAGAGCCCCCCGGCTAGTCCTGTCCTCTGGGGGGCAGGGGTGGCAATCCTGAAGGCCTTAGGCTGCTGCAGCCTCCTCTGTCCAGTAAAACAATAAAACCCTGGTTGTTTTGCATCCCAGACTCTATCTTCGCATTACCAGTTCCAGCTCTGGAGCACAGAGGTCGACATTCGACAACAAGTTCACGCAGTAGGAGTGAAAAGAAAGTCATCAAAGAGATTAGATTACTTGATGAAGCATCCTATCTCAGTCATATTTTAATCCTTCTGATTTTCCAGCTAATTAAGGTTTAACAGTCTGGTGGAACCAATTCAAACCCATTTCCATTCCCGGGACCCACCTCCAAAGTAACTCCAGTCAACTATTTGGCCAACAGGACTTCAAGCATTTTCCGTGCACATGGCAACTACCATTCAGCGAACACCTGTGATATGTCAAGTCCAAGTGTACAAACTCTTCATCTGTATCAATCCAGCTGCTGCTTTACACCTTCTCTAGGAGGTGGGTATTTCTAACGCACTTCCTGAGCAAAGACAGGCTCAGAAAGGCAGGCTATTCATCCAAGTCCATTCCCCCACCCCAGTATTAAGTAGAAGGTCTACAATAGATGGGACTTTTAAATCAACTACCAACTGAACACTGAACCTCTTAAATACACAATTTGATGCTCCTTTTCCTACTTAACGTTTATGGTCACCTTTCCATCCACCTCCTTGATCCCTGCACTGTGACTACAATTCATGTTTTGAAGAAAGATTTGATTTATTGTCCCACTGCCAACAGAGTGGTAGAAATAAAAGCTATATACAATTCTCTGTCTTCCTCCATTCATGACAGAAGCTTTCAGGGTCTTTTTTTTTTTTTTTTTTAGCCACTTCAGAAAGTTTCTGTGAGTGTTGTATACAAACATTTATGTGTGCACATGTAACTTGCTCAGCCCTCGTACCTTCAACAAACTTCGGAAAGAAATTTCAGATTCTTCCGAAAAGCAGGGAGGTAGACAAGGGCCATTCCTTTTCAGAAGGGACAATTAAGGAACACAACTTTGGGAGATATGTAATTCTACCAAAGCCGATACTTGAGATTCTCCCAAAAAAGATGGCATGTATTCCTTAGTTCTTGGCTCAACATTTTCTTTCTCCTTTTTTTAAATAGTGACTGAAAGATTTTTAAAACTTGAGGAACATTTTCTTGGAAATAGTATTTCAACTTCACATATGCACAATACACTCCTTCCAGAAATGATACCTTATTAAACATCATGTAGCCAATGTTACAGCTTTCAGCCATCAAACAGAAACTAGCTGCAACAAATTACAGGCTGTGCCCCTGCCACTTTCCTGTTTCCCCCCCCCCCCCCCCCATCACTTTTGCTTCCCAGACTGATCCTAGCAACTGGCCTACCCTTCACGAATCAGCCTATCAAGACAGAAGGATACTGGAGTCCTCAATTTTCAATTCTCTATTTTGCAGAGAGGCAGAGCTTCCAAGGTTAAGCTGATTTAATATGCTATCTTCATATCCTGCTAATCATTTAAATTGAAAAGGAACAGGAAGCCAATTCCCTCACTGTCTCGTGCGACGAGGCACTAGGGTAGCAGCTTCAAATGAGGGCGTGAGCAGTAACAGAAAAAGCAACCTGGCCCAGGCCAAGACTCCCTTCACTTGGCTCCTATGAATCCTTATGAGATATTTATAAACATAAGTGAGAAATACCTCCCCCCCCCCCGCCCCACCCAAGGGTGCTAGGCCAACCAACTCAGTGTGGCAGTGAGGTGTGTTTTATACAAAAAGCCAAGTCAGGACAAGGGGGTTTAACAGGGCTCATCAGGCCCATGTAGCAGGTTTAACAGGCACAGTTGTAGTCATTACAGTATGTTCTGGAGCCTGCAGGCTGAGCTCACCCAGCTCTCCAGGTACAGCTCTAGGACCTTCACCAAGTTGCTTCATCATTTAATGCCTCAGTTTATCCCTAAGATGGGAATAATATTAACTACCTCTGACAATGTTTATGAGGCTTAATACTACTAACCCCACTTAGAACTTTGGGCGGCACAAGTGCCCAGTAAATCTTAATTTTTTTTTTAAGTTTATTTTTGAGAGAGACAGAACGTGAGCAGAAGAGGGGCAGAGAGCGCGGGAGACAGAATCCGAAGCAGGCTCCAGGATCTGAGCTGTCAGCACAGAGCCCGACGCAGGGCCCGAACTCACAAACCATGAGATCATGACCTGAGCCGGAGTCCAACGCTTAACTGACTGAGGCACCCCATCGTGTTTCAGCATTACACTCTATCCCGCACTAAAAAGACAACACCAACAGTGGCTCTCTACTGTGTGCCATGCTTTCGCATGCATTATCCCAATTGGTCCTTCCAACACTCTGATGAGGCAGACAGGAATGTAATAACGTCGTTTACAAACCTGGGGCTCAACCAAGTTTCAGCTCTTACCCAGTATCCTATGCTAGTGACCTGAGATCTGAACCGAAGACTATGGCCTCCAAAAGCCATGCTCCTACCAACCCAAGCCCTATATGCCTTCCTGCCTTAGACATAAGCAACTCAAAGGAGGACATTTAATGAGTCTTCACGATGTGCTAGGCCAATGTCAGGGCTCAGAGCAACGTGATGGATAGGAAAAACCATCACTCCCATTTTCCAGACAAGAAAACAGAGGTTTCAATAGCTCAAGGACTGTGTGCAGGAAAATCGAACTATGAACTTAGGTAAGCCAGGAGAAGGCTACGGGGCCTCTCATCATTGCTTCAGCAACAAGAGAAAAAGAGGATCCATTTGCTCAACAAACGGTGCAAAGTAAACCTTTGTACCATCAAATCACTGTGTTCCAAAGAAGAGTGAACATGTTTGTTTGTTTTTCACAGTGGGAAATTGGCTAAGACAGGAAGCTCCTAGTTTTCTCATAATAACACTAGCTGTATGTTTGACTTTTTAACAAAATTAGAATCTAAGTAGAATCTCCAAACAACCTCCAGGCCAAAGTTATTTTTGCTAAAAAGTAAATAGGCACAAAATTAAAACGCTGGAGAGAGGAATAATTAGATTCATTACAAAACAGCAATCACCACTTCATTTTTCTCCACTGCCCTACAAAAGGGGGTGGGGAAAACAACCACAACCCCTAACAAATTGAAAAAGGAGAAGAACAACATTTTTGCTTGGGGCATCTTTGTTTCTATATGAATTCAATAGTCTTTTTTCCAAACAAAAACATGAAACCTCCCATTTTATTCCAAACTGAAAACTTCGAACTTTACTTTGATTTCCACGGAGAGCAGTTTACATGTTTTAAAACAAACAGACAACAACAAAAACAAAACACCAACAAAACAACACCAACAACAACAAAAAAAAATTAAAACACACAGGGGCACCTAGGTGGCTCAGTTGGATGGGCGTCCAACTTTGTTTGGCTCAGGTCATGATCTCACGGTTCATGGGTTCGAGCCCCATGTCGGGCTCTGTGCTGGCAGCTCAGAGCCTGGATCCTGCTTCCAATTCTGTGTATTCCTCTCTCTCTCTCTGCCCCTCTCCCGCTCATACTCGGTCTCTCTCAAAAATAAATAAACATTAAAAACATTAAAACACACACACACACACACACACACGACAAAGTGGAGGGCTTAGCCTTCAAGAGCAGTAAGGCTGGACCAACTAGAAGAGGTAAGGCACAGATGCAGCAATGGGGGTGGGGGATAGGGAACACTGAAGGGATAAAATGGGAGGAATGAGGTCATTATACCCCAAATTAGTAGTAACAATCTCTGTTGCTGTCCTTGGCTGCAAAAACGTGTACCTCCATCATTAACCCTCCCCCCAAAATCTGACTAGCTCAATCACCCGTCTTCACTGATCTCTGATCTCTAGTGAAACAGTACCAGTGAGGAGTTGCCCACCTGGTGTATTGGGGGAGGGGGGCAGTCCACACTATCTTCCAAGCTCCAGCATCAGAGCGATACCATTACTTGATGGTCCACATGAAACCCACGTTTCCTCCTCTCTTTCCACATCTCTACAGAAAAACTCAGGACCAGGTTTCTCAATACACAATTGTTCCTCCTTATCACTTAATTGATGACTTCACCTCCAACCTGAAACTCCACACAAAATGCTCAAAAACTTACCGCTACCAAAATGATGCTAGGCACAGCTAATCAAAATGAATGCATAATGTAAGGCAAAGGAGCTCCGCCTGCCAGAACCCCTGTCCAATTAAGCCAGGAAAGCAGAGACTGATGGCATGGGAGGCAGAAGGACATCAGGCCTTCAACCAGGGGAAGAAATAGGAGGCTGGAAGTGAAATCCATACAGTAGCAGCTGTCTCCAAGCAGGCATGCATCCCAAGGGTAAATCAAAGGAACGGAAATAACTGGAGGTCAGTAACAACTCCATAAAGTCAATGTCTTCCCTCCTGTGACAGGTAAATTGTATCTTATTGGTAGTCAAAGCCAATCTTGAGTGAGATTCAGAATTTCAGGGAGAGCAGCACAGCTCCCAATTAGATGTTCACAGAATAGGAATAGGACCAAAATAAACGCACAACCCACGTGACAACATTCAGGACACAAAGCCAGGAGGGCAGGATTCTGTGTGTCATTTGCCTAGAGGAGAGAATGGGAAGATCACACATTTTGCTGAACCCGATTTAAAAGCTCTCATTTCATTACAGATAGCCAACAGACACTTGAAAAGATGCTTGGTATCACTCATCATCAGGGAAATGCAAATCAAAACCACGATGAGCTATCACCTCACACCTGTCAGACTGGTTAAAATCAACACCAGAAACAAGTGTTGATGAGGATGCTGAGAGAAAGGAACCCTCCTGCACCATTGGTGGGAATGCAAACTGGTGCAGCCACTCTAGACAGTAGTATGGAGATTCCTCAAAAAGTTAAAAATGGAACTAACCTATGATCCAGTAATCATACTACTGGGGATTTACTCAAACAATACAAGAATACTAATTTCAAGGGATACATGCACCTGTATGTTTATTGCAGCGTTATCCCCAAACTATGGAAGGAGCCCAAGTATCCATTGACTGATGAATGGATAAAGAAGATGTGGTAGACACATACAATGGAATGTTACTCAGTTATAAAAAAGAATGAAATCTTTCCATTTCCAAATGACATGGATGGAGCTATACAGTATAATGCTAAGCAAAACAAGTCAGTCAGACGAAGACAAATATGATATGATTTCACACAGTTGCAGAATTTAAGAAACAAAACAAAGGAGCCAAAGGCAACAAAGGAGCGAGAGAAAGACCAACCAAGAAACAGACTCCTCACTCTAGAGAACTGTTACCAGAGGAGAGGTGGGTGGGGGATGGGTGAAATAGGTGAAGGGGATTAAGAGTACACTTATCATTCTCACAGTTCACGAGTTCAAGCCCCGCTGGCAGCTTGAAGCCTGGAGCCTGCTTCAGATTCTGTGTCTCCTTCTCTCTCTACCCCTCCCCCACTCATGCTGTCTCTCTCTCTCAAAAATAAAAACATTAAAAAAAATCAAAAAAAAAAGAATACACTTAACATGATAAGCCTGAGTCACATACAGGACTGTGGAATCCCTACATTGTACACCTGAAACTAACACTGTATGTTAACTCTACTGGAATTAAAATGAACAACTTAATTAAACAGAATAGATTTTACAGCAGGACAAAAAAAATGAAAACATCAGCTCTTATTTCTCAACACCATACATCAATTGTGAGCACCCCCATTTTTTCAGCCCTCTTTGAATACTGCCTTACCCTGTCAGTCAGTAAGAGAAGTCAAGCTGCAACCAGAACCAAGGAAGACATGGTCCTACTTAGACAACTCATTTTACTTCTCTAAAACCTGTGTCTCCATCTGCGAAATGAGACGGCTGGACGAGATAACCAAGAAGGCACAGTGGAATTCTCTTGTCTTCAGTTTGGGGATTCTTCTGTCCCACTGTTGGTGACCTCTGGGCCATGGTTCTGTCATAGCAGAGCTTCCTTTCCCCCTACTCAGGACATAGTTGAAAAGGAAGCTGACAAGCATGGGTTTCAGTATGGCACTGCATGGGAGGGACATGTTACAAGTGTAGCTGGTGTAAGGCAAAACCAAGATGTATGAAGAAAAGGCAAACAGTGCCTAAATGAGGCATGTCAGGTATGTTGTGGATTTCCTTTTTTGCTTTTAATTTTTTTTAATGTTTATTTTTGAGAGAGACAGAGCTTGAGTGGGGGATGGACAGAGAGGGGGAGACACAGAATCCAAGGCAGACTTGAGGCTCTGAGCTGTCAGCAGAGCCCGACGTGGGGCTCAAACTCATGAGCCACGAGATCATGACCTGAACTGAAGTTGGATGCTCAAATGAGCCACGCAGGAGACCCAGTGCTGGATTTACTTCTATTTTACGATCTATCCACCACCAAAAAAAAAAAAAAAAAAAAAAATCATTCACAGGAGTCTGACCTAAGAACACAAACATGTATACAGGGCAGTTACAATGAAGATAAAATTAAAAAGCATATGGGTGTTTTCTCTGTAATCAGTCATTGGTAGCATGTTCTACACAGTTAAGCCTAAGGGTAACTTCTTCATAATTAACAACCTTGCAAACCTCTCACATCCCTTCCTTAAGTGAAACTAATCATCAGAAAGCTTACTAAATTGGACAAGTAGGACCTGAAGTATTTCTCTCTTAAAGAAAAGGGGAAAAAACAAATTCGGCAGCAAGACTACATATCACTGTTTCTTCAGCATCGTCAAAATCTGGAAACTACAACCATTTCTACTGGCAATAAAATGGATCAGTCACGATATATTCACACAGTAGGTTACTCTCCTGTAATAAAGACGAACCAACTGTTGATAGTAACAGAGACATAGATGAATCTCATAGACAGCGCTGAACTCAAATCAGCAACAGGTAACTAATTGCTTTTACCAGCAATTAAATTTCCTTTTATCAGGAATTAAAATTACATTGGTTGGGGGCAGAAGGCTAAGGACAGCCGTCTACCATATGGATGTAAGCACAAGATGAAAAAAATCAGAGAACTTGGATAAAAATCTTGGCCTTAGAATGGGCCTCAGACCCTGCGCTCTGCAGCTATCCTTTGACAGAGGACACAGCAAGTGGGTGGGGAGTTCAAAGTCACATGTGCTCTTACATGGCAGATCTGAACCTCAGCACCACACCAGCTCCTCCCTGTACAGTGTTCCCAACTTACCTTTCCGCTCTCCTTGGTGTAAATGTCACATGTGAGAAAAATACATGTTGCTGGTTCACTTTCTTTAGGTGAAGTTTGTGCCTCCCGGGTTTAGTAATTCCACTCAGGATAAAGATGCAACTGACTAACACTCCCCAGTAGCTCTGCCAGTTACTTAGTGACGATACCCGTTGAATACTCACTCTAATGGCTGCTGAGAGATTAAATGCAATGTATAACTCTCCACGCTTTTAACACTTCAATTATGATCACAACATGACACAGAATTTATTTCCCTGATTTGAGATAACACACCCAACCCATGGTCATCTTCTGCCAAATGTGGTACCCAGGAACTGCTATAACCTCTTCAACAGTACGTGAACATCAGGCTGCATTTACATGCTAGTGACTACTCAATGAGTTACCACTCTTTTTTTTCAATTCTTTTTTTAATGTTTATTTGTTTTTGAGAGAGAGATAGACTTGAGCTGGGGAGGGGCAGAGAGGGAGACACAGATTCCCAAGCAGGCTCCAGGCTCTGAGCTGTCAGCACGGAGCTCGACGCGGGGCTCAAACCCATGAACCGTGAGATCACGACCTGAGCCGAAGTTGGACGCCCACCCAACTGAGCCACCCAGGCGCCCCTGAATGAGCTACCATTCTTAAAGAACTTCATCTAAAACAAGTTCTGAAAGATCTTCGAGGCAAACAGAGGTCACATTAAAACTTTGTTCCCAACATATCATACATACTTTTCAAGGGAGACCCCTGGGGAGCTTTCTGGAAGGTGTCACACATTTGACCTTATTTAACAGAATTAGATTTCACTGACACAATGCATAAGGTTTTAGTTATTTTTTTTTTCATAACACTACCAACATAATGCAATCAGGCAAAACCTCATTCATCGTCTATTCAAAACTTTGGCTCTCAAAAAGAGCCTCTGGGAAATGAACTACTGAGAAGAACAGAGAAACAGTTGGCGCTATGTGCCTATTAGGCTAATAGCCTTCAGGAGTTTTGTGACAAGAGGAAAAGGGGCAAGTCATTGCGTGTGCTGTGCATATAGACTCAACAAAAAAGTGGAAAGGTATGCGCTCCAAATTATAGGAACGTTGAAATGGGAATTTCTGCCCACTCCTTAAGAAGGAGTTGTCTGTCAGTCTTTCTTTTACCTCAGTTGTGGGGGGAGTTAGTAAGAGATCTGGACCATTCCCTGCTCTTAGTAAAGACAAAAATCCATGAACTAGAGCCAGTCAGAGGTAGCGTCAACAGCCTGGGCTACAGGCTTCTACGCCACTCTCATCTCTAACTGCACAGTACCATCCAGGCTCCAGGAGGGTTTGCTAGTCCGTATTTACTGAGCGCCTATCTCACAGAGCTTCTTGCACACCCTACTGAGACTGGGCACTAAGCAAAGAACCAGCATTTATCATGTGCTTCCCATGTTACCAACACTCCACCGGGCCCCTTACGTGTCTTATGACCCCCCTGTAAGGCAAGAGCAATGGGCCATTTCACTGACGGGGAACTGGAATGCTGACGGACTTGCCCGAGGGCAGAGCTCAGGGTTGGCAGAAGTAAATCCAGGTCTCTGTGACTACCGGATGCCCTCCCTCCCCAGAGATAAAGCAGATCCACCACTTGGAACAGAGCATAGAGCTCTGTGACCAAGCAAAAAGACACCAGCACTGTGGTGACAGAACAAGTCATAGAAGCTCAAGCAAGGAAGATACAATTGCCTACCTGAAATGCAGGTACTAGGTGGACCAGAACACTCTCCTCAAAGGAAGAATCATAGAAGCTGGGCTTTGAGGGACAAAGTACACACTTATACCTAGTAGTAGGAGGACAAGCACAGCAGGCAAAGGGAAAACCTGGCAAAGGACGAAGGTCTATGGAGTAGAAGGGAAATCTGGCTGGACTGCACAGGGGGTGGTACAGGGAGAGGAGGCAGGAATAGGAGGTCATTCTTGTGGACAAGGACTCTGGCGGCCAACATGCTTTAGATGTCATCCCTTTGGGAACCAAGAGTCTCAGAGGCCATCTTACTCAACTTGAGCTACTAATTCTGGGGCACCTGGGGGCTCAGTGGGTTAAGCAACCAACTTGAGCTCAGGTCCTGATCTCACAGTCCCTGAGTTCAAGCCCCACAGCAGGCTCTGTGCTGACAGCTCAGGGCCTGGAGCCTGCTTCAGATTCTATGTCTCCCTCTCTCTATGCCCCTCCCCAGCTCATATTGTCTCTGTCTCAAAAATAAACATTAAAAATTTTAAAACAAAATACACTGGGTGGCATATAAGTCCACAGAAATTTATCTCAGTTCTAGAGGCTGGTAGTCCAAGACCAAAGTACCAGCTGACTTGGGGTCTGGTTCATCTACTGATTCATAGATAATGGTCTTCCTGCTGTGTCCTCAACACGGCTGAAGGGTGAGGCAATTTTCTCAGACTTTTGTAAGTGCCTTTATTAGGCACTAATCCCATTCCTGAGGGCTCTACCCTCATGACCTAATCACATCCCAAAGGCCTCACCTCCTAATACCATCACACTGGGGTTAAGGGTTTCAAAATATGTATGAGAGTAGGGGAGCACATAAACATTCCGTCCATAATAAAGGGCCTCAAAATGAGGAAGAGGAAGGTTTATGAAAGACCAAGTGTTCAATTCTGCAGGTTAGATGCACAAAACAGATGTTACCAATCCATACCGAAGAGAACAGCAATACAGATCTTCAAATGTCCAAAGAACGCCTTTTCCTAAACACCCTGACCCAAACCTAAAATGCAGTACAGAAGATTTTGGCAGGATGGGGTCTCCTTCCGAGAAATTGAGCTACTGTGGACAAATTACACATCAACAAATACCCCCCAATTTTATTTACCTTCATGCAAGTGCCCAATGCAAATAGGGCCCAGAAGTGCTATGTGAAACTGGTGCTCAGTAAATATGGGGTAACAAACCCTCCTAGAATTACCAAACCCAAGAATTAGCAATAGTTGGTTCTACGTCTACCAAGCTAATGCAATTACAGAACTTCGAAAGTCACCCCTTAGAAGAAAAATATCAAGTCCGAAAGGCAGTCGTGTCTCTGAGCAATTACCCTCTATATCTAAGTATATTAATAAACATCTTCACCGGAAAGGCAGAGGACTTGATTTAGGCCTGACAAGCCTCGAGAGCAATCTAGGTTTCTATGACACTTTCTAGCTTTCTAGAAAAAGTCATCATGCTACTAAGGATCAGTATGTCAAAAATAAAGCAAAGGTTAAACATAGAACAGTATTTTTTCAACCAAGAGACTTTTCTGAACCAGGAGATGCCCAGATAATGATCCACGCAAAGAAAAGAGACAGAACATACTCAGCCAGAGGGCCCTAGAAGTTCTTTCAAAGAAATCTAGCTGTTTGACCATTGAAAGGCTAAGACTGATCACTGCCATGACAGACACAAACCATCCAGAGACCTCGCGGCACCATATGGGTGTGTCATGCATGAAATGGGTACTAACCACGTACTTCTCAGCCTCCAGTTGTGAGCCACGACAGACACTTCCTTCAGGAATCAGCTGAGACCAGACACTGAAACCCAGGGCACCACAAGGAGGAAGGGAAGTCAGAGCCCCTCACAGATGGTGCAAAACCAACCAGGGTCACTGTGGTTTTAAGACGGTGGCTTCACAGGGGGCACCTGGGTGGCTGAGTCAGTTATGTTTCCAACTTGGGGTGAGGTCATGATCTCATGGCTCATGAATTTGAGCCCCACGGTGGGGTCTGTGCTGATAGCTCAGAGCCTGGAGCCTGCTTCAGATTCTGTGTCTGTCTCTCTCTCTCTCTCTCTCAAAAATAAACATTTAAAAAAAATTTTTAAATACATATTCTTTGGAGGGGTGCCTGGGTGGCTCAGTCAGTTAGGCCATTGAGTTCAGCTCAGGTCATGAACTCACGGTTTATGACTTTGAGCCCTGCATTGGGCTCTGCTTCAGATTCCGTGTCTCCCTCTCTCTGTCTCTGCCCCTACCCTGCTCATGATCTCACTCGCTCTCAAAAATAAACAAACATTAAGAAAATTTAAAAAGAAATGGTGGCTTCTCAGAAAGATATCCCAAAAGAGACCATCTCAAGATCTATTTTCTTGTTTTCACTCAAGAAATCTAGGAAAATAGCGTTGCTTATTCCACCCTAGCTCCAAAGACCAGTTTGAAGACAAATTGCCTCATCCTCAGTTGGTTACATTAATCTCTAGAAATTCCCTAATGGTCCATCCATCAGTGAAACTGGGGTTGATCCTTTACATTCAGGGATGAACTCCACCAAATATGGCTACATCCTCCCATAAAACCTCCTGTCAGTGGCAGACAAGAGTGGGAGGTGTTCCCACAGGGGTGCATAGGGGTGTGCAGCAGGTAAGGGAGTTACAAGATCAGTGTGACATCCTCTTCATGTCAAGTCCATCCTCTTAAAATATTTGAGAAGACTATCATTTTCACAGTAAAACAGAATGCACTATGGGATGGAATGTGAAACCCAAGCATTGGTAACAAAAAAAAAGGGGGGGGGTGGGGGAGAAAAAGAATTCCAGGAAATTTTCACAAGCCTCCAGCAGGCGGTTTGGAGCCACGGCCCAACTCTTTTGGGATACAGTGTTGGATTTTTTTTGTGACAAAATATAGGGTAGTTCCTATATTCTCATCAGCCCTTACCCTTAGAAACATGTGTCAACATGAAACGCTGAGTAAGAGACTCCTCAGGTGCCCATATTTTGTACCATGTTCACAGACCACTGATACCAAGTGCTGCTTGTAGCTGCCTCATCATGTGATCTAGACACAGCACAACGACAAGGAGGGGGTCAGTGGCTGGACGTCACTCCTAATTAAGGACAGAAGGAAAAGCCTGGCACTAAGCAGCAAAGACAGCACAAAGTAAGATTTCCACCAATATCGTAGGAAAGGACTGTCCGAGTGCTTCAACAGCGTAATACTATCTGGGACCAAGGAGCCCTAGGTCAATCTGTGCACTTTAACTTGCACACTTACCTTTTCCAGACTGAAGCAGAGCATATGGTGTCACTTTACGCCATGTACTAGGATTCTCTAGACGTTGTTTTCTTCCGTGCCTATTACACACATTTTATTGATTCTCAGAATTGTTCAAGGGCCTGGAGGCATCCAGTGGGAGAGAGAAAGGGCATTTCTTGGTGACCAGGTGCTCACGGTCTACTTTACCGCAATAAGCAAGACACCCTACCAAACCATCAGCCTGGATTGAGTCCAACAGTACCAAGCATGGATTAATGGAGCAAAAGGAACACAGTTCCATGTGGAACTCCAGATTATAAAGATGACAAGTCACAGCTTAAGTGACAGGCTAAGTCCCGGGCCCAGCTCAAAGAACTAGTATCTTATGATGTGTCGGGCAACACCTATCTGTTACCTATGTGTAAACATCACATACCCCTTTCTAGATCATCTCATTACCTCAAAGATCTCACTCTTGCATAAGGAAAGCATTAATATGTCCCTGTTTTACAGCTTGAAAAACAGAAATTCAGACACTGACTTGCCCAAAGGCCCAAAGCCACTAAGCCAACCCAAGTCTGACTGACCCTGAAGCTGTGTGCCCCATGTGTGCCCAGAGGGTGGGCCACTACCTCGCAGGGCTGGTACTTCTGAACCCACTCCCAGGGCCCTTGAGCAGAGAGCACGCTCTAGTGGATCCCCAGGGCTGACGCTGAAGAGCTGGCAGCACCCATCAGGAGCAGGGGCAGTCCCACAGGCCATTTGGGGCACTGGGACCACATCTTACCAGTTCATTTTGGAAACTGCGTAACTAAAGCAGCCAGGGACAACATCAAAAAGACTGATCAAGTACTGACTATTGGGAAGGTTCTAACCTTAAAATTGTTCCTTTCTGTTAAAAAGTTTATTTCACATGCCTTACAAAATTAGATTTTTAAATCCAGCATTAACTTGAAACTAACGTTCCTAACCCAACCCCAGCCTTCAGGTTTCCTTTTTTGATTGGGAAACAACAGGAGTGGAGAATGCATCCAAACCCACTGGATTCTCTCTCTTAAGGGAACTCCAAGCAGTGAAGGGCAGAATAGAGGGAGGGTGTCCTAGGCACAGAGGTGGGAGTCAGCTCTGCAAGCCAGGCCCTCACCACCCCCACACACATCTAGGGTCCTGTTGGGCAATGAGGCACGCAAACGCCTCGATTTTTCAAGAAATTTATTTTCTGGGGCGCCTGGGTGGTACAGTCCATTCAGCACCCAGGTCTTGGTTTCAGCTGAGGTCAGGATCTCATGGCTTGTGGGTTTGAGCCCTACGTCAGCCTCCACGCTGACAGCATGGAGCCTGCTTGGGATTCATTCTCTCTCTCTCTCTCCCTCTCGCTCTCTTGACCCCTCTTTCACTCTGCCCATCCTCAGCTTGCACATGCTCTCGCTCTTAAAAATAAACTTAAATTTATTTTTCATATAAAATTATGAATCTGGTTTTCAGGTATGATAACTATGAGATTGGGTTCATTAAACACCTTATCTATCTTCCTTAGAACACAAAAGGGCAAAACTGTGCAAACAACGTGTTAAAGACATCGTGCTTCTCCTGCCTGGTGCAGGCTAAATCCTTAGGAAGACAATTCAATTGCTTACTGAGCATGCCACATTTTATTATGCTTCAATTACACAGTTCCTTTGATCAACCATATTAGCATTTAATTGCCATGCAATTAAGTCGTGGCACTAACTCAAGCTCATGGGCATTTCTGCTCTAGCCACGGCAATCAAAACAGTTGACCCAAAGCCCACCCTCCATTTCCTCACCCGCCTGTGCTCTGGCTCCCAGGCATTTGCCCTTGTTAGGATTATCAAAGCTGCATACAACACTAATTCTCCAACCTTAGTCATAGCTGGGGAAAGGAGGACCAGATTTGGGGCGGGGGCTCCCAGTGCCAACACCCCTCTATAAAAAATCTGTTTACCTTACATGTGTGACTTTATTTCTGGACTTCTCTACCCTGTCCCATGGATCTAATATGGCTGCCCTGACACCAACCCACCCCTACTCAATGGGGATTTGGTAATAAGAGGACAACTTCAAGATCAAATGTTGTTTTCAACTAGGTAAGTGGTTACCAGAGTTTGGTGTTCCATAGCAAAAAATCCCCACTCTTTTCCAAACTAGTTTGACAGGTAACTTGGGCTTTGATGTCCTCCTCTAAGGAAAACACCTTGCAACATCATTTCATTAAAAACAGCCACTTTAGGGGTACCGGGGTGGCTATGCCAGTTCAGAATCCAACTTCAGCTCAGGCGTGATCTCATGGTTCGTGAGTTCGAGGCCCACGTCAGGCTCTGTGCTGACAGCTCAGAGCCTGGAGTCTGCTCCAGATTCTATGTCTCCCTCTCCCTCTGCCCCTCCCCCACTCACGATCTTTCTCTCAAAATAAATAAATATAATAAAATAAATAAACAAAAACAGCCACTTTAGGGGCATCTGGGTGGCTCAGTTAAGCAGATGACTTGATTTCAGCTCAGGTCATGATTTCAGTTTATAGGATCGAGTCCCACCTCAGTCTATACACAGACAACACAGAGGCTGCTTGGGATTCTCTCTGTACCTCTTTCTGCCCCTCTCCCACTCCTGCTCTTTCTGTCCAAAATTAAGTTTTAAAAAAAAAAATAGCCATTTAAAAACCTAAAAAGAAGGATAAGATCTTTCAAATAAAAGGCAGATCTTTGAACTGATTTATTTTAATGAAAAATATATTTTTTCTCCTGTTGACTTTTAAACCAATCCATGCATCAGTCTTTGGGAAACACTGGGTTTTAAGTTCCCTGCCAACCCTTAAGTCACTTACACACAGCTCAGCAAGTGTTTTTAAGCTAAAAAGAAGTGACAACATTTAATAATTTGTCATCATTAAGTACAAAAAATAATCTGTAGTTCATTCATCTTACATACACGCTGAAATGACAAATGTATACATAAGCCAACAGTTGGGGGAGGCTTAAGAAGAAGCATTCTGCTTCCCTGGTATAATGTCTAAGAAGATTAATACCCTTTCTGAATGCTGTTCTACTCACACATGACTTTCAAATGATGTTTTTCTGCTCAACAATGGGAATGGAATTGGCCATTGTCACCTGGGGCTCTAGGGTGTCACTCTAAACCATAAAGATATTTAGAACTACAGAGTAAGGCCCATTTCTACCATATGAAAGCATCCAAGACCCCAGAGAGAACTCAGGAGACAATGTGACCGGTTTCAAACACATTGCCAATTTAAGACTCCCCCAACCTGCAGGAGAGCTTGCTTATTAAGAACACTCCAGAAAGTAATCAAAGCACCTCCTGGCAGGAGGACTCTCATCTTACCTAGGGTTAGCACACATCCTAGGAATTCAAAATGTTATTCTGAAGAGCTGGGTACCAGTGGGATGTTTGTAGAAGGATCCATGTGATTATCCCATGCAGACATCCATTTGCTCAAAACATATTTGCTGACCATTTCCTACTTACAAGGCACTCCTGGGGAGACTGGTCATTCTTCTCTCACCACTCTTAGAAAAGGTGTGACATGTCCAGTTTCCTTGAGTGTAGCCTAAGCCCTTTCACAACCTGCCACTAAATGATATGCTTTAACAACTCTCATACTCTTAGAAGCTGCGACACACACAAATGATCTCAGAAAACAGAGAGATCCTTTCCTCCCAGAGATATCACAGTTGGCTGGAATTAAGGTTAGTGTTCCAAACAAGAGACAAATGAGGGAAGTACCAGGAAGCCTTTACTCCTGGAACATGGCCTCCACAACGGCCAGATCTTCACGGGTCTCGTTCCAGATAGTTTTCCCCCACATCTAGAACAATGCCTGCCAAAAAGTAAATGCTCTCTGTATATGTGTTCAATAGAAAATAAAGATTAAAAAAAATAACGATACTAGATCTGTCACTGACTTAGCCCTCATGTAATCGGCTTCAAGGCATTCAATGACCTTTGGTTAACCTCAGAACCAAGTTCAGACTACCCAAAGCACACGCTCTTCCCTGGCCCCACAGAGGCAGGCGCCCCACCACCACACATCACAGATTGCATTTGGGGACAACTTCTTTTACCTTCCTCACCCATCAGTTGTGAATTCCGTACTTTGCTCCTTACTGATTCACAAAGCCATCTTTAACCGAGCACGTGGAAGGAAAGACACGGACATAGAGTTTCAGCTACCATCTATCTACACGGTTTATACACAAAGACAGAGCCACCCCTGTAGTGCTGACAAGTCCACCAAGTGCTGCAGCCTGCAGCCACCAGACAAACTCAGAGCTAAGACTTGCACACCAGCCATGCTCCCCACACCCCAGTTAGAGGATAGGAGGGCTCCAGTGGGCGCCACCTTAGGACAGAGCCGCCTGAAGAAAACTGGCTGAACAGAAGCATTCTTTGCTTACTAACATGACACCATAGTATTGTTTAAATGGCAGGATTTCCTAGTACATTTTAGTACAAGTTTGTTTAAGATAACTTTTCCTGAGCATTGTGCATAGGCTAAAGACAGATTCACTAACAAAGTAAGATGAAGAGAAAAACAAGTGGGAGAAAGAAAATCTGAAGGTACCACTAAGAAACATGGCTTTCTGGTTTTGTTAGGTTATTACCCAACTAAAAGAGGACCATATTAACAATGGTCGAGCATGGGGACGGGGGGTACCAAAGGAAACACCATTTCCTCCTTTGTTGGCCTCTCCGCACTTAGCACGGTTCCTCCCTTATGCCAATTACAACAGTGTCAAAGAACTATCAGAGTTTTGGGGCACCTGGGTGGCTCAGTCAGTTAAGCGTCTGACTTCAGCTCAAGTCATAATCTCACAGTTTCTGGTTTGAGCCCCAAGTCGGGCTCTGCACTGACAGCTCAGAGCCTAGAGCCTGGAGCCTGCTTTGGATTCTCTGTCTCCCTCTCTCTCTCCGCCCCTCCGCCTCTCATGCTCTGTCTCTCTCTCTCTCAAAAATAAACATTAAAAAAGTATATTAAAAAAACAGAACTATCAGAGTTTTTAGGTCTATGATCTGTCTGGGGTTAATTTTTTTCATATCCTGTAACCTAAGGATCTAGGTTCCTTTTTTCCATACAGATACCCCAATTGTTGTAGCCTCACTTGTTGAAAGGATGATTCATTCTCCAATTACTGTGGCCCGTTTGATGAAAATCTGTTCACCTGACATGCGTGGGTCCATTTCTGAACTTCTCTAGCATGTTCAGTGGATCTAATATGCTTTGGAATTATACATAATACAATAACACAATAATTAATAATATCATCTGCCCTGACACCAATGCCACACTGTCTTGATTTCTGTTGCTTTATAATGAACCTTGAAATGAGGTAGTAGAAGCCCTAAAGCTAGGTCCTGTTTCTAAAATCGTTTTTGCTACTTGGTGTTCTTTCCATTTCCACGTAAATTTTAGAAGCAACTTGCTGGTTTTTGCTACTTGGTGTTCTTTCCATTTCCACGTAAATTTTAGAAGCAACTTGCTGGTATCTTAGCAAACATTTTCAAATATGCTTTTGGGATTTTGATTTACATTACATTGACCTTTTAGGTCACTTTGGGGGGCATGATATATTAACCATATTAAGTCTTCTAATCCATAAATGTGGTCTCTAACTTTGTATACCCAAAAGACCTATTAGAGTTAAACATAAACACAAAACCTAGAGCTATGACCCTGTATGCCAAGAAAGGACGAAAAGTTGGTCAACGGAAAATCTCTGCGAATTAGTTTACAATTTTATAGTTATTTCATAAGCTTTACATGCAATGGATTCTGCTGATGAATCAAGGTGCAGAATTGAACAGTTCCAGAAATGGGCAAATGTGGCACCCAAACCAGGTATTCTTTGACCCCAGTTTGGACCCTGAATCTTTGATACTATACAGCTTGCTGAAAACCATAAATCAAAGGGAGATTGTCATGACCGAGAACAACAACTGTGAGCCTCACTACAGAAGGACCACCTGCTCCTAGAAACTAAGGCATCCTTATTCTTCCTTGTTCTTGGACAAGCTCACAGGACAAAGAAGGAACAGATCAAAGGACATGAAAATAAGTTACAAGCAAGGAAAAAAAAACCTTTCTAGAAAAGCCCCAGCTGGAGAAGAGCCAAGAGAGGAAACAGGGCAGGGCATACAGGACAGTTCCACAGAGTACGCACAACCAAGGGTAGGCATACGGCCACCAGGATGGCTGGGAATTTCCAAGAAGAGAAAGGCTAAAGAAGGAGGTGGACATTGTAACTTCCTTTTCGCTCCACAGAAGGAAAATCCCTTTCCTAAGGCGCTTTCAAAGGTGGTGACATTTAGTGAATCCACTCTAATCACTCAAGAAGCCTCTCAGTGTATAAAAGCACATTTGGATTAAGTAGAGAAGTCAGTGCTACAAGTTTCAGTAAGTGGAAGATTCACGCTCAGTGTAGAAAAAATATAAACCACACCAAGATAGGTGAGAAGTCCTTGTTGATCCCAAGTATCTGTGGATGGTTAGCTCCAATCTCAGTGCTACAGACCAAACATTCAGGGTCAATTTTGAAGAGGGTCAGCCTGTTTGTTTCACACTCCATGGATGATTTGTATGCTTTTCTTTTTTATGCTTTTCTACATCTCCGATTATCTTCACTGAACACCTGTTACTTCTGAAATTAAGTAAACAAGATAGAATGGCTATTGAGGGTGTTTTGCTAACTCAGTTGCAGCAGAGCTCAAAGACAGGCGATGTAAATCCAGGTAGTACGGATCACAGTGGCCAGCTCATCAAGGAGTATTTGCTAACATAGCCAACAGAGCTGTGAAGTCAAAACCTTCTGGGCTTCACACAATGGTTTTCCTCTAGCTCATCTCTGGGATCCACGACAGTTAAAATCAAAGGCTCAGCCTCAATGTTGTTACCAAACACTCAAGCATAAGAAAGGAGACAAAGGTGACATGAAAACCCAAGTCCAAGACTATTTATCACCCAGCCTTTGTATTTCACACTGACTTGCATTTTTCCAAGTGGCTGTTCTCCCAGCACAGCCTGTTCTGCCTGTGTGTTCATGTCTTCAAATTCTGTCTCCAAACCTGGATCCAGAGCCAGAGATGATATCCCTCGCTCTCCCTCCAGGTGGGCCAGAAACCAAGCAATGTATGATATACAACTTCAGTCTTTATGGATCGATACAGTTGTGATAACTAATTTTCGAGTCCTAACTGCAGTTCATTCCTTTCTAAAATTCAAGGTTTAAGAAAAACCCGTATCTTACGAGGCCTGGTGCCTCTGGCAAAGAACCCGGTGCCCAGAGCAACTTGTCCAAGGTCATCTATCAGTTGGTGGCATAGGCTTGCCATCTTGGCTGACTCCCTACCCTTGGCTTTTCCCGTTATGCCAAAGACAGCTTTCCTCCTCAGAAACTTCAAAGCTTAAAAAAATAAACTCCATTCATATCCTCTCAAGCGGAAGCATTTGTTTTGGCAACTCCACGTTTTGAAGGAATTTAAGACAAGTTGTCCAATTTAGTAAATTCAAGCTAGAATGCCCTTTCCTAGAAAGACAATGCTTATTTTGTCTTAAAAGGAAAGAAGGAAGTAGAAGCCTTGTCAACAGGAATAAGGCCCCTAAATTCCGTAAAGCTTCCTTCAGCTGAAGAAACTTGTAACATTAGACCAGCATATTCTTTAAGACACAGCCACCTGTCACTGGGCCTCCCACCAGGCCCATCGTAGGCATAGGACAGAACACAGCAATAAAGATCACAAAGCCATGCCACATGCCATGCTGTGTCTCCACTGGCCCAACTATGCCCCAACTACCCTTAGTTGGTTTTCAGCCAGTGTCTTAGTACTTGACCCTCTGCAGAAATAATGCTCAGTCACCAGTCCTCTGAAAAATAATCCTGTCGAAAAATTTTAGTCAAGCCTTTATTAGATTCCTTCAAAACAGATAATCAAAACTGAGTAATATTAAACGATCATCGAGCCTTCATTAGGTATAGCATAAAATCATTTACTACTGTAAAATCCTGCTGGTGTAACTACATCCAATTAAATCAACAACCATCTTCCAGAGGCCCACTCCCTTCAGTGTAAATGTATCCCTCTATCTCTGTCTTTTCCTTCCTGGGAATCACTTGAAGTCACTTCAGCCATTCCCATACCACAGGAGGTGGCCTTACGATTTAGAATCATGAAAAGCTCCGACCAAGAATTAAGGTTTTTCCGGGACAATATAAGGGCAAGCTTCATCTCTGGAAGAGCCAATCCAACAAATAAAGGTAGTATCCAACACCCTTGTGGGAGGGTGGCCCCTTCAGTAGAGACTTTGCAGGGACAGAATTGATGGACGTTCTCCATGGCCCATCGCGGATGTCCATCCACCCAGCCTTCCCCAAAGGCTTATTTGACAAACCCAGGCCAAGCAAAACATACATGACCTGCTCAGGATGAAAGGGAATAGAAGGGATGAATATAGCCCTGAGGGTGCCCAGGTGGCCCAACCCATTTTCTCTGGCCAAATGAAAGCAAGGAGCAGAGACAAAAGCTCCTCCTTTATTTAAAACATAGAAGGAAGCTTACCTGTCTCAAACTCTTTCAGCCTTTTGAAAAAGATCCTTTGTCTCATGCTCACTGGAATGATCTGTACCATGCCCACTAGCAAACTGCCATTGCACCTTTAAGCAGTCTCTTTGTAAACTCCAAACTTGCACGAAATGCCTTTTTCAGTGGCACTGTTCATGAGCAACAGAAATGCTCTGGCAAGCTGGCAAGCCCCCTCAAGTTACCAAAAATCTCAACATCAAAATCATGTTGACATATGGACTGTGGCAGGGCCTCCAAGTTCAGAAAAGATGGCCAAGAGGGGCCTGTGAGAACGGTTTTTAAACAATGCTATCTTTCTTCTGCATCTTTAACTGCTCAAGAAGAACATGCATATTAAATAGCAGGGGAAAGGTGTCCAATTGACGCAAAAATTCCTTTCCCCACAGCCCTCCCTCAAGAAGGAATTTCACATTGTGCCTCAACTCAAGTCAGCGCTGACAGGGCTTTAGATTGCCACAGTAGATACCCCTGGTCTTTCTTGGCCATTTTAAGGGCATTTTAGTCCACAAAACCCTTTTTCCTCTTGCCTCGCTTTAGGTTTACCTACCGTGAGCCTGCCTGTTCAGAAAGTACCAGGCCACCGCAAGTCACACTGCCCTTGCCCAAAGGGACCCCTGTTTGATCCATGGTGATGCAGTCCTCTTGTCTTGTGGTATGGAGGCCAGCCACAATGCCTATTTAATTGAGCACAGTGGACACAATGAGTATTTGTTCCCCTATGTGTTCTATGAGCCATTTTGGCCAGGAAAACCCTTTTCCATTCATTTTAGACATAAAAAAAAAAAAAATCAAATGGCCACCATCCATTTTGGATATTCGTTCCTCTTATTCTCACAGGAATTGTTGTTTGCAAAGAATTTGAGAAAGAATGTGTAAGGAATGGCAAATTTTGGCCAACTACACTTAGTTGGCACTTCCGTACCACCTTCTCCATTTCAAAATGTTTGCTTAAAGGAAGCCTGGTTTCAAGTCCTATCCAGGCCATTTCCCTATTTTTTTTTTCAGTAAGTCAAATAATGTCCCACGGAGCATCATGACAGATTGCAAATATAGATGTAAGCCCAGAAAAAAATATCTGTCGCGTTATTCCTAGACTCCCTCATGAAGTCAGCACAGCATGTCTAACTCTGTCTGAAAGCCACTAGTAGCTAAGATCAAATCCTTTCTTCCACTGGTCATTTCATCATGAATGGTTTCAGACTCCCCTATATACCAGGAACAGATCTCTGTTCTGCTTAACAATAACCCTTAGGTGGCTCTCCTGAGCGTATCCATTCCTTTTAAAGCTGTGCCAAATTTTTTAAAGGTTTAATTTTTTTTTTAAGTTTACTTTTGAGCAAGAGAGAAAGCACATGCATGGGGGGGGGGGGCGGGGGATGGCACAGACAGAGGATCTGAAGCAGACTCTGCACTGGCAGCAGAGAGCCCCGTGTGGGGCTCCAACCTATGAGTCAGATCATGACCTGAGCCCATGTCTGATGCTCAGGTGTTTCACAATGAAACACTGACTGAGCCCCCCAGCCACACCAGCCCCTCTTTTAATAATATTTCATGCCTTCCATACACTTCCCACCCCCCCCACCACGCCCTTCCTAAAATGTAATGGATTAGTGAGTAATACTTATCCGTAAGAAGAACTCATCTTTAAGGGAAAACATTCTACTAGTAATAAGCCAGTTTTGTGGAAAACATTCTACCAGGTTGCGGGAGTCACGTGGCACCCGAATTACCTCACACTCCGGTGATGGATACTCGGATACAGGTTAGACTCCTGGCTATCCCAGCTCTCCAAGACAAAGCCACCGACCCCAAACCTCATCTTAAAAATGTCTTCTGGCACATCGAGAGATTGCCTCACAGCCCCCGCGCTTTCTGGTGAAAACCAGTCCACTCTTGGCTGAACTCGTAACCTTTGACCATTCCGTGTCCCTAATTCCCCATAAACTTGCCAAGTGCACTTTTGCCAGAGAGCCACTAAGGAGACAAGAAAGGACAGAGAAGCTGACTGTGGGAGAACCTACCACTGACCATAAGGGCGCTTAAAAAAACTCCAAGAGGGACACCCTGGTGGCTCGGTTGTTTAAGTGTCCGACTCTTAGTTTCAGCTCAGGCCATGATCTCACTGTTTGTGAGTTCAAGCCCCACATCAGGCTCCATGCTGGCAGCTTGGAGCCTGCTTGGGATCCTCTCTCTCCCTCTCTCCCTGCCCGTCCCCTGCTCGTGCTTGCTGTCTCTCAAAATAAATAATAACGCTAGAAAAAAAAAAGAAGAAGAAGAAGAAAAAAAAAAAAAGGAGCTCCAAGAGTCAGCCCTAAAACTGACCAAGAGGCTCGGGGCCATGCTTTGTGGGATCGACAGTTTTACCCCCACTCACTTGGTACACCACAACAGCATTACGTGATGACGAATCAGAATCGTCAGGACAAACATTGTTCTAGAATACTTTTTCAAAGAAGAATCAAAGCAGGATTTCTAAAGCACTTAAATGAAACCACTTTGAGAGCTTGCAAGATCAAGAACCTGTTATCTAGCAAGTTCACGCCACATTAAACACCTCACTCCACCAGGACGCTGGCATGGAGATGGCTTTGTGGTTTCACCTAGAATCTTTATTTTATTTGCTAGCACTGCTTCACATTATCCAAGCTCCTTAGAAAGCCACAGATAGCTTTCAGTCACTTCCAACACACAGGGTTTGTCCACCAGCTTCTGTGTTATTTCAAATAGTGACTCCAAGTATAAAAATCAATAGCTTATGAGCCTTTGAATGACTTTCAAGACACCAAGTCTGAGCATAACCTCACAGACTGGGTCACTGGGTGATGCCCACTGTGTAGGAAAAAAGGCCAACACGTCTTAAACCTACCAAGAAATATTTAGAAAAGCACTTTCGTGTTAGACTCAAGTACCAGAACATTTAATTGGAAAAAAAAAAATCTCATTCTTATTTGTAATTGGTATATAATTCTAGACTGTGACTTCTCAAGACGGAAAGCTTGAGCTTATTTCCTTAGTTCTCAACCACCAAGTAGAAGACCTTCAGTGTTCAGGCATCAGCACTGAGGAGCCAGAATGCACCTCAATACAGGTAATACCTACAGCTCCATCACTAAGGAAAGAACATAGGCACTGGAATGCACCCCACCCCCACTTTTTTTTTTTTTTTAACTTTCAGTAAATACATGTTTTCAATTATAAATTGCTTCAAGTTATATTAGCAGAGTGGGGTCTCTCTCAGCATAAAATCCCACCCAGGGAAAAACCATCATCATCATATGAGACCCTTGTTATCCTCGAGTGACCAAGGCGAGTTGAGTTCTGAGGGACGGCAACATCAGGACAGAACTCAGAGGAATGCTTTCCAAATGTCATCAACCAGAGAAACTGCTGGCCCTGGAAACAGCTTCTCATCTAAGAAGCAAGAACCCTGCCTCCCTAAGATGGCAAGTTCCAGAAGTAGTGGAGAAAAATACAAATTAGCATGCAGTTCACCCAAAGAGGTCCTGAAGAGCCATTCTAACAATCTGGCAGAAGGTCCACCTCATTAGCTTAATTTTGTTTCACCTCCATAGATTTCAACTTCTTCAATGAAGTCTATCAGTTCCAATAGAAAATTAAGGAACCCTCACTCCCCTCCCCCAGATTTAACTATTAATGCCACTCAGTGATTTCCCCAGGAAACATTCATGGAATCCCTACTATGCTTCAAGTCTGCCCTAGTAACAAGAGATGCAGCTGTGAATAAAGAAGGGCCTCATCTCCATGGACATCAGAAATGTCAACAAGAATTTCAACATACTGTGGTAAATGCAGTGATAGTCACTCATTAAGGGGACTCATAACGCAGAAAAGGAGCAAATCATCATCTGGGGGGAGGGAGACACAGCCCAAGGCTCTTGGCAAAGAGACAGAGATCACGAAAATAGAGCACAAACCATCCTCCCTATTTGGTTCCAGAACATAGTTTGTTTTACAGCTTAAGAATATTTAACTAACAGAGAATGTGTGTGTGGACAATAGAAGGCAAATCAACTAAGAATAAAAGTCATAACCCACAGAGAGGATTCATATATCCTCATTTTTTAAAACTGATTTATGTAAATTATAGCCAAATCCTTAGGAGGAAAAGCACTGACAGTAGATGAAAATGCAGGGGCGCCAGACTGGCTGGGTCAGTAGAGCGCTCAACTCTTAGTCTCAGGGTCAGGAGTTCAAGCCCCATGTTGGGCATGGAGCCTACTTAAGAAGAAAATGCATTCAGTCAATATTATACTTCCAGGAACAATCAAGCACTAATCCTACCACAATACCATATGGGAGCAGTGGTTCTCAAACCTGAACATGCACACACATCCCCTGCCGACCTGTTCAACAGCAGGTCCTCATGTACAAAGCCTGAGTGGAGCCAGAGCGCCTGCATTTTGAATAAGCTACCAGGTAACACAGATGCTGCTGGACCCACGGGCCCACACACTGAACGGGGAAGGTCAGGAGAGCCAATGGTCCTCGGTCCTGAATGAGTCCCTTCGTCACACACGGGGCTCTGTAATGACACCAATTCCCATCTTCAACTGAAACCTAGGAAGCCCGAATCTTAGAATATGGGGTCGTCTGACATCTCATCTCAGCTGTATAGGTGGTTGTGAGGTATAACCAAGCTCCATGAGCCATAGCCAAGTGGGCATTCTGAGAATTCGGTCACCCAGCTCATCTCCGAGCCCAACCAATGAGCCCATCCTCTCTATAGACAGACAAAGCCAGCAGCTGTGGAAGATATATGGGGGAAACGAGTCAAGAATAAGACACCCAGCCAAGTTGGCCACACTGCTCAACTCAGTCATGGTGATGCCTGGACACAGCTTCCACGGGCTGACAACTGTAGGCAAATCCATCCTGACCCTTTTTATCCATTTAACTGCCTCCCAAACCCAGTGCTTAGATTGTTATCACTGTCTGTTTAGCTTCATAAAACATCAAGAAAAGTAGATTTTTTTTTTTTTGGCCTAGAAATTACAGATAAGGGGTCATCCATGATGAAAGACTGGAAAGCCAAAAAGCAAACATGCAATTAACCAGTCCGAAGCCTCCAGGCTCCAATCTTGAAAGGGCTTCCCAGCCACACCCCACCTTGCTGCAAAGTACAATTTTGTTAATAAAAGGGATCAAGTGGAATGTGGTCCTTCAGGGCTTTCTCACATGAAGTTGCTTCTGCAAAATGAAGAGTCATCATAGTTTAGCCTCTCCAGGTAGAGTAAGGTGATAAAGCTGAGCCCATTTGAAACACCATCATTATATCCACTCTCCATTTAACAAGGCACTTCAGATTCTGTTCCATGTATTCAGCCTCTTGCTCTCAATTTCTACTCATCTCATTAAAAGTTATATACCCTGATCCCCCTCTCTTTCTTGTTTATCCTGGCAGAGGGCAGGAAAATTTTCAACAGGGAGATCTCACTTTATCCCTCAACTTGGAAATACCTTTTCCCATAAGAACCTTTCCTAAGACTGGTCTCAAAAGTGCTACATGCAAGGTCAACAGGCAGGGCCCTGTTCTGCTCCTTTTTCATGAATTTTCTGGGGACAAAGATCCAAAGCTTTTTTTAATTTTAAAGAGAGAGAACACACAGGCAGGGGAGAGGGAGAATCCCAAGCAGTCTCGAGCTGCACAAGGGGCTCGATCTCCCGACCCTAGGATCATGACCGGAGCCAAAATCAAGAGTTGGATGCTCAACTGACTGAGCCGCTCAGGCAACCCTCCAAAGCTTTCCTAACTACGTATGTGCATTCCAGGAGGAAAAAAAAAAAAAAAAAAAAAAGGCAGGAGCAGCTTGTAATTCCTACCACGTGCCACAACGTATCACATTCATCTCTATTCTTAGGGTCCTAGGAGGGTAATTGTATAAAGAAATGAAAGACTAGATAAATGACTGGAAATAACAGGATGAACAACATCCTGTCTTCCAGGAGTTCAGTTGTCTAGCTGGGAGACTGAGAAGGCAGCACACATTACAATCGGAAGTGCAATGAAAAACATCCAGGCTCAGAAGCCCAGTTGCACAGCTGGGAGGTGGTGAAATCGGCCTTTGGACTCCAGTCTTCTTGGTTCACATCAGCACCATCTCCCTTACTCCACTGACTTCTCGGTATTAGATGTGAATAGCTTACGGGAACAGACAGGGAGGAGGGCTAAGCTGGGGGCAGGGTGCCCTGGAACAGCGTCAGGAGGGGGCAGCATCTGAGCCACGTTTGGAGGACGAGCTGAAATGACAGGCTCTCGGGGCCCCACATCACTTGTTCAGCTGTCGGAGAGCATCTGCTCTCAAGCGACTCCCCACTTACCAGTAATGAACAAGCATGGGGGTGGGGAGGGGGGTACCAAGCAGGATCTTTTCAAAGGATTGTCTTCTTTCCTTCTTTCTTCTACAACAATATCCTTAACTGCTAAGCCTGGGAAGGAAGAGACAAAAGCCTAAGCTATACAAGAAATATGCATAGTTTTCTTTTTTCCAACTTAAAGAGTATGCAGTGGGGATAAGCAGAAGTTACTGATAATTTTATCATGTCTATGGAAACAAGATTCTTGAAATGAAGAATCATCCAGAAAATCCCCCATGGGGCCTGAACTTCTGCCATGTAATGATTTTTTCCTTCTTTAGGGAATAAAGGTTAACAAAGTGTAGCCTTTTTTCTAAATAAGGTCACACAGTCCTTTCCCGGTCAGATATCTGCTCTGCGAATTAACATGTACAAATCCCCTGCTTGAATGGACATCTACCTAATCTACTTCTGGAGAGGCTCATGCTTTTGTTTAAAACCCCCCAAGACCTGCCAGCTGAGATCCAGCCTGAAGCAGACATGGTAATTAATTTTCTCCAAGGGCCCACGTACAACCTCGGCCCTGGGCAAAGTCAGCCCTGAGCAAAGGACTATGGGGCCAGGGTGCCCCCTTGGCTGTGCCCCCCCCACCAAAACTGCAAGGGAACATACCAGCTCAGGGGTCTTGGAAGTCTTGGGATAATTCAAGATGCTAAAAGCAGGAGGAGGAAACTGCACATGACACCCTCTTGGCATTTCTCCTGTCCTTTGGCCCCAATTTTGCTTCTTGGAAATAAAGGAATCCCAGCATCATCCAGAGAGTAAAAAGGGTGCATCCCTGATTTAGATATAAGAACAACCTTCTTCACCAGGATCCTCCCTTCTTTTAGACATGGGCATTCAGTGTCTACCTTACATTAGACTTTGCCAGTCCTGTGTTGGACCAGATTATGTGGAGAATAAAAGGGGCAGTGGTCACACGGATCTGGGTTACCTTTCTGTAAGGCATGCCCAGAACAGAGTCACTCCTGACAATAACCTGCTCAAACCCTGCTACAGTCATAAAAATCATAGAAAGGCACGATACGCGAGAGGAAGATAGTAACTTACTGCCTGAGTATTAACAGCCAGGCATGCATGGTGCTGGGGCCTTCACGTGTATTATCTCCTTCAATGCCCTTCTCACAGCAATCCAGTAAGATGGGTAGGTGATTAGCATTTCCCAACTGAGCAAACAAGTTCAAGAGTTTTGTCACTGGCCTGTATTCGCAAAGCCATTAGATGGTACAGGCAAGATTTGAACCCAGATCCGTATGACAACTGTCTGGCCGCATGGCTTCTGATACAATTAAACATTCTGAGATGAAAGCTTACTGTTTTGGTGAGTTACCAATGCAGCAGCTGGCCGACAGCTGTTCAGGGACCATACTTCCCAGATCATGATTTATGTCCATTATCTGGCTTTTCAACTATGAACTACAAACATCCTACTCCATGTCCCCAAGAAGGCAGAAGGGAGCCCAAATCCAATGCTAGTAAGTTATTTCCACATTTCCAGTCCTTCAACCCCTTACAAGAAAGCCACATAAACACCCCAAATTCTCCAACATAATACACTGGGAAGGTCGCCAGAACATCGTCCCGGGCTCTTACACTCTTTCCAGAGTACCCCCTCAAAGTGAGGTCATTCGAGCTGTCAGAATTTATAAAGTTACCAGATTACAAGAATCCCACCCTAAAAGAAGGCAATTATTTGAATTAAGGAAAAATATATGTACATTTTCATTTATGAATTTCATTATTTGGAAAACATCTAGCTACGGTGGGGGGTGGAGGGGGAAATGCTCTTTAAAGAAGAATCATAAAAAGCTACTTATATATTGAAAAAAATTTTTTTCAAACAGAAGATACCTCCCAATGGCAGGATTATAGGGTAATTTTTATTTTCTTTTGCCAATGTGAAGTTTCTATTCCATCTGTAATACCATGTATTACTCACACAGTAAACCAAAATTGTCCGATACCTTTGAATAACTTAGCCTGCTCATAAAATGACTGCTAGACATTTGGTACATTATTGAAATCTATACATAATGAAAAGGAAATGAGAGGAAAACCAATTCCCTAGCAGCCCAGCTTTCTCCTTTCCCTAGTCCTCAAAGGCTAGTTATTTGCTTACTTTTCCTTAATGAAATGAGGCTTCATCCAGCTTCAAGTACATTCCTCAATAAGGCAAAGAACAGAGGAAATGCCCTTCACTGACGAGGACACCTCTACCAGAACGTTGTAGTGAGGTGTGGTTCCCGCTGTCCTTAAGCCACAGAGTTAGAGCAGAGAACGGTAATGACCCCAAAGAAGTCTGAAAAGAATCTGCACGTTGGACAATCAGCAACTTCAACCCATCCGTTATGGGGCCACTGTTCTTCCTGCTTTATCTCAGACTCTGGATTGGTCAGTGTGGCATCCATTCATCACAGAACCAATCATATTAACTCTACTTTCTATATTCTTGATACTCTGGCACTTGAAAGCCTTCTAGACCTGGAGAGAGACTACCCCTCCCAGGGCTAGCTAATTCTTAGAGACAGCAAAGGTCTCAGCCAGGACAATGCCTTTCATATACAACCCAACCAATCTAGAGTCTATACCCACCCCCCCAGCAGCCTCTTTATCCAACTGTCAAGCACCAAGCCTCACTTCCCCTGCCCTAAGTCATGCCAGGGCCAGGCACCACAGACATCATCTCTATGGTCCAAAGCCCACTGGGATTATCCCAACCAGCCAGTCCTCAACTCTTGGCCCCGACCTTGCCTTTCCTGTGGAAGCCCCAATAAAAGTGCTGCCCAAGGCTTTCTCCTCATTCCTATTTTCTACCTTCTGGCTACCCTGATGCTTCCCAAGCAGTGTGCTTGCCCCTCATCCCAACCCCACCTTGGGAAACGGAAGCAATAAAAACCATCCTTCAATGGCATGGGCCTCTCCCTATTGCCTATTTTCTGTAGTTTATGTCCTGGGCACCTAACAGCCACGACCCTGAGCAACCAGAGAACACTTTCAAGCACTAAGCCAATGCCCATCACCAGGCCCATGTGCATGAAGTCACAGGAGGGCTATCTCTCTGAGGCCAAAATCAACTTGATTATTGGATATATCCCAGAAATTTTATATCCTGCCTGAAGCCCCAGTACTATCTCAACAGCACAATTACAGGGATTCCAGCCAGAGGCAGACTCAGAGATGGTCAAATGAGATGGGACATGTCAGAGGGCAACAACCTGGGTCTCCTGACAAACAGCTACTACTGGGACCCAGCAGAGAATTTTGAGTCACAAGGAAAAGGCCAATGATGCTATCTCCTACTTCTTCAAGTATCAGAGCACATAAATGTACTTCAGACATTTCCAAGAAAAACAGTTTTGCTTGTTATGGCAAGGGGGTGGGGGCAGGGGTGGGGCAGGGGGAAGAGAGTTCAATCATTTGGAACATTTGCTCATTCTCAATTCCTTCTTCCTGTAAGACACCAAAATAAAAGGGGCACCACTGCATTGTCATCAGGTTACTTTCCATTTAGCCTAGATCTTCTCAATGCCTTTTTTTTTTTCCATTTCCTGAACATATTACTCCTATTCCATCAACCTCAGCTTCCCTTCCCACACCTTCCCCAACAACCACTCCCCACCCAGGACCAGCACCAAGGGCATACCTACTTAGTCTTTCTGTATTAGGCACAGAAGACTGGACATTAAAAAAAAAAAAAAAAAAAAAAGGGTGGTAAGCACTTGACCTAAGTCCCCTCTTCATGCATAACTCTCAAAGTAGAAAAGCAAATGACATACCCGTGTCTTTAAAATTAAGAACACGCACAGCCCTGAGAAGCACTTTGTGATGCCAAAGCACAGGATAAGGAACTAAATTATTAACTTCCTTTTGTGGAAGATGGAGTGTCTCTACATCTAGTTTTCCTAAGGCTGCCTACAATTTTTACTCTAATTCAGGCTCAAGCACCACCTCTGGGAATCTATGCCCAGGCATATTTAATTTTCCAAGCAGCTGTCTTCGGTATGTGCTAAAGGTCCACTGTCACTGCTGATTCTTCTGAGGACATGGGCAAACGTGTCCCAAGTCACGCAGAGATAACCCCCGCAAATAAGCACAGGCGTTAAAACTTCCCAGGTCTATTAAAAAAAAAAATTGAGAAACAAATCAAACCATAAATCAAGCCATAATAACCGCCCCTTTCATTTAAAACCCCCACCTCAAGGATATTACCCAAGTCCTACTCCTTTATGTGCTCCCACTTTTTTTTTTTTTTTTTTTTAGCAGTGTACTAAGATAGTCGGGATATACTGTTGCTCAGGAGTATTTTTGATCATTTATATTGATCTATTAGATTTGATCTACTAGATTTATAGAAAGTACCATTTTCCCCATTAATCCTCAAGTGGATTGCATGCAGTCATTTTGTTTGTTTCTGTAGTAACCAGAGGGAACAACAGATGGAGAGAGGTCAACCAGGTCAAACGTCCAACAGATGATGGTCCAACATAACAACAGTTGAACTGGAACAAGTTTGCCAAGCACTAATCCAGGGTGAGACTGGTCAAAATCAAAGTGGAAGTTTCCAGAGCTCTGAGAAGCACATACTTTCCACGTGGGCAGCCTCCAGCATCTTGAAAATCGCATTTATAAGGAATCCCATCATCAGTGGAAGGGCAACAACCATCATGGGTCTTACCAGCCTGAAATGCCAGCAACATACAAGCTGACCCAGCCTCATCAGGCCAACCTGGAGTCCATGTCTCACGACAAGAGAGCCATAGGAAAGAAACGCAGTGGCTGCTGCATCTGGACCATCACCGTTAGCATTTGCAGACCGGTCAAGCGTGCGAAAGGAAGAGAGCCCATGTCCTCATCTCTCTTCCACTCCTAGGTAATCCGGAGGCGGCCAGCACAATCAGATGCAGTCAAAGGGAACGCAGTGTTCACACCTCTGCGATGGTGCTTACCCTTGGCACAAGAGCAGAGGTCATGTCGTTCCAACCCCAGGCAAGTTCTTCCTCACAATGAGCTGCAGGCTCAGAAGACATCAGTCTTTCTAACTATATTCAAGAGCACACCTTGCAGGGAACAAGAGTGTCCACTTCAGGAAAATCCCTTGTGCCAAAAGCACTTGCAAAGTAGACACAATTTTAAAGAAGGTCCCCTTTAAATGCCCAGCCTCAAACACTCAGCTCCTCTAGAACCCACAGATCCAATACACGAGATCACCACCATATTAACCACGGGAACAAAGCTAACATGGTCGTCTCGGGACAAAATGACATCGCGTGCCTCCCAACGTGATACACTAAGAGGCAAAGCGTCATTTACATAGCATTCCTGACAAAAATACATTTCATCATGAGAAATCAAATGAGGAATTCTACAAACTCAAACTGCTAAAAAATAATTGGCCCACAATATTTAAAAATGTCCTTATCGTATAAGGAAGAAAAAAAAAGGGCAGAGCAACTGTTCCCAACAACAAAACTAAAGAGACATTAAACTGCACACAGTTTGCAGAATCCTGGGTTGAACCCTAGGTTGGGAGCAAGAATTTCTATGAAGGACATTACTGTGACAAGTGGCAAAATTTGAAATCAACTATACATTCAGTAATAACAGACCAATGTTCTGGGTCTGGTTTTTACAAATTGAATGGGTTATAGAAAGAAAGGCTCTGGGATGCCTGGGTGGCTCAGTTGATTGAGCATCCGACTCTTGATTTTGGCTCAGGCCAGGATCTCAGGATTGTGCGATAGAGCCCTCATGAGGCTGCACGCTGAGCACGCCCCGCCTCTGTCCCTCCCCCACTCAGCACGCTCTCTCTCTTGCTCTCTAACATAGTCTTTTAGTAAAGAAAGGTTCTTGTTACTAGGGAAAACATTTAGAAGTGACGCGTTAGGATGTAATTTTCAAATGGCTCAGAAAACACAAGTGATGAAGAGAATGATCAAGCAAGTGTTGTAAGATATTTGTACCTGATCACTTACATTTTGGCTCTGTGGGAGTTCTTTGTATTGCTCGTGCAACTTTTCTCTAAGTTTGAAGTTATTTCAAAATACAGTCTTTCAACACAACACAAATTCAAGTGCAAAACGTTTCCACAGTAACGTCAGTCAAATAAGGCAAGGCCCCCTCCCCATACTACACTTCTCTGTCACCATCTACTCACCCAACAGAACCAAGGGACTATGCCCTTCCTCCATCTCCAAGCCAATGGACACCTGGCTCAAGCTCAGCCATTTACATTGGTCTCCTAGCAATTAGAAATTGAGATACAAGGACTGAGCCAGGAAGCTGTGAGGTAGTGAGCAAAACAGAGAGCTTCAAGTGTGCTGTCTCCATAGGAAGTGTAGGCAGGAGAGCTGATCTGGTTTTGTTAAGCAGAGAAGGGCTGGAACCATACGGAAATACCTGAGAGCTGCTCCCCAGAGAGCAAGGACAATTAAACATACATGGGCAGGCGGGGGGGGGGGGGGTCCCCAGTGTGCTCTCCCCAAGTACATAGCAAATGCTCAAAAAAGTTTAGCTTCAATACATACCTTCTGGACACCACTTCATTCAAGCTAGCTCACTTGTGTCTGTGCCTTGGCACAAGAAGCTTAGACAACAGACCCCCATCGGTGCAATGGCATCAGAGTCCCCCTCAACTACTCTACCACAGGGCAGAACTCAGACTGCAGCCACTCACCCCAATCCCATGCTTCTGCCCCCCTCTCCCATAGGAAAGGAGGGCTCTTTTTGTTTTCCTCTGGCCCACAGCCTCTTATCCTGGGACAAACAGGCTGTAACAAAGGGTACAGCCTGAGACAGAAACCATTCCACCTCCACAGGGTATCACACAGGACAGCCAACAACAGGAAGGACAAGACTAGGGCCCTGATCAGTCACAATACATAGATCCTTGAACCTGTTTCAGCAACTAACCTCCCCACAAGCCTAGGAACCAACACATAACCTCACCTGTGGGGCCTGTGACAATGTTACATGCCATGGCAAAATGGACTTTGCAGATATGCTTAAGGACCTGGAGATTTTCCTGGAGTATCCAGGTGGTCTCAAGGGAATGCAGAAGGTCCTCAAAAGCTGAGAATGTTTCCCAGCTATGGTCCCAGGGAGACACAACGTAGCTCAATGTGAAAATGGAACAATAGGGTCACCAGCCAAGGCAAGCAGTTGTCCTTTAGAAGCTAGAAGAGGCAAAGAAATGGCTTCTCCCCTACAGCCGCTAGAAGGACAACAGCCTTGCCCATACCTTAACATTAGCCCAGTGAGATACCCCTAATTCTACAGATTAGAAATCTAATACATCTGTGGTCATCTGTGATAGCAGCAGTAGAAAACGGATATAGACCTTATTCCGTCACCTGGACCTGAATCAGTTTTCATCCTTTCTGAGAATTGGGAGCAATGAAACCTAGAGACCACCTTTTAACTTCCCAGAACCACCTGGGGCACCCCCAGAAAAAAACCTGGCACTTCAACCCAACTGTCTCTAAAGGTAATTCACAAAACGAAGTATCAGACTGAACTTACTTTGTATCATCTGCCACTATATTGTACAATGTTTTGCCACCAGAGTTCTTTTTTCAGTAATAAAAATAAATTAAGTCCCAAGTTGCTAACTGGCAGATCCCAGTGGCCTAGGGCGCCGGCATCCAAGTTGCTCCACACTTCATCAGAAAACTCTCCCCACCACCCGCCCCCCACCCCCACTCCCACCCTGGAGGGCTTGGGCGCTGCCTCTGATCCCAAAGTGAAATCACCGTGGACTCCTTCCAGATTTCTGAGTCATCCTCGCCATTACAGGTCCAAGCAGCAGCAGCTGGACTGCAAACTCAAAACAGCCAAGCCCAAACTCAGCCCTGGAAATGCAGCTCCTGCACCAAGGTCATGGTCCCTCCTTCCTCCCACCTCATTACTTTCCCTAGCATCTTCTCCATTCAACTGCCCTTTGGTCTCACGGGAGCCGCACAGCTGGTCGCACGAAACGCTGCCAAATGGAATCCCTGGAGGCAGCGATGCACTCGGGCTCTATTTAAGTGACTGCCTCCGCTCGCAGAAGGGCGTTCGAGGGCATGGTTCTATCACTGAAATATTTCTATTGAAGAAAACATCTGGGGGAGACAGCTACTGTCCTGACGACTACGTGATCTCATTAAGAAGGCTGGTGCCAAGCCTTGTGGCCATGGTCAAGATGCTTTTCTTAGAGGGGCGCCCGAGTGGCTCAGTCAGTTAAGCATCCAACTTTGGCTCAGGTCATGATTTCACGGTTCGTGGGTTCGAGTCCCACGTCCGGCTCTGTGCTGACAGCTCAGAGACCGGAGCCTGCTTCAGATTCTGCGTCTCCCTCTCTCTCTGCTCCTCCCCTGCTTGCGCTCTGTCTCTTTTTCTCTCAAAAATAAACATAAAAATAATAAAAATAAACTTTTAAAAAAAGACGATTTTCTTAGAGCTGAGACTGGTTGGGCTTCCACTTTGTCATTCAATCATCAACTGTGTGGAGAGTGTGCCCCCAACCAGAGCCACTCCTGCAGAAGGAGGTCAAGGCAGACCCAGGAGCAAAGAGCTTTAATTACTTTTGATGCTCTTCACTGCATCTACTCAAAACCGAAGCCGACCAGGTCAGCTGCCCAGGAGATCCATCCAGAGACAGAGAACATCACTTTTAAAGGGAAGAGCCTAGGGGCACCTGGGTGGCTCAGTTGGTTGAGCATCTGGCTTCGGCTCAGGTCATGATCTCACAGTTGGTGAGTTCGAGCCCCACGTCGAGCCCTGTGCTGACAGCTCAGAGCCTGGAGCCTGCTGTGGATTCTGTGTCTCTCTCTCTGTCCCTCCCCTGCTGGTGCTCTTCCCTATCTCTCGAAAGTAAATAAACATTAAAAAAAAAAAAATTTAAAGGGAAGAGCCTATATAAAACAGCAAAGGCTTGCCCTAGAAGTGGTTCTGGCCCCAAAGACATCTGTGGGAAGCACCCAGTACGGCCGCTGTACAAACAGCCTGTTTTAGGGTGGGCAGGCCAGCAAAACTCACCCCACGGGGAGTTTTATCAGCCTTTTATCATCCTGTCATCATCCACCGCTGTTCAACAGGAGATCTGACTCAGATGCCTGCTGAATTGCAGAGAGAGACCATGACTCGGCCCTGGAGAAATGTGCTTCCGACAAGTATAATTCTGGGTGCCTGGGAGACCCCAGCCAGAGACAGCTCAGCACGGACCCAGCAAGCTTGTCAAGGAACTTCCCTCTGAGCAACAAGAGAGGCAGAGGAATTGCACAAGGGAGAGAGGCCAAGGCTGCCACAGGCAGCAAGGAGCGACCTCCAGCCGGACCCACATCTTTCCTCCCTGACCCGGACATGAAAAACCACTCAACACCAATGGGTATGGACGAGAAGCGGTGGGATGCAGAGAAAAGGAGCCATCAGGGAGGCCCGCCAAGTTCAGGGGGCCTGTGTGATGAGGTCTTCAACTGCAAAACCAGAGACGACATCTTGGCAAGCTGCGCTGGTTCGAGACTCGGAAGCACTATGAGCTCCCAGATCTGGCACAGTCATGGTTTGTTTGTCGGGTTGGTTTTTTGGAAGGCTTGTTGTAGGTTTTTGGCTTTTAACAGCACAACAACTTTTCAAGATGAACTTTCTATGGTGGTGAGGGCCTTCACACAGTTGTTAGGGATATAAATTAAATCCTCTTTTGAAAGGTGAACTTTTAAAAGGTGTCTGTCTTTTGACTTGGACATCCTACAGAAATGCCCCTCTGGTCCCCAAGTATGTGTTACAAAAATGATGGTTGCAATATTACCGAGTAAATAAATGGGGAGAGGGAAGGCAAGAAGCCCAGCCAACAGCAAGAGAACGAAACGTCACAGAACACCTTTTCATGTAAAAAATCTTTAACAATTAACAGATTTACATTAGCAGGCCATCAAGGTCTAGGACACATCAATTCTTAAAATATGTTATGCAAAACATTACACTGTGTTTTGGGGCTTAAAAAATGCTTTCTCACAAAGGGCCATGAGGACTTCACGTGCAGGCCTGACGCCACCTCGAAAATTTTTTTCCTTCTCTCAAAAAGCAGCAAGTTAATACGATTTGTTGTTTTTGAAACCAGCAAGAGCTCTGCCTGCAAGGAGGGAGAGGTAAAAACTGGATGAGTCTTTATGTTAATTAGAAATCATTGCTTTTTTAGGCCTTTTTCAATAGGGAGAAACATGCATTGGAGGGTCCCAAATGAGAACACGAATGGTGACCAGATATCACCATGGACCCACGATTTCAGACAAGGTAATAAAATGGTACTAAAAGCAAACCTCTGTTTGCTGGAATGGGGACACTCAGCCATGGAAGGCAGGCAAATATTCTGCACCCCCTCCCAACCCCAAATGCCCTTTAAGCAATGCTGGTTGTAGGGTTGGGACGGTGTCATGATTGACACGGACAGAATCTAGTCTTGAAGCAGAGGCAGGAAGTATATTAGTATCTGAGTACTATTTAGCACTACATTTGGATTGGGGCGAGGGGGAAGCCTGTATCTCTGTCCCCTAAAAAAAGGGGGGGGAGGGGCGCCTGGGTGGTTCAGTTAGTTAGGTGTCCAACTTCAGCTCAGGTCGTGATTTCACGGTTCATGGGTTCGAGCCCTGTGTTGGGCTCTATGATGACAGCCTGGAGCCTGCTTTGGGGATTCTGTGTCTCCCTCTCTCTCTGCCCCTCCCCCACTCGTTCTCTCTCAAAAATAAATAAACATTAAAAAAAAAAAAAAAGTACAGCCTGGTACTAATAAGGTGATAGGTCCCAAGTCCGGCATCAACACAGGCCCAAAAGGCTACAATACTTCACACAAGTTACCAATATGAGGAATATCAATATGGAGGATCAGTAGGTCCCTTAGACAGCTTTCCTTTCTTTCTTTTAAAATAACAGGTTGTCTGGGGCACCTGGGTGGCGCAGTCGGTTAAGCGTCCGACTTCAGCCAGGTCACGATCTCGCAGTCCATGAGTTCGAGCCCCGCGTCGGGCTCTGGGCTGATGGCTCGGAGCCTGGAGCCTGTTTCCGATTCTGTGTCTCCCTCTCTCTCTGCCCCTCCCCCGTTCATGTTCTGTCTCTCTGTCCCAAAAATAAATAAACGTTGAAAAATAAAATTTTTAAATAACAGGTTGTCCTGGGCACCCCAGTAGCTCAGTCAGTTAAGCGTCCAATTTCAACTCAGGTCATGATCTCCTAAGTTCGTGAGTTCGAGCCCCTCATTGGACTCTGTGCTAACAGCTCAGAGCCTGTAGCCTGCTTCGGATTCTGGGTCTCCCTCTCTCTCTGCCCCTCCCCTGTGCATGCACGTTTGCTTGCTCTCTCACTATAAACTAAAGGATTAAAATTTTTTAGATAATAAAATAAGTTGTAAATTACTTTCATAACTCTGTAAAGTAAAAGGAAATTAAAAAAAAAAATACAGGGGCGCCTGGGTGGCTCAGTCGGTTGAGTGTCCGACTTCGGCTCAATGATGATCTCACAGTTGGTGAGTTTGAGCCCCGCGTCAGGCTCTGTGCTGACAGCTCAGAGCCTGGAGCTGCTTTGGATTCTGGGTCTCCCTCTCTCTCTGTCACTCCCCAACTCGTGCTCTGTCTCTGTCAAAAATAAACATTAAAAATTTTTTAACAAAATACAGACCTGTTAGAGGGAACGATGTTGGAAATACTCATCCAACATCTTCCACCCATTTTGCTCTCTCCCATTACCACGAACACTTGAAGACCCCAGAGTGTTCTTGTGTCCCAAGTACACAAAAGGCAAGGAAACACCTACCGTTGTGTGGACTTGTGAAAGCTTATAATTACCAGAGACCAATGTGACCACTGTTCCCACTCCAGTGTTTGCTGGGGGATTCATCAGCAGCGCTGATTAATTCACTGCTCTTCACATAGGTTACTTTAGATAAGCAAATGGAAGAAGGAAATTACTTTGTTGGGTTCATTTAACAAATGTTTTTGGAGCTCAAGGCTCAGTGCTGAGCCCTGGGACCCAAGGATGGATGAAGCATAATCCCTGTTCTCAAAGGGTTCATTTCTACCAAGCAACTGGCCTCCAACACAAGAGCTCAGCTGGAGGAAATGCAGCCAGACACAGGTGGAAAAGGACACTTCAGCCAGCCCTCGAGTGAGCAACCGTGATATGTGGACAGTACTCTAAGTGCATCATGTCTCTAACAACTCTGTCAGGTCAAAGTCCTCTCCATCCTTCTGCTGTTGAGGAAACAGACCCAGAAAACAGAAGCTACTTGCTCATCATTGGTGCCTGCGTGAGAATCCACGGCCCAGGCAAACATACAAGGGCCAAGGTTACCACATCACTGAGCCGGGAGGGGACCCCATCTCCTGGTTGCAGGAGCCCTGACTCCGGGTGGGAAAGCAACCATGATTCCCCAAAACCGGAGAAGCGAGAAGGAGCTGTTTTCGAGATCCCCTTCCCTCCCTTCCTGGGTAGGCCCACTCCACACCGCAGAGGGCAAGTATTTGTGTGGGTTGAGGAACAGTTTGTAAAACCATCTTAACAGCACCGTTCCCACCACTGTCCAGACCAGGAGTCCCCCCTGGCCACAGAAGCCTAGCTCTGTGGGTTCAACTGAATTCTACATTTGATGGGTACACAGGAGTATATACTTGAGGCCAAAGCAGAGGAGACTAACTGAAACCTGAAAACCCATCAAGCACTGCAATTGCATATGAGATCCACGACAGAACAAATAACCCTCTGCAAAGTAAAACTCCTTGGAGATTGTCTCTGATGCACAAATGCCACAAAATGGCCAGAAAATGGTCTTGAGAACACATTGAATCGACCTGACCCCTTGCCCTCTGCCTTCCAGCCATGAGCCATGGATGGCTAAGAAGTAGCACGGGCTCTGGGGACCCCCGGCAGCCATCAGTCCCCCTGGGTAGCTGGCCCCAAGAAGGCAGGCTGAGACTGGCAGCGGCGGGGGGGGGGGGGGGGGGGGGGGTGGCAAGAAGTGGCGTCGGAAAGTAATACACAACTAGCTCTGCCCTGCCCGTTGCTGCCTCACTTCATTGACCAAGCTCCTACCCTGACTCAAAGGGCTTTGCAGTGCCTACAGAAGCAAAATCTTACCATTGACATGCAGGGAAAGGCCACATCCAGGGGTGTGAGAGGAAGATGGAAGCCAACACAAATCAGCAGCAACCCTACGGTGGTACCAGCCATAAAGTCCCATTTTTAGTGGGGATTCAGGTGGCAAAGGCCAGAGGAGGAAGAGCTCAGCATGACGTCTGACAGAGGAGGCTGGACCCCAAAGGCACCTGCTGTGTGAGCCAGCGAATTCCTTTATCCCAGCCTCCGTCTTGCTCTCTATAAAATGGTGACTGCCTACCTTATGGGCCGGAGGGAGGGCTGAGACACAAGACCACCTGCCAGGCGCTTAGCCAGGCACCCGGTACATCTTGAATACTCCTTAAATGGCTGTTGAAAGTGCTCATCACTCAAGCGGTGTATCAACACGGCTTCTCGGGAAGACGCAACACTACCTGCGAAAATCTCGACTGCAGCGGTGCTGATCCGGCCACAACGCAGCAGGGTCTCACGCCAACAACCACGGGGCCAGCCCATTGCCGGGACTCAAGACACCTACTTTGGTAGCAGTGACCCGAACCCCTCCAGCCACCCCCGCTCACAGCCTCTTTGCCTGCTTGGAGGTTTCACACAGCTGCCAACACGGTCCCTCTCAACACCCCACTTGGGAACCAGGGTGGTGGCCCTGTCGATAAGGCCTCTGCTCTTGAAAAACACCCTCCTGATTTCCAGAAATACTGACTTACAGAGAGGGCACATTGCACAGAGACCCCACAGGATTTCAATGCACAAATTTGAGAAGCACGTCATTTCAGAGGTCACTGACAAAACCACAAGTTAGGATGACAATGAGACAGGCGCACATGGACACAGGTGAGGTAAGAGGTTCCTGTACTTTCCAGCCGGGCTCCTGTTTCAGTACACTCAGCCTCACGCAGCTGAGGGAGACAGACTGGCCAGACAAAATTCCATCAGTTCTCTGGGGGCTTGACAGACACACCTCTCGAGGCGTTCCCCAAGAGTCACACTCAAAGGCAAGTGTCCCATGCTTCAAGAACCTTAGACCTTACTTCTTCAAGCGTGATCTATACAACAATAGCATTGGCATCATTTGGGACTTGCTAGAAATGCAGAATTTCAGGCCCCACCCAGAACCACCCAGTCAGGAATCTGCATTTTAACTGGATCCCCAGAAGACACGGCTGTATTCAGAACAGAACGATCTATCCACTTAGGGTTGTGACACTGAAGTTTTCACTTCGTCTTTTTCTTCCTTCATATTAGTGCCAGGACAGCAGACTGTGCCTACCTCAGCCACCAGCACATCCTAGCTACTCAAATATTCGTTGCATGAACAAACATATGAACGGGTGGTCTATCAAGTAACTGAAGAGACCAATGCTGTTGTTAAGTGCAAAGAAAAAGGCAGGCAGGGGTCCAAGAGAACAAGACAAAGAGAATATGGAGGGAGGGGATCTTTAAGTGAGTCAAATAAGGCCTCTCTAAAAGGGAGGGCGATGTGAGGATCAAACATGACAGAGAAGGGGGGAACATCTGGGCAAAGAGGAGGTCAGGCAGAGGGCCACCACCTGCATTTTCCCCCCCTCAAGAATCTGTTCGTGTAGGTAAGCAAAGATGCACTGTCAACATTTGCCCTGGTGGTACAACCAAGAAGCTCCAAGGAGGCAAATACAGAAGGGCCGTGACCTCTACGATGGTTGGGGGCACAAAGGTCGTGCCTGTGGTCACCACTGCCGTTTCCAAGGCTCCTGGAGTTGAGTGTCAGAAAGCCTGGCAGCCGTGGCTGGAGGTCGTGACTCCCGGCCACCACCCTTCACCCTCCGAGTCCACGGGCCTCCAGCTACTTGCCAAGTAGAAACACGCAGGTCACTCACAGTTTTCAACAAGTTGCTCCAGGAGTTTGTGGGCAGCGAGACATCCAAGAGCCGGGGAACCCAGTCCAGATGTTACCCTACAGCAGCACGCTGGCAAAGAGGAGACAAAAGACAAAAGTCAGGGCAACGTTCTCCCGACACTGAATGACATCGATGGGGTTCAGGCTAGAAGCGGGCAGAAAAGGACAACAGGGAAGGCCAGTGGCTTCTGAGTACCATGCAGTTAGACTGCTGGCTTCCCCTGTGCCCTCCGTGTCAGGAGAGACACCACCACACCCCGATCCAATCTGCCAATCCCCCAATGTGGAGCCGACAGACAGCTGTCACAAGTCCTAGGAGGCATTGGACCCAACCGGTCTTTACAGAAGAGAACAATCAAGACTCTAACAAGAGCTGCCTTGCCCAAAATTAGGAGCACGTAATGGCCATACTAGGAGCGGAATCACAGAAACCACGTCTGGAAAGCTTACACGTACCTGTGAATTACCTTCCTTAATAAAACTCACGTTTCTAAATGTTACTCTTATTCTGTCTGGCTCTTAACCGACAAAACGAGTCAAAACAGCCTGCATTTCCAACTCTTAACCCTTCCCCTAAATTCTCTCTCTGTAATCCCCGAAGACTTTCAACAGCCAAAATGAGACTCCTGGTTTTCTTCAAAAACAAAGTTTAAGAGAAGAAAACCTTTCGCATTTGAGTACAAGGAGTCTAAAACCTTTGGTGGGTGGGTGGGTGGGTAGGGGGCGGGAAACACTGAACATCTAAAAAGTCTCAGTTTATGAGATGGAAGGAATATAGAACCCAAATGAAAGCTCTGTTCCCACCCATCAGGTTTATATACCCCAGAGTCCAGAAACCTCCCAGGAAATGCTCAGAGACCCTAAGTAGCAGTACATTTCAAAAATGGGTGGCCTAAGACTGTTGTCAAAGGTCATTTTGTTAAAATGAAATTGATGATCGAAATCCCAATTCTCTAGGAAATGAGTCTTCTGAGTGTATTTTTAAATTAACCTTCATCTAAGGATATATTTAAACCATAATCATCTAAATAGCTCTTTCCCTGGGGTTTTAGTTCCAGCTGACCCCGACATGTCAATATATCCTTGGACACATCACCCCTAACTTTGCAGACATGCAGGCAACTCATCCATAAAAAGAACGTGAATGGGACAAAACTCAGGTGCCCCTCAGCTACAGAACTCAAAAATTCCCTCTCCTTGCTGGAACAACGCTTAAGGTACCTCACATTAAGTCAGCTTATACAAAGCATAATTACTCGCCTACTTTGAAGAAGTAAATGTCAGTCATTATGAATTTAAATTGCCCTATCTCTTAAGGAAATAACTAGGAAGTCGTAATAACAATAGTTGTGTTCTGTTTCTAGGGAGTTAGCTTCAGCAGGGACCAATCTGCCCCCACCCTCACTAAATGGGTATTTGGATCCGTTTCCCCAAAGGTCCAGTATTTATAGGCCAAAGTTACGGTTTCTCCTGCATCAAGTGGAACTTAGGCAGTGAGGTCATTTGTTTTGAAACTACAGCAACCACCCCAATTTCCCCCCACCATTTAGCATTCTAGTTACTCTGGGTCAAAGAAAGGAAATGCAGCTTTGAAAGAAAAGGTAAAGACTGCTAGGCCGCCGGGAACACAGTCAAGAATTCCACCCTGGACAAGTCACGGTATGACTTACTGTTCATTTCCCTTTCAACACTCAGGCACACACAAATGTCACAAGTCCATGCAGACATACAGTTAGATCAAACCTATTTCAAAGTCTTCAACAGCTCCAGTATTCACCTAGAAAACGGAAAACGGGCCTGGGTGGCTCAGTCAGGTAGGCATCCGACTCTTAGTTTCAGCACAGGTCATGATCTCATGGTTTGTGGGTTCAAGCCCCGCATCAGGCTCTGCACTGACCAGCACAGAGCCTGCTTGGAACCTCTCTCTCCCTCTTTTTCGAAATAAATAAATTTAAGAAAAAAAAAAAAAAAATGGGGTCGGAGTGCGCCTGGGTGTCTCAGTCGGTTAAGCATCAGACTTTGGCTCAGATCATGGTCTTACGGTTCGTGAGTTTGAGCCCCGCATCAGACTCTGTGCTGACAGCTTGGAGCCTGGAGCCTGCTTCAGATTCTGTGTCTCCCTCTCTCTCTGGCCCTGCCCCACTCAAACTCTGTCTTTCGCTATCTCAAAAATAAACCTTAAAAAAAAAAATAGGTGGAACAAAAAGTAACAAGAAAGAAACAAAAAACAAAACCTACCATAATGGCAACATTATTCCTTATCCTTTTGGAGAGGGAGGATCCACAAATTCCTCTGAAGTATCAGTGACTCTTTCACCCAAAAGAACACAATGCCTTCAATTTCAAAGGGTTCACAAGCCCCCTGAAGTTTCTCTCTGTACCTGTGGCTGAGGACCCCTGCTGAATTAAAATGTTAGAAGGATTCCCCTTTTCTAATTCTCTCCCCCTTGTAAATGGGGGTATCAAGGACAACCTCATTTACAAAGTGATCCACAAGAGCAGGGACCATGGAGAAAACTGGCTTCTGGCGGCATTTATGGTGGAAAAGTCACACTCTGCAGCTAGCGATGCTCACAAGGGTTCGGAGCCCTCTACATCTGTGATCCTTTGCTGAACAGTTTAGCAGGAAGCTTCCCAAAGCTACTTGTTTATGCTCGGTACTTGATTTTTCAAAACCAAGAATATAAAGCACATCAAGCAACAAACACACTTATCATTAGGAACGCATACACAAGTACTAACAGTAACAAAAGCAGGAGTGATCTAAACAAAAAGTTAAGACACTGATCACCTCTGAGGTGAAAGGACATCTTGTACTATTTTGTCACACTGATTTCTTAACCTGGTTGTTGGCTTCACAGATGTTCATTTTACTCTTCAAAATGTACCTATACGTTTTATATACTCTATGAATAGGTCACAAAGCAATTTGGGTAACTGGGGGTGGGGGGTGGGGGGGAGGACTGGAGTCAGTCAATGACAGGGACCTCCAGGCATTCTTGTCTCAGCCCTCATTTAAGACAGGCCACTAAGCCTGTGGAATGAGGCCTGTGCTTGTCAAAGGGTGGGGCCCACAAAGGAACAGTTCAAATTCTGGCTCCAGGGGCACCTTCTATAAATACTCTTTCATTTTTAAACGTCCACGCCCTGGGACAGTCCTGTGCTCTGGGGCTGAGGCCATGCTGACCTCCAGGGCTGCCTGTCACTCTGGGAAGGGCTGGTGTTGGGTTTCTGCAAACCCAGTGGTCTTTCCTCTTACATGCTCTGCAAGGCTCTTTCCCGCGGCACATTCTGTTACCATGAACAAGCCCGGGAAGCCTTCCTGATCAGCTGAGAAGGGAGTGAAGACCCAGAGCCTTCTCCAAGTTTGGAAGAACCCTTGGCCACTCCGTCCTCAGCTGGACACAAAGGCCAGGGTTCCTTACATATTCTCCATCGGATGCATCATCAACACTTGACCTTCCTGTGGAGAATTCTGCTCATTCAGTGAGTGATCAACTCAGCTGCTCATAAGAAAAAAAAAAAAATGGGTGAAGTGTCTGGAAACTTGAACAGTAGGTCTCAATTCCTCGCCCTTCCCACACACATACCAATATCCTCTTGGCCACATAAGGCAAGCAGGCAATTCAGAGATGACCCTGTTTTGCAATCTCCCTAGCAGACTCGCCGCCATTTTTATTTTCTAGTTACAGTAGACAAACACTGACACCATGACATCCAACATCTCAATGGGTTTGGGACCACTTGGACTGATACCAGAGACACGCGCGCCTAATCAAGCAAGTGCCGCAGCCCAACATCTCCTGCTCAGAGTTTCTTCTCGCTCAAGTCTGTGCTTTGAAAAAGCAAAACAGAAGCCAAAGTAAGAGTACAGAACACATTCTTTCATAAGTCACTTTCTTGCAAAAAAAAAAAAAAATCTCACTGGATTCTGCCATCTTTCGAACTCAAGACAGGCATGGCTTGCTTTCCTGTGTACGCACACATGAGAGTTTGAGTGCGGGTGTATGTGCGGGTGTATGTGCACGTGCCCGTGGCACACACACACACCCAACATTCTTCTTGATGGATTCCAAACAATAGCTTCCAGGGAAACCATTGCTAGGAGTTCAGGAAAAGTAAAGGTCCTGCCAATTCCAGAAGGACAAAGGGTTTCAGCCACTAACAAGGGAACAAAATGATCTCATTGCCCCTTTCCCACTGAGACTGTAAGTGGGATCCTTCTCAAATTCAGAGCGCTCACTTACAGGCACAGTCACTGTTTCCACACAATGGGACCCATGTGGAAGGACAGCCAAACCAGGAAACAGATTCCAGAGGTAGCCTTTTGATGTTTAACCCAGACAATCTGCAGACGAGGCTCTACAGCCAAGGGGGGGGGGGGGGGGGGGCTGACACTCTCAGTGAGGAGCAAGACCCTGGCAGTCGTCACCGCATCTAACAGCTTGTTCCTTTAAACCAAGGCGTGGGCCAGGACTGAACATGGACTCTCCAATGACAGGCATGCATCTCTGGGGCACCAGACTGTGCTCAACTGTAATTCCTTGTGACTCCCGCATGCCTCCAAGAACACAGGTTCATGGTGCTTTCCCCCCCACGTGTCGTGGGTCATGGGACAGCACATAGTCCTACAGGGGTGGGGAGGGGTGGATGGGATACATGAAGGTAGCTGTTCGTGTAGCCCTCATGGGTTTGCTGCATTTATTACCCACCCAGAGGACAGGCACCATGCTGAGTGGTGGGAGGAGGTGGTAGTTCCTTTTAAGGTCAAAAAAAATTCTGAAGATTCTTTCCTGCAAATGCCAACACACACACACACACACACACACACACACACACACACACGTAGCCGTGCTTCTAGTATCCTTGGAGATAGCAGATTAAGACACAAATGCTTTAAAATAAATTTTTAATTAACCCCACTATCTCCTACATACATTTTTAAAATAGCAAAAACAAACTCCACGACAGTTTCATTGCGTAGACAAATACTTCACACACATGAATTAAGGATCCCTTGAGCAACCCCCACAACACAGCAGCATGTGTTCTTTCTGCCCCAAACTAGGGCTGGGGTAGCAGCCGAGGGGTAAAAACGACCTCCACAAGCCCCCCCCAAAATATCGGGCATACTTGAAGGCTACACTGTTGGAAGAAAACTTTAGGTCCCATGTAAATATAGGAACTATTTTAAGTTATTTATCTTGAGAGCGCAAACGAGTACAAGCAGGGGAGGAGAACGGAGAGAGGGAAAGAATCCCAGGCAGGATCTACACGGTCAGCGCAGAGCCCGATGAGGGGCTCAAAGTTACAAACCAGGAGAGCATGACCTGAGTCAACATCAAGAGTTGGACTCTTAACCAACTGAGCCACCCAGGAGCCCCAAAGCAAGTATTTTTTTAACTAAGCCACAACCTGCATCACCTGTCAGAGCTGCCAGACTTCTCCATCACCACACCCCACCCAGGACCCCTGACACACTCTCCTGCGATTCCCGCTGCAGGTTTTGGGAAATCCGCTTCAGCGTACTTTTCATACTGTTCTAGAATCCTCTTCTCTCTTCTCTCAGCCCGGGGTTCCTGTCCAGCAAGGACTGCCCTTTCCTGGAGGCATCCCTACAGCACCTTACACAGGGTGCACAGTAGGGTTAAATCAAGTGAAAAATCAAGAGGAGGGATTAAGGATTCCTCACAAAGGAGTTTGCAGGCAATTAAGGGGAGGCAGAGTTTGGGGAGGATGAGGAGGATGGCTGGACCTGTTCTGAGTACAGCCTAACTCAGGGATTCCACATCCGGGTTTGAAAACTTAAAACTGTAATAAAGATACGAAAAAAACCAAAACAAAACAAAAAAAATCCAACAGTCTTCCCAAAGGCCCAGCCCACGTGAGCAGCCTGGCTTCCCCATCCATCAGTCTGACAGCAGGAAAAAGACTCGAATTTAGACTCGAAACTGTTCATTTTCTTCTTTTCTGTGCCTTTCTGTTGCGCTTGTAGTGCTGGCCCCTTCTCCCACCCTCCTCCCTTCTCCCCTGGGTGTGCCCTCCACCACATTCACAACACAGTTCCAATTACTTACCTTGGGAAAGGGCACCCTGCACAATGAGACCCCTACCAGATGGCTCCCAACTCCGCCCCTTCCCAGAGACTCACACAGATACACCTCCACCAACCACAAACCAGTCCCCAGAGTGTCTGTGGGATTCTCCCCACCCCACCACTTCCTGCCTTCCACTCACCCACTTGGGAGTCTGTGCCCAAGTCATTCCTCCCAGGAAAGCCCAACCAGCATCGCCGGATATAAATCTACCTTCCTCCAAAGTCCGGCTCACATCCCCTCCTCCCCCCCACACCCAGGCCCCCCTAGACGATCCCCAGGATGCTCCCAATCAAAATTAGTCTTTTCCTTCCCCTACCATGCCCTAGGCTTTTGTCTCACTGTGAGAGACCTTACACCAGCACGTTAGCTTCTGGGTGCCTTTCACCCCCCTGAAAGACTTCCTGGCGGGCATGGATGCCACCACCTTCACCTTCGTGCCCCATAGAGAATTCAGTATAAACCTTGGCAAGCAGTGAGGGCTCAGATACCTAGGATGTGACTATCACTTAGTGTTTCAAGGGTCTTTATGGGTGGCTCCCAGGGTGCCAATTTTACAATTAAGCCAAGCACACTAACAGCCTGACCAAGAAGATGAACATTAAAAAAAATTAAATCTATTTTTGAGAGAGTGATGGACAGAGAGAGAGGGAGACACAGAATCTGAAGCAGGCTCCAGGCTCTGAGATGTCAGCACGGAGCCCGAAGCACGGCTCAAACTCACGGACCGTGAGATCATGACCTGAGCTGAAGTTGGATGCTTAACTGACTGAGCCACCCGGGGCCCCGTTAGAGTCCCCCCCCCCCCCCCCCCATACACACTCTAACACAAGTATTCAGTCACCTAAGTCCATCCGTCCTGGCTCGATTTCCCAAGGGCCGAACAACCCAACTGCCTCTGCAAACCCAGGGTTTCTCCAGGACCTACTTGGAAAGCATGCGACTTGGGAACGCACAGGTACACTTTTTTTTATACAGGACACAGCTTCCGGATAAGTAGCATTGCTAAAGCAACTCCGTTTGTAAATTCACTCTGAGGCCGTGGATTTCTGGAGACAGATTAATCTACACACTTCTTCTAATTCACTGGGTAGGTCACATGGGTCTAGAATTTAGACTGGTCCCTTGGTCCTCAAATGCAGCTGCTTAGGAACAGACAGAAAAGGCAATGTCATTAATGCTCCTCCCCGATGAGAAGTCTGCGTACATGCTCCAAGTAAAATAAGGAAGCAATATAGGACCCCAGTCAAGAAGCCTCTGGAATCTTTTTTCCCCCAACACAAATGTTTCTCATTTGGTCCAGGCCCTGTTTCAATTACACGCCAAGGCAAGACAAAGAAAAAGCCCACTACCTACCACCCACTCCTGCTTTCATGAAGACATTATAAATTATCTTTATTACGTCATACAGTAAAGTTGCCTCACATAAGGTAATGTTGACAAATGGTTACAGGAGCCGTTTTCTCAACAACGGCTTTATTCGTAGGTGTTCATTCCTTGGTGTCTGCCAGGCACCCGCCTTATAGCTCTCCAGAAAACCAGACGGCATCGGGATGTGTGTCCCGTCTGAAGCCTTTGGCGTTAATTTCTAAAGCACGGTCGTGAACATCAACATCAAAACACAGCTCCTGTGTAATATTAAACACTTTTAGAAACAAAAATTGACTGTCTTGCTATTCTAACTTTCCCCAGTCGGTAGTTTTAACTCTCAACATGGACTCCACAGGCCAACCCCAGCGTCACCATTCTGTTAGAGGCACTTCAAATAAATTTTTAACAGCATGTTGCTATCTCCCCTGGCACATTTCATAGATGAGGTCAAGTCTCAGGTAACACGTTTAAATCCTCAGGGTCCCACAACAGCACTAGGCCTGTCCCCTTTTGAGTGTTGGCTATAGGTTCACACTCCAGAAGGCAAGCCAGAAGCTTTCCCATTAAGCCAGAAAAGAAGGAAGGGCAAACTTTGGAGTATTTCAGATTTGTTGTAATGTTTTGTTTATCTGTGAAACAGAAAGAGACACAGTACAAGCAGGGGAGGGGCAAAGAGAGAGGGGCAGAATCTGAAGCAGGCTGTCAGCACAGAGCCAGATGTGGGGGCTCGAACCCACAGACCGTGAGATCCTGACCCAAGCTGAAGTTGGACACTTAGACAAGTGAGCCACCCAGGTGCTCCTTGAATTTTTTTTTTTTTTTTTTTTAGTTTATTCATTTTGAGAGCCAGAGAGCCAACATAAACAGAGGATGGACAAAGAGAGAAGCAAAGAGAATCCCAAGCAGGTTCTGCACTGCCCATGCAGAGACCGATGTGGGGCTCAAACTGACAAACCAGGAGATTATGACGTGAGCCAAAACCAAGAGTTTTGGTGGCTCATCTGAGCCACCCAGGTGCCCTCAGAAGTACCTGAACTCTTAAAGGCTAGAAATCCTTTACTATCGTTGTCTCTGTTGTTGAGTGTGTGAACTTACCCTTGATTCTACACCAAAGATAGATCTTTTTTGCTCCAACCAGAAATTTTAGATGAATAATTTGAGATCCCTGGTCCATGGCTCATCAAACTCTGCCAGAATTCCACCAAAAAGTGGGAGGAGCACCTGGCACTGAGAAGCAATTCACAGCAAGCATGAGATTGCCTTCATTTATCAAGTTCGATGTTCTAGCTTAAATTCAGATCATGCAAATTTTGCACTTATTCAATATGTGCATGCTTGCTTTCATTCAAAAATAAACTTGTGTCTTCCAAATTTACTGAGTAAAATTAAGGCTCCAGTAACAGTCTTAGGTTTCTCCAATGGTCTCCTATACCCAGCTTTATCACCCAGCACTTCCCCGGGAAGCATGATCTTGGCTCTGCCCTTCCTCCTACAGGTAAGAAACCTGTCCATACATTTGGTGACTTGACCAAGAGAGTGGAAGGCAGGCTAGGTATAGAAACCAGGTCTCTGGCCTCTCAGGGTTTGGGGGGGGGGGGGGGGTGGATGGGGAAGGCAGGGGAGTAGCTACCTACCCCTGTGCATCCATAGATTCACCCAACTCCTTAATTCATAAAGTCATGGTCTACTTCAAAAGTCTGCTCACACATCTGCTCTGTATTTACATCAGTTTAACTTGTTAAGTGTTCTCTTCCAAGCTTACCCCATTTGCAAAATGTCACCTGTCACCATTTTCCGATTGTCCACCTGTCCAACCTGTCACCATTTTTCGACTAGCAACATCTCCTTCGCCTTCGGAGGATTTTGACTTCTCCCCTACTCACTACACACATGGTCCTCATCCACAACCATCAGCTAAAATCAAAAGGACAAGCTGCTTAAGAGACAAGTCCTCTGTGTGCAAAATCTAAGGAGAAAACCACAATCAACCTACTCAAGGGAGAACAGTCATCCCAAACACAATGCAATTCAGTTCACAACTGTGTTTACCACTTTCCCGTAAAAGGCCTTTGAGCCAGTTTTATCTACTCTGAGAGGTCTAGTAAACATTATTTTAGCTGCGTATTTCACATTTCAAAGCAAAAGAGGAAAGGGTTCATGCTATCTAAGAGTTGTGTTTATGAATTCCCAGGGTCACCATATACAGCTAAAACACTGGTTGGGTTGTGAACTGGGAAGAAAGAATTCTCCCCAAACGAGGCATATTTAGCATTTTTGGCTGTCACAACTGAAGGTGGGGTGGCAATAGATGTTCCTGGCATCTAGTGGAGAAAGGTCAAGGATGGTGCTTAACATCCTAAGAGGCACAAGGCAGCCTCCACAACACAATGATCCAACCCAATGCATGGCAGTCAGAACCCTTATTAAAATACAGGAAGCATCGGGGCCCCTGGGTGGCTCCGTCAGTTAAGTGTCTGACTTCAGCTCAGGTCATGACCTTGCAGTTTGTGAGTTCGAGCCCCATGTTGGGCTCTGTGCTGACAGCTCAGAGCCTGGAGCCTGCTTCAGATTTGATGTCTCCTTCTCTCTCTCTGCCCCTCCTTTGCTTATGCGGTCTCTTTCACTGTCTCACTCTCAAAAAGAAACATTAAAATTTTTAAAAAATTAAAAACATACAGGAAGCTGGAAAAACATTGCGGCCAAGTCCTAAGTATTCTCCCGATAGGCTGCTTGGTCTGGACATAGTATCCGAATTCCTAGGTTTCTGGTTCACGATCACTCAACAGAGGTTGGCTTATTTCAGAGATTCTGCTCCTTCTAAATGGGATTTAACTGTTATTTCTCAAAGCCTTCCAGTATGGCAGGTCAAGCCTGAAGCTATAGTCTCTTACTTGAAGACTTTTGTTCAGGGGCATTTCACTACCTGTCTTCTCTCAGCCCTGTCTCATTTCCATGGAGAGGAGAAACCGTGATGACAACAGCTTGTTTCTCTGTATCACTACCCACAAAACAAGTCCCTGGTCACCTCCCAGTTCACAGAAATGAAAAGCAGACAGTTCCTGGACCTGAGGAGCTCACTCCAATTCTAAAATGATGCTTTGCCATTAGCCAACTCAAGACAAACGTGGAAACTTCATTTCAAATTCTGTCGTCTGCTTTGCAAAAACGTGTAAGCAACCAAGAGACAGCTTAGGGGGTAGACTCAGTATCAAATCATTCTTTTATGGGTAGAGACAACTTGCCACCTCCTAGCCATTCCCCAAGCCTTGCCTATTGGCTCTAGCTGAAAATGAGCCTCCCATGAAAGAAGCCCGATAACCTAGAGGCTGAGCCCCTGCATATGCAACTCACCTCTAGACCCCAAGAACTTCTAGAGTCAGAAGCCGTTTTCCAAGTAAAAGTCTCACTTTCAGAAAAAAAGGAATTTAACTTGTCTCATGTGGGGAAAGGATTAACATCTTTAAGCACCTCCTTAAGTTTGTCATTGTCCATGTGTTTTTCATACAGCCCAGGACAGTGAACCACCCACCCTGCCACGCTGCAAAGGAATCCTAACTGTCCCCATTTTGCACTAGGCCAAGGGTTCTCCGGATCGCAAGCTGGGACAGAGTAGCTGGGCTAACCAGCCAAGTGGGAGAAGACATCCAGAAGAAGAATCAAGAGAGAAGCTGGACTTCTAAGGCAAAAGGCAAAAACCACATACTCCAGGAGCTCAAGTGTTTAACACATTTCATTTGCCTCCCACAAAAACTAAAACCACTCACCAAATTTCCTAGTACACACGTCACCTATAAGCCAAATGAAAGAGGTCATCCAAAGACTGTGGAGGGGGCAGGCAGGGCCAACACCAGATGCCAATAGAGGGTTAATGTCCCAAAGCAAGGCTTCTTCTCAGCAAGCCCAAATCTGAACTCCTAACAAAAATGCCCAAGGATTTAGTCAGGAGCCCTCCCTTCAGCCATCAGAAGGAATGGCAAAAATGCTGAGTGAGTGCTGAGCGCCCGAAGGATCTCATTTTTCTCCTAACTGTGCAAAGAATTTGCATTTAAAATGAGCATTTCATCAGACCTTCCAAGAATGCTTGAGATTTGGCTGCTAACAAGAAAACAAGTGATCCTGTACAACACCACGTTTGTAATTATTTACTTGGAGCCAAAGTAGCCGGGTTCCCTAACAGACTGAAGAGTGCTTGCAGCTAAACACATCTCCCAAGTCTGACAGAACTTAAAATACAGCCCAATTGCATTGACAAAAAAAAAGGGGGGGGGGGCGGGGGGAGTGATACAAAAGGTAAACTCCCTGGTGACCAAACTCTACTTGCATCAATCTTCATTTTCCAGGTAGTATCACACTTACAAAGGAAAGTGTTTCAGAAAATGGAGATGCATTCTAAGAACTCAAAAGACAACTATTACGAACGTTGAACACCTTTCTTATTCTGCCACTAAGCGTGGAGTGCCAACTGAGAGAGGCACTGGGTGCCAAGGCACAAGTAACTCGGGGAAACCCAACAAAAGGAAAATCCCTGCCAGGCCACCCAGCCAGGAGGGCTACAGCCTGTACTCACGGGACTGGTCACCGAGTAACACCGGTTCTCAGCATCCAGACCCAAAAAACGGAGCTGTAATTCGTTTTGAAGAAGGCAAGGAGGAAGGGAAGAAAGGTTTCAGAGGGGAACACCACAAGGGCCTCATCACTCCTCAGCCACCAGAAGTGGGGTCAGAAAGAGGGGAAGTCAGTGGGTGGCTTTAGCCTTGCTCCAGAAGAGGGACACTTTTAAGGAGTTTATTAAATTCAGCAGAGACTTTTATCTTTTTTTTTTTTTTCCTCTCACTAGGAACATTGGAGAGTGCAAAGATGCTACAAAAACATCAAAAAAATGTTCAGAAAAGGGTTACCAGAGCCACGGGGCTGGGGGAAAGGCAAGAGGTACCCCTACTCTGTAGAGGAATCAATACTCCAACTAGCCACAGGGCCTGTGGCCACCGCCGACAGCTCAACTGTACAACAGAAAGAAAAATCTTGGGAGCCTCAAGTTGTTTTAGTGTCTCTTTCCACATCCTCCTCCTTGCTACGGGGGTGGCTGTTCTGTGGTCAGGATGGCTTTTCACCAGAGCTGGATTTCCTAACAAGGGCATTTCAATTAAAGATGAGACACAAAGCAATGCAAGAGGGCAAGAGAAGTCAGAGAATACAGTCCAGCCTGCAGCCTCCATCCGTCCTCCATGTGGTTCCCATTCCCACCAAAGCCTCGCACCAAGCTGGCTTTGTGTTTTACGGTCCAGAAGAGAGGCCAAGACCAGCTAACAAGAGCCACACCCACAGCTCAAGGCCATTTCCTCCTGCTCATCTCCCATCATTCAGCACTTATGCCACCCTTCTCCTAAAAACGACATCCCCTCCAATGAAGCAGATTGCCCTGCATCCGTGAGGTGTGATACCTCTCCAACACCTGTCTCTGCCAACTCCCAGGCTGGGACTCTCCACCCTGAAGGTCCAGGAAGAGCCATCACTGGTTCAGTACGAGGAACCCAACTGGCAATGGTGGATTCCAAACCAGACGCCCCTAACACAGGGTTGCCAACAGCCAACCCCAAGCCTTACCCTAACTGGACCGCCCACAGGCCTTTCGGGAGACTGAAGCCAAGGGAGGATCAGCTGTGCACAGCACAGAGCATCACAGCAGTCCCTGCCACCCAGCCCTCTCCTGGGAGCTTTTGGGAAACCACCGCCTGCAGTGCTCTTTCCACGATTTGGTTTTGTTGACAAGACATACCAACCCTCCTTGCGGACCTTCTACCAAAGAAAAATGTCCTAGACCATTACTTCATTAACTCAGGTAGGGTCTTGCCCACACTTGGACCCTCCCTTTTCTGTGCTCATCAGGCCACTCCTGGGCCGGGGGCAATCTCCATCAGAGCTTCTAACTTGCTGAAAAGAAAGGCCCCTCCGTTTGAGGCCAATTTCAAAGGATATTCAAGGCTCAAGGAATGGTTGAAAGGTAGAGTTACTAGTTTAAAAAATACTTCACATTCCTTGAATAAGATGTGTTGGTGTTTTGTTATTCAATTATTTCTCTGGCCTGTAAGGTAGAAAGAGTCAATTGGGGTTTTTTGGTTTGTTTAAGAACCAGACCAGTGCTTTCCAAATGTAGCTGTACCAGGTGACCCTGTGAGTTAGCAGACTCTCTGCATGGTGGTTTAAGCACTTCCATCACGTCCATCGGTCACCAGGGAACAGGGCGGGACTAGCAAGGGACAAAGAGAACATACCCATGCTGCTGGCTGAGCAGGTCTGGAGGCAGGAGAGAACGTCTCAACCCCGCATCTACCTCCCATCTCTTACTCAGGTAGTATCTTACCCACAGGTAGACATTTCAGAGACACGCCACAAATGGGACGGAAAAACCAGGACCAACCAGACACGTCTCTGTGGATGATCAGCCTGTCACTTCTCATTACACCCAACTCAGACAGAGACATGAGAAGCACAGAGGGACCCAAGTCCCCAACATGACAGACTGCAAACTTACCATCTCTAATACCCATCTCAAGTCGTCAGCGGAGAGGCGGGAGGATGGCCCTGCCTGGTCGTCAGCACGCACAGAAACTGGAAAAAGGACTCGGGCACAAAAGCAAGCTTTGTCCCCACTAGCCATCCCTCGGCAAGCCCTTTCTCTGACGACGATGCCAGCACAGCCACAGCAGGGCTCTGGGAGCCGGCAGCCAATAAAGGCTCCATTGTTGCCTCCTATCAATCTCTCCCAATTCCAAGAAGGGGAAGCCAAGGCCCAAGAACAGACGGTGAGGAAGAGTGAATCAGACCGGACGGTGCTGACACTATCATCTGAGGAAACCTTTCTCTCCAGCTCTCTGCAAGATACGCTTCCAAACTATGGCTATGTACACCAGGATGGATAGCTCAAGTCACTACAAGCCACCCACAAGAAAACCACCACAGAGAAGTTGTCCTGGGTGCTCAAGGCAGGAGACGACCGATGAGAGGCCCACCTAGAGCCAAGCAGCAGATGAGGCAAAATAGGACTTGGCCACCCTCCCTCCAACCCTCCCCGGGTTCCTCCACATGGCAGCTGGCCCCCACCAACGTGCAAGCAAGCGCTTGCCCGAGACTCACTGCCACACACCTTCCCTTTGTCAAGGTCCTCTGCTTGTCAGGGCTGCATAAACGCAGACAGCACAGAGCACCAACACGCACCGGCTGGCCTCCTGCCCCTCTACACTCCCATACATCTTGTTCGCAGCAGGAACTCTCCCCAGACAGAGCCACTCTCCCAGAGAGGCGGATCCATTTGAAGAGGCTCTTTTGCCAGCGAGGCCTGACCCCTGAGGAAGAGGGGCCCAGCTCCTCTGCGTTAGAAGAATACACAGCTCAAAAATCGCCGGGAAACCCCAAGGAGAGCCCCCTTGACTACACTACAGTGCATGGGCAAACTCCACAGCTTCTCCAACATTCTCAGGTCATAGGACAGTTTAGAAGGCACGACGTCCTGCTGGTTAAGTCCTCTCCCACTCCAAATCCTCCTACCACAGCTTGGTGGCCTAACGCTACCATGTCAAGGAAGGTTAGACGCCCGCTTTCCTGCAGCAGAGCACCAAGAATGGGCAGAGCTAGAGAGAAGCCAGGCAGGGAGGCAATAGCACAGGGGGTACACCAAGCCCCAGAAACACAAAGGGCCACAAATATCTGTACTTCCAGTTTCCCAGAGCGATCAGAGCCTCTGAAAGCATACAGACTTATGTGATAAGCCCTCGTTCCCATCCCCAACCCCTGGGAATCTAAAATTAGCCAGCAAAGTCATGTATTCAGCCCTGTGTCTCCTACACTGCACCTGATAAGCGTCACTACCTCCTCTGGCAGTAACTTGTCTTGGGGAGTGCTATAAATACCACCTAAGCCTACCCGATGTGAATTATGAATACCAAGAATAGTTTCAGGGTTTCCAGGCACTGGCTATGTGACAGGGGTGTCAAATTCAAAGTCGCCAATGCAAGACGCCGACCCAGAGAACACTCAAATCCCTTGGGCCCAGCCCCGCATTCTTAGCCATGGGGAGGATCGACTCAAGAGCACATCTGCCTCCTGTTTGGCTGAGGCCGCTGCTACTGCAACTCTGGAAATCTAGTAAGATGCTCGTCGCCCCTCCTCAAATTGCCAGGAAGCATGATGCCGAAGAACATAGTATATTTGAAGTTACCCAAGGACAGTAGGGTGTTGGCCTTCCTGGATATAGAGCTCGTTCAGAGCTTTCAAAGGATGAGGCTCTTGAAAACACAAGGCTGGAGGGGAAGCAGGTACTGACTAGATGATCCCAGGCTATTATTTGTCTCCCTTGGAGCGTACCTCCAGGGGGATTTTAATTAGATGTTTGTGGAATCCTCTCCAGTTCCTCACATTTCAGAGGTTCACAAGTGCAGACTCCTATCCCCTCAGGAGCCGGGCTGGCTACACTGGTGTGGATGAGGGTGCTTGCTCAACAGCAGACAGCCAACAGGGACACCAGTGGACCTGGGTGTGGGACAAAGCCCTCAGCACAGGGAGCAGGTGAGGGAAGGAAGTGAGCTTGGAGGACAGAAGCCTGGAGAATGTGGATACAAGCCGGAGACAGGAGGGGTGGCCAAGAAGGAAAGGTCCCAGGAGAAGTCAATTCGGGGGAGTAATGTGTTCTAGCAGCAAAAAGGAGAAGGCGTTAAGTGAAAAGGATGATCAACGGCAAAAACATGGAGGACAGCCGGAGATCAAGCTGTAAGAATTGGCCAGGGAAAGCCTGTTGGAGGCCTTCCAGACGGGGTTCTGGTGCAGTGATAACTGCCGAAGTTGAAGGGGAGGAGCAAGAGGCATAGGTTCATCGTTTCTGCAGTTACCAATGTACATCCAACTTGGCACTAGTCAAGTTGTCAAAGTAAAATAAGACATAAATCCCACCCTATCAGTTCACAGCCCTGGTGCTCTGACCACCTTTGTGCTACCCGGTCCTCTCCCCGCTGTGCCTCGCCACATTCTGGTCCTTGTTCCTTCTGTCTCTGCCACCCAGAACGCTCTCAACTGCCTTCTGACATCTGAGACAACTCGAGGCCCAGCCGAAGCCGTACTTCCCTGAGCACCCCCCCCCCCCCCCCCCGTCCCCGCCCGGCGCTCCCCACCCCCCTCTTCCCTCCCCCTTCCTGCTGGGGACGTCTTCCCAGACCTGCAAATTGCAGGGATCTGGTCTCCTTATTTCCTCACAGACTCCTGCAGGCAGAGTCAGGGTGTCAATGCTTCCGTAGTTCTCTCAGCAGGTGCCACATCCCTTTGCCCATAACAGACCTTCAAAGAACAGCAAGTACGGCTGTTTTCTTTAAAAACAGTTATTTGTTGGCTCAAATTCCTTGTGCTTAGTAACAGACCTAACTACCGACACGTTACCCCCAATGTCAATGATTTCCCCAGCATGTTGGATGCTGTCAGCCCCTCAGGAAGAGCAGAAGCAGGAAATCAATCCATCTAGAGGAAATGGGAGGCGGAGGCAGGCAGAGGGAGAAAACAAGATTCGAGCATCCAGCTCTCCTGTCCCGGACCCCACTTGCATCCGACGCCGTCAGAGGAAGGCAGGGCCTTGGGAAGCATGCTACACAAGCCGCCTCCTCAGAGAGCTATCGTAAGGAGCTCAGTCGTTAGGAGGCTACCCTAGGCCACTCTTCCTCTGAAGCGCTGAATCAAGGAAACCAGCCTTCCAGGGTCTGGGTCAAACTAAGGAGCTGGACCTCAATGCTCCCAATTCCACATCTGCTCATGCCCCTGCCCTGGCCTCCCAGGGTCAAGCTCAAGTTCTGCAGATGTGAAGCATAAGGAGACCAGTGGAGGTGGTGCACAGATGCAGCACCCAACTTCTCAAGTCTTCACGTGGAGGTCCCTGCCCTACCCTCCACCCCTAACCACGGGACCTAAGAAAGATCCCACATCCCAGCAAGCATTCCCAGCCAGGTCCCCACATCCTGGCGGGGGCACCTGGCCAGAGAGCAAGCAACCTTGAAGAGGACAGGCGCCGAGGTACCCTTCAGCACAGCCAACCAGAACATTCCAGTAAACCCAGAAGCCGGCAGCACTGTCCATCAATGTGTCAGGGCCTCCCCAGGACAGGGGAGCAGCAGTTGAAGCCCACTTCGGGGGTCCCAGAGGCTTCCCTTCTTCCTTGTATTTCTGCCTCCCTCTCACACAAATATTTGCTTGAGTACTGCTCTATAAACTGACATCAGTGGAAAGGAAACATCCAGAGTACAATCAGGGTTGAGTCATTAAATATCACGTAGTCCCTTGGGGAAGAAAGAGGCCAAAAGGAGCCACAAACTGCTAGGGCTTCAAAACCCCAAAATAAATTGTGTATGCCTTTGCTGTTAACACAGTATCAGGTACACCAGTGTCCTTGGAGCCTCGGGAGGCCTCTTCTGCAGGCAGCCCCCCTCAGCTCTTCTACAGGCTCCTGGGGACCAGGGCTCCCCATCTGCAGGTGGGCCTGACCTCTGGAAAACAGAGCCAACATTGATTTTCTCCACCTACCCACCAGCAGCTACAGGAAGGGCTCACACTGGTTGCAAATGCTGAAAACTATTATTTTCTCTGCTCCAAAATACTGAGGAAAAAGCCAGCCAGCCCCAGGAACCAAAATCCAAGGGGGAGGGGTAAGGGAAAACAGCCAGGCAGAGAATAGAAGAAATGATTCAGCGTCGGCCTGACTTACTCAAGGCAAACACTCATCATCAGTTGCATTTTTGTGGAATTTACACTGTGAATGCTGATTCCAAGTACCACCAAAAAGAACAAATCCGAGGTCCACTGGTGAACGTGAAGGGACAAGAGAGAAACTTAGCATCGAGTTTCAATTTTTCACACTATATGACGTCACCCCTCCACAGCCGGCTCCATCAGTCAACGAGAAACCACGGCCAAGGCAGACACAAAGTTGGTTCTGGGGAACCCCTCCGACACTCCGCCTGGATCCCCACTAGCAGGTATCCCAGCACCCGCACACGAGTCAGTGACCTTAGATTAGGGCTCCTGCTTTGGGGCACCTGCCACATGCAGATCGTAGAACCGACACAAGTCTATGCAATTACTTGAAAACACAATTGGGGGAGGGAAGCATCTTGGTGGCTCAGTTAGTGAAGTGGCCAACTCTTGATTTCAGCTCAGGGCATCATCTCGCAGTTTATGAGTTCAAGCCCCGTGTCAGGCTCTGCACTGACAGCACAGAGCCTGCTTGGGATTTTCTCTCTCCCTCTCTGTCTGGCCTTCCCCCGCTCCGGCTCTCTCTCTCCCCCCACCAAATAGATCATCTTAAAACACACACACACACACACACACACACACACACACACCCCTTTTGGGATCCAAGTTTTTTATTTTCTACCCCAAGCCCAATCACCTTCCTCTCTCAACCTGCCGTAAACTCCACCCATCTTCTGAGATCTTTGTAGCTAACTACTGGCCTTTTTTTTTTTTTTTTTAAATACATGATGCGTTGTTTTGTATTCATTGGGTTGCCCAAGTTTTGGCAAATAAAAATGCAAGATACCTAATTAAATTTCAACTGCAGAGAGACCACAAGTATCTCCCACATATGACCCCATCCAATATACGGAACACTTACTAAATTTTTTGCTGTTTATCAGAAATTTAAATTCAACTGTAAAGCCTCTATTTTATCTGGCAACCTCAGTTCCACATTCTCAAGAAAACACTAAAGCCTGACAACAGCTGGAAGCAAATTTTGGGAGCCCCCAGCTGTCAGCTCATTCCACACCAAGGATTAGCTAACACAGAACACTGGCCTGGCCACTCTGGCCAAGGATGAGCAGAAGGAGGGGGAGGGCTGCCTCCACGCAAGAGAAAAGCCCATTCTCCTCTCCTTTACTCAGAAGGCTTACTTACGATCTCGAGAAAAATGTGAACTTAGCACCGGAAGCCAGACACCAAAGGACAGATATTTTCTATTTCCACTTCATGAGGTACAGAATACAGAAACTCACCGCAACAAAAAGTAGAATGGTGGTTGCCAGGGGCAGAGAGGTGGGTGCATGAGGACGTACTGTCTATTGGGTATGGACTTTCAGTTTGGGATGATGAACAAGTTCTGGAGACAGAAAGCAGTCATGGTGACACAATACTGGCAATGAATGTACTCAGGGGCTCAAGCGCTCAATTTTCTGTTATGTGTATTTTACTGCCTTCTTTTCCCCCAACTAGCCAATTCCCTTCCCATTTGCCAGTTAGCTAGGCTTTTCCCTCTCTGAGGTCTAATTCATCTCCAACCTCATGGAGCAGGTATCTGCGGCTAAGGATCGGTTTCCAGGGAAACTCGATCAGCACGACACAAGTGAACAGATGGCCCAGGAAGGAGCACGCTTGTCGCTCAAGGCCACTTCTTCGTGCCCACCTGGTCCCACCCAGCCAGGCCTCGAAACGTCCTGCAGAAGCACCACTCCTTCCCCACTTTCCCCTTTCCCTCTGTGTATTCTAAGGGCCCAACACCATCCTAGGCCCAAGCTTCAATGGTCTGTAAAACCTTCCAGGAACACAGCCCCCAGCAGCTCATCCCCACAGGCATCAGGGAGGTCCCCAGGGTGGCAGGATCCACGGCTGGCAGCCCCACACTAGCTCTGTCATTGTAACAAAGCAGCAACCAAGCCTCAGGACCCACAACTGGCCTTCAGGCAAATGAACAGGCCCAACCACAGATGAAAGACAATGAAGAGAGAAAAAACAAGTTCCACGCCTGGGACTCGGACATTGAGTTCTTGCCCACTTGCTCACACAGTGGGTCACAGCGCCATACATCCCGACTCTGGAGAACCCAGGCCAGGGGCCATGTCAAGTAGACATCTGACCCAAAGTTGCAGGTCACCTGCCTGGAGATGGAGGGAGCAGTGGGGCAGGGAAGGTGTTTGACCCACAAGAAGATTTAGGAACCTCATATATGGTTCTGGTCTGCACAATTAGAAGTGAAAATACAGGCACAGTCCAGGACTACAAAATACAAACCTTTGAAAGGGTCCCAAGACTGGTTGGAGACAACAGCACATGTTCCTTGGCTCAGCACTGGTCAATGCCTGGCCCAGCCATCGGGACTGTTGTAGACATGTCCTCTTAAAAAATCCCGATTCTCCTCAGCCCCTACTTGCCCACCCTGTCCCTGGCCTGACCAGACCACTAAATGGGCATAATTACCCCTCAAGGCCAGAAGGGCTGAGGCAGGGCTTGGGGGGGGGGGGGGGTGCGGTTGCAGTGTTAGTAGGGGTATTCTGAAGCAGTGATTTTCTAACCTTTGATGCCTCAGAATAATACCAGTGATTCCCATTCCCATCCTGATTCCACTCCTGGCCTGCAATGGGGCTCAGGAATCTTCAGGTTTGTCAAGAACCCGAGGCATTTCGATGTAGAGGAATGCTCACAAAATCATGTTAGGTGGAAACAAAGCTGAATTCCCAACTGTAGATTCTGTAGGGGTCTATCTATGCTGTTTATACACAAATTGAACTTGCTCCCAAGTTCACCAAGGTATCTGCCTTGTATTAACAGTGATTTGGATCAGCTGCTGAACTTACCTGCTCCATCAGCTGTCCCTCTAATACTCTAGCACACCTGGGCGATGCCAATTTCTTGCCTCCACTCCCTCGAAGAGTATGGTCTGGTATTTAAGGGTAGTTGGCAAGGAGTACGAATAACATTCTGGTCAAGGGGACTTTTCCCAGACATACTGGGAGGTCAGCTAGGAAGCTAGCTAGCCAGAGTGGAGATTCTGCAGGACCCAATGAAGACAACAGTGGGAGTAGCGTTCAAGGAAAATAAAAGACAGGAAATCATGGAACCACGTATGTTTAATTGTGACTACTCAGCAGTGGGAAATATAGCCACTTTTCAACTTTCTCTTGTCCTTGCTATGCATGGCTTTGGCCAAGGTTCTGTGGTTTTCATTTTTTTTTTTTTAACATTTATTTATTTTTGAGACAGAGAGAGACAGAGCATGAACAGGGGAGGGGCAGAGAGAGAGGGAGACACAGAATCTGAAACAGGCTCCAGGCTCTGAGCTGTCAGCACAGAGCCTGACACGGGGCTCAACTCATGGACGGTGAGATCATGACCTGAGCCGAAGTCGGACGCTTAACTGACCAAGCCACCCAGGCGCCCCTGTGGTTTTCATTTTTAAAGACAACTGGCACTCTGGGACCAGTGGCTCTGACTTTAAACTAGTCCTGATAGACCAAGTGCTGGGATTTCTTAACTCTTCTGCCTTCAGCCAGAGCACCTCCCTTTTGTCTGATCAAGCACCGCCTTCCGCCCCTAGGCTCCTAGCCAGGGAGGGAGGCATGAGAAGGAGGAATGTCGCTATCAGGACCAAACGCTGGCACAAACCATCTGTCAGAAGCAAAGCATTCAGTTACACGCAAGACTTGCTTAGACCCCTTTTGAGAAACCACAGCACCAGGCACGCCGGCACTCGTCACCCAGCATCCATCTGGGCCCCTCCTTTAAGCGGTGGTCCACCTCTAAGGCTTCTCTTGGTAAGTTAAGCCACTTCATTTCAAGCCTTGAAAACTAATGCTCTGTGACACACTATTTTTCCTACTGCCATACAGTTTAATACCCAGCATTCAGTATTTTATATTAAAATCAGTTATCATTGTTGCTTCACGTCAAAAGCCAATTTCCCCTAAAACCGCGAGAAGCTCAGATACCACCAAGGAATATAAAATAGAGTAAGAAGCCAGTTGCCCTGCAAAACCATATAAATAATGCCCTCTTCCTCCGAAAAGAAAAAAAAAAAAAAAAAAGCAGCCTCCTAGACAAATAAAAGGAATTGTGAGATGGAGCATGCTTTTTCTCATCTGGTAAAAGGATACACTACATTTTCACACTTTAAACTAGGTCAGTCCTTGGGTTCTGGTGGGGCACTTTTCAAGTACGTTCTTGCTTCAGATTTGGGCTAACAGAGGGGTAAGCCTGGAGACCCCTTCCTGAATCATTATTCCCAACACCGAAACCTCATTTCTAGTATTTTCTCTCCATGAAATACCTATGCTGCCCTGTAAAAAGAAGCATCTCTGATTAACATTAATCTGTGCCACATGACGGAAACATAAATGCCTTTTCCTGCCACTCATTTCAAGTGTTCCAGCGCTTCGTCCCAAGTCATCAACCTGTCAGCTCTCTAACGCATTTTCCACACCAGTTTTGTCCAAGAGCTACGTGACGGAGGGCACTGCAAACACACACAGAATAAGCTGAATGCAGAGACCAGGTCCTTCGACCCTCCCCAATGCAAGCCTGATTGTGCCCTCCTCGGGTGGCTCGAAGATGGTCCCTTATTTCTAGAACCCCATTTGCAACACAGAGATTCAATTCAATAGTGGCTACCTAATTCTATAAAGACTGGAATGTAAGTGTTTGAGAAAAGCTATATGAAATTTGGGCCTAAAAACTGGGTACTCAACAATTTTCACTGCTGTGGGCCTAGAGTCCACAGCACACGGGCCTCCCAAACCTTTTCCAGGTTTAACTCTAGACCCAAGGGGGTCCAGGGGAATCTAATGTAAGTTGAGAGTCTATGCAGGCTCACTGGACCCAAGCAGAACCATGCTGGTTTAGCTACAAGTTCATTTCCTAAATCCATGGCCTTGGGGATAGTTAAAAACACAGATTCCTGGGCCCCTCTCCAGAGAATTCTGCTTTAGTGGCTCTGGGGAGGGGCAGCCCCAGGTGACTGAGTGCAGTCTGTCCCTGGGCCAACCTTAGCAGCACAGGCCTGTCCCCCTGTGACCAATGAGTAGCCAAGTTCTATTTTGGGGCCATGAGCCCCTCACAGTAGCATGTTAGGAAATGGTGAGGCTAGAAATCCACTCCTTTCTATTGGCTACAGCAGGAGCAAAAATAAAGAAGCACTCTAGCAGAGGTGGTAGGAAGGGAGTTCCCCTAATATCCTGAGGGGATTTGGCACTTGGGAAGGGAGAACTCTGTCAGTGGAACACTCCTGAGAATAGAGACTGATAACACTGTAGGAAGTTAGGGGTCCATGCACTTGTCTGGACAATACCACTGGCTGCTGCCGTGTATGCCCACACCCTCTGCAGCTTTGCACATCCAGCCCATGCTCCAGACTCTGCCCAAACCCCTCTGCCTATCCAGATTGAAGCCACCTGTCCCCACTTTAAACTCTTAACACAGTATCATTAATACCAACTTCCCAGGGCACCTGGGTGGCTCAGTCGATTAAACATCCCACTTGGGCTCAAGTCGTGATCTCACGGTTTGGGAGTTTGAACCCCGTGTCGGGCACTGTGCTGACAGTGCAGAGCCTGGAACCTGCTTCTCTGTCTCCCTCTCTCTTTGCCTCTCCCCTGTTGACACTCTCAAAAGTAAACATTAAAAAACTTTTTAAAATACCAACTTCCCAAATTGCATTCCACCGAATTAGTGGTTAGTCTATGATCTTAAAAAAAAAAAAAAAAAAATTAAGGGGCTTTTGTACCAAAAACAAGTGTGGGAAACCGCAGATTACACAGATACACATTCATCATAGACATTAAAGGTTCTGAGAAAGTGTTCAATAAATAAACGGATTAGTTTTGTTTGACCCAGTATTTTCTAAACTCAACTGACCTAGGAATTTATTTGTGAAGGAAAGCCAATCTTGCAGAACTGATGATCCACAGAATAGTTTGGGAAACATTGATCTACCCCATTCATCTAACAATTATTTCATTTCTTTAGCTTGCTCCTGGACTTTAACGGCTCATCTTGTGTTACTTACTTCTGTCATTTGCAAATTATCTTACGCAGAATATCCTTTGAAACTAGCAGGTCTTACATGCCTTTGAATTCTCAGCAGACCCTAATGCAGTCCCTATATAATCAGTTATTGGAAAGTGTTAGATCTAATGGTGTAAGTGACATATCGGTCACTTACGTAATATCATGTAAAATTGATGATCCAAGCCACCAATACCGAACCATGACTAGAACCCAGCTCTTCCAAACTCAACTAGTCTTCTCTTTAAGAAAGCCTTCTTTCAAGCTCCAGCTGGCTTTCCAGCAGGTGCAACAACAGGAAGTATTTATGGGATCTGAATACCAAAGGCAGTAAGACACAATCAAAAGCAAGTACCAAGAAATGCAACACAAGAAGATCCAAAAATACCTGAGCTTGCTCAAGAGGAGGTAAGCACTCTTTGAAGGCTCCCCAGTGCCTATCAGGAGTTTCAGGCTTCACAGCTAAGTATCCAGAACAAGAAAAGACCAAGACACTTGTTTGCAGAGCTAAGACATTCAACTGTCTATTAGACTATCACATTAAGTATTTGAGCACTGACTTCTTAGAGAGCAACATTTATACATGTAAAGCCTGATTATAATCAAACGCTACTTCAGAGTGTCTGTATCCCTGTACATGCATGTACATAGGAAAAGCTGTTTGCTCCTAAGGAGATCCAGCGATAATACAGTGATAACTTTTTATCTCTCACACTAGCCGCCTCAAAGCAACATGGCATCAACCCTAGCATCAACACCAGAATCACCTGGGGTGGGGAGAGAAGAAGTTATTTGCCAATGCAGAATCAAGACCTCCTAAGGTAGAGCCATAGGTCCCTGCACTTTTGCCAAGTCCAGAGGCGTTTCGAACTCACAGTGTAAGGATGAAAACTGCTCTCCGGAGGCCTGGGGTCAGATAGGACTCACTTGATGGACTGCCTCCTGGGCATTTCGACACATCCAGTTCTGCTGTCAGTTTCTTCGACAAGGCCTCCCTGACTTCCCTATAAGTGGCATTCACTCTCCTGTCCCAAAACTCCTTCAACTGTTGACCTCTACAGCTAACACTGAGCATTCTCCTCTGGACTCTGGCCATGGCCAGGGGCACTGGCAACTAGAATTTTGTTCAAACGTAAATTGTGCTTCATGGGACTTTGTCGTTCCTCACACAGACCCAGTGTGTTCTCAGGCCCAACACATACACACACTGCGGATGCCAGGCAATACCACACAACCTTTTGTCCCCATGCCAGGTTCTGGCACGAAGGGTACCCACAGCAGCAGCTGGCTCTGATTCTACACCTTCTGCCCCACTCAAAGCATATCCAAAGCCATACAAGACAAAGAGAAACTCCTAGCAATTATCCAGCTTCCCATTTTCCAGGTCATCCACAAAGTTTAGTCCCTTAACCACTAATTAGTAGCAAATCTCTTGACAATTGGTGGTGACAAGTTAGTCAGGACACTGCTATCAAGAATCACTGACTTAACCAGTCACGGATAGCCTTGTGCTGGTGTTGGGAATGGACACAAAGTAGAGATGACTAAAGAAATGATGGTGCTTTGCAAGGTAGAAATATCAACAGAAGAACAATCTTCAACGTCTGCATTATTGCTTTTTACGGGTAAATTATCAAGGGAATACTCAGAAGTTCGAAAATTCACAAAAGCTTCTAGACAGAGGCTTTATACAAGCTGCAACACTACTATTGTTGTGCTTTTATAAAAATCTCTCACATTATAGCCATGAACTATACCATCCACAGGGCCAAGACCATCTGAATACTTGGTTCACATGGGATTTTTCAGGTTCAAGGGCACAGCAAGGGAAACAAGGATCTCCTGTCATTCAAAGCAAAGGCCACAAAGACCGCTTCTCAGACCACCTCATCTTGTCCTCTCAGTAGCACCTCCAAGACCTAACCTTGCCCACCTCCTCCATACCCCCACCCTATACCCATTCTCAGCCCTCCCTGGCCACACCAGCTCTGTCCCCAGGTCATCATTCTCTACCACACCATTCGCTGTTAAGGTCCCTCCAAGACTCCCATCAGGAGACTCTCAAAGATTTCTTGAGTGGACGGTTAGCTTTGTTGACCACCTATATAGGTGAACCGCTGGAAACGGATACCCATTTTACCAGCACCCTATCAAGTGATTCCCAGACTCTCCAACCAGCACGTGAGTCCAGGAAAAATGGGGGCAGTGCAATCAAACCCAAGTGCCTTCTCCTCCCGATGGTCTTTCATGCTGGGGTTTGGTAGTTAGGCGTTTTAGTGGATTTTGATGAGCTCTCTTGAGACAGCAGAGAATAAAAACCTAACAGAAAAATAAACCCTCTGTTATACCTTTAATAAAGGGCTAGTTCACAGCCCAACAGATTTTCCTTTTGCCCAAGTTTTAACATTTTGACAAAGGATGCAATACTTTCACCAATAAAGGCACCATCCAACGCAAATTCTAACAATAAAACTAACTGCAGTTTTATATTAGAACCAGTTAAAGAAGCAGGAAGGGCATTGACCAAAACCAAACACTGCAAGCAGAAGAAATACTAGAAGATATTTATTAAGGTGGCTTTTCAGAGAATATAAGAAACATTTGTTATTCAAGTAATTAACCATGTTAGGCCATCTGCCCCCCAAAGATGTCCACCACCCCATGGAACCTGTGCTTATTTTGCCTTACATGGCAAAAGGGGCTCTGCAGAGTTGATTAAGGGCCTTCAAAGAAGGGTCAAGGTCAGAAGGAAGTGGATGCAACAATGTAAGCAGAGGTCAGAGACCAAGTCTCAAAAATGCTATGCTGCTAGTTCAGAAGGTAAGGGGTGATCCAAGGGCTGCGGGTGTCCTCTAGAAGCCAGGTAAGGTGAGGAAACAGAGTCTCTCCTTGAGGCTCCAGAGGTGGCACAGCGATGTGAACACCTTGATTTGGGAACCTCAGACCTCCATAACCAGTAAGTGTTGGGGTGCCTGGGGGGACTCTGTTGGTTAGTGTCCAACTTCGGCTCAGCTCACTGTCTCATAGTTGCTGAATTCAAGCCTCCATCAGGCTCTGTGCTGACAGCTCAGAGCCTGGAGCCTGCTTCAGATTCTGTCTCCCTCTCTCTCTGCCCCTTCCCTACTCACTCACTCTCTCTCTCTCTCTCTCCCTCCCTCCCTCTCTCTCATTCTCAAGAATAAATAAAAACACTTAAAAATTAAAAAGAAATTAAATGTGTTGCTTTAACCTACTTACAGTTCGTGGTGATGTTTTAGTAGCAAAAGGTTCTATTTTGGTATCAAAGCTTAAGTACATATTCTTGAAACACTTCAGCTCATTTCCAGTGAGAAACACTTTGCTTCTATGAAGTAGGAAATAGCATAGCCATTTTTCAGAAGAACAGAAGTACCCAAGTAACAACAATTCTACCTCGTCAGCCTTTCAGGCAAACAGTGGTTTCGAGATTTCTAACGTCACTCATGTTCCCAGCGTGAACATGCATCATCTCTTCACCACTGGCCCAAGGAGCAGACAAAATTAAGCTCCAAGTCAGGTCCTCACTGTGGGCAAGTTTGCAAAGTTCCGTGGTCAAAGAGCTCTCACCACAGCCAATTCAAGACACCAAAATAATGGCACTAAATACCAACTTTACAATAGACACAGCCAGCTCCCATGAGCTGGTACGAGCCAGCCGGGAAGCTAATTCCCTAATTTTCTGATTCACAGAGTACTTAATATACGCCCCGTTCTGAGAAATAATGGAGCACTAGGAGATTCTTTTGCAAAAAAGTATTCTATAAATACACGTTTAGCAACAGTACTACATCCCTCAGACACTCACGCATTAAAGGCTCGGACAAGCTCTGCACTTGCCGTTTTGAAAAACCTAATTAGAACTTAGCTCAGTGTTTTATACTTGTATTCAGAAGGGGGTCCACTTGAAACTCCCCCCCCCATTAGAGAACCCCCCTCTATGCAAGACAAAATTAGGAGGTCACTGGGAGCAGACTCCCTAAGACTTCCTAGCTCATGACCAATCCACCCCTGCTTGGATTCGAATCCTTTGGCACTTACCAACATGCAACACATCACTAGTTCAACAGAGCACACACCAGGAAATACTGTCACAGAGCATTTGGAATAGGAAACGGGCAGGACACAGACCACGTGTTTGAACAAGTTATCTATCATACACCAACATGACTACATCCAGAACCTAGCTTTGTTTCATGGGCCATTTTCCCCAAAAAGAGAAATAGCTTGGTTTCATAGACTGCTTCCTTCAGCAAAGTATTTGCTGTAAGAGTCATTCATTTGTGTTTTCAGCATTTGCTGAGCACCACATGGGGAGGATCCAAAAAGGATTTAAACAGCCTCAAGAAGCTCAACTAGTGAAGGGCTACGACAGATATCACACGTTGCTTTGCAGGGCAACTCTTTTTTCGAAAGACCCATCAGAAGGAAAAGCCAAGTGGTAAATAATTCCTGTTATGCGGATTCAAGGGGCCATAGCCAAGGGCAAGATGGGGGTGGGGAACATAGGACAGAATAGAGGTTGCCATGGAAACACTCCCCAGAGAAGGGCAGCCAGCACAGTCCTCCCCAACCTTGGGCACAAGGGCCACTCTACTACACCTTAGGCTAGGCGTCTACAGAAAAAATGCTCTGCCAGTTTTATTTATGGATTCGCAGCCACAACCGTGCTCTCGTCAAGTTCAAGATGCACCTCACCCAAGGAGGACAATCTACCCATATGCTTAGTCCTGTGAGAAGCCAGAAGGGAAGACATTGAAGTATCAGGGACAATTTGGTCTCTATCTCAAGTTTAATTACAAGGTGTACCATAAATTTCTTGTTCTTTTTTTTCAGCATTAGATGCCAAAACCTAAGGTGTAGGCTACCTCTCACAGGTGGAAAGAATCAACTTCATCAGGGACCCAAATGGAGACTTGTAGGACAGAAAAGCACCAGAGATGGAGGAGAAAGGTGAGCAAGGACATCAAATTGAGAATGAACCTGGCAGATAGCACACTGTCTGGCACACAGTGGGTTCTTTACGATTTTCTGTTGGGTGAATAAACATGAACTTGTCAGAACTAAGTCAATGAAGAGACCAGGAAGGTTATCCTGCCTAGATTTCAAACCCAGAAATCCTCCACCTCAACTTCTTCCTTGCATGGTATCAGAGCTCCTGTCACAGCACAACGAGTTGCTGTCCCTAGATGAGCCTTGGTCACGGTTAACCCTGAGAGAGCTAGAAGAGAAAGACACAAAACACCTGACTGTCCCATAACTTGGCTTCTGACTTCATCCCAAAGCAACCTTTCAGTTGGAATCCATGCCAAAAATCTCTGTATTCCCACAGGACAACTCCCTCCCAAAGAGAAAAAGACCATTAGGAGTAAAGTGGCTTTTCACAGTGAGGGTCTTTGGCCATTCACCAGAAACATACATTTGTTCCCACTGAGGCTTCCCAAGGCTGGTGGCATGCTCATCCAACCGGCAAAAACTGGGTAACATAGATCAAGTATCCTGTGTCTCAGCATCAGTCTGGGCCCAGGATAAAAGAGGTTTCTGTCACACATGGTAACTGCCATTGATGAGCCGTGGCTGCCTCTCCTACGAACAGCAGCAAAGCGACCTCATCCCGTAGCTATCGCTGGGTGCAGCTCAAGACAAAGTGATGGCACATGGGCAGGGTACTGACGATCCCTAATCCTAATTAGGTAGCATATTATAAATCTATGAATATACATGCATAACACTTACCACATGTACAACTACATCTAAATTGCAACCATGCTGCTTTAAGTTCTCGAGTACAGAAGGAAAATTTAAAGTAGGAAGCAGGATTCATCCGCATCCACCATGTGCTGGCACAGCTGTTGGGACAACTCGACTGTTCAGGCCTGGCCAGCCAGGGGAGCCTCCCTCCCCAGAAGGGATGTCCCATTATGGAGGCAAGATTTTCGATGGAGGCCCTTTCTTTTTGAAGCTCTTGGGATCACCCCAGTCCCTTTTTCGGGTCATAGGTTTCACAGGGGAACTCAGCAGGGAGAGGACCACGGACCCTGTGGAGCCTCTAGTTACTGCTCAAGGCACTATTTTTGTGGTTGTGTAAAAGCCTCATGAGCCTTATAATCATCATCATCCCCAGTCCCAGGCTCCAAACAGCAGAAGGTGAAAGCCGGATCCACCTAAGTCCCAACTTCGCTCTTGTTCCCACTGTACTATCAACCAAGGACTGAATAATTATTTCCCAAACTGTATGGAGCAAATAATAAACCCAAGGGCCCAGAGGTGAGGAGACCACCAATTCCTTAAGGTTTAAGAATATGTTAGGAGTTTGAAGCACAGCTTTAGCACATAAAGTTGTGCTTCCATCTATGGAGAAGAGTAAGGCCAAAAGAAGTTTCCGCAGGCCAAGACCCTTTAGCTAGACTTTGCTTTACAGACAAGGTGGTCCTTAACCTCCAAGAATATACACATTTCCACAGGGTCAAGTGGAATAACCTTCATTTAAACATCCTGCTAAATGCACAAAAACCAAGGAGGTCTGGTTGCTCCCCAGTGCCCCCTTTTTTTCCATGAAATAACCACTACTGGATTAAGTCATGCAGTTGACTATTTCTGGAGTAGCAAACAATGGCTCACTGCCAACACACCGGAACTAAGTTTGACTGTCTAACCAAGGCTTGCGATGGTTCCCGGAATACTTTTTGGCCCTGAGCTCATCCTACTAGATCCTCTCTAATACCTGCCTTGCCCATGAGCTATTGGCACCCAGGCAGCAACCGCCAGAGGTGGAGGAGGGAAGGGGGAGGAAAGACAGAGCTCTGGTGCTCCTCCTACACCCACACACCTCTAAGTCCATGTGTGCACAGCCAGTCACAGCAGCAATGATTCAGTTTTGTTTATCAACACGTCTCTGTGGATGCGATTAACTTGGATCATTTCAAGGAGAAATTATCATTTAGGATGAGGAGACCGCTGTGCCAAGCTGCTGAACAGAAGCACACATCCATGCACTTTCTCAAAACATGGAGTTATATCGGGGGAAAAAGTGAACCTGATCTAAAAACAGACCCATTAGTATCCCCAAGCAGGAACTGGGGTGTAAGGCACACATCAATAAGGAGATGGCTCCCATGCCCCCAACCAACAATGCTAGGTCTGTGACCCTCACCCCAAGGGACCTGTACCCATATACACCTAGAAGCAAGACAGAGGGCACCTTTTTTATGTTTGTTAACATTTGCTCAGGCATTTACCATTTTGGATCCTCCATTCTCTTTTGAGGATCTATGTATCCATCTGTGTATTTAGAGAGAGAGAGAGCTCAGGGGAGGGGTACAGAGAGGGGGAGACAGAATCCCAAGCAGGCCCCGCGCTGTCAGTGCAGAACTCGATGAGGGGCTCGAACCCACAAACTGTGAGATCATGACCTCAGCCGAAACCAATAGTTGATGCTTAACAGACTGAGCCAGCTTTCTTCATGATGTTCCAGGTCAGAACCAGCAGCAGCCTGACAAGAACCTCCCTGCCTATGGCTGTGGCAGCCATTACAGATCATCAGTGTAGCCCCGAACCTGGAAACCCACTTGGGATTTGGCCTCAGTCTCACAACTCTGTCCTCTCAGCAACCACTCGAATAGCCACGTGGTCAAACACAAGATGAAGCACATTTGAGCATCAGCTTAACTCCTAACGCTGCTGTTGTTCAATAACACTCACCAGAAACATTCCTAAATCTGAGTGAAGATGTTCTTTTAAGAAATCATGATGGTAGGTTTCTTAAAGCAGTTTATCATCAATAAGAGATGAAACAGAAGCATGCAAACATCAAAGAGCCAACTTGATAAAAGTTCATTGAACAAATGTGTGAGGGTTTTTACTGAAATGCTAACGAAAATACATGAAAGAGACTTCACAGAAACTAAGAATTGTGGAGCAAATGACCAAATTCATACACAACCCACAGTACCCTCCCCCCAAATAACCTGGCTCCTTCAAGCCCCTTAAGCCTCCTCCAGGGGGCCTGCTTCTGCAACACTGACCTTTGCTGGTTTCTCTAACACTGTCAGCTCCTTTCCCAACTCATCGTCTATCCCAGGGCCTTACCTAGCAGCTTCCTGGAAATGGAAAGAACTCTGATTCCTCTTTATTGACAGCCTGCTACCTACTCAGCTGTCAGCACAGAGCCTGATGTGGGGCTCAAACTCACCACCTGTGAGATCATGACCTGAGCCAAAGTCGGACACTCAACCAACTAAGCCACCCAGGCACACCATAGGTTTACCACTTAGAGGTCTTCACTCAAGGAAGCCTTCCCTGGTCATGTTTATGACCACCTCATCCCCCAAGTAGGACTCCCCCCTTTTCCAATGACTTGGAATGAAATCCCACATCCTCATTTTGCTTTCAGGCGAGTGGTATGCAACACACAGCACAGTGCCTGGAATCTGTAGGAAACACTGATTCAATGAATTAAACAACTGCTTATTCATTAATCCATTGTTAAGGCAATTTTTTTAGAATTGAAGGTCAAAGAGGAGTTTGACAAATTTGTGATGCAAAGCATGCTGGGCAGTCAGAAGAGATGGGTCTATGATCAAAGTTGAAATAATCAGGCACAAGCAACATCCTTGTAGAGTGGAGAAGACAAAAAACAATACCATGGAATAGGATACAAAACCCACAAGCCGTAAAATAAATGTGGCTCCATACAAAAATTAGGTTTTCTTCAGGGAAAAGGCGAACAGTCAAATGGGCAACGTATTTACAAGACAAAGCAGAACGCTCATTTCCCCACTACATAAAAAGCAAGCAGAAACCTGTAAGCAATACCCAACAACACTAACAAATGAGCAAATGACCAAGAGATCATCAGGAAAAAAACGTAAGGGACTTTCATCATGTGAAACTATGTTGAACCACACACACAGTCACCCGAGATAGCACTTTTATCTAGCAGACTGGCCATGAATAAGCATGCTAATTAACACTGTAAGTGTGCTTACTACTGTGTTGGTAAGGGATCAGAAAAAAATCAGTCCTCTCATACCTTGTTGATTAGACAATTGATTCTTCTTTGGAGGACAGTTTGGCACTACAAAATTAAGGAGGAACATACCCTCTGACTTCCAGGAATTTATCCCACAGATGTATTCACACTTACTACAGTTATGCGTGTTTCTGTCAACAGCAATGTGTAAAATAATGAGACAAGGAGCACCTGGGTGGCTCAATCGGTTAAGCGTCTGACTCTAATTTCGGCCTAGGTCACCATCTCATAGTTGTGAGGTCAAGCCCCAAGTCAGCTTCAGGCTGGGTGTGGAGCTTGCTTAAAATTCTTGGGGCACCTGGGTGGCTTCGTCGGTTAAGCGTCGGACTTCGGCTCAGGTCATGATCTCACAGTCCTTGAGTTTGAGCCCCGCGTCAGGCTCTGTGCTGACAGCTCAGAGCCTGGAGCCTGTTTCAGATTCTGTGTCTCCCTCTCTCTCTGCCCCTCCCCTCTTCATGCTCTGTCTCTCTCTGTCTCAAAAATAAATAAAGGTTAAAAAAAAAAATTTTTTTTTTAATTCTCTCTTTCCCTGCCCTTCTGCCCCCGCGCCCCCTCCATCTGTTGCACGTACATGCTCTCCCCAACAACAACAAAAAAAGACGACTCAAATATAAAGGGCAGGTGATAGGAAGCTAATTAAGAAATCAATGGAATGGAACACTGCTGTTCGAGAATGAAAATGATCTATACAAACCAGTAAAAAAATTTAGAAGTTTAATACAAGTTTATTTGAGTCAATAAAGCACTTCGGTCATGTTGAGGATGCAAAAAGGCAGCTAAGGGAAAGGAGAGGGATTATTAGTAATAGACGCAGGCATGCACAGACTATTCCTGAAATAATATCCAAGATACTGCTAACACAGATGGCCCTTAAGAAGAGACCTTGGTTTCCAGGAGACAGAGGGTGGACCGAGACTTTCCACTGCCTACCCCTTCCTACTGTTTCAAGTTTTTACCCCATGTACAATTTACCTTTGCAAAAATTAAAGTTCTACACAGAACAGGGAAGGAAGACAGGTGAACGCCAAGTACAAGTTTTTGAGGAAGGGAGAAAAACTAAACAGGAGACCAGAATCACTCAAGCTTCAAGAAACCACGACTAGAACTAGGAGTAGGAGGAAAGAAGATCCCGCATACAACAAGGGTCCTCGTTGAGGAGAGACCTTGGTGGTAATCCTGACTCAAAAACAGAACACACAAACCCCCCCCCCCCCCACGAGTAGACCCCGAGCAAGCAGGCAACATGGAGCCTATAAGCAAGGGGACTTGAGCATAAATTCCTATCATCCAGATTTGCCATTATCAAGACTAGAAGCGGAGGTTGTGCCCCAGGGAAATGCATTGGTGGCAGTTACCAGTACAAGCCATTCGTCCTCTGGTTTTCCGGCCCTTTCAAGTTCTACACCTTTAAGGAGTCAGTCTTCCTGGAGCAGAGAGAATGATCCATCCAGAGAGTTACCACAGTCTTGGAGTCCACTTAATAAAGCTAACAATAAGTTACAAAGCAAAAAGCCTCAGGCTTCTTTCTGTGTCCAGATGATCCCCTGGGTCCCCGGGGCCAACAGCTACAGGTGACAGACTGAATAAACCGCCCAGGCCACAGCCTCATCAGGGCTGCAGTCTTTCCAAAACCACCACTCTTGATCCCACAAGTTTATACCCACAGTACCAGGTGGGGACACTAAGTTCAACAGCTCACCACTTCAGCCTCCCTGTTTGGGGCCTGTTTCCCAAAGCCTCTTTCGACAGAACTATCTGAAAATAGAAACCAAGTGACATAAGCTGTGGTCTATTTCAGCAATTATGTCACACACATCTGGAGGAGAACTCCCAAATGTCTGCCCAGCAAAGGCTTCTCCTTGGTGCTGAGTAAAACAGAGTCCAGACGCTTCCCTCCCCGAGCCAGTTGTGTGAGCGATTCCTGGAGTCAGCAAGTCTCCCAAGGAGTCCAAGAGTTCTAGATACACATTCTAGTAGGCAAGCCAAAGGAATTTAGTCATTTAATTGCATTAGCCAAGTACTAGTTTTAAATATTAAGTATTTAAAGGCACCAAACTATTTCTAGTAAGTTGCCAGCAACATGGTAAAAGCTTGATAACACCTCCTGCACTGTCCCAGCCTCTTAGAACTTTAGCCACAGGATATTTAAAAGTAAAACACACACCCATAACATACAGAAGCCTGTTTTCAAAGGGCTCTCACACATGTACATATGGTATACATATGGAGGATCCAGACTTCCAGCCCAACAAAAGTGTGGCTGAAGCATGGCACATCATAGGTACCCGGTAAATGGTCAATGAAGCAATCGAACCAGTGTAGCTTTACCAAAAATCCAAGTTTTCTGGAAATACGAGGAGACCCAAGACAAGCAGCTCACTCCCATTTTCATGCAGGATGCCTGGATTATAAAAGGTACTCAGTTTCAGAATGGATCCCAGCCCTCCATGGCTCTCAGGAATCCTTTAGATCCTTGGAAACGAATTACTGTTTTTTCCCCCTTCCTATCACACTAACTCATTCTCTTCAGCTGGAGGATTAACTTCCTCATCATGCTGATTATGCTTTTCCAAATATGGTCTTATGGGAAGTCTAATGAAAAGAATATTAAAAAAATATTTTAGTTAAACACACCCATCAACATTGCACAGAGCACAGCTGGTACAACACCAGAGTTGAGGCCTGCCAGGATTCATCATCAACAAGTTGAGGGGGTTATCGCGTCCCCTCCTGAGAGTGCTTATGTGTCCCCCCACAGCAAGAGATGGGCCTGGTACCACACCCAAGGCCCAGTAAACTTGACCTACCGTGCGCTCTTATCTCTGACATTTTGTTCAGTAGGGATGAAACCCAGTGACCAGTAACAACAAAACTGGCAGGGGGCACAGAACTGAATACACTTAAGCTTCAGCTCTTCCAGTTCGGATAATTTAAGGACCAGCTGATGCAACTTTCCTTTTCTCCCTTTGGAACACTGTTCCAAACAGGGAAAGCTTTAAAAAGCTGCATCCATCTGTATTTGCTGAGTTCTATACACTCCTTCAGCAATCAACCTTACACCAAACTCAAGCCACTTGTTAGTGAATGGTTTCACAATTCCAGAGCCTGGGACCACACGGGGTCCTTCTGGACACAAACCCTAAGAAGCCCAACATAAGCAGCAAAGTCAGAGTTGTGGTTACTCAACCCCGGAGGCATCATTCTGTATCCTGGGGATAAGTCACATGTTTCAATTGTCTAGTTATGTAATTATCTAGCTTCGGGTTTAGTATGTCATCAGTATGCAGTCAAATTAGATCCACAAATATGTTGAGGAGAGTGTTGGGCTTAATTAGGTGCTTACCCCTAGGGCTGTGCTGTTCTCATCGCAGATGCAAACCCTAATCCTATTGAACTAGGTTTTTCATGTATATACACATACACATAAACCGACTTCTCCTCCAAGGAGGAAGGCAGCCCACACACTGCCCTATGCCCCCCCCCCCCCCCAAGCTCAGGAGGAGGGCTCCCAGGAGACTCTGGGTAGACACCATCCTTAATCCCACAGAATCCCACAGAGAGATCTACCTCTTGAAGGAGTTTCCTCCCCCACTCCCCCAGGCCTCATTCCAGAGGCCCCTTAAGGCCATTACTTCTCAACAATAACCTACAGGAAGGTATCTAATCTCTTAGCTCCTCCCCAAATCATCACCATCATCTTGGTAAAAAAAAAATTTTGTTCCCCACTTTACAACTTCTCTTCAGGAAGTCTTGGAGACTTCTAGACCAAACTGACCTCTGCAATGTCTAACATGCATTATCAGTCAGTAACTGTCCCAAGCAACTTACGCTGAATTATTCATACTTGTACATTATCTCAAAATGGTTCCAACAGTCTCACTGGTTGACTTTAAATGTTGAGCCACCTTTTATATTTTGTTCATGATCCCCATGGGATTAAGTAAAATGTAGGGCACGAAGAGATGCTCAATAAATACTTACTAGTTTGGTTGACTGAGTCTCAAACAATGGAGATGGGTTCTCTTTCGTGTGTGTGTGTGCGCACGTGTAATATATATTCGATATATATATCGAAACTCCTGCAGCAATAAAGCCATCAGGTCCAAAAATGTGGGTGTAAATCATTAAGTCAAAAAAGGGCTAAACTTCCCAACACAAATTACTCCTCCCGAGTAATCCAGATTAAGTGTCATTTAAAAGACAAACATAGGAAAGAACTATACTGTACTATATTGGGGCTAACATCCTTTAAGCAGGGAGGGCTTGCACAGGAAGTAGCAGTTACGGAGTTGTCTTTGCTAGTCACTTTCTAGGCTTTAAATTCAAGCATGAATGGCCCAATAAAACAGATATACTGTTTTCAAACTCTTACCAATTTGCTTGTTTAACCTTTTGAGACACAGAAGAGTTGTTTAACCTGTGAGACAGACTGTAACAGGATTTTTCTCTTTGAGACACCAAATAGTATAAGTCATTGCTTAGGGGCACAAGGTGTTGAAGGTTTACTGATGAATCACTGAAATCTCCTAAAACCATCATTACACTCTATGTTAACTTGGATTTAAATAAAATTTGAAACATCATTGTTTACACTAGAAGTCTAATCAAAGTGTTCAGAACATATAACCATAGTCACCAAGACCTGCTTTTTAAGCTGTATACCTCCAGAAAGCTCAAAGTCCACTAGAGTAAATTGGCTTTTTAGAATCTTTAAATTTGAATAATCCTAAAGTCAAAACCTGTTTTTCTCAACAGTTGGTACCAGGTTTCAGGAAATCTCTGCCCATGTATTAATTTTGTAAATATCCAAACTAGTAGTCTTAAATGAGTCACTTATAAAATAAATTAGGATATTTCTCAGGAAAATGAGAATTATGGGCCCGAATCATCCTTGACAAGAAAGTTGAACAGAGGTGAAAATACTCTAACATTTAGTTGTGTGTGCATCTGGAAGGTTTCTGTATTTCTGACATTACTGTGCAGAATAATTTAGAAATTCACAATGAAGATACAAATCAAGCTTCTTTCTCTAGCTTCTCTGAAAAATGCCTGTAAAGACACTAACCAGAGAGCAGGTCCCCAATGAACTCTGAATCTGTCATAGCTAAAAAATTCAAAGTTAACTCACCACTAGACAGTCTAGATAGTTCTAGAATATGACGGGGAGTGGGAGCATTCTTAATCAGGTCACACTTGCCAGAAACCAAACCACAGCAGTTAACTATAAGCTATCATAACACAAGGGGTTGTTATAAACTCTAAGACTTTAGAGCTTTCAAGCACCTCAAGGGAAGCGTTCAGGCATTTTCACGAGCCAGTTCATTAGCTGGGCTTCCTAACTTCCTGGCACAGCCAATTCAGATACGCCACGTGAGACAATCAGACCCATACAGCCCTCCCCTGCTTTCGACTACCAGGCACCTTCTCCACCTCCCCCCTGGGACAGTCCCATCACAGAGCACCGCCAGCAGGGATGCTTAGGGCTCACCCTAAACCCCAGCCAGAATATCAAGGGCAAGCTGACCAGCTGTCAAAATTAACAAGCTATCCCAGAGCCATTAAGACACAAGTCTCTCCTGAGAGGTTTTAACAAAACAAAACCAAAAAAAAAGGGGGGAAGGATGGGGGGAGGAAAGGGGCCTGTCCGAGAAGGGATAAAGAAAATATGATTATATACACAGGAGCATTATTCAGCCATTAAAAAGGAAACCTTGCCATTTCTCACAGCACAGACTGACCCTTGAGGGCATTATGCAAAGTGAACCAAGTCATAGAACAACATAGATATATATAGAACAACATAGAACAACGGGGCATCTTGAACACACACAACATCCCCATACAACTCAGATATAGAAAACAGGTTTTTGTTGCCAGAGGCAGAGGTGTAGAGGGGATGGCCGAAATGGGTCAAAAGGTACAAACCTCCAGCTATAACTTAAGTCCTGAGGATGAAACATACAGCATGGGGACTCTAGTTGATAATCCTGTGTTGTATATTTGACAGTTTCTAAGAGGAGATCTTAAAAGTTCGCATTAGAAGAACAAACAAACCGTGGTGCTAGATGTTAACTACTTTTGGGGATCGTGTCACGGTATAAATATCCAATCATTATGCTGTATACCTGAAACTAGTCAGGTTTTATCAGTTATACTTCAAGATAGGAAAAAAAAAAAGACTGGCATCCAAGTTCAAATTATTTAGGAATCATGCTGGGGAGTCTCAAGTATCCCAGTCAGTGTTTGCCGGGGAAAAATAAAGGCAAAACATTTAGAAGGTTAAAAATTAAAAAACAGCGTTCCAGATCACACACCAGAAGACTTGGGTTCAGTGAATCCAGGTGGATTTCACAAGTCTGCATTTTCAAAGCTGAGGTGATTCTTGAAGATTAGCCAGGACCGGGAATCCATGCATAGGAAATTCCTAGGACTAATAGCTCAAAGGACACATTATAACCTTACCTCCAGGACATATTTGCACTCTTAGAATTCCCACACTTGAAACTTAACACGGGACACAGGACACCTGGCACATTCATCAACAAATCCTGACCTTTTCCAGAAGTACTTGCCAGCTTCCAAATGCCATCCTTTTAGAAAAAGCACAAATGATTTACTTCAATGTTTATTTTTGAGAGCGAGAGACAGACAGAGGTAAAGGGGAGAATGGCAGAGAGCAAGACACAGAATCTGAAGCAGGCTCCAGGTCCTGAGCTGTCGACACAGAGCGTGACACGGGGCTTGAACTCACAAGCCCCAAGATCATGACCTGAGCCTAAGTCGGACGCTTAACCAACTGAGCCACCCTGGTGCCCAAGTTTTTTTTTTTTTTTTTTTTTTTTTAAAGAGCTTTTATGGGGTGCCTGAGTGGCTCAGCCAGTTAAGTGTCCTACTCTTGGTTTTGGCTCAGGTCATGATCTCAAGGCTTGGAGGTTCAAGCCCCACATCGGGCTCTGTGCTGACAGCGCAGAGCCTGCTTGGGATTCCCTCTCCCTCTCTCTGCACCTCCCCTGCTTGCTCACTTTCTCTCTCAAAATAAAAACTTAAAAAATTTTTTCAATTACAACATAAAAAGCTTTTATTCTTCTCTAAAGTATTCCCCATGTTTAGAAGTGGGAGAGAACCTAGAGATTTTCCTGTGAATATGGAAACCCAATGGTAACCCACTCACTCTGGACACAGAGGCCAAAGGGGGAAAGTGTCCTTGAAATGGTCAGTGGTCAAGGAAGGCTGGCATCCTGTGCTATCTTCCTTGAGGCATGGTTACAATCCTGCCCTTCCTGCTGTTCCAATTCTCAAGCACAAACGTTTGGTCTACACCAAACACAGACCACAGAAACCAAGTAAAGAAGGAAATGACTTTGCCTCCATGAAGACAACCAACAAAAGGCATTTTCTGGCTATAACCCTTCACTGTTCCCATTAACTAGATTTGAGTTGCAAATAGTTTTGAGTGAAAGCCATCGGGACCACATGACACTCATCCATCTTCCCATCACTCCCCCACCTAATTCCTGAAATCTTCTGTAAAAATGCCTGCCCATCTACCCAGGAAGGGTCAAGTTTATGAATCAGACTTAGTCTTCTAGGCAATGTATGTCCCACCCTTTCTGGGAAACAGGCTGTAAAAATGATCAATCTTAAACCAGAGACCATCAGAAAAGGACTTGCAGAAAGGGGAGGGGATGAACATTCCAGACAAGCAGAGTAAGGGTCCTTACAGCTCCCCCGCTTCTGCGCCCCGTGGGTCCATCTCTCTTCCAAAAGGCAAGCTCATCTTAAGTCAGTCGTCTACAGAGGTGTATTGGTGCCTTCCAAGTATCCAGCATAGAGTGACACTCTAAGAACACCATCAGCAAGCTTCCTGGTACGGAACTGCCAATTTTAATTGTTTGAAGGGCAATGAAGCTGAGGGTGGACAACATTACAGAAAGCCAAGGAGACTTCCCAAGGAGGAAGCCCCAAAGCCAAGATCTCATCTACGTGGTTGCTGGCCAGTTCCAGCGGGCAGGAGACGTTTCCAGAGTGTGGGCACAGAGGCAGGGCAGGGATCCGGATCCGAAGGGTGTTGTCAGGAAGCAAAGGAAAGGCCAGACATCTCGAAGGGCCAGTCTGACTTGATCTTCAGGTCAGACCAAGTCCTCCTGACCTTGGCCTGGGAGAAGACAGCAGGGCACCTGGGGGGAGGCAGCAGGGCTTTTGGGGTACAGGAGCGCTATACCAACAGCACACTGATGGAGGGTTTCTACTGGAAAAGAGCCCCAAAACCTTGGTACAGACTTATAATTCGGCCACATTACAGAAAAGAGAAAGAATGTAGGACATCAAATTGAGGAAGGGAAGGAAGCAAGACATGTTCTTTAGATATAGCAGGATGCTGCTCTCTGAAAAGTTAGCACAGGCTGAATAATAAAAAAAAAACGAAGCTCAACACCACTGCCATGAATCGGATTCCAGGATGGGGAGCAGAGCCAGCAACCACAGAAAGACCCACACCCATTATACCCAGACTCCCCACACCATTAGGTCTCTCGTGGAAGTCCACACTTCACCATCTTGACAAGGTCTCTGCAAACCAGACTTGCAATTCCCACTACAAAGTCAGCAGGGCTGGGTTTGTTCCCAGGGCTCAGAGTAGAAGAAGAACAGTCGTTGTTGGCTAAATTGAAGGCTCTCCACAGAGGTGATTTTGCTCCCCCATGGAGCAAAGCCCAGGGACATCCGAATGCCTCTTATGGGGGAGGAGGATGCTACTGCCTACTTGAGAGTGGAGGCCACAGATGCTGTTCAACATCCTACAAGGCACAGGATGGACTCTCCCCCCAGATGGAATTTATCAGCACAAAATGTCAATTGCACCGATGCTGAGAAACCCTGGGTCAGGTCAGTTAACTCGATTTACTAGCAGTGGCAGCAGCTGTTTCAGAGCTAGCGGTGGGACAGGCATCTCTGGACAACCCAGAGACACAGACTTGGCAACCAGAAGGCTGGGCCTACTGCAGACGGGAAGGAGGCAAGAACACCAGGCCGACCGCACCTACCTGCACCCCAGCCACGTGGCCAATTTCTACCCAACTCTGACCCCGACTTTCCACTCTGCTACCTTTTCCTGCCACCTTCAACTCCCACTTGAGAATCTCACCCCAAGTCATTCAGTAAGTGGAATCTCAGAATGGTAAACTACAGCAAAGCCAAGGTAACAAGCTTGGCCAAGGAAGATGAAAGGAAGGGAACCTCATACGGACAGACTTCTTCATGACCCTGGTCACGAACCTGAGCAGGGTCTACAAATCACCAACTCCCCCACCCAACCGCCCCGTTCCAGGGAGACACCACCCCACCCTGCCTCTGCAGACCTGTAATTCCTAACACCTGTGGACTACAGCAGGTTATCACACTCAGACCCCAAGATCAACATGCACGGGCCTCTTTCCTCTCCTCCCAGATTCCACCCCCGACAGCATCCAAACCTCCAGCTGTGGGCCCTCAACACCTCCCATCAGTTGAGTGCTCTTGGCCCTACCCCATAAAAAGCCCTCCCAACTAGTTCCCACCCCCCACACCTGCCTCTAGCCTCTTTCCATCATTCATAGCAGTCTCTATCATTTCTCACCCATGTGGCAGCAAAACCTCCAGAGCAAAGCTTTTCAAATGTTCACAAGAAGCTATGAAGGGGGGGCGCCTGGGTGGCTCCTTCGGTTAAGCATCTGATGTCGGCTCAGGTCATGATCTCAAGGTTCCCAAGTTCAAGCCCCACATAGGGCTCCGTGCTGAGGGCTCAGAGCCTGGAGCCTGCTTCGGATTCTGTGTCTCCCTCTCTCTCTGCCCCTCCTCTGCTCACACTCTGTCTCTCTCTCTCTCCCTCAAAAATAAACATTAAAAATTTAGGAGCTGCCTGGGTGGCTCAGTCGGTTAAGGGTCTGACTTCAGTTCAGGTAATCATCTCGCAATCCATGAGTTTGAGCCCCCACATCAGGCTCTCTGCTGACAGCTCAACCTGGAGCCTGCTTTGGATTCTGTATCCCCCGCCCCCCACCGGCGCCACACCGGCCTCTCTGTCCCTCCCCACCTCGTGCTCTGTCTCGCTCTGTCTCTCAAAAGTGTTAAAATTGTTTTATTTAAAAAAAATTTCAGATACTTCGGGGCAGCCGGTTGGCTCAATTGGTTAAGCGTCCAACTTGGCCTCACATCAAGATCTGGTTTTTGAGATTGAGCCCCACATTGGGCTTTGTGTTAACAGCTCAGAGCCTGGAGCCTGCTTCAGATTCTGTGTCTCCCATTCTCTCTACCCCTCCCCCACTTGCACTATCCCTCTCAAAAACAAACATTAAAAAATTTTTTTAAAGGTGGTGCGAGGGAGGCTTGTTGCAAACAGAGTTAGTGGCTCAAAGCGGGGGCAAGAGAATCTGTGACTTTGCCAGGGACACAAAGTGGTTCTGACCCAGATGCTCCCAGACCCCACTGGGCCCTGCAATGTTTGGAACGTCAGCCCCTAAAGAGTTGGCATGGGGGTCCATTCTTTGTCCCCAAACCCTCATTACAAGGCAGGGCTTTCCACAACAGCGTTTGCTGCAGGGAGGGGGGCTAGGGGAAAAAGCCAACAACACACACCAACGTGAAGCTGCAAACCAACAGGATCACAGAAGAAGGAACTTAATGCCAGTATGCCTCTGCCAGCTGCCACCCAGTGATGCCAGTGACCTCACTACGGGTGACTTGAGGCAGATTTCTATGCTTGAGGCTTAGTCCCCATCATACAATTCTCCAGCCAGGCTGACGTGTATCCAGATCTGGCTATCCGCATTGCCTCTTCTCCTCTCACCCCAATCCTGGCCTAGCCGGTGTCCCTCTCTCCCCACAGCCCGACCCACCTCCCCTTCCAATCAGAACCAAGGTACTGACTTACGTGCCCAGCTCCCAGGCTAGCTCCGAGGCACCAGAAAGGCAGCAACAGCTTCGTTCCTCTGTACCTCCCAAGGTATTTGCCGCGGTGCCTAACAAGGGTTTGCTAAAAAGTAAATGAAACCCAGGCTGGGAGGAAGGACAGGTGAACCATTTCAGGTTGTGCCTTGGCCCCCCATGAAGCCATCATGCAGCCATGGGGCAACACCACATAAAAGCAAAGAGCATGCGAGTGACAGCAGGGGTCACCCGACAAACCCCACAGCAGTGTCTCCAATGCCTTCACCAGGCAGGATCCTACAACCAACACTGCCCCATAATCGTATCTGGCCGGATGTTTCCAGAAAAGCTTTTCATGTGCTGGAGAAAGCCAATCCCCCTAACAAACTGTCCCCACCCTCGCCCCATAAGGAGGTAGTTAACTGGTCGAGACACCTGAGAGGGCAAGTGAGGACCCAAAAGGTGGGGGGGGGGGGGTGTTGAGGCCACCCCATTGTTCTAACACCAAGGGGGCTGAAGGCTCTCTACAAACGCCGCTTTAGCCGCTGTGGGACAATGCAGAAGTTCTCCCCCAAACAGTGAGGCCAGATTAACTGCAGTAACTGTTACCAGCAACGACGCAAAAGCTACCCAGCGAGGGAGTGCAGCTGAAGGAAGGCTGGCCGAGCACCCAACCCCACTGTGTGCCGCGCCTTCGCGAGGCTTCGTTAAACACAAGACATGGATGCAAAAATTCCCACCACTTAACACAACGAAGCACGCATATGTTGTCTTATCCGTGGAGGGAGACAAATGTCGAAGTTGGAAGCTTTTCTCCCTAAACCACAATGCCAACAGGTTGAGAGTCCTGTGTGCTGGCCTCCCCAAGCCCTCTTGGGGAACACCCCTTGTGAAATCCACCCCTTCCCGAGAAACATCCACCCAGTCCTCAGGATGCGAAGAGGGGTTTGTCTTGAGACCCAATTAAGAGGATCCGACTAAATTCAATGCCCTTTACCTGTGCTGTGAGGTGGCTCCAAGGGTCCCCACCGTGGAAGGGGACTGACCAGCTCCCCGGCAAACATATCCCAACCACAGGCTAAGAGCACACACAGCTGCCGGCAATCTCAGCATATGTTCTGCCCTACGGGGACTCACCCCTGCCTGCACATCAGAATAACCTGGGGATCTTTCAAGATAAAAGGGAAGGCCTGGGCTGCGGGAGTTACTGATTAAACTGGCCTCGGGCGGGCAGGGCGGGTACTGACGTGGTTCAGAAGCTCCCAGGTGAGCCTAATGGGCAGTGACAAGGTAGACTCACGGGCTAGTCCCCAGGAGGAAGCACAGAACAGACCACGACCGACCTCTAACGCGTCTGGTCCGGGGGCAGCTCCCCTGCCACCTGCTGCCAGCATCAGAGCTCACCCCACCCACCCCTGCAGACCTCACTCTAAGAGGACAGGACCAAGCCCCTCTGAGTCCTCACCCCCAGCTGCTCATCCATATCCCCTTCCAGGCCATCAACAGGGAGGTGCAAGGCCCCGCATTGGGTCTGTGCTAACAGCTCAGAACCTGGATCCTGCTTCAGATTGCGTCTCCCTCTCTCTCTGACCCTCCCCTGCTCGCATTCTCCCCCCCCCCCTTTCTCTCTAAAAAACATTAAAAAAAAAAATATCCAAATGCTCACAGTAAGTAGTATCAGTAGAATCAGGATTCAAATCTAGCTGGTAGCGTTCTAAGTCTTTGCTTCTAACCATTCTAAGATAACATCTTGTTATAATTATCAAATTCAGCTGTGGTGGAGAGGAAACATCGAGGGAAAGCAGAGTTCATTAAAGCCCTGAATTTGAGGTCTTAAAAAACAAAAAAATCAAGTTCATCAGTATAGATGGAAAAAACCTGATTTTTTTTTACTGCCTGTTCCTGTGGAAAAGATTTGCGGTTTCAGAGACCATCTATTTATTCATATGCATCCGTAGGGCATCTAGTACAGGTCAGGAACGGGGCTGGGGGCTGGTGACAAGGAGATACAGGCCATACCCTCTGGGTGACTTTCTAAGAGCTAATATGATCCTGGGCTTCCTTAGTACACCTCCTCCTCGTGAGACCGGCCCAGGCCACCCTGCCCTGCGCTGCACACAAGAGGGGGGAGACTTCAGAGAGCAGCTGACTGTGGGCTTGTCTAACTGGCAGGGTGATGATTTGATACTGGTTTTAAAGAATGGTGCCCACACTCCACTCTGGACCCTCTCAATCAGTCTGTAGGAGTGGGTCCAGGCCCTGGCAGCTTACACGTTTCTACAGCTGAGTTGACAACTTGTTGCTCAGCCAGGATTGAGAACCAGTGGCCAAGAGACGGAAAAGGAGAAAAATCCAGCAACCACATGCATGAGTTGTTGAAGATGGCTGAATAAAAGCAACTCCATGTAGCCTGGACGAAAGATGGCATGAAGGACCGGAGTGGGACATGGGGGCTTCCCTGTGGAAGGCATTCCCATATTGCTGTGGGGTGCCAGGGACAGGATTGCTGAGAGCCGACAATAGGAAGAGGCTACAACAACCCTCAGGAGAAGGGATTCCTGGTACCTTCAATTTGGAGACCTCCCCCCTAACCCTGGTTATCATGCTCTGAAAGCTGCAGAGCAATGACCTCCTGCTCAGATCATTCAAGAGTATAATCACCATGATACAGGAAACACTGCTCTTTTCAATTAAAAGCAACTAATTGCTTTTCAATCTTCTGGTCTAGAAACCATGTGAAGCCATGCACCCATGAGAGTGTACATTTGGGGAGTGGCGAGTTAAACTTCACATCCCTGGGGCTCACCTCCACCTCAGACATCTACACTTTAAACCATCCTCTCTGATGCAGGTGACCCCTGGGAGCTGTGTCTGATGCAAAGAACGAGTCCCTAAAACCTTCCCCGATCAGCAATCCCTCCTCCTCCTAAACCTTTCAAATGAGTAACATTCACTGTTAAGTTCCAAATGTCAGCTTCTGTTGTTTTCCTCCATATGCAGATACAGGTATAGGTGTAACTAAGCCCCGGCCCCAACCAGCAAATGGTACTTCACACCGCTCTCTGTCCCCGCACAGGGTGCTCAAAGGATGCTATCTGAATGACAATCTTTAAAAATCAAAACTGGTCCACTCTCTGCCCTTCCCCCACTCATGCTCTGTCTCTCTCTGTCTCTTGGGGAAAATAAAATTTAAAAAAATATTTAATCGACTCAGTCTTCAATACCTTCTAAAATAAGTACTTAAAAATCTTTTAAATGTAATTCAACTAGCTGCCAAGTGACCTCCCCTGGCCCACGACTGACTTCACTGTGCACGGGTCTAACCCTGGACCACATGGCTTTGAGCATGTGGGCCGTAAAGCAAGTCAGCATTTGGATTTCCCACTTTCATCCAGCTCATTGGTTTTAGGGTTCTTCAGCTGGGGGCCTAACACACAATATCAAAATGAAGCAGAGTCGGGTCAACAGAGGACCTCGAAGGGCCCGGGTGGAGGCCCGTCTTTTGGGAAAGGGGCCTGATACAGATGAGGAGTCCCAGGGAGTGTGCGGAAATAAGGAATTCAGGCTCCCTCCTGGAACAAAGCAATCTTCACAGAAAAAAGGTTCTCTTCACCTTGTCCCCAGGAGGGCACAGTGTTAATTAACATGGGGAAGGTGCTCCAAAGGTCTGTTGTTTGTACGTGGTCAGCTCTGTTCCTTCTGTAAGCGGGCCATGAGGAAGGCTCCAGAAAGCAGCACACTCCCCAGGAACTTCAGGCACACAGCAGCTTCCTTGGGGCCTTCAAGCCAGTTTTAGATCTGCTAAAACCTAAGGCAGCACCATCCAATACAAGTATAACAGGAACCATATACATGATTTAAAAAGATCTAGTAGCCACGTTTTTTGACTTTTTAGTTAAAAAAAAAAAAAAAGGGAACTTGGTTTTTAGAAATCTATTTTATTTAATCCAAAATATCCAAAATATTGCCATTTCAGCTGAAATTTAATCAACATAAAAATCATTAATGAGTTATTTCACATTCTTCTTATGCCAAGGCTTTGAAATCTGGTATGCATTTTACATTTAACAGCACACATCTCAATTTAGATGTTCAATCTTCATTGGAAATGCTTGAGCTATATTTCGACTTCATAACATTTACAGCTGAAAAAGCTGATTCACATGTCCAGGTTATTCCAAACGTGCTTAAGTTTCCCAAAAACCAAACTGAGAACCTGGTTTTAAATGTAAATTTAAATGAATTAAATAAAATCAGAGCTTGAGTTCCTTAGTCCTACTAGCCACATTTCAAGTGTTCAACACTTTGTGGTCAGTGGCTACCAGAATCAGACAGGATTAAGGTGCCTTCTCTCCAAATTATGTCACACCAAAAGCTTTTTCTTAATCATCAGGAGGTATGAGGGCTCTCACTGGACAAAAGCATGAGTGATTTGTTGTTGCTGTTGTTTTGTGAATGGATGAAGGGCTTTCTGATTCTAGAACAGCATTATCACTGTAATGTCCTTTCTCAAGGATGTGGGAGAGACTGCCAAGTACGACCAGGACAGGGGAGGGCTCTCCGAGATAAAGGGCATGGGAGCAGATTCCCAGAGTGTCTACTATGGTCCAAACCCTGCATTGAACATAGAACAGTCACTGTCCTATTCGGTCCCCACCATCTTGTGGGTGACCTATTCATTCAGTGGATTTAAAAAATAGGGATGCCTGGGTTTTCAGTTAGGTATCTGACTTCGACTCAGGTCACTATCTTGCGGTTTTTGAGTTCGAGCCCCGCATAGGGCTCTGTGCCAACAGCTCAGAGCCTGGATCCTGCTTTAGATTCTGTGTCTCTCCCTCTCTCCATGCCCCTCCCCCCCTTCCCCCTCACTCTCTCTCAAAAATAAACATTTAAAAAAATATTTTTTTAAACAAAGAATCCAAGATTGGCCACAATAGGGAACTTGCCTCAGACCCCACAACTTCCCAGGGCCACCCTTCCTTTTTCACCAGGCCACGTTAAGATCCAAGGAAAAGGGATTGAGGGGAAGGCATGCTATGTCCTCCCTACGCTGAATACCAGGTGGAATCCAAAACAGGCCAGAATGTAGATAACCTGAGAGGACAAAACCAAGGCACTTGGGACAACCCACACTGGTCTGAAAATGCAAGTAGATGGAAAAGTGGACCAAAAACTAAAAGGCAGGGGAAGGCCTGATAATCCCAGTTTTTATATTCGTGTCCTACTAAACGGTGATGCCGCCTCACTGCCCCCTGGGCCACTGGCACGGGTATGGCCAGAGTCAAGTGTTCAGTTTCTACTGCCAAGCCAAAAGCTTTCCTTAGCTCTAAATTCACACATGTTCACCCAGGCTGGATTCAGTTCTTCCACAACCCAGATGCTAAGTCTGAGGTTCCCACAGGAGGTTTGCATAAGCAGGGAAAACCATTTTCTGATCCAGAAATTGAAGGGTGATCAAGTAATTGAAACAACATCCAAGAGGAAATTTCTATACATGAATATTGTCATTTAACTCAAAGCTTCTTGGCGAGCCCTTAATAAAGCCATGGTAAAGCAATTTTCTTAGCTTCTTCAGGCATTAGGGGAAGCGCAACATGCCTGGTCTGCAAGGCATAGAAAGCTTTGCCACTTCCTCTACAGAAATCCCAGAAACTAAACTGATGAGGAAACAAATATTCTTTCTGATTCTCATTGGAGGGAAAAGGTGTGGAAGGAAGCGAGTCGGGCAAAGTAATCAGTTTAAGCAATTTACAGAGGCAGGGTGAGCCCGATACAAAGAGGGAGAATCAGATATCAACTGTCCGATGCAGAATCATCCTGAAACCTTCCTGTCTTGGAGAAGAAGCAGGTGGCTGTGCCAAGACGCACTCCTAGAACTGATGCCATCTCTGATGTATTCTCCACCTTGAGCTCCAAAAGTGATTTTGTAACTTGATGATCAGCATATAGAAAGACTGGTTAGACCTCTGAGCCAGGCTGCAAACTGCTGCCTGGCCAGGGTGCTTGGGGTATGGGGAGAAAGGAAATGGTAGCCTGGGGAAATGGGAAGAGAGGCAGAGCCCCCACATCATTGAATCAGAGAACTCTAGACCAACTTCTATTTTCATATGAGGATCTTGCAGCCTGAGGGGAGCAGTAACCACCTATGGCACTGTCTACAACCAAAGCCAAGCGCCTTTACCAGCTAAGGTCAAGCTCTGATTCCAGGATACTTAAGCCACTCTCACCAGGGCAAAGGAGCAGGGCTATAGCTGGAAGGTCAAATGCAAATCAAATAAGCCTCTTTCACCACTTCCTAAGAAGCACCTCTTTGAAATGCAATCATCAAGGAAGATAAGGCTCTATCTCCCAGTTTCCTGGGAGGGTGAGGACCTCGCTTCAGTGGTCACCCTACTCCAAATTGAAAGTTCTACCTCCAGTTAGTAAAAACATGATAAATTTAGCAATTTTATCTTGAAGACATGAATATAATGCATTGTATCCACTGAGCTATATACAAGAATGAGATTTCTTTCCATCTTTGCAATCTCTAGCTTTGCAATCCTTGCAGTGGGCTCCCTGTGATGTTCATCACATTCTGGTTTCATGCTTATCCAATAATAAATTGTTTTCTTTCTCTTTTACCTTTGTGGAGAGGTGTTCTGGATTGAGAAAAGAGTTTGCTTTTAATTTTATTTCCCTAATACTCCTCACAGCATCACCTCCACCCAGACCTGACCTCCCTAAAGTTATTTTTAAGCCGTTTTCAACTAAAAGGGATACAATTATGCTCTTATGATGTGATTTACCCCATAGACAGGGGAGGGGTCCCCCACAACCCACTCAGATATTGAGCAAAAAGATGGAACTGGGTCCTCTGAACATAGTTTGGGAACAGTCTCTTAGATCAGCCTCCATATACCCCAAGTGCCACGGATTTCCAGGGAAACGCTCCCAGCAGGTCACAGAGTCCCTTAGCTGGCTGGCTCCCGCCCTTAGCACCTGCTGCGCCCTCTGCCAGAAAAGCCTTGCAGCCACCCCTTCCTCTCCCTCTGGGTGACCCCCATCAGAGCAGGCATCCTGTTTTACTCTGCTGGGTACGTTCCCCAGCACAGAGCAAGGCGTGAATGAATGGAAACCTTTAACTGTCCTTTTCTCCTTCAAAGTCAATACTATCTGACCATTCAGTTTGTTTCAGTTGGAACCATTTGCTCCATGAGGAAATGTTTCTCAAAGAGCTGTGTTTCAAATGGTAGAATGAAAAAGTCCTTTCAAGAGAAGAGTGCTCATCAAACTTTTTTTTTTTTTTTTTGCGATCACACAGCCAGCAGACACACAGGCAAAAAACATCCGGGCCTTAGTCTTGCCACTTTGCTTTATTTCCTCCACGGAAACCTATCTCTCTGTGAGGGCCTCAGCCAGTTTGGGCATGTCTCCCACTCCTCCTTGAGATCTGTCCATCTCTGCCTATCTTGGATAAGAAAGTGACTGTCAAAGGCATCCTGGAGGGATAATTTTTTGTGTGGGGTTTTTTTGGGGGGAGTGGGGGGGAAGAAAATGTTCTTCAATTGACTCTTTCTCAAGTCACAATCAGAGAGTGCTTTTTGCAGAACCCAGACTGAAGTGAGCTGGACTGTCCTAGGCATCCAGACTGCAGGGCTGGTTATCATTAATTATTACTGAGCACTAATGGAAATCTAACTTTATTTGCCCCATCCACTTGGCCTGGGTTGCCAGAACCAGAAGCCAACCCAATGTGAAATGCTTTGGGAAACGACCCACCAGAATACACACCCAAATAGCTTTTGCTGCCTATGAACTGTACAGGAGTGGCTCACAAACCTTGGGGTGCATTAGAATACCCTGCAGAACTTGACCAAATCTGTACTCTTGGGCCCCAGCCCCAGGGTTATGATTCAGTGTGGGGGGGGGGGGGGTGGTGGATGGGGCTGCCTTTCTTTTACATTCCCAGATGACGCTAAGGCTGCTGGTCCCAAGATCACACTTTGAGTAACCTGATGAACAGAGCACCTCAGCCACCAGTTGAATGACAGAGCCAGACCCTGGCTTCTTATCAGATGGACTGTGGTAAGACCGAGCCCAATGGTTCTCAAACCCAATTCCCCTGAACACTGCCATTCTATCACTGAAATCAAAGCATGGGATTTCCCTCCGGTTTTCAAAGCAAATTAAACCACGGATACCACTGACTACTTGGTTTATTATGATCTAAAAGGATTTAATTTCTCAACAAATTACAAGTCTCTTGTTAAGACTTCACGGATTTCAACCAACACAACTTATTAGCGAGAAGCAGTTGTAATGGCGTGGCTGACACAGCCAACAGAACATGGAAGAACACCGAAATTCAGAGCACTTGGCCTCTAGCTCAAGTCCGACCTTCCCTAGGCACCTCCTTTGACCACTACAGCCGGATGGCCTACTCATTTAACAACATGCCCCTGGGCTGCTGGAGAAAAGAATGGCTTCGCTGCCCTCAGAATTCAATCTACTGGACAAAATTAAACGGGCACACACATCAAACTATTTCAGACCACGGCAATGTGTCATCTATTGCTAAACCGTGTGGCATAAATGATTGTAGGCTTCTGATTTTCCACACAAGCAATTAGGCATCACAGAAATCGCTACATCCTCCCCATGCCTCTGCACTGAAGCCCTTTAGGATCCGTACTCAAGCCAAAAAGTCTTTGTAATGTTTCAGCCTTCCCACAATTTAATTTTAAAAACTTAATATGCATCTATCCCTGTGGACCTTGGCAAGAGTGTATAAATCCATGCCTTCACTTCGAACACACACATTCTGCCCGTGTCCACCGCAGAGGTCTCCCCTGTCCTGGGTGCTATAAATCCTCTGAGCTGGTGCCTCGTGCCAAGAGAAGCAGCCTGGTGCAGCATCCCCAACAACGGAGCTATTTACTAGCTTGTGATTTGTCTTTCCTGACCTTTATGTGTAAGGTGGGCTAGCAAATGAAACCAGCAGATTAAAATAGTCTATTCCATTAAAAAAGAAAAAATACTGTTTTAAACGGAGGTGGGTAGGGCCAGCACATCTGGATCCAATCCTCATAAAGTTTCACAGTCTTATCATCTTCCCTCCCAGAGGGAAAGCAGCAGAGAGCACAGGGACAGAGCAGAGGACAGGCCAAGATCCCTGGATCCTGACCCAGGCTTTGCCACTAGCCCAACATGTGACCTTGCATAGAGTTTCTGACCTCTCTGGGGCTCAGTTTCCTAAACAGTCTTCCAGGCCACAACACAAGTACTAACGAGTAATATGATTCAAGTGTGGGTGAATTCATTAATGACCTTTACTCTTCCGCTTGATTGTGTTTGCAAGGATTCCAATTCTCCTGGGAGGAGACACAGCCATTGTTCTTTTCTCTGTGGGGCACTTCGTTCCCCTTTTTTGCCTCCTCCCTTGTCTTCCACTCTCCCAAACCTGGCGGCCTGTCCACTTCCCAAGTTCAGCTTCTCAAAGCAGGGCTGGGATGAGAAAGAGCCCCCAGGAGAGTTTCCTGAACTGGCACTGTGCTCTGACTATAATGTCTAGCACAGCAGGTCTTGACTTCCTCAAATAAGCTTCTAATTGTCTTTTCGGAAATGTGTGTGGACGCTTATTTCAAACCATTTGGCAAGTGCCTCAGAGGGTATTTTCTCTGACATTGTGGTTGGAGGGGGGATTTAAGAGTCTGGAGGAGCATTAGAAAAACTGCACTCCAGCTGATCCTGTCCTTGGATGGAGATAAAACAACACTTTCGGGCACCCACCACTGGTATGATGCAAACCCCCACAGGTCTCCAAAAATTACAATCACAGACTTTTACATTTGGACCTTGATCTTCTCCCGGGAGCAGTAAGAAGGTGTCCTGACTGGGTTCGTGGACGCCAAGGGTTATGACACACTTTGGTGGTCCCAGTGGTGCTCTCCTGTCCCCAGGCATCATTCTTCCCAGATGCAGTATTAACAGGACAGTGAGGGGGCTCCTGACAGCAGGCTGGAGACAGGCCCTGAGTTAGTAGGAACTGAGTCCAGAAGATGTGCCATGAGCATTCAGTCTGCATTCAGAAAATGGAGTTCAAATCCCTGGCTTATCACCACATCCCTGGTTTAAAATGTTGACTGGTGTCCCTGCCCTCTAGGCAAGCCCTAATTTTCCCCAAATTTATTGTGTGTGCACATTCACCTTAGGGTCTTATTAATACGCTGACTCTGAGTCAGCAGGTCTGGGTTGAGCCTGAGAGTATCAACAAGTTCCCAGGGGGAGAGGATGTTGATGGTCTGGGGACCAACTTGAAATAGCAAGGACAAGGAGATTTATGATCTAAGCCAGTGTTTCCCAAACATCCCTGCTAAGAATCACATGGGTAACTATTAAATGCACAGATTCCAGAGTCCCAATCCAGATGGGCACAGGCCCGGTGAACTGGACATTTAACACACACTCAGGTGACTCTTATTATCAGAGAAGTTTGGGGAAGCCTGGTCTAGCTCATCTGCATCTCTCATTTAAAAAAAAAAAAATTTTAATGTTTATTTTTGAGACCGAGACAGAGCATGAGTGGGGGAGGGGCAGAGAGAGAGGGGGACACAGAATCCAAAGCAGGCTCCAGGCCTCTGAGCTGTCAGCACAGAGCCCGATGCAGAGCTCAAACTCATGGACCTTGAGATCATGACCTGAGCCGAAGTCAGGCACCTGCATCTCTCATTTTAAGAAAGCTCTCACAGCCTGTGGGAGCCCTTGCTTCTTTTTTGTTGTTCTCTTCAGGTAAGGTTACTTAAAATCTAATCTAGCTCCTGCTTCTGGGAGTCCTGTAGAGACATGTAGAGGGATGACAGCTCTCCCAAGTCCTGGAACACTTGGAAAAGGACCGTCTTTGTAGAGCCTGAGCTTGGGAAACCCCCAAGGGACTGACGGCATCACTAACTGGGTCAACACACCTCTAAATCATCACTCAGCTCCCCAGCTAGAAAGCTCTGCTCCCACCTCAACCGTATCAGTCAAGGACAAAAACCAAGCAGCACAGCCCTCCGGTACAACTTCCCATTGCTGTGAAGATGATCCAAAAGAGAGAAAAATCGACACCTCAAACTCCTGTCCTGAGGTTGTCTATAAGGACCAGTGCAGCTCAGAGGTGAAAAACACATTTGTCCATTGACTCACCCTCTTTAACAAGTGACAGATAATTACCCAGAAGCACACACAGTCTGCTTTATGGTTCATTATCTCACTGAATCTTTGCAACACATCCTTGATTTGTCTGTTTTACCGAGGACACCAAGGTTTACGGAGGTCAGGTGACTCACCCAAGGTCACACGATCGTTGGCAACCACTGTGTAACAGGCTCTCACATGTTACCCTTTGCAACAGTCATCCCTGTTCTGGTTTGTTTTAATGCCTCCTGCTGACATATACCCTTCATGATCCTGCTTTCCATGAGGGCAGGGCCTAGGTCTGTTTTGTTCTGGGCTGTATCAACCATGCACCCTGTGGACACTCAGAAAAAAGGCTTGCCAAGCTGATGAATGTCTTCAAAGCCAAGGCTTATCCATGATAACAGGCTGCCTCTAAAACCACAACAAACAGGCCTACCCTCATTTCAAAGACTCCCAGCTGAAAAAACAGGAATTTCTAAGACCTAAGTTGGAGAAAGGATGGCGAAAGGGAGTCAGAAGGCCGGGAGGATTCTTCTCCGGCTTCTGCCAACTTGACCTCACATCTGGACAAGCCACTTGACCTCTCCACACCTCAGGTTCTCTATGGGCATGGTGGTTTAATTCATCCCCCAAACCTCTTTGAACTCGCACCCTGTACTGGATCTGGAGCTAAGAAGAAAATGACCTGGAAGAATGAATGAGAGGCCACATCCACTCCTCAGCGGCTCTTGCCAACTCCACTCCTCCCTCCCCACCGAACACCAACAGAGGTAAATCACGCAGAAGGGCTTTCAAAGAAGTATGGTGCAAAGAGGGTTATGGGGGATAGTTTGCATCACAAAAGGAATCTTTACTTGTCAAACTAATTCACTAAAAGGATGGCTGTCATGACCGGTTCCCCTGATATATTTTTTGAGTCAGGTTACTTAAGTATTATTACATACAATAAGTGTCCTCCTTTTTAGGTGTGTAGTTCGATCGATTTTAACAGACACATGAAGCTGCTGCTGTGGTTTTTAACAGTTTATTTCTAACTTTTCCAGAATATGTTATATAAAGGGATGTGGCGCGTATGGTCCAATGAAACAAAATTAATTTTAGCTCCTCTTTCTAAAAGTGAAGGTCCCCATTCTGCCAGAAGGAAGAACACAGAACTGAAAAACCTGTCTTGAGGGGCGGGGAGTGGGGGGATCAATTTGCAGAAACATGTGCCGGGCATGGAGCATAGAGAACCATGATCTGTCACTCCATGCAACTGAATCCCCTTTACTAATAGAAGAGTCTATCCTCCAGCCCCCACTTCTCATTTACCCAGTTTTTAAATATGTACCCAGAGCCCAAGAACATAAACATATTTCTACCAAAGGTCATCCTTAACTGTGCAGTTTAAAACCACAGAGCCTCCTTGAATGAACTCCAAAAATCTGTAATAAATTTCACATCCTATCATTGTTTCAAGGTAATTTTACCTGGACAAAGAACATAACTTTTGTTTAAAGACTTAACTTAAAATGAACTGCATGAGCTCATGTAAAAAAAGGGAGAGAGGATTATTCAAATAGAACTCTAACAATCTATTCAAATTATGTCTTCTCTGCGGAATTAGGTCCTGGTAACTTGAGACCAAGACAACAGCATTCCCAGCCAGAAAATGGGAACAATGCAATCAATCTAACAGTGTTTATAACTTTATTATGGGGCCAGTAAAAAAAACAGAACTGATTTCCAAACCTTAGCTCAGTGGCACTCAAAACCTCAGTGTACCTAAGAATCTCCCGATAATGGAAACTCCACTTTCTTGGACGCCACACAGACCTGCCGAATTAGAATCTCTGGGGATTGGGCAGCTACAGTGTTTAACCCTAGTCCCATGTAATTGTGATGGTGGTGGCTAAGGAACACACCCTAAGAGATACAGCCCAAGCTAAGGGAGGATGTACTAAAACAAAGATGGTGAAGTAACTTGGGCATTGATACTGAGTATAGGTTATAATCTTCAGGCTAATGGCCAAGGCTTAGAAAGGTTTTCGCTATGCATATCAGCAGATAAAACCGCCCAGTGACAATCTTTCATTAATGTGCGGTTGCCTGCTCTAGGTGTGGTTCCCAGACCAGCAGCTTGGAATTAGAAAGAAATTTCTGGAGCTGAGGGCCCAGGAATCCATGTTTTAACGTTTCTCCAGGAGATTCTTCCATACTGTGCATGCATGTTCCCGCACGTTTTAGTCAATGCAAATATTTTATAATGATAAATACTTAATCACAATTTTTTTTTTTTTTTGCCTTGTCCTCCTGCTGGTTTTATTTTTGCTTTGATAAAGTGATGTTAGTTAGCAGACCCTCTCAACTTCTCTCCCACCCCTTCCCCACTGTGGTGCAAAGTGCATATATGTGGCACAAAAAGTTCAAGCTAGACTTTCCACTAGCTGAGGGACAATTAGTATGTCCTGAACAGCCAAAGAGCTCCAACCAAACCTGTAAATATGGTGGCAGGGGTAATTATGAAAGGAGATCCCCTCGGGCTCTCAGTGGCCCCTGGTTCCAGCGAGTACCTTTCCATGATGCCTCCTAGGGTCTGCCATAAAAGCCAAAAACCTCAAATAGGAACTTGGTGGTGTTGGTGGTTTATTTCCTTCCCTCCCCCTCCCAGTCACCATCTAAAATATTACATCTATAGTAGAGTGTACTTGTTCTTATATTTTGGAGTACATCAGAATCTCCAGGGGGAAACTTAATTAAAAATACAGATTCCTTGGTTACAACCTCAGCTTCTGATTCAGAAGTATTCCAGAGGGTCTCCTCAATCTGTATTGGAGCAAGCTTCCCAGAAAATTCTTATACATATCAAGGTATGAGAATCACTGGTGTTATGGGAGAAACCTGGGATAAGAGTAGAAAATCTGAGCTTAAGTCAAACTTCCCCAGAATTTGGTGTGTAAACCTCGGAACACCTCAGCTTCCTCAGCGTAGAAACGGCCTGCCTTCTGGGGCTATTATGGTGGCAACACACGTACAAGGCCTCAGTGAAATACAAAGTGCCAAAAACGGGCTAAAACTGGTGGGTGCAGAATCCCACCACGATTACCAATTTAGCCTAAAAAGGTAGCATCAATAAGAAGCCTTCTACATCAGATTCAAATTCTGAGAAACAGGTCAGTGACAACCTGTGAAATGTCCTGACTCCTGTCCCCGCAAAAATGGTATGCCTGTGGCCCCTGAGTGGCTCACTCAGTTAAGCATCTGACTTCGGCTCAGGTCATGGTCTTACAGTTCTGGAGCTCGAGCCCCGCATCGGGTTCTGTGCTGACAGCTCAGAGCCTGGAGCCTGCTTCAGATTTTGTGTCTCCCTCTCTCTCTCTGCCCCTCCCCGCCAACTCTCAAAAATAAACAAACATTAAAAAATAATGGTATGGTGGAGCCATAACTCCCCAGCATCTCCGAATGTGACCTTATTTAGAAATAAGACCTTTACAGAGGTAATCAAGTTAAAATGAAGATCCTGGGGGGGGGGGGGCCTACTCCATTATGACTGATGTCCTTCTAAGGAAGAGAAACATGGACACAGAATCAGACACGCACAAGAAGACTGCCATCCACGAGCCAAGGAGAAGGGCCCAGCACAGATATGCTTCCCTCACGGCCCTCGGAAGGGAAGCACACAGATCTCGGACTTCCAGCTTCCAGAACAGAGACAATAAATTTCTGTTGTGTAAGCTGTGGATCTGTGGCGCTGTGTTACAGCAGCCCTAACGAAGGCAAACAATCTGACACCTCCCACTTCAAGAAGAAATGCCCTTCTGCTGTTCCTTTTGTGGAGGACACTTGGGCCCCCAGTTGCGTCTCAGATTCCCCAGGGCTTGTTCTAATGTCGTCACCATGTACATTCATAAAGTTCTGTGTGAACCACTTGTCGGGTTAGAGGGAGAGCCAGCTTTGACAGGGGGTGGTCCCAATGCTTCACTGCAGGCTGTGCTGTGGACTCTTGGTCTATGGCAACTGTCACAAAACCAGAGCTCTGAAACATCTGCAAGTTCACCAGCAAGTGATTTACCATCCTCATAAAGCTGTCCAAACCCAGCCCTGCACAGCCAACTCACACTCCCTTTTTCCTTCCATCAGCGTGGCACCCACAGTCCGTGTCAAGCACCAGCTGGTCTGAGCTGTGAACCATCCTCGGTACTCAGGGGCCTGGGGATCTGAATCAAGAGGATCCTAAAGGCCTTCAAAGAGAGGATTTGCTCAAACTGAATGCACCTTTCTTTCTCCCCATTAGTAGGACAAGACACATGGTGGAAATATCGCCCTCAAAAAGGTCCCTAGAGGGTCTTACCTAGTAACCAGAGGGGGAGTGGGAGAGCAAGCAGCAGACTGGTTCCATTGGGACGGTTGTCCTACACCAGAAAGGAGCTGTTTCTGTCCCATGTGCAAGGCCTACAGGGTGACTTTACCCCCTACATGCCCTTCTTGGGCAACCTCTCCTAGGGTAATTTAAACACACACACACACACGTGCCCAGGTCACGCTCTCAGGGATTCCAATTAAGTGCGTCAGGTGGGGTTTGGGAACAGCATTTTTCATTTAATTCCAGTATAATTAACACACGATGTTAAATTAGTTTCAGGTGTACAATATAGTGATTCCACAATTCTATACATCACTCAGTGGTCATCAAGATAAGTGTACTCTTAATCCCCTTCACCTATTTCACCCCTACCCACTCCCTCACACACACACACCAAGTTCCCCTCTGATAATCACCAGCTGTCCATGTTTAAGAGTCTGGGTTTTTGTTTGCCTCTTCTTCGTTTTGTTTCTTAAATTCCACATATGAGGGAAATCATATGGTGTTTGTCTCTCCCTGAATGACTTATTTCACTTAGCATTATACCCTCTAAGGAACAGGGCACATTCAGGGCAGAGAACCACAGCCATGAATTAAAGTCCGGGTCCAGCCAGACATCCCAAGGAGAAAGCATCTATGGTAGTCAGGAAAGTGGGATTCCACTTTGAGTTTTGCCAAGTGGCCCCGGTAAGTCTCATCCTTCCAAGCTTCAGTTCTTTGTCAAAGGAAGAGAATGACCTAGAACTATTCAGGCCGCCCGTTTTTAAAAAAGTAGCTTCCTGGGGTGCCTGGGTGGCTCAGTCGGTTAAGTATCCCACTTCGGTTCAGGTCATAATCTCACGGTTTGGTTCTTGAGTTCAGGCCCCGTGTCAGGCTCTGTGCTGACAGCTCAGAGCCTGGAGCCTGTTTCACATTCTGTGTCTCTATCCTTTCCATACTTGTGCTCTGTCTCTCTCTCTCTCTCTCTCTCAAAAAATAAATACACATTGAAAAATTTTTTTAAGTAACTTCCCTGGAATCACTCTCAGATGTCCCATAAAGACATGGGCCCTTTCTTCTTAGATGTACTAAACCCAACTGCTTTATGCTTGCACCTCAGGCTGCCTCTCGCTGATGCCTTAGCCTTTAACCCTGCCAGCGAGGGCCCAGGAGTGACAGGTGCTGAGCCCAATAGAAAGCCCTTCAAGGAGAAAATTAAGCCTCTTAAAGTGCCCTTGATGTAATCTCTCAAACCCAGGAATAATCCACACTCCTCTGGGAAGATTTGCCATGCATGACCTCGGGCCACACAGGAAATATCTTCACTTACATCAAACTTGGTCCTAGCCTCGAATGCCAAGTAATTATGGGTGGTCTTGCAGCAATGCAAATAGAGAAGACAGGGGTTGTCCTTTAAACACAGGAAGCTTTGGGACTCTCTAAACTGGGTGCTTGAGACAGCAGCACTGAGAAAACCATCGCCACCCGTCTGCAGGAATGCACTCTGCCATGGGCTCAAATGCAGGAGAGAAAGGAGACCTCTCTCCATGCAGTCGAGTGGACTCGGGGGACGAGTGAGACACCAAAACAATTCACCAGAACATCGAGGTCAATGATAGGTACTTCAGACAAGGGCATATACTGTCTTCAACCCAGTGACAAAAGTTACCAAGCAGACCACTTAAGTGCCCCTCCTTCAGAGATAAAAACAAGAGGGGCGACCATGTGTCCACAGGGACCTAGCCTCCACAAGTGCCTTCTATCACTCAACAAGTAATTAGCAAGGAATGGGCTTCATTCATTCATTACTTGAATCTTTAACTCTTAACACTTGACCTAAAAAAATAGTGCTCCCATGAGACACCGCTTTTCCACTTATTACTCACTTCCTTAGCTCAAATCTGACAAAGATTTTTTCCTTATCTAAGGCTAACCTGTCACCAGCCAAGTCTTCTACATCAATTACTCATTAAAATTGTTACCCACTATGTGCTAGGCATTGTTTTGGACACTTGGGGACACAGCACCAGATAGTTTCTCTCCTGGAGTTTATAGTCTAGTGCCATGGGGCAGACAATAAATGAATCATGTATATAATATCTGGGAATGATAAATGATAGGAAAACAAAAAAGGCAGTGGTTTGAGAGCAGGGGCTACAGGGTGCCAAGGAGACCTCTGCGGAGGTGCTAAGGGAGCTGGCTGGTAAGTGAAACGAAGTGTGAGAGAGCGCCCCCAACCTGCAGGGGCCAGGATGTCCTGGCAGGAGGGCTGGAGGTGGTGCGGCCAGGACACAGGAGAACGGGGTGAGGACAGTGGCATGGAAGCCTAGTGAAGAAAGTGTCCCAGAGAGCGATCAGCTGGCTAACGGCTGCTGAGAGGCTGCAGAAAGGGACAAGGAAGAGCCGGCCCCCAGATATCACGGGTGCCTGAGGAAGTGTGGCTTCGGTAAAGGGGGGAGGGCAAATTGGGGTGGGTCCAAGACAGACTAAGAGGGGAGGAGGTAGAGCAGAATGTATGCCAATTGTTTCCAAAAGGGTCACTATTAGAGAGGGTAGAGGAATGGATGAACCGCTGACGGGGGGGGGATGGGGTCAAGAGTGTGCTGTTGGGGCTGCTTTTTCCCTTAAGAAGAGGCATCTCTCGGGTGGGGGATTATCCATCAGACAGGGAAAAGTGATCACGCAGAGGAGAAAGGTGACACATGCATGAGGACAGAGCACAGGCCCCCAGGCACACGTGGCTACAATGCTCTGCGGTTACAAGGCCGTGTGGCTACAGGGCTGTGTGGCTACGGTTGTAGACAGACTAGCAGATTTCGCATGGGAAGATGAGGACACCCGTTCCTAATTGCTTCCTTTTTCTCACTGAAATAAGCCGGTCATCAGCTCAAAGTGGGCGGGGACAGAGACATAGGGCACCCCACTGTGCCAAGAATCCCCCTTGGGGTCTCTGGTCATAAATCAAGAGGCCATACAGATACCTGAGTGTTTTCTCCAGCGCGTTCCTCAGCCTCGGGCAGGAGCACAGTAGGTAGAGGGTGGGGTTTTCCCAAAGGAGTTAGATGAAGGGGGGAAAAGGGTCAATCAAGGGAGTTGGGGGTGTATGCAAGCACCTGTGCTGGGGGCAGGGGCGGTCAGAGGAGAAGAGAGGGATGACGGTCAATGGAATCTGGAAGGGTCACCAGGTTAGAGGCCCTGGTAGGGGGGAAGGCTGGGTGGGACTGGATAAGATGAAAGAGAAAAGGTTGAGGGTCGGACTGGAATGCTTGTCAAGATATTTGCTGGAGGTCCATTTAATGATCATGAGAAGGTCTACAACCCTGTTCTTCAAATGAAGGACTAGTGGGTCGTAAAATCAATGTAGTGGGTCATGACGAGCATTTTTTTGAATTGAGCAAAATAAAAAGTCTAAGAGTACAGTATACGTAGTAAGGTTGAATGTTCGAGGAGACGTGTTCCAGTTGTGTGTATATGCTTGTATCAGGTCATTACATAAAACCTCTCTCCCTTGTGGACTGGTGTTAAAAATCAATCAATCCGTCAATCAATCAATAGAACACTGAAGCAAGGTTTCTCAACGCTGGCATGACTGACATTCCAGGCCACATAAGTCTTTGTTGTGGGGGTGCCCTGCGCACCATAAGATGTTTAACAGCACCCCTGGCCTCTACCCATTAAATACCAGCAGTACCCCTTCCTCCCTTCAGGTTATGACACACAAAAAATGTCCCTAGATGATACCAAATACCCTCTGTCTAGAGACACCCATGGGAGGGATGGCTCAAGTAGGGTAGAGGAAAAGATAACAAAGAGATGTGGCCAGGGCACTGAGTTAGGCAGGCAATCTATATAGATTTCAAGTCACCAAAACTGTTGATGGCACCACACGACTCGCTGTTGAAAAATTCTGATTATCAGGAACCCTAATAAAACATAATTAGGCAGGAAAAATGGTTTTAAATGTTTACAAAATTCAATTCTAAGACTTCCTGTAAGTTAATGTATATAATATAGAACTGTAAAATAATAAGCCAAACCTATAACCCCAAGATATTTTAGCAAACAAAAGTGAACTAAGGATCACAGAAGGGAAAGTGTATTAGATGTATTGCCGTATATAGGAAGATGTTACTGTTTTGATATTTTGATTATCATAGGGAAATGTAGATTCCTGTATCTGATACACCAGCCACTGGTAAGATTTTTATTAACATGTTTTCTGATTATAAGAGAAATATACCCTAAATATAGGGAAAATTTGGAAAATACGAGAAAGTATTTTTAAAGAATTTAAACATCTATAATCTCAACCACCCAGAAAAAGCCATTTGGTTTGCTCCATTCGCACAAAATGTCAAAAAAACAAAACCAAAAACAAAAACAAAAAGGTTGAAAGAAGGCCAGATAAACAACATCTTCGAAAAATGAGGCAGCAGAGAACTGTAGGTGGAGACTCTCTACCTTGGCTGCATATTAGAATTACCCGGAGAACTTCCCCACTAATGCCACGGCTCCACCCAAACGAACACATCAGAATCCCGAGGTGATTCCAGTGCATAGCTGGAGTGGAGAGCCCTACAAAAGAGACCCATCCTACAAGTTTAAGCAGGATCTCCTTCATGGAAATTTCCCTCCTGTTTCACTTTTTTCCATACACCCTGCTACCATTACCAGTTTTGCTTTGCTCATAACTCACATGTGAAACCATTAGAAAATAAAAGGCACGAAAATTAAGTAGCTAAAAATAGCACAAGTGTTTAATCTGCTAAAGAATTTTAGAATTACGTGATCAGTAGGGAGGGAAGACTTTCAAAAGGGAAACTTCTTCTTGAGCTTTGGGTCTGCCAAGCCGCTAAGGACTTACAGACAAGTAAGGGACCCTGAGGACAGCCAAGCATGTATGTGCCACTGATAAGCACTGTTAGAAATGTGTCCCCTCTGGCAACAGTGAAATAAACACTTGTTGAAATTAATGGCTACTGCACTTAATTTCCTCCCAAAAAATGCACTAATGATCAGATTACAATGCAATTTAAGCAACATTTATCATCCGGTCACCATTTTCTTCACAATGCCCTTTACATGTAGCCAACTTTTAATTAAAAGAAATCAACGACTTCAAATCTTGAATACGCATGTATGTTGGAAAAACAAAAACCACACAATCGCTAACAGTCTTCTCCACTCTCTCATGAGAATCCATTACAGAATATTTAAAACCATACTCCTGAACTCTGACTTTCACTGTGGAGTAGTCAGATATCCATCTATCCATCAGTAAATCCCCAAACATGTGCAATGGATGCAGGCAAGAGTTAATTACCACAACCCAAAATTTATTTCTCCATGCTTGGTAAAACTGATAAAATTGAGTGAATTTGCCTTGACTGGCATCCTAATTTCGATCCATGACAGGGCAGAGCCCTGGCTGGACAGGAACACAAGATCTGCAAAACAGGAAGCTGGTTTCTCTAAACCAGCAGTTTGAAAAGTATGGTCCATGACCAGCAAGATCAGTATCACCTGGGAACTTATTAAAAATGCAAATTGTCAAACCCCACCCAAGACTTACAGTCTGAAACCCTGGCCAAACGACGTGGCTTTTAGCAAGCCGTCTGGGTGATTCTGATGCATTCCAGCTGGGGAACCGCTGGTGGCATCTAAACCATGGTTTTCAAATGGTGCAGCAGAGCCTGGGTCCCAGTGGATTGAGACCCAGTCTCCCACCAGAACTCGCAGCGTCACCTAGGATGGACTTCTTCAAATGGGGATGGAGTTTCCACTGCTTTTCCACAGCTTTTTGGGGGATAACTGCCAAGAACTCGTAAATTCTATCAAGTTTCAAAAATCACACTAAGAGGCAAAATTACAAATGGTTCACGTGAAGCAGTCAGCAAGCTAGGGATCGTGTGGAAGGGGACCTGAGTTCGAATGCCAGCGCAGTCATTAGATAGCACCTCTCTGAGGCTCAGACAGGAAAACCAAGCCTAAGGACATGCTGCTGCTATCTGAGAAGACTCTGCAATTGGCCAGACCTTCCCTCAGTTGGGATCAGACAAAGTCAAGGAAAAGGAGAACACTTACTAAGAGCTTTCTTGATCTCTTATTGTCAGTACTCCCCTGGGGGAGAGAGGTAAACAGCATTTTCTGAAGCCACCCTTTACGACCAAGGCAGAAGGCACGGATTCAAAAGTGGGAAATTTCAGGATGTTAGAAGCTAATTAACTACAAGTTTCCCAAGAGATAAAAGATTACTGCAGAAAACATAAGAGAAAGCAGGTGTACTATTGCTCACCTTTTGTTTCCAAAATGGTCCCAAACAAGTTTTGTATTCCTGAACCAAATACCATTTTAAAGTGTTTCCATATAGAAAAGCTTTTGTTTGAGCAAGTAAACCAATCAAGGTGTATATGGAGCAAGTTAATCACCTCCCCTTCCCACTCCCAATTTTAAACAATCTCAAGTTTTGTGTGTCCTTCACATCTCTCTCCAAGGTTATATACCTAGAGCTTCTTTTTTAAATCAGAAATAGGATCATACTAAATTTGATACTCTGTAACTTGATTTCATTTACATTTCATATGTTCTGGACATCACTTGCAAAATAATCCAAAATTATTATTCATCCTGATGGACATTTCATGTTGCTTCCCATTTTTTTATGACTACACTATTATTGTAGTATTTTTGTAATACTACCTTAAACATCATCACACATAGATCCTTGCATGCTGATGTTTTTATTTCTGTAAGACAAGACTCCAAATATGTGATTGCTGTGGCACATGGCGGCAAGTTCCAAACTTAGAAATTGCTTTCCCTAATCTTCCAGCAATTCGTACTCCCAAGAGACTGTAAGTTGCACCCCCCCCCCATCTAAAAGAGAAGTAACATCTAAAAGAGAAGATGTTACCAGTTTTTTTTTTTCAATGTGTATTTATTTTTGAGAGACAGGGAGAGACAGAGTGTGAGCAGAGGAGGGGCAGAGAGAGAAGGAGACACAGAATCCGAAGCAGCCTCCAGACTCTGAGCTGTCAGCACAGAGCCCGACACGGGCTCAAACCCATGAACCATGAGACCTGAGTTGAAGTCAGCATTCAACTGACTGAGCCACCCAGCCACCCTACCAGTTTTGTTTTTAAGTGGGTCAGTTGGATGGACAGAAAACAAATACTTGTTTTAAATTTGCATTTCCCTGACCATCATGGAGGCTGAGAATCTTTTCACATGTTCATTGGCCATTTGCATCTCTTCTTGTGGGAACTGACTATTCATATCCTCTGTTCATCTCTTATGTTGGCCTACAAATACAACTTAATCACACACTCATTTCTCCCCCCACCATCTACTAGATATGTAAAATACAAATGAGTATCATCTCCTAGGAACTCAGTGTGTGAGGTTAGGACAGGATGTCTTCCGAGCATGAAGCACAAGGCAAGCCCTCAAAACAACTGGGTAAGTGAATAGCAGACTTAAGAGAATTTTGTTAAGACTGCAGCTAGAAGAGTAAAAAGGAAATACAAATATTCATTACTTTTCTAGATATTCAGAACAGCGTCCCTTTGGCTGAAATTAAATGGTTGGTTAAAGGAAAAACAAAACCATGCTTTTGGCACTGACTCTGAAAATCCACTGTGAAAAATGGGTGACAAATGAGCACAGTTTTAATTCATAGTTCCAGGTGATGCATAAAGAAAAGGCTGTGACAACCAAACCATTTTGTACCAGCCTTGTCTACCAGGTGTCATTCAAATGGCACCTGACACTGAACCAAAGGTTGTTAGGATGGTGATGGACAGGAGATGACTACCTTGGAGTGCCTGGGTGGCTCAGTTGGTTAAGTGTCCAACTCTTGATTTCAGCTCAGGTCATGATCTCACAGTTTGTGGGATGGAGCCCCACACTGCGCTCTTTGCTAACAGGGAACATGCTTGGGATTCTCTCCCTCCCTCTCTCTGCCCCTCCCCCACTTGTGCACATGCAGGCATTCTCTCTCTCTCTCAAAATAAATAAAAATTTAAAAAAGGAGAAGCCTACCTTAAGGATTTCGTTTCTTTTTTTGTGTTTTGTCTCCACCCCCTCCAACATTTTTTGCCTTTCATAATCTTATTGAGGAAGGGGGCTGTGGAGAGGGCCTGCAGGCGGAGTTTGACAGAATGCAGATTCCTTAACTCTTAACTTTAGGCAAAACATCTGGTTAAACCTAGCATTTATCCCCATTATTTGTAATAGTTCTGTTTGGCTTATGTTTTAACTAGTCTCCTTATTAAATATAAAAGTAATAGGATTAAGAAGTTCTGGGGGGAAGTACTGTAATTAAAAAGGCACCAGTTGAGTATGTTAAGCTGTAATTCTGGTCCTGCTTATTAAGTTTTCCTTCTTGCCTTTAAAATTTTGTGTACCCAATAAAAATGACTGAATTATTTAACTCTTTTTTAGTACTTCCTGTATTGGCCAAACACCACCCAAAATCTCCAGGAAAACATTATGACTCAAAAGTTCTGAATCCATAATGTCACAGATCACAAGTTTCAGACACTGTCCCAAGAGTCTGGGGCATGCCACACACACATCACACAGCCTGGTAAAGTGACAGGCAACTGTCCAAAATGCACTGGCGTTTTCTAACCTTTTGAAGTTATAAAATCTTTTTAACAACAACAACAAAAATGCAGGAACTTTGAGCAACCCATGAAGTTATAATATGAATCAGGCGAGAAGCAACAAAGCACAATTTGTAACACTGTTAACAGTGGCATAAGAAATTGATAAATATTAAGGTAGTAAACTTGGGAATGAAGATGGAAGGGTTTGCAACTTCTCCTTTTTAATTTTTTATTTCAGCTTTATTAAGAAAACTATTTTAGATACAGAGCACAAGTGCAGGAGCAAGAGAGAGGGGGAGAGGAGGTTGGGGGGAGAATCTTAAGCATGCTCAATGCTCAGCACAGAGTCCAACTCGGGGCTTGATCACATGACCCCGGGATCATGACCTGAGCTGAAACCAAGAGTTGGAGGCTCAAGCCACTGAGCCACCCAGGCGCCCCAAGAAAACTCGTATTTCTAAAATTTTTTATTATATAACATTTAGCACAAGCACACAATAAGTGGCATATGTAGTCACAAGCATAAGGCTAAAATGAATAATACATTTTTAGATGTATAGTTTTATTTTTCTGAGCATAGTTGGTAAAAATTTAGATTGTTCACCATCTGTAACCACCCTTAACTGCTCTTGGGAACTAATGATCTGCTGGAAATGAGGGGTGGAGGAGAAGGGGAATCAGTATAATTTTAAGTTACAAAAGACAGAAACTGGACTAGAAATCTCCATCTCCCTCCATCACTCACTTATACCCCACTTTGTAAAACCTGACTTAACTTAAAAATACTCTAGGAAAGGGGCAAAACCTGACTTCACTTAAAAATATGCTAGGAAAGGGGCACCTGGGTGGCTCAGTTGGTTAAGCATCTGACTTTGGCTCAGGTCATGATGTCCCAGTCTGTGAGTTCAAGCCCCGCAACATGGTTCTGTGCTGAGCTCACAGCCTGCAGCCTGCTTCCGATTCCATATTTCTCTCTCTCTCTCTCTCTGCCTTTCCCCTGCTTGCTCTCTCTCGCTCTCTCTCTCAAAAATAAAACATTAAAAAAAGGTTTTTAAATAAAAAAAATACTCCAGGAAAGAGTGTTTGGTTTGAAAAATCCTAAACAAGGGGTACCTGGGGGGCTCAGTCGGTTAAGCGTCTGACTTCAGTTCAGGTCACGATCTCACGGTTCATGAGTTAGAGCCCCCATTGAGCTCTGTGCTGACAGCTGGGAGCCTGGCGCCTGCTTCAAATTCTGTGTCTCCCTCTCTCTCTCTGCCCTTCCCCTGCTCTCACGTTGTCTCTTTCTCCCTCTCAAAAAATAAATAAGCATTAAAAAAAAAAAAAAAAAAGAAAAGCCCTAAACAAGTAGGGTTAGCAGGTGAATTCAAGACACAACTATAAGCCTAAGCTGATAAAAAGTATCCCCAGTAACTTATTTAACAAACTTAAGTTTAAAATTTTTGCTTTCCCTTTGGAGGCAGAAGTACAACATCACTGTCAAAAACAGACACCTTTTTAAAAAGTAAAAAAAAAAAAAGCATAAGAGTTTAATTAAAAAGTGTATCTCCTTGATAACCTAAGTGGGTACAAAGGCAGAGAAAAATCAGTGACTTCCTCAATCTGAAGAGCCCTGTGTTTCTGTGATTCAAGGTACCATCACTAAGACTGGGAGCTTTACGAAATAGATGGCTTTCTGCAATTGATCTGAGTCTCTTCTAAATTAGTTATGCTAATTTTGGATATAAATGTATCTTGGGCTCCGGGTGTTTTCCACAATTCCAGGGTTCAATGAAAAAAAAAAAATAGCATTCATGCAGGTGTCCCTCAAGGCCACGTGTCACATCCACCACCCCTCCACAGTTTTTGTATAGATGTCCGAAAATCAGCAGTCAAGGAAGACAAAAATCTTGGAAACGCAATGGCTGACATCCACACTGGACACACTTAATGAAGTGAACTAGCGAAGCAGCAGCCTAATCCCTGACATCAGATGAAAGCTTCACATCCCCCCTTTTCTGTGATCCCTTGAAACCTCTCCAAAGATGAAGCCCCAAAGTGCTGACATGACCTCAATACTATGGCATCATTTCAATAAGACGCCAAGGAGAAAGGCTTGCGTGTTTCTGCACTCAGCTGATTGTAGGTCAGCAAACACGCCCTTCCTCTGCCCCTACACAAAGCAGAGATCACAATCTGCTGTATTTCAAAAGAAAAGAATGCCCACAGCCCCACTCCTGAGAAGTCGCCAACTTCGCGCTCTGGAGAAGGGAGGAGGATAATGTGCAACCTGACGAATGCCACAAGTCAGCACACCCAGGTAGTATTAAAGGCAAATACGTGGTACTTTTTGTCATTTATGTACATTTGGGGGCCCGTTTCTCCGGGGCATCATCCCTACCCTCCTCTTTGTGCCTTGGACCACGCCAAATACTTCGGCTCATTCTCTCGTCTTCTGGAAATAATCGGAGGTTAGTCTTCACCACGAGACACAGGGATTCTGAAACAGCCTCCTTTCCCCTATTCACCTCGACTCTTCACGGGCGGCCCAATTCCAAGTTTCCCCACGCGTCACCTGAAGCCCCAACTTCTGGAAACGCCCCCCTTACCTAGCCTCCAAGAGCTGGCATCGCGGCGAGAGCCGAGCACGCAGCCACGGGCGCTGCCGCTGTCGCCGCCGCAGCCAAGGAGGCGAGGCGAGGGGAGGGCCGCTCTCCGGCCCCGGGGACGACCGCGAGCCAGGCCCTCGGCCCCGACCGCTAGCCGGCTCGCCTCCTCTCCCTCAGGGAGCGAGGTCCCGCGCCGCGCGCAGCGCCCAAGCGAAGCCGGGCTCCGGGAGCACGCTCTGCACCGGGCGCCCGGCCGGGGGACGCCGCCAAGCGCACGGCTCCGGCGGAGCGCCCGGGCAGCCGCGGCGGCTGGGGAGAGGGGCGTGTTCCCTGCGACTCGGAGCCTGCAAGCCGCGTCTCGGCGGGACAGCGAGCGGAGGTGAGCCGGACGCGCAGCCCCTGACGGCGGTTCTCGGCCCTACACCCGGGCCGGGCGGGCCTGGCGACGCGTCGCAGCCCGCGCGCCCCTGCGGGAACAACCTCCGTGCGCTCCCTACGCGGCCGCCTCCGCTCCTGCCTCGGCGCGCAAACTTTCCCGGCCAGAACCCCTCCTGCCTCTCCTGCGGGGGCGCCGCGCTATCCCCCGGGCCCCAGAAACCGTACGCCCCCTCCCTCCGCAGCCAAGACCCACTGAAAATATGGCGCCCTCGAACGTCGTTCCTCGGTCCCCTCAGGGAATCCCGAATTGCCAGTCCCCAGGACCCCCGGCTCCCAGCGGGCGCGAGATTGCAGCTTGCGGGGCCGAGGGAGGAGAGGGCGCCGCTAGTCCAGTGCGAGGCCAGCGGCAGCAAATCCAAATCCTGTCCTCGCTCTCGGGCGGGCGCTGCCCAGGTCCCTCAGCGGCCAGCAGTTTTGCTGGTGGCGAGATTGCCAAGGGGAGTCGTGGAATAGGCAGGTCTGAGAATCTGGAACTGGAGGAGCTCCGCACCGGCGGGCTGTCTTTGCCTCCAGCCTCGACCGGTGACTTGTTTGCAAAGTGGCGCTGGAGTCCGGGCGGCCAGTGCTGGAATGAAGCCGCTCCGCCCGCGCCAACTCTCCTGGCGCGGGGGCCCGGCCGGGGCCGAGGGGACACTCCATGCAGGCGAGGCCGCTTTTCAAAGCCCAGTTACCGGAAACCCAGCGGGAGCCCCGGAGGGGACTGGCTGCCCGCGGCCAGAATCCGTTCTCAGGCGCCGGCTGCCAGCCTGTTTGCAAACCGCTGCGCCCAGGTCGAGTGCAGTGAAAACATACATGTGCAATAGACAGGTGCATAAATTTTATTTTATTTTTATTTTTTTTGCAGAAAGCCCTCCTAGGACATCAAATCTGGGAGCTTTGCGGGGTTTTTTCTGCATTGGCATCACTCACGAGATGCAAAAGGGAGGAAAAAACCACCCACATTTTCCTTCTGTAGAGGGGAGGGAAAAGACACGAGAAATTCATGCAACGTGCATGCAGCTGGAGGAAGAGGAAAACCCGAGTGAGCCGTGCGCCTTACCGGGGGATGCATTTACTGTCTCATTGCAGAGCGCCTGCCCCGGAGTGCAGCCGGCGTCCCCCCGCGCGCCCGGCGACCGCTCCGCTCCCGCAGCCGCTTCAGCCGCTGCCGCCGCCGCTGGCTCCGGGCGCGGAACAAGAGCCGAGGGCGAGCGCGAGCGCACGGCCCGCGAGCGCCGGGAGGGCAGGAAGCGCGTCATCACTGGGGGACGGCGCGTCCCCGCGCGGCTCCGGTCCAGCAGCGGCGCCGTGCGGCACCCGGGCTGGGCCGGCACGGTCACCTCCTGGGTCTCTGCCGGGCGGCTTGGTGCTGGGAGGATCCGCGTGGGGAGGCAACGTGCCGGCCGAGTTGCCGTGGGGAGAAGGGGTCGCAGAATGACCCTGGCTTTCCGAACTCGGGCTCCGCTGTGAGGGAGATAGGAGAGGAGGGGAAGCGGCGTCTATGGAATGGGGCCCCTGGGACGGCAGAGCGCTTCCCGAGGACCACTGGCCACCCTGGAGCCAGGGGCGTGGTTCCCACGAGAGTCCAGTGGCGCGCTCTGGGGTCCTGCTGCGGCGCTGCTGACCGGAGCCGGCAGCTGGCTGTCCCTTTCTGCACGTGTTGCACACGCGACACAAATTGGTGGTCAGAGGTCACTTAGGGTTTTTGAGAAAGGCTCTCCGGGACGGGGGGAAGAGGGGCGGGAAGCACTCTCTTAAATTCATAAGAAAAAATGTTCTCTTGCCTGCTATGCCTTTGAGTAAGGGCAATTATATACCTGTTACATTTACACAGTCATTAGGAAACGTAGGATGACATGAAACAACGGGAAGGTTATTAAGGGGACAAGGAGACAAATCAGAAAATACTGTGTACCATAAGATCTCATTTTCTTAAATTACGATAAATGGAGAGAGGTAGAATAAACTGAACAGATAAACACTGGACAGAGGTTAACTAGATCCCTCAGTGATTGGTGGAAGTGTGGGTGATTTCTCTATTCCTGCTTAGTTCTCTAGTTTCTGATTTTTCTGTCAGGAACACATTACTTTTATAGTTAAAAAAAATTTTTTTTAATATACCTTGCATTTTTTTCCCAGCCCAACACAAAATGAGTAGGATAGACCTCTCTTCCAAAGAAATAAGTAGCAAATCTCTCCAGTTACTCATAAATGAAACTATGGCAACTTTTAAGTGTTTTTTCAGAGCATGAAACTGCCGTTGCTATGAACTGGAGAGTGGGTTGATTTTGTAAACTGAAACTATCGTGTAGAAGTCTATTGGGACGTTGGATAAGGCTGGACATTCTGTAAGAACAATGGCATGTTCTTGTCTGGGCTGATGAACTTGATTTTATTATGGCCACAGAGAGTAATACATAATACATTTATGATGTATTATAAGAGTACAGCTTTGTAACTTACGGAGAACAAACTTTAACATCACAAAGCACAATCAGAACCAATGAATTGGCAACTTGAGAAAGTCCTAGAAGTTACAGGACTGAGACTTGCTAATTACACAGGTAAAATGTTTCTGTTCATACCTTTCTTTAAATTTTTTTAATGTTTTATTTATATTTAAGAGAGAGAGACAGAATGTGAGTAGGCAAGGGGCAGAGAAAGATGGAGACAGAATCTGAAGCAAGCTCCAGGCTCTGAGCTGTCAACACAGAACCCGACTCAGGGTTCCTTCGAACCCACAAACCGTGACATCATGACCTGAGGCGAAGTCGGACGCTTAACCGACTGAGCCACCCAGGTACCCCCTGTTCACACCTTTTCAAACAGTCACCAGTCTAACAGAGTAACTGGTGGCGATGGCAAATCACCTCAGGGGATGGTTAAAAAGTAAATGTTTACTGAAAAGTAAATTATTCCCGTGAGAGATTAGTAATAAGCTCATTGAATTAATACCACTTAAATTGTCCCTTGATTCACTGACAAAGAGCAACCGGGGTTTTATAGTTCAAATGCCAGGTTTACATAAGAAGCTCATCAAAACTGAGAGAAAAATTGGTTGCAACTAAAGTAATTTTCTCTTCTACCTTAGTCCTTGGTTCATAGGGCCCGCTGGCTTCCCATCATACATCTTAAGATCAGTTTTGTTCCCCCAATCTAGACTTAAATTTTTTTCCATGACTTAATTTACGCTTCAAGTCTCCCTGTGCTCTTCCTCTGCCTGCCAGTGAAATGCTGTTTAATCTTAGAAGGTAAGCTCCATCAGAGCAAGGATCTTACCTGCATCTCTGTGCCTAAACGCGGGTCTGGCACATAGTGGGGGCTCGATAAATATTTATTTTATGATAATAGCATGTTTGTTCACTGTCTACTTGGCTAGTTCCTAAGATGTTTAAAAATTCCTCTCTGCTATTAGACCATCAGCGTAATCCTAGGATGGTAAGGGTTTGTAGAATTATAACCCTGGTTTAATTCAATAATCTCACTCTTCAAAATAACAGCCAAATCCTAAAACGTTTCAAGCAGTGGGATGCAGGTATCTGAATATCTCATTAATCCAATTAGTCCTATTCTGTGGCTCTCCGAGATCAATCAAACTCCTTTCCCCAGTGAGAAAGAACATCAGTCCTAGAATTCTTTGCTTTAGTCCTGACTTCTAACCAACTGACTTTTGCACCCTTCCCTTATTTTTATATTTTCTCATTTTCTCTAACCTCTCTATGACCTCAAAGCCATTTGCTATTTCTTTAGAAAAAAACAACTCTAACCATTCTATTGCCTAGCATTATGTGTTTCAACAAGTTCCCCAAGAGAAGTAAAATTGATTTTACCAGTAACTTATGGTGAGTGCTTTGAAATTAAGATTCCTGCCCTAGACCTGAAAAGATACTTATTTCTAAATTTAGAGTCAGCTACTAGTAGTCTCTCTCTGTACTAGTCACAGTGATCATAGTTCAGGAGAGACCAAACAAAAACTCTTTTAACAAGTTTGCCTGCTTGGACTTTGTCTCCACCCAGCAGAGGGAAACGTGCTGGCAGTTTTCTTAGAGTATCTAGGACCGGAGATAAAACTCATCCCATCGACACAATTTACCAAGGCTTCATATTGTCTCACTTCCTGCCAAGCAGATAATTAGAAACTGAAAACATACTCATTTTCTGTGAATAAAGAGTACAGCATTTGGGGAAGTAAATCAAAGAGATAGCTTCCAAGTGACTTATAAATGCATCTGGAACTACAATCCATTTTTTCCGCAAGCTAGAGCTGTAAATACCAAATAAGACATTGCTTGGTGTTAGAGCCAAATGCTACGACATTACTCCCCTCCTGTCATTGTACTATTCGCCTTAACCTCCTGACAACCTGTCTGCGTGTGTGTATACCTGAGCAAACCCAACTGTGTCATACTGAAGGGCCAGAAGAAAGTTCGGTAAATATTGCTTCCCACTTTTGTTTATAAGGTCATAATTGGTGCTATGTGAAGATATCTTCTAGGGCATCCTTGACATACACGTCAACAGTTCATGACATTTTCCCCTTTTTCAAAATTGTTGTATCCGTTCTCAGGAGCAAGGTAGATGTGGGAACCACATTTTCTAAAAATTGCCTGTTACTCAGAACCAGAAATGAAAACAAGATGCTCAGGCTTCTATTTTCATTTAACCTCTTTAGGTTTATAGAAATCTCTCCATCTCTTTTCTTGTTATAAGTTCTAGGAGAGAATATTACCCGATAATCATAGAGGGAATATTACCTGAGTTTCAATACAGCATATAGTCAATAAGTTACTTTCATTTTATTTCAAAGGCAGATGATTGACACTTTGCAAGAATTAATGTTTTAGTTTGATGGGGCCCCACCTCATTCCTCAATATTTGGGATGGAGTGATAGATGCAGATTCAGATTTCTTTCTTTTCTTTTTTTTTTTTTTTTTTTAAGAGCAAATTGCTTACATAGACTCAGGAAACTATTGTTATTATTCTACCCATCACAGGACATAGTTGATGATGATTTTTCTTTTCCTATGGTGTATAGAACACACTATGGAATGTTCTTTTAAATGCCCCTGAAGAGACACGCTACCTAGAAGAATATTTATTATGCTAAATTGGAATTCATATTTAAATAAAATAATTCATATTTAAATAAAATGTGAGGCAGGTTGTTTCTCTTTTGCTTGCTTGCTCATAGACTGGAGAAAACATGTTTGGGGTTACACAGTGGTTAACAATATTTTTATAGTATTTTTATTGTGGATCATCAAAACTTTAAATTATACATGTAACTTTTAAGTCTCTGGTCATGTGGGGTTTTTTTAATGTTATGTAAATATGTTTTCATGAAACGTTCTACAATGCAAAGATACTATAGAAAGACTACAATTTATGGGGCGCCTGGGTGGCACAGTCGGTTAAGTGTCCGACTTCAGCCAGGTCACGATCTCGCGGTCCGTGAGTTCGAGCCCCGCGTGGGGCTCTGGGCTGATGGCTCAGAGCCTGGAGCCTGTTTCCGATTCTGTGTCTCCCTCTCTCTCTGCCCCTCCCCCGTTCATGCTCTGTCTCTCTCTGTCCCAAAAAATAAATAAATGTTGAAAAAAAAATTAAAAAAAAAAAAGAAAGACTACAATTTAAAAAAATGTTTGTTTTAATCTGTGATCATAGCCAATTGCTTCTCTATCACGAAAACAAGTTGGATAAAACTGGTTTCCTTGTCTATGGAGATGGGTTTGTTTAACTCTTGTGAAAATATTTTGTTTAGGTATCAGACCAACTTTAATTTAAAAATAATATATTGATGGGGCACCGGGGTGGTCAGTGGGTTAAGTGTCCGACTTCGGCTTAGGTGGTGATCTCAATGTTTGTGGGATTGAGTCCCACATGGGCTCTGTGCTGACAGCTCAGAGCCTGCAGCCTGTTTTGGATTCTATGTCTCACTCTCTCTGTCTCACAAATGAATAAACATTAAAAAAAATCTTGAAAAATAATATACTGGGGCACCCGGCTGGCTCAGTTGGCAGAGCATGTGACTCTTGATCTCGGGGTGGTGAGTTGAAGCCCCGCATTGGGTGCAGAGTTTACTTTAAGAAATTAAAAAAATAAAAATAGCATATTCATTATCATGTAGGAAATATCATATGAACTCTACTTCAAATGAAATAAATTCTAAACAAATATGATTAAATTTTGTCCAAGTCATTGTTTTTTATGACAGAATTAAAAGTGAACTGCAATATAGAAAATGTACATAGAAATTAGATAATTTTAATGTAACTTTAGAGAGATAAGTGATGACTCTGTGTCTACATCAAAGATAAATATAGTGGCCCCTGGGTGGCTCAGTCACTTAAGTGTCTGACTCTTGATTTCTGCTCAGGTCATGATCTCACTGTTCATGAGGCCGAGCCCCACATGGGGCTCTGTGCTGGCAGTGCAGAGCCTGCTTGGAATTCTGTCTCCCTCTCTTTTCTGCACTTCCCCACTCATTTTCCCTCTCTCTCTCTATCTCTGTCTCTCAAAAACAAATAAATAAACATTTAAAGAAAGATAAATATATCCAGCACAATTGTTACTTGCCTGTTTCTTTAAATCAAAATAACAAATATTTATTAAATTAGTGCCAGGACCCATTATGACCAAAACACTCTTCTTCCCAGGTGGGCAGAATCCACCTGAATAAAGTACAACCCTTGCCTTTCAGGAGAGATGGAAAGATGAGAGAGGACACATCAGATATTCAAACTGATATTGTTCATAAGAGATCTTGAATGGTCTTTCTCCCTGAGGAAAGTGACCAGAGGAAAGTTCCAGAGATTTAGAATACACACACACACACACACACACACACACACACACACACACACGAAGACGTTTCTTCCTGACAGGACCAGTCCTTGATACAGAGGAATAGCTGTGGCCCAGAGTAGCCCAAAGCAGCTGTCTTAGGATGTCAACTTGGTATCATCTAGTACCCACTTAAACCTTTAAGGTCAAGTACAAAGCAGGAGTTCTGATGGACTGGCTCATACATTATTTGTCTCCCTATTTTGAATATTTTATTCAAATCTTCACTTTTTCTTCCTGCTCCATCTGCTGGATCTATCTTCTCCAGGTTAGGAAGTCTGATTGTCTTCACATTGCCTCAAAAGGTGATTCCATTGACATTTGTCAGACTTTTGGCATTATCACGTTACTCTATTTTTATATTGCTACACTCAGATTTTTTTCAGTATAATCAGAGCAACATTTGCAAAAACTGTAGTAAAGTTGGCATGGTACAGAGACGTGTAAAAGGTAAGTAAGTTGGGAGAGAACTGGAAGAGATGGAAAAAGAAGGAAATATTCACTCAGATGATTTGTAATGCATCAGCACTTAACACTATCCTTTAAATATTTCCCCCAATGCAATTTGAATAAAATTAAAACAAAACAACCCCCCCAGCACCAAATCAACCATCTCAATTTTTTTTATCCAAAGATAAAATAGAAATAAGGGACCAACATCCTCCCTAACATCAGAAAGATTATTTGCAAAACTAGTGGTCTCCTATGAAATTAAAGGGTTTTTAGCTTTTTTAATGTATTCATATGTAGCTCAGAACCACCAAGGCTACTATGGAAAAAATGAGACTCTTTATGTAATCAGTGGGATAAAGTGGTATTTTAATATCACTTAACTTTCTAATTCCACTCCACGACATTCTAACTTTTGTTTAATGACCCTTATTACGATAGCACCTAAGTACAGAGTACCCAACACATCAACTTTCTACGTTCACTGGGTTTCAGTCACACTACCAACTGAGGAAAATCTTTCTTCATTATCCTTAGAACTTGGCACAGCTAAATAGATTTCTTAATGAGTCAGAAAGAAGACTGTCAAAATAAGAGAAGGGCCACCCTGAGGTTCCTTCTATATATGCCAAGAATAAAAAGGCATTAGTGAATTGGTGTTAAACCCCATCATTTTGATGATAAGTGACTCATCTTTTTGTTCTCTAAGACCTAGCACCCATAGCAGGCACTGAATGCATGTTTATTAAAGAAATTTCTCTGTCATTTACATAAACTTTTTCAGTTCAATATGGCCCACAAACTGTAAATGCCCAGATTACAACCGGTAGATGACCAGGGCATTAGGAGGAATAAAACCAAACTTACAAGGGCCAAGTTCGCAGAACCAATTGTTCTTCTCATGTAATGTCTCTATCCTCTTTTCAAAAAAATATTTGAGTAGTCTCCTTTCCATCCCTGTCCCCGGTCACCCGGTTCCTCTCTCCAGAGGCAATCACTTTTGCCAGTTTCTTGGGTATCCTTCCAAGATATTCTATGTCTATACAAGCACAAATGTGTGTTCACTTTTTTCTATAAAGGGTGACACGCTATTCTATTGTTTGCTTTCTTGGTTATTCTTTGTAGGTAGATTTCTTAAATTTTAATATGCAATTATGAAAATACTAAAACATGTGGCAAAAGTAGAGAGGATCGTACAACGAACCCAATGTATCCCCATCACCCAATTTCAACAATCTCTGTACATTACCACTTACTTCATCTATCTTTTGTGTATGCATCTTTTATTTTTTTTATTTTATTTATTCATTTTGAGAGAGACGGAGAGAGTGCAAGCATGAGCAAGGGAGGGCCAGAGAGAGAGGTAGAGAAAGCAGGCTCCAGGCTGTCAGCATATAGCCCTACATGGAGCTTGAATTCCCCAACCATGAGATCATAACCTGAGCTGAAATCAAGAGTCAGATGCTTAACCAACCAGCCACCCAGGCTCCCCTTTTTGTGTATGCTTATTTTAGAACAAATCTCAGACATCATGTCATTTCACCCCATCCACTAAAAACATTCTATCTGCTCTTTAAATCATATAGATGTTTTCTTATATAAGCACATTAGCATTATCACACCTAATAAAATTAATAATAATTCCATGGTATCATCTTGTGCTCACTCTATGTTCAGATTTCCCTAATCGACTTAAAAATGCCAAACATCAGATTTTTTTCTTGTGTTTCTTTTCATGTAGAGTTTTCTAGAGTTGCCCATCATTATGTTTTCTATGGTACTGACTTCAAGAAAACTGCTCAACTATCCTGTGGAGTATTTATTCTATACTCCAGATCTATCTGTTGCTCCCTTGCAGCATTATTTAACTTGGTCCTCTATCCCCTATTTCTTGTAAACTGGGAAGATGTCTCTTGGAAGTTGTTTCTGTCAACTAAATTAGGCTCCAGTTTAACTTTTGGAGAAGCACACTTCATAGCTGGTGCTGTGTGTCTCTTACTGCATTATATCCGGGGGCACATAATGTCAGCTTGTCCACATATCAGTGAAGCTGAAATTGCCCAGTGGGGTCAGGGCCTACCATCCTGATCCCAACATTGTAAAGTTCCCATCAGGTTTTTATCAAGTGGTTTCCTTTACTGATGACTGTTGCCTGAATTAATGACTCTTTAAGGACTACAAAATGGAGATCATTCTAGTTCTAGCATTAGTGTGTGAAAGAATATATTTGGTGAGAAATACCTTCTTTCCCTGAAAAAGTTCATGAGACCTTAGAATTCATTGAACTGGAATATTTACAACAAAGCTCATGGAATTAACATCATCACAGAACATTAGCATTAAGAAGGCTCCAAATCACTCTAACTTCCATTCAAATGAAAATTGAAAGCCTGTAGTTTCAAAGGTTTTGTTTGTTTGTTTTTAGACATTGAAAAAGTCTAGGTCCAAGGTGACTGAGTGGCTCAATGGGTTGAGCATCCAACTCTTGATTTCAGCTCAGGTCATGATTTCAGGGTTTGTGAGATTGAGCCCCATGTCAGGCTCTGCGCTGAGTGTGGAGTCTGCTTGGTGGGATTCTCCCCCTCTCTGTCCCTTCCCTGCTCAAACTCTCTCTCTCAAAATAAATAAATAAAAATTTAATTAAGTAATTAATTAATAGTCTAGGTCCATTTAGGAGCAGCTAATATTGTCCCTTGGAGGAAGGAGGTTCTACAGTTATAAAATGTCCTAAATATAATCTATTGGGAATTTTTCCCATTTGCATGATAGGCCCATTCATATCTTCAGGAAGAAACATTCTCACCCAATCTGAAATTAAATATAGAATTATTCCATTTATAGAATGTTACAAAGATGGAAACAATACCCTCTGGAGATGAAATCTCCAGGGAGATGAATATTCTCAGACTTGCAGATGAGATCAAGCAGAGAACCAGTGTGTGGTCGGGAGGCTTTCTAAGTATTGGGCATTTCTCTAAAAGGAGGTGAGACTCTCATTAAGCAGAGGCTCTCAAACTTGGACTCACTAGGCTGCTCTTTCAAATGCCTAGGCCTTGCTCCATGAGAGCCAGATACACTAAGTCTCTTCCTTTAAAAAGCATCCCAGGTAATAATGATGCAGTTAGTCGGGAGACAGCATTTGGGAAAACCCTATCCTAAGTACCGGGAGGGTTCTGAGTTTCACACCCATGCCGGTTGAACATGGCCTAACAGAGTTGCTTCATTATAACACTATTTGTCCCTGAAGTGCTTCCTTAACAACTACAGTCCATGACACTACACTGTGAAGATGTACGCATTTTATCACACCTTGCTTGCAAATCAAAAGGAGGGCCCTCCTGCCCATGAACATCCGTGCACCTTACAGCAGGGGCTGGTCCATGTCAAACAGCCCTCTACTGGCCCTTGGGTCGTGTGTGTCCTTCAACAACCGCCTTATACTCCACCATGTCCTGCTTCCTGCCATTCTTTTGTGTTCTAAAGAAGTTTTGACCCATGATGGCTGGCAAAATGCACCAGTGGTAGTGAGACCCATCATACAGGAACAAAGGCAGAGCCAACGTGGGAGTGAGAACACATGCTGTATAGGGCTGAAGGCCTTCCAGGAAGTCACTGATGAAAAGAAGGGTAAGGAGCAGTGGGCCAGAACAGATTGGGGGAGAGAGACTTTCCAGAGGATGAGGGGTATTGTGGGATATAGCAGCAGGGTGGATGGCCCAACAAGAAACTAGGAAGGGAGGCCTGAGACTTCAGAAGAGACTAGAAGTGAAGTGAGGAGGGCCCACCAGTGCATGCAGTTGGGAACACCTACCTCCACGGGCACTGCTTCATAACAACCGCAGGCAGCACTGTGTCAGGGAGGCAACCTCACCCCAGTTCACCCCCATTTCCTCACAAAATCGCTTACTCCTGCATTGGTCTTTAGGCTGGATAATGAACCACATATGAAGGAAAAAGCTCCAAAGTGTCAAAGGTGAGTTTGTGCATGTGCCCAGGCATACTATACTTCCAAGCTCTCCAGGAAGACCAGGAAACAGGCAGAGACACTGATGCGGCGTGGACCAGCAGTTTCCCCTAGGATGGGCTAGAGTAAACGAATTTGTGACTAAGTCCTCGAGGAGGGCTAGAGGGAAAATGTCCAGGATGGAAGAGTTTTGCTTGTTTCCAGGCTGTATTGAGGAACTCCTATTCTAGGGAAATAAGATAAGACTACAACACTAGAATGACTCAGTAGCAAAAAACTGGGAGCATGTCTCAAGTCGGAAGAGTCAAGAATAGGGGCGCCTGGGTGGCTCACTTGGCTGAGAGTCTGACTCTAGATTTCAGCTCAGGTTATGATCTCATGGTTCATGAGTTCAAGCCCCACATCAGGCTCGCTGCTGTCAGCTCGGAGCCTACTTCAGATCCTCTGTCCCCCCTCTCTCTCTGCCCCTCCCCTGCTTGTGCACTCACTCTAAAAAATTAATAAATATTAAAAAAAAGAAGAGTCAAGGACAGGTGAGATGTGGGAGCATGAGATGCAGGGACTGGGATCAGGGAGAAGCCAAGCTTTGATCTCCTGAATGAGACTTGATCTAGAATGGATGAGACACTTGGGTTCCCTCTACATGTGTGTGCTTCAGAAACAAAGCAAGACCAAACAGAAGTTTTAGTTCATTAAAACTCTTCACTCTTGAGAACTTCCTAACGAACGGTGCTGGGTCATTCTATTAGGTATATTTCTAGCATCTAGCACTGTGCTAGGTACATGGAAAGTTCCCAGTAAATTTCCAGGATGAATAAACAAATAATGGGTGGAGCTCAAGCCAAATGACGTGTTCTGCTGAGCAAAATGAACGGCTGGAACTCTTCGTACCACAGACATCTCTAGCACCATCCCACTCCTGATACTTCCACTATGTTTTTAATCATAACACTTATACTTGAGTCATATTCATATACCTGTCTTGTCCCTGAGATCAAGCTTCCTGATGGCTGGGTTCCTGCGGGGTCATGTCTTACTTAACTTCCAGTCCTCAGTTCTTACAATAACACTTAGTATAAGTGGGTGCTGAGCAAATAGCTGTTGAAGGAATGAACAACTGGCAACTTGTCGAAGAACTCAGATCTTTAATACTAACCCAGCTCAGTGTCCTCTGAGCTGCCCTTTATGTCCCCTCCACCCCACAGTTCACCCTACATGTCAGAAGAAATAACTTATATGAAGAGGAAAAAAATGAGCTGGATGGTTCTAGAATAAAAGGAGACCCTTAGCAGATCATGCTATCTTTTGGAAAACAGTGAGCACTATAATAGGCTGCAGTTATGGTTTACCAAACAACCCTAACAGAAGCTGAATATCAACAGTGTGGTCTGGTGTTGACTCTGGTGGTTTCCTACCCACATGCTCTTTGGTGTTTTTTGGGAAAAGACTCAGAAACCATTTCTCATTTTCACAAATGAGCATAGCTGGGGCTGGCCAGTCCTTCAGAAGAGATGGTGGCCTCCCACATTGCCACAAATGGATGGAAAAGTTACAAAATATGAAATTGCTCATAAGCTGAGGGGAATCTTTCTAGGCCCATGTCTTGACTGACTGTTTTGATTTTTTCTTTTTTATCTTTTTGGATTTTCGTTTGGTTGTTTTTGAGAGAGAGAGAATACGAACAAGGGGAGGGAAAAAGAGAGAGGAAGAGAGACAATCCCAAGCAGGCTCCATGCTATCAGCACAGAACCTGATGCGGGGCTCAATCTCACAACCATGAGATCATGACCCTCTGACCCAAAATCAAGAGTTGGACATTTAACTGGCTGAGCTACCCAGGCCCCCATTGACTGACAGTTTTTAAGATCAAAGATATTTGTTTGAATTTAAATCTTCTGCGACTGAGGACCTATTTCAGGGATTCTGTTTTCTACTTTACCTGATTCTGTTCAAGATTACACAGATCAGTTCTGTGAAAAGTAATCCCTTTCAAAGGGAACTGTGTACTGAGGAGCAGAATAAGGCTTGAAATGGGAATCAGGAAATCCAGGTGACTTCACAGTGGATATGTGACCTTGGACATGTCCCTTGACTTTTAACATCAGAGTACTCTCATTTGCAAATTGACCCTTTCAGTCAAATGATCCATAATTCCACTCCTAGCTTTCTACCATTTTTCTATGCATCTAATCAACAGTGCCACACATATGACACTTAAAATCCACTGCTTTATGCTGTAGTGAAAGCACATCTCTTGTTCCCTCAACTAGAGTGTATGCTTCTTAATGGCTGAATAGCATCTTGTACTTTGCGGTGATTTCTGTGGTGCATCCACGGAGGCACTCCCCTCAGGTGCGGGAGGTGTTGGTGGCTGATGCCTCTCATCTAAGTCTCTGGGGACAGTCTTCCCCTGGACTGGGGGAAGTGTGCAACTCAAGGGGACAGACACAGCGAGTGTCTGATGACTAGATGGTCGATGGTGGTGGTAGTGGGTGTGATAAAGGGATCCCTGAGGTTCTTTTGTGACTACATCGCCGTCCAACCTCTTCCTCTGTTTATCCTGCTTTCCCACCTCTTTTATTCTCCGGGACCTCCTACATGCAAATCTCAGACCCTGAGTCTTTCTGGGGGTCATAATTATGTTCCCCACTACCTTCGCCTCTTACCTCATGTACCCATCATATCCCCGTGCAAGGTGAGTTAACATGAACTGAAGTCCACAGCAAGGTGGGAGAGAAGCCCATGCTGGGAGACACCCTGTTCTTTATCTCCACAAATACCGAACCTGACAGTGTTTCTCCTGGGGCCCAAATCTCCGCTGGCAACGCCGGGAGCAGAGACAATGTTCTCCATCGGTCAGGCAAGGGGAGTGTTTTGTTACCGCTCATCTCTTTTCATGAGAATGCCTAATTCCTGGAAGCAGCCAGAGTGGAGGGACTGGGCCCTACATAACTTGACTAAGACCAACAGAATATTTAAAAGTTGGCTGGTCTCCTGGTGCTTCTAAAGCCAGAGAAAGACCTTGGTTTTCAAACTGTTTCCTCTTTCAAATGAAAACCAGGAGGAAAGTGGTCACACAGTGATGGTCTGGGATCCATCAGCATAGATGGTGTCAAGGTGCTCAGTAAAGCTTGCTGTTCCCTTCCATAATAAAGGGGAAAATCGCTTTAGGCAACTGCTGGCTCCCCACGTGTTCTAATACATTTACTTTGTTCTTGCTCTTATGAGCGTGTTGCATCATTTTAACCAGATTAATTTAGAATCTACACGCACAGCCACACACACATCTTTACCTTTGGAGCCGACTGACCGCATTAAATCATCTTGTATTCACATAAACCTTTCAAACGAATACTTGCTTTTGTTACGCAATATCATTTCCTTTCTGCTGTACAGTTTCCTTGGATAGCCAGGAATATCTGTCCCTCATTTTTTTCCCCTCATTTTTTTTTTTCTTTTTGGTTAGAATCTCAGACATTCGATATGATTTATGGAAGCCTAGCCCTTTGAAATGATAAGACAATGAACTGCAGACTTGGGGCATATTTAAATAATTCAAACATTGTCTGATATTGTGCGGTTCCAAGAGGAAAGAGGAACAGCCGACACCAGAAAATTTCCTGCTGGAATTCTGCCAAGGCATAGCTGGCCGTCTTGGGGAGGTCCATCATTATGGGACTTTGCTGTTTGTAAATTTAATAAACGGCTCACATCTGCTTATAATATTATGGAAGTCTGTGCTAGAAGTATTATGTAAAGCACATGGTTTATTTTACAAATCAATCAGTGCTTTCTGTTTGCAGGGTTTGTCAGGGTGCACAGGAAAACACTACACCTGCATTTACAAGAGAGTCTAGGCCATGGCATCGGTGTCCTGCCGTGTGCTTTGAACCATAGTGTGATAGGGTTGAAACCTTAGTAGTCATCTAGTCCTTGCACAGCATGGCACAGCAGAGACCCAGAAGAGGCAGGGGGCTTGAGGGCAGTTCACTCAGAGTTACTGACGGAGTCAGGGCTCAGAGGGTGTCACAGCCCCTTCTCCTTAGCTCCCTCCCTTCCTCCACTTCCTTCTTCCACTTCCTTCCTCCTTTCCTTCTTTCTTTCTTCCTTTCTTTCTTTCTTTCTTTCTTTCTTTCTTTCTTTCTTTCTTTCTTTCTTTCTCTTGTTTTTTACTGTTGTTTTTTAAGTTTCTATTTAAATTCAAGTTAGTTAACATACAGTCAGTATAATATTAGTCTCAGGTGTAGAATTCAGTGATTCATCATCCTTCCTTCTTGCTTGCTTCTCTCTGCATGACCTTAGTTCGTGGCACATTAGCAGCATTGTGGGTCTGGGCATGGTCCCTCTCACAGTTGACCCCATGGACTACTTGCTTCCTGCCCTTTAGGCAGCCATTCTGATGTGTTTAATGTACTTTGTTTCATTTTTATGAATCTCAAAAAGTACATATTTCCCCCTCCCCATCTTGATGCTATGCTTGGAGACCCTCCCATGTTGATACATGCATGTAACTCTGCCACTACAGAGCTCCCCCAGGCCACAGATTGTCACCCCAGGGATTATCTCTGTATCCCTTCATCCCACAGTGGTCCACGACAGCCAATGTTGAGTTACTTGTTGTCTCTCAAGCAAAAACCACATTTCCCCCCTTATTAAACTTATAAGGCAGAAAAAGCCTAAGGAATACAAGCAATTTAACAGTGGCTTCGGTAACCGTTTACCTCTAGATAAATTACTGGTATGATTTAACACATTACAAACAGAAAGTGTTCAAAAGCTGTTTTTATTCCATCACAGTGGGCTGAGTGCCTTAAAAATGTTTTGCCATCACAAATTTTGATTCTTAAGAGACATACCTTTATTGTTAGAGTTAATAACCTATTCTTCTCAAACTATTCCAAAATACAGAAAAGGAAGGAAACCTTCCAAATTCATTCTATGAGGCCAGCATTTCCCTAATACCAAAACCAGATAAAGACACTACAAAAGAGAGGGGAGGGGGGAGAGAGAGAGAGAGAGAGGGAATTACAAGTCAATATCTCTGATGAACATAGATGCAAAAATCCCCAACAAAATATTAGCAAACTGAATCCAACAATACATTAAAAAATCATTCACCACAATCAACTAGGATTTACTCCTGGGCTGCAAGGTGGTTCAATATTTGCAAATCAATCAACATGATACATCACATCAGTAAGAGAAAAGATAAAAACCATGCCATCATTTCAATAGATGCATAAAAAGCATTTGACAAAGTACAACATGCATTCATGATAAAAAAAAAAAAGTAGGTGTAGAGGGAACATATCTCAACATTATAAAGTCCATATATGAAAAACCCACAGTGAACATCATACTGTATTGTGAAAAATTGAGGGCTTTTCCCCTAAGGTGAGGAACAGATGTCCACTCTGACCACTTCTATTCAACATAGTACTGGAAGTTCTGGCCAGAGCAATCATACAACAAAAAGAAATAAAAGTTATCCAGATTGAGAAGGAAGAAGTAAAACTTTCACTATTTGCAGATGGCATGATACTCTATGTAGATACCCTGAAAGGCTCCACCCCAAAACTTCCAGAACTGATCAATGAATTCAGTAAACTCACAAGATATAAAATCAATGTACAGAAATCCATTGCAATTCTATACATTAACAATGAAGCAGCAAAAAGAGAAATTAAAAAACAATCCCATTTACAATTGCACCAAGAATAAAATACCTAGGGATAAACTTAGCCAAAGAGGTGAAAGACCTGTACTCTGTTTTTTGTTGTTTTTTTTTTTTAATTTTTTTTTTCAACGTTTATTTATTTTTGGGACAGAGAGAGACAGAGCATGAACGGGGGAGGGGTAGAGAGAGAGGGAGACACAGAATCGGAAACAGGCTCCAGGCTCTGAGCCATCAGCCCAGAGCCCGACGCGGGGCTCGAACTCACGGACCACGAGATCGTGACCTGGCTGAAGTCAGACGCTTAACCGACTGCGCCACCCAGGCGCGCCCCGAAAGACCTGTACTCTGAAAACTAAAACACCAATAAAAGAAATTGAAGAGGACACAAAGAAATGGGAAGACATTCCATACTCATGGAGTGGAAGAACAAATGTTGTCAAAATGTCTATACTGTCCAAAGCAATCTATAGATTTAAAATGCAATCGCTATCAAAATACCAACATTTTTCACAGAACTAGAACAAACAATCCTAAAATTGGTAGAGAACCACAAAGACCCCAAATAGCCAAAGCGATCTTAAAAAAGAAAAACAGGGGCACTTGGGTGGCTCAGTCAGTTAAGCATCTGACTCTTGATTTCAGCTCAGGTCATGATCTCGTGGTTTGTGAGATCAAGCCCCATGTCTGACTCTGTGCTGACAGTGCAGAACCTGCTTGGGATTCTATTTCCTCTCTTTCTGCCCCTCCCCCTGCTCACATGGACTCTCTCTCCCTTTTTCAAAATAAACAAACACTTAAAAAAAACCTAAAAGAAAAACAAAGATGGAGTTATGACAATTCCAGGTTTCAACTTATATTACAAAGCTATAGGAATCAAAACAGGATGGTACTGGCACAAAAATAGACATCTGGATCAATGACAACAAATAGAAAGCCCAGAAACAAACCCATGATGATATGGTTAATTAATCTTCGACAAAACAGGCAAGAATATGCAATGGGAAAAAATAGTCTCTTCAACAAATGGTGTTAGGAAAACTGGACAGCTACACACAAAAGAATGAAATTGTGCCATTTTCTTGCACCATACACAAAAGTAAACCCAAAATGGAGTAAGGACTAGATGTGAGGTCTGAAACCATAAAAAGTCTAGAAGAGAGCACAGGCAGTAATTTCCCTGACATCAGCCATGCAACATTTTTCTAGATATGTCTCCTGAGGCAAGGGAAACATAAACAAAAATAATCTATTGAGGCTACATCAAAACAAAAAGCTTCTACACAGCAAAGGAAACAATCAACAAAATTAAAAGGCAATCTACTGAATGGGGGAAGATATTTGCAAATGACATATCTGATAAAGGGTTAGTCTCCAAAATACATAAAGAACTTATAAGCTCAACACCTGAAAAACAAATAATCCAATTTGAAAGATGGGCAGAGGACATGAACAGGCATTTCTGTAAGGAAGACATACAGGTGACCAACAGAACCTGAAAAGATGCTCAGTATTACTCATCATCAAGGAAATGCAAATCAAAACCACAATGAGGTATCACCTCACACCTGTCAGAATGGCTAATATCAAAACGACAAGAAATAACAAGTGTTGGCTGAGGATGTGGAGAAAAAGGAACCTGCATTCACTGTTGGTAGGAATACAAACTGATGCAGCCACTGTGGAAAACCGTATGGAGGTTTCTTTAAAAATCAAAAAAAGAACCACCCTGTGATGCAGTAATTACACTACTGGGTATTTACCCAAAGAATACAAAAACACTAACTCGAAGGGATACATGCACCCCTATGTTTGTTGCAGCATTATTTACAATAGTCAAATTATGGAAGCAACCTAAGTGTCCATACGATAGATGAATGGATAAAGATGATGTGAGATAGATAAATAGGTAGATAGATAGATATAGATATAGATATAGATATCTCGAGTATTATTCAGCCATAAAAAATAATGAAATCTTGCCATTCACAACATGGATGAATCTAGAAAGTATATAATGCTAAGCAAAATAAGCCAATTAGAGAAAGAAAAATACCATGTGATTTCACTAAAATGGGGGGTTTAAAAAACAAAACAAATGAATAAAGGAAAAATAAAGAGACAAACCAAAACCCAGACTCGTAACTATAGAAAAACTGATGGTTCCCATAGGGGAGGTGGGTGGGGGGATGAGTAAAATAGGTGAAGGGTATTAACAGTACACTTAGCCTGACAAGCACTGAGTAATGGATAGAATTTTTGTACACCTGAAACTAATATAACACTATAGTTAACTATACTGGAATTAAAATTTTTTTAGGGGTGCCTGGGTGACTCATCAGTTAAGCGTCCGACTTCGGCTCAGGTCATGATCTCACAGTTCGTGGGTTCGAGCCCCACATCGGGCTCTGTGATGACAGTTCAGAGTCTGGGCCCTGCATCGAATTCTGTGCCTCCCTCTCTCTCTCTGCCCCTCCCCTACACACACTCTGTCTCTCACTCTCAAAAAATGAATAAAACATTTTTTAAAAATTTAAAAAAATGTTTTCATGCATGAAATAGAAAAAAGTCTTCATTGTTAAAAAAAGAAAAGAAAGTTGGCAAGAGGATGGAGAAATGACCCATTTTTCTGAAAGGCAGTTGGGTAATACGTATCCAAAGCTCTTGATCTGGTAATTCGGCCTCTGGAAATTTATCACAAGGCAATAGTAAGGAGGGAGATGCAAAGATTCACCAAAGAACGTTCACTGCAGCATTTCTTACAATTGTGAAAAAAGCTGGACTCAGTCTCATTGTGCCACAATAAAGGAGAACTCTATTTTACTAATTAATTTATTCAACACATATTTATCGAGTTCCTGCTGTGTGCCAGGCACGGGGCTAAAGGCTGGGGGTATAAACAGGATCATAATAGATGAGGTCTCATTCCGGAAAGTAATGAGCCATTAGACCTGATGCATTGGGAACACTCATGATAAATAAATGATAAAAAAAAAAAAAAAGAAAGTTAAAAGAAAGAGTATTATAATTACAAAGTGCAATGTTTGGTTTTTAGATTTATAATCATAGAGAGTCATTCAAAAAAAAAAAAAAAAAAAGCAAAGGTGTTCCTGTAAGTACAACGTAATAGATATGATTTAAAAAAAAGAAAATTACTCCAGGCAGCAGCCTGTCAGCAGAGCAACGGGCACACCCTCGAAGGCAATAATGATGCCCAGAGGCTGCCTACTTGGGTAGGTGAGAGCCAACTCCATCATTATAAACCAAGTAGTTCCTGGGCCACTGAGCTGGGAGCTGGGAGGTCTGAGTTCCTGCTAAGACATCATGAGGTCAAAGACAAGCTTCCATCTGTTCATGACTCCACTTCCCACCGTAAAATGAAGGTGCTGGACTTGGGGCTCTCAAGCTGATGACAGGGTCCCCTGTGATTTCCTTCAGTCCTGAAGTTATTCCTTTTCTTGTGATCGGGTTCCACAGACTGTCATTTTTCTATTTTTTTTTTTTTTTGGCTGTGCTGTGACATGTTTGTGTTTTTAAACTCTCTGAATGACTGAATTGGGTCACTGCTCCACAAATCCAATTGTCAGTGTGTCACCTGTGGAAATGACTGGAAATACTTGATTGCCCATGCTGAGAACAGTGAAGCTGTGCTGTCCCCGTATGTCCTTAGGGTTTTCTTCTCCGAACTGCATGTGTTACTAATAAATAGTAAAGCTGATTCTGCCAATCACACACAAAACAGTCGGGGTTTTTATAATTATATCCCACATCCTCTTCCTATTAAAAATGTTTCCTTATATAGTTAATTTTCTACTTAAAGTAGATTTCAAATTTTCTCCCTTTTTATTTTAGAATTAGCAAGTCAAATGTTATTTCAAAATAAGAGCGTATTATTCCATCAAAACCCGTGGAAGCATTTCTTATTAACTTCCTTTACAATAAATGTATTTGTTTAATGTTTATTTTTGAGACAGAGAGAGACAGAGACAGAACATGAGGGGGGAGGGGCAGAGAGAGATACAGAATCTGAAGCAGGCTCCAGGCTCTGAGCTGTCAGCAAAGAGCCTGGTTCAGGGGCTCAAACCCACGAACCATGAGATCATGACCTGCGCTGAAGTCAGATGCTTAACCGACTGAACCACCCAGGCGCCCCTACAAAAAATACCCTTTCTGGTTGCCACTGTGCAATGATTGGACTTTGAGTTATTAAAAATCCAACATGGTTCCATTTTAGGAGATGGACAGTGCCTAGATGTTTAGAACAACTGAAATATTTGCTGGAAATATCTGACGGGCACTTGTCTGTATGACATCTCACTTGCTTGTATGCTGTCCGACCCTTGCCTAGTATTTCTGGACTTTTTTAGCTTTCACAATTTTAATCGATACAGTATTTGATCACGGCATCTTATGTATATTAACTAAGTTTTTCTAAAGGTGTAATCTGCACACCTTTGATTGGACAAACAACTTACTATGCTCGTTAAAATCAGAGATTCCTGGACTCAGTCTTAGACCCTACTAAATTAGAATCTCTGGGGTTGAGGATTTGCGATCTGAATTTGTGGACAACCCCCTCCAGCCTCTCACCAAGTGATTCTTACAAGCACTTAAACTTGAGAATCCCTAAACTTTATATTTTATAATTAAATTTAGCCACTCTCAAGTGTTTTATCTGCTCACTTGCAATTCCATTTTCCTTTTGTCCAATATGTCATAATTCCCAGGACTGATCCTTGAAATAGTCTCCACAATTAACCTTTCCTCCTGGAAAATTGGCTATTAATTTCCTGAGTGTGTTTGTGTGTGTGTCTAGTTTTATCCAGAAAGGTCCCATGGCAGGATCTCATTTCTTCACCACTGTTATTATTTGGACCTTTTTTTTTTGGTGTTTTTTTTTTTTTTTTTTTTTTAAGACACTAAGGTCCTTATGAAGACAAAGCTGATTTTATTCTATGGTGGGTTCTGGAATTAGAAAGTCTTTTTTTTTTTTAAAGAGCAAAAGAAAGAAAATGACTGCTCATCATTCCCACTCAAGTACTTCTCCACTGATACTTGAGCAGCTTTAGATGTGGGTGGGGCACGCCCCCACCCAACATCAGCCTGCTTAGATCCTGCTCATGGAAAGAAAGGAGAAGAGAGAAAAGACTAACAGCACCTAAAGTCAAAGAACATGTTTTAAAAAGCAGATCATTGATGTAAAATATACTGGTCTTTCCCTTTTTCGCTGCAACCTCCCATCTCTCCCCTCTGAGAGTGAGTCCAGTCACTGGAATCTAGTGGTTAATTTTCTGACCAAATCTATCATATCATGAGTCACATATTCAGGTGACTTTCGGCTTAAGCAGTAAATACTTATTATCCCACAGTTTCTGTGGACTCAGGATTCCAGAGCAGCTTAGCTGGGTGGTGTGGTTCAAGGCTTTCATGAGGTTGTAGTCAAGATGTCTGCCAGAGCTGCAGGCTTCTGACAGCTTGCTGCAGCCAAAGGGCTTCCCTTCATGTGCCTGCCAGGTTAACACTGGTTGTTGGCCCTCACATCCTTCCCAGGTGGACCTCTCCACAGGCTGCTTGCGGGCCCTCACAACATGGCAGCTGGCTTCCCCCAGAGGGAGTGATACAAGAGAGCAAGACAGAAGCCACAGTGCCTTTTAGAAGCTCACGTCTAAAGGCAGACTCCAACATTTCTGCAATTCCCTATTCAGTGTGGGAAGGATATGAATGCCAGAAATAAAAGAATCAGAAGGGAAAATCTCCTTTGTGTGGGGTTAGTTCTGGGACAGGCAACAACGGAAGGCCCGTTCAGAGAGGCACCGAGGGAGCTTAGGGACATGGAGTAGCTTTGGGAGTTTTTCTCAGACTCTCAAACTCTCCATTTCTGGGTCTGAGGTCATTTATGGTGGTTTTTGAGAGCTTTTACCAAAACTCACATTAGAAAAATGGTTGGGATATTTAAAAAAATGTTTTGGTTTTTGTGGCAAAAGACTGATGGTGAAGGAGGAAAGTAAAATTTTTGAAGTCTCCAAAGATATACAGATTACAAGTAAGATTGTAATATGCTATATCTGGATTTGGATTAATAATCTCCTAGGCTTGCCTAAATGTTTTGAGGTCCAAGATGGGCTAGTTGTGAGAACACGTTTCCTTGAGTCTTTAGGAATTTGAGGCACAGGAAGTAGGGATTATCTATTGGAAATATATTTTGAAATGGATCAGAAGTATATTTGTAAGTCTTCCTCAACCCTGGGCATCTAGGCTTTTAATCAACTTATTTAGTTTTGCTGACATAGGAGGAAACAAAAGCCAGAACCAGCACTCTAGAGACTGGAGGCCTAATCTGACCTGGCCTCTGACATTATATATGATGCCTTGAGCCACGTTCTCCATAGGAATACATGGTTGATTATGCTTGTCTTCTTCTGTGTCAAGTAAGAGTCAAAATATCAAGGGTCCCATTATTCCTGAACAGCTTACCTAAAGACTAAAGAATGGGCCTGTTTAAGGCCCTGGAGTTAATCAGTAGATAAAGAGAAGGACGGTGGTAGGAAGGAAAAGAAGAGAAGATTTTAGAAACAGTTCAGCCACCAGCTCTGCGAAAGCAGCTAACTCTGGGAGGTGAGAATATGGAAGGAGTCAAGAAAGGAATTTTTCCTCTCTGCAGCATAGTGATGACCGCGCATCAAGAGGGGACAATCAAAAGGAACAGTGCACAAAGCAATTACAACTCCCTTTGGAAGCCTGTATTTCTTCACCCAGGTCTGTGGTCCAGGTAAGGTTTGTCACATACTTTTACTAAGAGTTGGTCAGTAAAGTATCCAGTGTAGTTTATTTTCTTCCCACAGGAGAATTTTTTTTAAGTTTTTATTTATTTATTTTGAGAGAGGGAGAAAGCACGAACAGGGGAGGGGCAAAGAGAAAGGAGAGAGCAAGACTCCCAAGCAGGCTCTGCATCGCCAGCACAGGGCCTAATACAGGGCCTGAACTCACGAACTTGAGATCATGACCTTAGCTGAAGTCAGACGCTTAACAGTTTGAGCCACCCAGGAGCCCCAAAGGAGAATTTAATAAAATTTTAGGAGTAGTATGCAAAGTGTAGGCATTCATATACAGTCATCTTTAGTTGAATCCATTCCTAGGACAGATTTCTAACATATAAAAACTATCTTTCATTTGATAGCTACTTGTCTGGGACCTTTGTGATAGAGTCTGCCTTTGAATTTTATTTATCTGTACATTTCTTTTTTTAATCACTAAGCAGCTATGGGCATATCTCGATGAAAAGCATTGAACTTTTAACACATGGTCCTTTTGTGTATATCTGATACAAATCATCAGAGAAATCGAAAGTGTTATATGATGGACAAACAGAAGCCTAACTCTGCTCTTAAGAAACTCAAGTGTAGTGAAACTGCCCTCAACCTGGCTTCAGGAGATCTTGGCTGGAAAGCCCTCTCTGCCACCTTGAACCAGTCACTTAACCTTTTCAAACTTCAGCTCCTCAAGTGAAAAATGGCATTATAATATCTACCTAATGGAGATGTTGTGGGAATTAAATACAATGACATATGGGATGATGCTAGGCATATTCCCATTACATGGTTGTTGGCTTAATCCATGGTCATTGAATCAGCTTCTCTATTTATTTATAGGGTTCCCCCCAAATTTTTAATTCTTTACAAGTAGTTATTTAGAATGGACCATGAGCCAAGCATGTGCTCTGTGGTGAGAGAAAATAGCGAATAAGATGGCTAATGTCCTTGCTCTCATGAAACTGACAGCCTACAGAAGAGTAAATAGGTCATTATAATAAAGGACGCCAAGTACTCTGGTGTGAGAATTCTTTTAATGCTCATATTGTGTTCATCCCAAACCTGCAGCCATGTAGCTTTCAGAGCCTGTAAACCCGGGAATGGAAGTGCTGGGCAATCTCAAAGGCAGCATGGTGCTACCTGACAGAGCCATTACTGGGCTCAAAATAACAGTTGGTGCCCTCCGTGACAAAACCCGGGAATGTAGGAGGGGCCATCCCTCATTTACCTGAGCAGCTGATGCAAGATTTTCTTCCCTCATGAGATTTTTAGAGGTTAGTTTTTGTACCTTCAAGACCACAGGTGAGCGTCAGCCCTTGCTTTATCTGTTTATTTAATTTATTTTTTTTATTTTTAAATTTTTTTTAATGGTTATGTATCTTTGAGATGGGGGGAGGGGCAGAGAGAGAGAGGGAGGTACAGAATCCAAAGCATCTCCAGGTTCTGAGCTGTCAGAACAGAGCCTGATGCGGAGCTCGAACTCATGAACGGTGAGATCTGAGCTGAAGTGAGATGCTTAACTGACTGAGCTACCCAGGTGCCACATCTGCTTTTTTTTTTTTTTTTTTTTTTTAAGAATTTAATGAAGTAAACTTAACACGCCATAAAATTCAATCTTTTTAAGTGTACAATTCAATGATTTTTAGTACATTCACAGCCGTGCAACCATCACTACAATCTAGTTTGAGTACATTTCCCATTCACCCCCCAAAAGCAACCTCATGCCCATTTGCAGCCATTCCCTGTTTGCACCCCAACCCCCAGACAACAACTAATCTATTTTCCATCTTGACAGATTTGCCTCTTTTGGACATTTCATGTAAATGGAATCAAACGATATGTGGTGGTTTATGTCTGACTTCCTTTACTTGGCATAATGTCGACAACGTTGCAATATTCCATTGTGTGGGTCTTCCTCAAGTTACCCATTCACCAGCTGATGGACATTTGAATTGTTTCCACTTTTTGGCTACTGTCCTTGATTTCTCTTAGCCCTTCTGTGGATGGGTCTCATTTTCGACAGAATTGTCCTTGGTTTCGCCCCAAATTTAAAAACACAGTGGCTTTAAAGGCTTGAAGCAGTATCCTCAACGGGATTTCATTCTGTTTTTTCCTCGGGTCATCTTTCTCTGAGCCATCTCTAGCCTTCTCCTGCCTTTCCCTGCCATTTCTCCCTTTTTCCCTTGCCACACTGTCACCCTCTCTTAACTGGTCATGACGCCTACAGCATGGTTCGCTGGCTAGAGCCTTAAGTGACAAGCCAGAACACCTGCTTGTAAGTCTGGGTTTAAGTCTCCTGTCAGCTAGACCCTCTGTGAGCCTGGGTGACTTCATTCTGAGGGAGACCAGTTAGAACAATTTTATTTTCTTCTGTTAGCAGTATCATTTTCTTAACATAAAATCTTAGTAGAATCCTAATGCATAACGGATTAAATCGGTAAACAGTTTGAAGTGAGGGGTGGAGTTTGGGATTCTGTTGACTCTGACTTGTGGGGTGTTCTGTGGACCTCAGAGCTCTAGAACACACGGTCTGAAATGCCCCAGGCTATTTCCATCCTAAGAGTCTACATAAGTGTTTTTTAAAAACTCTGATGATCCTCGCCCTTTTCTAGTATATTTATATGGAAGGCACCAGCGGTAGCGGCAAAAGTAGTGGACATAAGAATCAGAAGACTTGGCTCTGACACTTGACCTGGGTAACCTTGGGCAAATTACTGGACCTGAATCTTAGTTTCCTCACCTGTAACTTGGAAATGGTAATAGATACAGTGATGTCACAGCATATGCACATTTAACAAACAGGAATTCAAGGCTACAATTGGCCCAAAGAGAAATTCAGTTATTATGCCGGCCCTGATTCTGTTTGCCCTCAGTTCCATTTCTCACCCTCTACCTGCTCTGTGTCTTGGGCAGCGGAGCCCAGCCCCACAGCCTGCGTCTTCCAACTGTCTTCCACCAATGGGAGGTGCTAGTGGGACACTGGAGGGCAGGAAAAACAGGCTAGGGTCTTTCTCCCTCTCCTTTTTTTCTTGGGTGGCATCTTTTTGGCTCTACTTCCTGAAGAATTGGCTTTCCCGGTTCCAGTGGAACTCCAGTGATCCTAGCCCCTAGGTTCTGGTTACACCTCCTCTTTCAGTTCTCCTTCGGCCAAGGGGTGGAAGAGGTTTCCAGAAGTCGGGAACTGCTAGGCTGCTTCACTCTCTTTTGTTTGGCCTCTCAGCTCTCTTCTTCTGAACCCTTCTACCACCTATGTAACCAATCCCCTGTACCTAGTGTGGTTTCTGTTTTCCTGTCTGGACCCTGCTTGATGTAACAAACACTTGGTGAAACTGAGAGGGAGAGAATAAGAATCTAAACAGGTTGGACAACCCTGCTAGCCATTCCTCTTGATGAGTCCATGGACCCAAGCGGTGGGAGACATGAGACCCCCCAGGCAGCCTCAGATCCTAGTGTCCCTCATTGGGCTTAAATTCGGGGAGAGTTTTGTTACATCTAGTTCTCTAAAGGCAAGTTAACTTATTTACCTGGACACCAAACCATGGGTTCTGTATTTTGTGGTCAGGAAATATCAGGTCAGGGATTTGACCTTTTCTGGGGACTACACAACTCAACCCCCCCAGAGAAGACCAAACTCTGTTGAGAATCATAGGACAGTATGAGAATCAGACAAAACAGTATAACTGAAAGCACATTATAAAGTGTAAAGTTTCAAACCAATATAGGGCATTACTATTACTTATATTCCAAAGCCAGGTCTTCCAGGAACAATGTGACTTACTATTATCTTTTTATGGGATTTAAGAAGTAACTTGAGGGGCACCTGGGTGGCTCAGTTGGTTAGGTGACCGACTTCAGCTCAGGTCATGATCTCACAGTTTGTGAGTTCGAGCCCCACGTCAGGCTCTGTGCTGACAGCTCAGAGCCTGGAGCCCGCTTTGGATTCTGTGTCTCCCCCCCTCTCTGTCCCCTCCCCTGCTCACATTCTGTGCCTGCCTCTCTGTCTCTCAATAATAAATAAACGTTAAAAAAAATTAAAAAAAAAAGAAGTAACCTGAAGACTTTTCTAGGGTTTTCCATGGCTTTATACAAATGTTCCATAAAGGAGACAAGGAGAAGTCATTTAACCAGAGCAGTTTGGTTCTTTTACTAGACAGACAAAACAACAACAACAACAAAAAAAAAACAACCCAAAAGTAATGTTCTTTTTCTGTACAATTCATTGGAATTTACAGAGTGATAAAAAGGCCACATCTCTCATTGTCTTGGAGATGAAATTGGTTTGGGGAAAATATGAAATTTTTGGCTTTACTTGCTAAGCACACAATGCCAAGTGAATGTGTCTTAGTATTTCCCTACATCTTCCTTCTCAAATTAACCCTAAGCTTAAATTAGAAAAGGAAAAAAAACAATTCCATTTGTTTTTCTTTTCCAAGGCAGAAAAGTGATTTTTGACAACCACAAGATTTTCACACGGCTGGCTAAACCACAAATTCTATCAATGTGAACTAACCCCCCCCAAATTTCTTCCTTTCAAAATATGTATCTCATGAACATCTATTTTGAACAAGCAAACGTCTCAAGTCTTTGTTCAAATCTTTAATCAAATTGCTTTCCTGGCCTGTCTTTTAGCACCAAGAACTGAACATTCTATTTGAATCAAATCAAATCAAATTAGTTTTTTTACCTTTTAAGAGGTAAGAAAAGCTAATGAAGCCAATGGGACACCAACGCTAGCTGGCCTGTTCAGTTTCTCATTTTCATTTAATAAAATGATGATGATGATGATGATGATGACAACGAGCCCCATAAGATTCCCGTCTTGGCTTTCTTAAACTAGAATTAAGAGTTGCTAGCCAAACTTTGTAAGATGTGCTCCCTGGTTGCTGTGTTTGATGACTTTGCCTGGAGACACATAGCCTGCTAGCCCCACAGAGTGATGACATACCCCTTTTCTTGCCTAATCTTTGTACCGGCTGCTAACTCAGCAATAGATCTGAATTTCTGTGTAGGTGTTCAGGTTTTAGATCTTTCCAATGCCTCAAGAAATGTAATAAAGAGCCCCAAATCAATTTTTTGAATAGTTTGAAATGCAGTCTTTTCTACTGAGACAAGCATTGACGGATGTTGCTAGACGCCTGCCCCCTGTGGGGGGCAGGGAGGATGGGATGGGGAGAGACGGAGAAGGATGGGGAGGGACAAGCAGGGTCTGTTCTGTTTCACACAGGGCCAGAATCTTGTAGCACATGCCATGTAACCAGGCTAAGGACAAATAATCCCCATGAATACATTTTCAGTGAATTGACCTACATTTCACATTAGATAAAGCACACTTAAGTCATTAAATGAATTTCTCCCTCTGGTTCATTAGTTCTCAGCATGCTCTGATCTTTTACCCATTTGTCATGTAGCTCGTGAAAGCTGAATATGGGGAAAAGAAACTAAATCATCACATGCATCCCTTTACCAGGTCAGGACATGTTCTCCATAGAGGAATTATTACAATGTTGGAGATTGACTGGGTCTCTTCTTGTTCTTGGCTAAAAGAGAAGCTACATTCGATGAATTGGCCTTATGGCATTCTGCCAAGCACTGTGCACATTAGCAATGATGTGCCCATGCTCACATTTACCCAGGAGCCTCTAGTGCTAAGAGCTTAGACTCAGCATTGTGAGAGCCCTCGAGAATGGATCTAGTGACAGTTGAGGATTAAAGAGGTTGGCCTTTTTAAAATTCTCACTTGCAACTCAAACCCACTCTCTTTCTGCTCTGAAGATACTCATTGGGTGAAGACGGTGTTCCATCTGAACCCACTGTGAGTCAGCCTCAGGTAGTATTTGCCACAACCAAGTGGATGCATTTTTAAACTGCATTATCCTTGGTGTGGAACTCATGGGGTTTCATGAAGTTGTTGGTCCGCCTTTGGAAAGTTTGAGAAACAAACCAACATTATAACAATAGCAGTTGAATGTAGTATTTGAATAAATCAGATCGGACACACAGGAGTGGTCTAAGGTAGAGACAGGAGCTCTGCAAAGGAGGAAAAAAAAGAAAGCCTCATAAACAAGACTCATTATGTGTCATCAATGGCTGCCCCTAAAACTTAGGGAAGCTAGGCTGGCATTACTAAAGGTATAAGCAATGAAATAAAGGAGGTGCACTAGGAAGACCGAAGCTACAATATTTAAGAATTTTGGCCAGTACCGTAAAAGGAACATAGGCAAAGTGGAGCATGTTCAGAAGTCAGTAATATAAAAGATGCCATATAAAAAAACCAGATTCTATTTAAATAACATAGCTGAGCTAAGGGCTAGAGATACAGAGATAACTATGAAATGCTCCCTAACCTCAAGGAGGTCACAGCTAGTAATGGCTAAAACACCTGACAATTTGTCATCAGGTAAAAAGAAGACCGTAGATGCTCAAATACTTGAAACACCATATAAAAAGGGGAATTAGTTCCATTCTATGTGGTGCTAAGGGTAGAATTAAATCCCGGGGAAGAAGCCACAAAGATTCATTTTAGCTCAACATGAACAAATAAGGTTGAAATTTCCAACCGTGAGAGCTGTCTAACTGTATAATGAACAGCTTGAAGAAATTGTGAGGTCCAGGTAGTTAGTACTTGGGAAGGTTTGTGAACCTCTTGGCAGAAACGGGGGGGGGGGGTGATGGAGGTGGTGACGGGGATGTCTACTCACCTACGCATTCACTATTTACCTACTATGTACTAGTATGCCAGGTACACTACTGTGTCCTAAATTTTATGGATATTCTGGTGAGCCAAACCCAAAACGCTTCTCTTAAGGTTGCTTAAGCCTAGAGGGAAGAGACAAATGGGAATCAAATAATCGCAGAAATGTACGGAAAACTGTAACTGGGAAGTGTTTGGATAGAAAGGCACGAGGTATTTACAAGAGCAGACAGCAGGGCTTTTGACCTGGTTGGGAAGGTCAGGGAAGATTTTAACGAGGAACTTTCAACTGAACTCAGATCCAAAGCGTGAGTGGGGGTAGAAAGAGTCATTCCACGCAGAAGGACAGACAGTGCAAGGTCCTATGAAGACACATCTCAGATAATGGTGTCTTGATGACTTTTCACATTCCTTTCTTTTTTACATCATTTCCTTGTTGAATGGGTAATACATAAATGGAACAAAATTAAAAGCTAGGGAAGGGCCTGGAGTGCAAATAATTCTCCATTTTTTTTCTGCTCTAGCTTTCCAGAGACAGTGGCTGTCACCAGGTTTTTCTGATCCTTCGGGAGGTATTAGATGCATCAACCAATATTCCTTTATCTTGCCTCCATGGACTTGTAGCATGCTCTACACCATTCCACATCTTGCTTTATTCTCCAGATGGTGGATCTTGAGGCTGTTATGGTACATTACAGCTACCTTGCAGGTTTTTCTGGAAGCCACACAGCAATCCATTGAAGGAAGCCCCATAGTTTATTTAGCTTCTCCTTTGGGAGGATTGTAGGCAAAGCAGCCATTAATATCTTTGTATGTACATAATTTTGCACATTTTTATTATATCTATAATGAAAAATTTTGGCTTTTTTCTTTAAAAATATTTCATACCATTTCTGATTATAAAAGTGATACATGCTTCAGGAGAATATTTGAACATCGCAGAAATACATCACGCAGAATGTGAAAACACCCAAGAATCCTGCCCTCCATAAATAACCACCATAATTATCACTTTGCCTAGATGATTTCTAATCTAGAATAATTGAAATAGAAGGCACATGTGGCATAGAAAGCAGATAGCAGATTCCAGAATATCTGTCTCTCTGGTTTGGGGCTCCCATGGGAAAGAAGCTGGCAGAAAGTACAGATGCATTCCTCTGCCACATAAAGGGTTTTTAACTTGGGTTCCATGGATGGCTTTGAGATGTAGATGAGTTTATCAGCATATGTTTATTTTTTAAGGAAGGGGTCTATAGCTTTCATCAGATTCTGAAAGGGATGTAAGACGCCGCCTAAAAGTTAAGAGCACCCACCAATAGAGAAAGGCCATCAGGTAGGTTTCGTTTTGTTTCAAAGTGATGCTAATCTTGGCAGAGGACTCTTCCAAGGGTTCCTAAATTGTTGTAGAATTTGAACAAGTTATTTAGCTTCATCTATAAAATAGGGATAATATTAACAAATTATACGGTGGTTGTGAGGATTGATTAAGTTAATATTTATAAGCACTTAGAAAAGTTTCTACCAAATAACAAGGCTTACGTACGTATTTATAAAATAACCCTAGTGCATATGTCCCCCGCCTACCCCAACCCCGATGAGAAAGCCAAACTCTGTAAGGCAAGAACAGCAGACTCTTGCCAAGTGGCCCCGGCCTCCTGAATAATTTCTAATACAGAATCTACCCCAGGGCAGCATGCTATCCCTATCCAGGGATCAAAATGTATCTAGGTCATTTGAGGAAGTAGCTAGGCAAGAAGATGTTGAAGCCCTGCAATAAAGCTCAAGGTTAATTTTGCAGCTAGTAAGGAGAGTCTCTTATAATAAAAACGCAAATTACACGAGATAGATACATACATGCATGCATGCAGATGTAATACATATATATGTCATATTTTGATATGAAATTATTTAACTTTCAACCGAGGTTTTTTTTTTCCCAACAGCAAGAGAAAGAATTGTGCCTCTACACTAAACTGGCTGAAAACTCAGGATACATAACCAGCAAGAATTAGGATTGCTTTACTTTTTTCTCCCCACTAACCCCTTCCGAGATACACACACACTTCATACACACAGACATATATGCATTATTTTACTTATAGAAGAATGCAGTTGAATGGTGTTCTCTAAAAGGCACTTGAAATATTTCAGAGACCTGAGGACTGCTGGAAAGCCCCTGCACACTTTAATCCCAGGTCCTGTATTTTTCTCTTTCCATCACCATGCAGCTCAGTGGTGTCCCTGCCCTGCACTGGCTACATTTTAGGCAGAGAATGCATTCAGTTGTGTCTGACAAGTACTTACGGATCACCTAGTCTGTGCCAGTCGTCTTGCACAAAGCAGAGACATCAGATGGAATCTTAGCTTGTCTGTAAAATCAGTTGCTTGAATTAGATGGTTAATCCATTTTTTTTCCGACTCTGAGTTCTGTGATTCCTGTGATGCTGAAGTAAAACCAAGCAATTATTTGCAACCAAAAATTCTTTAGAGATACTTGTCAGTAGGCCTCCTGATGACAGGATGGCTACATAAATCCCATCCCCTCAAAGATGCTCCCTCCCCCACTTGAATCGTTAACAATGTATCACTGAGACTAACAGGGTATCCTTAATAATGATGGGCTACTTGCACAGTGCTCCATAAGACAAGAACTGTTCACAACAACAGCGGGTCCAAGAACACTGCTAGTCACACCTCTGTTTTCACAGGTGAGGAAGCTGAGGCTGAGAAAAGTTAAGAGTGGCAGGATAGGGATTGGAACCAGGTGTAACTTCAGGTGGGGACTCTGTCTGCTCACACCACTACTGCCCTTAGGAAATGCTATTGGGCATTGTCCCTGGCACGTGTCCGAAACTTTCCTCCCTCCCTCATGGGCAGGATCAGTTCTTTGTGTCTCCAACATCCTGTCCACTTTCAACAGACACCTGCTCCCCTCGGGACAGGCTATGTCCTGCATGTGATTGGCTGGCCTGCAAGGCTGCTTTTGGACGTATCAGGGCTCTGTGGACAGGCGTCAGAGTAGGCGGTTAAAAAAACACTCTTGCTCGCCTGTTCCCTAGGGCCCCAGGCACTTGCACTGATGGCTCTGTTCCCCAGGCCGGAAACGGAACCCCGACTTCTTTGTCCATCTTATCCCGGCATCAGCAGGCCCTGAATTGTTCATTTGAAACTCCCTGAAGGAAGCCTGTTATCAGCTGAACTTGTTCTTTTTAAGGTTTTGATCTCAGCAGAGATGAATGGGTCATTTTAAGTGCTTCTGTGTGTGGCTCCGAGAGACATGCAGTGGGGGCTACAGGGCCAGTCTGTCACATCAGTTGTCCAGGCTGAGCTCCGTACTGACCCAACTGAGGCCAGTCTCCACGGGGACATTTCCAATAGTAATCATAAGACAACGTGCTTGTTTTATGTATTCTAGCAAGGCAGTGGGCATATTCTCCAAAGCACAGCCACCCTCACACAAACAGGTTGGGGCAGGCATGACGACCCTCCTTTATGGCTGAAAAAAGGGAGGAGGGTCAGGGATGGGAGCTCATTTCTTGGAGCTATTAAGTTGCAAAGTTGAGACAAGAATGCAGATCCCCCGACACCAGGCCCTGTGATCTCTGCGTTCTGTCAGTCTTGGACCACCCTGTAGAGTTGGCCAGGTTTATCGCTGAGACTCTCTTCTCCCCTCTGGTGGTCCAATGCACTTCATCAGCCAGTCAGGAATCCCCCGCCTTGGCATCAAGCTAAGACCCGGCTTTCCTTGCTGAAAGGCACAAGTTCTGAAACTGCCCTCTGTTCCATCCTCCGCATCAAGTCCCTCCCTGTCTTTCAAAACAGACCACAGCTCAGAGGGGAAAGTGACAGGATCAAATGCATCTGCAGACAGGTGTGAGTTAATAAATAATTATTTAATGTACATGTCAGGGATACTTTGGAATCCCCAAACATAGGCGTCTCGAAGGGTGGAATTTCAAGACCCATTTCTGGGCACACAAAATACATTGTACGGTGTCTGCTTACTTCTTAAACTCCATTCTAGATGCATCACCACATAGATGCCTTGTTGGGCCTGGAAAGAAGAGGCTCTCCGGCCCAGGACATCATTTAAATTCTGAGCCCATGAGCAATGACAACACTAATAGTAGGCAGATAGGATGCAAAAGATCTGTGGCCAATTCAAGTGCGGACAATGAATTAACCTGCAGACACAGCTGCTGAGAACAAAGTCAGGTACATGCTCCTGGGTCCCGTTGCTAGGTCTAAGGCTCTGCACATGTCTGAGTCATCTTAGAACCATTCAACCCTGTTCCCAGCACCAGGCCAACCAAGATGGTACGGCTCCGCTCCTGTCCTCTACTGCCCTCGCTCCCTAGCCTGTTTGTTCTGGAAGCCCAGTAATACTTCCGCATCAAGGGAGCATTAATTAGGGAATCCACTCTGAGACTCTGGGGCTCATGCCAGGCTTCTCACTTGTCAGCAGGAATCTTGGAGCTCATTGGTTCACATATTTCCCCAAGCACAAAACTCAGAATCCCCAGATCCCCTTTCCTCTCCACCAACCTCTATTACATGTCTTTCTAGACCCTCTCTGAGCCTTATGCTTCCTTTCCTCTTACGATTGAGGTGTACCCTTCAGAAACAGACTCTTCTTCTTTCCTGTCTGCTCTGGACTTTGAGCCTCGCCTAGCAGTGCTTTCCCAATGCCCAGGTACTCTCTTCCATGCCAGGAGACCTTCCACTAATGTGCCATCAGAAGCCTCATTGTCAATGGGAATATGCTGCTAACCTTAGCTGGGCGCTGACCACAGCTCAGGCACCATGCTAAGCACTTGGCTTGTATTATCTCATTTAATCCTCCTGACAAACTAATGACATAAGTACTAATAGTACCAATTATACAAGTGAAGAAACATGCACAGGTTAAGGTTAAGTAATTTGCCCCAAATCACATAGTTGGAAAGTGGAGGGAATGGGGGTGTTCTTGTGAATATAAACAATGCTCCAGGGCGTAGCCTTATGTCTCTATTTTTCCCAGCTGTTGAATACATTCTTTGAAGTAGAATGATGGGGTCAAACAGCGCATTAAACATTTTAATAACTCCTTCCAAACCGCGCGCGAAAATGATTGCACAAATTATACCCCCATCAATAATGTATGAGAGCAGCTGTTGACCAATGTTCTTGCCAATAGGGAGTATTTTTTAATCTAGTCTCTTTGTCAGTTGGATAGGTAAATGATCTTGTTTTAACTTTTGGTCTTTGGTTAAGAGTGAGTTTGAGCATAACTGCGTGTTTATTGGCCAGGTATAGTTTTCTGTGCAGATACAAACATCAGTTGTGCAACACACCTGATTTCTCCCACAAAGTCTGCATTTCCTTTATCGCCTGTTGGTTGCTGGCCTGAGCACCCACCAGTTACTCGAGATGTTAACCCAGGAATAGACTTGGGTTCTTCCCTTTCCTCTGCAGCTGGTCAAACAAGCCACATGGATTCTGCCTTATCAATGCCTCCTCTGGGATGGACTCCTCCTTGTCGTCCCTGGGGGCCCCCGGGGGATGCTGCAATCCCTCATCACCACGTGTAGAACAGTCTCTGGGCACCGCTGCTGAGGCCACTACTGCACGCGCTTTGTCCCATGTCTTCTGCCTCACAGGCGGTGCCATTATTGCAACTGTACCTGATTCCCCCAGCTCGCACTTCACCATGAGAGAGCCGCTGAGGGCTCCCTCTTCTTGCCTTCTCTTTCCTTCATTCCAAGGGCCTTCCTACCTCCCCCACCTCCTGTGGAAGACTGCCTCACCACAGGCCCACTTCAAACCCCTGGGACCCAAGGAAGCCCCTGCAAGGTCAGCGAGCTCAGGGCAAGACCACACTGACTGGGAGTTCACGTCGTGATCCATGGTCTCTCTGGGACTCTGACCACCTTTCTTTCTCTTTCTTTCTTCTTCTTTTTTCTTTTATTTCCTTTTAATGTTTTATTTTATTTTATTTTTGAGAGACACACACAGTGCAAGCATGGGAGGGGCAGAGAGAGACACACACAGAATCCAGAACAGGCTCCAGGCTCTGAGCTGTCAGCACAGCACACGGGGCTCGAACTCATGGACGGCGAGATCGTGGCCTGAGCCGAAGTCAGATGCTTAACCGACTGAGCCACCCAGGCAACCCTTTTAAAAATCTTTTTTTGGGGGTGCCTGGGTGGCTCAGTCAGTTGAGCGTCCAACTTCGTACATAAGAGGTAAAGAATAGGCGGTCGGAGATGATGCTGAGAAATGAGGCTGATGGGCGAGAGCAAAACAGGATTCTCCCAGCCAGACCCGGGGCGCATGCTGTAGGGGCAAGGGGCTGTTTCTGAGGAAGGCGAGGAATCAGATGGAACCCAGTGAACCGCGATCTGCGGCTCAGAACCCTTGGTGACCCTTACAGTTCCAGGCCTGCATTAGCGAGCACGTCTGGAGCCAGATGGGCTGGGGTAGAGAAACCCCAAGTCCTCGCCGCGGGGGGGTGAAGAGGCTGCCTGCGCTCAGGTTTACTCCCCACCTGCAGTGGCCGGGCTGTCAGGGCCCTCCCCATGCCCTCGCCCCCCCACCCTCAGCCCCCTCTCCCCTGCATGTAGGACAGTTGACATCCTCAGAGCTTCAGGGCATCCAGGGCGGGGAATGAATAGCCCCTCTTCCTGTCCAAACAGCTGTCCCATTGGCCTCCTTGTTCCCTCCTGTGGTGCATCAGCCTGTTTAGATCAGGTTTCCTTTCTATTAGAAACACTTTTACTCTCAGCTTTGTTGAATTTAACTGAGGTTTGGATGTTTAAAAACAAAGTCAACATCTGTTTTGTGATTCTCCTGAAGCTCGTTCACAGTGTAAGTCTCTGCAGCTGGCTCCCATTTGTGCCACGGTTATAGGGTCTCCACCACCCCAGTATTTTCTAGAAGGGCTGCTTCGTAAACTTGGGCATGCACCAGAATCACCTGGGGTATTTCTTGAACATGCAAATACCTGGGCTGCTCCCCACACCTACTAAATCAAAATCTCGGGGTAGGGGAGCAGGTGTCTACATTTTTTAACAAGCTGCCCACGGGGCTTCTGTTGTACAACAAGCTCAAAACGATGATCTGTAAGGGGAGAGAATGTGGCCTCTGGGTGGGAGGCCTGGGCTATGAGCCTGACTTTGCTAAGTGACCTTGGAAAAGTTACTTAACCACTCTGTGCCCCAGTTTTCTCATCTTAACTTGGGGCTGATAGAACCTCCCCAAGGGGATTGTTATAAGGAATGAACAAGGAAATGTGTGCAAATCTCTCCTAAAACACTGCCTTCATGCAACAAATGCTTAATAGACTAATTCTCAAGTCCCCAGCTTGTGGAGTGGAGCTCCCAGCGTCCTGTGTGCTATGATTGGGGCTGAGCCGGCTGAACACAGGAGGTGGCAAAATCCTGCTTTACCCATATGTCTAAGTTTTCAAAACTGTGTATTTTTTTCTTCCCACAAACAGGCAGCCGCTCTGGGACGGTCTTGCTCTGCTCCTCTCCAGCCCCCGGACCCCTAGCAGAGGGCACAGGATGGAGAGGGAACACAAGAAAGCTAGTTCCATGACCCTGGCCTTCTCCCAGCCAGCTCAGGCCAAAGCATTTCTCCCCTGGAACTTGAATGTTTCCTAAAATAGCAACGCCATCCCCAAGGCTCCTGTGCTCCTGCCCCTCCTGGTAGAGACATTGCGTGTGCTTCTTCCCACAGTTAAAGTCCCTGGACCTGTACAAGAAAACCTTGGTTTGCGAGCATAATTTGTTCCGGAAACATATTTGTAATACAAAGCACTCGTATATCAAGGCGAATTTCAAGAACCTTGGCTCAGGTGTGATCATGTGACATTCAGCATCACGTCCGGCTTGTATCGCCAAGACATCGCTCGTTTATCAAGTTAAAATTTATAGAAATGTTTGCTCATCTTGCGGAGCACTCCCAGAACAAGCTGCTCGCCATCCAAGGTTTTACCGTATTTGACAATCCGGTGACTCTGTGCCTGCACAGGCTAAGCACTTCACATACCACCTTCCCAGCAACTCCACGAAACGGGTAATGTCATTATGCCTGTGTTTCCGTCAAAGGAACTAAGGTTCAGGCATGTCCTGTCCCTTGCCTGAGTCCACACAGCTCATAGATGGTGCGGAAGGATTTGAACCCAGGTCTCTGACTCTAGAGTCCACTCTGACCCGCGACAGTCCTCCTGGCAGGCGCCTGCCTCTGTGTCCCTTTGCAGCATTTGGCCAAAGAGTGATGCTGCAGGATGCTCCCTGATTGTACTTTTCATCCTTTCCAGTCACCCCATGCAAGCACCGCAGGCTTGTCAGTGACACACAGCCCTGGGCTTTGACAAAGCCTCTGAGTGAGGCTGAATCTCCTGCTAGCTGTGTGCTCTTGGACAAGTTGGTTGGCCTCTCTGGGCCTCCATTTCCTCATCTATCCAATCTGACTCACGATGTGGGCTGCTCAAGGGGCTATTGTGAGGCTTATGGACCGGGCTTGGCTCAGTGCCAGCACCAGCCCTCTGTGATACCATTTCCATGCGTCACCTACGGACTCACTTGTGGTTACCCTACATCCTCATCTTTTGAGGCAGAGGTTGACAAACCTGGGCTCAGTGGGCTCAGTCAGACCCATCATATTTTTATATGTCACAGGAACATTTTTTTCACATTTTTAAACGGTTGAAAAACAATCAAAGGAATAATAATCTTTCATGGCATGTGACAATTATATGTGACTTAAATTTCCGTGTCCAAAAATAAAGTCTTACTGACATATAGCACGCCCACTCATTTACGCATTGCCTGTGGTTACTTTCACTCTACAGTGCAGGGTTGAGTAGTTGTAATAGACACTCTATCGCCAGCAAAGCCAAAAATATTTACTGTCTGATCCTTTACAGAAAATGTTTGCCAATCCCTCTTCGAGGGCATAAGGGGCTCATGCTAAAAGCTTCTACATAGCCCTGTCGTGGGCTGTGAATAAGAAGGACCCTCTGGACTTGAGCCCCTGGCAGTAACTGAAGACCAACACGGCTTCCATGCAGGTTGAGATCACGTTGGAAGGAGTGGGTTATGGAGTATTGTCACAGTATAGGTCCTGGACATAGTGAAGCAGCAGACAAAGGGAGTCAGAGAAAACAAAAAGAAGAGAAAGTCATTACCTGGGACTCAAAGAGACCCACAATTCTCTCCCAGCAAACACACTTCATCATCTGGTTTCCACAACATCCCAGCCTGCCTTGCACTGAATGGGACCATGTGATTAAGTCCTGGACGAGGACCTATAAGCAAAAGAGCAGGGCCAGCTTCCAGAACACTTCCTTAAAGATAACCAGTGTGTATTCTTCACCCCACCTTGGCTCTCTACCTTACCCTGTACTTAGAAGATGGCTGGAGTTCTAGCATCCATTTTGGACCATGAAGATATGAACCACTTCTTTTTTCTTTTTTTTAATGTTTTTTTATTTTTTTAATATGAAACTTGTTGTCAAATTGGTTTCCATAGAACACCCACTGCTCATCCCAACAGGTGCCCTCCTCAATACCCATCACCTGTCCTCCCCTCCCTCCCACCCTCCATCAACCCTCAGTTTGTTCTCAGTTTTTAAGGGTCTCTTATAGTTTGGCTCCCTCCTCTCTAACCTTTTTTTTTCCTTTCCTTCCCCCATGGTCTTCTGTTAAGTTTCTCAGGATCCACATAAGAGTGAAAACATATGGTATCTGTCTTTCTCTGTATGACTTATTTCACTTAGCCTAACACTCTCCGGTTCCATCCACATTGCTACAGAAGGACAGATTTCATTCTTTCTCATTGCCACGTAGTATTTCATTGTGTATATAAACCACAAAGTCTTTATCCATTCATCAGTTGATGGACATTTAGGCTCTTTCCATAATTTGGCTGTTGTTGAAAGTGCTGCTATACACATTGGGGTACAAGTGCCCCTATGCGTCAGCACTCCTGTATCCCTTGGGTAAATTCCTAGCAGTACTATTGCTGGGTCATAGGGCAGATCTATTTTTAATTTTTTGAGGAACCTCCACACTGTCTTCCAGAGTGGCTGCACCAGTTTGCATTCCCACCAACAGTGCAAGAGGGTTTCCTTTTCTCCACATCCTCGCCAGCATCTGTAGTCTCCTGATTTGTTCATTTTAGCCACTCTGACTGGCGTGAGGTGGTATCTGAGTGTGGTTTTGATTTGTATTTCCCTGATGAGGAGCGACATTGAGCATCTTTTCATGTGCCTGTTGGCCATCTGGATGTCTTCTTTAGAGAGGTGTCTATTCATGTGTTCTGCCCATTTCTTCACTGGATCATTTGCTTCTCGGGTGTGGAGTTTGGTGAGTTTTTTATAGATTTTGGATACTAGCCCTTTGTCCAATATGTCATTTGCAAATATCTTTTTCCATTCTGTCGGTTGCCTTTTAGTTTTGTTGATTGTTTCCTTTGCTGTGCAGAAGCTTTTTATCTTCATGAGGTCCCACTAGTTCATTTCTGCTTTTAATTCCCTTGCCTTTGGGCACGTGTCAAGTAAGAAATTGCTGTAGCTGAGGTCAGAGAGGTTTTTTCCTGCTTCTCCTCTAGGGTTTTGATGGTTTCCTGTCTCACATTCAGGTCCTTTATCCATTTTGAGTTTATTTGTGTGAATGGTCTGTCTCTCTCAAAAAGGAATAAACATATAAATAAATAAATAAATAAATAAATAAATAAATAAATAAATAAATAAATAAATAAGAACCACTTCTTACAGATGGCACAACGGTGATCTGGAAGTAGGCTGAATCCCTAAGACTTTGAGAAACAGAGCCACCACTCTAAGCCTGAAGTGCTTACCTACAGACATTCACATGAGGAAGAAAAAGCAAAACAAAACAAACAAAAATACGTTTCTGTCTGTTGAGACCACTCTTATTTTGGAATTGTTATTCTAAGTCAAACTTAATCCTAACGGATATACTTCTCATGATGTCTTTTGGTGATAACTTCCTGGTTTTTTCCCTTTCCAGTTGTCCTTGACTTTTACATTAACAGATTTTTCCCTGTATCAGAGTATGGGGGAAGCTGTGTGCTGAGGGGACAGGCATCCTTGGGGATGGCAGGGGTGGTGCAGGAGGGCAGTGAGGTGCATGGGCTTGCGATTTCTGTGCTTTGGCCGCTTTCTGTACTTGCGTCCCTCAGCCCAGCAAAGGAGAACGGTGGCAGTCCCTTCCTTCATTCATCTCAGCACTGAGCTGGGCACATCCAAAGAGGTTTCACCTTATTTTCATTTTTTTATTTCTTAAGCTAGCTCTTTGTGTCATCATCATTGTTTAGCCTATGATAGTTACCCAAATACTGAAGGCAAGCATTGTCTTTATAAAATTTACAAAACTGACACCTGGTCATTCCCCCCAGGGCTCCAAAACTTTGGTTAACCAACATCTCAGATTGCCCGGAAAGCCAATGTCCATGTCCTTAGTCCAGCCACAGACCCCATGGCAGTGCGGCTGAAGCCAACCTCTTCTTTTCATCTCCTACCTCTCTCAGAAAACCAAAGTGTAGCCATGGCAATACCTCTGAAAGTCAGCCTTCCAGTGCCATCCTGTTTGCACAGGGTATCGCATTGGTAGGTCATTAAAGGAACCCTTCTCAAAGTCAAAAACTGGAATGGGGGTGGGATAGGGGCTTCAAGGCTTGATTACCAGCTTCCTCACTCAAGAGCAGGTGGTAGGAGATGCTGACCTGGACGGGGGCCTTGGGTGTTTATTCAGGCAGCTTGGATCAGGCCTCCGGAGGCAGGAGGAGAGTAGGGATGAAAATGGGAGAGAGAGCACTGGAAGATCTGGTCCAGACCTCCCTTGCTCTCCTAATACTCTCCGTACAAAGTCAGGGACTGAATAGGATTACCTTTTGCGTTGGGCTCAAATTCTTGTCTTTCCTAACTCAGGAACACAGGAAACAAATAGATCTTGATATCATAGCATGCCTCTCCATCTAAACTCACTCCCAAACTCAGGAATCAAATGGATCGGATCGTGGGGGATATGTACACTTTACATGTTAGGAGGAAAAAATACGTTAGGCTGTAAGATAATAAAATATTTTTCTATCTAGTACCTAATGAGTCAGTTTTTCATAAAGATATAATTCTTAGGCTTATAGAACTAAATTTAGTACTTTAGAGTCACGTTTATTGAAACAGTGCATCTTTTAGGCTGCTTATGTTTTATTCTATGAAACCAGAATGAAGACATGATTTATAATCACCGTTGTTTTCATGACCACATTTTAGCTACTACAGAATCAAGTTCAATTTCCTCAAACTGATGTTCAAGATCCTCGGTAATATTACTTTTATTTTCCACTGCAGCTAAGATATCTCACCGCCCTGCCCACCCGCCACAAGTGCCTGATCTGTTCTTCCATTCTCTGTGCTGTGCGAGGAGCTCACCTCTTCCTCTCCCGGGCCTTCCAAATACAATCCCTTCTTTAGAGAGAAACTTTCCTGAACTGGAATCCTCAGAGTGCGGGACACAGACTTTCACACTGTGGAATATACTCCATCTCTTTGTTTTCTGAAGTTGCATGTTACAAAAGCCTCATTTTTAAGCAAAACTGTAAGGTACCTAAAAACGAGGTCACTCTTTTTCTTTTCTTTCTTTTTTTTAAATTCCTTTCTTTAATTCTTTATTCAATGTCAGGCCAGTAGCAGACTTTCAGTAAGTATCTCTGAATCACTGCTAAATCTGCCACTTGTTCAAAGGCAGACATTTGACTTAGAAGTGCAGCAGGAGCAAATGGGAACCAGAGATAATAAAGCGCTGTGAAATGCAATTTCCTGTTTTATGTAATGCCAGAGTCAAATATTTCTACCATATCTCCTAGGGAATACAGAATGAAATTGAAAAAAAAAAAATGTAAGGAAGCCACACTGAGTGGCTGCTAAGGAAGCAAAACGAAAGCACAGGCTTTCCTAACCGTGGACACCCCCAGGTGACAAGTCTCAGAGTAAAGATCAGCCTTCCCACGTGCAGAGCACCGATGAGCCCAGAGCCTGCCCACACCTGTGCAGTTGTGGCTTCTCCTTCTGTCTTTCCCTTTGGCTTCTGTTAACATTTAAACCCTCCGCAGGTGACAGACTGCCTGACTGTTCTCCTAGCAGCCCAGGCAAAATGCCAGGGACCAGATGGCAGGACCCATGTCTGAAAGGGCGCCTTGCTTTCAGCTTTCAGTGAGTGGGGGCTTTCAGCTCCAGTCCAGCCCTTCCTTGGGTCTCCAGCCCGGCAGAGGTAAGGGCAGCGCCAGTGTGTGGGGAGGAAGCCTCCAGACTACATTCCCCAGATCTCCTGCCAGCTGCTTTGGGTGGGAGTCTGCCACTGAGGGGCATCAGCAGAGCCAAAGAGAAGAAAGCAGCTTACGCTGTCGCCTCCCTGCCGTGGGGCCTCTGACAGTGACAGCAGCCACAGGAATGTAGGCTCCATGGCCAGCAGCCCTATCAGGGGTAGTGGTGAAGCTTCCAGCAGCCCAGCAGCCAGGGCCTGTGGGCACCAGCGTCCTGATGTCTGAGCCACCCCCTTTCCCCTGTGCTCCCCCATGCCCTTCAATATCTTCGCAATCAGATCGCCGTGCAAAATCCTTCTCTGCACAAAATATGTAGGGCAGGTGCTGATTTCTTGACCAGACCTGACTAATATAGGTGCCAAGTTAAACAGTCCCAAACCTGGGTCCTGTGGACAGGACCAGGGGCCCAGTTATAGAATCAATCTGGGCAGCAGAGTGAGGATGTGCAGGGTGGAAACAATATCAGACCAGGAGGACAGCCACCTGCAGGAAGCTTCCTCTGCTGTTGACAGACATGAGTGAGTGCCCAAGGGCCAGCGAGGGGCCCAGCTGGGTGTAAGGTCTGTCCCAGTGCAAACTTGGGGTCTATCTCCAGAAGGGTTTCAGAAGGAGAAGGGAGGAATGGGGAGGGCACAGAGGCAGTGACAGAAAAGAGAGGACTGCCAAGAGGCAAAGTGGTGGCCAGATTACCAAAGACACACTTTGCTATTTCACTGCATGACTTAGGACTAGCCTTGTAGCGTAGAGTACTGAGAAAATTGGATTTCATGCTAGAACTTAAGAACACACATTGGAGTTCAGGTGGGTTTGAGAATGCATTCTAACTTGGTAATATCTTAGGGTTAAGATGAATTTGAGGAGTTCAAGAAATTCAAATTCTGTTTGGGCTGTAAGTTTGGTGCTCTCCAAATAGAAGTTTCCTTTTTTCTTTCTAAGCGTTCCTCCGTCTCAAGCCTGTGCTTGATTCTACAAAATAACATAATGTAAAGGTGGGATGTGTCTTCCAAGAGTAGGTCAGAAAGGCTGTGACTTCCATCTTGCTAGTGCCCTCTCTATCTGGCTCATCTCATTTGCTGGCTTTGATGACACCAGCTACCATTTGTGAGCTGCCCTGTGGAGAGGGTTGTGTGGTAGGAAACTAAAGATGGCTACCGGCCAACAGCCCACGAGTGACCGAATCTTGCCAACAGCCTTATTATGAGTGGGCTTGGGAGCAGATACTTTCCCAGCTGAGTCTTGAGATGTCTGCAGCTCTGGTTGGCGCCTTGATTACAGAGGACCCAGCTAAGGCACACTCAAATTCCTGATGTATAGAAACTATGAAATAATGAATGTTGTAGGCCTCTGAGTTTGGGGGTAATTTGTTACATAGCATAGGCAACTAATACAGATACTCTACCTTGAGTCCAACCATGATGGGGGCTTCTCTCCCCTTCCACTCTGCCTGCAGGTCCAGAGCATGGGCTCCATTCAGCCGTGGATGGACACAGATAAATGACAAATGACCCGTCCAGAGATTGACCCCAAGGAGAAGCAGGATCCTTTGAAAGAAGGAGGAGTACAGGAGATAAATGAACCAAGAGGGAGCAGTAGGGGAATGGTTCCAAGAGGAAAGGTCCTTGAGAGCAGAGAGCTTGGCCCACACCTGGTAGAGGGGCTGGGTAGGGAGTTTCATTATTCATCAGGCCTGAATCTTAGCCACAGACTCAGGCATAGGAGAAATACTACAATACTTTGTTTTTCTTAAATAAACTTATTTCTACCTAAAAGTCCACTTCCTGCTGGGCAGTCATCCTAGGGCTGTGCCACTTTTCCAGGGTAGAACAAAGGCTCTGGGTCTTTCTTGGGGTGAGGTCACCCCCCGCCCCCCAGGTATCGCTCAGCAGACCCCTGCTGCCCTAGTCTGTATCTTGTCTTCAGGTCTGCCTGCTCTGCTGGTCCCTCCCCCACTTGGAGCTGGAGAGTCTTTGACAAGCCTTGGGCCCAGGCCTAGGAGTCAGCCTACCTGGGCATGATGCAGTGCTTCCCTCTTTGCTGCTGCCATGTTCTTGGTTCTTCCAGGGAGCAGGACACTGGTCCTCTCTCATACTGGGAGTCCCAAACCACTGTCTCCTGAGATTTCTGTGCGTCTAAGACAATTCCTTCTATTTATCCTGCCCCTTCCTTCAACTCCTCCTGTTTATTCCCAATAAGCACATGCTTTTGGAAATAAAAGCCAGGAAGACATGCCTAGAGATAACTACCTCTTCCTACCTTGCCCTGTATCTCCACTGAGATAAGGATCAGGGTCTTCTATCTGCTCAAATGGGGGAAGGGGAACTATAGGAAGAAAAATATAATTTTTCCAAAACTTCTCCCGTCAGGGTTGAAGATGTTGAGAAGCTATATCCCTTCTGGAAAATTCGTGCCAATTTGCCCTAAGCTGAATCTAACCGTGAAGAATCAGGCAAACACAAATTGAGGAACAGTCTACAAAACAACTGCCTGTGCTCTTCAAAAAAAATGTTGCTGTCATGAAAAAAAAAAAGACCAAGAACCACTCCAGAATACAGAAGACTCAGACAGGCATGACCTATAAAGGTGATGGAGATCTTGAACTGGAACAAACCAGGAGCAGGAAAAAATGCTACAGAGGATATTATTGAGACAATCATTAACATTTGAATATCCTCTATATGGTATTTATGGTATTATATTGATATTAAATTTCCTCCATTTGTTAATTATATTGTGCTTACATAAGAAAACATCCTTGTTGTTAAGATATTCACGGGATGTATTCCCAAGTAAAGATGTAAGATGTCCTCAACGGACTCTCAAGTGGTTCAGCAAAAAGTTCGTATGTATATAGAAAGCAAAATGAGGCAAAATGTTAGCAATTGGTGACTGTAGGCAAAGGGTATATCAGGAGGTTGGATTACTCTTAGAGGTGGAGGCAGATCCATGGGCAAGGTCATAGGAGGACCAAAATGGACAAAAGCTACAGAGGCAGCCACTTTGAGGTGCTGAGATGAGAGACAGAGCAGGTGATGGGGTGCACGTTAGATGCTCCCAGGAAAGAAAAGCTTCTGTGGAGGATGCAGAGTTGGCAAGGGGAATGGCTGAGGAAGTGGCAGGAGTTAGATTCAATTATGGAAAATTTACAGAGATGGAACGCATCGGAGGACTCTGGAAAATTCACAGGATTCTGCTGAGCGATGTGTGAGTTCATTGACCTAGTGTATATCTGGGGGTGGCTTTGGATGGGATGTTTGGGAAGATAAAGAGCAAAGAAGTGTCCCCAGTTCTTGACCAATGGGTAAGTAGTAGGTGCAGCAATTTCTACTTATTTAACGTGATTCGACCAAGCAGGGCAAGGGACGAGGGGGGCTTGGGGTAGAAACTGGTGGTCTAGATAGTGTTGGCAGGAGGCCTGTACAGGTAGCGCAGCTGCCTCCCCTCCAATGGAATCCTCCCCAGCAAGGCAGCTAGCTACGATGGAAGATTGATACAAGGCAGTCTGGCTACTCTTTGACCTGGGATCACCTATCAAAAGCCAATCAGAAGAGGCTGTAATCAAAGCATTGTCCATGTACTAAGGCAGCAGGGACTATGAAGATCAGGCCAAACTCACAGGCTGCTCCAACCTTCTGCATGGATGGGGGCAGGATGGGCAGGTGACGGCCCATGGTTGCCTTAGTGGTGCTAGGGGGGATGCAGGTATGCAGGGGACTGATGGGGAAAGGGTCTGGGGTCCATGGGCGTCATGAGGTTCAAACTCTGAAGGCTCCAGGCTCTCGCTGCAGCCAACCATGCATGGTACCCACATGTTAGCTCATCACTGTGTCTGGTAGGCCAAGGGCACTTCTGGTGACATTCATAATCTAAGTCAGGCATGCTGGTGCAGTTGGCTCCGGGAGGCTAAGACAGGCAGCTTTGGACCTCCACAAACCATCTCCCTGGTAGGGAGGTGTCAGAGAATTGGGTCTACAAGGCTTAAAATTCAGAGCTCCTCAAGAGCCTGTGGGGCATTGAAAACGGTAGCAGTAAAGGAGCTGTGAGTCATGAGGTGACATCAGGTGAGTATTTCACTCAACAAATTCAATCCCCATGCTAGAGGCTACAGTAGAGGGCCGAGGCACAAAGAGGAGGAGAAAGGAAGGAGAATGAGAGCAAGAGGCAGCATGAGAGAAAAAGAAAAAGAAAATAAAGCAACCCCCCAACCCCTGTATCTTTCTCTCAGCACCATTTATTCACCTTTGGCATGTGCCTTTTCTTCTGCTCCAGGACATTGACCTAGAAAAAGGTGAGGCTTACTGGGAGCATATGTGACACTAGCACCCAATGCATTTAGAAGAAAATATTAGCCCCAAACTTCCTACCTGGGACTATGCAGACAAATGAACCTGTACACTTAGTGAGAATTGACTTTTATTAGTAGAACAGGAAAGCCAATACCTGGCCCCACACTGGTGACCGATCCCTTTACTCCCAGTGTCCGGGCATGGCCCACTGGCCACACGTGTGCGGTGAGTGCATGTGGGTACAGAGTCTCCTAGGTTTATGGGTTCCCTGCTCACATCCAGGACTAGTCACACATAGTTGTAGTTGCTGCATATGTGCTTAAAGCCCAGCTCATGACTACAGACTAAACAAACTCCCTCCCACAACACTAGCCACAGAGCCCCAAGTTTACAGGAACATCTGTATATACATAGAGAAAAGTCTAAAGGAGTAACGATGGTTACCTCTGGCCTATGGAATTAGAGAGGACATTTTTCTTTCTACTTTGTATATTTCCTTTTTTAAATTAATTAATTAATTTGTATTTATTTTTTTAAGTATAATTTATCGTCAAATTGGCTAACATACAGTGTGTAAAGTGTGCTCTTGGATTTTGGGGTAGATTCCCATGGTTCATCGCTTACGTACAACATCCAGTGCTCATCCCAACAAGTGCCCCCCTCAATGCCCATCACTTATTTTCCCCTTTCCCCCACTCCCCATCCACCCTCAGTTTGTTCTCTGTATTTAAGAGTCTCTCATTGTTTGCCTCCCTCCCTCTCTGTAACTATTTTTCCCCTTCCCTTCTATTTCCATTTTGGTTAATACTTTAAAAAAGTCTTACACTATTTTCATAACGAAAAATACGATACTACTGAGTACTGTAGAACCGCCTTATACATTTTGAGTTGGATTGCATTAAATGTCTACATTAATGTGATAAAGAGTTGTCATCTCTAGAATAATTTATCTCCTCTTCCTGTACATGGAATGCTTCATTTATTCAATGTTAACTTTTGTATTTTCCAATAGCATTTGGTTATCCTGAGTGTGTGTGTGTGTGTGTGTTAGGAACAGAATAAAATATATCAGGTGACTTCTCTGTTTGTCCATAGACCTCACTTGTAATACCATGAGCAAGGTACTTACACGTGAGGACACAGGCTCCATACTTGCTGGGGGAGTGGAACGGGGCTCCCAGTCCAGATCCAGATGATAGGAAGCTTGAACTGTACCAGGTCCCCCACATTCTAAAGGATGTAAACGGGGTGTGGACTGGATAAGCTGCGTGATACCCAATACATATTTCCATGAAGATTTTCCCCTTTAGACAACTAATTACAACCTGAAATATACCACAGATACATACATTCATGTGAAGTTATGAATTGCCCCTTAAAATACTGAAATTTAACTTCAATCTAATGACTGTACTAGCCTAGATGAAGTACTCTTATTTCAAGGATCCAGGACTTTAATTAGCATTAAAAGCAATCACCCTCAGGCACTTTTGGAATGTGTCATGAATTTTCCCATTTCACACGCCAGTGGTCATTTTGTCTTTAAAGTTATTTATTTTTGATGGTATAAAGACATTTTTTATTTTTTGAAATAGGAGTTCTTAAAGAAAATTCTGGCCAGATGAGTCTCTTTTCTCTCTGAGGCTCTAAGCCGGCTACCAAGCAGCATTTAGGTAGGGGAGAGTGAGCCCTCTGGAGTCAGATGGAGTTCGGTTTGAGCCCCAGCCCTGCCACTTCTTGCTGTGTGTTGTTGAGTAATTATTTAATTTCTTTGTCGGGGAAGTGGAAACCCACTGGCTATTTTACCCGGGAGAATTTATCCCGGGGAACTGGCTGCATTCCATGGTGTTGGAGGATTGTAAAAGCTAGGACTGTAAGAGCCAGGGGAACCCAGAGAAGAAGCTATAGTTCTCAGAATCTAGAAGCTGGGAGGGGGGGAACTTGTGAAGCAGGAGCCCAGATTCCTGAAGTGAAGGACCATTGCTGGGAGGATGCTGATGGCACAGGAGGCAAAGGAAGGGGTGAGTGCCTTCTCCCTCTTCCTGGCACCCCAGTGGCAGAGCCTGCTGGGGCAAAGCAGAAATGAACTTTGCAGGGTCCCAGCCCAAGTCACAGTGCAGTGTAGAGAGTGGGCACGTGGCCTCAAAAGCTTGTTACGAGGACAAAGTGAGATAATTACTCCAAACACTCCATTTTGGGTGGCTTACTGTTAATAAATCACATTAAGGTCAAGACATAAGCCAGTGAAATCAGTGTCAAAGAATAACTAAGAGACATTTACCTTGCATGCAGAATGTTTATTCACATGTGGTGGGGAGCTAGTAATCAGCCAGTAGGAAGAGGGGTGAGGCGAGGGTAGAGGAGGCGGGGAAAAATTGCCAAAGTCTGGAAGCAGTGGTTCTTTCCTGAGGGCACATTTTGGGTACACTGATGACCTGGCGGCTAGCAGAGGCAAGCTGGGCGTTCTTCTTTAACTAGGCAGATTAGGAGTATCAGTTTATGGATTCTCCAGAATACCCCGAAAGCTTGGCTGTGGGCACACCTGGCAGACTGGAGTGCCAGTGTCCTTCAGGCTGGGTCTCGCCCAGCACTTCTCAGCCTGGGCTGACCTTGGAATTGCCTGGGGAACTTTGAAAAACAGATGTGCCCAGCCTAGCTCCATCCCCAGAGATTCTGAGGAATTGAAAGGGGGTGGGCGGTGGGCAGGGCTGGGCATCAGGATTTCCAAAAGCTCCCCAGGTAATTCTGAGGGGCAACCAGATCTGAGAACCTCTGGTCTAAGCCAACAAATCAGTGTGAATGGGTGTTGTCTGAGTGAATACATCAATTACAAAAATGTTCAGTTTAATAAAGGAATAATTGATAGTGGGTCATTTTTTTTAACTTAAGAAAAAGAAAGAACAATTAAAGAAAAAGCATGAAACACTTTACTAAAGCAGTTCAAAGTAAGAAACAAGTAAATACTACATGATCTTTCCCACATCTATTGCACTAGAATCCAGGAGCTATGGCTGGATATCTGGAGTTTTAGAAACCACCCCAGGTGATTCTGATGGTCAGCCAGGGTGGAAAACCCCCAAGTAAAGTACAGTTCATTAACTTTTCAAACATTCCTCTTGATATTAATATCAATCTTGGCCTACCTGGCCTTGGTGTTGCATCTGGGCTTAATTCGAATACATCTCCCCAACACCCCGTGCATCTTTGCAGCACATCATTCCTGGGCTTGGAAGGTCCCTCTGGCTTCAAAATCCCTGCAACTTTTTTGTAGTTGCAGGCTGTGCATCATTCACTGAAGGAAACAGTTCTGTGGTGGCCTTTTCCCATAACCTGAGGTTGAAAGAGAGAAGATTTCAGTCCCTCTGGGATCCAATTTCTCCCCGACCACAAGTGCCAAGGGTTAGCAGTGTCTGACAGCTTGAATAATCAACAGTGCAGTCCTGGGGAGGTTAAGCGACTGACTCTTGATTTTGGCTCAGGTCATGGTCTCACAGTTATTGAGATCAAGCCCCGAGCTGGGCTCTGGGCTGATAGTGAGGAGCCTGTTTGGGATTCTCTCTCTCTCTCTCTCTCTCTCTCTCTCTCTGTCTCTCTCTCTCTCTCTCTCTCTTCTCTCTCTCTCTTTCTCTCTCTCTCTCCCCCTCCCCCATGTGCACACGCAGTGCTCCCTCTCTCTCTCTCCCTCTAAATAAATAAATAAATAAACATTTAAAAAACGGTGCAGTCCTAGAAAATGACCCTGTCTGGGGACAGCCAGGGAGGTGGGGCTGAGGTGGGGAAAGATGAGGTAACCCTAGCCCTTTGATTCTGAGTCCAAAAGGCCAACATGCCACGTGTCTTTATTCATTAGTGAGGAATGGTACAAAAGGCGTTGTTTCTGGAATGGATCAGGTAAACTACACCAAGGCCAATTCCAGGCCCAAAAGCTGCTGCAGATCCATCAGATGGCCCAGGGGCCCAGGTGGAGGCCCATCTGTAGTGTCCAGATCACCTCTAGGGCCAGACATGTCTACATAGGGTATTTAGAATAGAGCAATCTCATAGAGGGATCCCTCATTCATGGTCACAGAGGAGGCTCCATTGGCAATTTTGAAAGCCAACGTATACAAACACACTTAGCTAAATGTAGAGCAATTTGGGGGTGAAGTGTGATTGGCATGTGTTATCAGAACCATTTCAACGCCCACTTCAGTCAGAATAGAGTTATTTTCTTCTCACCTTATGGAGCAGTGTTGTGGGAAAAGCAAAGAGTGGGAAAGAATGAATTAGAAAATAGTGCAAACTATAAGTTTCAGCTGTGTAGAAAAGTATTTTTATGACTAGAAAAAGACTGGAGGGATAGATTAAATAATGAAATGCTAATAGTAATTATCCTTGAGGGTGAGGCTTATGAATAATTTAAAATGTCCTCTTTGTTAATCTACATTTTCTAAAATTTCTACCAAATATATTTAATTGTCAAATTAAAACTCAAAAGTATAAGGACTGTCTTAGTCCTGTTCATGTGCTATAACAGAAAACTCCAGATGGGGTAGCTTATTAACAACAAATTATTTATTGTTTGCATGTCTGGAAGCTAGGAAATCCAAAATCAAGGTGGTCACGGTGTCTTGTGAGAGCCAGCTTCCTGGTTTGCAGATGGATGTCTTCTCACTGTGGAAGGGGCAAGGGAACTCTCTGGAGTCTGTTTTATGGGGACACTTCCTTTATGAGGGCTCTGCCTTCTTTACTTCATCCAAGTCCCACCTCCTAATACCATCACCTTTGGGAACTAGATTTTGATGTATGAATTTTGGGGGACAGACATTTATCCTATAGCAATGAACTTTCTCTTTTTTTAAAAAAAAGATTTATTTATTTTGAGAGTGGGGAGGGGCAGAGAGAGAGGGAGAGAGAGAATCCAGGCAGGCTCCGTGCTGTCAGTGCAAAGCCCGACACGGGGCTCCATCCCAGGAACCATGAGGTCGTGACCTGAGCCAACACCAAGAGTCAGATGCTTAACTGACTGAACCACACAGGCAGCCCAGCAATGACCTTTCTTAAAAGGAAGGAAAAGCTGTGGAGAAGCAGAGTCTCATGTGGGGTGGGGACAAGGTCATTGGCAAGCCAAGTGCCCAAGCCTCTGTGCCTTTGCACAGACATATGGTAAACTTGCACAATTTATCAATATCTGTACGTTGGTTGACTTGTTCACATCCACAAGGAAAAAATCAAATGAGGAATGTCTGAGGGGGAACATAAGGAAACCATCCTTGAGCCTTTGCCTTCATTTTTCACTGCGGAGTACCTCATAGGTCTCTGCAGAGAGTCTTAGATAAACACATTTTTGATGTACTTATCTAATGAGGGAAAGAGAAAAATTTTAAGTGGTAGCCCTACAAAGAGAAGGCTAATAAAATACAGTACAAGTTAAATATTTGCATCCTGGCAGGAGCTTTTATTTTCTGACAGAAAAGAAGGAAGAGCAGAGCAAACCCTGTTCACCGTGACACTCCCCAAATGAATTTTGACCTTCATTCCTCCAAAGAGAAAATTTCCACAGTTTAGTTCTCTCTCCATTACATTTTGAGGGCCTTTGATCTCCTCAAATCCATCCTTTAGGAATAGCCAACTAATTAATCTTCTCCCAGAAGCAGATGCTTCAGAAAAATGATAATTAGGAGGTGAGCAAAAAAAGCTTTCATCTCAAATATTTACTAATGAGTAAGATGTTCATCTTACCTCAAAGACCTCAAAGGCCCCAGAAGACCACAGAGTTCTGTCCACCCAAAGTCTGATTTCACAACACTCTTCTTTATTTTTTTCTTTTTCATCTCAGTTTCTCATGTGGCACCATGTTTTGGTAAGCAGTGGAGTTTTGAGGTGGTCTTTGTTTTGATTCATGGTTTGTGATCTTCATTGTAGCAATCAAGCCAGACAAGGATCACATCTTCTACTATACCTAATTAGGTGCCATCTGCTAACCAGTTGGGTAGCCATAGGAGGAGCCCCCAGCCCCCAAGGTGCAAAGATGGGATGGGGGTGGGGTGGGGTTGCACTGGAGTGGGAGCATAGAAAATGATGTAAGCCATATGTGTAGGAACTCCCCTTCCAACCTTCTGAACATTTTTGAAATTAATTATTTTCTTAATAGATAACATATGTTCAAGGCACAACATTCAAAAGGTGCAAAAGTGTATACAGTGGTGCTTAGTGTATTTCATGTAGGCACATTGCATATGGCCAGGCACGTAATATCTTGCACAACTCCAGGAACCCCATTCCCATGGTTTAAAATTTTTATGTATTTATATTTTCAAGATAAACTTTTTTTCTTATTATATAAATGATATATCTTCTTAGGGGGAATATAGAAAACACTGAAAAGTCCAAAGCACATAAAAATAAACTGTAGTCCCAGCCAACTAGTGATAACATCTGCCTACATTTGGATGTAGTTAGTGCCTTTCAGTTCTTTTAAAAACACATATATTTGCTAAGTGCATTAAATAACACAATTGCATTAACTAATTGCATTTCTACTTCCATCTGCTAGACCCTTTGGCCTCCTCCTCCCAAAGCCCAGTGGTAGCCAGGCTGCAGAGAAGGCTTTGTTTCGTGCAAATAAAACACCATTTGCATTGGGGATGCCTGGGGTGGTGAATCCAACCTTTCTCTTGTCATATCCAATTACAGCTTCTCAGGGAACATTCCAATAGGCGAGGGAGTGGAGGCAGGGCTCTGGGTTTGGTCAGCAAACCTCAGGACTTTCTGGCAACTTAAAGCAACTTCCAGACAAACCCTATTCCCTTAGCCTTCTGGGGTTTTAAAAGAGAGTGGTTACCAAACAGCACAGGTCCAGGAAGAGGTTTTATCTATTCATATTGAGGTTAAAAAAAAAAAAGCAATGCAATATTTGCAAAGAGTTAAATTTATTCAATATAAAAGGATTGTCTTTCATAATGTCCTACTTTATGGTGTTAAAATAGGTTTTTCTTTTAGGAAACTAAAAAAACAAATTTTTTTTAAAAATAGAAAAAAAAAAAGAGGTGGCAACCCTTTATCAATGCCCTAAGTTATTTTTGAAATTTTAATGATCTGTGAAATCCAGAAGTCTCAAAATCATTGAACTCAATAGGAACATCTTATTGGATAAAACCATCCCAGGGAAGACTGTTACTCATTCATCTGACTGGCTCACCCAAGGTGCTCACTATATGTTTCTTACGCTACCATTCACAAAGCTGGGGTGGGGGGTGGGGCAATTGGTTAGGAGTGTAGGGGTGTGCGGGTGGGTAGGGTTGAGGTGGGGGCTTGATTGGGCTGAGAATCTCTGGAACACTAGATCTGAGAAAGGTATTCACATTGGCTGCATTGCCGTTATTGCCTACCTGAAAGGAGGTGCTTTTAAGTCTTCTTGATATCTCTGAACTACTCACAAAGATTTTAAAAGTATCTGTGTTCTCATTTTATGGAAGAGGAAATGAAGACTCTCAGAGATTAAATTGCCTAAAACCACACAGCTGGTAAAGTGCAGAATCCAGAATAGAACCCAGGCTAGTTGAATGCTAGTGACCCGATGTCTCCCAAAACACCACACCCAGATCACAGACCACCAGCTGAGGACCCCTGATCGGAGGTTTGAAATGTCTTTATCCACCTCACTCTTCCCCAAAAACAAGACAAATATTAAAGGAGAGGAAGAACGGGGCGCCTGGGTGGCGCAGTAGGTTAAGCGTCCGACTTCAGCCAGGTCACGATTTCGCGGTCCGGGAGTTCGAGTCCCGCGTCGGGCTCTGGGCTGATGGCTCAGAGCCTGGAGCCTGTTTCCGATTCTGTGTCTCCCTCTCTCTCTACCCCTCCCCCGTTCGTGCTCTGTCTCTCTCTGTCCCAAAAATAAATAAACGTTGAAAAAAAAATTTTTTTTTAAAAAAATAAAGGAGAGGAAGGAGAGGTATCTACTCAATTCTCAGTACACTTTTGTGGATGAGTCTGAGCTCCTTAGACCAGACTCTTAATGGCTCCATTTAAAAATCAAATTGAAGAAAAATCATAAAGAGCTAATCCAATTCTGCATAGAAGTAGCAGATGAATTATCTCTGCTTACCCTCAGGTTCTCTTTTTGCATTTCCCCCTCTTTAAATTTACTGGCTTGCACCCTAACCAAGCTCAATTTGATTTAACAGAATCCCTTAAGGCTGAGTAATGAATATTTATTCACAATTGTATGTGCAGAGCACACAGATCCAGGCTTCTTGAACTTTAAGGTGCAAACAAATCTCCCATGAATCTGGTGAAAGTGCAGAGTCTGAGACAGTAGGTCTGGGATGGGGCCTGACAATTTCGCATTTCTCAAAAGCTCCCAGTAGAAGCTGGTGCTGTTGGTTCTTGGCTGACGTATTGAGCAGTGAGTTTAGGTAAATACTGTGTTAATTCTTCTGAGCTAGATCCCACAACTAAACCTTCCTTCAGGGAAGATTGTCTCACAGACACTTCACCATACCGTGAGCTCCATCCTGAGCTCTGTGAAAGGAGTTTGAAGCCTCAGCAAACAATTGTGCAGTAGCTCTTTATTTTATGAAAGGAGATCTTCCTGATTTTCGAAGTCAGAAGAAAGGGCTTGGGAAGGAAAATTGGCTTATGATAGAAGCCACTTCCAGACACTTTTTAGCTCTCAGACTGTTTCTATCAGTTACACTAATAAGTGCCTAGTGTATACAAAATAAACACCATGCCTGCCTTCCTTCTTTCTTCCTCCTTTCCCATCTACCCATCCACCCATCTATCTCTCAGAAATGGGGAATTGTCTGGAAATATAGATGTGCTGGGAAGCAAACATTAGCTTATATAACTTGCATGGAGCTATAATTTAGAGAATTAGAATTTAACAAAACACACTTAAAAGCTTTTCCCACAGTATGGCCCATTGAACACAGCTTTCAGAGATGAGGCTGGGAAAACCAACCAAAGGATATGTGTGCACTCTTATTTAATTGGGGGAATGCCCTAAATGTTGGATTTGGAATCTACCTCTTAGAGATTTACAATGCCTGCTTGTATATTAAAAAGTCTGAGAAGTACTTCAGTAGCAAAAAACATTCAAGTTTTGTTTAAACTTTGAATAAGATCTGCAGAGTTGGTCAGCTGAATGTTTGAGTTGTTTTTTTATTGGTCTGTGATAACTACTGAAATGAACTGAGTAAGCGTTTAGAAACTTTCGAGACGTTTGACAGAATAATTTAATGTTTATTGACCCTAATAATAAAACAATCGAGCGTCTTTTTATGTGCCTTTTTATGTCATTTACTTGGTAATTTGTTTTTCTTATATTTTACCAAAAAAAAAAAAAATGGCCTGAGACAAATTGGAAACCAAAGAAAAAATGGTCCTTCGTCACAGAGAGTTTGAAAGGCATTGGCTTAAATCAGTTTTTCCAGAGGTATCTGACCAAAGAAACCTTATTATTATAGCCACCCTGTTAACAGCTTAAAGGATTAGAGTTTCACACACGGTATTTTGAGAAATGTTATGCAAAAATTTAACCAGGCATAATTCAATCTTTTTTTAATAAATTTCAAAAGCACTTCAGGATTTTGAGTGTCTCAAATTCCTACTCCAGAGCAACAATTCTGACTGTGCTGTACACAGCTGGGTTGTAACCTCACTTCCTAAACACATACACCACACGGCCCACCTGAGTATAGCGTTTGCTGCGTTTAAAGTCAGCCTATGGTCCATACTAAGGTTACAGTTTTTGACAGCCTGAGCAAAGGAGGAAATTTGTAAAAAAAAACAAAACAAAACAAAACACACACACACACACACACACACACACACACACACACACACACATAAAAGACAGAGAGAGGGAGAGAAACGCGAAGTACTTAGTGCCAATTAAAATTTCATGCTTAGTCAAATCAAGTGCTCATATTTTAAAGAAATTTAAGACTGCAATATAAGTTATGAAAATTTTATTTCGTTTTATCATTCCTTCAAATCTGAGTTGAAAGGATTTTCTTTTTAAAAACCGTCCTTATTTCCCCCACGTTACCTTCCTTTAGTGCTAATTTCATCTCTTCATTATTAATTCAAATTTGCAAAGTTAAAAGAAACCGGTTTCTCTGTTGATTATGAGAAGAGAAAGGAACGGCTTTATTTTACAATGTACCCACAGGATTGCTTTTTAAATGTCTCTGTCAATACGCTGGTCATTTGTGTTTTGGGAACTTCATTTCCCAAACGTTCGATCCTGCCGGGTTCTGTGCTAAGGAGAGGCCAGAGGCCAGAGGGCGAGAGGAGTTCCCCCACCCCCAACCCCCCGTTTCTGGGGGCCTGGCTCCCACGGTGGAGGGGGGGGCCCCGCAGCCTCTTGCTCAGCTGGCTACCCGCCACCTCCTGCAAGCATCTGCCCAGGGATCCCTGGCAGTTCCCCGATGGCTGGAGCCCCTCCCTGGAGGTCCCTTTGCTCCCCGGCAAACCCCCACCTCCTCCCAGCACAGTGGGGAGTGTGCGCGGGTAATTCTTCCTCTGGCTTTGATTGCCGTGCACCCTTGATCGCATTTCCTCAGATTCCTAACACTTGCCTTCTGTCATCTTCCCTTTCCTTCTTTCAGCCCTTTCAATCCTTCAGAAACCAGTTTTCCTGTATTACATCTTCTCTGAACTGTCTAGCAAGGTGCTCATCAGAAAACCACTCTGGAGAAAAACAGATATTGGCACCCTATTTAAATACAGGTATATATGTGTTTGTGTATGCATATAAATAATGCATATGCATATGTATAATAATTATACAACATAATGCATTATATATATACATATACATTATGTATTTTATTATCCAATAAAGACTATCCTTGAGAAAACATTTTAAAATCCCTCTATCAAAAATTGTACAAAAAAATCAGTTGATAATAAACTAATGAAATAAGCAGGTAAAATAAAGATAGCTAACGATGAATGGGAGTGAAAATCTGTATTTTTGTAAAATGTATAGGAACAGATACTGACTTTTAAAATATTACTGGGGCACCTGGGTGGCTCAGGAGGTTAAGCAGTGGATTCTTGATTTCGGCTCAGGTCATGATCTCACCATTGGTGGGTCGAGCCCCATGTCAGGCTCTGGGCAGACAGTGTGGAGCCTGCTTGGGATTCTCTCTCTCCATCTCTCTCTCTCTCTCTCTCTCTCTCTCTCTCTCTCTCTGTCTCTCTCTCACTGCCCCTCTCCCACGTATGTGCACACACCCACTCTCTCTCAAAATAAATAACCCTACAAAAATAAAATGTACTGCTTAATGTATTTTCCTACAGTTTCACTTCTAAGTGGGTTGGATAATAGTTTCCCAAAGTGTGTTCCACAGAACAGTTGATCTATACATCGAAAAAAAGGCATTCTCTGTTCACGTAAGTCTGGCACTGAAAGCATGTTAAACTACTCTTTTCCAAGATGCACAATGTGTATTAGTGCCTTAACCTGTTTGGGATGCTATAACAAAAAAATCACAGATTGGCTAGCTATAAAAAACAGAAGTTTAGTTTTTCCCAGTTGTGGAGGCTGAAGTCCAGTGTCAAGGTGTCAGCACGGTTGGGTCCCAGATAAGCCCCCCTTCTGTGTTGCACATTGGCAACTTCTCAATGTGTCCTCACTTGGCAGAAGGGGCTAGGGAGCTCCGTGGGCCCTCTTTTGTAAGAAGACTAGCCCCATTCATGAGGGCTGCACCCTCATGACCCAAACACCTTCCAAAGACCCCACCTCCTAACATTACCACTTTGGGCATTAGGATTCCAACACGTGAATTGGAGGAGGATACAGACATCTGGACCATAGCAATTCATGCATAAATGGCTCTGAGGCATCCTGCAATAAAGATACCTGCTTAATTTTGTTTAAATCAAATTTTCCAAAATTTAATTGATCACGGAGGGTTTTTTTTTCTATTTATCAATAGTAAACTATTGTATGTTAGAGTTTACTACGGACCAGGCATTTTGCAAGAATTATTTTCTTTAATAGTTCTTCCACTGCTGCGTGCGCACACACACACATACACACACACGTGTATATTATGCAATTTAAAAAATGGATATAATTGAAAGCATTGTGTAAGCTTAAGGTGTATAACATGATGATTTGATACATACATATATTGAGAAATAATTACCACAGTGAGCGCAGTTAATGCCTCCACCACCACATGTAATTACCTTTTTTCTCTTTTTGTAGTGAGAACATTTAAGCTTTACTCTCTTAGCAACTTTCAAGTATATAATGCGGTATTCTTAACTATAATCACCATACTGTACATTAGATCCCCGGAACTTACTCATCTTTAAAAGTTTATACCCTTTGACCAACATCTCCCCAGATCCCACTCCCAGTTCCTGGCAACCACCTTTCTGGTGCCTATTTCTATTTCATTTTTTTAGACTTTACATACAAATGAGATCATACAGTATTTGTCTTTCTCTGCCTGAGTTACTTCATTTAGCATAATGTTCATGTGTGTTGTTGCAAACGGCAGCATTTACTTCTTTCTCATGGCCAAGTAATATTCCATTGTGTATATATATATATTACATTTTCTTTATCCATTCATCCACTGATGGACACTTAAATTGTTCTTGGCTGTTGTGAACAATGCTGCATTGAACATGGGAGGGCAGATAGCTCTTTGAGACAGTGATTTCATTTCCTTTGGATAAATATCCAGAAGTGGTATTGCTGGATCAGATCACATGGTAGTTCTATTTTTGTTTTTTGGGGAAACTCCCATCATTTTCCACATTGGTTGCACTAACTTACATTCCCACCAACAGTGCACAGGGTTCCGTTTTCTCCACATCTTCCACAACTAGTTACGTCTTGTCTTTTTGGTAATAGTCATTCTAACAGGTGTGAGGTGATATCTCATCGTGGTTTTGATTTGTATTTCTCTAATGATGAATGTATCTTTTTGTCTACCTGCTGGCCATTTGGATGTCTTCTATGGAAAATGTCCATTTAGGTCTTCTGACCATTTTCTGATTAGATTATTGCTATTTTTGTTGTCGTTGTTACTGAGTCATATGAGTTCCTTGTATATAGGATAGATGATTTGCAAATATTTTCTCCCACTCTGTAGGTTGCCTTCTCATTTTGTTGATTGCTTCTTTTGCTGTGCAAAAGCCTTTCAGTTTGATGTAGTCCCACTTGGGTATTTTTGCTTTTGTTGCTTGTGCTGTGGTGTCAGATTTAAAAAAATCATTGTTAAGATCCACGTCATGGAGGTTTACCCCAATGTTTTCTTCTTCCTAAACAGTTTCAGGTCTTATCTTTAAGTCTTTAACCAATTTCGAGTTCATTTTTGTGAGTAGTGTTAAGGTAGGGATCTAACTTTATTCTTTTACAGGTGATTATCCAGTTTTCCTGATATTATTTATTGACAAGACTATCATTTCTCTATTGAGTATTCTTGGCTCCCTGGTCAAATGTTAGCTGACTGTATATGTGCACACACATACAATTTCATCACTATCCCCGAACAGCCGTTGCTGGGTTTTTCTGAATCAAAGGAAATGTTAGGTAAAAAGATAAATTCTTCATCATATGTTATGCTTCTCTCCTTACACATTTCACTCCATAGCATATTTGACCTCTTGGTATTTTAGTTATAAACATTTTCTTGTTCAATATAAATTGCATAGATAGCAAATATATGGTTTTCTTTAGCCAATGCTGGCAACACAGTGTGATTGACAGTATTTACCCCATAAACTACTTTTCTTCACAAGATGTCCTGGGATTTAATCACAGAAAGATGTAGGCGTAAAGAAGTCTTTGGTGCTTTCCACATTTGTATTTAAATGCAATACTCATCTTAAAGAGATAAATAAAAATAACTGAAGTCCTCGAGGAAATAAGAGAAAAGCCCAGCTTAATGTCTTTGTGCTTTAAGCTGCAGGGTAATAATTGGAGCAATACAATATCCCACATGCCAAATGGCCTCCTGAGTATGGAGCAAATCTGAGCCAGATTCCATTCAGATCGCAGGCACCCTGTAATGTTTCGAGTTCAAGGTAGAGAACCACAGCACGATCATAAGAAAGGCTGCTCTCTTCTGCTCTTTATGTTAAAGTAAATCAGCTGTTGGAAAGAAGGTTTTTAAAATTTTTCATGTGCGAACAAGCTTTAATACATCCTGCAGCCGGAGATGTAAGCACAACTTGGAATTTGAATCCTGGTGGTTCCCAATAGGAGCCACAATTTGGATTTGGCCGAAAATCCTCAATCTGATTTTTCGGGACAGGCTGATGACAGCTGCTGGCCAGCGCTTAGGCCTGGCCTGGCAGAGCCTGCTTCTCTCCCCTTCTGTTTCCTTCCCTCTGCTTTAGGCCTCTGAACTGCCCACGAGCTAACAGTTGCTGGAGGCGGGCAGAAAGGCCTGGCGGGGACAGGTGGCCCCACCTGTGTTTCTCTCAGTGGTGTCAGCTCCAACAACTGGTCACCAGGCTGGGAGATGGGCCGTGGGGCAGAAAGTCAAAAACAGGGATGAGGAGAAGGGGGGCCAAAGAGCTGGAGGGGGAGTTAGAGCCTGGGAGGGCAGGCAAGCTTTCGCGTCAGGGCTTTGGCTCCTCTGAGGGATCTGCTGCCATCACTTAGCACCGGTGAATCAACAATAATTCTTTTACAAACATGGCCACAAGGTAGTTTTCTTCTTTCTTTTTTTTTAATTTTTTTAAATGTTTATGTATTTTTGAGAGAAAGAGAGAGAGCAGAGGAGGCACAGAGAGAGAGAGAGAGACAGAGAGAGAGAATGTGAAACAGGCTCCCGGCTCTGAGCTGTCAGCCCAGAGCCGGACACGGGACTGGAACTCATGAACCATGAGATCATGACCTGAGCCCAAGTCAGTTGCTTAACCGACTGAGCCACCCAGGAGTCCCAAGGTAGTTGTTTTAAATCCTGTGATCCTGCAATCCCAAGAAGAGTTTGAAACCTGCTAACCTTTACTGACTCCACCAGAGGCAAACAGACCACACAAACTCCCAGCTCTGAGGTGAGTTCCCTCTGAGAGCACCATTCAGAAGGGCAAACCCCAGAAGCTCAGGTTTCAGAGAGCCATGCCAGAAGGCTCCAGGGGGAAGCCAGAGAGCCAGGGGGGCAGCAAAAGTGAGGGACAGTCTGAGCAGACTCCGGCCCTTCAGAGTCCTGGCCGGTTAACCTGAACATCGAACATCAGCACGTGCTCATCACCTAGAATTCTCACATCTCTTCTTTTCAGGTAAGACCCTGAAGGGCTCTGTGTGCTCACTTTTATGTAACCAACCCAGCTCTGGTGTGCTGGGACTTCAGGTACCTGTGACTCCTCTTTGGAGGACTGCCCTGGGCTCCTGGATCCATTTGGCCACCTGCACAGAGAGCCCGGAAGGCCTGGGAGGTTCTGCCTGTGCCCTCACTCAACGACTCTGAAACCCAATCTTCTTACCTCACGTCAGTACGGACTCCGAGGCACATACAACTTGCCCTCCAGAGCTCCCCTGCAATATCAGACTGAAGCTATCTCCTGTAGGATTTTGTCTCACATCACTCCTATAGCGGAGAAAAAATAATTTCCCCTCTATCTTTCTAGATTCTTGGCTGGGACCCCCTGTAATAAAAGACAGATTGACAAGAGAAAAACAATTTTAATTATGTATGTGCGTATATACTTATGGGAGTCCCAAGGCTGTGAAACTCAAAATAGGGTCCAGGGCAGGGCACTTTTATACCTTTTAGACAGTGAAGCAATATATTTGTGAACAATTGACAAGACAAAGGGACTTGGGCTAGGGTTAGTGATAGGGTGAAGAAGGAACAAGATTTGTTTATATAGCCTTCTTGGCCCTAAATTTCCTGTCTCTGGTAATAAGGGTGTCTCCTTCCTCTTGGCACAGGGAGGGTGCCTTTCACATGGGAGATCTGTCTTCTGCTTTTAGGGAGGAAGGGCGAGGGTGGAGCCACCTTCCTGCTTCTGCCAGTTTCTCGAACTCCTTCTGCTGAAGATCTGCAATATGCCAAGGTGCCATATTTGGGGGTAGCACGTTCTGAACTCCATCACACCTTTCCCTGCCTGCTTCCCCATCTCCTTCCCAGCTTTCCCAGGAAGCGCTTTGTTAATAATTCATTTGCACCTCATCTCTCATCTCAGTGTCTGCTTCTGGGAAAACCAACTTAAAACAGGCAGTGTTTTAAAATCCAGGTGTTCCTGAGAAGAGTAGTGCCTTGAGGCATAGTGGTTTAAGATGTGAATGGGCCCGGCTGGCTCTGATTATTCAGTAAAAGCTGCCCTTGGCAAGACTGAGCTTAATACAGGTGAGTTTCAGTTTTCTTTCACCCTCTGGAGAAATTCTTGTTGGGGTGTGGCATGAACCCAGGAACAGCCAAACGTTCTCATGGGTTTGTGGATTGAAGGGCAAAAGGAGAGCTTTGCCTGGGGCTGCCTCTGCCCAGGGGTGTTAAACACAGGGCACGGGCTCAGTCAGTGATGTGGGGACCACTAGGCTGGCCAGGCAGGCTTCTAGGCTTGGATTTCAAAGCATAAGAGCTACCTACATTTCTGGCAACTTTTTATCACTACTCCCACTCTCTATGTAAAGAGAATGCAGGTTGGGGGAAGTTTGAGGCTGTACTGTTTTAATGATTTTAGCAATGTTTTCCACTATCTGAGAAGCATAGCCGATAGCAGTGATGAAAAAATCCTTTCAATGGTCTTTCCCTCTAGGCACACAGGTATTTTGTTCTTAACTGTATATGGCTCTGTTACATATTTTAAAAAGTTATGTGTGAACAAGACACCGTTTACTGAATATAGAGACGAACAATTTGATTGAGCAGGACAGGAAATGTAAACAATGTGTACCTTCAGGCATGAGTGAGAAAGTATGGTAGAAATAGAAAAGTCTAAATATATGAAATCAACTCACATGTATGTTAAATAGTCTGGGACCACAGTGCAAAGAATTTGGCATTAATTTAACTTAGTACTTAGGGCTGAAAACATAGGGTTTTGTTTTTAGAATGTGAGGAAATCTAGTCTCTGTTTACCTTAAAGTCCTAGATGTCTATGATTACTCATACTTTTTTGCTCAATTTGAAGCTGGGAAAAGGTATGGGTGTTAATAGTACATGAAAGCTTTTAAAAACTGATTCTAAACTTGTGGTTGTGAAGTATATTACGGCAGAGAATACATAATGCATGTGTACAGTTTGAGGAATTAATGACACCTACCCTTCAGCATTAGCAATTGAATGTACTAATACTTTGAAACACTCTGTGAATCCTCCCCTCTCCCTGACTACATCCTTTCTTTTAAGACGTAATAGTTATCTGAGGGTTGATGGGGGGTGGGAGGGAGGGGAAAGTGGGTGATGGGCATTGAGGAGGGGACCTGTTGGGATGAGCCCTGGGTGTTGTATGGAAACCAAGGTGGCAATAAATTTCATGTTAAAAAAAAGACATAATAGTTATCCTAAAATTGGTATCAGTCATTCCTTTGCTTTCCTTCACAGCTTCGCACATGGGTATGGAGACTTGTATTGTTAAGCTTTGCATGTGGTAAAGCTTTATTGTAAATGGAATCACATTGCACGTGTTTTTCTGTTAGCAGCTTTTATTTTTCTTTCCACATTGCTTTTGAGGTTTGTTAGCTGCCGTCCATTCATTTTCAGTGGCACTGCATTACTCCATTCTAATTACACCATCAATTTTAACTCATTCTGCTCTTGACGGGATTTAGGTTGTTTCTGATTTTGTGAAATTACAAATTGACTTTTATGAATTTTCCTGGTGCACATTTTTTAGCTTCTCTAGGGTATACCTAGGAGTAGAAATACTGGGTCTTAGGTATGTGCGTCTTTAACTTTACGTGAGTTAATGTTATATGGGCGGTTCCCAGCCAACTTTTTGTGAGTGAAACCCACAGTGTGAGCCCCAGGCATGTGGCACTGCTAGTAATGGCCTTCGGGGGCAAGCCTCTGACTGGTGGTGGATGAAGCCCATGGATAAATGTCTCCCCCTTTCTTTTCACCGTGTATAATCAAAGATGCGTTTTATGCAGTTTCTCTCTCTCTTTTTTTAATGTTTATTTTTGAGAGAGAACGCAAGCAGGAGAGAGGCGGAGAGAGAGGGCGAGAGAGAGAGAATCTCAAGCAGGCTCTGCACTAACAGCAGAGAGCCCAATGCCAGGCTCAAACTCAGAAACCGTGAGCTCATGACCTGAGCCGAACTCAGACGCTTAACTAAGCCACCCAGGCGCCCCCCTCATGCAGTTTCTCCAATGAGGAGCCAGAGCATCTCCACTAGCAGCACAAAATGCATCCTTACCCCACTCTCACTCCTTTCCTGCTTCCATTTCCCCTTCTTTTCCCCCTCCAACACCCTCTCCAATTGAATGCTTTAAGTGGGCTATACTTTCTAGGAAACTCAGGCTAAGATACTTCTATTCTATTATACACTTTTACAGCTTTAAATTTTCTTCTGCATATGCTCATTAGTTGTATCTCAGCACGTTATGATGTGCAGACCTTTTAGGGGGACGAGTGAATTCTAAGACTTTCCCAATTTTCACTATTATTTCATCATGGACCTGTTATTTATATGTGTGTCTTTATATTTTCAATTGCATGGATTTTAAAAGTTACATTTTTGTTATTAATCTCTATCTTAGGCACATTGTGATTGATTAGAGAATGTGTTCTGTTAGACACTGGTTCTTTGAAACTTACTGAGACTTGCTTTATGGCTTACAACATGGTTGATTTCTATAAGTGTTTCATTTGTGCTTTAAAAAAAAGCCATTTCTTTGGTTTTGTTGCTACAGTATTCTATATTATTGTTCTCTTCAAATCCTCTGTATACTTACTGATTGCTTTCCTATATGTCTAATCTGTCAATGATGGAGAGAGGGATGTTAATATCTCCTACTATGATGCTAAGTGTGTTACTTTCTCTTGGGCAGCCAATGTTTGCTGTATGTATTTTTGCTTTATATAGTCACAAAAGGTTAGTCAGGCCTAAAGAATGGAGTGGAGGACAAGAACATGATTGCTTCAGCATTTCAAATTCTCCTAGGCTGTTTGGAAAGGAAAGACATGGGTAAGCCTTGGCTGGGTTAGTTCTTTTTTAAACTAAGTAATGGGTGCCCAGGTAAGGAAAACCACATTTGTCTGTAGTAAGTTATTCTATATAAATACATGGATTTTCCACAGAGCTGAAGTTCAGGCCGATTAGATATCTAAACCTTTTGAAAAATTAACTGTTTTCCCTCCCCATCCTTCTATCTTGAAAAACTTCAACTCTGTCTAAATTTGAAACCAGTACAATGAAAGCACACACATTCTTCTAAATTCACCAATTGTTAATGTTTTGTCACATCTGCCTCCCCCTCCCCCTGCATATGTTTGAGTTGAGCCATTAGAAATTAAATTGCAGGGGCACCTGAGTGGCTCAGTCGGTTAAGGGTCCAACTTCCGCTCAGCTCTGCCCCTCCCCCACTCATGCTATGCCTGTCTCTCAAAAAAAATAAACGTTAAACAAAATTTAAAAAGAGAAATTAAATTGCAAGCCTCCTAGCTCTTCACTTCTATGTATTTTAGCATGTGTCTCCCAAGAACAAAGATATTCTCCTAAAGAACCACAATACCATTATGATATCTAAAATTTTAATATAGTCAATAAGATAATCAATAGAATCATCTGAGATACAGCCATATTCACATTTCTCAAATCAAACTCCAAAATGACATTTGCACTTGGTTTTTATTTTTTAAAACCTGAGTATTCAGTTAAAGTCCCCATTGTATTTGGTGGTCATGTTTTCTTGGCCTCTTATTCAGATGGCTCCCTTCTCCAAACCTGTTTTTGGTCTTTCAAGACATCAATATTTTAGGAGTCTTATAGAATGTCCCATTGGCTGGATTTGTCAGATAGTTTCCCTATGCCGAAGATAGGGTATTTTTAGCAAGAATACTGCAGAGCTGATCCTTCCCATACCTGATATCTGGAAGCAATGATGTCTTAGGTTTCCATTATTGGTGATGCTAATTCTTTGATTAAGCTTATTAAAGTGAATTAACACAAAACGTAGTCTTTTTGGTGTCTATACTTCCATGAGTTCTGGATAAATATATAGGTACATACCCACCATTTCAATCTAGATATGGAGTATTTCCATCATCCTCAAAAGTTGCCTTATTCCTTTCTGTCTTCCATCCCTTCCCCAACCCCCAAATCCTGGCAGCCACAGATCTGATTTCTGTCACTCTATTTTTGCCTTTTCATGAATGTAAAATAAATGGAATCATACATTGTATAGCCTTTTGTGTTTGGCCTCATTCATTTAGCATAATGCTTTAGGGATTTATCCCTATTGCTGCATGTATCAATAGTTCATTTCTTTTTTTTTTTATTTTTATTTTTTAATGTTTAGTTTTGAGAGAGAAAAGACAGAGCGCAAGCAGGGAAGGGGCAGAGACAAAGGGAGACACAGAATCTGAAGCAGGCTCCAGGCTCTGATCTGTCAGCACAGAGCCTGATGCAGGGCTTGAACTTACAAACGGCAAGATCATGACCTGAGCCCAAGTCGGACACTCAACTGACTGGGCCACCCAGGCACCCCCACTAGTTCGTTTCTTTTTATTGTTGATGAGCATTTCATTGTACGGATATAACACAAGTTGTTATTCCTTAGCCAGTTGATGGACAATGAGTTATTTCTAGCGCTTAGCTATTATGAATAAAGCTGCTGCGAACATTCATGTGGAGTTGTTTATAATTCTCTAGAGTAAAGACCCAGGAATAGGGCTGCTAGGTTGCATGGTTAAATATATGCTTAACTTTGTACAAATCTCTCAAACTGGTTTCCAGCGTGGCTGTACCATTTTGCACACTGCCAGCAATGTATAAGAATTTTAGCTGCGTTATACCCTGGGTAGCACTTGGTATTGTCAGTCCTTTTCATTTTAGCTATTCTGGTTGATGTGCAGTAGAATCTCAAGACAGGGTGATGCTAAATTTACTTATGTGGCAAAGCAGTGCCCATCACATCTGTCCATTGTAAATACTCCTTTGTCATTAATATGCAATTTTTAGGTGATACTTTGAGATCTTGCATGTATTTTCTTTCATTCAATTGTTTTGGTATCTATTAATGAAATTTGCCCGAGTCAATTTTATGATGGTGATTGCAAAATAGTGATTTAAGAAAATTTTTTATTATTTTTCTGCATTAATTGAAGCTCTTTGGAAGAAAGAGTTTCTCTCCCTTCCCTCTCACCCCTTCGGATTCAGTGTCTATACAAATAGATTTCTTTGTTATATTGTCCATCATAAGCCATTACTGCCACTATTAGTTTTGTTGCCCAGATTGTCCTGGATTTGACCATGGGACCTATTCAAGCTGGCTCCGGGGTCCTTTTGACATGTCTCCATCAGTCTTTGAGCATGCCCTTCCTTTCTAGAACAATAAGCTTTTCCAGACTCATCTTATACTTTCCTGGCACTAGTTATTTCTCTAAGGAGCCTGCTTTCTTTTATTGAGGAATGCTATTTAAACAGCAAATTCTGAACGTCCTTGTTATGGAAGTATCAATGTTTCTAAGTCTGTGCAGTGGGTAGACCTGGAACACATACTATATTTTAAAAAATAATATTGAGTGTTATTAATACCTCCAATTCAAATCCTATACCGTACGGATCTTTTTCATCTTCTCATATTTCACATTCTCCCACAGTGAGAATCTTCGTTCCCCAAAATACCAATATATTTACTTATTTTTCTACCCTACAATTACACACAAAATAGTTTCAAAATGTTCACACTGGTTGTTTTTCTAACAACAAACCTGTTGAGTACACTCAAGATTTCTTTTGCAATTCTTTTTGCCCTCAGGAGGTTTTCAGCTCAGTCAGATTATATTGTTTTCAAGAATTACTTGGATTATTTTTTCTCGAGTGCTATGTTTGTTAGCAATTTGATATACAGTTAAATTCATGTGTGTCTGAATTTTAGAGTTTGATTCATTCATCCTTTTAAACTTTATTTTTGAACATAGAAATACATTTTCTTGGTTTAATAATTTAGGCCTTATCTTGTTTTCAACAAGATGGCTGATAAACTTCTCCTGATAACTTCAGAGAAAGTTTTATCTGTACAACCATTCCAACCAAATATTGGAATATGGGTCAATCTAATTTCAGAGGAAGGTTTCAAGTGACAACCATAGGACCCTGTGACACTACAAAAATAGTTATCAGTACCCTTCCCTTAGATGGTAAGCTCCTTTGGAACATGGGCAATGTCTTTGAATCCCCAGAACCTGACAAATCATCAACATATAAAAGTTGTTCAATAACTCTGCATCGAATGAATGGAAGGATAAACAAACAATTGGGCAGAAGGAAAGAATATCTCAACAAACTCAAATAATGAGCTTGCACCAACTACTTTAAATTTATTAGGACTGAATGAAGTGTGACACTTACGTTAGAAAAGTAAAAACACTTGGGCGCCTGGGTGGCACAGTTGGTTAAGTGACCAATTTTGGCTCAGGTCATGATCTCACAGTTTGTGAGTTCGAGCCCTGCTTCGGGCTCTGTGATGACCGCTCAGAGCCTGGAGCCTACTTCGATTCTATGTCTCCCCCTCTCTCTACCCCTCCCCTGCTCACGCTCTGTGTCTCTCTGTCTCTCAATAATAAGTAAACGTTAAAAAAATTTTTTTTAAAAGAAAAGGAAAAACAACACTTGTACAAATGTATAGAATATGGGATTCCTGGCTTAACAGCAATGTAAACAGACCTGAGAGCTTTTGTTGATGCGTTATTATTGCTTAAAAAGCTCAAAACCCTGATACATTTTTAGACCTTGTTAAAATAAATATTTGTTATACTTGTACAATATCCAGATAGTCCCACTGCCCACTGCCCTGGTCAGCTGACCCTTAAGTGCTATATCCAATTCTAAATTACTTACGTTTTAAGCAGGACAATGACATAAACAAAGGGTTTTTAGGGGGGTGACCGTGAGCATGGGGGTCTGAAAACCACATCAAGGTAGCAGATGGTGGAAGGTACCGGAGAAGCTTCCCTTGGAGAAGACTTTGAGATGAAATAACAACTCAACAAATTTGTGAAAAACATGGAAGAGAAAGATCAATTCCTCTGTGGAGCTTCAGATTGCAGAACTAAGATCAATTCACGTAGGGTCTAGAGGTTCACTTTAGCCCAGTATAAGAAAAGTTTCTTACAGACTTGAACAGAAAGGGAATGAGTTCCCTCAATTTGGTGAGCTGCAGAGATGGTGAGGTCCATGACGTTGGCCAACACTGACTGTGATCATCTTTTCAGAATGTTAGAGGGGCATGCCCTGCTTTGAATAAAGTACCTTTATTCCAAAGGTACTTGAAGGAACTGTCCCACTGAAAGATTCCACATCCTAATCCTTTGAGTCAGTGTCATCGTTAAAGGTCATTGGTGTTAGACATCATTGGTTTGGAGGAATATTTCCAGTACGAATAGATGTGATTTCTGTGTCACTATGTCACTCTGTGGCTCCAAGCTGTTTACTAAATCTAGATCACAAAATACCCATCCTTAAGATGCTTCGTGTAAAAAGGAATACCTGATGACCAAATCCATTTCTAAATTACTGCCTAATACAGTACTCTGAGAAATTCACAATCATTCACAACATATTAGAGGATGTGAGAAGAAAGTTGTTGTAACTTGAACTCAGAATTTCCTAAAGTTAATTGCCAGTGGAGCTCTCCATTTTTAACAAAATAAATATCTCTTCTTTAAAGGTTCCTTGAGGGGCGCCTGGGTGGCTCAGTTGGTTAAACATCCGACTTCGGCTCAGGTCATGATCTCACGGTCCGTGAGTTTGAGCCCCGCGTCGGGCTCTGTGCTGACAGCTCAGAGCCTGGAGCCCGTTTTAGATTCTGTGTCTTCCTCTCACTCTGCCCCTCCCCTCTTCATGCTCTGTCTCTCTCTGTCTCAAAAATAAATAAACGTTAAAAAAGAAAATTTAAAGCTTCCTTGATAATGCTGCCTGCCTCCTTGTTTTTCTGTCTCGTCCTTCTGGGGTCATCCTCAGATGTTTAATGCGGTTTCTGCAAGCCTGAAGCTGCAAACACAATTATCTAAATCAGCCACAAGGTGGCTCTGCTTGTCTTACAAAAGAAGGCTACAAACACTTTGCCGCCTCGGGGTTTGAGTCTGTGCTACAGAAGGTGGCAGGAACCCAGAAAACTGGGGTGTTACCTGTGTACACAGGTTAAGTTGGAAACATTGTCATCTGACTCGGATGGGTAGTTTGCAGAAGAATGTTTTAATAACTGGGGTTCTCTGGTCATCTGTCCAAGTTTCTATTTTTTTAGGATAAATTTCCATGAAGTTCTTGAATGTGACTCTTTTCTTCTAGGTGCCTGAACAGCGAAACGCCTGCAATCTGGGAAGAGCCTATTCCTGAGAAAGTAACTCTTTCCAACTAAGCACATTTTCATTTCCTTTTAGATATTTGAGAACAAAGGGATGTTGAAGCAGGAAGCCAGGACTGTTGGCACTGAGCTCTTTTGCATCGTAACCTCCGGCTTAACCCTCTGTGCTGATGAATTCATTTTAATTAGCAGCAGCAGGAAGAATTCAATGGTGCTCTGATCCTGATTGCACCCTTTTTGAAGAATTGAATTTTGCAGGTGTATGCATTTGTGATGAATGGGAAAAATAATTGTCCTCAAGGCTAAGAAAAGGATATTTCTGACTGAGTTGAAAGAGCTTCAATGGGCTGTGTTGTGGGTGGGCAAGAAGGGTGAATGATTTCTAAGGGCGCCCAGTATCTTTGTGGTTGATAATCCTAAGGTCTTGTGTTCATGAATGATAACTTCAGATATCTCTAGAAAAATCTATCTTTTTATATCAGTTTTTTTTTTTCTGTGCTGTCCACTCTGTTCTTTCTTTTAAAGTCGTCTCTCAACTTTAGGATTGCATTCATTCATTTATTTGAAAACTTTAGCACTTACTCTTTGTAAAGCACATGTGCTAAGTGCTATAGGGGATTCGGGGATGAATTGACATGAAGGCTGGGAAGTGTGTGACAGACAAATACATAAAAAGTAGCAAGTTAGGAGCCAAAGGTCCAACAGAACAGAAAATGGATGCTGAATATGGAACTTTCAACCTGTAGATTCTAAACTAGAACACCGCATCCTGACGTGAAAGAGATCTCTTTAAAAGCGTCTCCCAGGGGCGCCTGGGTGGCTCAGTTGGTTAAGTGTCCGACTTCAGCTCAGGTCATGATCTTACAGTTCATGAGTTCGAGCCCCACGTCAGGCTTTGTGCTGACAGCTCAGAGCCTGGAGACTGCTTCGGATTCTGTGTCTCCCTCTCTCTCTGCCCCTCCCCTGCTCACGCTCTCTCTCTCTCTCTCAAAAAACAAAACAAAACAGAAAGCATCTCCCAGAGGGTTATCTGGGCTCAGTAACCATTTATCCTGTTACATTGTCTACAAGTTCTCAAATAATTAAGGAAAGGAGGATCAGTGCTTTGTCACCTCAGGGTTCCAAGAAGGATATTACTGACAAAAAGGTAATAGTATCTGGAAGACAACTTAGCTGCTATTTTGGTTGACCAAAGACATTTTCTTGATATTTCTGCCCAGCATTGTATGACATTTGATATAGAAATATTTTGTCTTTTTCCAAATGGCATTTTCTTTTTTTAAAATTTTTTAATGTTTATTTATTTTTGAGAGAGAGTGAGAGAGAGAGCACAAGCAGGGGATGGGCAGAGGGAGAGGGAGAGACAGAATCCGAAGCAGGCTCCAGGCTCTGAGCTGTCAGCACAGAGCCCGACGTGGGGCTCGAACTCACGGACCACAAGACCATGACCTGAGTGGGAGTCATACACTCAACTGACTGAGCCACCCAGGTGCCCCCAAATGGCATTTTCATTCCAATTTTTTGTTAGTAAAAATTCTTAAACCTGTAAGAATAGTACAATGAATATGCATTTCCTCAATACCAACATGTAGCTGTTGCTAACATTTTACCAATATTAGCTTTATCTCTGTATATGTTTCCAAAATGTCTTGTTTTTTAAGTTTATTTACCTATTTTTTGAGAGAGAGAGAAAGAGCAGAGGGACAGAGAGAGAGGGAGGAAGAGAATCCCAAGCAGTCACCATCAGCACAGAGCTCAATGTGGAGCTTGAACTCATGAACAGTGAGATCATGACCTGAGCCAAAATCAAGAGTCAGATGCTTAACTGACTGAGCCACCCAGGTGCCCCCCAAAATGTCTTTTAAAGATGCATCCCTTCAAACCTGGATCCAATTAAATCTCATGCATTACATTTGTTTATTATGTCCCTCTAGTCTCTTTTGAGCAAGGAGAGTCTCTCTTCTTTAAAAAAAAACCAAACTACTTTTTGAAGACAACATATCAGTGGTTTTACAGACTAGGAATGTCCCATTTTCTACATCCATCTTATGGTTTCCCGTTGATGTTTTAAGACTTGCTCCACTGTCTTCCTGTATTTCCTAAAAATTGCAAAGTTAGGTCTAAAGATGACCCTGCACGTCATCTCTCTGGCTTACATTTTCTAAAAAATACATCTTTAGTCCTTTCATCTTTTGCCTGGTTAGCACAGGGAATCTGGGATTTTCCTACACCTTAACGATGTTCAGCCAGTGATGGAAAGGACAGCAAATGTTGGCAAGGACATGGAGAAAGGGGAGCCTGATACAATGCTGGGGGAAATGTGAAATGACGCCGCTTTGGAAAACAGTTTGTTTCTATAAAAGTTCAGCACAAATTTACCATGTAACCCAGAAATTCCAGTCTTAAGTATCTGCCCAAGAGAAATACAAACATATGTCCACGCAAAGACTTGCACGTGAACGTTCACTGCTGTGTTGCACATAATGGCCAAAAAGTAGAAGGAACCCACATGTCCATCTACTGATGAATGGATAAACAAAATTTGGTGTGTCCAGACAATGGAATATTATTCAGCAATCAAAAGTTAATGAATTATTGCAGTTCTTAAACAAATAGGACTACTATAATCTAGCAATCCCACTTCTGGGTACATATCCAAAAGAACTGAAAGCAGAATATTAAAGAGATATTTGTACGCTCATGTTCATAGCAGCATTATTCACCACGGCTAAAACATGGAAGCTGCCCAAATGTCCATCAAAGGATGAATGAATAAACAAAACGTACATATACATACACATACATATACATATACACATACATATACATATGTATGTATACACACACATACAATGAAATGTTGTTCAGCTTTATAAAGGAAGAAATGTTGTCACGTGCAGTAACATGGATGAATCTTGAAGGCATTGTTTTAAGTGAAATAAACCAGTCACAGAAAGAAAACTCCTATGTGATTCCGCTTACATGAGGTACGTAAGGTGGTCACATTCATAGAAACAGCAAGTCGATTGATGGTTACATGCCTCCTCGACCTCCAGATTCTAGCTGGGTTCAGCCACTGGGAGGCAGTGGTAGGAGACTGGAAGGCAGGAGGGGAGTGAAGCAGGGTACTGATTACTCCAGGTACTTCTTGAACAGGTTGCTGTGGACTGGTGGCAACCTTCTATCAAGGCCATAGCTGTCAGGTGGCCCTCTCTATAAGGATGTTCTCTCAGGATTCTAAGACCTAGTCCTTTGTCTTGTTCTTTTAAATCCAAGAGTAGTCATTTTCCAGGGCTACTGCATTATACCTTGCCAATTTCTTTAAACTCTGCAATCGCTCTTGCAAAAATAATTCCTTTATTAAACGTACTTAAATTGCCCAGTATGAGTGTGCAATCTGCTTCCTGGCTGGGTCCTGAGTGGTTCATTGGTTTGCACCCACATTTTGGTGGAACGCTACGTAAGTAGCTTCCTATGAAAAAGTAGAAGTATGAGAATTAAAATTTTGTAGATTTTGTGGATATGGTGTTTGGCTAGACAGCATCCACTCTACTCTAGATAATTAGTTCAAGACAATGATGCTAACTCCACCCTTGTATCAGTGACTAGTTCAAAAGCGAGCATGGGACCCAACCTAGGAAAATGAGATGTAAGGAGAAGTCTTTGGGCAGGGGATTCTGGTGTAAGTTTTCTTGTTTTTAATAGAGAATCACAAGCAGATACATAGTACCAACTTCCTCTTGATACTGATGTGCTTGGAATGCCTGTGTTTATCTTGCTAGATAGATAGAAGATAAAGTAGCTGAAAGATAAAGTCAATAGCAAAGATATGAGTGGAGGGATGGAAAGATCCCATGCCCTTGATGTCATTGTTGAGCCAGTGAATTCGTGCATTCTGGAGCCAACCCTACCTCTACAATTCCTTTCTGCAGAATAATCTTTTTGAAAAGTTATTTTTTTAATTAAATTTAATTTTTTTAAATGTTTATTTTTGAAGCAGAGAGTGCAAGCAGAAGAGGGGTAGAGAGAGGGGGACAGAGGATCTGAAGAAGGCTCTGTGCTGACAGCAGTGAGCCCAATACAGGGCTCAAACTCATGAACCACGAGGTCACAACCTGAGCTGAAGTCAGATGCTCAACAGGCTGAGCCACCCAGGTGCCCCTATTTTTTAAAATTTACATTCAAGTAGTTAACATACAGTGTAGTCTTGGCTTCAGGAGTAGAACCTGGTGATTCTTCTCTTACATATGACACCCAGTGCTCATCCCGGAAAGTGCCCTTCTTAATGCCCATCACCCATTTAACCCATCCCCCACCCACCCCCCTTTCCATCAACCCTCAGTTTGTTCTCTGTATTCAAGAGTCTCTTATGACTTGCCTCCCTCTCTGTTTTTATCTTATTTTTCCTTCCCTTCCTTTACGTTCATCTGTTGAGTTCTCAAATCCCACATATGAATGAAATCATATGATATCTGTCTTTCTCTGCCTGACTTATTTTGCTTAGCATAATACCCTCTAGCTCCATCTATGTTATTGCAAATGGCAAGATTTCATTCTTTTTCATCACCGAATAGTATTCCATTGTATAATCTAGCCTGAATCTGTGTTTCTGTAAATGACAGCTGATTTGTTGAATGTCTAAACTTGTCTTTATTTTATCTTCAAACTTTAATGATAGTTTAGTTATAAAATTCTAGACTGAAAATTATTTTCCATCAGTATACTGTAGTAGTTTCAGACAGACTCTGAAGTGGGATTTCCAAGGTTCAGATCCTGGCTCAGTCATTAACTAGCTGTGTCTCTAGACCAGTACCCCATGCATCAAAGATTGCCAGATTTAACAAATAAAAATGCAAGATGCCACGTTACACACAAATTATTTCTAATTGCCTATGTAATGTACACAGAGGTAAAGAAAAGTGTTGCTTGGAGCATGTTGGAACTAAAAATTATTTTTTATCTATACCAAATATCTGATGTATCTAAATTATGTGCTTTTTTAATTATATTTCCCTGATGATTTGGCTCTCCTCTAATGGATCTTTGTTTTGTAGAATTTGCTTATAAAATTCCTTACAGGCACAGTCTAAGTTCCACTGCGTTGTAAAATAGCTTCTACAGTGGTCACAGCTAACTCCTGATACTCTTTCGTCTACTGAACATTACTGAACATTAATGAGCAAACACACTCAGTATTTGCATGGTGAGTCAGTTTACTGAGCACATACTGGCATGTAGAGTTAATAACTCTGAGAACTGCTCTCCAAATTTGATTTGGTGAAACACAATACTATCTTTTCTGGTATAAGTTGCTTTTCCATTCTTCAGGATTGCATCAGATCTTTTGATGCATGACTTTTAAAAATGCTCACTGACCAAAAAAAAAAAGAGTATTGTCATCAAATTTTATTTCATTCTTTAACACTGCACATGAAAATTTTCCTTGCTCCCATGCTGGAAGAGTATTTAGTAACTCTATGAAAAATAATAAAATTCTTCAAGGCATTAAATCATTTTTAAAAAGAGTCATGGCAAGAAGAAGAAGAATTATCCACTTCAAGTAGAAATTTTATATATACTTTTGTTTCTTTTAAGAACAGCCTTGACATTTAAATGGATCAATATTTTGCCAATATTTTCTTTAATGTATTTTAAATGCATTCAGCAATGGAGTTCTAAAATAAAGCTGTTAATTCTTCTTTCAGCATGCATAATCCTATTGCTAAAGAGATTGAAAATTAAAAGCAAGAAATAAATAGGCTTCACACAGAGGATTTTTGGAGCCTTTTCTTTAGCTTTTAACTATTATTTCAGTGCTTGAAATAAACTGGCATTCTCACAACTATATTTGTTAAGAGAGCCAAAGGAGTTTTGAATACTAGAGAATTGAAGAACACTGAATGACAACTGTGTCTGTGTCAGGGGTATGAAAGACCACCCCTACACTCAGAAATTTGCTAATAGAACTTACCAGACACCACATATAGTAGCACTCATTATTACGACTTATTATAGTGACATACTTAAAACTCTGAGATCAAGAGTCGCATGGCCTACTGACTGAGCCAGCCAGGCACCCTATAGTGACATACTAAGGATACACAGCCAGGTCATACAGGAAAAAGACACCAATGGAGGCTGGAAGAATCCACACACAGGCGGCCTTATTCTCTCTTCCTCTTTTGGGGGCCACACAGAATGCACTCTTCCTCTAGAAGCATATATATAATATTTCTTCCCAGGGAAGGCCATTGGTATCTCAGTGCCCAATGTTTTTTTTGTTTTTTTGGTTTTTTTTTTTTAACGTTTATTTCTTATTGAGACAGAGACAGACAGATATGAACGGGGGAGGGTCAGAGAGAGGGAGACACAGAATCTGAAACAGGCTCCAGTCTCTGAGCTGTCAGCACAGAGCCCGACACAGGGCTCAAACTCAGGGACCGTGAGATCATGACCTGAGCCGCAGTTGGCTGCTTAACCGACTGAGCCACCCAGGCGTCCCACGATGGTTTTTTGAAAGTGAATTTTTCCTTTTAGAACAGTTTCAGGTTTACAAAAAAAAATGTACAAAGATGGTAAAGAGTCCTCATTCCCCCATATATCTATTCTCCTCTTTATTAACATCTTACACTGGTATGGTATATTTGTCACCACTAATGAACCAATATTGATACTCTCTTATTCACTGAAACTCATACTTTGTTCAAATTTACCTTAATTTTTTACCTGATGCCCATTTTCTGTTCAAGAATCTCATCCAAGATGCATTATATTTAGTTGTCAAGTCTCTTCAAGCCCTTCTTGACTGAAAGTGTCTCAGACTTTCCTTGTGTATTGATCCAATTATTTTTTCAATTAGTGGTGGTTACTTTCTGGACTTGGGACTTTGGTTAAAGGATAGTTTTTCCAACGAATAAATTATGAGAATAAAAGGCACCACACAGGGAATATAGTCAATGATACTGTCATGCATTCTGTGGTGATAGATGGTGGCTGCACTTGTGGCGAACATAGGACGACCTATACAGAGGTTGAAACACTATGTTGTACACCTGAAACTAATGTCTTAATATTTTCCATTCCTGACTGTTTTACAACAATTCACCTCACCAAAGGGTGCACCCTTCCAGTGAGAGGAACCCAGGGCTGGTGAGTGGAGGTGGCCCACTGCATTCTGGGCTCAGGGGAGCCCCAGCCCAGTGCTTTGAGAAAGAGGTGGCAGAAATGTCTTCCCAGCCAAAGGAGACAAGCTCCCTGGCCAGTCTGAGGCCTCACGGTCCCACAGGAAGCCTGGATCCACAGCAAGCAGGGGGACACCTTCTTGGTTCTTTGTGGGACTCCAGCCCCATCCCTTCTAGTTGCCTTTACCTCACTGAGCCCTACTGGCGCCTCTGCACAGTGAGGATGACGACAGTGCCCGTCTTTCAGGGTCCTTGTGAGGCTTGAATGCTGCACATTTGGGTCATGCAGGGAGCTTTAAAACACACCCGGCCCATGCCCATCAGAGATGCTGATTTAAGGATATGGGTGCAGCCTGGACATCAGTATTTTTTAAAAGCTCTCGGTGATTCACTCCAGCCACAGCTGGGAACCACTTGCTTGGATGGGAAAACACTGTCCTGGGGACTCGTTACAGGTACAATTGCTACTTTGATGAGCAAGGGCACCACACCGCCCATTTTCTCGAACATGCAATCCCATGGATGCCTGAAATCCCCTGACAGAGTAAAGGGAAAAGCACTTTGAAAAGGCAGGTGAGGGGTCCTGCAGGTTTGCTCTGTGCCTTTCCAAGCCCACCCTGCCCACAGACAGACGCCTCTGAGCCACCAGCCCGGTCCCACGCTGGAGCCCCACAGACCTGCCCCAGTGACCCCTCTGCTGGGTGGGCCAGGTCCACCCCAGAGGGACTCAGGCCTGTGGCTCCCTCCCAGACACAGGCCCTGAACCCGAGAGTGGGACCGTGAGGTGGAGGTGACCCCACTCCCATCAACCCTCACTGCATGTTAGGGTAAAGGGCAGCTGTCACTACAGAATTAACTGGGAGAGAGGCAGTGCCCCAGACTGGGGAGGAGAGGATGTTCAGGGGCCCGGTGGGGAGAGTGACATCTGCTTTCTTCACCCGCAGAAGGTTCCACAGCCCAGAGGAAGAAAACAGCTGGAGAGCTGGGCCCCTCAGGGAAAGCAAGTGGGGAGCATCATATCTTCTCACAGTGACCCACCCCCCAGGCCACCCCTTAGCGGCATATCCCAGAGTTAGTCTGGTCTTGGACACAGGAGGAGAGAACAGGTTCCCCCCAGGGGGGCAGCACAGCCCCTGCCTGAGGAGCTTCAGCCAAAGTCCAGGCCCCCAGCAGAGGCCAGAGCCCACAGCCTAGCTAGGCCTGAGGTTCTACAACGGGGCAGTGAACAGGCCTGGGGACTGGGGTCACAGGAGAGGTGGCTGGTTTTCCTCAGGCACTCGCTGGAGAAGTGGTTCTTCTGAGGTTTACTCGCTGTCCTGTGACCCCGGCTCCTGGCCAGGGTAGGGAAGGAGAGGGAGGGAGAGGAAGGGGGTCCTGTGTGGGGTCTTCATACCCTTATGAGGGTGACTTGTAGTTATGAATTCGCAAAGGAGATTTTATTTCCCCTTGAAAGTAGCAATTTAAGGTATGTACTTTTCTTTGCAGTCTGTTGGGAAGTAACAGTGCCTTTTATGCCATTTGTCTATTTACTGAGGGTATAGTCCTTTTAGGTCCCAATCTTTTGGGAGAGGGGGGATAGGGTTTTGTTAGGTTTCCACCTTGAGTGTCCTGGTTTCTCTCCTATCACCTCACCTCCATGAGGCTGTGAAAACTGAAGTTCAAGTTCACTTTCAAGACCGGGAGGTGTAACACAGATTGGCTGACTTTACAAAAGTCCTTATGATAAAAGCTAGTTTCAAGGCTTAGATTATCTCTCCAGATTCTTGGGTTTGGGGCTTGAGTAGTTCTTATTTTCTTCCCAGCTCATCAGTGTATTTAAGAAAATTTTAAAAAAAAAATTCAGAATTTGTTTTCAAGAGGAAGCTTACTCAGGGTACTTAGTCTAGTTTACCACCAAAAATGGAAGTATTCCCAGTTTCTTAATCTAGAAGTTGGGATAGCTGGACTGGAAAAGAAGGTCCTAACATTTTGGGGACAGAGTCTTGAAGACTTGAAAGAAGTTAGGGTCTGGGGACTGACTGTCTTTCCAGGAAAATGTATATGCACATACACACAATGTGTGCACGTGTGTTCCCTTGAAGGTGTTCATGGGCTCAGGGTTAAGAACTCACATGCCAACTGTTCTCTTGAGATCCCTGCTAGGACCGACTTTCCATAGCCTTGCAGTGTTCTCTGTGGGGTTGAGGGCAGAGACTTTCCATGTCTCTTTCCATGTCTCCTGATAGGTCTGAAGAGCCAGACTTTTGTTTCTGGCCCAGAGTTTCCAGCACCTTCAGGACCTGCTGGGGAAGGAATCTGCAGGCTAAAGGCTCACGCAGAGCTGGAGCAAAACAGAGCTTGTCATTCATTCCCAAAAGATTTACTGAACTTGTTCTAATGACCTATTGCTGTAAAACAAACTGCCCCCAAACTTAATGAGTTGAACCAGAACAATTATTTTTATCTTTCATGGTTCTGTTGGTGGCAGGGCTCAGCTAGATGGTTTTCACCTAGGATTTTTCATGTGGTTGCAGTCACGCAGTGGCTGGGGCTGGAGTCGTCTCGAAGACTTAGCGTGACGGCTAGACATTGATATCGTCGGCTAGAATCTCAGCTGGAGTTGTTAGTTGGAACCCCTCATGTGGCCCAGGATTCCCCACAGCAGGGTGGCTGGGTAAAGAGGGTAAGTATCCCAAGAAGTAGAAAGCTGGGGAGAAGTTCTATTACACTTTAGGACCTAGCCTTGGCAGAGGCAGGACACTTCTTGATGGCAGAAAAATTAAAGAATATGCAGACATGTTTTAAAACTACCATCTACCCCTTCAGCACTAGACAGACACTGGACAGGGCACTCGGAACAGAGTGGCGAGTCATAGAAACCCTGCCCTGATGGTACATGTGGTCTAGTGGTGAAAATAAATGCTAACAGATTATTACAAATAAGCACACAATTGTAAACATTGACGAACACAGGGAGCCATGAGAAATTATACCACACATTTGTATGATCTGAGCCAGAGACCCAAAGGAGAATTTCCTCAAAAAGAGACATAAACTGCCAGCAATTATTGTTTAGTTCTTAAAGTCTATCTCAAATCTGTCCACTCCTCTCCAATTCCACTGTCACAAAGCCACCAGCATCCCTCACGCAGACGATCACCCCAGGCTCCTGAGGACTCCCTGTTTCTATTCCTATCCCCAACAGTCCCTTCTCATGGCAGTCAGAATGTGTTAAAAAACACCCCAAGTTAGATCAGGTTGCATTTTTGTATGTTTTTATTGAATTATAGTTGACATACAATAAATCACGCATTTTTAAGTGTAAGATTTGACGAGTATTAACATATGTACACACTCATGAAGCCATCACTACAATAAAGATAATGAACATACCCCCCAAAGTACTCATGACCCTGTGCAATCTAACCCTCCCTCATCTCTAATCTCTAGGCAATCCCTAATCTTCCGTCACTACAGGCTTGTTTGCATTTTCTAGAATTTTATATAAGTACATATTTTATATGTACTCTTTGGTATGGTTTAACGATTTCATTCTGTTATCAACAGTAGTTCCTTTTTATTGCTGACTAGTGTTCCTTTATATAGACCACACTGTGTTTCTTCATCTACTTTTGGTGTACATTTGGGTTATTTCCAGTTTTTAGCTGTTACAAATAAAACCGCTATAGCATTCACATAGAAGACTTGTGTGGACATACGCCTTTCTTTTGGGCAAATACTGGACAGTGGAATGGCAGGGTCATATGGTTGGTGTCATGTTTAGCTTTTTGAGGAATTGCCACAATATCTCCCAAAATAGTTGTACTATTTTACCCTCCTACCTGAAGTGTCTGAGTTTTGCGATTGCCCTGCAGGCTCTCCAGCAGTGGAAACGGTCGGTCTTTTGCATACTAGACTTTCTAATATAGGGGGGTAGTGGTGTCTTGCTCTGGTTTTAATTTGCATTCCCCTGATAACTAATGACATCGAGCATCTTTTCATGTGCTTTTTGTCAAGCTCACACACAGGTGACAAAGCCAGGACTGGATGATTCAGCTTACGATACGAGCCACTCCTCACTTTAGATCATTACTTACATAGACAGTGAATAGAAGAGTCAGCCAAAGATGTCAGCTCCCCATGGGTCTTGCCCCACACAGCAGAAAGGAGGACATGGAGACAAAAGGTGCCAGATGGCCGCAATGTGACATGTGGGAATCCCTGTTGCTGAGGAGCCATTTCTGGACGACAGCTAAGAGGCTTTATATTCTGCAGCTCTATTCTGGGGGTGAGTTGGAGGGCAGAAAGCCAGATCAGAACCCAGGAGGAGAGGAGAAGCAGTCTCATGAAAGCTTCTCAGGGGAGACTGCCGTGAGCCCCTCACAAGCCTCCCATTCTCTTCTGTTATGGGAGGATCATGAGGCATTGTGTCAAGATTCAGGCTAGGTTCAAGCCTCTGTCTGTGGGGTCCACAGGGTCATGGCAAAGCTGTTCCCCAATGCTTATTTACCATTCATAGATCTTCTTTGATGAAGTGTTGACATCTTTTGCCCACTTTTATTTTTAAAGCTTTAATTCTGGTTAGTTAACATACAGTGTTATACTAGCTTCAGGTATGCAATATTGTGATTCAACACTTCCATACATCACTATCTCTTGCACACTTTTACAACTGGGTTGTTTGTCTTGGGGCACCCGGGTGGTTCATTCGGTTAAGTGCCCGACTCTTGACCTCGGCTCAGGTCGTGATCTCACGGTTTGTGTCTGCACTGACAGTGTGGATCCTGCTTGGGATTCTCTCTCCCTCTCTCTCTGACCCTCCCCTGCTTGAGCTCTCTCTCAAAATAGATATTTAAAATAAAATAAAATAAAATAAAATAAAATAAAATAAAATAAAATAAAATAAAGAAGTAAAATAAAATTGGATTGTCTTATTATTGAGTCACAAAGGTACTTTAGTATTCTATATACAAGTCCTCAATTGGATGTTATATTTTGCAAATAATATTTCCCAGTAGGTGGCTTACGTTTCTTAGCTTTCTTAGTGGTGTCTTTTGGAAAGTTCAGGTTTTGCTTTTTGATGAAGTCTGGTTTATCAAATGTTTTCTTTTATTGCTTGTGTTCTTTGTGACATAGCTAAGGAATCTGTGCCTGGCCCAATGCCACAAAAGCTTTCTCCTGTGTTTTATTGTAGGTTCTAGAAATATTATGGTTTCAGTTCTGACATACAAGCTTGTGACACATTTTGAATTAATTTTTGTGTGTGATTTGAAATAAGAGGTTCATTATTTCCCCACATAGATATCTGGTTGTTCAGTGCCATTTCGGGAGAAGGTTTCCCTTTCCCTATTAGATTACTTTGGGAAATTTGTTGAACATCAATTAACCACATACACATGGAACCACTTCTATACTCTTTTCCATTCCATTGATCTGTATGGTTATCTTTATGCCAGTACCACACTGTCTTGATCCCTGTGGCTTTATGCTATATCTTGGAATCAGCCAGGGTAAAGTCCTCCAATTTTAGCCTTCATTTGAAAAACAATTTTGGCCATCCTGGATTGTCTGTCATTAATATGCTTTTTTTCAAGAAATAGTCGGTGGCTTTTCTTCTTTTTCTAAGTTGCCTGTCTATGCAGCAGGTTTCTACAGTTTGAGCAGAAGTCCTCCATGAAACTTTCTAGGCCTGATGCATTTTTGAAGGATAAGTAGTTGCTGTCTGACAATTTCCCAAAAAAGTATCGATTTTCAAGTATGTTTACCTAGAGGTGAGAAAAAGAATCCCTTGTAATTCTAGTTATCATTTTTTCCCATTGGTGGTTAATTGTCTTATTTGGGGAAGTATTTGTGCCCCTCTTTTTCCTTGACTAGGTTATATAATTTATTTTTCAGAGTTAATGTGCTTTAAAGTGTCATTTTTTAAAGAACTGACTTTTAGACTTATCCTTTTCCTGTTTTGTGTAATATAATGCTTTTCCATTTTATTTATTTTTATGTATTTGTTTTTTTTAGCAGACTCTATGCCCAACATGGGGCTCAAACTCATAACCCCAAAATCAAGAGTCTCATGCTTCGTTGACTGAGCCAGCCAGGTGCCCCAATGCTTTTCCATTTTAACCTTTATTAATGAATTACTTCTTTCTGCTTTCCAGATTTTTGAGCTGAATGCATTAGATCATTTTAATTATTTTTTACCTAATAAAAGAATTCACGGCCATGCATTTTATTCTGAGAAAGGTTTTTCCTGAATCCCATAGGTTATGATACTTGATGTTTTCATTGTTATTATTTTATGGATATTCTACAATTTTAGTAGTCATTTCCTGTTGTACTCAAGAGGTAAGAAAGGTCTTTTACCTTTAATAAAGTGATCCTTTAAGAAATACTTTGGGTTCCCCGGGTGGCTCAGTCAATTAAGTGTCAGACTTCACCTCAGGTCATGATCCCCCAGTTTGTGGATTCAAGCCCCGGGTCCGGCCCTGTGCTGACAGCCTGAAGCCTGCTTCAGATTCTGTGTCTCCCCTTCTCTCTGCCCCTTCCCTGCTCACACTCTGTGTCTCTCTGTCTCTCAATAATAAATAAATGTTTTTTTTTTTAATTTAAAAAAAAGAAATACTTTAAGATACTTTTAAAAAGTGATAGTTTTTTCTATCTCTTTTAGTTTTGTTGATTATATCCAGAGAATATTGTCTATAATATTTTCAACACAACATTTCTACTTTGGGAAATCTACTGACATTTTCTCTGTGGTATGAGAAATGGTCAATCTTATTAACGTTTCAAGGACCTTTAAAAAGGTGTAGTCTCTCTTTTTTCAATGAGCAGAGTATACCATCTATTAAGATTTATCTATCTTTAAGTTTAAAAACCAAGAAGGTATTTTTATGTTTAGTGGTAATATACTAGACCTTTGCCTCACAGCCCCTTAGAAATCATGAAGTCTTACCTATTTTTCCCTCACTTGCCTGTTTGCCTCTCTCTTTCTCTCCTATCTATTCTAAGTGAAATAAGCAAATTAGTTTGATTTTTAAAATTAGTTATTTTAATAACGGAAAATAACAAAAGTTCCGTGTTCTTAATTCAAAAGGCATGTGTTGAGTAGAATGGTTTTAGACTTCTTCTATTATAAAGAAAAGGTGTATATTGAGCAGTTAGTTTAAATTCACATAGCTTCCCACTCCTTTTTAAGAGATAGTGGACTTGCACATGTGTAAAAAAATAGACCATCTAGGAGGAGGGTCATTGGGGTGATTGTAATAGGGTGACAACCTAACACATCATCAATATGTTTATGGAGTAGTATGCATCGGTCAAGAAAGAAGAAGAAAGACTCACCTATATGAACATGCGATCATCCCAAAACTCTGAGTGAAAGATGGAGCATATGTGTCCATGCATGTTTGTATAGACAGAAAAAGTGACAGATGAGCAAGAGGTTTTGGCAATCACTACTTCAGAAGGGTAGGGGGGCAATAAATTGTACATTTTGCCTTTTATGCTAAATTCTTCCTAATTTCTTGATGTTTATATGAGACCGCACAAGTACAGTGTTTTATTATTTTAAAAAAATGTCCAGGCCTTCAAAAGTAGAGGATAAAAGTGCTCGTATCTCTTATCTAGGTGTAGCATGTATGGCAGTACTATGGAGTAGACATTTTCCTTTCTCCACTCTTCAAAAGACCTCTCGATTCTTTTTTCATACCCCCTTTCAGAAGAGTTATGGCAAACCCACTACTCCTCTCAACTATCTTTGGCTTCCAGAAATCATCAACCTTGACGTCAGTCCTTAGTGAGGGTAATGGGCAATGTGTAGGTCCACCCCTACCCTTTTCCCCTAAAAAAATCTATGTCTCATTAAGTGAATATGGGTAGTAATATAGTAATATATACAAAAGGCTACCTTGAAGCTTTTCAGAAGCAGTAATCATGCATGAATATTTTATAAAAAGGTAAATAATGAAATACGCTAGGTAACTCTTAGAAAAGACAACGGACCCAACTCAGTACGAATGACCATTTCTCAAAGGTTTCTGCATCCCTTTGACACCAGCCTGGGGATCTGGGGTGCATGGCAGATCCTGCCACATGGGATCTGAAGTACAAAGGCTATGTTGGGTAGCCTGCTGATTGTGCAAGTCTGAAGACACAAGCAGGCACGCCTTGCGGTTTAGGCGCCATTTGGATGGTGATGTGCAAGATGAGTCTGGCGGGTAAGGCCATGCCCTGTAGAGACGTAGTCCTGATAACTTGGTCGTGGACCTTGGAATGGGGGGCAGTCCAGCTGGTTTATCAGTTTCTTGGAGCAATTCTTCCATTTCCTTCACCTTGAAAGTTTCTGAGCAGCAGGCTTACTCTCAGAACATTTTCAGGGATGAAGTCCCTAGAATCTAGAAATCTTAGGCAGAAAGCACCTTTTCATCCCAATTCTTTTTCATTTACTATAAGGATCTAGGTTCGCTTTTACCCTGCTTCCTAAGAGAACTATATCATGTGAGAGTCACTGAGGGACTCTGGGAAACCACAGTTCATCTTCTTATTTTACAGATGAGGTCACTGAAGGTCAGGGAGGGGAAGGGGCTTGCTCAGTGTCAAACAGCTGACAGTAACACAACGTACGCAGATTTGCTGCTTTGTCTTCCAGCTTGCAGGCAATCAGATCCTTTATGCCAGTGAGCACGTCACTGATTTTCCCTAATACTTTCATTTTCAAATACTCTACCTCACCCTCAGACAACACTGTTAAATTTGCTAGAACCTTAGACCTACTGAATGAGGCTGATGATGAAATCAAGGGTTTAACTCTCAAATTCCAAATCCGAAACGTTTTTAGATGTTGGAATCTTGTGGGGGAATTTGAATAAAAAACCCATAAATCTCCTCCCCAGAAAAGTCCTACTCACGTATGCAAATACATGTCTGCATACAATTTTCAGAGTTTTATAAGCCAACGTCTACAAAGCATAGGTTCAGAGTGCCTGGGCCCCAAGTAGACGTTTGATGGAGGAGCATGGAAGCACCACGGTAGACAAGACTGTGCAAACGGGAGCCCGCAGCACTCGCACCATAAGTACTACAATGACAAGGGACATTCCCTGCTTCACACCCCACAAAGAGCCTTTCAACTTTTACCCTCCCTCCCCTGTGTGGTCAGTAGTAGCATACCAATTTTGTCCATGCAGCAAGAGAGGATCAAAAAGCTCGGGGGACTACTCCCTTTTGCTGGAAAGTGGCAGAACCAGAACTAAAACAGAATTTTGTTCCGATCTAGCGTCTCCTCAGCTCTATGCTACTTGCCGCTGTGTCTCGGGATCCTTCCTGAACAACTGAATGCCAGCCTCTTTTTTAACTACAGATCTTTTCGAGATCTTGTTTAAAAAACCCTTGGAAGAGCAATATCAGAAAGAGGTTTATAAAATAACCCCGGAGAATATAACCCTGTAAGCGATCCTCTGGGCTGTCTTTCTCTAAGACCCTGGGGCAGGTCCCAGAAGAGACTGGCTGTGACTCAGGATGAGTTCTCATGATCACCAGGGCACATTCTGCCAAGGAAAGGGATTTAGGATCCTCCTCATAACTGTGCTTTCTCAAGAGTTATCCTAAGCAATGGTGCCTGACATGCCATCATTACAACTTCATTAGCATAGTTCAAAGCACGGCCATTGTTTTGAAAGAAAAAAGAACTTTTCTAGCATATTCTCGATTACCTCGTTCTTTTTCCCCCAAAGGAAAATTGAGAGATGGGCTTCCACGTGGAGGAGGCAGAACACCTGTCACAATCTTAGAGAAGGTGAGGTAGGAGAGCAAGAAAAGAAATTTTAATTATTTCCCAAGCGAAAAAGGAGTCTAAAACAGGATGGTGGGACAACACAGAAGTCGACGTGTAAGTCAGAGATTGCAAAAGCGGTACCAGTGACCTCTTCTATAATACTGCTCACCCACCCCAAGCAAGTGGGAACAGTTCAAGTCCTGTATAAAGTTCAAGGCTCACTACTTATGATCAGTGGGCCCAACACTTGTACATAACTTTGAAGAGACCAAATGGGGAGCTATGTGCCTTTTTCACAGTGGTGTGAATTATTCTGGCCTTATGCCAAAGGACAGATGAGGGTTTTATCCGGAAGAAGTCAGCAGACTAAAATACTGTAAAGCCCTTGTTAGAGGAGAATGGAAAGCAGAGCTTTATGGGGAGGTAGGAGACACAAAGCTTCCTCATTTTGGAAAGAGATCAAGGGCAGTCCCTGAATAAAGCTTCTGTGCAAACCTAGAGATTCCCCTCTTCCTGCACAGGGTGGCAGGTCCCAAAGCAGCGAGGTTGAGGGCCCAGAAGGTCTACTGAGAGTGAGCAATTTCAGAAGAGATACACTAGCCGTATCTGGTAAGAGGGTTAGGGTTCAGATTCCTGTATACTTCAGGCTGGATTCTTGGCGATTGGCAACAGCTTGGAAAGGGAGAAAGAACAGGGAGGGAGGACTTGGACAGTCTTTTTGCCTTTAGTTATCTGGTCCTTTCTCCAAACATGGACAAGAAATGGTTTTGAGAGAGGAGTGGGAGACAGACCATGAAAGCTCTAGACACCCAAAAGAGGGCTGTGAAGAGTAACGCGGCATCAAAACGGGAGGTGGAGTAGCTGGAAAACAGTCAAGCGTCCTCAACAGGTCTAGGGCAGGCTGCAGGAAGGCTCCATACAGATTCCAGAAACACCTCTACAGAGAACATGGTATAGCATTAAGCTTGCAGGACAGGGTTCTACAATCCATTTGTAAGTCAGATTATTTCAAAAATGACCCCAATGAACCTCCCCCAGGAGTGGGAGAAAAGTGCAGACCCCCAAGAGCTTCAGGCTACATTCTTGTCGGTCCATCCACCTCTCCCTTGGGAACCAGCTCAACAAATCACAAGCGGTCAGGGAGAGAGCTCTGGTGTTCACCTTAGTGAATTCTCTGGCCTCTTAGAAAAATGACAACTTGGGAGTTGATTTTGCACAGGTGGAAGAGAATATCAAGGGAGTGGATGAACATACCTAGGAGGTGACTGGTAAGAAAGTAGAAAGTAGTGTACATGCAGTAGCTGGGAGAGCAAACAGCGAAGTTCCTATATTTCCGAACAAAGTCTAGAGCAAGTCATGGGACGGAAAGATTCCAATGCCCCAGAAATACCTTCCACAGGAGAGGGTGGTATGTTCCAAGGCAGGGCATGAGGAGGACGCAGAACATGTCAGTCAGAGGGTTTTGAAGGGGCGTCACCTATCTTGCCCCCAGAAAGGAGAAAGAGTAGATCTGTGTAAGCCATTCATGAATTTCAACCTCTGTTTCTTATGGACTTGCTCAGCGAGAGGCACACAGAGCTGTGCAACACTGAGGTGGCTTCCAAAAAGCCCGAGCTGGATTGGTGGAGTGGATGTCAACCCCAACCCAAAGAGCAAAGAGGATCCAGGGCAAGGTGTTCACTTGGTGCCACCAAAAGGAGGAAAGAAAGCGTTTCCTGTATTCTGACAGTCCTTCCTATTTTGGGGTGTCAAATGTTTTTTTATAAAATGACCCGATAATGCAAAGCTGCTTTGCTGTCTGAATTTTTGGCACCATGTTCTCGCCGGGCTAGGTAAAAATTGTCGAGCCCACAATAGTTCTTTTCTTGGTTTGTTTACATTTCCTTTGTCCATGAACTCTGAGACCAGCTGAGCTAGTCCACGGTGTCCTCAGCTGACTTTTAACATCGCCTCAGGAAAAGGGTTGTCGGGAGCAGGGAACATTTGACAACTTCTCCCATATCAACATGCATCTGCCCTTCCCCTTGTTTTTCTCTTCCGGGAGCAAATGGGTTTCTGGACCCAGGATTGGTTTGGAAGCATCTGCAGGTCCTTCAGATCTGTAAGGTGCTACCCAGGTAGGGCTTGTTCCCCTCCGTCACCACAACAAACTCTATCTCATTTCCAAATGACATCACTGCTCTATCTACAGTTAATATGTAGAAAGATGCTGCATAACATTTTCTTCTCTTTTCACAGGGACAGTGGGATAATTTGGAGATGGAGACAAAAAGAAACAGGAACCAAAGGAAGGAGGAGCACCGACTACCAGCAAGAAGCGTTCCCTGGTACATAATGGAGCCCACTCTGCTCCTGCCTGGACTTGCTCCCAGGGTTTGAAGGGCCGCTCCAGGAAGCCATCTGCTTCCAGCTGTGTTGGGGGTGCAGGCCAGGCTCAGGGCATTAAGGTGCCTTCAAATACTGTCAGCGGGAGCAGCCAACGTCAAGAGATTGCTAGGGAAGGAGTTACTGATCTGACCATCTGACTTTACAACTTTGTTTCTCAAAAGTGCCTTCTGAGGCACCCTTCAGTCCCTGACCATGGCCTGTGTCTATGCTTCCGACCGAAATATAACACAAAATTTGAATCTCTCAGAAGACTGACTTGTCTAAACACCCTCTTCACAGAGTCCCAACCCATCCATGAAGTTGCATGGATGGTCTACGAGGGAGACTCACAATAGTATCCCCATCCCCCCAAGACCCTTCTCCTGAGGGGCAAAATCAAGGATAACAGCAGACCCACCACACATCTCACCCCACAACCCTATGCGAGACCCTTTGAGAGCAAAGATTCTCGACCAAGAGTCCATCTACTAGGTTAGGGGCCTAGAAATGGGGCTCCAAGTATACATAATACTTTCTTCTCTTTCTCTTTATAGAGTACTTTCTATTACTTTAGGTTAAACTGATCTTTATTCTCTTCTTCTTTTGTGTTCACCAGGTTTCCCACAATTTCCCTACCCTGTTCTCCTTCATTCAGGAAAGACCAGACAGTGGAATGGCCAAAAGAGAAGGGCCCAGAGGAGAGGTAGAGCTTTGTGACACCCCCCCCCCAACCCCCAGTAGAGGGGGACAGAATCAGAAAAGGAGAAAACATAGTTCCCCTCCCCCTGCTCCCTCTCTGTCTCGGGATACGGAAGTGAGAGCAGGAAACATCCATCACCCTGTCCCCCACACAGGCCCATACACAAGAGCCCTAAAAGTTACCCCCAATTACCCCCAGGGGAACATGAGCACCTTCGGAGGGCTGACCTTGCAGCTAACACCTATATCACTTGACATCCTGCCCAGACACTTTTATCACCCAAGAAGATAAACACAGACCTCATTCTAGGGTTTGGTAACCAGTAGTCGGTCCTTCTCCCACCTCTGACACACCCATAGAAAAAAGGCCAGCTTGGAAAAGGCCCCTCCCTCTGCCATAGTTTTATCCTCAATTTAGCCTGAAGCCAAAGATTTCAGAAATAATACATGACCCCTTCCTGAGATTGGGGGTGGGGTGTGGGGGGGGAATCCAGCCACAACATTGGTCAGAAAACAAACAAAAAAATAACACAAGAAGAAGTTTTATTTTCTACTTTTGTAAGAGTTACATGGCTGCATCCCAGAGGACAACCAAGGGCTTGTTTGAATAAGGGGAGAGTGAGAGCACGAAGGCTCTGGACACCTGACAGGAGAGTTCAGTGAGATCAGTTGAGGGGTCGAGGGGTGGGGAAGCCAGAAGACAAACACCTAAACTTCATGGCAGTCTAGAGCAGGTCCTGGGAAATGCTCCAGATACAGCTGGTAAGGGTGCCACCTGCCACAGAAGTCGGGGGCCAAAGTGGAAAAGATGAGATCCCATAATCCACCCATGAGTCAATGGTTTCAGAAGTGACACCAGTTACTCCTCTCTAAGAAAGGGGGAAATGTGTAGGTAGATCCCCATAAACCTCTGATGACATTCCTAATCCCCAGAGAACTCCTTCCCTAGGAACAGGTTGTGAGCAAAAATGGAAGCCTGGGGGTCTGTCTGACCATAATGCTAATTATCTGGCCTCTTATTGAAAACAACTTAAAGCAGATTTTGACAGATTGTTGCTGAGGACACCAAGACACTGGGCATGAGGTAGGAGGCTGCTAAGAAAATGGAAGAGAGAGTGTAATGCCCGAAGTTCCGAAACCTCCCACAAAAGACCACCAGAGTCATAAGTCAAAGCCAAGAGGCAAGGGTCGTTTATTGCAGGTTCGAACCTGGACCTCCGCTCACTCATTGCCGGTGACGCTAAGAGGCAAGGCCGACCAATCGGGATCAACATTCTTGATAAGAGTGTGGCCGACCGATCGGGACCAACACTCCTAACAAGAGTGTGGCTCCGAACAGCCAGGGTACAGAGTTTTTAAAGCCAATCACATCGTTTTATCATTATCTGGGAACAGAACAGAGAAACAGTTTCTAGATGAGTTAGAAATAGTTGCCAGATGAGTCAGAAACAGTTATCGAATGAGGTGATTATTTTAGACTTTCTGCCACTAAGTTGCAACCAGTGGATCTCCTTGACCTTGTCTCTGATGCTCTTTTTTGAGCTTTTGTTTCCTTCATTGGTAAAGCCTGATTCACAAGAGTAAAAGCAAGGTTGTTATCTTTTGACCTTCAGTGTCAGAACACAGTTATCTTTCAAGCTAAGCGTTAGCCCTACAGTACAATTTAACCCTTACAAGAGGTCAGAGGGGAAGGAGAACGAGAGCAAGAAAACAGCCTTGCACATTTCTGAAAGGAATTTAGGGAAAGTGCTGAGGAAAGATCTAACCATACTCTATGGATACAGTGAGGCCTACCGCAAAGCAGGCATGACAATAACAGTCCATCTGTGTTTCGGAGATTTCAGAAATGCATCTGTCCCCTGTCTCCCTGGAAAGGGAAAACGTGTAGATCCTGGTAAACCCAGGAAACCTTCCTGTTTGCCACTGCAGGCTCTCTTGGGCACTAAGATGAATGTCAAAGGAGGGACTGTGGATCTTCTTCACCTTGGTTTGATGATGTACCTGAGCCCTTGCAAAGGATACCTGGTTTTTGGTTTTGATAAGGGAGGAGACAGAATTTGAAGGCACTTGTTGACCAAAAGGAAGACTTGAAGAATGCTCCAGCATTGAAAAGGGACCTGGAAGAACTAAGAAATAACAGCCACACTTTGCAGAAGCTCAAAACAAAAAGACCCCCCTGTAGATATGGCCCAAAGATGCCGCAGCAGGAGGCATGTCCAAACACAGGCAGAACGAGAGCGCTTCATGAACCTGTGGCTCAAAGTGACATCAGCTACCCCTCTGCTGAGAAGGGGAAGCCATGTCCTTTTGAGACCTAGACCTCCGTCTTTGTCCCCATGTCCACCTTGGGCAGTAGTTTGGAAAGACAGTAAAGGCAAAGGGTTTTTATCTCACTGACTATGACTTATGTGGGCTCTTGCCAAGGACAGCTGAGAGCTTAGCAGGCAGCAGGGATTACGTGAAAATCAAGGAATTGGGCTCCGCAGAGGAGCCTGCCATGTAGAATGCTGACTGTATAACAGAGGCAGAGCGGGAGCTGGATTGCAACACCCAAACCTCATAGACTCCAAAGCCCATCTCAGGAAAAGCTTCATATACAGACCTAGTAATGTCATCCAGAGCAGAGCAGGCAAGCTCCAAAGAACATGGGAGGCAGACCATAGTTTGGTGTTGAAATGTCTTATCTTTTATCAAATGACAATGACAGTACACCACAGGTGTGTGTGTGTGCATGTGAGTGTGCATGTGTGTTGTTTAATCCCCTTTAATAGATACTGATCTAGGAAAAGAGGAAGAAATGACCTAATTTCTCCCACAACATATGTGTGGGAGGATGAAGCAGTCCCTGCCCAGCGCTCATAGAATACCCCATTAACACAACATTTTCGGGGAGGCCAGAAACTTTAACAAGTCTCCGAATCTTTAGCTACTACCCACATCATTGGGTTCCCAGTCCCCGGCATAGTCTCAACCAACAAGGCAGCTGTGGACCCAAATTTAGGGTGATAAATATCCATCTTTCCCCAGTGTATGCACAGAGTGCCCTGCCCCCACCAAACCTTGCCTCCAACCACAGCCTAACCCCAAGTTCTTCTGCATTACTCCTGTCCTTTGCAGGGTACCGTGCAATTCACTAGCAGGGAGTTTAAGAGTAAGTAGATGGTTTCATTTATCTTTCCCCCCTCCTTTCTAGCCTAGAGCATGGCAAAGTCCAGCTCTCAATATTTATTTATTAAGGAATAATGGGAGAAAGGAAGAGAAGAAGGGTTGGAGAGCAGAGACAACATGCTTATATCTAAATAACATAGGGAAGGAAGGATTCTGCTAAGCACTCTTTCCCTCTTAAAGGACTCTTTTTGACCCTGTGCCTTCTTTTTCTTTCTTTCTTGCCCTTCTTCTTCCAGTGACAAATTCTCTTTTAGCTTTTAATGTCACTTTATCTTTTCTGTTTTTGCTTTATTTCTACCCTTATTTGTTTTCTAGATATTTCTACTATTCTTTTTCATTCTCTGCATATCTCGTCTGTTTCTCTTTTTTCCTCCTTGAGCTCTTGTTCTATCCTCTGATAACTCTTTTTAAACAGCAATGACAGGGCCCCAGGAGAGTGAGAGGTTCAAAGAGTGGCTAAGCGTGAAAGGGCACCATCTAATAGTTTCCCAAGGGCACAGGACCCATTCATCCTTCTCCCCTTGCATTGTCCCATTGAAAAAGGAAGGACCCTTCAAGGCTTGTACTACCCTCATCTCCCTCTGGGCTCTGGCTGCCCTTCAGATCTACCAGTTACCATCAACAGGGGAGATAACCCTTCCAGGCACAACCTGGCCCTCTGTCTGTCCTGTACTCTACCACCTCAAAGAGGCTGCCCCATGTCCTGAGCAGCACAAAGACCCATATTCCACAAAAGTCAAGAGAGCTCCCTGGTTTTTTTTCTCGTTTGCTTCCCCATAAGCTGACCTCTGAGAACTTCACACGCCCACATCTGGTCTTGGTTCAGAAGCTTCTAGGCCACTTTGTCAGACATGCGCAGAGGCTACCTCTCACAAAGGGGTGACTCCCTAGTTCCAGCTTCCAAGTGCAGCTTCACCCTGAGGTAGCTCCACTGACCCCAAAGAGCCCTGACAGGGCAGTGCTATGTCTTGTTCATCCTTGAATCCCAGCCTCATTGGGGAGTACCTCGCCACGCTAAGTTCTCCCTGAAGAATAATATGATTTCCCTAAAGGCATTAACTTGTATACAAGTTCATTTTCTAGAGCATTATAATACAGAATGGGGTGAAGAGAAGGCAGAGACTGTGGCTACTAGACCCTAGTGGTTGTAAAGGCATGGCTTTATCTGGAGGCTCAGATGGCAGGTTTTCAGACTGCAGTCAGTGACTGTGTGTGAAACTCCTGCATCTGGGATCCAATGACATAAAGGTGCACAAAAGGGTCTTCCTCCTTTCAGAACTTTGGGTCTGCAGCTGGCAAAAGGATCTTAGCAGGTGCAAAACCTGACAGCTAGAGTCACCACCTGTCTGATATTATGACCCTCAGCCGATGACCCATGCTGCTCAGACACCAACCCCTTGAAAAGAATTAACAGTCTGACATTCCCCCAGCTCTTAAGATCTCTGAATAGCTTTGCTTCTGGAATTTCTTGAAATAATGTGTGTGGGTTTAATTCTTGCATTGTTGTTTAGATTGTCATACATTGACTCTACTGATTTGCAAGTGTGTTCCACAGTACCTCTTAAATTTAAGTAGGGAGGAATTGTATAACTATCTTATAGGTTTTGACTCTCAGACCCTGGTGATTTAGCTCTTGTTATTTGTTATTGAAGTTCCTGGTGTATCTGCATTTCCATCCTCCTCATGTTTGCTTCCATTTTTAAGAGACTCCTACAGTATTCAGTCATTTTGCTCTCTGGTCTTGAACCCCAACATGCAGAGACACCATGTCTGTCCACATGGGAGGTGTTTTCTAATAAGTAAGTAGCTCCTTCCTAGTTGGTTGAGTCTAAAACTGTTCCCAACCTTTCCTTAGATCCTTCAGGGTCGGTTCAGTTTGGGCACTGGACAGGGTGTGAATGTGCTTTGGTGATCAGCTCTTAGAAGGACAAAGTTTCCATCCTTCCCAAAGTAAGGTTCCCAAATGCAATGGCCTGTGACTAACTGAAATTTCATTATTATCCTAATTTCCCAAAATCAAGCTATTGCCCTTTGGATCAAAGTGAACAAAAGTGCAAAATGGTAGTTAAGAGCATGTTTTGAGGCTAAGAGGGAAAGAAAGGAGTGAAGAACAGTAGGTACACAAAGGAGGGGTGCCCAGAGGATGAGAGCATACTTGACACTCCATGCTCCCCTTGTTTGCTTGCTCCCCTTGCTCCCCTTGCCTGTGAAAGCCATCACAATGCAGGCAGAGGTGTCTCCTGGGAACAGCCCCATAAGGCCAGAGAGCCTAGTCAGCTACTTCCAGACTTATTCCAGTCCCTCTGTCTTTATTCTCATCATACCTCACACCTTATCGATCTCTCTGGCCATCTTCTCTGGTGTCATCCCTTTCCCTGTCCTCTCAGATGACTCTCTTTGTTATTGACACTCCCTCCTTCTCTGTTTCCCTCTTTCATTCTCAGGCTTTCTCATGGTTTCTCAAATTGTGTCATGATCTGCACCTATACAAGAACAAAAGACAGCAAAAGGAAGGAAATGATTTCTAATTTATGAACTGCCTCATGGAGCCAGGTTGATTCTGTAGCCCATGCTCCATCCTTGTTTCCTTTGGTCTTACACCAGGTTGTTTTATGGCCCTTCCAAATTCCATCATCATGGAAGCTCCACCACTTTGGAAACGGTGACCTCAGTCAATCTTTAACCTTCAAAAAGAATGTTCAATTCCATTCCGGAGGCTAACATAAGATTTGGCTACTTAAAGTCTGGTTTCTTCACACATACTTTTCCCTTTTTCTTAGATCAGGTGTCATGTCTCCCAATTCTTGCTCCTACCCAACCCCAAACACCAGTTCAGCAGACTAGCATCTCTGCTGATTCTCACACCCTGCCCTGAAGCAAAAGGATTACATGGTATGAAATATTTCAAGGATCAACCTGTCAAGGCCATGTCAGATGTTGGCCCTAAAAGTAGACAATCCTGAGAGTTTTATGCCATTCTCATACCAGGTGAACTTTAACGCCAAATCCCTTACCCTATTAGAAAGTCACATTAGTTGTTCCACTGGACAGGGAATTCTTTGAGGCCAAAAACCATGGTTTCATTCCTCATGCCTTGCAATGAGGCCAGCAAACTCTCTAATTGATTGAAATAATTTCTCCAAATACATAAGAAAAACAATCAAAATTTATTTTCTATAGTGTTTTATCTAGGTTTGATAAGATATAAGAGGGAAAGCATATGCTTCTGCTACATGATCCAAGGCATGGAATGAATGGGATTTGGTTAGTGAGGGGAGAAGGGCAACAGGTGAATCCCAGACAGAAGATACTCATGGTTGCAGCAGAATATGCATGGGGCACGGATGTTCATTTTTGGTGACCCCAACTGCATCTGGGAATAAAGAAATCAGTGACTTGGAGATCCCTAAAACACAAAAAGTAGGTTTTCTTCCCATTACTCTCTTGTATTCAAGACAGCTACTGGAGAGACAAGAGACAGCTCCCCTTGTATTGGAGGAGAAAATTACCTCCGTATGTAGCTAAACAAATTATCTGCCCTTCTTTGGTCTATATTCATTCAATTCTAAAATAGAATATAAAATAATATAATAATATGATAAATCTATTACATTCTATCATACATTTTTTCTATAACAAAGTTTGAGTTTGGAGGTTAAATTTGAGGCCACTACACACTGACCCTACTAAGAGGCTTCACAGAGTTGAGCAGTTTATACCTACTCTCACCCCAAGGTCAGGATCTCCTGAAGACCACTTCCTACACAGCAAAGTGTGGGCTCAGTTACATTTCAAGCTCTCAGCTACCAAAGCTCTTGGTTTCCATCTTGAAATTTCTAGGGGGATCCCGTTTATGGTAGGGGTCCCTTAAAAAAGGCAGTTATCTTTACCAGGCCCTTTGAACCAAGAGTAATTAAAGTAACAGACACATTTCTAGAGGACCCCACTCTCTAAGGTGTGATAAGGTCAGAGTTCAGAGCTTACATTATCTCTTGACAGGTTTCCTGGCAGGGGCCATCATGTATCCTGGCGACATTGCCAAGTTTTCCTGTTAGGATCTTAGGGCTTCTTGACTGGAGTTCTGGGCATGGTGGTTCGTTCAGAAAGTACAGGCCCATCCCCTCTAACAGTTCACTCTTTCATTCATAAAGCTTGTTGTGGATGGATATCTACAGCATGCCTCTCAGTGAGCTTGGCAGTGGGTATACAAGAGGACAAAAAGGAGGAGCTGAGGGTCATCCCTAGCAATAGCACCCAGGGCTTCCTCCAGCCTGAGGTGGTTTCCAGAAGCTGTTCCTTCTTCAGTTCACAATGTCTACAGTGTTTATTGTCTCTTCAAACAACTCCAATTTCCTATCTTGCCTCACTTCTTCCTTCCCTGTTTTCCTAGATCTTTTTTTTTTTAATTATGGTAAAATACACATAATATAAAAGTTACCATCAGTGACACATATAGCCCATTCCCAATGGTGTGCGACTGTCACTACCATTTAGTTCCAGACCATTTTCACCACCCCAAAAGGAACCTCCGTACTCCTTAAACAGTCGCTCCCCATCCTCCCCTACTTCTCCCTCTTCCTCCCCCCACCCCGTCCCTTTTGCCTCCCTCCCCTCCTCACCATCTCCTCCACACCACCCCAAGCAGCCACTAATCCACTTTCTGTCTCTTTGAATTCACTTGTTCTAGATATTTCTTAAAAATTGAATCATGCGACACGACTTTTTGAGTCTGACTTCTTTCACTTAGCATAATGTTTTCAAGGTTCATCCATGTTACAACGTTTGTCAGCATTTCCTTCCTTTTCATGGCTGAATAGCATTCTATTGTATGGATATATCACATTTGTTTATCCATTCATCAACTGATGGACCTTTGGGTTGTTTATGACTTTTGACTGTTATGAATAATGCTGCTATGAGCTTACAAGTTTTTGTTTGAACACCTGTTTTCATTTCTTCCAGGTAAAAGTCTAGGAGTGGGATTGCTAAGTTATATGGTAATTCTAACTTATTGAGAGATTTCCAGACTTTTTCACACAAGCTGTATCATTTTGTAATCCAACCAGCAATATAAGAGCGTTCAAATTTCTCCACATCTTCACCAGCACTTGTCCTTGTCCATTTTTACATTATAGCCCTCCTAATGGGTGTGAAGTTGTACCCCATTGTGGTTTTCACTTGCATTTCCCTAATGCCTGATGATCTTGAGCATTGTTGCATGTGCTTTCTGGCCATTTGTATATATCCTTTGGAGAAATATCCTGCTAAGTTTTTGCCCATTTTTTAATTGTTTTGGTTTTTGTCTTTTTGTTGTTGAGTTATAAGACTTTTATATACTTTGGATAATAGATTCTTGTCAGGTACATAACTTTAAAATATTTTCTCTTATTTTGTACGTTTGTCTTTTCATTTTCTTGATAGTGTCCTTTGATGCACAAAGCTTTTGATTTTTTTAATGAAATCCAGTTTATCCATGTTGTTCTTTTGTTGCTTATGCTTTTGGTGTCATATCTGTGAAACTATTTTCAAATCTAAGGTCATTAAGATTTACCCCTGCAGCGTCCGGGTGGCTCAGTTGGTTAAGCTTCTGACTTCAGCTCAGGTCATGATCTCATGGGCTCATGAGTTCGGGCCCTCATGGGGCTCTGTGCTGAGAGCTCAGAGCCTGTAGCTTGCTTTAGATTCTGTGTCTCCCTCTCTTTCTGCCCTTCCCCCACTCGTGCTCTGTCTCTTTCAAAAATAAACATTAAAAAAAAAGATTTACCCCTATTTTTCTTCTAACAGACTTATGGTTTTAGCTCATATTTAGAGCATTTATCCATTTTGAGTTAATTTCTGTATATAGTGTGAGGTAAAGGTCCAACATCATTCTTTTGCATGTGGTTATCCAGCAGTCCCAGCTTCCCCATTGAATGACCTTGGCATACTTGTCAAAATCAATTGACCTTAGATTTATGGCTATATTTCTGGAATCTCAATTCTAGTTTATTGATCTATATATCAATCTTATTTCAGTACTGCATTGTTTTGAGGTAAGCTTCATCGTTTTGAAATCAGGAAGTTAGTGTTAGTCATCCAAATTTGTTCTTCTAGTTCCAGATTTTTTGGCTATTTACAGCCCCTTGAAATTCCATATGAATTTTGGAATGAATTTTTCCATTTTTGCAAAAAATATTTTTTATATAAAAATTATATTCAATCTGTGAATTACTTTGGGTATTTTTGCCATTTTTTAACAATACTAAGTCTTCTAATCCATGAACATGAGATGTCTTTCCATTTATTGATGTCTTCTTTAACTTCTATTAGCAATGTTTTGTAGTTTTCTGGGCACAAATCTTGTACTACCTTGGTTAAATTTATTCCCAAGTATTTAATTCTTCTTGGTATTATGTAAATGGAATTGTGGTCTTAATTCCTGTTTGGATTATTCATTTCTAGCATATAGAAATAGAACTGATTTTTGGTTTGTACCCTGAAACGTTGCTGAATTCATTTATGAGCTCTTCTAATGATGGCTTTTTGTGGGGAGGGGAAGAGGGGAGTTTGGTAAACTCTTTAGGATCTTCTGTATATAGGATCATGTAACCTGTGAACAGACTTTTCGTTCTTTTTCAGTTTGGATACATTTTACTATTTTTTCCTTGAATAATTGCTCTGGCTAGAACTTCCAGTACATGTTGACCAGTAGTAGTAAAAGTGAGCATCCTTGTTTTATTCCTGATCTTTATGGAAAAGATTTCAGTCTTTTATCATTGAATATGACATTAACTATGCATTTTTCCATAAATGTCTTTTATTATGTTGAGGAAATTTCCTACTATCATTCCTAGTTTTCTGAATTTTTCTTTAATCACTGAAGCGTGTGGGATTTTGTCAAATGCTTTTTCTGCATTAATTGCAATGCTTATGTGTTTTCCTTCTTTATTCTATTAATATGGTGTATTACACTGACTGAGTTGTGTGGACAAATGTCCACATTACTGGGATAAGTCTCTATGGGTTTTTAACACTCTAAGCTGTTTATCTCCCTTTTCTAGTTCTCCTATTTTACTTATTTCTGGCTGTATGTATATTATTTCTGGTTCATCTTTCTTAACATTTGTCACTCAGTCATTATTCTGTTTCTCTTTTATTACTTGTGTGTCTTGGGATCGTTATCTCAAATAATCGCTTTATATTCATCCTACTGTCACAGACAGATAAGAACCAAATTAACGATGGAGGGCAGAAGGACTCAAGGAAGAGGACACTGGTTGACCAATTACGGGGCAGAGCCCACTCATCTAAGACAAGATGAGGTCACAATGTCCATCTTTCCCCCATGTCCAATCCTTATGGGTCAAGAATGTTGATCCAACTGGAATCTTTTAAGATTTTGCCCTAAAAGAATGGGGAGAAGGGCTACTATCTTTAGGGTATTGTCATGGACTACTGATAGTCTCCCTAACCAATGAGAACATGTGTACATAACAGCATTTGGGGAAGTTTAGAAGCATCAGGAAAGCCTCACTCTCTGAAAGAACCAGACTAATACCTGCTAATAATGCATTCAAGTATACCATTAGAGTTTCATTTCTTAGGTGAAGAGACTGACCTCTCTTAGATATGTAACACTCTGGTAGATCAGATATCAGATATCTGGTAAACCAGATATTTTGTAAATATACATGAACAAGTCCAAAGAAAGGAAGAGAGCAAGAAGCTCAGGTGTACGTGAGAAGAGGTTTTAGGAAAAGGGAAGAGAGTGCACAAAAGAGCAGGTTGGGAAATAGGTAAACATACTTCCCCATTGTACAAATGGGCCCAGGGTGAATTCTGAGAAAAGGATCCAAAAGACAGAAGTTACCTTCTATATGCTGGAGAGGATGTGGAGAAACGGGAACCCTCTTGCACTGTTGGTGGGAATGCAAATTGGTGCAGCCACTCTGGAAAACAGTGTGGAGGTTCCTCAAAAAATTAAAAATAGACCTACCCTATGACCCAGCAATAGCACTGCTAGGAATTTACCCAAGGGATACAGGAGTACTGATGCATAGGGGCACTTGTACCCCAATGTTTATAGCAGCACTCTCAACAATAGCCAAATTGTGGAAAGAGCCTAAATGTCCATCAACTGATGAATGGATAAAGAAATTGTGGTTTATATACACAATGGAGTACTACGTGGCAATGAGAAAGAATGAAATATGGCCCTTTGTAGCAACATGGATGGAACTGGAGAGTGTGATGCTAAGTGAAATAAGCCATACAGAGAAAGACAGATACCCTATGGTTTCACTCTTATGTGGATCCTGAGAAACTTAACAGAAACCCATGGGTAGGGGAAGGAAAAAAATGAAAGGAGGTTAGAGTGGGAGAGAGCCAAAGCATAAGAAACCCTTAAAAACTGAGAACAAACTGAGGGTTGATGGGGGGTGGGAGGGGGGTGGGTGATGGGTATTGAGGAGGGCACCTTTTGGGATGAGCACTGGGTGTTGTATGGAAACCAATTTGACAATAAACTTCATATATTGAAAAAAAAAAGAAGTTACCTTCTATAATCAGAATGTGAGTTCTCCATAAAGAAGGCAAGTGCCCAGATTTGCCCAGGACAAGTCATGAGACACAGGTTTCATAGTGGACGCTGTGAAAACATCTCTTTTGAATGAGTAAAAATTCAGTTACCAGTTTCCAACTAAGTTACACTAAAGCTTTGCCAGTTTCCATTAACAAGGGAGGGAGCAGCATAAAGTATTTTAGAGTCTAAATTCTCACCTACCATAGTGGTAATAGTGTTACCAGCTCTCAACCTTTCAACATAAACCCATCAAGGAGTCAGTTTCTGGCTCCAATCCTAGGTCCCACTTTACACCCCCCACAGATTTGACTACTATAGGAAATTCCTGTCACATCTCTTTTTTCCTAAAACTTGTCTCATCCAAAATTCTCAGATTCTTATAAAATTGTCATGTCTAGGGAAATACTAACCCCTAAACCAAATATATCAGCTGTAAAAAATATCAGAAAGATCATATTCCAGTCAAGTTTTCCTATTTGAAATTGCCTTTAGCTTCTAATTTGCAGTCATTTCTTCCCTGATTTTAGGTTACTAAGCCATTTTTCTGCTGACAATTGGATCTGGTCCCAAGGATGACTTCCGTGGTACATGTCATGATGTCACCATCTTTGCCAAGCCCCTGTCAACCAGGGGAATGGACGTTCATTTCCACAGGGAAAGATGGAGAAACCAAAATAATCTCATGTCCATGTTTGATCTAGGAAACTGGAGTGGCTGAACCCCAGTGTTTAGAATATGAGTCATCTCAGGGTCTCATTATTTGAGAATCTCTCCTAAAGTAGCTTTTATGTATGAATTTAATTCAGTGTTTAAAAAAACTATTCACGTAGGCTTCAAGCTTGTCTACCTCCGTGTGATGTTTAGATCCCTTCAGATGATTGTGAGTGGTGACCTAGAGGAAAGGGATGGCCATAGGTACCTAAGAAATGGGGAGAGGGCGCTGAAGAAACCAGCAGGAGGGCGCTGACAGAATAAGTCCCTCATTTCTCCAACCCATCTGCTGATGACACCAAGAGGAGGCATCCTGTCATGCGGAGCAGGTACTCCTAACAACCAAAGGAAGCATCCCTAAGGCAGCCAAGTCTAAGGCTTGTTTCAAACAGATTATGTTTGAGATAAGGTAGGGAAGGATGTCAGGGTTCAGAAGTGACACCAGGACTTTTCTCATTTTAAGCCTAATTGGGAACAATCTTGACAATCACTAAGCCTCATTTTCTCCACATCAGAGCCACTTAGCAGTACACGCATTGTTTCAGGTCATTCAAATGGTGCCCTAAGTGAGGGCTAGATTTCAACTTTTTAGCTTGAGAAGAGGCATGTGGGGAGCACTTACTCAAAGCAACTTGTACAAAAAGAGTTAACATAGCAGGCCTGAGACTGCTCTCCTTGAAAGGCCTGTGTGCAAGGTTGTCCCTTGGCAGGCATCTAAGAATGTGGGTTTTGGGAACTAGGATTTAGGGTTCTCACCACCCTAACTGGTAAGAGTGACCCACTCTGCCTAAACTGTTTGTACAAACAATGCGATTTGTGCTGAACACCTGCATTCCTTCTGTTGAGTCTGAGATTTTGATACACGGTAGGCAGAGGGTGTCTAACTAGCTCTCAATAAAAACGCTGGACACGGAGTCTCTAATGAGCTTCTCTGGCACACAGTATTTCACATGTGTTGTCATAACTCATTGCTGGGGGAATTAAGTATGTCCTGTGTGATTTCACTGGGGGAAAACTCCAGACTTTGTGCTCCACACACCTTCTCCTTTTGCTGAGTTTGCTTTGTATCCTTTCACCATAATAAATCATAGCCATGAGTACAACTATATGCTGAGTCCTGGAAGTCCTAGAGATTCATCAAACCTGGAGTTGATGTTGGGGACCTTTAATACACCACCCAGTTCTTCTTTTCCTTTATCCTCTTAGTTCTTATACCTAGGAAACACTTTGGGGGGGGGGGGTAAAATGGGAGAGGAAGGGGTAAGGAACATTTCTGTCCTTCAATCCCAATCTATTCCTCCTTGTCCCTTTCCATTTCTGCTCCATTCAGACACACCCCTTAAACCACTTATCTTGCCTCATCTCTTTCCCTCAGACTTACAGAAAGAAATTCTTTGAAAGAAGCTTGCCAACCATGACAGAGATGCCTGAGGTATTGTTCGTTCCTAGGGACTATCTTCCAGTTGATAGCAACATACTTCCTGTATGTTGGTTCCTGATACTGTGAGCCTTCATTTCTCAGTCTTTACTGCCTCCTTTTACTTTAATCTTCCCCTTTTAAACTTGTTTTTCCCCTTCCCTCTGCAATAGTATCCCTCTACATTTTTTTTGTTTGTTCTAGAGCTATCCCGAAATATGTCTCTGACACAGTCTCAAAACTTCAATGTTTGTATGTCTTCCTCTCTCACAGCTGAATACATTTCAAAGAATTCTTTTCCAGGGAAGCCTAGAGAAAGAAACCATCTGAGTACATGAGTAGAGCTACTTAAATCATCTCTCTGTGAATAAAGAATATTTTTCTCTACTGGGCCCCACTGTGTGAGAAATAATTATGTAGATACTACCTGTTCCTGTTAAAATCTGTGCTTCAAACTGGTTGCCTGCAAGCTCACCCACTCTCAGCAGTAAAGTGAATATTCATAGGGGAACTGTACCTTGACCCAATACAGGAGTACCCACAGGCCAAGATCTCCATCCTTCAACCTAAAACCTCAAGAATTGGTTTCAAGAGGGGCTTCTGGGAAGGTGGCGGTGTAGGAGGAAGCTGGGCCCACCGCGTCCTGCGGATCATTTAGATTGCACCCACACCTGCCTAAATAACCCAGAAAATCGCCAGAAGACTAGCAGAATGGATTCTCTGGAGCCAAGCGCAGACGAGAGGCCCACGGAAGAGGGTAGAAGGGCAGAGAGGCGGTGCACGCTACACGGACTGGCGGGAGGGAGCCGGGGAGGAGGGGCAGCCCTCCAGCCAAGCAGAGGCCCCGAGTCTGGCTTGCATAAAGCAGAGGGGCCGGGCGGAGTGTGTTTGGACAGCAAGCGGGACTTCACATCTGCTCAGAGAGCGGGAGGGCTGGAGGACAACAGGAGGGAGAGTTGTTGAGCCCCAGACAACAGAGCGCAGCTTGGCAGGGAACAAAGGCACTCGCCAGCGCCATCTCCCTTGCCCATCCCCCAGCCAAAATCCCAAAGGGAACCGGTTCCTGCCAGGGAACTTGCTTGCACCTCACAAACACCCAACGTTGTGCTTCTGCGGATCCATCCGTCCGGCGGCGGGTCTGACTCCCTCCCAGTGCGGAGGGCCCCTCCTGAAGCGGATCACCAAAGGATAAGTGAGCTGAGCCTACCCCTCCCGCCCCTGTGCACCTTGCCAATCCACCCCAGCTAATACGCCAGATCCCCAGCACCACAAGCCTGGCAGTGTACAAGTAGCCTAGATGGCCATGCCACCCCACAGTGAATCCCGCCCCTAGGAGAGGGGAAGAGAAGGTGCACACCAGTCTAACTGTGGCCCCAGAGGTGGACTGGGGGCAGACATCAGGTCTGACTGCGGCTCTGCCCACCAACTCCAGTTATACACCACAGCACAGGGGAAGTGCCCTGCAGGTCCGCACCACTCCAGGGACTATCCAAAATGACAAAATGGAAGAATTCCCCTCAAAAAAACCTCCAGGAAATATCGACAGCTAACGAACTGATCAAAAAGGATTTAAACAATATAACAGAAAGTGAATTTAGAATAATAGTCATGAAATTAATCGCTGGGCTTGAAAACAGTATAAAGGACAGCAGAGAATCTATTGCTACAGAGATCAAGGGACTAAGGAACAGCCAAGAGGAGCTGAAAAATGCTATCAATGAGCTGAAAAATAAAATGGAGATGACTACAGCTCTGATTGAAGAGGCAGAGGAGAGAATAGGTGAACTAGAAGATAAAATTATGGAAAAAGAAGAAGCTGAGAAAAAGAGAGATAAAAATAATCCAGGAATATGAGTGGAAAATTAGAGAACTAAGTGATGCACTAAAGAGAAATAATCTACACATAATTGGTATTCCAGAGGAGGAAGAGAGAGGGAAAGGTGCTGAAGGTGTACTTGAAGAAATAATAGCTGAGAACTTCCCTGATCTGGGGAAGGAAGAAGGCATTGAAATCCAAGAGGCACAGAGAACTCCCTTCAGACGTAACTTGAATCGATCTTCTGCATGACATATCATAATGAAACTGGCAAAATACAAGGATAAAGAGAAAATTCTGAAAGCAGCTAGGGATAAACGTGCTCTAACATATAAAGGGAGACCAATAAGACTAGTGACGGATCTCTCTACTGAAACTTGGCAGGCCAGAAAAGAATGGCAGGAAATCTTCAATGTGATGAACAGAAAAAATATGCAGCCGAGAATCCTCTATCCAGCAAATCTGTCATTTAGAATAGGAGAGATAAAGGTCTTCCCAAACAAACAAAAACTGAAGGAATTCGTCACCACTAAACCAGCCCTACAAGAGATCCTAAGGGGGATCCTGTGAGACAAAGTACCAGAGACATCGCTACATGCATGAAACCTACAGACATCACAATGACTCTGAACCCATATCTTTCTATAATAACACTGAATGTAAATGGACTAAATGCACCAACCAAAAGACATAGGGTATCAGAATGGATAAAAAAACAAGACCCATCTATTTGCTGTCTACAAGAGACTCATTTTAGACCTGAGGACACTTTCAGATTGAAAATGAGGGGATGGAGAACTATTTATCATGCTACTGGAAGTCATAAGAAAGCTGGAGTAGCCATACTAAATCAGACAAACTAGACTTTAAATTAAAGGCTGTAACGAGATAAGAAGGGCATTATATAATAATTACAGGGTCGGTCTATCCATCAAGAAGAAGAATTGGTTTCAAGTCCCAGGACTTGACCAGTGACAAAGGCCAACCTTCCCAAAGTCTCCACCATTTTGACCAAAGATTTGGAAACACCACACCCTTTCCATTTTTGGCTAGCTCCTCTGGGTCCAGGTGACTGAGACACAGCTACTGTTTTGTTTTAAAACTAAACAATAATAACCTTCCTGCCCATCCCCTACTCCAATAGAAATCATTGTTGCAAAGGCAGAGACAATATGATAACACACATGCTGGGGTCTCAACCCCAGAAGGCTGTCAACTCCTGGCGTTGTTTCCACGGCTTCCAGACAGGGGTCCAAAGCTTTCTGGTAGGGTTTCCAAAAATTTCAGATGGGGGCTTCCAGGCTTCCTTTTAGAAGTTTTGGGATTTTATATTAAGATTTCAAGGAATTCTTTGTAGGAACTATCAGACGTGTCCAAGTTTCCAAAGCTTCTGCACAGAGGTTACAGGGCTCCCTGGAAAGGGCCATAGACTTCTTCTATGAGCTATTCAGAAGTTGCAGACAGCAGCTCATAGCATTGTCTTCAGTACTAAGGATTCAGGGAGAAGCTGATTATTTTTATAGTCAGGGAAGCTTCTAGAGGGTCCTATCAGCATATGCTTTCCTCAGCCACCTCCTTTCATTCATTCATTCAGCAAACATTTAGAGAGTATCTACCACATCCTAGCACTGAACTGGGTCAAACTTATGACACATAGCATCAGTGCCAAGGAACTCACAGACAGAGCTGCTCCTAAGGCTCTCCTGCGGGTGGGGGCTGCCACCATCCCTTCCTGCCTTCAGCTCCCACAAGCCCCCTAGTTTATACATAGCTGCGGTTCCCTTCCAAGCTGAACAGCTCAGGGTTAATCTTTCAGTTCTATGGTTGGAGAGGAGCTACTCATGATGGGAGTCTCCAGCAGCAATTTCGTTCCAAACTCCTTCAAAAAGTTTCCTAATACCTCCTACATGGAGTGGCAGTTGGAGAGCGAATCTACATCAGCCCACCAACTATAATTCTTAGGCCCTCTGTGACTTCTTGGCTATACTCTGAAGCAATGGTAGGGCTCTTCAAAGAGCAAGAATCTGAAAAGGCCATTTAGCCAAGCACTAGCCCTACCAGCCACACTTTGTTGGCCTGCTGGCAATACTTTTCATGCATTTTCAAATTTATTCCTGGAATATTTTCACAATCCACACCAAAAGAGGAATATGTTCTTTAAGGCGACACATGTGGAGTAGTGTTAAGGCCTTGTCACCTTCAAGAGTTTTGCTCTGCCAGAACCTTCTTCCATACAGCCAAGATTTCAGCCAGCTTCATGACTCTATTCAAGGGACTGAGTCCTACTACAATGAAAATCCCCAGAAGATGTCCAGCCTTTGTCAGACTATTTCACACTCCTACTGTGAGTGAGCAGATCCTTTCAGAAAAGATAAGTGAGGGAGGGTGCTGCCATTTGAAAGGAAGAGAAAAAAACAAGATGCACTGGGCACCTGAGAGGGAGAGGCAGCTTCAAGGGGTAAGGACCCCAAATGGATTTCTCTATTGAATAGCTGGCCATTGGGTCAACCCCGAGAACAATATCCAAGTGAGTGCTAGAAGTGATCCCTTTAAGCAGGGGACACCCTGTCTAAGAGAAGCAAAGCCAGGGTCCACTGAGCACGGTGGGCTTCTAAACAGGGAGTAGGTCATCTCTGTCTTCTAAACGCCCAGTACTAGTACCCCCTAAACCCAGACTGACACTCCTCTCTGCGTATTTCCACACCTCTTCCATCCAATAAACCAGAAAAGCCCTGATGAGGTCTTTGAAAGTGTCACATAAGGGTTCTGGCACTATGAGAGGGAGAGATGAGGCTCCAGTAGAGGAATAATAACAGCTAACAGCCACAGCAGTATAACCCCTAACGCGATGAAGCATTCTATGTATTTTGAACTCACTTCACCTATGCAGGATGCCCATGAGGTCAGTACTATTTATGATTTCATTCCCATTTTACAGTTAAGGAAACTGAGAAACGGATTTTAAGTAGCTCATCCCAATGTCACACCGCTGGTATAATAGCAAGACTTGATTGCTGCAAGTCCCCCTTCTGACTGCTCTAACCCCTGGCCCTCTCCCCGGTGACTGGGAATTTCTCTCACGAGACTTACTTCCCATCACTTTATCTTCCTTTTAGTTTTTCGCACATTGTAGGAGTTTAGCTGCTGGAGACCGCTCTGGGTCCCCTCATCATCCTGGAACAAAAGTTTCTTTCACTTTTCCATCCCTGGCCCAGGTTCGTCAATCCTTTCTAACTTGGCCTTTGTTCCGCTACTCCCTCCTGAAACTTGAAGCCTTGCACACAGATCTCTTTCTCCCCTTGTTTGGAGCTGGGAACTGAAGCAGAGTCTGCTGTGGCAAGAGAGCCAGCAGCCCAGGTCAGAGCCCCTGTGTGGCCAGCAGGGCCTGAGTGTGCCCTGTCTCTGGCTTCTTCGGCCTCTCCACTGTCCCTGACCTTGTTCACCTTGCTTTTCATTGCTCCTTCTCTGCTACCAAGCTTCTGGCCTGTCGGTCCTCCCACGCCATCCATCGTCCTTTGCACCTTTTTACTGCTGTATCTATTTGTTTCTCTCCGCCTTGTTTGCCTTCTGCTACAGATCTGTCTCTGGAATATTTTCTTCTCAGTTTACTCTTTCTGTATCTAGCTGAAGGTGTATCTGTGTCGGTTGTTGTTTTTTTTTAATGTTTTATTTATCTTTAGAGAGAGAGGGAGAGCAGTGTGTGTGTGTGTGTGTGTGTGTGTGTGTGTGTGTGTCTGTGTAAATGAGAAGGGGCAGAGACAGAAGGGGACAAAGGATCTGAAGCAGACTCTGGGCTGACAGACTGATAGCAGCGAGCCCGACACGGGGCTCGAGCTCACGAACTGTGAGACCATGACCTGAGCGGAAGTAGGACGCTCAACTGACTGAGCCCCCCAGGTGTCCCTATCTGTGTCTTTTTATTGCCTTTTGTTTTTTCTTTCAGGCTGGCCACAAGAGGGGAGCAGAGGCTCCCTACCCCAGGATAAAATCTGTTGTCTTTTAACATGGTTTCAAGGCCTTTGCGTCTGTCTCCAGCGCCAACTCTGGCCACTTGTGCCCTCCAACATGGTGCTGCAGCCATAAGGAACTTAATTGTTTCCCTGAATATGCTCTGCCCTCTGCAGGTCATTCCTGCTGCTGGAGAGACTTTATCACCCCGAACCCAGTACTCCCCTAACTCCCGTTCCTTTAAGCCTCAGACACTGCTTCCTCCAGAAGGCCTTCCTGGCTGAGGCATGTCTCTCAATGACTGTTTCCATCCTGTATTTCTACAGCTGGAGCAACGATCACATCGACTTCATTTTGCCTGTTTGCTTATACCTTTCCCCATAGACTTAGATCTTGGAAAGCAAAGATTTACTCCCAGACTTACTTCCTTTCAACACAGTACAGCAAACGGCTTCTGGTATCGTTCCTTCCCAGCTATTCTCTCCCCATACCATCGTCTGAGACGCTGGCTCATTTTTGCCTAATTTGGGGATTCTACAAGTCCAAGTACTATCTGTTTCCTCCACACAGGCTCAGGAGACTTTGATCCCCTGGGCAGGGGGGAGGTGGAGGGTTCTTCTGGGGCTTCTCATGTCAACCTCTATTTTTATAATTAATCATGAAAGAAAGTGACATTAGGTAGAGATTTTGTGGAGTCCATCCTTTTTTAAAAAATTTTTTTAATTAAAATTTTTTTCACATTTATTTATTTTTGAGAGAGAGAGAGAGACAGAGAGACAGAGCATGAGCAGGGGAGGGGCAGAGGGAGAAGGAGACACAGAATCTGAAGCAGGCTCCAGGCTCCGAGCTGTCAGCACAGAGCTGGATATGGGGCTTTAACACCTAAACTGTGAGATCATGACCTGAGTCAAAGTCGGACGCTTAACTGACTGAACCACCCAGGTGCCCCTTATGGGGTCCTTCCAATAACTGTGTTGGTGGCTCCACTTATACGTAGGAAACCTGGATGAAACCAATCACAGATGAGTGACCGCGTCCACTGTCCCTAACGACAGTGTGCCTTCCTCCAAGGCAAGCACCACGTTGCATTCTTTTCATCCCTCGCCCAGTGCCCTGAGAAACATTTGTTGAAACACTTCGTTCATATGTGTATGTGTACGTGTTGTGTGTATATATGGATGTGTGTACATACCTACACACTATCTACATGCATGTATAGATACTTCTTTTACATAGACAGGTTTCATTCATATATATCTATACACACACACACACACACACACAATTTAGTAGGAGTACAGGTTAGGGATGGGATATGGGTCCTAGATGACAGACACCCTCTGGTTTTTCTGGATGCATCTGAGAAATTGTGTTTGGGCCATGAGTTGGGTTCAGGGAGGGCCCAATCAGTTTCAAACACCTTTAAATCTAAACCGTGAATGCTTGTATAGTCTCCTAAAGGAAAATATCTTCCCTAGCCGCTGTTGCTGAAGAAAAACTACCTCACTGCCTGGCAGAAGTGACATCCCAGTACCCTGCCTGTAGTCTCTGTTTATGAAGTGAGTATTTGAACATTGTCCAGTGAATTCACCTCTTTTCATCTCCGGATGCTCCCCGTCCCTAGAGAGGGGATGTGAGCCGTGGTATACCAAAGTTTCTAATGCTGGCTTCCCCACCAACCAGTGCCTCTGGCTGGACCCATTCTGCTCTGGACGCCTCTCAGCAGAGGCAGCCTCCTGCCGCCGACCCCAGACCCTGCTCCAGCAGCTGAGGGCTCGCAAGTGCCCCTTCTGCTCCGGCATGGCAGCGCCCGGCTGAGGTGCCCGTGGACACTTCTGTGCTCCAAGACTTTGCTCTCAGCTTTCTTGAGGAACTTAGGCCACGTCGCATGACGTCAGTCCCTCAATAGTCTTCCTGTACCTGATTTGTCTTAGCTATTTTATTTTATTTAGTTTTTTTTCTTCTTCTTCTTTTTTTAAAATATGGAATGCTTCATGAATTTGCGTGCCACCCACACCCAGGGGCCATGCCAATCTCTAATGCCCAGGTGGCATCCCGATTTTACTACATCTGCTGCTGGAATGAGCACTTTTCTGAGCTATTTTAGACATTTACTCTACCCCCTGAATTCCAGGATCATCATATCCAATTTTGGAGCAAGAAACAAAAGGATTCATGAGGAGGTTTTTATATTATTTATTTATTTATTTATTTATTTATTTATCATAATTTATTGTCAAATTGTCAAACACCCAGTGTTCATTCCAACAGGTGCTCTCCTCAATGCCCATCACCCACTTTCCCCTCTCCCCCACCCCCCATCTCAACCCTCAGTTTGTTCTCCGTATTTAAGAGTCTCTTATGGTTTGCCTCCCTCCCTCTCTGTTTGTAACTATTTTTTTCCCCTTCCCTTCCCCCATGGTCTTCTGTTAAGTTACTCAAGATCACATATGAGTGAAAACATATGGTATCTTTCTCTGACTAATTTATTTCACTTAACATAATACCCCATGAGGAGGTATTTTTACCTCCCCCACCGTAATTTTGTTTTAAAAATCAAGTTCTCCCTGCATGTCTAATAGTTTTTGCTTGATACACTTAGCTGTTGGATTGTTAGGTGTAAACATATTTTTGACAATTAACTCAACCTAGCGCGCATCGTGATGTTGCTATTTCTGCTCTCTTGTATATATATTTGCATTTGTCCGTTTCTTTATCTTCTAGGTTTTGGAAGCATTTTGTTTCAAGTATGTTTCTTTTTTTTTTAAACTTTTTTCTTAACGTTTATTTATTTTTGAGGTGGCGGAGGGCCAGAGAAAGAGAGAGACACAGGATCTGAAGCAGGTTCCAGGCTCTGAGCCGTCAGCATAGAGCCCGACTCGGGGCTCGAACTCACAAACCATGAGATCATGGCCTGAGCTAAAATCAGGTACTTAATCCCGACTGAGCCGCCCAGGTGCCCCTCAAGTATGTTTCTCATTTAACAGCATATAACAGGTTTTTCTTTTAAACCCCATCACATAGTGTCTTTTAATACAGGAAAATTCAGCCCATTAACATCTTCTGATAATTATGCTATTATACTTCCTTTTATTTCTTTCATACTACTGTATGTTTACCATTTATTTAATTGTATATTTGTGTGTGTGTGTGTGTGTGTGTTTCCTTCTTTTCCATGTATTCTTCCTTTTCCCCTTATTAATTTAGAAATTGTGTGTTTTTCCGTTCTGCTGTCATTACCTGCCAGTTACCCAACACTCATGATCAAATGTATGTTTCTTTACTGGTGAACAACAACAAAATGTAAATTTTCTGCCATCCGCCCCTCATATTCCACACATGTTGTCATGAAGAGATCACCAGGTCCAGCTCTTCAAGCACAGCTGGCTGGGGGGCCAGCAATCAGAGTGGGACTCTAGGGGCCCCATCAAGTCCCTGTCTCCACAGACAGACTAGATCTGACTGTTCCCAGTGACTGATACCCCAAACCCTACTTTTAATTGTTTTTTATTATTTTTAATGTTTTATTTATTTTTGAGAGACACAGAGTGTGAGTGGGGGAGGGGGCAGAGAGAGGGAGACATAGAATCCTAAGCAGACTCCGGGCCCTGAGTTGTCAGCACAGAGGCGAATGCGGGGTCAAGTTCACGAACAGTGAGGTCGTGACCTGAGCCGAAGTTGGGACGCTCAACCTACTGAGCCACCCAGGCTCCCCCCAAAACCCTACTTTTAAAGCTGGAAGTGCCTCTTTCGGCCTTAAGGGACGAGTCGCTTAGAATAAATAAGGCCAGATGGGACTGATTTGGGAATGAGGAGATGAAGGCTGCCAGGGCCACTGGGGAGGAGGATGAAGGAAGAGGGAAGTGTGCTGAAGGGAAGTTCAGGGGGTGTCACTGCACCATGAGGCCATTCTGCCTGGCCGTTCTCTCTCTGCAGGTACAGAAGTTCCCCAACACGAAAGCTGGTCGGGGCATTGGGAAGGATGAGCACTCTGGTCCCAGGCACTTACAGGGAGAAGGGTGAAAGCAGGAGGGGGAAGAACACCCCTTGGGAAAGGGGAGATAGTGGAGGATGGAGTGGTCTGGGAGGGTGGATGGAGGGGCCCTGCTGCAGAGACAGGACTTTAGGCAGATGTCCAGGACAGATGGGGCCCACAGCAGGGGCCTTCCTGCTACGGAGGAGGTGCAGTTTTGAATGGGCAGGAGAGGACAGTATCCCAGGTCCAGCAACTGAAGTGTCTCCTCTTGGAACGCAGAAGGGGCTCAGGACAGTCAGGTCAGCCTTAGGTTGGAATAAGGCGGGTCCTTTCACCCTTGGCCCTCAGCTGCATTGGGAGGTTGGGTCAGAGCCTGAATGCCCTGGGGGAAGGTGGACCCTCCCAACTGTGGTCAGATTCCTCCAGAAACCCAGGGCCCTGGACTCTGGCACACCTGAAGGGACTGTGAGAGTCAGGAGGCACCCTTTCTCAGGGTCTGCAAAGACAGCTTTGAACAGGAAAACATCTTAGCTCCACTCTCTCATACAGAGAGTGCCTGCAAAGAGATGGGAATACAGATGACAATAAGGCACATGCTAAAGGCCTTGGGCTCCTGGGTTAGATAATGATGGGAAAGCAGAAAGAGGGCTACCAACTATTGTTCGCAGAGCACTGACTGCTTGACAGGCACCATGATGTATAGTAAAATCCTTACAAGTATCGTCATCACTCATTTAAAGGTGAAAAATCCGAGGACCTCTGTGTTTCGATAGCTTGCCCAAGGTTTCATACCTAGCAAGTGGGTGAGCTTAGATGAAAACTCATCTCGTCTGATTTCAAAGCTCAAGTCTTAACAACCTCTTAGACTCTCCCAAGTTGTTCTGAATACTTTGGTAGCCTTCATTTGGAATCTGGCCTTACACTCACCAATGAATGGGGAAGCAAACCAAAGATTGAACAAATAAAATATGACAGGGCAATCTGTGCCCAGTTCACTTCTATACTTGCTTTTCTTGCGCGCATGCACACACACACACACACACACACACACACACACACGTGTTAGGTGGGTTGGCTGGTCCCTCCCTTGGGAAGTTAGTTACATCCAGGTTCCTCGGCCCTCCAAACATGGTCAGAATTGGGGCACCTGGGTGGCTTAGTCGATTAAGTGTCTGACTTCGGCCCAGGTCATGATCTCACAGTTTGTGAATTCGAGCCCCGCGTCAGGTTCTGTGCTGACAGATCGGAGCCTGTTTCGGATTCTGTGTCTCCCTCTCTCTCTGCTCCTCCCCTGCTGGAGCTCTGTCTCTCTATCTATCTCTCAAAAATAAACAAACGTTTAAAAAAATTAAAAAAAAAAAACAACCATGGTCAGAATGCCCACTAACCTTTGATATACCAGCTTCCTGCACCCTGCCCTAAGCCTCTTCTCCTTTGTTAGAACCCCACAGTGGCAAAGGCCTTCAAGTATTAGGAAAGGTTCCCCCAGATAGTAGACAGTCCTTTGATCAGATTGTCAAAGGGCTTAGTTTGTTCTTCCTGGATCCCACAGTCTCTTCATGTCTCTGATCCTCTTTAAACTGAAAAGATCTTTTAAAATATATATGCATGGTAGAAAATACAGTTAATAAAAAGGACAATAGAAAACATCTCATTGCTCACAAATAACCACTGGCTCATCTCTCTCTCTTTACCCCAGGAAAAAATAAGTGTAAGAAACAGCTTAATTGTTCAGGGAGCAGGGGTGGTTACGAAGTCATTACAGTTTTCGGGCACTTAGATGGCTCAGTCGGTTAAGCATCTGACTTTGGCTCAGGTCATGATCTCACATTTTGAATTAGAGCCCTACATCAGGCTGTGTGCTGACAGCATAGAGCCTGGAGCCTGTTTCAGATTCTGTCTCCCTCCCTCCCTCTCTCTTTCTCTCTCTGCCCCTCCATTGCTTGTATTCTCTGTCAAAAATAAATAAAACTTAAAAAAAAGTTATTACAGTTTGAATTGTTCAACAGTCTATTGAATTGCTCAAAAGTCTCAACTATCCTTTGTTACTGTATTTCACATACAATTAAAGCTGTCATCAATGAGTAAACGCTCAAGAAATAGTGTTTTTAAAAAATGATATGTATGAAACACAGGAGTTTAATAAACCACAAAACAACAATATAAGCGGTGAGTATTGCCATCCGTGAGCACAAGCCCTTTGAACCTTAAGGAAGAATGAGGTAACAGATATACGGTGAGACCTGGGAGAAGGCGATAAAAGGACAGCATAGAAAGTGCCAGAAAGACCCGAGGGGCCAGAAATACGGGAGTGAGAGGAGATCAGATGCCTCCAATGCTTCCAGACAAGAAGGACACAGCAAGGTTGCTGGGAGGATGGCCTCTTTATCCTCAGGGGAGGCCAGAGGTGTGGCTGGAAACCGGAGGCATAGTAGGAGAGCCTCTGAGCCTAAAGGAGAGGCAAAGGGCGGGATCACTCCATTTCCAGGGTGTAATGAGAGGTGGGAAACGGGTGCCTGCTCCGCCCTCATGATCCAGAAAAGTATTTGAGTATCCAACCAATTCGGACGAAGGAAACGGGGCTAGAAGGGCCAGAGAAGGAGGAGAGGGCCATAGCAGGGGGCGCGTCCCTGGGTCCAGTTCAGAGCGAACCTCCGAGCATCCAGCGGGCCCACGTGAGGCCGGCCCCTGTGGCCTCGGGGGAAACGGGGAGGAAGCCGCCGCTGACCGACCCGGCAGCTGGGACAGAGCCCAGGACTGGCACCAGCGAGCTTCCACGCTGCACCCCCAACGTCTGCAGCCCAGCCAACCCGCAGGGAGGTGAGGTCTGTGCGCTGAAGGCGGGACACACTAGCGCACGGGGGCGGGGCTGCTGAGGGGCGTGGCCGCTCGCGCCAGCGGCACACCAGCTCTGCCATTGGCCAGGCTCCTGCGAGGAAGCCCCAGAAACCCCGTCCTCACTGGCTAGTCCCTGCCCCAGTCACCCTGGAGACCCCAGCGCCCTGAGGCCCCCTGGCTGCCGTTGGAAGGCGTTGGCCACTCTCCTCCTGGCTTCCTGCCGTTAGGTTGGGTTCGCTGCTTGAGGATCACGTGTTGCTCCTGCAGGCCCACGGGGAGGCTCAGCGGAGTTGCAGAGCCCCAAACCTGAACTGTTGCCAAGACCTTGAACCATATATTCTTGTGGTGACAGTGGCCTTAGGGGAAAAAATTCTCTCTCCGGGTTGACTAGGTCAGAGCGGCGCAAGCCTTCTTAAATAATGCAACTGACCTATGTGGTGGCCTTTGGAGGGACCACGGGTAACTTTCAAACCCTGTCATGGGAAGGGGGTGGATTACAGAATGGATGTTAAATTGGGTGACATTTGTAGTTACACCCATAAATACTGAGTTCGAGCTGCCAACTAGGCAGATAACTTCTCTTTAGGTCAGGCTGAGGATTTTTAGCCAGCTTCTCTGCAAGAGGGAAGCAGACATGTTTCCTGCTCTTTTGAGTGATGTCTGTGAGACACTAGTAGTCGTTTTAGTAAAGCCTGCAGCCAAGTCACCGACTCAGCCTCTCCACCCAGCTCACAGATTCCTGTCACCACCAGAGAAGCCTAGGGGTTACTACCATCCAGGATATAACCTGTTTTCCTTCTGTTCCTTTCTTTTCCCTATCAAAACCCTCTCATTCATCTCTTATGGTAAAACCACGTACCCCTCACTGCCCACCGCTTCTCACTAGACAGGGGGAAAACTAACAAAATTACTTTTAAATCATTTTGATGTCATTGGAGAAGTCACTTAACAGTTAGGTGTGCTGTTAGGTCCAAGGGATTAAACAAAGGATTATTGCCCTAAGTGAGTTCCCTCCCTAATGCAGACATTCTGACTGGTAAGGTTAAGTAGGGTGTGTGAGCTGCATAGGGCTCCAATATTTGTCTGTTAATGCGGCAAATATTTTTGGTGGTCCTGATTTGGAACCCTGAGATATTAGGTTGAATCTAGATGTGGGCTCCCCAGAGTTGCTGGGCATTGTGGGATTGGAGGGGGGGGGGGGTTGTTTCTTGAAGCCAGAACCTCTGTAATGAAATAGATACCAACTGGAGTAGTAAGAAAGGTGGGGGAACTCTTAAACCCTGCTTTAAAATAGGCTAAACCTATATGTGAATGTTCACATTCATAGTAGTGGTAACTAGAGAAGACTTAACGCAGTCCTCAGCGACCCAGAGGAAAAGAGGTCATGACATCATTGGATAGTCACTTCTGATCTCAGGGACACATGTGGACTCAGAAGAAAATCACTTCTTCCTTTCTCCTCAATTAGCACCCTGTCTCTGTGAGGGGCCTGGAAAATAGAGATGATATTGAAGGTAACTAAAAAGCAGTCCAGATGTAATTTTAAGAGCTGTTAAGAATTTGGGATCCAATCTTGAGACTGAATACCCTTCGGTATGCAAGGTCTGGAGAGGGGTATCAGAGTTGCTGGAGTCCTGGGTGGAGGGTGTTATGTGATATTGTTAGGCAGGTAGTCACTGTAAATGGCATCTCCATGGTCTGCTTAGATGTTCTTCCTAATCGGAAGGATACTGGATGTATGATCAGTTGTACGTCCATGTTCTAAAATGGAAAAGTCTTGTTTGGTGATTTGCTTCTTTTGTCTCTTAGCTCTCCCCTCTGTGTAATCATCACTGAAGTGCCTAAAGTTAGCATGAGCTGTTTGTTCCACACTGAAAACCTGCCATCTGTGGTGCTGGGCTGGGTGGTCAAGAGTGCTGGATTCTGGTGGGAACCTGCAGTTGAATTCCTAAGTATCCTAAGTTCTGTCCCTTCCTCCAACTGTGAGATCATCTGATGAGGCCAAAAGCCTCTGAAACCCAAATTAGAGCTGGCAAGAGGGAGCTTGCTGAGGTATCAGCCCTGCCAGAGACGGGAAAATGGGGCAGGGACTTGAAGCACTGGTGGTGGGGTGGAGCAAGGTTTCTTCCCCAGTTTCTGGGTGCTGGTTGGGGCCTTTGCTGTCTCTTGAAAAGAGGACCCGGTGCTGCCTCTTTGGAGCAGAGTGCTGAAAGACAAAAGGCCGGTTGTTCCCATGTCACGTGAGGATGCACACTGTTGAAAGTGTCAGTTCCTCTGTTGATGGTAACTGGAAGAACTTTTGGGGTGACTTTGAAGGAGCCAGAGAATAGGTTAGAAAACACAGGAAGAGAAATTTCTCATCCCTCGGCATAAGGCAAGAGGGAAAGGGAATTAACTACTTCTATTTACTGGACCTATGGGCCTTGCCTTTTTGGATAGCACATGATACTCTTCTTCTTAGCTTTCTACTTAGGCAGAAACTCTGTGAAAGATAAGTTAACATTGAGGAAAGGGCACAAACTTAGAAGAAAGAAGGCTGTGGCAGAAGCAAGAAAACCAGAAGCAAAACCTCCTTCCCTCTGTGTGTGTTTCCTTCTTTCTTCCCTCCTTTCCTTCCTAAAAACACGGGAGTGTCTACTGCATGCCAAGTTCTAGCTAGGTACTGAGGATAAACGATGAGCAAGACTCATTCCTGGCTCCAGAAGAGCTCATATGTAGTGGGGAGATAATGTCATGGCTGACTGTAGGGCGTGGGGGTGAGAAGTGGCTTTCTGAGGACTGCCTTTTCTGTGTATGTAAGGAGGGGGCTAAGAAAACAAGAGACCCCTAGAGTGGGTTCTGAAGTTACCTTTGTAATTGCTACAGGGCTGAGGGTGGAGGACCAGGCGACACACATATACAGAGGATTCATACTGTCCTTGTGGCTTCTTTTTGGATGGTAGCTGGGGTGGTGGTAAGAGGGACTGAATGGGAGTCTGAAGTGAATCAGGGATACCATGCTTCCTGTGTCCCCCGTGCCACACTCAGAGGCACAGTGGCAGGGGTAATGTTATCAGCTCTCCCCTCGCTGAAGTAACTGTGTGCTGCTGTGAGTTGTCCGGCTGCAATTCACCTTGAGTCCTTCCTTGGTCATCATGCTATGTGCACAAGGGAGAGCAAGGAAGTTGAGAGATCTGAAAAATACGAAACGAGGAAGAAAGAAGAAACACCCTTGTCCCAAAATAACAGCGGCAAACCTGAAGAAAAACATTTTGGTGTCCTGTTTTTAGGTCCCGGATGTCCAGGAAGCCCAAGGACCAGAGAGAAAATAATGCTCTGATTGGAGAATCTTCGACTGACGTTTAAGGGCAGGTTAAGGGCCTCTGCTGAGGCTGGGGGAGAAACGAACAAAAAGCTCCTAGGTTTTCACCCTTTGATGAGAGAACCTCTGTGGGGGGAAGTGCTTTTGTGCAGGGATTTAAAAACTTCCATATTCTTAACAGGTGCAAGGTACAGAGAGTTCCCAGAATGTAGGTCTCCTGAGGGAGTCGTGTTTGTTGTAAATCTAGGTTTGCTTTGCAAATCAGGCATTGAAGAGTAGCTGTAAGTTTCCAGAGTTTGGGGATGTCACCAGATTGGTAGGTCCTAACTGGACCTGGGAGACCTTTCCTACATGGTTTATTTTGAAAGTATTCACTGCTGTTAAAGCTAATTGGAGGAGGGACTTAAGGTTGCCTGGCCACAGCCTGAAAGAACCTGGAATTAAGGCAGTATCTGGATAGATACTCCAACCCATAGACACAAAGCCAGGTGAAGGGCATTGACTCTTAGTGCTGTCATTTGGCCAGATGTTTTGAAGAGTGTTTGGGGTACTAAGGTCCAGTAATGACGGCCAGTGCTTTAAGTTGGGTAGATATCTTTACTAAACCACAGTGCCATATTTTTCTCAGTTGACATGGGCCATTGAAAGCTTTCACAAGATTGCCACAGTCCTTGGACAGCATTTGATTGCCACTGATCTAGCTCAGCTCTACAGCCTTACCAACAAGGGCAAGTCAATAGCTTTCCCATCTTTGCTTCTTTGAGCAGATGGCCAAGAAAGGAGTTCTGCATCATCAGGAATATGGCCTGAAACTTTGCGGAGGTTCTGAAATTTCTAGCTTACGGATTGCTTAGGGGTTCTCACCCTGCTTCCCCCATAGGAGGTATTTCTCTATGGCTATTGAGCAAATTTCCCAGCGTCTTAATCTTTTATAAAGTTTGGAAGTTTGTTTTCTGGCTCTCATATTTCCCTTTTGGTGTGTGTATTGCGTTTTCTCAGATGATTTTGGCTCTTCTTCCAACTGACTTTCAGCTGTTCTTTGGGAAAAAGGCCAGACAATTGACTACATTGAAAAAAACAAACAAAACTAAACAAAACCCCCAAAACCTGTGTGTTTTACCACTTCTGGCATCTGGGTTTGTTTTGTTTTCCTTTAAATGGTGGTTAGTTTCTGTACCCAAAGGCCTGTACTTCTAATGGCATACTTTATGGTATCCTTGCCTGGGAATAATGCGCGATGGGCTACAATCTGTAGTCTCTCATGGTCCCCTCATGCTTGTTTACTTTTTAAAAACCCTTGTTGAGGGGCCCCTGGGTGGCTGAGTCGGTTAAGCATCCGACTTCAGGTCATGATCTCACTGTTCATGGATTCAAGCCCCACGTCGGGCTCTGTGCCGACAGCTTGGAGCCTGGAGCCTGCTTCGGATTCTGTGTCTCCCTCTCTCTCTGCCCCTCCCCTTCTCACACACACACACTCTCTCTCTCTCTCTCAAAAATAAATAAAACATTTACAAAAATTAAAAAATAAAAACCTTGTTGAAACCGCTTGCCATTGAATTCCCCTTGGGTAGCCAGGAAGGACCCCAATTTCAAAACTGAAAATATTAGATGTGAAGATGTTTTGAACAAGGAACAAAAAGCCTGTATTTTAGTGCCGGCACTGCCATTATTATCCATGTGAACTCTGGCAAATCTCCAGATTTCTTTGGGTTGCGGTTTCCTCATAGGTAAAATTGGGATATTAATACCTACCTCACAGGGTTGTCATGAGGATTAAATGTGCTCTGTAAACTGTTGTGCTATACAAATATTTGCGAATTTTTGTTATGATTTAAGAGCCATTTGAAAGTATTCCATGACCACATAGCAGACATGCTAATATTTGTACTATCTGATCAAGGGTTTTCATGGTCATATACTGCATATTTAAATTGCTGGAACAAAATTTTATGTTTCTGTATAAATGTTTTTGTGTGGAGAGGTCCCATAGTTTTCACTGGTTTTCTAAAGGGGGTCCATTATCCCAAAAAAGTAAAAGACAGTGCTTTAGAATTGAAAAGTGGAATTCAGGAATGGAAATAAGTGTATTGCTTCCATAACCCTCCACTTAACACATCTGCAGTAGAAGTTGCAATGCTTTTTGGATAGCGAAATTGCTAATGTGGCCTGGTGACTGACTGTACAGAACATTTGAAATTGGGACAGAAAATCTTGGCCATATGGTCATGGTAGCCATTAGGTTATCCAATTGCCTGCCGTGTGAAGGTGGAGGTAAAACGAACTATTAGCTATGTGGCCCTGAGAAAGTCACCTTACCTAGTGGAGTCTGCTACCTCATTTGTAAAGTGAAGGATTTGACTTAAAGATTTCCAAAGTTCCTAGTTTGAATTCCCTAGGGAAGTGAGATCAAAGCTGGACTTGGATGGAGCCCTTTGCGGCAGAAATGAATGAGGCTTTGTGTAAGAGGAGAAAGGAGGAGTGTCAGGGAGACGAGGAGGGGCAGAGCATGCAAGGAGCCCCATTCTTGATAAAGCTGGGAAGCAAGCCTGCTGAAGGGAAGAGCCAGAGTAAGGGGGGCAGAAAGAGAGCTGGTGGGCTACTCCTGAAGATCCAAGACTCTGGTGGACCAGAGACTCAACCTCCACATTTCACCCTGGGTCTGACTTGCCAGAACACAGGTGATCCTCAGTGAGCAAATCCTCTGCACTCACAGAACTTGAAGTTCTCTCAGGAGCAAATGCCTGGAGTCTTCCCTCTTCCCACATCAGGTGGTTTGGCTACTTCAGGAAAATGCTGCCCTCCAAATGCCTCAAGGCACAAGTAAGTCCTAGGGGTAGAATTAAGAGGATTGGAGGATTAAGAGAACCGCATATCTGTACTGTAGGGTGTACTGGAATCCTCACCCCCACAAGACGAATTTTAGGGGAAAGATCCTTATTTTTCTAAATCACTATGATACATTATTGTTAACTATAAGCTAGTCCATAGCTTATATTAGGTTCACAATTTGTGGGTGTTGTGTGTGTGTGTGTGTGTGTGTGTGTGTGTGTGTATAGCATGTTGGCATGTTTTAAAAAGTAGGTTGAGGCTATCTTGTGTGTAGATTGACTAGCTCATCATATGGTAGGTTTATACTGAAGTGCCAGAGAAACTACCAGATTGTTCTCCAAAGTGGTGGTACCATTTTACATTCCTACTACCAGTGTATGAGCGTTATCCTCACCTACACTTGAGATAGTCTTTTAAATTTTATCTATCATAGGTTTAGAGATATCTCATTGTGCATTAAATTTGCAATTCCCTAATGACTAGTGATGTTGAGCATCTTTTCTTGTGTTTATTTACCATTCACATATTTTCTTTGGTGAAGTGTCTGCAAGTCTGTTCTCCTCTCCATCTTTTATTTTTGTTATTTTTTTAAGTTTATTTATTTAGTTTAAGGTTTATTTATTTACTTTGAGAGAGTATTCTCATACTCTCATGAAAATGGGGGAGGGGCAGAAAGAGAGGGAGAGAGAGAATCCCAAGCAGGCTCCCCACTGACTGCGTGGGGCTCAATCTTATGAACTGTGAGATCATGACCTCAGCTGAAATCGAGTTGGGTGCTTAATCTACTGGGCCACCCAGGCACCTCCATCCTCTATTATTTTTAAGAGTTCTTTTTGTATGTTAGATATAAGTCCTTTATTAAATACATCATATGCAAATATGTTCTCCCAGTATGTGACTTGTCCTTTCATTTAATAGTGTCTTTTAAAAGAGCAAAATTTACTTTCTTTCTTGAAAATAAATAAACTTTAATAAAGATGGGGGAGCCTGGGTGGCTCAGTCAGTTAAGCATCTGATTCTTGATTTCAGATCAGGTCACGATCTCATGGTTCATGAGTTCAAGCCTCACATCCAGCTCTGAGCTAACAGTGCAGATTTCTTTCTCTTTCCTTCTCTCTCTACCCCTCCCCCCTTTCTCTCTCTCTCTCTTAAAAATAAACTTTAAAAATTGGCAAAATTCATAATTTTGATAAAGTACAGTCTATCAGTTTGTTCTTTTATGGATTGTGTTTTGGTGTAGTGTCCAAAAAATTGTTGTCTAACTCAGGGTCACAGAGGCTTTCTTCTGTTTTCATCTAGAAGTTTCATAGTTTTAGATTTTATATACAGTCCTATGATCCATTTTGAGTTAGGTTATAATTTGTATATGGTACTTCAAAGTATGGCTCAAAGATTTTGTTTGTTTTGCATATTATATCCAATTGTTCCAACACCATTTATTGAGAAGACTATTGTTTCTACACTGTTTTTCAACTTTGTCAAAGATCATTTTCCCACATAATGTGTAGTTTACTTCTGAACCTTCTATTGTCTTCCACTGATTAATTGTTGATTTAAAAAAAATTCAATGCTTATTTATTGAGAGACACCAAGGGGAGGTGAGGGGCAGAGGGAGGGAGGGGCAGAGAGAGAGGGAGACATAGAATCCGAGGCAGGCTCCAGGCTCTGAGCTGTCATCACAGAGCCCCACGCGGGGCTCGAACCCACAAACCCTGAGATCATGACCTGAGCCAAAGTTGGACGCTTAATCAACTGAGCCATCCAGGCGCCTCTAATGTCGATGTCACACTATTTTGATTACTGTAGCTTTATAGTAAGTCTTGAAATCACATAGTATTTATTAGTTGTCTGATTTCTTTTTTAAAGTTGTTTTGGCTATTATTCTAGGTCCTTTGCTTTTCCACCTGAATTTTAGAATATACTTGTCAAAAATGCTTGCTGGGATTTTTATTAGGATTATGTTGAATCTATCTATACCTTAACTTTAGGAGAATCGCCATTTTACTACTGAGTCTTCTGAATTATAAAACATGGAATAGCTCTCTATTTAGATTTTCTTTAATTTCTTTCAGCAGCATTTTGTGGTTTCAGTTACAGGTTTTACACATCATTTGTCAGATTTATCCTAAGTAGTTCATATTTTTTAGTGCTGGTAGTAATAGTACTTTTTAAAATTTCAATTTCTAATTGTTTGTTGCTCATATTTACACATACAACTGAGCTTTGCATATGGATCTTGTATTTTGCAAATTTGCTAAACTCACTTATTCTAATAGTTTTTTGAAGATGGCATCAGATTTTCTATAGAGGCAACCGTATCCTCTGTGAATGGACAGTTTTATTCCTTTTGTAATATGGATACTTTTCTTTTTCCTGCCTTATTTGACTAGTTAGAACCTCCAGTACATGCTTTGCAAGTTTATGTATAATCCTTTTTTTTTTTTTTACATTTATTTATTTTTGAGAGACAGAGAGAGACAGAGCACAAGTTGGGGAGGGACAGAGAGAGAATGAGACACAGAATCTGAAGCAGGCTCCAGGCTCTGAGCTGTCAGCACAGAGCCCGACGCAGGGCTCGAACTCACGGACTGTGAGATCGCGACCTGAGCCAAAGTCGGACGCTTAACCGATTGAGCCACTCAGGCACCCCCAATCTGTGTGTGGCAGGCCCTAAAATAAAATGTACATTTTTGGCCTGACAAAGAGTTTACGTGTATAGTATATCTTACAGGGACAACACAAGCTCAATAATATGAGTTCTAATTGTAATAGTTACAGATGTCTTCACGATAATTATGTGACTAGATAGTTAACATTTCCTTTCCCATTTAAATCCAGTCTGGCTTGGAGTTCTCACTTGAGGAAGTCAACAAGAGGTGTTCTGTGTTTGTCATTTCCCATGACTGTTTCCCCACCATGTGGGTGTCCCAGGCCTGACGGGGAGACCGGTTGGTGGGGAGGTGGGTGGGTCCCTGCTGGCTCAGGCTTCTCCCAGGCAGGCCTTTCTTCCCCTGGCACCCCTCACCTCGTGCTGGCCAGACCCTTGGTGCCCCTCTCAGTACAGACATGGGTCCCCAGCCCCCTGGGTGGCCCCCTGTGTGCCCTTCTCATTATGAAGGAGGAAAAAATACTTTTACAACCTATTTCCTCTCTGGAAATTCAAGGTGTTTTTCAGAAGTTTCCTTGTTCACGACAAGGGGATTTCAATCCTTAAGGAGCAACTTGATGGCTGTCGGCCAGTCTGGAGCAGCCTCAGGAAAGTGACTGAGCCCTATTTGAGCTGGCTCACTTTCATATTTCCCAGGAGAGGAAACAATTGTACATTTCTCTATTCAAGGACCAGAAGTGTAGAAGTGATCTCTGCATGCTGTGCTGGGGATAGGTGGCTCAATTCTTTTGAGGGTTTCTACTTTTTTTCCTGCTTTAGGTTCTGAAATTGCCCCCCCCCCCACGCCCCTTCCCTCTATTCCATTGGGTTGGGAAGCCATTGCTGACAGACGGATCGGACAAAGTACAATTTAGCCACTGTTACAGGTTCAGAAGATATGTTGAAGATCTAACCTCAGGTATCTCAGAATGTGAGTATATTTGGGAATAAGATCTTTGTAGATGTAAGGAGTTAAGATAGGGTCACACCAGAATAGGGTGGGCCCTTTATACAATAGAATTGGTGTCCTTATAAGAGGAGGAGAGACACAGAGACGCAGACACAGGAGAGAACGCCATGTGATGACGAGGCAGACATTGGTACGCTGTAGCTGCAGGACAAGGACCTCCAAGGACCAGAATTTAGGAAGTGGCAAGGAGGGAGTCTCCGTTGCAGGTTTCAGAGGGAGCATGGTGCTGCTGACACCTTCATGTTAGACTTCTAGCCTTCAAGGTCATAAGACTATAAAGTTCTGTTGTAAGCCCCCTGACTTGTGGTACTTTGCTACCCTAGGAAACTACAGTAGTCAATAGTAGGCAACAGCCCTAGGAAATAAATGTAGCTATTATCACAAAACCTTTAACTAGATTGCTCTGGTATTCTGTCTTGCAGTCATAATCTGCCCTGTAACTGCTTAGAGAGATCATCGATTCAGATCTTCTGGTGAAAAGTATTACTGTAGCTCTAGTAAATAGTCAACGTATGGACATGATTTAGGAGCTGAGAGGTCCATTTCTAGTTTAGTGAGGCTGAAGGAAAGCTAACAGAGTAGCCGGGGACCTGGGAAGTCACTGTCTGGATTTGGCTGGGGGCCAGGAGGGGCTTCCTTGTGGGACCCTATGTGGCTATTCTGTAGAGTTCATGGATTCTGAGAAGGAAGCCCAAGAAAGGAATTTGAAGATTACCTGGTATCATTGACTGTCCTGTGTCATGTGGAGAAAACAAAATCTGCCTTAAGCTCTTTACCCAAGGGCCAGCTGGTAAATAGTAGAGACAGGCCCGGAGTCCTAAGCATCCTCAGATGTGGGTCGGTGTTCGTGCCCCAGCTCTGGACTCCCTTGTAGGCCTGACAAAACATGGTGCAAAGTCATGAAGAAACTCTGAGAAAGCTCCACACTGACTTCTCAGAACTAGTAAGGGCCGCAGACTGGGCTTTGGGGACAGGTCCACCAATTTGTTGGAGCCTCAAGTAACTTCTGAAGGCAATGGTAACATCACAGACTTTAGGCTCACGTATCAGATAATAGCGTTTAGATCCTACCTCTGTGGTTACAGACCAAGTAATGTTAGGAGGCATTACTGAAACTCTCTCAGCGAGAATTTACCTCTAAAAGCTAGGTAATTGTAAGCCTGCAAGATTGATGAAGGGTCAGATAAGGGACTTTTTGCAAGGGCTTGGGCCAGAATAGGTGCCCACCAAAAGGAGATGTCTTTCTTCCTCATTTTGTTCCTTTCAAGTTCTCGTCTGGGTCTGAAAATTTTCACCTGATATAATAAAAATGAGTATAGCAACAAAATTCAGTTGCTACCTTTACTACTATGACTACTACCATAAAATAGGTAAGAGTTACTGAGTAGATGCCAGACAATGTCTCATAATGGCTTTACATGGATTATTAATCAGCATAACCCCAGGATATAGTTACAATTGTTAACCTCACTCTATAGATGACAAAACTGAGGCTTACATAAATTAAGAAACCTTCCCAGGCTCACAGAGCCAGATAGTGATGGAGGTGGACCCAGACAGGCCGTGACTAATAGGAAAAATCAAAATGAGCATCATTTAGTCTCCTGTATCCATCAGGAAATTAGAGGAGAGTCATGTTGCAAGGCAGGAGGACCAGAGGCTGTTTACATCTGATTCTTTACAGTTACCAAAGTCTGTCCATTTATTGCATTTGCTGAGTTATCGGCAGCCTTAAACGACTTGTGGCTTTCAAATAAGAGCCAGAAGGTGAAGTGTAGCCCAGATAAGATAACCCAGTAATTTGAGATAATATGTAAAATGTTAATGTTTTCAAGGATTAGTGGCTGCTGTACTCAGATCCATGACCAGACAGACAATATGGTTTATACATCTACATGATCGTGGAATCCAACTTGTAAGATCTCTACCTCAGGATTGTCCCCGCTATTTGAACACACTCAACGATAAGGAGCATACTATCTCTTAAGGAAGCGCTCCTTACCTTTAGGGAATGCTAACTAAAGATTCTGCCCATTGGTGGATGAAAAGCCTAAATATGAATAAGCAAAACTTTTAAAACATCAGAAGAAAATTAAGAAAAATATCTTTATGACCTAGGGGCAGGGAATTATTTCTTGAGCAAAATCACAAAGGAAAAAGTTGATATATCCGATTACATTCAATTTTTAAAACTCCCGGGGCACCTGGATGGCTCAGTCCGTTAAGCCTCTGACTCCTAATTTTGGCTCAGGTCATTGTCTCACAGTTCACAAGTTCGAGCCCCATGTCCGGCTCTGCACTGACAGCGTGGAGCTTGCTTGGGGTTTCTTTCTCCCTCTCTCTGTCCCTACCTGTTATCTCTCTCTCTCTCTCTCTCTCTCTCTCTCTCTCTCTCTCTCAAAAAATAAATAACCATTAAGATTTTTAAACTACTATTTCCCAAAGAGATCATAAAGTGTCCAACATGTATATATATGTATAAAAGAAGGAAACAACAAAATAAAAATATAAAAAATGAAAGACTTTTAAAAGAAGTTTAGGGAAGAAAACTGAATGGCTAATTAACATATGGAAATTTGCTCAATCTCAATTGTAAACAAGAGAAATACAAATTAAAACTTTGATTTTTAACTTGTTGTATTAGTTTGTTAGGGCTGCCATAACGAAGTACCATAGGCTAGGTGGCTTAAACAACAGAGATTTCTTTCTCTCTTTTTTTTTTAAATGTTTACTGATTTTTGAGAGAGAGAGAGAGATACAGAGTATGAGCAAGGGAGTGGGAGAGAGAGGGAAACACGGAATCTGAAGCAGCTCCAGGCTCTGAGCTGTCAGCACAGAGCCTGATGGGGGAGGGGGGCAGGGCTTGAACCCACAAACCCTGAGATCATGATCTGAGCTGAAGTCAGATGCTTAACCAACTGAGCCACCCAGGTGCCCTTTTTTCTCTTTTTTTAAACTACTGAATTCCAGTTAACATACAGTGCAATATTAGTTTCATGTGGACAATATGATGACAGAGCTTTATCTCTGCACAGTTCTGGAGGCTAGAAATCCAACCCCAGGTGGTGGCAGCATCGATTTTTTCCGAGGGTCTTTCTCCTGGGCTCGCAGATGACCGTCTTCTCCCTGTGTCTTCACATGGTCCTCCTCTGTGCATGCTTGTGTCCTAATCTCTACTTAGAAAGACACCAGTCCTATCAGATTAGGGAGCATCTTAATGACCTAATTTAACCACAAATACCTCTTTTTCTTTTTATTTTTTTTTAATGTTTGTTTATTTTTGAGAGAGACAGAGACAGAATGAGAGTGGGGGAGGGGCAGAGAGAGGGAGACACAGAATCCGAAGCAGGCTCCAGGCTCTGAGCTGTCAGCGCAGAGCCCGATATGGGGCCTGAAACCACAAGCTGTGAGATCACGACCTGAGCCGAAGTCGGGCGCTCAACCGACTGAGCCACCCAGGCACCCCAACCACAAATACCTCTTTAAAGACCCTACCTCCAGATCAGTCACATTCTGAAGCACTGAGATTTTGGACTTCACATACGAATTTTGGGGAGACACAGCTTACCCCACAACACTCACCATATTAGCAATATTTTAAAAGCTGATAATACAAAGGTAGTGAAGGATGTGGAACAACAGAAAATATTGTCTACTGCTGAAGAGAAATGAGATTTTGCATTAAAACCGAAGACGCAAATACCCTCTTACCAGCTATTCTATTCCTAGAGATGTACTCTCAAAAACCTGGACCCGGGTGACTGAGAAGACACGCATACAATTATACCAGCACAAGAAACCCTGGAAACAATCCAAACGTTCATCATCGGCCAGAGTAAAGTATGTTTACACAATCGGATTCTCTCTGGTGGTGAAATGAATGAGCGAGAGCTATACATGTATATGTAAATGAGTCTTGCAAACAGAAGACGATAGACAATGTAGAATAAAGATATGCAACCTGCAGAAGAATATTTCTAATCTTCTCATTTTTATAAAGTTCAAAAACAGAAAATAAACAATGATTTTTAGGGATATATACATATGGCATAAAACTAATATTTAGAAAGAGAGAACAATGAGCCCCAAATTTGGGATAATACTTAGCTCTGAGGCAGGAAAGAGATAAGAAGGTGGTCGAGAAGGATTATAGGGGGCTTCAACTATTTTGAAAATAGCTTATTAAGCTCGCTGGTGGATAAACAAGTGTTCACTATATTATGGTTGGGTTTTTTTTTTTTTTTACATGAAGTAAATGTCACACAATTAAAAAAAAAACCTAGAAAACCTACAAAAATTGAAGCAAATGTGAATGGGGTCTAGATATTGTGGACAGTGAAACAAAAATAAGTCTTTAACGGGAACTTTGTTTTTGGTCAACCTTCTAGTAGTTAGTGATGGAAAGGAGAATGGAATACTTGAAACTTTGCTTACTGCTCATAGAGAAAAGGCAAGTAAGTCAGTGACCAACTAGAATGAAGCAGTTGGTTGGGGATCAAGACCAGAGGGGTGCTTGGGTGGCTCAGTCGGTTGAGCATCTGACTTTGGCTCAGGTCATGATCTCATGATCTGTGAGTTCGAGCCCCATGTCGGGCTCTGTGTTGACAGCTCAGAACCTGGAGCCTGCTTCGGATTCTGTGTCTCATTCTCTCTCTGCCCCTCCCCCGCTCACACTCTGTCTGTCTGTCTCTCTCTCTCTCAAAAATAAACATTTTTAAAAAGAAAGGCCAGAACAGTTTGGGGGCACCTGGCTGGTCAGTTGGTGGACCATGCCACGCTTGATCTTGGGGTTGTATGATGGGGAGAATACTTTAAATTTTTTTTTTAACGTTTATTTTTGAGACAGGGAGAGACAGAGCATGAACAGGGGACAGTCAGAGAGAGAGGGAGACACAGAAACTGAAACAGGCTCCAGGCTCTGAGCTGTCAGCACAGAGCCCGACGCGGGGCTCGAACTCATGGACCGCGAAATCGTGACCTGAGCCGAAGTCAGACACTTAACCGACTAAGCCACGCAGGCGCCCCATGGGAAGAATACTTTTTTAAAAAGTCTAAAAAAGACTGGAACAGTTTGTTTCTTAGACAGCTCGTGAGACAGGTACAAGCTGCTCCATGTTAACCGCTGTGTTCATCAAGTTAATAAGTCATCTCAACTACTTGATTTGAGTTACCATAATAAATTGGTATCATAATGTAAATGCACCTACATGGTTGAAAGTTTGAAAGACTATTTGACCTAAGGAAATTGAAATGACGTTAATGACAATGAACATAACTCGAATTAAGCAATAACAGTTGTATTAAGACAAGCACCAAAGGAAAGAATACAATAACTCCCTTAGAGTGGAATTAAAAAGTTAATACTAGCTTCTCACCTGGTTCCTTTTTAGGCAAAAACAGGAACAATTAAGGTAAATTCTCAAAAGGAGGAAAGGGATAGATCTAAAAACATTATTCTTAACCTCAAATGAACTTAAAAATCTGTTAAAAAAGACAAGATACGTGAGCACATAGAAAAAACACCCAGTTAACTCGCAGTTCGACTGTGACTAATTTGAGCAAACATTCGACTACCAATGTGCCAGTCCTATGCATGGTTTCTGGCGTATGGAGGTGAGACACAGAGTCTCCTTCAAACAGATATGTGGGAGAGGCAGACAGGCAAGCAAACGTTTTGAATGCCATATGAGAAGTGCTATCATAGCAGAGGGCACGGCCCAACCTGGAGAGGTCAGGGAAGGCTTTCAGGTGGAGCATCTGCTTGAACTGAGTCTTCTTCTTCTTCTTTTTTAAAAGTGTTTATTCATTTATTTTAAGGAAGAGAGAGAGAGTGAGTGCAAGCACAAGTTGGGGAGGGGCAGGGAGAGAGGGAGAGAGAGAATCCCAAGCAGGCTCCACACTGTCAGTGCAGAGCCTGATGCAGGGCTCCATCTCATGAACTGTGAGAGTGATCATGACCAGAGTCAAAATCAAGAGTCAGATGTTCGGCTGACTGAGCCATCCAGGTGCCCCTGAACTGAGTCTTAAATAACGAAGAGAACTTATGAAGGCAGATGGAAGCGGGGCTCATCGGGTAGAGAGAACAGCATCAACAAAGACATGAGGTGAGTGAATATGTGCTTTCAGGGAGCAGAGAGTACAGGGACTGAAGTCACAGGCATGGGGGTAATAGCTGGAAATAAGGCTGAAGACAGAGGTAGGGAGAGGCCAGACCGTGAGGACTCTTGTACTCCAGGCAAAGGAGTTGGGCTTTATCTAAAGGCAACAAGGCACCACATTAGGCTTGAAGTCGGGGAGTGATGTGATGAGGTGTGTTTCTTAGCTCCTGGGAGAAGTGGGTAGGGCAGGCTGACTGGAGGTGTGGGGCACTGACCAGGGCAGCCCCGGGAAGCAGGCACAAAGAGATCAAATTGAATCCCTGGAGGTAAGTCAGAAGGGGGACTTCAGAAAAACTCTGGGAACAGCAGCCTTTCAAAGGTGGGCAAAAGTAGAAGAGAGTAGCCAGAAGGAGATACACGCAAATTTGCTTAAATCTCTTGAGTAACTTACTTCCTCATGATAATTCACGTCCAAGCTGCTGCAGCTAAGAAGCAAGCTTTCCAGTACATTTTATAAACACCTTGGGCCACAAGCAACTGAAAACATTGTTTTGGGAAAAGATCATAAGCTATGGGGTCAAGAACAGGGTTTGAGTAATCACTCAGCCAAGTGCTAGCATCTCAAAGCGCTGAGTCTCAATGTCCTTACCTGTAAAATGAGCATTCAATTGATGTGATTTTTAGAATTAAATAAGTATGCTATTTGTAAATATGACTAGAAGTACTCCGCACATGGAATACATAACGTGTACATAAATGGGATGCATCTCTGACATGAGAGGAGAAAGCCCAATAAGCTGAAGACTCTTAAAAGGTAACCACAGGGGCACCTGGATGGCTCAGTCGGTTAAGAGTCCGGCTTCAGCCCAGGTCATGATCTCACAGTCCGTGAGATTCAAGCCTCGCACCAGGCTCTCTGCCGTCAGCACAGACCCCGCTTCAGGTCCTCTATCCCCTTCTCTCCCTCTGCCCCTTCCCTACTTACATGCTTTCTCTCTCTCTCTCTCAAAAATAATAAATTAAAAAAATTTTTTTAAAGGTAACCACAGATTAGACAGTTATCTGGAGGGAGAAGCAAATAATAGGAAGAATCTAGGCACTCCTCTTCAGGGAAAAAAAAAAGGAAACTGATAAGGAAATTGATAAAACTAACCTTGATTTTCATTTGTTAGCTTGATAAACATTTAACTGTGATAATATTAATATTCTGCAATTATCTCAATGTGGATAAGGAATTCGTTTTTAAGTTGTTCCATGTGTTTTTCATTAGCCATATTCCAAAGGTTTCAAATGTAAATATAGACTTAATATGTTTTAGCAAACTCAGCAATTTTGAGCATTTAACATGGGAAACTTAATCCAAGGAAATTATTTCAGTAATAATAACCAAAATTTACTGAGCCGTATTATGTCCTTTGTGCTTTCTATGTTCTCTCTCTAATCCTCACAAAATAGAGGTAAGATAAGATTAATAGATTAGAGTGGGCTCAGAGGATTTTACTCACGTGGCCAAGGTCACGCCAGTAGAAAGTGGCAGAGTAGGATTGTGAACCCAAGTTTGAGAGACTCCAAAAATTCGCTGCCATGCCTTCCCTTCACTCTGGGAAGGAAGATCACAGAAAAGGGGCCTTTGACCAAACCTGGGCAGTCATAGAGGGCTTTTGTGAGGATGTGATGTTTGAACAGAGTCCCAGGAATCTTGAAAGCAGGTGGGGGCAGGGTGCAGAATATGAAAGGAACGGGAAACAGGAAGCTTGCAGAGAATAGCTTTATGATTTACAAAGTACTTTCACATGCAAGTTCCCATTCTATCTTCAGGAAAGAATGTTCATTTTTCCCACTTAATAGATAAAAACAAGTCATATCGGAGGTGCAGTGACTTGCTCAAGGACCCAGAAAAAGTAAATTGCAGGACTGGAGGTCAAAGTCAGCTCTTATGATGCCAGATCCTGGACTTCTGCTCTAGTGCTGTGACAGCTATAAAGAAAAAACCTTCACTATGTATTTTCCATTATAACTTCATTTCTGATTTTATCTGAAATGTTACCAGATTTTGTCAGTACTCCGCTTACTTCTTTCATTTTATCTGATCATGTAGGCTTGCTCAAACTAACTTTCAATGAACCAGGGCATAAACTGAAAAAAAACTTCAATACCCACAAAAAAAGAAATTGTGTTGATGTTTTATATTCCCATCCAGTTCTGGGCTTTGAAACCACATCTTTATCCAACTGTGATGTTAAGGGATATATAATTTTGCATATTGTTAATTTCTTTGAATGTTCCAACAGGAACATGCTTTTGTGTGTTGCTCCAGTCTTCTTGATGATGGTTTTCCATGACTGTATTTTTTTCTGTAAAGGAGACAAGGCCATTCCCACACCATTGGACACTCAGACTGGTTCTTCACTGGTTTTCCAAGGCTAGTGGACCATGAGGGTCCTGTAGGATTTCTCACTACCCCAAGCCTTCCCACCAGAGCTTTCTTTCACTGCCTTCACATCTCATCCATCCCATTCTAGGGGGATGGGTATTGGATATGTGTCAACTGGGACCTCATTCAGGGTTCTTTACTCAGATAATTGCATGCCTTTTCCACTTTTACCAAGTCAGGCTCTAGTCCCTAAATTCCCTAGGTCTTTGTTACGTAAATCACCTCAAAACCCATTTTGGAACAAAGTATGGTATAAATAAAGAGAGTGAATAGACTTCCTGGGAGGATAAGGATTCTGCTTCCAAATGATCCAACACTACTGTGCAAAACGAGTGATTTCCTGCTTATAACAATTGCATGTGTTACTCTGTTAGGTGCTGGTATAAACAATAAGGTGTATAGTTTAACCCAAGGCCTGGGAACAAAGGTCTCTTTCTCTTTTACTTTAGAAAAGGTGATGGATTGATTCAGAAGAAATAGCTTTGAGGGAGGCACTGTAGGGAAGCGGTTTTAAGCACACAGGATAATGAGCCAGTTGGATCTGGATTCTTCTCCCAACCCTGCTTTTAATGGCTGTGAGCCCCTGGGCAAGTTGTTTATTCTCTATGAACCATAGTTTCTACATCCTTAACTTCCTTAGAGGATTGTTTAGGGATTAAATAAGACCCAGTATATAGTGAAGGTGGAGTAAACATTAATATTATCCTTGGGATGGTTTCTCTGAAATTACAATTTCAAAACTTTTAATACAAGATAATAACACACACAAAATAATGACACAACTGGAGTGATCAGAGTTTCCACTGAAGGGTTGTTTTTCACTTTTTTCCAGTGTGATTTTCAGAATAAGGAAGAAAATCAGGCCTCTAACTGTGGATACAGCCTGCAGCTATGGGCTTAAATGAATGAATGAATGATTGGAGTGTAGTCTCAGGTAAATAATTTAATTTCCCTGTATCTCACTTTCTCTTCTGTAGAATACTGATTCATGGAAAACTAATGGTTTTGGAAAATCCTCTAGATAGAGGCTGGATTTGCAGCCGTGCTTATGTTGCCCTGTGAATATGAAAGTGCTAGCAGCATAATTCCTCAAATCCCACATCCTGTTTGGTGGCATTTACCCACCAATGGAATATTTGTGTGTTCATGTCACAAAAGCCCTTAGAAGAGCCATTTTCATTGGGATCTAATTTGCAGTGAGCTGGCACATTGGCAGGACATAATGCAGGTGTGCTTCGCTTTAGAGGAGACCACATGCCCACTAATTTGCAGATTGGCCTGAAGAATCAGAGGGAATGATCCAGGCAGAGATTCCAGACACCTCTCTGCTTGCAAGCTGGGCTTTGGCAGGAATTGTTTCTACTTCCTGGTTGCATGATTCATGCTTGTCCCATCAAAAAAGGACATTCTAAAGGAGAACAGTGATCAATTAAGAAAGAAAATATTATGGGGCGCCTGAACGGCTCAGTCAGTTAAGGGTCCGACTCTTTTTTTTTTTTTAATTTTTTTTAACATTTATTTATTTATTTGAGAGAGAGAGAGAGAGAGAGAGAGAGAGAGCGCGCACGAGTGCACAGGCAGGGGAGGGGCAGAGAGAGAGGGAGACACAGAATCCGAAGCAGACTCCAGGCTCTGAGCTGTCAGCCCAGAGCCCAACGTGGGACTCGAACCCATGAACCATGAGATCGTGGCCTGAGCCAAAGTCAAACGCTCAACCAACTGAGCCACTCAGGCGCCCCATCCCACTCTTGATTTCTACACAGGTCATGATCTCACGGTTCAGAAGTTCGAGCCCCGTGTGGGGCTCTGCAATGACATTGCAGAACCTGCTTGGGATTCTCTCTTTCTCTCTGCCCCTCCCCACTAGTGTTCATGCTCTCTCTCCCTCCCTCTCTCTCTCTCTGTCAAAATAAATGAACTTAAAAAACGGGGGGTGGGGGGGCACCTGGGTGGCTCAGTCAGTTAATCGTCCAACTTCAGCTTGGGTCACGATCTCGCAGTTCATGAGTTTGAGCCCCACGTGGGGCTCTGTGCTGACAGCTGGGGGCCTGGAGCCTGCTTCAGATTCTGCGTCTCCCTCTCTCTCTGCCCCTTGCCTGCTCACACTCTGTCTCTCTCTCTCAAAAATAAACATTAAAAACAAAAACAAAACAAAAAGGGAAAGAAAATATTAATTACTAACAAAAGGAAACATTCACTCGTCTTATCTCTAAGGATTTGGAAATAATGGTACTTATTATTGAAAAGCAAGGATAATGGAAAATACTTAGTAGTAGACTGACTTGCTTTAAGAATTAACATTCTGGGTGTAAAGTGCGATACAATCCACACATGCACACAATGCCTGACACACAACAGACTTGGTGAATTATAATGAACTGACTGAATGGAGATGAAGAAAGGAAAGAGAGAAGGAAGCAAGAATTAGCCAAAAGCTGGGACTTAGGAAACAAGGTACGATTCATAGTTTCAATGACCCTAGGCAAGTCTCTTAACCTGAGCCTCAGTTTCTCATCTGGTAAACAGAAGCAATGTCCACCTCACTGGTTTGTTGTGAGAAACTGAATAATGCAGTTAGAGAGAGATGTGGTTAAAAGCACCTGACAGTCATAAGACCTGGATTGTAGATCAGGTTCAATTCCACACAATATAATTCACTCAAATATTTACTGAGCACTTATTATTTGCCTGGCATTGTATTCCAGGTGCTGGAATTGGATAAAAATTAATAAGACAGCTAGGTTTGTCTCTTGTATAGGGCAACTGGGATGGAAGCAGGCCCAGATTCCGAATCAGAGCACTTTTATTTTACCTATATTCAAAAGAGGTCCCCCCAAAGTCCCTGAGTCATGCCAGTCTTTGCCCTCAAGAAACTCATAGTCTCTTAGGACACAAACCTGTAAACCAAAAATTCATAGCAGCATGCTAAACACAGCAATGGTGGTATATAAAATATGTACGGAGGGAATAAGGAAGGGCTGAGGAACTGTAGAGGGGGAGTCCGGTAAAGGGTCCTGAAGCAGATGCTGTCGCTGAATTATGGAAAACAAACAGGAGTTCCTACAGAGAGAAAAAGAGAGAAAGGACATTTTAGATAACAGGAAGCATTACGTGCAAAGCCAAATAAATAGGAAGTTGCTAGTTCCAGGTTCTGCCATTGACTGACTTTATTTACCTTTATGGAATTTCCCCAAGTCCCTCCAGCTTCCAGTTTTCTCATATTAGAAAATGAAGTTTGGGGGAGGGGGGGAAAGAGGCAACATAGATTTTCTCTAAGGGGCTTTCTAACTGGTACCTCCCCACTGAAGCAGAGAGAAAAGGGTAGCGTTGGAAACATCACGTGCTATTTTTAGGGTATGAGCCAGAGGCCCCATCTTTTGTGACAAAAGATGATCGTCTGCAGTCGTCTGGAAAGTTTTGCGTAATTCACCCACTTCACCAGTATTTATGGCATTGACTGAGCCAGGCTGTATGCTAGTAAGGAGGCCACCATCCAGCAGAGGGAGACGTGTAATAAGTACACGAATACCATGGAAACCATATTGGTCGGCTCATGGAGGGTGCGTGGAAGCAGTAAAATAGAAGAACCTAGGGGCATGTCCCTGTGCAGGGTGACAGGATTTAGCTCCTACCAAAAAGGAACTTCCTGCTTCCTCATCCTGTTTCACCTTCTCCAACAGGCCGCTAGCATTTTCCACCACCACAAGTTCTCCCTGGGCAGGGCGACCAGGCGTCCTCTCTTCACCTGCAACCTTTTCCAGGCCTGTGTAAGGGGCTCCATGCACGCAGAGTGGATGCAGGTCCCAAGACTGACCGGAGGGTCACACCCAAGCACCCACTGCAGGGGCCCCAGCAGCGGCGGGCAGGGGTGACTTGGAAGGCGGGCTGTCCCCTGGCTCCAGGGGTTGGGCTCTAGGCCGGCTGGGCGGGACTCAGGCTGCCAGTATAAGACAGGAGCGCCACTGTCCTGGCCAGAGTGCTGAAGCTGGCGCCCCAGCCAGGACCGCGAGGCAGCCGGCCCTGAACTTGCAACTCTCGACCCACAGTGACTGAAGAAGAAGGAAAGGTCTGATTTCGATTACTTCGTTTATTTAGTACCAATGAATGGAAGGCGGGCAGGTTTGTGGGTGGAGGAGAGCTCGGCTTGGATTGGCCAGGGGTCGCAGGCCCGTTGGTACCCCTCGGGGGGCCCCTGGTAGCGTCTACACTCAGCAGCTTCTCTCTCGCGCAGGAGGGCCTTCTGCCACCACTCTCAGCCTCAGCCTCGGAGGATGCGGCTCCTCGGGAGACTCCGCGCCTCCACTCCGGAGCCCGCTTTCACCAACGTGCTCACTCCGGACCGCATCCCCGAGTTCTGCATCCCGCCGCGGCTGCCCGCGTCCTGCGCGCCCGAGTCTCCGCCTCCGGCCGCCGCTCTGCCCCGGCGCTGCGCAGCCCAGCCGGACCTGTGGCCCAGAGGAGCCGACGACAGCGCGGGGCACACGGACTGGGACCCGCGCTCGCAGGCAGCCCTATCGCTGCCGCACCTGCCCCGCGCGCTCACCGCCTACGGCTTCTGCACGCTGCTCGAGAGCCCGCACACCCGCCGCAAGGAGTCGCTCTTCCTCGGGGGCCCTGCAGCCGCCCCGCTCGTGCCCCGGGACTCGGCTCCGGCCTCCGCCCCCGCGCTCCCCGCGGGCCTCCGCCCCACCCCGGACACGCCCGCCCCGCCGCCCCGCGCCCGCCGCCTCCTGCGCGCCCCCGAACGGCTGCTGAGCCGCGCGCTGCGGGCCCGGACGAGCCGAGGCCTGGTCCGCGCCCCCTCCGTGTCCAGCGGGGACGGCGACGAGGACGAGGAGCGCGGCGCCGTCGCGGGGCCCCCTTCCCAGGCCCCCTCCGCGTCCCCGCCGCCGCCGCCCTGCCCCGGCCCGCGTCCCGAGCGCCTGGAGGCCGAGGGCACCGTGGCTCTGGGCCGCGCCGGGTGCGCCCTGCGCCTGGCCGCCGAGTACAGTCGGGCCAGCGGGCGGCTCCGCGTCCGGCTGCTGGGCACCGAGGGCCTGGCCGCGGGAGCCGCCGAGCCCCCCGCCGTCGGCTGCCGCGTCAGCTTCGTCCTGCGGCCGCCGGGCCAGCCGCGCTCGCAGCGCAGCGCCGTGGTCCGGCGGAGCCGCAAGGCCGCCTTCCACCAGGACGTGTGCTTGGACGGGCTCTCGGAGGAGCAGGTGCGCCGCCTGGCCGTGCGCGTCAAGGCCGAGCAGCGGGGTCGCGGCCTGGAGCGGGGCCGCCCGCTGGGCCAGGGCGAGCTGCTGCTGGGCTCCCTGCTGCTGCCCTGAGGGCGCCCGGGGCTCAGACCGCCCCCTCGGGGCGCCCTCGGACCGCTGGCAACTCGGACACCGACAGCCGCTTCGGACAAAATAAACGTTATTTATTCATTTTTCAATTTATGTTCTTGCTTTATTGACATTTTAGTTCTTAGGTATCTGTTTTTGTCACTGTTTATTGGTAGGGAAGGAAAAATTAAGGATGCTTTTCTCTATTCATAGCTTACCGTCCTTTTTTCCTAGACCATTTTTGCATTCAAAGGCAAAAAGGTGAGCTTGTGGCTGGAAGGGAGAAAAAGGAACTATACCCAATCTGCCTTGATTATCCTCCTTGTTTTTTATGTCAATACTAAGGGTCTCTTACTGCTTTTTCAGTTATTCCTTCAGAATCATGCCCAGTGCTAAGATTCACAGAGAGTTTGACATATTTGATGTGGCATAGGTTCTTTTCGTGCACACACATATTAGAATCAGACATTCTGTAGTAAGGATATCTTGGTGGGTAAAGAATTTCTTTCTTATTAAGAAAACAGGTTTCTTTTGAAAGTGAAGTCTTTAAAAAATGCTAAGGAAACGAAAAGCAAAGGAAGTGAAGGTCTTTCAAAGGAAGGTATTCCTGGCATCCCCTTCTTCCTTCTCCAGTAGGAGCCCTGGGAAATCTTGCCGGTTCAGAAAAATCTTTTCTGCCTCTGTAAACATATTGATATATGTGTGGTATTGTTTCCACCTAGCTCTGCATGTAAGTGATAGTAATTAATGCATCTACCATAGGATTTCCTAGATGAATTGGAACAAACTGTCAACTTATTGAACACTGGATTTTAAGAGGTTTTAAAATTTCTTTTCTTTTTTTTTTTTTTTTTCCAACAAATAGACCTGAGTCCACTGGAAACTGATTCTATCAAGAGGATTTGCCCTTGACTATAGGCATCTATGGTGTGATAGAAAGCACAATGAGGGGATGGGGGTGGGGGATACAGATTCCAGTCTTTTTTCTGCCACTAGCCTGAACTAGGGCGGATCAGTTCGTGTTCCTGGACCTCATTTCCTACATCAGTGAAATGGGGATACTAACACCTGCTTGACAGGGTTTTGTAAAAATATGTTTTAATATCGAAATAATCCTTAAATACACGTGAAATGTGGCAGCATACCTAAAAAGGCTGGAACTGTACTGGTGAACAGGTGCCCAATAACATTCCAGGAAATGGACTCTTTCACTTCTGCTGCTTTCTTTCCAATTGTTCCTCCCTGGTCGTGGAGTGGAGCCTAGCAGAATGGCTGGCTGGCTGCCTGAGACTGAGGATTTAGGGGAGCCAGGAGTGGGAATATACAGCCCTTCAGGATTCCTCTGGTAATAAGCAATAGTTTGGACTCATTCTGCATCAAAAAACCCTTCAGCACTGTTATTGCAATGAGGTTCTGGGTACAAATCATAATATACATAAAATCCTGGATTTTATATTATTTTATTTTTCCTTTTTTTTTCTATTTCAGAGAAAGAGCACAAATAGGGGAGAGGGGCAGAGGGAGAGAATGATTGAGAGAGAGACAGAGAGAGAGAGAGAGAGAGAGAGAGAGAGAGAGGGTCTTAAGTAGGCTCCACGGTCAGTGGGGAGGCCTACATGGGGCTCCATCCCTTGACCCTGGGACAATGGACTGAGCCAAAATCAAGAGTGGGACACAACCTACTGAGCCACCCATGTGCCCCCCAAATCCTGGATTTTGAACATAATTTCAAAGTGGACAGATTAGCCCTTAGAAATCATTTGATCAAATAACTTCTGAAATTGAGAAAATACCACAAAGTCGACTTGCCTGAAGTCAAATAGCTCGTGACTGGCTCAGCTCAGATGAGAACCAAGGTGTCCTGACCATGGTGTACCCTTTGGCCTCTCATTCAGCAATGATAAGTTGAGCCCTTTCTCTGTGACAGACACAATACTAAGCCCAGGGGATGCAGCTATGAAGAAGGCAGAGAAGATTCCTGTTCTCCCAGGACTCACAGTTTTAGTGGGGGTAGCCAACAATAGCCAAGTTTGGTCATTACAGATTGTGGTGACTATCATGAAGACAGTAAACTAGGGGAGGGTGAGAGAGAAGTGTCAGATGGGATGCTTTCAGAGATAGAGTAGTCAGGAAAGTTCTCCCGAAGATTCGAGGAAGGAATCCTACACAAGAGAAACCTAATCTATACGAATAACCACTTAATGTGTCCAAAGGACCCCTTAATACATCCAAGCCAGAATTCTTGATTCTCTTCTCCCAAATCTCCTCCTCCCCTCGTCTTCCTTATTTCAATAAATGGTACCACTATTACTTCTTTTATGCAAGCTGAGAACCTAGAATCATCCTTAACTTCATTTTTCTTGATGTAAATATCTCCTCCTTAGAGTATCCTTCGCTGGCCATCCTCAAAAAACATCACTGTTGTAATTACTGCTTTATTATTCTTCATAGCACCTATCACTACCTGACATTCTATTATGCCCTTATTTTGTTGTTGTTTGTTTACTTTTCCTCCACCAGAAAGTATGATTTTATTTAAAAAATGTGTTTATTCATTGCTTTATTTCAGGTGCATGCAGCAGAGTCCAGCATATGGTAGACTCTCAATAAATATTGATTGAGTGTTGAAAAAATATAGAAAGAGCTGGAAGAGAGAAATTCAGTACAGGAGGAGCATGAGTATAGGAGAGAGAGAAGCAGCAGCCAATGAGATAGGCGAAGACCAGAGAAGTGTGGAGTCATGGAAGCCAAGAAAGCATTCCAAGAAGGAGGAGATGTTCACCCCACTGAAAACCTGTAAGGAAATCCTGTAAGAACTTACATTTTCCTGTAAGAAAAATGAGAACTGAGAAATGCCCATGGCATTGGCGAGATGAAGGTCAGTAGTGAACTTGACAAGAGCAGTTCTATGACAGTAGTCATAACAGGAACTAGACTACAATGTGCATCCCGCTTGCCTTCCCCACTCCCAGAAGCTGCCACAAGGTCACGGCCCTGAGAGACTGACATGGTGCTGAGACCATCTGGACCATGCATGTGACTGAGCCGCATTAAGGCCTCTGTAGAAACCTTAAGATTTGGGGGTGGGGTGGAGATCTCGTCATGTGGCACCCAAGGTAAACCTCAGATGTAAGGATGTGAGTTCTTTGCTTATTACACTTGCTGCCTGTCCACTCCCCTTCCCACCAAAAAACAACAAAAACAAACAAACAAACAAACAAACAAAACAGGAGCTGGACTAGAATGGGTTAAAATGTGAATGGAAGGTGAGAAAGTACACACAGAAAGTTTTAGAAAAGGGGGAAGAGAGAAAAGGGCTAGAACTGGAAGAGAATACAGAGTTGAAGATTTATTTTGTTTTAATATGAAAGAATCCAACACATGTTTGGGATATCCAGAATAGAGAGAGAGATGTTGATAGTGATGAGAAAGAAAATCAAGGAGAACTTTAGGAACAGAGTCTTCAGAAAAGCGAGAGGGGATCCAGGACATATGTGGGTAGAAGCAGTGATCGAGAACTCACATTCCTGATCCATATCTGGTCCCATATCTCTACTCTGCCATCCACAGCAACATTCCATCCTGAGGCAGGTCACACTGGTAGTCTCAGGATGTTGGCCAGGAACAGCAGGGACTACCCCATGATTTCTCAGTAGAGTCCAGACTGGAGAAAACGCACTGTTTCTACAGGTGCTCCCGTAGGACTGAGGAAGAACTGGGGCCAGAAGGCCCCAGAAAACTTCTCTCTATATTCGATTGGCCCAAATTGGGTTGCAATTCCAATTTTGAACCACTCCCTGCAAGGGGGAGACTGGATAGACTTAGGGAAATAGGGCTTCTCTCTGTAGCTGAGTGTGAGGTCAGCGTCTGCTGAGGCAGGTGCTTCTTCCTGTTAGGAAGTAAGAAAGGGGAAATGGGTGCTGTGGGAGAAAGAGCAGAACGTCTGAGGCCGGAAAGAACTAGCTTCAAATCTAGGCTCTGCTACTGGGTAATTGTGTGATGTTGGGGCAAATGCTTAACATCTTTATGTCTCAGTTTTGTCCTTTTGAAACTATTGGGTGTGAAGATGGCAAGGGTTAAATGGGATAATTGCATTTAGTTATAGCAGATTCATATTAACAGGGATAAGCACCCTTTTGTTTTTTTAATGTTTTTTAATGTTTGTTTATTTTTGAGAGAGCGATAGATAGAGCCGGGAGGGGGAGGGGCAGATAGAGGGAGACACAGAATCTGAAGCAGGCTCCAGGCTCTGAGCTGTCAGCACAGAGACGGATGTGGGGCTCGAACTCACAAACCTGACCTGAGCTAAAGTAGGATGCTCATTCGACAGAGCCACCCAGGTGCCCTGCACTCTTTTGTTTTTAAATACAAGTTGAACATCGCTTCTTCTGTTCATTGTAAATGAGTATAATTTTGCTGAATGGGCTGGTGCACATCTGTGCTTCCAGTCTTAAGTCCGTACAAAGGGCAGTCTACTGGGAACATACCTGGGTGACTGCACTAAATGACATAAACACAAAGAATTACACATTTCCATTCCACTGGTTGTATATTTCAGACTCCATCTGCCATGTTCCAGAGAAAAGAACAACAGCTCAGCTGATGTGTGCTAAAATCTCACCATTACTATGAGGAGTTTTTCATCCTTTTTGAACAGCAAGGCCTTGATCAGATACTCTTAGATGACCAAACACTTGTATTTATCCTAAAGGGGAGAATCTGCATTTTATTTTATTTGGCAAAAAAGGATAGGATTTATTTTCCAGGTTGGTAACGGCTCCTGATTTAAAAAAGAACCGATGTCTCCTGACTCTGTCACCATGAGATGGTGCCTCGTTTGTCTAAACTGTCCACACAGCTCTGCGAATCTTCATCTCTTTCTCCTCCTGGTCACATAGACCAGAGCCACCATATCTCCCTCCTTTTACTCAATCTGCTCTATACTGCTCTCTTCACCACTATCATTTTTTCTTAATTTTTAAATAATGTGGGGGATACAGAACAGCCGCGAAAGCAGTAAAAAGAATTCCCATATTTCAACCAGATTCTCTAAATATTTGTTTATTTCATTACTCTCCTATTATCTATCTATCTGTCATCTCTTTTTCCTGAAATATTTGGGAATAAGTTGCAGACGTGTGCTCTTTTATTCCTGAATATTTGTGTACTTCCTGAAAATAAAGTTATTCTCTTCCACAGTTCCCATACAAAAATCAAGGAGTTGATATTGATTCAATACTCTCAGGTCATCTGCAGAACCTATTGAGGTTTTTCTAATTGGCCGATAATATTTGGGGAAAATCCTGGATCACAATTTGTATTCAATCGGTGTATCTCTTGAATCTTCCTTAATCTCAAGCTTTCCTGATCTTGACATTTTCTATAAGGTCATAAATTTATTTGTCTGGAACTTTCCTGTGATTATATTCAGGTTATGCATTTCTTGAAGAAATAAAACAGAAGTGATACATCTTCTCAACGCACCATATTAGAGACACGTATCAATTTGTCTCATTGCTTGTGATATTAACTTTGATTACTTGGTTAGAGTGATGCTGTTTACCAGATTTCCTTACTGTAAAGATTATTGTTTTCCTTGTTGCATTTAACAAATCTCTTATGAGAGATACTTTGAGACTATGTAAATATCCTATCTCTCAATATTCTTGTACTTCATAGATTTTAGCATTCATGGATGATTCTTGCCTGAAACATTTATTACTACAGAGATTGACAAATGGCAATTTTAGAATTTCATCTTTTTTTTACATTTGTTAGTTGACATTTTAACTTTGCCTTTTCCCTAATTTATTTACATATTCATTTCTTATTTATATCTGTATGGACCCATGGGTTTTTTTACTCAATGGGTTATAACCCATTGCAATTATTTATTTTGGTTCCACGTTTGATCTCTGGGAGCCCCTTCAAGCTGGCTCTTATGTCCTTCATTGAACACTTACTTATTTTCTGAATCTAAAATTTGTTCCAGGTTCATCTTGTACTTCTGATACCCTAGTTCTGGAACCAACAATTTCTCGATTGTTGGTTGATTTCTTGATTTCTTATATTGATTGATGGTACTTAGAAACCAAAATCTGAGTGCTAAGTTTGTCCGTGGCTACTGGGATGGCATTGCTTCTAAACTCTAGAATACATACACACACTTTCTCTATTACATCTATGTTTGCACATCTATGTTTTAAAAAATGAATTTAGGGGCACCTGGGTGGCTCAGGTGGTTAAGTGTCCAACTCTTGGTTTCAGCTAAGGTCATGGTCTCATGATTTCATGGATTCGGACCCCACATCAGGCTCTGCACTGGCAGCATGGAGCCTCCTTGGGATTCTCTCTCTCCCTCTCTCTCTGCTTCACCTCCACTCGCACTGCCTCTGTTTCTCTCAAAAACAACCTTAAAAAAATAAAAAATGAATTTAAACTGAACCTTCATCGGATTTAATTTCCTAATACTCTGCTTTCACCATATACAAAATCTTTCCATATCTATACCTTACCCAAAATTCTTAGTGTTTTAAGATTGTTTTTAAGTTTATTTATACATACAGAGAGAGGGAGAGAGAGAAAGAGCACATACGCATAGGGAGAGGGGCAGAGAGAGAGGAGAGAGAGAATCCCAAGCAGGCTCTGCCCTGTGTTGTTAATGTGGAGCCCAATGCAGAGCTCGAACCCATGAACCGTGAGATGGTGACCTGAGCTGAAACCAAAAGTCAGACGCTTCACCGGCTGAGCCACCCAGGTATCCCTGCATTAGGATTTAAGATGTACTGTAGTTTGTCCCAAACTCAAGTCCTCTAGCCCTCACCCCCAGAATGTCCCTTCCCTGGTATTTCTCTGCATAAAGAGAGTATCCACTCGCTGTACCATGAATATGTCTCTGTATGGTACCCTGAACAGATTTGTACTGTTTGAATTCTTCATCGTTGAGCATAAAATGAAACTGTCTAAAATATCAGTAACAAGACATTGAACTTGTAGACTGGCCCCAAGAAATGATTAATCAATAAGGAAAGTATTTGATGTAAATAGCTTATACACAAGAGCAGACAGCTGGGGAGTAGAGGCAATCATATGAGAAGTTTTCTCCTGATTGGAAAAAGCTAGTCTTAAAGAAAACACACTAGAAAAACTTGGAGTTTGTAAAGCTGTGACACCCTTGCTAGAGCTGCAATCTCTTTGCTGTGCCTGGAGCATTTGAAAGGGCTGCAAGGCACACTTGGCTCTTGGCAAAGTATGCCAATGATACCCAGCATCCTACTCTGGGCCTCCAGTCACCCAGTTGTCCACATCAAGTTCCCTCAGGTGGTGAGTGAAGCACTCCCTCTAACAATCTTCCTCGTCCCCTGCAGCCCCCTAAGTGTTTATTTCCTGCCGTCCTATGAATGGATCCAGGAAAGAGAGGCCAGGAACAGACAGAAGAAAGTAAATATTGGAAGATAAGCTGAGGTATGTTAAAAATGTTAAGAGTTTACTTGAGCAAAAATCATTTCCAACCAGGTAGCACCAAATTGGAAGCGGTCAAGAGTTAAGGGGATGAATTATTATATAGAGAAGGTGCAGAAACTAAGAAACGAGATTATTTGATTGGCTATAGTGTAAAGTCTAGTTGCCTATTTGTCATCACTTGTCCTTAGGTTTTAATTTTATAACCTTGAGGCATTTACAGGCTTAGATTTGGGGTTGCTTATGTAGGCCACCATGACATTAGTCATTGTAGTCATAGTCTCCTTGTTCAATTAATTTAATGAAAGAAAGAGAGAAGGAACGTAAGGAAGGAGAGAGGGAAATAGATGTCATTTAATTTTTCTTGTTTTTGAAAATGTGATTTAACCTTTTGTGATACAGCACTTTAAAAATTCTGATTCCAAATTGTTGGGGTTTTTTTTATTCTAATGGCAGTCGTACATAAAGAAACTATCTCACAATGATATTTAGATCCGAATGAAGAAATGGACAAATGGCTACAGCCACAAAATCACAACATGTATTTTTCAAACCTATCTATCAATTTGCAAATTCTACCAATAAATTTCCATCCTTTCTGATTGTTAATTGTAGGGGAGCAGCTCTGCTCTGGTGCCCAAGCCACTGTGCACAGACACCGCAGGCAAAGACTTGAAGGACAGCTAATCTGAGTTGTAGTGGAACACCTCATGAACCTCCGGGGACACCAGCGGAGACGAGGTCCATAGGCGCTGGTATGAGACCATCTCCTACTCACCTGCTTATCTTCTCTGGGAACCTGTCATGAAGAGTTTCCCATTGCCTCTCAGGTACCAATGAGGTGTGGAACTCTCTGCCCCATTCCCCTCAGAACAGACCTGCTGAATATAAAACCTGTTAGTGGCAGTCTAGAATCGGATCCTCAACGATATCCCACAATTCATATACCAGTCATCTGCTTCTTCTTGTTTTGGTGTCTTCTTTCAGCATGTTGGACAAGAACCACAGAAAGTGGTGCTTTTGCTACCGCTTGTTTCGCTGTTTTTATGGATAATAAATGGTCTGAATCTAAAAGTGGTTCATTGTGTCCTCACTGGTAGAAATAGTCGGGCCTTGGTCTTTGCCTTGCTTCATCTTGTGCATGCTTGGCATTTATCAGTTCTTCTTACAAACCTTGTATTCTTTCTCTTTTTTTAATTTTAAAAATTTATTTATTTTTGAGAAAGAGAGAGAGGGAAGGGGGAGGGGCAGAGAGAGACTGTGACAGAATCCAAAGAAGGCTCTAGGCTCTGAGCTGTCAGCACAGAGCCTGATGTGGGGCTTGAACCCGTGAGCTGTGAGATTATGACTTGAGCCAAAGTTGGATGCTTAACCAAGTGAGCCACGCAGTTGCCCTGCAAAGTTTGTATTCATATATTTTCAACAAACGGGCTTAGATGCCTATTAAGAACCCATTATTGGACAATTTTTCAACAAATCAGCAAATTACATATCTAAGTTTAAGTGTTCAACTATTGAGGTTTTTATGTGTGACATACCTTCATAGTTTTCATTAACAAAAATCGGTTAAGAATAAAAAGCATTTCCAAACACTTATTTTCAAAATGCTCTCTATAGCACGAGTTTCTTCCTCCATAGGAACTCACTGGCCAACCTCTTGTCGGTCCCCTGAATTTGTTGGTGCTTTTAACCCCATAAGGTGGTGCACAAAGAACTCAGACCATGAATATGAAAAATATCAGGTTGACCATGTTTTTATTTTCAGTTGTGTCTACATTATCAGTATTTTTCCAATCTGACATTTCTTTGCATAAATACTTCAAAGTCATCTATCCATTTTGGGGTGGTTTTCTTTGTCAAATTTTAATCATGTATGGGTAAATCCAGTAAACCAAGCACCAGCAAGTGCTATAGACATACTGTGCTGAAAGCAAAGGGCTGAGGACCCCCCTTTTTCCCAAGAACCTCTGACATCTGGACCAACAAAAGGCACTGTGACAGTGCTTATCATTAATTTGAGAAAACTTAATTTCTTGATTTAAAATGAAAATATAAACAAATGTACTGATATCTTTTTCCACATTCCAAGGTATCTCATTCCAAGGGTGCATGTAATACATTCTGAAGACCAGTATTCTAGATTTTCAGCGGTTAAGGAGACCAAGCATCTTATTAGGAAGATAAGACTATTTATGAACTGAAAGAAAGTAATTTGGTCCTTATTAGAGAAATCAAAGAATTTGAGATCTGAACAGATGATTTCATGGAGAATATTTTGTGTAAATGCTGGCCCTTTTTGAGTTCAGTAAACGTGGTAAATGTATGAGTCCTGGTGCTTGTAACTTGTCTGACAACATAACTGGTTTCTGACCATTCCCTTTCTAACTGAATCCTTATCCAAATCAGAAATGATATTTATTGGTTTTGATAACCTGGTAGTAATTGTTCTGTGTGGTAATAATACCTTGCTTTCTTATGTGGAACCACTCCTCCCATTCACTCAGTCCGTATGTTTCAGCTAGTGTTGAATCCATATCAAGTTTCAGGGGTGGGTCTGATGCAGACCTGACCAATAAGAGTATTTCATACCTTTGGTCATAGTCATTATTTCAGGATATAAATGTAATCTAATTTAGTCCATTGAGATTCAGACCTAAGAGTTGCTTTTAAATTATTGAGAAGGAGACAAACTATTTTCTGCCGAATTTGAACCTGACAGTCTCACAGGCCTGGAGCTCTTGGGAGCCATCATGCCAATAGATGGAACCCAAGGATAAAGCCAACATGGAGAAGAGTCAGTGTCCAGTGACATCACTTGCGTTCTGAGACAGATTACCCCTAAACTCCTTTTAAAATATTAATAACACTTTCCTGGACATCACTTCCTAGTTTGTAACGTGTTTTCACAGTATTTCCTCCTTGTGATCCTAATAGCAACCCTTTAGGTCACGTATAGGTAATATTATTATTATTACTATCTGTCCTGTTTCATAGATAAAGCATTTTAATACATTTTTCATGGTAACCCAGTTAGTGAGTGAAGGAGCCACGAATCAATTCCACGTCTTCTGATTATTAGCACCATGTCCCAATTCAACTGCAAGCTCCCCGAATCAGGGTCCATTTTTTACACTTCTTTTTATGTTCCTGTCCATACGCCCCAACCAAGCTGCATGTGCAGGAGGTAAGCCTACAAATACAGGTGAGATGTGTCAGCACTGAGCATTTCATGATCAAATAAAAAGGGGGAAAAAAAAACAGAGAAAGGGCATATGTAGCTTCAGGTAGCTGGTGAGAAGCGGAAAGACATTCAAACCAAATCAGAGTTTTATCATCTCTGGCATTCCTTTCCCCATTCCCTCTAACTTTCCATAACCCACGTTCCATAAGAGGACGTTCCGGGTGTCAGTTCCTAGCCTGACAGTAGGCAGTTTTAATTACTACCACTCTATGTAATTATATGTATTACAGGAAGTCCTTGTTTCTGAAAATCTCTTAAAAAAAAAAACATACTTGATGTAGTTAATGACATAGGAGGCAAAAAGAAAGGAACAAGATTAAGACTCATATTTTAACTTTGGTTTTGGTTCACTGAATAAATTAATAAATATATGCCTAGATTATATGACTCCATGACTTTAACAGTTGACAGAGAATTTGGATATGGTGTAGTTTAGATAAAAAACTCATGGTTCAGGAGCACCTGGGTGGCTCAGTCGGTTGAGCGTCCGATTTTGGTTCAGGTTGTAATCTCACCGCTCCTGAGTTCAAGCCTCACGGTGGGCTCTGTGCTGTCAGCTCAGAGCCAGGAGCCCGCTTCACATTCTGTGTCTTCCTCTCTCTCTGCCCCTCCCCCACTTCACGCTGTGTCGCTCTTTCTCAAAACTAAATAAACATTAAAAAAAATTGGGGTGCTTGGGTGGCTCAGTCAGTTAAGTGGCCGACTTCAGCTCAGGTCATGATCTCGCGGTCTGTGAGTTCGAGCCCCGCGTCGGACTCTGTGCTGACTGCTCAGAGCCTGGAGCCTGTTTCCGATTCTGTGTCTCCCTCTCTCTGACCCTCCCCCGTTCATGCTCTGTCTCTCTCTGTCTCAAAAATAAATGAATGTTAAAAAAAAATTGAAAAAAAATTAATGGCTCAGAGATATTGGTCAAAAGGTACCAACTTTCAGTTACAAGATGAGTAAGTTCGGGAAACCCAATGTGCAGCATAGTGTCTTTAATAATAACATGTACTTGAAATTTGCTGAGCGTAGATCTCAAGTGTTCTCACCACATACACAAAACACAGTAACTACGCGAGGTGATGGATATATGTTAATTAGCTTGGTAAGCATTTCACAATGGGTACTTGGTATACAAACACCCAAATATCGTGTTGTACACCTTAAATACGTACAAGTTTTACCTGGAAAAACTGAAGTGAGGTGTCTTTTGAAAGGATGTCTCAAAAAGTCTCTGATTTGTGTCTAAAGGGACGTTTGCTCGACTCATTATCTATTCTCATTTGATTATATTTTTATTCTCCTGGGGCCCAATTAGAGTCATTCTGGGTTTAGTTGGTGCTCACTCCAGAATCCCTCCATGGCTATTTCAAGGCCATCCCAACACTGGGCTGAGCAGCGCTCTCCGCTCCTCCACGGAGGCAGTGAATCAGGAGAAAACTCAGTCTCTGCAGAGATGGACAAAGCCCGGTGGGGAATTCCTAACATGAGTGTCACTACTGTGTTGGGATGGTGGGATTGTGGTCATTTTTTTCTCTATTTATAACATTTTTTTTAAAGTTGAATTCGCAGTGTACAGAGCTAAAAACCCTCCATCTGATTTTATAGAGCTCTGTCTTAGAACCTGAAAAATGTTCCTTGGGCAAAGTACTTATTAATCTGGCTAAGCCTCAGCTCTCCCTACAAGATTATTTTATTTTATTTTTTTTTAACGTTTATGTATTATTGAGAGACCGAGCATGAGCATGGGAGGGGAGGAGGCACAGAATCCGAAGCAGGCTCCAGGCTCTGAGCACAGAGCCCGACGCGGGGCTCGAACTCACGAACCTCGAGATCATGACGTGAGCTGAAGTCGGATACTGAACCCACTGAGCCACCCAGGCGCCCCCATTATGGGATTATTTTACAGATCCAAGGAGATGACAGCTTGTCTGTAGCCTCGGAACTAAGGCTGGGCAGCCTGGGAGTACCTGGGAGCTGTCAGGGACCTGGCCTACAGCAGGAAAACAGGCAAGAGAAAGGGCGAGAGGCAGGCCAGCTTGGTGACACGGATTTGTGGGCAGCAATAACAGAAATGAAGGTGACGCTGATAACCAATGTGTAATGCGTGTTTACTATTAAGGTGCCACGTCTAGGACTTTGCATGCATATATTTACCTCGTTCCCACAACATCCCTATACCTGTGCGGTGACCATGAAGAGAAAACTAATGTCCAGAAATGTGATTCTACATTTTCCAGCCAGGCAAATGCAGAGATGGGCCTCTAACCTAGACTGTGTGGGGGCGTTGTCAAAAGCAGGGATTTTGAAATCTGATTGTCTCTTTTCTAGCCCTTGTGAGCCATGGCTCAGAGATTTACTTTTTCCTCGGTGCCTCGGTTTCCTCCTTTTGAAACAGAGATGTAATATCATCTACTTTGGAGAGCTCTTGCAGGATTAAGAGGATTAAGTCGGTTAACGTGTAAAGTGCTAGCCTGTTCTGAGCGTTTATAGACACCAAGCACCTGGTTGAGTTGCTCCCATTACACCGAGACTGAAATGAAAGAGCCCAGAACCAGAGTGGGGCCTCATTTTTTGCCGCAAGTCTAGATGCTCAATTCTTCTGGCCGACTTTGTCCGAGGTGGACTCATGTTTTGAGGCAGGGACCCTGTCCGGATGTTGACTCCCACCCCCTAAGTCGGTAACTCTGGGTCTTCTTTGCCTGCCCCTGACCTGCCGAGGAGACACGGGCTAATTCTGCACACCTGTCACATCCTTAGCCCTGAAGTGATCACCTGTGCCGGGGACTGCAGGTGTCACTCACACGAGCGAATGTGGCTGTTTGGGGGAGAACAGAACATGCGGAGAGAACCTCTGTGTGTGCCCCAGGCTGTTTGCATCTGCACCTCAGGCGCTGGGCAGGGGGGTTAGGGAGCAAGGCGGGGAGGAGACAGGCTGTTGCTGGAGAAAACCACCAAGCCAGTCGAGGGGCAGATTTTCACCGAAGGAGGGGTGGGATTTAGAGATAGAGACCACCTGCCCGTTTGCAGCGTGCTGGGCTGTAAGTCTCCGCAAGGGGAGAAGGATCAAGGATGGGGAAACTTGTGCACTGGCACGAGCTAGTTTCTCCCTGTCATCTCAGCTTGGAAGGCTTGGACTCTGTCCTTTGTGGCTCTGGAAGTCAAGTCCTCTAGGAGAAGAAGGGCAGTGCCAAGGTATCTCTCAGACTCTGAGCAGAACCGACCTTGGCATCAAAGAATCAGGCTTGCAGACGATCTTACTCCCCGCTGCCAGGCAGCAAGCCTGTATGGAGGTCCTGTCAAATCCCGCCCCCACCAAACCCCCAGGGCGAAGGCTGTCTGTGACAGGTAGCGTTCAAAATGGGCTTCCGGGTGAGCCAGGCAGGGGAGGCCAACGTGCAGCTGGTAGGTGCAGCCCATGGCCAGAGCTGCTTGGGAGCAAAGGAAGGCCATGAAGTGAGCAAGCCAGGGACACTGGCAACGCAGCGGGTGGTGCAAGCGGACAGGGGAGCGGAAAGAGCAGGGCTGCGTCAGCCCTGCAGCTGCTGTGTCTTCGAGCAACTGCCCAGCAGTGTAATTGGAATGAGGATGAGAACAGGAAGGAGAAGACATGTGATTCGGGTGGGAAGATCAGGACTCCGCTGAGATGGACAATTATCGGTACTGCTTTTGGAGGTTTGATCTGGCCGGGGGTGCTGCAGCTTTTACAAGTATAATTATTAATCAACTCATTGTGAGCACGTGGCATTGACCCAAGCGCTTTAAATGTGTGAAGCTATTTCATCCGCATGGATCTGAACCCAGGCAGGCTAGCACAAGAGGTCAAGCTCTTCACACTAGGTCCTCTCTGTAGAAGATTCCAGTCGTGAGGGCCGGGGTGCAGGCCACAGGTGGGGAGGATGGCCTGGGGAGTTGAGGGACCCTGGGATGGTAAAGGAGAGAGGATATGAAAGTAAACTCCATCCGTCTTACGTTGTTTTCCCTGAGGCACTAGCCTGAAAACACAAATCCTGCGCAAAATAAGGCTTCGAGAGAACTCCTGATTCAGATTACCCTGAGGTGTTCGTGCCATAGCTACACTAGGAATCAAATTATATGTCCACCTTCCAAAAATTTTCCTGAAAAGTGTATCTTAAGGGCCCTTTAAAAAAATAAAAAGTACATACATTCTTTGAAAGGGGACAGATAAAATAGTTGGTACAACAACAAGCAGAAGCAAAGGATGAAACACTTTAAGAGCTGTGAATGGAACATCTGATGTGATTCTGGATCCAGGCAAATCATGTGACAGGAAACACCAAACAGCTTAATCAGTTCTGTTCTTTGTGTTTCCATTCACCATCATGCGGTCATGGTCACAGTGGTTTCTGTTCCAATGAACAGAAATCCAGAAAAGGAAAGGATTAGGTGAGAAAAAGAGGAGGGGGTGGAGGGAGGGAGGACCACAAGTTATCTGATGCTCTTAGCTCCACCACAGAGGGGCCTGGACTGGACTGCATTTTCGTTTTATAACAGGTCACTGCCGGATTCCTCCCCATCTAATGAGGAGAGAATGTTTATGGGGCACTTGCTCTGTGGTGCCTTCAAGAAACTTGAAATCTTGTGGGAGAGAAGACGTGTGTATAAGGCAAGACAAAGTAGAAGATACCCAATAGAGGCAGATGCAAAGATGAAGGGCTGACTAGAATTGACTTTCAAGGGTCCCCTCAAGGGCAGAGCTGATGAGATGTGCTCACCATCTGGTTTCTGTCTCTTGGTTCCCCAAGTGGGAACACAGCACCCGGGACTCCCCTAATGGAGTTTAACTCAATTGAAAGGATGCTTTCCTTCTGGACACGTCAAGGGTGCCGTGAGGGAAAATGAGGCAGGCGGAGAATTTGATTTGCATAGAGGTTAACCAGAGGTCTAGGCCTGCTCCGGGAATAGGGAGGCCGGGACTGACAGAGTGGAGTGGGGTAATCTGTGTGTGCCTGGGAGGCTGGGTCCAGGGCCAAAACCAAAGATGCAAGGGAAGAGGTTGCCATCCTGGTCACAGACTGGCTTACCGGCAGCTAGAGAGGACATGTTCAGTTTCAGGGTGTGAGGAACAAGGGAAGACAGCACGACGAGGAGGAGGGCAGGGGTAAGGTCCTGGTGTAGGATCTATGCCCACGCAATGGTTGCCCTGGGTCTGCTTCCCTATCTCCTCCCCACGTCCTCAAGATCTGCTCCCAGAAGCTTATATGGGAACTGAATGTTTGTAAAATGGATTCTATTTTTACACCTGCCTATATTATGCTTCCTGAGATGTTTTATCATTTCTGTTTGGTCCTCAATTGTCAGTAGTTTCACAAACTTTAATTTTACAAACTTTCTCTCTTTCAGCCTCTCCTCCCCAAGCCAATCTTCTCCTTAATCCCTCCAGCTTACGTGTATACACCCTTGAATGTAAAGACGAAGTTTTTGTTTAAGGGAACACTCTATGAATTCCTACTTAGAATTTTGCTTTTCTTGCTATGGATTTCCCTACTATCTATAAAGAGGCAGAGTGATGTCAGACCATCTGAGTCCCATTAAGGCTTATCCACTTAGTATCTGTGTGACCTCGGGTAATTAACTTATATCAGCCTCAGTTTTTTTCATTTACAAAGTGAGGCCACGAATAACACAACAAATCCACCTAATTTTGAACTGTGCCGAGAACTAGCGATGATTCACGCAGAGACCCTGGCGTAGTGCCTGGTGCACAAGAAGCATTCAGTAATGAATAACTATTTAGGTTGTCTTCAAAGAGCTCATTTCTGTACTTCTTAATACTCTGGTAAACAGCACAATACTGGGATTTGTACCTCTAACATTATGAGAATCGCTCAGAATTTACAGAGCTTTCAGGCACGTCCTGTTTGGGGGGAAGTTTAGTATTTCATGGGGTTTTTGGAGGTAAGAATCAAAACAAGTTCAGTTTTCATTGTGAAACAAGATCCTGTTTATTGTTTGACTTCGCACATTTGAATCCAGTGAATGAATGAAATGAATCCAGGATTCATTTCTCGTTTTGCTATTCCCATACCCCCAGTACCTAGAATAGTACAGTCGACTGCTTAGTAATGTGTGGGTTAGACGCATCGACCTCTGCGCAGTTGAAAATCTGCATGTAGTTTTTGGCTCTCTAAAAACTTAACTAGTAGCCGACAATTGACCAGAAGCCTTAACCATGACATAAACAGTCAATTAACATATTTTGTATGTTGTATGCATTAGGCACTGTATTCTTATAATTTTCTAGAGAAAAGAAGATGTTATTAAGAAAATCATAAGGGAGACAACACACGTTTACGGTACTGTACCGTATTTATCCAAAAAAAGTCTGCGTATAAGGGGACCTGTACAGTTCAAATCCATGCTGTTCAGGGGCGGTTATGCTTGGCGCATAGAAGGCAGTCAAAAAATATTTCCCGATGAATAAATGTATAGTCAGATTACTCCCAGTAAATTGTTAAGGAAGCAAACATGTATCTATATCTGTATGTACCTGTACCTCCTTTTTACATTTTTTTCCATCGTGCTAAGTGGACTCCTTAATTCCCTTCCCCTGTTTCACCCAAGCACCCACCCACCTCCCAGCTGGCAGCCATCAGTCAGTTAAGAGTCTGTTTCTTGGTTTGCCTCTCTCTTTCTCTTTTTCGTTTGCTCATTTGTTTTATTTCTTAAATTCCACGTATGAGCGAGATCATATGGTATTTGTCTTTCTCTGGCTGACTTATTTCACTTAACATAATACTCTCTAGTTGTATCTATGTTGCTGCAAATGGCAAAATTTCATTTTTTATGGCTGAATAATATTCCATTGTATACATATACCACATCTTTACCCATTCATCTATCGATGGGCCCTTAGGTTGCTTCCATAATTTGGCTGTTGCAAATAATGCTGCACTACACACAGGGGTGCCTGTATCCCCTTGAAGTCATTTTTTTGAGTAAATACCCATTAATTATTTTGAGTAAAAAAATTTTTTGTCAACGTTTATTTATTTTTGGGACAGAGAGAGACAGAGCATGAACGGGGGAGGGGCAGAGAGAGAGGGAGACACAGAATCGGAAACAGGCTCCAGGCTCTGAGCCGTCAGCCCAGAGCCCGACGCGGGGCTCGAACTTAGGGACCGCAAGATCGTGACCTGGCTGAAGTCGGACGCTTAACCGACTGCACCACCCAGGCGCCCCTATTTTGAGTAAATTTTGAGTAAATACCCATGTGATTGATACCCGTTTTTGGTTCTGTTTTTCTTTTTTTGAGATCTGACACCATTGGTAATTATACTAAATGCAAATAGATGAATCCTTATATTGGGGCCTGCATGGAAGGACATCAGTGACTGAGGAAGGCGTGCCAGTCTGTGAACTTGGGGAAGCTCAGTGTGTGTGAGGTGCCCTGGGAGGCACAAGAAACCATCACAGAATTCCCCCTGGCACCTAAAGACGAGTTGAGAAGTGGTTGGGAACCAGATGGTCCACCCAGAAAGGCCTGGCATCAGAGTCAGGAGGAAGCAGAGTAAGGGGGCCCAGTTACCAGAGGTCACGGTGAGGTGTGACCATCCACAGTGAGGAACTGTGAGGACCACTAAGCCACTGCTCAGCAGAGCCAGCCACCCCTGACGATGGCTCTTGGTGCAGACACTTCCCCACTGGAAAGAGGGCTGAGGGGTGCAGAAAGGTAGAAAACCTTGAACTCAGTTTCAACTCTGAATTCACCATGTCAAAGATGGAATTATGGAATTACCTTAAACCTAACACACATGTATACATGCTTTATGCAAGAATCCGGCAGGACGAAAAGCTTCTCCGATATCTAAAGTCAAGTGCTTAAAATCATGTGATTTTGAAAATAACATGAGTAACAAAACAAAATTTGAAAACATGTGCTTTCGAAAAACCTGGTGAAGTGGCTTGCCAGGCAGGTGCCAAGGTCACCGTTAATTTGATAACTAATTATTTACCAGAAATGCAGCTGGTTGTCGGAATTATAACCGGATTGAACTTTGGTCTGAGTTGGCAGTTTCTAGAGAAGCAGGTGGCTGGGTGAAAATCCAGGGTTGAGTTACAGGAGCCCGTATCAGGCTTTGTTTTCAATGGGGTATCATGACTTTGAGGGCAATGACACGCAGCAGCTACAGCTGTCACTTAAGTAGGTTTATGATGCTCACATGGGTGATATGAGACCCTTGGGTCTCGATGGCTGCCGCCCTATAATTTTGTTGCCCTTGTTTTTCCACAGGAGCACCATAGGCTGTGTTACCCAGCTGTAGGGAATCTGGGTAGGGGGATACTTAGGGGAACCAGCAGGTGGCATGGAGAGGAGGCTGGGGGTGGGGGAGACTGCTAGGCCTCAGAGTGCAGTAGGAAATATACAAGAAATGAGACCTGAGCAAGAATTGGGGTGTTCCAAAAGGAGGCTGGCTGTCACTGGCAGTGACCCAGTTATCACATCTGGGGCTAGTCTAGCTGCTAAGAAGGCTTGATGCTAAATTCCACATATGTGGCTGGTCTGGTTAAATCTTTTTGCATTGGGTCAAGCCAGGGCCCGGGAGCTGGGAGAAAGGGTGATGTTGCCGGTGCGGATCCTGCAGCTTCGGCCAGAAAACAGGCTGGGTCCTGGAGTTTGTACCAGCAGGTGCTGCTGTAAATGTAACAATTTGACAATGTACAATCTGAGAAGAGTGCCACCTGCCTCTGAGTCCTATCAGCCCAGCTAGACTGGAGGGTAGCGACCATTTGTATACTTCTTTGCATCAAGTGCTCCACTCATCTTGGTGTTGGTAAGTAAACATATGCTCAGTAAACATATACTATAGATTGATGGCTTTGCTCAGGTGGGAAGGCTTGATTCCAAAATGAAAGGTCCACGGAGAACCCAAAGCTCTGACCAGATCATGGTTCCGTTTTGAAATAGTTCTGCCCTTAGGAGATGGCAAGAGCTTATATGAAAGTCCCAGTGGAGAACCTGAAGAAATAGTTTAGATTTACACCCACGCTTATTCTCTTACTGTTTGTAGCCTCTGTATTATGTCCGTAATAATACCTATGTACGCCGAGTGGGGTATCGTGGAAAGAGTTCTAGCCAGGGTTCCAGGGGCTTGGTGTCTTCACTGGAAAGCCGCTTTTCTTTCTGAGCCTCAGTCTACTTATCTGTAAAATCGCACAATAACAATTCTCTCAATGTGCTGTGAAATGGGATGAAATAAAATAACTAAAGGTATTTCCTAAGAGGTTCAAGGGCAGAAACCATGGTAAAAATACTTATAATCATTGATTTTCCCAGCTTTGGGAAGATGTGGATTTGAAGGGTTGTGCATGGAGACCTGTGCAAAACACTGTTTTCAATTCATTTCCCAGGTTGTTTGTTTTTCTCTTTCGTGTCAGATAAATAGTAGGGGCTTCTAAGGCCAAGTTTTGAAAGGTAAAGAAAGATATCAATGAAATATTTGATACATTTTGAGCAGAACCCAGTCTTCTGATAAGATATTTACATTTCCACTGGTTAATAATGGACATGTGTTTTAACAGAAAAGAAAAAAGTTTCTAGGCTTTGATAACAGGCGCCTTGAACCACATGTCTTAACTGAGTATATTTCTGCTTGCCCAGAAAAAACAAGATCTCTGTTGCTATTGAGTGCTATTGATTTTTTGCTAATTATCTTAATAATCCCATCATGATCCCTCCTGTTTTAAGTATTTTATAAATAGGATCTTCACAGGATATTTTAAACCACAAAGATTTCAAAGAATTCTGAGGACATAGTTGTGCAGCGTGTTAACGGCTTAGATGTATATCGAAGTGGGGTGTTTGTAAAGCAATAGGGGCCTAAGGGGTGTAATCACAAATTGTTAAAATGTTAGAGGGAAAGAAGATATTTACTAATTGAAATAAAAATAGTTCTTAAACAGCTGGGTTAACACGAATGAGAAAAAAAAAAATTTAAATGTGACACCAGGGGGAGATCTGATAAAGGCACCGGGAATAGTAGTGAAAACTTTAAGAATTAAGATAGCAATAGGGGAATGATGCCTCATAGAAAAGCTTAAGAAATGGGATCAGAAGTTTTGGGGTCCCCAGTTGTAAATCATATGCTTTTGTCAGTACTGCTTTATCAAAAACAGTGTACTGAAGTTATTTTAATTTGAAGACTCTGCTAATATTTCAAAATATTTTTAAAAAGCTCAAACACCAGGAGGAGATATCAGCCATAATGCTACCACCTTACCACAGTGGTCAAAATTTTTTCATATTCCCTTCCTTCATCCTTATCTATCTGCTCAGTTTTCAGGATTACAGTTCGACAGTTTGTACAACACTATACATTTCCACGTTGTTCTAGTCTTCACAATTATAGGTTAAATGGACACATTTTGTTTTTGCTTTCTTCACTGATTTCTTGTCCCACAAACATAGTCAAATTTCTTCCTCTTAAGAAAAAGTCTTCCTTAGCTCTTTGTTTTAAAAAGAGTCAATAAATATTGTCAAGTGAAGAAATCAAAGCTCAGGAAAGGGCTGCTTGGCCCTTATCAAAGTAAGATATCTTTTTTTATTATAGCAGGTATTGATTTTTTAAATGTTTTTAACGTTTATTTATTTATTTCTTTGAGAGAGAGAGACAGAGAGAGAGACAGAGAGACAGAGTGTGAGCAGGGGAGGGGCAGAGAGAGGCAGACACAGAATCTGAAGTAGGCTCCAGGCTCTGAGCTGTCAGCACAGAGCGAGCGCGATGCGGGGCTTGAATCCACAAACCATGAGATTATGACCTAAGTCGAAGTTGGACATTTAACCGGCTGAGCCACCCAGGTGCCCCAGCAAGTATTGATTTTTGAGACTCCTCTTGTGGGAAAGAGTTATAACTGTATCAACAGCAAAATTTTTCTGTTCCTTTTAGCAATTCTTTGGCAGTTTGCTCTTTCCCTTAGGGTATCTTGTCTTCCCCATATTGCTTCTTAATCTAATGAAAAATTGTTTCCATGTTCTTCCCAAGGAGCCAGATCTATAAAGTCATGGCCTCAACTTTCTAATGCAATATCTAATAGGTACCAATTGTTAAAAGATAAACTGAGGCATATTAAAACATTTGAGTTGGGGGCGCCTGGTGGCTCAGTCACTTGAGCATTGGACTCTTGATTTCGGCTCAGGTCATGATCCCAGCGTTGTGAGATCAAGCCCTGCATTGGGCTCCTTGCTGAATGTAGAGCCTGCTTAAGATTCTCTCTCTCTCTCCCTCTGCTCCTCTCCCCTGTTGACATGCTCTCTATCTCTCTCTCAAGTAAAAATCAATCAATCAATAAAAATTTTGAGTCTAGTTGGGCAAAAATCAATTCCAACTGGGCAGCACCAAACCAGAAGTGGTTAGGAATGCTCCACCAACAGGAACTCAGGGGAGAATTTCACAGAGAAAAGGTGGAAGCAAAGTCTGGAAATTATTATCTATAACTGAAAGCCTAGTTGGCTGTTGATGATTGGTTGTCCTTAGGGTTTGTTTTTGTAACCCTGAGACTTTTACAGACTTATACTTTGTCTGCATATGCCTACCGTTGTGTTAGAGCTATCTCAGTCTAATGACCTCCTTGTTTAATTAGTTTAACACCATTTAGAGAACCCAAGGAAGGTTTCATACAAATCCCTTAGACCTGAGCCCAGAACTTACACTTAGTACTGTACTTCTAAATGCTAAGTTGCTTCCAGACTGTAGTCATTGGTCTGTCTGAGTTCCATTAGGCCCCTGAATTAGTCTCTATAAGTGTCTAGGGCATGCCAATATTGTACATTTTTATTTCTGTATCCTATCAGTACATAGACCGGTATTCCTTGAACAAAAGAGCAGATATGAGCCAAGTATTTTAATGAGGTCGGTCCACCAGTTAGATGAACTAGCATCAGTACTTGATGGAATCGTTCAGGAGGTTGTTGCGCTTTTCTGAACCATTTTCCTAACTCAGACACCCACCCCTTCCAACACCCACTTCTTTAGAGCAGCCAAAACCCTTGTTCTCTCCTGCTCTCCCCTCTTTTTAGAAATACACATCTCAGCACTCTGAACACTGCCTGGCGCATAGTAGGTACTCAATACATCCATTAGGTGTGTGAATGAAAAGTACTGATTCTTACAGAGCATTTACTGATATACTATACAAGGTGTTTCACAACAGACCTCCTTCATGTCCTGTAACCTTGCAGGGTGTTGTTACCCCCACTTTAGAAAGGGAGCATGGGGCGCCTGGGTGGCTCAGTCGGTTAAGCGTCTGACTTTGGCTCAGGTCATGATCTCGCGGTCCGTGAGTTCAAGCCCCGCGTCAGGCTCTGTGCTGACTGCTCAGAGCCTGGAGCCTGTTTCAGATTCTGCGTCTCCCTCTCTCTCTGACCCTCCCCCGTTCATGCTCTGTCTCTCTCTGTCTCAAAAATAAATAAACGTTAAAAAAAATTAAAAATAGAAAGGGAGCAAAGGAAGATTCCAAGAATCAAGTGACTTTTTTCAAGTTTACCTATCCTTTGTGGTAGGCTGAATAATGCCCCCCCTGCCGAGATGTCCACGTGCTGACACCCAGAACCTACAAATATGTTACCCTATAAGGCAAAAGGGACTTTGCAGATACATTACATCAAGGATATTGAGATGGAAAGATTATCCTGGATTACTTGGTGGAAGGGGGAGCACCCAATGTAATCACAATGGTCCTTTAAGAGGGAGTCAGGAGGGTCAGCTAGAGAGAAGGCAACGTGACACCTGATGATGTGAACTGGTGATGTGATGTGATCTGAAACCACTAACCAAGGAATGTGGGAGTCGCCAGAAGCTGGAAAGGGTGAGGAAGTGGATTCTCCCTTAGAGCCTCCAAAAGAACACAGCCTTGATTTTAGCCTATACACCCATTTTGGACTTCTAACCTCCACAGTAGTCAGATAATGAATGTGTGTTGTTTTATACCATCAAGTTTGTGGTCATTTGGTACAGCAGCAACAGGAAGCTGGTACACCGCTGTACCTGGCCGTCACAAGGGCAGGAATTGTGAGAACAATCCTAGAGTAACTAGACTCTTCCCATTGCTGCCCTGCACTCCCGCTGTGGGGCTGGTTCTTTCCTGGCCTGAGATAAAATCTCCTGCAAGTGCCACAAGTTCTCCTAGATAATAAAAGTCCCAGGTCACCTTAATCCTCTGGTGGTCTCAGATCCATAATGAAAATGCCCAGTGCTATGTAATTTAATTTTTTAAACACGAACAAATCAGGCTCTCCTGATAATACCCGCATCTCCTTCCCTTGTCTGAAGGGAAAATGCTGGACTGCAGACTTGAAGTGGAGAGAGGAAGGAAAGGCAAAGGATAGGAGGGGTCTTATTTGACCAGCCCCTTTCTGATTTGCTTTCCTCTGACCTAACAAGATAATTTTCTCTTTTGTGGATTTCTTTGTTTTTGTTATCTTTTTAATTTAAAAAATTGTTGATTTATTTTTGAGAGAATGAGAGGGAGAGAGAGAGAGAAAGTGTGAGCAGGGAAGGGGCAAAGAGAGAGAGAGAGAGAGAGAGAGAGAGAGAGAGAGAGAGAGAGAGAGAGAGAAGCCCAAGCAGGCTCTGCACTAGCAGCAGACAGCCTGATGCGGGGTTCAGTCTCAAAAATCGTGAGATCACGGCGTGAGCCAAAACCGAGTCTGACGCTTAACTGACTGAGCCACCCAGGTTCCCCTCTTCTGTGGATTTCTTGAAGATGTATTTCTAGGCTGAAAATCTTTTCCCTGTCATTCCTTTGTTGGGAGTGGGTATGTATCTTCTGGCTGGTAATTTAGTAGCTCCTCCCTCTGCCCCTCTGACTCTCCGTGCAACTTGGGCCATCATTTTTCCAAGGCAACCAACCCCCTGTTACAAAGACTCAAGGTGGCCAAGCAAGCCTTTCTGCCAGGGCCCCCATCTGGTCCTTGGCAAACACCAACACATCTTTAGACCTCCAGGAGTGTGGTGACATCCCAACAGTGCAGCCCACTCTTCTGCCCAGGCTGCTCCCACCAACCTGCCCCCTCTAGCCGTCTCACCCACAAAGGAAGCCCTCTGAGTAAGCCCTTCACGTCCATGATGAGAGCTTGAGGGGGAAGGCCCCAACACACCCATCCCTCCCTCTCTGGAATGAATGCTGGGACCCACAGCACACTGGAAGTTCTCTACAGACAGGTTCCAATCTCCATGTTCCCTCCAGCTCTCCAATTTTAACTCCTAGATTTGCAAGTGGTGACAGGGTTTCAGCAACCTCCTTGAAAACAAAATTGACGCTTTGCCCCGCTGCTATTTTAAGTGATGTGTATATCATTTTTTCACAACGAGAGAGGGGGAAAAAACCCAAACCAGACTGCACTGGGAGATAAGCCAAAAATAATAAGCTCACCAAGTCTGGTTCTGGTCCCCTGGATAAATGAAGCCTTGACCTTCTCCAGTAGAGACAGGTTTCCAGACTCTATAATCCCTACCTCGCCCAATGGGGGTGGGAGCTGTCATTTGATTCCTGACTCCACCAAAAACTTTACCCTGACTTTTGCAGTGTTGACATCTGACTGTATGTTATGGCTTTTGAGGATATAAGAATCATGTGAAAAGTTGCTGCTTTTCTACCATGACAGGCTAATGTCGACTAGGTAAACTTGCCAAAACTGAAGGTTTTTTCTTTCCTTAAAATATCTATCATGGGTTATATTTTATAGAATGTAAAATTTATATTTATTATCAGTTGGTCCTTCTGAAGCCTGACTCCCTTGAAAAAGAAAGTTTCTTTTCTTTCTTAAATGCTTTTGTCTCTGGATCTTCTTTTCTCAAATCCTATGTAGGCTGCTAGCATTGCACTTTGGAATTGTGGGAGTGATGGGCACGTATGGTCTTGGAATCTCAGGCCATCCTGAAACCAACCTCATTCTCTTGTCACATCCTGGCCCACAAGTCAGGGGCATGCCTAGGATTCAAAGCTGGGTAATCTGAAGCCAGCCCATTTTCTACCACACTTGAGTGTCCTGACTATTCTAGAATTAAAATGCACTGGTTTCATTCATACCTAAACAGCCATCAACTTAATATAGACAGCTATTTATAGAAGAGGTAACATACAAACCTAGTGGTAACATTATATCAAAAAGCACTAATAAACCTAAATAGAATAAAGAGAAAGAAATCCAAATGTATCAGTAAAGAAAATCAGCAAAACATGAAAGAGAGAAAGACAAGAAAGGATCAGAGAAAGTCTCTAGAAACAACTACAAGACAAGTAATAAAATGGCAATAAATAGAGATCTATCAATAATTAGTGTGAATGTTAATGTGCTAAATGCTGCAATCAAGAGACATAGGATGTCAGAATGAATATAAAAAAAAAATAAGACCTATCTATATGCTATCTACAACAGACTCATTTTAGACCTAAAGACCCCTCCAGATTGAAAGTGAGGGGATAGAGAAACATTTATCATGCAAATGGATGTCATAAGAAAGCCATAGCAGCAATACTTATATCAGACAAACTAGACTTGAAATTTTTTTAATGCTTATTTTTGAGAGAGAGACAGCATGAGTGGGGAAGGGGCAGAGAGACAGGGAGACACAGAATCCAAAGCAGGCTCCAGGGTTCAAGCTGTCAGCACAGAGTCCAACACGGGTCTCAAACCCATGAACCATGAGATAATGACCTGAGCCAAAGTCGGATGCTTAGCCACCCAGGCCCTTCAGACAAACTGGACATTAAAACAAAAAGAATGCAACAAGAGACAAAGAAGGGCACTATACAATAATAAAGGGGAGAATTCAACAAGATGTAACAATTGTACATATTTATGCACCCAACATGTGAGCACCCAAATATATAAAACAATTACCAACAAATATAAAGGAACTAAATGATAATAATACAATAATAGTAGGAGACTTTAACATCCCACTCACATCAATAGATCATCTAAACAGAAAATCAACAAGGAAACAGGGGCTTTGAAGGACACCCTGGACCAGATGGACTTAACAGCATAGAACACTCCATCCTAAAACGGCAGAATACAGTCTTTTCAAGTGCACATGGAATGTTACCCAGAATAGATCACATATTAGGTCACAAAACAGGCCTCAACAAATAGAAGACTGAAGTCATACCATGTACCTTTTCTGACCACAGCACTATGAAACTAGAAATCAGCCACAAGAAAAAGTCTGGAAAGGCAACAAATACATGGGGGTTAAACAACATGCTACCAAACAATGAATGGGTCAACCAGGGAATCAAAGAAGAAATAAAAAAAAAATACATGGAAACAAATGAAAATGAAAACACAATAGTCCAAAGCCTTTGGGATGTAGCAGCAACAGTCCTAAGAGGGAACTACATAGCAATGCAATCTACCTCAAGGAAGAAGAAAAATCTCAAACAACCTAACCTTACCCCTAAAAAAAGCTAGAGGAAAAAAAGCAACAAAAAATGAAGACCGATGCTAACAGGAAGAAGGAAATAATAAAGGTTAGAGCAGAAATAAATGGTATAGAAACTAAAAAAAAAAAAAAAAAAAAGGATCAATGAAACCAGGAGCTGGTTCTTTGAAAAAAATTAATAAAATTGATAAATCTCTAGCCAGACTTACCAAAAAGAAAAGAGAAAAAAACCCAAATAAATAAAATCACAAAAGATAAAGGGGAAATAACAACTAACTGCACAGACATACAATTATAAGAGAATATTATGAAAACCTACATGCCAACATATGGGACAACCTAGAAGAAATGGATAAATTCCTAGAAAAATATAAATTACCAAAATCGAAACAAGAAGTATTAGAAAATTTGAACAGACCATTAACAAAGAAATTGAATCAGTACTCAAAAGCTCCCAACAAACAAAAGTCTGGGACCAGATGCCTTCACAGGTGAATTCTACCAAACATTTAAAGAATAGTTAATACCTATTCTTCTCAAAATATTCCAAAAAAATAGAAAAGGAGGGAAAACTTCAAAATTTATTCCATGAGGCCAGCATAACCCTGATACCCAAACCACATAAAGACACCACAAAAAAGAACTACAGGCCACTATCTCTGATAAACACAGATGCAAATTACTCAACGAAGTACTAGCAAACTGAATTCAACAATACATTTCAAAAACCCACGATTGGGGTGCCGGGGTGGCTCAGTCGGTTGAGTGTCTGACTTCGGCTTAGGTCATGATCTTGCAGTCTGTGAGTTCGAGCTCCACGTCGGGCTCTGTGCTGACAGCTCAGAGCCTGGAGCCTGCTTTGGATTCTGTGTCTCCCTCTCTCTCTGCCCCTCCCCTGCTCATGCTGTCTCTCTGTCTTTCAAAAATAAATAAAAACTTTGAAGAGGGCATCTTTTGGGATGAGTACTGGGTGTTGTATGGAAACCAATTTGAAAATAAATTTCATATATTAAAAAAAAGAAACAAAAATAAATAAAAACATTAAAAAAATTAAAAAAAAAAAAAACAACCCACGATCAAATGGAATTTATTCCTAGGTAGCAAGGACACTTCCATATTCACAAAGCAATCACCATTATACATCACATTAATAAAAGAAAGGATAAGAACCATATGATCCTTTCAATAGATGCAGAAAAAACATTTGACAAAGTATGATATCCATTCATGATAAAAAAAAAAGGCCCTCAGCAAAGTATATTTACAGGGGACACACCTCAACATAATAAAGGACATATATGAAAAATCCACAGCTAATATCATCCTAAGTGGTAAAAAACTGACAGCTTTTCCTCTACGGTCAGGAACAAGACAGGGATGTCCACTGTCACCACTTTAATTCAACACAGTACTCAAATTTCTAGCCACAGCAATCAGGCAACAAAAAGAAATAAAAAACATCCATATTGGCAAGGAAGAAGTAAAACTTTCACTATTTGCAAGTGACATGATACTATATATAGAAAACCCGAAAGACTCCACCAGAAAACTGCTAGACTGATAAACAAATTCAGTAAAGTCACAGGATACAAAATCAATGTACAGAAATCCCTTGCATTTCTATACACCAATAATGAAGCAGCAGAAAGAGAAATTAAGGAATCAATCTCATTTATAGTTGCCACAAAAACAATAAAATATCTAGGAATTAACTTAACCAAGGAGGTAACAGATTTGTACTCTGAAAACTCTAAAACACTGATGAAAGAAATTGAAGATGACACAAAGAAATGGAAAGGCATTCCATGCTCATGGATTGGAAGAGAAAATGTTGTCAAAATGTTTATACTACCTAAAGCAATCTACACATTTAATACAATACCTATTAAAATACCAAAAGTATTTTTCACAGAGGTAGAACAATCCTAAATTTGCATGGAATGACCCAAGACCCCAAATAGCCAAACATTCTTGAAAAAGAAAAGCAAAGCTGGGGGCATCACAACTCCAGACTTCAAGCTATATTACAAAGCTTTAGTGATCAAAGCAGTATGGTACTGGCATAAAAATGGACACATAGATCAATAGAACAGAATAGAAAACCATAAATACACCCCCATTTGTATAGTCAATTAATTTTTGACAAAACAGGAAAGAATATCCAATGGGAAAAAGACAGTCTCTTCAACAAATGGTGTTGAGGAAACTGGACAGCAACATGCAAAAGAATGAAACTGGACCACTCTCTTACACCATACACAAAAATAAACTCACAGTAGATGAAAGACCTAAATGTGAGACCTAAAACCATAAAAATCCTTGAAGAAAACACAGGCAGTAAGTTATTTGACGTCAGCGATAGCAACTTCTTTCTAGATATGTCTCCTGAGGCAAAGGAAACAAAAGCAAAAACAAACTTTTGAGACTACCTCAAAGTTAAAAGCTTCTGCACAGTGAAGGAAATAATTAATGAAAACTAAAAGGAAACCTACAAAATAAGAGAAGGTATTTGCAAATGACATAACCCATAAAGGATTAGTATCCAAAATATATAAAGAACTTATAAAACTCAACACCCAAAAAATAAATCATACAGTTAAAAAATGGACAGAACATGTGAATAGACATTTTCCTAAAGAAGACATACAGATGGCCAACAGAGGCATGAAAAGATGTTCAACATCACTCATCATTAGGGAAATGCAAATCAAACCTACAATGACCTACCACCTCACACCTGTCAGAGTGGCTAAAGTCAACAATACAAGAAACATCAAGTGTTGGCGAGGATGTGGAGAAAAAGAAACACTAATGCTCTGTTGGTGGGAATACAGATTGGTGCAGCTACTGTGGAAAACACTATGGAGGCTCCTCAAAAGTTAAAAATGGAACTACCCTATGATCCAGCAATCACACTACTGGGTATTACCCAAAGAATACAAAAATACTAATTCAAAGGGATACATGCTCCTCGATGTTTATAGCAGCATTATCTGCAATAGCCAGTTTATGGAAACAGCCGGAGTGTCGTTGACTGATGAATGGATAAAGAAGATATGGTACTTCTGGAATGGAATACCATTCCAATGGAATATTCCAATGGAATATTACTCAGCCATAAAAAAGAATGAAATCTTGCCATTTGCAACAACATGGAGGGAACCAAGTGAAATAAGTCAGAGAAAAACAAATACCATATGATTTCACTCATATGTGGAATTTAAGAAACGAACAAGCAAAGGGGGAAAAGAGAGAAAGAAAGAGAGAGAGAAACCAAGAAATAGACTCTTAACTATAGAGAACAAACTGATGGTTACCAGAAAGGAGGTGGGTAGGGGGATGGGTAAAATAGGTCATAGGGATTAAGGAGTGCACTTAATGAGCACCGGGTGTTGTATGGAACTGTTGAATCTCTCTATTGTACACTTAAAACTAATATCACGCTGTATGCTAAAACTCAGTGGAATTTAAGTAAAAACTTAAAAAAAATAAAGTGCTCTGGTTTCCCTTCTCAGTCTGTGTTGAGACTTTCATCTTTCCTGGTGCAGTGGAAGGTGTTGTCATCAATGCCTCCATTTTCTTAGCTGGTCTCAGGGAAGAAGTTTGTGGCAGGCAGCTGTCCCAGTGTCCCTAAAAATCTATCATGTGTGACACCATGGAAGAAATTTAATTCTGGGAAGAAAAGTAAGTCAATACTAACCTCATTTTACAAATGGGCTTTAGCTCAGTGGTGACAATGAGATCCTCCAATAGTGTCAGGTCCTACCTGGGTTCTAGCATCTGTAATTCCTTCTCGTTCCATAGGTGGGGTCACTTGATTCCTATAAACAGGAATCACCTCACTCCCCATTATCTGGTGCAATCCAGATGGAGGCGGGTGATTTGCAATCAGCTTTAGCCCTGTGTTCTGGGTGTTGAGACCCACACCCCACCCTGCCAATGAGAAAGGGCCTTCCCCCTCCCATATGTTTTGTTCTTATCCCCGAGCCTTGACCTTGGAACCTATATACAAACCTTCTCTCCTAATAAACTCCCCAAAGCCCTGTTCTCTTCAAGGGACTTTAACCCAGAACTTGAGGAAAGACTTCTGCCTGTCTCCCATGTGTCTCCAGGCTCCACTCACTCGTTGGGCTGCCCTGACAGTTTCACATGAGCATCCTCACTTCTCCTCCGTTGCCAACACTTGCTTGGACTGTGCCAGACCAACAGGATACCTACTCACCAGATGGAGCCTCCCCTGGCCCTTCAGGGGAGGTCCTCACAGGCTTTGCTCTGCTGGCTCCTGGGATCTGACAAGAAGCCTTTGTCTCGGGTGCTTAGAGCAAGTGTCTCCATGACTTCTCACTAAACAAGCCACTAGCAGAGACATTCACTTTTAATATGGAGATAAAGGCAAAAATAATGACCTTCCTAGTTACCCAGCAAGGTATAAATGATTTCTATTCCACTTTGCTCCCAAGTGGCTGTTTTTGAAAATTAATTGTTAATTTGTCACTGACTTGTTGCTGCCATAATTTCATTGAGGGGACGTGACAGGCCACAATGCAGAGGACAATTTGAAGGGATTATCAAGAGTCCTAGTGTCTTTTCTCTTCATCCCAGTTAGAGCAGTGGGCTGGAGGGAGCAGAACACCTTCAGGATGATGTGCAATAAGAGAAGACTAAACAGAACCCAACCCCCATTGGAGGGGAGCCCATTGGAGCTTGGTCAATCAGAGCGGACTGCCTAGTCTGTCCCTTTCCAGGCCACGTGCTGTCCCATCACTGCCTTCTTAGTGTTGCCCATCACCTCTGCCATGTTTCCGTTTAGGCCTTTCCTCTGCTCACTCCAAGATTCCCCCTGCCCAACTACCTGTCTCAATACTGCCCTCCCACCCGCACGTGGCACCTAGTGCCCCAGTGCGCCTGATGCACCTCTCTCGGTCTCTGCCCACTTGCTCCATGTACCCTCCTCCTGCAGGGCCTGACTTGAGAGTCGTCAGCATATTAACCGAATGGAATTCAGTTAATGGAAGTCAGGTACTTGCTTGAGCAAGGTGACTGAAGTGGGAGTTTATCTGACCTTACGCCTCTCGTACTCATTATTTTTCTTTAACATGGGTTTGAAAGATCAGTGGTGTGCTAGGCACTGTGGAGACGTGGCTAACTTACAGTCTGATGAGAGCAGTACATGTGCAAGCAAATAATTGCCATTGGGTGTGAGAAACTGCTGTCATGTTCATTCACCAGCATGGATAGTGATCTTAAGGTGGTCTCCTTGCCAGGGGAGGCCTCGTACGGTGTCAGGTACAGTGCTACGTGCTTTGACTCATTCAGTGAGTTTCTTAAAGCGGATTAGGCCCCATGACAGTTGTGTGTGTGGGAGGGAGGGGGTGCGTGTGCACATGAGTGTGTGAGTACACTCACTCACACACATCTCCTGGGGCTTCTCAAAGCCATCTGTCCTTTCTGTGATGTGCAGCATAGGGCCAGCTCCCCCAGGATTTAGGCAGAAGTCATAAATTCAATTCTAGACTCTGCTGGGTGATCCAGAGAAAACCATTCAAATCCTCTGATTTTCAGTTTGCTCATTTTTGAAACAAAAATCAGATCCTGCCTCGTGGGGCTGCGGCGAGGATGAAGAGAAGTAATACATTCAGGTGACAATAACTTTGTAAGGTCTGGAGTGTTGAGCACAGGTGACATGCAATGACTCCAGCCAAGGTTGGCAGTAAATGCCTCTGGCTCTCAGGGAACTCAGAGGTGCCCTGCTCTGCCCCGGCCCCCACGCCTCCTCCCATGCTCTGCGTCCTGTGCTCGCCTGGCGAGAGCATACCTGCCCTACCGCTCAGGTTGCAGGGCATGCCGGCTGCTGCTGGGAAACCAAGAGGAGGCAATGAAGAAGCAGGGGCAGCAGGCCAGGAAAAATAGGAAGTTGGTGCATTTGGATGATGATGGGGAATTTTTTTTTGGCTGGAAGATAAGAGTGTTTTTGTTAGTATAAGGGGGGTAGGGAGCTCATGGCGTTTATCTGAACGGACCTTGTTTGTGGATGGCTCCAGACTTTGAGACCAGGCCAGTGCTGGCACTAGGTGAAACTCAAGTGTTTTTAACCCAGAGGAACATCCCCAAAGTCTCCTGATGATCGCTATAGTGCTGAAGTCTGCAGAGGGAACAAAACACTCAGGCCAGGTTGTACCCACCTGAGGAGGTTATAGGTGAGCTGCAGAGGCCCTGTCACTTCTGTTGGGTTTCTGCTGAGACAAAAACCAGCGGGGCACGGGGCAGGGGGTGGGGGCAGGAGGGGAGAGCCCTGAGAGCGTCAGGATAGAGGCGTGCTCCTCTCTCTGATCTGCAATGAACTAACAGCAGCAGCTGATCAGGGGAACAGCTGAGGTTTCCCCATGTTCCCAAGGCCTCCAGGGTGAATTCTGAGACACAGACTCAGTACCCATCTTGCTGATGAGCTTCCCAGTCCAGGGTCAAAGCCCGTGGTGAGTTAGCCTGGTCTGACCTTCTCTCAACCTCACAGCCGTCCTCTTGACCACATGCTCTTCTCTCTGCCGTTCCCCGACCTTCCAGGCGTCCTTTTACAGCTCCATACCTTTGCCTCTGCTTGGCACACCTTCCCCTCAGCTAAGACTTTATGTGTGACCCAGAGGTGCCCTGGAGCCTTCACAGTGCTCCCAGGTAGAGCCTACACTCCCTCTTGGATTCCCACAGGGATTTGTACAAACCTGAATGATAGCTCTTGCAACCGCACACGTAGACGTTTGTCTGCCCCACGAGGGTTGGGGGCAGGGTCTGAGTCACTTTACTTTTCTATTAAAATTCTAATCTATGTCAAAGTATTCTGATAAACAGAGAAATGTATATAATTTTATCTTTTCCCGTATGGCTCTCCAGTGATCTCTAATAATGGAATATTAGAAAGTTCAGCTCATCCTCACTGATTTGGCATGCTCCGTTGGCTAATTCCAAAAGAATATTTAATAGAAATGAATGAGCCGGGGCGCGTGGGTGGCTCAGTCGGTTGAGCGTCCGACTTCGCTCAGGTCACGATCTCACGGTCCGTGAGTTCCAGCCCCGCATCAGGCTCTGTGCTGACAGCTCAGAGCCTGGAGCCTGCTTCAGATTCTGTGTCTCCCTCTCTCTCTGGCCCTCCCCCCGTTCATGCTCTGTCTCTCTCTGTCTCAAAAATAAATAAATGTTAAAAAAATTTTTAAAAAAAATAAAAAAAAAGAAATGAATGAGCCGATTCTAACATTCCCATCAAAAAGAAAACATGTGAACTAGTTTCTCCCTCCAAAATATATTTGCAGAAAGAAAACAGTAAAGGGGGACTTAGCCTACCAAATATCAAAGTGAACTAAAAAAAAATTGTAGCAAGTAAAACAGTGTGGCATTGACATTGGACTAGATTAGAGATCAAAGAACCTAAAGCAGAAAAAGAAAACTGAGCCCTGCATATTTGAAAATGAGGTTTACGATAAAGGAAGTATTTTAACGAGGATGGATAACATTTATTAAACTGTGTCAAGACAACTGGATTGTTATCCTTTCATGAAGAGAATGTCTTCCAGGTTTGTCTGTACGAATTTATAATGATATAGTCAGAGAAAATTCAGGGTTTTTCTTTTTGATCCAGGGATCCTCTGGCTTAATACCTCATATTTTGAGACTGCTTTTAGAGGGTCGCCCAAATAAATTAGAAAGATCTTGGGCTTAAAAATAGAATCAGTTTTATCCTTTTTAAAAATGTTTATTTATTTTTGAGAGAGAGCAAGAGCACGCATGCAGGGGAGGGGCAGAGAGAGAGGGGGACAGAGGATCTGAAGCAGGTTCTGTGCTGACAGCAGAGTCCGATGCAGGACTTGAACCCATGAACTGCAAGATCATGACCTGAGCCCAAGTTCGACGCTCCACCAGCTGAGCCACAGGCACCCCAGAATCAGTTTTATTCTGATGATTCATGATGACTTCAGAGTGAACACAAAAGTGTGACTGAGTGTTTCGGGGGAAGTAGAGAAGCAAGCTTCCTGGGCATGTCTGCTTAGTGTCACAGTGGCCCCAGATAAGCTCTGGACCAAGGATGAGCAGCCCTCCAGCTGTGCTAAGTGCTCATGGAGTGCCACCAAGGCTGGCAACTCTGGGGGCAAATGCTCCCTGTCTCCCAGGGAAGAAGCCACTCCTTACCTTCAGGGGCCCCACAGCTGCTCTAGCTGAGAACACAGCCCAATGAGCACAACTGTGCACTTGCCTTCTGGCTTCCCTAACCCTACTTCCAACTCGCTGGGTCAAAGGTCAGTGGAAGGCAGCACTCGGGTTTTTACTTCAATTCTTGGTGTGTTCGCTCTTTGTCATTAGGTCTAACCCAACACCTACAATAACAAGGCATGTGGCAATGGGACTGCAGAAGTAGGAGGAAACAGCAAGAGCCCTAAAGAAGTGAATGGGAGGCTCGGAGGGGAAGAGCTGCTAACGGGGGTGAGGATTTAGGGACAGGAGAGTGGTTTTCGTTTTGTCGATTGGCTTTGTTTCTGAAGATGAGAGTGACTGAGAGCTATTTATCTTGAGAGGAAGATACTATTTTTTAAAAGCGCTTAAGATCGAAGAGTAAATTCTCCCCAGAGTCTCACCAATGGCCACAGTTTGAAAGACCAGTTAAACTGCTATTTCCAGGCCCCTCCTTCGAGATCCATACTTTGAACTACCTACGTGACTTCAACCTTCTCTGCGTCTTTATTTCCTATCTTTATTTCTTACACAGACAGTTGAATCATGTAATTAATGAGTAACTGGAAATTAATTTGAAACCACAGCCCCCAATGGTCAAAGGGAAGAAGTTCTTTCAAAGGATGAGGTCTAGAGCATAGATGATAGAAAAGTTAGTTTTGGGTAAAGAGGAGTGAACAGAGTAAAGATGCAAGAAAATTAATGCACAAATACAACAAAATGCACTTCACTTTCTCTGTGAAGGGGTTTGCACATCCTTTCACCTGCTGGTCATCAGTGGGAATGTCTTTTTCTAACCTTTGACAGTTGGGAGAGGGTGCTTTTCAGCCTTCAGTGAAAGGAAGTGTGACCAGATCCCTTGCCCTACCTACTGGTCAGTTGACTTTGGGGACCTGGTCCCATGCAGCCATCCCTGGTAACTCATCATGATCAATTCTGTGAAGCCTCTTCTGATCTAAGCCTAGAAAATCTGCTGGTGGGTTAGGCTGGCCTTTATGGATTAGCAGGGGCATAATGCACAGGTGAATCTAGTTGGCATACAGGACTATGAACAGAGAGGACAAATGAGAGAGGAGATCATGTGCTGAGTGTCAGGGAGTGCAGAGCAGAGAGAGGGCAAAAATAGTGTATAAGCTGCTGACCAGCCATCTAAAAGTACTGCCTGTATGCGTCAAGGCCCCAGGAGAAGTTCTTAACCATCCTCTCCACATACAAAACAGAGATGAGTAATTTCCTGTTTCACCTTTATGTAAAATATCCCAACTTCTGGGGCACCTGTGTGGCTCAGTTGGTTAAGCATCTGACTTTTGACTTCGGCTCAGGTAATGATCTCATAGTTCGTGGGTTCGAGCCCCACATTGGGTTCTGCACTGATAGTGCGGAGCCTTCTTGGGATTCTCTCTTTCTTCCTCTCTCTCGGCACCCCCTCCCCTGCTCTCTCTCTCTCTCTCAAAATAAATAAACGTAAAAAATAAAGTCTATTTCAAAAATAAAGTATCCCAACTTCATAACTCATTAGTACTACTGAAAAATGATTATGTGTCTGAATTTTCCCAGAGAATCCTGCATTTCACAAGCTTACCTATAATATCAGTGATCTTGGAACAGTCAATATTTGTTCTGCCTTGTGTTACTTATGGTTACAAATTATTGTCTTCCAGTAAAATACAAGCAGTTTTCTAACCTCTTAATATGCTTATTCTTTTTGTATTGCAGACTTTATTTTACTTTAAAGTTTTTTTTAACGTTTATTCGTTTTTGAGAGACAGGGAGACACAGAGCATGAGTGGGGGAGGGGCAGAGAGAGAGGGAGACACAGAACTGGAAGCAGGCTCCAGGCTCTGGGCTGTCAGCATAGAGCCTGATACAGGACTCGAACCTACCAAACTGCAAGATCATGACCTGAACCAAAGTTGGATGCTTAACTGATTGAGCCACCCAGGTGCCCCAATTGCAGACTTCATTTTAGTCTCTTTGTCTAGAAAGAAGGCAAAGTGGAACAGCTACCTTAACATAGTGGTTTAGAACTCTTAGAAACTCATTAAGAACTCTAAGAATCTGAGTGTGAATCCTAATTTCACTGTTACAGTCAAGTGACCTTGCAAACCATTCAGCTTCTTTGATTTCAGGTTCCTCATCCTGTATAATGTGAATAATAATCCCTGGCCCCCATAGCAGTATTATGAGGATGACATGAGACAATCTATTCAGAGTACTTTACATGGTGCCAGGATCTAGTAAACCTTGAATGCATCCTGGCCATATATAACGTGCATATTATAATTGTTAAAAGATGCTGGGTAGCCTTTGTACTACCAATATATAAATCAGAAGCTACGAGCTTGAAGGGGATGCTGGGGATCATTTATACCAGTGTGGCAAATACCTAGCTTATTTTCCATCATTCTTTTCCACCAGCACCCACAACAGACATCACTAATCAATCTCAACATTCTTTTCCACTGGATTCAGTTAGGAGTTCTGAATCCTCAACGTGGTGTTTTATGTGATTACTACCAATTGATTGGAGTTGATCCTTGAAATGAAACCCATGTGCCACCTCCAGTTCCACTCAATAGGTGAGGAGGTGACTTTCCTAACGTGAAGAGTTGATTAGTTTCAGAACCTGGACAAAAATACACTTGCACTGTTGATAATACCCATTGCTACATAACTTCAGGTTATATAATATAAACTCTTCAAAGGTTCTTTAAAAAAAACCAATGTTATTTGAGGGAAAATGGAAGAAAAATGGATGGGCTAAAGAAAATGGGAAATGGGAAGTTGTTATTGTATTTTATCTCTTTTCAATCCTAATTATTGGTCATGGTTTGGTTAATGAAAGAAATTTAGCCGACTGCAGAAACCATAGATGATGCATCATTCCAAAAGACTTTGCTCATTTACTTATTCAACAAACATACATTTGGTACCAGCTTTGTACCAAGCACTATACTAAGCGCTGAGAAGAAAAGATTATCAAAATATGACCTTGACTCTCAGTCAGTACAAGAAACAGTAGGGAAGACAGACATGGACACAACTGGTTGCATCAGCAGGGTGCACTTCAATAAAGGCATGTACAGGTTACCACATGCACAGAGCAGACAATTCTATCCAGGGGGAAGGGAATCAGGAAGGCGGCTTGACCTGAATCTTTAAGGAAAAAGGCAACCTCATAACAAGAGATCCTGGAAAATGTTAGTAACCATTACTGGAATGCGAGAAGTTGCATTTTTGGGTGATGAAATATTTGTGGACTTGGACTTCATAAAAATTGCTCTTAGTAGCTCATATGGTTTTGGTAAGGGAGGGTTATAGTAACGTTACTGCCTGCTATAAGACTGAAGACACAAAGCAATGTTTATCACAATCATATTTTCAGGAGTAGATTTTTTTTGTACATTTGTCTGAATGGCAAATATACTTCCTATTCTAGATGACTCTCCTTGTGTGTCTGCAGGGCTAATGTCAGGGCGTTCAGTATGACACTGAGTGAACCATGTGTGGTTAAAACCAACTCCAAGACTAAACTTATGCTTTACCCTGTTTGAACGTCATGGCCTTAAAATCAAATTTGCTTGCCCTCATTCTTTTGTTGTTACATACACTCTGGTTATTGTTCTGCTGTTTAGGTAAGGGAGGGAGATAAAGAGACTGTATCCTGAAAATGCTGCGTTACAAACAAATGCACGGTGGCTGCAGACCAACTATCCAGATGCCCTTGGGCAACCGATGGCCAATGAAACCCAGAGCTAAGTAGGTCGCCTAGCCTGTTAAGGCTAATGTTGGTAGACCAGATCCTAAAAGTATTTTTCCACTCTCTTTGGCAGGGATGAGGGGAAATGTGTTCATTTATAGAGGTCAAGAAAATCAGCCTTGCCTAGGGCTCCACATCTAAAGAATGGCTCTATCCCCAACTTCAACCATAACAAAATGTCATTGACCTAGATTCTATGCTGAATCAACACCATTAACAGACACTCACCCAGCTTCCACATGGTCTTTACTTTCTCTTTTTATATTTGGATTGCATCAGTTACTGCACACGTTAAGAGACAAAGGTCCTGGGGCACCTGGGTGGCTCAGTCAGTTAAGCATCCGACTTCAGCTCAGGGCATAATTTCACTGTCCGTAAGTTTCAGCCCCGCATCGGGCCCTCTGCTGACAGCTCAGAGCCTGGAGCCTGCTTCAGATTCTGTGTCCACCCTCTCTGACTCTCCCCAGCTTGCGCCCTGTCTCACTCTGTCTCTCAAAAATAAATAAATGTTGAAAAAAAAAGTTTTAAGAGACACAGGTCCCATTGGGTAAGTCTTGGTGTGAATTGCCCAATTGCTCCTTTAGGAAACCTTGAAAATGAAATCTGAGGCTGAGCCTGTGATGCCCTTGGATAGTATCACACATAGATTGGATTCTTTTCCCATTTTGAGGAAATTTAGGTAAAACAAATGACATTATTACTCAGTGGTAGTTCTTAATGCTGGAGACCACCACGGGGTGCGGGGCAAGATTCTAAGTTAAGATGGACCCAGAGGAATGGCACATTTTGGGATTCAGCACAGGGGAGGGGACAGGACTGAAATAAGGTGCATGGGCACCCTAGGCAGGAAAAAAGTTTTTAGAGTCCCTTCAAAGATTTGTTGCACACTCATTCGAGGGGTGGACTGCCTGGCGGAGAGCAATGAAGCAGGTCTGTCACCACTAGGAGCCGCTGGTCTGGGCAATTCAACTCTGGATCCAAACTTGTAGACCTCACTTGGCAAAGCAAAACTCTGAAGACAGCTAGGGTATTTATTACCAATTGTTACCAGGGCACCCCCCCCCCCCTTGGGGTTTTATATCCTACAGCAAGCAGCTTATAACTACAGAGAGTTCAGAGTTGCAGTACTTATGAGCCATTGCGTCTCTGGTGGGGTTTCAGTGCCCCTTCTAGAAGACTACCCTACAGGAACAACCGACTGGCTCGTGCCTGCCATGCTGAGAGAAGAACCTGTAATGCCAGAAGAAAAGCCAGGATTCCCCGCTATGAGTCTGCTCTCAGTCTCTGAGGTGTCCTTTCATTCAGCTGAGGATGGGTGGCCAGGGCCGAGAGCTGAGTCCTGAGAACAAAAGAACAGCCAGCAGGTCGAAGCAGCCAATGGCTGCAGGGCTGCACTTGCCAAACAATGGCCCTATTGTGCTAAGTATCTGTAAAACAGAAAATCTGAAAATGTGATAGAAATATCATTTTTAAAGAAACCTGAGCCTTCACATTCAGAGCTTCAGGGCTTCTCAATTAGTGACAAACTCTTCCATGTTAACTTTTGGCTTAATGCCACTTTTCTACTGTCATGACCCTCTTTCCTTCACTTAAGACATATTTATATAGCATCCACTTTGTAGATCTGCTATATAGATTTGTATAATTCCAGCACAGTTCTAGGTACTGAACAGTGAGGGGAACAAACCAACTCTCTACTCCCTTGGACACTATGTTCTAGTACAGGAACAAATACAACAAATATATAACAATATAACAAATACAGCTGTAAGTATATATTATATATTATATATATCACAATATATATTATATTATATTATATTATATTATATTATATTATATTATATTATATCATATCATTTACACACATTTTTAAAGGTGGTATTAAGTCCCTCTTCCCCTAGAAAGGAGGCAAAGAGATGCTAGGGAGACGTGTCCCTTGTGTATTATGCCTCCTTGGGCTTAACGCATGAATCTCTTCCTCTCCATGAAAACTTGGGCTGGGGAATACGTGTTCCCTTTAACAGGAGCAATGCAGGAAGCAGGAAGTGTGTGCAAGATCAGAGGGTGACATTTCCACTCTAGGTGAGGCACACTGCAATATCCCTCATCTCTCAGGCTGACCTTACATATCCCAGAGAGCCCATTTCCTGTGCGTGGTTGGGGTACAGGGAAGCAAGCTGTCAGGGGCAGCTCACAATCAGGGCTTCTCGGCCCTCGCTGACTGTTCTATAATTTCACTCTGCGTGTCACTGGAAGCGAGCTGGGGGGCTTCTCTGCTGTCAGGGGTGACATGGCACTGGATGGTGGAACCATCACTCTTGGCTCCTGAAATGAGAATGATGCTGGCCTTGTGCTCAGCCCAAGGGACTTCATCGCTGGTCAGTCACCTGGCTAGTAATGACTGGGGGGTTCAGGAGGAGAGGAAGGGGAGCAAACAAGTCTAGATGGTGTCAGGACCCAGTGAAGGGACATGGGGAGTGATTGCTAACGGGTATGGAGTGAGAAAATGTTCTGGAATTCAAGAGTGGTCATGGTTGCACAACTCTGTGAATACACTGAGAACCACTGAATTGCACCTTTTCAAGCGGGGATTGTATGGTATGTGAATTATATCTCAATTAACAAAACAACTCCAAATTCAGCAGAAACAGGAAGTCTTTTGACTTCAGCTGTTACATTCTTTCCATCACACTAGGGCCACCTCCTAATTATATTATTATGTTACCTTATCTTCCATCAAAGGAAAACACGGTAAAATCAAAACCAGTTGACCAATTCTGCCCCAGGTTTCCAGGGACTTTTGGTCCTGTGTTTGCTATAGGCTAAATCATTTAATCCCAGTTCAGATAAAAATAAGAGCAGGGCACTAACAGGAAGTCACGGCCGAAGCCTGCACACAATAACACAAACGCAAATTACCATAGAACAACAGGTTCTATCATTCAGAACAACAGGTTTCTGAATCACCAATGTGATGAGTAAGTGAAGGGAAGGCAAGTGGGGTCACAGCATGGCTGAAGGTGAGAGCTTAATTATGTTTCTCAAAGTGCTGAATTCTGGAAAGGCCTGAGAGGGGCTGTGATTACAGTCAGTAACGCCATGTTCTGGGCACAACATGGCGACACTGGCTTGATCAGAGAGAGAAGGAAGTACCTTGTACAGAAGGTGAAACTTTTAGGGTGCCTGGATGGCTCAGTTGGTTAAGCATCTGACTTCAGCTCAGGTCATGATCTCGCGGTTCACAAGTTTGAGACCCGCATCAGGCTCTGTGCTAATAGCTCAGAGCCTGGAGCCTGCTTCGGATTCTCTGTCTCCCTCTCTCTCTGCCCCTCCTCTGTTCTCTCTCTCTCTCTCTCTCTCTGTCTGTCTCTCAAAAATAAATAACATTAAAAAGAAATTAAAAAAAAAAAGGTGAAACTTTTGTTGGGGCGGATGGAAGTGTCTTTCCACTGCTCCCTTCAAACACAGCAATACCTAGAACCCAATGGGGGTGTGGACCCTCACCATGATCACCAATGGAATGACTGGGAAATTTAGCAAAGGGCTCTCCTGGCTATGCCACTTACAATTCTAAGACCCAAGGGGAGTCACATCCCCTCCATGAATCTCAGTTTCTTCATCTGTCTACTGGGGATACTAACAGTTCATCCTTGGTAAGGTTGTTGAGAGGATGAAATGAGATACTGCCTGCACTTTGTAAGATGTCAAAAATACAGTAGCCCTTCTTGGCTCTTGGCTCTGAAGTGCCTAGGGGAGGTGTTATGGCCTGACTTAACAGTTAGAGAAACTGCAGCCAGAAAGTGGGATTCACTTAGAGACAGAATTGCATAAATTCCTGTTCTATGGCTAGCCTGATAAAGTGTCGACGTTGTCTTAAAGACAATAGACAAGGGGCGCCTGGGTGGCTCAGTTGGTTAAGCGTCCGACTTCGGCTCAGGTCATGATCTCAGGTCATGTTTGTGAGTTCCAGCCCCGCATTGGGCTCTGTGCTGACAGCTCAGAGCCTGGAGCCTGCTTCGGACTCTGTATTTCCCTCTCTCTCTGCGCTGCCCCTGTTCATTCTCTCCCTCTCTTTCTCTCCCTCTCTCTCTCTCTCTCAAAAATAAGATAAAACATTTTTTTTAAAAAAAGACAACATACAAAAGAGATGCGCAAAGGCAAAGCAGGGGATGGAGCCTCCCAGGGCGCCTGCCCCAGGGAGCCCATGTTGTCAACTGTCACCTGCCATGTCTTTTGAAACCATAAGCTCTCTCCTCATTGGTTACCCTGCTCACCACATGTATTAGTTCCCCTCTCCTTTGGGAAAGAATTCCCGGCTCCCTGCTGGGATGGTAGAGGCCCCTCAGAGACTGGCCTAGTTCCACTGCGTGGCCTCCCCCACTGCCTCCCCTTCCCTTGGCTGGCTCTTTGCTTCTGTGCCACACGCACTACCCTACATGCCTTCACACAAGCCGGGGCCTCTGCCTACAGTGCCCTTTCCCGTGAGTACCCACTCCTCCGTGAAGATATATTTTACAACGTTTATTTATTTTTGGGACAGAGAGAGACAGAGCATGAACGGGGGAGGGGCAGAGAGAGAGGGAGACCCAGAATCGGAAACAGGCTCCAGGCTCTGAGCCATCAGCCCAGAGCCTGACGCGGAGCTCGAACTCACGGAGCGCGAGATCGTGACCTGGCTGAAGTCAGACGCTTAACCGACTGCGCCACCCAGGCGCCCTGAAGATATATTTTAAATATTGCAGGCTCCCTAGAAGCTTCTTCACTCACCTGGCCCTTGTTAGTTCCTCCAACAATAGTGTCCACACATCAGTGACTCCTTAAGCCCAAGGGGTAGGAACCCCCAGGGATGGGAGGGGAGAATTTTGCACTTAAATAACTTACTGAAGGCCTTCTGCGAAAAAAAGAATTGAAGACACTGAGGTCACAGATCTACAAACACCCTTATTTTCATTTTTACACTTAACAAAAATAAAATAATAAGAACTGTACCACTACTAAACCATCAGTAATATTTGTGCACATATTAAGTAATAATTCCTTAGAAATGTTTTAGAATCAGGGGCGCCTGGCTGGCTCAGTCGGTTGGGCGACCGACTACCACTCAGGTCATGATTTCACAGTTTGTGAGTTCGAGCCCCATGTTGGGCTCTGTGCTAACAGCTAACAGGCCCTGGAGCCTGCTTCAGATTCTGTGTCTCCCCCTCTCTCTGCCCCTCCCCTGCTTATGCTCTGTGTCTCTCTTTCTCTCAATAATAAATAAACGTTTAAAAAAGTTTTTTTAAATTAAAAAGAAATGTTTTAGAATCTGCCTCCACCTCAGTTCCAATGTTAGGCTTGTCTATGCATTCATTTATATGCATTCCTGAAGGTGTTTTGTTTTCCTTGTCTGATTTTATGACTTGAAACTGATGACTCTTGTCATCAGTACCACCTTGTCCCAGAAACCCACTTAAATGCATGCCTTAACTCTCTTCCTTTTTATGAATGGGGGAATGCACTTATAATGCCATGGTTTACTTTTCCTTGTCATTCTCAATATTTCCCCAAGATGCTTCGTAATTACCTTTACTCCTTCTCTGCCATATGGGCTATCATCCTTTTTCCTTCAGGCAAACCTGTTATTTTTCCCCTAATTATATCCAGAGAAACTACAGGTAATTCTCTGGTTGCTGAGAAGGTGTATAGAAGCAAGTATGCAAAGCCCAAAATTTGGCAAAAAGAGAATGTATCCTTGGGATGTAATTAACCTAATTATCTTAGTTGGGAATGATGGAGAAATGCTGATTGAACTATGAACAAGTTAAATACAAGAATCTGTCTCACGGCCTATAAGGTGTTTGCTCTACGAGAACAGTCCATAATTTATCCAGCTCTGTACATCCAGTTCAGAGCTTGCCTCGTTATAGATTTTCTAAGATAAGTTTGTCCAATCAATGGATGGACAAATAAATTTGTAAAGAAAGAGTTTGGATGACTAATATCCAGGATGAATTTAGGCTTAAACAACTATAATAACAACTGTTTTTATTTGGTTCAGAGCAGGAAGAGCCACAAAGCCATGAGCTCATTGTTTAGGGCAGATGATGTCATGTTTATAGGAGACAAAGGGAAAACATAACTGTTTTCTTTTAAGGTTAATAATCTGCAGAATGAAAAATATAGGGACCAGGAAATAGAAGCCCAAGATGGGGGAAAGGAAAGGGAAAAAATACCTACTTGTGTTGAATAAGTTCATATCGTGGTTCAGACAAATAGCATGTAAATGGACTAGCATGCCTGTCTGAATCATGGAGAACAGGAAAGGAATAAAAGATAGAAGATAGGAAAACAGCGCCCTAATAGTCAAAAAAGGAAAGAAGATGGAGTCTAGAAACTACAACTAATTGTTAAGTAGATGCTTGCTCAACTCAGTGCAGTGAGTAGAAATTCACCAAGAGCTGGCAGTCACTCACTGTAAAATCATGCCCAGTGATCTTTATTTCCCTTTTAAATGGGACTATTGGCAGGTCAGATCAGGGGTATGCAATAGGCATGGACTATCTGCATTATAAGGAGGCATTATACAGACTCTTTAATAATAATTTGGGAATAAGATAAGGAACTTGAAATTGATTTGTGAGAGAGATTAGTCTGTACCCTCTTGAAAGATGGAATCTGAAATATTATTGTTTGAAGAATGGATGAGAGACTGGAAGATTTCTAGATACATTCTGTCAAGTTTCGATCTTGGTCATGTTCCGTGTTCATATCAATGACTTGGATGCACACTATATGTCTTGTCAAATTTGAGGTTATAAAGATGAATGAGATTGTGAGTTTGATGGCAGAAGAAAGACCCACAATCAGTTCAGCACGGTGGAATGTCATGGACGTAAATGTAAATAAATCTTTGCATTGAGATTAAATATTAACTGACCTTGTAGAGGGTGGAAGACACGAGGCATGAGAAGAGTCCACATACTGGTGAGTTAGGGGTTTCCTTGTTAGGTAGTTCTGTGAGAGGGAACAGTATGTTCTGGCTTCCAGAAAAGTGAATTTCAACGGCAGCATGTGGTTGGAAGTAATAGTACCCAACAGCCAGAAAATAAGTAATGACATTTCAAAAAATTGGAGTGTGGTATTTGGGTGAAGAATAATCCATCTTCCATTTTGCAAGGCCGACAGCATCTGGAGCACTGAGTTCCGTTTTGGGTGCTACAAGTTAAAGAGACTTTGATACACTGGCGAGCATTCCAGAGACACTAGGATTTTAGTCAGTATGGGGGTTCCTAGAGCTGAGAGTGTACCCACAGTCCAACCCTGGGGGGCACCAACACATCAATAAATCTGAGCTTTCGTGTCTGATGGTGAGCTTGGGGCTGGGCAGGACCCGAAGTCCTGGTCGGTAGGTGTATGCACACTGTGTGCCACTATTTGACCACCTTCTCTACAAACCGAGATCTGACCATTGAAATGTCCGTTGTTAGACACGGCAGCTGCTGTATCTCGCTTCTTCTAGCCTTCCATCATAAGCTTAATAACCTTCCTAGCCACAAGTCTCCTTGAATTGTTGAAAATGCACCTCTTTGGAGAAGAGCCCAGGTTGTGTGGGCACTCCCTGCGCTCCTGCGAGTATGCTCTGTCTTCTCATGAGCTCAGCTTCTGGAAAGAGACCCCATTTTCCTTCCAATATCATCCCTGGGTTGTTTTTTTTTTAAATAACTTCCAGTTTATTAAAGAATTGGCATGCATTTTGCATTTTACATGCATGAATCACATAATTACATTGGCAAAACCTCGACGAGGTGTTACTCTCAGCAGAAAGTATAGTGTGTACAATGGAATACTACTTGGCAATGAGAAAGAATGAAATCTGGCCTTTTGTAGCAACGTGGATGGAACTGGAGAGTGTTAGGCTAAGTGAAATTAGTCGTACAGAGAAAGACAGATACCGTATGTTTTCACTCTTATGTGGATCCTGAGAAACTTAACAGAAGATCATGGGGGAGGGGAAGGAAAAAAAAAAAAAAAAGCTAGTGAGGGAGGGAGCCAAAGCATGAGAGTCTTAAAAACTGAGAATAGGGGCGCCTGGGTGGCGCAGTCGGTTAAGCGTCCGACTTCAGCCAGGTCACGTTCTCGCGGTCCGTGAGTTCGAGCCCCGCGTCAGGCTCTGGGCTGATGGCTCAGAGCCTGGAGCCTGTTTCCGATTCTGTGTCTCCCTCTCTCTCTGCCCCTCCCCCGTTCATGCTCTGTCTCTCTCTGTCCCAAAAATAAATAAACGTTGAAAAAACAAAACAAAACAAAACAAAAAAACAAAACTGAGAATAAACTGAGGGTTGATGGGGGGTGGGAGGGAGGGGAAAGTGGGTGATGGGCATTGAAGGGGGCACCTGTTGGGATGAGCACTGGGTGTTGTATGGAAACCAATTTGATGATAAATTTCATAGTAAAAAAATAAAAAATAATATAAACAAACAAGCAAACAAATAAAAATAAAAATAAAGAAAGTATAGTGAGTATGCAAGGCCTTTGTCAACTGTCTCCTCCAAACATGCAGGTATTATTAGGGAGTGCTCTGGCTGAGGAAGTCAGTCCCTGTTTTCTGTTGAGCTAGTTTGAGAAGGTTGCTGTTCTTTGTTCCTGGGCTAAGATGCTTACAGGACACAGGGATAAAAATGACAATATGTGCCTGAAGGAAGGGGAGTCTGAGCCACGAGAATAGGTATAGAGTGGCCGCAGGGGCCTGAAACAGCAAGAAGTTGCCTGTGGGTGGGAAGGGAGAATTAGCTTCCCTGAGACGGCACTAGAAAGGCATTTTAAAGTGGTTGGGGTGTGGATGGGCATGGAATTCATTTGTTAACTCCAAGTTTAATAATCATCCCTTTGCTCCACGATAAGAAAACGTGGGCTCATCCTTTGAAAACAGGGTTTCCCTGTCATTGGAAAAGCTTCGCATTTTACTCTTGTGTTTGCCATATCTCCGCTCAGCAGAGGGAAAACACAGCCCAGCGGTGACATTAGTATTAACACGTACAAAGGGAAACACGAACAGTGTTTGTCTCTAGCAGAGAAAAACCTACAATACCGACGAGAGACATGTGAGTAAGTTATTCTGACAGGGACTCTGTAATTCCGCTGCCCCAAATGAATCATTTGTAGAGACCAAACAAGTATTAATACAGAGGACATTGTCCCAAGCAGAGGGACAGATCTGACATTCTGTAATAGCTCTCTTTGTCACTTATGATCCAAAACAGATGAGCTTTAGAACACGTAATTTTATTGCTGAAATCAATATAGGCTGGCCTGGGGCCAGCGCTTAAAATAGCTGCTGCAACTGCCTGGCAGATGGAGAGATTGCTGCCATGGGCCTCCCCAGCTCACCCTTAGTCTGTCATTCTCAACTCAACCCTGGTGCCCGCACCCCCGCCTTCCGTCCCAGGCCACAGTGGGCATCGGCCTTTCCCCGTAGTTACTGAAGGGCTTCCCAGCACAGACCCAGCACCTCCACACCTCAGTGTGATGTGTCTTTGGCTTCTCTCATTTCTCAGAAGCCAAACGAAACCAACCATTATTCTTCTAGGCTCTGCAGGCTGAGCCATAAAGGCCACTGGCCATTTCAGGACTCTTCCCTCCCATGTGGGAAAAGAGTTTCACGCTTGGCTGTGTGCTGGTGTCTGCCACTGCCCTTACTGTGGGGCTCACCCTGGGGCCTCCTGGCCCTTTGGGATAGTGGTAACAGCACTGAGCTAAGAGCCTGAAGTTTAAGGTTCTCCTTGTCTGCTCTCACTCTCTGCCACTAATGGGCTGTGTGAACTGGAAAGACCCCGTGTTTCTCTGGGCCTTGTTCCTCCGTCTGCATCAGGTTGGGATTGGGCTGGGATCAGGGGCTTTCAAACTGTCATGCAGAGGTGCTTCAGGGGATCCATGTGCTCCTAAGTCAAATTTCATTAAAATGTTAAAGCCTCTTGGGGTGCCTGGGTGGCTCAGTTGAGCTGGGTGTCTGACTTTGGCTCAGGTCATGATCTCACGGTTCGTGAATTGGAACCCCGCATCAGGCTCGCTACCGTCAGGGCAGAGCCTGCTTCAGATCCTCTGTTGCCCTCTCTCTGCCCCTCCCCTGCTTGCGCGCCCTCTCAAAACTAAATAGACAGTTTAAAAAATTATTAAAGTATCTTTAAACAGTAATGAAAGACAGCAAGAATAATCAGCTAGATTGTATTCTCATTTTTACCATAGGATATATGAGCACATTAATTTGAATTTCTGTGCAAACTTATTCTGTGGCCTTGGAAAAATCTTGTCTGGACATCTCCCCTATGCATATAGTATTTAAATATCTTGAACTTGCTTAGTGACCTGGAAGGTTGCCCCTCCTCACTGCTCTTAAAATCGGGGCAGTATACGTGCGTTGCACGCCTCCTGTGTGCCACGCTGGATTAAAGGCTATGCCAAGTTCAGATGCATCTGCTTGGCACACACCCTCCTTACAGATTAATTCTCACTCGGGCAATAATTTGCAAGTGCCAAACATGTTGCAATGTGAAAATATTATGTTATAGATAATCTAAGCAATTTCTTGATTTCCGGGTGCTTATTGTGTGTGCTTACTCTTACCTAACATATAATATGTAGTTTATATCATATTCTAATATAAATGTTGTTTATATTATATTATATTTTATAGAACCTTTCAAGCTATAATGATGGTTTTATCAAAAAAAGTGTCTCCTGAGATTGACAGAAGAGCTGTTAAAACACTGGAACTGTTAACAGGTATTTATCCATGTGGCAGGGTTTTTTCAATACTGAGCAAAAACAATGAACAACAATGACAACGACAAAATAAGTTACTGAAGGGGACAGTATAGTTGTCCTCTGTTGTTCCAAGATCAAAATCGTCTCTTGCTCATATTTTTGAGGTTATAACATGCAAATTATAAATTTGAAGTAAAATACATTTTGCTTAATAAAATACGATGTGTGTTTGTTTTATAAACATCGGGATCCAAGGTAAGATTTAGTTTGAAAGAGGAGAGGTGTTTCTGCAGTCCCCTCGGCAGATAATCCTTCCTACTTTCCCTGCCACTGCAGCAGAGGCCACCTCTGTGAGAGGGGGACCCCTGTTTGGTGTGATGTGGAACTCCAGAAGGGTCTCTGATGTTGGTGTAGTTTTCTTTACCAGGAGGTCAAGTCCTCTCCATGACGAGGCTGAATAGTTACCATGCCATGCTTCTGGAAGAAATGTCCAAAGAAGTAAATCACACCAAATGGGAAAGATTGACATTAGAACTTTCTCAGAGAGTAGGTTTGGGCTGCTCTGGAGGCTCTGGGTACCTAAGTGGGGTAGAAACGAAGAATTTCAAGGACAGTGGAAACTGGAGTGTTCTTATCTCCTCAGTGGTTCTGACAGCAAAATTCTTGTTCTAACTCTAGAGAAAATAATTTTCCAGTGTTTGGGGAGAGGGGCCATAGAATATCGATTATGGTCTCACTGTACTAGGAGACATTCTCCCCTATGTGATCTCTTAATCCTCACAACTTTGCATGGTTATTTCCAAGTTACCATTGTTTCCAAGTTACCGATGAGGAAACTGAGATTTGAGAGATTAAACAATTTGCCCTAAGTGATCATCCTGGTAAAAGCCAACTTGGAAGTGATAGCCTGGTCTTCCTTCACATGCCACATTTGGCTGGAGGACTGAGCCTTTAGTACTAGAAAGGGGCTGTGCTTGCATGACACTCGAGGTCTGTGCACACAGGTGGGACAGAGAGCCTCCGGGTGAAACAGGGACAACAAGTCAAGCACTGTAGGACTGAACTCGTTACTACTTTGGTTTGGCTCACACTGTAGTCTGAGCTGAGTGACATCTGGGTTTAGCCTGAAGAAGTGTAAATTAAGCTCCTGGCAAAGCAGACTGACGGAGAAAAGCAAGGGGTCTCAGTCTCTGAACCTATCCCCAAAACGTTCTATTTGTTACTGATTACTAACAGTAAAAACAAGGCTTTCTTGCAGCCATCGGATTCTAGTTACTGATTTAACCAGGGTGTGGTAATGTTATGTGGCCGCTATTCTGGGACGAGGCTTTTGGAGGCATCACTTCCATCCACTGGCCTGGAGCTCTGAGTGGGCAGAGGCTGTCCTGTTCAGTGCCCTACCCGTCCCCAGCATCTGGCATACCAGTTCTCAAGCACGGCTTTCCCCTGCAGAGATGGGGCCCAGAAAGTGAACTGAAAACCAAAATCTCCACCAGTCATTTTGTTGTAATGTAATCAGGTGGAGACTCACTTACTTGAGTGTCTAATAGGTGGTCAACTTATTTTTCTTGAGCAATTTACTAAATGAAGATGGAATGTTGTGGTGACCGTGGAAATGTGCACTCACATCACCTGCTGGCAGGATAATTAACTGATGGCCCCAGCTGTAGTTCCTTTGGATCCACCACTGTGTTCACACAAGGCCATGTTTCCTGGGGGCTCCTTCCTGCCGATGACAGAACCCGGCGGGGATACTAAAGGAGTCCCACTACTGTGAGATGCAAGGCTCCTCTGTTGGGCAACTTTGGCTTCAGGACAAAGATATAGCCTGTTATAAGCTGAATTATGTCCTCCCAAATTCAGGTCAAAGTCCTAACCCCCAGTACCTCAGAATGTGACTGTATGCAGAGATGAAGTCTTTAAAGATGTAATTAAGTTAAAATGAGGTCACTGTGGTGGGCCCTAATCTAATATGACTGGTGTCCTTATCAGAAGAGATGAGGACACAGCCATAGACAGAGGGAAGATGATGTGCAGACATAGGCAGAAGGCAGCCATGTACAAGACAAGGAGAAAGGCCTCAGAAGGAAATGAATGCCACCAACACCTTGATGTCAGACTTCCAGCCTCCAAACCTGTAAGAAAATTGCTGTGGTTTAAGCCACCCAGTCCGTAGTCCTTTGTTACGGCAGCCTTGGTAAACCACCTTCCTTAACTGAAATGTTCTTGGAACTGTGCTGTCTTCTGAGAATCTTCCTCCCCCGCCCTCCAGTGACCCCTCTCTTTTCACAAGTGGGAAGCCCACCTGGGGGCCTAAAGACTATCCACCTCCAAGGGCACTCCTGCTCCTTCTCCCTCAACCGCTTCCCTCAACAAATCTCTTGCCTGTCTAAGCTCTTGTTGGCATCTGTTTCTAGAAGGGCCCAAACTGGATGACAGGTTTTTATTTTAAGGCTTTATTGAAGAAACTTACAAATCAGGGATAGAGAGAGAGTAACCAAGTGTGAGGGAGCATGAGCGGGGAAGAGGCAGAGAGAGAAGAGAGAGGATCCCAAGCAGGATCTATGCTCTCAGCATGAGCCCAGCATGGGGCTCGATCCCATGAACCATGAGATCTTGACCTGAGCCAAAATCAAGAATCAAACGCTTAACCGACTGAGCCACCCGGGCCTCCCCAGATTATTTTTTAAATAAGCCCAAATTTATCTAGCCATAAGTCACACTTGCCAGGGTAGATGGGTTTTCTGCCACGACCATGTTTCCTGCCCTGACCCTCTGGGCACTACAGCTGTCTCGGGGCCTCCTACCTCTGCATGGGAAGGGAAAGAAGGGAAATGGCCTCCATGGGTAGAATTGGAGCATGCCAGAGCTGGAAAGGACCTCAGAGATGATCAGTCAAGTCCCGCCCCTCACCTCACACCTGGGGAGACTGAGCACCCAGATGTAACTGTCAGGTTGACTCACCCAGGGTCACAGAGCTGACAAATGGCTCTTATTAGCAATTCCGGGAATTCCTGTCTTGGAAGGAAATAGAGATTGTTATTTAAAGTAACATGTTTAGATTACCTGTGAGTTACTAGTCTCTTCTACTGGTTATCTCTGGTCTTGAGAATGAAATACTGTTTTTTGGTCACACGTGTGACCAGAAGGAGAGAGGCCTTTCTCCTTTCCATCAACACTTGGGGCTATTTGTAGGCACAAGCTTCTGGCAGTCTGAGAGTGGGCTGGCATTTTATGAAGTGTCACAGAGGACAAAGTCTGGCTTGGTAACTGAAGCCACAACACACCCACACAGAGTAACAAGACCTGCCTCGAGTGGGCAGCAAACTGGATAGGGTCTGCGTCCTCATCCGTGTGTCTCCAGCAGGCCTCATGTGCCCTCACCACCAAGCTGGCTGAGCCTGTCCTGGCCAGCATGGGGTGGAGTAGCTGAGGGTGGGGCTAGAGATTTTAAGTAGAAGCTTCGCTTGAGTCTGAGCCCTTCACACCCTACCTATTTCTTCAAAATCACTTATCGCTGAATGGCTTATGCTATTAATATGGGGATGATGGCTAATCACTTCCCCTCTTCGGGCTGGAGTTCTCTTATCCATAGAGTTGTAGTGGGCAAATGGACTATGGCAGTGCTTGTACGTATCTGTGACTATACTAGAAACTAGAATTGTACACTTGAAATAGGTGAAATGTTTGGCATGTGAATTATATCTCAAAAAAGCTGTTTTTAAAAACATATAGGGATGATCTTAACTGTTAGTGAAATGGGTCATCCTCTGCCCTCCCGCACCTCTCAGAACCAGAAGGCCAATTTAGCGCTGAGTCACAAGATAAGAAAATCTCACAATTCTTGGATTAAGAGAGGCCTCGAGGCCCAGACTGTTTCTTCTAAAACATCAACAATTTTGTAGGCACTGATGGAGCAGGATCTATCTCCCAAAAGAGGTCGCCCAGTCACTGTAACAAAAGTGCACTTATAAAAACAGGCAGCCTGACTGCAGGCTATCGTTTGCCAGCTCAATTTTTTTTTTTTAAATATTGTGTTAAAATATTATTTACCTCGCCGTTGCATTTTTGGTGCTTCCTTAAATGTCACCCCTGGAATACTTACCGCTTTTTAGCCAGCATTTGCTCTCCACCTTCCTCCTGCCAGTAGGCCAAGTTTTTCCTTTGAAAACAATCCTGTCTGTGTCTATTCTCCATTGTGCGGTTCCAGTGGTACTGACCCCACCCCTCGCCCAGAAATGGGCTGTGATTGGCTTAATCTAGTGAACATGTCACTTCCCCGCAAGATGGTTGGCTCAAAGGGATGGATGATGAAACTCCTTGAAGAAGAGTGAATAGGAAACTTTTGCTGGGGATACAGAACCACACCTACTTCCCCCTCCTTGGATTTGTGGTGTGAGCAGGAATGGCCAGGAGCTGCTGGGATACAGGAAATGACCTGGAAGCTTGGGGCCATCCTCTGGGTCCTGCCCAGAAGGATTCCAAGAGGGAATCCAGGAATGCATGCAGGTTCCATCAGGTCTGTATCTTATACAACTTTCGTGCTGTCTTTAAGAAAACGATTATGTAATTACAAATGCATAAATACAAACACAATTATTTAACTAGAATGAGAAAAGAAGTTATAACAAATTATAAGTTTAAAAGACCTGACAAACGCCAAAAACATCACAAAAGCCAGGTAAAAAGTACAACATTTTTATTAATTAGTATATGACGCACCTCTAAAGTACTTTTCATGTGTTTCTGGCTGCATACTATTTAATCACCTCCTTATATTATGATTTAGTGATATAATTTTTTATAGAGAGAATAAAAAGATGGTCTTTTCTTTAATATAGTTGATTACACTATTGCACTATTAACACTTTATAACAGTTTGTTACAGCATCATAACTCATTATTGGCAATGTCATGTAACAATTTTAGGATTCCTTGGATAAGGAAAGCTTAAGCATCATTAGTTTCATGGTACATCTGCCTCTTACCTCATTTCTCCCCCTGACATAAGTTACATATTAGATTATGCCCCCTGCTCCCCGCCCCCCCCACCCCACCAACCATGCCTCTTAAACTCTTTGTAAGACCTTGGCTCAAATTCCTAACCCAGGCTTTAGAAAAAATAAAATACCCTTCCTACAATTTTTTCAATTCCTATATAGTGTATCATAAACTCATGGTAATTATTTTTGGGTAGTTCAGCATCTATTCACTGTATTTCTAGTGATGGTATTTTGGTCTTTCCTCCCCTCCTCCATTATTCATCTGTATCATTGAATGGGACCCACCATTAAGTCGATGGGCCCATCATAGTCGATGGGCCCAAAATTCAGGTTGGAACACATTCAGGTTGATATACAACATCAAAGACCAGAAATATATTGCATTCCTCCTGGCCACCAACTTCGGCTCTGGGATAGGCATGAGACTCAGAGTCCATGATACTCAACTGGTCTCTTGTTGAAACTTTTGGGAAAGAGATGCTTAGATGCTTGGTCTCTCCTAAAAAGGTGTGAGGTCTGGTAAAGTATTAAAATTGTCAAAGGAATTTTAAGACTGTATGAGACGGTTGTAGAGAGGGGGAAAAAAAAAGTGGGCTAAATTTAGCCTTCTTTGCTACCTTGATATACTTGAACAAATCATTTTAACCTTTATGAAAGCTCTGAGCACATCTTGGTGCAGAATATATGTTCTTTCCTCTGAATACATAAAACTGAGGGGGAAAAACTGATTTCCCAGCAAACTATTAAAAAGAATCCATGACTTTTGGACCCTTGGCCCAAGAGTCTTATGTGCCAATCTTTCTTTGGTCAAGGGGAGGCCATTTCTGGAACTCACCTCATAATTCAGCTTTTTCATATTGCACAGGAAAGCTGCAACCCATAGCAACTCCTGGCCCTGGTAGATAGAATACTCTACAGAAGAAACCATGTGGCTGGGCTCACACACAGCTGATTAAATATTTGAGCAACTCATTTTATAATGTGATTTCACTAAGTGCCTACCTATTGCACCAAACCCATTGGCAATTAGAGGGCACAGAAATTGCCTCAGAATGCAAAGGCACATCTTTCATCGCTTAAAATAGAAAAATCACTAATACTCTCCTAGAGAACGCAAATAAAGATGTTGCGACATATGCCATTTTTAATGACTCAGGCAGAAGCAAGTCTATGTCAGTGGGATTCCTCCAAGTTTGGCCAAATGTTACATGACAAGCAGTTGTAAAGCATCATTTAGAATTCATGTTCTGGTGGCAAAACCCAATGAGTGTAGCTAAGGTTGGGGTTTACATTCATGTTAACCTTCTGGGAAGCAGTCACTTCTTTTTGAGCTGTCCATGGCTGCCTGCTTTCCTCTGACGTCAATGAATTAGGCAGACTTCCTTCTAAACACATTTAAAAAGAAGAATCTAATGAGTTAGAATTTTCCACTCATGTGAAGCACAGAAAACATCAGCATCCGTCATATGTAATAAGAGTAAGGGATGTTCCATGCAACATTTGTTTTAGAGTCATATGTGAAATGCATTATGATATAAATGTATTACTTATTGTGGAGCATTATAAGAGAAAAAAAAAACAGATAGCCACTGGGTTTGAGAACCTCTGTTGTTAAGGTAGTTTTACCAAGTGTCTGTCTTCATCTATTGCCACAAATTGACAGCTTATTTAAAAAAATTTTTAAATGTTTATTTGCTTTTGAGAGAGAGAGAGAGAGAGAGACAGAATGTGAGTGGGGTAGGGACAGAGAGAGAGAGAGGGAGACAAAGAATATGAAGCAGGTTCCAGGCTCTGAGCTGTCAACACAAAGCCAGGCGTGGGGCTCGAACTCACGAATCGTGAGATCATGACCTGAGCCAAAATCTGACCCTTAACCGACTGAGCCACCCAGGCTCAGATTATTTTGGTCATAATACCTATTATTTGTTGGATACCCACTATCCCTGATAGTATGGAAGATACCTTCCATCTTATTTTCAAGGTAAGGTAAAAATTCCTATTTTAGCACTGAGGCATCCAAGGTCTTTAAAACTGTTTATTGGTATGTCTAACATCATACGACTTCCAAATATCTCCCTCTAGGCCTGCCTCCTTTTCCTTATGCACAGCATTTTAATGAAAAAATAATTAGCACAACATTTAATGAAAGAATCATTAAGGTGCTCTTAAAATCTGTTGATTTAGGGTTGGAAAAGACTTGAATTATTTGGACTTGGTTGTTTGGGAATTTGGCTTGCACGCACAAAGGTCTGAACCTCCTGGGAGAAGGACGGGAAAGACAGGGGCAAAGGATAGATGTACAGCAGCCACACTTCTTAGAAACTGACTCAAATGATCTGAGGAAGATCAAAACAGGAGGCATTCTGCATCAACCCTGAAACCAGAGAAGGATGTCCTCTCTGTTGCAGGCTTGGGGAGATTTCTGTCATGAGTAATCACCCAGGGCCAATTCACAGTTCTATGTCATAAAAAGTCCTATAGAGCCAATCCTATAGAGCCCATAAAGAGCCAGCAGTCTCCCTGGCTCATATCCCTTAATTTAGAGGACTGATAAACTGGCCTCTCTAGCTCGATTCTCTTCCCTTTTTCTCTCTCCCCCCGCCACCGACCCCCACTTTGCTTATCCTGGGCTTGCTTGCTCTTAGGAGATTTCCTTGTTCTCTCCCACTTCTTAGATCTGTCATCGGGGAGGAGGGTCATAAGGAGCAGAATGGGGGGTCTAGGAAAGGTAGCTGATTCCTGCAGGTTGTGTATCTCAGGCTGTTACGTCAATTGGCTGCTCCCAGTGGGAGCTGCTGATAGAAGACTGGCAGGTAGAAGGGAAAAGCCAGAGTGTTTCTTCACCTTTCCCTAACTCAGGGAGTATCTCCAGCAAGTCTGTATTTCCTCTGTGGCTCCAGCTGCAGTTGGACAGGCCCACCATAATTCCAGTTTCACCAGTCTGTCCCTGGCCTCGAGGTCATAGTATAGTGCTTGCCTGCTGTTGCTAATCTCAGAGCTGTCTCAACATACTCCATTGGCTCCTTGCGTTTCCAACGCCTGAGTAATTTGCTCTCTGTACTAAAGTCCTGTAGTTTTAAATACTTGGGGTCATTTCTACTTTCCTGGCTGGACCCTGACCGGTACAGTAGGGTGGGTGGGGCACTGGCCCAAAGCCATTCTCTGAATCCAGGTTAGGTCCAGCGGGAACTCCTTGCTACTTGTTTACCTGAAGACAAATAACTATGGTTGTGTGAGTGGGTAAATAATCAGTAAAAGTATCTGAGAACCTGCCAACACGGAGATGTGGTGGCAGATTCAGGCTCTGGTTCTGGGTGATGTATTTCTGCAAGCAGCATCATGACTGCTCCCCAGGTCTGCCTCTGCAGTTGAACTTTCATCAGTCATCCAGGTCTAGCCAGATCTTGCTAAGAATGGGAAAGGAAGGAAGGAAGGAAGGAAGGAAGGAAGGAAGGAAGGAAGGAAGGAGGAAGGAAGGAAGGAAGGAAGGAAGGAAGGAAGGAAGGAAGGAAGGAAATGAAGGAAGGAAGGAAGGAAGGAAGGAAATGAAGGAAGGAAGGAAAGGAAGGAAGGAAGGAAGGAAAGGAGGGTGGGAAGGAAGGAAGGAAGGAAGAAAGGAGGGTGGGAAGGAAGGGAAGGAGGGTGGGAGGGAAGGAAGGAAGGAAGGAAGGGAGGGTGGGAAGGAAGGAAGGGAGGGATAGAAGGGGGAAGGGAGGGAGGAAGGAAGGAAGGAAGGGAGGAAAGGAAGGGGAAAGGAAGGAAAGGAGGGAGGAAAGGAGGGAGGGAGAGAGGGAGGGAGGACTCCACCACCAGCTCCACCACCCCATACTTAATTCCTGTCCAGTGACTGTGGGCCACATAAAGGTCTTTCCTGGTTGTGAGAAGGACAAGAACCTAGGATGCCCTGGAGTTTCTGGCCATTCTTCACCTGGCCGTGGCAGTTTGTTTCTTTTGCTTTTATGCCAAATAAAATATATCTTGAAATAAAATTCATAAATAATAAAATTTACCTACACTGGCTACTTTAGCAAAAAGTGATATAATACAACTATAATATAATGGAGAAATAAAATAAATGTAGTGATGATAAAATTTATTTCGTGTAGATGGTAAGGTCTGATTTCACTAGAAGATATGAATTGGTTGCACCCATGTTTAATAATACATGAGTCAGGCTTTTAGAAAGGAAGCAGATAAGATTCCATTCGACATAAAAGACATAAGGGAGCGTAAGAGAGCAGTGGTCTCATGGAGGACACCAAGGTAGGAACTAGTGTTAGGGTCCATAATGGCAGACCAGAGTTATTTATCTGTGATAAGAGAAAGCAGGAAGTAGCCTTAATTGAAGCAGGGCTAACATGCCAAGACAAACGATATGGTGACATAGTGGAGACGATGAGGAAGTGTGACACAGTCTCATTAATGAGCTGGGACTTATTTATAAGTGTAGTAGCAATTATTGCCTTTATTATGAGATGAACTGAGTGACAGTTTCATGAAAGCACACTTCCTATGTTGAAATCCTGCCACATGTTGACTCTTTTTTTTTTATTTATTCCATCTTTAGCACATTAAACACACTTTGAGGGAGGCACCTGGGTGGCTCGGTCGGTTAAGCATCCAACTCATGGTTTCGGCTCAGGTCATGATCTCACAGTTTCATGAGTTTGAGCCCTGCATCCAGCTCTCTGCTGACAGTGCAGAGCCTGCTTGGGATTCTCTCCCTCTCTCTCTCTCTCTGCCCCTCCCCCCCCCCACACTGTCTCTGTCTCTCTCAAAAATAAATAAATAAACTTTAAAAAAAAGACACTTTGAGGACAGTATGCTTCAGTAGGTGATGGAGAATCAAGGATAGACTGGGCAAAGAGCAGTCATTCAGGAGTAGGATTGAGGGTCACTATTAGAATAAGATGGAAAAAAACCCAGGCAACCCTGAACTAAATGTTTAATGTGATTTCTAGATTTCTTATCATTGTTTTAAAAATTACAGATAAGTGATGATAAAATTATGCCTATCAAAAAGCTTATTAATGAAATGCCACGGGATTCTGGCATTTATTGTATATCCATACTTTAATAATATTTAGAACTAAATCTGCTAAGGAATCTGCTAAAGGGAGTTTCAGATATCTTCTGTTACATTTTCACATGGAGCAGCTGGAGGTACAGACTAACACAGGGGTGTGCAGCACAAAGCAAGCGTGTGGCACAGTTCTCTACAGTGATGAACAGCTTCTGGTATCATTCCAAAGAAAACAAAGTGCAAACTTCCCCCGATTTGCATAGAGTTTTATTCTTGGAAAATCAGTGTGTAGATTAAAACCAAGCCCAAACTGCTTCATGTTATATGTAAACCCTAAGTTGTTTCCAGGCTCACATAATTTTGAAAAGGGTTTTCTACTATGTTGAACACCTGCTGGAACATTCAAAAGTCATGCCAGACTTGGGAAGAGTCCTCACTCTATAGGACTGTCCTACCTATTGCTGGTCATTTTAGCATCCCCAATCTGGCCACCAAATGCAGATAGTGTTCCTGTAATCATTGTGCTAACCAAAACTCCTCTTCAAATTACAAAAATGCCCCCTGAAATGTGATATCATCCCTTGGGGAACCACTGCTTTAAGCCATGAGATGATCGACTGTAACTGTTCCCCAGCTGTTCCATACAGAGTCTGTTTTCACTCTACTCCCTCCCGTCTGCAGGACCCCAGGGACTGAGCTGCTGGCTCTTGCCCAGTGCCAGGCTGATGTGGCTTTCTTGGGACATGATCCAGCTGGATCTAATGGGAGACTCCCCTACCCCCTCCCTCTAGGAGCAAGCGGCAGAGAGTCCACTGACTGGAATGTGACCTAGGGAGAGAGAGGAGCAGAGTGCCCCAAGTACCCCACTGAAGTGATACAATATATTGATTGGCTCCTAAACTCTTGACCACAAATGTAACAACTGCTTAGTCAGCGGGATTCCTGTTGATGCCCCTCCCCTCTTCCATTGATCTCAAGATCTCTTTAAGGTTAAATGCCCATCCATCTCTTCCTCTAACCAGGCACTACCCAGGCTGTTGCTAGCCCAACAATGGTCATGACAGTGCCTTTTTGTAAATTACTAAAAGACACCCATCTTAGACACGTCTGTAGAAAAATGCCATAATACACTGATTTTGTCATAATAAATCTATAGGTCTGTACTGTCTACAGTGTGAATGTTTCCCTCCCTCCACTCCCAGTGTACAGTCTGTCCAACGCTTTTCTTCCATATGGTTCAGGCCACTGCTACCTCCTGGTTTTGCTCATGTTGCTGTTTGTAATCATTCTTATTTTGAATTAAATTAAGTACTGGGGCGCTTGGGTGTCTCAGTTGGTTGGGCATCTGACTCTTGATTTTGACTCAGGTCATGTCTTACAGTCATAGGATTGAGTCCTACACCGGGCTCTGTGCTGATGGTACAGATGCTTGGGATTCTTTTCTCTCTCTTTCTCTGCCCCCCACCTCTCAAAATAAATAAATAAACATTTTAAATTAACAAGTATTCATTGGTCACCTACTATGTGTAAGACTCTGTGCTCAACACTAAGAGGGAAATATAAAAGGCATTGAGACCTGGTGCCCTGAGAAACTTATAATTTGAGTTTGTGAACGGGAAATAGGCCGTGTATTTTCCTGGATGCTGCTTTTGGTTGGCAACTTCATGTTCGATAGTATGACTAACCTTACTACAGATGTTTCACAGAGATTCAAATGGTCTTCTACCAATGTCATAGTAATTGTTTGAGATATGATGATTTGGACAAAGAAACAGGCAACTTAGATGTTTTATAAGTAGGGGCTTACATGATTTCCTTCTACATTAACATAGCTACTTTGGAATCTTGAGTCTTGCTGGGAAAGTGTAAACTCTTGTCTTTGAAGAGACTCAATTTTATCTTGAGACCAGTTGGAAGATATATCACTTTTTAGACTGTCCGCCGAGAATTTTCTTCTAGTGATTTCCTGGTGAGCTCCTTTTGTGTTTTAGCTGATAACGCACATAGAATGTGCCCTTCTCAGGGAAAACTACAAACTTGTAATAAGAAAAAATTGATGGCTTTAATTAGTCTTTCGACGTAATGCAAAAATGCAACAATTCTATTTTCCTTTAGGAGCTTTTCTACACGCTTTAACATAACTCAAGTGCACTAATAAAGTTGTCCCCATCATAGAATGATGAGCAAACCAGGCAAAAGTCCTTAGGAACATTGGCATGGGATGCTTCACTGTACTAGCCAAGGTTCTTGGTTGCAAGCAACTGAAACCAACTCTAGTCATTTAAGCAGAAAAGGAATTTATTAAAAGAATATTTTTATGGGATTTTTATGGGATTCGGAAGGCTAGAGAACCAGAAAATGAGGTGGGGGAGAGAATCTATATAGTCGGAACAAGAGCCAAGGGCACATCCACCACTCAGTCAGTCCTATGAAGAGTCTGATGCAGCCACCATAAGCCTGAATCCTGCCACTGTCCCCCACTGTCACAGACAGCTGGTGCTGTGGCCATCCCTGGCCCTGCGTTTCTGAGTCCATATCTGGAGGCATGTGATTGGCCACGCTCAGGTCACGGGATCCTCCTCTAGTTATAAAAGAGGCTGGGGAAACGAGTCTGGCCTTTTCAGCTGCTGTGGTGGTGACAGCTGGGCTCTGCGTCCTACCAAACCTCACATTCAAGGGAATTCTAAAACACAGGAAGACCATTCAGACGCTGGGCCGTGAAGTCAGGCAACCATTCCTTTCTCTCATGCAATGACTAAGGAGAATAACTGGGACAAGAATGTGTTTTATCTTACTCAAATGATCACCTTCATCACTTTTTAAATCATTATCCCTTCTTTTCTAAAGTTAAAAAAAAGTTGAAAAAATCCAAGGTAGCACTTTTGATATGTTTGTCCAAGAGCTTATGTTTGGGAATAAATGCCTTTTTCCTTGCTCAAGAAGCCAAAATCTGGGAATGGAAATTGGTGCCGCCACTATGGAAAACAGCATGAAGATTCCTCAAAAAATTAAAAATAGAACTACCACATGATCTAGTAATTCCACTTCTAGGTACATACCTGAAGGAACCTAAAACAATACGTCCAAGAGATATCTTCAGTCCCACGTTTATCACAGCATTATTTACAAAATCCAAGACATAGAAAAATCCTAAGCGGAGGTGCCTGGGTGGCTCAGTCGTGTAAGTGGCCAACTGCTTGGGCTCAGGTCATGATCTCATGGTTGGTGAGTCCAAGCCCCGGGTCAGGCTCTGTGCTGACAGCTCACAGCCTGGAGCCTGATTCAGATTCTGTGTCTCCCTCTCTCTCTGTCCCTCCCCTGCTCGTGCTCTATCTCTGTCTCTCAAAAACTTAATAAAAAACATTAAAAAAAAAAACCCTAAGTGTCCATCAATGGATCAATGGATAAAGAAAATGTGTTAATATTAATCACCCATAAAAGGAAGGAAATCCTGAGGCACCTGGGTGGCTCAGTCGGTTGAGCGTCCGACTTTGGCTCAGGTCATGATCTCTCAGTTTGTGGGTTCAAGCCCCGTACTGGGCTCTGTGCTGACAGCTCAGAGCCTGGAACCTGCTTCAGATTCTGTCTCCTTCTCTCTCTGCCCCTCCCCCACTTGTGTTCTGTCTCCCTCTGTCTCTCAAAAATAAATAAATGTAAAAAAAAAAAAAAAGTTTAAAAAAAAAGGAAGGAATCCTGGCATTGTGACATCAGAAATGGAATTTGAGGGCATCATGCTAAGTGAAATAAGTCAAATAGAGAAAGGCAAATAATATACGACATCATTCATGTGGAATCTGGGAAAAAAAATAAACACAGAAACAATAGATTCATGGTTTTGCTAGAGGGGAGGAGGAGGCAGCAGGCGGCAGGGGAGCAAAAAGTACAAATGTCCTGTTATAAAATAAATAAATTAAAAAGTCCTCAGGATGTAAGATGACTCTAGTTAATAACACATACAACCGTATTGCATGTTTGAAAGGGGCTAAGAAACCAGAGCTTAAAAGGTCTTGTCGCAAGAAATAAAACATTGTATTATGTGGTGATAGATGTTAACGAAACTTAATGTGGTAATTATTTTGCGATATATACACACATCAAATCATTATTTTGTGCACCTAAAATTACTGCAGTGATAGAGTTATATGGCAAGTATATCTTAATTCAAAAAACCAAGGCCGTACTTGAGGCACTGTGTTTCCTATTGCCATCCTATGTCTGTCATTGTTTCTTTCCCCTGATCAAGAACCTAAAGTGACTATCGCCTACCAACAGAGTCCCCACTTCTGGCTGCACAATGAGCACTCAGTTCTAGTAGGCTACCCTGTCCCCAAATGAATGGAAACTTGTCCAGCAATCTGTCAATGACTCTTGCCCCATTAAACTAGCTTTCAGGTGCTAAAGAGCTGACTCCTTCCTGGCGTGGAACTCTCTGGTAGCTTTCCTCTGTATATGGCCAAGGGAAAGTCAGCCACAGAAGTGTCCCTGAGCTAATGTGGCCAAAGTGTGCACTTCAGCCTGTGGGCCAGGGAAGGTCAATGTGATATGAATGTCTCAGTGGTATAAATCGCAGCCATTAAATTGGTTATTGTACGTTAAAATGAGTATGTAATTAATTATATTAGTCCTGAAACAAAATTGTCCTTGAAGGGGTACCAACTTTAGCTAGATCTTCTTTTGAATCTGGACATAGCATTATGGTCCTGTTGTACACATTTTGGTTTGGCTTTGTTCTTTCAAGACAGCGGAGAGGGAAAACAACATAACTGTCAAAGCACATCTGTGCTCTACTCTAATGACCTACGGGTAATAAATTATCCAGCCAGTTGCACAATCCTCCCTTCCTAATTCCTAAATGGCTAAGCAGTCGTAAGGCCAAATTATATCGCACTAACTAAAAAGTTGATATGGATGTGGGTCACTGAATTAGCCTGTATCATTCAGATTTCCTCTCCTTCTGCCAAAAGCTGCCCTTCCAATGCCCTTAGGTTATTGGAATAGAGCATAGCCCACCTGAGCTATTATAATGTTCAAAGAAATCATGCATCCATTTCACCTGTGAAGTCTAGAGTATCTGTGAAAGAGCTTTGATATTTGTCAGCCTTCCAGGAAGAGACCTCAGAAGCTTTTGTCACAATCAGCAACGATAAAGAATTGTCATGATGATAGTTCAATACCTGACCTCTTTGGTCGAGAGGATGTGAAGGTCTTTGTTAAAATCATACAATATTATAAATGTACAGACCAAATGGAAATTTAGTTCTCAGTCATTTCCTTCACCAGGAAATTTCCTTTCTCGTAAACTTAGCAGACTCTGCTATTTCAAAACCCCTTCCCTGTAAAATATAACATCATAGAGAAATGAGCAAGAGAACAGAAAGGTACAGCTGAAGGATTAGTCACAAAGCAAGTACTTGTGAACTCACCACCCAGGTCAAGAAATGAAACATGCTTACCTGAAAACCTGTACACAAATATTTATTGCAGCTCTTTCTGTAATCGCCAAATATTGGCAACAACATTAATGTCCTTCAGTGAGTGAATGAATAAAACTGTGGCATAGCCATGCAATGGAATACTACTCAGATAAAACAGAACTAGCTACTACATGCAACAACTTGGACAAATCTCAAAAACATTATGGGAAGTAGAAGAAGCCAGTCTCAAAAGGTTACATATTGTATGACTCCATTTATGTGATAGTCTTGAAAACACAAAACTCCAGTGATGGAGAACAGATCAGTGATTGCCAGGAGTAAAGGGGTAGGGAAGAGGTAACTGTAAAAGGGTAGCATGAGGCTGTTTTTTTGGGGGGTGATAGAACCCCAAAATCCTGATTTTGGTGATGGTCACATAAATCTACATATGTGTTAAAATTCAAAGAACTGTACACCAAAAGGAAAAAGAAGTCATTTTTACTCTAAGATTACTTTAAAAATTAAAGTAAAAGAAAAGAAATGGAACAGAGCAATCACCCTAGAGGCCTCCTGGTTTCCTCTCCCAAGGACCACCTTCCTTCCACTGAAAAGATACGATTATATTTTAAATAGCTGTGTATCAACTTCTTTGGCTTATCAGTATGTTTAAATCCAGTCTGATTGCTATCAAGTATCCAGCAGTGTTCTTTTTTTTTTTTTTAACTGTATTTCTTTTTGAGGGAGAGAGAGAGAGACAGAGACAGAGTATGAGCAGGGAAGGGGCAGAGAGAGAGGGAGACACAGAATCCGAAGCAGGCTCCAGGCACCGAGCTGTCAGTGCAGAGCCCAACGCAGGGCCCGAACCCACAAACCGTGAGATCATGACCTGAGCCGAAGTTGGAGGCTCAACCGACTGAGCCCCCAGCTGCCCTTCCAGCAGTGTTCTAAGTGAAGGGACTACTCAGCCAATCATGGGAGTTCAGGAATAGAAGTGCTGGCTTTTTGCATTTCCTGCTCCAACATATTTCATTCAGACTGGTGAAAATAGCATAGCACAACCTCAAGAAATATTTGCAGAATCAATAAAAACTTAACGAAAGGTGTAAGAGGCTTGCACATCCTTATCAGTTCCATTGCCACTTTACCCAAAATCATCAAAAAGAGAAAATAAGATGATCTGTAGATTTGCTATGATAGCACTGCAACCATGGAATAAGGGCAAATTGTTTTGAAGTAATTCTTTACAAATTTTATTTTTGACAGCTTGCATTATTGTATCTATAGCAGAATGTTTTCTCTCTTCCCAAATAAAAACTATGTGAGGAACTCTGGAGGACACAAAAATTGAACAAGTTAGCATAATTTTATTTTTGGGTTTTGTTTTAAAGTTTATTTATTTTGAGAGAGGGAGAGCAGGGGAGGGGCAGAGAGAGGGAGGGAGAGAGAATCCGAAGCAGGCTCCACACTGCCAGTGCAGAATCCGATGCAGGGCTGCAACTCACAAACCAAACCGTGAGATCATGACCTGAGCCAAAACCAAGAGTCAGACGCCCCACTGACTAAGCCACCCAGGCACCCCAAATTACCACAACTTTGAAAAAAAACCTAGGCAGCTGAAAAAAAGAGAAAGTTACAAAATTAACAACGATCTGATTAGTATTTTAAAATTTGTTTTTCATAGAGACCACCTTCTTTGCTTTTTGTTGTTTTTGGTTTTAAGCTTCTAAGTTGATATACATGATAATTTTTCTTTCATCACAAAGAATATTATTTGGTTATTAATAAAGTGATGTACCCATGTGTGACAAAGTAAACTTATTTTTATGTACTAAGGGTGGGTGTTGGAGAACTAACATCTGTTGTTTTTGTTTTGCATCCCTGTGCTCTCTCTTCTGGGACAGCACATGCTTCCTTGGAGAAACTAGCCCTCCACTGCTCCCTGAGGTTCTCGGCATGACTGCCAACAGTGGTACCCTTGGCCATGGTGGTACCCTTGGCCATGGTGGTATCCTTGGCCATGGTGATTGACTCAGGGAGGGTCACATGACCAATCCCAGCCCAACAGAAGCTTCCCTAGGGAGTCTGCTGCTCTTCTTTCTTCTGGGGTCACTAGGCTGGGCCAACAACATTCTGGAAATGTTGAGAGCCCTTGCCTCCACCCACACCATCCTTTCCTCCCCATAGAAGAAGCCTAATCCTAGTAGGAGAGGGAGAGAGGGAGAGATGGAGAGAGAAACAGAACCATAGAATCGTGGTTGCTGCAGCCAAGCATCGTTGAAGCTCCAAGTTCCTGCCCTGCTTGGCAATACCCTTGTGCACCCTCCTTGCCAGTGTAAGCTGGCAGTCATCTGTGTCCTATGCTCAATCGCAACGATAAGAGTAATAACAACAACAGCAAACACTCGCTGAGCTTGTACGATGTGTTAAGCTGCACTAAATCCTTTGCCTCTGGTGTCTCATTTTATTCTCACAACCACTCTAGAATGTTTATAGGTTCAATCACTACGCCTACTTTACAGTTGAGGAAACAGGCCCAGAGGGGTTAAGAAATCGATCCAAGCTCACAAAGCTAGTAAGAAATTGAGGTGGGATTTAAGCTGAGGAAGTCAAACCTAAGACAGGTTTCTAGGCTTCCAGTGTGAGAGAGACACAGGCACAGGAATTCAGGACTCTTCTTGAAAGCCTCCCTGCATTCCACAGGCTACATTAAATTCCCTATGTCCCGGCTTTATTTATACTTATGGCCACTTCACCAGGTGGTTAACATAAGAGGTAGTACAGAGCTGTGGTTAAGAGGTGGGGTTCACATCTAGCTTGGCCTCCTACTAGTCGTGCGACCCCAGCCTCAGTTTACTCATTTGTCAAATGGGAATAAAAATAGCACCTAGCTCCTGATGTTGTTATAAGTATTAAACCTATTGGTTTACTTAAGGCATTTAGGGCATGATCTGTCATGTGAAAAATTGCTCTGTGTTAGCTGTTGTCATCCTGATGTTCTTCAAATGCCTTTGGTGTCCCCATTGCCTCCACACATAGAGGTTAAACTCTGTGAATTCTGGGTCCCTTGGTTCTCTGGTATCCTTTAAAGAAGCTGGTGTGGTAGGGATCAAACATTGGGCATTTATGGGTTGAATGCTTGCTGGTGAAGCCTGCCATGTTTGACTCTGTGTCCCCTCTTGGAAGCATTATTAAAGATGCATAGGGGCGCCTGGATGGTTCATTTGGTTAAGCGTCTGACTCTCGATTTCAGCTCAGGTCATAATTCCTGGTTCGTGTGATCAGTTCCTGAATCAGGTTCTGCACTGAGACTGCAGAGTCTGCTTGGGATTCTCTCTCTCCCTCTCTCTCTCTCTCTCTCTCTCAATCTCTGTCCCTCCTCTGCTTGCATGCGCACGCTCTCTCTCTCTCTCAAAATAAATTCACATTTTTTTAAAAGATGCATAAGGCATAAATGCTCATTTGGAGGTTTACTTTTTATGCCCTAAATTCGTATTATCTGTGTCAGTGGAAACCTTCAATTAAATATTGATGTCCTATAAAAATCAGAAATGCAGACTTGAAAAATCAGGCATGCTTTCTGAGTAACTTCCCACTCATGGTTCAGTATTTGGAAACCTGGTGTTTCCCAGCAACTGTCCCAACAGGAGGCAGCCTGGAGAAGAGTGAACAAGGGAGGGGATTGGAAAGGAAATGTGAGCTCTGAGAAAACAGTCATCTCTTTCAAAATATCACCAGCAGAATGAGGCGCGTCACGTCCAGCTGACATTTCCATTTTATTGAAGAGATGCAAACAAATGATTTGGTAAGGGTTTCAGCCTTTATTGAATCAGTGTTAATTGCCTTCAGGGCTTTACTTAGTGAAATCACAAAGATCACCAGGCTCAAGCTACTGGAATCATCTTTGAGAAGAACAGCTTCGCCATTTGTCAGCTGGACACATCCATTAGTAGGTAATTTCTCCCTGCATGAGGCTGTGCATGAACACACAGGGCTGATTCCAAATTTTTAAAAGAGAGAAAGAGCAAAGTGTTGCAGGTGGATGGAACTGGGTTCAGAACCTTTGTTTGCTTCCCATAGCTTTGCGACATTCCAGACTCTTCTATGTAAAATGGAAATAAATCACACCCGCTCTGCTGGATTGTGGTGGGAATTTGAGATAATAAACAGAAAGAACCTAAATTGTACCTTGCAGGTAGTGGGTGCTCGAAAAGTAACTTTCAGGAAAGGTATGATGCCAAAGGCAGGGAACAAAATAGCTGGGTTGAATGTTACCAGATTTACATTTAACAATTATTTCCTAACTAAGCAGCTTTGAGCCAGGATATATCCAACTTAAGAATTAAAATACCTAGGGGTACCTGGGTGGCTCAGTTGGTTGAGCATCCAACTTCGGATCTGGTCATGATCTCATGGTTCGCGAGTTCAAGCCCCATGTCAGGCTCTGCGCTGACCGCTCGGAGCCTGGAGCCTGCTTTGGGTTCTCTGTCTCCTTCTCTCTGCTCAACCCCTACTTGTGCTCTCTTTCTCTCAAGAATAAATAAATAAACCTTTTTTTTAAAAAAAGATTAATATACATAATTGAGAAAAGGAACCTACCCCTCAAAACATACCTAACATTTGAATGGATGTTCAACTGACTTCATTATCGGTAACTTTTACTGATCATGTTTGTATTTCAGCTGGTGTCTTTGAATACAGGGCCTTTGAACATAAAAGAACGGCTTAAAACAGGGATAGAATATATGGTGATATCTCCTTACCATGGACGCATGATAAACTAATTCCAGTTACAGTTTTTGTTGTTGTTGAACCTGGATGTGGCTTCTCGAACCTTCTCAACACATCGCTCCAGATAGCCTTTACTAAATGAGCATATTTAGTATTTGAGATAAATCCCGGCTTATTATTATTTGGCATCCTGCCTTACAGTTGGATAATTCCAGGGATATGGAAACCTATAGGGTAGGTAATTTTGGTAGATAGGCCTTCTGTGCCCTTCAGGTCATATCACAAGCAGCTGCCAATAAAGTCTAACTGAAGGGAACAAACACAAACATCCATTCACCTTGCAGCTCTTTGAAATTTTGCTGCTTATGGGGCGCCTGGGTGGCTCCGTCAGGTAAGCTTCTGACTCTTGATTTTGGCTCAGGTCATGGTCTCACAGTCCGCGCGAGAGAGCTGCCCACTGGGCTGTGTGCTGACAGTGCAGAGCCTGCTGGGGATTCGCTCTTCCTCTCTTTCTGTCCCTCCCCCACTTTCGCACACACACACACTCTCTCTCTCTCAAAATAAACTTTAAAAAAATATTTTTTAAAGAAATTTTGCTGCTTATACTATTGCTTTTATGTGGAGCTATCGGCATGATTTTAGTCAACACAACCTACTTCCTTTGAGAACTGAATGTATGGAACACGGAGTTGTCGTGAACATGACAGTGCAGAAAGCACAGACTATGGAGGGATCTGAGACTTGAGGTGCCAAGTGGATGCTGGTCCCTTCCTGTCATCCAGAGAAGGAGGGGTGGACCTGCACACCAGGGGCCGTGGCATGTTTGAAGCCCTCACAGGAGTTCTTCGCTGCAGTCAGGCGCATGAGGCTGCCCTCGGAGTCAGAGGTCGCCTTGGGGTAGACTCTCGCAATGACTTGCAAGCCTGAATATTTCTCATTATCCAAAATGTAAATGTTTGGGCTAAAACAAATCAGGTTCAGCAGGTCACACCATCCCCTAAGCACCTCCCTAAACACAAGGGCCCCAGAGCCTCTGGAGATGGGGATCAGTAGGGAGCAGGTAGGGAGACTTGCCCGTCAGAATGCCCATGGCTTTGCAAACTGTGCTCCCAGAAGTCTGAGGGATTCCAGGAGGTGCCCTGGATGCAGCGAGGGGAGTGAGTTGGAAGCTGAGGGCCGAGGCCTTGCAACTATGTCCAGAACCCAGACACATTTCTCACCCCTCGGCTGCTACTGCCCTGCTCTGAGCCGCCTCACTTGTGGCGTGAATGGGGCAATGACATGCTATCAGTCTCTTGGCGTCACCCTTCTCACCATCTTGTTGATTCTCAAGGCAGCAGCCAGAGTGAGCCCGTTAAAACAGAAGTCACAGGAGGCTACTCCTTGGCTCAGAGCCCAGCAGTGGCTCCCCATGTCCCTCAGTGTACAAGCCAAATTCTGGCGACCAGACCCAGACTGTGGCTTGCACAATCCAGCCCCCATTACCCCTGCAGGCTCCCCTCTCACTGATCTCCGCCTTGTCCACGCACTCCTGCGCCCTGGCGTCTTTGCTGTTTCTCTGACATGCAAGGGTGTCTCCAAGTAGGGCCTTTGCTCAGTCTGTTCTTTGCCCGGGTTCTCTTCTCTCAGACACCTCTTTGGTGGTTTCCTCTTCTTCTTCTTCTTTTTTTTTTTTTACCTTGTTTTCAAGTCTTTGCTGAAACCTCAGTTTCTCCATGAGGCTTCTCCTGACTTCCTTCTCTCTCACAGTTTTCACGACAAATGGGCACTCTGGACTCTCCTTCCTCTGGCTTACTTCACTTCTTTCTGTTAGATGTATTGCCTTCTAACATAATTTATTGATTTACTACGTTTATTGTTTATCATCTGCTTCTACTTGCTAGATAATTAAATTCCATAAAACATATCTGTCTGTTTTGTTCACTAATGTTCACCAGGCAGTTAGAACATTGTCTGGCACGTAATAGGATTTCAAAAATAGGATTTCAACCAGTATATAAATTAACAAATGAGGGAGGGAGTGAATGAATGAATGGGTTTCTGGATCCATCACCTCTTCATCAACCATAGCAATTTCATCTTTTTAAAAAAATATTTATTTATTGGGGTGCCTGGGTGGCTCAGTCGGTTGAGCATCTGACTTTGGCTCAGGTCATGATCTCACAGTTCCTGGGTTCCAGCCCCGTGTCGGGCTCTGTGCTGACAGCTCAGAGCCTGGAGCCTGCTTCGGATTCTGTGCCCCCCAATCCGCCCCACCCCTGCTTGCGCTCTGTCTCTGTCTTTCAAAAATGAATAAACATAGAAAAAAATTTTTTAATATTTATTTATTTTGAGAGAGAGAGAGAGAGAGTGGAGAAAGGGCAGAGGGGAGGGGGAGAGGGAGAGAATCCCAAGCAGGCTCTGCGCTGTCAGTGCAGAGCCTGACATGGGGTTTGATCCAATGAACCTCGACATCATGACCTGAGGCGAAATCAAGAGTCAGACACTTAACTGACTGAAACACCCAGGTGCCCCACAATTTCATCTTTAAAATTGGTTTTGATGTTAGGCCTCTGCATAAGATACCATTTGAAGAAAAGACTCAGCAGCTAAAAAGTCCATTGAGAAACCACCGCTGTGATCCATTGCCTCTTTGTAAAGATGGAGGAGCCCGGGCCCCCGAGGGGGTCACACATCTGGTTAAAGCAGAACTGGAGGATGACCCACCTGTCCTGATTTATGTCAGCCTCTTCGGTCCGTTCATGCTCATCATTCCCTACGCCTGCCTTCAATCTTTACATCTGCTTTTAAAGAAGCAGCATTTCCCAACTAACCAAGAGTTTGACTACTGAGAAATAATAGCAGGAACTGGTCTCTGAACAGCCGTTCTCTCTTTTTTAAGCTCTGATTACCACAAGTGACAGGTTTGTAAGTGTGTGATAAGCTGGGTTTTCTATTTCCAGCTCACCCACCCCAGGTGTGATTAGGCTTATTGATGCTGTTATTGCTAGTAATTAGCTTTTATATATAGTTTTTCTTCTGGCAACGCCCAGTTCCTAGAAATTTCGCAAGCATTTCTCACATATGCAAAAGTGAATGAAGTAATCACCACCTGTTCCGTATTTTCCTCCACAGAAGGTGTTTCCCCGCCTCTTCTCCTCTCCTTTATGCTATCTCATCAAGGAAACAGTTGGCCAGTCATCCAGCCAGAGTCATAGACACACTTTATGGACTTTGTCTTGTTTGCAACTTTAAAGAAAAAAGGGGCACCTGAGTGGTTCTGTCAGTTAAGCGTCCAACACTTGATCTCAGCTCAGGTGTTGGTCTCAGGGTTGTGAGTTCAAGCCGTGCATTGGGCTTCCCACTGGCATGGAGCCTGCTTTAAAAAAAGAAGAATAAGAAAATTTTCCAAAGGGTTAGCTAGTATGCTGGTGACATAGCATTGTAATGGTAGTCGTTCTAGGACGAGTGGCTGTTCCCTCTGCCTGGGATGCTTTGCTCCCCAGGCCTGGCTGGGTTGGCCTGAGGTGCCTCAGCATTATCACCATCATCTAAAATAGACCTTCCCAATCTATCACGAGTCTGTTATATCATCTTCGTGTTACTTCCCTTCCCGTACGTTGTTTATCTGTAGCTGTAAGCTCATTGTTGTCTGTCACCAACCCCACAAAGAATGGAGACGCCATCAAAGTTGGGACCTCATCTGTGTTGTTCCTTGCTGCTCCCCAGTGCCTTGAAGATGGCTTGTCGTGAGTTAAGTGTATACTTTCACCTTAACCAATAGTTCAGAAGCTTTACCTCATCTAGAGTTACTAATCTCTGGGCTACCTCGGCCACCCCTTTTTTGTTTTCACAGCCCTTCACAGTCTGTGTGAGAAATTCCCTGTATTATCTTACCTTTGTCTCAAATACCCAGAGAGGTTTCTGTTTTCATAACTGGACTTCTCAGTGGCTTATGAGACCACCACTCAATATCTGAAATAAAAAAAAAAACAAAGCTGAATGTATTGCTTACTACAGTAAGGGAGAACATAGGCAAACACATTCTCTTTAAGCAGAGACATCTACTAATGTTATATAGGGATTTGGGGAATCCCAAATTCCAGGAGTCCCCAAGTCTAGGAATCGGAGGACTTTTAGAAGCAAAACTTGTGTGGACATGATCTGCAGAAGTGAGTCCATCTCTGACTCGCCAACTTTTGGAAGTGAAGGTTGACAGTAATTGGTTGGCTTGCAGAAGCCTGTTCAATGAGGCAAATTGCTGACCAATTAAAACAAGTTTAACACCAATGTTGGTGCCTTCTTGTTACCAGGCCACAAAACAAGCAATCCTTTCTCAAGTTTGTGAGGAATATTTTTTTTTAATTTAAAACATTTTTATTACTATTATATTTTAATTCCAGTGTAATTAACATCCACTCTTATATTACTTTCAGGTGTACAATACAGCGATCCAAGAATCCTACACATTACCCGGTGCTCATCATGATGAGTGCACCCTTCACCTTCTTCGCCTCTTTCATCCATCCACCCACCCACCTTCCCTCTGGCTACCAACAGTCTGTTCTCTATATTAAAGAGTCTGTTTTTTGTTTGTCTCTTTTGTACTTTGTTTTGTTTCTTCAATTCCACATATGAGTGAAATCATATGGTATTTGTATTTCTCTGACTGACTTATTTCACTTAGCATTTTACCATCTACAGCCATCCATGTTGCACATGGCAAGATTTCATTCTTTTTTATGGTTGAATAACATTCTGTTATATATATACACACCACATCTTCTTTATCCATTCATATATCCATGGACACTTTGGCTGCTTCCATATCTTGGCTATTGTAAATAATGTTGGAATAAACAGTAGGGTGCATATATATTTTTAAATTAGTGTTTTCATATTCTTTGGGCAAATACCTAGTAGTGGAAATACTCCATTACTGTTTTCCACTGTGGCTGCATCAGTTTGCATTCCCACCAATAGTGCACAGGGTTCCTTTTTCTCCACATGCCCCCCAACACTTGTTGTTTCTTGTGTTTTTGATTTTAGTCATTCTGACAGATGTAAGATGATACCTCATGGTGGTTTTCATTTGCATTTCCCTAACAGTTAGTGAGGTTGAGCATCTTTTCATGTGTTTGTTGGCCAACTATATGTCTTTGGAGAAATGGCAGTTCATGTCTTCTGCCCATTTTTTAATTGGATTATTTAGTTTTTAGGTGTTGAGTTGTGTAAGCTCTTTATATATTTTACATATTAACTCCTTATTGGATGTGTCATTTGCAAATATCTTCTCCCATTCAGTAGGTTGCCTTTCTGTTTTGTTGATGGTTCTTTCATTGTACAAAAGCTTTTTATTTTGGCATAAACCCTTGCCTGAGGAGACATGCCTAGAAAAATACTGCCATGGCCAGTGTCAGAGAAATTACTGTCTGTGCTGTCTTCTTGGATTTTATGGTTCTTACACGTAGGTCTTCAATTATCAGAATATTTTTATTCTCTATTTCTCCCTTTTGGTCCTCATTTAGTGAAAGGGGTGAGAGAGATCATCCAGGTATGTCCAGATCACTGCCACTATAACTGGTTTTCCTTAAAGGTATGGTTTCATTTGTAGACTTCCGGTTTCCAGGTTGCACACTGATCAGTGTGATCCCATCTTTTTTCATCATAAACTGATTTGTTGAATAATCTGTCAGAACAATGGCTTCTCATTAGCACTTAAGACTCTGGAATACAAACGTTGAATGAGTGTACGACAAATGAGTGTAACTAGAATTATAATATAAAATGAAATGCAAAGAGAACGCAGAACCATGACCAGGATTTTCTAGGCCCAAGTAAGAAGGCAAGTCCAAATGTCTCTCTGTATCTCTCTCAGATAGTCATGTGTAATTCCTTCTTCTAGGTTTGACATAGATTGTTCTATCCCACCCATAGCATTAATCCGGGTACAACATGTAGCGCCAGCAACAGTGTGGACTGCCACCCAGTTGGGAAAAAAAATCCAAGTGTACAAAAGTTTTTTTTTCTGGACATGAAGCCTTCTGAAATTATAGAAACATAATCCTGGGAATCTTCTTCATGGACTATAGAATAGAGCGTTGCTGGATTAAGAATGGTATCCAGTGGATGCTAATATAAGAAGGAGAAAGTAATAATAATTCATAATTTTCTAAGCATTTAGTAGAAAATCAGTGGGTGCTTTCTGGTAGCAATAGGGATTTTGATATGCAACACAGATTTCAAGATTTTGTATAAATTCTGAGGATATTTTAACTGATTTTATTGAGGTCTTTAATTGCTCTGAAACAAAGAGTGTAAGCATTGGTATTAATTTTAAATTAAGGTGTGCCTTAATAGGCAATGGGCTTTTCAGATGTGCCATGCTGTTAAGTTCTCATCCCTGGAATATGGCCTAACTTTCTATAAACAAAGTTTACATAATGTAGGAAGGATCAGTTTGGACTCTAATCTACTGCTCTGATTAATCTGTTTTGTCCATGGAATCTTGTGCCCATAGGGATTCTGGGACCATAAAGTTGTGGGGGGTCTCTGGCTTTGCTTTGTTTTGTTGTTTTGTTTTGGTAACATCTTAATACTATAGGTGTTCTCACATCTAGATCAGCTATAATTTGATCATGTGCAGCTCAAGGACAAAACGTCTGGGAGTAGCTTTTATTTATTGCATTTGTAGGTGTTTTATCCCAGAAAATCAAGGTGTATTCTTCTGACTATGATCTCAAAACATCAGTTACAGTTATTACATGTCTTCAAATTTGGCTTTTCTTCTTCTTGTTGTTGTCGTAATTTGTTATATGGTACAACCAGTCATTTCCACATTAAGTCAAGTTTTCTTTTTTTCTTACCCTGTCAAGTTTCCCTTCCTTTTCGAACAATTTTTAAATGTTTCTATGAAGAATCTACACAGTGGGAATGCAGTGGTAGTTGGAGCATAGAGAGTAGTTGACAGTAATAGTGGCATCCACATAAACAAGAACGAAAAAAGGTATTGTTTATCTTTAATCATAAACCATTCCCTTTGGGAATTTAGAGGAAAGACAGAGAATTCCTTTTCTCTTAGAGTGGCATCAGCACGTAGACTTTTGGACAATTGTCCTTTGGGTTGTTGCCAATGTGGAACATCAGTTTTTCAATGGCTCTTTTGCTTATAATGTCCATAGGTGTCTTTATCCATAGCCTCAGATATTACAGAAGAGAGGCCTTTTCAGTTCTTTTATCTAAAGACCCATAAATTATATGGGTTTCTAGCCTGTTTGGTCAATAAGACTATTGAAATGTCTCTCAATATACTGAATATTTTTTAAACTGGCAATTGACATCCTAATTTTTTTCTGATTAGATCTCTTAATTCTCATTTAAGCCCATTCACAAAAAGAAAGGACAAACTTCCCTTTTACTTCAGTATTAGGTTTATCCCAGAACACCCTTTGAAATTCTCTGAACTCTATTTTTCATCTGTAGTTTACCAGTTCAAATTTCTAAATTTTATTTTTAATTGTGGTTACAAACACATAAGAATTAAATTGATGCTGAATTAAATCTAACTTTAGGGGTGCCCAGGGTGGGGGTTCAGTAGGGTCAAGCATCTGACTCTTGATTTCCCCTCAGGTCATTAATTCGTGATCATGAGATCCAGTCCACCCGCTGAGGGTGGAGCTTGCTAATATTCTCTCCCTCTCCTTCTCTGCCCCTCCCCTGCTTGCGTGAGCACGCACACTCTCTCTCGCTCAAAAAAATCTAACTTTACAAGAAAGACTTCTAAAACTTATATAGTATATTTTCTATTTACTTAAAATTTTATATATCTAGGTTATGTATATGTTTTCTTTTTTATCATGCTGATTTAAAATATATTTTTCCACCAGAGGGGCTAAAAATTAATTGAATTACTTGGTGTGGATCCATAGTCCGGGACAATAAGTATCTAACAAGATTATGAATTCTATAGCAATATTTTGCCTGTCTTCTGATTATAGCCCTTGATTTGGCTCTAGACCAGGGTTTGTTTTGTCTTAGGATCAGGATTCTTTTTTTCTTTTTTAAAAAATTTTAATTCCAGTTAACATACAGTGTTATATTGGTGTCAGGTATACAATACAGTGATTCAACAATTCTGTACATTACTCATTCGCTTATGAGACCAGGGTTTTACTTTGACTTCCACAAATCTGTTTTCTGGCCTCTCAGTTTTGCAAAATGATAGTTCTTTTCCTGAGAAAATCCTGAAGAAAGAGTAACTCCTTAAAGGGGTCGGGTAAAGGTGAGTAGAAAGAATATGCAAGTATAGGTTTCAGAAGTTTACAAAGGCAAGATTATCTTGTATTTAGGCTTTTGGTTTTAGGCATGGGTGTACCAATTAAAGAAGGAAATACTGACTGTTTGGGTTGTTGTCAAAAGTTCCCCTTAGCAGCCATTGTTACTCTAAGTCAGTATGTTTTACCTCTACCAAAAAAAAAAAAAAAAAAAAAAGTAAAAGTTCTAATACTATGTCTTTATGTAAAAAGCAAAAACTCTTACAAGAGGAGGTTGAGACTTTGACATAGAAAAACCTCATCATGAAAACAGAGGCCACTATGGCCAGCCAACAGTGTGTTTGTCAGCCGTGTCTCAGCCACCCCAGCCAAGCAGAGGCTAGGCAGAGATCATATGATCAGCAACTCAACAATTGTTGGCCTGAGATAAGGACTAAATAACGTGACCTTCTTTCATAAATTTACAATATAAGGAATGTCTGCATGAAGGTTTGTAGGGAATCTGAAGCAAAGTTTGACAGATTGAACGGTGATCTAGAGGACTTTCAACGGTTAGTCCTGTATTAGAGCTGTCTCAGATTAGAGATTTATCAGACCTATGTCTCCATCTCTTCTTTTGAATTTAACAGGAAGAGACAATCTAGGGCAAAATCAAACCCCATGAAACAGACTTTGCACATGTAGACAAACAATAGGAAACATAAGACCAAAAAAACAAAACAGGAAATAAGGTTCATGGTAAAAATATTCATCAAATGATAAACCTTCAAACCACAGGGTGTAATGATTTGTATACAAAGACCCAAGTCTAATTATTTCCCAAATGGTGCACCTCCAAACCAAGAAATCTAATTATTTAATCCAAAGATATAAACCTAAATAATCTTATAAGCAGAACTCCTGCTTACAATGAGCAATGAGATCTCAATGAAACTAGTCAGCACTTAGATTGTTGTTGAGACTGGCTCACTTGGCAACAGATTTGAAAAGACAAATGAAGCTTGAGTACAGGGGCCTGGTGAGTACCAGGGTTGGTCCAATAGTTCCCTGGAATGCTGCCAAACCAGTCTTCAAACAAAGTTTGGTGGAACCTCCAGAAGGGTTAAAGGATCAAAGAGCCCTCACTCCATATGTTAAAAAAAAAAAAAAAAAGAGTTTAATTCATTGTTTACTACAGTAACAGAGAGCTATGTTGGATAGCACAGTCTCTCTGAATAGGGAAGTCTGACACTATTTTATAGGGGTTTGAGGAAGCATGGAGTTCAGGATTTGGAGGATCTTCAGAGGGAAAATGTGTTGACCTCATCTTGGTTACTTATCTGAGACTGTTGTTGGTTGGCTGTCACTCAGAGGCATGGTTACTGAAATGAGTCCATCCCCAATTGGCCCACCTTCGAAATTAGGGGTTGACACTGATTGGTTGGCTTGCAAAAGCATGTTCACTGGAGCAAGTTATTGACTGTGTAAACAGGTTTAAAATGACTTTGGTGCCTTCTTATTACCATGGTTACATAACAATCAGTCTTTTTCTAAATTAATAGGAATTTTCTTTTTATGTTCAGCCCTGATACACCTCCCTTAGTTTAGGTCTGGACTCTGGATCCATATCCCACCTTTACTAACTTTGTGGTATGTCTTGAAAAAGTTACCCTACTCAACTCTAGGCTCCTCATTTGTGAGACATGGCTAATGATACCCACCTTTAGGATTACTGTGAAGATTAATGTTACAATGATGGTGAGAACTGTAAATTACAAAACACCCTAAAGATATAAAACACTTGGAATACTCTAAAGATGTGATAATATGCCAAAATGGTGTTTAAATTCTAAAGTGCTTTATAATCATAAATATTTATATGATCATTTTTAGTATTTAAATTGTTATTATCATGCCCTGTTCTTCAAGACCAACTCAAGTGTTCTCTTTTTCAAGAACATAGTTTTGACTACCCAAGCCTCCATGGATCCTCCTCTTCTCTGGATTTTCACATTCATTATCTGTACCATACAAATTAGCCCTTGTAATTATTCCATCTTGATTTACTCACTATAATTTCAGGTCTTATTTCTCCAAACAGAATTGAAGTTACTTGAGGCAAGAGTCTTGTCATCAGTGTTAATGAAGACACTCAGGGCAGCCTCTGTAAGGCAATGGAGCTTAGACTTGAGATAACACTTACTTGCTATCCTGGATCCATCCCAACCCTCCCATTTTCCAAATGAAGAAACTAAGGCCCAGAGAAAAGGTAGCTTGCTCATAGAATACAGAGCCAGAACTAGAACCGTGTCCCCTACTGCTTGTCATCATTCTTTCTTCAGTGTCTCCAGTGCTGCATTGTTAAGATCCCCAAGGGTGCCTGACACAGTTGCTGAGCTCATACTGGGTGCTCAGCAAACACCTATAACTAGCTTTCTGAAGGCTGAGTTTACTCAGGTATTTGGAAAACAGAGCATTTCCACAACACTGTTGACACTGTAATTTAATACCCTTGGGTCTTCCTGGGGTGGCAGCTTAACTGATGATTGTGAATCATCTGACATTTCAATTCAGATTTATAGTTTTCATACTCTTTTCCTTCCATAAGAAGTTCCACAAAGGATATTCCAACTCTCTTAAAGTACATACCCTCCCTCACTGCTTGCCAAAGTCTACACCAGTAATACAAATGGAAAGAATTAGTAATCGCACAAAACCTTCCTGGTTAAACATGGCAATGGAAAAACACATCGATCACATTCATAATGAATATTAGATTTAAAAAGCATAAGTCTAAAAACATATTTGCATGACATTAGTTTATTCCCATCCAAGTTACTTAAGACTGAGTTTGATGCTTCTGAGCTAATTGTTCTTTCTGGTTCTTTCTCCAGGCACTCAAATAGGCACTTAACAAAACAATAATTAAAGGCAGCTGGTTCTTTTTAACTCCAATGCACAAATGGCATTTTTTACTTTTTGGAGTCTGTTGTGAATCAGACCTTGAGGTGGAAGAGAAGGTTAGACAGGAAGGGTGCCCTTGCTTAGAAAAAGCCCAGGTCAGCAAATCCTTTCCGAGAGACCCCCAAATTTCCATTAATACATAACAATAATAGCTGTACTTAGGACAGCAAGCAAACTGCCCTCGATCCTTTTCACTTGCTGCGTTATCTCTGGGAACATTGTGCTTTCTACAAACAGGTTCCATTCTTGAGTCACAACCCTATTTAATTTAGTATTTTTCTCTCCCTCTTCCAAGAAACCTTTCTTTCCCCATTTCACTTTGTAAAAGAAAATATAACCAGCCACAAAGGGCAATCCATCAATCTCTAGTAGGAGCCATAACAATGTCCATATCTTTGATCCTGAAATCAGTTTACTTGGAATTTATTCCAAGAGAAAAATCAAAAGAAGAAAAAATAGTAATAAACTGGGAAGAGTGAAAAATGGGTAACAATAGGGAAATAGGTACATTAATTATTACATATCTACTTCAAGGGTTGTGATACCAAAGACTGACAGCAATATAAACAGCTCTTAAATTATAATCACAAATTAAAGGGAGAAAAAAAATGGTATGTTTGTGTAGAGACTGTCCTTGGAAGCATATAAATCTAGCTATACTTATGAACAAAGAATGGAAAGTAGTGGACAAAAACAGAAATCATTTATTTATTTTAATTTTTTAAATGTTTATTTATTTTTGAAAGAGACAGCCAGAGCATGGCAGGGAGAGGGGCAGAGAGAGAGGGAGACACAGAATCCGAAGCAGGGTCCAGGCTCTGAGCTGTCAGCACAGAACCCGACACGGGGCTTGAACTCACAAGCCATGAGATCATGACCTGAGCCAAAGTTGGATGCTTAACCTACTGAGCCACCCAGGTGCCCCAAGACAAAAATTATTTAGATCAGAGCGGCAGGAGAATGGTTGTGTTTTGATGGTGATAATTTTTCAAAATATTTTCTAACAATGCAAGAAATTCATAGTTCATCAGGGTAGTTAGTCTTTCGGCATACGAAATGGCACTCTGGTTTGAGAGTCAGGAAATGCCACCAATTGACAATATGACCCTGGAAAATGCTTTCTCTCTGATCTTCTTTTCATTATCTATAAAATGAGGACATTGAGCAACCTTTTTCTAAGTTGATTTGCAGTTTTAAATTCTATTATCAAGGGGTGCCTGGCTGGCTCAGTCGGTTGGGCATCTGCCTTCCACTCAGGTCATGATCTCACGGTTTGTGAGTTTGAGCCCTGCGTTGGGCTCTGTGCTGAGAGCTCAGAATGTGGAGCCTGCATTGGATTCTGTGTCTCCCCCTCTCTCTGCCCACCCCCCCACCTCCGGCTCATGCTCTGTTCAAAAATAAATAAACATTTTTTTAAAATTTAAATTATATTATCTTTCATGGGCTTCTTTTCCTCTTTATTTTAGTTAATGTTTGAAAGTGTTTTAAATATTTAAGGATGATAAACACTTGTCAGATTTCAGGGCCTTAGTCCAGTAAAGAAACTCTCAAGCCTCAATCTCAAGCTTAGAGAAATGGGTTACATAAAGTGAAAAGTAATCTGCCTTGACTCAAAACAAGTCATTTTTCTTAAGATTAAATCTTGCCTTTATCCACTCTCAGAACGGCTCATACTTGCAACCTGCTGATGATTAAACCAGTAGTCATGCAGTCAAATGTCTTTAAAAGATGGATAAATAGAGTTATCCAAGGGCAGTATGATGCTGTGAATGAATAAATCATGACTGCTGACATAGGATGAGTTGCTGTTTTCTAACTGTTACAGGGCACAATGATATCTACCCTTTAGTTCTGTGTGCCAAGGTTTCAGCAAGGCAAAGTCCTCAGGAGGTGGCGACATCATCACCAAATTTCCCCCCGGGGACCGTTGGGACCTAAGAAGCAGTGTTTCTATAACACATTTTACTTATCTTGGATCTCAAACTTAGTTCTTTTTCTAAGACTTCCCTTCTCTCTTTTCTCTACAGACCCCAATTCAACTTACCTCTTGGTTACCCAAGCCCTAAATTTTGTGGCCATATGCATATGGCTCCAAATCAATGGTCTTGCCCTTTATAAGCTGTATGACTGTGCATCTTCTCAGACATTCAGAATCTAGTTATAAAGTCCTTCTTCATGCATCTGGGGCACAAGAGAGCTAATACTTAATGTGTCTCTTGTACAGTGTCTGGTACATGGTGAGTATTAAATAAATGTCAGAACCTTTCTCATTTCCCAATTCCCTCTTTTAAGAATCCATGTCTAGGGGGGCCTGTGAGTTCAAGCCCTGCACTGAGCTCCCTGCTGGGTTTGTACCCTTTGTAAAAAAAAGAAGAAGGAGGAGGAGGAAGAGGAGGAGGAGGAGAAGGAGGAGGAAGAGGAGGAAGAGAAGGAAGAAACAGAAAAAGAATCCTTGTCTATAGCACTATTGTTTGTAACACTTAACTTGGCACTTTGTACTGTTTCTCAAATGACTCATATGGGTATAACGTATCTATTCAGTCTCATAGCTGGAAGGTCAGTGACAGGATAAGCACTTACTGAACATGCTGGAAGCTTGGGGAGAACATTAGAATATAACTAATATTTATTAGGTGGTTCTGCATACCAGGCACTGTGCTGTGCACTTGGAATGCCCTAGCTCCTTTAAACCTTAAAAAAAAAAAAAAATCCCATGTGGTAGGTAATTTTACTGCCTCTCTACTAATGAAAACATGACATTTACAAAGGCTAATCAAGAGACGCATAGTAAACAAGAGCTGAGATCTGGAACCCATATCCTTCTGATTTTGAATATAAACTCTTTGTAAAAAAACAAACTTACCATCAACAACGGACACTTGGAGAGTTGCTACAGAGTAGCTAGTGCCCACCATCCAATCCCAGATCTGCAGAGGGCGTGGCGCCTTTGCGGGGGAGGTGAGGGTGGGGGGGAATGACTGCTGGAAACCGGCTCTGCAGCGTCCTAGCTCTGATGTCACTAGAAAGCTCATGTTTCTGCTCCTCCAGCTGCAGGGTGATACAGAAAGGAAAAGAGAGATTGTCAACTCCTCAACAAAGGTGATCTTTACTAACCTGCCCAGAGGAAAAGCAGCCCCATCTAAGCCCCATCTCTGTTCAGACTTTAATGATATAATTGTTATTTTCTTTCACTGACTTCCACAACATTTGATCCTGGTTTATAATACACCTCTTTATCCATATTGGTTTTAAATGACTAAATTCATAGCTTTGGGAAAGAAACTCAGTAACTCTCACTGAAGTCCAAAGCTTTGGAATCAGCATGAAATATTTAAACATTCTGATACTCTAGGATTCTAAATAGACACAGACGTTTTATGGACATCTTGTACCAAGGAAATAATGATTGCATTCCTTTATAGAATTGTCGAATCACTACACTGTACAACTGAAACTAATACAACACCATATGTTAACTGTACTGTAATTAAAAATTTTTAAATAATTGCAGAATAACAACTTTCCTCATAAACAATTACATTTCTTTGAACTTCTGTCCTAAATATGGCCTTTGCCTAATTGTTATTGCTACTTTTTAAATACTAAAGTAAAACTGTACTCAAAATGTTGTCAAAAACTGACTTCTGTGCCTGAGAGCCGAAATACATAATGAAAAGACAGAGCTTGGGTATAAAGAAGGAAGATAGGGGCCCCTGGGTGGCTCAGTCAGTTAAACATCTGACTTCCGCCTAGGTCATGATCTCGTGATTCGTGAGTTCGAGCCCAGTGTCCGGCTCTATGCTCACAGCTCAGAGCCTGGAGCCTGCTTTGTATTCTGTGTCTCCCTCTCTCTCTGCCCTTCCTGTGCTCATGCTCTGTTTCTCAAAAATAAATAAATGTTAAAAAAGAAGTTAGAGAAGGAAGATAGTTTATGACTTTGCCATGCAAAGGAGGCTGCTACAGGCTAATGCCTCCAAGACTACAAGGCTGCCCAGTGTATTTACAGGAAAATACAGGATCTGGGAGGTTCCAATAGGAATCTGGTACATGCTTTCGGCCCTGTTGGTCATGTCTTCAAGGTGGTCTCGTGACTAGTGCTGGAGTGGCCATCAGAATCTCATTACTAAGTACATATGGGGTCAGTGAGATGTCAATATCGATACCGAGTTCCTGGAACAAAGGATTTTACAGGAAAGCAAGTGAAGGAGAGGGGAGGCTTCAAGAATGAGGAAGAGAAAAATTTGTTCAGTTTAAAGTCAAGCTTTGCTGAGGTACTAGTGTGTCCATCTTAATTTCCATCCATCTTTATTTTTCTATACTGGTTTAAAAAATTCTCAGGGGATTGAGGTACATGGTTGTAACAATACACATGTAACAAAAAATAGAAACTTTGAATATATGTTTCCTTCAAAAGGTCCCCATAGGTACAAATGTTGGTAAGGACACAGAGCAAAAACAATTCTCATATGTTGTTGGTTGGAAAGTAAAATGATACAACTACTTTGGAAAAGAAGTTGTCAGGGGCGCCTGGGTGGCTCAGTCGGTGAAGCGTCTGACTTCAGCTCAGGTCATGATCTCGTGATTTGTGAGTTCAAGCTCCACGTTGGGCTCTGTGCTGACAGCTCTGAGCCTGGAGTCTGCTTATGATTCTGTGTCTCCCTCTCTCTCTGCCCCTCCCCTGTGCACACGCTGTCTCTCAATAATAAATGTTAAAAAAAATTTAAAGAAAAAAAGTTGGCACTTTCTTGAAAAGTTAAATATACACCTATCACATGATCATTTATCCATTCTACTCTAGTTATCTACCCTGGAGAAATGAAAGCATATGCCCAAAGTACTGGACATGAATATTCATAAACTGGAAACAATCTAAGTATCTATCAAGAGGTGAACGGGTGAACAGATATAAATCTAGCCTTCTGAATGGGGTCAGCTTCTTTTCGTTAGCTTCGAATGAGTTCCAATATGGAAAGAGCTTGGAAGTTGTCACTCTCATTCTTACAACAAGAAAAAGGCTGAACACACTGAAAATTATGGAGCTAATGACTTTTTCATCAGATTCAAGGTAGCAAAGTGAACCACTGCTCTGAAATCTGGAGAGACACACAAGAGAATATGGATAATCCCAGCCAAGAGCAGACCATCTGGAACAGAAGCCACTGAAGCCATAAGCTGATAGGAATACTTACATGGCAATGTTGACAAACTGCTGGAGGCTGAGTGTGTGCTGATGTGGAAGTGAGAGATTCCTGATAGCCAAGATCTCAGGGGTGGGGTTGTGGGTGGCACACTTTCATGGGTTTTACCTCAAGGAATCCCACCAGATTCTCATGGTGAAAGGTCAAGCAAAAACCTTGGTGATCATTTTGAGATACTCCTAGCACATTCTCCATAACAAAAGTCTACTCTACAGAAGAGACTTTACCAAAGCCTTACTGACTTGCAGAGAAAGGCATTTACTCAACTCCAACATTCCTATCCTTTCCATCTCCCTAGAGGGGAAAAATTTTTTTTAAAAATGTGAAGGTCACAGCCCAGGGACAAAAGCACACATGAAGAATGAGATTTAATCATGGTATTGAGGCAAAGAAAGGCGAGAGAAATGTAGCTTAAATTAAATCTCCTTACAGCTTCCAGCCCATTGACAGGCACCTGAAACATGCAGAGGATGACCTTCCTCAAGGAACTCAGAGCTGGCAGTCTTAGTGCCTTAATGTTTATGTTTTATTAAACGCTAAAAGTAACATTATCTTAACTGCAGCTAGCCCCTCAATGTCCTGAAAGCCTTGCTTTCAAACTCCTTAGAGACTTACACTCTCCTTAACCCCACTAATTAAAAGTATGTAATCATTCACTCATCACAATCCAAGTGCACCTATTTCTGTCCACAGGTCCTGTCCCTGAACTATATAACGAGATCGCCTTTTTGCACCAAAATCATCTCAAGGATTCTTAGCCGTTCACTCATGAACCCAAAATTTCATAATTTCATGAGTATAGACTGGTTCCCTTCTCCAATATTTACCACCACATCAGTAGCACTGCCATGTGAGAAAGTGGATAATAGCGAAAAGAGCTGTAAGACACGTAAACACTCTGTTTCAGAAACTGCACCTAGGGAAGCCCAAAGACTACAGATCAGACAACAATAAGGACACAGAAGGAAACTGAAGCCTCAGACACTTAGAGCTACAGCAAATGGTAAACACACCATAATTCTGCCAGATAAGCATAAAGCCTCACACCAAAGGTCTATTTTACCTCTGCTCCTATTATTTAATACATCATGTCTGGTGTTCAATAAGAAACTACAGGCAAGAAATAAAAGGCAAGAAAAAATAGGAGAGACAAAACAAACACTCAGAACCAGACTCAGATATGACACAGATCTTGGAATGATCAGACAGGGATTTCAAAATAACCATGACTAATATGTTAAGGACTCTACTGGAAAAAGTGGAAAATATGCAAAAACAGATGGGCAATGTAAGCAGAGAGATGGAAATTTTAAAAAATCAAAAGGAAATGCTAGACATTAAAACACTGTACCAGAAATGAAGGAAGCCTCTGATGGGTAGACTGGGTACAGCTAAGAAAAGAATCAGTGAATTTTATGATATGTCCGTAGAAACTTCCCAGATTGCAATGCAAGTGTGGCAGGATTCTCACACAGAGAGTGGTGACTCCGAGGCTTTTTTTTTTTTTTTTTTTTTTTGGGAAGCAACTTTATTAGTGCCAACACTGGCTCAGTTGGGTTTGTACACGAAAAACTGAGCTCCGAAGGCCATGTGGCGTAGTCTTTTACATATCTTCTACTTCTTTGCCTCCAGTATTGGGTAATGTATAGGCATACAGTCTGATTGGGTGGTCTCATGTTACAGGGTCATGAGAGGAGTCACCAACACATGCTAGCCAGGTTGCCTTCCCTTATCTTGGGGTCTATTCCTTTTAGGAAGCGGACTCTACCACACAAGGAGAAAAAATAATGAAGGAAAAACCCAGGGGCACCTGACTGGCTCTTGGTCTGAGTCATGAATTCGAGCGTGTGTTGGGCATGGAGCCTACTTAAAACTAACAAACAAACAAGACCCAAAAATCTCAGAGTAGGCTACCCACAAACTGTGTGACAATTTCAAAAGGTGTAACATATGAGTAATACCAAGAGGAGAAAAAAGACAGAAGGGAACAAATGTAATACTTGAAGTAAAAACAGAAGAGAATTTTCCAAAATAGATGACAGATATCAAAGAACAGATCCAGGAAACTCAGAGAACAACAAAGAGGAAAAATACACACACACAAATCTACACAATCTACACCTAGGCATATTACATTCCAGCTGCAAAAAACAAAAACAAAAACAAAAACAAAGAGAAAATCTTGAAAGAAGTCAAGGGGGAAAATACCTTACCTACAGAGGAAGAAGGATAAGAGTTTTATTGGACTTCTTGGGGCACCTGGGTGGCTCGGTTGCTTCAGCATCCGACTCTTGGTTTCCACTCCAGTCATGATCTCTAGGCTTTGTGGGTTCAAGCCCCACATCGGACTCTGTGCTAGTGGTATTTGCTCTCTCTCCTTCTCTCTCTGCCCCTCCCCAATTTGCACTCTCTCTGTCTCTCTCAAAATAAATAAACTTAAAAAAAAAAAGAAGTTGGGCGCCTGGTGGCTCAGTCAGTTAAGCATTTGGCTCAGGCCATGATCTCTTGGTCTGTGACTTTGAGCCCCGCATCTGTCTCTGTGCTGGCAGCTCAGACCCGGGAGTCTGCTTCGGATTCTGTGTCTTCCTCTCTCTCTGCCCCTCCCCCGCTCTCTCTCTCTCTCTCTCTCTCTCTCTCTCTCTCAAAAATAAACAAACATTAAAAAAAAAAGTTATGTTGGACTTCTTGTCAGGAACGACACAAGGAGGAAGAGAGTGAAGTGAAATATTTAAAGTATTGAAAGAAAGAAACCATTAAAATAGAATTCTGTATCTAGTGAAACTATCCTTCAAAAGTTAAGGAGAAATAAAGGCTTCTCAGGCAAAGAAAAACTAAGAGAATTCATTGTTAGCAAATCTGCCCTAAAAGAAATGTTAAAATAAGTTCTTAAAGGAGAAGAAAAATGACATAGGTCAGAAATTCAGCTTTACATAAAGAAAGAGCATGTCAGAGAAGGAATAAATGCAGGCAAAATGAAATATTTTTCTTACTCTTATTTGATTTGATGGATAACTGTTCAAAGTAACAATAGTAATATGGTGGTAATATATTATAGTAATAATGGTAATATTAATAATTATAGTATACGGGTAAGTAAAATGAAAACAACATTATAAGAGATGAGAAGGAAAAATTGGAAATACTGTTTTATAATATACCTGAAGTGCCCATGAAGTAATTTACTGTTATTTGAAAGTAAATTTAGATTAGTTGTCAATGTATCCTGCAAGCACTCGGGGAAACCACCAAAGGAATTTTTTAAAGAAGTATAATTGATATGCTAAGAGAAAAGAGAAAATGAAATCCTATAACATGCTCAGTTAAGACCAGACAAGACAGAAAAAGATGAAAAGAGGAGAAAAGGAAAAAATAATCCAATACTAAGTTCAAGGAATAAAAACAAGTTACAAACAAGTGAATGGATAAAAGAATTGGGGTTTATCCATTCAATATTCATTCACCAATATAAAGGAACAAACTATTGACATAGACAACATCATGGGCACATCTCAGAATGATGATGCTGAGTGAAAGAAGCTAGACCACCCCACTCCAAAAAATGAATATGTGTATTCTTCTATTTATATGAAATCCTATAAAGTACAAACTGATCTATAGTGACAGAAAGCAGATGAGTAGCTCCCTGGGGAGCAGGGTGGGTGGGTGAGGGAAGTCAGAAGAGAGGGATCACAAAGGAGCATGAAGAAACTATTAGGTAAGTGAAATAAGTCATACAGAGAAAGACAGATACCATATGTTTTCACTCTTATGTGGATCCTGAGAAACTTAACAGAAGACCAAGGGGGTAAGAAAAAAAAAAGATTAGAGAGGGAGGGAGCCAAACCATAAGAGACTTTTAAAAACTGAGAACAAATTGAGGGTTGATGGGGGGGTTGGACAGAAGGGAGGGTAGGTGATGGGTATTGAGGAGGGCACCTGTTGGGATGAGCACTGGGTATTGTATGGAAACCAATTTGACAATAAATTTCATATTAAAAATAAAAAGAAAAGAAAAAAAAGCAACTATTAGGACCCATGCATGTATTCATTATCCTGATTGAAGTAATAGTTTCATGGTCATATATTGTACACCAAAACTTATGAAATTGTATGCTTTAAGTGCAATTTATTGTATGTCAATTGCATCTCAAAAAAAGTTAAAAAAATAGATTATGTGAGGAAAGACAGTAAGAATTGAAAAAAAGCATGGAGGTCTGAGAGGTCTGCCATTAAATTAACCGTTTATTTGATGCATGGACGTAGGCAACTGACTTAAGTCCTCTGAATCAAAGTGTCCTTCTCTGTAAAATGGATATTGTATCAGTTCAGATTGTGTTCATATATATCTGGAAACTCAACAAAGGCTGAAGCAACTTAGGAATGTATCTGTCTTCTGGACAAGAACTTTGGGTGTAGGCTGTCCAGAGCTGGCATGGAAGATCAGTGATGTCACTGAGAAACAAACCTCCTTTAGCTTCCTTAGTGGCAGCTGCCATCTCTCACAATTTGTATGTTCCAGCAGGATGAGGGAGGAAGGGGGAAAGGCACCATTAGCTGGCCTCTTGCTATGATTCATAGCTGATTCTCATAGCTCTCCATAGCTGAGAAAGGGCCTGAGAAGGCTAGTGTTTGTTCTCGAGACCCTATAGCACATAAGGGAGAGCAAGAAGGGGTTGGACTGGGTGTTGAAGGGACCACCTATAGCATCAACCCCAGGTACAATAAGAGTACCTACCACAAACAGTTGTTGAGAAGCTACAAACATAAAGGATAAAAATTATCTGTGAAAACCATAAAATACAAACAAGAAGAGTCATGTTGCTCTTTGCTTTCTAATGCCCCAGAAAGTCTAATCTGACCAGAGTTTGTCAATCGTCTCTAATGCAAGTGCCATTATAATGCCATACCAAAATTCTTAGCTAATGGGATCTTGCCACGTTAATATGCAAAATAGTAGAAACTGTGTTTGTTAACACCATGCGCTGTCCCAGGTTTTTTCCATCTGTTAAACTCATAAGCCTGGAGGCAAAAGAGCTTATACACACTAGAGGTGAACCACACAGGAAGTACTTCCCACGGGTGGTAAGGTATTAGCAGAATTCCTAGGAAAGCGTTTGTCAGGTCACCCTAGGAGGCAAGGAATCCCAACATCAGCAAATTGGATTGAACTATAATAGCAATATGTATATGAACCTAGAGAAAAGGCTCAATGTCACGTCTTCATACAGGCCTTTATGAACCATTCAATCTGAGGTGTCTCTTTTTACCACAGTAGTGCTCTTTTTCATTATCACATTTTATATTCTGAAGCGCTCCTAAAATTAGTTGTTTATGGTCTGTCTCCTTCTCCAACTTTGAAAACTTAACTCCATAAGAGCAAGGACATTTTGTGTCTTATTCACAGCTATACATCTAGATTCTTGAAAAGTATTTGCCCCGTATCAGTATTCGAAATAAACCTTTTGAATACCCCCTTTTAAAAAAAAAATGTTTATTTTTGAGAGGGAGAGAGAGAGAGAGAGAGACAGAGTGTGAGTGGGGGAAGGGGCAGAGAGAGAGGGTGACACAGAACCTGAAGCAGGCTCCAGGCTCTGAGCTGTCCGCACAGAGCCCGATGCAGGGCTTGAACTCACAGGCTACCAAATCATGACCTGAGTGAAAATCACGTGCTTAACCAACTGAGCCATCCAGGTGCTCCTTGAATGTCCTTTCATCCACCTATATATAGTTATCCTCCCCCACCTAGTTAATTAACTCTCATCACCTCACCTATGTTTCTTCTTCTTTGTGAGAACATTTAAATTCTACACTCTTTGTAAATATCAGTATACAATACAGTGTGTTGCTCACTATTCTCACCATGTTATATATACATTAGATCCTCAAACCTTTTTCATCTTAGAGCTGACAATTTGTGCCCTTTTACCATATGTTATACCATATACCATATATTGTTGCTTTAATATCATAGGGATCACATGGTACCCACTTTTTGCTCTGTCTTTCAAATCTTTACAAATATCAAAATTAGTATTTTGACCTAAGTCCTGGGAATGAATATGGGGGAAGTTTTGTGAATTGTTGAAGTGTGTGTAAAAGAAAATTACATTTTAAAGAAATAATCATCTAGGCATGTTTGATCCATATTAAAGCTAGTGTTTTAGGTATAGAATTCATTACCTTTTTAAAACCAAGTGACCAAGCTGTTGATTTGATTTTTAAATTTGCACTTAACTAAAGCTTTTTAAACTGGCATGTTGCGGTCTGTTGTGTGGGATATTTCTTTGAATATGTTCATATATTTAAACCACAAAGAAGCAAGATTATGCTATCATTTGTGCGAAGATGTGCATACCTAAACCCAACGAGAAGCATAAAACTCTAAAAAGTTTTCTGCAACCAACATGCCATTGACGCATACTCCCAGCTTCATAATTACTGGGAAGTTTTTCTTCTGTTTTCATTTTTAATCTGAAAATTTGGGGGGCATCTTCTACATTCAGACAGCTGTATTTAGTTATTTTGAGATGTGAATCTTCACTATAATATATTAGCGCACATCTTCAAGGTCATTGGGTTCTGACATTACACTGGTCTTTAGTATGTAGTAGAGATGTTCTAATACTAAGTAGACCCATTGACAAAGTTTATGAAGGATCCACTAGAGGGCAGCAAAGTGCAAACCAAATTAAAATTTGCCAACAGAAAGGCTGATGCATAAAAAAAAAATTGTGTTGCAAACAAGATTTCATACATGCAAAAAAATCAAATTAGCTCAGTGTTGTAAAATAATTTATATGCAAATGTGTCTCCTTCCTTGGAAGTAGTGGTCCAAAGACTCATTAGGTTGAAAAGCAAAATGAGAATAGAAGTGGTCCTAGTCCCACCTCTTGCACTAATTATGTGATTTGGGACAATCTACAGTTTGCCTTTCTGGTCCTATTCTGTAATACCTGGGTTTGCACAAAATAATTCTTAAAATTCTTTTCAACTCTAAAATCCCATGGTTTTATGGTTTATGATTATATTTTAGTCATTTAAAAGTCTTTGCTGATTAGGCTCTTAACATTGTTTGACCATCATAACTTTATATTAGTGGAGATTCTGTTTGGAAATACTCACCATTATGTCATGGAAAATTTACATTCCTGAAGTATGTTGATGTTACCTTAATAAAATGACACTTCTGCCCCAAACTCTTACTTGTATATAATCTAGTGACAATAGTGATTGCAATGTTTTCTGGAATAAAGTTTTGCTATTTAAACCATCAGTGCAATCTGAGTTTTTGTTTTTTTTTAAGTTTGTTTATTTATTTTGAGAGAAAGAGCAGGGGAGGGGCAGAGAGAGGGGGAGAGAGAGAATCCCAAGCAGGCTCCACGCTGTCATCATGGAGCCCAATTTCACCGTTTCACCCAGGTGCCCTGTTTGTATTTTTAAAAAAGGCAGGGGCACCTGGGTGGCTCAGTTGGTTGAGCGTCCAACTTTGGCTCAGATCACGATCTTGCAGTTTGCGAGTTTGAGCCCCATGTGGGGCTCTGTGCTTACAGCTCAGAGCCTGGATCCTGCTTCGGATTCTATGTCTGCCTCTCTCCCTGCCCCTCCCTGCTCTTGCTCTCTCTCTCTCAAAAGTAAATAAACATTTTTTTTAAGGAACAAAATAAAGTCCCACAATGATATAGTTGGATGTATGCATAAGAAAGAAAGAAATATGCTTGTTTGGCAGTGAATATGAGTAAGAGAGGAAAATCATCCTTTAATACATAACAAACCTATTATGATTATCAGAAGCCAGAGGTAGAACACTATTACAGGTAAATTCTAGACTCCCTCTCCTAGCACATTAGCTCAGCTGAAGCCAATTAGGCTAGCCCCCCCCCCCCCCTGCTTTTCTACTACTCTGAGGCTAGTTAGCATCTTTCTCAGACAGAGCCTTGACCATTAGCATGAGATAATAAATTACTCATTTCAACCAATTTGCTTTTCTACTAGGGGGTGAGAATGTGAAAAGACCCCAGACTCAGAATCAAAGATTTCAGATGTAAGTTGCAGCCCCACAATAGTAATGTGATGAACCCTTCAGGTGCTGGTATTATTTCCAGAAAGTAATAAGTAAAACACTGATTGCCTCAGTGCAAATCCCGACTCTGCTCTATTTTTTGTGCCTCAGTATCTTCATCTGTAAAATGGGGTCAAATGTGCCTGTCTTTTAGGTTTGGTTTTAAGAATTAAACAAGTTAATACTTGCAAAACTATTATTATTTTAACTTGGAAAATTAAAATGGCTTCATTTTTTTTCCAGTGCTTTTCCAGCAAGATGTAGCTAAAAGTATCAGGTTGGAGTTTCTATTAATAATTCACTGTTGACCTTGAGCAAGTTACTTCACCTCTCTTGGCCCCAATTTTTCACCAGGGTCTTAAACAATGCTGCAAAAGTAATACACGCTCTAAGATCGTCTCAGTGGATGTTGTGAAATAAACTTCAGTATGAGGAGGTTGGAGCAAATAGACCACCAGGACACCCTCTAGTTTTAAGACTTCCTGTGATTATCTCCCAATAGGTCCGTGGGGAACATGAAATGCAATTGTGTGTCCATATAGGGAAACGCTACTGCAGAACGCCATACCACTTGCTGAAGCGAATTTTGAAGGTGTTTACCCAAAATACTACATCCTTTATTATGATAACTAATCCAGCAATATATGCGCCACTATTGGACTGACCAAAGGCGTGAGTAGAAGAATAAATACACTTTCATTTTGTCCAAAGCGGCTGTCGGTGTCCGAGTTGCCAGCGGTCCGAGGGCGCCCCGAGGGGGCGGTCTGAGCCCCGGGCGCCCTCAGGGCAGCAGCAGGGAGCCCAGCAGCAGCTCGCCCTGGCCCAGCGGGCGGCCCCGCTCCAGGCCGCGACCCCGCTGCTCGGCCTTGACGCGCACGGCCAGGCGGCGCACCTGCTCCTCCGAGAGCCCGTCCAAGCACACGTCCTGGTGGAAGGCGGCCTTGCGGCTCCGCCGGACCACGGCGCTGCGCTGCGAGCGCGGCTGGCCCGGCGGCCGCAGGACGAAGCTGACGCGGCAGCCGACGGCGGGGGGCTCGGCGGCTCCCGCGGCCAGGCCCTCGGTGCCCAGCAGCCGGACGCGGAGCCGCCCGCTGGCCCGACTGTACTCGGCGGCCAGGCGCAGGGCGCACCCGGCGCGGCCCAGAGCCACGGTGCCCTCGGCCTCCAGGCGCTCGGGACGCGGGCCGGGGCAGGGCGGCGGCGGCGGGGACGCGGAGGGGGCCTGGGAAGGGGGCCCCGCGACGGCGCCGCGCTCCTCGTCCTCGTCCTCGTCGCCGTCCCCGCTGGACACGGAGCGGGCGCGGACCAGGCCTCGGCTCGTCCGGGCCCGCAGCGCGCGGCTCAGCAGCCGTTCGGAGGCGCGCAGGAGGCGGCGGGCGCGGGGCGGCGGGGCGGGCACGTCCGGGGTGGGGCGGAGGCCCGCGGGGAGCGCTGGGGCGGAGGCCGGAGCCGAGTCCCGGGGCACGAGCGGGGCGGCTGCAGGGCCCCCGAGGAAAAGCGACTCCTTGCGGCGGGTGTGCGGGCTCTCGAGCAGCGTGCAGAAGCCGTAGGCGGTGAGCGCGCGGGGCAGGTGCGGCAGCGATAGGGCTGCCTGCGAGCGCGGGTCCCAGTCCGTGTGCGCCGCGCTGTAGTCTATTTCTGCTGCTTCGCTCCAGGAAACCCGAAGTGCAGCCAGGGCCGTGCAGGACGCGAGTCGTGGGGGGATGCAGAACTCGGGGATGCGGTCCGGGGTGAGCACGTTTGCACACGTGGCGGGAGTGAGGGCCGGGACTTGGTGTGCCCGACCTTGAAGAATCCCATGCCTGCGCTCAGGACCAAAGCGGAGCCTCTCCAGGCACCACATAAGGACGCGGGTACGGGAACCGGAGCAACCTTGTGCTGGTGCTGGTCGGCTTGCACTTCGCAAGGGTACCCTAGTCAGAGGGAGCCCTGCGAGGCGCAGCAATTCCCGTGTCTTGTTTTCTACTTTAGGGGTCCTTTCTCCTGCCTCCGTGGGACAAGGCAAACTGCCAGTCAGGCTATTGCAAGCTGTGTTTCAATGACTGCAAAACAATCGTTCTTCTCTCGTCTCTAGTAGTCATGTACACTTCGGGGCTTGTTGATTTAATCTCGATCCTCCTTCGCTGGCCTAAGGCGGAGATTATCAAAATGTTGGCTTCCAACTTTGGTCGCACTGTCGTCAATGCCAAGAGGCGCTTTGCTTGTGCAATCGCCTCCCGAATCCTTGGATTATTGCACTCTAGTCCCCAGCGAGAATTAAAACAATTATTATCCCCTCTAGGACTCACGGCTTGCGGCTAGGCGAGTTAAACAAGGATGCGTGGAACCCTCTTAGCGTAGCTGGAGTCCGGTGTCTGACGGTTGTCTGCACGGGTCTGCCAGAGGCACGGAGCCAGAGAGGAGCGCCACCTCCGGTAGGTTCAAAGCGTGCGAGGCGGGATTCAGCACCGCGGTTCTAGGACAGTCGGTCTGAGCTTTTATACCCGGGGGCCCTGAGCGCTGGCCAATGGGCGGGCGCGAGAGGTCCTGCTCTGTAACCTGACGCCCCGCCTTCAGCTCTGCCAGGAGGATAGGTCGACTGCGCAAATTTCAAGACTTGAGTTCCTTCCCTTCCCCGCGTCTGGTGGGGGTGTTATTCTCAGGAACCCTAAACAGGTTTCTGTTTCCTCACGTGCAGAAAGGAATGCATGTTTACTATATAGAGAGTCATTAGGAGGATTGGCCCACATATGAATGTGAATGCACCCATCACTAAAAGAAGATAAGAGTAGTGTTTTTCTTGTTCTTACCTAATATCATCCCCATCCCCCAAAGCCAGCCTTCGGAATTTCTTACCTGCTTTCTGGTTTTCGGTCTTGATTTTAAAAGTATTTCCCCTGTTAATTATAAGCCACTCTGGGCACAGGAACCTTATGGGATGCTGAAAATAATTCCTATCTTGATCTGGGTGAGGTTACATAGGTGTTTACGTATGTTAAAAAAAAATCTCTTGGAATACAATTAAGCTTGCTTATAAGATTGTGTGTATCTTATACCTTAATTAAAAAAAAATCACAACTCCTTAAGCCATGGGTGCTGATTTTTGCTTGGGAAAATATACTCCTACATATAATTGTGCTGTTGGAACATTCCTTTGAAGGCACCCAACCACCTCTGGCCTTTCCAGGCTGTACCCACCTGGGATACTCTTTTTCTTCCATTTGAAAACTGACCTATGTTCATTCTGTAAGAGAACTGCTTCCAGCTAGCTCAGATTAAAAGAGATCTGAAGCATTTTGTTCAGCATTTGAGTGTATGCTATTTCTACTTATAAGACACTGCCTTGGTAGTTAATAGCTTTTACAAATAATATTAAATAATTAAACAAAATATTGTTCAGTGAATTGAATCCATCCAAAGGCAGTTGTAGGATGGGGCATGTGCATTTTGTTTCCAGCATATACATGCACAACACTGTGCTTGATGATTTACATATAGTCTCTAGAATTGTCACATAAACCTGTAAATTGGTGATCATTCCTAGTAACTTATCAAGTTCGCATAGTGATGGGAAATTGAGGAAATAATACACATTAGTGGGCATAAATGAGTTGCTTTGGGAATTAAATGAATGTAATAACGTAAAATATTTAGCATTGTCCCTAGAACATGGTAAGTGCTAAATGCACAGAAGTGGTGATTATTAGGGGTCCCTGGGTGGTTCAGTTGGTTGAGCAACTGACTTTGGCCAAGGTCATGAATGATCTTGTGGCTCGTGAGTTCAAGCCCTGAGTCAGGCTCTGTGCTGATAGCTCAGAGCCTGGAGCCTACTTCGGATTCTGTGTCTCCCTCTCTCTCTCTCTCTCTCTGCCCCTTCCCTGTTCACGCACTGTCTCTCTCTCTCTCTCAAATATAAATAAACATTTAAAAATTTTTAAAAGAAGTGGTGATTATTAAAAATAATAAAAATAGAAGAGAGGCGGGGCGCCTGGGTGGCTCAGTCGGTTAAGTGTCTGACTTCAGCACAGGTCATAATCTTGAGGTTCGAGCTCAGCGTAAGGCTCTGTGCTGAGAGCTCAGAGCCTGGAGCTTGCTTCAAGTTCTGTGTCTCCTTCTCTGTCTGCCCGTCCCCCACTTGCACTTGGTCTCTCTCTCTCTCTCTCTCTCAAAAATAGATAAACATTAAACATTTTTTTTTTTTACATAAAAGAGAGGTTGAGTGCTATGGTTGAGAAAACTGGGTCTGAAGTCACATCTTGTTTTGATTATAGAACGGCTCCTTATTATGTCAACGAGCAAGTTATTTAGCCTTTCTAAGCCAGTATCAAATGTACAATAGTAGGTGGAATCTTTGAGAGGTACTGAAATTAATTACGGCATAAAAGAGACCCATGAGAGCTCCCTCACCCTTTCTGATAATAGTTTGTACCTGTAGGGTTGTCATAATATGTCATGCATAATAAGATCATGCATACGAAGAGGTTAGCTTGCAGCCTGACCTATATGATGTCTGATTTTATATTTGTTGTTATTATAGAAGAGAACAAATGCTCGTTAGTTCATTTATTCATTCAAAGCAATATTTACTGAATGCTTCTTGGATTTCGGCCACCATACTAGGCAGGTGGATCCAGGCTGTACAAGATCACATCAGCTATAGACATCTATCAGAGGAGCAATGATGAAATATTTGAATTCTGTCTAGCTGAGGCAGGAGTGAGAAGAAACTATTCAACAGGATTTATATACTTAATCTTGGTAGTGGGGCAGTGTTGGTGGGTCGCTGGCCTTGCCATGCCCTTGACTAGCTACTCTTTGTCTTTGTATCCTCTCAATGCCTGGCCAAAATTTTGGGGGGCCGTGCTAAATCTATGGGAGAATGATTGCTGAATTATATACTTGAGGGTCACACGCATATGTTTGGACTCAACTTTTCCCAGGAGACAAGAGGCTGTTAGCTCTGCAAGTGAGAGCCCAGAGAGTCCTTGGTTAACATGGTGAGGCTCCCAATCTGAGAAGTTAAGCAAAGCTATGTTGTAGTGGGAGAAAGGAAAAAAGCACCAGAGAATGAGAAATGATTTAGAGGCAAAGAAATACAGACTTTGGAGTAAATCTGTCCTAGGTTGAAATCTGTTATGCAACTTTTTAGCTATGGGACAGTGGGCAAATTAATTAACCTCTGCGAGTCTAAGTTGTAAAGTGAGGGTAACAATATCTACCATACGAGGCTGTCAAATGAGGGGTTTGGGTTAGCCATATTTGTTTTGTTTTCCTCTGGCTCTCAAATTTCTCCAATTCACTCCAGTGCTTTCTGACAGCTAATCTTCCTAACTTTTCTGACAGTCCATGGTGTTAGGTTATTCTCTAGCTTTCTCCTCCATCTTTCCCCCCCAAATCCTTTTTGCTTCTCTCAATGAAAGGTTAGCAAATAGCATGTGGGTATGAGGCAATGTGAAGTGAGAATTTATTTTTCAGTTTTTAAGCAAGAATTGTTAATTTTTCACAAGTATTCCTAATTTTGACTTCTGTTTTTTGTTTTTGTTTTTTTAAGAGAGAGAGAGAGAGTTCTAGAGTGAGCCGGGGAGAGGGGAGAGGGGAGAGGGAGAGAGAGAGAACCTTAAGTAGGCTCCATGCTCAGCATGGATCCCCACTGGGGGCTTGATCCCATGACCCTCAGATCATGACCTGAGCTGAAATCAAGAGTAAGATGCTCAACCTACTGAGCCACCCAGGCGCCCCTGACTTTAATTTTTTTTAAGTTTACTTATTTATTTTGAGAGAATGAAAGAGCACATGACAGCCAGTGGGAGACAGAGAGAGGGAGAGAGAGAGAGAGAGAGAGAGAGAGAATCCCAAGCAAGCTCCATGCAGTCAGCCAGGAACCCACCATGGGGCTCCATCTCACAAACTGTGAGCTGAGATCAAGAGTGGGACACTTAACCAACTGAGCCACCTAGGCACCCCACCCCTGACTTTCATTTTTTTTAATTTATTTTTTTAATTAAATATAATTTATTGTCAAATTGGTTCCTATACGACACCCAGTGCTCATCCCAACAGGTGCCCTCCTCAATGCCGATCACCCACTTTCCCCTCACCCCCCATCAACCCTCAGTTTGTTCTAAGTATTTAAGAGTCTCTTATGGTTTGCCTCCCTCCCTCTCTGTAACTTTTTTTTTTCTCCTTCCCCTCCCCCATGGTCTTCTGTTAAGTTTCTCAGGATCCACATAGGAGTGAAAACATATGGTATCTGTCTTACTCTGCCTTATTTCACTTAGCATGATACCCTTCAGTTCCATCCATGTTGCTACAAAAGGCCAGATTTCATTCTTTCCCATTGCCAAGTAGTATTCCATTGTATATATAAACCACATCATTTTTATCCATTCGTCAGTTGATATTTAGGCTCTTTCCATAATTTGGCTGTTGTTGAAAGTGCTGCTATAAACATTGGGGTACAAGTGCCCCTATGCATCAGTACTCCTGTATCCCTTGGGTAAATTCCTAGCAGTGCTATTGCTGGGTTATAGGGTAGATCTATTTTTAATTTTTTGAGAAACCTCCACACTGTTTTCCAGAGCAGCTGCACCAGTTTGCATTCCCACCAACAGTGCAAGAGGGTTCCCATTTCTCCACATCCTCGCCAGCATCTATAGTCTCCTGATTTGTTCATTTTAGCCACTCTGACTGGCGTGAGGTGGTATCTCAGTGTGGTTTTGATTTGTATTTCCCTGATGAGGAGTGACGTTGAGCATCTTATCATGTGCCTGTTGGCCATCTGGATGTCTTCCTTAGAAAAGTCTGACTTTCATTTTTAACAGAAATTACTCACCTGTCATTTTGCTCACCTGTTTTTATAGCTCAATCCCACAATGCCATTTACTTTTGCAATTGCCTTTGTTGTCTGCGTTATTCTTAAGCCAGAATGAAGGTAAGAACTATAATTACTACAGTGTTCGTTATCTTTAAACCTCTGTATCCAAATTCCTTTGGGTGGAGTGCTATACATCAGAGTGCTAATGGTGTTTCTTTACATTTGTTTGTTTTGGATTAGGACTGTAAATATCTGATTTCTTGAAGAAGTATGTATGATTTGGGACATTACTGTATGCACATAATCAAACCTTCAAAACACATTTTAAAAGGAAAATATTAAAATTTAAAGGCTTTTTATATTATATGGTAATAGCATTATTTATACTGCCAATTTTGAGCTGAATTTTCCACTCTGAGGTTTTCTATTCTTTCATTAACATTTCAAAGTAAGATCTCTAAGAATTACTACCAGCCTAGCAGTTATTTAACTATAATTATTGAAAGACAAAGGGTGGCAATGTTCGGGGAGCTAAAGGAAATTAATACCTGCTGTGTAATTTGGGGTAAATTGTTTAATATCCCTGACTTTAATTTTCTTGTAAAATGGGGCCAAAACTACTACCTGCATTTTACTTATCTCACAGATTTTTTTTTAAGGTTACATGAAAACTTCCTTATAATTCATGATAGTTCATGAATTATCACTGATTATTAATAAAATGGAATAAGACATATAAAAGCACACACATTCTTTCAAAAGTGTAAAGTACCATAGAAGTGCAAGGAATTATTATTATACAAGGATTAGTACTGCCCACTTCTCCCAGCAGATTAAGCTTTCTGTTCCATTTGCTTGACCCCACTATTCTGCCTGTGGCATCTTCCCTGTCATCTTGCACTGTGATTCATAAATGCTTACATTGTTTGCTTCTTAACCGTTCTATGGTGCATACCTATTCCAACCGGAACATAATATTGTTTATTTGCTTTCCCCTCAGTGCATAGTTGGTGTGAGTGTACAAGGGGAGAGGGATTGTTGGAGGAAGTTGTGTGGACTAGAAATATCTTGGGGACAGATTGAGGAGGGCGTTCTGAACACTGGAAACTTATTGGGTATTTTTGAGCAGGTTACTAACTTGAGTTCACCTGTGCTTTGGGAAACTCGCTCTGGTGGCAGTGTGTAGATGGAGAGGGGGAAAAAACGGAGGCCAGTTAGGAGGTGATTGCGTGCTCCAGGTGAGATAGAAGAATTTAGGAAATGTGGAAAAGGCAGAATAGAGCGGTTTGGCTTTTAATTGGTTGCAGATGGTGAAGGAAAGAAGTGCAAAGTGCCTCCTAGGTATTTGGTCAGAGTGACTGAGCAAGGAGAACTAAATGGTTAAGGATTAATTTTCTGTGTGTAGGAGTGGAGAATGGAAGTGGGTACTGATAGTACTGGTTAGTATTGGTTCTTCCTTTTACATCCATTTTACATAATACTAATTTTAGTCATTTTGATTTTGATATTCTTTTCCAATGGATTTTGATTTTAATAAGTGATTTTTCTTTTTGATCCTGTCTTAGTCCATTCAGGCTGCTATAATAAAATACCATATAGACTGTGTGGTTTAAAGACAATGCAAATTTATTTCTCACAGTTCTGAAGAATGGAAGTCTAAGATCAAGGTGACAGGAGATTAAAACTCTGGTGTGGACCACTTCCTGGTTTATAGGCGGCCATCTTTTTGCTGTGTCTTCACATGGCAGAAGGGGTGTGGGAGTTCTCTGGTGTCTTTTTTTTGGGGGGGGGTCTTTTTTTATTTTGAGAGAGAGAGGGAGAGAGAAGATGGGGGAGGGACAGAGAGAGAGAGAGAGGGAGGGAAAGAATCCCAAGCAGGCTCCTATAAGCACAGAGCCCAAAGCAGGGTTCAAACCCATGAACCATGAGATCATGACCTGAGTCGAAATCAAGACTCAGACGCTTAATCGACTGAACCACCCCTAGGTGCCCCATGTGGCTGGGTGGGGGCTGTGTCTTTTTTATAAGGGTACTAATTCCACTCATGAGGAGTCTTCTTAATTACATAATGACCTAATCACCACCCTAAGGCCCCACCTCTCAATACCATCACATTGGGGGTTAGGATTTCAACATGAATTTAGAGTGGGGACACAAGTATTCAGTTGACAGTTGTTTAGGAACAATTCATACATAGTTTTCAAACATTATGCATAGCAAAACAGTTAATAAATGCTTGTGACTACAAATCATCTTAGCATTTCTTAGGTTTATTTCTGTTCACTGTATCTCAACAGCTTTTTGAAATATATTTTAGAAAATGCCCAGGTTCCTAAAAAGAACTGGTTTGTCAATGGGTGGTTAAATTTTATTTAAAAGAATTTTTTTTAACGGTTACTTATTTTTGAGAAGGGAGACACAGAGCATGAGCGGGGTCGGAGAGAGAAAGAGGGAGACACAGAATCTGAAACAGGCTCCAGGCTCTGAGCTGTCAGCACACAGCCGGACGTGGGGCTCGAGATCCTGTCCTGAGCCAAAGTCGGACGCTTAACGGATTGAGCCACCCAGGCGCCCCAAATTTTATTAAGGTACAGAGTCCTTGCATTATAAAAGCCCCACTTTCCATGTCTTTGCCACACTAGAAACAGTTCAATGGTAGTATGGAGAAAATGACATACTAAGCCATAGCTAACCCATACTTACTGAAAACGAGAAAGATAAGAACAAAATGCATGTTCGGTAGCCATTTTAGCTTTCATCCTACGATGGCGTTCTGTTCACCCTCCTTCCACTTTTAAATAATTAAAAATTTCCACGGGCCTGGGTGGCTCAGTCGGTTGAGCTTCCACCTTCTGCTCAGGTCATGATGTCCTTGTTGGTGAGTTTAAGCCCCGCATAGAGCTGTCTGCCGTCAGCGTAGAGCCCCCTTCGGATCCGGTTTCCCTTTCTCTTCTGCCCTATTCCCGGCTCACACACACTCTCTCAAAAACAAAACAAAACAAAACAAAAAAACAAAAATTAAAAAGTTTTTTTTTAATGTTCATTTTATTTTTGAGAAAGAGACAGAACGTGAGCAGGGGAGGGACAGAGAGAGAGAGAGGGAGACACAGAATCCGAAGCAGGCTCCAGGCTCCCCACTGTCAGCACAGAGCCCGATGCGGGGCCCAAACTCCAAGCAAAACTTTGAGATCCGGACCGAAGCGGAAGTCGGAGGCCTAACCGACCGAGCCACCCAGGCGCCCCAATAAAAAAAAAATATTTAAAAGTTTCAAGAAGCAAAAAGAAACGCAGATGTTGCCCCAGGTGGGGTTAATGTAGCAGGACAAGGGTGCAGGGTCTCCTTTTCCCCACCTGACCCACAGGTGAACATGTGGTTACATAGGAGGCAGTCAGGGTGGATACCGGGCCTGAGAGGGTCGGTTCGGCTGGAGGCGAGGCGCTGGGGAGCTGCTTTCGCCCAGGACGGCGAGCTCTGCGGACCTGAGGTCCACGGGAGGCGACGGCAGGCCAACAGCGGCCACAAAGATGTCGCTGTGCTCAGTAACTCCTGCCCTTCGTTTTCGCTAACATCTTCCTCCTCTGGGGCCTCCGGCACGGCAGCAGAGGCAGGCCCAAAGGCGGCCTCCCCGTCTCTCCTCCGCCCTCCCTCGGGTGGCCGGGGCCGCGGCTGCCGACAAGCAGCCCGCTTGCTGCAGGGCTCCCGCACCCTTCGGGTCCAGGCGGCAGCGGCGGCGGCGCGCATGCGCACAACCCGGGTCACGCGCGCGGCGCGAGGGCGGGCCGGCGCCCGCGGGGCTGTCGTTCGCGGCGCGGGTCACCGCCCTCAGCTGCGCCGGGCGGTTCCGGCTCCTCCCTCTCCCGGTGCCTCGGTCGCACGATGGTGCTGGAGTCGGTGGTCGCGGACCTGCTAAACCGCTTCTTGGGGGACTATGTGGAGAACCTGAACAAGTCCCAGCTGAAGCTGGGGATCTGGGGCGGTAAGCGAGAGGGCGTGCATGGCAGGCTGCCCGCGCTGGCGGAGGGGCCTACGCCGCGGGCTCTTCCCGCCCGGATCCAGCCCGGGCCGGGCTCCGTTCGCCGCCCGAGACTCCGCCTCCGGGGAGGGCGCTCGGCGGGGCCCCCCTCCCCGGACGGCAGGTGCGGGGTGCCGGGAGGCCTGTGCCACCGCCACGGGGGCCAGGGTACCCGCCTGGGGTGGGGAGATGCGGCAGGGTCGCGCTCGCGCTGCCCGCGTTTCCAGCTTTCGCGTCCCCGAGGCGGTACCCCTGCCCTGTCCCGCCTTCTGCCCACCTCGCAGGGTCCTCTCGCTGCCTTCCTTAAGAAACCTTTCTGCTCCCGCAACCTGCGCAGTGGCGACTGCTGCGTGGTTACACACGCTCTAATAAAGTGGCACCAAGGAAGAAGTAAAAGGAAATTGCGTTTCACAGTTGCCTTCTCTTGGCAGTTGTTGATGAGCAGGAACTGGGTTTCTTCTCTTTAGGTTTGCAGGATTTGGGAGGGGGTCCATCGGCCCCGGAACATCCTTAGGAAAGGCCTGTTTGTATGGGCTTCTTACTATTAATACTTTCAGCTTTTGAGAAAACGACTTCTTCCCTTAATATTTACTTCACCTCAGTAAGATGACTTTCAGTTTTATTTTGGACGACGGAAAAAAATAATTCAGGCGACATCTGGCATCATCATTAATTAGGTGCATGTCCCAAAATGTACCCCGGCGTTTCTCTCCTCAACCTTGAGTGCGTAGAAGTAGACACTAAGTAGTATGCTTGCATACTCTTCGGAGAGATTAGTCATTTGCAATGATTATGCATATTAAGCTTTGGGGCTCTTGGGAATACTTTTCACTCTACAAAAGACTTTTGAGAATTTTGTCAGCTTGGGAAGGAAATCCAAAGAACCACTCAAATGGATGGAACTGCCTTTTCATTCAGTCAACCTAAAATGAAAGACCCACGCTGTTGGATGGGGTAACCACTAGCTGCTCTGGCTGTTAGGCCCTTGAAGTGTAGTTACTGCCAACTGAGACTTGCTGTAAATACAACATGGAGTTTTGAAAATACTCAGTAGGAGAAAGAGTGTAATACCTCAATCTTTTATGTTGCTTATACGTTGAAATAATATTTGATTATATTGGCTTAAATACATTATCAAAGTTCATTTCCCCCTTTTTCCTTTTTTAAAATAAAATTTAAAAAAATTTAAATTATTATTTTTTGATGTTTAATTTTGGAAGCAAGGGACAGAGTAAGTGGGGGAGGAGCAGAGACAGAGGGAGACACAGAATCTGAAACAGGTTTCAGGCTTTGAGCTGTCAGCACAGAACCCCACGCAGGGCTCCAACTCGTGAACCCCGAGATCATGACTTGAGCATAAGTCAGATGCTTATCTGACTGATCCACCCAGGTGCCCTCCCCGCAAATGTTTTAATGTTTTGGCGTTTTTCAGAGAGAGTGAGAGCACGCAAGCAGGGGAGGGCCAGAGAGAAGGGGACAGAGGGTCTGAAGCAGGGTCTTTGTGGACAGCAAGGAGCCTGATGCCTGATGTGGGGCTCGAACTCAGAAACCCTAAAACCATGCATGACCTGAGCTGAAGTCAGATGCTCAAGCAACTAAGCCACCCAGGTGTCCCCTCTTTTAAAAAAAAAAACAAAAAACAAAAAACTTGTTTCCTAAAACATATAATTATGTATGTGAACCATATATTTATATTGGGCAGTGTTACAGAACCATGAGTGCTGCCCTAGGTTGTGGAGGAGCCTCCTTTGAATAGGTCGCTGATCATTTGACTGGTTCAGTTGTGGTTTGCCCAACACTACCCCCTTTGTTTACATGCCCTCCTGCAACATTAATATAATGCAAGAGAAGGAGAGAAAGAGACATGTAAGGAATTAAATATCCAGTGCCTTCTGCAGGAATCAACGCTTTCTTCATACTGTCAAATGCAAATTATTGCTTCTAGTCTAAACTTTATTTAGGAATTTAGGAAAGCATTTAGAAACCTGGATTCTAGGGTGTTGTGTTGGACAAGCCACTAACCTTACTCGGCCTCATCTTAATTTAAACTTAAAATTTTTTTTTTATGTTTGTTTTTGGGGGGGGGAGGGGCAGAGAGGGAAGGAGACACAGAATCCAAAGTAGGCTCTAGGCTCTGAACACAGAGCCTGACGCGGGGCTTGAACTCATGAGCTGTGAGATAATGACCTGAGCCAAATTCGGGCATTTAACTGACTGAGCCACCCAGGCGCCCCTTTATTTTAAGTTTAAAAGAAAAAAATAATGACACCAGATAATGTAATAGTCCTTTGCGGTCACTACTCAGAATCATCTACCAGTATGTAACATTGTGTCCTATTTACCTCAGATTATTTTTAAAGAAATAAAGTTTATAGATGAATGAAAGATTTCTTCTCTACCAAATCTTACTTTTCTTTTACTTAAAAATTGGAAGTTGGGACAGGTAACATCTAAGGGGCCTTCCAGTGCCAATACTCTGTGATTCTAGTTGCACGTGTTTTTACTATGAAATTGTGATGTAGGCTGGCTGGGGATTTTGAACTTTTCACATCTGAAATTAAAATGCCACAATATTATGTCATTTACTCCTTTTTTAAAAGTTTATTTATTTTGAGAGAGAGAGAGAGCGAGAGTGAGTGGGATGGGGTGGAGGTGGGGGTGGGGAGAGAATCCCAAAGAGGCTCCGCGGGGTCCACGCAGAGCCGGATGTGGGACTCAGACTCAAAAACTGTGAGATCATGACCTGAGCCAATAACAAGAGTCAGATGCTTAACCGACTGAGCCACCCAGGCGCCCCTCTTCCTCTCTTTTTTGATGGAATGTAGAAAAACAAATTTTTTTTCTGAGATCTCATTTTGTTTCTTTTAGATGAGGTATGCTGTCAGTGGCCAATATCCCTTTTATAATAGGCCTGAGAAAATAAACTGTATCCACTTGAAGTCCACTCAGTAATTCCCTTAGCCTTATCAACCCACATCTCTGCTTCTATAAAATTTTGCCACCTTTTATTTCTGTGGTTTATAAAGGAAGCTTTTACGGTTATTATTCAATATATTTTTTATAACACTAATTGTCCTCTTAAAGGCAAAATATATGTTGAGTATTTCTATCCTCTGAAAATATTCCTGAAGAAATAATTTAATTAATTTTTTAAATTAATATTTTAATTTAATTTAACTTTTTGTGGTAAACAGGTTGGTATATTAATGAAATAAGCTGATATTTATGACAGCCATGATACTGACAAGTTTTATAAAGAATTGAAAATTGTATATAATCTTATTTGGAGACTGCTTTATAAATAAGGTTTATGTGTCATAGAGTTTGGCTGTTTGCATTTTTTTTTTTATTGTTATATTTTCACATCCTGAGAAAAGAATTCAACCTGTAAAAATTTCACAGGGCTGATCTTAATTTTCTTTAGACATAAATGGGAAACTAAATTGATACTTCTTAACTGGAGTATTTGACCAGGCGAAAGCAGTGATTTTTCAGCTGGAAATGAGTTTGCCCTGAAGGAATATTTGGCAATGTCCGAGACATTTTTGATTGTTACACTGAGGGCTGGAAGTATGCTACTGAGATCTAGTGGGTAGACCGCAGGCATACCGCTACGTTATACAATGCACAGGACAGCTCCCCACAACCAAGAATGATCCAGCCCAAAATGTTTTTTGAGTAACTGGTCTAAGGAGAATATTGAAATTACCTTCTGCATTTTTAAAGAGAACTTCTGGGTGCTGAACAAGTTGTAGTAAGAAGTGAAAAAGTACTTAGAGGATGTATATGCCTTATAAAATTTGTAACTTAAGACAGAAACAGAGGTCTTAAGTGATTGAGAGGTATCATGTTGGTAAAAGTGAAAAATCTTTCCATGATACCAGGAAGTAGTTTTAAACATTAAAATATTGTATAAACAATTTGCAAAGGATTGTAGCATGCATATATTCGTACATGCATAGACACAGTGAAATACACAATAAATAAAATGTTGTAGAGTAAGAAGGATGGGGAAATTTTATTTGAAAGTCTAGAATCGGGAAGTTTATTGTGGATATTGTCTTTAAATTAGAGTCGACTGCCTCCCCTTCCCCCTGCCAAAACTTTTTTTTTTCCTGTTTTTATTAAAAGCTTTTTTTTCTTATTCTTTTCCTCTTATTTTTTCTAATGCCAAGAAATTCCTATGTTTTTAAATAGGGATTTAAGGAGAATGATCTTTAAAAATTCTTGCTGTTACAGGAAAATTAGGCCCTGCTTATTTACTAGTTGTGGGATCCATGGGCAAAACGTTTTAATTCTTTATGCCTCAGTTTCCTTATCTGCAAAATGGGGTAAATAACACTATGTGATGTAAATGATGTGAAAACCGTTTGTAATTCTAATTGTTAAAATGTTAATATTGATAGTGATAAACCTAGCTGAGTTATGGAAAATAGCCTGCCTTGTTTTATTTTCATGAGTATGTTTCCTCTAGGCTTCAGACTTCAGGGTTTTCATAATCTGTGTGATTATGTGTGACAGTAGTATGACAGTAGTGTGACGATTTGGTATAGAGGTAGCACAACACATGTAAACATTTCTTATTTTCCAAACTTCTTAAAAGAATAAAAAGTCCATTTGCACTTGAAGTTACACTTCAATACTAATATTATCTGCCAGGTGGTTTGTAAGTCAGGTTTTCAAAGGTTCAGAAAAGTGTGTGGTGGGCATGTTGCTGCCTATGCAAATAGTGAAGGTTTGTCTGGGTTTTTGTTGTCCACGATCTGGTACCTGAAGATAAATTGCACAGCCCTTAGCTATTTGAGCTGTGTCCAGGATATAATTGTTTTAAGAGTAACATGTATTTGAAAAGGTATGTTGAAATACCTTATCTTTTGCAACTTGCTTTAAGGAGTATTGTTGCAGTGTAGAACCTTTGTTAATTTGATTTTTCAAAGCTGATTTACTGTGGAAAGTCAGCAGGAAAATCCTTCATTCAGAATTCTCACTCCCATTTGACATGCAGAGTATATATAGAGGCTATGATGTGTTGGATGCAAGGGGTGGCTATGGTGATCAGAGGAAGAAGCCAGGTGGAGTGCCCACAGTTTGTGGTTCTGCAAACCAGGCTGAGTCTGTGCTGATTACCGTACTGTCCTTCACCTCATGCCTGACACTTTTCCATCAGCTGCCAGATACTGTTGGAGCAGAGCAGCACAAGGAAGAAGGAAACCTGGGGATATAATTCCATCTGTGATACTGCCTAGTTGTGTGGCTTTTGGCAAGTCACTAACCAGTGGCCACTATTTTCTTACCTGCAAATGAGAGGGTTAGACAAGGTCATCTCTTCTGTCTTTCAACCTTTGTGATTTGAACAGAGCCAGAGCTGAGAGATCTCCTTCATTAGATAATGAATATCTTAATCACGGTATCTTTCCTCTTTGTTTTTCACTCAGAATAGTGAGCAAAGAGTCACAGTCACAAAATGTGACAAGATAAATGAAGTTCCAGCCTCATGCTGATATTTGCAAATCCAAATCTATCTAGTATGTTACATTGTCTTGACAGGTAGCTGTAGAATGCAAGAAATCTAACGTCTCTTTGGTTCTTTTGTACCTTGATAAAACGTAACAGTATCTAGATATTTCTAAACTTGTAAAGGAGTTTTTTTTTTAGCCCTTTCTTCCCAGCCAGCACTTGGTACAGTGAAGGCCATTTCTCAGTAGCCTGTCCTATAGCATATAAAATAACACATAGTTGAATTATAATATATTTACCCTCAGTTATTATCAATTAAAGCAATGCTTAAAACACTTAAGTTGAAAATAACCTTACCACACATTTAAATAACATCATAAATTAAAAATACACGCCTTTACCAGAAATAAAACAGGAAGTTAGTACTTTGGCAACCGTTCTGCTAGGAAGGTCTGCCTTCCTGAAAGGGAGAAAGTTTAGCCTTAATCTGGCAGCTTTCTGCCTTTCGTTGCCAAGACTTTCTGTTTTAATAGGGAAATGGAAAAAATAAGAGTTAACTTTTTCCTTTTCCCCTCTCTCTCAAGACAAAGTCTCTGTGAACGATTAAAAGGAATCTGCTGGGGCACCTGGCTGGCTCAGTCAGAATGGCATGTGACTCTTGGTCTCGGGGTTGTGAGTTCAAGTGCCCACATGGGGTGTAGAGATTACATAAATAAATAAAACTGAAAAAAAAAAGTCTGCATTAAGTAAGTTAATGTGGGTTGAATCGAAAGATTCAATTGGAATGAATTGCTACCATAGTTTTTTCAGTATTCTTTACTGAAACAATGGTTATTAAAATAATTTGTTTCATGCTTGAAAGATTGTTCAGTCATTTAGTTTAGCTCACTTTCTTGGAGAATGAAAGTGTCTGAATATTTTGATATACTATCAAATAAATAGTGAGTCTGTGATAGATACATAAAGGAAATAAAAACCAAATATATAGCACTGCATATTCTTTTTTCATTATTTTACAGTATGCAAAGATAGTTTCATGGAGTAAGGCATGGCATTTTTGTTTGTTGGGGTTTTTGTTTGTTTTTAATAACAGTTTGATTTAATATCTGTGTTTTATATTAAGAACATCGACCAGGGAGTCAGGAGACATAGGTTCTATTCTTAGCACTACTACACATTAACTGTATAATCTTAGATACATTACCTAATCTCCTTAGCCTTCAGTTTTTTCATGTAAAGTGAGAGGGAATTAGGTTTAAAGATCTTTATGGTTCTGAATAGTTATACCTTATGAATTTCTGTCTTTTGTTTTTGCAAACACAGCTTTTTAAAAAGTTCTAAAATAACCATTTTGCAATGCCGTCTTCTGACTCTGTCCTTCCTTTGTGGTTATGTCCTCATTAGGTGTCCGATTTTATTTTCCCTTTTTGGTTTTGGATTGTTCATACTCTTAAAATGCAGAGACCAAAAATGGATCCACCATCTATACAGGCATCTCAGTGTTTGTGTAAGCACAAGAGAGATAGAATTATCTTCGGAATTAAAATTGTCTGCCCATTCTCTTCTGCTCTTTGAAAGATAGTGTGATGTTCTGAGCAAAACATTGGGCATCAGAAAGTTTGAGCCCTGGCTCTATCATTTATTAGGTTGACATAGTATCCTTATGCCAGCCATTTAACCTTCCTAAGCCTCAGTTTTCTTTTGTTTGATGTCTGTGTCCTGTCTCCTGCATTGGGAGACTGTGAGGATCAAGAAATGTTATAGATCAGAGAGTGTTTTCTAAAGTAAAACGATTTTATGTTCTTGTTGTAGTTGTCCTACCCCAGCATAATATGCATTCTAAATGAATCAGGTCAATGTTCATTGTGCACTTACTGTGGGGAGAATCAGTAAGGAATTTATAAGCAGGTTGGGGAAATATTTATATAGTTAAGTGCCACATAAGAAAGGTACAGCTAAACTTCTGTGAAAGTTCAGATGAATTATTTCTGCCTAGAGGTATTTAATATCAGTACTGTATTTCTTCATTTATTTTGTAGGCTTTATGCATTGAATAAGCCATTCCTCGACTTAGGTTTGTTCCATATTATGCCAGTACCATTTCATTAAAAATTTTTTTTTAATGTTTATTTATTTTTGATAGAGTGTGCAAGTGAGTGAGGGAGGGGCAGAGAGAGAGGGAGACACAGAATCTGAAGCAGGCTCCAGGCTCTGAGCTGTCAGCACAGAGCCCAATGCGGGGCTCGAACTTACAAAGTGCGAGATCATGACCTGAGCCGAAGTCAGACATTTAATCGACTGAACCACCCATGTTCCACCCCCATTTCATTTTTATTCATAAATATACTAATTTGGTTGTTTTCTATAATTTAGCTACCATTTCTATTTCTGTTTTATTTTCTTGTGGTGACTCCACCTCTGATTACCTTGGTGTCATTTGCTAATTTAATAGATTCACTGTCATTTTCATCTTCTGGTTCTTCAGTAAGGATTATTAGATAGATTCTGGTCCAGGATTTACCCTTTAACGTACCTCTGAAAATACACTTAGGGATTAACTTTGAAATTTTATGTGTGACTCCCCAGCTGTGTATGCTCATCTAAAATGTGATGGTTTATTGATGAGAATCACATAGGATGAGAATGAGAAGCCTTCTCTTCTGACGCAGACTACATTTCCTGCTTACTGTCATCCTTTAGGCCTGTCAGTCCATCGTAAAAGGAAATCACTTCATAGAACTTCCTTACTTGTCTGTCACTGTGGTCTTTTTGGAACTTCATGGGATTAGAGACACCTGATTGTGGGATTGGCTTTAGTGCCTTCCTTTCTGGCGGTGTTGTTTATCTGTCCCTCCTCCAATTATTATTCATTCTTTTTCTCTTTTTTTGTTTATTTTAAAGATTTGACACAGGGGCGCCTGGGTGGCTCAGTTGGTTAAGCACCTGACTTCAGCTCAGGTCATGATCTCACGGCTCATGAGTTCGAGCCCTGCATTGGGCTTTGTGCTGACAGTTCAGAGCCTGGAGCCTGCTTCAGATTCTGTGTCTCCTTCTCTCTCTGCCTCTCCCCCATTCATGCTCTGTCTCTCTCTCTCAAAAATAAATAAACATTAAAAAATAATTTAAGGTTTTGGCACAGATACGGCCTGTGTTTTAGCCCTTGATCTGGCTATAGCAGTAAAATTATTTGCATGTAGATGGAATTATTATGTTATCTTGAAGTAGAGACAAGAAATTAAATCTTTTTCCTCAGTATTCAGTCAAATATAAAATGGTTGATATGTAGGAAGGGCTTTGATTTTAGTCTTATAAATTATTTTTTATGTAAATGGGATTTCTGGCATTCTGAGAATATAGACTATTAAACTGATACATACATATATTTAGTGGAAGAGTACATATTAGCACAGTGCCTTACCTAGATAAAACACTCATCCACTGGTTGAATGAATGAATGCACTCATGACCTGGTGTTTATCTGCAATATGCTGCTGTTCTTCCCATTTTCTTTGTACTAGGACCAGTGGCTCCCCCTTCAGTGCAACTAATTTATTGAATGTGTCATTCTTATTTCATTGTTATATTTACTGTTAGATAGCATTCACATTTTTCAGAGAGGAAGTATGCATTTGTTTGCTAGACTCTACATAGCGGAAATAGATTTAAAAAAAATTTTTTTTTAAACATTTATTCATTTTTGAGAGAGACAGAGCTGGAGCAGGGGTGGGGCAGAGAGGGAGACACAGAATCTGAAACAGGCTCCAGGCTCTGAGCTGTCAACACAGAGCCCCATGTGGGGCTCAGACCCACACATCGTGAGATCATGACCTGAGCCAAAGTCCAATGCCCAACCGACTGAGCCACCCAGCTGCCTCTAGAAATTGATTTAAAAAAAAAAACAAACATGTCTTGTAAGTAAGGTAGATATTAGATGTAGGAGGAATGTGCATAAAATATACTGTGTTCCTGTTGACCTTAGAACTTACAAGGGCACCTGGCTGGCTCAGTCGGTAGAACATGTAACTATTTATTTTTTAAATGTGTATTTATTTTCTGAGAGAGAGAGAGAGAGAGAGAAAGAGAGAGGGAAACAGACACAGAATCTGAAGCAGGCTTCAGGCTCTGAACTGTCATGACAGAGCTCAGCACAGAGCCTGACGCTGGGCTCCAACTCAAGACCGGGCCAAAGTCAGACGTTTAACCAACTGAGCCACCCAGGCCCCCTAGAGCATGCGACTCTTGATCTCAGGGTTGTGAGTTCAAGCCCCACATTGGGTGTAGAGATTACTTAAAAAAAAAACAATAAATAAAAAGAATTTACCTTTGTTTTGTTTTTCATTTTTTATTCTAGTTTGTACAATTTTAACATAAAATTGTTATCTGATTATTATAAAAATATCACTATTATCTCTTTTTGTCAGACTTTCTAAATATACTTGTCTAAGTCTGTTAGCCATATTGGTAGTTTTCAGTATTTCACATTTAAATATCATCTCTTCTTTAAAGAACCAAAGTGCCACTGTAATAGAAACAGCACACTTTTTAAAAGTGCATTTATATTTTTACATTCATCAAGTTAGCGTCTTTAATAATTGTTAAAGAAATACTTTATATCTAATGCAGATTATTTCTGAGCGCTTCTGGTGACACTTGACCCACTAGTGAGAGTCACTGGGTAGAGCAATCCAGATTCATAAGCAAGTTTGCAGGTCTCTCTGTGGTCCTTAGATCTTGTTAAACTAGTTTGGATTGCTTCAAATATGTACTAGCATCTGTGCAGTTCACTTCTTTTGGCTTGAATAGAGTTCCCAGTTGTAATTATTTATAATTCATCATCTGACAATTAAATCCAAGGATATGTTTCTACTCTATGTAATTTTTGTACATATAATACTTCTTTTTTGTTTGTTTATTATTTTTGAGAGAGAGAGAGACAGCATGAGCAGAGGAGGGGCAGAGAGGGGGAGAGAGAGAGAGAGAGAGAGAGAGAGAGAGAGAGAGAAAAACAGAATCTGAAGCAGGCTCCAGGCTCTGAGCTGTCAGCACAGAGCCTGACGCGGGACTCAAACTCACAAACTATGAGATCATGCCCTGAGGTAGGATGCCTAACAGACTGAGCCACCCAGGTGCCCCACATACAACTTCTTAAGGATTTTTTTTTTTCCAATTCTAGAACCACATGTCACTTTTCCACGACCACTTTATTATCCCTGCAGTTGGTCTGTGATGTCCTCTTGTCGTTTCTACCTATAAAATAACTTCTTATTCTGACTCTACCTCTTTGATCCTGAAGTTACCGTTTCAGGTTTTAATTTCTCTGTAGTGTTGTAGAAGCTGCTTGACTGCGTGTATGCTTTCCCTTTCCTTCTATTATAATGCTGATAATATTTTATTTATTCCCATTTGTGAGACTTCTTACCTTCTCTCCTTTTTTGCAGCTTTCATCAGGTAATTTTAGAAAATGTAAAATACATGTGTAGCAAATGAACTTTATTATATGGAAATAACCACTGTGGTCATTATGGTCTCTAGTCTTACAGTTGTTTTCTTTGTATGTGTGCATATATATACTTTTTAAATTACATCAGTTTAGATGAATCTGAACATTCTTTGGCCTTTTTAAAAACTTAATATTTTGTGAACATTTTCCCATGTCTGTCTCCATTTTTTGCTCTATATTGTAGCTATATTATGATTTATGCCTTCTTGGACATTTAGTTCGTTAGGTACTTCCTCTCTTCCATTCATCCATTTCTTCCTGCTGTTACAACCAATGCTGCAAAATCCTTGCAACTAAATTGTTTGGACAGATCCATGGTTATTTCTTAGGAGAGTAGAGTAATGGTTGTAAAATATAGCTCTGATTTTGTCATTCTTCTTATATGTATTTCATCTCTGTGTTGTGACCAGTCTGAACTTTTCATTTTCATCCTAAAAACTCTTCGTTAGTCTGGCTCCTCCAAACTTTCCGACTTTATCTCCTATTGTTTTATCACACCCTCCAGGCACACTAAATCACATGTGGTTTCTAAAATGTGTCTTACTCATGCACTCCTGTTTGTCCTGTTTTCTTATCCACTCAGGAATTATTTCTTTGGCCTTCTAGCCTTGACTTTCATGGGAAGTTCTTGATCTCTTTGGGCAGTTAGGTGTCTCTTTCTTTGCATCTTGTATACTCTTCTCCTGGAATGCCATAGAGTTTTTACAAAATTTTAGAAATTTAGTCTCCTTTGCTGGACTGTGAGCTCCTCAATAGCAGGGATGTCATTTTTGTCATTTCTCTCTTCAGTACCTAAGAAGAAGTGCTCTCTTAGGTAGTTCCTAAGAGGTAGTACCTCTTAGTAGTAGGTGGTTAATAAATGTCTGTTTGAAAAAAACTTGAGATCTGGGGAAAAGTACATCTCTAACAGTGGCATAATGGAATTGAATATTCTTTTTAATTTGCTCCAAAGTACTGTGGGGTAAAAATTACTTGACTGAAAAATATTTATGGATAGCATAGAAAGAATAGTATTTTTAAAAATATAAATGTGTCATGAGTGATTAAGAAAATGTGTAGCTGAATAACTCATGCTTGTATTTAATATTGAAATTATAGTTTTATGAACCTTTAGAGAATTTAAGTGACGGGGTGCCTGGGTGGCGCAGTCGGTTAAGCGTCCGACTTCAGCCAGGTCACGATCTCGCGGTCCGTGAGTTCGAGCCCCGCGTCGGGCTCTGGGCTGATGGCTCAGAGCCCGGAGCCTGTTTACGATTCTGTGTGTGTCTCTCTCTCTGTCTCTGCCCCTCGCCCGTTCATGCTCTGTCTCTATCTGTCCCAAAAGTAAATAAACGTTGAGAATTTAAGTGAAATGGAATTATTTTGTGATCTTGAAGTAGAAGCAAGAAATTAAATCTTTTTCCTCAGTATTCAGTTAAATATAAAATGGTTGATATTTAGGAGGGGCTTTAATCTTAGTCTTATAATTATTTTTTATGTAAATGGAATTTCTGACATTCTGAGGATGTAGACTCTTAAACTTATGCATATATATATCTGCAGAAAATCGTGCAGTTTAGTGGATTTTTTTTTATGTAAGCAAGAATATTTAAGTATCCTTTATCAACAAATATAGGTACAGGGTTTAAAACTAGAGTAATGTAACAGAATCATTATGACTTTAGTTTTTATAATGTAACATCTGAGTAGGTTTAAGAAGAGATGGACTAGTTAAACATTGGAACCATAAAGGCGCTTGGCTGGCTCAGTCAGTAGAGCATGTGATTCTTGATCATGGGGTCCCGAGTTTGAGTCTCATGTTAGGTGTAGAGTTGCCCATAAAAAAAAAAAAAAAAAGTTAACATTAGGACCGTAAACGATAATCATTGGGAGGGTAGGATGTTTGGAGTTTTAAAAGATCAACATTATATACCTGTAGGAAATGTTCATTAATATCATAATTAAGAAAAGAATCCCAAGTTACAGGATAATTGATCTGTTCTTAGAGTCATTTCTTATGTCTTTTTTTTTTTTAGGTTTTTGGCTTAATCATTCAAAATGATAGATATTTTCTTTGGTTCTAAATTTCTTCAGTCTGAAAGTCTCCAGATTCTTTCTCATTGTCCATTTGAATGTTGGCCAGTTTAAATATTTAAATATTTTGTAATTTCTTTTGCATTTGGCTAACCTAAAAAATGCTATCACTAATAATTGTCCATATATAGCAACGCTTTGTGTTAGTAGCTTCTTCAATTGTTGAAGTTTGCTTTGCTTACGTACTGTCTTATTAGTACTTACTGTAGTATCATAGTGGTTGCTACTATATTACGACAGGTTATACTAATTGGTATTGTAATTTCATATTTTTCCTCTTTTTCTTTTTTTTTAAAGGTAATGTGGCTTTAGATAACCTACAGATAAAAGAAAATGCTCTGGTAAGTTTTTAAACTATATTGGTTACTTGAGTTAATTTGGGTAAACTCTCAGAAACTCTTGGTGTCTGATACCAGGTACCAGATAAAGTGATTGAGTCATTCAGAAAAGGATTGCTTGTTTAATTGTTCCCTATAGGAAATTCTGAGATTAAATTAAAAAATTTTTTTCATAATGATCAAAATAGTATCTTTTGGAAAGTGGAATGTTTTTCCCTGACTTAAGTTGACTGAAAACATTTGTCTTATATGAAATAGTTTTCTTCAGAATTGTCTTTACATAATTTTTTGGTAAATAAGGGCTTGATTTTCACAGTTTACCGAATGAATAATTGTCTTTTTGAAATACATTGACAGTCCAGTCTTATAATATTATGGTAATACAAAGACGTCAGAGTAGATTTTTTTGGGATTCTAACTTTCCATTTTCTACTCCCCCTCCCTCCCTGTTAGGCTTTTAGCCTATTGGACTTAACTTGATTTTACTAAGTCACTTGAGAATGAGTTTATTCATTAATTAATAGGTTAGATTTCTAACAGCCTGTAATATGTTTTATAACCCTAGTTTTGACTTCTGGTTGGATTTCTACATGATGAACGATGTAATTAGGAAGGGTCTCATACCCAAAGTACTTACATGATTGGTCTCAGGGAACCAATTTTGGATATTGAAGGTCCTAGGAATAGAATTTTGTCATGAGGAGTAACAATTTCTTTTGTTAAACTGAAAAGAGCTTGGCATAGTGGAAAGGGCATGGACCTTGTAGTCTGGCTGACCTGGGTTTCAGTGCTAGCTCTGCCCTTCTGTCAGCTCTGTCACTTTTGACAAGTTTCTCAGTTTCTGAGAGCCTGGAAAGTAGAGGGCACTCAAAATATTTAAATTTTCTTTCCTTCCTTTATATAAGATGCTACAACTTTTTAAACTTGACCACAAAATTTAGAACTTAATACACTGTTTCTGGAGATTGCAATAAAGGTTATTTTTTCCCTATTTAGGAAAATATTTTAGAAGGAAAGAAGTATAAATAGAATTGTGGTGACAGGATATATATCTAACATACTTAAAAGATAAATTGTTTGAACTCTCTGTTAGCCTAGTTTGAATTTTGGTTATAATTAAATATAATAAATTATTTTGAAATTAATATTCTCCATTAATTCAAAGTAGCCTCCTTTCCCCAATTAAATTGGATTGGTTTTACTTCGAATAGGAGTTCTTTACATTTATTTTTTTGTGAAAAATTATTTCATGAGGATCAAAATGACCATGAGACCAAACTTGTAGAAGTGTGTAGTTTAGAGGTGGTATCCTGTATATATAAAATATGCACTTTTTTTAATGTTTACTTATTGAGAGAGAGAGAGAGAGCCTGCGAGTGCACAAGTTGGGGGAGGGACAGAGAGAGAGAGGGAGACACAGAATCTGAAGCAGGCTCCAGGCTCTGAGCTGTCAGCACAGAGCCCAATGCAGGGCTCAAACCAACAAATCACGAGATAATGACCTGAGTCAAAGTCCAGTGCTCAACTGACTGAGCCACCCAGGCACCCCTAACATATAGGGGTATTTTATTTTATTTTACTTTATTTTTTACAGTTTATTTTATTTTTATTATTTTTTTTAATATGAAATTTATTGTCAGGTTGGTTTCCATACAACACCCAATGCTCATCAAAATATAGGGGTATTTTAGAAGTGTATAGCTTAGAGGTTGTATCAGGTATAATATAAGATATAATATGAATGTATCCCCTCCTACCGCCTGCTGCTGCCTTGGGTGTAGAGCTGCTCTGTTAGCACCAGTGAGGAATTTCCTGTTCTGGTCTAGAAAAACATCAGTGTTGTCTTCGATTCCTGTTTACCTAGAATTCTTGAGTAATCAAATGATTGGGTAAATTGATTATTTTAGTTAATTGTTACCTAATACTGTATTTCGGTCACCAGAGTGATAGTATTTGTATGTACAAAGGTATATTTCTAACAGAAAGGGTATTCTGATTGGGTTAATTTTTAATGATTCTAAAGACTCCAGTAATTGTTCTGAATATCAGTTACTGTTCGGTACTCTGTGAATAAAAAAGTTATTTGTACTTTTTAGTGGTTTGGAATCCAGATACCTGGAAGTTTATTTATATTATTGATGGTTACTTGTCAGTAACTTATCTAAAATAAATTCTAATTTGGCAAATCATAAGTTGGGTATCTACTTTTTAAGATTTTTTTTTAAAGTTTATTTATTTTGAGAGTGACAGAACAAGAGTAGGGGAGGAGCAGAGAGAGATGGAGAGAGAGAATCCCAAGCATGCTCCACATTTTCAGTATTGAGCCAAATGCGGGCCCGAAGTCACAAACCAGGAGATCATGACCTAAGTCAAAACCAAGAGTCAGCTGCTTAACTGACTGAGCCACCCAGGCATCTCTCCTTTAAGATTCTTTGGTTTAGGGGTGCCTGGGTGCCTCATGCAGTTGAGTGTCTGACTTCAGCTCAGGTCATGATCTCACAGTTTGTGAGTTTGAGCCCCGCATCGGGCTCTGTGCTGACAGCTCAGAGCCTGGAGCCTGCTTCAGATTCTGTGTCTCCCTCTTTTTCTCTGCCCCTCCCCTGCTCATGCTATCTCTTTCTGTCTCTCAAAAATGAATAAATGTTAAAATAATTTAAAAAAAAGATTCTTTTGTTTATTTACTGAAAGTTTTATTTGAGAGAAACTAGTTGTTCAGTTGTTGTTTTCAGCTAATTTTTGTGAAAGGACTCTTTCTGTTCTAATATTTCAGATAAGCAGTGTCCATCTATTATTTTAAAAGTTAATAGAATTTTATCTGTTTTGGTTTGGTTTATTAAAACAAGTAACCATTTTACCCAATTACTTTCTTTAACTAAAAACTCTTTTTCTATTGTTCCTATTTATAGTTTTGTTTCTCTTATGAATTCTTTCCTCAAAGTAAAATTTAAGTCTATAGAAACTCTTTTTTTCAGGATGTCCTTTATGAGTTACTCACATACAGAAAATTGTTTCATATTTTTCCTTCGAGATGATTGTGTATTTAAATGAGGGGAGAGCTTAATAATTTGTCTTTTAAATTTTTTCTTCCTTTTGAAGAGTGAATTGGATGTTCCTTTTAAAGTTAAAGCTGGCCAAATTGGTAAGTACTCTTCGTTTGAATTATTCTTAGTCCTTTTAGGTTTTTACTTTTCCTGTGTTATTTAATCTAAAATTTTTTAGCTTGAACAAAAATGTGAGAAGTTTTTGGCTTATGTTGGTTAAAACTTTTGGAGTTCTGGACCTAATATATGTTATATGTAATACATAAATACTTCAAAGTGTTTGGCAAAAGGGTAGAATATTACCCTCTAAAAAGGAAGCATTTGAACTGCAATGATAGTTTTTGGGCTTTGGTTCTACTACAAAAATATATCTTGATTTTCTAAATTGATACCTAAGTTTTGTATGCTCTTTCTTTATATGTGAAAGTAGTATAATTTGCAAACTCTAGTAAATAAAGTTTAAGTATAGCTTATTTCCCTCATGTTTTGTTCATCCATTTCACTTGATATATTATGCAGCAATGTGGTATAGAGGATATGTCTTGGTAAGTAGAAAGTCTTTGCAGCTAAACGCTTATAAGATCATCCATAACTAAGCATACATCTTTGTTGAAGAAACTTTTTAGTAGGTCCTCTAAAGGTCCTTTGTGAAGTCCTCTCAACTGTCCCATATTAGCCCATTTTTACTTTTTTTAAATGTATGTTACAACCCTAGACAACTGGCTGTTACTTTAAGAATTTTCATTTACACCACCATCCATCCTTCCTTCCCCTTCTGTCACCCTTCTGCTTCACCACATCGCTTTCCTTCATTTATTTTGTATTCAGGGAAGCTTTTGTCTTTCGCTATTCTGTCATCTCTTAGCAATTACTTGAATACTTCTCTTTGAGTCTACTTTATATCACCTACATGTGTTCCTTTTAATATAAAGTAGCATTTTTATGTTTCTGTCTCTTCAAGCAGGAGACACTCCCCAGATTGCAAGCATCCGTAGGGCATGCATTATCTTTTTGTTGTTGGTTACACAGAGCCCTATGTTGTGTGAAGTGGTGATAGTTATCTGTGATGATACCCAGGAGTATTGTGGTCCTGCATGCTTAATTGACATCCTAGAGTGAAGTGACAGCCTTTCATTCATTCTTTTACCTTTGAGATATTTATACACACATTGCTATATATGAGACTATGAAAGTAGGTGTGGGAGAGGCAAGGATGAATATAGGTTTGTCTTTAAGGAAGTTAGATCTAAAATTAGGACATAGTATTAAAATTGCATTTCCAGGGTATGGATGAGTTATATTTGACTAAAGAACTTTTACATTATTCATTATGTTATTAGAACTAGATTTATATTTTAAAAGAGGTTTGCTAATCTTTCAGAATTGGCTTTTTATGCTTTTAAAGTATTATAATCATTTAATGGCTCCCTTCAGGGTTTCTTATTGACCCTATCCCAACATATAGGGATACAAAGCATATTTTTTTATATTTATCCCTGTTTTGGTTCATGGAGTACTTATATTAGTTATTAAATTTCTTTTAAGTTTAAATATTATACCTAACCTATAAAGTCAGTGTGACTTTGTAAGCTTAATAAAGTTTTGGTATTCTAAGAGTTTGGTATTCTAAGTTTTGGTATTCAAATATTTGTGGTGCTCGTTGGTTATCCTTTTACTTAAAAATTTAAACCTTGTCTGTTCTATCAGTGGGAAGCAGTAATATAACTAACTCAATTCCAATGGAATTTCAGATAATAAATGATGAGAGGATAATGAGTTAGGATAAGTGGAAAGAAGAAAGGTGTAGGGAACAGGCAATCCCTTTTTGTTATGCTCAGGGGCATTTCTCACTTTTTCTTTTTTCTTTTTTTTTTTTAATTTCTTTTTTTATTTTTTAAAATTTACATCCAAATTAGTTAGTATATAGTGAAGCAATGATTTCAGGAGTAGATTCCTTAATGCCCCTTACCCATTTAGCCCATCCCCCCTCCCACAACCCCCCAGTAACCCTCAGTTTGTTCTCCGTCTTTATGAGTCTCTTTTGTTTTGTCCTCCTCCCTGTTTTTGTATTATTTTTGTTTCCCTTCCCTTATGTTCATCTGTTTTGTCTCTCAAAGTCCTCATATGTGTGAAGTCATATGATTTTTGTCTTTCTCGCCTAATTTCACTTAGAGTAATACCCTCAGTTCCATCCACGTAGTTGCAAATGGCAAAATTTCATTCTTTTTGATTGCAGAGTAATACTCCATTGTGTGTGTGTGTGTGTGTGTGTGTGTGTGTATACGTATATATATACACACACACACATATATATACATACATATATATATATATATATATATATATATATATATATATATATCACATTTTCTTTTTCCATTCATCCATCGATGGACATTTGGGCTCTTTCCATACTTTGGCTATTTCGATAGTGCTGCTATAAACATGGGGGTGCATGTATCTCTTTGAAACAGCACACCTGTGTCCCTTGGATAAATGCCTAGTAGTGCAGTTGCTGCGTCGTAGGGTAGTTCTATGTTTAGTTTTTTGAGGAACCTCCATACTGTTTTCCAGAGTGGCTGCACCAGCTTGCATTCCCACCAGCACTGCAAAAGAGATCCTCTTTCTCTGCATCCTCGCCAACATCTGTTGTTGCCTGAGTTGTTAATGTTAGCCATTCTGACAGGTGTAAGGTGGTGTCTCATTGTGGTTTTGATTTGTATTTCCCTGATGATGAGTGATGTGGAGCATTTTTTCATGTGTTGGGTGGCCATCTGGATGTCTTCTTTGGAGAAGTGTCTATTCATGTCTTTTGCCCATTTCTTCACTGGATTGTTTGTTTTTTGGGTGTTGAGTTTGATAAGTTCTTTATAGATTTTGGATACTAACCCTTTATCTGATATGTCATTTGTAAATATCTTCTCCCATTCTGTCGGTTGCCTTTTAGTTTTGCTGATTGTTTCCTTCACTGTGCAGAAGCTTTTTATTTTGATGAGGTCCCAATAGTTCATTTTTGCTTTTGTTTCCTTTGCCTCCGGAGATGTGTTGAATAAGAAATTGCTGCGGGCAAGATCAAAGAGGTTTTTGCCTGCTTTCTCCTCAAGGATTTTGATGGCTTCCTGTCTTACATTGAGGTCTTTCATCCACTTTGAGTTTATTTTTGTGTATGGTGTAAGAAAGTGGTCCAGGTTCATTCTTGTGCATCATTTCTCACTTTTTCAGACTCATGCTCACCATAAAGGCAATCAAATCAACTTTTTAGGAGTTTATGAGTTAATTACATATGTAAGAGTATCTGTTATAAATAGGTGGTTCTCACTATAAAGTCATCAGACTTAGAAATGGCCCAGAAGTATACTGGCATTATTACTTCTAGACTCCCCTCACATGGGAGCCATTTAGGAAACTCAACAGGTTTACGAACTGAAGAATAATACAATTTAAATGGAGAAATAATTTGAGATTTTAACCCTGGGAATAGATTCCCAGGTAAAACTGCCCTACCTACATAAGCCATGAATGTGAATCAAAATATCCTCCCTTACGTTGCATTATTTTATTTCCTCTTCACTTTATTATCCTGTTTAACAGTTCTTTGAACTTTGGGCATCTTTTTTTTGAGTGGGGGAGGGGCAGAGAGAAAGGGAGACAGAATTTGAAGCAGGCTCCAGGCTCTGAGCTGTGAGCACAGAGCCCGATGTGGGCCTTGAACTTGTGAACTGCGAGATCATGACCTCAGCTGAAGTTGGATGCTCAACCACCTGAGCCACCCAGGCGCCTCAAACTTTGGGCATCTTGATTTAAAAGTACCAGTGATTCTGGTGGTATATGTACCACCACACTGATGACTTGGGTAGTCTTAGGTAATTCTTTTAACTTCTTTGGGACTGAGTTTCATTTTTTTCAAAGTTGAAATAATAGCTGCCTCATTCTACGTACAGTTGGGAAATATTAAATGAAATTATAATTATCAGAAAGTTTGAAAAGTATAAAATACAGTGTGAATAGTTACAAATATGGAAGAGATTTTTGTAAATTTCATTGTTGGAGTTTTTTCGTTTTTTTCTGAGTGGTACATATATTATATGCGTGAGGATTGTGTTACACTCTTTCTCTAAAAGGAAAGTGGGAAATGTGTATCTTCTGGAGTAGCTCAAATAAGAATTTAAGGTTGAAATTATTATTTTTTTTTAGATAAATTAACTTTGAAGATTCCTTGGAAAAACCTTTATGGAGAAGCAGTTGTTGCGACCCTAGAGGGACTCTACCTGCTTGTTGTCCCTGGAGCAAGTATGTTGTTTTAGATTATAACCACTCAGTAACAGCACAGTGAAATTAAATTATTACCTTGGCTAAATATTTTAATATGTTTAATAAAATAGAAGATACTTTAAACTGATTATATATATGCATATGCACACATGTATATGTATATGTACATTTTACATATACACACATATATATTGCCACATTTTATATAAAATATTTTTATGTTACTGCTGGAAAGAATAATTCCAACCATTTGATAATTTTAATCTCTTCTCTGAATAATTATTTTGCAACTAAGGCTTCATTTTAAGTTCAGATGCATTGAATAATTTACTTTTGGAGAATGAAATGAAATAAGTTTTTAAAAATGTACTGATGTATTAAGCTACAGATTTCAAGAATGGAAAATTTTCCCCCCTATTTTGTTGCTTCTGGTTTTGAGTGAGTGTTCATTCAAAAATGCATGTGAAAAAGGTAGATTATTTTTAATTGTAAATAATAGTATTTTAATTTTTAATGAATGTTGTAAAGCAATATTTACTTAAGTCATACCTTTTGTTACGATTGTTTCTTTTTCAGTTATAAGAACAATAGAATGTTAAGAAAAGTTTGGACATTTTAGGGAAAAATTACCAGAAAGCAAACACAATTTTTATTTTTATATCTTGCTTTCTGTTCTTTACTATATACATACTCAATTTGATAGAGTATTTATCACATTTTATATATACAACATGGATCTGGCTTTTTTACTTAATGTATATATTTTTGATATGGGATAGTGATAATTTTGAAAGTCTATAGGATATTCCATTGTGGGCTGCCTGCTGTTTTGGACTATTCCATTGAACCTTATAAACACCTTGTTCTTAAAGATATCTTTTTTATTCTTTGGTGTTATTTCCTTAGGATACATTATCAGCAATGAGATTACTGGATAAAAAGGAAATACCTATTTTCTGATTGTTGATACATATTCTTGAATTATTTTCTAAGAGTCTTTTTGTCAATCTATATTGGTACCATCTAGTGTTTGATATTACGTGTTTTTTATAGTTACTCAAAATTTTACTCCTCAGATAAGATGACTGGAAATTTTCTGCCTGCCTCTGTTTTTCCTTTTTACCTTCTCCTCACTCTTTTCCTCTCCTTTTGGTTTTCTCTCTTTCTTTCTCCCTTTATTTTTTGTTTTTCTTAATTTATTTTGAGAGGGAGAGCAAGAGGGGCAGAGAGAATCCCAAGTAGGCTCTGCACTGCCAGCAGAGTGGGGCTTGATCCCATAAACAGGAAGATTATGTCCTGAGCCAAAACCAAGAGTCAAATGCTTACCTGACTGATCCACCTCTGTGCCCCATTCTTTCTCTCTTTAATTCCTTTCTTTCCCTCCTTTTCCTTTGGATAAAGGCTTTGTAAATAAAGAAGGATCGTTTATTTATGTTTCAACTTTTGTGAAATTAATTTAAAGATTGCGGATCTTTTTTTTAAATTTTTTTTTCAACGTTTATTTATTTTTGGGACAGAGAGAGACAGAGCATGAACGGGGGAGGGGCAGAGAGAGAGGGAGACCCAGAATCGGAAACAGGCTCCAGGCTCTGAGCCATCAATCAGCCCAGAGCCTGACGCGGGGCTCGAACTCCCGGACCGCGAGATCGTGACCTGGCTGAAGTCGGACGCTTAACCGACTGCGCCACCCAGGCGCCCCAGCGGATCTTTTGAATTAAAAAGTGGCTTACAAGACTTAGAGTACACATACACTCCCAATCATAATGAGGTTGAACGTTTCCTATTTATCTGATAATTGCATTTTTTAATATGTGAACTAAATATATACTTTTAGGTATTAAATATGATGCTGAAAAAGAAGAAAAATCCTTGCAAGATATTAAACAGAAAGAGCTATCCCGAATTGAAGAAGCTCTTCAGAAAGCAGCAGAGAAAGGTACAATATGTTTATGTTTTAGATATATATACCTATATTTTAGATATATTTAATGCACTTTAAAGAGGATACTTTCGTAAGCTTTCATAAATTGTAGTTCCAAAGAAAGAATATTCTTCTAAAATCATATGTCACAGTATTGATTATATTTTCACGGCCCACATTTAGGAATCATTGCCACACGATTGTTTTATCTCCCTGCCGGTTTAATTTTCCCACTGTCTTTAACCACTTGTTTTTCTGTGATGCTTTATGGAGACCTTTCTGTGAGTTCTTGCAAGCCTATTTGTTTTTGCCAAATGCTAATAGGTTCTATCTCTACATTTTTAGGTGTATCCATGGAAGATAATGAGGTTCACCGTGTCAGTGTAGTGAAATAATGTTTAGAGGAAGTAGTGCTGTAATTCTGTTTCTAGCTATGTCTCCTTATATCGTATAGGATATTTTTAAAAACTTGATTTTTCAGATTTCAACATTTTAACATCTTGCCTTAAGTGTTAATTTTTTGTTTTTATCTAAAAATATGATGACCATTTTGATTTGGTTTATGGAGAAAGAATAAGGATGAGATGAAAAAGTAGTCTATAGAGTGATGAGTTGAAGGATTCCTCCAGGCCTCCAGTTTTTCTCTTTCAAGTCAAATCACACCCCTCATTTGGTTGGCATGTTTATGCATGTCTGTGATGGGAGAAGACGATACCACAAATGCTAATGCATTTCTCTTTGGTCTTTCTTAAAAGGTAGGGCAAACCATGAGTTAGAAATGACAGAATTGATTTTGTTTCCTAGTGTAATCAGTAAGAAATCTCTTAAAAATAGCTGTTCATTAAAATTCCTGGGGTGCCTGGGTGGCTCAGTCGGTTAAGCATCCGACTTCAGCTCAGGTCACGATCTCGCGGTCCACGAGTTCGAGCCCCGCGTTGGGCTCTGGGCTGATGGCTCAGAGCCTGGAGCCTGCTTCCGATTCTGTGTCTCCCTCTCTCTCTGCCCCTCCCCCGTTCATGCTGTGTCTCTCTCTGTCTCAAAAATAAATAAACGTTAAAAAAAATTAAAAAAAATTCCTTATCAATGATTCTAATTTTTTTTTTGTCCCCAAGTGCTTGCTCTTATGCAGAATTATTGATTCTTTTACAGAAAATTACTAAAATACTTTAAGTATTGAGGCTGTCTAAATGAAAGAAATTTTTTAAAAACTTAAATTTGTGTTTTACCTTTCTCTCTTCATACTTGAGCATATTTTGTCTTTCCCCTGAAGATTAAGAATCTGTGTTTTTATGAAAACAGTGTTCTTTATTTCTGTTACTTTTGTGTGCTAAATAAAGCAAAGTGAGAATGGTTTTGTTTATGACAATTCAGTGTGATTATTTACTTTTATTCACTTTTGGTTAATTAGTATATGTGGAAATAGTACCCTAAAAATTAGGAGAAGGACTTGGAGAGCGTTAGAATTTCATTTCTATCTTGATACAGGTCATATTAAGTATATTTTGTTAACACACCGTATTTAATGACATATATTTATCAGTAGGCATAGTGATATATGTTTAGATAAAATGATATATAAAATATGTATCATATAATATAGCATAATTATATACATAAAATTAAGTTATATTTTTCCTTTTTAGATATAAACTCCAAACTCCTCTTTCTTTTTTCTTTTTGGATGGAATTAGCTGTGATTGTTTAAAACATATTTGAGTGTTTCCAGTGAACTGTAAGAAGTGTGTATAGTCAGTCTCTCCTGTTTTAGTAGTTGACAGCTTAATTGGCAAAATCATAACCTGCTGTACATTTTGTATTGAGCACCTATGAAATTTTGACTGCTGCATGTTTAATGCTTAGGAAATTTATATGTTTAGGATGATTTGATGTATTTATAGGGGCTGAACATCTGTGGCCCTGAGTTTGTGTCGATAGGACTAGTATGCTTATATAATGTACAATAATTACATTGTAACTTCCTGAATAGTAAAATTTACATTTTGGGGGGATAGAACTAAAATTTAGAATGTAAAATTCAGTTTTAATGTTATTATCTTAGATTTTTCAGAAAAATATTCTGAGTATAAAAGAAATGAATTCAGGGTGCCTGGCTGGTTCAATTGGTAGAGCATGTGACTCTTGATTAGGGGTTGTGGGTTTGAGCCCCATGTTGGGTGTAGAAATTACTTCAAAATAAATCTTAAAAGAGATGAATTCAAGAATTGGGATATATATTGATACTGTTTTTTAAAAAATACATTTAATTATCTTGACTGCATATAAATTTTTTCAAGTTTCCATGAATATAGGTCATATTTTTATATAGTATTTATTATTCATGCAAACGATAAAAAACACCCTAGTCTTTAGATGCTTTGCATGTCGCCATTATTAATATTAATACTGTACTTTATTTTGGAGACTTATTATTTTTCCACTTATTTCTTGGTTTTAAAAGCACAAAAGCACCATGTCACATGTATAGAGACTAAGAGAGGTGAGAAGAGGAAGTAGTTCAATTCAAAGCAGCAGATGATAAAATTGAAAACAAAATAATCATGCTAATCGGCTTTAAAAAAGTATTTTTACTTAATTTGTTCTATTTGGTAAAATAGAGTGCTGCCCACAGTCTTGTGGGAAAAAATAAAATTGAAATATAATAGTTCATTTCTAAACAATTTGCTCAACTGTAAAAATAAACTTTTTATGAAAAAAAAATTTTTTAAATGTTTTTTTTCTCTTGAGAGAGAGGGAGACAGAGTGCAATCGGGAAAAGGTCAGAGAGAGGGAGACACCGAATCTGAAGCAGGCTCCAGACTCTGAGCTGTCAGCACAAAGCCTGACGTGGGGCTTGAACTCATTAACTGTGAGATCATGACCTGAACCGAAGTTTCACACTTAAACAACTGAGCCACCCAGGCGCCCCCCAATAAACTTTTTAAAATATAAATATAAATATTAAAAATATATAATATATATCATATATAATATATAAATAAATATAAATATGTATATTTTATTTTTTGAGAGAGAGAGAGACAGCATGTGAGTGGGGGAGGGGCAGAGAGAGAGGAAGGCAGAGAATCCCAACCAGGCTCCACGCTGTCAGCACAGAGCCTGATGCAGGGCTCGAACCCATGAACTGTGAGATCATGACCTGAGCCGAAATCAAGGGTCAAACACTTAGCCAACTGAGCCACCGAAAATAAACTTCTTGATATTTTTCTCCTTTTATTTTATTATAGTGAGTTTATTTTCCTAGAAAGGCTTTTTATAAAGTAAAGGGAAAGATTAAATTCCTATGAAGGCCAAAGATTCCCAAATGCTATAGATTCTGTATTTAAAATGTTAATTTTATCTAAGTAGTATACACACACACTTTAAAATCAAATAGTTTTCCCAAAAAGACTTCTGAGGGAAAATGTCAATCCCCTGTTCTGCTCTTCTCTACCCTTTAGACCCATTCCTTAGAGGGAACCGTGGTTTTAGAAATACTGATGTTCTGCCATTATCTAATTTATTAGCATAAGGTCTTACCTAGGATATCCTCTTATGGTAGTCACGGAGTTTACTTCTCTTACCATCATCTTTCACTCTAAATTGCCCTCTTTCTCGTCTCAGAATATGGTATATAATAATTTATGGCCAATTACAGGTCAAATTTACATTACTCTGACAGTGTAATTGTTCACTGTGCAGGTCAAATGATGTACTGTGATTATATTTCCTTTCTTTACAACCTTTTGTTTTTCTTGAACTTGTAAATGCTTCTTTTTTATTTGCTTTCTTTTCTGTGTAAATTTACCTTTAATTCTTTTCACTTGCCACATGAAATAATGTTATATGACTCTCAGTGTTACTTTACTATTGTCATACCCACCTATTGGTTCCCCACCCACACCCCATCCCCATTTTCTCTTGAAGATCTCCCTTTGAAATGGTTGTTTTTTCAGTCCTGCTGCACAGCTGTCATCCTGGGATTGGTCTTCATTACTCTTCTGTGTTTAGTTCAGTGTTTTCTGGGTCCCTTGCCTTTGTTCTTTGTTAGTTATGCTGAAGCATATCTGTAGCTTTTAAGAAAGGATACATTGGATATAATTTTTTAAAATCCTTTCAAGTCTGAAAGTCTTTGTTTACTTACATACTTGTTTGATTTGACTGGGGATAGAATGCTAGGTTTAAAACTAGAATTTTGAATTTTTTTTTCAACGTTTTTATTTGTTTTTGGGACAGAGAGAGACAGAGCATGAACGGGGGAGGGGCAGAGAGAGAGGGAGACACAGAATCGGAAACAGGCTCCAGGCTCTGAGCCATCAGCCCAGAGCCTGACGTGGGGCTCGAACTCCCGGACCGCGAGATCGTGACCTGGCTGAAGTTGGACGCTTAACCGACTGAGCCACCCAGGCGCCCCTAAAACTAGAATTTTGAAGGCAGTATCGTTAGTTTCTAGGTACTTTTGAGAAGTCTTATGCCCATCTGCTCAACACGCTGATGGAAACATAAAAGAGAATCCGTGAATCGTGCTGTCAAAAACCTTACATTTTAGTTGAGAAAATAAGACATACGCATAATAATAAACAGGAGAAGAGTGTTGAGTCTCATCAGAGAGGTAAAGATAAGAGTGCTAAGGAAGTTCAGAATGAACATATCATGTTCAGCCAAAGAGATCAGGGCAGACACTGTTTAGACACATATTTAAGCTGTGTCTAAAAGATGAGTTTGCAGAAAAGGAGACAGGGTCTTCTAGGTGGAGGGGACAGTGAAGAGAGACAAGTATGGAGTATGTATGGGGAACAGCTAAGAATTTGGGAGTTTGACAGAATGTAGTTAAATGTAAGTTGAAAAGCTGAGTTTAGGTCAATTTTAAGAGATTTGAATGCCGTGATGGTGATAATGGTGACGGTAATGACAATGGTAGCAGCTAACATTTAATGAGCATCTACTATTTGCCAGGTCACTTTTCAAAATGCTTTCTATTTATTGACTCATTTAATAGTTACAGCTCTATGACTTAAGGCTATTGTTCCCATTTCTCCCAGTGGAGAAAGCTGCAAGTTAAATAAGTCATCCTAAGTCACAGAGCTAGAAAATGATAGAGCTGTAATTTGAACCTTCTCTAACTCTAGAGCCTTTATTTTTAGTTTCGTGTTATAACAGACTTTATAACCACAAAGAGAGTCAGTAAGTTTCCCTTTTACTTTCTTTAAAAATCCAGGGAGGGATGTCATAAGAGCTGTGTTTTAGAAAGGTTAAGCTTGCTGTCGTGTCTATGCTGTATGTAAGGAGGGAATTGGAGGATGGTGCTATCTGGCCATCACTAACAAGAATGGATAGAAAGGAGTCATTGTATCTAAAAAGGGACAGATGATGGGGCGCCTGGGTGGCGCAGTCGGTTAAGCGTCCAACTTCAGCCAGGTCACGATCTTGCGGTCCGATCTTGCGGTCCGTGAGTTCGAGCCCTGCGTCAGGCTCTGGGCTGATGGCTCGGAGCCTGGAGCCTGTTTCCGATTCTGTGTCTCCCTCTCTCTCTGCCCCTCCCCGTTCATGCTCTGTCTCTCTCTGTCCCAAAATAAATAAAAAAAAAAGTTGAAAAAAAAATTAAAAAAAAAATAAAAAGGGACAGATGAGAGTAAATTAAAGTAAGATGAGTTCATTTTAGTTGACTCTGAAGTTAGTGTAAATCTCTCTCAATATTGCGTTCTGCAAATGGGCAAAAACAGTAGGCAAAAAGGGAACCAAAATATCTGATTTTTGCTCTGTTGGAAAATTTCAAACAATTCAGTGAGATATTAGTGCTAATTTGTCTGCTTTGCTTAATTTGAAATGATTAATTCTTATAATTCTAATTACTAAGAAATTTTGTTACAATATTATGATAATAAAGTTTGTATGTTGAAATAATGGAAATGATGTCACTGTGAATACTTCCTTAGAAATAGATTGTTTTGGTGTTACTGCATTTCACTTCTTCTGTCACATGATTTCTAATTCTTTGAATTAAGTTTAGACATATTTTACATGTGAAATTAAAGTGTCTTTTAAATGCTTTGCATTCTGGTTATTGCTGCCATGCGGATGCAGGGGCACATTCAGGGGAGTTCATATATGGCTTGGAAAACTTTGTTTACAAGGACATCAAGCCTGGTGGGTATGCATGGTTAATTTTAGTTATATAAAAAATTATATTCTTATCTACTCTTGAACATTTAATGGAGCCCATTTGATGACATGCCTTTTTTTTTTTTAAGAAAATATGGAAATGTAATTCAGGTTTTTCTCCTTTACCATCATTTCCATTTCCCAACCTTCTGTAGCCATTTGTTCATTCACTAAATATTTAGTGTATTCACATGGCAGGCACTGTGCTGGATGCCTGAATGTTCATGGGGTAAAACAAACATGAACTGTCCTTGTGGAGCTTACAGTTTGGTCTGTAGACAACTTTCACATCTGGATTGCCTTGTGGACTCTGTCATATAGTAGTTTCTCAGCTGGGCAAGTTCTCTCCTATAGTAGTAGTTTTCAGGTTTGTAAAAAGCAAGAAAATGGAACCTATTTTACTGTGTGAGACTTTATTTAGAGCCTTGATAAGAGGTGTCCATCTGGCGTCCTTCATATCCTCCGTGATTTGCTTTACCTCTGTAGGAGCTCCAGAGACAAATGTAGACCATTGTCTTACACAGCATACTGAAATTTGAGACTCCACAAAAGGCAGATTTGAAGGCTGACTGCTTTAGCATTTACAATAGGATTCTTTTATTTGGTAGGGAATTGATCAAGTATGTTAAAATAATAATTCTGATAATTTACAAATTAAATTGACATGTTTAATTATATTTTCTATAATTTTATAGGAGTTTATTATATTAACTTAGTCACACTTAAAATTTGTATCAATTGAATGGCAAGTGAGGTGTGTACTCAAAACATAAACAATAAGCATTAGGTTAGAATTACTTCTACAGCTAGAAACTTCTTTAATATTTGGGTTCATTTGGCAAATGGAAGAAGAATTTGCATTGCAGATTTCACAGCATTGAGTGAAATGGTCTTGAAAGGCGTTTCTCTTTTGATAAAATTTGCCCCTTTAGCAAATGTGACTGACTATGCTAATTTGCCTTGCAGTTACTTTGTTTAATATAAAAGATAGTCAGGAAGTACTCATGGCTCACTTTTTAATTTTGTTATGATTAGACCAACTTTCTACAGTCTCTCAGAGCAGTGTTTTCTGATCCTACTAGGAGTTATCTGCCTCCAAGGTACAAATGAATTCCAGTGGCCCGTTCAAGTCATAACAAAATCATTGGACAATATTGGTGATCAAACAAACAAAACACCACCTCCCCCAAAAAAACCAGACAGTGATCAATCACTATAAAGGAAAATGTAGTTGATTCAGAGTTTACTTTTCAAAAACACTACATTAACCTGGATAAAAAACTAGTCCTAGACTATTGATGATTCTGCAATGAGAATAGTTAATTTGGTGATGATATCTTCATTCATTTGGCTAGGACTTAATGTATACTTCATGATCATTTCATCTTTCTACTTTCTGAGTGTATATTCCTTCCCCATTTGATGTCATTTAAAAAGTTATTCCAGAGCAATAGTTCCCAAACCATCAAAACTGTTTTCATAATAATACTAAAACAGTATTTGATTTTTTACTGTGCCAACACTGGTGCTGATGATGAAGAAGCAGTGTTGTGTAAAATTGCGGCTGCCTCAGCATGAATCAAGGCAGTGGCACCAAATACTGGTTGCCATTGTATTGTTCACTACCATGTACTCACAGTAAAAAAAAAAATAAGATGAAACAAAAGAGAGCCCCAGTATTACTTAAAAATGTTATTGATGGAATAGAAAAAATTTAATTTGAATCAACTTAAGCTCTTGACTATGTGTCTTTAATTTTTTGTGTGACAAAGGGAGAAGTATGTATGAAGCACTTATGTAGAATAATTGTCTTAAGGAAAAATACTTGCGCATTGTTAAAATTGTCAGCTGAACTAGTTGCTTTTTTCCTGGAAAATCATTTTACGTGGAAGAGTGATTGACAGACTGTTGTTATTCAGATTTGGGTGTTTGGTAGACACTTCAACAAAAATCAACTCATGGTATTTGTTGCTAATAATAAGATTTTAGCTTTTGAGCAAAAATTAGAATTTTGGAAAACTTGTATTTGCCACCTGGAGTTTGGCAGCTTCCCAGTACTTAAAGACTTTTTGATGAGATTGGCAGGGGTACTAACAAATGGGATTTTTGATAGTAAATAATGAAATCACTCAACATTGAGAAGATCTGCATAATTCAATGAAGCAATATTTCCTTATTTCCAATGAGTGATAAAAAAAATCAGGTATGTGTAAAAGATCCATTTAAAGTGCAAGGTAACCAATTTAATTTAATTTGGATGAAAAATTTATTGATAGAGTTTCAGATTCCAAAATGGAATTAACCTTTAAGAAACTACCACTTGTTGAGTTTGGGTATAGTGTCCATATTTACATGAAAAGACCATGAAAATGTTCCACCCTTTTTTGTTTGTTTGTTTTTATTGCACGTGTATGTGGTTAGTTCAGATTTTCTTCATATGCTTCAATTTAAACAACATATTTCAACGGATCAAAGGCAGAAGGAGGTATGTGAATCTAGCTGTCTTCTGCCAAGCCAGACATTAAGAGATTTTTGTAAGATTGTAAAACAGTGCTACTCTTTTCACTACAATTTTTTGTTTGGAAAATATGGTTATTTTTCATAAACATGTGTTATCAATGCTATCGCATAGTAGTTTTTAAAAAGTGAATTAATACATTTTTTAAAAATTGCTCAGTTTTGATTTCCACTCTGGCAAATATCAGTAGTTGTAACCCACCACTAATAAAAAGCTTTGAAAGGTTCTCAAGTAAGTGTGTAAAAGGTGCCCCAAGACCAAAATATTTGAGGACCAATTTAGAGAGTGATTGAGAATCATAAATTTAGTATTTATCAGATTAAATAGAAACTTTCTAACACTGGGATCAAATAAGGATGAAACAAGAGGCTAAAACAGTTGTGAAGCCAGAAAGATAATAAGGTAAGGTAAGAAGAGTGAGTTACAGTAGTATCTAAACCCAGAAGCTGAAACTGTCTCTGAAAGCTGTCCTAGTCAAGTGGGGGTAGTTTTCAGGGCTACTTTGTCTTTCCTGTTTCTTTTTAAGTAATACTTCTTTGAGAACTCAGTCTGTTTCTAGATGTTTAATTTATGAATGAAAAAGACTTAGGGACCATCATTATGGCAAGAAATACTGGTAATAACAAGATCCAGGTTGTTTATGTATTTATTAAATATTTTCGTCTTGAAACTTAGGGTTTTATTCTTGGAATCCAGGATTTGGTTCTTTGGGGTTTTTTTGTTTTTTTAATTTTTTTTAATGTTTGTTTATTTTGGAGAGAGGGACAGACAGAGTGCAAGCTGTGTAGGGGCAGAGAGAGAGAGGGAGACACAGAATCTGAGGCAGCCTCGAGGCTCTGAGCTGTCCGCACAGAGCATGACATGGGGCTCGAACTCAAGAACTGTAAGATCATGACCTGAGCCGAAGTCGGACGCCCAACCAGCTGAGCCACCCAGGCGCCCCTGGTTCTTCGTTTTTATAGTGGCAGGAGAATTTGCTTTAAAATATCAAGAACAATTTTATTTAGTTATTAATTTTTTTAATGTTTATTTATTTTTGAGAGAGAGACAGAGAGACAGAGAGAGTGTGTGAGTAGGGGAGGAGCAGAGAGAGAGAGGGAGACATACACAATCCGTAGTGGGCTCCAGGCTCTGAGCTGTCTGTCAGCACAGAGCCTGATGCGGGGCTTAAACTCACTAACTGTGAGATCATGACCTGAGCCAAAGTCAAGACACTTAACTCACTGAGCCACCCAGGCACCCCAAGGAAGAACAGTTGTAAGATTTCAAGCTAAATTTCATGTGTATTTTCTCAAATGCTATATATATAACCTGAGCTGGGTTTATATATTTTATTACAATGTTCAGATGTGGATTTTTTGACTCATTTGAACAGATGCCTATCATGTGCCGTGTGCCTACATATTAGGATAATTCTTGTCCTAATGAAGATTCCTGCCTAGTGGCAAGACAGTTGTGTAAACATTTCAATTACAGTATAATCACTGCTTAGTGGAAGTCTATGTAAAGATGCAGAGGTAGATGGCCCTGGAGCTGCTTGGAATAGTTGAAGAAGGCCTTACGGCATCTGGGATTTGGGAGCCTCCCAGGAGTTTGCCTGGTGAAGAACTTCAGGGAAGGCAATTGAAGTTCTGGGAATGATTCATATAAGAGAGAAGCATTAGCCGTTAGAAAGTTAGGCTTGTTTTGTTAGGTTAGAATAGTGTTTCTGAAGTATCCAGCGCAAGCATGAGTAGAGGAGATAGAACGGCACAAGGAGCTAGGGGTCAGATCTTGAAAGGACCTTTGTGTCATGCAAACACTTTTTCATTTTGTCTGCTGGGCTGCAGAGAGCCTTAAAAAAGAATTTTGAGTAGGGGATTAGCAGGCTGTGAATGGCATTGTAGAAGGTATTAGTCTAGTGGCACCATACGAGGATGTTTATTTTGGAGGTAGTGTGGAGACTAGAGGCAAGCGAGACCATACTGAGACCACTTTAAGAGTGCAGACTAGAGATGATGTCTAGTAGAAGTTGAGTGTCAAGACGTGTAACTTGGATCAGATGGGTGTTGCTTAATGCCATAAAAGTGAAGCAGTGCCAATTAAAGAGGATGAGGTTTTAAAGGAATTAATTACTAAGCCAATTTCAAAGTACAGTTCAATGTACATTCTTCTCTTTGGGGGTTCTTTGTATCCTTAACTCGTTCAAGGGTTTTGCTTGTGAGGTGTGTCATCCAGAGGAAGTTACCTGTCGCCAACCTAACCATTCATTTCATTTGTGTTCCTGTGTCCCTACCATATATTTGTGAAAACCTTTCCCTGAAAGTTTTATATTCGGTCATTATTACATTTCCAGTATTTTGATAATCTTGAAATTAAAGTTAAACTTTAGTTGAAGAGTCAAAAATATTTAAAGCACTTTGTGTATGGATATTTGCTAATTTTTGTATAATTGTACTTGCCAAGTTATTTGTAAGATTAAAGGAGGTTATTCTAGACTAAGGACGTTTATGAATTTCTGTTTGTATTGAAATAGCAGGTCAGTTTAGAATAGAAGTAAAGCGAACTGTACCAGAATTTGCTGTTAGGAAGAATTCTCTTGTTTTTCTTTCTGTCCTCTAGTCTCCTAACTTGAATTTTATCCTTTTCTCACTAAAATGCTTCCACTGAGAAGGACGTAAACGTAAAAAGCACAAAAAACATTTTAAGAAACCTTTTAAAAGTCTTGATCGCTCGAAAGGTAGGTAAAAGTAGTTTTTATGCCATGTGTTATTTGTACACATCGCCACTTGATTTCTGTCTTCAAAGGTAAAATGAATGTTAGATACTCCATAACTTCAAAAATAAGTTTTAACTTGGAAACACATATTAAAGTCTAAAATAAATCTAAAATAAAACAAGGACACCAGAATAGGCTGTCCTTTCTGTTGAGTAGTGCCTTTGCTGTGCTTTGGTCATTTGATAGTGAAGTATGTGAGAATTTCAACTCTTGACCTTGTATTTTTCTGTTTTTTATAGATAAGCCAAAAGAAGCTAAAAAGGATACATTTTTGGAAAAATTGGCAACCCAAGTAATTAAAAACGTACAAGTAAAAATCACAGACATTCACATTAAATATGAAGATGATGTAAGTAATTTAAACTTATTGAGGTGAAGCTAATAATTGTGTATTTTATGATACTAATTATTGATTTGTTTAGATATGGGTTATCCGTACCAGATTCTAAATCCATGATTTTTTTTTCTGATGAATATACTACCATATCTTTCCTGTGTTACACTTCTTTCATTAGGCACTTATGTGTATAAATATAAAACCACTGTATGCCCCTTTCTAAAAGTCATATGAGAGATTTTTCACTTGTCCTCTGTTATTTATTTTAAATTTTGTTTAATGCCTTAAGACTTATTATAACTTTAAGGAACTATATTGATAAAAAAAATTAGGTCCAAATGGTGGTGGAAATAATCAACTATAATGGTAGTTAGTAGAGAGTGGACTAAATCATACACCAATAGACTGCTAGTCCCATGCTCTTTACATTCCTTCAGAAGGGATTAAATATGCACAACTACTCACATACATGTGCAACAGTATATTGAGAAACCATACTTCACTTATAAACAAAGTTTAACATTAGTTGATTGAAGACTGTTTACTGATTAATTTTACTTAAACTAAATATACATTGCTTTGTTTTAAAGTTTGAAAATTATGTAAAATAACCTTGAATTTTTTCATTTACCTAAGATGATGGAAACGCTATTCCGTCTCTTCTAAAAATGAGTTTGTATTCTTTTTTGTTTTTAATAACTTAAGGTTTGGATTTAATTAAAGCAGTACTGACGTATATAGAACTTATTTTCTTTTTCTCACAGATTCCTTATAGAACTTCAGTTTTCGTAATACGTACTTGTAGTTTTGCAAGATACACTATCTCCATCTTATTTTGACTTTACCTTTTGGTTTTAGGTAGTCATTAAACTGAATTTTGTTAACAAATGTCTAAAAAACCTAAGTTATCAGTGCCCTTTTTTAAACAAACTTAGGAATATAAATCACCTCAACACATCATGGAAGTGAGAGTTATTATTGAGACTAATGGTGTATTGATGAATGTGAACCTCAGTTTGAGCTTTAACTAAGGTTTTTTACTGTGCAAGTACAATTAGAAAGGCACATTATTTCTCTCTTTTTAATAAAAAAAAAATACAGAGATGCACAGGAGTGGGATAAGTAACATCAATAATGTTTAAGTTGGTGTCACTGACAAGATAGATTAAAAAGGTCTAAGAGGAAAAGAACTAACAAGTGCAAAGGGATCTTCCTTGTATCATTCCTCTTTCAATGTTATTACCTTAATTATTGTATTTAGGATAATGAAAAATAGAGTTTAGGAAGTGGGGAGTAGGGAAAGTATAATAATGTATCATAAAGATGCTCACTGGATGATAGTCGTAGTTTGTGGGTAGTGCCTTAGCAAGTGAGGAGTTATGTTTTATTCTGAAATAGCTGCAAGCTATCTTGAGCTGGTTGTCTGAGGTATAAGGATGAGCGTGGAAATAAAGGAAGATAATAAAAAACTAAGCTCCCAGCGCAATTTGTGCTTCTCAGTTATTCCAGAGCATGCATTTGCGAACGGTCTATGTGACTACACTCTGGAGTCCCTGTTGGATGACTTAAAACAGTATGTTTTTTCTTCTCTCTCGAGTTTCCCTAGTTTCTTTCATGGCCAACCACCCTGTATGACTTTTGGACATCCCTGTGATGTCTAAAACAATGACATTGTACACATTGTGGTACAGTGTAAGCATGGTGTGTCAATATAACTTATGTATCGAAGATCAGGAATAGAACAAAAGTTTAACAGGTTAAGAGAGTATGTTAAGAATCTTGGGCATTTCCTAACAAAGCAGTTTTGAAAAATTAAGAATGTTAAAGGCTTAACGAGACAGTTCACATTTCTAAGTGTTAAAGGTAGTTCAGTGGCACGGTTATTATCCATGACATCTTGTTTTCTTTATCTTTGAAGAACATCTTTAATAGTAGACCTAAAGAGACTGTCTCTTTTTCACTATTTAGACAAGAATCTAGTTAGCGAGAGAAGAGTTCACTTCATAAGAAAAGAGTTTCGCTGGGAAAGTATCGTATTCATATCATGCCTACAAAATATGGGTAATCCTAGCCATGTTACTGCCATTTTCTCTTCTTTTTTTCCCACAAATCCATTTGGATTGTGTGACTTACTTGCATACTAATTGCCCTATGTTGCCTACTGTACAGAGTGGAACATGGCTTCGCTTTTACCATCAGTATATTTTCATGTCATCTTTTCTTTTTTGATAGGTCACTGATCCAAAGCAGCCTCTTTCATTTGGTGTCACACTGGGAGAACTCAGTCTATTGGTAATGTTGGCCTTATTTACAATTTACAGTTTACAATTACATGTAAAATATTGCCATGTCACATGGTGAATTGCTAAAACCAACTATTGATACAAACAGCTGTTTTGTTTTTATGTGTATTTTTTTTTACAACTTTTCTAGAAGTTCAAAATTTATAGTGATGCTGTTATCACATTCTCTATTTCGATTTGTCTTTGAATTTAATGAATATCAAGATACCAATATCAAACATTGTTGAAGAATTAAAAGCTGTATCTTAAACATGTGGGAAGGTAGGGGAAGGCAAATTTTTATAGAGTCATGTTCTCATCCTTGGTATAGGCAGGTAGAATTTCCAAATAGCTTAGAAATGTGTATATGTACATGTGTATTATATTGAGATGTATATAAGGTAGTTTATTTTGGTTAAGTATTTTATACAGCAGTTTGCTTTTCTTCTAAAGATCTTGAAAGGTAAATAGTGTGTATATTCACGTTGGACATTTTTCCCTCTATTTTCTTTGGACAACTATATGGTAGGAAAAATGGTTTAAAGTTAAGGACAGTGAGTAAATCATGCTGGGTACATACTTGTCTTCTCCTTAGTTATATGGAGAGGGCCTTAGTGAAGAAAGAAGAGGAAGCAAAATGAAAGAGAAGGGGAGAAACAGAAAAAGGACATGGTTCCATTGAGGCCTTAAGAATAATATTTCCATATGGAGAAGGAGAGATATACATCAAATTGAAGACCAAAGCAGAAACATTGGGGGGAAAAAAACAAAACAGAAAACCTGGATGAACAAATTTAAGGGAACCAAGGAAGCTAGTGTTTATTATACTGTTTACCTCTGCTTCTTTCCAAGATGAATTTTAAGTAGCTCTTGATGAAAAATGAAATCTACAATAACAGAGACTAGAGATAATTGCTCCAGAAAAACTAGACTAACAATATTAGTCATAAATGAGCACAGTATTTTACGTTGAGCTTCTAACCGACAAAACAAAAAATACAATTTAGTCACCTACTTCCCATTGACTGATAAAGAGGCCCACTAGTGCATACAAATGATATGTAGTTTCCTTAGTGTATACTGTTGTTTGATTCTCTGTATCTTTGCTCAGACTCTTCATACCACTTTCTTTGCCTGTATTACTTTCTTCTCTTTGTCTCCTTGACGATCCCGTTCAGGTTTTAATTCTTATGTTAGATATTACCTTGTCTTTCCAATTCCTTTTTCACTTTCCTCTTAGAATTTATTGTTCTTTCTTTTATGCCCCCTATTATATTTTATTAGAACACCTGAAACATTATTTTACTGGTTACCATGATGGTCTCCTTCTGTCTAACTTTCATTCATTCACTGATAAAATAGTACTTTTATTTTAGAGTTTTTGTGACGATTAAAGGAAATAGTTTGTGTAAAGCATTTGGGACATGTCTGGCTCAGTAATGTTTTGCTTCAACTATTACACTGACTTTAATAACAACAATAATCCCAAACTTAGCTCTTTCTGTATCCATACCAATCCTTTTTTCCATCTTTCCAGTTACAATTGAACTCTTATATTTAAGGTGATCTTCCCACCTCTGATCTGGATCCCATCTTCTCCATGTCCTTAGGAGCTTTTTTCCTTTCTCTCTCTCTGCCTCCTTTCATCACTTCTTTCTTTCTTTCTTTTCATAAATTTTCTTTTTCCTAAATCTTCAACTCTCTTCCTCCCCACCCTTTCCCCTCCTTCCACTCCCTCCTGTAAGCATTTAAACACATTCAAATCTGGGGTTTTTTTGTTTTGTTTCTTTAATTTTGCAGTTTTTAAAATTAAAAAAAATTTTTTTAATATAATTTATTGTCAAGTTAGCTAACATGCAGTGTATATGGTGTGCTCTTGGCTTTGGGAGTAGATTTCCTGTGATTCATTACTTACATAAAACACCCAGAGGCCAAATGTCCATCACTTGATTGAATGGATAAAGAAGATGTGGTATATACATATACAATGCAGTACTGCTTGGCAATGAAAAAAATGAAATCTTGCCATTTGCAACACTGTGGAAATGTGTTTTTTTTAAGATTTTTTTTAAAAATTTTTTTTTTAACGTTTATTTATTTTTGAGACAGAGAGAGACAAAGCATGAACGGGGGAGGGTCAGAGAGAGGGAGACACAGAATCTGAAGCGGGCTCCAGGCTCTGAGCTGTCAGCACAGAGCCCAACGCGGGGCTCGAACTCACGGACCGTGAGATCATGAGCTGAGCCGAAGTTGGCCGCTTAACTGACTGAGCCACCCAGGGGCCCCTTTAAGATTTTTTTTAATTTTTTTTTTTTTTTTAAGTAATCTCTACCCCCAACATGGGGCTTGAACTCATGACCCTGAGTTTAAGAGTCACACACTCTTAGGACTGAGCCAGCCAGGTGCCCCTCAGGTCTTTTACGATAAAATTAAAAGGGCTTCCTGAACCTTCTCCCACCCCACTTAGGCCCCATCTAACCGCTGCCTTCTCTTTTGCCTCTTTCTAACTTTCTGAGAGAATTTTCTACCTTTACCATCTTTGTTTCCTTACTGCCTGCTGACTCACTACCCAACGTACTGACTCTGTTATGCCTCTGAAATTGTTCTTAACAAGTCCATCAGTAATGCCCTGACTGCTCAATAAATTAGTTTTAGTTTATCTCATGGTGGCATTTGGCCTTAACTGACTATGCTGACTTTCTAGAAACGCGGTCATGCTGTGATTTCCATATTCTCGTGGTTTTCTTCCTATTTTGCAATAACTATTTATTTGATCTTTTAAAAGAATGTGGACCTTCTTATTCACTATCTCATAGGCTAGCTTTTTTTTTTTTTAGTCATTTATTCATATCCAATTCCTTCCACACAGACACATAGTTTAGACAAATAGCAACTCTTAATTTTCTGGATGAAGGAACTCGGTTAAATTAGAACCTCCTCAATTCTGTTTTCACCATTCCTTTGATTTTGTCAAACAGATATGTAAGGGAACAGGTAACAGTAGTGAACATTAGCCAGATGTCTTTTCTTTTGTCTAAGTTATTTTGATATAGTTTATAAATATTAGAGCAATGTTTTATGATGTATATACTATGTTTCACAGTTATTCTTTATTTCTTTTAGACTGCAAATGAACATTGGACTCCATGCATATTAAATGAAGCAGAAAAAATTATATACAAGGTATTAGACTGGATTAAGAATTTGTTATTATTTTTCTAGGAACACACACTTAACATATTTTTTTTTTGAAACCTTGATGGAGCCCAATGTGCCATTGAAGAGTGACTGAAGTGTAGGGCCTGGTTTTGGCTCTGCTTACTGTGTGACCTTCTGTGATCACTTACCTTTTCTGAGGTTTAGGTACTTCCCCTAGCAAAAGGAATCAGAAAAATTAATATTTTCCAAATGTATTTTGTGGAGCATTAGGTAATTGAGATACTAGATTTATAGAAAAAATATTCTCTGGTCAAGATTACTGATGGAAGTACTAAGCTGTACATAATTAAACAGTATGTTTCATTTTGTTTTAAACCACAGGACTTCACAATACTTTAAATATGCTAATAAACATTGTGAATTTGTAGCTTTCCCCACCTTGTTGTTCTAGATTCTCCTCCCCTCACCCCTCCCTCTAAACAGCCATTCCTGTCCATTGGAGGAATCATGTCTTTCTTATTCAACAAAATATGTACATGGCCTGTTAAATAGTAAATTATCAATTAATATTTGATAATTGAATGAACGAATTTCCTTGGAAATAGTGTTGCCAGAAGCACAATTTTCCAAATGCTAAGGTTAATAATAAAGTCCATGAATAACATGATTATGTTTTCCCCATATTTGCTCAAGTTTTTTCTTGAAAAGCTCAAAATGGCAATTGGATAATGTTAGGGTGAATATGAGAATAATCTTTTAATATTGCTTCATAATTTTAATGTGTTAGTTGCTTGACCTCTTTGATTTTTCTTTTACAGCTTATACGACTTGATAGTCTTAGTGCCTACTGGAATGTAAACTGCAGCATGTCTTACCAGGGATCGAAGGAACAGATCTTGGTAATTTCAGTTTATGCCTGAAGAGCTCACTACACTCCCTAAACTTTTTTTAACTTAAGAAGTGCTGAAGGAGAACAGGATATAGTCTTTTGTTTAAGTTGTATTTAACTATATCAGAATTGTGAAACACACTTTTTGGAATCCACTCTTTTTTTAAATTTTTATTTAAAATAAATAAACTTCAAAAAATAAACCGGTATTTTTGAAGATCTTTGTGAAACCATTCACTACACAGTGAAATAATAACCTATACTATTACATTAAAACTGCATTTCCGGTTTTTTACACTCACATTTTGATGGCATTCTGGTTACATTGTGGTGTTTCACATCGGAACGATTACTTGAAGAGTGTTGTAAGGAAAGATGATACCTTTCAGAGCTAAAGAACATCTTCTTAGCACTTTTTTTTAATTGAAGTGTAGTTGACCTTAGCAAATGTTGTAAGCATTTGTGATGATGATTTCCTGAACAGTGAAAGGTCAGTTCAAAACTTCAGTGTGCTAAGTTAGTCTTAGTCATTTTTATTTACTAAGAGGGAAAAGGAAGAACAGTTGAATTTTCTGAACTTGAATTAATTACAAGATTCTCTTATTTCTCAGAAAGATATTGTAGCAAATAATTTGCCTTTATCTAGAAAGTGTTTAAGATCTCAATTCATGGATATTTAGTTTTTTGTTTTTAAAAAAAATTTATTTTAATGTTTATTTTTGAGAGAGAGAGAGACAGAGCGTGAATGGGGGAGGGACAGAGAGAGAGGGAGACACAGAATCGGAAGCAGGCTTCAGGCTCTGAGCTGTCAGCACAGAGCCCGATGCTGCTCCGGAACCCATGAACCATGAGATCATGACCTGAGCCCAAGTCTGACGCTTAACTAACTGGGCCATCCAGGCACCTCCCTGCGCGCCACTCCCCCCTAGTTGTTGTTTCTTTTTTAGTCAGAGGGGAACATAATACTATAACATTTTTAAATATTTAGAATTTTATTTTATTTTATTTTTTCATTGATTTAATGCTAATTTATTTTTGAGAGAGAGAGGCAGAACGTGAGTGGGGGAGGGGCAGAGAAAGAGGGAAACACAGAATCCAAAGCAGGCTGTCAGCACAGAGCCTGATGCCGGGCTGGAACCCATGAACTGCCAGATCATGACTTGAGCCGAAATCAGACGCTTCAGCGACTGAGCCACCCAGGCGACCTAGATACTTAGAATTTAAAAAAATTATCTACTTTTATATTTTTTTCCAAGAAATATACCCATAAATAATGCTCGGTGTGCTTTTCTTGTGGAGTACTAATTAAAAAGAGGAAAATAAAGATACTGATTTAAGAACAACATTTCCCCCCCATGTGTAGATGAGTATGTGTGTATTTCTTTTCATTCTCATCCTCAAATTTTTGTTTAGGATCAGCTGAAAAGTGGAATTCTTACAAGTAGCAATATACCTGCAAATCATCAATATAGTAAGTAATGGTAAAAGTTTTACTTCATGTTATAGAAAGCGTAGATTTAAATACTCTGCCATAATATACTTTTTGTGATAAAGTTACTTTGACAAGACCAAAGTATGGATTTTATATTTTAGTTTTATAATACAGCATATTTGGATTATACCTAAGTGTTTAGGAATAGGTTATGACCTACATACCACGGGAGTGTAAGAGAGAGGAGGGAAGCACGTCTGTAGTTCATTCCCAATGACTAAACACCCTTGACCTCCCTGTTTTCTTTTTACCTTGTTATCATGTTTGTTTGGGGCTTTAGGTTTTCTTTGTTTAATAACTCAGTTTCTGGGATTTTGGTATTCAGGTCAATCTTACCATGTCACTATTGCAGTGTTATGACAAACCAACGATTCTAGAGTTATTTATTTATTTGTTTGTTTATTTTGAGAGAAAGAGAGAGACAGAGAGTGTGTATGTGAGCACGGGAGGGACAGAAAGAGAGAGGGAGAGAGAGAGAGAGAGAGAGAGAGAATCCCAAGCAGGCTCTGCACTGTCAGTACAGAGCCCAACATGGGGCTTGATCCCATGAACTGTGAGGTCATGACCTGAGCCAAAACTAAGAGTCAGACACTTAACGTACTGAGTCCTCCAGGTGCCCCCATAGAGATTTTCTAACTGGGCTTTTCTAATTCTTGGCACCCTCACCTTTACTTATTTTTCAACAGCCCTATAACAAATGAGCCTGTTTATTTATTTATGCTGTTTTCTCCATTTTAGTTTCATTCTAAAGAGGCTTTTGTTTTGTTTTAAATTTAGTACACCCCTTTGTGTTTGTCCTGAGCTTTCATGCTCATCTTCTTGCATATTCTATATTACTGTGGTTTACTCTCGTTTTCTTCATATTTTATAGCTGACTGCCATGATGTAAGAGTTGTTACTTTCTCTTTATGTTCATAGACCTCTCCATTTAATGATGATGATGTTTTCAGATGAAAGTGTTTAGTTTCATACGTGAAAGAACTATTTCAGAGAAATCTACAACCTCATTTATAAGTGGTATCCTCCACTTGTAAATAACCTTTAAATAAGTTAAAAATTTTATACAATCTTATGCAATTGTAAATGCTGTACAATATCACAATTTATCTAAGTTCGATACTGTTCACAGTTAAATATATTACTTTGCCCTGTCATCTTCCCTAATATGCCTTTTCATGCTGGTTCTTAACTTCAGGAATATTTTCTTTATTTGATTCTAAGATTGTATATGTAATGATAATTTTGAAAATTGTAAAGTGGTAAGCAGTTTTTTTCTTGGTAGTATGAATTTCATTCATGATTCTGTTCTAAATTCTGCCAGTGATTAAATAAGACAAATAATCAAATTTTGTTTCCTACCTTGTATAATATTTTTAATGAATAATAAAATCATTAAATGTCTCGTAGTAAGGAAGAGAAGCCTAATTTTATATAGCCAGAATAACCAAGAGTAGATGGTCTACTATTTTGTGCATTTTTACTTAGAAGCATAGGAGTACAATTTCCTCCTTAGAGATCCCCGTTTAACTTATAGTCGATGTTATGCAGATAAGTAGATGCTTAAATATTTTTTGGTAGTGTTTTTGTTACATTTTTTACTTATTTTAGTCATTTTTCTGTACTTTCACAATAGTGTTTTCATAATTATTTATAGTTGTTCATTTGTAAGGGCTTATAAACATATCTTATGTCTTCCCATGTGATGAAAGTTTTCCAGCCAATATCAGCTTCTGCAAAGCTCTACATGAATCCTTATGCAGAAACAGAGCTGAAAACTCCCAAACTTGACGGGAACATAGAAGTACAGAATATTGCCGTTGAATTGACCAAACCTCAGGTAAGATTCAGGTGGACATTTCTAGCTTTGATCAGCTTTGAATCTCAACTTCATTTGTCCTTTGTGATTATTCCTTCTCTGATGCTCCTCTCCAATGCTCTGGTGGTTCTTTTATATATTTACACGTGTGTGTGTGTGTGTGTGTGTGTGTGTGTGTGTATTTTTTTTAAGAAAATAAATATAAAATTAAAAAAAATATTTCCTTCATTTTATGTGATCATTTCCTTCTTGGTAGAGTATCTTACCAAGTTATAGAAAATGACATTATTCCTATTTAATTCTCAATTGTTGATGGAAGATTTTAATGTGTTTTTTTCTTCCTCAAATTTTAATAGACATATTCGTATTAAATATTGTCTACTTAATTTTTAGAATAGCTTATGTTGGCAGCTTTTTCTTCCATCATTTGTTTCGCATTTGGTTACAGGCACGGGAAGTTTGGGTAGCAGACCTGGAGAACTGAAAATGAAGGGAGGACCAGGGATTTATTTAGCTAAATGACTTTTAGCTCAGTGCAGTCCAATAAGAATGTACAGTAGTCCCCCCTTCTCCACGGTTTCCTTCTCCTTGGTTTTGCTTACACGGGTCAACTGTGGTCTCCAAGCGGATGACCTTTCTTCTGATGTATCATCAGAAGGTCGCTAGTGGCCCAGTACTATGTCACAGTGCCTGTATCATTCACCTCACTTTGTATCATCATTAGGCATTTTATCATAAGAGGAAGAGTGAGTGCAGAACAATAGGATATTTTGAGAGAGAAACACACACCACATTCACTTAACTTTTATCGCAGCATCTTGTTATAATTATTCTCTTCCATTATTATTGTTGTTAATCTCTTGTTGTGCCTAATTTATAAATTAAACTTTATTAGAAGTATATGTGTAAAGGAAAAGCATAGCATATGTAGGGTTCAGTACTATCCATGGTTTCAGGCATCCACTTGGAGTCTTAGAACATGTTTCCTGTGGATAAGGAGGGGATTACTGTCATTCGGGTTGTATATGTAATTTAAAATTTAATTTCAAATTTTAATGTATTTTAAAATTAGTTTAAAATTTTCTAGTTGTTATATTAGCAAAGTAAAAAGAAAAGATGAAATTAGTAAAATTAGTAACATTCCATTTAAGCTAGCATACCTGAAATATTATCATTTCTGCATGTAATCGGTATAAAACATTAAGATATTTTTCATCCTTTTGTTTTTCCTAAGTCTTTGAAATCTAGGGTGTATTTTAAACTTACAATACATGTAAGTTAAGACTATGTATACTGTAAGTGGTGAATAATCATGTGGTAACCATTTGGTAAAAATGTGTTAAGAAAAACAGAAGAAATAGCTAGATTTGCCCCTTTCTTTATCTACAGTCATGTTGTGTGTGTGTGTTTCCCTTCATTTGAATTGCTTACCTGGTACTTGCAGAGTTGTATTGGTGATAAGATGGACAATTAAATATGTTTATCTTGCCTTAGTTATATAATGATTTTCTGGAGCCATTTTCAAATCAGCTCATAGATAGTCAATGCTGAAATGATGGTCCAGAGGAAAATATGTAGTTTTAGGAACAATCATGTTCCAGGTCACTAGTTATAGATAGTGTGTTTGGTTGTTTCTAAGATGTGCCTTTATCTTACACTTTAGCATATTTGAAAATAGAATGTATTATTATTATTGTTGATGGTATGACAGTTTGAATTGGCAGCATTTTTTTTTCTTTTTGTAGTGGAACTTAAAAATTACGTTACAACTTACAATTGATGGTGTCTTAAATTTGATGAAATATATATATTTTATATATATATAATATATATATGTATATGTGTGTGTATGTATATATATGTATATACATATATATGTACATATATATACACACACATATATATATAGCATATATTTTAAAGTTTATCTTGAGAGAGAGCATGAGCAGGGGAGGGGCAGAGAGAGAGAGAGAGAGAGAGAGAGAGAGGATCCCAAGCAGGCTCCATGCTGTCAGCGTGTAGCTGGTTCAGTGACTGGAACCCATGAAATGTAATATCATGATCTGAGCCAAAATCAAGAGTCGGACCCTTAACCGACTGAGCCACCCAGGTGCCCCAATTTGATGAAATATATTAACAAGCAACCATGATTGTCATTATTTCAAGGAAGTTGGAGTCTTGTGAGACTGAAAATATAATAAAATATGGTGTTTATCCATGTGTGAAATGTAATAATTATAACTGTATTTTTGTTTTAATAGTACTTAAGTATGATTGACCTTTTGGAGTCATTGGATTATATGGCTAGAAATGCCCCTTACAGAAAATACAAGCCTTATTTACCACTTCATACCAATGGTCGACAATGGTAAGTTAGAATTTTTTTTTTTTTGAGAAATATATAATAGAGTTAGGAACTCTCAGATTTAAGAGACCTTTAAAGCCATGTGATTAAACCACTTTTTTTCTTTATTAGACATGAAAAGGATATCTTTTGTATTATGTCTTTGTTAATTTTTCGTAAACACATTCTCTTATACTCTTGCTTTTAGAGTATTACTGAATTTTCCACTTAGCATTAAGACTTTAATCATTTTTTGGTCTTACTGTCCATGGGCTCAATGTTATAACCATATTGAGATAGTATTCATTTTGCATAACATGTCATTTTCTGTCTTTATGACTTTGCTTTGACATACCCTCTTATTGGAGTTGTTTGCTCATTTTGTAATCTGTTTATGTCAGAGAATTGTACTGGACAATTGAAATGTTATTGCTGAGCTTTTATAGGGGAATGGTTAATAAGAACACAAAAATGTAACACTGTAGATCCAAAAGTCAAAGCCATTTTCCTGCTTTTTTTCTTAAACCTTTGTATTCAAATGTACATTAAAATTTGATTTGCAGGTGGAAATATGCAATTGATTCTGTTCTTGAAGTTCACATAAGAAGGTATACACAGATGTGGTCATGGAGTAACATAAAAAAACACAGGCAGTTGCTCAAGAGTTATAAAAGTGCCTACAAAAGTAAGCTAACCCAGACTAAAGTCCCAGAAGAAATACAGAAACAAATTCAGGTATATTTTGCATATATTAGTGAAAGCTATTACTTGTTAAATCATCCTTCAGTGTTAATTTTTCTAAACTATAAATATAAAATATAATTTTAGGAAGAATAGGACTGATCTTTTTTTGAAAAAATGCAGAGTATTTTTTTCAGTTTTTTCTTCTTTAAACAAATCTTTCTTTTCCATCCTAATGTCAGATAAATGTGGTTACTAGAAACTATTGGGAGAAATTGCTTGTTTTTTTATAATAATGTTTAGAAAATTAGTAGCAGAGCTGTTCAAATATATATTTATTATTAGCTAGATATATGTTATTAGTTTTGTTACTGGCTTTTTTTAGGAGCTCAAAATATTATTTATAAAAAAAATAGCTCTTATTCCTTAAAATAGGAATCCCTTTGGAAAAATAGAGAAACACGACTCTGAGTATATAAGTTGCTTAATATCATCTGGTCTTGATTATATGACTACTTCTGCAACAAATTCATAATGTAAAGAATTAATTGAATTCCCATTATTCTGAAATACATGAGAATCATTAATATTATATATTAGAAAAAGCATCAAGTTTCTCAGCATCTGAGGTCTGATGTTCTCATGTATAAAATGGAAACAGGATCTGTCTTACAGAGTTCTGAGAATTGCATGAAATAGCACATAGAATACCTAATACACAGGTCACCAATACATATTAGATTCTTACATACTTTTATTTAAATTCCCCAAGTCATTTTCTACTTTAGCTTCTTGTGGATTTACAGAATTTTGCATTCTTAAATTCTGTGTTTTATAGTACAATCGTTATAAAATACTATAGACTAGAGTGAGTCAGAAGTAAGAACCATAAGGATAATACCTAAAAAAAGCCTCTCTCCTAAATATTCTGTATCTATAATGATCTTATTAAAATTCTTACATTTATATTGTATTTTTTGAGGGTTTGCTTTCTTGGAAAACTTACTTCCCTTATTGCAAAATCTATAAGTAGAATAGTCAAGTGTACACGCAAATTTATACTTACACTTACATGAGATCACAATTACTGTTTATTCATGGACTGGATAAGCCTAGAAATCTTAGAATAAAAATTTTTTTAATCTAATGCCATTTTTCTTGTTTACAAGTGTCTCTTTGTATTTTATAGGATTTGGAGAAGACTCTAGATGTTTTTAACATAATTTTAGCAAGGCAACAAGCACAAGTTGAGGTAATCATTTTTATTTGCTCATTTTATGTTTTAAACATGTTAATATTACCCCTTTAAACTTAAGATCAGGAAGTCTTAAGCTTCAGGGGATTTATTCAAGTATAAAGGTTGAGTTTTCATGCCTTCATTTAGTCTCAGGAGAAAAAATTGGAACATTGGAAAGAACACATTAACATGAAAGGGCAAAAAGTTTTAATTTTTAAAAAAAATTTTTTAATGTTTTTATTTTATTTTTGAGAGAGAGAGCACAAGTGGGGGAGGTGCAGGGAGAGTGAGAGAGACACAGAATCCAACGCAGGCTCCAGGCTCTGAGCTGTCAGCACGGAGCCTGACATGGGGCTTGAACTCACAGTGAGATCATGGCCTGAGCCAAAGTTGGACACCTAACTGACTGAGCTGCCCAGGTGCCCCAAAATTTTAATTTTATGACAAAAAATTTGAAACTCCCCAAAAGAAAGTAAATAAAAGTTGCCTGTAATCCTAGCAACATAGAATGCTGCTGTTAACATTTTGACACACAGTCTTGCAGTTTTTCTCCCATGCCTAAGTGCTGACTTAAGTTTGCTCTTTATCCCCTGTCCCTTCACTTTGTCTTTGCCTTGTTTCCTTTTCCCTCCCTCCCTTACTTCTTCTTTCCCTTCCTCCTTCTCCCCTTCTCTTACTTCTTTTCTTTTTTACCATAATTGGAATCAGTCTGTTTATATTTCACAATTCATGCTGACTTATCCCACTTGGCATATCCTACCAATAATGGCATGTCTCCGTTGTTCCATGTCAATCCTCTTCTGTAACATGACATTTTTGATAATTAAAAAAAAATAAATTGCAAGTACAATACAACTCGGTGTAGGAAAGTTAGGAAATAAAGATACACAGGGAATAAAATAGAAACAGCTATTATCTCACACTGAATATACCTACAGTTGATAATGTTTTGTATATTTTTTAGTCTTTTTGATATTTATAGATCTCTGTACACATACTCATATTCAAAAAAATTTTTTTATGTTTATTTTTGAGAGAGAGAGAGAGAGAGACAGAGTGTGATTGGGGGAGGGGCAGAGAGAGACACACACGCAGAATCTGAAGCAGGCTCCAGGCTCTGAGCTGTCAGCACAGAGCCCAATGTAGGGCTTGAACCCACAAGCCCACAAGCCATGAGATCATGACCTGGGCCGAAGTTGGACGCTTAACTGACTGAGTCGCCCTGGTGCCCCACATTTTTAAATGGGATTAAAGCACACGCCTATTCATTCATTTACTAAGTACTCATTGAGTGCCTATTTTACTAGCATCATGGTTAAGAGTGTGGACTCTGGAGTCAGATGGTCTGGATTCTAATCCCAGCTTTGCCTACTTGTATGATCTTGGGCTAGCTCTTTAATCTCTCAGTGCCTCAGTTTCCTGATTTGTAAAATAGGATTAATTCATAGTATGCACATCACAGGGTTACTTTGAGGAGTACATGATAATCCATGTAAAGCACTTAGACTACTGAGTGCTTGGCACATAGTAATTAGTAAATAAGTGATTTTTTTTTCATCATCATCATCATCATCATCTGTATTAGCGTACAGAAATTAACAGAACAAAAATCCCTTACTTACATTCTAGTAGAAAGAAAGATAATAAAAACATAAATAAAAATAAAGTTGAAGGGCATACAGAAAAGGAATATATCACTGGGCCCAGGCAGTAATGATGATGCGGGTTGCAATTTTAAATAGGGTGGTCACGGAAAGCCTCACTAAGAAGGAAACATTTAAGCAAACACCTGAAGAATGTGAGGGAATCAACCAGAATCCTTTCTGAGGGAAAAGTGTACCAGGCAGAAAGAATATAGCAAGCTGAAAAGTTTTGAGGTGACTATCTGTTTCACTCACGGAACTAACTGAGTGGTGAGAGAGCGGAGAGTGGTCGTTAGCAAGGTCAGAGTGGAACATAGTGGAGGAGTAGGAGAGGTGCTTATGGGAGTTGGAGAGGGTGCCAGATCGTTAGGGTCTTATAAGCAATTGTGTGAATTTGGCCTTTACTCTGAATTGGGGAGACATTTTGAGAATGGAATGATACAGTCTAACTTATGTTTTAAAACTCACTCAGTCTGCTCTTTTGTGTAAAAAGGAGAACAAGGGTGAAAATAGGGAGATCAGTTAGGATGCTATTGAAATATTTGAGGTGAGAGATAATGGCTGAGAGTGGTTGCAATGGAGGTGATGAGAAAAGGTCAGATTCTGGATAGAATTTGAACATAGAGCTAATATTTCCCAACTGATTAGATACGGGTTATAACAGAGAAATTAGAGATGACTTTAGAGATTTTGGCCTGTCGCAGTTGGAAAGATGGAGTTTCCATGAAATGAGATCGGGAAGTCTGGATAGAATAAGCTTGGGTGAGGTGGGAGAGATCAAGAATTCAGTTTGGGACCTATTAAGTTTAGCTATCTTTTAAATAAAGTTGTGGATGTATGGAGTAGACAGTTGGATACATAAATTTATAGTTGAGAAGAGAAATCTGTGCTAGGTATATACATTTCGGAGTTGTCAGTACATAGATGGTATTTAAAGCCGTGACATCAGATGAGATCACCTCAGAAATTAGAGTAGCTAGGGGAGTACTCCAAAGATCCAAAGCATTCTATTTTATAGGTCAGAGAGATGAGAATCAACAAAGTTGATCATGGAGGAGTTGCCAGGGATGTAGTTGGGAAGCTCTGTGAATAATATCCTCAAAGTCAAGTGAAGAAAGAATTGCAAGCAAGAGGGAGTGATCATATGTGACAGATGCATCTGATTGGTCAACTGAGCTGAGGACTGAGAATTGACCATTAGATTTACCAAAATATGAGATGTTTCAGCCATTATTTCCTCAAATAATTTTTGATCACATTCCTTTCTTTTTTCTGTCTAGGACTCCCAGTTTTATACACACACACACACACACACACACACACACACACAGCCGACCCTTGAACAATACAGGAGTTAGGGACTCCCTACACTGTAAAAAATCCGCATTAACTTTAGACTCCCCCAAAAGGTAACCACTAATAGTCTGCTGTTGACCAGAAGCCTTACTGATAACTGATATCAACAGTTGGTTAACACATATTTTTTATGTTATATGTATTCTGTACTGTACTCTCAAAGTAAGCTAGGGAAAAGAAAATGTTCTTAAGAAAATCATAAGGAAAATATATTTATGGCACTGTACATATATAGAAAAAAATCTAATAGAAAAAAATCTATGTATAAGTGGAGCTGTGTAATTCAAACCTGTGTTGAAATAATTTTTGGTCTAGATTTCTTCTTTCCTTCTTGGATTCAAGTTTTATACACATACACACAAATGTGTACATATATACACATATACATATATATGAGACCTTTTGATACGCCACAAATCTCTGAGGCTTTGTTCATTTTTTTAATCAATCTTTGTACTCTCTGTTCTTTGAATTGGATTATTTCTGTTGATACGTCTTCAAGATTATATTTTTCTCTATCATCCCCATTTTACTGTTGAGCCCATCCTAGGAGTTTTTCCTTCAAATAATATGTTTTTCAGGTCTAAAACTCATATTGAGTTCCTTTTTATAGTTCCCATTTCTCTACTGAAAATTCTAATCTTTTTAGTCATTTCAAGTGTCTTTCCTTTCATATCATCTAGCAGAAACTATAGTGGTTCTCTGCTGGTTTCAGCATTGAGGTTATCTGACCATTGGATACATACCCAGCACCTGGGTGGCTCAGTCACTGAAGTGTCCAACTCTTGCTTTTGGCTCAGGTCATGATCTCATTGCCATGAGATCGAGCCCTGTGTCAGGCTCCATGCTGGGTATGTCATTGGTTTGGGTCCATTTTGTACATGCATAGTAGAGGAGTTAGTTGGAGACTTGTGCAGGTCTCTATATCTTTGCCCCTTTTGTTTAGGTCACTTTCATACACGAGGAGCTTGGGTTAGACTGAAATTTGTGCAGGTTCATACACAGAATTAAGAGATAATCCGTTCCCTGGCTCTTCTGCCCCTGGTATTTCCCTCATCTTCTCTGGTTTTCATGGACTTCATTTTCTCATTCCTTGGCCAGCCTATGGAGTTTCAGGGGTTTAGCTACCTGTGCCTCTTCAGTGCTCCATGGCTGAGGCCCTTTCTCAGGGTACAGCCGTGTGAAGTAGTTTTCTGTGGCTTAAAGCCGGTGACTTAAAGCAATGCACAATTATCTCAGAGTTTCTGTGAGTCAGAAGTTCAGGTATAGCTTGTTACCTGAGATCTCTGCCTATGGTCTCAAAATATTTCCATGAAGATGTTGGCTGAAACTGGTTTCATCTGGGGTGTCACTGATGACGGATCTGCTTTTGTTGGCAGATTTTAGTCCCTTGTGCCTGTGGGATGTAGGACTCCAATTTCTTGTTGGCTGTTGGGTAGAGGCTGCTCCTTAGCTCATCATTTCATTTCATTTCCTTGCCAGATGGGCCTCTTAACATGGCCCACAAGATGGCAGCTTGCTTTTCCTTTTTTTCTTTTTAATTTTTTAAATGTTTATTTATTATTTTTGAGAGAGAGACAGAGTATGAGCAGGGGAGGGGCAGAGAGAGAGGGAGACCCAGAATCCGAAGCAGGCTCCAGGCTCTGAGTTATCAGCACAGAGCCTGACGTGGGGCTCCAACCCACAAACCACAAAATCATGACCTGAGCTGAAGTTGGATGCCTGACCGACTGAGCCACCCAGGTGCCCCGTCAGCTTGCTTTTTCAAAAGGAGAGAGAGAGATTCCAGCAAGAAAGCTGGTACAGTTTCATACACATAGTCACATACATCTTGTCACCTTTGTCATATTCTGTTGGTTAGAAACAGGTCATAGGTCATGTCTGCACTAAAGGGAAGGGGACTGCCCAAAGGCAAGAACATCCTCGGGAGGGAAAAGTTAAGTGGGGAAAGAGGGTAGGCACAACATGTGAGGGAAAATGCAAAAACAACAGCAACAACAAAACATGGGTAGCTCATTCTGGTGGAGATGATTTCTCCAAATTTTGACTCCTATCTAGCATCTGCCTACTTTGCTTAGTTTTCAGAGTCTGTTGTAGATGATTTTTATATTTTGTCCAGAATTTTTACTCATTAATGTGAAGGATGGGCTATATAGGACTTATGCCACCATGGAATTGAAAGTTTATTGTTGGATTTAGCAATAAAGAAATCAATTAAAGAGCAGTTTTTATAGAAAAATGTGGGTAGAGACAATAGGAATGAGAGAGAGTGGATGTCTAGGAATTGGAGACATTGAGTGTTGACAGTGTGATGCCTTACTGTAAGGAGAGAACAGGTCAATGGAATGGTAACTGGTGGGGAATGTGGAGTTAAGAAAAGGTTTTGTAACTTGCTTTTCTTTCTTTTAAAAAATTTACTATAGCATTCCATTTTTATGCCTGTAGAATAATTTCTCCAACATAATTTTAAATAACTGAATAGTATTCCATTCTGTGCATATATCAGAATTTGCTTCACTATTTCCCACTGATTATATTTAATTATAAATGACACTACAATGAACAGCCTTGTCTACATGCTTTCTCAAAAATTTCTTACTTTCTTTTTTTTTTTTTAATGTTTGTTTATTTTTGAGAGACTGAGAGAGATCGAGTGTGAGCGGGCGAGGGTCAGAGAGAGAGGGAGGAAGGCACAGAATCCCAGGCAGGCTCCAGGCTCTGAGCTGTCAGCACAGAGACCGATGCGGGGCTTGAACCCATGAACCGTAAGATTGTGACCTGAGCCTAAGTCAGATGTTTATCCAACTGAGCCACCCAGGTGCCCCACATTTCTTATTTTCTTAAGGGCAGGTTCCCCAAGGTGCAGTTTTGGGGTCCAGGAGTAGTATTTTTTTTTTAAGTTTATTTCTTTTGAAAGAGCAAGTGAAAGCAGGGGAAGGGCAGAGAAAGACGAAGAGGGAGAATCCCAAGCCAGCTCCACGTTCAGCTGGAACTCACAGCCATATGACCTGAGCTAAAATCAAGAGTTGATGCTTAACTGTCTGAGCCATGCCGTCGCCTTGAGTATGTTAGAAGGTATTTGATAGTGCTTGGGCTTGTTCCTATGAATTAAAGGAATGATTTGCCAAAAGGAACAGATCATTTCAATCCTTTCTACATTAAGTTGCTTGACCTTTAAGTGGGTGTACTGAACATCAGTTACTAGTTCCTTAAAAATCAAAGGAAGGGTTTATTGTTCAGTGCCATGGATAAAGGGATGGATATAGATGAAGAAAAGGCAAGTAGCTTCGTCCAAGGCTAAAGTTTTTTCATTGTAAAGGAAAATCCACAGGGTCACAGAATTTAAAATAGAGGCAGAGAATTGGCTGAAGTTACTTACCATGGACCCTTAACTGCATAGGGCAGGAAGGGAAGACAGCAGAGGGGTATTAAAGTGAAAGGGTCCTGCACCCCTCCTTATGTTAGGTCATATATGTTTTACAATTCATTTTTGGTCTCATATAGATAAGAGATTTTTTACTTTGAAATAATTGTAGATTCACAAGAAGTAAAGCAAAGATATTTCACAGAGGTCCTGTGTACCCTTTCCTCAGTTTGCCTTAGTGGTTATGTCTGTTGTAATTATAATATAATATTAAGACCAGAGATTAGACACTGGTATATGCTATGTACGTATTTCTAGGTCAACTCTCATTTTTGAAAGTATTTTTTAAATGATAATCATCAACATATAGGAAAGTTTTTTTTCACTATTTTTTATTTTGCTATTTTCTTTATAATCATTATCACTGTTTGAAATTAGTATCTTTAAATTTTTTTTTAATGTTTATTATTTATTTTTGAGAGCGAGAGAGAGAGAGAGAGAGAGAGAGAGAGAGAGAGAAAGAATGCACAGGGGAGGGGCAGAGAGAGAGGGAGATACAGAATCTGAAGCAGGCTCCAGGCTCTGAACTGTCAGCACAGGCTACGACATGGGGCTTGAATCCCTGAACCGTGAGATCATGACCTGAGCCAAAGTTGGATGCTTAACCTTAAGACTGAGCCACCCAGGGGCACCTGAGTGGCTCAGTCAGTTAAGCGGCTGCCTTCAGCTCAGGTTGTGATCTCATGGTTCTTGGGTCCAAGCCCCACATTGGGCTTTCTGCTGTCCGGGCAGAGCCCACTTCAGATCCTCTGTCCCTCTTTCTGTCTGCCCTTCCCCTACTTGTTCTCTCTCTCTCTCTCTCTCTCTCTTTCTCTCTCTCAAAAATAAATAAATAAAAAGAAATTTATAAAAAAAAAAAAAAAAGACTGAGCCAAACAGGTTCCCCTGAAATTAGTATTTTTACTGCTTTCTAATTAATTAACTTCTGTCTTCTCTTTATTGTCTAAAATTTTCAGTTTATTTTGAAATTCCTCAAAATCTGTGACATGCTGATCACAGCTTTACAAAGATTTCAGTGCTAATAGTGGCTGTGTCTTTTTTTTTTTTTTCTTAGTTAGGGATTTAAATAGAGATTTGAGAGGGTGAAAGTTGAATGTTGGGGCTGGTCACTACATTATTTTAATGTCCCATATCAACATTTTATTTTTTAAATTCCTTATAATGATTAACTTATTTTTCAAAATAAAAATGTTTTCCCTTAAAGCTGAAACATATGTTTTCTCTTATCAAAAAGTAAAATTTTAATGAGTGATAAAAAATATGGTAACAAAAAAATTTAGTGCCTGCCCTTTTTTGAATTAGTTTAGTTATTAAAAAGATTAAAAAACATTTTTTTTAAAGTAATCTCTACACTCAACATGGGTCTTGAACTCATGACCCCCAGATCAGGAGTCGCACATTCTACTGACTAAGCCAGTCAGGTGCCCCAGTTTAGTTTAAAAAGACTGTAATAAAATATCAAATATTGTATAGCTATTCCTCTATTTAGATTTATAGAGAACTGTTTGTAAATCTAGATGATATACATTTAATTGGATGTCTTTTCTGAAAATAGCTCAGTTTCATCTACTTCCAGCTTGATGATCTCTGCTGTTGTTGAGGAAACTCTTGTCTGGTTATCTCAGTGGTTCTGAATCCTGCTGCACATTAGAATCCCTAGCGAATTAAAACAAATGATGCCTGGAGTCCACTTCCTCAGGATTTGATTTAATTGGTTTGTGGTGAGGCTCGGACATTGTTGTTTCTGTTTTTGTTTTTGTTAAAGTTTCCTGATGATTCTTTTTTTTTTATTTTAGTGTTTTTATTTATATTTGAGAGCACGAGACAGAGTGCAAGTAGGGGAGGGGCAGAGAGAGGGAGGCACAGAATCCCAAGCAGGCTCCAGGCTCTGACCTGTCGGCACAGAGCCTGACGCGGGGCATGAATCCATGAACAATGAGATCGTTACCTGAGCTATAAAGTGGACACTCAACCAACTGAGCCACCCAGGCGCCCCTATTTCCTGGTGATTCTTAAGTACAGCAAGGATTGGATACCACTGAGCTATGATAATATCCACAGTAGCTGATTTGCCATTTACTTTAATTTTGCAGATTCAAACAGGGCCTGAACATATGCATTTCTCTCTGGTTTGTGACAAAAATGTTACATTTCTCCCCTGCTTAGTCTTTACATTCTCAGGCACTATCCTAGTCTCCTCCTGAATTATCATTGGTGTCATAGTGCTCTTCTGTCACTGCTTTTTGTTGAAAGGAGGAGCCCTATTCATAGGTTGCACGATTTCTTTGTCTTAAAGATTCATACTTACTGTTGAACTATGTAGCCTGCATCTAAATGCTACATTTGAAATTTTTTGAAACCACTTTCAAATTTTATTATTTCTTGTTTTTTATTTCAAGTGCCTCTTCTCACTAACATTTCAACACTTAGGACTTATGTTGTTATGGACACGATGGAGTTAGTTCCACTCAAAAAATATCTCAAAGTTGAAGACAAACACAGCAGCACTTGAATTAATAATATTGTTTCAAAGTCTGAGGTGAACTCAGGATATTGGTGGCTAAGAATTGATTTGTTTTTGCTGAAGCTTTGTGTTGATGAAAAGTTTTAAAGTAGAAAGTTTAGTAATAGAAACGAAAATAATAGCTACCGTTTTGTTGATATAGTTTGCTGGGTATCTATTCTGAGGAAAGTACTATTACTGTCTTCAATTTATATTAGCAAATTAAGGTATAGAGAGGTTAAATAACTTGTCAAAGTTCTAATTGTCATGAAAAATAAAATAGCACATTAATCTTCTATGATAAGAGAAGTCAAATGTTATATCCTATGGAATATAAAATAATCAAATGTATATATTTTTACTTATTACATTTCCGAATGCTGAAAATGGATTGGTAAGCTTGACAAAAGATAGTTATGGCTCAGCTGTCAGTGATGAAACTTTGACAGTTTTGTGCACAGACGTAGACCTCTTCCCTTATTTATTTGATGTCTGGTTACTAAAGAGAACTTACTTAACTTAGTTTCATCTTCTCTTTACTAATTCTCCTTTTTTTTTTCATCTTCTCTTTTGGAGTATTTCACTTTTGTTACACAGGGAGACTAGAAACATGTCACTACCAATTTCAAATTTTATATATTTTAAGTGGTAAAATTATTACTATTTTTTAGAGATTTTATTTTAAGTTTATTTCAAGAGAGAGAGATAGAGAGAGAGGATGCATATGTGTGCATGCAAGCAGGGGAGGGGTCAGAGAGAGAGGGAGGGAGAGAATCCCAACCAGGCTCTGTGCTGTCAGCTTTGAGCCTGACATGGGGCTCTATCCCAGGAACCATGAGATTGTGACTTCAGCCTAAATCAAGAGTCAGACACTCAACTGACTGAGTCACCCAGGTGCCCCCTAAAGTGGGAAAATTATTAAAGTTTACTTATTCAGGGAATGAGAAGATAGAATCTAAATTACTTATCCCCTTAAATCTATTTATCCTTTTGTTGTGTACTTTTTGGTTATTCATCTATATTTTACTATTTGAAAGGGAGCAGCAGACAATCAAGCCAGGATTTACTGAGAAGAGAATAAAATGAGATTCAAAGGCTATCTGTTTTTATTTACATTTTTGTTTATATACATATATATATTTATTTTTATTCATTTATATTTATATATTTTTATATATTTTTCTAGATATTTATTTATAATTATATATATTTATTTATATTTATATATTTGTATGTATTTATATTATATATCTATATTTATATTGAAACCCTTACTATATTTCTTTTTTTAATCTTTATTTCTTATATGAAATTTATTGTCAAATTGGTTTCCATACAACACCCAGTGCTCATCCCAACAGGTGCCCTCCTCAGTGCCCATCGCCCACTTTCCCCTCCCCCCGACCCCCATCAACCCTCAGTTTGTCCTCAGTATTTAAGAATCTCTACGGTTTACCTCCTTCTCTCTCTGTAACTTTTTTTTCCTCCTTCCTCTCCCTGCTGGTCTTCTGTTGAGTTTCTCAAGATCTACATATGAGTGAAAGCATATGGTATCTGTCTTTCTCTGCCTGACTTATTTGTATTTATATTGAGACATTTACTATATTTCTGACAATATGCAACCCCATCAAAATTTTATCAGTAGGAAAGTAAATTAGCAGTGGGACTATTAAACAAATCATGTTGAATACCATTTCAGAAGGCTTTCTTGACTGTTTTGAACCTAATGTCATGTTAAAAAAATTAACCATTATTCTTACCTGGCTATACCTGAATATGAAGAGGGCATTTATTCTTTAATTAAATTAAACATTTTTACTTTTAAATTTAAATTTAAAATTTTTACTTTTTTAGGTGATTCGATCTGGGCAAAAATTAAGGAAAAAGTCTACTGACACAGGCGAGAAACGTGGAGGCTGGTTTAGTGGGTTTTGGGGTAAGAAGGAGTCTAAGAAAAAAGATGAAGAATCTTTGATTCCTGAAAGTAAGTTTCAAGTCAGATATTTTATTGTACACAGATAAGAAAAAAATATAAGTTCTGTTTTAGCCAGTTAGTTGAATTTTACTATGTTTATTATTAGTAAACATGTGAGCAGATGCTTCAGGCTAGAATAGTTCTGGATTTATCTAGCTAAATTAAAACTTTGCTATTTTTGAGAAAAATTATTTGTGTGAAATTTTATAAGTTTAAATTCAGAAGCGTCAACATCTGGCATTTCTTATTGTTACTTTTTCCATGGGTATTAAAAGTTTCACTTAATTTTTAACATACTTAGGGAATTCTAAAATCCTTATGACAGACTGGTATTCCCTTAGTGGTGTCTTTTTTTTTTTTTTTTTTTTTGCCTTTTGTTGGCCTAAGCAAGCAAATACATGATGTTTGTTTTAACTAGGCAAAGTAGTATATTAGAGGATATTGCCTGGCTGCTTTTGCTTTTAGCATTTATATCTATTTATTTTAGGGCACCTGTTAGTTTGGTTTGATTTTTTTATTATACCTGTAAAACTGAAGCAATTGATTTCTTAAATTCTGTCATTTCTTTGTAGGTATTGATGACATTATGACTCCAGAGGAGAAAGATAAGCTTTTTACTGCTATTGGTTATAGTGAGAGCACCCATAACTTAACTTTACCCAAGCAGGTAATTATTTTTAGGTGGTTTAAGAGGTATTTTGTTTCATTTTACTGTATTATCTTGAATTGTGTTAAATGAGTTACTGATTTTTATGAAGATGTTATCATTTGTTTCTGTTTTACTATTTTATTTGTTAAATGTTTCCAGTCAGACCCTACCAGTTAAAACTGTCTTCACTTTTAGATTTGGTCACTTTAGTGAATGTATGAATAACCTGATTTAAAGAAGTACTTATTATCGAGTTCGATTCAATCTTTAAAAATTTTATCTTTAAAATAATTATTGTATTATGATATGTGTGTAAAGGCTGAACAAAACCAAAATGTATTGCATTTATCACACGGGGAACAGTGGTGTCGTCACTGTCAGGGTTAAGATACAGACCTTGCTATAGATTTGGCACTGTTGTGAGATTCATTCCTTTCTTTCACTAGATGGATTTTGCTCGTTTTCATTGCTGTATAGGATTCGATTATTTCAAAATACAACAACCATTCTTTCTTTTGTTGATGGACATTTGGCTTATTTCTATTTTTTGCTTGTTATGCTGCTATTAACTTCTTGTAAATGCCCTTTAATGTGCATATGTGAGAATTTCCGCTCTGTATATTCTTAGGAGTGGAATTTCTGTGTCATAGGATGTAAGTATATTTTTACTTTAATGGATTTTGCTAATCAATAGTTTTCCAAAGTGAAAACATTTCCATCAGCAGTAGATGAGGATTCTTGTTTCTCCACATACTTGTCTATTCTTGGCATTGACAGTTTCTTCAAGCTAGCCATTCTAAATGGTATGTAGTAGTATTTCATTGTGGTTTTAATTTGCATTTCCTGAATGGCTAAAGAAGTTTTTTACTTTTTTTGTGAAGTCGCTTTTGAGTCTCTTATTTATTATTGTGTTGTCTTTTTCTCACTGGTCTGTAGGCATTCTTTATATGTTCTGGGTATGAGGCCTTTGCTAGTTAGGCGTGTTGTTAATATCTTTCCCCACAGTGTGGCTTGCCTTTTCGTTTTTGGTGTGTTGCAAATATCTTCTCCGACAATGTAAGGTAATGTGTATTTTCACTTTTAAATGGTGTCTTTTGATGAATAGATGTTCTTTATTTAATGTTACCTGATTTGTTAACCTTTTCGTTTATGGGTCGTGCCTTTTTTGTGTCTTGTTTAAAAAGTCTTAACTCACTATAAGGTCATAACAGTATTTTCTTTCCAGAAGCTTTATAATATTTTACTTTATGTATTTAGATCTAAGGTCCATTTAGAATTGAATTCTTGTATGTGGTGGGAGGTCCTAAAAAAGTTAAGATAAATTTTTTCTCTAGATGCCTGTATACTTGGCTTCTCATTGACTAGTGAAAGGACCATGCTTTCCCCACTGCTTTCCAGTTACCCTTTATCATCAGTCAAGTGTCTGTGCTTATGGAATCTTGGTTATATTGGTTATTTGTCTTTAAAGACATGCTGTCTTAGTTACTCTAACTTTGTAATCAGTCCTAAGATCTAGCTGTGTAAATCCTTCAACACTGTTCTTTAAGACTGTCTTATCTATTCTTGGCCCTTTACATTTTTATACAAATTGTAGAACCAGCTATTCAGTTTCTACAAAAAAACTGTGTGACTTTGGGATTTATTGAGTATATAAATTAATTTGGGAGATAATTGACATCTTTATAATCTTGAATTTTCTAATCTATAAATAGAGCATATGCTTCTGTGTATTGACATCTTTAATTCCTCTCAGTAATGTTTTGAACTTTGTTTAGAGTTCAACATCTCTTGTTGGATTTGTTATAAATGGTGGCTTTAAAATTTTGTTGAGGTAGAATTTATATATGATAATAGGAACAGATCTTAAGATTCATACTGATAAATTTGAGTAGTTGAATACACCTATATAATGACCTGCCCAAAACAGAACATTTTCATCCCCCCCAAACAATTCCTTCATAATCTTTTCTAGTCATTTTTCCTCTTCTGCCTTACAAAAGCAGCCATGTTATGACTGTGTCAATATAGATTTCTTTTTATTGTTATCATGTTTTTTATCTCATGGTATATCTGTTATTTCGAGTTTTGGTTATTGATCAAGCTTCTTGGAACATTCTTATACGAGTCTTTTGTGGACATATATTTTTATTTCTCTTGGGTAAATACCTGGGAGTATAATTGCTGGGTTATAGGGCAGATGTATATTTACCTTTTTAAAAACTGACAAACAGTTCTCGAAAATGATTGTGATATTTTCTATTCCCATACACTGATTCCAGTTATTCCACATCCCTGCCAGATGTCATATTGTCAGGGTTTTTAATTTTAGCAAGTCTAGTGGGTATGGTACACTATTCCACTATGTTTTAGAATGTATTTTCCTGATGACTAATGATAGTCTCGACTAATGAGTTTTCATATCTTCTTGGCCATCTGTATATATTCATTTATGCAGTATCTTATGTTAAAGTGTTTTTTCCCCATTGTAAACTTATGTTATTTGTCCTTTTACTTTTGTTTGTAGAAGTCTTTCTATATTCTTCATACAAGACAAAAATGTTTATGTGGTATTTTTCCTTCATCTGTGGCTTGCCTATTTATTTTATTAAAGGTGCTTATTTATGAAAAATAATTTAATTTAATCCATTTGTCATTTTTGTATTTATTTAAAAACTTTTTCCAGCTTTATTGAGATGGAATTGACATATAACTTAGGGTAAGTCAAAGGTGTACAGTGTAGTGATTCCATATACGTGTATATTGCAAAATGATTACCACAGTAAGGTTAGTTAATGCATCTGTCACCTCACATAGTTACAATTATTTTTTGGGTAGAGGATGGAAATATTCTTTCTCTTTCTCAGTTTATGGTGAGAACTTTAGAAATCTACTCTCTTTGTATTAGTATTGTTACCTGTATTCACCAAGCTGTACTTTATGTCCACAGAACCTTTCATTATATGTAAAACATTGGTTTGTGAGCATAATTTGTTCTGGAAACATGCTTGTAATCCAAAGCACTTGCATATCAAAGTGAATTTCCCCATAAGAAATAATGGACACTCAGTTGATTGGTTCCATAACCCCCAAATATTCATATAAAAATGATTATAGTACTGTAATATAATAGAAATAATAAAGAAAATACAAAATATAAAGAAAAATAAACAAATTAACTTGTACTTACCTTTGAAAACCTTTGTGGCTGGTGTGAGGGAGACTAGAAAGAGGAGGGTTATTGTGTGGGATGACTTTCACTCTCACTAAGGAATCACTGCTCTCTGTTGGCTTGATGGAATCTTTTTCTTTTCGGGCAGCTTTAACAAGGAATCTATTTGGGGCACCTGGGTGGCTCAGTCGGTTAAATGTGCGACTTGGGCTCAGGTCATGACCTCATGGTTTGGGACTTGGAGCCCCGCATTGGGCTCTGTGCTGATAGCTCAGGGTCTGGAGCCTACTTCAGATTCTGTGTCTCCCTCTTTCTCTGCCCCTCCCCTGTTCATGCTCTGTCTCTCTCTGTCATGCAAAGATAAGTAAAATGTTAAGTAAATAAATAAACAAATAAATAAACAAACAAACAAGGAATGTATCCAATGACAGTTGCTTTTGCCTCCTTTTGAGGATTTCATGGAAATTGCATTGACAATCACCCATAATCCCGAAGCGAGAGAGAGAAGAACCATGGGCTCAGTTGTGATCATATGACATTTGGTGTCACATACTACTTGTATTACAAGACATCATTCGTTTATCAAGTTAAAATTTATTAGAAATAGTTGCTCATCTTGGGGAACCTGGATGCCTCAGTCAGTTAAGCGTCCAACTCTTGGTTTCAGCTCAGGTCATGATCTCATGGTTTTGTGGGTTTGAGCCCTGTGTTGGTCTCTGTGCTGGTGGTGCAGAGCCTGCTTGGGATTCTCTCTCTTCTCCCTCTCTCTCTGCCCCTCCCCCACTCATGCTGTCTGCATCTCTCTCAAATGAATAAATAAACTTAAAAAAATTATAAAAAAAGATGTTTGCTCATCTTACAGAATATTCATAGAACAGGTTAGTCTCAATTCAAGGTTTTACTGTATAACTGGAAGTTTGTACCTTTTGACCACCTTTACCTGATTATTGATTCAAACTCCTTACTCATAATTGGTCTGTTCAGATTTTCTCTTTCTTCATGATTCAGTCTTGGTAGAGTGTACATTTCTAGAATTTGTCCATTTTTCTTAGGTTGTCTAATTTGTTGGTGTATAGTTGTTTGTAGTAATCTCTTATGATCTTTTGTATTTCTCTGGTATTGGTTTTAGTATATCTCCTCTTTTATTTGTAATTTTATGTGTTGTCTCTCTATTTTTCTTGCTTAGCCTCGCTAAAGTTTTGTCAATTTTGTTCTTTTCAAAGAACCAACTCTTGGTTTTGTTAATCTTTTCTGTTGTTTTTTTTTTCTCTATTTCATTTATTTCTCTTCTTATCTCTATTATTTCTTTTTTCCTTCATTATAACATTGGGCTCAGTTTGTTCTTTTTCTGGTTCCTTGAGTTGTAAAGTTAGGTTGTATTTGAGATCTTCCATTTTCTTGAAATAGGAATTTATCACTATAAACGTCCCTCTTAGAACTGCTTTTGCTGCATACCATAAATTTTGTGTTTTGTTTCCATTTTTGTCTCGTGCCATTTTTTTTTCCTTTTGATCTCTTCTTTGATCCATTGGTTGTTCTATGTATTTGTGAATATTGTAGCTTTCCTCTTATTAAGATTTAATTCTATTGTGGTTGGGAAAGATACTTGCTATAATGGTATCTTCTTGAATTTTTTGAGACTTGTTTCATTGCCTAATAGGTGTTCTACGCTAGAAAATGTTCCATGTGGGCTTGAAAAGAATGTTTATTCTTCTGCTGTTGGGTGGAATGTTTTATGTATATCTTTTAGGTCCCTTTGGCTTATAGTGTTGTTTAAACCCATTGTTTCTTTATTGACACTCAGCATGATGTATATGTTGTTGAGAGTGGGCTATTGAAGTCCTCAAATAATATTATATTGCTGTTTATTTCTCTTTTTAGTTCTGTTAGTATTTGCTTTGTATACTTAGATGCTCCAATGTTGGGTGCCTAAGTATTTACAATTGTTACATTTTCTTGATTGATAGATCCTTTTATCATTATATAATGACCTTCTTTGTCTCTTTTGACAGCATTTAACTTAAAGTTTATTTTCTTCTGATATAAGTGTCACTACTCTTTTTTTTTTTTTTTTTTGGCGGGGGGGGGGGAGGGTTACTATTTGCTTAAAATACCTTTTTCCATTCCCTCACTTTTAGTCTATGTGTGTCCTTAAAGCTAAAATGAGTGTGTTTCTTGTAGGCAGCATATTATTGGATCTTACTATTTTTTAATCCATTTTGCCATTCTGTGTCTTTTTATTGGAGAATTTTTTACTTTTTATTTAGGTAAGGACTTACTATTGCCATTTTGCTAATTGTTTTCTGACTGTTTTGTGAATCTTCTGTTCCTTGCTTCCTCTCAATGTCTTCCTATGTGGTTTTATGAGAATCATCTCCCTGGTTCTCTGTCCTACATCCATTCTTGACCTATGAATTTTTTGGTCATGATTTTTCTTTTCTCAATGTATTTTTAACCCTCCAAAGACATCAAGAAGATGTGCTTTATATTTTATTGTTTTTGAGCCAGAGAATTGGTCTGAATTAGCTTGCTTTAGTGAGAGCTGGTGAATTAAATCTTGATGTGACAAAATATTTTATCAAGTTTCATTTTTATTCTAAAACTAAGAGAAATACATTTTGGATCTCTTGTAATTGTCCTATTTCAACAATTTTATAATTCTTTATTGAACTTTTTAATGTTCTTTTTGAACATACTATATTTAGATCACTTTATATTTCAACAAATTTAAATGAGAAATTATTAAAGAAAATAATAATTACTTAAACTATTAACAGTCTTCATTCATTCTTTTTGTTTAGTATGTTGCCCATATAATGACATTGAAGTTAGTAAGTACCTCTATTACAATAAGAGAAAACAAAAATATTCCAGAAATACTAAAAATTCAGATAATTGGCCTGGGCACCCAAGTATCTCAGCGACCAGGAGCACAAGCACTTAAGTAAGTTTAAAAAAAACTTTTTATTTCAGTTTTTATTTCTAGATATGACTTGACTGAAAAATATTGTTATTTAACATTGAACAACTGATTAATAGTAGTTCTCCAGTTTCTTTTCCTTTTGTATGTCAGATGGTGTTTTTATATTTGAATTTGTTTTGTTATGAAGCCATATGAGGAGTTCACCATTTATTTACCCCCTCTTGTTCCTTCACAAATATTTTTTAGATAGTGAATGTTTAGTTTATCAAGTTGATACTGTGAAGGCTAGCATAGGAACAATAAATTCTGTTTTCAAGAAGCTTATGCTGTAGCTGTTAAGAGAGGATAACTAAAAAGTTAATAATTTAGAACTATATAACAGAGAGCTCATAGGTGAGAAGGTGTTGCAAATCCTCATAGTTAATGGCTATGTCGGCTCAATTGCGGAAGAGAATAACTTGGGCTAGGAGAAGTGGGGCTTCAGCAATCTGAGTAGAAAGGGCTAGGAGAAGCTTTTGATAGTATTCTGGGTGGCATGAAATAGGGAGAAGAGTTGCCTGAGTGAAGTGTAGCTTATATTCATGTAGCAGTGATCAGAACTCCCTCAGTGTTTGGGAGTTGGCCCAGGTGGGCTTCTCATGTGGATGAGAAGGGGTTAAGAGCAAACAATCAAAATAAAACCCTAGATTGTATGGATAATTAAATGCCAGGCCAAGGAGTTTGTGCTTTATCTCTTAGTAATGGGTATGGTACTGGCTCTGAAAGAACTTTTTTAAAAGGGAAATTTCTATTTTAAGCCATTACATTTTACAGCATCTTACATATATACCTTTTATTTTTCTTCACTGGATTATAGGGTGGAAGCAAAATTAGAACACTGGTATATAACAGGTCTGAGACAGCAGGGTATTGTACCATCACTTGTGGCTTCCATTGGTGATACTACATCATCCTTGCTTAAAATTGAGTTTGAAACCAATCCAGAGAATAGTACCGCTGACCAGACTCTGATTGTTCAGTCTCAACCTGTGGAGGTCATCTATGATGCTGTAAGTGCAAGGAGACAGTCTTTATCAAACCTGTCTTATACTTCTGACATAGGGTTTTCTTATTTTTCCTCTTTCATATTTAACACTTATTAGCTAAGTTTACTACTTTTTCTTGTTTTAAAAGCAGTACATGGTTAGCAGTGAATTTTACCTTTTCATATGCTACCTTTTTTTCCTACTATGTTAATCTATGCTTATGTTAAAGTAAAAATAACCTAAAATACTATTCAAAAGGTCTGTGTTTATTGTACCAACTTCTCTCAGATAGTTATACGTGGACTTCCTGTTCCAGTTCGGTTTTGCTTTTCCCTTTCCCCAAATATCTGGACCAATTCAAATTGCTTTAGGAGTAATTAAAAGAATTTTAAATACTGTTCACATGAGAAAAAAGCATTGGCACTTAGATGTTATTGAAAATGCTGGCTCAAGTTTCTATCTGTGTTTGCATGTTTTATTCAGAGGCTCTTAACTCATCTCAGGCTAGTGATTAGGATCACTACCCATCACTTGTAAGTTGGCCCTATGCTCTTGTTGAGTTCTCTGATTTTTTTTTTTAACTTTCTAGTTTAGAAGTGTATTCACAGTGAGGATGGGAGGCATTATATTGAGACCGCGGACTCATTGTATTCTCTGATTTTTAAAAAATTTAAGTTGTGGTAACATACATATAATTGACCATCTTGGCAATTTTTAAGTGTATAATTTAGTAGTAATGTCCATTGTTACATCAGTATGATACTTTAGAACATACTTAAGGTCATCTTAATGATACGTACACATTTGTTGACTTTCTAGTAAGCTTACTTGTGCTATTCCCTTTTTCAGTTAGTTTTTTTTTTTTTTTCCTTTAAACTCCAGATAGAAATGCAATATGGCAGAGTATCTTTGGAGATATCCTCTAAGTTCAGAGCCACAGTTGTTTTGAATTAAACTGAAATTTTAAAATTTATAATATGGAAAGCACTGTGTATAGCTTGCTTATATTTTAAATTATTTTACAGAAAACCATCAATGCAGTGGTTGAATTCTTTCAGTCAAATAGAGGATTAGATCTTGAGCAAATAACATCAGCTACATTAATGAAGCTGGAAGAAATTAAAGAGAGAACAGCTACAGGTAAAGAATTTATCTACATAAAAACATCAGCTACATTCAAAATGTTATCATAGTTAAAAGTGTAGGCTGTTTTTTCTTTTTGTAAATTCCATGAAGTTGCATCGTGTACCTGAGTTACCCAAAGTCAAATATACCTGCTAGACTGAATGACAAAGAGATGGGGCACAGGTGATTCTGTCATTACCTTTAAGAACCTGTCCCTCACAGTGAAACTGAGAGGGAAAACATCCCTGCACTTTAGTTCTTAAGAAATAGTTCATCATTCTGTGTACTGCGTGTAAAACTGGTTCTAAAGATACATACTTTTGTACAACATGATCTTTAAACTCAAGCCACTACTTTCTCTGGTTGCCTAACTAAAGAAATGATGTATTATTCACTCTGGGTAAAATACTAGCTATGATGGGTTTACTGTATAGTGTGATGGTAAGATTGTTTGCCATCGGCCATATGGAGTTTCACCTTACATACACTAATATGTGAGAACAGGCACTCCTCCATAATACTTTTCAAGTGATGCTTGTTTTATTGTTAATAATATAATTACATATTTCAACTTGAGCATGTAGTCTTTTATTTCTTTTAGGACTTACACATATTATTGAAACTCGAAAAGTCCTTGATTTAAGGATAAATCTGAAGCCTTCTTATCTAATACTTCCACAGACCGGTTTCCATCATGAAAAGTCAGACCTTCTCATTTTAGATTTTGGTACATTTCAGGTAGGTGTATATCCATTTCTTTCTGCCCATTTTTTGCTCAGGTTGGAAGCTAGCTGTCTGATAGTTGGCTGATTTTCCCCTCAGAGTTTACTGAAATTAAACTTAGACTTATTTTTTCTTAGCATTTTGTCAAGCCTAGCTTGGACTGAGTATTTAATATATACTTTATGGCTATTAAATAAAAAGAAAGCCCGTAAAATTTTCTCTAATGGTAGATGATTTGGTCTTGAGGAGTGGATTACTGCTGTATTTTTCTAATTGGACAGAGGTACTCCTAGTATCTAGGCACTACTAGATTTCTACACACAGTGTTGTTTATTTACATATTTGGTAGTAGGAAATTATGCAGGTAAGCCACTATCAGCAATTAAGTAGTGAAAGGGTACTCTTAAGGTTTTGGGTGTTGAACCCATTAGAAATATAAGCGTCTGAGAAAGAGTGAAGATTTCAAAAAAATACAGTCCAGAATTGATCTTTGCTTCCTTTGGGGAGAGGGAAAGGAGGTAGAGATTGGAGCTGAATTCTAATGGCCTAATTATTTCTGGTGATGTAATGTGAAGAAGGAGGAACAAAAACCTGCGATGTGTTGGTGAAGATGTTTGGGTAGGTAGTAGGGTACTGAGCTGTAAGAGGCAGTAACTGCTGAGAGCCAGGAAGAGTTGAATGTCCAGACAGGTTATTTGAGGTACACAGCTGTGTAACTGATCTTCTAATAAATGCAAATATGCTGACCACCTATTATCTAAACATATTAAAGCTGTTTACTGAAGTACTATATTCGTAATAAAATATTTGCAAATAATTGTCAGAAAATTAAGCAAAATGTGAATTATTTAAAGACACTGTTTTCATTTTAGTTATGTTTTAAGAAGACACAACAAAAGTATGTATATACTTTTCTGTTAAGAAAATTGAAGGGTTTTTTTGTCCCTTTTAGCTTAACAGTAAAGATCAAGGTTTGCAGAAGACTAGTAATTCATCTCTGGAAGAAATAATGGATAAAGCATATGACAAATTTGATGTTGAAATAAAAAGTGTGCAGTTACTCTTTGCAAAAGCAGGTAAGCTATTGCTCAATTTTTAGGAAGGATCTTAAAATTATGTTGAGTAGCTTAGGTAAATATATGTCTATGTGTGCATGTATATCAACACTGACAATATTTTTAACACATATCTTCTTGGTCACTTAAGAAAACTAAGTAGGGGCCCATCAGTACAAATCATTGCCACAGGTAGAAATAGAGATAAACTTTTGCCTATTCATTTTCAGGTACTTAGGACCATTTGGATCTAAGTCCAGCCATTGCCTTTTTTTTTTTTTTTTTTTTTTTTTTTTTTTTTTTTTGTGATTTGACGCTGAAACTACCCAGAACACGAGCATAAAAGTTGCCATTGGCTTATGTTTTTCTGTCTTCGTGCTTTTGGGATGTCTCAATGTTGTATCCTTTGGTGCTTTATTTTAAAATATTTTAACTCTATTAGCCTAGTCTTTATTTTAGTAGTATCACATCTTATACTTTTGTAGCTACTGACAAGTATGGGTATAGCTTCAAAACCCTAAAGGTAATTAATTACAAACACCAAAAGCTGTGGTGTTTTCTACTGCTTAGGTAAAGATCGCTGGTTTTCCATACTTCTTTAGTTTCTTGAAGCAGTAAATAATTGCTAAATATCCTTGAATGTATCACTTTGTGGTAGGTCATTGGAAGAAAGAACATAATATCTGTGTGCAGAGTGTATACTCTAGTAGGAATGGAGAGATTTATTAAAACATAAATACACTTAGTTTTTATGTATTATGAGCCTATTAATTCCTTGAAGGGAAGTACTTTTACATAGATCATTAAAACAGCCTTTTCTTTTGTGTGTACTTAATAATAATTGAGTTATAAATGATAAAATACATTCAGTTAAGATAATTGGAAATTCTGTCTTTGGGACCCTTTTATTTGGTGAAAAGTTATAATTATACTTTTTTATCAGAAAATCTTGCTTGATAAAACTCATTCTTGTTTCAGAATTATGTGCTAAACTAGTGTAATTTCTCTAAGGAACTCCAGAAAACTTTTTTCCCTCTGTCATTTTCTATTTTTTTCCCTTTTTCACTGCAACCACCTACCTTGATCACTAATTCTGGAATCAAGGCAAAAAATTCCTAGCTTTTTTCCCTATTGGCTTTAAAATGCAAGACATTTTATAAACATTTTCCAAATAAATATTTAGAATTATTTTTATATCACAGTCTTTGACTTCTTTCCATCTTTATTTTTTGTTTTTGTATCATTACTTATTTTAATCAATTGTCAGCCATTTGATTGCTCTGTTCCCCCATCACATATGCACTAATGCTCATAAACATATTTATATATAAAACTGTTTCTTTCCCACTGATTTTTTCCTTTATGTTTTTATTCCCCACAGTAGACTGTACTTCATCAGTATTTGTGAGTTCCTTTATAGCCTTTAAACAGATAAGCCAGATTGATAGCCTAGAAATGACAGACCTAGGATGAGGGTAAAGGATATCAAATGATGTTAGAGTAGGCAAATGAAAGAACAAATCCTGAAATTCCATGTCATTAATAACCCTCACTTTTAGAGCATGGGTGAATTTTAATTATTTTCTTTAATATTAATTGTATAATCATTTATTATAGCAAAGTATTTTAGTATTCTTACAGCAGTAGTAATTCACTGAGAATTATTTAGTAATTTAAGTGAATACAGATGCCCATTTATTATGAAGTGTTACTTCTAACTACAAAACATTTTAAATTAAGTGGTCACATTATTAGCTGTCAATCTTACTTTAAACATATAGGTTACGTAACTTGTATGCTAAAAGAAGTAAAAATTGGTATTTGTTGAATATGTTTGCTAAATTTCTAATAAATTAGAGTAATTTTCTACAGAACATCTGATTAACAGTTGTTTAATTTAAAAAAATTTTTAAAGAGGAAAACTGGAAAAAGTGTCGATTTCAGCATCCATCAACTATGCATATATTACAACCCATGGATATTCATGTTGAGTTGGCCAAGGCAATGGTAGAAAAAGACGTTAGAATGGCCAGGTAATGTATGAGTTTCCTTTATATTATAAAGTTAACAAGGTGAAATATATCTGTATCAGTTACTGGATTTCAGGAAAGTAAAACTAGATTTCTGGGGGACAGAAAAAAAGATTATAATATAGCACAAACATGCTTTTAAGAAAATATTTATATGGGGTGCCTGGGTGGCTCAGTTGGTTAAGTGGCCGACTTTGATTCAGGTCATTATCTCATGGTTCATGGGTTTGAACCCTGATTCGGGCTCTGTGCTGACAGATCGGACCCTGGAGCCTGTTTTGGATTCTGTGTCTTGCTCTCTCTCTGCCCCTTTCCCACTCACGGTCTGTCTCTCTCTCTCTCAAAAATAAATATTAAAAAAATATATATTTGTTTGCACTCTCTTATTTTAGAAGTGTTTGGACCTTCACATTGTGTAAAAGTTGGTTATCTGTTGTTGAGTGGATCAAACCCATGGTTTAATATCAATAATATAAAGTTTTCAAAAATTAGTGACGTGGATGGAGCAGAGTATAAGTCAGTCAGAGAAAGACAAATACCGTATGATTTCATTCAGATGTGGAATTTAAGAAACAAAACAGATAAACATAGAGATAGGCAAACTAGAAAACTGATTCTTAACTAAAGAGAACAAACTGAGAGATGCCAGAAGGGAGATGGGCAGGAATATGGGTTACATTGGTGATGGGTATTATGTAGGGCACTTGTGGTGAACACTGGGTGTTGTATGTAAGTGATAAATCACTAAATTCTATTCCTGAAACTAATACTACACTGTATGTTAACTAATGGAATTTAAATAAAAACTTGAAAGTAGAAGAAAAAATTAGAGGCTCTTAATGATTATGAAACCATGTAAAATCATGAGAATAATTCAAGGGAGTGAAAGTAGAAACTGAATTTTGAATTTAAGTAGATAATTATGAAATATTTATGCTGCCTTCTTAAAAACAGCCTTATGGAAATATTATTGATATTCAATAAGCTACATCTATTTAAAGTATACAATTTGACATATAGATATACAGATATATAGATATAGGTATATCTATGAAACCATCACCACGTCAAGATAATGAACACATTCATCATCTTCCAGAGTCCTTGTGTACTTTTATACTCTTGACCTTTAAACAACGTGAGGGTTAGGGGCACCAGCCCCCACCCCAACCCTATCCTCCCTCATTTGAAAATCCATGTATAACTTTTGACTCCTGCTAAATTTAACTACTAAAAGCCTCCCTTTAGCCAGAAGCCTTACCAATAATATGAACAGTTGATTAACACATATTTTGCATATGTATTATATACTGTACTCTGTTTTTACCAAAAAGTAAGCTGGAGAAAAGAAAATGTTATGAAGAAAATCATAAGGGAGAGAAAATACAGTTACGGTAATATACTGTAATTTTGAAAAAAAATCTGCATATAAGTGGACCACAGAGTTCAAACCCAAGTTGTTCAAGGGTCAGCTGTCTTACCTCCCTCCCATCCTTACCTGCTAACTCCTCTCCCTTCAATCCTCAGATAACATTGATTTTCTTTCTAACACTATAGATTTGTTAGAATTTTCTGGAATTTTCTACAAATACAGTCATAGAGTTTCAGTTTTTTTTGTGTGTGGCTGGTTTCATTCAGCATAATTAATTTGAGATTTGTTCATGTTGTGTGTATCATTAGTTCGTTGATACTTGTTATCAGGTGGAAGTTAAACCAACCATGCATTACTAGATAAACCTCATTTGGTAGTGATAATGTTATTCTTTTAAAATACTGTTGGATGTGTTTTGCTAAAACATTGTTATGAAGTTATACATCTCTGTTTATGAGGGATGGTTGTGCTTTTATTATTTTGGAATCAAAGTATCAGGGTATTGTTGGCCTTATGAAGTGAGTTTGTTGGAGGAAGTTGTATAGAATTATTTCTTCTTTGTTTTGTAGAATTCACTAGTGAAGCTATCTGGGCCTGCGTTTTCTTGTGGGGGTGAGGGTTTTTAACTACAAATTCAGTTTATCTCATAGATGGAGTGATCTTGGGTAGTTTGTCTTTCAGGGAAGGAATTTGTCCATCTTAGTTTTTGAGTGTATTGTCACAGGATTGTTCATAATATTTTTGTGTTGCCTTTTTAATACATGTAGAATTTGTAGTGATGCTATCTCTCTCCCTCCTGGTGTTAGTGGTTTGTACCTTTTCTCTTTTTTCCTGATTAGTTTATAAGTTTTGTTGATCATCTGAAAGAATCAGCTTTTGGCATCGATTATTTTCTCTATTGTCCTTCTGGTTTTTGTTTTTGTTTTTGTTTGTTTTTTCCCACTGATTTCCATTCTTGTGCTTATTATTGCTTTTTTCCCTTCTGCTTCCTTTGGGTTTCATTTACTTTACTTTCTTCATTCTTTTTTTTGTTAATTTTTTTTAACGTTTATTTATTTTTGAGAGAGGGAGACACAGCGTGTGAGTAGGGGAGGGGCAGAGAGAGAGGGAGACAGAATCTGAAGCAGGTTCCAGCCTCTGAGCTGTCAGCGCAGAGCCCGATGCAGGACTCGAATTCATGAACCGCGAGATCATAACCTGAGCTGAAGTCAATGCTTAACCAACTGAGCCACCCAAGTGCTCCTATTTCTCTCATTCTTTAAGGTGGAAATGGAAAACATTGATTTAAAACCTTTCTTCTTTTCTAATATAGGCATTTAATGTTACAAATTTCTCTTGAAATACTTTTACTGGACCCTTCACATTTCCAAACTCTTAAGTCACTAAGCTGAGGTATTCCTAGGTCTTCGCTCATTTGTTTTTCATCTTTCATCTTTCTTTTGTTGACTGGTTTCCAGTGCCTTTTAAACCATTGCTTCATTTACTTTGTCTAACTTTGTAGTTATTCTAGGTGAGAAGGTAATCCAGTCCCTCTATTTGAGATACTTTTAGTTTTATGTACTGTTTCACAAATGATAAAGAAACATCTTACATATTTATGATGCTTTCAGCTTACAGAGTACTTTTGCCGAAAGTTCAGTATTTTGAGATAGCCACAGCCAGCTGGCTTCTTTTGAACATTAGTGGCTTGTGCATTATATAGAAAATCATTCTTCATGTAGTGGTTAGGCATCTGTCCACTTGAGCTGTTCACAGCTTAGTTAGCAAGTCAAAGATAAACAGTAACCAAAAAGAACTTCCTGAGCCGCAAACAGCTGCCACAAAGCTATTGAGACAAATAAACCTAGGCCTTTATGCTGAGTAAGGAAGCAGTGTGGAAGCAGGTGCTGAAAAGTAGGCAACTAATGAAAGCACAGCAGTGATTCACCAGTGAGTAAAACAGATGTCCTCAGGTGCTTATATTTTAATCAGACATAAAATAAGCAAGTATATATATGATATGTCAGGGCTGACAAGTACTAGAAAAGGAAGTAAAGCAAGGCAGGGCAATAGAGAGTGATGGAATAGATACTCTTAGATTTATGTAATGCAAAATCTGTGACGCCAGGAAGTAGAGTATGTATAGTGGTTTTAAAAATTAGATAGTTGTGTTTGAAAATATGTTCATAAAAATTAGTTACCGTGAAAAGGTTTGGCTGCTTAAGACGGATATATTGAAATTATCTGAAAGCCTGGTTTATACAGAATTTCTCATTCTCTGACAGTGTTGACTAAATGAGGCATTGATTAGATTAAAACATATGCAAAGTCATTTTGACTCCATAGTGTAGTCTCTTCTCCAATCCATTCTCCACTCCATAATAGAAAGAAGCTGGACCTTAAAACCTTACAGTTGAATTGTATTTTTAGATTGAAAGTATCCGGGGGACTTCCTTTGATGCATGTGAGAATTTCTGACCAGAAGATGAAAGATGTACTCTGTTTGATTAACAGTATACCCTTGCCACAGAAATCCTCTGAACAGTCTCCAGAGAGACAGGTAACAGGATATAATAAAAATGGTGAATCTTTACATTTGTGTATATGGTGAGTTTTTCCATCTTTCTTTGTGCTAATTTGTTTTTGAATATTTTTTAGGACTGGTTTCATTTATTTGATACACTCCTAAAGTTTAATGTTGTTGATTCTGTTCAAGAGTGCATATGGCATTGAATAGATAAAAATTGAAGCCTATTTTCACTGCAGTTTAGAGTGGTGATAAAAAGTCTGTGCTGGGCATGGAGCCTGCTTAAGATTGTCTTTCTCTGTCCCTCCCCTGCTCACACACGCTCTCTCAAAAATAAATAAATAAATAAATAAATAAATAAATAAATAAATAAATAAATCGATAGATAAATAAATCTTCTTTAAAATGTTGCAAAATATAATTTGTATATAATTTTATTACCCATTAAACTTAAAAATTCTAGATAACTTTATTTGCAATTGACATTTACAACATAAAATATATGTTAGATTTCCACTTTGAAATGAAATTTTAGCCAACTAATGTTGTTATCATTCTCTAGGAATCTGTAATATAGATGAACAGTTAATATTGTCATAGCATATAAATGACACACTGTGATAGACTTATCTACTAGAGTAGTAAATAGTCTGCCCTTGTAAATACAGGTGGTAGTCTTAATAATTAGTAAACACTAGCTAGTTGATTGCATAATGTGCTTTGTTGGAAGATTTGTTGATTGCCTTAGTTGATTGCATAATGTGCTTTGTTGGAAGATTTGTGTCTTATGTGTGTATGTGTCTGTCCGTCTCTCTCTCTCTACTCTATAATTTTTCAGTATTTTTCTCATTTATGTACATTTGATCCTGTTAAATCAGTATGTTAAACTTTTTTGGGGTACCTGGGTGACTTAGTCAGTTAAGCATCTGACTTTGGCTCAGGTCATAATCCCACTGTTGAGTTTGAGCCCCACATTGGACTCACTGCTGTCAGCGCAGAGCCTGCTTCAGTTTTTCTCTCCCCCTCTCTGTCTGCCCCTCCCCTGCTTGTGCTTGCTCTCTCTCTGTCTCTCAAAAATAAACAAATATTGAAAAAAATTAAAAAAACGTTTTGTATTTGACAGGTATCCTCAATTCCTGTTATTTCAGATAGGACAAAAGACCTACTTAGCACTTCACTGTTGCTAGATGGAGTAGAATCAGGTAAGGAAAGTGAATGTTCTTTATTAAACCAAGCCTATACATTTGTATACAGAGATAAAATTTTCAGAAAATAAAGGAATTTAGAAAGTGTTACAACAATCACTGGTTTTAGTTCTAGCTGTGCTACTAACCAACAGTGTCATTTTGAGTCACCTTTTTTTAAGCCCAAGTTTCTTCATTTGAATTATAGGATTTTTGTGATAGACAGTGCTTAAGATTCTGTATAAGATTTTTTTTTTTTTGGCCCCAATTTCTACCTGATCTTTTTTCCTAGTTCTAGCCTAACTGATCTTGTTTAACTTTGAAGTAGAGTATAAGCTTCATGAGGACAAGGATCATGTCTGCCCTCTTTACCTTGGTGCCCTTGGTGGCTGATACAGACTGATATATGATGGGTGATGCCCAGTAATTATTTATTGAATATTGAATGAGTGAACTAAAGTGAAAAACAGCTTTTGAAGAAAAAAATAGTAGGGTGGTTTGGTCTTTATGTATGATTATCATATATGAGGTTGAGTCACTTTGTGGGACTTAGAAATAAGATTGGACATATATTCTGATTCTGAATATGAAGATTATATCTCGTAAATGAGTTTCACCTTTGAGAGATTTAAGTTTGAGTGTTTTATGCAGTTCTCTGGACATTCTCTCAAGTCAAATGAATGTCTTCTTTAGAGTCTGATGATGAATATTTTGATGCTGAAGATGGAGAGACACAGACTGGTAAAAGTTTGAGAGGTTCAGAACTAAAAAAAGCTGCAGAAGCCCCAAATGAGGAACTCATTAATCTTTTACTGAAGTTTGAAATTAAAGAGGTATGTATATTTGTTTCATCCGTTTATAAATATATTGCTATTATCACTATTCTTAAAGTATTTCATGCTAGATCTGAACATAAAATATATTAAAATTTTGGTACTCTGTCTTCCCTGCTTCCCAACACACACGCACAGACACACACACGCACGTGCATGGTTCCAGGAAAATGAAATGTTATTTTGTAAATAGTGATATGAGAATGATCTATACCATATTTAATCTAGTCTGGAAAAGCTCAAAGATTCCTAAGTGGGATTTTCTTTTCCATAGAAAATTTCTATGACATGTTTACATTAATTTTTTTTACTTTTAAGCTAAATAATATTGCTCATTGTGATGTTTATAATTTGAAAAAGTATAAACAACCTAGATTTTTAGCATGTCTTTACAGCCACTAAAGTCATGTAATAAAACATTGACATGGAAAGATGTTCACAAAACATCATTATTTTGGAACAAAAATAGATTAAAATACTGAGGACATTATGATTCTATTTAGAAATTATACATACACATACATTTTTTTCTTTGATCATACTTGATAGTGTTCATCTCTGTGTGGAGGAATTATAATTTCTTATTTTTGCCTGTTTGCTTTTCCCTATATTCTAAATATACTTAATAGTAAATATGCATTTCTTTAATAATAAAACACAGAGCTATAAAAAGATGTTTCTTATTGACTGCTTTTTATCCCAATGTGAGGTGATGTCCTAAAATATAAAGTCAGAAATACCAGATTTTAATTGTGTATATAAATCCCTCTAAGTATTACTGGTATTTGTTTAAAAGAAATATATGTCATTTATCTCTAGCCTTCTTTTCATATACCCATTTAGCCTTTTTTTCATATACCCATCTAAAATACCAAAAATCCCTGACTCTAACTTGAGAATACATTCAAATGATTGGTCTTCTCTTCTATTGCTACTGCACTGTCCAAGTCACCATATTCCCTGGACTAGTATAGTAGCCTCATAATTCTTTCTCTGCTTCTGTAAGGTACTCTGTTCTCCACACGATAACCAGAGTGATCCTTTTATTTTTTAATTTTTATTCATTTTTATTTTAGAGAGAGAGTGCAGGCAGGGAAGACGGGCAGAAGGAGAGAGAGTGAGAGAGAGAGAGAGAGAGAGCGCAAATCTCAAGCAGTCTCCAAGTGCGGAGGCAGATGCGGAGCTTGTTTCCATGTCCCTGAGATCATGACCTTAGCCGAAATCAAGAGTCATAAGCTCAACCCACTGAGCCATCCAGAGTGCCCCCAGAGTGATCCTTTTAAAGTGAAAGATCAGGGATGCCTGGGTGGCTCAGTCAGTTAAGCAACCAACTTTGGCTCACGACTCATGGGTTTGAGCCCGCCTTGGGGCTCTATCTCCCTCTCTCTCTGCCCCTCCCCTGCTCATTCTCTCTTTCTCAAAAATAAATAAACATTAAAAAAAGTGAAAGATGATGTCATGTCTTTGCTCACAACTGTCCCCTGGCTTCTCTATTGATTAAAGGGCTAAGTCATTCCCATGGCCTACAACACCTTGTATAGGTCACCCCATGTGACTTTAGATTCATTTTCAGTTCTCTTCTGCCTTGCTTACTCTGCTCCAGCCATATTTCATTCATCCCTTCAATAAATATTCATCAAGTGCCATCATGAAGTGCATTGTTTAACATACTGCAGTTACAGCAGCGAATGCAAAGTTCTTGCCTTATGGAACTTACACTTGGCTTTTGTTCTTCCTTATGTATACCAGAGCACATTCTTTGTGCTTGCTGGGGTTTCTTTCTGCCTGGAACACTGTTTTTCTGTATGACTTGATTCTTTATTTCCATTAGCTATTTGCTCAAGTGCTATCTTATTGGGAAGGTCTGATCACCCAATACGAGATAGCAGCCCTGACTTTTCCCCACTCTTCCTAGGATATAAGCTCCATCGGGACAAGAACCTTGTGTGTTTGGTCACTTCAATGTCCCTAGTTGCTGTTATGGTCTCATACATGGTAGATGATGTGCAATAAGTATTTTGTTGAATATTGAATGAATGAACTGAAATTATCAACAATCAGCATCATCTAAGAAAAAATAGTGCTGTTAGAAATATTTTTCTCAATTTGATGTTTTTGTCATTCTGAAGTTTTAAATGTTGCTGTACTGAAGTATATTAAATTTTTTCTTTATATCTTAGTATTAGTGTATCTTTAGAAAATTCTCTTCTATTAACAAAAATATTTACCCACAATTTAATATGTTATTTTACGTTTTTATTGCTTTCATTAAATGATTGATTTATTTGAAATTTACTTTTGTGTAACAACTCTGCACTGAGTATCTTACTATTGTCTCTTATTGTTTCTACTCTTTAGTTGACACCCCTATTTTTTCTTAAATGTGTAATGATACCACTGCCAATAATATTAATTTTTGCTTTTATTCATCATTTATGTTGTTCTGTTATTATTGCTGCCTAACAGGTTATCCTAAAACATAGTACTTCAAGACAACTGTTTAATTTTGCTCAGAGTATTATGGGTTAGGAATTGTGGAAGGGCCCAGATTGGTAATTTTTGTGTATAGTTTTTCATGTGGTGCAGTCATATTTGTTGGAGCTACAGTGACCTGAAGTCTCAGAGGGTCTCAGAAGTGCCTCACTCATGAGGCTGGCTCTTGCCACTGGCTGGTGGCTGGGAGCTCAGGTGGGACTGTTTAACTGAAATACCAACTCATAGCCTCCTGAGCATGGCAGTTTCAGGGTAGTTGAACTTTTTACATGCCAATTAGCTTCCCCTCAGTGTGCATTCCCAGGTGAAACATTTATGGGCATTTTTTTTTTTTTTTTTTTTTTTATCATTGGCAGTCATTAAAGTGTGGCTTCTATAGTCTGTTGATTGAAATTCAAAGAGAGTGGACAAAGCTCTCCATCTTGGGATGGAGTACCAAAGTACTGTTATGTTTTAAAAATTGTCACATATGTGTTTTGGTTTTGATTGGCTAAATATACTGGCTGTTATATCCAGAATAAATTTAAACAGTACTGTAGTAGTAAATAGCTAGACTGTCCTACTTTTTACTTTAATGGAAATGCCTTTTTTTTTTAAAATCAACAAACATGATTTTTGTTTTGAGATAGAGGTTTAAGAAAATCATATTAAGTAAGAATGCATGTATTCCTGTTTAAAAAAAGGAAATTTAAAAAGTAAATCAATAATTGATGTAAAATTTTATCATGATTTTTATATAGATGTAGTTTTATTCTGAATAATAGAATTTAAGGTATAATTTCCAATCATAGTAAACAATTTTATGGTATTAGAGAAGTATGAGCTATTGTTCTCATGATAAAATGTATGAAGAAAAATTTTGTTTTTTAAACATGATTCAGAATATTTATCATGCTTTTAATGGGTGTCCTGATTCTTTTAGGTTGTTTTGGAATTTACTAAACAACAGAAAGAAGAAGATACAATTCTAGTATTTAATGTTACTCATTTGGGAACAGAGGCTACATTGAGAACTTTTGATGTAACTGTGGTATCTTATTTAAAGAAAATCAGCTTGGATTACCATGAAATTCAAGGTAACAGCCACACAAATAGAAATAATGGTTAATAGTAAATATAGTCTCACTTTGAGTATTTGAGACACTTTTGTGTATATAATAATATTTTTAAATAAATAATAGTGGGGTGCCTGGGTGGCGCAGTCGGTTAAGCGTCCGACTTCAGCCAGGTCACGATCTCGTGGTCCGTGAGTTCGAGCCCCGCGTTGGGCTCTGGGCTGATGGCTCAGAGCCTGGAGCCTGTTTCCGATTCTGTCTCCCTCTCTCTCTGCCCGTCCTCCGTTCATGCTCTGTCTCTCTCTGTCCCAAAAATAAATAAACGTTGAAAAAAAAAATAATAGCTAGCACTGTTCTAAGGATTTTACAAATAATAACTCATTTAATCCTCATAACAATGTTATCTCCAATTTACATAAAAGGAAACTAAGCTGTAAATCAGTTATATAATTTAACCAAGGTCACACTGCTGGTTAGTCTCTGAACCATGTTTAAACCCTGGAAGTCTGGCCCTAGGGTCTGTATTCTTAACTACTGTGATCAGAGAGTCCACATAAATCTCCATTGTATAGGGAATATTCTTCCCATTTTACAAAGGAAGTTTAAATAAAGGGATTAAGGGGCTTATTCAAGACCATGCATCTTATGAATGGCAAAACCTAGAATTTATCTCTGATCTTATAACTTTAAGTTTTTGTTCTTTGTATTGAATAGTGTTTACATATCAGAAGCTCAGTAGGTTACAAGAATTAGAATGGGGCATAAAATTCATTCTTTTAGAAGCTCTTATCGTTTGTTTACTCCAGTGTACAGTTTATGTGCTCATTAATATTTGAGGAATGATTCGGTGAATCTACATTTTATATTTGACTAGTATTTTAGCCAAATATAAAGTCCTATTTTTGTTATTTTTTAGTAGTTGAAATTAAAACACATCTCAGTTTAGAGGAAAAATGTTTTATATGTTAGTAATGTTCTGTAAACATGGTGTTAAGGTGGAGTTTACTTTCTTGAGGGGGAGAATGTAAAAAATTTGCTAGGCTATTTTTTCCTTTAGGGAAGGTTATGACCTTTAAGGTGAAGGGAAAATTCTAAGATAATTCAGAAGGAGCAGGACTTACAGAACTGAAAATAATAAAAGACGGATAAAATGGTGCATAAGTCACTTCTCCTTCCACAGCTTTTTGACACACTTCCTTTGGTATATCTACCTCAGGACATAAAGGACATCTGGTAGTGTATCTGTAGTTTTTTAATTAAAAGAAATTTGGCAATTCCCCTCCCTTACAATGTACTTTAATTTTCTATGTAAAATAAGCCTTCTCTCTTACCATAAACAGAGAAAAATTATGTTTCTTTAATATGAATGAAATATTTGCTCTTTGAATTTTATAGCTCAATAGGATATTACATATTTTTATAGTTCATTCTTACAATATAGTTGAGAAAGCTAAAGTTAAATAGCTTTTGGTAAGAGTAGAGATGAACTAGAATTCATTTCTTAATTTGTAAGCATTCTACTGCCATACAAATGCACATATATCCTTAAAAATATCTAGAGAAGTATTGATTATTTTTGAATATAGATGTAAAATCAAATAAAAATAAATATGCATGTTTTTAAGTAAGTTGGATGCTAAAGGTAAGAGAAGTATTTGGATTGGTCTATTTATACACCAGTGATATTAATATTAAATAACCATGAAAATATGTGCAGGTAGGCTTTTAAAGCTTAAGTAATATATTTTTTTAAGAAAATGATCTAGAAAATTCCAATCTTAGGGGTGCCTGGCTGGCTCACTTGGTTAAGTGTCTGACTTTTGATTTGGGCTTAGGTCATGATTTAACGGTTTGTGAGCTTGAGCTCCAAGTTGGGCTCTGTGCTGACAGCACGGTACCTATTAGGGATTCTCTCTCTCCCTCTTTCTGCGCCTCCCCCACTTGCGCTCATGTGGGGGAGTGCACTAAATAAATGAATAAATGAATACATAAATAAGTAAGTAAATAAATAAATAAATAAAATTCCAGTCTTAAAAAGAACAGTTTATTTGAAACACTTTTCTTCTTTTTCTTTAATCTAGGATGCAAAAAGAAGCCCCTTCACTTGATTAGCTCTTCTGATAAACCTGGATTAGATCTCTTAAAAGTAGAATATATTAAGGTAAGGGCCATAGAATGTTTACATAATTATTGTATACTCTAAATTGTCCTCTGGAAGGAAAAAGATGACAGCAGATTACTAAATTCTCTAGATGTGTGTCATAGATTTTAATCATAAGAATATCCATTTTTTCTCTTTTCATTTATACACTTTCTCTTTTACTTAAGTAGAAGAATAGGACGTAAAAAGACACCAAACTCGGGGTGCCTGGGTGGCTCAGTCAGTTAAGCGTCCGACTTCAGCTCAGGTCATGATCTCACAGTTTGTGGGTTTGAGCCCTGCCTTGGGCTCTGTGCTGACAGCTCGGAGCCTGGAGCCTGCTTCTGATTCTGTGTCTCCCTCTCTCTCTGCCCCTTCCCCTGCCCATGCTCTGTCTCTCTCTCTGCAAAAATTAATAAACTTAAGAAAAAATTTTTTTTAAAAAAAAGAAAAAGACACCAAACTCCCTATCCCCAAAGATGGAAGCTTGGGATGAAGTAGCATGAATGTGTACCTCTTGGGGCACATTTACCTACTTAAGTTCATTGTAAATGTAGGTGACATTTGGCTGAGTATCCTATATCACAAGGGATAGAGTCAAATTTGACTGGGTTCAGAAGAAAACTACCAGGATTGGGAAGGGACTCAAAAAGATATCGTATGAGAAATGCTGAAGGAAGTAAGAGTATTTAGCTTTATTCAAGATTAGTTGATTTGTTTAATCATTTAACAAGCATTTATTGAATGCCTTTGTCAGATTCTGTTAGGCACTTGGGATACAGAGACGAAAAACATGCCGTTTTCAAGGAACTTATGGACTAGTAGGCAGACAGACAAGTTAGATAACAATTAAAATATAATGTGATTGATTCTCTCTTAAAGAACATAAGACTTTGTGGCATCAGGGAGGCAGAGAAGCTAGCCTAGGCAGAAGTCTTCTCACAAGATGTAAAAATGAATTTCCTATGGATGTGCCCAAGAGACAGAACTTGAACCAATAGATAATTGTGTTGGGAGGTAGAATTTTGACTCAGTACCAAGGCCTAATTAAATCACAAGTTCTCTGAAGATTAAATTTGTAAGAAAATGAGGTTTCTTTCAATGGAGATAACCTAAAATAGTCTTCCAAAGATATAAAGGGATATATTAAGTGATGGATGGACTAGATGACCTTTAAACCTTACAACTTTCAGAGTTTATAATTCTGGTCTCTAGTTGTAGTTTCCTAGAAGTACACGTTGCCATGTTTTTCATATTTGAAGAGGAGAACAAAATTGCATGATTATAATAAATAACTTGGATGTCACTTTAAAACAATGACAGTAAAATTAAATATATACAAAATTATAGTTCTGAATAAATGTAAAAAATAAACTAGAGATCATAAATAAGTTATTTATTTACTTTGGTCTTAAATCTTTTTTCAGAGCTTCTATTCTTTTTTTTAGGCTGATAAGAATGGACCTAGTTTTCAAACTACTTTTGAAAAAACTGAACAAACCCTTAAGGTAAGAAATTTTATTAAAAGAGTATATCTTATTTGAAAACAACTTATTGTGGAAGGCTTCAGTATCCTTTGAGGAATAATGACTGGGTGGGTAATTTGATGAAATAATCAAGAGTCAGTAAAAGTTATAAATCTCCTAGATACCTACCATGTTCTATGTTTGTCATTGATTATAATAGAGCTGGTGTTTTGACTTCCTGTAGCACATCCTAATTATTTCTAAAAACAGGGAATGCGATAGACAATGGAACTTTGATTTATAAAGAACCAACAAGGTTTTCAACAAATTAAACTAGATACTGTTGTTTAATGCAGACCTGAGAAAGTATGGGAAATACAAGAAGATGTTGAGTACATCTGAAGCCATACTAAGGTAGTCACATGGAGGAAGAGGAGACAATGTAGTTGTGGATTATTTAAAAAAAAATTTTTAATGTTTATTTATTTTTGAGATAGAGAGAGACACAGCATGAGCAGGGAAGGGGCAGAGAGAGAGGGAGACACAGAATCTGAAGCAGGCTCCAGACTCTGTGAGCTGTCAGCACAGAGCCCGACGCGGGGCTCGAACTCACGAACTGTGAGATCATGACCTGAGCTGAAATCGGATGCTCAATCGACTGAGCCACCCAGGCGCCCCAATTGTGGATTATTTTAAAAAGAAAATCAGAGATAGGAATTTGAAGTTACACTTTTGAGAGATGGGAGAATTTGTGGAATATTGTGAACCTTCCTTTTTAAAAATTACTTATTTATTTATTTATTTTTAATTTAAATTCAAGTTAATGTACAGTGTTGTCATGGCTTTAGGACTAGAACCCTAGTAATTCATCTCTTGCATATGACACCCAGTCCTCATCCCAAAAAGTGCCTTTCTTGATGCCCATCACCCATTTAACCTATCCCCTACCTGCTTCCCCTCAACAATCCTCAGTTCATTCTCTGTATTTAAGAGTCTCTGTGGTTTACCTCCCTCTGTGTTTTTATCTTACTTTTCCTACCCTTCCCCTTTGTTCATCTGTTGTCTTTATCAAATAACACATGAGTAAAATCATATATCTTTCTCTGACTTATTTTGCTTAGTATAATACCCTCTGTTTATATCCATGTTGTTGCACATGGCAAGATTTCATTCTTTTTTCATCACTGAGTAGTATTCCATTGTGTATGTATACCACATCTTCTTTATCCATTCATCAGTTGATGGACATTGGGTTCTTTCCAGAATTTGACAGTTGTTGATAGTGCTGCCGTAAACATTGGGGTGCATGTGCCCCTTCGAATCAGCATTTTTGTGCCCTCTTGAACCTTCCTTTTTATAATTTTTATATCCACTTAGTGCTTTGAGGCAATAAAAGGAAATTCTTTTATATAAGCAAAGATTTTTAAAGAATTTTTAGTTTGCTGTTAGAAAACCACGTTATTACTGAAGCAATTTTTGTTGGTATCTTAGCTTTCTGGAGTCATTGTTTTAAAAAATGTAACACTTTTTTTCCTAAAAGTTTTATGTACATTCATATATACACACACATACACATTTATACACATACACATATACACACACACATTTATACACATTCATATATATATATATTTAAATGATAGGACCATTGTGGTTTTGGAAGATAATTTAGTAACTGAGAACTTACTTAATAATTGTACTTTTAAATCTCTGAATTTCACATTTGAAATCATTTCTCGACATAGTATTAACACATGGTGATTTTGGAGTTTCATGATCTAACTTTCAAGTTTTATATAATCAAAATAAAAAGTCCATTGAAGATCCAAAAGTCCTATACGTGATGAATATCGAGATGGCCATGACAAGCAGATTATAAGTTTCTTGTTAATTATATTTGGGAAACAGAATAATTACGTTACTCATGGGAATTCACAATGTGTGTGAGTGTAATTTACTGTCCATATATTTCCTCTTTAAGGAGTCTGAGTCGTGAATCTTTATCTCCTCTCTGTTCCTTCTAAGCTATGGAAGCAGTGATGTAAATCTAGCTAGAAGCCTTTCAGTTCCATCATGGAAATTATGGTTATAATTGGCCTGGAAAACTAACTTTCTTTTTGAAAAATTTCTAGGTGGCTTTTTCATCTTTAAATCTGTTGCTGCAAACACAAGCTCTTCTGTCTTCTATTAATTACCTGACAACCATTATCCCATCAGATGACCAAAGAAGTGATACCAAAGAAGTACAAATTTCAGCTGAAAAGCAACAAAAAAATTCAGGTGTGCAGAAAGGTATGAAAAACACTTGTTGTTAACAAGCATATTAGAATTCTAGAGGTAAATGGGAATCGTAGAGATCATCAAGTTCGGTCATTTGCGTGCCATTTTCCCCACTTCTGTGCTTTTCTTCAAACAAAATCATATGTGAGTAACTGCTGTGTAAGGCAAATGTAACTAATACTGGTGCTTTAAAAAAATACCTGTTTTTCTTCTTATTTTGGTGGTAGTGGGGAATGCTGTAGGTAGATAATAGGGAAGAAGACCTGTATTTACACTGAACTTTTCCTCCCTTCTCAGTGGCTCCTGAATGAGCTCCACAAAGGGTTAGTCTTCCCTTCCCATTGTACAAATAAGGTAGTAAGACCCAGAGACTTGGGGGTAACAGTACAGGGGTAGCATGTAGTTGGTTAAGAGCCCAGATTTTAAATCAGAAACAACTCAGTTCAAAATCCTGCCTCTGCTACTTAAATTATATGACCATAGGCACATTATTTAATTTCTCTGAGTTTCAGTGTCCTTATTTATTTTATGTTTTTTTTCTTGCTTGTGCATTATGAAAGTAACATCTCAGTATGAGAAATACAAACTGTACAGAAGATGTAAAGCAAAAAGAGTATTTGAAATCTTTAAGAGCTTGAGAATTTTATAATTTTTTAAAACAGAAATATGGTTCACTTAATACAATCAAGAAACCTTAATAGAGTTTGAATTACTCGAATCCCATGTGATAGAATGCTTTGTTTTATTTTTAGTGATTGTATCCTCTAAAGACAGGGACATTATTGACTTCAGACTATTTGCCCAGTTGAATGCTTTCTGTGTCATTGTTTGTGATGAGAAGAACAATATTGCTGAAATCAAGATTCAAGGTAAAAGTTCACATACTATTAAGAATTTTTTAAAAGAGAAGCTTTTTTTTAATGGTAAAGAGTATACAAATGGAGGGCTCTGAGCTGTGAAAATGGGATAATTTTTTTATGACATAATTGAATTGTATATTTTCTTAGCTCTTTGGGATGTAGATCTTGGTTAGAATCTGACCATCAAATTGAACGACAATACTGGTGTTTTGAATCTCTCGGAGTTGTCTCAGAGGTGAAAAGGGATCCTAATGTCCATGTAGAGATGCTATCAATGGGCTGGGATGTGGGTCCGATTTTCAGGTCAAGGTCTATGAATATGCTTTATCTTGGTACAAATGCAAAAGAACCTTATGATGAAGAGAAAGCCTATCTATGAGCCCATTATGTTCTTTTAGGCAAAAGCTGCTGAAACTGATAGGACTCTGTTTTTACCAGCTCACTATGATCTGATAATGGTAAAGAATGTTTAATGAAATTCTTGAATAACTTAAAAATGAAAAAAATTAGTTTTTTTCTTTGGCCTTTCCAAGCTGACAATTACCTTTAGTCTACATTTGATTCATGAAACTTATAGCTTCCATATGAATGACTGGATATAAGATCTAAAAGATTTCCTAAAATCCCAAGATAATCTGTTTGCTCTAGGTGTAGTTTTTTTCAGAAGGTTGAAACTTCAGATAATTGATTTATAATGAATGTATTGGTTTCATTGTTTATAACACTGAAAATGTATAACATTGCAACTAACTAATTTATCAGTTGGGAGTTCAAGCATAGTTAATTAAAAAAAAAAAAATCACCCCAGGGGCACCTGGGTGTCTCAGTCGGTTAAGCGACCGACTTCGGCTCAGGTCATGATCTCACAGTTCGTGAGTTTGAGCTCCGCGTCAGGCTCTGTGCTGACAGCTTAGAGCCTGGAGCCTGCTTCAGATTCTGTGTCTCCCCCACCTCTCTGCCCCTCCCATGCTTATTCTCTGCCTCTCAATAATAAATAAATGTTAAGTTTTTTTAAAAATCACCCCAAAATGAAATTATGCAATAAAAAGAAATATCTTGAGGTCTTCTTATGGTAGGTCTTTAGAAATTATAATAATATAATTTTTTTTTCCAGGCCTTGATTCTTCTCTTTGTCTTCAGTCAAGAAAACAGTCACTGTTTGCCAGACTGGAAAATATTATTGTCACAGATGTTGATCCTAAGACAGTTCATAAAAAAGTAGGTGTAGTAAATAGATAGCTAATATGTTTTGATAATTGAGTATGAGATTTTATTTTTAAATATATTTTAAGAAATATTAATGAAATATATTTTGATACACAAATGTTTGTTTCTCTAATGATTATAAATATAAGCCTATTTATTTATTTATTTATTTATTTATTTATTGTCTCAACCGAGTTAACATACAGTGTAGTCTTGGGTTTAGGAGTAGAATCCAGTCATTCGTCACTTACATATAATACCCAGTGCTCATCCCAACAAATACCCTCCAAATATAAGCCCTTTTTTAAATGAGACTTTGTCATTACCCTCTTGAACAGAATACATTCTAATCTCTGCTTTTCAGGTTGTGTCAATAATGGGAAATGAAGTTTTTCATTTTAACTTGGATTTGTATCCTGATGCCACTGAGGGAGATTCCTATACTGACATGTCCAAAGTGGATGGTGTGGTATCGCTGAATGTTGGCTGTATTCAGATTGTTTATCTTCATAAATTCCTCATGTCATTTCTGGTAAATGTCACTATTTATATGTTGATTTTCAACTTAGAAATACTTAAGTCTGATAGCTATGATTTCAGATCTTAGAAATTTTGGATTTTAGGATGTACATTGTTTTGATTATAGATGGTATTTATATATTAAGATAGAGGTTAAAACCTCTCTTTAATAGTTGAAATCTGAGTCATTTAATTTGTCTAGAGCTGGAATTATTTTTGCTAGAACATAAATTTTACTTGAAACCAAATTTTCAAGTAAAAAAATACTAAAAATATCCTCCCCCCGCCCCCGCCCCACTCTGTTCTTCAGCCATACAACATTAGCCCTTATCAGGTGGCTCATAAATATGGATGGATGATCAGTGATTTTTTCCTAATTCTAGATAAATGAGACTCAATTGAAAGTTATGTATAGGAAATAAATAGCACAGAAATAAAGAAGATGGTGTTATTAATGATGTGCTTGTCCTCTGTTTTTCTCTTTTTATACTTGGTGTCCACAGAACTTCCTCAACAATTTCCAGACAGCCAAAGAGGCTCTGAGTGCCGCCACTGTTCAGGCTGCAGAAAAGGCTGCCAGAAGTGTGAAAGATCTTGCCCAGAGGAGTTTTCGTGTTTCTCTCAATATTGATCTGAAAGCGCCAGTTATAGTCATCCCACAGTCTTCTGTTTCCACTAATGCAGTGGTGGTAGATCTTGGGCTCATCAGAGTTCAAAACCAGTTTAGTCTGGTGTCTGGGGAAGACTATTTAAACCCTCCAGTAATTGATAGAATGGATGTGCAGCTAACAGAGCTTAAGCTTTCTAGGTATATTCTCTTTGAATAATTATGGATTGAAGTGTTATTTAATGTTTTCCATGAATTTTGTGGCCATTGAAATTCATACCCAACATGCTTCGGTTGCACAGAATACTTTACTTTTATTTACTTTTTAAAAAGGTTTTTAATATTTATTTTTGAGAGAGTGAGAGAGAGACAGAGTGCAAGTGGGTGAGGGGCAGAGAGAAGAGGAGACACAGAATCCGAAGCAGGCTCCAGGTTCCGAGTGTCAGCAAAGAGCCCGACGTGGGGCTTGAACCCACAAACCGAGAGATCATGACCTGAGCTGAAGTTGGAAGCTCAGTTGACTGAGCCACCCAGGCGCCCCCAGAATACTTTAATTTTTAATCAACTTTTTATTTTGAAAAATTCCACAGTTACAGAAAAATTCCAAAAATATTACCATGATGATACCAATATTATCCTTTACCTGCGTTTACCAGTTGTTTACATTTGCTTTAACTATGTATGTCTGCATATTATTATTTAAAACATGTTTAAAAAATTTGTTTAATGTTTATTTTTGAGAGAGTGGGAGAGTGGGGGAGAGAGAGAGAGAGATGGACGGACAGAGTGCAAGCGGGGGAGGGGCAGAGAGAGAGGGAGACACAGAATCTGAAGCTGACAGCTCTGAGCTGTTAGCACAGAGCTTGATGCGGGACTTGAACCCATGAACCATGAAATCATGACTTGAGCCAAAGTCTGCCGCTTAGCAGACGGAGCCACCCAGGCGCCCCTAAAACCTCTTTTTAATTTAATTTTTAAGTTAAGATAAAATTGACATATTGTCTTGCTTTCAGGTATATAACATGATTCAGTATTTGTGTATATTGTGAAATGATCATCACAATAAGTCTAACGTTTGTCACCACACAGACTTACAATTTTTTTTCTTGTGATGAGAACTTTTAAGATCTACTTTCTTAACCACTTTCAAATATACAATACAGTATTTTTAACTAGTCACCTTGCTATACATTACATTCCCAGGACTGACTTACTTTATAATGGGAAGTTAAAACATTTTTTGCTGAATCATGAGTATAGAATTTGCTCTTAACCCCTTGCTCTAAATGCTTTAGTATGTGTCCCCTAAGAGCAAGGACACACATCCTTTTACATAATGCAGTTTTCAAATTCTGGAAATTTAACACGGATACAGCAATAACATCTAATATGGAGTCAGTATTCAAATTTTACTAGTTGTTCCAATAATGTCCATTATAGTAATTTTTCCCCCCGATCAAGGGTCACATATGGATGGCATTTAATTGTATCCTGTACTACTGAGGGGGATTTCTATATTACTAGTACTTACTTGCTCTGGAATAGTTCTTTAGTCTTTCTTAGTGTTTCATGGTGAGACAGTTTTGAAGAGTACAATCTAGTTGTTTCATGGAATGTCTTTTAATTTGGTTTTGTCTGAGTGATTCTTAATGATTTAATTGAACTTATGTATTTTTGGCAAAATACTGCATACATAATGATGTATCTGTAGAGCTCCCACCAGATGACCCATGAAAATCTATATATAATACATTTTAAAATAATTTCTACCCTATCCAAGGAGATTTAATTACCTTAATAAAAAAGGAAAATTACAAGGCAAGTCCAGAAAATAATCCTGGAGAAGAGCTTTATCAAACTCTTCAGAAAATGCTAATTGTTCATCTTGCCATTTTTTTTCTTTAATCTCTGTATCAGTGCATATATTAGTCTTTGTACAACTATATTTGATGACTACTCCATGTATTCAACATTATGAATGTCTTTTTAAAATTTAATCCATGTGTGACCTAATGTTTGAAGAAAAAGGTTTTCTTAATGGGTCATTGTATATCATGTATTTTACTCTTTCCCTAAAGTGAATTATAGATTGAGATTAGAAAAAACTAGCATGGGTTCAAATCACTATTGAGAGCAGTGACTTTTGATTTGAATGTCTTTTTAATGATAGGTTGCATTTCCCTCCTGTGTTTATGCATATATATCAGTTATATTTTTCATTAGGACAGTGATCCAGCCAGGCATCTCCCATCCTGATGTTCAGCTCTTACACCCAATTAACTTGGAATTTTTTGTAAACCGGAATCTAGCTGCATCTTGGTATCACAAAGTACCTGTTGTAGAAATTAAAGGACACCTTGAATCAATGAATGTAAGTATGTGAGTGAAAAATACTTGTTATTGAAATTTTAGACTCTGAAGACTTTCTTAGGATAAATCAATAAGATATGTGACATTTTTGAGTGGTTGGTGTAAGAACAATTTCAATGAGATGTTGTCCAAAAATATGTTCATTATTTAGCAGAATTTAACCTTCAGTTAAGTGTTATTGTGTGTGTGTGTGTATACAAAAATACATATATATTTATACACACACATACATACATATATGCATACACATATATACATATATATACACCATATATATATATATATGATATACATTATTAGTTTGGGGTATATAACATAGTAATTCAACATTTATTTACATTGCAGAAATAGTCACTACAATAAGTATAGTTCTCATCTGTTACTTTACAAAGTTAATATAGTATTATTGACTGTATTTTCCATACTGTACATTGTATCTCCATGACTTACTTATATTATAACTACAAGTTTGAATTTATTAATCCCTTACACCCATTTCACATCCCTAATCCCCCTTCCCATCTGGGAACCACCAATCTGCTCTCTGTTTCTATGAGCCTGGTTTTTAGTTTTGTTCTGTTTGGCTTTTTAGAGTCTACATATCAGTAAAATCATGCTGTGTTTGTCTTTCTCTGACTTATATCATTTAGCGTAAGTGTTTTTGTTTTCTTTGGATAGATAAGCAGTAGGGGATAAGCAGTAGCTAATCATATGTTAGTTCTATATATTTTTAGGAACCTCCATACTATTTTCCATAGTGGCTAGTTTATATTCCTACCAGTAGGGCCCAAGGGTTCCCTTTTTTCCACATCCTTGCCAATATTAGTTATTTCTAGTCTTTTCGGTAATAGCCATTCTGAGAGGTGTGAAGTGATACCTCACTGTGATTTTGATTTGCATTTCCCTGATGATTAGTGATGTTGAGCATCTTTTCATGTGCTTGTTGGTCATTTCTGTGTCTTCACTGGAAGAATGTCTATTCATATCCTCTTCCTGTTTTTTAACCAGATTGTTTTTTTGTTACTGGGTTCTATGAGTTCTGTATATATTTTGATATTAACTGCTTATCAGTTATAGGATTTGAAAATATCTTTTCCATTCAGTAATTTGCTTTTTCATTAAATTTTTTAAAATATTTTATTTATTTTTGAGAGAGAGAGAGAGAGACAGAGTGTGTGTGACAGAGTACAAGCTGGGCAGGGGCAGAGAGAGAGGGAGACACAGAGGCTGAAGCAGGCTTTAGGCTCTGAGCTGTCAGCACAGAGCCTGACGCAGGGCTCAAACCCACGAACCGTGAGATCATGACCTGAGTCAAAGTTGGATGTTTAACTGACTGAGCCACCCAGACGCCCCACTTTTTCATTTTAATGATTTTTTTTTTCTATGCAGAAGCTTTTTAGTTGATACAGTTCCATTTGTTTATTTTTCCTTCTGTTGTCCTGGCTTTTAGAGTCAGATCTACGGAAATGCCTTTAAGACTGATGTTAAGGAGCTTAATGCCTATGGGGTTTTTTTTTAGGAGCCTTATGGTTTTGGATCTCATATTCATCTCATATTCAAGACTTTCATCCATTTTGAGTTCATTTTTGTATATAATGCAAGATAGTGGTTGAGTTTCATTCTTTTACATGTAGCTATCCAGTTTTCCCAGCACCATTTATTGAAGAGGCTGTCCTTTCCCCATTGTATATTCTTGCATCTTTTTTGTAATATTAGTTGATCATATATGCATGGGCTTATTGCTGGTTTATGATTTATGTGTCTGGTTTTACGTCCAATATCATACTGTTTTGATTACTATAGCTTTGTAGTATAGTTTGAAAGCAGGGATGATGACACCTTTGGCGTTGCTCTTTCTTTTTTTTTTTTTTCAATATATGAAATTTATTGTCAAATTGGTTTCCATACAACACCCAGTGCTCATCCCAAAAGGTGCCCTCCTCAATACCCATCACCCACCCTCCCCTCCCTCCCACCCCCCATCAACCCTCAGTTTGTTCTCAGTTTTTAAGAGTCTCTTATGCTTTGCTCTTTCTTAAGATTGTTATGGCTATTTGGGATCTTTTGTGTTCCCATAGAAATTTTAGAATTATTTGTGTTCTAGACCTCTGAAAAATGCCATTGGAATTTAGGTAGGGATTGCATTGAATCTGTAGACTGCTTTGAGTAGTAATGTTAATTATTCCAATTCATGGGCATCAAATATCTTTCTATTTATTTGTGTCTCCTTCAATTTGTTTTATCACTGGACAAGTATTTTGTTCTTTTTGATGTGATTGTAAATAGGATTGTTTCCTTGATTTGGCTTTCTGATGGTATGTTATTGTAGGGAAACACAACAGATTTTTTTGTACATTAATTTTGTATCCTGAAGCTTTACTGAATTCATGTATTATTTCTAACAATTTTTTTGTAGAATCTTTAGAGTTTTCTATATATAGTATCATGTCATCTGCAAATAGTGTGACCGTTTTACTTCTTCCTTTTCAATTTGGATTACTTTTATTTCTTTCTCTTGCCTAAGTGCTATGGCTGGGACTTCCAGTATTATGTTGAATAGAAGTGGAGACAGTGAGCATCCTTGTCTTGTGTCTGATTTGGAGAAAAAGCTTTTAGCTTTTTACCAATGAGTATGATATTACCTGCAGGTCTGTCCTATATGATCTTTATTATGTTGAAGTATGTTTCCTGTATATCTGGTTTGTGAGTTTTTATCATAAATGGATGTTGAATTTTGTCAAATGCTTTTTTCTGCATCTGTTGAGATGATTGTGATTTTTATCCATCATTTTCTTAATGTGATATATGATGTTGATTGATTTGTGGATGTTGAACCATCCTTGCATCCCTGGAATATATTCCACTTAAACATGGTTTATGAGCCTTTAATGTATTGTTGAATTTGGTTTGCTAATATTTTGTTAGGGATTTGTATCTATGTTCATCAGGGATATTGCTTGTAATTTTTTTATTAATTTTTATAGTGTACTTTTCTGGTTTTGGTATTAGAGTAATGCTGCCCTTGTGAAATGAGTTTGGAAGTGTTCCTTCCTTTTTCATTTCCTGGAATAATTCAAGAAAGATAGGTACTAATTCTTCTTTAAATGTTTGGTAGAATTAACCTGTGAAGCCATCTGGCCATGGGCTTTTGGTTTTGGGGGAGTTTTTAAGTTATTGATTCATTTTTATTACTTGTAGTCAGTGTATTCAAATTTTCTATTTCTTTGTGATTCATTCTTCAAAGGTTGTGTATTTCTAGGAATTGTTCCATTTCTTCTAGATTGCCTGATTTGAAGGCCTGTAATTATTTATAGTAGTCTCTTATGAACCTTTGTATTTCTATTGTGTCAGTTATAGCTTCTCTTTCACTGCTAGTTTATTTGGACCCTGTCTTTTTTTCTTGATACGTCTGGATAGAGTTTTATCACTTTTGTTTATCTTTTCAAAAAACAATCTTTTAGTTTCGTTGATCTTTTTTTTTTTTTAATGTTTATTTATTTTTGAGACAGAGAGAGACACAGCATGAACGGGGGAGAGGCAAAGAGAGAGGGATACACAGAATCAGAAGCAGGCTCCAGGCTCTGAGCTGTCAGCACAGAGCCCGACGTGTGGCTCGAACTTGTCAACTCTGAGATCATGACCTGAGCCAAAGTTGGATGCTCAACCGACTGAGCCACCCAGGCACCCCTCATTGATCTTTTTAATTCATTTTTTAAGTCTCTGTTTCATTTATTTACTCTCTGATTTTTATCATTCCCATTTTCTACTAACTTTGGATTTTGTTTGTTCTTTTTCTCGTTCCTTTAGGTATACAGTTAAGGTGTTTATTTAAGATTTCTCTTGTTTCTTGAGGTAGGCTTGTATTGTTATGAGCTTCCCTCTTAGAATTGATTTTGCTGCATTCTTTAGATTTTGGTATGTTGTATTTCTGTTTTCGCTTGTCTCTGGGTATTTTGTTTTTGTTTCTCCTTTGATTTTTTGATGACCCATTGGTTTTTCAGTAGCATGTTATTTAATCTTCACATTTCTATGGTTTTTCTAGTTTTCTTATAATTATTTCTAGTTTTGTACCATTGTGGTTGGAAAAGATGCTTGATATGATTTCAGTCTCCTTTTTTTTTTTTTAAGTTTATTTATTTATTTTGAGAGAGAGAGAGTGTGAGCAGGGGAGGGGCAGAGAGAGAGTGAGGGAGAAAGAATCCAAAGCAGGGATTCCCATACCATCAGCACAGAGCCTGATGCGGGGCTTGAACTCATGAACTTTGAGATCATGACCTGAGCTGAAATCAAGAATCAGACGCCTAATCGGCTGAGCCACCCACATGCCCCTGATTTCAGTCTTCTTAAATTTTTTGAGAGTTGTTTTTTTTGACCTAATATGTCATCTATCCTGGAGAATGTTCCATGGTCACTGGAGAAGAATGTGCATTCTTTTGCTTTTGGGTGGAATGTTCTGTATGTATCTGTTAAGTCCATCAGATCTAATGTGTTAAGAGCAGTGTTTCCTTGTTGATTTTTTTGTCTAGGTGATCTATCCATTGATATAAGTCGGGTGTTAAAGTCTCCTACTATTACTGTATTACTGTCAACTTCTTCTTTTAGGTCTGTTAATATTTGCTATCTATATTTAGGTGCTCTTATGTTGGGTGCATATATATTTATAAACATCCTACCTTGCTTTATTGATCCTTTTATCATTATATAATTGTCTTTTTTGTCTTTTATTACAGTTTTGTTAAGGTCAATTTTGTATGATATAACTATTCCAGTGTTCTTTTCGTTTCCATTTGCATGAAACATCTTTTTCCATCCCTTCACTTTCTTTCTGTGTGTCCTTACTTCAGAAGTGAGTCTCTTCTAGGTCTTGTTTTTTTATCCATTCAGCTACTCTGTCTTTTAAATGGAGAATTTAGTCCATGAATTTAAAGAAGTTATTGATAGATAGGTATATACTTTATTGCTTTTTTATTAATTGTTTTCAGGTTGTTTTGTAGTTTCTCTGTTCCTTCATTTCCTTCTCAATTCCTTTGTATTAGATGACTTTCTTTCATGTTATGTCCAGATTCCTTTCTTTTGTGTATTCACTATATGTTTTTGCTTGTGCTTACTGTGAGGTTTACATACCCTATCCTTTGTATGTAAGAGTCTATTTTAAATAGATAACCACTTACTTTGAACGTATCCAAAACTCTACATTCCCCCCCAAACAGAATTTATGTTTTTGATGTCACCTTTTACATCTTTTTTTATGTATCTTTTAAGTAATTATTGTAGTTTCAGTTAATTTTACTACTTTTGTTTTTTGAAATTTTTAGTAGTTTTATAAGTGATTAATCCACTACCTCTACTATATGTTTACCTTTTCCAATGAGATTTTTACTCTCATATGTTTTCTTTTTATTAGTCCCCTTTTTATTCATCTTAAAGAAGGCTTTTTAGTATTCTCATAAAGCTGGTTTAATGGTTATGAACTCCTTTAGTTTTTGCTTGTTTGAAAAACACTTTCTCCTTCTATTTGAATGATAATCTTGCTGGGTAGAGTATTCTGGGTTGGAAAATTTTTTTAGTACTTTGAATGTCAGGCTACTCCCTTCTGGCTAGTAAAGTTTCTTCTGAGAAATCTGCCAATAGCTTTATGAGGTTTCCCTTGAATGTAGCAAGTTGTTTTTGTCTTGCTGCTTTTAAGATTTTCTCTTTAATTTTGACATTTTAATTATAATAAGGCTTGGTGCAGTGCTCCTTGTGTTCATCCTTTTTGGTAATTTTCATGCCTCCTCGACCTGGATGTCTGTTTCCTTCTCGAGGTTAGGGAAGTTTTCAGGCATTATTTCTTCAAAATGTTGTCTGCCACTTTCCTCTCTCTTCTCTTCTAAGACCTCTGTAATTTTAATGTTCTTCTGTTTCTCTTTGTCCCTTAAGATACCTTCATTTAAAAAAAATTTTTAATGTTGTTTTTGCTCTGTCTTGGTAAGTTCTATTGCTTTATTTTCCTGCTCACCAATCTGTTCTCCTTCATCCAGTCTGCTGTAGAACCCCTCCAGTGTATTTTTCATTTCAGTTATCGTATCTTTAGTTCTCTGGCTTCTGTTTGTACTGTCTTATATTTTATATCTCCTTGTTGAAATTCTCACTGAGCTCATCCATTGTTTTCCTGAATTTCAGTGAGTATCTTTATGATCATAACTTTAATTCTTTATCAGGTAGATTGCTTAACTCCATATCATTAAGGTGTTTTTCTCAGGTTTTGTCTTATTCTCTTGTTTGAAAATATTTGTTTCCTCATTTTATTTGATTTTCTGTGTTTGTTTCTATTTGGTGAAACAGGCAGTCTTTTTAGTCTTGAATGGGTAACCTTGTTTAGGTGATGATTCTTCTTGTTCAACCTTGTCCTAGCTTATGGTTGTCTTCTGAACCTTTGTGGTTGTCTAACACACCTGATTTATTATTGGTATGCCCCCATTGTTGAGGGTGTGCCAAGATCTGTCAGTGATCCAAGGGGAGGAATATTATTCAGCACCTAGTTTAGGCTGATTAGAAGCCAGACCCTCAGGCAACTGCTTTTAAAGTATGCAAATGTATATAGTCCCATGGGACTGCAATCATAATCCCTGCTCAGGGCTCTAGGAGATCTGAGCACCAGCTGCAGAAATTGGCGTATTGTATTGGTGTGTAAATGAATGTATGAACTCCTTTCTCACAAGTCTTGTTTAGGTGTAATAAGGCCAACGGGGATGTGCAAGGATGGTGTCTCCCTGCTTTTGTACCCTGAAAGCACCTTCTTAGTCTCTAGATATGTGGGAAACTTTAATCCTGTCCCTCAGGCTGATACTCAAGGCTGAGTAAATAGGCCTTTGTCATAGGAAGACTGAAGTTGTGGTTCAGTCTGCTGTCTGTACAGTGCCCTGGGGGTGTTGACCTGCCAAGAACTGTCTTTCTGCTTGTTATGGTCCTCTGGAGCTCTGGAACACCAACTCTCTTGACTAGCAGGGCCAGTGCATCAAGGGATGTTCTCTTTCTGGATTGTACATGGCTGCTGGCATTAGGAAGACAGTTGGTGAGTGTAGGAGGCAGAGCAGACTCACTGGCTTCAGAAAGGCAGTGGGAAAATGTCCTGACCGTGTGTGCCCTTGGGCTTCAACAGTGAAATAGGCTAGTGTCTTGTGTGTCTGTGTACCAACTCTAGGCTGGGAGTGGGAAAATGCCAGGATCACTCACTAGTTCCAGCCACGGGTGTGTTGCAACTGCCTGTGCTTGCGAATGTGAGCCAGGGAGTGGGAGAACTCCACCACACTTCTGCTCTCTGGTCCATCCAGGATGCAAGGGAGCACTGCAATTGCCAGTGCCCTGCAGCCTCAGCAAGTGCCTTGACTGGTCCCCCGCTCATCCCAGCAAGGCTCTGGGAGAGTGCCATATCCGGACTCCCCTGTCTATGCTAGTAGGCTATGTGGAAAGTGCAACAGTGGTAGCTGCCAGCATGTCAGCCTCCCAGGAGTGTTTCAGATGTCCCTTGCTCCTTCAGCCAGTGTACCCAGATCAGCAAGTGAATTCCCCTCATGTGTAGTCTAGGTGTTTTTCAAACTGCCAGTTTTTTCACTGGATCTTGGGGCAAGCCCTTTAAGAGGGGAATCTCAGTTTCCTACAGCACTTTGGGGCCTCTGGAGGTCAGCACTGTTGGTTTTCCAAGCCAGACCTTCTGGGGGCTCCTCTCTCTAGTGCAGTTCCCAGGGGCAGAGGTGGCCCATGGGGAGCACCAACTCATCACTCCTCCAAGAGAAGCATCTCTGGTGAGATCCCTCCCTGTTGTGTGACACCACACTGGGGGTAGATTTTTTTTTGTGAGATGTGTCTCTGTCTTTCCAGCTCATTTCAGTATGGTCCTTTTATCTTTTGTTTTGAAGAGCAGTTTACCAGGTTTTAGGTCTTTCTCAGAGGGAAATAATCCATATATAGCTTAGATTTGGTGTGTACATACATGGGAGGTGAGTTCAGGATCTTCCTATGTCACCACCTTGGTCTCCCTCTTCATTACTTAGTTTTTAAATTTGCTATATGTTGCGGGGAGTATGACTGGAGTCGCAAAAGATGAGTCCGCAAAGTGCAGTTAAGTGAAGGTCCTCATACTCCGGTGGGAATGAGGTCCTGACTCCAGAATGAAGCTTCTTTTTATTAGGATAATTGCTAAAGACTAGGTGCATAAAGTCAGCTCAGCAAGGGTGTTAATCAATCTAATGGTTTAGCTTTTCAAGGTTAATTTTGAGTTAATTGGTTTCTATAATACTAGGAAGGGTCAGGTATTAAGGAGCATCCAGCCTTAGACAATGTTAATGGCTCTAGGCGTTCCTTACCAGCCACAGCTGTGTTCAGCTGTGTAAACATGTCCTAAGGCCTTGCACCTTTTCCAGCCCTTCCCTTTTGAAGCCTTTTCCTTTGATGCTTCTCTCCTGCATCTCCCACAGCTGTATACGTACACATTAGCAAAGATCTTGTGTAAGTTATTTATTAGTATAGTATATCTCATTCTATATGTTATATACACATACTTTTAATTTCAGGGGTATCTGAGTACCCTTATAGCATTGAGAGAAATGATTATTTTTTGTATCGAAGATAGCCTTTTTATTTCATTGGAGTTGTTAATTTTAAAAAAGTACAATTTTTGTTTTTTCTGAATTTGTCATTTTTTAAAATTATTTTTAAAATTTTTTTTTTTACATTTATTTATTTTTGAGAGACAGAGAGAGGCAGAGCACAAGTGGGGGTGAGGCAGAGGGAGAATGAGACACTGAATCTGAAGCAGGCTCCAGGCTCCGAGCTGTCAGCACAGAGCCCGATAAAGGGCTCGAACTCACAAACTGTGAGATCATGACCTGAGCTGAAGTTGGATGACTGAGCCACCCAGGCGTCCCTGAGTTTGTCATTTTTTTAAATGATCTGATTTCTTTAATCATTATTATTTTTCACTAAAGATTATATAAGTTAAGTAGTGTAACTAATCCTGACTGATAAATCACATTTTTTCCTTCAAACGTTTTATTACCATTGAAAATAAAAGTATTTAAATGAAATAAGTAGTGGAATAATTGAATGGGTAGTGAAGATCTAATTTTCAGTCACTGTGAAGGTTATTCTGTCCTTCATGTTTTATAAATAGTAATTTATTTCTGTATTAAAATTGTCTTATTTTAAAATGAAGTAGTACCTTTATCTTTTCTTTTAATGATATTTCACAGGTTAATCTAAATCAAGAAGATCTTAACCTTTTATTTAGAATACTAGCAGAAAATCTTGGTGAGGCTACTGAAGACTTAAATAAAATGAAGCCAAGAGAACAAAAGACAGGTAAGAGACTGACAGAAGGTGGCATAATACACGTATCTCCTTATTTTACACTTTAGCACGGGAGTCAAACCATAAAAATGACATAAATATATATGTACACATTGTGATTTGTATTACCATGAAAAGAAAGAAGATATTTATTTGTTGAATACATATTGAATAAGACCATAGTTGGAGATGATGGACTGTCATTTAGTTATCCCAATAGTCACCAATTCAGAACTTTTTCTAAGTTGTATAAGTTAGGAGGAAGCCATAAAAAGTATTTCTTTTTTTAAAATTTTTTTAACATTTATTTATTTTTTAGAGACGGAGAGAGACAGAGCATGGGCTAGGGATGAGCAGAGAAAGGGAGACATAGAATATGAAGCAGCTCTGGGCTCTGAGCTGTTAGCACAGTGCCAGATGCAGGGCTCAAACCCACAAACCGGAGATCATGACCCGAGTCAAAGTCCGATATTTAACTAACTGAGCCATCCACGCACCCCATAAAAAGCACTGCAAATCTGGTGGATTCCTGGAATAATTTTTGAATTTGCATGTATACAAAAAAAATTCAAAGTTTGCAGTAGGCTATGGTAGCATACTTAATCTTATTTTCTTAAGTTTATTTCTTTATTTTGAGAGAGAGAGAGAGTGAAGGAGGGGCTGAGAGAGAGAATCCTAAGCAGGCTCTGTGCGCTGTCAGCGCAGAGCCTGATGCAGGGCTCAATCCCTTGAACTATGAGATTATTACCTGAGCTGAAATCAAAAGTCAGATGCTCAACTGACTGAGCCAGCCAGGGGTCCCCGATTTTTAAGTGAGGTTTTGTAGTAAAATATCTTTAAGAATTGAAACATTTGGTAAATAACTCAGCAAAGAAAATGCTGACAAATTGTACTACGGTAAAAATTTAGAGAATTTAAATTATTAGTTGCAATGGCCCTTTGACTTACTTAAAGGCAAAGTAACTACTGGACTTAATTTTTACATTTTTTTAAATGTTTATTTATATTTGAGGAGAGACAGAGCAAGAGCAGGGGAGGGGTAGAGAGAGATGGAGTTGAATCTGAAGCAGGCTCCAGACTGTGAGCTGTCAGCACAGAGCGCAGTGCAGGTTTCCAACCCATGAGCTCTGAGATCATGACCTGACCAAAGTTGGATGCTTAACTGACTGAGCTACCTAGGTGCCCCTAGACTTAATTTTTTAAAAAATGTTTATTTTTTAGAGAGAGAGAGAGAGAGAGAGAGAGAGCATGAGCAGGGGAGGGGCAGAGACAGAGGAGACACAGAATCCAAAGCAGGCTCCAGGCTCTGAGCTGTTAGCACAGAGCCTGACATGGGGCTTGAACTCACAAACCATGAGATTATGACCTGAGCTGAAGTCAGATGCTTAAGTGACTGAGCCACCCAGTGCCCCTGGACTTAATTTTTAAAACTGTTATATATGTGTTTTACACACACAGACATATATAATTATTTTTTCCATCGAATGGTACTATCCTGAAAGTGTGTGTGTGTGTGTGTTTATGCATTTTGCTTTTTTCTTTTAAGTAACAGTTTATCTTGGTGTTTATATCTTTAAATATAATATGTATAGATATGTCTCATTCTTTCTAATGGCCACCTGGTATTAAATTCTCTTGACGTATTATAATTTATTTAGCAAGTCCATACTGATGGACATTTCAGATTGTTTTCAGTGTTCCACTCTTCCCACATTGCATTGAATGTCCTTGTCCATACACTTTTACAAGTGTATGTGTATCTGTTAGGGGAAATACCAGGGCTACTGGATTAAAGGATATTTAATTTTTATTTACTTAATATATATTAAGTTAATGAATTTAACATTTTTGACATCTTGCCAATTGCTCCCCTTAGAACTTGTACTAATTTTGCACTCCTGCCAGTTTGTTTTTCTGTGCCTTTTCTAACACAGCATATTATTAGATTTTAAAGTTTTTGACAAATTGCTAAGTAAAAAATGGTATCTCAGTATATTTTTTTCATTTAAAAAACTTTTTTATTATATGTTAATCTGTATTACAGAGCACAAATAGTAAAGAATGCAGGTCTTAAGTGTACAGTTCAGTGAATTTTTATATATAGCTATACCGTATAGCTGTCAATCACCATGGTTAACATATAGAACATTTCTGGCCTCCCCTTGAAGGCCTTCCTATGTTCCTTCCCACTCAGTACACCCACTCTGCCCTCAGATCAACCTAGAATTGACTGTCATCCTAATTTGTAATACCACAGGTAGATTAATTTTGCCTTTTCTTGTATTTCACATAAATGGAATCATAGAATTTACTCTTTGGTTTTTGGCTTGTCTCAGTCATCATTTTGTTCGTGAGATTCCTGCATGTTGTTGTGTGTGGCAGTAGTTTGTTCTTTTTAAATCTGTGCAGTATTCATCATATGGATTTATTAATATTGATTTTATCCATTCTACCTTTGATGGAGAACATTTAGGTTGTTTCCATTCTTTGATGGTCTTGAATAGAGTCGCTGTGAATGTTGTTATACATTTCTTTTGTCATACTTATGTCCTGTTTTCTTTTGGTTGTATAGCTAGGCTTCACATGATAGGCTCATTTGTTAGGCTTACGATTAGCTTCAGTAACATGCTGAACACGATTTTCCAAGTGGTTGTACCAGTTTACCAGCAATGTATGAGAGTTTTAGTTGTTTCACATTCTCACTGGTCCTTGGTATTGTCAGTATTTTTAAATTTCGCCGTCCTGGCTGATACACAGTGTTATTTTTATGGATCTTACTTGTTCCCTGATTACTACTGAAATTAAAACCTTTTCATATGCATACTGGCCATTTGGATATCCTTTTTTATGACATGACTATTCAAGTCTATTGAGCATTATTTTTATTGAGATGTTTGTGTTTTTTTCTTAGTGATATATTTGTTCATTCTGGATATGAGTCCTTTATTGGTTATATGTATTATATTTATGTGTTGATATATCTATCTATCTATCTAGGTAGATAGATAGATATACACACACCCTATCTGTGATTTGCTTTTCATTCTTTTAATGGGTCTTTTATTAATAGAATTAGTTAATTGTAGTGAATTCCAGTATACTATTTTTAAAAATGACTAGTGCTTTTTCTATTTAAAAAATCTTTGCCTATTCCAGGAGTTATTCTGTAAAAGCAAATCATTTGCTAGAATTATTCCCCTAGATCACACTGTTTGGAACAGTGCTGGAGTAAGGTGATAGTTAAGAAACCTCACCCTATGTGTTTCTCAAAGATAATAATTGACAGCAATCGTTTTCCATATGCTTTTCTGGTATGGTTTACAGAATTCTTATGTGTTGCGTTCATGATCATAGATAATGTTAACTGAAGTAATATTAAGAACTAATACAATGATATTGAGGGTTAGTTGAGAGTAAAGACTTTCACGGGACTGATGAGTTTGGACTCTACCATTTGCCATCAGTGTGATGTTGGGGAAGTTTTATGTATTACAGTTTAGAAAGCAGTTTTCTTGCATGTCAGAGTATATGAATTTCAGCACAACAACATCAGATCATATAGCTTTGCTTTTGCTTTTTTGTATGGCATAAGAGGTTCTAATCATCCCTCACACTTTTTTCCTTTTCTAGCCTTAACTTTTGTTACCCTCTCCATGATTTAATCATATCATATTCTGTTCTGTTTCCCTAACCTCTCATGGTGTACTCTCTATGAGTTTCTACAATCTCTTGTTTTATACTTGGTTGTGCTCTCTGTGTGAGGAGGTCCTTAAGCTCTACCTGAATGATAACTCCCTTATTAAACCTTTCTTGGCGTCCCCATAACAATGTCTTAGTCTCTGTTTTCTGCACTTTTTTTCTAGTCTATTAACATTTGTTTACTCACTGTGACTAGGCGTAGCCTGCTTATTTTGTTTGTTTGCATTTTAAATGTATATGTCTCTTCTCCTAAACTGTAAGGTTTTTGAGAGCAAGAGCTATGTATTACTGACTTGTGGGTTTTCATTGCTTGCACAGGTCCAGAGTTCTCATACATGTCCTCAATGAGCATTTGTGGGAAAAAAAAATGTGTGAATAGAAGTGAAAAAATTTCTTTTAAACATCTTTAGGTGAAATTAAAGGGCCACTTGAAATCTATACATCAAAACAAGATGTACATGCTTCCCAAGGTACTTTAATAGCTGGAGCTGAAGAAATGAGATCTGTAGACATCATTAATATGCTGCTGAATTTTGAAATCAAAGAGGTATCTGATTTTCATCTGTTTTTATTTTAAAAAATTTTTAAATATTTATTTATTTGGGGGAGACAGAGAGACAGAGTGCAAGCAGGGGAGGGGCAGAGAGAGAGAGAGGGAGACACAGAATGTGAAGGAGGCTCCAGGCTCCAAACTGTCAGCATAGAGCCTGTTGTGGGGCTCAAACCCATGAAGTGTGTGACCTGGGCCGAAGTCGGACACCTGACCGACTGAGCCGCCCAGGTGCCCCTCATCTGTTTTTGTAAAGTGAATAAATAATAGATATTTGGAATTCCCTCTACTAAAACAAACTTGTAAATTACTGATAAGGATAAAAAAATTTTATGTAGGCTATTTATCATTTGTATGTAGCATTCATAATTTGTAGCAAATTTGAGAGTATATAAAAGAGTTATATTTGGGGTATATAATGTTTCATAGAGAAAATGGTAGCATGTCCTATAACATGCTTTTCAAATGATTTCAGGACATTAGGAATGTAGCTCACTGTGGATTTCATATGAGAAAGTCAGGAAAGGGAAGTAGTAACAGACAGATCCTTTGCAAATTTAAGAAACCCTTAATAGAATAAAACATAGTATGTCTACGTTTTTTAAGTGTTGTATTACCACTGTCTGCTTCATCTGCAGATTCTTGAGGAGAGATGAAACGAATTTTCCTCTTCTGTATTCACACATTCAACAAATATTCATTTCATGTGCTAAGTGCTGAGGATAGAGTTAGAAGACATAGACTCTAATGAAAAAAACAAACAAAAAACAACTAAAAGTTTTCTAAGTGCTCCCATTAAAAATGTGCAGGAGGAGCTTGTGGCTGTGGATAATAAGGAGGGGGCATCTAAGTAGTCTGGAGTATCAGGGAAGATTTTTGGAGAAAGTGACATTTGAGATGAGCTTTTAAGGAAGATTAGAGTCTTTCTCTTACCCTGGGGCAGGGGGACTTGCAAGAAGTTCCTCCCAAATCCCTTCATCATTAATAGTAGAGGCTATGTTCTTCTCGCTTAAATACAATAAACTTAAAAAAATTAGTTCTGTATTTTTATCTGAAATGTATGCTTTGAAACTAATTTCTTATTAAAACTTTACTGTTTTCTGGTTAATATTAGCGTTATTAAAGATATAGAAGCTTTAATAATTGAGACATGGATAGATGAATCATTCTTTTTGCAAATGGGCCTCATTAACAATGTGGATAGAAAACCCATACACCGTCTTTAATATCATTTGTAGTAAATGTTAGTGTAGTTCCATCACTTTAGGACATGGAGAGTGGGGGAGGCAATTTGCATTCCCCTAGGCCAATACTTCACAGTGTCTTAAGACATTTTTGATTATCACTATCAGTGGAAAGGGAGCTACTGACAACCAATGAGAGAGGCCAGTGTTACCGCTAAACATCCTACAGTGCACATGTCTGCTCCCTCACTACTAAGAATTATCCAGCCCAAAATGTCAGTGGTGTCAAGCTTGAGAAATCTTGCATTAGCATTAGTGTAACAATTGACCATTTTTCTTATAGACTTTCAGATGAAAGGCCATCCATCAGACTAGATAGAACTCCTGGGAATTAGGCAGAACTACTTTTTTTGTTTTTGTTGTTGTTAATTTTACCTTGATAATCACTAGAATATAGTGGCAGTGCTTCAGAAGTCTGAACAAGTAAATGTACCTTCAAAGTCAATCACATGAGGCAATTTCTAGGCACAAATGGAAGTACTCGTATTTACATCATGTGAATTTTTTCATTATGCCACTCTGGATGGTTATGAAATTGTTGACTTATCTTCATTATATATGAGTGAGCTTGTTAATGGTGATCCTGGGGCCTTTTCTAGGTTGTGATTACTCTGATGAAAAAAGCAGAAAAGAAAGGAAGACCTTTACATGAACTAAATGTCCTGCAGCTCGGAATGGAAGCTAAAGTTAGAACCTATGACCTGACTGCTAAAGCTTATCTAAAAAAAATTAGTATGCGATGCTTTGAGTTCACTGGTAAGTGTGAAGTATAGTCTGTGTAAATTATTCATGTTACAGGCAGTGGCCTCTACCTCTGTGTGAGTGGTAAGCACATTTATTAATGTCATCATGATTATTTAGTTAGATTAAATTTATTACATGGATAAAAAAATTTGATATTTAAAAATTTATTTTTTGTGTAGTTTTTTACCAGTAAGTAAGAATGTATCTAAATACATTTATATGTATGTGTGTGTATATATATATATTTAGAATGAAGTTGAATTATATCTAAAAAGAAAAATGAAGTGTATCTTCTATGTCTATACATAACATTTTAATACTTGTAAAAGCAACATTTCTTTACAACTCTGCTGTGAGAACTGATGTATTAGGAAATCAGAGCCCAGTTATAATACCCATGTGTAAAAGCCCAGGGATCCTTTATGAAAAGTGAGTTAATTTACTAGAAAATAATCTTTGTTTGCTTTTTATTTTTTTTTAAATTACATCAGTGTTTTTTGTTTTCAATGACATTAACCTATACTTTTGAAAAAACAAATTAAACAATACAGAAATATTATCGAGGAAAAATTTAACATCACTTTCTAGTTTCACTTCTTACCCCCATGTAAATACTAAGTTGTTGTTCAGTGAGTTTCCTCAGCCTTTCAGATCCACTTTTTAAATTGCATCAAGCCAACTTTGAAAGTTGCTAAAGGTGTTTAAAGTTTATAGGCACTCTATGGGGTAACTTTAAATAGAGCAAACATATTGAGAATAGTTTATGTCTTTTATAGCTTTGTTCTTCAATTTAGTCTGATTTGATCAAATGAATAATACCAGTACTACCAAATGTTACAAAAGCTGTAATTGGCTGCTACTGTTTTGTTTTGTTTCTAACTTTTTTTAATGGTGTTTCTTTGTCTTTTTTGTTTCAAAGCCACTTTTATTGAGGTATGATCAGGATACAGTAAAACCCTTTTTAGTATATGATTCCATGAATTTTGACAAACTTACATATGTGTAACTGGGTACTCTGTTTTAAAATACATTTGAAATGTTTGAAAGACTGACTGGAGCTGCCCTTGGTTTTTTTTCTGTTAGACTCTGCAGGAGAGCCACTTCATGTTATTAACTCTTCTAATGTAACTGAGGAACCTCTGCTGAAAATGTCACTGACCAAGGTACCTGGCTTCCTTCTAGGATTCTTAAATATTTAAATACATGAAATTATGTAGTTCTCCCATATTTAATATTTCAGTTTTCTCCCTTAAATTTTTTCATTCTAAAGCTCATTGATTATAGTGAATTATGCAAAAGCACCTGACAGTCCTGGTGATATCAATAACCTTTTGAGTTAACCTTATGTTGTTGAGTAAGTGAGTGTATACAAAGTTCTGTGGTTATCCAAAGCAAAGTTTGTTATAATCTAGATATGCTAGCATTTCCCCTACCTTTAGCATTTGCCTCTAAGTAGGAAAAGGAATTTGAGTTTTTGCTTCTATAGAATTTGAGAAATGTTTATGTGGTCAAGTTTTTTGGCACATGCCTCTTTGCCATTAAGAAATATGTTTGTAGTGTTTTCATAGCATACTTTGAAAAGTGAAGAATATATATATATGTATATACATATGTATGTATATATGTGTATGTATGTACAATGTGTGTGTATGTGTGTGTGTGTGTGTGTATATTTCAATGTTTGAATTATTAGTATTTTCGGCCCAGTGGTTTAATCTTCCACCTTTTCTAGGCAGACAGTGATGGACCAGAATTTAAAACCATTCATGAAAATACCAAACAGAGACTGAAGGTAAATATTTTGTAATTCACTATAAGGCTTTTTATATTAATGATTAAATCTAGCTTTATAGCTGTCTTCATTTGTGAGATGGTGAGGTCTAAAATTAAAACAAGGGTGACGATAATAATAGATCTAATCTTGTAGATGAAAGAAATGGATAAAGAGTTGAAATAATATTTTTACAAAAGTTGATTTAATTTCCTAAAATATTATTTTCCAGATATGAATTAATGATTACTTGTTGAGTACAAAAATAGTATGCTTTTTCCCGATTTTTCTTTCAAGTTTTTATTTAAATTATGGTCATTTAATATACAGTGTAATATTAGTTTTAGGTACAGAGTTTAGTGATTCATCACTTACATACAACACCCAGTGCTCATCACAACTGACTTCCTTAATCCCCATCATCCATTTAACCCATCCCCCAGTCACCTCCCTTCTGGTAACCATCAGTGTGTTCTCTATATTTAATAATCTCTTTCTTGGTTTTCCTTTTTTTTTTTCTTCCCATATGTTCATCTGTTTTGTTTCTTAAATTCTACATCTGAGTGATATCATATGGTATTTGTCTTTCTCTTACTGACTTATTTCACTTAACATAGTACTCTCTAGCTCCATCTGTGTCATGGCAAAGGTAAGATTTCATTCTTTTTTATGGCTGAGTTAATATTCCATTGTATATATATATATATATATATATATACACCACATCTTCTTTATCCATTTATCAGTGGATGGACATTTGGGCTCTTTCCATAATTTGGCTATTGTTGATAATGCTGTTGTAAACATCGGGATGCATGTATCCCTTTGAATCAGTATTTTTGTATCTTTTGGGTAAATACCTAGTAGTGCAATTGCTGTATCGTAGGGTAGTTCTATTTTTAATTTTTTGAAGAAGCTCCATACTCCCTTCCAGTGTGTCTGCGCCAGTTTGCATTCCCACCAACAGTGTAAGAGGGTTCCCCGTTCTCCACATCCTTGCCAACAAATAATACACTTTTTTTTTATAAAAATTTTTTTTAATGTTTATTTTTGAGAGAGAAAGACAGAGTGTGAATGGGGGAGGGGGCAGAGAGAGACACACACACACACACACACACACAGAATCCAAAGCAGGCCCCAGACCCCAAGCTGCTGGCACAGAACTACCAGCACAGGCCTGACGCAGGGCTCTAACCCACGGACTGTGAGATCATGACTTAAGCTGAAGTCAGACACTTCACCGATTGAGCCACCCGGGCGCCCCAATAATATACTTAAGGGAATTTTGTTCATGGTTATTTGGCCTAGTGTTGATGGAAGCATTAAACATTTGAATTATATATTGGCTTTATGATTAGAATAAAATTAACGACTAAGCTAAAACGTGGCTCAGTGCAAACACTGCCTGCAGTCCATTTGCGCTTATATAGTCTGTCTTGGACCCATCTGAAATGTGATTGAATTAAGGCCTGTATCTTTACTTTAAACCCACCAATTGAGGTCAGAATTACAGTTGGGCATGAGAGGGGGCAAAGTATTAGTTTATTGTCTGGTTAAGATTAACATTATAATAGTGAGTTTTTTCTTAAAAAAAAAAAGGATCTTAATTGAACTATTCTAAAATCAGCTCTTCTGCAACCTATACTTATTTGTATATGTTGAAGCTTAACATAAAAATGTCACCACATCTGAAATTTGCCTCTCTAATTGTTCATTATCTTAGGTTTCATTTTCATCCTTAGACTTAGTACTTCATTTGGAAGCTTTACTGTCCTTCATGGATTTTTTATCATCTGCTGTTCCATCCTCTGAACCTTCCTCTACTGAGAAGGAATCTGAGCTGAAACCACTTGTGGGGGAGTCCAGAAGTATCGTTGTCAAAGCTGGTATTAACTTTTGAGCATGGTCTGATTCTTTCTGTCTGAACTTTTAATAATCATGTGATAACTTATATTTTCAAGCTAAGACTAATATTTAGCAACTTAATGTGATAGCTGCTCTGACGGATTAGGATAGTTTCAAAAGAAAACGCAAATTTTATCCTTGCAGTAGTATAGAATAATTTAGTAAGGGATTTAAAATAAATGTTTAGTATTAATCATATATTTATATTTGATTTCACCATCTTTTACATAAAATAAAGTTGTATGTACTTTGTATTGATGTTTCTGTAGCCTTTAGTGCAAGTGAGAACAGAAGAAATTAAAATGTGATACAATCATGCAAAGTACAAAGGCCCATTTCAATCAGTCACATAAACCTACCTGACGCTGAACAATTTTAAATGATTTGCAGGACACAAAAGGAGGAAGAATGTTATAGAAGAGACAGACTCACTTTGGTTTCTAACAAAAACCAAAGTTTATGAGTTTAAATGACATACATATATGGACACATGTTGCTCAAGCATATGGCTTGTGCTATAAGTTAAATATGAAATATCCAGAGTGAACATGTGCCTGTTTTTAAGCCAAGTATCATTTTAATGATTTTTGCTTTCATATTACATGATGTAATATGTATATCTGATATCTGGTAATTTAATTTTCAGACCATTACCTGTTTGAGTAATATATCTGTATTACTGACATCTTTAAAGTGTTAAATTCTTAGTAATATTGGACCTAATATAAGGATCAGATTTTTTTTAATCAGGGATCAGAGCAATACTTTTGCTATAAACTAGAGTTAAAGTTTGTCTTTAATATACTTCTCATATTAATGTCCGTGGAAATACTTATTTGTATAAATGCGTACATATACACACACAGTTGAATAAATGAAAAAGCAGTGTTTAATTTCAATAAACTACAAAAGTTATTAGCCCAAAAGAACAGTCTTCCAGTATGTTTTATAGTTGATTTTTATGGTTCGAATATAGTTTTTGTGGTTTGATTTACATCTTAAGGGACAAAAATTCCTGTTATCACTTTGGTGATTAAAGACTGATGTCTGTACTTTTACAGTATTATAGGAAAAGGTCTATTTTCCTCAGGCAAGACACATCTCTAGAAAAACATCTCCTAAATTTATCAGTGAAGACCTGGACCAAAGTAGATGAAGGGAACCCATTTGTTTATGATTCTTATACACATGCACACACATACATTATATATTTTATTTTTTAAACTTTAACCTTTTATGTTTATGTCTCATAGATTTTATTTCAGGATTTTTCATGGAGAAATAGGATACAATCTAGAGAAATTGGTTCTATAGTTAAGAACACGGATTGTGTTATAGTTAATATGTATTTTATTAACTATTCTTTATTTCAGCATTTTTATGAAATGTTCTTTGATCTAATATATGATGTAAAAACAAGTTCAAAATAAAAATTTGGGAGCAATAGAATTCTAGAATTCTAATATAGAGGACTATCTTTTTTCTAAGAGGAAAAATTATGGGAAAATTTCCCTCTAGCAAATTGTACTTCTGAGGTGCTTTAAAGGTTGCCTTTATTCTTAAGTTGGGAGGGAACATGCTACTTTTTGTCTGATTGGCATTTGAAAATTGAGTCAAATCTATGTTAATTATATGTAATCTTAATGGAGGCCTTTTTGATTCTTCATAGTTCATAATGTACTTTTTATGAGTTTTACATTATTTTATCTATCATCTGTGCACTTGGCTAATCACAAGGTTTGTATTACTTTTCAGCATCCAGCAATACTTCTCAAGATGATGTGTTTGATTTAAAGGTCATAGCTGAATTAAATGCATTTAATGTCTTTATCTGTGATCAGAAGTGTAACATTGCAGATATTAGAGTACGTGGTAAGTACGTGATATTCCTTGGTGTAGGTATTTCTGTTTCTTCAGAAATAGAAACAGCACCATCACATCAGGAAGAGTAAGCTTGTGCATGGTAGATTTCTCATGAGTCATAGTTTTGTTTACTTATATTGAAGATTTTTGCAACCTTTTTAGAGATGTGCTTTGAAATGTTGGATGTGAATTTGTTATGCTTCATAGCTGACATGAAACATTTCTTGTGTATTTTTAAAATTTTAGAATAAATCGAAGGCTTAATTGCTTATGTTCTGTTTGTATTTTCAGAATAATATAATGTTAATTTAAACTGAGAAATTAATATCAGAACACGTCACTGAGAAAATGTTATTGTCTTTATTTCCCTTGTCCTTTGTGCATATATAGCATCAAAATAGAAGTATCTAAAAGAAATTTTGTAGGCTTTATCCATTATCAGCTTGATAAAAGGATAGATTGGTATTATACCATGGGTTCTTAGACCAGTCTGCCAACATTCAAATTTTGGCTCTAACACTTATTGGCTGACCTTGAGAAAATTAACCTTTCTGTATCTTAGTTCTCTCTTCTGTAAAATGGAGATAGTTATAATAGTTATTCATGGGATTGTTGTGATAGTTATAATAATTATTTGTAGGATTATATATGTATATAGTTAGAAAAGTGGTACATAGTAAACACTAGAGAAAAGATTAAAAAATAAGTACTATTCAACAAATATTACCAAGTATCTATTTCATGGGTAGCATGGTAATAGTTTGAGCTTATTACTGGGTCTTACCTGCAGACTTTCTCTTTTACTGAGGAGCTGTTTAGGAAATCATCATGCCGTTAGAAATTATCAGAATAACAAAATTTTTTTGGAGAGAAATCTTAGATTATGTTTTAGATAGATTTTATGACAGTGAATATTTATTCATCAAATTATATTCATATATACTTAGTTATCAGAGCATTAGTATTCATAATAAATGCTTGTGAGGTAGCTATTGAAGAAATACTGTGTGTCTTCCTAAATGACCACTTGTGATCTTGCAAATGCACAGGAAATTTGTTTGGAGACCTGTGATTATTTCTCTTTGAAATTTTTTTTTTTTGTCTTTAAAATTTCCACAACTTTTATGTATGGGATACCTATAGCACTTAAAGATACTGTAATCTTTATTAGGCATCTCATACATAGAAATTGATACATTTGATATGTCTAATAGTAATTTTAGTCGTTCTGTATCTTGGTAGTATATCTTTTAACTTAATTAAATGCCACTTGAACTGGTTCACTAGGATTGGGTGAAAAGTTTGTAAATGTTACATTTCCCATAGGAATGGATGCCTCTATTTCTGTGAAGCCAAAGCAGACCGATATGTTTGCCAGACTTAAGGATATAATAGTTACGAATGTTGATTTGCTGTCTATTCACAAAAAGGTAATTAAAAAACAGGTTTCAGGAAAAGGAGGCTGTGCAAGATGGCAGGGTGGGAAGATACTGAACTCACCTTGTCCCATGGCAATACCAATTCTATAGCTACAAATGGGATAATTTCCTCTGAAACAGTTTTGAAAACTAGATGAGCAGTACTTTCACAGCAGAAGATAAAATGGCCACATCGAGATGGGGGCGGTGGGGAGAGGCAGAGATGTGCTCTTGCTGCCATAGCTTGCAGGCACCCACAGCCGACACAGGGGACACCCCGTAGACGCCTGGCTCTGGTGGCCAGGTGGGATTGGGCTTCTGGGCCCCATAGGTCATGTCCTATTCAAGGCCACTCCTCCAGTGGGAGAGGTAGCTCTTTCACATAATACAAAGAAACACAGAGAATGAGGCAAGATGAGAAGGCAGAGGAAAATGTCCAAATGAAGACAAAGACAAAACCTAAAAAAAAACCCTTAATGAATTGGAAATAAGTAATTTTCCTGATAATAAGTTCAAAGTAATAGTCATAAAGATGCTCACCAAACTCAGGAGAAGAATGGATCATTAGAATGACAACTTCAACAAAGAGATATAAAATATACAAAAGTACCAAATGGAAGTCATACAGCCTAAGAATATAATAAGTTAGTTAAAATATACACCAGAGGGGCTCAGCAACAGACTGGATGAAGCAGAACAGATCATTAAGCTAAAAGACAAAGCAATGGAATTTACCCACACAGAGCAGCATAACAAGAGAATTAAAAAAAAAAAAAAAGATAACATAAGAGACCTATGAGAAACATGCGGTGGAATAATACCCATAATCTAGGAATCCCCAAAGGAGAAGAGACAGAGAAAGGGACAGAAAACTTATTTGAAGGAATAATGGCTGAAAACTTCCCTAGACTGGGAAAAGAAATATCACAGAAAGTTCTAAATAAGGTGAACCCAAAGAGTACAACACCAAGACACCAATTTTAACTAAATTGTCAAGAATTAAAGAGAATCTTAAGAACTATAGGAGAAAAAGAACTTCTTAATGTCCAAGGAAAACCACATGAGGCAGTCAGCAGATTTTCAGCAGAAACTTTGCCAAGCCAGAAGGGAGTGTCATGACATAGTCAAAGAACAGAAAGGAAAAAACTTTTAACCAGGAAGGCTCTACCAAGCAAGGTTATCATTCAGAATAGAAAGAGAGATAAAGAATTTCTCAGACCAACAAAAGCTCAAGAAGCTAAAGAAGTTTGTAACCATTATCTGGGCTTCTAACAGTGTTAAACCGACTTTTTAAGCTGAAAAGAAACGGCACTAATTAATACCAAGAAAGCATATGAAAATAAAAATCTTACTGGAAGAGGTAAATCTATAGTAAAGAGTGGATTAACCACTTATTAAAGCTAGAATGAAAGTTAATAGACAAAGGTAGTAAAAATAACTATGGTTACAGTAATTTGTTTATGGATTCAAAGGATAAAAGGGGGTAAAATGTGACATGAAAAATATAAAATGTGGGGAGACAGTGAAAATGTGGAGTTTGGGAGTGTATTCTAATTTTAGTTGTTGTCAACTAAAACAGACTGTTATCTGCATAGGATGTTTTATGTGAACCTCATGGTAACCACAAAGTAAAACTTACAGTAAATACACAAAAGACACAAAAGAAAATAAGAAAGGAATGTAAATATAATACTAAAGAATGTCCTCAAACCATGAAAAAAACTGTTACAGCTAATAGGTGAATTCAGTAAAGTTGCAAGATACAAAATTAACATACAAAAATCTGTTGCATTTCTATACAGTAATAATGAACTATCAGAAAGAATTTAGGAAAACAATCCCATTTACAATTGCATCATAAAGAATAAAATATCTAGGAGAAAAAAAAACACGTAGAAATATATTTAACCAAGTAGGTGAAAGACCTGTACACTGTAAACTATAAAACATTGTTGAAAGAAATTGAAGAAGACACAGGTGAATGGAAACATATTTTACGCTCATGGATTGAAGTAATTTATATTGTTAAATTGTCCACAGTGCTCAAAGCATTCTATAGATTCAGTGCAATTCCTATCAAAATTCCACTGGCATCTTTCATGGACTAGAACAATTCTCAACTTGTATCAAAACACAAAAGAACAGCCAAAACAATCTTTTTTTTCTTTAAATTTTTTAAATGTTTGTTTATTTTTCAGAGAGAGAGAGTATGAACGGGGAAGGGGCAGAGAGAGGGAGGCTCCAGGCTCCGTGCTGTCAGCACAGAGCCTGATGCAGGGCTTGAATTCACACTGCGAGATCATGACCTGAACTGAAGTTGGAGGCCCAACCAACTGAACCACCCAGGCACCCCCAAAACAGTCTTGAGAAAGAACAAAACCAGAGGTGTCATGCTCCCTGATTTCAAACTATTCTAAAAGACTATATTAATCAAAACAGTATGGTATTGGCCTCAAAACAGGCACATAGATAAATGGAACAGACTAGAAAGCCCAGAAATAAACCCATGTACATAAAGTGAATTTTCAACAAAGGAGGTAAGAATATACAATGGGGAAAGGACAGTGTCTTCAGTAAGTGATGTTGGACCACTATAGTGCAAAAAATGTAATTGTCAATAAAACTTGACAATTATATATAAAAGCACAAAAGTGGGGGTGCCTGGGTAGCTCAGTCAGTTAAGCCTTGACTGTTGGTATCAGCTTAGATCATGATCTCACAGTCATGAGATTGAGCCTTGTGTTGGTCTCTGTGCAAGGCATGGAGCCTTTCTCTCTCTCTCTCTCTCTCTCTCTCTTTCTCTCTCTCTCTCTCTTTCTCTTTCTCCCTCCCCCTCAACCCACCCCCTCACAACGCCTGCTTACGCTTTCTCTCTCCCCCTCTCCCTTTACCCTTCCCCCCAAAACTCCCCCTCACCCAAAAAAGCATGACCCTGGACCACTATTTTATACTATATAACAAATTTAACTCAAAATCGATGAAAGACTTGAATCTAAGACCTGCAGCCATAATACTCCTAGAAGGAAAGAGGTGGTAAGGTTCCTGACATTGGTCTTAGCTAAGATGTTTTCTTGGATCTGACCCCAAAGGCAAAAGTAACAAAAGCAAACATTTTTAAATGTGACTACATGGCACTAAAAAGCTGTATGGCAAAAGAAACCATCACCATACCAAAAAGTAGTCTACTGAATGGGAGAAAAGTTTGCAAATCATATATCTGACACGTGGTTAATATCAAAAATATATGAAGAACTCCTACAACTCAATAACACACACACACAGAAAAATCAATCTGGTAAAAATTGGGCTAGAGGATCTGAATAGGCATTTTTGCAAAGAAGACATACCAGTGGCCAACAGGCACATGAAAAGGTGCTCGGTGTCACTAATCACTAGAGAAATGCAAATCAAAAACACAATGAAATATCACTTTACACCTGTCAGAATGGCATTTATTAAATAGACAAGAAATAATAAGTTTTGGTGAAGATGTGGAGAAAAGGGAACTCTCATGCCCTGTGGTTGGGAATGTAAATTGGTACAGCCACAGTGGAAAATAGTATGGAGGTGGCTCAAAAATTAACAAAAGAACTTTCCTTCATATGATACAGCATTTTCACTTCTGAATATCTATCTGAAGAAAACAAAAACACTAAAGGGGGGAAAGATGCTGATACATGTAATACGGGTGAATCTCAACATCATGATTAATGAAAGAAGGCAGATATAGAAGAGAACATATAGTATGAGTCCACTTACATGAAGCTCTAGAAAAGACTGAGAAAGAAGATCAGTGGTTGTTGGATCTGGGTTTTGGGGAGGGATCAGGTTTTGGCTAAAGGGGAGGAGCTCAAAAGAACTTGTTGGAGTGATGAGGTGTTCTGTATCTTGTTTTGGTGTTACATATGTGGGTAGTATAAATTTGTCAAAATTTTTCAGAGTATACACTTCAGATGAGTGCATTTTATATATGCAAATTATACCAAAAAAAGTTAACTTAATAAGTTAATTCACAAAAAACTAGAATGTACAGATTAATAGAAACTAAAAAGTAAATATCAAAAATTATTTTAATGAAAGATAATCTCTGCATTGGTATTTATTTAGTTCTGATTTTTATGTATGGTATGCCTTTACTCATTTGTTCATTATGTGTTTATTAATTGTCATGTGTTAGGCACTTTAAGGATTGAGCACGAATATGGTTATTGTATGCTCTCACTTTGTGTATAGTAGATTAGATGATTTGTAAGTCATGTCTGACCAATTAAATGATTGATTATTTCCACTGGTTAAAACAACTTTTGTAGAAATAGGAAAAAGTTTTATTAAGTAAGATATTTTTAGCTAATAATTTATTGAAGGTTGAATTTAAATGGTGCTTCTTTATATATCAAGGATTTTTTAATAAGGAAGCTATTTATAGTATAGCTCTTTTGAAATAATATAGCTCTTTTGATGTAATAACCAGTTAATTTAATACTTTTAGGCTGTCTCTATTTTGGGAGATGAAGTCTTTAGGTTCCAAATGACTCTTTATCCAGGTGCCACAGAAGGAAAGGCCTATGCTGATATGTCGAAAGTAGATGGGAAACTTAGTCTCAAAGTGGGTTGTATTCAAATTGTTTATGTTCATAAATTCTTCATGTCTCTTTTGGTAAGTTTGTTTTAAAATATATTTATTTCTCATTGAGGTCTAAATATCTTTGCCTATACATCTGTAACTAGGTAGTCAAAATCTTTACTACCAGGGCTATGTGGTAAATACTGAAATGCTGAACACAATATTATAGTGAAGGAAATCCTTTATGTGGTGGATACCCAAATGAATTTTTGTTATTGTTCTCATTCTTTTACATTTCCATAGTTCTACTTTTTGTTGTTTTACTTTAGGTATTTTCAGTGTTGTTTTATGAAATACCCTTAAAGGTATTTAGCTACAAGAATTTTTTTAGGAGCTCCTCAGGCTTATGAAGGACTAGTATTGGAATTTACAACTTTTGAATATAATTGTAATCAAAAAGTCTATAAAATTATTTTCTTTTAATTATTATTTCCATGTAAATGTCATGGGCTGAAGAGTTTAAATCTGCCTATGCCTCTTAGCAAGACTGATATTTAGGGCTTTTAGTCATGGATTTCTACCTACACCACATGTTTTATTCTTCTGGAAGGTAATTTTATTTGGAGAAGGGGCAATTTAATTCACTCTATATTATTAGCTTCAAGAATATTGCTTCTAAAAGTCATCTTTTCTTCATTGGGAAAAATATGTTTTTAGTTGAAATTGAGATGAAATGCATCTTACTTTAAATGAAGTAATTTGGACTCTTGCTAATGATTGCAAGTTTATAGACCCTTAAGCATCTTTGCTTATGCCTGAGTACACTCAGAAAAAAAAAAAAACTTCAGAAATAAGCTGACATTTCTTAGTTTCTAACAATAAACTTTTTTTTCCTGTGCCCTAGAGGTACAAAATTGAACCTCTGTGAGAGAAGTAAATTGCTGTCCTTTTACTTACATTTGAATTTATTTTATTTATTTTTTTTTAAGTTTACTTATTTATTTTGAGTGGGGGGCAGGGGCAGAGAGAGAGGGAGAGAGAATCCCAAGCAGACTCCGTGCTGTCAGCACAGTGCTCTATGCAGGGCTCTGTCTCACTGACTGTGAGATCATGACCTGAGCAGAAATCAAGCATCAGATGCTTAACCTACTGAGTCACCCTGGTACCCCTATTTACATTTGAATTTAAAGTGACAAACACTCGTGAGTAAAGGGAGATGTAAAAAAGAATTGCCAACAAAAATTTCTCATAAAAAAACAGATAATTCTGAAATACATAAAATGAAAGTTAAAAGACTCTTGTTTCTATAGGTAATAGTTGTTAATATTTTAGAGTGTGTCTTTCTGGACAGTCTCCATATATACAATCATAAATAGCCTCTCTTTTGTTTTACTATTTTATTTAGTTTTTCTTTTTTAAAGAAAATGCTTTTTAAAGTTAATCCTGTTTTTTTTTAAAGGAAATCTAAATATCTATCTCTTCCAATAGAACTTCCTCAACAATTTCCAAACTGCCAAAGAAGCTTTGAGCTCAGCCACAGTCCAGGCTGCAGAAAGGGCTGCTTCCAGCATGAAAGACTTGGCTCAAAAGAGTTTCCGCCTTTTGATGGATATCAACTTGAAAGCACCGGTTATTATTATTCCTCAGTCTTCAGTATCGCCTAATGCTGTTATAGCAGATCTGGGTTTAATCAGAGTTGAAAACAAATTTAGCTTAGTTCCTATGGAACTTGATTCTCTTCCTCCAGTCATTGACAAGATGAGCATTCAACTAACTCAGTTGAAGTTGTCCAGGTATACATATATAATCCAATTGTGTACTACTTCTAGAAATATAATTCTCATAAAATCTTTTCAAGGGGTAAAATACTCTCACTCTTTGTGGTTGTCATTCCTTATTTTTTAACCGTGACCATTGGGTTTTGGTCAGTGGTAATAGTTGTGCACCTCATGGAATCTTCATTTTGTGTTACTACATTTATTATGTGGCTTTTTCCATTTTATAAAAATTTACTATTATAAAATTAAAATTTACTCAATAATAATTTCGATTTATTTTAGTTATTTTTCACTTTGCACATAGCTATTTTCTGTAGACAGAAGCAGACTTCTTAAAATGTACTAAAAGTTAAGATTTTTTTTCCTCATTTCCAAACCTTGTCACGTTTGGGAATGCTCAGTGTGGTATCTAAAGGATTATTGAATCCAAATGGGAAAGTCTTGGGTCTGTTGAATGACAAGAGTCATTCATTTGGTTGTGCAAATGGTTGTTGGCAGTCATGCTTGAAATGACTATTCACCATATGTTTGTTTAATGTGTAGGTTTGGTGAGTTTTTCCCTTTGAGTTTGGAGAAGTACCAATAACACAAAACTAAGGATTATGTAGAGTTTCTTTGCCTTTTTTAGGAGGATGTTAAACATTTGTTTGTATAACATTGTACTAGTTGCTAATATTGAATAGTCTTTGTGGAAGGTAATAAATAGTTTAATAGTCATACTCTTTGTCTTTGGAATCAGCCTTGCCTAGATTTTATTTTAGAAAGCTCTTGATTTCTTCTGATTTGGATTGATTTGTGAAAAGAAGCATGTTCTAGAAGAATTCTGATAGCAGCCTTCAGCATCCAGGAAAACTGGAAACTTACACAATATGATAGTCTTCATTTTAAAATGTAAATTTAAAAAATACAAAACAAATTCTTGTTCATCTTTCAGAACTATTTTGCAGTCTGGCTTGCCACAACATGACATTGAAATTTTAAAACCAGTCAACATGCTATTGTCCATACAACGAAATTTAGCAGCAGCATGGTATACGCAGATTCCAGGGATGGAGATAAAAGGAAAGCTAAAACCTATGTTGGTAAGTGTATGTATACATTATGTGAAAATTGTGAGTAGGCTTTTAGCATTGATCACAGTCCAGTTCTAGTGTACATCAGAAGTGGTAATGCCTTGGGACGCCTGAGTGGCTCAGTCAGTTAAGCCTCTGATTTCAGCTCAGGTCATGATCTCATGGTTCATGGGTTTGAGCCCCCCGCGTCAGGCTCTGTGCTGACAGCTCAGAACCTGGAGGCTGCTTCAGATTCTATGTCTCTCTCTGCCCCTGCCCTGCTTGCTCACTCGCTCGTTCTCTCTTTCTGTCTCTCTCTCTCTCAAAATAAATAAATAAACATTAAAAAAAAAGTGGTGATGCCTTAAATGGGAGTATTTGTTAACTGAAAATGAAGTCATCCTAATTCTCTTTTTTTTATTTCACTTTAGTCACATATCTGGTAAAGCCAGCAAGAAGTCCGAGATAAAACCTACTAGAGTTTACTGAACATATTATTAGTCATTTTGGAAAGGTCTGTTACAGTTTTAAGGCACTTGAATTGTAAGCCAGTATAAAGTAAGATTTAAATACCACATTCAAAATACCATAGGAGTATTCTTAATGTTTAAAAGCACTCTTTTAATTCAAAAATAGAACTTACGTGGCACATGGGTGACTCAGTCAGTTAAGCATCCAACTTCGGCTCAGTGTATCATCTCATGGTTCTTGAGTTTGAGCCCCATGTTGGGCTCTGTGCTGACACCTCAGAGCCTGGATCCTGCTTCAGATTCTGCATTTCCCTCTCTCTGTCTCTCTGCCTCTCCCCCACTCACACTTGCTCGCTCTCTCTCTCAAAAATAAATAAATAAACATTAAAAAAAAAGCGAACTTTTTAAAAAAGTTTATTTATTTATTTATTTAGAGAGACAGTGTGTGTGTGAGAGAGGGACAGAGAGAGAGAAAGGGAGAGAGAATCCTAAGCAGGCTCCGCACTGAAGCATGGGGCTCAAACCCATGAACTGTGAGATGCTGACCCAAGCCAAAACCAAGAGTTAGACGCTTAACCAGTAAGCCACCCAGGCACCCCGAAAAGTGGACATTTTAAATAGATGTGTACATTTGGTAACCTATAAATACAGCATTGTTTATAATAGTGTGATTATAGGTTTCCATGTTGACTCACTGGGAGAGATGGTATTGGTCAAAGGTGGTAATGGAAGTGTAGGAGTCCTGTGGTTCTCCTGTGCATGTTTGTGAGACCACTGAGGACAAGCAGTAGGGTATAGGGGAGGACCGAGAGTGACTAAACTGAGTGTGTGAAAAACAAATAAAAATTTAGTAGTTTAGAAGTTTGTGATACCTGTGATTACTTCAGAGTTAGTTCTAAGATAAAACAGAACGGTCAAAGAGTTCTACTCAGGAAGAAGTTAAAACTGAAGTTTGTTGTAGGATGAAGTGTCCTTTGTGTAGTTATGAGTGGATATAATATAAGGGAAGAGTGTCTCTTTAGGGTATTTATTCATAAAGATTTCTCTATTTCAGAGTATGCAACTCTCAGCTTCTCCCTTGCTGTTAAGAGATTAGATCTCAGGGCTAATATCTGACCTTTTCCCCTTGCTTTCAAGGATTGTGTGGTTCTAGGTTTGCTGAAAGCAAAAGTAAAACCTGTATTTCTGTCAGTAGGAGAATATGGACTAAGGGACAGTATATTCATATTATGGGCAGTATAAAGCAGATAAGGTGAGTGAGCTAGAACTATATGAAACAAAATGGGTATACCTTAAACATAAAAGTGGAAAAAATTGAGTTGCAAAATGAGAGTACAATTCTATATTATTTCAAATTTTATAACAAACAATAGACATTGCTGTGTGTGTGTTTGCGTTGTGTGTGTGTGTGTGAACTGTTTGTAGGGAATTCAATAGTGGTAAATATAAGAAAACATTCATGGGAAGAATAATTCTCTAATTCAGGATAGTGTCTCGCTGAAAAGGAGTGTAGCTGGGATGGAGTCTCATAGAAGTAAACATAGGTCTTCAACCATATCTATAATGGAGGAACAAGATCTAAAGGAAATGTAGGAAACTGTAAGATTTGACAAAGCTAGATGATAGGTACACTGGGGAGGATTATTGTATTCTCTCTGCTTTTCCTTTATGCTGGAAGTATTTCAAAAGAAAGACAAAAAGTAACAGATCCAGCATTTTAACATCAACGTGTGATCATCACTTTAACTAAAAGGACGCCTGTTAAATCAAGATGCAGCCTTAGTGGGTACAGTTTCCACTACCTGATGTGTCAGCAATCCAGGCCTCTGAGAACACCCCCTCATTGGTGTGAGTCTGTACTTTTTCTGGGTGTAGCTAAGAAAGGGTATCAGGTAGGTGACATCAGTGGGTTGAGTAAATCAGTTTGACAGTTCTTAAACAACTGTGGGGCCTTGTCTCAAATTGTCATTCACGCTCACAGAAGGGTTTCAGCCACAGCAAACCAGAGGGGATGGTGAAGTTCACTGCTTTCCAGGTAGTTGTAATATCTTGGTTGGTATCACACGTGGGAATGAATACACAGGGAAGTTCTGGGGAGTTAAAGTGACATCTATTTTCTTGGAGCAAACAAGAAATCGTTGGTTATTATCTCATGCTAAAGTATCTCCCCATTTTCATTTAGGCTGGGGTCAGGCAGTTTTTCTGTCAATAAGGGCCTGTATTTGGGGAACAAAGTATTCTGTGGTATTCAGAGGAGAAGGTGCTGTGAATGCATGCATGCCTGTGTGAAGTTGTGTTTAAGTATTTGGAACAGTCTTTTGGACCGCTCTATGTGTAGGGAAAATGTACAAAAGATAGAAAGATTAAAAGGTTTAATGGTTCTTGGCAGCCAGTAGCAACTTTGTTCTAGCTACTTCATGTTTTGCAGGCAGCTAGGAGGAAGATGGTATTATTTCTTTTTTAAAGATTAAGAAACCTGAGTTAAGGAGGCTAAGAAACTTGGCAAATAGCACAGCCAGAAAGTGGTAGCGTTGATACAGTGCTGCCTGACTCAAAAACTGTCTCCCTCCCTCTTTGCTTCTTCATTTCTTTTTCTTTTTCTTTTTTTCTCTCTCTCGCTTTCTTTTTCTTTAAAAATTTTTAATATTTATTTGCTTTTGAGAGAGAGAGAGACAGAGTGTGAGTGGTAGAGGGGCAGAGAAAGAAGGAGACACAGAATCTGGAGCAGGCTCCAGGCTCTGAGCACAGAACCGGATGCAAGGCTCGAACTCATCAACTGTGATATCATGACCTGAGCCAAGGGCAGCTGCTTAACTGGCTTAGCCACCCAGGCACCCCATCACTTACTTACTTTGTTTGTTTGTTTGTTTCTTCCTTCCTTCCTTCCTTCCTTTGTCACACATTCCCTTTTGTAAAGGTGGGAGATCAATAAGATGCTCCTTTTCTGCTCTGTGTTTTTGTTTTAAAAAATTCTTCGTGATGCATTACTTACTGTTCTAAGTGGCATTATTCTTGATAAGTTGCACAAATATCTTAGGTATGTCCAGATGCATATTTACAGGGAATAAGAGCTCCATTGCAGGAGAGTATCTTTTTACTTCTTGGTAGAGACTAGAAACTGAACAACACTCTTCCTGTATTAAGTTTGGATGGGAGTGAAGTGGAGGAGGGAGCTGATAACTGGGTGAGAAGAGAGAGAGTCAGAGTGGCGATGGGGAGAGAAGGAGAGGAGAGAGAAGCACAGGTCCAGGAACAGTAGAAGAAAGATAGGAACAGACCGGGAAGAAGAATGAAATAGGCAGGTGCTTGGGCGTGGGATCAGACAGAAGGGTGCTTTACACAACAATAATGTCTCCTACTATACAATGAAATACTTGTTTCCTGTATTTACTGTCCCAACTCTTTTTTTTTTTTTTTGCTTAGGTGAACATTGAATTTGAGGAACTGTAAACTGAGACATGGATATGATATTCTGCTTTTTTATTACTTATATATTAACAATTTATTGTTGCTTTCTAGGTTGCTCTCAGTGAAGATGACTTAACAGTTCTAATGAAAATTTTGCTGGAAAATCTTGGAGAAGCTTCTTCACAGCCAAGCCCTACACAGTCTACCCAGGAGGCTATAAGAGTAAGAAAAGATGTTCTGGGTGGGCCTGACCACCTCAAAGGTATAAATTAATGAAGATTTTTGCTTTGATTATGGAGGAAAATTAGTGTTAATGCTGTATTTATGTATAGTGGTATTTTTAGTTGTCTAGCACAATGTGTTATGAACTGTTTCAATACTGTATTATTTACTGTGGAAAATTGGCTGGTACAGGGCCTGGGGCTGCCTTGGAGCTCCCAAGGGAAGGAGGTATGCTCATTGTCTTCCATAAGGGGAGGGGCCACCTATTGTTTGCAGGATACATGTTTGCCCTTTACTTCTAACTGCTGAATTTGCTGAGTTTAGGAGCCACGGAGGTGGTGTACCTTGAGAAATAGCAAATTAGGCATGTAGCATGGCAAGGTCCAAAATTATCAAGAGAAAAAAGGACCTCAGTATCCTACTCAAATGACTGGCCCAAGAGAAAGGAAGGTCTTCTGGTACAAAAACAGCTTTACTAATCTGGCTTTATTAGAGAATGATACAGTCACATACATAAGGGAATTTTCTGGATTATTACAATGGAATCATTTAAAAGCACTGAGCCTTTTAAATTCATCCATTTTTAAAGGATAATTTTTATAAAAGAAAAGTGTCTTTCTTGCTCAAGATAGTTATATAAAACATAATTTTATTTTTTTCATCATTTAAAGTCATTTACGTGAACGTATGTTTTATTAGACTGTAACTAGGTTAATATTTCCATGGCTTCCCCTTCTGTTGAATGGCCCCCGACTGCTGTGCTTTTATAATGAATGCTCAGATCATCAGCTATTACTTAAGAAAGCAGTACATAAAAGTGTCAGTTAATAATATCATTAACATTGCTTCTCTTGTATTTAGGCCCAGTGTGTTTTGAAATTGCAAAATAAATGACTAGAGTTGTGTGCAGAAAAGGTTTTTGTTTCAGGTGGATAGTTAGTGTTACATGGGGTTGGTGAGGTGAGCATCTTCTTCCCAGACTGGGAGTATGCTCCAGTACAGTCCAGACAAACACTAGATAAGCAGGCTATTGCTGTGATTAGACCGGAACTATGTGCAGATGATTAAAAACAGCAGGTAGGCTGTATGTGATTAAATCAGGAGCTCATTATGTTCAGCTGTGGTCAATTTGTGTCTTTGGCTCTGGCTATATGGTTAACATGGTCCTTGGGAAAAGTTGTGAATTCAGAAAGCTGCAAAGATGGTGGAGATGGGAATATGAATTACTTTCAGGAAAAGTGAAGGGAAAAAACCCTAGCATTTTCCAACATGGCGAAGCCTTTATGTGGTTAAAGTTATGCAGTGTTTGCTCTTCCAGTATCTTGTAAGAGCATTTCCCTATAAATGATCAAAGGATAGACTCCATCTCCAAAAGAGTTGATAAAATCAGTTTCTAAGAGTGATTGAAAACAGTATCTGTTTTTATTGTCTAAAACGTTTTTGCCTAAAGATGAGGGAAAGGACTAAATTGCTTCTTGAAATCTCTTTTCCCCCAGAATTCCAAAGGCTCCCTGGCCCATATTTTATTTGAGCACTGTTTGTCTCTGCTCTTGAATTATATTCCGTTCTTGTAAATGTAATGAGCTGGGTGGTATAGGTAATTAAAGATAGCGAGAAATACATTATGCTAGCAGAGGATCTATTATTGACTAGTCTGTTCTAGGACAAAATATTTTATTTTTCTCTGCCTCTAATTTCATAATCTCTTAACACTGGCTTATAACCATTTAGGTTAAATGCTTTGATAATTGTAAATTACTCTATGATGAACAGTCCTGCTGTGGGGGGCTTTAAAAAAAAGTTGTTTGGATACTCTCCAAGACCCCTTCTTTTTTGTTGCTTCTTTTAAAATGTAGATGGTCTCCCTCTGTCATTTTTCCCTATACTAAATATATATAGAATAAATCATTGCCATTTTAATTAATTCTCATAATATGATTTAAAGAATCCTAAAAAGTATGATACATATTTAGAATAATAGGTTATCATCTTTGCTTTTTAAATAAGTGTAAAATAATGTACCTACTTAAAGCTTTTTAATTTTCATTCTTATGTTTGAACCATCAGAACAAGATATGACAGACACAAAGCTTTCTGTGGACCAAAATGTCACTCTCCAATTTGACTTTCACTTTGAATCTCTTTCCATTGTCCTTTATAACAATGATATAAACCAGGTATGTAGTAAATTTATTTAGAAATACATCTTCAGTTATTGATACTTAATTTTAAAACATTGACATTTTTTCATTTGAATTAAAAAAATAATTAAAAAATTAATATGTCTATTAAACTCTTATTTGGCCTACAGAATATCCATTGGTCTTGCTCTGTCTTCACTTTGTTAGTATTTCTAATCTTACTCAGCTAAGGAAAAATTTTTACTTCTTTTGGTAACATTAGCCCTGAACTACTTAGATCCATCTCTAGTAGAAGAATTTTATATGTGAGTAATTAATTATATGTGTAATTTTGTTACATAGCTATAAATGTGTACATATATAGCTGTATAAGAATAATTTAGTAGTGGCTTTGGAACCTTGGAGGATTCTTTTAAAATTCATGATTATCCAGGATATAAAAGCATTAATTATGTTTCTATTAAATAAATTTTATATGTAATAGATTTGTATTAAGGATACCGATTAGTGGATACAAGAACCAAGTATAGTGCCATGATTTGAAGTAATTAATGTACCAGTGCTATTTTAGAAAGCTATTTGTTGTTATATAGATAGTATCTTCAATAAATAATTTTATTATATCAATTACATAATATCATAATACTCATAATAAATACATCATATTATAATACCCACAATTTGCATTGATTATGTCTGTTGTTATTGTCCATTCATGTTATCTTATGTTTCAAATTGTTATCTAAGTTATTCATATTGCTCTTGAGCCTTGGGCTAGTGTCTGTCATTTATGCAGTAAACTACTTTCATTTCTAATGTTTAATGTTAATGAAAAAATAAAAAACATGACCTATGGGAAATGAATAGTTAAATGTATTCTTCATTGCACTTAAGGTACCATCATTCTACTGGTGCCCCAGCCTTAGAATGTTGATATTTTCTTTTACTTCCTTCTTTATTTGACCTTTATTCATTTGACACTGAGTATTGCCATTTTTTTCTTTGTTCTTTCCTGATACTTCTCATTGCTACTTTATTTGAAACTTCTTAGCTTACCCTTACTGTAATGGCTTCCTTGTTCGTTGCTCTTTTTCCTCTCATCCACACCAGACATTGGCACAAGTTCACTTTCCTAAATGAATTTCGTGTAGCCGTTTATAACTTTTTACTCTACTAAAAAACATTCGGTATTAGGTTGTCTGAATTGTACCTTATTAAAAAAAGTTCAGTCACTCCAAATTGTTTACATTAGTAGCTGTACTAGTATATTGTGATCAGTAGGTGTGTCACAGGTCATTTCTGTTCATAGTTACAGACCAGAAGCTTGTGAATTATTTACATTTTTATAGCTTACATTCCAAATTTGCCATTAATAATGTCAATGTCTGACCCACGTGCATACAATGTACCGTCTTGAGTGATGGATGTAGTTATAACCAATGTACCAGGAATTGCACATCACCAATACCTCTTATATCAATGCCATTGTCTATAGTGAGCAATTAGGACTTCACTTTCCTAAAGAGATTTTTGTTAGTTGTTTTGTTTTGTTTTTTTCCTTCTTTTTGGGGGGTGGTTGTATATTTAACCTTTAGAATTTGCAGGATGTGTTACATACCTTTAGATGTAGAATTTGCAGGATGTGGGCATACCTTTAGAATTTGCAGAATGTGTTACAATTAAAGATTGAGATCCTTTTACCTGTTAATGAAAGTTTAAATCTTTAGTTTGGGAAGTGGGACCTCATTAGGCCCCTGTATTTCTTCCCACCTCTCATTCCCTACCATTCTTTAATTGAAATATTCAAACTTAAGCAGCTAGTACCTTGTACCCTTATAGCATCTCTGAATTGTTTACTCGTGTTTTTTCCGCATCTGGAATGTCTTCTCCTTCCTCTTACCCCATCTGATCCCGCTTAGTCTCTGAGGCTCAGTTCAGTTATCATCTTCTTTCTGAATTTTTCTCAGCCCACCAGTGATCTCTTTGACCTTCTGAGTTTTGCTATTTGTACTCTTTACCTAATCACTTAATATTCTTTGTGGAATATGGGGGGATTAAATATGAATAAATAAGTGTCTGCATGTCAGTCTTTGATCATTTACAGTCTACAGCATCTCCTTGTCATGTTTGTTATAGTGTGTTTCTATTTTCTATATTTATTAGGGTGTAAGCTCGCTGAGATCACCTACTATATTTTATCCTTTCTCATAAACCCCATAGTTCCTTTCACGGTGTTTTTTGTTTTTTGTTTTTGTTTTTGTTTTTAACAGAAGACTTAATTAAATATTTATTAGTTAGACTGATTGACAAAAACATTTCCTGAATATCTTTATTTGCATTAAACTGTGAGATAAATTTTTATATATTAACCATTGTTGAATATCAACACATGTATTTTTTATATGTACATATACACTTACAAACACATGTATTATTCTGTTTTATTCTTGTGTTTTAACACCCATGCTTCTAAATTTTGTTGTATCAGTTTGCCTTTTGTCTCTGAGTTAAGAAATGTGTTTAAAAGTCATTACATAATATTTAGAGATACTGATTCTTTTGCTTGAAAATACACCACAGGAATCCAAACTTTCATTTCACAATGACAGTTTCCGGCTTGGTGAACTCAGACTACATCTTATGGCCTCTGTAGGGAAGATGTTTAAGGATGGCTCAATGAATGTTAGCCTTAAACTTAAGACATGCACACTTGACGATCTCAGAGAAGGCATTGAGAGAGCAACATCAAGGTTTGTCATCTCTGAACTTGCTGTACGTTATTTAAGGCTGACATTATACCTGACATTTGGTTGCTAGGCTTGGGATTATCAAAAGAGATCTTTGGTCATACTTCAATTTAAACTGCATCAATAAATAGTGCTAATATCAGATTCAGTTCCTATGAAATTTGAATTAAAGGGAAATTTAATAATAAAATGGAGTACTGTCTTAAAAGCAGGAATTAAGAGAATGTAAGAATTTTAATAATGAAATTCACATAGGGTGGTTTGTTGGTAACATAGTTTTCTAAATTGTCCCCAAAAGGCAGGTTCTTTTTTTTTTTTTTTTCCAAAAAAAAGCCTGAAAGTTTCTGATCTTTTCTTTGTCTTACTTGTTTTGTCTGTATATTTTAAACCACTATTCTGAAATTTTTTCCAAGTTTTACTAGAAATGTAATCCCTAGCATTTTCACATTATCAAGCCAGTACTTAAACATTAGTTTATATTAGCCTCCTGTAAAGTGGGAAATAATGTAACTTTAATTTTCTAATTATATATTTATTCCTTTCTCAAATATTGAGACATACTCTTTTTGCCCTTGATGTTCTTTGGAGAAAAACTATGCTGCTCCCTAACCAGGGGCTCCATTGAATACATACTGGATACTTCTGAGCTCTTTGTGTTTCCTAGAGATGAATAAATGAGGAAAGAGTGCTATCATGCAACCAGGTTTTCTAGTTTGCAAATTTCGTGTTTGCGGTAGCTGTCTGCTACTATATAGGCAAGGGTAAGGCCATCATCTGTTTGGTAACCTGTTCTTCCCAGCATGTGTGAGGATATGTGGCAACTATCACTGCAGACACTTGATAAACACTGGCTGATTTGAATTGGATTGAATACTTTTGGACTCAAATTATATAGGATGATCTTTGGAGATAAATTTGTTCAGGGAGGTTTTATTTTGTAAACTAATGTAAAGAGATTGACCTTTAAATTTTGTGGGACCACATTAATGTGTTTTGTTAATTCCTTTTAGTAGTCATTCATTTATTTTCCTGCTACTGTATTATAATTATAAAATAATCTGTAATTGCTTAAAAACATGGATCTTGCTATAGAGATTAGGAGACTATGTCCTAGTTCCTAATTAGCTGATTAGACCCCAGTTAACGTTGACCTGTTTTCTGTTCAGATTAAAAACTCAAGGGTGAAACAAAGACTATTAAGGTGTATAGGAAATTTTTCATCTTTTAAATTATTTTTGCAAGAATAAAATAATGTATATATTTTTTAGAATGATTGATAAAAGGAATGATCAAGATGACAACAGTTCTATGATTGATATAAGTTACAAACAAAGCAAAAATGGAAGTCATGTTGATGCTGTTCTTGACAAGCTGTATGTATGTGCCAGCGTGGAGTTTCTGATGACTGTGGCAGATTTCTTTATCAAAGCTGTGTCTCAGAATTCAGAAAATATGGCAAAAGAAGCACAGATTCCACTACGACAGACAGCCACAGCAAAAATCAAGATGGAGAAAGGTTAGAATTTATCTGTTGTAGATGACAGCTTGTTGTATATTTTAACAAAGATTACAAGAAAAAAGATGAATGGACAATTCAAGAAAGTAAAATACTCTTTCCAATTTAAATATATGCTGTGGAAAACTTTTAGTAAGCATAAATTTTTAAGAGGTAGAATAGAAATATATATTGGATTAGGGGCTAGGAAACCCCTGTTCTGGTTCCAACTCTGCCATTAACATTTCTTTACTTACCCAAAAATAGAGGGAGTTAATCTGGGTCTTTGGTTGGGAGACTGTCTTATAGAAGGGCAGTCTTTTATTCAGAGAAAATATATGGAAGAATTATATCCATTGAAGCAATTGAACAGATAGAGGCAGAAGGTGATATTGGACCACCCAGCATGATGCCCCTGGACATCACCGTAAACACCTTAAACTAAGGGGAGTGTGTGCAAATGTCTGGTCTTGATGTACACCGAAGTCACTTCCCTGCTCTATAAATTACTCTAGCATTACCAAGTAGATCAGTGATTTTCTTTGTTAAATTATAATTGTCTCAGGTCAGGCATTTATCTTTCTAATGCATAATTCAGCAAGATTGGAAAATACCATTCACTGGCAAGGTCAGAATTTTATTTTTTCATTTACCTTTCCTAAACAGTAATTATATATCTCTATATTCATATACATAGTTAATGTATTAATCCTATAGATTGTAGGACACTGATTATGTGTTTTATAGTGAAGTCAGAGTCAGCTTTATCAGAGTCTCTTATCCTCTTCCTGTTATTACCCTCTCCTGTTTTCCCCTCCTGTCTCTGCAATGTAACATAAAACACATTCATGTGTTCATATGTGCACACACCTTAATTCAGACAAAACCAACTTCAAAACGAGATTATTCTTGCTAGGTCAAAGTGGAAATGATGTTGTGTCAGAGATCAGATTGCATTATCCCGCACAATCAGCATTTGTTAATAATTTATCATTAGTATTAGTCAGCTACGGTTAATTCTGCCATATCCCATATAGCAAGATATTAGAAACAACCTAGCAACTTATAGATAGTATATACTCAAGTGACAAGATATATTTTGTGACATATTTTTTGGTTGCTTTTTTTGTTTTTTCAGATGACTCTGTAAGACCAAATATGACTTTAAAGGCCAAGATCACAGATCCAGAAGTGGTATTTGTTGCCAATCTGACAAAGGCCGATGCTCCTGCTCTGACAGCCTCATTCCAGTGTAACCTGTCTATGTCAACCTCCAAACTTGAACAGATGATGGAAGCTTCTGTGAGAGATCTTAAAGTCCTTGCTTGCCCTTTTCTCAGAGAAAAAAGAGGAAGAAACATTACTACAGTAAGAATTGCCTTATATTCTAAGCACGGATTGAAGATTGGCAGAAATGGTGGATTCGTAGAATCCTAGAATGTGAGAGCTCTGTAAGACTTCAGAGATTATTTACTACAAATTTGAGGTTTAAAGTTAAGGTTGAGTTCCGAAGATGTTAAATGATTCAGCCATGCTGCCATTGGCAGAACTGGGAGCTGCCTTTAAACTTTTTCCTTTCATTGTACCATCTTTTGTGGAACAGTAGTTGAATTTTAGTACAAATCAGCATTGAAGTCATGTGACCAAAGAGATTGTTTTTGCTGTATTAAAAGTTAACTTCATGGGCACCTGGGTGGCTCAGTTGGTTAAGCGTCTGACTTCACCTCCGGTCATGATCTCACAGTTCGTGAGTTCAAGCCCAGCATCGGGCTCTGTGCTGACAGTTCAGAGCCTAGAGCCTGCTTCGGATTCTGTGTCTCCCTCTCTCTCTGCCCCTCCCCTGCTGTGCTCTGTCTGTCTGTCTCTCTCTCTCTCAAACATTAAAAAAAAAAAGTTAACTTCAGTTATGTGTTCAAGTTATTGCTTAAAAAATATTTTAGTTAATTGATTGCCATACCAATAAGTTTTAAATGTTACATTGAGAATTTTACATTAAAGAGGATTCATTGTATTATATGACTCATTTGCAGTTATATTAAATTAGGAAAATTTATGACCAAGTGGCTTACATAAAGAAATGCAACATTAGACTTAGTCTGTACTTTGTCATGAAGCATTCTTGAGCAGGATCATCTTTTGGCATGTCACAGAAAGCTTATAATTAATTGATTACTCCAGAAAAAGCTTTTCCTAAATTTTTTTTTAAATGTAAGTAATACAGTACTAATTCCTCCATTGAGTTGAGGTGTAAGGTTAGTTTACTTATTCAATTGAGGTGTAAGGTTAGTTTACTTATTTCTTTAATGATATATATATATATGTATATGTATGTTATATATATGATACATATATATGTATATATGTTATATATATATGTTATATATATATAGTATAAGTAAATTTATTTACAAATATAAGCTTAATAGTTTTAAGTAAGTCATTGGGTTTACAGATTGGAAATTTGTTTTTATAAGCACCTTATATGATATTCAAGACTGACTTCGTGTTCATCATAGGGAAACTGTTCATTTACGTACCTTACCACAGTCTTTTTCTAATGTGTTAACAAAACTTTATTTTTTTAATGTTTATTTTAGAGAGACTGAGAGGGAGGGACAGAGAGAGAGAGAGAGAGAGAGAAAATGCATGTGCATGCATATATGGGGGAGGGGCAGGGAGAGGGAGAGACACAGACTCTGAGGCAGGCTCCAGGCTTTGAGCTGTCAGCGCAGAGCCTGATGCAGGGCTCAAACCCATGAACTTTGAGATTATGACCTGAGTCGAAGTTGGACACTTAACTGACTGAGCCATCCAGCTACCTCAGAACTCTTTGTTTAAAATAACAATTTCAAGTTATTTAGTTGTCATAAAAACTAATAATTAACAATTTCATTTCCTCATGTACTTCTTTGTGAATGTAAGACTTTACCATAGTCTTCACCTCATTTTTATGGATATTTTAAAGGCATATTTTACAAAGGGTATCATTTGAAAGATATTTTAGTGAAAGCAGACATTTTATTTTTTTTAATGTTTAAGTATTTATTTTGAGAGAGAGAGAGAGAATGAGCAGGGGAGGGGCAGAGAGAGAAGAAGAGAGAATACCAAGAAAGCTCCACACTGTCAGAGCAGAGCCCTACAGGGGGCTTGATCTCATGAACCATAAGATCATGACCTGAGCTAAAATCAAGAGTCAGGTGCTTGACCAACTGAGCCACCCAGGTGTTCTGAAAGGAAACATTTTAAACTTGTATTAGTAACTGTACATGCTTACTTAAGAATTGACATAAAGGAATTGATCAGAACTGCTTACAGTCCTTTGACAATGTACACGGATTTGTCATAATTAAGAGCCCTCACAAGAAAAGTTCTCACCTAATTTCATTTGTCTTTTGCTTTTGGCATAAGGTATCATTAAAGATCTCAAGTTAAGGGCCCCTGAGTTGCTTAGTTCATTAAGCCTCCATCTCTTGGGCTCGGCTCAGGTTATAGTCTCGTGGTTTGTGAGTTCGAGCCCCAAGTTGGGTTCTGAGCTGACTTTGTGGAACCTGCTTGGGATTCTGTCTCTCTTTCTGCCCCTCCCCCTCTGATGCTCATGCGTGCTCACACACACACACACACACATACACACACACACACACACACTCTAACAAAAATAAATACATATTTTAAAAAAAGATGTCCAGTTAAGTAAGACATTTCTGGTGTGTATTATCTACGTATACCTAACAGATTTTAACTAAGGAAATGTGAATTTTATTTATTTGTTACTAGGTCTTACTGCCTTGTTCTTTATTTATGGAAAAATGTATGTGGGCTTCAGGAAAACAAAATATAAGCATTATGGTTGAAGAATTTATAATTAAGGTCAGTGCCTATCATATTATTTGGGTAAAAATTCTCGTTTCTAGCAAAATCTTTTGATGTCTCTTCTAACTAGAACATTATGCTACTTACATTACATATTCGAACAGTAAATACTGCTAATATTAAAAGACATTTTTCTTTAAAGCAAATTTTTTTCTATCTTTTTATAACGAGAGTACTTTTAAATATCTATAAATGATTGAGATAGTTTTTATCCATTATGTTTGTTTTTTGTGTGTTGGGGAGATTGGGTTTGGGGTACAGCAGAGATGGGATGGGAAGAGAAGAAAGTTGGGATGGAAAAGTGAAGTTGCCTTTATTTGTAGTAAGTTATTTTAGGCTTTTATTCAGGTATAATGTGAATTTAATAATTACATAATTAAATGTTGTATCTGGCTTTTAAATTTTTGTAATGACAGATGTATGCTAGAAATAGTTATTAGGATTTGCTTTTTATTAATCTCTTATATTTGAAGTATTGGAAAAACAATCTCTGTTCTCCCATAGCATTTGTATTGTTTAAGTATGACCTCGTAATTGGTTATAAATGAAAGGCAGAGAATAATACTTCCCCAAATCTCTTTTTCTGTCTGTCCAAAGGACGCAATATTGAGGTGGTTGATAGCAGTTTTACTATACCATAACCGATAGTGATTAAACCAAGGCTCAAACTAATGTCATTTGAGTTACCATATAAATAACAGTGCAATTTTCTCTCAATATTTTAAAATGCTCAGTAGTTTTAGATTGAATTTTGTTAACAGATTTACTTTTTGAAGAACTTAAGGTGGTCATTCAGGGGGAAAGGTCTTGAATTTGCATGCACTTAGTCTAAGACAATAGGTTAAGGTACTGGGAATATTGTCTTTCCCTTTCTTTGTATATCAGTTTATTTGTTTATTCATTCAGCAAGCATTGTTTGAGCTCTTACTTTGTACGAAAAATGTCTATACAAGGCATTGGTGATACATAGTCCATATCTTCAAAGAACTTACTGATATATGTGAGAGAAAGAAGTAAATCAATGATTCTGGCTTTCAGAGCTGGAGGCCTGTACTGGTGCTTTTGGGAGCACAAGTAAGGGTCCTGTGATCAGACCACGACATCAGGGAAATCTGCCTTGAAGTGAGGCTACTTGAACTGAGTTTTGAAAATCTGATGGAGGTTAGAAGCAGAGGGAGGCTGAGGGTTATCAAGACAGAACTGACAATATGCACAAAAGTAGAGGTATGAAAAACCTTTTAAGGACTTAGAGTGGTGATTCCACGTGGTTGGAGAGAATGGTGCGGTGGAGTTGTAAGATTGAGAGCTCTAATTAAAGGTGACATTAATAAGGCAAGGACGAAGAAGGGACTTAGTGGACAGGTAAGTTTGGGAAGAGGCTCATACTACTTCCTTCTTTGGGTGATGTAATCATATCATTTTAGCAAATTACATAAGTAGAGGTTGTGAGAACTGAACAGTAAAGGAACCCACTTATTTAACCCAGTATTGCTTACACTTTGGGAAACCCTGGTATCACATCACAAAGACTTTTGTGTCCTCAGTTAAAGAGAAATTTGAACTGCATCCTTAAAGTTAGGGGCAATTGAAGATTTTAGGCATAGGAATGGCCTGCCCAGATTTGAGTTTGAGGAAAAGAATGCTGGTGGAAATGTGGAGGGTAGACTCTGAGGGTCCAGTCAGCACTGGACATAGTAGGCATTATCAGTGTAGAACTAAGGTGCAAGGCTAGGAATGAGGAGGTGAACAAAGATACTATACAAAGATAATAAGAGGTAGAGTTTGGAGAACTTAGGGGAGGTGGAAGGGGATCCATGGTGATTCTTAGGCTTTTTGTTTCAGTCAGAAAAATAAAAACTATGTATGTATATTTTGATGAGGATCATATACTTTGGTTTAGTTAATGCAACTGGTTGAAAAATAAAAAATTCAGTTATACTACGTTTTTCTTTTCATATAACCCTATTTTATTATAAATTGGTCAATTTAACTTTAGGTTTTGACATTAACATATAATATTAATTACTTAATTCCAATGTAGCCTGGGCAGAAATCATGGGTATGATGTTAGCTGACTTGACATATGGCTTTGTGTATTCTCTTTTGTTTTTCTTAGGTATTAATGTAATATGTTTAAATTTTTAACTTTTTTTAAAGTTTTGTGTTATATGTTCTTCTCATTTAGAAATAATTTATTCTTAAAATTTTTCTGCTTTCTTTTTTAAAGATTTCACCCATAATTCTGAATACTGTGATGACGATCATGGCTGCTATGTCTCCAAAGACAAAAGAAGATGAATCCAAAGATATATCTAAGGAAACAGAAAATCTTTGGGGCATCAAATCTATTAGTGATTATAACTCTTGGTTTCTTGGTGTTGACATGGCAACAGAAATAACAGAAAATTTCAAAGACATTCACTGTCTATCTATAGAGGAAAATTGTGCTGTTGTTGTAGAGTCAGTTCAGGTTACCTTAGAATGTGGCCTTGGGCATCGAACTGTACCTTTATTACTGGCAGAGTCTAAGTTTTCAGGAAATATTAAAAATTGGACTTCCCTAATGGCTGCTACTGCTGACATGACATTAGAGGTATGACTACATCATTTAATACTTCCAGAGCCAACTTCTCAAAATTACACCTGCAGAATTAAGATGTGCACTTTTCTTGTTTGTGCATGGCCACAGCAAGTGTGTGTGTGTGTGTGTGTGTGTGTGTGTGTGTGTGTGTGTGTGTGTGTGTGTCTGAATAGATAATATATTCTAACATTTAATTTGTTGATGCATAATGTAGTATTATTTAGTTGGTCACTGTTTTTTAAAGACTTTTTGTTAAGTAATTTATTTATGGCAGTAAAGTAAGAGAGTAAAGGAAAATGTACCCTCTTTATAGCTATTCTTTGTGTCTTGAGGTATGTTGTTAAAATGATTGGCATATAACATTAATTATGTAATATTTTTCCTAATGATTATAGAAATATGTTGTTAAAGTTGAAAGACTCTGTTATTATAATTCTGTGCCTTTCCAGGTTCACTACTATAATGAAACCCATGCTGTTTGGGAGCCACTGATTGAGAGAGTGGAGGGGAAGAGACAATGGAATTTAAGGCTTGATGTAAGGAAACCATACGATATCTTTATATTGATGGCACTCAGCACATTCATTTATATTTTTTAGTTCAATGATTCTCAAGATTTGTGATCTAGGATTCTGGAGGCCCTTTTAGGGGGTTTGTGGGGTCAGAACTATTTTCATAATAATAGACATTATATATCATTTTTATTCTCATTCTCTTGTGAGCATACAATGGAATTTTCCAGAGACTGTGTGATATTGCATCAGAATGAATACTGAAGCAGAAATGAGAATCCACTCGTCTTAAGGCAGTCACTAGAGAGATTTGCAAATGCCCCTCTTTTTACTATTAAAGATAACTTTAATAGTTATATTTCATTAAAATATTATTCAACATATAATTGTTTTTAAATGAATATTTAAAATTTCCTTAGTTTGGGTTTCTAATAGATTTCATAGTCATAGATCTGATCCATATAAATGAAGCTCTTTGAGATCATCAGTGATTTTAGGAGACCAAAACATTTGAGAAAACTTGAATTATAGTTCATGAATTCTTTGTGTGTTATCTCTTGATGGTATTTCTTGAGAGCACTTCAGAATCCTGGATACCAAAGCACATTTTTCTTGACTAAAAGGAACATGAATTATATACCCCTAACAAGTGACTACACTACAGTTCTCTGGTGTAGCCTGAAGTGTGAGGCACTGAAATTGACTCAGCAGATTCCTATTTTAAAACTGTGAAGCCACTTAACCTGTGTCCCAATTTCTTCTCAGTAAAGTAGAAGTAATATTTCTGATCTACCTGTCTCTGGCATAGACAGGCTAACAAATAGTTTTGTATATGGCCTTTGAGCTCTATTAGAACAAAAACTGTGGTGGAATCTGATGGCTGGTGAAAGCCTATCGTATTATGTGTAGGTGTTAACAGAATTCCACATTACCTCCAGTGAGGATCGGTTTAGACTTGAGGGTCATCTTCCATTACGCCTCAACACATAAGGACCAATTAGTCAGGCGACACTGGGTAAATAGCTTCCTCTGGGGAATGCACAAGAAACAAATACTGTAACTGACCTGGAGCGCTTTTGTGACACAGTTCGAAACATTACCCCATGCACTGACCACACACTGCAAAAAAGACTGCTGATCTGTGCTGTGTCTAAGCGAAGCACTGGTTGTTTTTGAAACTGAGACTTTTGACCAGCCTTAATATGAAGCGACCAGTTTAGGAGAGTTTAACACTTTGAGAGTTTTAAATTTTTGTTATTAAATGGCTAATAACTTAAATGTGTCACATTATTTATTCTCCTAGGTAAAGAAGAATCCAGTCCAAGATAAAAGTTTAATTCCAGGAGATGATTTTATTTTTCTTCCTGAGCCACAAACAGCAGTTCATATTTCTTCAGGAGACACAATGAATATAACCATATCCAAAAGTTGCCTGAATGTTTTCAACAATTTAGCCAAAGTATGTTTGGTTTTTTCTTGGAATATTTCAAATGGGATTTTAAAATGAAACATGTATGGATTATTTATGTTTGTCATCACAATTACTTTCTTAAAAATGTTTAATTTTGGAAAAAAATTGAATGTTGCAAAAATTTTATTGCGATGTTATGTTCCTTTTCAGGGTTTTTCAGAGGGCACTGCTTCTACTTTTGACTACTCTTTAAAAGATAGGGCTCCTTTTACAGTGAAAAATGCTGTAGGCATTCCCATTAAGGTGCAGCCCAATCATAATCTCAGAGTAATAGGCTCCCTTGAGAAAAGTGGTGTTTATGATGTTGATGCTGGTCAGCATTTGGAATTGGAATATGCCAGCCTGGAACCTTCACGTCAAGGAAAATTATCTATGTTGAGCCGTCAGGAAAGCTCTTTCTTCACTCTCACCTTTGGTATGCTATATTTATTTTATATTCATCTTTGGAATTGTAGCTGTGTGGCTTATTTCTGTTAAAATGTAAAGATATTGCTGCAGATACCTTGGGAGACAACATTTCTAAAGGCTTGAAACAAATAGTTGATAAGCTCTTATTTTCTTCCTCTAAACTTGAGACAATTAAATTTTAGAATTACCTTAGAAAATTAGATTATTTCTGTGCCCTTAAATAATGCCGTCTGTAGCATGCTTCAAAAAGGATGTGAGTCCATTGAGGAGAGGAAAATGAACTGTATTCAGAAGTCATAAAATGTTGACAGTGATTATCACCATTACACAGAAAAAGTGATTATTGCTCTATAGTTGAAAGAATAAGGAACAAGCTGAAATTTGTGTGATTTAAGAAATTTTTATTTTTATGTAGATTCCAAGTTAACATACAGTGTGATATTAGTTCCAGGCATGCAATATAGTGATTCATTACTTCCATATAGCACCTGCTGTTCATCACAAATGGCCTCCTTACTCCCCATCACCTATTTCACCCATCCTCCCACCCACCTCCCTTCTGGTAACCATCAGTTTGTTCTCCATAGGTAAGGGTCTGTTTCTTGATTTAAAACCTGAAGAGAAATTGTTTTGAGTCAAAACATTTTATAACTAGTTTCCTTTCTTTTTTTAATTTTATTCTTTTTTTATTTTAGTTTCTTTAGTTTCCTTTCTTTGTTGGTTGCTACGTCTCAGAAAAGCATTTTGAGTAGTCGTCATGTTCAGCCATGAAGAATTCCCTTGTATTATTTTAAGGTGCTGATGAGTACTCTGTCTGAGAGAAATATAGGTAAATTGGTATTTGGAATGCTTCTCACTTATGCTCTGCCTTAGTACCTCATGGATATACAGAAGTTGCAAAAGTCCCTGTTGCCAGATCCGGACGACGATTGTATAATGTACGGAATCCCAATGCCAGTCATTCTGACTCAGTCTTGGTACAGATTGATGCAACTGAAGGGAATAAAGTAATCACTCTTCGTTCTCCTCTGCAGGTAATCCATTAAAGTGAATTGTGTCCCTCGAAGTATAACAAGAAATCTTCAATCATTTTGGTGAATATAGGAATATGATAAAACATTGAGCTAATACTGAGTATTCAGAAATACGTAATAGATTGAATTGGCTGCTATTTCCAATCTAACTTGTTTTTGTTCTAGTCTTCATTTTAAATGTCCGATTAAACAGTTTTGTTATTTGAAAGCCCATTTTTGTTGTGGTCTAGGTTGAAAATTAAGGAAGATTTTCACCTCTTTCTTTAAAGATTTAGAACTGGGAGTGTTAATAATTATAAGTGGTTGCCAAATAAGATAACATTCCATTCTCTTTGTATATCACTTGGGATTGTATGTTTCAAGTATATCTGAAGGAATACTGGAATGATCTCCCCAGAAAAAGATTTTAGCATCTTAATCTTTTCTATGTTTAAGGCTTTATCCATTTTTCTTTTCCTGTGCATTATTACAGGTTTCATTATGTGGTCATCAAAAGAACATTTCTTCCTACTTACAACATCAGATAAAAAAATTAAAGGATTTCAACTTTTGGCCATTGTTCTCTCTCAGTTTGCTGTTAGCTCTAGCCTATATCACATTGTAGTCCAGGAAAGAGAGTTGTAGTCCTTTTCCTTATATTTCCCTTGCTATCCTTTTCTGTTTTCACATGGTGCATTGAAAAGAGGTTATAATGGGGAAAATATTAGGGCTGAACTCCAAAGAGTAATACATATTATACACAACAGTGAACATCAGTGTAGAACGTGTGACTCTCTCAGAACTTTTCAACTGCCACTTAAACATCAAGTTTCTCATGTAAAGCACTTAAATATCCTAAAATTTTTCAATTATCCATAAAATATCTTCTAACACTGGGCTTGAAACTTTTAGATCTAAAAGTAACTGTTTGCAGCTCACATTTTTCTTTTGGCCATGTGTTATCTTTTTAAACAACTTGTATGTCTTTTTTATCCAACAGATTAAAAATCATTTCTCTATTGCATTCATCATTTATAAATCTGTTAAGAACGTTAAGCTGCTGGAGCCCATTGGAGTAGCCAGCCCTGAAGAGGAGTTCCATGTTCCTTTAGATTCATATAGGTACCTATTTCCTTGAAACTAATGCTTGAAAACTAATACAAAGTTTTAAAAGGTTCATACTATATATTTTGAAATATGAATTGGGATCTATATTCCAGGAAAAAAACCTTATATTTTTATTATCTAAAGATGTGTAAAAGCCAGTTTTAAGACATCTAGAGAAATACATTTATGTAATCATTGATTTACCAGATGAAAAATTTCTTACTGTATAGTTGATGTTTTAGCACTTTCTGAAATTTATTTTTACTAGGTTGCCTTTATAATTGAAATGACTATTTTTTTTTGACTTGTCATTGCTTACACAGCATTTTGTTTTTGTTTTTGTTTTTGTTTTTTTCCCAGAAAGTTACTCCCTGAGTTAGCTATGTGACTTTGGGCGGGTTTCTTACCTTTCGTAGCCTTGTTTTCCTCCTCTGTAAAAATAGGAATAAGTATTTACCTTGTAGAGTTACCAAGAAGATTTAATGAGATTCTTAAGTTCTTGATAAAAGCTTTTTTCCCCAACTCTGTTTCTTTTTTCTCTAGATGTCAATTATTTATTCAGCCAGCTGGTATCTTAGAAAATCGGTACAAAGAATCCACCACTTACATTTCTTGGAAGGAAGAACTTCACAGGAGCAGGGAAGTCAGATGCATGCTTCAGTGTCCGTCAGTAGAAGTCAACTTCTTACCTCTCATTGTCAATACAGTTGCTCTGCCTGATGAATTAAGCTATATATGTAGCCACGAGGAAGATTGGGATCCAGCTTACATTATCCATCTTTATCCTACCCTCACTTTGCGGAACCTTCTCCCATACTCTCTAAGATATTTACTTGAGGTATGTCTCTTGTATTTTGTTTGACCTTTATTATTGCAGAGTGAATTCTAGTTTTTTCACTATGTTTTTAGTTGAGGTATTTTTACATAGCATAATTGTAATGCTTTAACAATATTAATAATAGCAAAAACTGATACAGCATTTAGTATATGGCATACACTATACCATGTGCTTTACCTGTATTAACACATTTAATCCTTGCAGTAACCTTCTGGTGTAGGTACTATTATTAGACCCATTTTACAGAGGAACAAACTGAGTCACATAAGAATTAAGTGACAGGTCCAAGATCCCACAGCTAATAAGTTGTAGAGCTGGGATTTGAACCGAGGTAATTTGGCTCCTTGCTCCCTTCCACTGAGCTCTGCTGTATCTGCTATGAAATAAGAACCGTATTAATCTCTTCCATTAGCTGATGGATAGAAAAAAGCCAGTGAGGAAGCACTCATCTTACTTTATTCTAAAGTTAATTTTAAAGTTTTTATTGTAAAGTTAATAGTCTTATTCGATCCGGGTTTCTCTTGAACTTAAAATAATTAGCCTGATAAATAATGGGCAACATTTTTAGTAATGACATATGATAAATATTTTTAGATTCTACATTCCACAACATTTTAAAATACAAAAGTCTGGAAAGTGTTGGAGCTTAAATTATTTCTTTTCTTTATCTGACAATGAGCCACCCCTCAGTTTGTAAAGGCTAAAATGAATTAAATGAACTAAAAAGTATTTATGTAAAAGAAGCTTTCAAAAACGAAGACTGATTTATTATGTGGCTATTAATCATTCTAAAAACAATTCCACATCCCTTAGATAGTTTGTCAGAAGTTTGCTCTCACTTTCCTTCTTTTATTTATATGGGAACCACGAGGCATAGCATTTGAACAGAGGGTGAAGCTGAAGCCAGGTGGTTAAGTAGCTCATTAATGACACAGACAACAGCCAGCATGCCTGAATCCATCCTTGGATCCTAGGCCTAGATCTGACTTTATTTATTTCTTTATTTTTTCAAAATCTGTGGCCATTGACTTACTAATAGCCAAATGACAGTTTCGCCCTTTGGCTGTGATATAATATTTTTCTTTGTAGTCCTTAGTGGTTATTGAACATTCATAATATGTAAGCCTGGGACTCCACTGAAGTCTTGTCAGTTAATTTGAATGTGGTATGTTATTTATTAGCATTTGCATAAAATATGGATGTTGTTACCGCCGAGTTTTTAAAAAATCACTAAGCAAATTTAGTTTTTGTTTGTTTGTTTTTAGGGAACAGCAGAAACTCATGAGCTAGCAGAAGGCAGTGCTGCTGATGTTCTCCATTCGAGAATCAGTGGAGAAGTAATGGAATTAGTTCTGATGAAATACCAGGGCAGAAACTGGAACGGACATTTCCGTATATGTGATACGCTTCCCGAATTCTTCCTTGTGTGTTTTTCTCCTGACTCTGCAGAAATGATGACAGTTGACTTGTCAGTACATGTCAGACGAATTGGCAGCAGGATGGTGCTATCTGTTTTTAGTCCCTATTGGCTAATCAACAAGACTTCTCGGGTTCTCCAGTATCGTGCAGAAGATATTCACGTGAAACATCCAGCTGATTTCAGAGATATTATTTTATTCTCTTTCAAGAAGAAGAATATTTTCAGTAAAAATAAGGTGTGTTTTGGTTGATACAACAAGTTAAACTAGATAAATTCCTAGTTTGGAAATTTTTGAGTCATTAGCCTTCCCTCAATCCATGCTTACCAGTTTGCTAAGCGCCATTGGTATGAATGAAGTCCAAGGAGACTTTTAAGGAATGCATAGTCAAATGGGATGTTAGGATTAGCAAGTGTTTCCCAAGGCTGAATTGCCCTTTTCTCCAGTGCCTTTAGAATTGCTTCTGTTCTGGGGCACCATGGTGGCTTGGTTAAGCATTTGAATTCGGCTCAGATCGTGATCTCACAGTTCGTGAGTTCAAGCCCTGTGTTGGGCTCTGTGCTGGCAGCTCGGAACCTGGAGCCTGCTTCAGATTCTGTGTCTCCCTCTCTCTCTGCCCCTCCCCCCCTCCCCCCCCCACTTGTGTGCTTGCCCTCTCTCTCTCTCTCTCTCAAAAATAAATAAACATTGAAAAAAAATTACTTCTGTTATTTTAGTAGTGTCAGGTAGAAAGCTTGACTTTATGTGCTTTACCAGTAATGGCATTTCAAAAGGTGGAACAGTTGGATTTAGCTTATATGAACTGAGCCCTTCTATGTATGAAGCCCTAAAACCAAGCCTTTGAGAGAGAAACCTATTGCCTAAGCCTGGTCTTTTCTGCTCTGGTCCCTTCATTCCTTTGTAGACTCCTATCATGGAATTGCTTCTCACATATTATCCTAAGTGCTCACTGCTAGGCCTTTGTGTTACAGTTTCTGCCTAAAATGTCTCTTCCCCTATGCTTTTTCCTGCCTGCCACATCTTTTCTGGTTCCCTGCTGTTTATCTCTTGGCTGTCATTGAGCTCAGGCCTAACATGTGTGAAGGATTTCTAACTGTCTAAAGTAGAGCTAGATAGTACAACCTTGTTCTCTTAGAGCATTGGTTCTCAAATTTCAGAGCATGTTAGAATCACCTAGAGGGCTTTCTAAAATACATTTCTGGGTTGTGCCCCTGACGTTTGATTCAGTAGGTCTGGGTAGGGTCTGAACATTGCATTTATAACAGATTCCCAGGTGATGCTGACAGTGCTGGTCCAGGGAGCACATTTCAAGAACCGTTGTCTTAAAGTGTTGATTAATCCATAGCATTTATTTACCTGTTTATGTGTCTTACCTGTGGTTGTCCTCAGGTTTTTTATAATCTCAATGGAGGAGAGCAGTTAGATCTCTTCTATAAAACTTTATCTAAATCTCATAGCCAGAAGTAAACTTTTTACCGTCTCACCTTGGTAGCATTTTGTACTACTCAGGTAGCTCTTAATCTCATTCATTCTTGTATCATAATTATTAGTATGTGTTTCCCATCTCCCTGTTTAGTTGGAGCTCACTGAAGACAGGAACTGTGACCTGCTGTCTTCCATTCTGCTGATCATGATGCCTTTCATTTAGCATTTGATAAGTAATGTTAAAGGCATAAATTCTTTATGTTTTAAAACTTTTAAGAATTTGTTGGCTCATTATCTTAAGTCTAACACTGGAAAATATTATTTTATGTTAAGCTTTTCTTTTTAAACAACAGAGGGTCTCATTGGCATACATCTTTAAATTCACTAAACTCATTGCATAGATGAATGGGAAGATCAGAGCTCTGCATTTATTTTATTGGCCTCTAGAATATCTGTGGTTCTCTGACCCATTGGCAGTATGGCTTTGATTATTTTTTTCTGTGTCCTATGATACTAAATAAATTTCTAATAGAATAGTATCTTTCCCTCAAATAAAATTAATGTAGTGTTTTAGGTTTCTTATATGATGGTTATGTGTTCTCTGTTGTAGGTACAATTAAAAATTTCTACTAGCGCCTGGTCCAATGGTTTTTCATTGGATACAGTGGGAAGTTACGGATGTGTGAAGTGTCCTGCCAATAGTATGGAATACCTGGTAAGATTTTGCTTGCTTATTCACCCTTGACTTCGTTCACATTTTCTTCAGCTCCGTTAACCAGCTAGGTTCTAAGGGGTACAGAAATTTGAATTCAAAGTATTATGTACAGGACTGTTATCTCTATAAATTTCTTTGGCTACTAGTATCAGGACAAGACCTACGTTTATCAAAGTTTAAGAAGTGAGTTGAATCCATCCACGTCAGCAACTTGTAAATATTCAGAGTATACAAGAATTCTCATTCCACACTACTCCCTGCCAGATGTTTCTTAAATCTTAGATTTGACTGAAAATTTGAGTAACCTGAGGTCAGGTGACGTGTTGTAATTGCCACTTTGAAACTTTTATCTCAATTTATTAACAGAGAGATGATAAAGCAGCAAAACTTGAGCCTCTACACTAATTATAAAACAATTTATGTTTGGAATGTTAAAAAAATAAAGAATACAGCTAAACTAAATATGTTATAACAGTCATCATTAGTTAAATTACCGTTTGATATTTCTTGAATTGATTTCTGATGGAGCCAAACTAAGGAACCAAATATTTTTCTTAGTGAGAAGATAATCAGTAGTTGAATATGGCTTAGTAGTTACTTTATTTACAGGCGTTATTTTAAAATATCTTAAGAAATCTTTATGTGAATGGGGTGTGTGTATCATTTCAAAGAAGTTTGTTCCTTTACACAGGTTGGTGTTAGCATCAAAATGAGCAGTTTTAATCTTACACGAATAGTTACCCTGACTCCCTTTTGTACCATTGCAAACAAGTCGTCATTAGAACTAGAAGTTGGTGAAATTGCGTCTGATGGCTCGATGCCAACTAATAAGTGGAACTATATTGCTTCTTCAGAGGTAAAGTTTTCCTTCACTATGACTGGCTTCTGAAATGTACAAATAGATGTAGACAGATAAATAAGAATTGCATATACTTTTGTGTTACCCTCACTTTGCTACAGTATTTGTGTATTAAAACATGACAGCCAGCTTTGACTTTTTTTTTTTTCATAAACACATGTTTAAAAAAAGAAGAAGAAATTTACTGGTAATATTTATCACTAGCCAGTCTAGAGGGTTGACACTCAGGCTGTAGTTCTTCCTGTATGTATAGAACATGGATGTGTACTGTGAAAAGTACATTAAGATGACGTACTATGAATTGTCTCAATAGTCAGGTTAGTGCCTCTGTGTTCAAGAAGTATATAATGCTGTTGGAGGGCTTAAGACTCATATAAATTCACATGTGGGAAAAAAGATGGTGTATGCTAAGTTATAGGTGGTTGTAGAATTTCTGTAAAATTTCAAGTTTCCTTGAAAATTCTGCTAAAATTCGACCCCCTCACTTTACCAAGAAGGAAGTTAAAATCTCATACTTTTCTAAGATTGGTGAAGTCTTTGGAAGTCACGATCATTGTGGCCAAGAGCAAAAGGAATGTTTCATAGAAGAGGTGAGAGTTAAACTAAACTTCACAGGCTCAATAAGATTTTAGGAGATGAACAGAGTGAGGGAAAGAGTGTAGAAGAGGACAGGTGCAAAGATGAGCATTAGTGCTTGAATTTGTGTGAGTTTTCAACCAAACCAGTTGACCTTAAGGATAGAACCATTCTTCTGTATGTCTCAGAAACAAAATTATATATATTTTTAAAGCCTTAGCACGAAGCTTAAGAGGAAGGATTCTAGTTACAGTGCAAACAAATTTAGAGCTCTGAGAGACATGGGCTTTCCAAGTCACTTAGAATGATTTCTGTAGACTTGGCAACAAATAAATGCTCATTATCATTGATGGGGGTTTGATAACAGTATCATTTTTATTCAGAAATGGAATTCACTTACTGCTCTATAACAGAAGGGCACTTTGTATTATATTAGGAACTAAAACCTCAGTTTCACAGATAAGGCTCATTGAGGTATATAATTTTATTAAGATCAAACACGAAGATAATGTCAGGACTTCCAACGAGGTCGGTGGTGTTCTTTTCACTGCCTTCAATTGTGTTTCTAGTTTATCTAGGAAAAGATATGCTGTGAAAGAATTCATAGTGCATTAAGCAATTAAAATGGAGTATGCACAAAAGCAAATGTTACTAAGATTATAGGTTTTAAATATTCAAGATACTTGAGTCATTCTTAATCAGTAAACTCTAGTTTCTCATTTGTAATTTTTTCATAAGTACATGAAGACTACTAAATCTGTGTATTCTTCTGATGGAGTTTCTTTGGTTTCATAAATAGTCCTTATATTGTCAATAACTTTAACATGAGATGAGGAAATATTTTAAGAAACAAATGTAGTAATAATTGTATCATGGTCAGATTTAGAATTAAAAACTTAAGTAGTGATTATCTTACTGATACCGCAGTACTGTTTTAAGACTGATACTAACTTTTGTATTTTTAGTGCCTTCCCTTTTGGCCTGAAAATTTGTCGGGCAAACTTTGTGTGAGAGTGGTGGGCTGTGAAGGTTCCTCCAAACCTTTTTTTTATAACCGACAGGATAATGGCACTTTATTGAGCTTGGAAGAGCTGGTATGTTTTCATGTTTTATAATAAAACATCTTTGGTTTTGAAAATTTGCTTTAAAATATTTTATTGAAGATGCTATAAAATCTGGTAATTATGTGAAGGTGCTAATATATATCTCATGCTGTACACGTATTTGTAAGAGATCAGAGAGCCAGTGTGCTCTTCATTAAGTATATAAGAACACAACCTTTTTGTGTCTCCGTAACTGACTGCAATTCCAAATGTCACTGCAAGTTAAACCAATACTTCAAACAAGTTTTTTTCTGCAATAGAATGGAGGTATCTTGGTGGATGTAAACACTGCTGAACATTCAACTGTCATAACGTTTTCTGATTACCATGAAGGATCTGCGCCTGCTCTGATAATAAACCACACACCACAGGACGTCCTCACCTACAAACAGAGGTATGAAAAAAAAGCTACATGGAAAAATCTCGTTTGCTTTTTACTGGCCCACAGTCTTTTCTGGGAAACACTTGGAGTGTAGATGAGTTTCACATTCCACACGTTTTCTGATTTTAGAAAGGTAATGTGGAACACATGCTGTTTATTATAATACCCCCAGCAGGTGTGGAGCAGTTGTCTGTAGTCCAATACATTAATATTCCTGCACCTGTTGGGATGAGCAATGGGTGTTGTATGGAAACCAATTTGACAATAAATTTCGTATTAAAAAAAATATTCCTGCAGCAAAACTTATAAATATTCATACCAAGTGGGATAAATAAAAATTAATAGTCTCGCATCAACTCGGAGCCATTTTTTTAGCCACATGACTTTTGACACCAAACTGATAAGAGCTTTTACAATTTCAGAATTGCATATGAGGAACTGTGAACCTCTTTGAGCATTATTATTCTTTTGTAATCTGGTAATGCTTTGTTGTTGTTGTTTGTTTGCTTTTGTTCCCAATAGAGGTGGTAGATTAAATGAGAGGACAATAAGTAGATAGTGGTGTTGAATATAAGTGTGGGATGATACGAATTTTGTTGTTCTTGCTTGTCCTGTCATTTGGTTTGGATGATGCCGTTATATAATGATATAACAGATAGTTTTACACCCTGACAATGTATGTTGTATATTTGCCAGGAATTATTGCTATAAATCTGCAAGGCATTATTTTATATATGTATAAAATCTTGTATGTACATAAGGTTATTTTTATATAGAGAATTATTTTATATAAAATAATGCCTTGCAGATTTACGTATTTTTTTTAATATATATTTTTTTAATGTTTATTCACTTTTTGAGAGAGACAGAGAGTCAGCAGGGCAGGGGCAGAGAGAGAGGGAGACACAAAATCTGAAGCAGGCTCCAGGCTCTGAGCTATCAGCACAGAGTCCAAAGCAGGGCTTGAAGTCATGAACCGTGAGATCATGACCTGAGCTGACGCGTAACCGACTGAGCCACCCAAGCGCCCTCAGATTTACCTTTTTTTTTTTTTAATTATTTTTTTTAACATTTCTTTATTTTTGGGACAGAGCGAGACAGAGCATGAACGGGGGAGGGGCAGAGAGAGAGGGAGACACAGAATCCGAAGCAGGCTCCAGGCTCTGAGCCATCAGCCCAGAGCCCGACATGGGGCTCGAACTCACGAACCGCGAGATCATGACCTGAGCTGAAGTCGGACGCTTAACTGACTGAGCCACCCAGGTGCCCCCAGATTTACCTATTTTTAAGTCTTCTGGCTTGAATCCACTGAGAGAATTTTTTTAATATTTAAAAAATTTTTAAAACACATGCATGTGCACACAAGCAGGAGAGGGGCAGAGAGAGAGAGAGAAAGAGAGAATCCCAAGCAGGCTCCATTGAGCTCTACAGCCCTGTGCGGGGCTGGATCAGGGCAGGATCTCCAGAACAGTGAGATCATGACCTGAACTAAAACCAAGAACCTGACCCTTAACTACTGAGCTACTCACTCCTACCCCTCACTGAGAGATCTAAAAGCACAGAATGGGATTGAAACCTAATTGGGTTAATTTTTTTTTTCTTTTTAGTTCTCTGGAAAGTTTTTTGTGATATGGACTAACACTTCTTAAACATTGTTAAAGTACAGATTCCGATTTAGTAGGTTTTAGGCGGGGCCCAGGATTTTGCACTTTCAGGAAGCTCCAGGTGATGTTGATGCTGCTTATCCACAGATCACTTTGAGTAACAGCAGTATGGACCTAATTTCTTTTTTCCTGAGACTCATGTTTGTTATCTAATTGTGTGTGATTAAAAAACTTAAATTTAAGCACTGAGTGGAGTTCTGCTGCTGCCAAAGAACTTACTATCTATAGCTTTTTTCTACAGGTGGACTCGGATGTACCAATCTGTCTACCTTAATGAATTCCATTGCTGTTATATTGCCTCGATCAATTTGGCGTGTACTGCAGCTTCAGAAAGGCAAATTCCATTCCCTCAAGCTTTAAAACCATTAGTTTGTTGGACATTTCAGGGTACTTATTGTTAGGCAGGGTTCTGTTGATTAACAAAGGCAATTTTATAAGATTTTTCTGCCAGTCCCCTCTCTGTAAACCACAGGTCTGGGTATCTCAAGGCTTAGATATTTTCATCTTCCCTCTGGCCGTTGTGTTTCAGTGGCTCACAGGAAGAAGTGCACTTGCTGCCAGGACAAGCTCGACTTTTTGCCTGGGCGGATCCTACTGGTACCAGACAGCTTACATGGACGTATGCAGCAAATACTGGGGAGCACAGTCTGTTAAAGGTATCATTTGATGTGAATGGGTGCTGTATGAGCTGCCTGATGGCAAAGGAAGCAGGCAAGCTAGCTTCACACAGTCCTCTTTGTCCTTACTGAATGAAAGATCAGATGGAAGTATTTTCCTTTTTAAAAAAAAATTTTTTTAATGTTTATTTTTTTTTGAGAGAGAGACACAGAGCATGATTGGGGGAGGAGCAGAGTTGAGAGGAAGACACAGAATCTGAGGCAGGGCCCAGGCTCTGAGCTGTCAGCACAAAGCCCATCACGGGGCTCGAGCCCACGAGCAGTGAGATCATGCCCTGAGTCGAAGTTGGACTGAGCCACCCAGGTGCCCCTGGAAGCGTTATCAAAATAAGTTGCTTTTGGACTTTAGATTGCAAGTAGTTCATACCAATATTTTAGATTAGTCAAAATAATGTGTTTACAATGTAAAAAATAGTCCTGCTTCATCTTGCCCGGTAAAGACCATTCAAGTACCCTCTAATATGCCTTTTTTTTTTTTTTAAAGAAAGCAACTTTATTTAAAAAATTTTTTTTAAGACTTTATTTTTTAGAGCAGTTTTAATTTTACAACAGTGAGAGAGATATACATATACTTTCCATATATACCCTGACTCCACACATACAGAGCCTCACCCTTTATCAACATCACTCATCAAAATAGTTGATAATTTACCAAAAAATGAATTTACACTGACATACCGTAATCATCCAGAGTCCTTAGTTTATGTTACGGTTCTCTCTTGTACATTCTGTGGGTTTGAACAATTATGTGATGACATATATCCAGTATTATGCTATCATATAGAGTATTTTCTCTGCCCTAAAAATCTGCTGTGGCCTTCCAGTCCACTCAGCCTTCCCACCTGGCAACCACTCATCACTTTATTGTGTCCATAGTTTTGCCTTTTCCAGAATGTAATATAGTTGGAATGATATAGTATTGGTTTCCTTCAGTTAATAATATACATTTAAGCTTTCTCAAATTGGTTTCTTTCAGTTAATAATATACATTTAATCTTTAAAGAAAGCAACTTTAAAGCTAGGTGAAAACAATTTCATTTTGAACATATCCTTACCACTGTTGGCTATGAAGTTTTTAGGCATGTTTTCCCAATCAAGGCCATGTTTTTTTTTGTAGTTTTATTTTTTAATGTATATTTATTTTGAGAGAGAGTGAGCCAGGGAGGGGCAGAGAGATAAGGAGAGAGAGAGAGAGTCCCAACCAGGCTCCACACTCAGCGTGGAGCCTAACGTGGGGCTCATTCTCACAACTGTGAGCTCATGACCTGAGCTGAAATCAAGAGTGGGACACCTAACTGACTGAGCCACCGATTCGCCCCAAGGCCATAGGAATTTGACAGTATGCAAATTATCCCATATGAAAAATTTAATGTAATATTTATTGAAACAGTATTTAGGCAACTAATTTAATCATATATGTTATTCTGAGAGTCTTAGACTTTGGGAAGCTCTTAAGAATTCATATACCAGCCTTTCTCTAATGTAGGAATTGGCTCCTGCATTAATGATATAGATCATCTAGTTTCTGTAGTAATATGTTCTATCATGAAAAGTTCATAACAGTGTCCTACTCTTTTGTCTGATAATGCCATTTGTTAAAAAAGGTTTCTTGACTTTTGCTTTAAAATGGTAATTGGCCAACAGTGACTGGATTATCCTCTCCCATAATTCCTCTGACATACCCACAAAAGAGATAAAGACTTACCCACTTTTGAAAAATCAGAATGATAGTTCCTCTGTTACTAGATTCTTGCAATAATTTCCATCATGACAATTTGATGGAGCTCTACTGGTTGCTTGTGCTTTACTTTTTATAAGAGCGAAACAAAAGGTTTATGAGTGGTACCGAGGCTTCACTTCCCTGATACTCTTAGCTCCCTGGCTCAGAGGCATGGGAGCTTTGCCAGAGGTTTCTGTGCTTTGCTGGTATTACTTCCCCTCTCCTCACATTTAATGCTGCTCAGCAACTGCAATGCCCCAACGTAGTGTATGGACACTAGAGAGAACATGGGAAGGACCTTCTGGAGGAGGATATTCAGGTTTGTATACTGAGGCACATTCAGAAAGCATCTGGGAATGGTGTATACAGGGATTGCAGTTTTTAATGTTTCTCTTCTGTTTGGTGTTAGAGAACCAGGCCGTAGGAAAAATAGCACATAATCTGCCAGATTCTGGAAATTGAGTTGGAAGCAAGGCACTTGCTCATTCCCAGGTCTGCTAGGTTCATTTGGGAAGGGAGATCTGCTCAGGCCCCAGTGGACGTGAAGAGGGAGTTCAAAGGAAATCTACACATTAGTGGTTAAACCTTAGGTCTGAACAGATCTTTCCTTATTAAGTATGAATGAACAGGAAACAACAACAACAACAACATGGGGTTTATGAAAAAAAATAGTTTGGGAGAAAAATGTAGCATTATTCTGTAGAATCAGAGGTCATTATACCTCTGAAAAATTTTTTACTGTAAGAGGACCACAAGAAAATTTCCTCACATCCTCAGTTAAGTTATAAAGTGATGGCAGCTATGAAATAGAAGAATGAGTGGTGAAATAAAAAGAGACAACAAAATGAAGTGAAAGCAGAGTAGGGAAGCAAAATATATTCTGCTCATTCTATAAATATATCATTTAATCTTAAATTTTAATTAGAGAAACATAGGTTAAAGATTTTGTTTTTTTAAAAAAACTTGTCAATTTGTAGATCTAAAATCATTGATAAAAGAATTTTAAAATGAGAAAAAGAACATAAAGAAAATTTTACCTTTAGAGTAAGGGAGGGAAAGCTAAGGAAGTGTAAGTTACAAGCATAAAGAGGCAGTAAAGATACAGCAGGCAGACAGAAGTAAAAAGAAAGTGAAGTTGTTGATATTAATTTCTGAACAACTATAATTCAAAGCAGAAACCTTTAAATAGAATATGATGTTACGACAAAAAAGGCATGATAGCCATAAACTTTCATGCAAAGAATAACATCATATCAAAAATATAAAACTTAAAATGCTGGAAGTCGGCCAAAACACAGTTACCAGAGGATATTTTAACACACCTCATTTAATTCTTAACAGACCAAATAGATGAAAACTAAATATGATTAGAGAGTATTTCCATAATAACTAAGATTGAACCAAGACACATACCAAATTTTATACTTTACAGAGAGAATTCACCTTCTTAATAGGTATTTAAGGAACATTTGCAAAATTTGATTGCATATTAGAATTTTAAAAACTGAGTAGGCTACTTTGACCTATGTTAAAAGCAATAAATTTTTAAAAAGCAGTATGTTGGTGAGGATGTGGAGAAAAAAGAACACTTATGCACTGTTGGTGGGAATATAAATTAGTGCAGCCACTGGGAAAACAGTATGGAGGTTCTTCAAAAAACTAAAAATGGAAGTACCACAGGATCCAATTTTTCCACTTCTGGGTATTTACACAAAGAAAATAAAACAATAATTTGAAAAGGTATATGCACCCCTGTTTGTTGCGACGGTATTTATAGTAGCCAAGACATGCAAATAGCCTGTGTACATCAGTAAATGTCTTGTCCTTATCCTGTCATTTGGCTTGGATGATGCCATTATATAATGATATAACAGGTAGTTTTAAACGCTGAAAGTATATGTTGTATATTTGCCAAGAATTATTGTTGTAAATCTGCCAGGCACTATTTTATATGTATATAAAATCTTGGACATACATAAGGTTATTTTTATATATAGAATTATTTTATATAAAATAATACCTGCATATTTACCTATTCTTAACTCTCCTGGCTTGAGTCCACTGAAAGATTTTTTTAAATGTTTAAAAATTTTTTTAAGTTTATTTA